>NC_069387.1:9507500-12007500 GCF_027475565.1 Acinonyx jubatus | reverse complement strand
CCTTCAGTGACGTCCCCTTATTTAGCCATTGTTCCCACAGTTAAGACTCCTGTCCTGTAGAACAATGAGAAGGGTCGCAATAAAGACGACAGATGACGTGTTCGCTTAAGGCTTAGAAATAAAATTGCTGAGTCAACACTGTATCATCTTGTAAAACCTCACACGGAGCCGAGTGACACATGTCCCCCTCATTGACTTGGGCTTTTGAAAGCCCGATCTCCAGGAGTGCTGTTCGCTAGTTTCTTGTCTCGGCAGTCACGCAAATGCAAGAGAGATGCCAACACAACTGGTTAGGTTAGACCCTTCTCTGGGATGGTTACTGAGCCCAGGGGCTTCCTCGTGTCTCCAAAGAGACTCAAGGTTCAACTGTGGTTTCCTCATTGCATCCATCAGAAGCCAGGGTTACAGCAAGACCGGCTGTGGCCAAAACTATAAAGGAGCTGAAATTTAGCATCGGGGGTCACCTCACTCTTCTGCCTTGTGCCCAGGTTACTTCAGGGCTGCCATAACAACGCGCAACAAACTGGGTGGCTTTAAAAAATAACAATTTATTCTCTTACAGGTCTGGAGGCTACAGGTCCCAATTCAAGGTGTCTGCAGAGCCGTGTTCCCTCCCTCTCTTTACGGGAGGATCCTGCCCTGCCTGCTGCAGCTTCTGGCAGCTCCAGGGCCTCCTTGGCTTGTGGCTGTGTCACTCCAATCTCTGCACCTGTTGTCATGGGGTCTCTGTGTCTCTCTTCTCTTCTTGATATAACTTTTTTTAAAAGAAGTCCATTTATTTTGAGAGCAAGCGAGCGCGAGGGCAGGGGAGGGGGAGGAGAGAATCCCAAGCAGGCTCCGCACTGTCAGAGTGAGCCCGATGTGGGGCCTGAACCCCCAAACCACGAGATCATGACCTAAGCCAACATCAAGAGTCGGATGCTTAACTGACTGAGTCACCCAGGGGCCCCTTAAGTTTTTTTTTTTTGTTTTTTTTTTTAAATCTTAAGATCAGGAGCCACATGCTTTATCTTCTTATTAGGACACCAGGCACACAATTCAGCTCCTACCAGTGCCCCTTTCTTCTCCTCTCAACCACTCTGCTTCCTGCCCCGGACTCAGCATCTACCCTGCTTCATCCTTGCTTCCAACCACCTTCAGGAATCCCACACTAAGAACACAAAACCACCAAGAACAAGTGCAGCAGGCAGTGGAGTCACAGTAGATTAGAAGATACAAAGGACACCTGTCCCCACCCCTGAGCCCTCTGCTCACCCGGAGACGTGGGTCCCCGGCCAGCTAGTCGAGCCTGCTTCTGAGGATCCCAGGGCAGCACAGGGGGACTTTGTTTAAGGAAAAGCTGCTCAACGGTGGTACAATACTCCATCAGAGGTGGGGTGAGATCAGGACATTTTTGTAATGAATGCATGTATTTGTAAGTACTCTTTTAATATTTATTTATTTTTGAGACAGAGAGAGACAGTGTGAGCAGGGGAGGGGCAGAGAGAGAGAGGGAGACACAGAATCCGAAGCAGGCTCCAGGCTCTGAGCTGTCAGCACAGAGCCCGATGCGGGGCTCGAACCCACGAACCGTGAGATCATGACCTGAGCCGAAGTCGGATGCTTAACTGGCCTAGCCAGCCACGTGCCCCTTTAAGTAATCCTTTAAAAGACTGATAAAATCTAGTGATTAAGAAATTGGGCATTTTCCAAATCACCTCTTCAGCCCTGTGTTTTCTTACAAAAAGTCGTCAGCCCTGTGTTTTCTTACAAAAACTCCAAGCAGGAGCGAAACTGGCCTTCAGAAGCCAAGAAGGGCACCGGGCAAACCCTGTCATTAAATGTTGTTACATGGGCAGGTTGGATAGAGAAGTTGTTCTCTTCTCAGGAGTGTGGGGATTCACCCTTTGGAGACTCAGGTTTGGGACACAAGTCCCAGCACAACCAAAGCCCAAGCAGTGCCCAATTTTTCAGCGGCGTGACGAGCTTCTGATGAATGAATATGCCTTAAGGACTGGCAGCTGAGCCTTCGGAATACTCGAATTACGCTCTTTAGGAAATCGCCGAGGCGTGTGCTTGTGTGCTGTGCTACCAACACACCCCTTTGCTGTCTGTGGGATCAAATTAGAATGCTTCCAAAAGGAAATCAGGAGAGTAATGAAAACTCCTCAGAACTGGAAAAACATGCACAAAATGTTCAACTGAAAACTGCCATTTCACCACTTAAAATGTTCTTTACACTTTTGCTGCTTCTTACCCAATCTCCCCTACCCCCTGCCCTCAGGCGCCCCGGATCTTTTCTTTTCTTTTTTTTTTTAAACAAGACATTTCTACTAGGAAATTATTTCATTTACAATAGGTGCTCAATGTAGCAAATTCAAGCAGCACAGATATCCATGACACATAGGGAACCTGGCTGGCTCAGTCGGTAGAGCGTGGGACCCTTGACCTCAGGCTTGTGGGTTCGAGCCCCTCAGTGGGTATAGAGATTAAAGATAAAATATTAAGAAAGAAATCCAGTACACAGGAGGAGTTTTGCCTTCTTGCCTAATTCAAGGTAAGCCCTGTCAGTCGTTTGGGGTGCATCCTTCCATTTTTTAAAAAATTTATTTGAGAGAGAGAGAGAGAGAGAGAGAGAGAGAGAGATGCATGAGTCGGGAGGGACAGAGAGAGAATCCCAGGAAGGCTCAGCACACTGTCACTGAGGAGCCCGAGGTGGGGCTCTACCTCCAGAGCTGTGAGATCATGACCTGAGCCGAAATCAAGACGCTTAACTGACTAAGCCACCCAAGCACCCCTCCTTCCACTTTTTCTGTCTCTTCTCACACACGTACTTCATTCTTTAAAAGGCAACAGAACACGTGATTGCGCAAACCCGGCTCGCCCCACATCCAGTGCAGAAATGAGACACTTAGCAGATCTTGGCCACACAGAACTGGCTGAGACCGAAGTTGAGCCCTGAAAGCTCCCTCTTTCTAACCCGAGTATTTGCCTTGACCCAGCGGCTCATTATTATATTGTCACGGGCATGTTCCTTGCTTCTTTCCAGAAGCAAGGAGAAGCATCACGGAACAGGATTCTTTTACCGGAAGCCTCTTCGTGGTGGAGCTGGTGCGGCTCCATCCAGTCCCAGCTCACTTCTGTGAGGTAACGGCTACTCAGGGGATTGTCTGTGTGCCTCAGTTTTCCCTCAATAAGCCCTATTTTATATTTCTATCACATGGCCCCCACGGAGGGGGGGGGAGGGGGGTGGCGCTGTTTGTGTGTGTCTTTGTTCCCTCTCCACATCAGTGAACATGCTAGACTTTATTCACCCATTCCTCTATTAAGGCAGATTTCTGGAAAGGAAATGGTAAGTCGTAACTTACACACGTTAAATACGTGTGTATTTACGTATATTACACACGATAAATGGGATTTCTCTTCAAAGAGGCTATGTACTCTCCATCACTAGATGGACACCTTTGCCAACGTTTCTTAAACCAAGCAAACTGAGGATACTGGCGGAAAGGTCGGGAAGGGGGAACTCTTTCATGATACACTAGCCATGTGCCCCCTCAGAGTGCAAATGTCACCTTCCACTTTAGTGTCCACATCACACTTCCCCAGGTTATTAGTGCACACTCTGTCTACAGGAGACACACACTTCCACCAGCCGCCCCTCTGCCCTCAGCCCGTTTTCTCCTTCAGACGCCTGCTCTTCTCTGCAGCCTTCACTGAAAGTACCAGCAGCTTTAAATGAGAACGTGACTGCACTGGAAAAAACTGGTATAAAGTAAAAACTTTGCAGACGCCTCAGTATTTCATTACTATTACTTATTACCCAAGGAGACAGATTATTTGAGAAGGGATATTTCAAAGTTTCCAAACATAAATCTCAACAGAAAGGAATGGAGTTCTGCTGTCTGCCTGCCATCTCACATCCCTGATCTAGTAATCTCTACACCCAATGTGGGGCTCAAACTCACGACCCCAAGGTCAAGAGTCGCAAGCTCTTCTGACTGAGCCGGCCAGGCGCCCCCGCCCGTCTCTGGTCTAAACTGGAGAAAGAGCCAGCCTCAGTGGAACAAAGGTCAGAGCTGTTCCGCTCTGGGTCACTGGGCAGGAGAGGCACAGTGGGGCCCATGTGCACTCCGGGAGCCTTGGCGGAGCTGGCCAGAGACACCCCTGCCCCAGTCTTGCTCTAGCAGGAGGGGCTCCGCATTAGTACCTAATCCCACACCTGGATACATTCTCATGGAGGAGCAGTTCCCGCCTGTCTTTAGCTGGGCCACCAGGTGAAACAAGAGATGGTCAACCAGCTGGCTGGGCTTGACAGCTGGGCCCGAGCAGCGCAAGCTCGGCTGACCGTCAGCTCCGATCCCGAGGCAGGCCCGCCGGCTGCGGGGCCAGGGGTGCTGGAGAGCTTGCACTTTACCCACATGAAACTGCCGTCTGTTGGCCAGATCCAGTCTCTGAACTTTTATGTTGGTAACCCTGGGCTAATGAGGAAGATGTGCGTGTTTGCACATCTAGCTGTGCAACAGAGAAAAAGCAAAGCACTGCTGTCCACCTTAGCCAGGAAAATGGAGCCACATTTTGGCTCGTCTTGGTAATAACACATGTGCCCTCTGGTGAGAGCTAGCAACCAGGTGGCTGGCAGCTGATGGACTCTGCCTCGCGGCCAGACCCGCAGCCACCCACGCCTGCAGAAAAGAATACTTAGTTCATACAAAGGTCAAAAATCAACAATGGTCTGGGTGAGGGGCCAGTTTGAAAGAACAAAACAGCTTGTCCTTGTCTCGTCAAAGGCTATGCTGGGCATGTTGGCTCTAGATAAAGCACTCTGGCGGAAATCAGAAATGTATTACCTCGTTTTACCCCTATCCTTAACAAGGGCCCAGTTATACCTTGGCGATTTCAAATTCCACCCAGAACTCTTTCATTTACTAAAAGCCAATCTCACTCATTCTTCCCGGGCAGGGAGTAACATGCCAAAGGTAACATGAATGGGAATCTGGGCGGCCACATTTACTAGGAAATTAGTAATGGAGCAATCTGTATTTTTAGAGATTGGACTTGCCAAACATGTGGCATTTTGGACATTGTTTTATTTTTAATTTTTTTCTTAATGTTTATTTTTGAGAAAGAGAGTGCAAACAGGGGAGGAGCAGAGAGAGGGAGACACAGAATCCAAAGCAGACTCTAGGCTCTGAGCTGTCAGCACAGAGCCGGATGCGAGACTTGAACCCACGAACCATGAGATCATGACCTGAGCTGAAGTCAGACACTTAACTGACTGAGCCACCCAGCCGCCCCAATAAAATTAAGTTTTGACCAGTGATGCCTACTTTGTTAAGCCTATTTTCTATGATTAAAAAAATCTGTATAGTTAGATTAATAAGGTTTCACAAAGTTGGGGCACTTGGGTGGCTCAGTCGGTTAAGCATCTGACTTTGGCTCAGATCATGATCTTGCAGTTTGTGGGTTTGAGCCCCACATTGGGCTCTGCACTGTCACCTTAGTAATTCTCTCTCTCCTTCTCTCTCTGCCCCTCCCCTACTTGCACTCTCTCTTTCAAAGTAAATAAACTTAAAAGTTTTCACAAAGCTTTCTTGAAGAAGTTTTCACAAAGCTTTGCAAGGAGAGAGCTTTGTAAGGGAATGACAATGTTTCAGGGATATGCCTGAAAAGAACATTCACTTAATATGTAAAACAAAGGAGAAAAGTGTTTTTTCACATAACTTCTCATTAATTTAGACCAGTAGTAATGAGTCTCAAATAACACACTAGTGAGTCTGAATCATTTAGGGAGGAGGCCCCCAAACTTAAAACTTTCCTAAATAAAACCTGCAACCTCATGAATATGAGGCACTGAGGTCAGGGTGCACTGGGTTAGGATTTTATTAGCTCGTGTTTGGTTGTCTGTCACGCAGCCAGCACAGAATTATGGTACCAAAGAGCAAGATGTTTTCTGTTTTGTAAGATAACCCAAATATACCCTTAAATTGGTATCCTGAAATCACTGTTCAAAAAAGAAGAAAAAAAAAAAAAAAGCTCATTCCTTTAGTAAATCACTGAAGACACTCTTCCTGTCCCTTAAACTCAAGGTGCTTGAATGACACAATCAGACATCACTGTAGTTTATTTTGGTGTAATAGTTACTTATGCTAAGATAAAGTTCATCACAACCTGAAAAATGTACTCAACCCAGGACTTGATATGGCCTGCCCCTTCTCAAGGCCCGGCCCATTGGTACTCAACTAATAACATCACTAGGGAATGTATGAGAAGACAAACACACCATTATTTACAGATCTTCTTGTCCAACCCTACTCAGAATACACCCTTGATACTTAATGGTGAAAGAAAATGCTTTCCTCTTTGGGAACAAAAAACAGTCATAGACAGGAACTGAAGTGTTAAAACTTCTCAGGCAACATGATCCAACACAGATAATCCTAAGGAATCTATAAAAACGTTGTTAAACTCATATGTAAGCTAAACATGGTCCCAGGATACAAGGTCAACTGACAAAAATGCATTCCATTTCTATATACTAGTAAGTAATAAGTGGGAATTACAATGCAGAAAGTAGCCCTTACAATATCATCAAAACTGTAACACATTTAGAAATAAACATGACAAGGGGCGCCTGGGTAGCTCAGTCGGTTAAGCATCCGACTTCAGCTCAGGTCATGATCTCACAGTCTGTGAGTTCAAGCCCCACATCGGGCTCTGTGCTGACAGCTCAGAGCCTGGAGCCTGCTTCAGATTCTGTGTCTCCCTCTCTCTCTGCCCCTCCCCTGCTCATCATGATCTGTCTCTCTCTGTCTCAAAAATAAATAAAAAACATTTAAAAAAATTAAAAAAAAAAAAACGTGACGAAATACATATATGATCTGTACACGAAAACTACGTATAATGTTAACTTTGACAGTTGCTTTCTTTTCTGTAATCCAAGTGTGTAACTTAAACTTTGATGAGACACCCAATGCAAAGACAACCATCTCAGACAAACACAGTGCCAGCTTCACCAGTAGATTCAAGAGCCAGGCTACTCCCTCTCACGGACAGTCCTTTGTTTTCGAGATTTTGGTTTATGTCTCTAACTGACCACTTCATTTTTCTCTCCGAGTACTTTAAAATCCTGCTCTTATGTTTTAAATTCACCAGTAAAGTGTGAGCCCACGAAATCCTAGATCCCCACCCTTGACCTCGGAGTCCCTTGCCCACATGCGCTCCTTGTACCCCAGACCTGGCTGTTTGGCCCCAGGGGTGCTATGTAATTTCCAGGTCTTATAATTAGCAAACCTTTATTTTCTCAAAGATTGCTCATGGTTCTTGCTTGAAGGACATCTTGCAATCGTAATAGGATTCACAACAGCCAGTCCAACCATAACACTGGTTATTCACAGGCTGGGGCAGGCACTATTACTACCAAACATTGCTGAGAAAAATTAAAGACCTAAATAAATGGAGAGATGTATTATGTTCACAGAATGCCTTAAGATGGCAATTCCCCCGAATCGATCCACAGAGTAAACAGTCATAATACCAATTCCAGGAAGCGTTTTTAGAGTAGAAATCAACAAGCTGCTTCTAAAATTTACACAGAAATGCAAAGGACCTAGAACCGCCAAAACAAATTTAAAAAAGAACAAATCTGGAGGACTAACACAGTTAGTCCTGAGCTGAAATCAAAAGTTGGATGCTTAACCGACTAAGCCACCCAGGCTCCCCCAACTTGTAATGTTTTTAAAAGTTAATATTTTAAAATGTTGAAACTCAATCTGCTGTGATAGGACATTCAGGTCAACTACTTTTCTGTGAGGTACAATTTTTGTTTGCTATTCTAGATCACTGCATTTTAACTCTGTTTGGATGGCCTATGAATATATAATAAACCCTATATTGCCAACAGCTGAGTAAGGAAAAATTAAACACATATTTTGGATTTATATAAAAGCATTTAATACATTGATAAAAAGGATAGTATTAAAAGACTGATCTCAATGATGAAGTGTATCTACAATGCAAGCAACTAAGTCCCCCTTCTGGCCCACCCACCCCTTCTTATCCCTGAATACTTGAAGAAACATATACACAAAAGACCTCAAATGAAAGCTCCCCCAAGATCTAGAGTAACTGAGAAGTATTTAAGTGATATTTTTAAATTATTTAAAAATTAAAATCAAATTATAAAAAAGGAAGGCATTCAGCTCACCATCAACCTTTACAAGAATATTACAGTACTTCTGTACAATATACCATACATAAGGGAACGGGGACTCTAATGGCACCCTAGGTTCAAACAGGACCGTGTGTCTTTCATAGGAAGGGGATTGCTCAAGGAGCAGCCTGGAGTTCAAGTCAGCAGCCACTCAGTTGTGACCTTCTTCAAATACATAACTCTGTTTCAAGCTTATGGGACAAACAAAATCTACTCTAAATGAGCCATTAAAAACCATAGTTTTGAGTACTACAATATTGTAAAAGCACAGAGAACCATCTAGATACGAATTAAATGCTACATGATTCAGTGAATTAATCAATTTGAAAAAACAAGAAAGAGGTAACAACAGAAATGAAAGAAGGAACCTGGCCTTAATATCAATGGTGACTATAATTATCTATATGGTAAAGATAATTTATTTTTTCTAGGAAACATTATTTGTAGAATTTGAGTCCTGAAAGATACACTTCAAAATCATTTACTCCAAGTCCCCTCATTTTCCAGATGGGAAAACTGAAGCCTGGAAGCTAAATTAATTCTTTTGCCTCTGTGCATCCATGCAAATATTAGAACCTTATTTCGGTAAAGAAGCAACACTGGACACTCTATAGCCCAAGACACATAGTTTCTGGGCAAAGAATTTGCATGAATGGAGCCATCAGTAGTGAGAACAGGGAAGACGATGGTTTTTTGATTTACCAATGAAAAGCCAGCGTTAAATTTGGCGTTAAGCCAACCCGAAACAAAATAGGTAGGCAGAACTTGTAGGCGTAACACATGTTTGGACTGTGCCAATCAGAACCTGAGTGATACAGAGCCAACACCCTTGCCCCTCCAGACCCACAAGAAATAACATAGGTCGTGGGTACCTGTTTGAAGTTAGGGCTATTTAAGGCTATTCAGAAATTTGGCATGTTCTTCTCCTCTTGGTAACAGGGTTTCGCCTCCTATCTTTGGGCCTGTTTTTTCCTAGAAAAATGAAAACAGTTTAGTAAAAAAAAAAAATTGGTCAACATTATTTGCATGGGTCACTAAAATCGGTCACCTTGCAAATGACCTACCTTTAGCATTCCATCTCGTTCCCATTTGAAGAGGCCACAATTACTGAAACAAGAAAAGATAGGATTTACTCAGTGGTGAGGCACAGGCAGATACATAGAGACAATGGGGTTCGCTGCACTCACAGGAAGAGTATCTGCCATTCAAACAAGCTGATCAAGGTAACACTCATAATTACGGGCTAAGTTCTAAAGCTATTGAAAATACACACTCCGAAGATTCGAGAAACAGCCTTCAAATCTATAAAAAGCTAGAGCTTTCAGAGATGGAACATCAAATGAAAGGAGAACAGCGTATGTTCACTGCAGGTGATGAGCACAAGCTTGGTTTCTCCTGATGGGCATCGGGAAGAGACTCAGAAGAGGAAGCTAGCCCTCTGACACCATAACTGTATGGTGTAGAGCTTTCCCCGTCCCCTTTTCTGGAACTAAACGTTTGTGATAAGAAACTTCTTATTGTCCTTCTGGTCTGGACAATCCTTCCCCCTTTTTCAAACCTAAAGATGTGTACTCTCTTATTGTTCAAAGGGCCTAGAGACACTTGTTCTCATTTTTTTAACATGGTGAGGGAGCCCAACTCTGAGAAGAGATGAGGCTACTACAGAGAAAACTTATTTAAAACAAATATTTTTAAATATTTATTTATTTTTGAGAGAGAAAGAGAGAGAGAGAGAGAGAGAGAGAGAGCGAGCCAGCAAGTGGGGGAAGGGGGAGAGAGAGAGACACACACACACAGAATCTGAAGCAGGCTCCAAGTTCTGAGCTGTCAGCACAGCCCCCAACACGGGGCTCGAACCTACAGGTGGTGAGATCATGACCTGAGCTGAAGTCAGACGCTTAACTGAGCCACCCAGGCGCCCCCAAAAAACTTATTTTTATACAAAGTTCACTCTGCTGAAACAGGCAAAACAAATACAATCAACTCACGGAAATATGGCTTCCGGTACCCTTGGATTTGAGATGCTCTAGGGCATAGGGATTGCCCTATACCTGCCCCATTCTTCCTCCTGAAAATCTAGACTCTGTTCCTGCCCTGAGAGTCAGCATGCCAGTGGCCTTGGCTCTAAGCCTCTCCACCACCTTCCCTGTCTAAAGATTGCCTCAATATCTGTTGAGAGAAATTTTCTAGACTACTAGTAGATCAATGACGAAATTATATATAAAAAATTCTAGTCAGGGGTCGGTAAATTACAACCCATGGACCAAATCCAGCCTGCCACCTGTTTTTATAAATTAAATTTTATTTGAACACAGCCATGTCCTTTTGCTTCTATATTACCTGTGGTTGCTTTTGAGCTATAACACCTAGTAGAGTAGTTATGAAACAGACCATCTGGTTCATGAAATGTAACATTTAGTATCTGGCCTTTGACAGAAAAAGATTGCCCTCTTCTACTCTAGATCAAGAATTGACAAGACAAAGTCCAGAAAAACAGTTGTTACAAAACTAACAGCAACCACCTGGAGGATGAAAAAGCATCTTAAAAAAAAAAGTTTATTTTCAGAGAGAGAGAGAGAGAGAGAGAGAGAGAGAAAATCACAAGCAGGCTCTGCACTATCAGTGTGGAGCCTGATTGAAGGCTTGAACTCATGAACTTGCGAGATAGATCACACAACGTGAGCCAAAATCAAGAGTCGGACGTTTAACCTACTGAGCCATCCAGGCACCCCAGGATGAAAAAGCATCCTGTTCTTCCATTTGTGAGTTGTACCTACTGCTTATTAACAGAATTTTTCTGATACTCAAATGTTTTACATAAGCTCTTGCTATTAAAATATGTGGCAGAAGTCAAGTATCAATACACAGATAAATACTTAAAAAAAATTATCATCCAGATCATAACGATTTCATGAAGCAGCTCCTGACAAGGTAATTAAGTAGCATGCGGTCCGGGTCCCCTTCCCCAACCTCAATCAGCCCTGGAGAAACGTGGAGTGAAGTATCGGTTCCAGGAACTAGACAAAACCCAAAAACAAACAAGCAAACAAACAGGTGTCGAGAATATCCTCGTGAGATATTCTTGGGAAGACTGAAGGTGATCTCAAAATTGCCTCAAATTCCAAACACTCATCATACAAATTCTGTCCTTTAAGGATGATCCAATAAAGTCAGAAATTTAAAAAAAGAAAAAGATGGCTAAAAATCAATCCCATATATTTGAAAATTAAACATTACTAACGCTTAGGTCAAACAGGAAGTCATCAAAGGCATTAAAGAAATAATACACTCAGAGGCACTTGGGTGGCTCAGTTGGTTAAGCGTCCGACTCTTGATTTTGGCTCCAGTCATGATCTCACGGTTTGTGGGAACAAGGTCCACACTGGGCTCCGTGCTGACAGCATAGAGCCTGCTTGGGATTCTATCTGTCCTCTCTCTCTGCCCCTCCCTCTACTCGTGCGGGTGCATGCGCTCTCTCTCAAAATAAATAAACATTAAAAACAAATAAATTAGATCTCAAACAACCGAATTTTACACCTTGAGGAGTTAGAAAAAAAAAAAAAGAACTAGGCCCAAAGTTAGCAGAAGGAAGAAAGTAACAAAGATCAGAAGAAAATAGAGACCAGAAAACAATAGAAAAGAGAGAGATTAAGAGCTGATTCTTTGAAAAGATAAACAAAACTGACAAACCTTTAGCTAGACTAAGAAAAAAAAGAGAGAAGACTCAAACAAAATTAGAAATCAAAGAGGAGACATTAAAACATACTACAGGGGCGCCTGGGTGGCTCAGTTGGTTGAACATCTGACTTTGGCTCAGGTCATGATCTTGCAGTTCGTGAGTCGAGCCCCGCGTCAGGCTCTGTGCTAACAGCTCTGAGCCTGGAGCCTGCTTCAGATTCCGTGTCCCCCTCTCTCTCCACCCCGCCCCTGGGTGCTCTGTCTCTCTCTGTCTTTCAAAAATGAATAAACCTAAAAAAAAAATTAAAACATACTACAGAAATGCACAGGATTGGGGCACCTGGGTGGTTCAGTTGGTTGAGCGTCCGACTTCAGCTCAGGTCATGATCTCACCGTTCATGAGTTTGAGTCCCACATCAGGCTTGCTGCTATCAGCTCAGAGCCTGCTTCAGATCCTCTGTCCCCCCCCACCGCCCCTCCCCAGCTTGTGTTTTCTTTCTCTCTCCCTCTCTCTCTCAAAAATAAATAAAAACATTATAAGAAAAAAAAAAGAAACAGAATCATGAAAGATCTATGAAAGATTATATGCCAACAAATTACATAACCTAGAAGAAATAGATATATTTCTAGAAACCTAAGACTGAATGAAAAAGAAACTGAAAATCTGAACAGACCAATAATGAATAAAGACATTGAATCAGTCATCAAAAAAAACCTCCCAACACTGAAAACTCCAGGACCAGATGGCTTCAATGGATAATTCTACCAAACATTTAAAGAATTAACACTAATCCTCCTGAAACTTTCAAAATATTGAAGGAACAGTTCCAAACACTATGAAACTAGCATCACTTTGATGCCAAAACCAGATAAGGATACCACAAGAAAATCAAAAGGTAGACAATATCTCTGATGAATACAGATGCAAAAATTCTCAACAAAACATTAGCAAATCGTACTCAAGAACACATTAAAAGGATTTATATACTACAACCAAATGGGATTTATCCCTGTGATGCAAGGAGGGTTCAACATATGCAAATCAATAAATGTAATATATCACATTAATAAAATGAAAATAAAAATCACATAATCATCTCGATACACAGGAAGCTTTTCACAAAATACAGCACCCTTTCATGATAAAAATCCTTCACAGACTGGGTGTAGTAGGAACATACCTCAGTGTTAATAAGGTCTCATAAACTCACAGCTAACATTATACTCAACGGTTATAAAATGAAAGCATTTCCTCTAAGATCAGGAACAAGACAAGGATGCCGACTCTCACCACTCCTATTCAGTAGAGCACTGGAAGTCTTAGCTAGAGGAATTAGGCAAGACAAAGAAATAAACAGCATCCAAATTGGAAAAGAAGTAAAACTGTTGCTTTTTGCTGATGATACAATCTTATATATATATATAGAAAATCCCAGAGATCAAAAAACTGTTGGAGTTATTAATCAATGATTTCAGTAGGGCAGCAGGATATACAATCAACATAGCAGAAATCAACTGCATTCCTTTACACCTGAAAAAGAAATTAAAAAAAAAAAAAAAACTATCCCATTCACAGTAGCATCAAAAAAAAAAAAAAAAAAATTAAAGGCTTAGTAATAAATTTAACCAAGGAAGTGAATGAAAATCTACAAGACTTTGCTGAAAGAAACTGAAGACACAAATGAATGGAGATACCCTAAGTTCATGGATCTGAAAAAGTTAATATTGTTATAATGGCCATACTACCCAAAACCATGTACAAGAGATTTAATGCAATCCCCATCAAAATACCAAAGGCATTTTTCAAAAAAAGAAGAAACAACCCTAGTATTTGTGGAGACCCAGAAGACCCTGAATAGCCAAAGCAATGCTGAGAAAAAAAGAACAAAGATGGAGGTATCATGCTTACAGATTTCAAACTATACTAGAAAGCCACAGTAATAAAAATAATACGGTACTGGCACAAAAAATAGATACAGCGACCAATAAAACAAAATAGAAAGCACATATCTTTCCATATATATAGTTAATTAATGTTTCAACTAATATTCAACAAGGGGCCAAGGATACCAATGGGGAAAGGATAGTCTCTTCAACAAACAGTGCTGGATATGCTGTAAAAACACACACAGAACAATGAAATTGGACCATTATCGCACCTCCCTCACAAAAACTAACTTGAAATGAATGAAATACTTAAATGTAAGACATAAAACTCCTAGAAGAAAATGTAGAAAAAGCTCATTGATACTGGTCTTGGCAATGATTTTTTTTTAACATGATGCCAAAACCTCAAGCAACAAAAGCAAAAGTCAATAAATAGGACCACATCAAACTCAAAAGCTTCCTCTACATGGCGAAATTAACAAGAAGCAAAACGAAAAGACAGCCTACAGCACTGGAGAAAATGTTTACAAGCCATTTATCAGCCAAGAGGTTAATTTCCAAAATATGCAAAGTCAGTCAAGAAATGGAAGCCAACTATCATCACTGCTATTTAACATGGTATTGGGGGTCTGGCTAACCCGATCAAGAAAGAGAGGGTGTAAGAGTGGGAACAAAATAGGTAAAATCATCTTTATTTGTGGATGATCAACTACGTAGAGAAATCAACAAATTACTGGAATAAGAGTTCGATAAGCTTGCCAGAGTCAAGATCAACTCATAAAAAAAGTAGTAACAGTTCTCTACGCCAACAACAAGCAACTAGAAACTATACTGGGCAATAAGTTGCCATTCAGAGTATCAGTGAAAACTATGACACACCTAAGAATTAATTAAGAATACTCAACATCTCAGTGGAGACCATTTTAAAAATCAATAAAGCCATAGAGGAGGAGATGAATAAATGGAAAGATACTCCATGATCTTAAAAAAATGGATGACTTCATATGTAAAAGCCCTAAGTCCCCACAAAACTATTTGATTCATTTAACATGATCCTAATCAGGGATTCTACTTCCAAGTGGGATGGTCCTTTAGATCAGTGCTCTGAAAACAACTAGTAAAAGGGAATCAAACACAGATATCCTGATACAGATACCAACCACTCTTGGAGAGCCCCAATCTCCATCAACAGTTCTGCTAGTGGTCTTCCACCGAGGCAAGACCCAGACCCTCAGCTTCCCATCCGCCCGCCTAGAGTCTGCCAATGCTCCCAGGCAAAAGTGGCCACAAAAGTTAGCTCATTGCTTTCGGGTTCTACCCCAGTTCTGGTTCCCTCGTTCTTGTCCCAGGAACTGTAGTACCTTCAGAGAAATGACTTCTGTCTTTCACTGAACAAACATTTGTGAGTACTCACTGGGGGCTGAGCATTGTACTAAGTAGCAGGGATAGAGCAGCGAAGAAGGTGGGGTCCCTTCCCACCAAGAGATTTTAGGGATAGCTGGGAGCTCAATGAGGCACAGAAATAAGGCCTGAACCTCAAAAAGGATCACTCGATGTTCCAGTAGAACGGCATCACAAAGGAACTGGAGAAAAGTTCAAGAATCAATTCTCCTACCTGCAGTGCTTTTTGGGGAGCCTGTCAAGGGAGATGCTTCTGTTTCCACAGGGACACTTGAAAAACCTCTTTAGGCCGTCATGCCAGTGATAGTCGTGCTGCTCACTGACGCAGGTCTCCAAAGGCTTGAAGTGGGTGTAGGCACACTGCATGAAACCAACAGGAGGGCACATATCTGGTTAGGAGCTTGGGAGGAGAAACTGGCTAGCTGCTAGGAGGGCAATCTGTTCCATGAGGACTTCCCTTTTCTCACCACCAGCCAGAGAGCTGGGAGCAGAGAAACCACCTTAACTACTAGTTGTGAGGACCCCTGTGGTTTCTGGAGTCCCGCGTAACGATGCCACTTCCCCTCCTGTTGGCCACAAATGCTGGTCAGGCATCAAGTACATAATAACTTTCTGGAACATCAAGACGACAGTAAGGGAAGAACAAAAGCAGTGGAAACCTCAATAGCTTCATCGGGTCTGTCCTAAAGTCACTGCAGTTGCTCGGTTCTAGGATGACACTGGGGCCTCTTCAGTAGCCCTTTTGTTTCTTCTTAAAAGGCCTCAGAGAAGTACTTAAGATTATTCCTATTCGTCTTTCATAAGCAACAAAACCAAGACAGAGATATGAAGTCACTCACTTGTAATTTTGACCCTCAAAAGTGTTGAAGAGAATAGGGAACAACAAGCAGCATCGAGACTAAGGAACAGAATGTCCCCAGCACATGGGAAGCCCTCCCCGTGCCCTGTCTAGGCACTGCTCCACTCGCACCCCAGGGGTAATCACTACCCTACTTTTGAACAGCAAACATTGGTCTGCCTGGTTTTGTACTTTGTATAAATGGAACTGTAGGATACATTAAAAAAAAAAAAAAAAAAAAAGAAAGAAAAAAAAAGAAAGAAGGAAATGGTGGGTGAACATCACAACAGGTGCTGGGACACAGCAACGTGATTTCTGGTAATCAGAATCTAGATAAGTGACTTTGGGTTCTGAGCCTCAGAAAGCTCCGAGCAGAGTGGTATGCAGAATAGCACCGCCCCCCTGAGACATACACCCCCTACCCCTGGGTAACCCGTGGGCACGTAAGGTTACACGGCAAAGGTGGATCAGGGTCGTTGACCATAAGATTGGGAATCGATTCTGGATTTTCAGGTGGGCCCAATGGAATCACAAGGGCTTTTAAAAGTGAAGGTGGGAATCCACAGGGAGGAGGTCAGAGGATGTGACTGGGGGGCTCTGAAGATGGAGGAAGGGGTTGCAAGCCAAAGAACACGGGTGGGATCTAGAAGCTGGGAAAGGTCAGGTAATGGATCCTCCCCTAGAACCTCCAGAAGGAACACAGTCCTGCCACACCTGGATTTTAGCTCCGTGAGACCCACAGAGACTTCTGGCTGACAGAAATGCAAGATAATAAAGCTGTGTTGTTTAAACTATCAAGTTAGTGGTTATTTGTCAGGGAAGCAACAGAAAACTAACACACCAGCTATGTCCCTAGGTTTGCTGTTTTGTCAGAGTAAAAGTTGTTACCTGAGCTAAAGCCTTCACTTATTCTGAACTTTCTCAAGGAAGCCCTGCCTTTTGGTGACAGCTGGTTCAGGGCTGTCCCCTAAATGTAAAGCAGAGTCTACGGTTTGAAAAGGGATAGAGAAAATCGTACTGGATGAACTAAGTCTCTTTCTCCTCTTATAAGTGCTTACAAGGGGGATTAGCCAAGCGGTATAAAGTGAGTGCTGATGGCACGATACTGTTCTGCAAGAACTTTTTTTGGTCCTATTTTATTAATGTTGAAGGACAGGGGATTTATCGTTTTCTAAGAGACTAAGGGTAAAAATTCTACAAAGAATATAATGCAATTTACACTTTGCCTTCAAATTCAATTTACTAGGTTAAGCCCTGAGTAGAAAGAGGCAATAATAGTTGGTCATAACATGTAATGCCAAAGGAAATCGTTCAGGCAAGGTCCCAGGACTGAACTGTGGACTGAGGGTGTGCTAGAAACTTGAGAAGGACACGTAAGAATAAATGGGGTCCGATGGACAAAGGGGAAGAGAAGTTAGAGGCTCGTCTGTAAAACCAGGAACTGAGGTCAGATGAGGTCAACGCTCTGCCACCGGAGCCAGGAGGTCAAGTCGGCAGGCAGCCAGGACCTTGGCTGTTGTGAGCAGTTTGGTTTCCAATCTAATGAAATGACCCAGGCAGGACTCTGGTCACAAGACATGGCCCCATATCCCACAATCCCTCTATGTTCTGCTGAGTCACAGCAGCTCAAAACAGAGCCCAAGGTTAGAACCATCTCCCCCACTCACCGTCTTGCATGTTACTACTCGACATTTCACTTCTCTGATGCTTCTCATCTTTTCTTCCATTTGTTCTTTTTTCACCAGTGGCTCAAAATAGCGTTCCTGCAGCTCAGCCTCTGCCTGGAATGACAAGGCACATAGAAGACCTTGTACCAAATCCAACACATACTCAAGGCACCAGTTCAGTAATAAAAAAAACTGAAAAGCCAAGCTAACCGTTATGAGGACATCTGATAAGACCTCAATGAACTGCAAACCAAAAGACAATCAAAAGTAGACACAAGCTCTTAATTTTCAAAAAAAAAAAAAAAACAGTGGGAAAACATCCATGACTAAGAAACAGAACATGTCAAATATAAACCAAAAGAGAATTATTTCTACTGTTCCAATAGACTCAAACTATGTAAGGTATTCAGTGCCTCCCCACTTGACAGCCCAGTCTATTCAATACTATTTTCTAGACCAAGCACTTGGCCGGAGTAATCCCTGGTTGTTTGGACTAACAGGGAGTAGGCAGGAGGGCAGAGAGAGATTTACAGCTGAATGTGGTCACAGCTCTGCAGTTGGAGCAGCTGCACAGGGCCCAAGGCCTTTGGTGGCCACAGAGGCAAAGAGCTCAGCTCTGCAGCCTTCCTGGGCTGGCTTGAGCATCTCTCCGGACCAAGTTTCAGGTCTAGCAGAATGGTGGGATATTTAACTGTCTCATTAGTCAGTAGTTTATCAAAAGAGCGGAGTATTCAGAGTACTGACACTAAATGAGGACAGAAACTGTCCCTGTGAGGACACTGTGAAAACGGTGGGAGTACTTTTTTTTGTTACCCCAGTGATTCCTACTTCTGCTACTTGCAGGGACTAGGGATGCTATACCTGTGGTACACAACAGTCCCTCTACATCAAGGGATTCTTCTGACTATTCTAGACAGCACCCATGTGATGAAAAACCCAGTTATAGCTCTCAAACCTAACTGCTTTATAAACAACTCTACAATAGGGGCACCTGGGTGGCTCAGTTGGTTAAGCATCTGACTTCGGCTCAGGTCATGATCTCATGGTTCATGAGTTTGAGCCCCATGTTGGGCACTGTGCTGACAGCTCAGAGCCTGGAGCCTGAAGCCTGCTTTGAATTCTGCTCCCTCTCTCTCTCTCCCCACTCTGACTCTCTCTCAAAAATAAACATTAAAAAAATAATTAAAAAAAAATTTAAAAACACTACAGTATTTGTGCCTGGTTCAGATATCCATTGAATATTCCAAGAATACAACTGGACAACTCTTCTGTATATAGAGGAACAACTGTAGTTTGTTATCTTCTAAAGCTTCCTGGGTTATTCACGACTTAAACACACACACACACAATCAAAGAAACAGACCCATGGTATTTAAGTGACCAAAAGACCACACCGAGAGTCTTCATTTCTACTTGTTTCATTTACATTTATCATCCACCCCTCCGACTACTTCTACTTCATTATTTTTCCTGGGATAGTTGTGCCTACACATTTATATAACAAAATACATATATTTTTAATATAATCCCCCCTCCCCCTTTTCACATTATATGTAGGATATTATACTGATATCCTTGAAGTTTCTAGTTAGGTAATTTATATTACCCAAGAATTTTATTTCAGGATAATAAAGGAGCAATCCAAAATGTGAGGCATTGGAAGCAACTATGCCCAATGGGTTGTTAACTACTGATTTACAGTATTTGAAAAGCCAATGGAAAAATATTTGAATGGAAAAAAAATCCCTTCCCATAAGGCAAGGCAGGAAATAATAGCGGTGAACCGCCTAAATGTTACTTCAAAGCCATTAACTACAAGACAACATTTTTATAATACTGAGGCCCATTAAAACAATGTTACATGATATTCTTCAATTCAAGGACAAAGGCAAAGCTAAATTCTATCAGAAATATTCCTGCTCTTCGAAGTCAACTCAGACATATAACTACGTCTCGGGTGAGTCCCACAATAAAAAGTCTCAAGTCTGAAGGTCGTCTGTGTCATCTTTGACCTTTTGGGCTCTTACCTCTCTTAGAACCCCTGTGTGCTTCGACTTTGCTTTCAGAATTTTCTGAAATTCGTCAGATTCCAGGTAGGCAAGTTGTTCTCTTCTTTTTTTCCTGGCAGGCTCCAACTCATCTTCAGCTAGAGCAGAAAGGAAAAACGATGGTCATTACAGAGGAATTTCAGGAAGCCAGTGAGCCTCATGGACTCAGCTACCCCCATCCTCTCCCTCTCTGCCTAACAGGCCCTTCAAACCTAATTTACCCCACTAGGTACCAACAGAGGGAAACTCTTAAGGAGTGAGGCTGAAAACGAGAGCCTAGAATATGAGGTATGGCAGATTTGACCACTGAATTAGAATCTCTTTTCCACCTTAAAATAGGAGCTCTGATGACAGGAAACATCAACAAAAATCCTTTTTACAAATTGATGGTAAAATGTCGCTGCCAACTTCAGAGTTTTAAAAATAAAAACAGGGCAATTGCTAAGAAATTATGCTCCTTTCAAAGCAAATCTTTATACTAATATATCTGTGCAAAGGTCCAGTGAGAAACCTTTTTCCAAGCTCTTAGATTGTGCCTAATTCTATTTCAATTTAATGCGATTATAGAAAACGGTCAGTTCCAGTTGTCGAAATTCTATCTAGGTGTTGTAGAGAGGTAAATTTAAGTAAAACAATGACTTTTGATATCAGGGATGGTGGTTATAGTTTAGAACATCTCCTTACAGATGGCTTCATTCCCACTGTTAACTCTGAAATCCACAGTACCTTGAGGAGAAAATGTGTTGTTCTTTTCTACACGTTCCTTCACTTCCAGGACATCCTGGGGGTCCTTCTGCTTCTTTTTAATGCCGTTGGGATCTGTTTTTGTAAGAATCTGACCTTTTGCCCTTAATTTGGTTATAGCAGCTAACTAGAAGAAAAGAGGAGATAAAAATCTTAAAGATGAGACGGGTATCTGTGATCCTAAATCCTTTTTCTAGCTATTAGCCAGTGAATTCTGTTCTCACATACAAATTGGCAAAATAGATCTTCTCTTTGCTTAGCATTATTAACCCAATTATTAAAATTTTAAAGCATGGAGACAGGTCTATGAGCTAATAAATAAAGTTTCAGTTTATTTAAATATCAATAGTTTCATATCAGCTATACTGTGGGCTTCAAAACCCATAGAGGAATCACATAAACATTTTGGAAGTTTGTTTTAGAATCAGATGGAATGAGGGGTGCCTGTGTGGCTCACTCGGTTAAGCATCCAGTCTTGATTTCGGTTCAGGTTACGATCTAAAGGTTCATGGGATCAAGTCCCGTGTCGGGCTCTGCACTGATAGTGTGGAGCCTGCTTAGGATTCTCTCTCCCGCTCTCTCCCTGCCCCTCCCCTGTTCACGCTTTCTCTCAAAATAAATAACAACAAAAAAAGAATCAGAATTAGGATAGAATTTTAGCTCTGCCACTTACTAGTTTGTAACCTTACACAAATTACCGTCTCAGCCTTTATAACATGGAGATGTTTTCCTAGGCTGTGTGGATAGAATGAGAGAATGCATGCAAAGCATGAACCTATACATAGAACATGGCATGTGTGCGTCGCTGACAGGTACATGCACAATTGTTATCATTGTTATTACTGCAGGTACAGCTTTGGCTTATAACTAGCTTTTGCCCTTCATGTGGTATAGCTACTAACTAGAACAAAGAGAAGACAGGCTCCAGTTGGGGCTCAGGGTGACTCAGGAAGTGGAGAGGTGGGGTTCTGAGCACTCTCGACTCCTACGTCGATCAGAGTGACTTAGCTCTTGCGTAAGAGTTCTTTTAAAGAAGGATTCTTCAAACCACCATTTTACAGTCTTGCCTCAGTAATTCCTAGTTTGTCTCTCTCAGGCCAGTGTTTACGCAATGCCTTTTAGCCGTGTAAGGAATAGCGCTGAGAACGGGTTAACGTTAAATTAATGGCATTATGTTGATACCATCATCACTTAAAATTCCTTTGACTCTGATTATCATGATCAATAAAAAGCTATTACTGTCTTTCCTGGTCATAGATGTATAAAGTCTGCAACTCCAGTCATGTCCTACAGAATGCAAATTCAAATGGTGAAAAAAGATGTCACTTACCTTTTTGGCTTCTGCTAAAGCACTCAGTTTTGGTCTTGGTGGCGGGGACTCATCAAAAAATAGAACATCATCTCCTTCTGAGATGCCTCGCCCAAGCTTGGGCATCGGTGTGGCTGGTGTTCCTTCCAGGCTGGGGAACTCAGCCCCCATTTGTGGAGACCGAGAAGGGGCCCGTTGAGAAGTGGGTGGCACAGCCAGGCTTTCGACCCCACTTGAGCTTTGGAGAAATCTTTAAAGAAATATGCAGTCACACAATGTGCAGACTGGCAGACCGCAGGCAGGGGAGCAGCTGGTAAGTAGCTGTTTGTAAAATAACTCCCCTCCTTTGTCAGTAATTCAGATTAGCACACAGGAAGAAAAACGTTGGCTTTACTAACTCTGGTTTAATTGATTTTTCATAGAATACGACCACTGTTTTACCAATTTAGAACTGATTACTATTTTTGCCAATGAGCTTTCTAGCAAGTACCTCTACAGAATGCAGCCTTGTAGGTGAGATGTGGGCCACCCAGGCGCCCCAACGGTAATACCTTTATAAGGACAGCGCTCCCTATTTCACACAAGGCCACGACTCCCATGTATCTATTTAGCTCGTGTGTATGTAGCTACATGATGCATCTAAAGATATCAAACTCACCTGCCTGAGGCCAAATGATTGCTCGGATTTTTCCAAAGAATTTCCTCTGGACTTTCCTGTTCATTAAACCACTGCCTTTCAGTGGCCCAGATTTGGGACAGTGTAATGGTTCAAACTAGAGCAGAACAGGTGTGAGTCCAAACCTGGCTCCATCAACCACCTGCTCTCTGGCGCTCAGTTGTATCACTCACAAAATGAGGATAAGAGCACCTCACAGATCATGGTAAAGGCCGCGTGAGACACTGTATTTATGCAGGACACAGCATGGCGCTCCATACCCACTGAGCATCTGTGAACCTCGCTCTTATCACTGTTCTGAGAACTTGAGTTCAAGATCCTTTGACGTGTTCACCTTCTGTACCCATTTCTACTTGCTTTTGCCTCTAAAAGGACGCCACTTCCCCTGCCTCATTTTCATCATTTACCTGAACAACTGCAAAATTTACTCACTGGCTTTGCCTTGTACTTACGACACTAATTGTGGCAAAACTAAAGAATGAGAGACAGGGAACACGTCGCCCTGCACAAAACCCTCTGCAAGTGTTTCTTTCTCTTCTTCTTGGGATGGTAATTACTATAACCTGTGCCACCTGGTCTCAGATTCTCTGCATGAGTCAGAAATCTAGAACCTAAAATGTTTTCTTCTTAGGTTAGGTTAAAATTGTTTTTAAACTTTCAAACTTAAAAAAAGGTAGCTAACCATCCAAAACCTGAAGGCACACGTTGGAAATCTATTAAGACACTCTGAGAATCCCTGAGATGAGTTATCTAAACAGAGCATTAAACCTATCCTTCTTACCGTTTCTGTATTTCTTCTGATCTCTTTTTCCTCATCTCCAGCATGTGCTGTTTCTGCTGCTTCAAGAGGGCTGACGCCGAGACAGACTGGAAAGCGGGTTTCAGGCTCCCCGTCAGCTCTAAAACACAAGCCATAGGCTGAGGCGCTCCGAGGGGCCGTGGGGATGCAGTGTGGGCACCAGAGAGGGGAAGGCTGACTCTACCTGATGACCTGGCTTTGGCTAAATGTTGTTTCAAGTTTCTGGCTCCAAATGTAGGCAAGTCCATCAGTTCCCTGAATTCCTCAGAGCAAGACAAGCTTTTCTGATGTATTCCTGGAATATACAAACATCAGCTTTAGAGGACTCTAGTTCAGACAGTTTGAGATCAAGTGATGTCACTTTCTTTGTCCTTTTTTTTACAGTAGGCTCCACGCTCAACGTGGGGCTTGAACTCACAACCCTGAGGTCAAGAGTGCTGTGCTCTACCGAACGAGCCAGCCGGGTGCCCCTTGTGATATCGCTTTTTAAACTCCAGATTCGCAACTCAGTTGTTTGTAAATGAAGTAGGTGGAATGCCAAAAAAAAGAATCCTTAGTCTCTAATATGAGACTAGTAGGACTTTGAGGACAGAACAGATAAATCTTATTTCTAGTGATGATTAGAACACCAGTGTCTGTGGGCTCATTTCATACATAACATCTGGCACATGCACGATGGGTATGGTCTGTGCTGGGCCCTCACCACTGTTAGGAACAAAGCCCCAAGTGAGAAGGGCAGAGATGCCATTCTTTGACTTAAGACTTGTTTTTGTTTTGTTTTTGTTTAATTTTTTTTTTCAACGTTTATTTATTTTTGGGACAGAGAGAGACAGAGTATGAACGGGGGAGGGGCAGAGAGAGAGGGAGACACGGAATCGGAAACAGGCTCCAGGCTCTGAGCCATCAGCCCAGAGCCCGACGCGGGGCTCGAACTCACGGACCGCGAGATCGTGACCTGGCTGAAGTCGGACGCTTAACCGACTGCGCCACCCAGGCGCCCCTTAAGACTTGTTTTAATGAAAAGGTAACTGATGGGTTTGAGCAGGAACCGGATACTATAGATTCTAATGCTGGACATTAGGAGTTAGACCAGACACATCAAGAAAATTTACAAAGCATACCAAGCAAAGACTCAGCCACGATAATATGCTGCTTTTTTTTTAAGATGCTGCCAGCCACGCCTGATTCCTTTGGCTTAGGCCACATCACTCAATACAGTGATGAGGGAATATTTTTAACTTAGGGTATGGGCCAAGACCATTTTCAATCCTAAAGACGAGATATTTAAACTGCAGAAAGAAATAAAGCATCGAGAAAGCAAGTTACCAAGCTTTTGTTGGGCCTCCTGAATGATCAAGTCTGTCCCCTTGACGACCATATTAGTCAGAGTGGTTTGAATCTTCTTTTTAGGAGCAACAGCAGCTGCACTGAAATGACAAGGGTCACCCCCAAAAGGTAAGTCATGACACTTCAATGTTTTGATGAGGTAAGGGCACAGCTGTGTTCATTTATTACAAGCTGCCAGAAGTTTGTCACAGATCTAAGGAAACTTTCCTAATACTGTGGTCCTACAGTGCAGCAGGTGAATGCAGTACATCAGGCAATCTGCAACTCTGGGTGAGGTCTTTCTGGACAAGCAACATGGCAAAAGAAATAAACAATATGCCAATACTTTCATCAAGTAGTCTGGGAATTAATCTTAAAATGATTGAGGACTTTGCAAAAACTCAGGATCTTAACAGGATAAAATAGTTTGTAATGTTAAAAGTTGGAAACTCCATTAATGTTTATCCACAGGGAACCATGTTGTCACAGAGTCACCTAAAAGCATACTAAGTAGCCACTAAAAATAATGCTGTAAGTGTATATTCGATAAGGAAAGGGTTAATTATTTTATGTAGGGAAAAAAGTTACTAAGTATAGGTCCATTTTGATCTCATTTTATATTACTAGAAATTTATACATATGGGGCTCCTTTGGGCTGTGCTGTATGCACATTTTTCATAACACAGCGGTATTGCTTTTTGCAGTTTGGAAAAATACAGAAATTATTTTAAATCTTAAAAACGTGCTTGATGTGATAAGCTAGGCAGGACGTGAGAGTCCTCTTGCCCAATTTCTGTTAGACTGGGAAGAAAATCTGTTTTGTTCTTGGACCAATGGTAGCTCCCTTGTGCCAGGTCCCCACCTGTCCTCATACGTGCTTCCTACAATACTGTGACAGTGCCACTGATCACCTAGTTTAGGGACTCTATAAAGGGTCTGTGCTCCCCAGAAGAGAGGCCGTGGATGTTTGCCTTGGCAGCACTCCACTCCTAAGGCTTGACTGCTACTGATTCACGGAGTTAAATGTGGATTCCAAGAGGTTTACGAGCTCACGGTAAAGGTCATGAGGGAAATGACTTAAAGGAGGCCAACACTATGATTAACATAGTTCCAGCAGCCATACAATCGCCCCTGACAAAGTTGCACTATGACATCAGAAGCCAAAGGAGAAGTGTGGGCTCCGAGGTAAAGACCATCATGACACGACTAATTTCTCGCCCCGTGTTCTCCTCTCTTCCTGGGCATAAAGGAGGTCCTCGTCTACCCTGTTCAGGGCAGTGAGCTGTGAAAGATAAAGGCTGTCCAAGTCTCCCAGGACTATTACAGAACAGGACAACCACTGGGATTCTTCTAAGGAGACAAGCAAGATCCCTGTCGCAAAAGACCCCCTGGAGAATGTCTTACATGGAGGCCGCGTACGACGCAGAAGAAACTCCTCCGTAGTAAAAACCATCCTGACACAGCCGTTCTCTCAGGCCGGTGCCTTTGCGGGCAAACTTCTTTGGAATTCGTCCTCCGGAGAAGGTTGACTGCAGTTCAGCTCGCCTGGCGCTGAGCTTCTTGTACTGGGTCTGGATGTGGTACTGGCAGTACTCACAGTCGTTCTGCAAAGGGCAGAGCAGCGGCATCAGGATTAGGGACACACATGGGGGGACAGCATCAATAAACACTGGTCCTTTTGCTCAGCTTCGAGGGGCACTACTCTTTTTTTTTTTGAAGTCTATTTATGTATTTTGAGAGAGAGAAAGAACACAAATGGAGGAGGGGCAGAGAGGGAACCCCAAACAGGCTCTGTGCTGCCAGCGCAGAGCCCAATACGGGGCTTGAACTCATGAAACCAGGAAATCATGACCTGAGCCGAAACCAAGAGTCAGACACTTAACCGACTGAGCGCCCCCCACAGGCACCTTTGTGGGGCACTATTCTAGGTGCAGAATCCCCCTTTTGACCTCCAAGCCCATTCTTAAAGGGGAGGTATACACAGACTTACTGGAATTACACTTAAAAGCTCTAGTCACATGAAAGAAAAAGTGATACTGTTCACCCCATATGCTCTCTTTCTAAAATGGAAGGAACATTAGCTTCCAGAATGAACCTCAAGAACGTTATGCTAAGTGAAAGAAGTCAGACACAAGAGGCCATATTACCAGTAGATGGAGGTGAGGGGGTAGGGAAGAGGTTCCTTAATGAGTATGGGGTGTTTCTGTGGGGAATGAAAAGGTTCTGAAACTAGAGAGCGGCTGGTTGCACAAGAGTAAACATGACGGGTATCACCAAAGTGTACATTGTAAAATGGTTAACTGCAGATTGCGTGAATTCTACCTCAATGTGCACTGATACAAGAATACACCAACATCAGCATCTAGTGAAATTTTTCTATGCCTCTGGCTGCCTCTTGGACTAATGCTACTCCTTCAACGAAGGAAAAAAAAGGAAAGCAATGTGCTAACGTTCTACAAGGTGAGCCCTTAGGTGTGAGGACAGTGGGGTTTTAATGATTGTGTTCCTATGTGGAGATCTGTAAGACACTTCACTCTGAGACTTCTTTTTCCAACTCCTTACCTCCTGCTATTCCCTGCTCAGCAGGTGATCTGTTAGGCAGGAATGAGGCAACTAACGGAGATGAAACTTGCCATTTAATCCTTTCAGAGAGCTCTAAGTAGCCCCACTTCACCCCCACGAGGATGGCTGTCATCAGAGACCAATAAAGACAGGTGCTGATCGGGACATGGAGAAAATGCAGCCCTCCTCTCTGCTGGTGAGAATGTAAAAGCCACCTTGGAAACCAGTCTGGCAGTTCCTCAAAAGCCGAAACACGGGGGTTACCATTCGACGCAGAAATTCCAGGTATATACCCAAGGGAACTGAAAACATACATCTGCACAGTAACTGCTACATGAATGCTTGTAGCTGCAGTATTCCTAACACGCCCCACTGAATGATGAATAAACAAAACTGATACATCCACACGACGCAGTATTATCCAACCACAAAAAGAGAATGAGGCAGTGACACCTGCTATAACATGAATGAATCCTGGAAACATGATGCTAAGTAAAAGAAGCTAGACACAAAAGGCATATTGTATAATTCTATTAGTAAAATGTCCAGAAGAGGCAAATCCAGAGAGAGAAAGTAGAGTAGTGCTTACCAGGGACTGAGGGAAGAGGGTCATGGGGACTGACTGCTAATTAGTATGGTTTGGTTTTGTTGTTTTTTTTTTCTGGGAGGGGGAACAGTACCGAAAATGTTCTGAAATCACATAGTGCTGATGGCTGCACAACTCAGTATTACAACTACTCAACTGTCCACTTTGAAAGGGTGAATTGCATGGTATGTGAATTATATGTCAAGTTATCATAATTACTATTTTTTTAAAAGCTCTAAAAAAATACAGGGTGCCTGGAGGGCTCAGTTGGTTAGGCATCCAACTCTTGATTTCAGCTCAGGTCATGACCTCGGTCATGAGATCAAGCCCGTGTTGGGCTCCATGCTGAGCGTGGAGCCTGCTTGGGACTCTCTCTCTTGCCCCTCTCCCCTGCTTGCACACACGTTCTTTCTCAAAATAAACAAACATGGGGTGCCTGGGTGGCTCAGTCGGTCAAGCATCTGACTTCGGCTCATGTCATCTCACAATTCATGGGTTCAGGCCCCACATCGGGCTCTGTGCTGACAGCTCGGAGCGTGGAGCCTGCTTCAGATTCTGTCTCTCCTTCTCTCTCTCAAAAATAAATAAACATTAAAAAAAATTTTAAATAAACAAACATCGGGGGGGAAAATGCTCTAAGAAAATAAATGTTGGAGTTAACAGACTAAAATAAGGTTTTTAGTGTATTTTATCACAGTGTTTGATCTCTGGCACTACTCAGAATTGAGGGCAACTAAAATTCCGCCTTCCTCATACCTCCTAGTCAGTGGGCAATAAAACAGCACTTTCCTTCCTAACAGTTCAATCCTTCCCGCATCCTTAGTTTTTTAAACTGGCAGTTATTAGCCACACACTGAATTGTCTTACTTTGGTGCTTCCTGTTACGTAGGAAACTCAGTTCCAAGTTGGTCGTTACTGCTACGCTATCTACAATCTACTCCTATTAGCTCCTGTCTTTAGCGGAAACCACCCCAACAGAACTGAAACCAACCAAATTAACAGTCTGTGTACACGGCTGTCCATTCTTCTTCTTTGCTTTACAGGTTCCCAGGTCAAGAGCTTCACCCATGATTAAGATCTTCTGAGGATGATCAACAGACAAACACACCTGCAGAGAAGACACAGGGTGGGACTTAAAAGTGAACAAAGGCATGGTCTTTCATCAGCAAGAATGAGTAAGAGGCTGGTTGGCGGGAGTTAGCAAGGCGCTAGCAGTATAGAGGAATTGGAAGCCAGGACCCGAAAAAACAGCTGTAGGCATGGGAGGTAGAGAAGACACGTTCACTTCTCTATGCAGTAGCCATTATCACCATCTTTGCTGCAGAATCCGGGTTTCTTATGGGCTAGCCAACGCTCAGCCTTAGATGATGGATCCTGTTTATTTTCCCAGCATCCCCTGCAGCTAGTGATGGTCATGTGACTATGTTCCGTACAAGAGACTGAGGCAGGAGTTCCGGACAAAAGCAGACGGAGTGGGGCTGGTTCACTTCCTGCCTTCAAAGGCGATGTGAGGGCGAGAACTTCAAAGCCATCCAGGGACCAAGAGGAGAAGGCTGAGAGGCTCACAGACACTGACTGACGTCACTACATTGCCTATGTCGGGCTTATTTATTATGTGAGTAAAACAAACCCCACTGTTTACCATTAAAAGAAATGGTAGGGAAGTTTTTGTTACTTGTAGCCAAATACTTCTGAACCAACAGATGAAGATTTGTTGCCATTCTCTGGTGAAAGGAAAGAAGTAACTTTGCCTCTCACTCTCTGGTATTATATTAAAGATAATAGGTAGTAACAACAAAATGATGCTTCTTGCCGGTCAGGTGGAGAGAAGGTCTGCTCCTGTTCACAGGAGATCTCGGTTTGCTCTCCTGCTGCTTGAGAAGATGACCTCACTGATTCTGAGCTGCAGCTACAGCTGTACTAATGAATGGAGCCAAGTCCCCTCCCCTATAAAATCCTGCCTTCTTGATGCAGCCACTGAAATCTATGGGAGAGATCTAAGGAGATCTGAACATAATAATTCAAAAACACTCCAGGAATCCTGAAACTAATTTGGAAAGATAAGATTTAAATTATGAAACACTTAAGAGTAGGCAGAAATTCAGAATATTGGTGGGTAAAGAACAAAAAACCAGATGAGGGGAACATAAAAGTATGACTCAATATGCAGGGGTGGACCAGTCACAAAATGTTTCTCATAAAACTTGGCTAAGCTGCAAAGACCAAAAAAAAAAAAAACAAAAACAAAACAACAAAGAAAGAAAACCATGGAAACAGATTTTTACCTCCTCAGAACCATCCCTGGGCTTCATGGGGTTCGCGTTGAGCAACCCTATGACAGTACCCTGTTCAGTCTTCCAGAGTTGTTTGTGAACTTCTCCAAACAAGAACAACGACACGTACCGCGTCAGGTCACGGAGATCATTCAGTCGCCAGATACTAAATGTTTTCCCCTGGAACAAATATTTATTCTTATTTTTACTAAAAAATTTTTTGAAAAAATTTAACGTTCTATTTATTTTTGAGACAGAACACGAGTGGGGGGAGGGGCAGAGAGAGAGGGAGACGCAGAATCCGCCAAGTAGGCATCAGGCTCCGAGCTGTCAGCACAGAGCCCGATGCTGGGCTCAAACCCCTGGGGCACGAGATCATGACCTGAGCCGAAGTCGGAAGCTCAACTGATTGAACCATCCAGGCGCCCCTTATTTTTACTGTTTTGCACAACGGGCTATACTGTCTCCATGTATAAGTGCTCTATTGTGGAAAAATATATAAATATATCCACCCTGAATATATAATCCTGAGAATGTCTGCTAATTATAAATTAATCCTCTCTCTAGGCTTTAGTATTTATTACCTCTTTCATTTTTTTTAAATGTTTATTTTTCGAGAGAGAGAGATAGAGTATGAGCAGGGGAGGTACAGAGAAAGAGGGAGACACAGAATCTGAAGAAGGCTCCAGAATCTGAGCTATCAGCACAGAGCCTGACACAGGGCTTGAACTCATGAACTATGAGATCATGACCTGAGTTGATGTCAGATGCTTAACTGACTGAGCCACCCAGGTGCCCCTGTTGTTCTCATTTTAGAAATGAAGGTGAAGTCAGGCAAGCCAATGGCCCATGTGTTAGTGAAGCCTCTAGTCCTCAGGTCTAAGTACTCAATGGGATAGTACCGCCTTTCTAACTAACACACAGTGTTAAAAGGACCACTGCAAGTAGTGGCACTACCATTTAAAAACTTACTGATATAAATTTAGTGGATCTACTATTTATCACTAATGATATTATTAACAATAATAAAGAAGTATCAGCTCTATGCTATTAAAATCTTTGCCTAGTTTAGAAGAAAAACAAAAGCCTCATTTAATGACAACTGGCTATGTTTAATGGTCAAATTTCAAAAGCATTATCATGGATCTGAAGAAATGTAACTCAAAATGCTGACTGTATCAACAACTTCCACTTTCACAGATTTTTTTTTAAAACAAAATTATTTCAATACACAATCCAGCTATTTCACAGAGGCAACCCAGAGTGGGTGTGGTTACAGGTTACGGTGAGCCACTGACTGGATTTGAGTGTTCTATTTTCCCATGGGTTTGTACAATGCCTTTCAATGTCATCATAGCCACTTATGACACAATTCAGAACCTAATCAAATGAACCAGACGTGTTCACGTTCAACTCGACAGTAATAGGGCTAGAGAAGGACTCACTAATCTGAAAGTCAACTCGTTGTTGAGGAGGCCAGGCCTTGTAGAAAAATCCAAGGTTGTCCAAGATCTCAATTAAGAGAAAGAAATCAGTAATGACCATGATCATAGTATTTTGAGAGGTGGAAGAGAATTCTGATAGAATCAAAAGCCAGTTCCTTCCTTTAAAAAATAAGCACATGGAAGTCCTCAAAGATTAAAGGTAAACCTAAGTTCACATAGTTAAAGGGAGAATGAGGCTTAGAACCCAGATCTTGTGACTCGCCATGCCACAAGATAATCTTCTTGTTACGCCTCAGTCAACTGTGATTTTAGAACTTGTTAGATTTCTTGTAATATTCACTGTGCTCACAAGGACGGCAATTTCAGAATTTCTGCAGTTGCCCTCTTACTTCCAGTCAGGCTGTCCAGAGAGTCTGTGCTCAGCCTCTCCTCTATAAGCAGGAGGACACCGTCACTGGGGCAACCCACATGTACCACAAAAACAATGACAAGTGAGATGCAGCAAAAACAATACAATGAAAAGCCCAAGGACCCTCTACAACCAGATCTTCTATAAGTAGGGCATTCTCCACATACACCCCTCTCAGACAGCAATCCAACAAAGGTGAGGCAATCTGGGAACTTATGAGCAGCTATTTCAAAATGAAATACTGATGGGCTTGGGCTAGAAAAATCAAGAACATGAGTCCCCACTGTTAGTTTGTGATTGAGTAGCTAAGAAATCAGTAAGATGCTTACACTATTACAACTCTGTGGAGTGATTTTCTTCAATATAACCCCAAAAGTCACCCAGTCTATTTCTTCCAGCTTCTCACTTGCCATCTTTTCCTTGAGCTGAGAAAGTCTGATCAGTTTTCGGCCAATCATTTTCTTGTTCATCTCTGCGAAGGACACTCGAGGCCGCCTGGGTCAAGACACCAGCAATTATTAGATTATTATTCTAATAAGAGATTCCCTGGCACTGTAGCAGTTTGGTAAGAAGAGATGTTATGGACAGAGATCTACCCTGAAGTCTCGGCTCTCAGGGAGGTTTAGTTATGTAGTATGGGCAAAGCAAAGATGGCTTGTTTTTTTAAGTAGGCACCATGTGTGACACAGGGCTCCACCTCACGACCCCAAAATCGAGAGTCGCTTGCTCTTCCAACTGAGCCAGCCAAGGCGCCCCCAAGGCAAAGATTTTTATGGCAGATGAATAAAAATAAGATAATTCTTAAAGCTAGGTTTGTGCTTCCTTCGATAGAAAAGTGGAGCTTATATAGAAAACAAGAAAGATCATACACTCTTTTACCTATACATTATAATGTATGTTACAATATTCTTTTAAAAGTGATCTCTGAGTTTAATACAAAATCATAAGTTGAGATTACAAAATAAGATATTTACATTTCATCAACATTTTCAGAGAACAATAAACCAAGGCTTCGATTAATATATTCTTATTCCTAATGAGACTCCAACAACTGTGTGATCCCCTAAATCTGCAGGCCACTCAGGAGCTCTGGCTGAGTAGTTCTGACTTTGTCTACCCACTTCAATTTACGAGCACAGTGCACTCACACTCGCAACATCTTCATCTGTGGGGGATTTCAACCAAGAACTTGTTGCAGTGGACAGGATCATCTTGGTAGGGGGACGTATACCTTGGAAAAAACCTTGCAGCGCCCTCAGTGAGAACCACAGCTTTTACTGTATTCCATGCCACATGTCCCAGGTGTCATTAAAACACTGAGTACTTTCTTCCGATTTTGGAGAGTATAGAGTCTTTAAATACACATCTACGGTGTGGTGGCACCTACCTGCCTCCCCGCCACCGCTCAGTAACGTGTAATTTAAGATCTTAGCAGTTTTAGTTTAGATTGACAACGGTTAGGTGTTCTAGGATAGCACCTAGCTACTCAGATGGACTGTACTAAAAGCAATCTGGTCTCAGCGTAAGGATTATTGCCCTGCCCTGGGCTTCGACAGAAGTGTTTGTGGAGCTGCAATGGACTAGTGATGGGGGGCACAGAAGAGTTAAAAGTCCAGGCTCTGAACTGAACTGATCCTGGGATTTATTCCTATTTTAACAGAGAATCTTAATCTCCCCACACAACCGTGCGAAGGACATACACGTGCCTTGAAAGTTATTAGAAAGAAAAAGAGCGCAGGTATTTTTCTTAACATTAATTACAAGACACTACGATCCCGGTTAAACTGTGAACACCTTCATGTATTTGAAAATAGTCTGTCACTGTTTCTGATTACGTACACTATTATTTATTTGCCCATTTCCTTTTTACAGATGCATTACCTTTTACTCACCATGTAAACATAAAAAATCTTCCTTAAACATTTCACATGCCAACTGTACTGTACGTTATGGTTACTCTTACTGCCAAGTTTTGCCAAGTTCAAGAGCTGTTGTTGTTAAGTGGATCTGCTGTACGAATGCATTGTTTGTAGAAGGCTCAGTCCTCGGGAAGGAGGACAAGGCATCCAGTGGGGCAGGAGAAGAGAGTGAGAGGCCTTTACAGTCACTGACCTGAGTCTCAGGCCCGAGGAGGCTTCCACAGAGATCACGGTCTGTGGTTCTCCAGAACTCCTGGGGGTCCCTGCGCTGTGACCTCTGGTCAACCCACTAGGTTTGTTTCCAGGAGTAGTTCGGAGTGGTTGGGAAAGTGTACTTGTGGTCCCTGAAGACGAACTTTTGGGCTCTAAAAAATTAACATAAAAATTAAGTGAAAGGAAAATCACACCAACCCCTACAAAATTTGTTTTCATAGAATTCTTTTTAAATCAATATGCAATAACCAAATTTTGAGAGAACGAAGGAAGCTCACAAGACCATTGCTGTACTACCCTCCAAATCTCTGCAGTGCAGTCTGAAAGAACTTCCTGGGACCATGGAAATGTCTTATACCCATGCTGTCTGGTATGGTGGCCACAAGCCACATGGGGCCATAAGGACTTAAAATTGATTAGTGCTTCTAAAGAAATGAATGTCTAATTTTACTTAAACTAATATAAACGTAAATAATCACACGTGGCTAGTGGTGGCTATAGTACATACAGTGCAGCTCTGAAACAGAGTTCCTTTGTGCAATGACATTGAGCATTCCCTATACACAGAGCACTGTGGTAGATTGCATAAGGGAGTAAGAGCCCTCCTTCCGGGATCAATGATTAGTGATTTGTGTACAGATCAACTTTCTACCTGAAGAAAATGTGAAGTTAACTCCCTTTTGTTTCTGGTTTCATCTCATTCCATTTGGTTCCATTTCATTTTATTTACAGGGTGGGGCAGGCGGATCTAGGGGGACCAGGGTACTCTACTGACTTGCATGCATTAAACATCCCTGAGGTGGTTACTATTCTTATTTTAGAAGCATTTGATAATGTTCCTGAAGGTCAGAAAACTTGGATATTTTTCCTTAATACAATTTCACTCTCTCTTAAATAAGACTGTGTTGTTTACCCTCAAACAAGACTTTGGATCAGCGCTCCCAAGCTAGGAAGCAGGGCAACCCAAGAACTTGAGAATCTCTAGAAAGCATGCCCATGCCCCACACCCTCAAAACTGAACTTTGGACACCGCCTAATGACATAGTAATGTTAAAGATCCTAAAGGGATGGATGCCATTCATAAGTGGATACAAGGAATACATAATTTTTGTTAAATAAATATGAACATGCAGGGCTGCTATTCCCTACTACAGAGTCATATGCCACTGCTGTTCTAAAGGGCCTTTTTGAACATACGTGGTGAATAGCATGCTGCTTACTCTGAGCTATGTTATCCAGACCATTCTGTCTTAGAGCTTCCAAAGAATTATTTTTTTTAATATTTAAATATACTTCTTTGAATTTTATTTTATTTTTTAATTTATATCCATGTTAGTTCACATATAGTGCAACAATGATTTCAGGAGTAGATTCCTTAGTGCCCCTTACCCATTTAGCCCATCCCCCCTCCTAAAACCCCTCTAGTAACCCTCTGTTTGTTCTCTATACTTGAGACTCTCTTATGTTTTGTCCCCCTCCCTGTTTTTGTATTATTTTTATTGTCCTTCCCTTATGTTCATCTGTTTTGTATCTTAAATTCCTCATATGAGTAAAGTCATGTGATATTTGTCTTTCTCTAATTAAATATTTTTTAATGTTTATTTATTTATTTATTTATTTATTTTTGATTTTTTTTTTTCAACGTTTATTTATTTTTGGGACAGAGAGAGACAGAGCATGAACGGGGGAGGGGCAGAGAGAGAGGGAGACACAGAATCGGAAACAGGCTCCAGGCTCTGAGCCATCAGCCCAGAGCCTGACGCGGGGCTCGAACTCACGGACCGCGAGATCGTGACCTGGCTGAGGTCGGACGCTTAACCGACTGTGCCACCCAGGCGCCCCATAATGTTTATTTTTTTTTAACTTTTTTTCTTTAATCTTTATTTCTGAGAGAGAGACAGAGTGCAAGCAGGGGAGGGACACAGAGACAGGGAGGCACAGAATCTGAAGCAGGTTCCAGGCTCTGGGCTGTCAGCACAGAGCCCAACACAGGGCTTGAACTCACAAGCCGTGAGATTATAACCTGAGCCGAAGTTGGATGCCCAACAGACTGAGCCACCCAGGCACCCCTAATGTTTATTTTTAAGAGAGACAGAGAGCGCACATGTGAGCAGGGGAGGGGCAGAGAGAGGGAGACAGAGGATCTAAAGTGGGCTCTGCGCTGACAGCAGAGAGCCTGATGTGAGGCTCGAACTCACAAACCATGAGATCATGACCTGAGCTGAAGCTGGACGCTTAACTGCCTGAGCCACCCAGGAGGCCCGAGATCTTCCAAAGAATTATTACCATGTGCAAACTGAGGCAGTGCAATAAAATCAATACATAGTGCTTATGAATATTTTTCAGTTTAATTCTACGTGCTTATATGTGGGCTGAACTAGAACGGTGTTTGAATATACTTCTCTACTCCTGGCGAAGAAGTCTTTTCTAAAGAATGGACCCTCTGCTTTAATACAACCTCACTTCAAATAAAACCTGGCCATTAAAAGGAATCTGTGCCTTGAACTCACAAGCCTGAAGACTCAATCTCTGGATTGCACAAGAACTCAATCCAGTGGTTATACTTGCTACAATTCAACTACAGGACTGTAGAGCTTCAAAAACATTTAATTCATTGTTTTAGTAAATACCTACTCTGCACCTGAGGGCTTTCTGGGCACTTTAAGATGCAGAGGAAGATTACAAAATAGAGCATATGGCTCTCACTCCCAAACAAACTTACTTTTCTCAATGGGCAGTTAAGACAGACCCCCAGCTGTCCCCTGCAGGTATGACAGTGCTGAACTGAATTTTAAACAGAGCCAGACTGGGGCGCCTGGGTGGCTCAGTCAGTTAAGCAGCCGACTTCGGCTCAGGTCATGATCTTGCGGTCCGTGAGTTCGAGCCCCGTGTCGGGCTCTGTGCTGACAGCTCAGAGCCTGGGGCCTATTTCAGATTCTGTGTCTCCCTCTTCCTGACCCTCCCCCGTTCATGCTTTGTCTCTCTCTGTCTCGAAAATAAACGTTAAACAGAGCCAGAGTAGCGAAAAACCAGGCAGGCCTTGAGTACTGTACCTGCAGGTGAAACCTTCGGAGTCCGAGCCATCCGCTTGGTTTTCGGTAGAGCAGGGACATCAAGCTCTGCAGCGAAGCACGTTGACTCCTGAATTCTCTGAACTTTCTTCTCCTTTAGAGGGGGACGTGGGGACTTAGCTATGTTATTAAAAGGAAAGAAATTAACAAAGAAAATTTAGAAAGGAACTCAAAGGCTATTTTACCAGCAGCTGAATGCAGAAGTAATGCTATAATTTTTCTTTCTCTTTTTTAAATATTTATTTTTGAGAAAAAGAGAGAAAGTATGCATGTGTGCGAGCACGAGCAGGGGAGGGGCAAGGAGGGGGGGAGAAAGGGGGAGAAAGAGGGAGAGAGGGAGGGGGGAGGGGGAGGGAGAGGGAGAGAGAGGGAGAGGGAAGGAGGGAGGTGGAGGGAGGTGGAGGGAGGTAGAGAGAGAGAGAGAGAGAGAGAGAGAGAAAATATGAATCCCAAGCAGGCTCAGCACTGTCAGTGCAGAACTTGATGCAGGGCTTAAACTCACAGCCCATAAGATCATGACCTGAGCTGAAATCAAGAGGTGCATGCTTTACCCACTGAGCCACCCAGGTGCCCCTATAATTTCTCACTAACAGAGATGCACGTTTTTCCTAGAATTACAGTCTGATTACCAGGAGATTTATGCAGAAGGGCTGGACTTGCAGGCTGTGTAATTGTTGCTATTTTTAGCTGTTCTTGTAAGGATTTCATCTGCTCTTGCAACTTCTTTAATTCATCTAGGAAAGAAAAGTATATTGACTTAAGACCCAGAGCAGAAGAAATATCATACATGGCAAAAATGCTGGAATTACTTTTGGTGTCTACTCCCTCACCCTGAAATGCCAAGAGCCACAACATAATCACATACTGAGAACTCACCATTAACTTTTGCACTAAGAGGTCCCTTAGAGAAATAAACTTTGTATTTTCAGTAATCAAGTCTCTAATACCTAAGCTAGTCGTGAATTTGTTCTACTGACAAATATCACAGATACATATCCCCAGTTAGCAAGTTTTTAGGAATCAAGAAAAGTGATTAGTTATTTCATAAACTGAATACCGTAATATAATAAATGCTGGTTCTTGCATTAGAAGAAACAGCAAACCACTGAATTTTATTATAATTTATAATAAAATATATTATAAGAGACAATATATATAAGAATATATGAGACAATGCCACGAATAAGAAAAGGGCACTCCACAAAGCTCCTGTTCAGAAATGGTCTCCTGCCCAAAAATAATGTGGAGAAGCCTGCCATCTTGTCCCTGGCTCCCCATGCATATGAGTCTCTGGGTAAGATTTTTCTGTAACAGGCACGAAAGACGTTAGAGCCATTCTGGGAGGGACTAAATTACAGCTGGCCTCTGCATGCTGAAATGCTGGCTGTGAATGTCTCCTCTACTAACTCCCACGATTTCTTTCTTTCTTTCTTTCTTTTTTTTTTTTTTGCCAAGTCATGTATCTCCACTCTTGACTCAGCAGCTATTTTGATGAAAACTGTCAGGTTCCATCTAGTCTACCATGAAGAGATTAGAAAAGCAAGTAGTTAGGGCACCTTGCAACTCTTGATTACTTTTCCCTTGACTTGGAGCAGGAGCAGTGGGGACACTGTTTTTAGTTGACTGCGGTGTGGGAACTTCTTCTTCATCTGTTAAGTCCCCCATATCTCCAAAGAGAGTGGCCAGATTTTCCTTTCGGTCCTCAGTCTCTCCCACTTCTCCATCAGCAGGCTCCTCTGAGTAAGATTCACCGTCATCATCTGCATCAAAGAGCTCATCAAATGCATCAGGTTCACGATTTTCCTGGGTCAAGCGGTGACTCTCTTCTGAATTACCGTCCAGGGCTAACTCATTCTCCTCCAGCAATGCAGTCAGCAGAGACAAATCATCTTCCTCCCCTGGGGAAAAAGACAAAGGACAGAAAGTAAACCTACCTGAGAAAAACTGCTAATGACAAGCAGTTAATTAAAACACTCAACATTAATAAGGCAGTTAAAATGGCTCACCATTTTGCCTGGTAAATTGTTGATCTTCTGTCCACCTTTCCTCTTCCCAAGTGCTTATAGGGCACTGGGTGAAGGAGAAAGGGGCCAACACCTGCATAGTGACCACACCGGGCCGTTCACTGGGCTGATCTTTCTCCCTGTGCTACTTCAGCTAGTGAGATAACTAGCTGCATACCAACTTCCATGAAATCCAACCCATAAGGGAATAACTCAAAAATACACTAAACATGCATTTAGGCTTTAATTGAGGGATAAAAAAATTTCAAATGTAGAAAAGGTACAAACAACCATATAAAAAGTACTTATATTTCATCAACCAGAATGAGTCATTTATGTTTGCTTCTTGCCTTTACATTAGATAAGTAAACTTAAAAAAGTTTATAGTTTATCATGCCAAATCTTTTTTTCAATGTGTATATGGTTTTTTCTATATGCATATGTGAATTTTTTTATCATGCCAAATCTTATCACAATTCCTAACCACTGCCTCCACACCCTACTGCAAGAAGTATCCTAATTTTGGTATATCAGTCTAGTCCATTTTTCAAAATTTTAACATAAATACATAAGTATTCATAATCCATACAGAGTATTTGGTTGATTTATAATATTTTCGGGACACCTGGGTGGCTCAGTTGGTTAAGTGTCTTACTTCAGCTCAGGTCATGATCTCACGGTCTGTGAGTTCGAACCTGGTATCAGGCTCTGTGCTGACAGCTCAGAGCCTGGAGCTTGCTTCGAGTTCTGTGTTTCCCTCTCTCTGTCCCTCCCTCACTCATGCTCTGTCTCTGTCTCTCTCTCAAAAATGAACAAACAGTAAAAAATAAAATACTTTCATAAATTGTTGCACACTGTAGGTATTCCTCTGTATCCTGGTTTAATTCAACATTGCATGTTAAGACCGACCTGAATCAAAACATACAGTTCTAGTTTCTTTCAATGGCTATATGGTAATTCTTTTCCAATTCTTTCCCACCACAAACTATGCAGCAACCATGACGATGTCTTGCATACGTGTGACAGTTTCCCAGGAATACCTAGCACGAGCGGAATTGTTGGGTTGCTGGGTGCACATTTTCCAACTTGCCCAGATACGGCCAAACCCGCTCCCAAAGTGATTACTCACTAGCACTATGCCAGTGCCACTTCTCCCTAACACCTCACCAATATCTGATGTCACTTTAAGTTTTTTTGCTAGTCTGATGGAGGATTTTAAAAGGCATCTCAGTGTTCTGATTTGCATTTCCAGAGAAATCTCATGAGGTAAAGAATTGTTTACATTTATTGGCCCTTAGGATTTCTTCTTTCTTTCTTTCTTTCTCCTTTCTTTTTCTTTTGGTGCCCATTTTTTCCCCGTTTGGGTATTAATCCTTTATAAAGTCTGAGCCATTTTAAGACATTAAGGATATTTCATGCACTGTGCCCCCCTTCATCTGAAAGACAAGAGTTAAAGTCCAGAGACATCAAGGGTCTGTTCAGGACCACATGGCAACACAGGTCAGCACAGGAGCCTGGCTTAGGATGGAGATCTCTAGGCCAGCAACCCAATATTCTTTGCACCACTCTACACTCTCTTACCAGATGGAAAAGAGCCAACGCACAAACTCATGGGCTAGAATCTGATGAAAGGGTCTAAGGCTTAAAGTTAGATAATGATCCGCTGGAATTTCTTGCTCAATAATCACTGCAAAACTGGAGGGCACAGCAAGAAGAGGTGACCTGGCTCCCTGTGCTCTGGGTGAGACTGCAACATTCCCTCAAGGGAGCCAACAGGCCTTCCTCTCTCCTGTTCTTAGCTGCTGAAGAGAGCACACTTCAGGAAGAGGCTTTGGTTCACACCACTCATAGTTGATGATAAATGTTGCCCAGAGCTAATCTGTGATGCCTCCCAGCCCGGTTCAACTCAGTCACCACCAATAATCCTGTCTTCATGTTATGCTGACCCAACCTCCCTGCTTCATTTATACACTGAACCCTCTTCCTCTCAACCCCCCAAGGATGTCAGCCTATAATCATCAGCTCTCCTCCCCACATCACCCATGATTCCCTGTCTTCTGGAGCATTCCCATCGGCATATGAATTTTCTAGTGTCTTCCATCATACCAACCAACTACCTGATTATCTTCCTACTCATTTGTTCTTATCTTGCTCTCTGTAGAATGGAAGCAGGAATGTTGTGCAACCGTGTTTCTCTAGCACCAGTGCTTCTCTAGACCAGATTTCGTCCACACTGGACCAAACCGTTAGCACTGTGCCAACCAAACGAATGTTTATTAGATACAACGGTTTCTTAGAGGACACATACCCATTCACCACTTATTTTCATAACTATCTCATAGCAAATAATTATACTTTATATTCTATTAACCGCCCTGAAGGTAATTTGATGATTTCAGGAAACAGGACGCTATTATTATACCAAAGGTATAATCAATGTCACGTGTTATCACAGTGTGAAGAATTTCAATAATATTTGGTTCTACTTTTTTGAAAAAGGAAGAGAGTAATAAACTTGGATTTAAAACCAAAATCTAGGGGCTCCTGGGTGGCTCAGTTGGTTGAGCAGCCGACTTCGGCTCAGGTCACGATCTCGCAGTCCGTGAGTTCGAGCCCCGCATCAGGCTCTGTGCTGACAGCTCGGAGCCCGGAGCCTGTTTCGGATTCTGTGTCTCCCTCTCTCTGACCCTCCCCCGTTCATGCTGTCTCTCTCTGTCTCAAAAATAAATAAACGTTAAAAAAAAATTTAAAACAAACAAAAAAAAAACACACCAAAATCTAGTTTCAGATAATGAGCTCATTATGTAACCAGAAAAATAATGCATTTTATTTGTCAGCATCTCTTTACAGCCAGCACAATCACTGCTAAGCTACTCCCAGGCTAAGCTCTGTTAATCAGAGTAGCCTCTTTTTATTAGGTAAATATTGTGCACACACCTCTGCAAAATAAACAAAATGAGAAAGGACTACAAGAATTTAACTCACAGCTACACTGAAGCGACTTCAACATTAACTGTGAACTCTGAAGTCAGGCTGCCTGGGTTCAAATCCCTACTGTGGCAGTTTCACCTGGGACAAATTACTAAACATCTGTCTCCTGGTGTAAAAAATATGGCTGCTCATAGGGCACCTGGGTGGCTCAGTCGGTTGAGTGTCCGACTTCGGCTCAGGTCATGATATCATTGTTCACGAGTTCAAGCCCCACATCGGCCTCTGTGCTACAGCTCAGAGCCTGGAGCTTGCTTTGGATTCTGTGTCTCCCTCTCTCCTTGCTCCTCTCCTGCTCACAATCTGTCCTCTGTTCTCTCTCTCTCTCTCAAAAATAAACATTAAAAAACAAATAACATTCTCTGATTGAAGTGAGATCTTTTCTGAACCACTCAGACAATACTTGAGGGTGAGGTAGCCATTTTCACTATTCCGCAAGTAGGATAAATAACAAGTCCATGGACAAAAGGGTGGTTTTCCATGAAACACACATAATTTGAGACAGCTGTCAGAACTTACCATCCATGCTGTCAAGAGAACAGTTGTGATAGAGAACTTCAAAGGAGAATGCAGTGCCCAGGAGATGGCAGGAATGTCGAATCTCGGCTATGAAATCAACATTAGAAAAGTCACCCTTGATTGTTCTCGCTTTCTCACATCCCATATATAAAGAATCAGGGATCTCACAAATCCTACAGGCTTGAAGCTGAGGATTCGTCCAAAATCTGACTATTTCTACCCCCCCCCCCCACCCCTTTTATCTTGTCTTCAAACTATGGTGTAGAAACTCAGTTGAGCTCTGGAGCAGTTTGCTGGGTACTAGAGCACATGGATGAGACTGACTGTGAACAAGTATTATTGAGAATGGCCTAAATATTAGGGCTATTATCCCATGTTATTTACTGTGACACATTTGATGGCTCCTTTATCCACAGCAATCTAGTGTGTGGCTCTACTTAGTTGCAACCTTCGTCACATCAGGATTTCAATTCAATACTACTTACCAAACGCAGAGGCGGCAGAGCTAATTAGGGTAGATTCATGTTATTGTGTGCACTTTCTTTTTTTTCCTTTAAATGATTTTAGTGACTGCAAGAAAAAAGCTCAACAGATTTTGTCTAGGCTCTTATTCAATGAATATGAGCTTCTATAGCTGGCTTTGGGAAGTGCAAGGTCAAGTATTAATTATGATGCTTTCTTTTTATTTATTCGACAAATACTTCCACGGACCTATTGTGTGCTCCCCACTGTGTTGTCTCCTGGGAAATCTGCTGGATTGTAAGCTTGTTGAAGGGTAGCAAACGGTCTCACTCACCTCTATAACCAACCGCCCTCCCCACTCCCCCCCCTTCATACTCTACCTCACCCTCACAACCAGGACCTCCCAACAACTATCGGTTCTATCTCCAAAACAGTGCTCAATCTTTTGTCTGAACCATGAGCTTCCTTTATCGTTCTCTGTGTCTCTGTAATCTCATTTCCATACAGCAGCCACAGTAGTCTTTTCTTTCCTTAGTAATTTCTGAGGAATATAAGCCAGATGGTAGTATTCTCTTAACTAAAATTCTTTAACAATTTTTCATTACCATCAGAACAAAATTCAAAAGTCTGTGAGTTAAGTGGATACTCTCTCTCTTGCCTACTTCTACTCAGACTAGCCTGCCTACAACTTCTTGAACACAGAGAGTGCTCTCAGGCCTCACGCTCTTTGGAAAGTGCTCCCCTAGCTCCTTCTCACTCTTCAGTTTCCCCTTAAGCATGGAGTGTTCCGAGCCTTCCAGACCACCCTATCTGACCGGCTCCGCGGCGCCCGCCCAAACCTCATCCTTTTCGTGACTTCACTGCACTTTCCACTGTGGTGTGCGTGTTATCTGTTATTCTCTTTAGATTCTAAGCTTCACGGGGGGATAAGTAATGTGTGTTTGGAGGCCTGCACATGGCACACACTCAGTAACTTCAAGCAAATCACGAACTGAAAACAAAAAATGAAAAAAATAAAAGTCCCCCCGGCATGTATTTTAAAAGGTTACTTGAGAAAGAACCCAAACCTGGTCCCTTAAGCAGAGAGGATGGCCCGACGCCTGGTACCTCCTTGGTGCCTTTAAGGCGCCGCTACCTTTCGGTCGCTCTGCACCCAGAGCCCCCCCGGCCGCGCGGACACCGCGCTCGCCCGATTCCAGTTCTCCCTCACCTGATCGCCTCGGGCTCCGCGCTTCTCGGCCTCGGAGCTCTCCAAACTCCCCCGCAGACCCGCGTGGCGGGCCCCCTACCTCACCCCCGGGTGACCACCCACACACCCAGACCCCAGCTGCTTACCCTACTCGGCACCCCTTCCAGACCTACAGCCAGACCCGCCAAAATTCCAACTTGGCTCCACCCCCCCGTCTGACGCCAGACGCACGCCGACTTAGGGCCGCGCTGATTGGCTACGTCAGCTTTCTTGGCGACGACTATCTGGCAGCGATGGTAAAAGGCCCATCTTGCATAGAGCGCTCTGATTGGCTCACCGGACCGGGCGCCCTCTTTGTTGGGGGCAAGAAGACTTCCGGTCGGTGACGTCCTGCGCTCCTTTAGATAAAGTGGTGTTGTGGTGCCTCCCAGCGCTTGGAAGTTTAAGTGTTCCTGGAGGGTGTTTTTACAGGAGGTCGGAACTGAATTCCAGACACTCTCCCGGACGGACATCCACTCCTTTCTACGAAGCCAGGCGGAAGGTAACGCTTGAGGCCGAGAGGCCTGCACAGAGACGCTTAAACCGGAAGCACATTGCAAACGTGTCTCCTGCCCTCACAAATGTCCTGTGGTAGGACTGATCCTAGAGAAGTCTGACTGAACGTGCTGGATGATTATTTAACAACCCCTTGTGTTCCACTGAGATGACTGGACTCAAAATCAAAACTCTGGTTCGCTTTGAACTCTGCCTGGCCTTGGGGAACTAACTTCTCCCTTTGGGCTTCTGCTTCACCATGTGTGAAATGAGACCTAAAGTCTAGGGGACATTCTTTGAGGCAGTGGAAACGACATTTTCCAGAGGATTTCGTGATCCAGAGAATTGGAGAATTGTAACTTGTGTCGGACTAACTTGTTAGGAGTTCGTATTTTTCACAGAACATTTTTTAGTAAAATTCAGATTTTGGGGGGGGGGGGGATTTACATTCTAAAAATGGTGTTTGTACATAATTCTGAGAACTGCCCTTTCTAAATGCACAATTCTATTTAGCTTATACATAACTTAAAAGAATTCAAAGCAGAAGAGTTTTTGATGGAGCAAGTGGCCATTTTAAGTCTTTTCCCCCCTCTCACAGGCACTCTTCAGGCCCTGTATTCCCACCCTCCCACCCCGCGCCAATTATTTCATATAAGATGGTATCTCTCTGTCCATTGTGTTTGCCTTCGTTTTCATAAAAACTAAAATCAGCTTTAGGATGATGAAAATAAACAGCCCAGATGCCATCTACATTGATTTTTTGGGTGTGTCCTAATGAAGTATTAATGCTCCTTATTATCTGAGCTTATTATATTGACCCAGGAATGGAAATAATAACCACTTTTGAGAGCTGCTAGTGTTGAAAAATTCACAGTAATGTTAGCACCATTGTAATCAAACTGACAAAAGGAACTTTTAAATGCATCACTACATCTAATTGCAAAGGTTCGTCATAGACTTGTTAGCCATGACACGGACATTCCTGGACCAATTCTGATTTGTTTTCCAAAGTTCTTTTCTTCAACTTGACTTTCCAGGTCCGCTTTGCACCCAAAGCCGTGCCAAGAAGTAGAAAACAATACTGGTCTAAGCCCTCAAATTTTCGTCCAACGAGGGATCAAGAAACTATTACTGGAATTAGCACAGCGGTGATTTTGAGAAAGAATTAGACGGGTGCCTGGGTGGCTCAGTCGGTTAAGCGTCCGACTTCGGCTCAGGTCGTGATCTCACGGTCTGTGAGTTCGAGCCCCGCGTCGGGCTCTGTGCTGATGGCTCAGAGCCTGGAGCCCGTTCCAGATTCTGTGTCTCCCTCTCTCTCTGCCCCTCCCCTGTTCATGCTCTGTCTCTCTCTGTCTCAACAATAAATAAACGTTAAAACAATTTTTTTTTAAAAGAGAAAGAATTAGAGTAGATTCTGGAACCACTGGTGGAAGGGAGGGAGGCAGAAGACACAGAAAGGAGTTCAGGGTGTTTTTCTGAGGCAATGCACTGAAGTCGAGAACACGGGCAGCACTGAAGAGGTTTAGGGGAGAAGACAGACTTGGTTTTCGCTTTCAGAATGAGGTATGAAAGACGCTGATTTAGAAAAGCTTCATCTGCAGATCTGGGATTCAAAGGAGAGGTCTGTACCGCAGGCTCTTACCCTTCTGGCAAAGCGTGATCACCGACCCCTTTGAGAACAGAATGAAAATGGTTTCTTTTTTCCCCCAAGAAAAATGGACACTCGTACATTCGAGATTTTGTATACCTTCTGAGGGGATTCACATGTCTTCCCAACGACACCCCTTCAGATAAAGAACCTCCGGTGTAGAAGGCCAGCGCCCTGGGGGCACAGACTTCTGAGCCAATGAGAGAAGGTGGGCAGGTGCAGCTGGAGTGTGGTCAGGAAAGCAGTGTCACTCTTGGCCCTAAGTCTGGGCCCGACCTTCTCGTGTCCCTGTGCCGGTCGTCCTCTGGCTGTGTCCCTCCCCACAGGGTGAGGCTCACCCAAATCCTGGGCAACTCCTGGTAGCCAAAGCTCTAGGTCCTGGGACCCTGGGATTGCACTGAGGCGGCTTTGAGGTCCCGCGTGGCCTCTTCCCCAGGTTGTCCTTTGAGGGCGGATCCCTCTGTCTACGGGGTAGCTCTTTGGTGGTGGTTGGGCAGGTAGAGGGGCTTGAATAGCAGGCAGGGATGTCCGCACACTTGGAGAGAGGTGGCGCCCAGGTGCCGCACAGAACGGAGTCTACATGGGAGAAGAAGCAGTGTTTACAGGGCTGGGCCCACTTCTCAAGATGCCATGTTTCTGCGGGAAACTCTGAGGAGACTGGTAGCTTGATCTCTAAACTTTAAAACTTCACACACAGGATCTCTGTATTCTCGCCCCAGTGTAAGGGGTGGGCCTGTAAGAAAAAGATAGCACAGGATGCCAAGGGAGGAGTTTTAAGAAGGGAAATGGCAAATATCAATGTGATACAGCAGGGGCTCTCAAAATCTGGTCCCCAGAGCAGCAGCTTCAGCAGCACCGGGGAACCTGTGAGAAATCACACGTTCACCCTTCACGCCAGACCTACTGAATCAGAAACCCCGAGGGTGGGACCCACCGTTCCGTGTCCGGTCTCATGTGGCCACTGCGTCTTTCTATAGCAGTGGTTCTAAAACTTTAGAGGGCACCAGAATCATGGGTGAGCCTCTAAAACATATCACAAAACGAGAAAGGGAAAAGCAGAGGGAGAAGTTAGCGGGCTCCAGCCTCCTCCCCCAGAATGCCATTGGGCCCTATGGCTAAGTACCTCCCTCATCACCCCTGCCGGAGGTGCCCATTCTGTGTCCACTCACCCCGTCTTCCAGATCATCTCTCACATCTCCTGAGCCCACTCCCTCTTCTCCATCTTCACTTCCGTGACCCTCCCTGACCCCTGGTCACGTGTTTTTTACTTCTAACTAGTCCCTATCTGATCTCACTCACCTCCAATCCATTTCCCTTATTGCTCCCAATTACATCATCATCTTGGCCTGGATGTTCCCTGAACAAAATTCATCAACAGCTCCTCAGGTCCTGTAATTCCAAACTTCTTGCCATTCAAGGACTTGACTTACAGACCTGAGTCCTGCCTACTTTTCCACTAACCTCAGCTCTTTTCTTTCTCCATGGAATCAGTCTTTCTTCCAGCCACGCTGACCTGCAACTTCCTCTTCCTAAATATTCCGGGCTCTGGCATGCCTCAGAGCCTTTGTACATGCAGACCTCTCTGCTTTCAAAGCCTCAAACACTGAATCAGCTCCTACTTATCCAACCAACCTCAATGCAGGCATCACCTCCTTTGGGAATCTTCTCTGGCCCTTTGGACTAAGCATTGCTACTCAGTGCTTTGTAGAACTCAGGAGTAGGAGGGTACATAGAACTTTCCACACTGCATCCTAATCGTGGACCTCTTCTGCTTCTTCTCACCATGATGTCAGCATCTGGAGACAAGGGAACTGTGTCTTGTTCATCTTTCTATCTCTTCTCTGTCTTCCCTCCTGCTGCTGGTGGCCGGCACACAATAAATGTTACAGAAAGAAAAAAAAAATCGAGTGGAGTATTTGCTCCTTAACCCATCATTTAGCATTTGAGGGTGAGTTTCTTCCTCTGGAAAGTGCTGATATTGGCAGAACGTGGAATAGAGGCTGTTTTAGGAAGGATCAAATGAGGATTTCCAGGACATTTTCACACATGGTTATCAGCCATAATCACTTACTGCCTCAAGTGTACGTGGTGTTGGACAGAGATGTGGCCCATATTCTAGGAATTTACACTCCAAGTTGGGAGATGTGACATATGTATAAAATGTAAATGACATAAGGTGACGACCAACGAGCACCAATCTTGCTGGACAGGAGGGAACAGACAGATGGGGTCAAAACATTAAAAGAAGATCAAACAAATCATGTGGAAGATGAACAGGTCAAGAGCGATATTCTATGGGCAGTGAGTTTGTGAGCAGGTGCGGGAAGCAGGTAGATGTAATGAGGAAAGGAGTGGCCTAGTGCTTAGACTCGAGTGAATTAAGACTGCATGGTTTTTAACCTCCTGCCCCATGCTAACTGTGCAACCTCGGGTAAATTACTTAACCTCACAGTGCCCCCACTTACTCATGTGCCAAACAGGGATGCTGACAGTTATTTCATAGGGCATTGTGAGGATTAATGACAAAAGCTTGAAAACACCATAGTGTGCCCAGGATATGTAAACATAAATGTGTATTAACCTCAGGGTGCCTGGGTGGCTCAACCAGTTAAGCATCTGACTCTTGGTTTCAGCGCAGGTCATGATCTCACAACTCATGAGTTCGAGCCCTTCATTGCGTGGGATTCTCTCTCTTTCTCTCTCTCTGCCCCTCCCCCTGCTCTCTCTCACTCTCTCTCTCTCAAAATAAATAAATAAACTTTAAAAAATTAAATAAAAGTGTATTAACTTCTATTCTTGCTACTTTTCTAAATGCTGCTTAGGGACAGTAAGCTAAAAGACAGGTGCTCAGGAACTGAATATACCAGAAAGTGGAGGTAGAGAAGCCTGGCCAAAGATCGTGACAGTCCCAGACTGCGGGAGTTCAAGGGAAGAGGCCAGTGGGAAAGACATTATGAAGGAAACCCTCTCTGCTTTGGTAACTGGCCAAAGAAAGTTACTTTTTGCAGGAAAAGGAGAGGACGATGGCCAGGTTGGCATCACTTGGGCACCTGGCAGAATTATGCGAAGGGACTGGAGTGCCCAGGAGGAGGTTGCCGTGGACAGTGGGGAGATGGCGAGCTCAGTCTGAGGCAATGGTGTAGATTTCAGCAGGTGCCTTTGGCCCTGTGACCGAAGCCAGTGGGACATGCAGGGCTTCATGTAGGTCTGGGGTTACACATGAGTTCTCCAAAACCGAGATGGTAAAAGCACAATATCCTCGAGTATGTCTACCTGGTTATGCACCAGACCATTAAATCACCTCCTCCACCCTGAGGCCTGGCAGGCAGTGCTCTTCAAAATCAGAAAATCAGACCTTCTAACTGGGAGTAATAGTCCGTTTCTAAAGCCCCTCCTGCACCATTTCCCTCCTGCCGACGTCTGTTTACATCTGCCTTCTGTTTACATCTGCCTTCGTATCTTCCTTGCTATACATGCAGAACTCTCTAAGTCTTATCCCAAACTGGCATTTGTCTGGACAAAGATTCTGTACTGAGAAAAATGTGATCCTTGCTCAGAGGGAACCCTCTACTTAGAGAAAGAGGGAACCCCACCTCCTTGATTTTGTTAACAGGTTACTGTCTCTGTTACGCAAATAAATGTCTATTGCTTTTCAATCAACCTAGAGGTTACTTTAAACTACTCAAACCAGCCTTGCTGGTTTTAATTAATTCATAAGACTGTTGAACACATTTTTTCCTTGATTTTGCTGGGTTTATAACCCAGCAAACAACAACAACAACAACAACAACAACAACAACAACAACAAAATATAATACATATATTTGTAAAATAAATTTTACCTGTAATTATGACTCCTTATATTTAAAAGCCAACATTGCTACATAAATCCATCAGCCTACTGAGAGTTTCTGAGTACTTTTTGTTTTTTGTTTAAAAAAATTTTTTTAAATATTTATTTTGAGAGAGAGCGAGAGAGCAGGGGAGGGGCAGAGAGAGAGAGAAAGAACCTCAAACAGGCTCCATGCTGCCAGGGCAGAGCCCAGTGTGGGGCTTGAACTCATAAACCGTGAGATGATGACCTAAGCTGAAATCAAGAGTCAGTCACTTAACTGACTGAGCCACCCAAGTACCCCTGAATAAAAAATTTTTGTATTACATTTTGCATCTTTGCAATTACTTGGCCAGAAAAAAATACCACTTAAATTACTCACTGATGACTAACATTTATAACGAGAGTATGTAATGTTATCTCAGTAATTTTTAAAATGACGAATGATGTAAATCAAAGGATTCAACAGACTGTAAAATTATTTCTATGTTTTATTTGCTTTTCATAGCAAAGCAGTTTTGGTATCTTCCATTGTTCTACTAAGACATTTGAATATTGGTTCATATACTTGAGTCCTGTTACACTTAAAAGCTGCAACTGGCTGTTGTATCAGCTTTCCTCCATTGAATTAATGATGGCAAAATACATTTATTTCATTGAAAGCAATTCCAAGTTACCCCTTTCATTATGGGTCAAATGGAAGTGTTAGCCATTCTTCACAAGAATCTTGATTTTATGACACACACAATACATTTTAGGTTCATATTAAATAATCTTCTCAAAGTTAATTTTTTCATTTTTTAGGAAATAACGGACTTTATTTTTTTAGAACAGGTTTAGGATTACAGAAAAATTGAGTGCAAAGAAAAAAGTTCCCATAAAGCCCCTTCCACACACAATTTCTCCTATTATTAACATCTTGCACTAGTATGGGACATTTGTTACAACTGATAAGCCAATATTGGTACATTGTTTTTTTAAATTTTTTATGTTTATTTTTGAGAGAGACAGACAGAGACAGAGCGCAAGTGGGGGAGGGACAGAGAGAGAGAGGGAGACACAGAATCCGAAGCAGGCTCCAGGCTCTGAGCTGTCAGCACAGAGCCTGATGTAGGGCTCGAACCCATGAACCGTGAGATCATGACCTGAGCCGAAGTCGGACACTCAACCGACTGAGCCACCCAGGCGCTCCAATACATTATTTTAAACTAAAGTCCACAGTTTACATTAGGGTTAACTTTTATGTCATAGAATGGATTTTGACAAATTTATCCACCATCACGGTATCATGCAGAATAGTTTCACTGCCGTAAAAATCCTGTGTGCTCTCATCTATTCATCCCTTCCTCCACCTAATCCCTGGCAACCAGTATTTTGTCTCCATAGTTGTAACTTTTCTAGAGTATCATACAGTTCAAATCATGTAGCACGTAGGCTTTTCAGACTGGCTTCTTTCATTTAGCAATATGCATTTCAAGTTCCTCCGTGTCTTTTTGCAGTTTGATAACTTAGTTCTTTTTAGTGCTGAATCATAGTCCATTGTACGGATGTACCATACATATTTATGCAATTATCTATTGATGAAAATCTGGGTTGCTTCCAAGTTTGGGCAATTACAAATAAAGCTATCATAAACATTCATGCACAGGTTTTGTGTGGACATAAGTTTTCAATTCATTTGGATAGATACCAAGGATTGTACACTTTGTTTTGCAAGAAACCACCCAGCTGCCTTCCCAAAGTACCATTCTGCATTTCCACCACCAATGAATGAGAGTTCCTGTTATTCCACATCTTCTCCAGCATTTGGTATTGTCAGTGTTTTGGATTTTAGCCATTTTAATAAGTGTGTGGTAGTGTCTTACTGTTTAAATTTGCAATTCCCTAATGACATGTTGAGCATCGTTTAATGTGTTTATTTACCAACTGTACATCTTCTTTGAGGAGGTATCTGTTATCTTTTGCCCATTTTTAAATTTAGTTGCTTTCTTATTGTTAAGTTTTAAAAATTCTTTGTATATTTTGGTATCAGTCATTTTTCAGATATGTTTTGTAAAGATTTACTTCCAGTCTGTGGCTTAATTTTTGTGAAAGGTTTAAGGTCTGTGTCTAGATTAATTTTGTTGCATGTGGATGTCCACTTTTTGTTCCAGCATCACTTGTTAAAAATACTACCCTTTCTCCATTGAATTGCCTTTTTTCCTTTATCAAAGACCAGTTGACTATCTGGGTCTATTTCTGGGCTGTCTATTCTGCTCCATTGATATAATTGTTTATTCTTTCACCAATACCACAATCTTGATTCCTGTAGCCTGAGAGTAAGTCTTAAAGGTGGGTAATAACTGTCCTCCAACTTTGTTCTTCTTCAGTATTATGTTGGCTATTCTGGGCCTCTTGTGTCTCCATAAGACTTTTAGAATCACTTTTTCAATAACCACAAAATAACTTCTTGGGATTTTAACTGGGATTGTATTGAATCTGTAGATCAAGTTGGGAAAAAATGACATCTTGACAATACATGAACATGATCTCTCCATTTATTTAGTTCTTTGATTTCTTTCATCAGATCTTATACATATTTTATTAGATTTATACCTAAGTATTTAATTTTTTTGTACTAACATAAGTGTTATTTATGTTTTTAAAGTTCCAACTGCTCATTGCTGTTATACTGATATTGGTAATTTGTGTCTTCTGTTTTCTTAACTAGCTAGAGGCTTTTTGTTGATTTTGTTGATCATTTCAAAGAACCACCTTTCAGTTTCATTAATTTTCTCTGTTGATTTCCTGGTTTGAATTTCATTGATTTATGTTCTCATTTTTATTATTTATTTTCTTCTGCTTCTTTTGTGTTTAATTTGCCATTCCTTTTCTAGTTTTTTTACTGTGGAAGCTTTGATTACTGATTTTAGATCTTCCATTCAATGCTGTACACTTCCTGCTAAGCATGGCTTTCATTTCATTCCACAAACTTTGTGTTATATTTTCATTTCATTTAAAGTGTATTTAAAGCTCTCTTGAGTATTCCTTGGCCCATGTATTATTTCCAAGTGTGTTTAATCTCCAAATATTCTTGAGGGTTTCTAGTTATCTTTCTGTTTTTGATTTCCAGTTTAATTTCATTGTAGTATGAGAGCATACTGTGTATAATTTTTGTTGTTTTCAATTTGTTAAGCTGTGTTTTATGGTTCAGAATGTGGTCTATCATGGTGACTGTTCTCCATGAACTTGAGAAAAATGCATATTCTGCAGTGGGTCTATTAATTGCTGATGGACAGATTTTGAATTCTTTAACTATTCATCTATTTTTTTTCCTTGCACTTCTATCACTTTTTGCCTTATGTATTATGGTGCTCTGTTGTTAGGTGCATATATGTTAAGGATTGTTATGTTTCTTAGAGAATTGACCTCGTTATCATTTTGTAATGTCCCTTTTTTATCCCTGACAACTCTCCTTGCTTTGAAGACTTCTTTAAATTAACAGTTATCCCACTTTCTTTTAATTAGTGTTAGCATACTATTTCTTTCTCCTTTTTATTTTTAATTTATATGTGTCTTTATATTTAAAGTGGGTTTCTTATAGACAGCATATAGGTGAATCTTGTTTTTGTTTTTGTTTTTTTTTAAATCCACTCTGACAATTTCTGTCTTTTCATTGGTATATTTAGAGTATATATTAGAGGATGTCTAAAGTGAGTATTGCTATAACTGGATTAATATCTACCATATTTGTTACTGTTTTCTATTCTTACCCTTGTTTTTTTGTTTCTTCTATTGTCTTTCACTCTATTTCTGGATTTTCTGCTTTTAACTTAACATTTTATGTTATTCCATTTCTCTCCTTTCTTAGTGTATCAATTATACTTCTTTAATATTTTTTTTTCAGTGGTTGCACTGGAGTTTGCAATGTACATTAACTACAAATCCAAGTGCGCTTTCATGGAACACTGTACCACTTCATGGGGAGTGGAAATACTTTGTAACAGAGTATCCCACTTCCTCTGCTCCCATCCCTTATAACATTGCTGTTACTCATTTCATTGATCCATTAGCTATAATCACTGAATACACGTGGCTACTTTTATTTTGAACAAACTGTTAATCTGTTAGATTAAGAATACAGGAAACAAAAGATTTTATCTTCATTTATTGTTTCTCTAATGATTGTCCTTTCTTTACATAGACCTCAGTTTCTGACCCATGTGACTTTCATTTTCTCTGCATAACTTTTAACATTTCTTATGAAGCATAAATTGGCAAAAAAATTCCATAAACTTTTGTCTATTACGAAAGTCTATTTCTCCTTCACTTTTGATGAAAATTTCCATGGACACAGAACTATATGTTGGTGGGTTTTCTCTCTCAACATTTGAAATATTTCATTCCTTTCTTCCTGCTTTCATGGTTTCTAAAGGTCTGATATATTTCTTATCCTAGTTCCTCTACAGATAAGATTTTCTTTCTTTCTGGCTTCTTTCAAGATTTTCTCTTTGCCTTTGATTTTCTGTAATTTGAATATGGTATACCTAGGTGAAGATTTTTTTCTGGCATTTAACCTGCTTGATGATCTCTGATCTTCATGATCAGTAGTTTTGTGTCATTAATTCTTCAAAATTCTCAGCCATAATTACTTCACCCAGCTTCTTTCTTTTCATTCTGATATTCTCATTGCACATATATTACATTTAAAAATTTTTCCCCACAGTTCTCAGATATTCTGTTGTTTTGCATTCTTTTTTCTCTTTGCATTTCAGTTTTGAAAGTTTCTGTTGACATTGCTTCAAGTACACAGATTTATTTTTTCTCAGCCATGTTCAGTCTATTGATGAGCCCATCAAAGGAATTCTTCATTTCTGTTACAGTTTCTTTGATTTCTAGTATTTCCATTTGATTTTTTCTTAGGGTTTCCATCTCTCTGCTTATAGTACCCCTCTGTTCCTACATGTTGTCACTCTTTTCATTAGAGCCTTTAGGGTAGTAATCATAGGTGTTTTCAATTTCCAATCTTATAATCATCCTATCTGAGTCTGGTTCTGATGCTTGTTCCATCTTTTCAAACTGTGATTTTTTTTGGTATGCAGTATAATTTCTTGTTGAAAAATGGAAGTGATGTAGCAAGTAAAAGGAACTGAGGTAAGTGAGTCTATAGTGTGAGGTTTTATGTTTACCTGGCTAAGAGCTGGACTGTGTTTACTGCCTGCTGCAGCTGTAGATGTCACAGGCTGAAATTTCCTCTGCTGTTCTTGTTTTGTCTCCTTCGTTGTCTTCGGATTTCCCTATATACTTTTTCTTAAGTAAAGCCAAATATGAGTTCTTCCAGTTGTAATCTCGTTATTATGCAGGCACCTTGTTGATGTGGTAAGGTATGTGTGGGGGAGACGAGTTCCGCAGTCCTGTGATAAGGTTTCGGTCTTTTACTGAGCTCTGCCTCTAGGGGGTGACCTTTCCAAGTGCTTCTCAGACTTTTTTCTCCTCTTTAGGTGAGAGGAGTAAAAGCAGAGGGGGCTGGAGTTGGGTATTTCCTTTCCCCCAGGTCAGTGAGGCTCTGATAATATCCCAGCAAGGTTAGACTCTGGTGAAACAGTTTCCCCTGAGGGAAGGCCTTCCTAAGAAGAACAGAGAGCGCGGTGTATTTCAAAATGGCTACTTTCCCCCTCCTCCTGCTAAAAAGCAGGGGAGAATTTTCAGAAATATTCACTATGAGGAGCTCCTAGGGCTCCTGGAGCTAAACCTCACACAAGTGTGGGGGCCTCTTAAGAATGGACTCCTGCTAGCGTTTTTAATTCTCAAGTTTGTCCACACCAAGCCTTTGGCAATTCTTCAATTAGTTTAAGTTCTCCTACTCAGATGCTGACTGAGTGCTTTCTGCTCCTGAGACCCTGATCTGGTAAAATCTGAGACTCTTTGCACCTGACTGTCTCTCTAATTTCTGGGCAGTGGTTTGCCCTGTGACTTCAGTTCTCTGAGGGATTTAAAGAGAGTTGATGATTTTGAGTTTGTCCAGTCTTTGTCTTGTTACAAGGATGGAAGTGATGACTTTTAAGCTCCTTAGAGGCCAGACTAGATCAAAATGACTTTAAAATACAATATTTGAAGGATCAATATTATGAAATTAGTTAGGTATAAAATTTTCATTGGCTTGTTCCTATCTCTTTCCAGTTTCAATTTTTCTATTGCTCCCAGTCAGCCACACTTCGAGAACACGGTAGAGCTGGCCCCAGAAGAGGGGCCAACATTCTGGTGAGGTGTCATTACCTGGTTACATGGAACCAGGCCTCTGAAGAGACTAATTATTTAGAGAAGGCATGAACAGAGTTTACAAACTGTTTACCAAACTGTTTGATTCCCTCAGTAGAGGAGCTTTAATTTAAGGTGACTTTTTGAACTGGCCTTCTTTTGCAATCCTTTTAATTATCCAGCAGACAATTTGATCACAGGCTTAATAAGGCCACTCACACTGTTACTTCAGGGTTGGGATCAGCTTAATATGTTTACTTGAACAACATAAAAGGATAGTCTCTTAACTTAAACGTGAAACCATTTGGGTTGCTTTTCTATTTAAGATACTGTTGAAATCTATTTCCTCTAGTATAAAATAGTAAGGAAAAAAGTTTAAACTAGAAACAATAAATAAGAAATTAAAAATGAGAATTTCATGGTTATTTTAGAAATGTCTTTAAGAAGCATTCTCTGTGGACTGACATGGGGGAATCTCAGTTATTAGTGAATCTGTGCAGTGTGGTCTCTTGGCATGAAGACAGAATTAGCAGTTTTGATTCCTGGTTTAAAAAACACAGATGTACACACACACACACACACACACACACACACACACACACACGTGTGTATGTGTGTGTGTGTGTGTATTAAATCAAGTTTGCCTAATTTTCTTCTAAACGTTCTAGGATATAGACACACAAGGACACTGTTTACTTTTATGACTGGCCCAGTATTAGCTAATCTCAGTAAACTGTAGATTTACAAAATATGGCAAATCTCTATTTTTTCACCTCCTTAGCAAGAATAATTTTTAATTCAAACAACAAATACTAGCCTCTAGTAAAGGGATTTGTATATATTCATAGACTTAGCAAAACAGATATGAATAAGTATTAAGCCTCCATGAAGCTGAATATGGAAAAATACAGCCTATGAAATTGGCCAATCATATATGAACGATGTGAAAGATTCAAAAGCAAAATTGTATTTTACAATACCTATTTTTGTGATAACGAGTATACAGCTTGAGCCAGGAAAATCAAAAGACAGCTGTTCTATTTTGGAAATTAATAAACTACTGTACACATCCATATACCTGCAGCACAATGAAACCAGTGAACCTGATGTATGTACTTCACATATACCGATATATTGTCACTTGTCTGGATGATCAAGTAAGAGCCCACAGTGCTCATATGAAAAGAGCCATATCACCTTTGGTACAATTACTGTGGCTGCAATAAAACTACAACATACACACAACCCCGTATAAATGTGTCTTAAATCAAGAAAAATAACAATTTATTTTTAAAAACCTCCAAAGATGACTTTTCTTGATGAAATCTGTAGCCACTTCATTTTTCCTGCCTCCTTAAAAGGTTCTCAGTGTTCATCTGTGAGGCCTCTTCCATTGGTTATATTTACCCTGTCCCGTGATGTCACACACTTATTAACTGCATGAACAGTTCAGCACACATACACGGAACCCCCTCAAAAATAAAGAATCTATCAGAAGAGTGGCACGTTAAGGATTCTAAGGAAATCCACAAAAAAATGTCCTACTTAGGGCATATTGATTTTCTTCCTCCTAAAATAAGCATAATGAGGCAAAATGTCTGAGTGAAAACAAGTAACACAGAAGCACAACTCTTGGAGGAAAAAATCTGATATTTACCAACAGTTTGGGGGAAGTGGGGTGTGAACACTTAAATGATGCAGTCCATAACATGGATCTGTAGCGTGTCTATGTCAGGCAGAACTTCTCCACATTTGGGGCACGAATGGATTGGAATATTCCGCTGTTGCTGCTGCCTCCAGTTGGTATCCTCATCTCCTGAGAACAAGCATTGAATGAAACGCTATTCCATTTCTTCCATGTTGCAAGTGGCTTTGTTTGTTTGATTTTAATAACAGACAATTCATTTTAACATCCATTAAACTTGGCAACTGGTACCCAATGGGGAGGGAATACAGGTTTTTTGGGGGGTCTTTAACTTAAGAAATCTACACACACACAGAAAATGTGCCCACATGGTACCTGCTATCCTACTGCTGTAGGTTTTGGGCTCTAGTCCAGGTTTTTAGTATGTGAAAATACGTGGTTTCAGTTCTAGGTACAGAACAAGACAAGTTCTAATACAAACAGGAATATTTGGGAGAAGAAACAAGATACATAAGGATATGAGCTCAAGAGGAGAGAAGGTGGAGAAAATAACGAGTGGCACACAGAGAGGTTTCCTAGAACAGTATGAACCCTCTCAGAAGCAGAGATAATAACCATGTTCATTCCACCCATGCATCTGAGCACCTGGGAGGTGGAAGAGAGGGGTACAGAGACGAAGGGGACTTCAGGAGAGAAAAGCGACAGTGGGTGTGTGTGAGGGAAGGGCCACACTGTGCCACGTGAGGCAGGTTAGTGGGAGGATGGGAAAGGCACCAGGCTCAGACTGCTCTGTGCAGAAAGGCCGCCTCATGAGACCCACAGCATCCGGGAGGAGTTTTACGGATATGTAAGGGCTGCCCAGGCAAAGTGAGTGGGGAGAAAGAAGGGAAGTATGCGTTGTGTCATTCTGTCCAATTTTAGAGCTGGCCCAAGGTTCAAGTCTAAATTAAAGAATGCTTGAAATAAGCCTTGACTCTAAGAAGGTCCCACATGCAAACTAATCGATGTTGGAAATGACTTTTGGCTACTAGGGCATCTCCTTGATCTGACCTTTCTGGACCAGTGCAAACCATTTTGGTCTCAGAACTTGCAGTCAGTGCCCAGTGTTTGCTTTGGAGGCTGATCATGGAGGTAACCTTTAACCTTCAATTCAATTCAATTCAATTCAATTATTTGAATTGAATAATGGAGACTATGGTAGACAGTCTGTGTTCAGTGAACTTCAGAAACACCATTGCACAGAAATACTGATCGCAAGCTGTGATTTCTAGAAGCATGGATCTTTCTAGTGATCGCACGGTCCTAGATCAGGAGTCAGTAAACTTTTTGTGTGGGGTTCAGTTTGCTAAACCCTGCTCTGGAGGGCAATAGGCCACTTATCGGGGACTGTTGATTCTTCATTTTAAACTTTATTTCATCCATCTTTGCCTTTCCTTTCGTCCTGGTCTAGGTTTCGAGACTCAGACTTGAGCCGTCGTATGAGGTGGTTAACGGGTTCCCTCTACCTTCCTGCTCTTTGCTATAAAATAAACTTTGTTTTTCATTGTTAACCCATCACACTCCTTTGTCTTTGACCTTTTATTCTCATACCGTACTGACTGAAATCCTAGCTTTAAGGTCAAGCTTAAAGTCGGGCCTTTTCAAGGCCTTTCTCAGCTGCCCTGGCCCTCAGGGATCATCCTTCCCTCTGACCTTAAGTAGCATTATCTCTGTTACTTAAATCGTATCTTGTTTTATGAGTCCATCTTCTTATGTGCACATCCTGTCTCTCCAACCAGACCATCAGCTGCTTCAGACCTGACCATGCCTGTACCTATTTCTTCCCTCGTGCTCAGCTGAGTGTCCCAGACCAGGGCAGATGCTTTGCTGGCCACGGGTGACCACAATGATGAAAGAGAGTGAACAGGGGCTACTGTCTAAGGCAGCTTTGTTACGAAGCTAAAAAACTAAGATCAAAATCTGAGGACAGTCTGTGGAATATTACTTTGTGAAAGACAAGAAGCTTAGTAGGAAAATCATGAACAAACATGTACTTTGCGATGAGTTTTGGATTGTAAGTCAAAGAATGTCTGTTTTTGTTATTTTTTTTTAACATAAACAGGCATTTGCCTTATTTAATTATGACCAAGGAAAATCTTCCTCTAAGAAATCCAGACGCAAGAGACTGTCCTTTTGGACCCAAGACAATGTCGCACTTTTGATATCAGAGGTAGATGGGTGTTCCTGGGATATTTAAATCAGGTTAGAGAAAATGTCTGGTGGTGCTCAAGTGTAGACACAGGTTTGACAGAAGAACACAGCTTTACCCTACAACGCTCAACATGCCTGAGGCTAGTGTTCATGTCAGTCTATGTGCTACCTCTACGTATGCCCAATGAATGCGGTTGATTTTTAACCTGAGTTACTACCTCTAACATTACTTTAAAAAAAATTTTTTTAACATTTATTTATTATTGAGAGACAGAGAGAGACAGAGCATGAGCACGGGAGGGGCCGAGAGACGGGGAGACACAGAATCCGAAGCAGGCTCCAGGCTGGGAGCTGTCAGCACAGAGCCCGACGCGGGGCTCAAATTCACAAACCACGAGATCGTGACCTGAGCCGAAGTCGGAGGCTTAACCGACAGAGCCACCCAGGTGCCCCTAACATTACTTTAACTTATTTTTTTCCTATGAAAGAACTTTGGTGGGGGGACAGGGGAAGAAGGTAGGCGAAAAGGATACTCAGAGAAATTTCCCCAAGATTGAACAGGTGACGATACATCCTGCTTGCTTCCTTGCTGCTGCTGACACTGTGATGTTTCAGTAATCGGTTGGTATATGGAAGGGACTCAGACTGGTCCACCATTAAAAAAATGTTAAAAAGCCAGTTTTATGTGAAATTTGGGATGGCATCCTAAACCCAGATTCTTTTTAGTGGCAGCTCTGTCAGTCTTCAATCCTTTGAATTCTTTTTTTTTCTTATCTAGACTCCAGGATACTACTTCCCTTTCAGTGATGTACTACAACACAGGGATTACAAAACATTACTACAGTGTATTAAAACCAGGTAATAAACACAGCACTGTTAGTAAGTGTCAAGACTGTTCACTCAGGCAACTAAAATCTGGATGTGGCACATAATTAGATGACAACTTATTACATGCGGTAGCGTGTAGTGGTTAAGAGTCAGATAATCTTGGGTTTTCCGTGTCCAGTTCAGCCCCTAACTAACCTTGTGATCCTGGGTTGTTTAACCTTGTCTTCTGGAGAACTGTGAAAATATATAACTCATGAAATTTTGTGAGGATCACAAGAAATAACGTGTATGAAGTGATCAGGACAGTGTCTACGCACAGTAAACTCAGTAAATGCTAACATTATTATGTGCATAACACCAAGTAATGGGCGAAGATTCAAGTTCTGGGACAGCTTATTTAATACAACGCCTAGATGCATATTTAGAACACATCGATAATTATAACATAGCAGATGAGTCCTATAAGAGGAACAGAGTACTTTGGAAATTCAGGAGGGAGAGGTTACATTCTGCTAGAATCACAGGGATAGTATTTGAAATGGGTTTTGCAGACGGGGTAGGGGTCACTGGAAAGAGACAGGAGGGGTACAGGGACGTGTGTGAGGGAAGGATGCCACATAGGGAAGTATATGCCGGTATGCAAGCCTATGATGAGTTCAAGGAACAGGGAATGATTCTGTTGGCTAACAGCTGTAGGGAATTCGAGGGGGAGAAGGTTAAAAGTTAGGCTATGCCAGGCCTTAACTGCCAGCACGAAGAGAGTCTGGTGTCTGGAGTCCGTCTGTAATGGATGGAGAATTAGGGTACTGTGAAAATAAGACTGCGGGGTGCTACATTTTTCACAGTCTGATCTGAAATTCATTTTGTAGAATGTAGTGAAATTGTCTTCAAGCGTTCTCTTCATAGAATAGTTATCCCCTGGAGCCCTGAAAACCAACAATCACACGGGACTCACCTCTCTGAGCGAGGTAGGCCTGCTGGTCAGGGTCACTTGTTCTTGCCCCATGACGGCTCTGCATCTCCATCAAGGACTGCCTATTGGGATGAAAAGCTACACTATAGTGATGTTTTAAAGCCCTGAAATATGACAACATTAAGCAGACATTCAAGAGCAATATGGGGGGGAGAGAGCTGAAAAAAAATGCAAGTTTCATAAAAACCAGAACTTAAGGGTTGACCTGAGTTTGAAATATTATTGGTAGTAGCACAGTGTAGTAAAAGAAAATAACAATTAAGATAAAAAAATCAGCAAATAACCAAACTGTCTCTGGATAAGGAAATGGATTAGAAAAAAGGGGCATATTTCTAAAAGAAGACACTATAGGGCAATTCAAGAGAATGAAATAAATCTGCACACACACACACACACACACACACACACACACACACCCAGAGTCCAAAATCACAGTGTTCCATAAAACAAGCTGCAGAATGAGACCTAGTGATTTTTTTTTCTTTTTAGAGAGAAAGAGAGAGAGAGAGAGCATGAGCGAGCGCAATAGGGCAGGGTAGAGGCAGAGAGAGAATCCCGGGTAGGCTCCATGCCCAGTGCGAGCCCAACATGGGGCTCGATCTCACAACCGTGAGATCACGACCTGAGCAGAAATCAAGAGCTGGACGCTTAACGGACTGGCCACCCAGGCGCCCTGCAAACATATTACAGAATTGTTTAAAGTGTTAAGAATATTGACCCTCGACAGCGGCAGGCTAGAACCTGGGAACACACAAGGCCTGAAAGCAAAGAACACCTCAGGTTCCCGCGAGACGCCACCAGGCCTTGTTGTAAGTCAGGCTGAGTGTCTGAGTGTCGGGGACGCAACCAAGTGAAGTGAGCCCAGAGTACTTCCTGCAGCTCGACTGGAGAAGCACCTCTGACCACCGCCTGCCCTCCACCCGCGCCCCGGGCTCCGGGTGTGTGGCCTGAGCCCTCCCTCCCCTCACCTGCCTCCATCTTCAAAATCGTTATTCTCTTTCAGCAGAATTGCCAGCTGCAAAGCCAGCTGCTCCTTTTCTTCGTGTATTTTCTCTCTTGCCGCTCTTTCAGCATGAAAGTCAGAACAGTAAACTTCCATCTGGAAGAAGGTAAAAGACACAGAAGTTACTGCCTGGATGGATTTGGATGCTCCACAGTCACCTGGGGACAGGGCACGGAATGGGTGCTGCCTCCTGGGATGCACCTTGTAAGTCACAGGAGCATCTTCCTGCTAGAAACCAGGGTGGTGACCGTGACCTTCCAACCACCTTCTGACAGAAGACAAGCTGTGTGTGTGTGCACTTTAGACAATTAGAACTCGGCAATGACACCAAGGTAGGTGGTTTAAACACCACACATACCATTCATTCAGTAAAATTCTCTGATTTTTTTTTTTAATTTTTTAAATGTTTACTTTTGAGAGAGAGAGAGAGAGAGAGAGAGAGAGAGAGAGTGAGCGGGGGAGGAGCAGAGACAGAGAGGGAGACGCAGAATCCGAAGCAGGCTTTTAGGCTCTGAGCTGTCAGCCCACAGCCTGTACGGGGCTCGAACCCATGAACCACGAGATCTTGACCTGAGCTGAAGTCAGATGCTTAACCGACTGAGCCACCCAGGTGCCCCAAAATTCTCTGATCTTTTGAAAAAATAATATTCAGGGTTAGCTTAATACAGCACATGGTTTATTTGCTCTGTCAGGTATGTTTGTGAAGGCTTTCCTTAAGTTAAATTTTAAATAGTAATAGTAAATAGATGGTATTTATTGAGGCCAAACATGCAAAAAGTCCTCTGTTGGGTGCCTACATTCCTATCTTATTGCATCTTATCAAAAATCCTGGGAATGTAGCCTTGCTATGCTCATTTTACAAGTTTAATAGCTCTTAATCTTGGTAAGTGTCATACCAGCACTTGAACCGAGACTGAAGCCCCAACGCCGCTTCCCACAGTAGTAGCCAGCCTCCACCATGGCTCCAGGGACCCTCAACTGTTGGTATTCACACCCTTACGTGGTGCCCTCCCACAATGAACAGGGCCAACCCACGTAAGCACTAGGGTAGCGCAGGAAGGACGGTGCGTGGCCTCTGAGCCTAGGTCACGAAAGACACTGTGGCTTCCGCCTCATTCTCTCCGGGGTGACCTGCAGTGGGGGAAGCCAGCTCCCATGTCACGGGGGTGCGCAAGCCAGCCCGGGGAGAGGCCCGGGGGGTGAGGCACTGAGGCCTCTCGCCCGCAGCCATGGGAGCGAGCCGGCTTGGAAATGGGTCTTCTAGTCCATCCTGAGCGCAGCCTCACGAGGGGCCCTGAGCCGGAATCACCCTGCTAACCTGTTCCTGGAGGCCTGACCCACAGAAATGCTGTTAGGTAACGAATGCCTGTCATTGTTTTAGCCGCTAAATCGGAGGGTAATTTCTTACCTAGAAACGTAAACATTATGCCACGATAGCAATCTCTTCACTGTCACAAAGTTATAAAGTAAAAATGGGCTACTTAATAGAGAAATGCCCATTACTCTAATAAAAGCAGGTTTTTCCCCCTCACATTTTATGGTTTCACTGGACGGTCTGGTGCACTTTCCACACGTGATGTGCTTCAATAAAATTTAAACAAAATATGTCGGTGGAAGGAATATAAAATCCAAAAATATATCTGAAACACCATCGCCTTCCCATTTGAGACCACAACTGGGGTTGGTGCCACTGAGCTCCGTCGCGACGCGGCTCACCTGAGCCCTCAGGACGGTCATGGTCTCCAGGTCCTCCTCCTGCTTGGCGATGGTCTGCTTCATCTCGTCCATCTGAAGCTGCTTGGAAGCCAGCGCCTTCTCTGCCAGCGCCAGTTTCTCACTTAGTTCTTGTAGTACCACCTTATCCACTTTTTCTGACTGCAAGAGACAAGTGTATTCTAGAATGGTTGTGACATAATCCAACCTGCTGTAGTAAAATATTAAAGGAAGTTTTGTCTGTTTTTAAATGACAGGCTCTGAACTGTTCTGTTCATTGGCAACGGTAACGTGCTCAGAAAGTTGTATTCATTTAACTCACAGCTTGCAAATGATAATTTCTTTCTTTTTTTTTTTTTTTGAGAGAGAGACACACACACACACACACACACACATACACACAGCGTGAGCAGGGGAGGGGCAGAGAGAGAGAGACAGAATCCCAAGCACGGTCCACACTGTCAGCACAGAACTTGATGTGGAGCTTGAACTCATGAACCGTGAAATCATGACCTGAGCCGAAAGCAAGAGTCAGATGCTTAACCAGCTGAGCCACCGAGGCACCCCACAAATTATAATTTTGTAATTTAAAACAATGAAAAAAAACCCCACTAAAATAAGGGAAATAATAACAAACCTTGATCTCAGTGACACTGTAACTCACTGCTACTGTTATTTTTCCCGCTAATGTTACTCTTACTTGGTGAAGTCAGTGGAAAAGAAACTTGTTTAAGTTAAAAATTTATCCCATCACACCTGTCAGAATGGCCAGTATCAAAAAAGACAAGAAAGAACAAATGTTGGTGAGGATGTGGAGAAAGGGGAACCCTTGTGCGCTGTTGGTGGAAACGTAAACTGGTGCAGCCACTTTGGAAAACAGTAGGGAGTTTCCTCAAAAAATTAAAAATAGAACTACTGTATGATTCAGCAATTCCACTTCTGTGTATATATCCAAAGAAAATGAAAATACTAATTCAAAAAGATATATCCACTCCTATGTTTACTACAGCATTATTTACAGTAGCCAAGATACGGAAGCAACCCAAGGGTCCATCAAAGAAGTGATGTGTATATATGTATATACACAATGGAGTATTAGCCGTAAAAAGACTGAAATGTTGCCATTTGTGACAATATGGATGGACCAAGAGGGTATTCCGCTAAGTGAAGTAAGTCAGAGAAACAAATACCATATGATTTCACTTACATGTGGCATCAAAAAGCAAAACAAATGCACAAACAAAACAGAAACAAACTCATAAATACAGAGAACAAACTGGTAGTTGCCAGAGGAGAGGGAGATGGGGGATGGGCGAGATAGGTGAAGGGGGTCAAGAGGTACAAACTTCTAGTTATAAAATATAAGCCAAGGGAAAGCACAGTACAGCGTAGGGGATACAGCTGGGGTTAGAACAACACGGGGGTTAGAGGTACTTACTCCTGCATAGTCACAAATTTACACATAACTTTTGACTCCCCAGAAATTTAACTAGTAATAGTCTATGGTTGACTGGAAGCCTTACTGATAATTTAGTTGGTTAACACATACTTTGTGTGTTATATGAGTTATATGCTATATTCTGACAATAAAGTGAGCTAGAGAAAAGAAAATGTTATTAGGAAAGTCATAAAGAAAAAAATACATTTATAGTACTATACTTCAAAAAATCTGCATATTAGGGGGCACCTGGGTGGCTCAGTTGGCTGAGTGTCCAACTTCAGCTCAGGTCATGATCTCGTGGTTTGTGAGTCTGAGCCCCACATCGGGCTTGCTGCTGTCAGCACAGAGCCCGCTTCAGATCCTCTGTCCCTCTTTCTTTGTCCCTCCCCTGCTTGCGCTCTCTCAAAAATAAACATTTTTAAAAAAATTTTAAAAAGAAATAAAAAAGCTGCACATTAAGTGGACCCGTGCAAACCCCTTTTGTTCAAGGGTTAACTGTACGGTCAATACTATCTTGATAACTTTGTATGGTGACAGCAGATGGTAACTACAATTATGAGCATTTCAAAATGTGTGTAAATATCAAATCACTATGAAAACTGATCTGACATAATATTGCAACTATACTTTAATTAAAAATAAATACATAGGGGCACCTGGGTGGCTCAGTCAGCTAAGTGTTCGCTCTCGATTTCGGCTCAGGTCATGATCTCACGGTTCGTGAGTTTGAGGCCTACGCTGGGCTCTGCACTGACAGCATGAAGCCTGCTTGGGATTCTGTCTCCTTCTTTCTCTGGCCCCCCACCGCTCACTATCTCTCTCTCAAAAAATAAATTAACAAACATTAAAAAATAAATAATCAAAAAAAATTTACTAAGTCTTAGGAACAATATTCTCTTAAGAAAAATGAAAAACAAAGAGTACATTTATAAGCATATAAACTCAAATTCAGAGCTTCCATGATCTTTACTTATTTATCCCAGCTTTCTTCAAGTAAAACTGACAAATGAAACTGTAAGATATTTAAAGTGAAGAATGTGGCAATTTGACAGATGTATACAGCATGACAGGGTTCCCCCAACCAGGTTAATTAACATCCATCACCTCACATATCTACCCATGTTTAAACTGCCATATCATGGTGGCATTATACTAATGGAAGTTGCAGTCCGGTGAGTCCAGGGTCTCAAGGTCACTGACAGTAGCAAGCTAGCCCCATGATAGCTCAACAGACACGACCCCTCCAGGGGCAGCCAGTGGTCTCACCGCGCCCTGCTCACGTGGGAGCCCATGCTGGTAGCTGTCCTACAGACCCACCGCTGTTAGAAATCCTAAAAGCTTACTCCCCGACTGTAGGAATCAGCACCATCCCTGCACGCGAAGCACGTTACACATAGGTAGAACACCGGAACTCACATGCACTCGGACACGAGAAATCAATGATAAAATGAAGGGCACCCTTTGAAACCAGACTTAGTTAAGGATTGACAACTACTTTACATATAAAAATGTTTAACAGTTTCTTTTTATTATGAGGCTACGGAAGTAATTTTCTTCTACGAGTACCTCTTTCCTTTTCAGTTCCTCGATCGTTTTCAACGAATTATTGTATTCTTGAAGAAGCTTGTTATGTGTCACCTGGAGAGTGGCTACCTTGGACCTATTGAAAAAGACAGTAAGAAATGGTATCTTGGGGGAGATATCAGAAAAACTTAGTCTTGCTTTCCAACCCCCTTCTGAACACTCAACTAGCAAATTCTTCTCTCCTACCTTTGCCATCCCACCACCTGCTAGCATTTTCTTACTCTCAAAGAAAACAATCTTTACAAAAAAAAAAAAAAATCAAGATTGGTTACAAGTCACGTTAGTAATTCTGTTATAATAAAACACATGTTATCTCCTCAGAAAAATCTCCTGTGCTCCTTCAGATACATAAAAGAGAAAATCTTTTAATGTATTCTCAAATCCTATTTCCAATCTGATAAAAGTGCTCTCCTATTTTCTTCCGGCAAGTAGTCATTTGGTCGTGGCTACTCACTTTTCATCTTCAGTTTTAGCTTGCTCCATTTTGATTTCTGATCGCATGCTTTCCACTTGTAGTTCCAACTTTTTGTTGTTATAAACAAGCTCCTGCTTTTCATTCAGCTCTGATGGGGTTGCAGAGTTCTTCCTTTCAAGAGCCTGACATCTAAGAAAGATCGATATTTCATGAGGATGAACGACGCTCCTTCATTTCTCAGTGGCTCTTAAATCCCAAGACTATGTAGCAAATACAAAGAAATTTAGGATTGCGTTTTTCAAGGAGTATTTAGCAATGCAAACTAAAATATTTTATCCTCCTTGCTTCTTTACTAGAAACAGGCAGTATTTCTAAACCCTCATGACTAAACATTAAAAAAAATACAGATCTTTTCTGGGAAAATAAATTTACATATTTCAGAATCCGCATGCCTAGTGTAAAAAAGTACAGATCTAAGACCACACAAGCCTTATGCAGTCATGTAAAAACTGCCTTATGTAGTCATGTAAAAACATATTTTTGTTCTTCAGACACAGACCAAAATAGTAATTGGCTAAAGGTACTTTCGCATACTGATCCATGGATATTGTCAATATTTTAAAAAGTTATGGGTTTTGTTAAGCACAAAGACTATGACTTCTGACAAAGTTTTTTTTTTTTTAGTGTTTATTTTTGAGACAGAGAGAGACAGAGCATGAGTGGGGGAGGGGCAGAGAGAGGGGGAGACACAGAATCAGAAGCAGGCTCCAGGCTCTGAGCTGTGAGCACAGAGCCTGACATGGGGCTTGAACTCACGAACTGTGAGGTCATGACCTGAGCTGAATTTGGATGCTTAATTGACTGAGCCACCCAGGGGCCCCATGACAAAGATTTAATAAGGGAAGAGAAAATGTCCTAAGCCCTCTTAAAGATCCGAAAGAGAATTTCAGTATAATAATAGTAAATATGAAACTACAGTGGCCATATGCAAGGCATTAACGCCAAGTGTGTCAAACATCTCAACACGTTACGAAGTAGGGATAATGACACACATTTTACAAATGATAAAACTAGGGCTCAGAGAGGTTAAATAACCAACTTGCCCAAGCTAATACCACAAATGAATTGTAGATCCACATTTCAACGAGGTCAGTTTGTCCAAAGTCCCTAGCTTTCGCTACCATGCTGTGCCAGATTACCAGAATACTGTTTAGCCTTGGTAAATTTAACTCCAAGGCAACATGCGCTCCTACACTGTGCCGGGAATATGCTTGCCAGCCAATCCCAAAGAACCACATAAACTTCGCTCTTCTAAATTCTGGGTAACTTGTTACATCAAGAAAAACAAGCACATGCAAAGTTCTCGGTGTAAATAGTAGCCTTCATAACTGATTGAAAATGATTTTCTTTTCCTCAATAAATCTCATTCCAGTTCTTTTTGCTCTTTGCAGCTGTCGTTTATGTGTCCTTGTATCAACGCTGTTGACTCAGGAAGGTCACGGGACATCTGGCTTACTGCTTTTTTACAGGTCCTCACAGAGGCTAGTGCATTTCACTGACACCCGCAAACAGCTGCATCAGATTTCCCCGGCCCCCCGCCCCCCGCATTTTAGTACAAGTATTTCACGTGAACCTGTGCATTCACCTCAACATTCGTGTTTTCCAAATTCAGATTTTAATTACGTTTCTATTTTTCTTTCAGTAACACAGTAGCAAAACCATGTTTTTACATGGTATTTTGTAAAAATGTACACTTTCCAAAGAAGAAGAAAAAATTCATCCCTCGCTCTTACTTCTCTTGAAGTCTCTTCTTCATTAGCTCAGCTTCGCTGAGTTTTGTATGAGCCTCTTGAAGCTCCTTAAATAGGGTGGTCACCTGAAGGTTCAACGTCTCCACTTCGCTTCCAACCTGTCACACAGAAAATCCCAAGCATGCACATGCAATTCACACCAGAGATCAAATGAACCTCTTTGTGAGAAAACAGTGTGAACCATTAGTGTCCAACTAAGACTGATGGGTGAATTGATTAAATTTTGGACAATGAACACCCCAAATATTGTACATGAAAAGAAACGTTTTAGATACAACTCTGTCACCTGATATGTCTGTATTTACTAGTTATAGATAACAGTTTATATTTCACAATGTGTAATTTATATGTATAATCACTAATAAATATAAATAGATAAATATAAATAAATAAAACATATATATGTATACACAAAATGCTGTTTTTCTTACATAAATGATCAATTCGGATGCACTTGTGATAATGACTTTATCATAATTAATTTTTTTTCTTATAGAAATCGGTGGAGTTTATTTAAATGGAAGAAAAACGTCTCCTCTTTGATACTTGGCAACCCAAGAACCTCCCTTCTTAAGACTTGTAGGAGCCAAAATTCACACAAACGTTCCCAGATGTTAAGGTTTTGACTTTTACATAGAGAGAGGCCACAGGCATTTTAGGTTTTGCTAATTTCTGCTTGTCCTTTATCATAACTAAGTTAATACTGATCACAGTCCAGGGGATCACAGAACATAGTGGTGTCAGAGCACAATCTAATTTATCCAGACAGCAACCCATGCCCATCCATATTCCCTGGCTGATTTATGTCTCCAGTTTACTCCACTTTTTTCACTGAACCGCCTTTTTCCCGGCAGTTCTGGCAGAATTGCTGGCAGTGAGTTTTACGTTGCCTTGGAAGTCTCCGTACTTCTCTATTACTGACAAATGGTTTTGGTCAACCAAGTACGATTACGCCCAGGCTGCCTCTTCATCTCTGTGTTTTAAGTGGTCGTCAGTCTCTTGAAGTAGGAGACTCAGCCCCGGCCATGGCATATGGTAGGCACTCTGCATACATTTGCTGAATAAATGAATCCGCTGAGGTGAGCATCTTACGTCCACGCTTGTCACGTGGGCAACTGCAGCCCTCACAACTTCCTGGCTTCACCAGCCTTCCCTAAGCTGAAGACCATGTGGCAGGCTCCAAGGGCACATCTCTGAGCTGCCACGGAACACTGGCAGTACAAGCTTTTCATTCAAACTATGTCATTCAAACCAGTAGGAGGGTAGAACCAAAAGCTTTTAATTCGATCTCGAGTTTCTGGGTCATATTCTCAAATGATCTTATTACAAAGTGGACAACATTCCTTTCTCCATTAGCAGGCCTGTTCACTCAGTAAGTTAGGAGAGAAATCAGCCAAGAAGAGACAGAGGCGTGATTCCCTAGAATCACTGGGATGGGAACACATCTCCCTACAATTTACTATGGATGAATTTCAAATCGGGACATGGAATAGGAGAGAAATAGAATATATCCAACATTAAAATTATTTCTATTTCTAACGCGAAGAGCCCGACACAAGACTCGACTTCAGATACCACGCTTTGGGCCCTCGGTGGGGGGTGACAGAGTCTGAGAACCTGAGTACCCACGGTTTCTGGGCCTTTCTCCTCTTCTTTCTCTTTTTCTTTGCTCGTCTCTGTCTGGGTCTCGACTTCCGCATGATCACTGGCTTTCTTTTCAAAATATGAAACTCTGAAAAAGTGCAGAATATGGAAAAGTTACTTCCTCTGTGGCTTCAAGAAGAGAAACAGTTGTGGAAGCACTAAAAGAACACCGTTTGAAATCGATAAAAGATATGGGGCTTCAAAATCTCTCTGCACTTGCTACGTTAACTTTTTTGGGTTTTGCTCTCATCCTAAAATTGGCTAGAATTGATTGAAGGGATGGGTTTAGGCAGGGTAAAAGGCATAAATCATCCCAAACACTGAAAAACACTGCCACTTTTCCCGTAACAGTAATATGCAGAAATATTTTTAAAATCTGTGTTTTTGTGTGTACGTAGGTCATGCATGTGTGTTACAAGAGTGTGTGTCCCTTTATAAGGATTCAGCAGAGAGAGGATGCCTTTTTAGGACCCATCAAAGGTCGCAAGTCCCTAAAAACACACAAATGGACAAACCTTCCTCCACTGAATCATAACCACATGAAAGCCAGCCCAGCGCAAATAAAACAAGAAGAGATTTCTGGTTAAAGATGGTATACTGAATACATGCATGTAATTCTTGTCCCACCCTGAACCCCACCAAAATGACTTTTAAAAAGCCACGTATGAGAGAAAGGGAAAGGAAATAACAGCAAGAAGATTTGGGGGGCATGGCCACGAGTGGGAACTGAGCCAATAGAGCTGGGTCTGAAGCCAACAGTAGGGAGAGCCAGTGTGAGGTCATCGACACTGTGGGAACCAAAAGGCTCAGAAGTCATCGAAACCAGGTATCTCGGGATCTGGGGACAAAGATGGGGCCTGTTTAAGAGGGACTACAAGATCACAAAATAAAGGGTTTCTGGAGTCAGACATTAGTAAGAGATGAGAAGTGGGTTTTTCTGTAAGGGGAACTTACACACAGAACACTAAGACCCTCAGCCACCTATTCCTACTCAAGGACTTTGACATCTAGAAAAGTACCTTCCAGGCAGGATGCTGGAAGAGTCCTCATTGGAGTACATAAGGATACTCCAGCATAAGGGAAAAGATTTAAAGTTTCTGACACAGGACTTCCCCGAGAAAACCTCCCAGCCAGATCTCCTGAGATGTGGAGCCAGAGCTGCAATCAGCTTCTAATACCCTATTATCCTGCTGAATCTGAGCAAACAGGCAAGACTGCTGGACATTTAAGGGAAATCTTAATATGAAACTGAAAAGAGTAATTTACTGAAAACAGAATATGCCAGTGGGGGAAAAAAAAGTAAAAAAACAGCACTGATGAAGGATCCTTAGACACATAAACACTACAACCACCAAAAACATGGAACACAATAAAAAAGATTCTCTCCTGCAAAAAAGGAAGATGAAAGTTGATCAAATGTATCAGAAAGGAGAAAGAAGAAAACAGGAGAGCTAGAAAAAGGGAACAAGGAGTTAAACCACAGGAGATCCAATTCAAAAAGAACAGTGATGCTAGAAAGAGAGAACAAAGAAAACTGAGGGTTAGAGATAATTACTAAATGAATGCAAGATCATTTTTAAAGAACTGAAGGACATGAGTCTGCAGAATGAAAGAGCCCAAAGCGTCCAGAATAGACAGATGAAAAACAGGTTTACCACCAAAGCATGTGAGAAGTCTCATCACCACAAACATGAAGAATCACAATGGCACTGGGTTTCTCAGCAGTAACACCAAAACCGAGGGCACAAGGAAGCCACGTTTTTGAAAAGTGGAGGGAAAATTATATCCGGTTACAGAATTCTATACCTAGCCAAACTATCCATGAAGTATAATGGCAGGAGGAGAGATTTTCAGATATGAAGGTGTCAGAAAATATACTGCCCATAAATTCTTTTTTCAGTAAGTCAGTGGAGATATGGTGGGCTTGATTTGAAAAGAAATTAAAATAAAAAAAAGCATAGGAAAGGCATTAGATTCAGGAAACAGGTGATGGAACACAGGAGAGATGAAGGAGTTCCCCAGGGCAAAAGTAAAGGGAGGTGCCAAGATGAGTTCAATGTAGCAGGACCTGGGAAGCAAGCAGGCCAGATTGCAGCAAGAATACTCTTAGACTACTAACACATCTGAGAGGTTTCCTTGTTGGGGAAGAGCATGAGGAAACTAAGCAAGGTTTAAAAATGTAATTATGCATAGAGGCAAAAAAAAAAAATAAGTTGTATAAAAAAAGGAAGAATGTTCAAGGCACAGAGCAGAGCTCAACTCAGAGCTCCATGTGCATGTCTAATAACATCAACACTGAGTACTTATCTCACTACATTTCAACATAGCCGATTTTGGAGGTGGAGTGGGCAAGCCAGGTCCAGAAGCATCTGTGTGCGATGACAACGAGGGGGGTGAAAGACAGTTAAATCTCCATCCTTCAGAGTTGGAGGTCAATAGATTGTGTTCACAACAGGGGGAAAATTCAGCAGCAATTTGAGCCCGGTACATGGAGGGAAACATCAAAATGGTTGGAACCCATGCAAATTGCCAAACCTAAGGGGCTGCACGGGCACTCTTTCAGGCCAAGCCAAATAAATGGGTTAAGGGCCAGCTGATGCAGGGTTGATGGATGAGCCTTCATTACACTATTCACATCCGACACAGGGCTCCATGGGAAAATTCTTCTCCAAGGAAAATTTTCATCTTGGACTGAATTTCTGTGCTACCTCTCGATTCTCTTGGGCTACACTTTCTACACACTTCCCCCACTTACTTGCTGTCAGTTTAAGTTTGTTTAGAAAACAAAAATTGCATGAAATACTAATCCTGGAAAACAATGGGGAAAAAAAAGACAAACCTATTGGCTTCTCTCCCCACAAATCTAAAAATTTTCAGAATAAATTTTAGACTGTTTATACTCTTATTTCTCATGATTAATGAAGAGAGTTGAAGACTCACTTGTTTGAGAAAAACACATGTTAGGTCTTGGAATGTGTTTTCATCATTTCCTATAGAGCATGAAACCAAAGCAGGCTAACCAGGTTTCTCAGTTTCAGTCCTGCCTTAGCTAGGAGAAAATCATCATCCTGACACTCACCTAGAGAACATTAGTCTTGGTAACTATCACTGACTTCCCGGTTGTTATATACAGAAAGAAGGCTGGCGCACAAAGTAGAAATTCAATGCGACTGGGAATGGGACCCTTCACAGGTGTTCAAGGGGAGAGACTAAAAACAGCCATCTCAAAGGCAGGCCGGACTTCCTAGGGCAGGCTGAAGGGCTGTGGCTGCAGACAGAGGGCTGTAATTATTTTGGAAGCAGGAATTATATATATCTCATATGAACGGTCAGGATGTATAATTAGCAAATTCCTAAGTTTCCACTTCCACCATGAAAGCTGATCATGCTAAATAAGGATGAATTACTGGCTACACCTGACTTCTGAGAATGATGTATGGAACATGGGAGGGGTAAACATGACTATAAAATACAAACACACGGATTACTCAGGCTACTGAGGGCCTTCCTCAACATGTAACTCCTTCCCTTCAAAAACCAGCTGTGATAACTAAGGTGTAAAAGGAGGGCATTCATCCATCCATTCCTTTGTTCATTTATCTGTGCACTGTTAACTATGCTTTTGGGATTTGTCTAAAAGATAGGACAAATATTTTGCTCCATGAGAATACATGGTGCTAGTCTCCTAGAAGTCAACCTTTGAAATTTTCTAAGGGACAGCAGTAGCATATGGTGTAAAATCCTAGGATTTAGAGCCAGCATGCCCTTAGCACCTTTGAAAAGCTATCAGATAAGTCACCGGACAAAGGCCAATGTGTTTTCCAGATTAACCTCATCTGAATAAATAACATAGGTTTCACATTTTAAGATCTTTCTATAGTTAAAAATTTTAACTGCTTCAGTTAGAAAGTGCTTTTTTTTTTTTAAGTTTATTTTGAGAGAGAGAGAGAGAGTGAGCAGGGGAGTGAGCTGTTAGCAGTGCCTGACGTGGGGCTTGAACTCATAAACCGTGAGATCATGACCTGAGCTGAGATCAACAGTCGAATGCTGAACTGACTGAGCCACCCAGGGACCCCAGGAAGTGCTTCTTATAGTGCTAGAATTTTAAGAGCAATAAGGCATCTATAACTTCTGAGAGAATTAATTATATTGTAGTATATTTATGATTAAATGTTGCAATCACTGGAGTCCTAAAACTACTGTGTAACCTCTTCCATGTCTTACCTGGTTTAGCATTTTGCACTTCTAAAAAGTACATTTGCACATAGAAATTTATTGACTTCACAACTCTATACCATAGATGAATTTTACCCCAAAGTATTTGTGTGTGTTTACATGTCTACCACATTCTATGAGGCTGGTATCTCCCTTATACCAAAAACAGACACAGGCATCACAAGAAAAGAAAATTACAGACTAATACCCCTTATGAATAAAGATGCAAAAATCCTGAATAAAATTTGAGCAATCCAAACTAGCAACATATAGAAAGGATTATACATCATGACCAATGGGATTTACCCAGGAATGAAAGGTTTAACATGTGAAAATCAATCAGTATAATACATCATATTAACAGAAGCTTTAAAAACCCATATAATCATCCCCATAGACATGGAAAGCATTTCACAAAATCCAAAACCCTTCATGATAAAAATTGTAACAATCTATAACTAGAATGGAGTTTCTCAACTTGACACAGCATCTATGAAACCTTACAGCTAACATTGTACTTGATGGTAAAAGGCTGAAGGCCTTCCCTCTAAGGTTAGGAACAGACAAGCATGTCTGCTTTTTCAACTTATATTTCACATTGTGCTAGAGATTCTAGCCAGTGGAATAATGGAAGAAAAAGAAATACAAAGTATTTCTTGTTGGTAAGGAAGAAGTAACACTATCTCTTTGCAGATGATGTGATCTTGTATAAAGAAAATCCTAAGGAATCCACTAAAAAACTAATAGTGCGAATACGTGAGTTCTAACAAGGTTGCAAGCTACAAGATCAATATATAATATACAAAAAAAAAAAAAAAAAAGCCAGTGATATTTCTGCATGCTACCAAAGAATACTCCAAAAATTAAATTAAGAAAACAATTTCATGTATACAGTTCTAAAAAGACCAGAATACATAGGAACAAATTTTGAAAAGCAGTGTATGACCTATATGTTGAAAACAACAAAACATCACTGAAATACATCACAGCTCACCTAAATAAATCCATGGATTATCTTTCATGGGTCAGAACATTTAACAATGTTAAGAGGGCATAACTCTCCAAACTGAACTCCAGGGTCAATGCAATCCTTAACAAAATCCCAGCTGGCTTTCCACACCACCGCCCCCCACCCCACCCCTGACAGAAACTGAAAAACTTATCCTAAGATTTATACAGAAAAACATGAAATCCACAGTAGCCAAAATAATCGTCCTGATTATTCCTGATTCCAAAATTTACTACAAAACTATAGTAATCAAGACAGTGTAGTATTAGCAAACAATAGGCATATAAATCAAAGGAATGAAATTGAGGGTCTAGAAATTAATCTTTACAGGTATGGCCAACTGATTTATTCCAAGGGGGGCAAGACAGTTCAGTGAGGGAAAGAATGGTCAACAAATGGTGTTAGGATGAATGGAAATCTACACACGAAAGAATGAAGTTGGTCCCCTACCTCACACCATATACACAAATGAACTGAAAATGGATCAGAGACCTAAATGTAGGAGATAAAACTATAAACCTTTTAGGAGAAAACATAGGAGTGAATCCTCATGACCCTGGATTAGTCAATGGCTCCTTAGATACAACACCAAAAGCATAAATGACATAAGAAACATAGATAAACTGGACTACATAAAAATAAAAAAAAAATTTCTGCTGCCAATGGTAGCACCCAGGAACTGAAGAGATAATCTACAGAATGGGAGAATATATTGCAAGTCATATACCTCATAAGGGATTTGCATCTTGAATATATAATGAACTCTTATAACTCAGTAATAAAAAGGCAATCCAATTTTTTTAAATGGGCAAAGGATTTCAAGAAATGTTTCTTCAAGGAAGGTATACAAATGAGCAACATGAAAAGATATTAGTTGTTAAGAAAATGAAATCAAAATCACAGTGAGGATGTGGGAGAAAGTCGAACCCTCATATATTGCTGGTGGAAACATAAAATGGAGCAGCCAATGTGGATAACAGTTTGGTATTTCCTCAAACTATTAACCACAGAGTTACCAATGACCCAGCAATCCCACTCCTGGGTATATAACCCTAGAGAATTAAAAAAATATATGTATATATACCTCCACACAAAAAATTGTGCATGAATGTTTAAAGCAAATATTATTCACAATAGGCATAAACTGGGAAGCAAAACGTTCACCAGCTGATAAATAAACAAAATGTTGTCCAGCCCCATGGTGGACTGACTCTTTCTTGGCAACAAAAAGGAAGTGAAGAACTGACACACGCCACAACATGGATGAACCTGGAAAACATGCTACATAAAATAAGTCAATCACTAAGGTGCACATGTTACATGATTCCATTTATACGAAATGTCCAGAAAAAGCGTATCTGTGGAGACAGAAAACCGATTACTGGGGGTGGGGAATGAGGAATCCGTGTCAGTGGGAAGTGGTTTCCTATTTGGTGGAAAAAAATGTTCTAAAATTATAATGTGGAAATGGTTCCATAACTGAATAATCTAGACGACACTGAAATGTATTCCTTACGTGGATGGATTATCTGGTATCTTAATCACATCTCTCTAAAGCTGTGCCAGGGCATGAATATTTCAAATTACCTATTTCATACCTTTCTTTGGCTTCCTTGAGGGCAATTTCAAGTCTCTCCACCTTCTGGTTTCCTTCCCTTAGACAAAGCAGGAGCTGGCTCACAGTTAATTCTTCAAATTCCAAATAATTCCTGGCACCTTCTGCAAATTTGCTCCTAGATCAAAAACAGCATACAGATTAAAAGGTTTTCATCAGAAAACAAAAATGTCAAAGTATCTGTGAGTATAACTGGAACCAACTTAAAGGAACTGCTTCCCAGAATACTTTCCAAATAACTCTCATTTACAGACCAAACGCAGCTGGCCCTGCGCCCACCAGGGCCCCACTCCTCCATGCTTTCTGGGAAGCACACGCTCGCTTCCTCCAAATGGCCGGTGTGCCCACAACATCAGACCACAGGGCCCACGGGACCAGAGGTGGCCCTGGTTTCCAGTGCCTGGCCTTCCTAGAGAACCAGCCTCAGAGAGGACCACAGTCATACAAAGGACACAAGCAGGCCTGCTGCCTGTGACACGCAGACCACCGGCCTTTCTCCTGCTTGACGTTCCCAAGTCAAGAGAAAAAAATCATTTTTGTTTCTGATTTCAAATCATTAGAGCAGAGAAATGTAGGCACTGTTGGCATGTCAAATATTTTTCTTGATTTCAACTCTGATGAAACCAAGAAGCAGTTCATCCACAAATAAAACCAGGACTACTGCTGTTGTAACTACACCTCCTGGGTGACTGTGCCGATGCTCATGGCATCTAACCAAGTTCATGTGTCTCATAAATAGTCAGGATTAAATGCCGGTTCCTGACTCCAAAGCTCAAACTCCAAACCCAGAAATCAATCTATGACTCCTTGATATAATAATAATAACGATAATAATAATAATAATAATAATAATAATGTTATGTTTATTTAATGTTTATTTTGGAGAAAAAGGGAGAGAGTGTGAGGAGGGGAGGGGCAGAGAGAGAGGGAGACACAGACTCCAGAACAGGCTCCAGGCTCTGAGCTGTCAGCCCAGAGCCTGATGCGGGGCTTGAATCCACGAACCATGAAATCAAGACCTGAGCTGAAGTTGGATGCTTAACCCACTGAGCTACCCAGGTGCCCCACTTTCTTTTTTTTAAATGTGCATTTATTTATTTTTGAGAGAGAGAGAGAAAAAAAAAGAATGAGTTGGGGAAGGGCACAGAGAGAGGAGAACAGAGATGCCTAAGTGGGCTCTGGGCTAACAGCACGGAGTCTGGTGTGGGGCTTGAACTCACAAACTGCGAGATCATGACCAGAGCGGAAATCAAGAGTCCGATGCTTAACCGACTGAGCCCCCCAGATGCTCCCTTAATATACCTTCAAACAAGGCAAGGAAGCTGTTATTGACAAGAACTGTGGCCTGGGGGCACCTGGCTGACTCAATCAGGAGCCTGTGGCTCTTGATCTCAGGGTTTTAAGTTTGAGCCCCACATTGGGTGTAGAGATTACTTAAAAATAAAATCTTAAAAAAAAAAAAACCTGTGGCTTAAAAGGGGAAGTGGTTTTGGCAGGTGGATATAAATGAGGAGGAAGTGGCTTGGAAATTTCAAACAGGGCTTTTTTCCTTCCCACCACGTTCAGGAAAGTCCTCCGATACTAAAAAAGCAACATGGGAGAAAGCCGAGGAATTGTTAAGTAAAAAAGGGATAACTTTCATTGATGCCAACTGCCCTGTTGGATGTAAGAATATCATCTAACATTTATTTTCCTCCTTGTACAAGGGCTTGGTAACATAATTGGAAAAAAAAAAAACCACCACCCATTTTGACGTTTTATAAATACACTCATTAAGTTCTAGAAACAAAAGGTATTAAAAGCCTATGAGAGAAGAGATTCCTAGAGAAATTTTCAGGTAACTGTCTCTTTCAAATAGACTAACACGGCAGTAATCCGCTCACAGAGGATGAGCCAACAGCCCACTCCGTGTGAGTGCAAGGTGCAAGAGCCCCGATTGCCTAAGTCCTCTCCCATCTCTTCCTCCGAGCTCCCCACCCCACCCCCGCCGCCACCATTTAAGATGTCTGCTTCCTGGTTATCTACTTGCAACAGGTCAATTTGAGACTCCACATGTAAGACCTCCAGAAAGTGGGTAGGACAGTGACTCAGGGCACTAACAGTCATCCCTAGAGAAGGTTACTCCCTATCAGTCACCCTGGCTTATATTTGGGACTGATCAGGGAAGAGAAAATGCTAACAACCCCCTTTATCAGGCTGGACAGCCTGGTCCAGGTCAAACTATACTGATAAATTGGGAAACAGAAGTCTTGATTAAGAGCGAGTTTGTTTTCACTTCTCATCTGATGGGAGTTGAAACACATCTAAACAGAGAGGTGAGGGGGAGTTAGCTTACAAAGGCACCCAACATTGTTTTGATTATCAGCCAGTTTGGGCTGCAACATATTAAGTATCATTCAAACCGAACATTCTTCAAAGGTCCTGGTATAAATTAGTAAGAATTGACTTTTGCAGCCCATCATGTTTGACCTCCCAGCAAGGGTGTCTCCGACGGCCTTAGCCCTTCTTCACCTACGTGTCAACGGAATCAGTTCTTGTGGGCCCAGGACTTGTCTTGATTTCTTTCAGTGCCACATCTGCTTCTCCTTCCTGTCAAGGCAGAAATGAAAGGGATTTGACGTGATATGTCTGTGAGAAAAATGCTTTCCCAGAAGAGAAAAAGGCAATAGATCAAGAATTTTGATGGCATGCCACCCAAGGAATCTACCAACATTTGAATGTGAGATGTTTAAATTAGGTCACTGAAATGGAACGGAACTTTACCCTTCCCTCACCCTGCACACCCTGTCAGGATTATAAATATCTAGGGCCACGGCGTGAAGGTTGGTCTCTCATCCCGAGCAGTCAACCTGACCCCAAACACATGAAAGCTTATCTCCTCCTTCTCCTTGGCAGTTCCCTTCTTTCCCAAATAAAGGTCACACGGAGCTAGTGACAACTCCACACACCTTCCCTATACAGGCCTTTAAAATGCACGATGTCACAACTTGCTGAAGCCACATTGAAAAAGAGGCTGCTTTCTGTGGACAAGGCTCACACAAAGCACAAGGTTGGCTCCTATTAGAAATTCATACACACTGTGGGCTGTTTAAGGGAAGAAGAAGCCTAAGGCCCGTTAAATGATTTGAAAGACACGTATATTCCAATGAACTTGCAGGAAAAATCTTCCGAAAATGCACAAAGATAGTTAATTCTGATTGTGTACATTCTTCCTAAATCTTAGGCAGCGTTTTCTGGTTCACAGAAACAAGGCAAGAAAAGCACATTTACGCTAAAAATAACTGTCACTATCAGATCAGTGAAGGAGCATATTATGCTAACCACGTGCCCTAAAGGAAGAAGCCTCATTTGGAAACTTCTGATATGCTCTTGGGACTTCCTGAATTTTGCCAGTTATTTGCAGAAGGTGAAAGCTGTTTGATCAAATTTGTTTCATAATCTTTGGTCATCTGCAGAAAGGGCACTCTACTCTGGCAGAGCGTGCTTTCCACTTGGTATTTTATTTATTATTTTTTTAATGTTTATTTATTTCCTAGAGAGAGATAGACCAGACAGACAGACAGACACAAAGCATGAGCAGGGAGGGGCAGAGAGAGAAAGGGAGTCACCATGGTCCGAAGCAGGCTCCAGGCTCCAAGGTGTCAGCACGGAGCCCAATGCGGGGCTTGAACCCACGAACTGTGAGATCATGACCTGAGCCGAAGCCGGATGCTTAACCAACTTGAGCCACCCAGACACCCCTCCATTTGGTATTTGAATTCTCCTGATTTCAGCTGCCATTAATGCACCCAAAGATTTATTTGGGAGCGTGTTTGGCAAGGTTATTGAGAGTCATCTCCCCATCCTATTACTCTTTAGGGCAGCAAATGAGTTGGAAATCAGAGATAGTCGTGCATTGCACTAGTAATTCCGACACGCCCAGAAGTTTAGCCCTTTACGAGTTCCCCACTACTTATTTCCAAGGCACATTTTTCTCTCTCAGAGACACGATCTCTTTATCAGATGTACGGTTTGGCAAAGCTCAAATGCCAGTGTGTATCACAGAGGACCTCGTCCTTAGGTGTTCTTCTCCCTCATTAATCCATCTTTTTTAGCAGCGATGAAGGGGAGGCCCTTCCGTGGTTCATCTACCTGTGCTGCTCTTCGGCCAGACCACGTGCATACCCAGATGTGGCCACAACAGATGCCACTCATGTGCTCAGGAACAGGCTGGCACCTGCCACTTCACTGTGTTACTGAGCTCACTGCATTTTCGGTTCCACAGAAATGTGTCAGACACTGTGGGCTTTAAACTCCGCTCTTGGAGGCACCCGGGCAGCTGCTATTAGAAGTGGGGGCGAAGTCAAGGTCGACCCTCACCCATAACTCCAGTGGCTCTGCTCTTTTCTCCACTTCTTGTTTTTAACAAACCACAGTTCCTTGTAAGACTCGTTGGAAAAGGAAGGTTCTATTATTTTAAAGACATCAGTTTCCTGCATCGGATCATGATTCTACTCACCCAAGGCCAATGCTGACCACCCCTAAGGACCTGGCTTGAAAAAGTTGTTTTGTTTTTTTAGATCTGTCACAAAATGTCTGACTTGTCAGGACACATGGAAAGAAAAAAAAACTACCTCTTTTGTCATAAAAGGTAATCAACATTCTTCCATTGCAGCTACGATAAATCTCACGAGCATTATGTTATGCTTATAAACAGGAGCCAATTTATCTTGGCGATGGCGATGCTGAAATTCCCCCACCATCTAGGTGTCTACGTGAGGTTTTTTGTAATTTGCTTAAAACAAAATCAAAACCAGGACACTTACAGCCATCCTGATTTCAACAAAGGAGTCTTCTGAGGGGCCACCTGAGTTCAGCTTGAGCTGTAGTTCAGACACGATGCCCAGCAGATCTGCCTTTTCAGCCTGAAGACGGGCCACCTGGGTCTTCAGCTGTTCCATTTCCTGGTCTGCTTCTGCCTTGGGGACTTTGGGGTCCCCAGTGGGGTCCTGGAAATGACGAGAAGCCAAGTGAGTCAGTGCATCAAATGAACACCTGGTCGTCAAACTCAAGTGTCCCCACACCCCACGGCAAGACAATTATGCTTTATGGTAGAAAATTCTAGCCTTTTCTTGGAGATGTATTTTTACGTAAATTTTAAAAAAGAAAAGTTTACATGATTTTATTACATTCAAATAGAAAATTAAAATAACCTCATGACAAAAAGGAAAGACTTCCTCAGCACACTGGAATAATCAGATATGAAGACAACCAGTCAGACTTCGACGATGGTAAACTCGTAAGTTGTAGTCCAAAAACCTCAGGAAATAAGGGCATCAACCTCTTATCTTTTTTTCTTCCTACAAATGCAGAACCCCCCACGCCCCCATACTTGTCATGTATAGTTAGAAGCCAAAGCATCAAGACGTTTCATTACTTGACACATAAATGGCCAAAGACAACAAAAGTTCCAAAATTCTCCAGGGCATGCAGGCTGGCTGCTATAATACACTACATTGGTGTTTTCAGGTTGCTAAAAGTAAGCCTGGTGAGAAATAAAAACTGAAAATTCAGAGGCTGCTACCAAAGGTAAAAAAAATTAACTTCTGGCCTATATACACATTAGTAATAAATATTCACCTTTCACTAATATCAAGTATGTGCTGCTTTCCTCTTGTTGTAATTATTGCACGTGGCATAAGAGAGAGACCCTGTTTAGATGCAATGCTTGCACTTGGGAGTAAGGAAAACAGATTTCAGTCCACACCCTGCTAATCACTGTGTGTGCGGCCATGAGTGCATTCACTTAATGTCTTGGCCTCTTTTGGCCTCTTTTGGTTTTCTTTTTCTTGGGTTAGAAAGGAAGATGGTGGCACCAAATGGTTTCGTTGGTCTCTTCCAGCTGTGACCTTGTAGACCTCTCTGGTTTCCTCCTCAGGAAACCTTCATTGCTTCTATACACATGGGACCACCAGAAATACATACCTGAGATCATCAGAGATTTACAACACATCAGAAAGTTCTCTCTCTCTCACACACACACATACACACACACCCCATGTCTCTAATAGATTTCCTAAGGAACTGTAAACCGACCCAGAGGCTCTGAGTGGAACCAAGAAAGCACCAGAAAGAATACGTACAGATGATAAACCAGCTGGTCCAAGAAATAGTAGAAAGTGGAAGGAAACGGATTAATATGCAACAAGAGAGTGCCCCTCACACCAGTGAGATCGTGCTGTTCCTTCCCCAGGGGCCTTCCCTTGCCATGAAACCACCACAGGCCCGAGAGAAAAGAACTCATGGTGAACCTGAGGAGTCAGGCATGCAAGGAATGGTTACCAGCCTGTGCATCCTGTCTCGGTCATGACCCGTCCCAAAGAAACATAAATGTGCAGGGATAGAAACAATCAAAGGAGAGGCACTATTGGCCTGGAACCAGGAGGTAAGCAGGTGAGGGTGAGGCCACGCTCTATTAGGAATCTTTGCATTTTCCTGTTGGACCCGTCTGAGGACATCTTCTAAATGGATTTTTAAAACAATTTTGGCATAAAGGGTAGGAAACAGAGTTTTAACCAAGTGTCTGAGGACAAGGGATATAAAGCCATGATTCTGGAATCTCAGACTGTCAGGTTAATTTCCTTTTTTGCAACGGTGAGGATCTCTTCACTATCCTTGGGCAATTCGGAATCTACTTATTTGGCCGTAAAACCTTGTAAAATAACATGTTAAATCTCTTCATTTTACTAATGAGACCCTTTCCATTCCCTTCCTGGACTAGAATGCGTACATTTTATTCTCTCTGATCAACCCCAACTCCATCATTTGTTAACGTCTTTTATTACTGTTGAGTGCCTGCCATTGACTTTCATGCAACACAATGACTCTACATCTTGTGTGCTTGTATCATGTCTCCATCACGCTGTCCTGGAAATCTGCCCAGGTGAACATGCCATTTCATAATCCTAGAAGAAACTCTGCCTCACAATCTGTACAATTAAAAGTTAAAAAGTTCTCTGTACAGATGATTATAATTTATGATTCCATGAAATTGGACAGAATAATTAATACCTCAGCCTCACCCTGACAATCAGAAGGCAGATCTCCAAAGGAAATTCCCTACTCCCCTTTCCTTGCGTGGCACAGAACACGTGAGAGGCTCTGGTGGCTAGAGGGGACTCCCTGGAGAACCAGCAGCGAGGATGGGTCAGCAAGAGTGAGAAAAGTCAGAGGCTTTGAGGGCTTCAAGTCAGGAAAATGAGAGCCTAAATTTTACAAATCACCTCAACTGGTCCATGAAAAAAAACAGCAAAGAGGAGGCAGGGAAGCAATAGGCAGGCCTGGGAGGCGTATTTTGGGGGGGAAAGCTGATGACCAAGGGTTTTTTTTTTTTTTTTAATTTTTTTTTTCAACGTTTTTATTTATTTTTGGACAGAGAGAGACAGAGCATGAACGGGGGAGGGGCAGAGAGAGAGGGAGACACAGAATCGGAAACAGGCTCCCGGCTCTGAGCCATCAGCCCAGAGCCCGACGCAGGGCTCGAACTCACGGACTGCGAGATCGTGACCTGGCTGAAGTCGGACGCTTAACCGACTGTGCCACCCAGGTGCCCCAACCAAGGGTTTTAAAGAGCTGTAAGTATCTCTGTCCAAGCACCCAAGTCCTGTGTCCCAAGGACTCACTTCTGAGTCTTGCTTATAGCTTGTTTAATCCGATCTTCTGCATTGCAAGAAGCTGTCCAGAGCTCCAGCTCTGTTCTCAACTTCTTCCAATACTGGGACGTTTTAGGAAAACCCATAGGTAGACTATTTCAAGCAAAGTGCTTCTGGAAGCTTCTTTCTGAGCTCCAGTGCTATAGTCCCCAGCAGGCTGATGCCAGCTGTCAGCTCACATCCCAAAGACCAAGGAGGAAAACAGTGTAAGATATTTTCTTCCAGAGAGTAGAAAATACATTCATATATCCCACCAGGTGATCATGTCTTCAGAGCATTCTACCTCGAAAATATTTCGACACTGAGAGACTTCCCCCAAAGTAGTGACTTAATGCTCTTTGAACTGTAAGACAAGTTCAAGCATCAGATGTGAAGAGTCTTATCAGCAATGAATTGTTTCCCATACACACATAAGTTTATGAAAGCAGAATGTCCACGCTGTCCCATGAGCAGGGATTGAGGAGTAAAGCACTGACCTAAACCACAATATTTCTCTCAACAGCTCTTCATTCTTTAGATTATTCCAGCTTGTCCTCTTCTCATTACTTTCTTTCCTTTATCTTTCTTTCTTTGCACTCTTTACCCAAGAAATTAGAGGTCAATGGAGCTCAAGGTATCTCAAGGAAATCACTGATGCCTCAATTCCATTCTCCCTGAGCCAAACCAGTGCTCCATCCTTCTGAGGGCTGCTAAGTTCAAGGTTGGGGAGAAAGTGACGAGCAGATGTCCATCCTAATGAACAATGTCCAGTGAGCCTTAGCATATGGGCAGACGCTTCAAGTGTGTTCTGACACAACCTGTTTTCTTCCACTCACATCTTTAACATCCACTCCCAGCTGGGGGCACTTTTCTCCGGTTCTCTGGGTCGATGAAAATGTAGCAACCCTACAGCCTCCTGCCACGACATGATGTGTCGCACCATTTTCCAAAAGTAAATGTAAAATTTAAATTGAGGAATCTCTATGGTAGACTGGGGGGAAGGACAAGACCGGTAAGCAAAACTTCCCAGTCATAGATTTTGTTTTTTTAATGCTTATTTATTTTTGAGAGAGACAGGGAGAACGCCAAACGTGCGCAGGGGAGGGGCGGAGAGAGAGAGGGAGACACAGAACCTGAAGGCGGCTCCAGGCTCCGAGCTGTCAACACAGATGTAGGGCTTGAACTCACAAACCATGAGATCATGACGTGAGCCAAAGTCGGACGCTTAACCAACTGTGCCACCCAGGTACCCCCCGAATCACAGATTTTTTTAAATGCAATTTTATATCAAAGACAGAAACTAAAAGCTAACCCTTGGGTGGTTCTAGGCAGAGGTTATCTGCACCGTCTACAATGAATACAAAATACTGATTTATAACTACAACCTTCTTTTGACTATAATCACTATGGTCAAAGCTGTACAAACTTCCTTGCCCCAACAGAAATCATACACGACCCTTGAAGTTGCAACCAACCTTCTCAGCAAGAACAGTATTTTCTTTCTTTTTATTTATTTTTTTCAAATGTTCATTTATTTTGAGAGAGAGAGTCCCAAGCAGGCTCCACACCGTCAGCGTGGAACCTGACGTGGGGCTCAACCCCATGACTCCTGGGATCATGACCTGAGCCGAATCAAGAGTTGGATGCCCAACTGCCTGAGCCATCCAGGTGCCCCAATTTTTTCAAGATGATACAAAACACTTGTCTAGATGGGACGCCTGGGTGGCTCAGTCGGTTGAGGGTCCGACTTTGACTCAGGTCATGATCTCGCTGTGATTTCGAGCCCCACGTCGGGCTCTGTGCTGACAGCTTGGAGCCTGGAGCCTGCTTCGGATTCTGTGTCTCCCTCTCTCTCTGCCCCTCCCCCGCTCATGCTCTGTCTGTCTGTCTCTCTCTGTCAAAAATAAATAAACATTTTTAAAAAATTAAAAACAAAACAGAACTCGTCTAGCCTAAACCGTAAAAAGTTTGATCTAGAAGTCTAGATGAGTAAGATTCCACTCTAAATGTAACTAAAAGAAAATAAAATCGTAACAGATCAGTCTGCTCACTCACCTCAAGGGGCCTTTCTGTTTTCCCTTTTAGTTTTCTGAGTTCTTCCTTCAATTTTTCATTTTCATGACTCAAAGCCACGAGACGCTCTTTGGCTTCCTTGCTCTGTATCTCAAAAAATAGGCGTTCTTCCTTCTGTTTCTCTGTCCAGGCTGAAAGCTCTTCAAATCGCCCTTTCATAGCCTGATTATTCAGCTTCATGGCTTCTGTAGGGGGTTCAGAGTGAGAGTGTCGCGCATCAGACTTGACTGGATGAATCCCACCTCCCTCTGGACTACCCTCACCCTGTAGCCCGGAATCCAAAGAAGCCGTACTTGGCCTGGGCCCCAGGCTCAGGGGCAAAAAGACTGTAGCAAGGTGAGTGGTTTTTGTTTCCAGATAGGACGAGGGGGTCCAATGTTGTTTCTCGTCCTCCAAAGACTCCAGAAAACAAAACTGGTTTGGGTGCCTCTGCTACAGCCCACGTGGTAGGGCACAGCCTCCAACACCGGTCCTGCTAGAAGCCACGGCCTGAGACACTGGGATGCTCTCTGTGAACAAGGGCATGTTTAGGACTAACTCTGGAATAATAGCAGTGTTTCTCCCTGTTTCCTTCTAAATGGGCTAAATGTCACTGTGCCATTTCCCTGAGGTACGTAAGTGCTTTTTATTCTTACCTGCATCCCGAGGTAAACATTGGCAACAATGTTAGCCTTACCAAAAGCTAAACTCTGGGCTCTCTCTCCAGGTAGTGCAACGGAGAGAAGGGAGCTCACCATCAAGGCTTTTCGCAAAGAGAGGCGGTTCACGAAGGCCCAGGGTGGATGGAGAACACGGGGGCCGGCGGCCGCTCACCTTTGAGCTGATGGTTCTCGGTCAGGAGCTCCTTCATTTGCTGTAGCAGTTCCTCTGGTGTGAACGTGTCCAGATTTGGGTGGGCCAGGTTGGGGGGTCCATTTCCTGTGGTCTCACTGGGGCTGTCCCCCTTTTCAGTCAGGCAGCTAAGTGGTTGGTGGGACATGGCAGAAGGACCTACGGAAAAGTCACAGGCTGAAAACAGAGCTGTCTTCCCTCTGCGAGGGGTCCCCACGAGCCCCGCAAATCCACCGGCAATTGCTGGTGAGTTTTCCAAAAGGTGCCTACTTCCCCTCCAATTAGATTTTGGACATTTTTGATTCTTCCTTTAAAAAAATTTTTTTTAATGTTTATTTTTGAGAGAGACGAGGGGGGGAGAGGGAAAGGGGGAGAGGGAGAAGGAGAGGGAGGGAGAGGGAGGGAGAGAGAGAGAGAGAGAACAAGTGGGGGAGAGGCAGAGAGAGAGGGAGACACAGAATCCGAAGCAGGCTCCAGGCTCTGAGCTGTCGGCACAGAGCCCAACATGGGGCTTGAACTCATGAACCGTGAGATCATGACCTGAGCCGAAGTAGGACACTCAACTGACTGAGCCATCCAGGCGCCCCTGATTTTTCCTTTTAAACAAAACGTGTCTGTGCTAGCTTCAGTATGTATGCATGTACATGTGCGTCCGTGTGAGTGGGGGCAGCGAGGAGCTGCAACATGAGGAAGAAAAGAAAAGCATGACAATGTGATAATTAGGACAGAGGGATTCATGAAGGCTTTAAACATGTATTTGTAGACATGGGTAAAGTATCATTAAATTGGTTTTCCCAGGCAAATCTTTGAAGTTCAAATCTCTCTGCTGTGGGTGAACTGCACAGAAAGTGAATTATATGTCAATAAAGCTGTTTAAAAAATCTCTAGGGGCGCCTGGGTCTCTCTGTCTCTCAATAATAAATAAATGTTAAAAAAAATTTTTTTTTAAATCTCTGTATTTCAGCTCTTATATTTTTGGCTAAGAGAAAAGGAAGAACTAATGCATTCTAGATGCTTCCTACATGCTGAATCACTGCACCAGACACGTCAGTTTCTAATCCTCACTCAAACTCAGCTAGATGGCTATTTTGCAGGAGACAGAGCTGAGTTTGCAGAGGTTTTATAGCTCGTCCAAGGTCACGTAAGAAGAGGTGTGACTGGGCGTTAGTGATGATTCCAAAACCCAGCCCTGGAATACAATAAAGATGCTACTGAATATTTAGGCTTCAGAGTTCAACAGTTCTGCAAAGCACACTTACAAGATGAAGAGATCCTGCTTACTGACGGCATGTTCTGAGAATATTTTAAGCACACCACTTTATTTTGTAGAGGGGTCAATGTGGTCATAAATAAGACAGACGAGTGTATCCCAAGTCCATTTATACATGTCCTACCACCTGGGCAAACAGAGGAATCTCTTCTAACAACTGGCTACATGCTATAGGCAAATGTTTTCTTTTTGGGGCTTCGTGAAGATGGTAAGTCTTTTCACGACAACTAGAGAGTCACCAAGCTGGTCAGTGGAAGGCGCAGAAGGCTACGCGTGCTCTCTCTGATACATCACTGGCTCAGGACATCTACGTATGCTCACGGTGACCACATGTTAAAATGCAACCAGACACAGGTGCCTCTTCCCCATCCCAACAGGAGGCAAGGCCTGGGACTCTCTGGGGGTCCCCTGAACCCGAGAGCCTGGCGACTTGTTTTTGGTCTGAAGGAAGCCGCACGCAGGACAGCAGGCCCTGACTCCTCCCCTGTGCGGCCAGCTTAAGGAGAGGCCTTCTCATGAAACGCTTTAATGAGGATAGGGATTTATGAAGTGAAAAACACTGACGAAGCAGGCTGCTCAACCGTGAGCCTTTAGAAGGTATCTATGGTTCATGTAGCCTAATACATTTACAAGAGAGGTGTGCCCTTGGCCTTCGGTGACTGGAATAGACTGCTTTTGTTTTCCCCAATAATTTGGACAAAAACAATTTGGAGAATGTCAGTTTTTGGCTTTCCATAGCATTCATTGTTGCACAGTATGAGGTCAGAGCTAGCGCTTAATAAACATGGATTTTTCCTAAATAGCCGAGGAATACTAAAATTCTAGGTAAGAGACCTAAAGATACAATCCTCACAATGTGTACCATCTAGTTGCCAATGTTCAATTTGCTCAGCTCTTCAGTGATTATACTTTGCAAAAGTAAATGAGGGGCGCCTGGGCAGCTCAGTCAGCTTTTGACTTCAGCTCAGGTCATGATTTCACGGCTCGTGAGTTCGAGCCCCACAATCGGGCTGTCTGCTGTCAGCAAAGAGCCCACTTAGGATCCTGTCTCCCTCTCTCTCTCTCTCTCTGCCCCTCCCGCCTCGTGTGTGTGCATGCTCTCTCTCAAAAATAAATAAACACTTGAGAAATAAAAAAGTAAATGGAAACATTTCACGGATGTTTTTTAAGAAGCCCCCAGGCAGTTCTCTAGAGATGTGCTTGGTTTCATTTTACTGTATACACATTTCTCCTTCATGGTTTTTCCAAGAGAGAGGAAAGGGGAGAGAAAAGGAGTGAAGAGGGGAAGGGCAGGCAGGGGAGAGGAGAAGAGAAAGATTTTCCCTTGAAATTTATTCAGGTATTTTTCCTCCTCGACTTTCTTTACACCCCTCCCGAGGCTTTAAACACAGCTCTTATAAAGTTAAAACTGGTTGTGGCTCTTCTAACTTTTTCAGGTTGCCCAGATTTTCTAAGGACATGAAGGGAAAAAGCAGGCTCATGCTAAGGAGGATGGTAGAAAAAACACTGGGTACCTGAAACAGATGTGTGACCTCTTATGATGATTTACTGACCTGTCTAGCAAATGATGATCATTTCAGTTGCTTCCAGCCGTCAAACACCAGGAAAAGTATTCTTGAGTTTCTATGAAGATCGGAATCCAACCCTACCATCCAATACCCCAGCACCCTCGCGGCCATGCCACCCTCTTTCACTAATACATAGGCCTGTCCTAATCACAGCAAGCTCTTCATTATCCAGCATTGTAGGAAAGACTTGGTCATTCAAATGTCATGGTAAATAAGTTAGCATATATGCCAAACATAAGCATGTACATACTCGTTACCAAATTTTTACTAAAAGCAATTTAATCGCTTTTCAGGGATTCAAAGAGTACCCTATGATTTTAGAGTATTTTGGGAGCATTGTTATGAGTTTATGAGTACACTGCCTATGTGAAATGTCTATTGGTAGAATACCTGTTAGAGAAAGCTGAATTTTCTAAGTCTTTAACAACACCTGATGCTGCATTCAATTGAACAAACACAGAGATGCATTATAACTTCTTGCACACATCTCAAAGGTTATAGAAATTGGAACTAAGCCATTTATTCCAAGTTTCTATCTAGTAACAGATTTTCTTTCTGTTTTTTTTTTACAGAATTTCCCATAAAAATCCAAATAATCTGGATCTAAAAGGTGTCATTTCTTTTTTTCTTTTTCATTTTGTTAAAAAAAATTTTTTTTTTAACGTTTATTTATTTTTGAGACAGAGAGAGACAGAGCATGAACAGGGGAGAGTCAGAGAGAGGGAGACACAGAATCCGAAACAGGCTCCAGGCTCTGAGCTGTCAGCACAGAGCCCGACGCAGGGCTCGAACTCACGGACCTCGAGATCATGACCTGAGCCAAAGTAGGCCGCTTAACCGACTGAGCCACCCAGGCACCCGCCCCTCTTTTTCATTTAGAATGTAAGTTCTATGTCCAACATGGGCCTTGAACTTGTGACCCCAAGGTCAAGAGTTGCATTTTCTACCAACTGGGCCAGCCAGACACCACTGAAACATGTGTCTTTTTCCTTCCTTCCTTCCTTCCTTCCTTTCTTCTTTCTTTCTTTCTTTCTTTCTTTCTTTCTTTCTTTCTTTCTGTGAGTGGGGGTGGAGATGGGAGGAGTTGAGGGAGAGAGGGAGAGGGAGAGAGATGGGGAGAGGGAGGAGGGAGGGGGGAGAGGGGGAGGGAGGGGGAGAGAGAGAGAGAGAGAGAGAGAGAGAGAGAGAGAGAGAGAGAGAATCCTAATTGGCTCCAGGCCTAGTGCAGAGGCTCAATCTCACACGGGGCTCAATCTCATGATCCTGAGATCATTACCTGAGCTGAAATCAAGAGTCAGATGCTTAACCGACTGAACCATCCAGGGGTCATTTCTTTTCTTTTTTTTTTTTTTTAATATAACTTATTGTCAAGTTGGCTAACATACAGTGGATACAGTGTGCTCTTGGCTCTGGGGGTAGATTCCCGTGATTCATCGTTTACATACGACACCCAGTGCTCATCCCAACAAGTGCCCTCTTCAATGCCCATCACCCATTTTTCCCTCTCCCTGGCACCCCCATCAACTCTCAGTTTGTTTTCTGTATTTAAGAGTCTCCTATGGTTTGCCTCCATCCCTCTCAGTTTGTAACTATTTTCTGAAATGTGTCATTTCTAAGCAAAGGTGGTATTTAACGACAGAAGGGCAAATGAATTTAGCACGGGATCTGTCAAGATTCCACCCATGAGGAAGAAGGCGAACTACCTGGACGGTGGAAGTTCAAAGGCAAAATCTCCTAGATTTTATTCCAAGATCTGGTATTTGAATTCTTAAATATATTATCATTTTTAATTCCAGAGGTCAAGTAATTATAGCAATGACTTGACTTTGTGGGCATGATGGGCACGAGCTTAAATTTCATTTACGAGTTGGCTTTACAAATGATCCAGTCCAGACATTCAATGCAAGAATGTCTTGTTTGATTTCCATGGAAGACGGTCACATAGAGCAATCTTGAAAGACTTCAATGACAGAAAATACGTGCAATGACTTTAGCAGGCAACTGCCTGTTCTATTACAGGATGGTTCGTATCATCAGAAACTCATTTTGTATCGGGCACAAATCTGCCTTGTACTGTCCACCCACTGGATGTTGGGCCAGTGAGCATAATACAGAATAAGTCCAGGCCCTTACCCCAGTATGTCTGATGTTCCAAAGTTGCTTAATAAGCATTCATAGGTTCAACCCCCACATGGATAAATTAATTTTAAAACAGTGAAAATCTTATTTCTTGACCAGAGACAATAGGTGGCTATCGGCAAATTCTGATTTGGGATCACAAAGGACTAAGAGCCCACGACTGCATCAACCAGAACCATCATCATCCTGGGAAAAGAATTCAAAGTATGTATCCTATCAAGGGGGAAAAAGAAGCTTCACATTTTCTGCCAGAAATGGTATTCTGATTTTGGGATTTGCTGACATACAGAAAATGGAAATAACCTCATCACATAAGGCAGGGCCGTGGGAGTCATTCTTGTTTCTCCATTCCCTCTTATCCCGAGTCTAATGGGTCACCAAGTCCTGGCACTTGTTACCTCCTCCCCGTCCCTGCTAGCTTAGGTCCAGTCCTTCTTGCTGTCTCAATTACAGCAATGATGTGCTCCACAGAGTATGGGATTTTTGTCTATTGTGTCCACCACTGTGTCCCCAGCACCTAGAAAACTTGCTGAAGAGTCTCCTACATGGTCTGACTTCTGTCTTTCCACCGCAGGTCCACCACCTCCCTGGTTTCTTACCCCGCATGAAGCCACCGTCCTGCTTAAAACCCTTCCCATATAACACAGAGTTCCAGCTCCCGAGTGGGAAAAACTCGGCATTCCAGAGTCTGGCCCTCACTCACCCACCGGTATCATCTCCTGTCACCATGCCACTCGCACCCAAGGCACACTGAACAGCTCACAGTTCCCTGCCTTCTTCTGCTTCTCTGCCCTTATCTCTGTTCTCCCCTCTGCACAAAATGTGTGGTCCCACTTTTGCCCTGGCAAATACCCACCAGACAGTTCGATGTCCAGTTGAAATAGACGTCCTGTGAAAAACAAACTTTTCTTTCCTCTAAGTACTCAGTAGCACTTGGCCCTGGCCTTGGCCTGCAAAATCCTATATAATCATCCCTCGCCAGTCTATCTTCCATCAAACTTCCGCGAAGGTCTCCATGTTATTCTCCCTTGGGAGCAGCACACAGCAGGCTCTCAGCAAATGTTTGTTGAAATGAAATGAAAATACAGTGTAACGAAGAATTTAAGGACTAACACTTACAAAACACTTTCTGCTATGTAGGTGACAAACCCAGCATGTGAGTACTACGACTTTTTCTACGGTTCCGTGGCACTCATTTCCAGATTCTTGAACTTGACTTTTAAAACTCGTTTTGAAAATTAGTAGTTTCTTCTATCATCCCCAAAGGTATCTGGATATCATTTGGGAATATACATTCATTATTCAACCCTCATATGCGTGTCAAAATGAAAACCTTTAAAATAATATTTTCCTCTGAGTGAAATACATTTCACTTTTTAAAAACAGACAGCAGTTTCTTCATTTTCATTTGGATTCACTAATCCCATAGATGCCAAACAACATCTCAAATAGTTCAAGTCTCTATAAAATTCAGAAAAAGCTGGGCTTGGAGAAAAAAATACCCATTTTCCCTACTTAAGGGAGAGGGTTCTGTAGAAAGTAATACAAAAGCCAGTTCTTTTCAAGAGTTAAGTTGGGTGTTTTTTGTTGTTGTTGCTTCTTTTGGTACTTAAAGTAAGTTTCCTTTTTTTTTCTTTTTTTTAGTATTTATTTATTTATTATTATTTAATTTACATCCAAGTGAGTCAGCATATAGTGCAATAATGATTTCAGGAGTAGAATCCAGTGATTCATCCCCTACATATAACACCTAGTGCTCCTCCCAACCAGTGCCCTACTGGATGCCCATGACCCATCTAACCCACCCCCCACCCAAAACCCCTCCAGCAACCCTCAGTTTGTTCTCTGTATTTAAGAGTCTCTTCTGGTTTGTCCCCCTCACTGTTTTTATATTATTTTTGATTCCCTTCCCTTCAAGAATAAAGTTTTTGTTTTTTTTGGAAGGATTAATTGGATTCCATAGCACAATGTACAACCTGAGATCGGTTACCAAAAAAAAAAAAAAAAAAAAAAAAAAGAAAAAGGGCTATTTTTATAATGTTGCACATAATATACAAAGAACCACTAAAACTGGCCCAGGAGAATAACAGAAAATATTCACCCGGAAGATTCCAGTCACTGTCCTGTCTCTCCAGGCCATATTTAAAGTTCACTTACCTTGTTCATTTCAGGGCAGTTCCTAGCCTTAGCCTCTGCTCCAAGATCTCTCCTCCTCAGTACAAACCAGGCATCTCCTGGGAAGTAGCCAGGATTCCCTAGGTCTTCTCTCCCTCCCCAAAGAGCAGGGGGGGGGGGGGGGTGTTCTCCTGTTAATAGTGCTGCCTTGCTTAACCAGATCTGAGGCTTTTCAGGTCCTAGTACCACCTTACTGGTCTACGGCTCTGTTTTCCATTTCATCCTTCAACAAGTTCTGTGGCATACATTTCCATACAACAGTTTTCCCGGGAAAGGACGCCAGACCAGAATCTGGGTTTCGTTTTCTCTTTGCGGTGTTTTACTCTTCCTCCAGCTTATGCTTTTCCGACAGTAAGAACTATTCTTTGGGGTTCTCAGCCTCAACTAGTATTCATAGCTATGTGTGTTTATACACACAAACGCATAACATACACACATGCTCTCCTGGACACAACGGCTGTTCAGAAGTCCCACTGCCTTAGAGACAGGTCACTTGTTCCTTAGCGTTCCTGGGCTATCTCATAAAGCTAGGTTAGTTTTTGTTTCTCAAAGGTGTACCTTTAACCGCTTCCCATATATTGAGGAACTGGCTGGCTGATCATTCCCAACCTGCGGGAGGATGTCATCCTTAAACCATCTCCGTGACCTACAGAGGAAGTCACCTGCGGCCAGCCGGGCCGGTAAAAAAAAGGGGGAGGGCGCTTTGCGATGGCCGCCCCGCAGCCTTTTCCCACCAGGTCAGGTTCCGCCCAGGCCTGGAAACCCTCCCAGGAGAGGGGACGCCCCACCCCTCGCCACCCACACCCCCACAGGCTCGGGGTCGCACGGAAGGGGGCCGCGGAAACAGCTTCCAGGGCGGAAAGGGGATCGCCGCCTCGCCGAGCCCCTGCCCGCCCCCTGCCCCCACTCACCCAGCGCCGGCGCTCCGGACTCTCTCGGGGTCACTCCTTCCTCGGCATCGTGCCCGCAGGGGGAGGGCTCCGGACCCGGATGCAGACGCCGACCGGGGCACCGGCCGGGGGCGGCGGCGGCGGCGGGCGCTCGGGGAGCCTCAGGCCGACTTGCTGCCTCGCGACACCGCCCAGCGCAGCTCAGCTGACCGCCGCGCCGGCCTCCGCGTCTCCGCCGGGAATTTCCCGGGCCCCGCCCCCGAATCCCCGCCCCCCCGCCGCCGCGCCCCCCCCACAGGCCACGCCCCTCCTCTCCCCAGCGCGCGTCCCCCGTGGGCAGAGTCAGAGCCCAGCAGCTCTGGTAGGTCGAGGCCCCCGCCCCGGGAAATGAGGGTTACCCTCGTCAGTGGACTGCCGTGACCCGCGGCGCTCATTTAAACAAATTAAAGGAAGTGTGTGGGGGCAGTCTTCTGCGCTGGAGTCGCAGGGGCTCGACCGAAAAAGGAGGACGATCCCAGGCATCCTTGGATGGAAGCCTCGATCTCTATTTAAAAGCTTTACATCTAGATATAGTTAACTGAGCATGCTTGACTTTCCATCCGGCTTTGCCCTTAAAATAGACCTTTAATTAAAGACACAAAGCCTGCAGGGTGCTTCTTGGGCCCTTTGTTCCCAGGGAGGAGGCCAGCTGTTGACGCCTGTATGAATCAGGTGTGCCAAGGCAGGTGGGATTACTGGATGACCTGGACTGTTTGGGGAAGTAGAAGTATTGATTTACTGTACCGGAGGAGGGAAGCTACCTCCGGATTAGATAGAATTAAAAGGGAGGAAACAAGACGAGGAAGGAGGAAGGACCACAATAATTTGCAACCTAAGCACCGAAAGAAGGGTTGAGCAAGGACGCAGACGGAAGACCCCGAAGGCAGCTGATAGCGAGGTCAAGGCGGTGCAGCCGGTGACCCCGCAACGGGACCCCTATGCCAGACAAGAAAACAGAAATGGGAGAGGGGGAGGAAGGGAAAGGGGAGGGTCTGAGAGCAGGTTTGTGCCAAAGATCAGAAAGGACTTAAAATACCAGACATATACCCTAATCTGTAACTCTTGACCCCAGAAGTCTGAGGTTTTATTCTCTGAACTGAAAAATATCAGGCACTAACCCTAACCCTACCCCCTAACCAAGACAAAAACAAAACAAAACAAAACAAAGACTGCATACGGGGGAAGAGCAAGTAGCAATGAAAAGGCTGACGCTGCCCAGCAGGAATACGGCAGCATGTGGTTGTGAGTCCAAACTGCCTACTGGTTGGAAGGAAATGGGGGCGGGGAATCCTAATCCTAACGGGAAAAGGCAGACGCGCCCTCTCCTGGCATCTCGGAAGAATTCGGTTTCACTTTCTAGACCGCCAGCTCGTCAGGCTCCGCCTGCCGGATCTTTGACATCAATCACCCTTGAGTTAACCTCCAGAACTGGGCAGAGGGGTAGCGTAGCAATTCCCGAGTGTCCCTCCTGCGACTGTTAGGGGTGCCTGGGGTGAGTCACACTCCCTTTGGGTTTCTTTCTACTATTTTAAACCATATTAAGGTGAGATAAAAGGAGTATTCGAGAATTTGGGGGCGGGGAGTTACGGGAGGAAGGTCGTACACAGGCTGCACTCGGCTGGGGAGTAGGAAGGTTAGAGTTGAGTTTCTGGTAGAGAAAGTGGTCGAGGTGGTTTTCTCAGCAATGAAGAAAGGGGCCTTTGAAGCATTGAGCACCCCTGCTACTTCTTAGCTGTGTGACCTTGGACAAGTTACTTCATCTTGCTGTGCCACATTCTCTTTATCTGTAAAACCCAGAAAGTTCTGAGGAGCAAAAGCCTTTCAGTTTGCAGGAGATCCGCGTTCACACCACCTTCTCTTCCTCTTCCTCCCCCTCCTCCTTCTCCTCCTCCTTCTTCATGTTTATTTAATTTTGAGAGAGAGAGAGAGAGAGAGAGAACACAACGGGAGGAGGGGCAGAGAGAGGAAGAGGGAAAATCCCAAGCAAGCTCCACGCTGCCAGTGCAGAGCCAGATGCTGGGCTAGAACTCACAAACTGTGAGGTCATCACCTGAGTTGAAATCAAGAGTTGTACACTTAACCGACTGAGCCACCCAGGCGCCCTGCTTCAGACCTTCTTGGGGAGTTATGTTGCAGAAATTACACACTTTGTAATACATTACTGTATCATCTTTCTGAAATCCAAAAATCTCTGAATTCTGAAACCGGGGCTTGCTCCAGAGGCTTTGAATAAGGACTTTGGATCTACAGCGACGACTGCCTAAGGCCGTTGTGAGGATTAAAGGCTAAAACGTGTGAAACAACCCTGGTGCACAATGCCAGCTGCTGTTATGTTGCTGGTGTTGCTGGTGTTAGAGCCCTCTCCGTTTCTGAGCCCGAGTCCAGGGTGGTGCTTCCTTCCTCTCACCCTTCCCTGAGTAGATAGAATCTAAGTGTAGATAAGAAGACTAAAATTATGACACGCTTTTAGCTGTTCACTGATGTGGTCTTGTGGTAGGTGAGCACAAAGCACTGGGGCAGGATATTTAGTGAGATATTAATTTGTTTCATGCTTTCTGTGTTCCCCCCACCCCCCACCCCCGCCCCCGCTCTGTTTGTAGAAGGCAGCTCATCCCTTTGTGGTTCCTGGTTCCTACCTCAAGGACATTTGCAGGATTCTTGGATAAACAGCCTTTCTTCTTGTCTTTTGAGAAAGCCCAATGTCAGTAAATACATGATCTACCCCAGGTGTCCTGGAGGGGAGGGGAGAGAGGCCAGGTGGTGTGTGTTAAAGCAAAATGAACAAAACTTTTAGTTTCTAGAAGAAGAAGAAGAAGAAGAAGAAGAAGAAGAAGAAGAAGAAGAAGAAGAAGAGGGGTGCCTGGGTGGCTCAGTTGGTTAAGCATCTGACTGAGCCAGCTCATGATCTCACAGTTGTGAGATCGAGTCCCACATTGGGCTCTGTACTGACAGTGCAGAGCCTGCTTGGGAGTCTCTCTCTCTCTCTGCCCCTCCCCCCTCAAAATAAATACATAAAAAATGGTTTTTTAAAAAAAGGAAAAGAGTTTTATGTGAGCGCAAGTGAGGACAGCTGCTCTGGATAAATAGTCCTCACAAAGAGGAGAGTGCTCTGGAGAAAAGAATGAGAATGTTTGATGCAGGGTTATATATATGTTGTTTACATCAAGGGTTACAATTCACCACGACATAAGACATTTCAGAAAATTACAAACTTTATCTTATGTTTTAGTATGTACAAGGTTGCGGGCATCAGAGGCATGGGAACTCAGGGGGATTCTTATTCTTATCTCTAGAAATGTTTCTTTTAGGTTATTTACTAATGAAGCAGACGCATAGTGTGTGATCGCAGCAGAAATAGTGCCCCTGTTTTGAAGTTTGGTTAAATCATTCTCACTTTGGTGAAAGTTAAAAACAGGAAGGCAAACCATAAGAGACTCTTTTAACTACAGAGAACAAACTGAGGGCTGCTGGAGGGGAGGTGGGTGGGGGATGGGCTAAATGGGTGATGGGCATTAAGGAGGGCACTTGTCGGGATAAGCACAGGGTTATATGCAAGTGAGGAATCACTGAATTCTACTCCTGAAACCATTATTACACTATATGTTAACTAACTTGAATATAAGTAAATTAACAAAAAAAATATAACTTCCCTGGGAGCCCAGGAGCAGAGCCCACAGCATGAAGAGTTGAAATTTTCTTTATCAGGTGGGAGGCTTTCACAGCAGTTGGACCAAAGTGTGACTCCCCCAAAGTGGAAGAAGTGTAGAGGTTGGTGGCCTCAGGGGCATCAGGCTCAAGGCTCAGACCCTTTGCCTGTTGATGATACTGTGATTGAACATCCCGAATACGGAGAAGTTATTCTGCTTTAAGGTGACGAAAGAAAAAGCATTTGTCAGTTTCTCTTGGAGGCTGGCGGTGTCACAGAGAAACAGCTTAAGGTTCACTGATTCTAAAGTTAAGAATTTCTTGAATAATTTTGTTCTCTGAACCCAGTTTGGCTGCCTTGTGAAATGATTCCCTGCAGTAAACAAACTTTTCATTTATTTCATCATAAAAACTTCCATTCACGTCTGCGTGCTTATGGGAAACATAGGGTAGGTGGGCTAGTAACATGTAAGAAAATTGCAGTAAGATAGTAAACAAAACCCTCTACCATCATAATGTGTTTCCAGTGGAAAGTATTTTGAGTATTTTGAGTGTTTATTTCTTATTATTGTTCACTTGATGAAATGTTTTTGTGCTAAACCATGGATGTTGCAGCTTAACAAAAAAGAAAAATGTAAGAACCCCCCCACCCCCAACTATACTATAGATCTGCCTGTACTATGATTCCATCTATATGAAACATCCAGAATGCAGAAAGCAGGCCTGTGGTTGCCTGGGGTTGGGAATGGCTTTGACTGCCAGTGAGTTCAAAGGGATTTTGGGGGGTGATGAAAATATTCTAAAACGGGATTGTAACGATTATCACACACTCTATTGGCATAATTGAAATCATTTTATTTTTTATTTTTATTTTTGGGACAGAGAGAGACAGAGTATGAACGGGGGAGGGGCAGAGAGAGAGGGAGACACAGAGTCGGAAACAGGCTCCAGGCTCCGAGCCATCAGCCCAGAGCCTGACGCAGGGCTCAAACTCACGGACCGCGAGATCGTGACCTGGCTGAAGTCGGACGCTTAACCGACTGTGCCACCCAGGTGCCCCTGAAATCATTTTTTAATAATTTTTTAACGTTTATTTATTTTTGAGAGACAGAGAAAAACAGAGCACAAGCAGGAGAGGGGCAGAGGGAGACACAGAATCCGAAGCAGGCTCCAGGCTCTGAGCTGTCAGCACAGAGCCCCACGTAGGGCTCGAACCCACAAACTGGGTGAGATCATGACCTGAGCTGAAGTCGGAGGCTTAACTGACTGAGCCACCCAGGCACCCAGCATAATTAAAATCACTGAACTTACAATGGGTGAATTTTGTAGCGTGTAAATTATACCTCAGTAGGTCTGCAAAGCAACACCAGAAAGCACACTGGAGCCTGAAATAAATAAGCATGATGTCTGATAAAAGGGTTACACCCCTTCCTCTGCTCGGCCTGCGGTGTAGTGACCGAGGCAGTCAACTACTCCGTAGCTGAGCCGGATCTGGGCTTTGTTTAAACTCCAATTAGATTCAGCTCACCATTGGCTCCAAATATTCTGAGGATGGCTTCCTCAGTGAAGTTCAACAGCATGACCACGTGACCCAGCAATTTAAGGCCTAGAAACACCCCAAAGCATTGCAGACAGGGGCTCAGGCAAAGGGCATGTATTTCCTCTTACAGATATCTGCCATTGCAGCACCTGCCGGTGGGAGTGAGGTGGGTAGTCGAGGCTTCCATCAGAATGAGGCTCTGGAATCAGAGGCTAACCTGCCACCGGGTTGTGAGCCAAGTACCCCGCGTGCCAGGAGCCGTGGCTTTGCTTTAGGAAAAGCCAGAGCGCAGCGTGTGTGGTCTGTTTTTAATTCCTCTCCTTTGTCTGATGTCTCTAAATCTTGAAACTGCAGACTTTGGGAAGGAGTCATTGTTTATGTTTTAGGTGCTCATCGGCCCTCTGTGAGTATTTAATAAGAATACCATAGTAACACTACTACTTATTAATTACTTCCTGTTCCAATCCGTTATGTCTACACAGAAGCCATCTTAGACCCTGTCACCGTTTCTATCAAGATTAAACATTAAGAGCACAGATTAAACATTAAGTTCTTATTTCATGTTTTGCTTTAGAACTGTTAAGAATTCCCGGAATAAAATTTTCTATTAAAGTACTTATTACAGCCAGTGATTTGGGAACAATAAGACACCACAGCTCTTTGTCAGGGTCTGAAGAGCGCTGCCATTGTCTTAGTTGTGTGTGCGAAGGAGGGAGAAATGGCCTGGGGGGGTCTCATTTTCTTTCTTTTTTTTTTTTTTTAAATTTTTTTTTTTTAACGTTTATTTATTTTTGAGACAGAGAGAGACAGAGCATGAACAGGGGAGGAGCAGAGAGAGAGGGAGACACAGAATCTGAAACAGGCTCCAGGCTCTGAGCTGTCAGCACAGAGCCCGACGCGGGGCTTGAACTCACAGACCGTGAGATCATGGCCTGAGCCGAAGTCGGACGCTTAACCGACCAAGCCACCCAGGCGCCCCAGGGGTCTCATTTTCTAGTAGTTTCTTGCTTCTGATGAAACCCATATGATTTTGTCTTTTTTCCTTCTCACTTTTTGTTTTCCAAAATGAAATTTCTCACTTCTCTGATGTGCATGGTGGAGAAGGGGACACAGCCCTAAGCAACAGGCTACCTAGGCCTGACCTGAGAACACATGAAGTGAGGTAGAGAGGCCGGGACAGGTGATCTCTTAGCTTCTTCCTTCCACTGAAATGCGGCATTCTTTCTGGTTCATTATATTTGGCATTCTAGCTTAGTAGATGCCAAAGCAACTTAATTTCAGTTTAGACTTCTTTCTATTTACTTATCTATTTTATTTATTTAAAATTTATTTTTTAAATTTACATCCAAGTTAGTTAGCATATAGTGCAACAATGATTTCAGGGGTAGATTCCCTAATGCCCCTTACCCATTTAGCCCATCTCCCCTCCCACAACCCCTCCAGTAACTGTTCTCCATATTTAAGAGTCTCTTATGTATTATCCTCCTCCCTATTTTTATATTATTTTTGCTTCCCTCCCCTTATGTTCATCTGTTTTGTATCTTAAGTTCCTCGTATGAGTGAAGTCATAAGATATTTGTCTTTCTCTGATTGACTAATTTCACTTAGCATAATACCCTCCGGTTCCATCCATGTAGTTGCAAATGGCAAGATTTCATTGTTTTTGATTGCCGAGTAATACTCCATTGTATGTATGTACCACATCTCCTTTATCCATTCATCCATCGATGGACATTTGGGCTCTTTCCATACTTTGGCTATTGTCGATAGTGCTGCTATAAACATGGGGGTACATTTGAAACAGCACACCTGTATCCCTTGGGTAAATACCTCGTAGTGCAAATGCTGGGTTGTAGGGTAGTTCTATTTTTAATTTTTTGATAGACTACTTTCTTATGTTAATCACAGTTCTCTAGAGAAACAACCGATTGGATATATGTGTGTATGTGTTTATACAATTTTATTTTGATTTTGTAATGTGAATTATAGATGTAATAATCTATTCATTATAAGGAAAATTGGCTCATGCATTTATAGAGCCTGATAAGTTTCTAGATCTGCAGTTGGCAAGCTGAGATCCAGGGGAGTTGATGGTGTAGTTCCAGTCCAAAAGCTGGCAGGCTTGAGATCCATGAAGTTGTTGTTTCAGTTTGAGCCCGAAGGCAGGAAAAAAACGATGTCTCAGCTCAAGGCAGTCAAGAAGGAAGAATTCCTTCTTATTCGGGTGAAGGTCAGTCTTCAGTTCTATTCAGGCCTTCAACTGACAGGATGAGACCCACCCACACTAAGGAGGGCAATCTGTTTTATTCTGTCTTATCAATTCAAATAAACTCATCCCCAAATAGCCTTATGGAGATACCCAGCATAGTGTTTTTCCAAATATCTGGGTACCCCATGGCCCGGTAAAGTTGACACATAAATTAACTGTCTTATTTCTGTAGAGGCTGGTTTAATGCCTGGCTAGTTAAGTGATCATAAATGATTTTGCAATTGGAAAAGTCACAAGTCCCCTGTTTTCATGAGAAAGTACATTCATGCATGGCTTTCAACTAGATAATGATAAACCTGGTTACAAAACCTTAGCTGGATTGCCCATGACCTTTTGTACCCACAAAACCTCAGCATTGCCCTCACCAGACTACATTAACCCTTTTCTGGTTTTGTGGCTGGAGGTCCTGATCCCCTTGTCATAGGCCAGTAGACAGTTACTAAGTTTATAGATACGATGTCCTGCTGAGCAGTAAATCAGCTTTCTCTGAGGTTGGTCTCCTCAGGTCTTAACAGCTGGGTGCCAGGAGCCCAGTTCTTTCTTTCCTAAGGTCCATGGGTCAATTCTCCACCTAACAGAGCTTTAAATTTCACCACCCGTTACTCCATTGATATTTCTGACCTCATTCATTCCTCTTACCGGTTCCATTGGAAACTCAGGGGGCGGGAAATGACTTTGATTACACAGGGAGTCATTCCACTGTGGAAGTCACATAAAGCAATTCACGTAAAGCAGTTCTCACCACGTTAATATGACCTGACCCCAGGAAGATGGGAAAAAGTCCCAGCCAAAATATACTTCTTGCAGAGACGGTTGGATATTCATGGACTATTATGGCATTGGTGGCCAGTTTTGAAAGCTGACGGCAAAAACTCTAATAGAAAGGTCTATTTGTGAACTTGGAAGTGCTGAGGCATTATTTCCTAATGCAGTGATTTCATAGATCTCACATAAATTTAGAGCTTTCCATTCACTGGATCTTACTGAAATTCTGGGGAACTGCTTCTTTCTGTTTATCGTAGAAAAAAGGGAAGGAGTCTGTGTGAGTCTTTGTAGAAAACGATTTCCTGTCTACCTTGGCTCACGTCTTCATGAATTTTTGTATTCACCTTCAGTGCAAAAGTATATTTCAGTTGATTCTGAAGCATACCTTGTTTGTCCCACCCTCACTGTCTGTGCCACCAGCCTTTCCCACTGGAAGGCTGTGTGACAGCAGTGACTCCTTGGTGTGCTTTCAGTGTCGGTTGTGACCTTTACAGAGCCTTTTGCATTTAACATCATTTCTAACATGGTAATAAAATTTTTGTCTATTAGAGGAATTTCAGGGATCCACTGGCAGGGAGGACTTTTTTTAAGGTTGGGCCCTTCCCAGTAAGCCTGAAATTGGACACATAGGGGACCTCGATCTCAGCTACAAAAAAGTCATATATGTGACTCATAAAATGGGGGACACACTTGGGAGCTTTTATACGTGAAGTGGACAGAATTTCAGGATGGTGAGATGTGACTGTGGTAAGAAGAAGAGAGTAGTTAAAACAATGAATAATTTCTGCCTTGGGTGGGGGGCACCTGGGTGGCTCAGTCAGTTAAGCGTCCAACTCTTGGTTTCATCCCAGGTCATGATCTCACAGTTTGTGAGATCGAGCCCCATGTTGGGCTCTCCACTGGTGGCACAGCCTACTTGGGATTCTCTCTCTTTCTCTGCCCCTTCCCCACTCTCTCTCTCTCTCTCTCTCTCTCTTGAAATAAATAATAATAAAAATGGAATCTCTGCCCTGGGTGATTGGGTAGATGGTGGAATCATTAGCTGAGATGGGAAACACAGATGGGCAGCATTGGTGGGAAGATGGTTAGTCCTGTCTGAGGAATTTGAAAAATGTGTGGGGCAGGTGAGTCAAGTACCTATAGGTAGGTGTGTGAAGTCCCTGTGGTTCAGGGAGTGAACATTTGGGAAAATGAACCTCAGGAGAGAGATTAGTGTCCAAAGCCGCAGAGCCATCCAAAGATTGGGAGCCGAGAAGTAAGTTTGAAATTTGGAGACTTTAGCCAATCTATTCCATTGACTTCAAAAGAATAAAGCAATAATACTCAACTGTTGGGATGTGCTCTTTATTTGATTAAACACCAAATTAAAAGCCAAATCATAAACTCATTATGTAAAAATGACTCTCTACAGATTTGGCCATTATATGTAAGCTGCATGATACAGTTTATATGGTCAGCTATGTATTTCTTGGACCTTAATCAGACCCTGGAGAATTTGAAGAGAGCATTTGTTCTAAACCTAATTCTACACGTATCTCAATGCTTAGTTAATAAAGAAATGCTTTCTTCCTTCCCATTCCTGTCTCCTTGATGCTGTTTGATGCCTCATTGGCTTCCTTTGCCTAATTTTTTGGAGACAAGAACAGGTAGATGAGAGACAATGTGTCTCTTTTTATTCACTTGGTGGCTTTGGTTATTTCTCGAATGTCATCTCTGGGAGATCTGCAGCTTGGTTTCCATCCTTGGTGCTCATTTTACCTTTCAAGATCAAGAACTCATTTCTCAATACGATTCATCCTACTTAGTGGCTCGTGCTAATTACAGTTGAGATTGCTTGCTTCCACTGCATTTTAGAGGATGTCATCTTATCATGCTCCTCTCTGGTGTTTGTAAACACTGGCTTGCTCATTTCATATTTCCCCTTCGTTTATTCCAAGATTGATATCTCCGCCACAGAATTGGAATCCTTCTATCTTTGGAGCGGCATGCAAATCCTTTCTATCCTTCTCAACGCTGTTTCTAAACTGTTGAATCTTTTTATGATAATTAAGAACCAGTTTTAAAAAAGCCAGTGAAAATGACTAAGCCATGATTAAGACTGCCCAACCTTTCTGGATATATAAATTCACTGCAGTTTAGTCTTGCCAGGCTGTGGGTGAGGCTGCCGTGCACAGTTGTGCAGGCTACTCGTGGCACCGCGGTGTTTGGCCACAGGGACGAATGCAGGCTGCAGGCACCCAGCACTGTCCTCACCAAGCCACCCACCTTGGTGTGTGGCTGCATCTCCTCAGGGAATCAATTCCTTTTTCTATTTTTTAAAAATGATTGTTTGTTGGGGCCCCTGGGTGGCTCAGTCGGTTAAGCGTCTGTCTCAGGTCATGATCTCATGGTCCATGGGTTTGGGCCCCACATCGGGCTCTGTGCTGACAGCTCAGAGCCTGGAGCCTGCTTCGAATTCTGTTTCACTCTCTCTCTGCCCCTCCCCCACTAACATTTATTTATTTATTTTGAGAGAGAGGGAGAGAGAGAGAGAGAGAGCAGGGGTGAGGCAGAGAGAAAGGGAGAGAGACACTCCCAAGCAGGCTCCACGCTGTCAGCACAGACCCCGATGGGGGCTTGATCTCAGGAACCACAAGGTCATGACCTGAGCCGAAAACAAGAGTCAGATGCTTAACCGATGGAGCCATCCAAGCACCCCTCCTTTTTCTAATTTATACAAAGGCACTGCATTGATCCGTGGAGTCCTGAATTTGATCATTTTAGGTAGCTCCTCAGCCTATGATACTATCACCAAAGACAGGAAGCAGAACAGACCTTGTCTTAATGCGAGCACACCCAGAAAGTCTGGAAGAACATAAATCTGACCTTCTGCTTCCACCTATATGTTCCAGCTCCTACAGAGCCCACAAGGGGGTGTAGCCACGGGTGCTCTGCTATGTGACTGGCTCCCTGCTCCTCTTCTCCACTGGTGCCAGACCATACTTGCTTCAACATGGCCATCTAAGGAGGTAAGCCCCTTCCCATTCAGACTTCCTGTTCCCCCTCTCATCACACATAACCCTTCTGTGCTTTTCTCTTACCCACCCCATGTGCCATCTGGTCTTGTCACTGAGTGCCCTGTTGTTGATTCCTCATGGGGGGAAATGCAGGGCTGAGCACAGAGAAGGGACAGGGACAGCATATCCCAATTGCCTTTTATGCTCTCCCCTCTATTTCTTTTTTTGAAGTTTCTTTATTTTGAGAGAGAGAGCGTATGAGCAGGGGAGGGGCAGAGAGAGAGGGAGAGAGAGAATCCCAAGCAGGCTCTGTGCTGACAGCACAGAGTCTGATGTGGGGCTTGATCCCATGAACTGTAAGATCATGGCCTGAGCTGAAACCAAGAGTCAGATTCTTTTTTTTTTTTTAATTTATTTATTGTTTAATTTACATCTAAGTTAGTTAGCATATGGTGCAACAATGGTTTCAGGGGTAGATTCCTTAATGCCCCTTACATTTAGACTATCCTCCCTCCCACAACCCCTACAGCACCCCTTTGTTTGTTCTTGAAGACTCTTTTACATTTTGTTCCCCTCCTTATTTTTATATTATTTTTGTTTCCTTCCTCTTATGCTCATCTGTTTTGTATCTTAAAGTCCACATATGAGTGAAGTCATATTATATTTGTCTTTCTCTGACTAATTTCGCTTAGCATAATACCCTCTGGTTCCATCCATGTAGTTGCAAATGGCAAGATTTCATTCTTTTTGATTGTCGGGTAATACTCCATTGTATATATATACACCACATCTTCTTTATGCATTCATCTGTCAATGGACATTTGGGCTCTTTCCATACTTCGGCTATTGTTGATCGTGCTGCTATAAACATTGAGGTGCATGTGTCCCTTCAAAACAGCATCCCTGTACTCCTTGGATAAATACCTAGTAGTGCAATTCCTGGGGCATAGGGTAGTTCTATTTTTCATTTTTTGAGGAACCTCCATACTTTTTTCCAGAGTGGCTACACCAGTTTGCATTCCCACCAGCAGTACAAAAGAGATCCTCTTTCTCCGCATCCTCGTCAACATCTGTTGTTGCCTGAGTTGTTAATGTGAGCCATTCTGGCGGGTGTGAGGTGATATCTCATTGTGGCTTTGATTTGTATTTCCTAGATGATGAGTGATGTAGAGCATTTTTTCATGTGTCTGTTGGCCATCTGGATGTCTTCTTTGGAGAAGTGTCTATTCATGTCTTTTGCCCATTTCTTCACTGGATTATTTGTTTTTTGGGTGTTGAGTTTGAGAAGTTCTTTATAGCTTTTGGATACTAACCCTTTATCTGATACGTCATTTGCAAATATCTCCTCCCATTCCATCGGTTGCCTTTTAGTTTTGTGGATTGTTTCCTTTGCTGTGCAGAAGCTTTTTATTTTGATGAGGTCCCAATAGTTTATTTTTGCTTTTGTTTCCCTTTCCACTGGAGATGTGTTGAGTAAGAAGTTGCTGTGGCCGAGGTCAAAGAGGTTTTTGCCTGCTTTCTTCTCTAGGATTTTGACAGCTTCCTGTCTTACATTGAGGTCTTTCATCCATTTTGAGTTTATTTTTGTGTATGGTGTAAGAAAGTGGCCCAGGTTCATTTTTCTGCATGTTGCCGTCCAGTTTTCCCAGCACCGCTTGCTGAAGAGACTGTCTTTATTCCACTGGATGTTCTTTCCTGCTTTGTCCAAGATGAGTTGGCCATACATTTATGGGTCCATTTCTGGGTTCTCTATTCTGTTCCATTGATCTGAGTGTCTGTTCTTGTGCCAGTACCATACTATCTTGATGATTACAGCTTTGTAATACGTCTTGATGTCTGGGAGTGTGATGCCTCCAGTTTTGGTTTTCTTTTTCAAGATTGCTTTGGCTATTCAGGGTCTTCTCTGGTTCCATACAAATTTTAGGATTTTTTGTTCTAGCTCTGAAGAATGCTGGCATTATTTCACTAGGTATTGCATTGACTATGTAGATTGCTTTGGGTAGTATTGACATTTTAACAATGTTTGTTCTTCCAATCCAGGAGCATGGAATATTTTTTTGTGTCTTCTTCAATTTCTTTCATCAGCTTTGTATAGTTTTCAGTGTATAGATTTTTCACCTCTTTGGTTATGTTTATTCCTAGGTATTTTATGGTTTTGGGTGCAATTGTAAATGGGATCGATTCCTTGATTCCTCTTTCTGTTGCTTCATTATTGGTGTATAGGAATGCAAACGATTTGTGTGCATTGATTTTATATCCTGCAACTTTGCTGAATTCATGGATCAGTTTTTAACAGTTTTTTTTTGGTGGAGTCTTTTGAGTTTTCCATATTGAGTATCATGTCATCTGCGAAGAATGAAAGTTTGACTTCCTCCTGGCCGATTTGGATGCCTTTTATTCCTTTGTGTTGTCTGACTTCCAAGGCTAAGACTTCCAGTACTATGTTGAATAACAGTGGTAAGAGTGGACATCTCTGTTGTGTTCCTGACCTTTGGGGGAAAGCTCTGTTTTTCCCCATTGTGGATGTATAAGCAGTGGGCCTTTCATATACAGCTTTTATGATCTTGAGGTATGGTCCTTCTATCCCTACTTTCTTGAGGGTTTTTACCAAGAAAGATGCTGTATTTTGTTAAATGCTTTCTCTGCATCTATTGAGAGGATCATGTGGTTCTTTTCCTTTCTTTCATTCATGTGATGAATCACATTGATTGTTTTGCAGATATTGAATCAGCCCTGCATCCCAGGTATAATTCCACTTGGTCATGGTGAATAATTCTTTTAATGTATTGTTAGATCTGGTTGGTTAGTAACTTACTGAGAATTTTGCATCCATGTTCATTAGGGAAATTGGTCTATAGTTCTCCTTTTTAGTGGGGTCTTTGTCTGGTTTTAGAATCAAGTTAATCCTGGCTTCATACAGTTTGGAAGTTTTCCTTCCATTTCTATATTTTGGATTTCTTTACTGGTAATGGGACTGTTTAAATTTTCTATTTCTTTCTGTTTGAGTTTTGGTAGCTTATATGTTTCTAGGAATTTGTCCATTTGTTCCAGATTTCCCATTTTATTGGTGTATAATTGCTCATAATATTCTCTTATTATTGTTTGTATTTCTGTAGTGTTGGTTGTGATCTCTCCTCCTTCATGCTTGATTCTATTTATTTGGGTCCTTTCCTTTTTCCTTTTGGTCAAACTCACTAGGGGTTTATCAATTTTGGTAATTCTTTCAAAGAACCAGCTCCTGGTTTCATTGATCTGTTCTACTGTTTTTCGGTTTCGATAGCATTGATTTCTGCTCTGATCTGTATTATTTCCTGTCTTCTGCTGGTTTTGGGTTTTATTTGTTGTTCTTTTTCCAGCTCTTTGAGGTATAAGGTTAGGTTGTGTATCTGAGACCTTTCTTCCTTCTATAGGAAGGCCTGGATTGCTATACACTTCCCTCTTATGACCCCCTTTGTTGTGTGCCAAAGGTCTTGGGTGGTGGTGTTATCATTTTCATTGGCTTCCATGTACTTTTTAATTTCCTCTTTAATTTCTTGGTTAGAAATTCATTCATTCTTTAGTCTCCAAGTATTTGTTATCTTTCCAAGTTTTTTCTTGTAGTTGATTTCAAGTTTCATAGTGTTGTGGTCTGAAAATATGCACAGTATAATCTTGATCTTTATTTACTTGTTGAGGGCTGATTTGTGTCCCAGTATGTGATCTAGTCTGGAGAATGTTCCATGTGCACTTGAGAAGAATGTGTATTCTGCTGCTTTAGGATAAAATGTTGTGAATATGTATGTTAAGTCCATCCGGTCCAGTGTGTCATTCAAAGCCATAGTTTCCTTGTTGATTTTCTGTTTAGATGATCAGTCCATTGTTGTAAGTGAGGTGTTGATGTCCCCTATTGTTATGGTATCATTATCAATGAGTTTCTTTATGTTTGTGATAATTAATTTATATGTTTGGGTGCTTCCACATTTGGCACATAAATGTTTACAGTTGTTAGGTCTTCTTGGTGGATAGACTGCTTAATTATGATATAATGCCCTTCTTCATCTCTTGTTACAGTCTTTATTTTAAAATTTAGATTGTCTGATATAAGTATGGCTACTAAGGCTTTCTTTTGGCGACCATTAGCATGATAGATGGTTCTCCATCCCCTTATTTTCAATCTGAAGGTGTCTTTAGGTCCAAAATGGGTCTCTTGTAAACAGCATATAGATGGATCTTGTTTTCTTATCCATTCTGTTACCCTATGTCTTTTGATTGGAACATTTAGACCATTGATGTTTAGAGTGAGTACTGAAAGATACAAATTTATTGCCATTATGTTGCCTGTAGAGTCAGAGTTTCTGGCAGTGTTCTCTGGTCCTTTCTAGTCTTTTTGTTGCTTTTGGTCTTTTTGTTTTTGTTTTGTTTTTGTTTTTTGTCTTTTCTCCCCTCAGAGAGTCCCCCTTAAAATTTCTTGCAGGGCTGGTTTAGTGGTCACAAACTCCTTTAATTTTTGTTTGTCTGGGAAACTTTGAATCTCTCCTTCTATTTTGAATGACAGCCTTGCTGGATAAAGAATTCTTGGCTGCATATTTTTCCAATTCAGCACACTGAATATATCCTGTCACTCCTTTCTGGCCTATCAAGTTTCTGTGGATAGGTCTGCTGCGAATGTGATCTGTCTTCCCTTGTAGGTTAAGGACTTTTTTCCCCTTGCTGCTTTCATGATTCTTTCCTTGCCTGAGTATTTTGTGAATTTGACTATGACATGCCTTGTTGATGGTCAGTTTTTGTTGAATCTAATGGGAGTCCTGTGTGCTTCCTGGATTTTGATGTCTGTGTCTTTCCCCAGGTTAGGAAAGTTTTCTACTATGATTTGCTCACATAACCCTTCTATGCCATTTTCACTCTCTTCATCTTCTGGGACCCCTTTGATTCTGATGTTGTTCCTTTTTAATGAGTCACTGATTTCTCTAATTCTTAAATTGTGCTCTTTTGCCTTAGTCTCCCTCTTTTTTTCTGCTTCATTATTCTCCATAAGTTTGTCCTTTATGTCGCTGATTCTTTGCTCTGCCCCATCCATCCTTGCCACCTTGGCATACATTCAAGATTGCAGCTCAGTTATAGCATTTTTTAATTTCATCCTGACTAGCTTTTACTTCATCTTCCTAGAAAGGGATTCTAGTCTGTTTTCAACCCCAGCTAGTATTCTTATTATTGTGATACTAAACTCTAGTTCAGACATCTTGCTTGTATCTGTGTTGATTAAGTCCCTGGCTGTCATTTCTTCCTGTTCTTTCTTTTGGGGTAAATTTTTCATTTCAGCATTTTGAAGGAAGAAAAGGAATTAATAAAGTTAAAAAAAATTAAAAATTAAAAACAGCACAAAGAAATCAAATAAAGGATGCTAGATCCTAGGTGTGTTTTGATCTGGCTGTTGAAAGAAGCTTGATAGATTAGAGAAAAAAGGGAAAGATAAGAAAAAAAAGAAGGAAAAAAAGAAATGTTTGAAAATTTGAAAAATGAATACAATAAAATAGAATAAAATGAAATGATGAAAGTAAAATAGAATTTTTAAAATTCACAAAAATGTATAAAATATAATAGAAAAATTAAGGAAAAATCTTTTTAATAAAAATGGAAAATAAAATAAATTTTTTATCTTTCTGTATTCAAGAATAAGAAAAGGAAGAGAAAAAAATTGAATAAAAGGACAAGCAAACAGAATGAGACATGGTTGAAATTAAATCTGTTTCCCCTAGAAGTCAAACTGTGAAGCACTTTATAGTCTGTAAACTAAGCAAGTGGAGAGACTTGTGTTTGTCAAGAGTGGTTGGTCAGGGTTTAGTGTAATGGCTCCGTTCTCCACTAGATGGTGCTGCTCAGCTTACTGGGATGGATTGCTGTAGCGCTTATAGGCGTGTATGCGTGAGAGGGGTGAAAATGGTGTTACCCAGCTACCCAGTCTCTAGTATCAGAACTCTGTGCTCTCCCTGACTGGCAGTCGAGCACCCCTCCTTTGTCTCCGGCTTCCGTCTACTCCCTGCTTCTACACTGTCCATGACCATGCCATCAGGCTGCCAGGTAGCACCTCCCTCCTGAGTTTTATCTCAGATGTGGCTGTGTTTCCTGACCCCTCACTTCTGAGGGACTGTGGCTTTGACCTGCTCAGACCGTCTTGGGGAGGGTGTCACTCAGCAATGGCTGGGTGCCCACCCACCCCAGGAACATTTGGGAGACCGTGCTGCTGCCAATGCCCAGAGACTGTGGCTGGGTGCCAGCCCGCCCCAGAAAAGGTTAACGCGATTGTGTAGCAGCAGAGTTTCAGAGTTTATGGAAAATTACAACACACATCTGGTACCAGGCTTCCCTCTTAATGTCCTTGTTCCAGCACCAGCGAATGTGGTTGTTCTCCAGGGTCCACTGGGACCTTTGCTTGTGGGGTGGCCGCACAGCCTCTACCAAATGTCCTCCCAACAGGGGAACCACCTCTCCCTGGGTGGCCCAAGGACTGCCCGGACTTCACTCTGTTCCTGGGGATTTTCCCTTCCCACCAGAGCACCGCCAGGTATTGAGCTGCGGAGTTTCAGACTCTGCGCTCCCCCTGTTTATAGAGTCTTAATGGAATTTAAATCCTCTCCTTTCTCCTTTCTCCCTTTTCTTGTTCAGTCCCTGAGGCTGTTTCCACTTTTCCACTTTCTCTCCAGCTAATTTTGGGGGGGGTGCTTTTCCCATATTCTCCAAACCACCCCCCCGCCCCCGCCATCTCTGTCCTCTCTCCACAAGCAAAAACAGCTCCCTGCCTTCCACAGCTTCTCTCTCCTCCAGTTCACCTCTCTGCGCTGTGTACCTGCCGAGGTCTGTGGTTCAGGTTGTGCAGATTGTTGTATTAATCCTCAAATCAATTTTCTAGGTGTGCAAGATGGTTATGTGTTGATCTGGCTGCATTTCAGGGACAAGAGATGCAAAAAAAAAAAAAAACCTTCCATGCTGTTCTGCCATCTTGACCCCTCAAGAGTCAGATTCTTGACTGACTGAGCCACCCAGGTGGCCCTGGGAACTCTATTTCTGAGACTCTCTTGCCATTAGGCTTAGGACAGGGCTTCGAAGGTACATCTGTGCCAGACTGGGAGAATTGTGGCCACACAGTGTTGGCTTCAACACATGGATTTGCAGCCCCTTTCATATTCCTCTGATGGCTCTCAGTCCCCAGGTTGTGGACATCTGTGACCACTGACAGTCCTTTTCTGCATTTTGCTGATCTCTGGGTGGGACCTTCAACTTCCTGACTTCTGGACCATAGCTCTGGGGACAAACCTGGAAATTAGGGGTGAAACCCCTGATACCCTTGTAGGTGCCTTTGTAGGGAATTAGAGTTTTATCCGTAACTCCCCAAATATTAACAACAACTGCCCTGGGGTGCCTGGGTAGCTCAGATGGTTAGGCCCCTGATTCTTGGTTTCAGCTCAGATCATGATCTCACAGTTTGTGGGATCAAGCCCCACATTGAACTCCACACTGACAGCACAGAGCCTGCTGGGGATTCTCTCTCTCCCTCTCTCTCTGCCTTTCCCCTGCTCACTGTCTCTGTCTCTCTCTCAAAATAAATAAATAAACTTAAAAAAAAAAGAACAACTGCCTCACATTTAAATATCGATAAGACTGGCTTGAAATCATTATGCCATCTTTAGAAATATCTGGAAAGAATGATTACCCATGTATTTTGCATTTACACCTTATAAGTTTGGGGCTTCCTTTCATTGGTCATTGATATAGGATGGATTTACCAAGTAAAAGCTGCCTGATTATAAACACCCTGAGGGACTAAGATTGTTCTGTTTATCCTATTGGCCATCTTTTCCTTTCTTGGGCCTTCCTCCCTTGGCCTAGAAACATAAGGCAGTCCCTACCATTCTAAAAATAACTCCATCACTAAGTAAGCAAGGCCTCTCTTAGTTCTGCTTTTCTCTTTACAACCATCAACCACCTTTTCTAATTAATTTCCTGTACCCTGATGTCTTACGTGATATTGGACTCCCTGAATTTCCAATGTTTTTTTGGGATTTTCATAGGTTTTTGGCCTCAAAGGAGAGATTATGGGTTACAAAGTCTCTGTTAAGCAAAATTTAGGACACTATTCTATCCGTGGCCTTTACCTTGCTGATGTGCATTATTCACATGGAGTTCAGTATTTCCTAAATGTTTCTGGGTGAGAACCCTTTTGCTCTGTCCAAGATCACTGAGGACCTCCTATCGCTAAATTCAATGGATGTGTAACAGGATGTAGGATTGTTTTTAGCAGAAGATGACATTTCAAAATGTTAGCCCTTGCTATTTCTGGCTTGGGGACACCCCAGCGATCTTGCAGCAGACCTTCTTTGTTCTGGGAAGAGCCACAGGAGTTCCCCCTTTTAGTTCCTGAGCAACAGCATTTCTGGGCAGAGTGTGCACTAACATGCTTACTTATTAATTTTTCCTTGGGCAAGGGTCAGGGGGCCCTGGCTTGAGGTAGACCCCACACCTTGACCCATAGCTGAAGGTTGCCAGAACAATTTCAGGAAGAACTGATACTGACACTAGAGATTTCTCTCTCTCTTTCTCTCTCTCTCTCTCTCTCTCTCTCTCTCTTTCTCTCTCTCTGTTTCTATTTTAGAGAGAGAGACAGAGAGAGAGCACTCAAGTGGGGGAGAGGGGGCAGAGGGAGAGAGAGAGAATCTTAAGCAGGCTTCAGGCTCAGCACAGAGCCCAATGCAGGGCTTGATCCCTTGATCCTGGGATCAGGACCTGGGCTGAAATCAAGAGTTGGATGCTCAACTGATTGAGGCACCCAGGGTCTCTGAGGGGGCTCAGAAAATAGAACACACTGACATGCATTATTCACACAGATTCAGTATTTCCTGAATACTTTTTAAAAATGTTTATTTATTTTTGAGAGAGAGAGAGAGAGAGAGAGAGAGAATGAGTGGGGGAGGGGAAGAGAGAGGGGGGACAGAGGATCTGAAGCAGGTTCTGCTCTGACAGCACAGAGCCTGATGTGAGGCTCAAACTCACAAACCATGAGATCATAACAGCCAAAGTCGGACGCTTAACTGACTGAGCCTCCCAGCCGCTCCTTCTGAATGCTTTTGACTGAGACTCCGTCAGCTGTGTCTAAGATCTTCCTCCCTGCCTGGCTTCTGAACAAATTGAGAAATCAGGCAAGGGAGAGGGGCACATGGAGAATTAACATTTTCCTTCATGACTGATGAAGGCTTGGCTGCAGGGTGTGGCTCATCTACTGGGAAACTTGACTTGCTAAGTTTTTATGGACACGTCCACTGGGGCAGCCCTGGCTACCACACCCCTGGGGCCCTGGAGGAGCAAAGCAGAGCCCATGCTCTTGTGGACAAGCAACTCCCTCTGAAGAGGAGAAAAAGAAGGGAAGAAATAAATGTGTGTGATTGATTCTTCCCAAATTTATCACTCAGATGAGTCACCCCACTGCACCTGGGTTGAAGTAAATGAATGTACAGAAAGATCCAGGAGGGTGACCTCAGTAAGTACCTTCCTGGCTCCCTTCCTAGAGGAAATACCTGAAATAGGGAAACTGTGTCCCCTTGAAATAGATTAGCATGACTAATGAGATAGGCAGAACTAGACCAAGGCCAGCTGGTCAGAAGGTACCTTGGGGTACCTGATGGGAGGGGAGGGGCTTTCCACGCCCAGCAGGTAATTGATGCTGTCATTGCTTCTGTCCCAGGCACACCAGAATCATAGGGGAGATGGCTGTTGTGTGTTTGTGTGTGTGTGTGTGTGTGTGTGTGTGTACACAGAGCAGCACCTTAGAGCTATGGCCTACGTTAGCATGTAGTAACCTTGGGGATAGATGGAGGCAACTCTACCCCCCATATCTCACATTGTTGGCCGCAGCCTCAGAAATCCTTGATTTCAAGCACTTCTGGCAGAGAACTGGTGGCTGTTAGCAGAGACACGTTGGGGGACCGGCCACCCCTTCTGCCCCTTCTCTGTTAAATGAGTCTTATTGGGATCCATATCTTCATTGGTATCGCCGTGTGTGGGGTTCTTAGACTCTACATGAGGTAGGAACCCTAAGAATGTCAGAATGGTCTGTTGGCATTTGGAGGACTGGGACTATCCTGTCACTGTGGCTTGAATATTATAGAAATGCTACTTTTTGTACCTCAAGATGGTGCAACGGTGGGGGGAACCTGGGTGGCTCAGTCAGCTGAGCGTCCAACTTTGGCTCAGGTCGTGATCTCACGGTTCATGAGTTCAAGCCCCACACTGAGCTCGCTGCTGTCAGCAAAGAGCGCACTTAGATCCTCTGTCCCTCTCTCTCCCTGCCCCTCCCCTGCTCGTGCTGTCTCTCTCAGAAATAAACAAAACATTAAAAAACATTAAAATAAATAAAACATAAAAATTTTAAAAAGATGGTGCCATGGGATGCATGGCTTGTAGAGACTTCCCTCTGTGTTATTTTGTTGATTCCTCTGCCGCAATGGACACCTGTGATCATGCACTTGGCTTCTGTGTCCTTTTCCTGCTGCCCTGAGTGCTCCTTCTGGCCTCCCTCACAGCTGAAGTTCGTGTTTCCAATGCTCCTCCTGAGCATGCCTCGATGCTTAGTGCTCAGCTCTCTCCTCCCTCGCCCTGGAAAGTTTCCCTGTCCTGGTCCCGCTCTTGCTGTCCTCTGGTCTTCAGACCCTCCGTAACCAGTTGCTGGCTGCAACCCTTTAGACATCTAAAAATCAACACATTCGACCCCTGAGTTCATCATCTTGGCCAAGCCGGTCTTTTCTCTCAGTTCTCCATCTTGACTCATGTCACGGACATTCACCCAGTTTTAGGAGTTAGAAATTTAGCAGTACCTCTGACTCTTCCCTCCACATTGAGTTAGTCATCAAGACCTGACCCTTTAAAAACAACAACTTCTTGAGCTTTTCTGGAATGTACTCGCATCTCTGCTTCCATCAGTAGTGGGCTGGAAAGTAATTAACAAACAGCTCTGGGGGGGAAGCCTTGATTTGTAGCATTTGATGGTGTCTGTTGCATCAGTACTTTCACCACGGCTGATTTCAAGCCACCCAAGGTTTAATAGTCTGTCCCCCAAACTCCTGAAAACCTCACTGGCTTTTGCAAGATGGTACAAGCCAGCTCCAGTTGACAATGGCCCCAACCCCCTTGGTGCTTCTCAGCCCCTCTCTCTTCAAGCTTCTCCCCGCTCAAGCCATTCTGTAACCAGCTGCTAAACTCAGTTCTGACCACACCGGCTCTCCTGCAGAAATGCCATTGATGGCCTCCTGGATGATTCAGTCCATGCCCCTTACCAGTTTATTGAGCTCTTGGAGACACAACCCTGCCTGCCTCTCCAGGGTCATCTTGGCTCCTATCTTTTTTTCTTCAAGGTTCAGCTCAGCTGAAACCTTTTCTCCATTTTTCGGGTTGGGTCAGGTGCCCCATCTGAGGTGGCTTGGGTTACTGCACTTATAACCTTGTATTGATGGGGTTTTGCCTTGATTTTGGTCTTTTTTTTTCTTGTGAGTCTGTAAACTTCTTCAGGGAGAAATCATGTGTTTGGTTTTTTTTGTTGTTTTGTTTTTTGTTTTGTTTTGTTTTTTACCTCCTAGCTTATATATATGGAGCAGTGGCTTTCTTATTGGAATTGATCAGTACGGGCACCTGGGTGGCTCAGTCATTTAAGCATCTGACTCTTGATTTGGGCTCAGGTCATGGTCTCATGGTTGGTGAGTTTGACCTACGCATTAGGCTCTGCACTGACAGCGTGGAGCCTGCTTGGGATTCTCTCTCCCTCTTTCTGTGCCCCTCCCCCATGCACGTGTGTGTGTGTTCTGTCTCAAAATAAATAAATAAATAAGCTTTAAAAAGTCCTCTTTGAGATGTGAACTCAACAGGAAAGATGCTTGGCTAGATCCCGGCTCCCCCACTCAATAGTTATCTCACTTTGGGCACCTGTGTCCTCATTTGTAAAACAGTAACACCTGCCTCACTCGCCTTCTAAAACCACAAGGATCAGCTGAGCTAACATATGCCAGTGTGGCTGACAGTGCATGATATGAATGTAACACTCCGCCCTCCAGATGAACCAGGAGAATGTGGTGAGCAGAGCAAGGGCAGTGGACGCAGACCTCAGATCTGAACATTGGACCGGTCATGCACTAGCTGGGCTTCTGTGACGCTTCTGTCTCCTGCTTCTCCTGCTTCCTGTTTGCAGGTCGCTGCTCCTCAGCAGGTACTCCTCCCGTTGACCTCTGATGGCTGCCGTCCTCAGGTCTTGCTCCTGGGCTCTACCCTCTGTGTGTGAACTCCCTCTGGGGCATCTCGTCATTGCCATGGCCTTAAATCCTATCTCTCCGTGGTGACTCCCAAATTTATAGCCCCCTGTCACACCTTTTCTTTGAGTTCCTGCCTTCTTGAGACGCCTCCACTCTGGTGCTGGACAAAAGCAGCCCTGATTGCGTCCTATCCAGCAGTGCCTGGGACGCCATCCCCACTCCAGTCCCCCGCTGTGTTCTTCATGTGGCCTCCTCCACATCCCCATGAGCTTGGGGTTCCCCATCTGCAATCTCCTTAACTCGGGGCAGAACCGTTTCAGTGACTCTGTCTTGTCCACTCTCGTTTCCTGTGCAGCATGCCTCACGTGCCCTAAGGCTGCGTTCATTTCTTGTTCACTTGACTGTTACTGGTTATCCTTTCTAGAATTTTAGTTCCATGAGGGGACTGTGTCTCTCGTTCACTTCTCCAGCCCCAGGGCCATGCGAAGCTCCTGACCCACAGCAGCTGCTCGGCAAATATCTGATGAACAAATGAATGTGTGTCCTGAGCAGGTTACTAACCTTGTGATAATTAGGTCTGTTCTCTAACATTAAGGGAATTGGGTGAGATATGAGATAATACACTGAGAAGAGCCTAAACCAGGACGTGGCACATAGCAGGTATTTAATGTTAGTTCCCCTTCCTATAACGAATTAAAAATTGGGGCGCTTGGATGGCTCAGTCGATTGGGCGGCCGACTTTGGCTCAGGTCATGATCTCTCTGTTTGTGGGTTCAGGCCCCGCGTTGGGCTCTGTGCTATGTGCTAACAAACAGCTTGGAGCCTGGAGCCTGCTTTGGATCCTATGTCTTCCTCCATCTCTCTCTGCCCCTCTGCCATTTGTGCTCTATCTCTCAAAAATAAACAAACATTAAAAAAAGAATAAAAAAAGAAGCTATACAAGTTATAAAGAATATATTCTTTAAGCACATAAAAATGTGTGTGGGCTATAAAGACCTTCTGCATCCAGAAGGTCTTAATCAAATATGGTAAAATGTGCATCGCTAAACTTATTACATGCACAACTGTAGAACTTATTACATATACAGGTGCCTGGGCTGTACTCCAGAGACACTGATCTAAATAATGTGTATCCTGATGCCTATCAGTTTGAGAACCAGTGATACAGAATATAGGTTGAAGTATGGTATTGGGCGTATTAGGGTTCTCCAGATGGAAAAAAAAGAGGTTTTAAATATATGGAGAGAAAGAGCGAGACTGAAAGAGGGCTGGGATCCACAGGATGGGCCAGCAGGCTGGACATTTGGGTAGAGTCGATGTTGCAGCCTTGAGTTCAAATTCCACAGGACAGGAGGCTGGAAACTCAGGCAGGGTTTCTATGCCGCAGTCTTGACCACAAGCCTTTCCACTTTGACTAGCTTCAGTCTTTCATCTTCAGTTCCTCAACTGATTGGATGAAGCCCACCCACATTAGGGGGAGGGCATAATCAGCTTTACTCAAGGTTACTGGTTTAAATATTAATTATAGCTAAAATATACCTTCAGAGAAACATCTAGACTGGTGCTTGACCAAACAGTGGGGCCTCAAGTCCTAGCCAAGTTGACACACAAAATTAACTATCATATTGAGCAAATATTTTAATTATCATTTTAAAAAATGTATTAAGCATCTACTATTTCTCCAGTTTTAGGCTAGGTTTCATGGAGTCACTATAATGCAAAACCCTATTCCCTCATGCCTCCCACCCAGGAGTTTGTTATTGGTTTTTTAAATTTTGGTGTTTCTTCCCTTAACAAAGATTCAACACATAAGAGGTGGGGAGAGGGTTCCTGGTTAGGAGCTTTTTAGGAGCCACCCAGGCAGAGTAGTCTAGAAAACTCTGTCTTCAAAGAAAGACTTCTGTATGTCAGATTTACCCACCTCAGATGATACTTATTTACTGTCTTATTCAAAAGCCACGAAAACAAAACAAAATAAATTCCAGAGCTGCTATCACGTGCCAGTTCTAAGGATACAGTGACAGAGGAAATGTGGCTTCTGCCCTCTATTTGTTGATGGTTTTGTCGTGGGGCTCCTTCGTTCTCGTGACTTGCTTGACTAAATAAAACAACGGAGCTTTATGAAACTGCAGAGGGAATAGGATGTAGTAGGAAAGACCCTTCGCTTTTGAGATATTTATTAAAGGTTGGGGAGATTTGTCATAAAGGGATATAGAGCATCAATCCAGTGGGAACACTTCTTCAGAACCGTCCCAGGGATGAGCATCAGTGGGCACCTGATTCCTTAAGCATGACCGAATTTCCCCCAACCTGTGACTGCTTGTGTCCAGCAGATGGCGCCAAACGGCTGGTTCTAGCTAGGACGCACGGGCTCCTCTGCAAAACATGAAATATATTTCTATAAAGCCAGCATCTTAAAAAAAAAAAAAGTATATTTATTTTGAGAGAGGGAGGGAGAGAAGCAGAGAGAACGGTAGAGAATCCCAAGCAGGCTCTGCACTATCAGCGTGGAGCCCAATGTGGGGCTTGAACCCAGGAACTGTGAGATCATGCCCTGAGCCAGATCAAGAGTTGGACACCCAGCTGACTGAACCACCCAGAAGCCCCTATAAAGCCAGCATCTTAAACAAAGCACTCATATTATCTGTCTGAGGCCCTTTCTTTTTCTTTCTTTCTTTCATTCTTTCTTTCTTTCTTTGTCTTTTTTAAGATTTTATTTTTAAGTAATCTCTGCACTCAACGTGAGGCTCAAACTTACAACCCTAAGATCAAGAGTCTTATGCTCTATTGACTGAGCCAGCCAGGTGCCCCCTGAAACCCTTTCTTTTGCTCCATTTTAGTGTGACCTGTGAATTTAATGAGCAGTGGCCACAGAAGTGGTTGCCAGTCCTGGAATGTGGTAATATCGTGGAATAATGGAAATGTAGGTGAAACACAAGAGATAGCCTAGTAAAGTAGCCCCCAAATATGGAGCTGACATGGGGAACGTGTGTGTGTGTGTACATGTGCTTGTGATGAAAAATACTTAAAAAAGTAAAGAGAAAATATTGTAGAAGAACCTATAAAGGGATTAAAAAAGTTGGAGATGAAAGAGTGTGCTCAAGTAAGCATCAGACTAGAGAGCTTAGTTTTGAGAGTATTAATATGGAAACTCCAGAAGAAAGGGTCCTATTCCTCTATTTCTGGTGGTCCTAATAAAAGGCTACTTGAATATCAATGAATATCACGTGAGTACAGGATTAGGAAAAATGACACCAAGTCATCCAGAGCCAATTCAATGGAATTCCTTTCAAGGGAGTCTTCCTGTACTCACAATGACCAGGAAGATCCATACCACACACAGTACCTATTAGGGAAGGGGGAGTCATAGCTTCAGGTTCTGAAGGAGGATGTTCTCTACTGCAGAAAAGGAGAAAAGCAAAAAGCAGAGTTGAATTGTCCTGGTAGACCTATTGGGTTCACTTTCTATTGAAGCTTTAAAAATCTCCCACTGAAATGAAGTCTGCATCTGATAAGGTGGAAGATAAGAAGTTGTTTGGTTTTGTGTGTGTGTGTTTTCCTGCTGCAGCTGGGGGATCTATTGCCCAGGTTAGAAGCTGCTTCCAGAGCAGGGCCATTGACTTAGTTTGAAAATGGTTCTCTGTATCCTGTGTCCCCTACCTGGAGACCCTTCAAAAAGGAAGACAAAAGGAGAGCATTCGTGACATATTCCAATGATCATACACAGGCGACCCCTGGAGACCAGACTAAGACTCTAGGAGTCTTGCCCAGTCTTGACCAGGAGGATGTGGCTTCTCTCAGGAATTGTGCAAGTTCTAAAACTCCTAAGTGAAGTGATGCTAGAGGCAGAAGTGTCATTGAGGCATAATAGTATATGATTATGGGCTTTGCAATACCTCAATTTCAACGGATTTACAACATTGCTTGCAATAAATAAATGAATAAATAAATAACCCTTTCTTCCAGGAGAGTTGATTTCTTACAGAAGGAGTATGATACCCAGGTTGGTACAAACTGGGACTTGATTACGAAATCTATGGAGAGGAACAGTATTTAATCCACATTATTCCAATTCATCATTCAAATAATATATTGTAAGCATACTCTGACAGGCCAGTAGCTCTCAATTTTGTGTGCTAAAGGATTACCTAGGGTAGGTTATTAAGATATAAATTCCTACCCCAACTCCAGATATTCTGATTGTAGAGACTGGGGGTAGAGTTTAGGAATTTGCATTTTAGAGATAATTTCATCATTTCGAGTAATTTAGATGCAGAAGATGGAAAGACCTTCCTCAGAGAAATATTACCCGAAGCAAAGGCAGAATTAGTCAATCAGAGAAACCTCTAAATTTACTTCCATTTATTCATTCACTTCCTCGCTTTCTTCTGAACACGTAATGCACCGAGCACATAATGCACCGAGCACTGAACACATAATGCATAGTGCCCTTCCTTTGTACTTGGTGCTGTGGGACATAGTAAATATGAGGAGACTCAGTTCCTTCCTTAGAGGAACTTATATCTAATGCCTGATACAGATATGCATTTACATGTGAATGACAATGTCAGGTGGTAAGCATTGCATTTGTAGAAATGATGTGGAAGTCCAAGATCATTGTAGGGATTGAGAAAGAAGTCATGTCCATGTGAGCTGGCATGCTCGGGACAGCAGGAAGGGCTCTGTGGAGGGGGTAGGACATTGCCTGGGGCCTGAATGATGACAAGTGAGCAGGATATTTGAGATGTAGGAACAGCATTCACTTCATATCCTGCTTGTTAAGCAAGTATACTATTATCATCCATAAGCCTATACTAAAGATAGCAGAGTGGCAAAGTACGGCCAGGGATTAAACTATAATCTCATTAACTACCTTCAGAGAAGAAATAAAGGAGGAGAAAGCAAAAGCTTTTGAATCAGCAACATCGTCTCCTTGTTTTTTTCAATATTCTGTTGCCAACGGAACCATTCTCTACTTTGCTAAGTTAATAAATAGTAGAAATGCTTGACATGACATGTTTATTATGTATAACTTGCTTTTCGCACAGATTCATATCTATTTCATCCAGCTGCCTTCAAAAAGTTAACATTATGATAAGACACACGACAAGTATAGGCAATTAACATTCTAAGAAGAAGAGTAGGACTGTTTGAAGCCATGGAAGGAAGATGACTTAAATAAAAAATCATGTATTTAACAAAGCAATCTGTATTCCTAACACTTCTGTTTAGGCATGGTATTTTTCTTAGCTATATTTTGCCTATTTCTTTAGGCAAAAAAAATTTTGATCCAGCTACCTCATTCCCCTTCCCCAGCTCTTCTTACCAGTATCCTAGAAAGCATCGGAAAGCAAATATTTAAAGTATCTTCTCACTGGGCATGTAGAGGAGTGGCATTGCTACCCCGCCATACTTGATGGGAAAGGACACAGACTCTGGAGCCAGACAACTGGATTTTTAATCTTAAGATCCATCACTTCCCTTCTGGGTAGCTTTGGCAAAGTTACTTAACCTTTAGGGGCCTCAGTTTCCTCGTCTGTAAAGCAGACATAAATAGGATTCTTATGATGATTAATGAATCCATACATATAAAAGCACTTAGAAGAGCCCATAGCAACAACTCAGTCAGTGTTAGCTACTGTCATGAGCTCTGGTGCAAAGGAAGGTTCACAGGGACAAGTTTACTGGGATATATAGGCAAACTGGAGAGGTATTAATATATATTTGAAAACCAGCTATAATATGGGGCTAAAAATTATTCAACCCCAACCCAAGAAAATTATATCTTCTTTTATAACAAAACATTTAGCCTATTTATAAGAATGTAATATGAAATCATATAACACATTTAAATTATGAGAATAGCAAGACTAGGGATATGAAAGTACTGGAGAAGAGTCTAGTACAACAATGCATACATGGCAACTTAGGTACGTGCAATGGGTGAACCACACATTTGTCTTCAAGCATTCTGGAAATCACTGCAGAAAAGGGGAACGTGATGAGCAGCAAGATAAAAACAGTCCAATTATTCGGAAGAAACACGGTTATTTACACAATTACTCACATGGTTGTGACCTGAGGACACTCGCCAGGTCAGCTTAGGGTGAGGCTGTGTAGCGCGATACACAACGTCTTCAGCAACTTTTTGGCAAAGGAGCTACAGGGTTTCTCAGGGCTGCTCCGACGACATTCCTCAAATCAGAACCCCAAGGGCATTTCGGTAAAGCAGTTCTAGGGGGAGATGGATTGTGGGGCCCAGGTGCTTGGCTGCCTATCTGTCTTGCTTCATCGAGAAGAAGATTTTATGATACCTGCAACACCTGTAACTTTTCATTCTGAGTTGTTCGGTTTCTTTCTTTTTTTTTTTAAATGTTTATTTTGAGAGAGAGAGAGAGACAGAGCATGATCAGGGGAGGGGCAGAGTGAGAGGGAGACACAGGATCCAAAGTAGTCTTCAGGCTCCAAGATGTCAGCACAGAGCCCAATGCGGGGCTTGAACCCACGAACCGCAAGATCATGACCTGAGTCCAAGTCAGATGCTGAACCGACTGAGCCACCCAGGTGCCCCATGTTTGGTTTCTTAAAAGCCATTTGCAACTATTTTCTCATTGAAGCCTCAGCTTCTGAAACAGGGATCATTAAACCCTTTTTATAGATAAAGAAACCGAGTCCAGGAGTGGTTGGACAGCTAGAACATGGTGGGAGTGGATTGAGGTGCTGGCTCCCTGAGCTCATCTGGACCATCAGCCCTGACCCAGGACCGGACATCTCAGAGCCCTGCTCCCTCTGCCACATCTTTTTATCCACCAACCTCTGATTGTTATGCCTGCAACTCCATTGAGATTGGTCTGGCAAAAGTCACAGATGATATTTTTGTCATCAAATTCAGTGACCTTTTTCTCAGTTTGCTTTTTTTTTTTTAATTTGAACAATCAGTTATTTACTCTGTGGCATTTTGTCTTCCTTTGGTTTGGGGAGAACTAGATACTCCTGGACCTCCTCTTACTTCCCTACCGCTTCTGCTCATTAGCCCTTATGAGCAGCTTCTCCACCCGCCTCCCACATGTTGGGGTCCCCAGGGTGCCACCTGTGGCCCTCTCTTCACACTCCCTAAAAGAGCCAATCCTGTCTGACAAATCAGCTGCCATCCTGAAAACAGCAGTTCCCAAACTTACAGAGTGAAGTCACATCCTGTATGAGGCTGAGTTCTAAGATCAGGATCTGTGGAAAAATAACGTTTCTTCAACATGAGACTGGTTCATTGTTTTTTTCAGTTGAATAAGAGACAAAACAGCTGGCTTGAATTTGGAGCTGTTATGTAGAAAAGGACGTTTCCTTACAGATGGGAATGACGCTTGGAGTAGTGAGGTGTTCATGTGGTGAGGATACACAAGAGAGGAGGAGAGGCTCCTATCTCCCATTTCACAACCTGTTTAGAGCCTACAACTTTGGGGGGAAATGGCAGAAAGAGGAAATTAAGTAGTTCTTCCTTTATTTATTTATGTTTATTTTGAGAGAGAGAATGGAGGAGGGGAAGAGAGAGAGAGAGAGAGAGAGAGAGGAATCCCAAACAGGCAATGCACTGTCAGTGCAGAGCCTGATGTGAGGCTTGATCCCACGAGCTATGAGATCATGGCCTGAGCCAAAATCAAGAGCCAAATGTTTAACTGACTGAACCACCCAGGTGCCCCTATTATTTATTTAAGACCAAGCACACACAGGTGAATTTGTGTGCATTAACAATGATTCCATGTGTCTCTACTGCCTGTTCACTGAATATCTTCAGGTGGTTGTCTCACAAGATTCCAAACTCAACACATCCAATATTTGTCATCTTTATTTTACACTCAGTTTTACTTAGATATAGCAATATACCTGCTCTGTAGTAGTCCTGTCATAAAGATACTCCCTAATTTTAGTGGCTTAATCAATACAAATTTATTTCTTATCCGTGTAACATTCCAAGATAAGTCAGGAGGTGGCGGGTGAAATGGGGCACAGGAGGTCCACTCTACAAGGTTCAGGGATCCAGACTCAAGAAGGTTCTGCCATCTTCTAGGTAGCTTCCAAGATTGCCTTGGTGTCAGCGTGCAGTCAGGAGAGGAGGCAGAAGAGAGCATGACAAGGGCACATCTACGTTTTAGTATTACACCACTTCTGTTCCCAGTCCACTGGGCCACCTAGACACCAGGGGAAGAGTTTACATCCCAACACTAAATCTGCACCATGGGAGGGAGCATAGTTCTGCATTTTGATGGAGAGGTCTCCATCTGCCATTCTCCTTCCTCCCCATTCGAAATTTGTTCTTCAATATTTTCTGAGTCTTAATTTTCACTTTTGTTAAAAAGCACCAACAATTGTGCTCTTCAAAGGGTTTTTGTGAAAAGTGAGAAAACCTGTGTAAAGCAATTAGAATGTGTCTGACTTCCAGTTGATGCTCACAAGTGGGTTAACTAGTATTGTTATTAATTAGTTGCAGAATTTTATCAGTAGCCTCATTACACCAACCTAGAAACTCTCTTCCCTCATCAGAACCACCAATAAGTTGGTGAGTCCTACATACCTAATTAAAAAATACATACATATTTATGTCTTTAAATGCAAGAAACATGTTTCTGACAAGAAAATTGAAACATACATATTTGGATATTTTTTAAAAAGAAAACAAAAGCCACTCTCCTTGGCAGATCCAATGTATTTATATGGCTTCAACTACCATCTTTAAAATGGGTCCTATATGCCAGATGGACTTAACAGATATGTTCAGAACATTACATACTAAAACAGAAGACTATATGCTTTTTTCAAGTACACATGGGACATTCTCCAGAATAGATCACGTATTAGGCCACAAAACAATCCTTAGCAAATTTAAGAAGATCGAAGACATACAATGCACCTTTTATGACCACAATGCTAAGAAACTACAAGTTGACCACACACACACACACACACACACACACACACACACACACCTGGAAAGAGCACAAGTGGAGGTTATGTAACATGCTAATAGACAATGAATGGGTCAGCCAGGAAATAGAAGAAGAAATAAAAAATACATAGAAACAAATGACAATGAAAACACAATGGTCCAAAACCTTTGGGATGCAGCAAAAGTGGTCATAAGATGGCAGTATATGGCAATACAGGCCTACCTCAAGAAGCAAGAAAAATCACAAATATGCTAACTTTACACTTAAAGGAGCTAGAAAAAGAAGAACACACAAAACCTAAAACCAGCAGAAGAAGGAAATAATAAAGACTAGAGCAGAAATAAATGATATAGAAACTAAAAACCAATAGATCAGTGAAATGAGGAGCTGGTTCTTTGAAAAAATTAATAAAATTGATAAGCCAGACTTAGAAAAAGAAAAGAGAAAGGATTTCAAATAAATAAAATCACAAATGAGAGAGGATAACAACCAACAACACAGAAATACAGTTATAAGAGAATATTATGAAAAACCATATACCAGCAAATTAGACAACCTAGGAGAAATAGATAAATTCCTAGAAACATATCAACTACCAAAACTGAAGTAGAAAGAAATAGAAAATTTGAACAGACCAATAGCCAGCAAAGAAATCAAATCAGTAATCAAAAAACTCCCAAAAAACAAAAGTCTAGGACCAGATAGCTTCAAAGGTGAATTCTACCAAACATTTAAAGAAGATTTAATGCATATTCTTCTCAAACTATTCCAAAAAATAGAAATGGGAGGAAAATTTCCAAATTCCTTCTTTGAGGCCAGCATTACCCTGATACCAAAACCAAATAAAGACACCGCTAAAAAAGAGAACTACAGGCCAGTATTCCTTATGAACGTAGATGCAAAAATTCTCAGCAAAATACTAGCAAACCAAATCCAACAATACATTAATAAAATAATTCAAGTTGAATTCAATGAAATGTTGCTTCACACCTGTCAGAATGGCTAAAATCGACAATACAAGGACAACAGGTGTTGGTGAGGATGTGGAGAAATGTGTTGCATTTGTGGTGGGAATGCAAACTGGTGCAGCCTCTGTGTATGGAGTATGGAGTTTGGTATTTCTTCAAAAAGTTAAAAATAAAACTACCTTAGGACTGAATAATTGCACTACTCAGTATTTGCCCAAAGAATACAAAAATACTAATTCAAAGGGATATATGCACCCTGATGTTTATAGCAGCATTGTCCACAATAGCCAAATTATGGAAACAGCCCAAGTGTCCATTGATGGGTAAAGAAGATGTGGTACACACACACACAGTGGAATATTACTCAGTCATCAAAAGAACGAAATCTTGACATTTACAACAACATGGATGGAGCTAGAGAGTATTATGCTAAGTGAAATAAGTCAGTTAGAGAAAGACAAATGCCATCTGATTTCACTCATATGTGGAATTTAAGAAACAAAACGAATGAGCAAAAGGGAAAAAAAAAGAGAAAGGGAAGAAAACCAGGAAATATACTCTTAACCATAGAGAACACACTGATGGTTGCTAGAGAGGAGATAAGTCGGGGGATGGGTGAAATAGGGGATGGGGATCGTGTGACGAGCACACGATGATGTGTGGAAGTGTTGAATCACTAAATTCTACACCTGAAACTAATATTACATGGAAATTTAACTCAACTAACTGTAATTGAGAGAAAAACTTGGAAGAGACAAAAAGGGTCTTATATGACTGGATTAGAACTCCCAGCTGGAAGGGATCTAGTCAAGTCTTCTTCTTCCCTTATTTTAAAACTGAGGAAACCATAGCCCTGCTGATGACAAAGCTGGGACTCGAATCTAGGTCTTTTGACTCCAATCAAATGCCCCATTGTCATTAATGTCTTCCTACATAAGAACATTTACATGTTCCTCTTGATTTTCATCCCTGTGTTTACCTCCTAGTTTGATGTCACAGAAAAATAAAGTCAGCCAAAACCCACTAAGCAACTCGTCTCCTCTGTCCTCACAGTTATTGATTGGTGTCTGTTGGATGAAAATGGCTGCTGTATGAATTTCCTCTAATCTCCTCTGGTTACCAAGCCAGTGAAAATTCCAGAGTGCTAAATTCTGGCTCTTCAAACATGGTTCCTGGGGTCCCCAAACCTTCCTGCTTTTTATTCTGAGCAGCAGATGGCACTGTGCCCAAGTCTGGAAAGATGTTGAGGGAAAATGCACTCAAGCTTCCTGCAAAACCCTCCCTTAGATGCATAGGCAGGCTCACCTTCCCGGCTTAGAGTGCTCACAACTGAGTGTGAGCTGGTTCGAAATGTTGGGGCAGAAGCTGGTTCGTGACTGAGCTCGCTTCCTCACCTCCTGGGCGCACAACTGGACTATATTTCTTGGTTTCTGTTGTAGTGATTGAGCTGCGGCCAGTGCATTGTGGGAGAAAGTGATCTTTCCATTTCCAGGCCCGGCCTGTGAAAGTCTCCTGTACTTTCCCCCTCTTCTAGCTGGGTGTCAATGCCTAGGATGACCCTGGAAACCATAGGATGGAGGTAGCAGAGTTGGCATCAGCCTGGGTCCCTTTATGACTGCACGGAACTGAGTACCCTCTCTGATTTGGGCCCACATTGGGGTGCTACATGAGTATGAATTACTGAAGTCCTCTATACTTGAGTCTGTTAGGCAGGGGGACCCACTCCCTGTCCTCATGGATCTTACGGCAAAGCAAGAGACAGAAACACAAACGATTAACTAGTTATTGGCATTGATATTGAGTGAGGGACAAAACAGTGGGAGCAATCCATTTTTCAAAGCGTAAACTGAGTTTATAAGCTGAGTAGATTTAATGAGTAGCTGGAGGGGACTACAGGGGAGGAGCCAAAGCATTCCAGGCAGGGGAGAGTGTGCACAAAGACAGGAGTGGGGAATCAGGAGCGTAAATAGGAGGAACGAGAGCACTCTGTGATAGCTGAGTTGAGAGCAGGCAAACCAGGTGAGGCTCGCCCTGGCTGAGTCCTGTGTTCTTAACACGGCTACCTGGCTGTGGTAGGTGCCACGCTGTGCCAGATGACACCGTGAGGGCTGTGACTTTGGGGCACCCTTATGAGGAGCAAAAGAGGCAGCTCCTATTTTGATCTGAGTGGTGTAGAAACGGAGCGTCAGATTTGGGTTCATAAGTGACATAAAAATGACGAGTCAACATCCTTCACTTGTAGATGTGATAATCCTTCTGTTTCTATCATCTCCTATTTTTCTAAAAAGCGTTAAGGTGGGCTCCATGTGCTTTTATTACATAAGTCAACCGTCCAAGTTTTTCTCTCTCTGATTTTAACCCTCTGACCTACAGAAACAGAGACAAAAACAAAAACAAGTAACTCCAGTTTCAGACCACTGGTATTAAAGAAAAGTGAGGTTTTATCTTTCTGAGAGTGGAGGCAAACACCCTTCCCCCTGACTCCACCTCCCATTTGTGGGGCAAAGAGTATCCAAAATTGCGTGTGCAAGAAGATCCATTGAGAGGCAGGGGGAAAAAACCCATTGGAACTTCTATTTTGTTGAAAAAAATTATGTAAGAACATTTAACGTGAGATCTCCCCTTTTGACCAGTTTTGAAGGTCACGATTCCTAGGTATTGTGACCTATGGGTACAATATTGTACAGATCTCTGTGTGTTTTTTAAATCTAACCACACTTAATATATAATCAATGCAGACAAATAATTTGTGAATAAAAATATGTATATGGAAGATACCTGATGAAATCAGGTAAGCAATCAACAAAGTTTGGAGAATTTCATGCTGGTAGTCTGCATGTTCCTGGTTCCTCCTAAAATCCCGCAGGAGGGGCCCTCCTATCCTTACCCTCAGGTGAGCAGCCAAATACCTTCTGCGGGAGGAACTCAGGGAAGTGAGTCCCTCCTGTCTCCTCCCTAGCAGCACATTCCTTGGCTCTGGTCCATTTCTGCTTTGTCTTGTCCTGGCAGGACTTTTGGTCCTGAAGTCTGCTCCTGCCCAGTAGAGCACTTTCCCTCCTGTGTGGCGACTCCACTGTTACCTTTCGGCTATGGTCCCCAGCCCTCCTTTCTCTCTTGGGTGGAACCACTGAGCCTTACCTGTCTCAGGCACACCACCTCCTGACCTCCTGCCCACGATCTCCAGCAGCCAGCTGCCCGCCTTTACATTAGCCCTGCCTTGGCAATATCTTAAAGGACTAATGCTGCTCCTAGTGAGTGTTTCTGTGATTTTGAAGGAATAGTGATAATACAATAATAATAGTAGTGACAACTGCCATTTGTATGCCCACTAGTGCCTTGTGCTTTACACGATCATCTCCAATGCTAATGGCTTTGTAAGGGGTGGACTGTCATTCTTACTTTTGCGACAACACAATGGAAGCTGAGACTGTAAGCCCAAATATCTGAGCTGGGATTTGTAGACAAATGACCTGTCTGCTACCAAACTCTGGATCTTTCTGCCACACTCCAGGGCTATTCTCGCCAGTACTCAGCATAGCGGGGCAGGGTGGGGAGGGTAGTTCCATTAACGTCAGATCAGTGCTGAAATGGCCTTGCTGGGTGAGAAGTGTCCCCTTCTTCTCCAAGCAAACAATCTAATTTGCAGGCTGTGATAAAAATAGATAAATAAATACAATGGTTGGAAATACTTGAGGTACATCTGGGACAGAAAGGAATTTTAACGTCTAGAGCTTTGGGTAGTGCACATGTTGCCCCGGGCTCAGAAAGGACCCATGGGCTCCTTCTTCCTACAGATAGCCCCCCTGGGTGCAGGAGCCTAGCCCCACCTGGCCAGTCCTGCCAGATGCACTTCCCTCTGTGATAGGACTTGCGGGCACAGCCACATCCACTCCCCCCACCCCGCCCCTTCATGAGCATCTGGGGCCACGACAGAATGTTTCTGTCTACTCTACCTCACACCCAGCTTCACACCTGGGCTGATTTCCCGATTTCACTTTTCCACCTTTCAGGTTTGTGGTTGCCTCTCCAGCAGAATCAAAACAACAGATTTACACAAAACACTGTGGGTTTGGACCAGAAAGTGTCCTTGAGCAACATGTTTATTCTATGCTTCTCTCCCCTACCCTTAGCTACTACCTGGGAGAACCCATGGAGAGGAAAACCAACTTTCTTGGGAAATAGGCAGAGGCATGCTGAAAATCTGCTACAGCTGTCCTCCATACCTGGGATACATTTAATCAGAACATAATGCACCTGCTGCCCAAAAACAGGGTGGGAGTCCCTTCCTTGCCAAGGGAAACGGAACAGCCCCTGGCTGCTGGTACATTTGCCCCCCACAGGATGGGGACAGATAGGTGATTGAGGGTTTGGGAAAGTTCTTTCCCTCAAATGAGGATCCAGCTGATAGTCCTGCTGCGTGTTGCTTATTTCCAAGCACTTCAGGGTGGTTTCCTCTGAACTTTAGCTTCTAGAACCCAAGACCTGGAGGGTTGAGGCTCTTCTTTGGATCACACTTCCACACTCCCTCTTAAATTGCAGGCCAACCGTTTGATTTCTGCTGCCTTTGTCCTCCCATAAAAGGGATTTGGGGGCATAATTCTTCGAGAAATCTCAAGTGCTTTTAATCAAAAACTACTTTTGATTCTTCATCTTTTTTCTTGCAGCTATTTTGAGTTTTGTTCTCCTTGGTTTGCAGAGGCTTCTAAAAATGCATTAGTTTCCAGCTTCACAGGTGAGAGCCGAGGTCTCCAAAGAGCAAAGTGGATTCTGGATGAAGCTGAGTCAGTAATCAGCTTTGTTGGCCTTTGACTCTACCCAATTTGCTTGCTCTGAGGAGGTGTGTAGAGTGAATGTACACACAGAAAATGGGTCATGGTTCCTGTATTCCAGGAAGAAAGATGCCCCACAGGCTCACTCTCCAGCCTTCTTTTCCAGCAGGTACTGACCAATTTGTTTGTACTTTGAGCTCTAGTCAAGAATGGAGAGTCTAATTGGATCTCCACACTAACCAAAATGTTCAGAGCTTGTATATAGAATACTAATTTCTAACTTGTCATCTTGTAGTCTTTCTGGTGAATAAAGGGAAAGGGTAACTGGGCACATTTTTGTGTATCTTTAGTGGTGATCTTTAGAGGGGTCAGATGCCTAAGATGCCCCAAACAATGGGCCACATCAGGTGACCTGGCCCTCATTCCCATGCTTCTCTCTCTCCAGCTGTGACACACGAACTTTGTCTACTCATAATCATTATTATATAGCTGACTCTTCATGTTTTGCAATGAAAAGATGGAAAATTCAAATGAGATGGTTAAAATCCACATGGCTCTAGATATAATGAAAAACAGTCATGTACTGAGACACAGTGTCTCTCTTTACACACATACACACATCCCACTCATCTATGTTTGGGTTTTTACTTTGCATCTGATTATAATCCTCTTTTGGCTTGTTCCATACTGCCAATAACCAGGGGACCCAGAAGGACAGCTGGGAAAGGAGCAAGATGACCATCTACGTGTTGTCCTTTGGGAATGACTTTCAAGTTCATGGCTGCGGTGGCTGCTACCCAAAGTCAACAGCACAGAAACCTTCCTGTTATATCAGAACCTCTATCTAAAAATGGATTGACTCAATAGGAAAGCAACAGCAAAAGGTAATACTTCCTTAGTCGGTATCAGTCAGTGGAACAAACCAGTCCTGGGTCTTGGTCCCTCTGGAGGGTTTTTGAGAGATCTATGGTTGTCATGAATAAGTCAGGCCATGTAGACAAGACACAGGAGATTCAGCTTGGAGCTCTTAGGACCAAAGCAGATTACTAATGTCTCTTTATATATAACCAAATATTCTTTGGAGGAGAAGATGGGACTGGATCAAGTTCGTTTGGGAAATTCTGCGTTAAATAAAGTTAAATGGGTTTCGTCAGCCTTTAAAAACTCAGATTTTATTGTGAAAGTCTTAAGTGGGGAAAATACCAGAAAGCTGTTCCCAAACTTTTTTGACCTAGAAGTTCCTCTTCACTGGGAATCTCTAACATTTCAAAGGGCCCTAAAATCCCACACCACCCAATTTGGAGAATGCCATTTGGAGAAGTCAGAGAAGCCCCAGCTGTCCCAGGTCACCAGCTCCCCTGAGACTCAGGTTCTAGCCCAGTGGTCTTCACATTTGGGTATCCACATCCTTGGAGATGCACAAAGGCTTGCAAAAAGTCCAAATTCTAGGTTCATCACTTTCCTCCAACTGCTCTGCCCATTCCTGTGAGCTGTTCCTGCAGGATACAGTGCCTCCTTTTGGTTCTTGCACAGAGGCTGTTTTATAAAATGGGGGGGGGGGTCCTCTGCCTCCCCCCTACTTGTGATGCTGCATTGCCCCAAGGTAGGCAAATCTCTGGGGTGCCCGGCAAATGCTGTTTTTAAAAGACAGTGAATGAGTCTATTGACTGAGTAATCTTTTTACAACTCAGATGATTTCTACTTCTTTGCTTTCATGCAAATTGAGGGAAGACCTAATTGAATTGTAAGAGAATTAGATCAGTTTCACTGATAGATCACCATATCAGAAGGGGCTTGGTAATTGTCATAGCTATGATAAAATTCCTTCCATTCTAATTTTGCTTCTATAAAAATTCTATCATAGTGCTTACAATAACTGTAACAACAATAATTACAAGATGGGAATAATGTTGATGACAGACCCCATCTATTTTAGCAAGAAGTCTGATGAAAAGTAGTTTTTCCAATAAAATTTTACCTTTTATGGTGAATAATTATTTATAAAAATTGTATTTATAAAAATTGTTATTTTAATAAATTGTGTATTAGTAATACCCATAGTGACAATTCAGTTTAGAAATATTTCTTTGATACCTAGAGCTATATAGTCACAGGAAATTTTAGACACTAATTTGAAATTAATTAAAATGTGAAAGATTAATTTCAAGTTGTATATGTATTCTTGCTTCAGATAGTTATGCTTGATCAATAAAAGTGTTTCAGACGTAAAACATCACATTATCATACATTCATGTGTGGAATGGAGATATAACCTCAGGAGTAAATGAAATAATTTTTTGCTTGTTGGCATATACTTAAAATGAATTATGGGGGCACCTGGGGGCTCTACCGATTAAGCGACGGACTCTTGGTTTCAGCTCAGGTCATGATCTCAAAGTTGGGGAGATTGTGCCCCAGGTTGGGCTCTGGGCTGACAGAATGGAGCCTTATTGGGATTCTCTCTCTCTCTCTCTCTCTCTCTCTCTCTCTCAAAATAAGTAAATAAGCATTAAAAAAAAGAATTATGGTGGATATCAAATCGCTATGGTATTAGATTGCACTGGAAACATTTTTGGAGGTCATATGAGTTTTATTTTTTAGTGTTCAGTGTCCATTCAGCAGCAGTTATATCCTTGGTAACTATTTAAACAATGAAGAAATATTTTAGATGTTAACTTCAAAGGGTATGAGAAGACGTGTAGCTTTTAAAAATTATTTTCAGGGGTGACAAAGCAGGAAGTTGAAGTCTCTGTGTCCAACAGCCCATAAGGAGAAGGAAGAGGCAGGTCCAGAGATGGCAACATTTGGCCTAAATCAGCTTCAGGTTGTCCCTCCTGCCCCGTGCCCATATCACACTCCCTCCATCTGTGGAGCCCTCTCTCTAGTCTGGCACCCACATCCATTCATCCAGCTCTAGGTCCTTCCCCTCCCAACCTAAAGTCCCACCTTACCTCTAACCTCCTCCTCCCCCTACTCCTCCCCCTCCTTCTCCTCCCCCTCCTTCTCCTCTCCACATCACCTAGCCCCAACACTCATTCCCTTTAGACTTGATAACCAGCCATACTAACTTGGCCTTGGGACACCTCCTGGTCTGCTGCCTCACACTCCCCAACTCATTCTTGCCACAATCCCAGAAACCCTCAGACGGTAGGAAGCCCACAGCTGGTTCTGACCTCTGAGCCCCAGTCCACCTGTCACCATCTCAATAATGAGCATTAATCTGTAGGTTTGCAGTTTTCAAAGCCCTTCCCTCTTTGTATTCCCTCATTTACTCTTTACCACAATCTGCCACATTAGAGAAAGAAACTGGCGCTCAGAGGATTTAATTGATTTGTAAGAAATGGTGGAGTTAATATTTGGATCTGGATCATCTGTCTTCAAACTCTATGCTTTATCCACAATGCGCAGTGCCTCTGGAGAGTCTTTTTAGCTCAAGGTCAAGGCAAACCAATTGGGATCTCCTGAGTCTGGAGTGGCCCACTTCTCAGTGCCCTTAGTGAGCCTGTCCCCTGGAGATGGTGGTGGGTGTCAGCACAGTGTCCTTGTCTGCTGGCCCCTCCCTGGGTTCTCCATCAAGATTCTCCTCCAGAACCTTGGAATAGACTTACGGACAGCGAGAGGGAGATCAACACATACACATACTTGATGCAGAGCAAGATATGATGGTGTGGAGCCAAGACGAGATGACTATAAACAAACATTCACATAAAAATGCACAAGATTTGCCGCGAGTGGTGTTTTAGTCTGTGTAGTTGTACCAGAAATAACACTTGGTTGGAAGTCAAAATACCAATCATCTAGCTTCAGTTTTTATTTTTAATCAAAGACAAAGACTTTTAGAAAGCGAGAGAAGAAGTGCTAAATCTGTTTCAACTTAAGAAGCCTAAATTAATAGGTATTTCTGGCTGGAACAAGTTGACTTTCACTATGTTTCATGTGTTATTTTTGCAAACTTTTGGGGGGAACTTTTCTTTTTTTTTTTAAAGTGCATTCAGGCTGCCAGACCTATGTATTAGAAAAATAAAATATTCCATTTTGGAGGCTCGATTTTTGATTCCTCTGTGTGAGGTATTTCACTGAGGCTGAGCCCTCAAGAACAATATAAAGTTAATTGGGATTTCTAAAAGGGATGGATTCTCTAGGTTGTAAAGGAGTAAATATGTAGCTAAAATGTATGGTAAATAATTTTAGGCCTCTTAGCACACACAGAAATAGTTTACTAAAGAAAGGACTGCAGCATTGTAAACAGCCTGGGATCAGACTCAGTGACCACCTGCAAGTTCCAGTGTGCAGATGGCTAAGAGGTGAGCCACCTGGAACTTACTACACCTGTTCTCATTGGTTGGCTCCAGATGTTTACTTCTGAGTAAGCTCAACTGGATGGTTACTCAGGTTGCACTGATAGCTGGGATCTGCTTGCTTTTGTCAGAGTTGATCTAGGGCTGGTGAATGTGTTAAGACAAGCTGACCCGCTTACAAATATTAAATTCGTGCATGGAACTTAAAAGCAGATCTGGGTGAAACAGTGGGTGGGGCCTTTCTCAAGCAAATCCTGGGTGACCCGAAGAACTTGCAGATGGTTGTCCCTTGCTGGTTCTCTCTGCTCATCTCTGGTTCTGATATGCCCTCTGAAATGTCACTGAGCACAGGACACACTTACCTGAACGTAGAACTTAATCCCTTTGTGGCTAAACTTTCAGAGATGGATGTACGTTGACTGTCACACTGGGAAGGAGGTTAGAGGTAAATGTAGAGCGTAAATGACTACCCAGGGCCATTTGGGTCTATAGGTGTTTGGGGCAGGAAAGTCTTTTTCTGTGAATCATTGCAGTGAAGGAGAAAGAGCATCCTGCTCCCGTCCCTACGTATCAATAATTCTTCTGCCGCGGTTCCCGTGACAGCATTTCCAAACACTGGGGGAGAGGAGGAGACGGTCAAAGGACTTTTAGCTGACAATGCTGTATACAGGGAGGAAACCAGGGTTCAGGGATGGGGAGTGGCTTGCCTGAGGTCATAATGCAAATCAGTAGTGAAGTCAGGTTTTTACTCTGACATCCATCAGTTGACTCTAATCCCCATGTGGCTATCATCCTTTTGTAAACAAGGGATTAATCTACTAATTAATTTACTATTCATGGGCAGTGTTTGTGAAATGCTTTAAAGTCCTAGGCAAAAGATACCACATAACTATCCCAAATTATTTATCATCTATTTATAGCACAAGGCACTATGAACAAGAGCATAATTTACAGACTAAAAATTTACATTGTAATCCATTAGGGAAGTACTTTTTAGAAACAGATCAGAGATAGATAGAACACAGCTGTGCCCAGACTAATAGCTGCCAGAGGCCAGGTCTGGAATATGCTCTTTACGCCCCCGTGCTAAGCTCGAAGCCTGGCATGAAGCTGACAGTGAGCCAGTGTTTGCTCACTGCACCTGAGGCACAGGCATATTTGCGTTTGAGCTGTTCTCCCAGACAGTTCATCAAACGGTGTATCTTAGAGTTTCATTTCTCATTACTCCAAGGGGCTCTGGTTCCGTCTCGCTTAGATTGTGGTGAGGGAACTGGACTCTCACAAGTAGCCCAGGTTGAAACTAAAGGAGTCACCTTGAGAACAGGTGTGCAAGGGGTGGCCAAAACGGGCCATAGGGGCTATTGAGCTACTGGGCGAGGTGCATAGAGCAGGCCCCCTTGCCAGTCCATAAATCCCTCCCATCTGGGAGTTCTAGTGTCTTGAGCAAGATGCCCCCTGCCAAATGCTCCAAGCCGCCTGGAACAAGATGCTGTACAAACATCATCCTGATTAGTGTTTCTAATCTGCAGATCCTGGGCTCTGTGTCTGCAAATACAAAGAAAGGAATGGGGCCGGGTCGACAGAAACAAATGCATCTGAGCACACCCCAGGCTGCCTCTTGCTACGTGTCTTTCCAACAAGAGATGTTAAGCCCCTACTTCTAAGCCTCAGCAAGTCCTGTATATTTGTCTGTGATAGGAGCTTCCTCTTCTGGAAATAAATAGTCCCCCCACCACCACCGCCCTTCAACAATCAAATTTGTTCTTTCCTAGCAGAGCCCCTACACAGGCCCAGGCTGCTCTTTCCCATAACTGAATTGTGGGGACACTCCTCTGGTCCTCTGGCTTGCCTGTGAAATCTGTTAGAGAGAGACCTCTCCAGGAAAAGCTGTGTCTCTGGGTTCTAAGTGATCAGTTTCATCCCTCCACCTGGATCTAGGGGAACAGGGTCGTGTGGACACTCAGGTGATACACTTGCCAGTTTCTCTAAACAAATGGAAAGACAGTGCACACAAGACCAAGGTACACTCCTCTGGGATATCTCAGCTGGCCAGAGTGTTCGAAGCTTAAGAAATGGCTTTGCAACCAAATTTAGAGTGTGGCAATTTCTTCAAGACTATGGATCCAGTGTCTTCAACTACCCAATGGCATGGGATGAACAGGGCAAAGGGAGGAGAATGTTGTAGTGTGAAAGAAATACAAGAGAGGCCTAAGACGCATAATACCTTATACACTGTTTCAACTAAACTTATGGCAAAAAAAAAGATTGCTTTAGATATTTGAGGAACTTTTATGAAGTTGGGTATCAGATGATTAATTTGTTGGGTGTGCTAACAGCGTTATGGTTACGTGCCAGAATATTCTTTTCTTTTTACATGCCTATTGCAGTATTTAGTGGCAAAATAACTTGAACACAGGGACTTGTTTTAATCTATTCTAGCTTAAGAAAAAAGTTACTGTTGTTAAACAGTATGGCAGAATGTCGTTGATTATTGAAGCTGGATGACTGGCAGCTGGGAGTTTTTTTGGGGGGGGGTACATTTGAAATTTTTTGTGAAAATAATTTAACAAAGAAAAAATTAAGTATCATATAAACATATGGGCATTCCTTGTGTGATAAAGGTTCTCAACATATGTGAGTCCTTTACTTTCTGTCTAGCTTAGAGGGACCATGGTTTTCTAGAAATTGTCCAATTTAAACCCTTTGGCAAGGAGGTTTCTGTTTGCCAAGTTTGGTACAGTTTACCTGAAATTTATTTATTTTATGGGTTTTTAAAAATGCTTTGGAAATACTGCTAAGTTCATGGATGGCCACAGTTCAAAAGAGATAAAGTAGGGTTCATGATAATACCCCTCTTCCCGAGGGCAATCTCTTTCCCTTGTTCTCCTTTTTCTTATTCACGCTGGTTGACGGGCACTTCCTGGTAGCTGTTAGACACTTCAGCTCCTTTTTCTCTTCTCCCTAGGGCAAAAGGTTTTGTTTGCGTATGTATTTCCATTCAAGTCCATTTTCTGAACTGTATTCCCAAGTGGTTCCAATTCCAGCACACCTGAAATCAAGGAACCGTGAATGGTATGTGAATGGTGACCATAGTTGTTGTTCTTTTCTTTTTTAAAAAAATAATATAGATTTTATTGAGATATAAGTGGCATATACATTGTGTTCTTTACATGGTAATGATTTCACTATATGTATGCATTGCTAAGGGGTTGCCACAATAAGTTTAGTTAACACCTATCACTACACATAGTTAAAAGCACTCTTTTTCGTGTGATGAGAATTTTTAAGATCTACACTCTCAGCAACTTTCAAATACATGATACAGTATTGTGAGCTGTGGTCACCATGTTGTACCTTAAATCCTCAGGACTTAATTTATCTCATAAATGGCAGTTTGTATCTTTTGATGACCTTCACCCATTTCGCCAATCCCTCTACCCACTGCCATTGGCAACCACAATCTCTTCTCTATGAGTTTGGTTTTTGTTTTTTGATTCCATGTATAAGTGATCACAACAGTATTTTCTTTCCCTGTCTGATTTATTTCACTTAGCATAATGTCCTTGAGGTCCATGCATGTTGTCCCAAATGGCAAGATGTCCTTCTTTTTTATGGCTAAGTAATATTCCATTATTCCATATACAAAAATTATAATATTTATAGTTCACATTTTCTTCACCCATTCATCCATCAGTGGACCATTAGGTGATTTCTGTGTTTAGGCTATTGAAACTGATGCTACAGTGAACATGGGGTGCATATATGTTTTTGAGATATCAATTTTGTTTCCTTTGAATAAATACCCAGAGATGGAATTGCTAGATGATATGGTAGTTCTATTTTTAATTTTTTTGAGGAACCTCCATATTGTTTTCCATAGTGGTTGCCCAATTTACATTCCTGCCAGCAGTGTACAAGGATTTCCTGTTCTCTATATCTTCACTAACACTTATTTGTTATATTTTTGATAATTGCCATTCTAACAGGTCTGAGGTGATATTTCATTGTGTTTTTGATTTGCATTCCCTTGATGATTAGTGATGCTGAACATCTTTTCATGTATCTATTAGTCATTTGTATGTTTTTGGAAAAATGTTTGTATTCTCTGCCCATTTTTTAATTTGATAGCTTTTTTTTGTATTGAGTTGTATGAATTCTTTATTTATTTTGGATATTAACCTCTAATCATTTGTATGATTTGCAAATATTCTCTACCATTTGGTAGGTTGCCTTTTCATTTTATCGATGGTTTCCTTTGCTGAGCTTAGTTTGATGTCATCCCACTTGTTTGTTTTTGCTTTTGTTGCTTTTGCTTTTGGTGTCAAATAAAAAATACCATTTCCAAGACTGATGTCAAGGAGATTACCTCGTATGCTTTCTTTTAGGAATTTTATGGTTTTAGGCCTTATATACAACTATTTAGACCATTTTGAGTTTATTTTTGTGTACGGTATAAGAAAGTGGTCCAATTTTATTCTTTTGTATGTGGCTGTCCAGTTTTCCTAACACTATTTATTGAGGAAATGGTCCTTTTCCTGTTGCGTATTCTTGGTCATAAACTAATCGACCATATATGGGTGGGTTTTTTTCCTGACTCTCTATTCTATTCCATTCATCTATGTGCCTGTTTTTATGCCAGTACTATACTGTTTTGATTACTAAGGTTTTGTAATATAGTTTGAAATCAAGAAGTGTGATGCCTTTAGCTTTGTTCTTTTTGCTCAAGATTGCTTTGGCTACTCTATTCCACACAGTTCTCTTCCCTACAAATGTTAGGATTGTTTGCTGTTTCTCTGAAAAATGCCATTGTACAATTGGTGCTGGATCTGTAGATTGCTTTGGGTAGTTGGGCATTTTAGCAATATTAATTTTTCCAATCCATCAACACTGAATATCTTTCCATTTATTTTTCTCTTCTTCAGTAGAGACAGTTTTACTATTTCTTTTCCAATTTGGATGCCTTTCATGTCTTTTTCTTGTCTGATTGCTATGGCTGGCACTTACAGTACTATGTTGAATAAAAATAGTGAAAATGGACATCCTTGTTTTGTTCCTGGTCTTAGAAAAAAAAGATTTCAATTTTCCACCATTGAATATGATTTTGAGCATGAGTACAAGTTATGGGTTTGTCATATATGGCCTATATTATACTGAATTAGTCCCTCTACACTCACTTCATTGGAAGTTTTTATCATGAATAGATGTTGACTTTTATCAAATGCATTGAGATGACCATATAATTTTTAACCTTCATTTTGTTAAAGTGTTGTACCATATTGATTAATTTGTGGATATTGAACCATTCTTGCATCCCTGAAATAAATACCACTTGATTGTGGTGTATAATCCTGATAATGTATTGCTGAATTTGGTTTGTTAACATTTTGTTGAGTATTTTTTGCATCTAAGTTCATCAAGGATATTGGCCTGTAATTTTCTTGTACTGTCCTTGTATTGCTGGCCTCATAAAATGAGTTTGAAAATATTCCCTTCTATTTTTAAAAGAATTTGAGAGGGATTGGTATTAATTTTTATTTAAATATGTGGTAGAATTCTTCCATAAAGTCATATGATTTTGGACTTTTCTTCATTGGAAGTTTTTGATTGATGATTCAATCTTTTTATTAGGAATGGGTTTGTTCAGATTTTCTATTTCTTCCTGATTCAGTCTTGGTTGGTTGTATATTCATAGGAATTTATTAATTTTTTCTAGGTTGTCAAAGTTGTTGAGATATATAGTCTATATAGTACAACCTTGGTTTGTGAGCATAATTTGTCTCAGAAACATGCTTGTAATCCAAAGCACTCATATATAAAAGTGAATTTCAAGAACCATTGGCTCGGTAGTGATCATGTGATATTTGGTGTCAGGTACTACTCACATTGCAAGACATCACTCATCAAGTTAAAATTTATTAGAAATGTTTGCTCGTTTTATGGAACACTCGCAGAACAGGTTACTCGCAATCCAAAGTTTTACTGTAGTTGTTTATAGTATCTCATACAATCCTTTTTTTGTATGGTATTACTTGTAATGTCTCTCCTTCATTTATAATTTTATTTACTTGAGTCCTCTCTTTTTCTTGGTTAGTCTAGCTAAAGATTCATCTATATTGTTCACATTTTCAAAAAAACCCCTGCTTTTGGTTTTATTTTTTCTATTGTCTTTTTCATTTCTATTTCATTTAGTTCCACTCTGATCTTTATTTCTTTTCTTCTACTAACTTTGGGCTTGGTTTCTAAAAAATTATTCCAGTTCCTTGTTAGGTTATTTATTTGAGGTCTTTCTTTCTTCTTAATGTAGGTGTTGCATCCCATAAGTTTTGCTATGGTGTGATTCATTTTATTTGTTTCAAGGTATTTTTTGGTTTGTCTTTTGATTTCTTATTTGACCCATTGGTTTTTCAATAGTGTGTTATTTGATCTCCATATATTAAATTTCTAGTTTTCTTCTTTTAATTAATTTGTGGTTTCATACCACTGTGGTTGGAAAAGATGTTTGATATAATTTCAATCTCAAATTTATTAAGACTTTTTTGTGGCTTAACATATGATTTATCCTGGAGCATGTTTCATGTGTGCTTGAGAAGAGTGTGTATTCTGCTGCTGTTGGATGGATGAAAGGTTCTATAAATGTCTGTTAGTCCATCTGGTTTAATGTGTCATTCAAGTCTAATGTCTCCTACTAATTTTGTCTGGATAATCTATTTGTTGATGAGAGTGGGGTATTGAAGTCCTCTACTATTATTATATTGCTATCTGCTTTTTCCTTTAGGTCTTTTCCTTAGGTTTCCTTTTTCCTTAGGTTAATATTTGCTTTATATATTTAGGAGCTCCTTGGTATTCTTGATATTTAAAAAAATGCTTTTGGATAATATGCCCCCCCCCTTTTTAATGAAGCTTTATAGACATCACCCTCTTTTTTTTTAAGTTTATTTTTTTGAGAGAGAGAGAGAGAGAGAGCGAGAGCGAGAGAGAGTGGGGGAGGGGGAGAGGGAGGGAGACACAGAATCTGAAGCAGGCTCCAGGCTCTGAGCTGTCAGCACAGAGCCTGATGTGGGGCTCAAACTCATGAATCATGAGATCATGACCTGAGCTGAAGTTGGATGCTTAACTGACTGAGCCACCCAGGTGCCCCAAGCCCTTTCTTTTTTAAATTAAAAAAAATATTTTTTAGAGAGAGAGAGAAGGAGAGGGGCAGAGGGAGGGAGGGGAAGAGAGAGAGAGAGAGAGAAAGAGAGAGAGAGAGAGAGAGAGAGAGAGAGAGAGAATCTTAAGCAGGCTCCATGCTCATGGAGCCTGATGTGGGGATCATAACCTGAGCAGAAATCAAGAGATGGATGCTCCACTGACTGAGCCACCCAGGCGCCCCAGGATGGCCCTTAAAATTTTTTTTTTATTTTGAGAGAGAGCGACAGAGAGAGTGTGAGCTGGGGAAAGGCATAGAGAGAAGGACAGAGTGAATCCCAAGCAGACTCCATGCTGTCAACACAGAGCCCGATGTGGAGCTTGATCCCATGAACCAGGAGATCACAACCTGAGCTGAAATCAAGAGTAGGATGTTCAACCACCTGAGTCACCCAGGCACTCCTGGCCATTTCTTAATATGAATAAAACAAGCAGAATAATCTTGGTTTAATGGAACATATATAAGCATGATATCTTTTGTCTTTGAGAAGATCACAGGTCTAACCAGAGGGACAATGTGGAACCACAGAAAAATTGATACTTTTTGAAAGGGTCACATAATGCAGGAAGCTAGCAAAGTGTTTTTTTGAAACACATGGTCATTCAATCCAGAACCAAGTTACTAGACCATGATAGCAGTCATGCCAAAAAGTGAGTTTCCTTTGTCTAGCTTTCAGGAAGTTAGAAGAAAAAATAATGTGGGACAAGCTAGAGAAAAAACAGGAGCAAAATACACTGAAGACATGCAGAGGCCACTTCCACCTAGTAAAGGCTCTGTCTGTAAGGTTACCACCCAGAAATCGAGAGAGCAGTAGTGCTCTCTACTTGGGCATCCTCAAATGATGAGAAGACTGGGTTTTGTAGTATTTCTTTTAGTCCTTCTTGTTTTGAATCCAAATGAACAAAATGAAAATGATTTTTGAGGCAGTGTCAAAACAGATTTCTCATGCCATGGAAATTTCCAGAACTTTGAAAGTTAGAGGTGGAATCTGTGGTAGAGGCAGTGGCATCAGAGAACACCACAGCAGTGCAGGGGGAGAGGCTGGTAACTCATCTGCCTCCACTTTCATCCTTGATCACACACCTGCACACCTTGTTTAGTTGTAGAACAGGTCATTCTAAATCAGAGGGAAATCCCATACATTATTATACAATTATCCCATCAATATCTGTTGAGAGTTGACAGTATGGCTGCCATTTTGCAGGGTGATACTGTGTGGTGGGGACTGAGACACCGTGTTTTCTGTCCTCAAGTCATTTATAGTCCAGAAATATCTGGAACAATACCTTATTTGTAAAAAGGCAGCATCCTGGTTTTTGTAGATTTGACTATTGGAGAGACAGTGCCCTTTGGATTTTACTATCCTTCTATTTCCTGTATGTGTGTATTTGTATATCATCAATTCATCTTCCTAAGACTTCAACCCAAATCAGTTATTTAGTGGATGGAGCCAAGGGATTGGCAGTAATCTACAAATTCACTCCAATATACCGTGTGTGTGTGTGTGTGTGTGTGTGTGTGTGTGTGTGTCTGTGTGTGTGTGAAATTGGACAAGCCATTTAAATCCCTAGAGGTTTGGTTTGTTTCTATCATCTGTGAGTGCTGTATTAACTGAGAACTGAGTACTCACATTAGAAAAAAATGAACTTGAAATCCCAATAAGGTTCTTCAAGTGTCTGGGTGGTCTGGGTCACATGTGTTCTAAATTCTGTTCTGAGCTAGTCCACTGACTTAGTGGCATTGTGACACCATCTAGTGCATCAACCTGGCCATGTAAGCCAAGGGGTCCTAGTCAAACATGTGATAAACATTCTCCTGCAGAATAATAATATCTCCCTAAGAGGAGTGTTGACCTTGGCTTCCATCACTGATTGAGAAGATAGAACATGAGGTTTAAATGCTGGCTCCAGCATTTACTGGCTGTATGACTAGAACTTGGGTGAGTTAATATTGCCTTTCTGAACTATTGCTTTAATTCATTATCAATGAAACAGGGCTAATAATATTTACTTTGTAAGGTCATAGCGATGAATGATGAACTACCCAGTAGAGTGTTGATATATAATAAGGGCACATGGTGGCTACCCAATGAATGGTGGCTGTGAATGAATGAATAGTCAGTGTTTTACTGTAGTGAGAATTCAGAGAGAAAAGAGACAAAGGGGAGACTTCATAATATTAAGGGATGTGAAGAAATTCCTGATAAATCATGACTAATGGGAAACTTTTTCTGAAGGAAGCTATCCAATCTCTTTCTCGTTAGGTTCTTTAAAATAAGACAGTATCCATTTGTTGAAAGAGTTTGCTGTAGAGCATATTACCTCCTGAGGTGTATTTTGGGTTCTGGGAAATGTCTTTTAGCAAGAGGAATCACTAGTGAGATTCACCTGTGAACCCAGGAGCTGATGCTTTTCACAAATTCATCCCTAATAAAGGTCCTACCTTCCCCCTTGGTGACAGGCCAGCTGGTTTGCCTTTGGCAGTTTTGTTTTCAAGTTTCCAGAAACAGAGCTCATATTGAAGCAACATTTACAGGTCCTTTAAAAATGACCTGAGATTGCCATGGAAACTGAAGTCAAAATGACAAAGTGCCAAGAGGAGGCATCCTTTGTTAATTGCTCATGAAGATAGATGAACGGAAAGTTTGGGCCTGGTAAAATGATAGATCTGTTCAAGAAAAGGAAATGAAAAAATAGGTAACAACACCCTTGGGAGGCCCAAAACAGCACTGTTGAAATCATTGACTCTGTGGAAGCATTTTGATTAGTTTCAGTTACACTACCTGTCAGATTTATGCTGGTGTAAAAAAAAAAAAAAAAAAGGAAGCTTATGTTACATTGACTATTATATGATTAAACTAAGAATCTCATGGAAGAAAAACAAAATGATCAGCATGTATACCTTTTGGTTAGACTTGCAGCCACCCCCCCTTTTTAAAACAAATTATGTAATTTCATCAAGGATTAAATAAGAATGAAAAAGACTGTTTCCTAAGTCTCAGTGAATTCAAGCACTTCAGATTTTTTCTATCATTATGTAAAGAAGTCATATCCCAGCTATCCAATGCTAAGTGTAGACTGCACAGTATTATAAAACACAATGTACTCTTACTAAAGTTTCATTTAAAACTTAAACATGTAGCAGAGATCAAAATTAAACCTCTACTTAAAAAGTATACCTTTGTTCACATGTTCTTTGTAACATCTATAGGCCTTTCAGATCTAATTTCTGTAGAACTCTCATACAGAAGCAGTTTGTAAAAGCTGTAGGTCATTAAGACTTGATGAGGAAGGTACTATTGTATGTAATTTCAAGGCAAATGGTTATTGGTGCCTAGTAAGCTTCTGGGAGAATGACTATTTAATTCTTCTTCATGAGTAAAGTTAAAAAAAATATATCTCATCATGAGGGTTGATGTGTGGGTGCTATTATGATGGTATTATTTCCAAGGACCAATGATGCCCAAATTCCGTTTTATGACTCACTCCTCCTCTGCAAAGGGTTCTTGACCTGACAGTGAAACTAAGGCACAAAAACTAAAGCGGAAACAAAATAACCAGAAAAAGTCCACTTAAATGGAATCCACTTAAAGTAAGGACCAAAATGTCATAGTAAACAAAGTAAAACAGGGTTGATAGGTATGATTTTGGAAAACTAAAATCAAAATTTATAAAAACAAATTTATTTTGCCTTATAATTAACAGCATAGTTTTATTTTTTATTATTATTATTTTTTAATGTTTATTTACTTTTGAGACAGAGAGAGACAGAGCATGAACGGGGGAGGGCCAGAGAGAGAGGGAGGCACAGAATCTGAAGCAGGCTCCAGGCTCTGAGCTGCCAGCACAGAGCCCGATGCGGGGCTCAAACCCACGGACCGTGAGATCATGACCTGAGCCGAAGTCGGATGCTTAACCGACTGAGCCACCCAGGCACCCCAACCACATAGTTTTATAATGACAGTTATGCACTAATCATTTGCTCAAACAAAAACATGTGTTAATTTTAGGGCTGTGGTACACTGTTAACTTTGGTGATGCTCAACAAACCAAGCTTCTTTGTATTTGTACTCTTATTAGTTCCTTACATATTGATTTTGGGCTTGGCCATGTTACTAGTTTTGGCCAGTAGAACATTAGCGAGGGTGATACAAGTAAAAGGCTGGTAAGTCCTTGCACACTGGGCCTTATTATCTTGGGATGCTTCTAGGAACCCATCCACCATGCTATGAGAAAACATGAGCAATCATGAGAGAAGCCCACGTGGAGGAGAACTGAGGCCCTCTAGCCAACTCCAAGTGAGCTCCTAGTCAGTAGCCGGTACTGATTTCTGGCCACGGAGGTGAGTCCATTTTATTTTTTATTTTATTTTTAATTATTTTTTAAAGTTTTAAAATTTAGTTTTGAGAGAGACAGAGACAGAATGTGAGTGGGTTAGGGGCAGAGGGAGAGGGAGACACAGAAGCAGAAGCAGGCTCCAGGCTCTGAGCTGTTAGCACAGAGCCCGACGTGGGGCTCAAACTCACAAGCTGTGAGATCATGACCTGAGCTGAAGTCGGACGCTCAACCGACTGAGCCACCCAGGTGCCCCTAGGTGAGTCCATTTTAGGTTTTCTAGACATTCTGACTTCAAGCCTACAACATGTGGAGCATAATAACTTCTGGGTCAACCCACAGAGATGTAAGAAGTAATAAATTGTGGGGTACTTGGGTGGCTCAGTCGGTTAAGTGTCTGACTTTAGCTCAGGTCATGATCTCGCAGTTTGTGGGTTCGAGCCACCCATTGGGCTCTGTGCTGACAGCTCAGAGCCTGGAGCCTGCTTTGGATTCTCTGTCTCCCTCTCTCTCTGTCCCTCCCCTGTTTACTCTCTCTCTCTATCAAAAATAAACATTAAAAAAAGGAGTAATAAATTGTGGTAAGTGGGGGGTGGTTTGTTATGCAGCAACAGATAACTAAAACAGAAACTATGACCTGGCATTGATTTTGGGTCTGGTAGAAGGAAGGGAGAAATTTGGAGGAACTACAAAAAGACTGTTAGTGGAGTCTGGAAGGGCAGTGAGGAAATTCCTATTGGAAGCTGAAGAACAGAGAACCTGAGTTATATGTTGGCAGAACAATGATCAAAACTGTTTGCTTGTGGTATTCCAGGAAACAGAGAGAGTACCTACTGAACTTGTGGATCTGACTAAGGAGATTTCTGGGAAGGATGTGGAAAGTGCCACTGGCTTCTTTTTGCTCCTGTGGTAAAGTACAGGGGGAACAAGCTGAACCAAAGAAGGAACTGTTCAGATTTCAAGCAGAACTTAGAACTAAAGAGGCTCTAACCATGTGGGTTTGTTAATAAAATTGTTTTTCACCCTCAGTCTCTACAAAAAAATTTCTCAAAGTATGAAATGACCTTCATTTGAAGATGAAATCCAAGGTGTTGGTAGTGAAATATGTCTTCAGGGTTCAGGTCTGTGTTATGGGATCTGAAAGACATAAGGAGTATCTCAAAGATCCTCTCAGACAAAGATATTTCTAAGAAGCTAAAGAGTATTTTCCCATGGGATGCTGATTTGCACTCCCTAAACAGAGAAAGGATTGTCTTGAAGAGATTTGTGTGTGTGATTTTGTTTATTAGGGTGAGTTATAATTTGATACATAAAAATGCAAAGTATGTACTGAAATTATACTGGCTTAGATTAAAAGGACAGAGACAAATTCAAAATAAGAAGGTGCCTTAAGATCCTCAAACTCCTCTGGGGAGGAGGAAGCAAGCCAAGGAAAGAAGCTTAGATGCAAGCCTGGGTCATTTCTCTTGCAAAAATAAGGATAGCTCAGAACAAAGTCTAGAGCACAGAGGGTGGAGGTAAGAGCCACAGAAAATCACTCTCAGGAAATTGAACTAGGTCATGATAAAAAAAAAAAACAAACAACAACACTGCCTATATGTGTCTGGCTGGATTTAAAAATTGCTATGGACCAGTAACGGCTGTGTTTTTCCCATTTTCAACCTTTTTGAGTAGAAGTACCTATTGAAGTTTTCCTTGCGTCTTCATTGTATGTTGACTGTGTGAGGATCAGAAAACTTGTGTCTTTAGTTGACACGTCTTCAGATCAAAAAGAACTCCACTCAGGAGACCTTGATCGCATCTAGACCTGACTTAGATGACGAGATTCTGTACTTGATGAGATAAGACCTTGAGAGCTTTGGAGAGGGTGAGTGTATTTTGAACGTGGGAAGGGCAGGACACATTAGAGGCCAGAGGGTGCTTTGTGGACTGTACTTTGGTGGTCCTTAGTGAAACTTACCTTCTGGTATTCCCTTCCTTATTGACTCTGGACTTGGCCACATGGCAAGTTTTGGAAAATGGGAATTTGGCAAATTTGATGCAACTGAGGACTTGATAAGCACTTGTACATTGGGAGTTGCTCTCTTGAAGCAATACTTCCTGAAACCTAGACACCAAACTATGAAAAGCCCAAGAAACCATATGGAGGAGAACTGAGGTCCCAGAAAACACTTCAAGCTAAACTCCTAGCCAATGTCTAGCACCAACTTTCAGCCATGTGAATAATGTCATGTTGGATTTTCTTATCAATCCAGCATCCTAGACAATATCATATGAAGTGGAAGAGCTACCAGATTAACTAATAGAATTGTGAGAAATGTTATGTTCTCATTCTTTTAAATTATTAAATATGTGGCTGGTTTGTTATGCAGCAATAGATAAACCAATCATGAAGCTAATAATTTTTATTTCATTTACTTATTTATTTATTTAATGTTTACTTATTTTGAGAGATAGAAAGAGTGTGAGTAGGGAAGAGGCAGAGAGAGGGAGAGAGAAAATCCCAAGCAGTCTCTGCATTGTCATTTGATTCCAAGAACCATGAGATCATGACCTGAGCTGAAATCAAGAGTTGGACGCTCAACCAACTGAATCACCCAGGTGCCCTGGGAGGCTAATAATTTTTGGATAAAATTGTGCAGTAGCAGGATAGAATATCTTTTACATTATGTTGAACTTTTGCCATATTATCACAAAAGAGCTATTTTTGTAAAAATAGTCAAAAGTTGTATTTACTTTTTCCCAAGCACTTTGTGAATCCGTTGACAGTTGAATATCTTTATTTATTTTTTAAATGCTTATTTATTTAAGAGGTGGGGTGGGGGGGAGACTGAGCCAGGAGGGGCAGAGAGAGAGGGAGAGACTCCCAAGCAGGCTCCATGTTCAGTGTGGATCCCAGTGTGGGGCTCAATCCCATGGCTGTGAGATCATGACCTGAGCTGAAATCAAGAGTTGGACGCTCAACAGACTGAGCCACCCAGGTGCCCCCTGAATATCTTTATTTTGAAAGTATCTTTTATGTTATCATTCTTGTTTATTTTCTCTTTGTTAACTGGCAAATTATGCTATATCATTTATTTCTGGCTTTGCATATATTTCAAATAGCTGTATAATATTTCTTTAATCAACTAATGAAATTCTGCATCTTTTGCAGTATTTACAATTTCTTTTCACAGTAGGCTTCTACTGTATTTGACTTTATTATCTGCTATAATGGTGAGGAAGATATTGATATCTTGAAAGGGAGGGGCTTTGGTTAGAGATTAATTTCTTCAGAAGTCAGTTTATTAATACATAGGTTTGCTTTATGATGACTTTGCTTCTCTTAAACAAGTCAGATATTGTACACTCATATACTAAGAGGTCCCCTGTACTGCCATAAATATAGCTGGGCAGGCCCTGGTACCAGACAATGCTGCACTTTCTGGTGAAAGCTGAGTTGAAGCATGTGTGTTTGGCTTATGGTCTAAGAGGAGTTTCCTACTTTTCACCCTGAATCTAAATCTTGGCACAACCCACTCAGGTCAAGCTTTGGGGAGGGAGAGAGCTAGAAAGAAGTCTGGGTCCCCACATCTGTCTTAGCATGCCATTATAGGTGTGAAAGAGGTGGGAAACAAAGAGATGAATGCCCTGAGAATTGATCTTTCGCACAGCCTGCACAGGAGGAGGCTGAAGAGAAAGAAGTTCTTGGTGGCCCTTAAAGGCACCAAGAACCTACTTACTGGTAGATGGGACCTAGTGAATGTCCTATGCTCTTATCAATAAAATTAGCAACTCTTCATCTCTTGTGGGAGGGTGGAGGAAGGAGGGGGTAGAGAAATAGAAAAGTAGAAAGGATGGAAGAATCCCATCCCTCTTCAATATCCATCTTATTGGAGGAGAATCTACCCATTGAGGGATGAGATGTGGGGAAGTCACAAAGATGAGGAATGGGGGAGTTCTTCCACTCTGAGGGCAGATCACTCTGTAATTTTTTCTTCATTCTCCCCCGTGGAAAAGAGGAGAGAGAACCAAGCAAAAGAATTGCGCCTCTGGGCAGAACCATTTTAGCAACGGACTAAGAGATGGTGCTCACAGGACATGAGCTTGTCTGAGTTGAAGTTCTCATTACTTGTTGTTGAAAAAAGTTGCATAATTTTTTAAAGCCAAGTTTTCCTAAAGGCTGGCACTAGAGCTAGAAGGGTATTGACTCCAAGGGATGCTTGAAGTGGAGGGAGCAGGTCTTGAGAGAAGATCTGGAGGTGGGGACAAGATCAAGTTGTAATGGAGGAGCACAAAGACGGGAAGGAACGGGTGTACTTTGAATTGGTTTACTTTAAATTTTTTTTAATGTTTATTTATTTTTGAGACAGAGGGAGACAGAGCGCTAGTGGGGGAGGGGCAGAGAGAGAGGGAAACAGAATCCAAAGCAGGCTCCAGGTTCTGAGCTGTCAGCACAGAGCCCAACGCGGGGCTCAAACCCACGAACTGTGAGATCATGACCTGAGCCGAAGTCGGATGCTCAACCGACTGAGCCACCCGGGTGCCTCTGAATTGGATTACTTTAAAGGGTTGTTCCAGAAGAGTTAGATCTACTTTTTATTGGTAAATGTTATGCTTAGTTATGTCCACAAAACTAATTTTTATAAATAATTAGGATATTTATAGTTATTTTATAGCATAGCTATAATCTATCCCTTTAAACACACAAATTCAATACACAGGAACATTTAAATGAAATAACCAGTTTTAGTGTTGAACAAACTTCAGAAAGCTGATGTACATTTATAGCTACAGAACATGTGCATTCATTAATTCATTCAACAAATTTGGAGCACCTGATGAGTGCCAGTCACTATATCTAGTGTTCATATTATTAAAGCAGATTCAGGAAACTCATTTTTTTTTAAGTTTATTTATTTTGAGAGAGAGAAAGAGAGAGAGAGAGAGTGAGTGCACGTGTGGGAGAGAGGGAGCAGAGAGGGGCAGAGAGAGAGAGGGAGAGAGAATCCCTCATGGAGCCTGACACAGGGCTTAAACCCATGAACTGTGAGATCATGACCTGAACCAAAATCAAGAGTTGGACACTTAACCAACTGAGCCACCCAGGTGCCCCTGGAAACTTTTTTCTAAAAGCTGTAATGTATAAAGTGGGGTCACTGGCACTAAGTCTTAATGTTTTTAAATGGAACAAATGTTTTAAGTGGAACAAAGTCAGTAATGGAAAATTTGGAAAAAGCAGATATTCTTGTACAAAGTACTTTACCTTAGGTGTAGAAGTTGCTAGAATACTGACCACTTATTCCTTGGCAATAAGAGCAGGGATAGAAAGGTTAATAAATGCAGAGTGCAGGTGAAGAATCACTTAGGGAAAAACCACTAATTGTAATGCCTTTAGGGTTTTGTTAAAAATGCATCAGTTGGATACCAAAAAAGGCCATAATCAGTGCTATCTACTTTCAATTATGTTTCAGAGCAGTATTTGTTAACCCCTTTAATGTGATGCTTTCATAGTAAACATAAGAACACCCAAACTTCTACACTTTCTATTCATTTCTAAACAGTCCTCACAATGTCCTACCAAGCCAAAACGCCTATGAGACTCTTCCCCCAGAATAAGAGACCATTTCTCCAGCAAGCTTTTCAACAGGATTTTAATTCTTCTGTCAGCTGGCAAAAACATTGAGCCAGCAGATTGAAAACACACAGCGGTGTGTATATTTGGAGTCTTTGTAAACTTTCCCATGCATGCAATGCCATTGGCTTTGCACATCCCACCCCCCCCCCCCCCCAGCGGATACTGACAGATACTGATGAGCTGAGATATCATGCAACTGCTCAGAGGTGAAAAACGGTGTATGCAGTTTTGCATTTGCAGTCTATTGAGTGGGCCCAGCTGCGGGCCTCCCCTGCAGCAGGGGGGCGCTTCCCTTTAAAGAACTTTGCTCCACTTCAGCCTCCGTGGCTTCCAACACTTCCCCAGGAGATTTCACTTCCTATGGGAAAGAGCCACTGTTGACACTGTCTCAGGGAAACTCATGGCAGCTTTGTGATAATCACACATATACGCTCTTTCCACCCCTCCTTAACGTTGGCTTGTTTTTTTTTTTTTTTTTCCCTTTCATTCCAGGGACATTGATGTGAAAGGAAGGTCAATGAAAACCACCTTGCTTTCAGTCTGAGGGTTAGTTGTACTCTAACATGAAAAACGAAGATTTTCTTTCAGAGACTGGCCTGGCATGCTTAACCCTTAACCTTGTCAGTTACAAGGACGTTTAAACATTTAAATGAAGGCGTTTCAGAGGATGTTGAACTAGAAGATTTTCAAGTTGCTTTCTCAGATAAAGGTTGTTCTTTGTCAGATAAGGTTATGTCTTCAAAGGCACTTTTTTTTTCTTTCCCCAACTTATCGATGGTACCAGTTTGACTTTTGGTGGATGTATACCCCAAGGGCACATAGTCTCTGCTTTATTCATTTCTATACTCTCAGGGACTGAAAAGTGCCTGATGCACAGTAGTTGAAAGGTAAATGTTGATAGTTATTTGTTGAAACAAATATAGAGTGATTACTATAGAGTATAGAGTATAAAATGCTCAACCCATGCCTCATATTTCCATTTAGTATCTAAAAATTTACACAAGAGGATGTTGGGAACTTGATTTGATAAAATTACAACAGGAATTCTTGATTACCTGAAAAATGAACTAGTCTCCCTGTTTCTGTTTTGCCAACCACTGCCGTTGGCGGTGACTTTGTCAAGCAGTAGAGTGAGGAAGCAAGCATAGCGCATTGTTATGGGGTGCTTGTCCACCCCAAACTTAGCTCGTTTTTCTTACTGAAATGCATATACTTAAAATGGCACAGATTAAGATGTCTATCAAGAGGTTAGGCCCCTGTTTCTGTCCTCTCCTGACAGGACAAAACTGTCATAGACTCATAGTCACTGGAAGGGTCATTTAGTCTAAATATTAGTCCCCAAATTGGATGTAGTTTCAACTACTGTAGGCGATGGCCACATGTTCTAAACCTTCCTTCTGAAAATGTACCATGCATTAATGTTTTTTTCTCAGCAGTCCCATAACATTCCTGTTATAGAGCAAGATTCCAACTGTTTTAACATACCAAGTTATCTTATAAGAAAGAGGCCCCATTTGGGAGCCAGGGGACCCCAGGCAGGGATTCTTAACCCCATACCCCATTCCCAGCACCCCCAACTGCCTGTAGTTATGTGACCCCGGGGAAGGCATTTCACCTCTTGGGACTCTAGCTTCTTTATCTGTGAAATAACATTGGCTTCCTGCCTCCCAAGGATACCAGAAGGAAGAATGAGTTAACATTTACATAGCTGCATTGGGAAACTCCAAGAAAGGCAATGCATAAGTAGGACATGTGATATAATAGAAAGAATGTCTTTTATTTTTAAGTTGGTCTTTGGTCAATCTTTCTGGGTCTAATCTCTATGTATAATAACAAAAGAACAGGCAAGTGTAAAAGAAAGCTCTGAACCTAATTCAGGTAGGATCACTCTGAATGATAGCTGCTGGGGTGTTTTGTTCATTTGTTAACTTTGGGGTGAGGTAACTTGCTATCGGGAGAAGCGTTTGACTCGGGACTGTATTTAGGCAAATCAGTAGGCAATCCTATTGGAGAAGAGCAGTTGGCATAGATGGACTGGTTGAAATTTGGAGTTTATCAAGATGGTAAGCTCCCAGAGGGTAGGGATTCTGTCTTGCATCTTTATGCCTCCCGTATCTTTCCAGAGCCTGACATAGAGCTGCTAATTAGTTAGTGTTTGTCTAGTGAGTGCACTAGGATCTGAAGTGTAGCCTCACTCTTTGCCTGTATTGTGTCCTTCTTCCTGAATTGCAAATTGGGAGTAATGATACCCTCTTTGCAGGCTACTGTGAGGGTTAGATGACTGATATGTGTAAAGTGCCCAGCGCACTGTCTGACACACTTTTGGGGCACATAATCACAATAACTGTTGTCTCTCTCACCACTAATGTTGGGGACACAGGGTAGTGCTATGGCCAAAGTACAGAGGGGTCTACATCCTGACCTTGATACCTATCAGTTCCCAGAGAGTAATGGTTTAACTTTTTGAAACTTGGTTCCTCATCTGTGTAAGAGGGTGCTAAAATTTGATCCACTTAGCAGCTCAATATCTACACTATAGTCCAGTATAACAAAGGGTCTGGTGTCCTTTTAAAGATCTTTTGTTGTAACATACATCAAGAAAATACATGGAACATATTTATGAAACAGAGTTAATGACTGTATGGCTACCACCAAGGTCAAGACATGGAACATTGCCAGCACCCCTAGAACCCATCATGTGCACACAGATCATTTCTACTCTTCTCTCATTTAACATTATATCATGTGCACGTCCTTTGGAATTTATAAAATTTATGTTTAATTGTGATAACCTACTGGAGTACATAAATGTGCGACAATTTGTGAGGCAGTCTCTGTTGACAGGGTGGTTCCCATATACTATATTAAGTCCTTATAAACACAGATCTGTTTTGTTCCCCTTTTTGTAATATTTTATTTTTGAAAATTATTTTATTTTTTATTTTAGAGAGGGAGAAAGAGGGCATTTGAGTGGAGAAAATGGGCAGAGGGATAGAGAAAGAATCTTAAGCAGACTCCACACTCAGTGCGGAGCCTGATGCAGTGCTTGATTCCATGACTCTGAGATCATGACCTGAGCCAAAATCAAGAGTTGGATGCTTATCCAACTGAGCCACCCAGGCGCCCCTGTTTTGTTCTCCTGATATGCAAGTTGCTCCTTGCATAGTTACTACCATTTCAAGAATTGTAGCTGTACAATATACTTTAATATCTGGAAGGGCAAAATTATTCGTGCTAATCCTCTTTTAAACACATCTTAACTATTCCACTTATTAATTTTCCTTTTTTTTTAGTTTGAAGCATCCTCAAATGGACAGAAAAGTTGCAGATTAAGTACCAACAAATTTTTTTCCTGAACCATTTGAGAATAAATTGGTCCATGATGCCCCATTATCTGCAAATTAATTAGTGTGCATTTCCTACAATCAAGGGCATAGAAATAGAAAATTAGCACTGATATATTACCATCATTGAAATGTCAGGCCTTATTCAAGATTTATCACTTGTCCCAATATTGTCCTTTATAGCAAAAGGACCCAGTTCAGAATCATACTTTGCTTTTACTCTTTTGCATGTCTTTTCCATCCCCTTCAATCTGGAACAGCTGCTGGGTCTTTCTTTGATTTTTGTGAATTTGACACTTTCAAAGACCATAGGCCAATTATTCTGTAGAATATTCCTCAGTTTGGTTTGTCTGATATTTCTTCACTATTATATTCATGTAACACACCTTTAGCAGGAACATGATAGAAGTCATGTTGTTCTCACTGCGTTTTATCAAGTGTCACATGATTTCAATATGTCCCATTACTCAGGTGGTTTCTGCCAGACTGCTCCAACTATAAAGTTATCCTTTTTGTCCTTTGTAATATATAAATATGTTGCTGGGAGCTATTTGTAACTATGTAAATATTCCTGAAATGTTTTTCATTCATGGATTTACTATTGTAAATGGTAAACTACAGTAAAACCTTGTGTTGTGAGCAACTTGTTCTGCGAGTGTTCCACAAGATGAACGACATTTATTTTTTCTTTTTAATTTTTTAATATTTATTTTTGAGAGAAAGAGACAGAGCACATATGGGGGAGGGGCAGAGAGAGAGAGGGAGACACAAAATCTGAAGCAGGCTCCAGGCTCTGAGCTGTCAGCACAGAGCCCAATGCGGGGCTCGAACCCACAAACCATGAGATCATGACCTGAGCTGAAGTCAGCTGCCTAATTGACTGAGTCATCCAGGTGCCCCCATGAGCAAACATTTCTAACAATTTTAACTTGATAAATGAGCGATGTCTTGCAATATGAGTAGTATTTGATGCTGAATGTCACATGATCACAAGTGAGACATTGGTTCTTGAAATTCAGTTTGATATACAAGTGCTTTGGATTACACGCATATTTCTGGAACAAATTATGCTTACAGACCAAAGTTTTACTGTATTTATAATTACAATTATCATGCATAGTAAACTATAGGTTATAATCCATTATTATCATTATTAATTTTAATTGATCACTGGAAGCTCCTTCAGGCTAGGCTGTGTGTGTGTGTGTGTGTGTGTGTGTGTGTGTGTGTGTGTGTATGTATGTGAAGATGTCCCCATAGTCTTAGTGCAGTCTTAGGCTTTAACAACTTCAGAAGTACAAGTGCTATAAATTAACAAAAAAATGTCATTGGGAAGTTTCGTTATTTATACTTGTTTACACTTAGCTTTTTGAATTTTGAGTAATAAATTTTTATTTTAAGGTTTGTTTGAACAGTTTTATGGATGAGAATTTCTGAGACCAGTGGCTTGGTTCCCATTAGGGGAAGTTTCCTGGCTTGGTCAGATCTGTCATTGGATGTATCTCCATTAGATTTTTTTCTTGTGAGATCACATCAAACTGGCATGTATGCATAAAATCAACTTTCTTCCAACAAACTAGATAACCTAGGTGAAATGGACAAATTCCTAAAAGGCACAAGTTGCCAAAACTGACTCAAAAAGAAACAGAAAATCTGAATGGATTTATAACAGGTAAAGAGATCGAATCAGTAATCAAAACACTTTTGACAAAGAAAAGCTCAGGAACACATGGTTTCACTGGTATATTCTATGAAACATTTAAAGTGCTAATACCAATGCATCATAAAATCTTCCAGAAAAAAAAAAAAAAGATGAGAGGAAACTCTCATTCATTCAATGAGACCAGTCTTACCTTGATACCAAAACAAAACAAACATCATCACAAGAAATGAAAAATATAGACCACTATCATCACAAGAAATGAAAAATATAGACCACTATCTCTTATGAATATAGATGCAAAAATCCTCAAAAAAAAAAACCTAGCAAACTGACTCTAGCAACATATAAAATGGATTGTACACCATAACCAAGTGGAATCTGTCCCAGGAATGCAAGGTTGGTTCAACACATGAAAATTAATACACCATCTTACTAAAATTAGAAGATAAAAATCAGATGATTGTAAATAGACAAAGGAAAAACATTTGGCAAACCCAATACTCTAATGAGAAAACATTCAACAAATTAGAAATTCGAAAAAGGAGGGAACATGCTCAACGTGATAAAGGTCACCTGTGAAAAGCTCAGGTGGAATATTTGTCATATTCATAACAAACTATTAAATGAAATTAGTTAAAAAAAAGATTGAGGGGAGAGGAAATTGGCAGTGACTGTTTATGGGTATGGTGTATCCTTTTGGGGTGATGAAAATATTCTGGAATTACATAGCAGTGATGGTTATGCAACATTGGAATATACTAAAAACCACTGACTTGTACACTTTAAAGGGGTGAATTTTATGGAATGTCAGTTAGGTCTCAATAAAAAAAGCAAAACAAATGAGAGTCTCTAATGAAAACCCTCATTTTTTGTATGACCTGAAAGCTAGAATTTTAAAGGAAATCTTTTATGTCACTGGGGAGTAACTGATGAAAGTTTTACAAAGTTTAAAAATTGACTAGAATCATGTATGGCACAATATAGTAATTAAATAAATTTAAAACAGTTTTCTTTGTTTTTTTTTATATCTTATTTTAGAGAAAGAGAGAGAGAGAGAGAGAGAGAGAGAGAGAGAGAGAGAGAGAGACAATCTTAAAGCAGGCTCCAGGTTGAGTGTAGAGCCCGATGTGGGGCTTGATCCCATGATCCTGGGATCACGACCTAAGCCAAAATCAAGAGTTGAATGCTCAACTGACTGAGTCACCAAGGTGTCCCTAAAACATAGTTTTCTTTGTATACCATTGACATACACTAAACTGCATATGTTAAAATGTACATTTTGGTAGGTAAGTTTTGACACATGAATACACTAAAGAGAACATGACCACAGTAAAAATAACTAGCATATTCATTATCCCCAATGGTTTCTTTATATCTCTCTGTAATTCTACCTTCTCACAATCTCTCCCTGGGCTCTAGGCACCCCCTAATCTTATTTCTGATACTATATATCAGTTTGCATTTCTTGGAATTTTGTATAAAAGAAACCATATGATGTACTCCTTTTTTAAGAGTCTGGCATCTTTCACTTGGCATAATTATTTTGAGATTCTTCCATGTTTTGTGTGTGTTAATAGTTCATTCCTTTTCTGCTGAGTAATATTTCGTTGTCTGTCAGTTAGTTTACCCATTTACCTGTGGAAGGATGTTTGGGTTGTTTCTAGTTTTTAGCTATTTCAAATAAAGCTGCTATGGACATTGATATACAAGTCCTTGTATGGAATATGCTTTAATTGTCTTGGGTAAATACCTGGAGTAGAATGGCCTGATCATATTTTTAGCTTTTTAAGAAACTGTCGGGGTGCCTGGGTGGCTCAGTCGATTGAGTGTCCAACTTCAGCTCAGGTCATGATCTCATGGCTCGTGGCTTCAAGCCCTGTGTCTGGCTCTGTGCTGACAGCTCAGAACCTGGAGCCTGCTTCAGATTCTGCCTCCCTCTCTCTCTGCCCCTCCCTCTCTCTCTTGCTCAAAAATAAATAAGCATTAAAAAAATTAAAAAAAAAGAAACTGTCAAATTGTTTTCCAAAGTGGTTGTATTGTTTATATTCCCACCAGCAATGCATGAGAGTTCCAATTCCTTCACATTCTCAGCAGTACTTGGTATGGTCAGTCTCTTTAATTTTTGCTCTTCTGGTAGATTTGTAGGGATATCTTGCAATGGTTTTAATGTGCATTTCTCTAATGACTAACAATGTTAAGTATTTTTCCATTCAATTGGTTGCCAACCTAACTGCAAGTAAAGTGTCTGTTCAAGTATTTTACCCATTTTTTATATTGGGTCATTTGTCTTTTTTTTTAAATTGGGTTTTGAGAATTCTTTTGTGTCCAGATATGCATCCTTTATAACATATATGCTTTGCAGATATTTTCTTTCAGTCTATAGCTTGATGTTTCATTCTCTTCACAGTGTCTTTTGAAAAGCAGAAGTTTTAAATTTTGATAAAGCCCAATTTTTGTCTAACCCAAGTTAGGAGAGGTTTTCTCTTAAAAGCTTTAGAGATAATTTTTGCATGTGATGCAAGGTATGGATTGTAGGTTTTTATTTTGTTTTTATTTGTTTTTTGGCATAGAGATATCCAATTGTTCTAGCACCATTTGTTCAAAACACGGCTTTTCTTCAATGGATTGCTTCTGAATCTTTGAAGAAAATAGTTGTAGAAAATCATATATATATATGAGCTTATTTCTGCACTCTTTATTCTGTTTCATTGATCTATGTGTCTGTATTCACACCAAAGCATGCTTTATTGATTACTCTAAGTTTGTAGTAAGTCTTAAAATGAGGTAATGTTAGCCTTCAAACTTTGCTCTTTATTTTTCAAGTTATTTTGGCTATTCTAAGTTCTTTGCATTCTGTATGAACTTCGGAATCTGCTTGTCAGTTTCTACTGAATAGTCCACTGGGATTTTGATTGGGATTACATTGAATTTGCAGATCAGTTTGCTTAAAATTGACACCTTAACAATATTGAGTTTCTTGACCTATTGGTAAAGCATATATCATGATTTTTCAAAGTTCTTCAATTTCTCTCAGTAAATATTTTATAGTTTTCAGTGTACATTCTTTCACATATTTTTTAATGAGATGTATTCTTAGGTATTTCATGTATTTTGATGCAACTATAAATAGGTATTTTTTAAATTTCAGTTTCCAATTGTTCATTGTTAGTACATAGAATACAACTGATTTTTGTATATTGATCATGTATTCTGCACCTTGTTAAACTTGCCTATTAGTCCTAGTAGCTTTGCTATAGATTCACTTGTATTTTCTAGATAGATGATCATGTAAGCTATAAATAAGTAGAATTTACATATTCCCTTTTCAATGCGTTTTACTTCTTTTTATTGCCTAACCCTGGATAGAACCTTCAGTAATTTGTTAAATAGAAGTGGTGAGAGTGGTGTTAGGTGGAAATATTCGGTCTTTCACATTAATGTTAGCGGATTTTTGACAGATGCTCTGCATCAGGTTGAGGAAATTCCTTTCTATTGCTAATTTGCTGAGAGTTTTTAGTTAAGAATTCTCTCTTATTCTCTCTTTTTTCTTTTTGTAATCATGTAACATGTATATTTCTGAGTTCATAAAAGCTTGAAATAGCACTAAGACTTTTGGGACAAAGGTGTATATTCATATACAGATAGTCACATACAGTTACATTTATTTCTATATTATTTAAAAATAATTTATATTATATTGAAAACAATGAACCACAGGGTTTATTCCGTTTTTCTTCCTTTCCATATTTTTAGCTCCTTTCTCTGACAGTAGAAAACTGGCTTCCATTATCCTTAATATATTTGTTTATTTGGTCAACTTCCTGTGTGTATCCATTCTCCCATCACTGCCACCATCGCATATCTCCTGCAGATGCACTTGGCCTCTGATACTCGCTGCTGGTAACTTCCTGATATGGACACTCTCTTTACCTTGCTAAGCCTCTGACTCCATGCCCTGAGCTGCCCTTCTGCATGGACACCACCTTACTCTAACCATCCTCTGACACTCTGCACTTGTTATCACCTTCCACATGGAAGCCCTTTCCCCTGGCTTATGCACTGACATCCTGTACTGTACAACTATGTGAATGTCCTCCTTACCCCTGTTGGCTTCTGAAGCTCATGTTGGGCTGTACCCATATGAGGCCCCCTCTTTGCCCTACTTAGACATGAATCTCTGAAAAAATTGCTCTCCCCCATGGTTATCTTCCTCACCTTCTTGGGCTCCAAAGCCCATGACATGCTGTTCATATGCAGAGACACCCCCCAGCCCTGCTGGAGCTCTGATATCCTACACTGGGCCACTCTTTTGCATGGATCCCTCTTTACCCTTCGTGGCTCATTCCTGTGGTGGGCAGTTGTATTCTGAAATCTACTTCCTTTATTTGGTCTCCTATATCCCTCCTCCCATCCCAGCTTGGAGATGTAATATGCTTGGTCCAAACCAAAGGGTTTAGGACTGAGTTTTTCAGGAAATAATATGAAGAAGAGGAAGAAGAGGAAGAACTCACTCATTTGCTTTTTGCGATTAACTTAGAATAATTTTTTAAAATCAAACTCAAAAAAGTTCCATTGTGTTTTTGAATGAGATTTTGTTAAACTTATTTTAGAAGGAAAGGCATATTGACAGTACTGGCTCTCTCCATCTTTAGAAGATTCCATCACTAATGGAACTGTCATGTTTCATCATCGCAGAAGAGTCTCCATAAGGCAATTGTAGCCACAGTTAAGGTCAGCTAGCACTATAATTAAGGTCAAAGCTCAGCATGCTTCAGGGTACTGAAGTGAGTAGAGTATAACACTAGTTCTGGCCAAATTTATTGATATTGATGCATTTACTAGAGAGTGTAGGTTTAAGTACTTCCAGAGATGGCTCAATAAGTTACTTGATTGGTTGACTAAAATTTGGATTCAATGATAGCACGTATTTAATGAGATTGAGATGTCATAGCTTCCAAGGCATAATGTGCAGGAGGGAATCCAGAGGTTTAGGGGGTTAGGGATATCGAACTAAATGTTTTATGCATTACCTGCACAGCCAGCTCACAACTACATTCCACAAGATGGCCCAAAGATACTCCCTTCCCAAAGGCAATGAGATATATGTTAGTGAGGGGAGCACCTGCATCCTTAAAAATCTCTGTGGTTGCTCACCTTTCTAGGAAAGGTATGACTATAGATGCTGTTGTTTAGTTGGGTTCCCAGATTTTAAAGGGGATGATGGGATTTTGAAGTAGCAGGGGACAAGTGGTAGCCTTTAACTGCCTAAGACAAGGTGAGGATATCCAAGGTAAAGGGCAGGAAGGACATAATAGTAATCAGAATGTTTTGAATGGCAGAGATCTTTGGCAGTGGCTAGTTGATCATGGTATAGAGTCTGCTAGAGTATTGCTTGGTCTGTAGAACAGGAAAAACTGTAGGCCTCATAGCAGAAAACCAGACTTAAGTTGTCACAGAGGAGAGCTGAAGCTTCTTACTCAGTTTCCAGACATAAGTAAATTCACAGAGACAGAGCCCCTGGATTGCAAGATAGACCAGGTACCCTTAAGGAAGGACTCGACACCATTGCCACAAGTATACATTGTAAATATTCTTCTAAGATTTCTTTAAAAGGACCAAAGGCAATTTACTAGAATGTGCACTGGAAAAAGGAAATACCAAGACCTTTTGGGGGATTACTAGACCCTGGCTCTGAAATGGCTTTGAAATCCCAGAGGGTCCCAAAATCAAAGTGAAATTTTACCATGTTCAGATTGTAGATGAAGTTTAGGTCAAATCAGACCCATATTGGGCCGGTTTGGTCCAGAGATTCAGCTAGTGGTTATTTCCCCAGTTTCTGAAGGTATAAATGGAAGAGACACGGTTGACAACTGGCAGAATCCCCACATTTGCTCTCTGACCCATGGGTGATGGCCACCGTGGTAGGAAGGGGTAAGTGGAAGCCCCCTAGGACTTCCATTCATACCGAGACAGTAAATCAGAAGTAAGACAGTATCCCTGGGGGGATTGCAAAAACTAATGCTGCCACTGAAGGCTTGAAAGAAGTGTAGATAGTGGTATGTAGTGTAAGCCCGGATAGTTGGTTATTTTTTTCTTTTTTTCTTTTTTCTTTTTTTGTGATGCAAATTCTTGATTTAAGCTTTGATTGCTGAGGCAAGCACTTCAAAGAAGCATGCACTTCAAAGACAGCTATCTTGAATGAACACAGTGCCAGCCACAGGACTGGATGAAGAGTCAAGCTGCCCCGAGTCTCCTTTCTTTTAGAGATCTTAGTTGATTTTGATAACCGAGCATTTGGGCTGCTGGTTTTTCTCTTCCCAGGCCTTAATTTTCTGCTTTTATGTTTTAAACTCATCAATAAAGAATGAGTCTGCTAAACCCTAGGCATCCCACCCTCAATCCCAATAAAAGCAGAACTCCAGCCTCCTGCTCTCTCTTCCTACCCATCACTTTGCTCTGTGGCCTCAGGTGTGCCATGCAATTTGCAGGACTTGTAAGAAATATACTTGTTTTTCAAAGTTTCCTGATGGCTATTGCTGATGGTGTCTTGCAATCATAATAAGAACCACAAGGGCTGGTCCAGCCACAGCATTGGTTATCAATAGGCTGAGACCGATGCAAAACATGATACTACGCATCTCCATTGAACTCATCAGTTTCGCCTTTGCAAAAGTCACATGGATCTTGAAGAATGAGTGAAGTCTACTATAAACTAATGAGGTGATAACTAAAGTTTCGGATGCTGTTTGAGATGTAGTATCTTTCCTGGGGCACATTGACATGTTCCTTGGCATTTGCTTCACAGCTCCTGACCTGGTATATGTCCTTTCCTCCATATCAATTTGTAAATACCACCAGAAATAGTTTGCTTTTACTTATCAGGGCTGACAGTACACTTTCACAGACTTGCCTCAGGGTAAACCAATTCTGTTGTTACATTTATTCTGCAAGATTTTGATTGTCTTGACATTCCACAAAACATCATACTCTACCTTGCTGATGGACATGATGATGATTGGATTTGATGTTCATAAAGTGGCAAATACTTCAGGGAGGTTCTAATGTGAACTGGAAGGTGGGCGATCCCACAAAAATTCAAGGGCCTGTGACCTCATTGAAGTTTCTGGAGCTTTAATTTTTTTTTAATGTTTATTTATTTTTGAGAGAGACAGAGACAGAGCATGAGCGGGGTAGAGCAGAGAGAGAGGGAGACACAGAATCTGAAGCAGGTCCCAGGCTCTGAGCTGTCAGCATAGAGAGCCTGACATGGGGCTCCAACCCACAAACCCTGAGATCATGACCTGAGCTGAAGTAGGAGGCTCAACTGACTGAGCCACCCAGGCGCCCTGAAGTTTCTGGTGGTTTAATGTCACTTTTCCAAAGTGAAAGTAAAGTTGCTGTTCTTTGGACCACCTACAATGAAAAAAGAGGAAAAATGCTTGCTGAGCCTTTTTGTATTTGGGGAGTACTTGACTGTGTTACTTGGCTCATCTACAGAATCAACTGTAAGGCTACCAGTTTTAAGTAGAGACGAGCAAAGGGATGCCCTGCCATGAGTTCAGGCTGTAGCCTAAGCCACCGTATCACTTGGGCCTTTTTACCCATCAGGTTCAATGATAGTTAAAATGTCTGTGGCAAATGGGCATGCTGTAAGGAGCCTCTGGGTGAAGACCAACAGGCTAGTCACAGCACCAAGCTGTAGGATTTTGGAGCAAATCTATGCCTTGTGCTGGATATGAGGATTTTCCTTTTGAAAAATAGCTTCTATCTTGCTATCAGGCCCTGGTAGAGAATGCCTCACCATGGTGTATTGGGTGACCATGTGATCTGAGTTTCCCATCATGAACTAGGTATTGTCTGACCCACCAGCCATAAATTGTGTGTGTGTGTGTGTGTGTGTGTGTAGCAATCTATGGTCAAATGGGAATGGTTTGTGAAAGATTGAACAAGGAAGGTCCAAAATACAAGTAAGTTGAATAACAAGTGGCTTAGATTCCTTGTTTTTTAAAATTTATTTATTTAAAAAAATTTTAATGTTTATTTATTTTTGAGAGAGAGAGAGAGAGAGAGAGAGCGCGCATGAGTAGGGGAAGGGCAGAGAGAGAAGGAAGCACAGAATTCAAAGCAGGCTCCAGGCTCTGAGCTATCAGTACAGAGTTCGATGTGGGGCTCGAACTCATGGACCACAAGATCATGACTTGAGCCGAAGTTGGACGCTTAACCAACTGACCCACCCAGGTGCCCCTTATTTATTTATTCTGAAAGAGAGAGAGAGAGAGCATGTAGGGGAGGCGCAGAGAGGGAGAGGGAGAGAGAGAATCCCAACCAGGCCCCATGCTGTCAGTGTCCCTTATTTATTTATATTGAAAGAGAGAGAGAGAGAGAAAGAGAGAGAGAACATAGGAGAGGGGCAGAGAGATAGGGAGAGAGAACATCCCAAGTAGGCCCCGTGTTGTCATTGTGGAGCCTGATGTGGGGCTTGAACCCACTGACCATGAGATCATGACCTGAGTCAAAAATCGAGTCAGATGCTTAACTCACTGAGCCACCCAGGCGCCCCTTAGATTCCTTTGACTCTGAAGGTGCATTGCCCCTTCCTTTTCCTTCATCTGTGGCCTCTTGGCCATGTTCCTGATGACCAGTTGACTCAGGAAGAAATAACTTAAGCCTGGTTTACAGATTGTTTTGTATTTCAAATGGGTATCACTCAGTGCTGCTCAGGCCCGAACATGAAGGACATTGGTGAAGGAAACTACTCCCAGTGGGTAGAGCTTCAAGCAGCACGTTTAGTTGTACACTGTGTCTAGACTCAGAGATGGCAGGTAGTATGGAAAGACACTAACTTCTGGATGGTTGTATTGAGCTGGTTGGATAGTATATTACTAGTCAGGGTTCAACCAGAGAAACAGAAGCCATAGGCTTTTTATATATGAATATGGCATATATGTAATATATACTCTCAGCCTTATATATATAAGCCTTATATATAATATATAATCTGAGCCATATATATATGTGTGGATATGGATATGGATAGGGGCACCTGGGTGGCTCAGTCAGTTAAGCGTCTGACTTCGGCTCAGGTCATGATCTCATGGTCCATGAGTTCAAGCTCCATGTCAGGCTCTGTGCTGACAGCTCAGAGCCTGGAGTCTGCTTCAGATTCTGGGTCTTCCTCTCTCTGCCTCTCCCCTGCTCATACTCTGTCTCTTTCTCTCTCTCTCAAAAAAAAAACATTAAAAAATATGTATAAGGATATCTATAGTTACATATACTTAGAATATAGATGTGTGTATCTATCTATACGCATATACATAAAAGGAGATGAATTGGTTCACATGATTGTGGAGGCTGAACAGTCCCCACGATCTGCCATCTGCAAGCTGGACACCCAGGAAAGCCGGTGGTGTGATTCAGTCTGAGTCCAGGGGCCCAAGAACCCGGGGACCTAATGGTGTAAGTGGAAATGCTTTGTTCACTTTTAAGCCCGATCTTTCATTGGTAGAATTGTTTCTTCCCCTCTGGGCTACCTTGAGCTCTGCTTGTGCAGAACAGTCCCCAAAGAGAAGCTGCTTGCCGGAGGACATGCCCATGGCCCCAGGTAATGAACCCCCCATCAGTGAGGCACTCTGCCAGACGTGACAAAGAAGAGAAGCATGACTGATGTTCCCGGTGAGGAGTCCAGAAGAAAGACAATCTCTCAAAGGTGCTTGTTTCTGGAAAATCCATTCTGGGTAGAGTTGGAAGAGATTTGATTCTGTCCGGTTTATACAAGAAGAGAGAAATCAGCCATACATACTGACTTTTTTTTTTTTTTTTTTTTTTTGCTTGTCTAAATGGAAAGAAAAGTCAGGGTTTTAAGGCCTGTTGAAGTGGACAGATCTTTTCCAGGCCTTGGAGATGCCTGAAGATGCATTTGAAAAACTTTCTTACCATCTTGTCTGTATAAATTGCAGCATACGACAAACACAGAGCAGGGTCGCCGGTTAATTCAAATTTCATGTTAGTCCAATTACATACTGATTTAGCCATCACTGGTGATTATGCTAAGGTTATTACTCTGCATATATTTACTTCTAGATGAACGGCCCACTTGTACCTTTAAAACACTGCCTATTTTGTCCATATTCTCATAATGTAGTTAAACGCATATATTCTGGAGTCTGATGCTGGGGTTTGAATCCTGGCTCAGTCACTGTCTAGCTCTGTGATCTTGGGTAAGTCAGTTAACCTCTCTGCGCCAAAGTTTCTTTATCTGCAAAAAGAGGATGATAGTAGTATCTACTTAGGAGTGTTGTTTGGAGAATTAATTCAGATAACACAGTCAAACTCCTTACAACTGTGCTTGGTCCACAGTAAACAATAAATACATGTTAGCAATTATTAATATTGTAATTTGGCAACACTTGCTCTAAGTTGGCTTGCCAGGAATATAAGCCATTGTATATCCCCTCTCTCTCTTTCTCTAGCAAACCTGCAGAATACCTACTAACTAGCTGTTACGGACTAAATTGTCTCTCCTTCCTTCTCCTCCCAAATTCACATGTTCAAACACTAACCAACAAGGAGACTGTATTTGGAGGTAAAGACTTTAGAGAAGTAATTAAGATCAATGAGGTCACAAGAGTGGGGCTATTTGGATAGGATGGATGTTGTTATATGAGGAGAAAGAGACATCAGATCTCTTTCTCTCTCTCTCTTCCCCTACATGCACAAAAGGAAAGGTGGAAAGGCCGTGTGAAGACACAGAGGGGAGGCAGCCATCTACAAGCCTGGAAGAGAGACTGCACCAGAAACTGACCCTGATGACGTCTTGACCTTGGGCTTTTGGCTTCCAGAACAGTAACAAAAGAACTGTTTGTGCTTTGAGCCACCTGTCGGTGGATTTTGCTATGGTAGCCCTAGCAGACGGAGACCACGACATTATGAAATTTCCTAATTTACATATTCAGCGAGAGACAAGCGAGCAGTGCTGATATACGGTGTCTGATGTTATCCTTGAACACCATTTACCCATTGTGTGAAAGTCTGGTATCTACCAGGGGGTTTGGGGGTGGGGGTCATATACCATGAGGGCTACTGTTATCTCGAGCCCCACTCTTTTATTTTTTTAAAGATTTTTTTTATGTTTATTTATTTTTGAGAGAGAGAGAGAAAGCATGCACAAGTGGGGCAGGGGCCGAGAGAAAGAGAATCTGAAGCAGGTTCCAGGCTCTGAGCTGTCGGCCCAGAGCCCAGTGCAGGGCTGGAACCCACAAGCAGGGAGATCATGATCTGAGCCGAAGCTGGATGCCTAACCGACTGTCTGATAGGCGCAGACACATCTGTTTTTAGGCGCATCACAGAGGGTTTTGTAAGAATAAGAATTTGGTTGATTGAGTCGCTGAGCAGATTCTGGGCTAGTGTGACAGAATGTTAGCTGCGGTTTCCCATTCTCTTAACAGCGCAGGGCTGCCTGGAGTCCTGGTGATCCCACTTCCGGGGATGCCCAAAGCCCTCCCTTGCCCAAGACGGCCTCTCTCCTGGCCTCTTCCTCCTGAGTCCCTGTCCTGCAGGGGAGGGACCTGCACGGGAAGAGTTGCCTTCAAAGACTGCCCTTGCTGGGTGGCAAGCAATCATGAATTGAATTCCCCCGGCTGAAGATTTAGGGGCCACAGGGAGAAGACTTGGGAGCCAGGGGGAGGTGAGGCCCAGGCTTGAAACCTTGTCTCCTGCAGCTTTATCCTCTCTTCTCCTTACCTTTCCTTCCAGAATTCCCTGAGTTTTCCCTTCAACGCATAGAAGAATTTAGCTGTGTGCCAAGGCTCAGACTTGTAGAAATAAGATGCTTAAGGAAAAGAGGCTTCTGTTTTAAGGCAGTTCTGCTTATAAATTTATTATAAATATATCATACATATAATACCTATGATATAAGTACCATGGGATGCACATTACATGCATGATTATATGTATGATGTAACACACATATGAAAATATAAAAGTATTTATAAGTGATCATCCTCTTTTTTCTTCGTACTGCATTGGGAACACTTAATGGTAGTTCAGAGATAAAAGGAGCTGGTGAGTTTAGAGAGAAAGAGACTGTTGAGCCTGGATCTCCCTCAGACTGAGGCATGGACGTGTGAGAAGCTGGGTGAAATTTTTTTTTTTAATTTTTTTGGTAACATTTATTCACTTTAGAGACAGAGAGAGACAGAGCATGAATGGGGGAAGGTCAGAGAGAGAGGAAGACACAGAATCTGAAACAGGCTCCAGGCTCTGAGCTGTCAGCACAGAGCCTGACGCGGGGCTCGAACTCACGGACCGCGAGATCATGACGTGAGCCGAAGTTGGTCACCCAACCGACTGAGCCACCCAGGCGCCCCTAAGCTGGGTGGAATTTACTGCATTTATTTCTCAGCTGTAGGGTGTTCAGAAGCTGTAAACAGGAATTATGTAAATCGTGCAGCTTTAGGAAAATCAGGACAGCATGGCTTTTCGAATCTTTTCTGAAGGCTTTCCTGAGATTACCATTAAGTCATAAGCAACATGAGAGAGAGCGAGCGAGACAGATCGGCAAAAGTTTATTGGCCCGCGCTGGGTTTCCCAATTCACCGCTGCGAAGCAAAAGTCAGATTTGATCTCGACGCGTGTTGACTCTAAAAGAACGACCCAGAAAATGTCAACACGTCTACACGGTACTCACGCAAAGGAACAGCGATTGTTGGTTTGGAACAGGCTTTCCGCCTGAAGAGCTCCGACACAGCGCATCAGTGGGGCGCGGGAGGAGCGCCGGGCCGCGGCTCCCAGCAGTCAGTGACCGTCTCCCGCAGGCCCCGCACTCCCCCAACGGCGCGCGGGGCCTCGGGGGACCGGCCCTGCGCGCCGCAGCTCCCGAGCGCCCCTGGCCGGCCGCCCACCTCCGCCCCGGCCGCCTCTCCGCCCTCTCCCGCCGCAGCCCACGCCCCGTCGCGGGGGGCAGGGCAAGAGGCGGGCGGCCGGCCCGCCCCGAGACCCTTTAAAGCGACGCGGACGCGGGCCGGGCGCCGCGAGCCCGGCGGCGGACCGTAGCGGCGCGCCGAGCCCAGCGCGCAGGGCTGCCCTTCGCGGGCCGGCGGGGCGGGCGCTCCAGGCTCCCCGACGCCTCCCGCGCCCGGCGGCCGCGCGCCCCGGCTCTGCCCTGCTGGTCCCGGGCGTCCCCGCCATGCGCCCTGGCTAGTGCGCCCGGGGCGCAGCGCCGACCCGGGCCGCGCCCGCCGTCCGCTCCCGCCGCCGGCATGCTGCGCCCGCTGCTGCTCGCCGCGCTCTGCGTGGCCGGCCGGCTCGGGGCCGCCCGCGGCTGCCAGCTGCCCTCGGAGTGGAGACCCCTGAGCGAGGGCTGCCGCGCCGAGCTGGCCGAGATCATCGTGTACGCCAAGGTGCTGGCGCTGCACCAGGAGGTGCACGGCCTGTACAACTACCTGCCGTGGCAGTACGAGCCCAGCGACGCGGGGCTCTTCTACTCCGCCGAGATCGAGATGCTGTGCGACCAGGCGTGGGGCAGCATGCTGGAGGTGCCCGCGGGCTCCAGGCTCAACCTCACCGGCCTGGGCTACTTCTCGTGTCACTCGCACACCGTGGTCCAGGACTACTCCTATTTCTTCTTCCTCAGGTGAGCGCGGCCCCTCCCGCCCACACCACCTCCTCCGCCCGCTGGCCTGACCTCCCGAGGGCACCGTTATCTGGAGCCGGGTCAGCACCTCCAGGGAAAGCTGTCCAGGCCCTATTAGAATGTCCCTTGGGCTCCTTTCCTTGCTCTTTATTCTCTCCTGCTCTGTCCCACGTCTAGACATGGGGGCCTGGGGGCCTTTGGCTAAAGCTGTCGAAAAAACAGGGGTGGTTTCACTGCTGAATGCACAGAGGAGTGTTTCCAGCAAAAGCTCAGGGTGGTTTCCAAAATCCATTTGACTCCTTTTTTTTTTAATTTTTATTATTTTAATTGGATTCACTGGGAGTAGGTTGAGATGCTGAGGGGTAAAAAAAAAGAAACAAACTTTGAAATCAGACTGTTGGAGTTCTGGCTCTGCTCTTCGTGTGATTTTTGAGCAAGTTGCCTTCTGAAGAACCTCCATGCTCTCCCTTTCATAATGTGAGAAACAAGGTTGGTGGAGACTAACACACAGTAATCATGCAGAACACCTGGGACAGGTTAGAGGCAGAACAAATAGTCCCTCTGCCATCCCGCCCCCCCCTCCCCTCCCTGCTTAAATGCCAAGATAGGAACCATGCGGAATGCAGCCCAGCTGTCCCTTTGTTTCCCCCCCTTGTCCACCACCGGCAGACCTCCGTGCTGGGCTTTTCAGAATAGCAGAGGTTTGTGTGGGGGCCTGCTGGGGGGTGGGGGGAAGACACTCTCCCAGTGCTTGGAAGAGAATAAATGAATCGGGCTGGAAGTCCCTCTCTGACTGGAGACTCCTGGAATCTTGTGAAGTTTCGTGAAGATTGGCCTGCAGTCACGATGGAATTCACGTGTATAAGAATTCAGTCAATGGGCTTCAAGTTTGAAATAGAGACTGGCAGGTGCAACCCTAAATGCATTGGCTGTCTCCAATTGAATGAGAGTGACACAGAGCAGCTGAGAGGAACATGGAACTGGAATGTAACCTACATGTCAAGCGAGTGAGTGAATTGATCCACAGTTAACACTAGTGATGGTTCCAGTCTTCTCAGTCCATAAAGTAGCACTAAGAACATTTGGAATGACTATGACCTCAGTCTGCAGATCACTTTTAGCTCTTGAGATTTCCCACCACTCTGGGAAAGAAAACCTTAAGGTCCACCGAGGGGTGTTCATAAGCTCGTGGCAACACATGTTTTCTGTATCGAAGCCAGATCTCTAAGTTTAGAATACATGGCGTGCTTTGTGTTTGCTGCCGTGGTTTAGCTAGATTAAGTTGTTTTTCTTCTTTTAATTGCTGTTGAAATACAGTTTCTAAATAAAGGCAGCAAGGAGTGAGACCATATTCTTCTTGATACAAAGAAACTTAGATTTTTCATATTTTTCTTTAGGAAGGACACCGAGAACCCAGCTATAAAGCTATTAATCACTGAAACTTTATTTTCCAAAGAAGTAAGAGCTGGAGAACTTGAGCAGACATGATTTATTTTCTGATTTTATCATGAAAGAGTTTTGTCCAGGGGCTCTGTGGTGGTCAGCCAGCTCTTTCTTCTTTCTCTTTGACATATTTACAAAAACTTAGGGCAGAAATACAGAGTCAACTGGTAGTCTGACAGATTTCCATTTCACAGAGCTGTGTTGCCCCGAAGTGTCCTAACAACTGCATACAAATCATTCCTCCGCTGTTACTCCGGACCCAGTGAGGCAAGAACAGATTCTGGGCACTGTCACTGGGGAAAGCGGCCGTGGCCGCTCCCTGGTCCGCCCTGCACCACCTTTTTGTGCTGGAGGTTAACTTCTACCTGCCCTGTCTCTGCGTGATTTATCTTTGCAACAGACAGTTTGTCCTTTGTAAAAATGTTAACATCTGAACTGCACTCACTCCATGCCAGATACTTTTTCTTTCTCTCTTTTTTAAAACTTTTTTTTTAAATGTTTATTCTTGAGAGAGACAGAGCTTGAGCAGGGGAGGGGCAGAGAGAGAGGGAGACACAGAATCTGAAGCAGGCTCCAGGCTCTGAGCCGTCAGCACGGAGCCCGACGCGGGGCTTGAACCCACAAACCTGGAGATCATGACCTGAACCGAAGTCCGATGCTCAACCGACTGAGCCCCCCAGGCGCCTCTTCACTTTACAATGCAGTTCTTACACTACTACCAGGAAGGTGCTATTCTCCTCTTTTTACAGACTGGCACAGTGAAGCTTAGAGAATTTAGGAAATTGGTGTCTCCTGTCAGAAGACAAGTAGCAATGGCAGGATTCGAACCTTACAACTGGCTTATAACTGGTCCTTATAACTGGCTTTCCTTTCATCAAGAAACAAGGGACACCCTGTGAGAAAGGCCACTTGGGCGATATACAAATAGGCCAACACATCTGCATCCCCTCTCCCCAACCCTTCACCCAAACTCATCTGTTGGAAAACCTTAAGGATAGATTCGTGCAATGTGAGGCAGAGAAACCATTAGGAATAGTAAGTCTTCTAATGAGAGCCGTGAGAGACATGGTGGTGTAAAGGCAAGATTGTCACGGTCTTGACAACTGTTGATTAAAGCTGGTGTACCCTATGGCTGTCCAGTCTGCAGTCCTGCTTTTTTTTTCTCCCATTAGGATGGATGAAAATTATAACCTCTTGCCTCACGGAGTCAATTTCCAAGATGCCATCTTTCCAGACACTCAAGAGAACAGAAGGATGTTTTCCAGCCTTTTCCAGTTTTCGAATTGTTCTCAAGGGCAGCACCTGGCAACTTTTTCCAGTGACTGGGAGATCCAGGAAGACAATAGGGTAAGAAATGGCAGTGCCCTAAGTCACAGCAAAGTAATAGAAAAGCTGCATCTTGTCTGAATTTTGTGAGCAAATGAGTCAAGGATACTCTTCCAGAAGCCCAGACCAAAGAGTATTATCCCTTCCACTCCTCTGGCAGTTAAAAAAAAAAAAACAAAACCAAAACAGAACACTGTTCATAAACTGTAGCTTCCTGAGGCTTTACTACTTGGTATTGGGATCCTCATAAAGTGAGAGAAAAAGATGGACTGAAGGTGGGCACAGTGCCTCAGTTTCCTCTCCTGTAAAATGGAAACAATCTACATCATAGGGTTGATGCAATATGATTTAGCTATGTAAAAAAAATGAAAATATGTAAAGCCCTTAGCATAGTGCCTGACGGAGTATGTACTCAATACATGAGAGCTGTTATGACTATTATATCATTAATGTTGTTGATAGCATAAGGCTCTGGCAGTCTTTTAAGGGAGAAGAAAAAGTCCTCAAGGAAATGATTGCTATAGCTAACACTTCTTTGATGGTTAACTCTATTTGTTAAGACGTAGAGATACGGGGTGGCCAAAATGGTTGTGGAATGTAAAGGTTAAGATAGTTTTGGGTAAAGGGGCGCCTGGGTGGCTCAGTTGGTTAAGTGTCCAACTCTTGATTTTGGCTCAGGTCATGATCTCACGCTTTGCGAGACTGAGCCCTGCTTTGGGCTGTGCCAAGATGGCGCACAGCCTGCTTGGGATGCTCTCTCTCCTTTTGCCTCGCCCCCTTCCCACCCGCCATGTGAGCACGTGTGTGTGCACATGTGCTCTCTCTGTCTAAAAATAAACCTAAAAACAGTAATTTGGGGTATGAAAATATAAAAGGGATCTGTCCATCTGGGACAGATGCCAGAGTTGGGGGGAGATTTTGAAGACTGTCCCTTTCCCAAATAGCGTTGGCATATTTGAGCTGGGATGATCATGGGGCTGGCTCAGTAGAGGAGGTGGCCAGTCCCAGTATCTTAAAAACATCCGAGATGTTTTTAAGGCAGTGTGACAGACTGACTTCTGGGAGTGTTCTGATGTGGGGTTTTGGGTATTCCACGGGACAAGGACTCATATTTTTTGAGTTAATGACCTAATTTGCACATGTTGAATGGCTCACGAGGGTCCCCAAATCTAGAAGTATAAAATGGTAGTCAGTAGTTTCTCTCTCATCTCTGACACCCACCCACCCATTTCCCACCTACCCTCCAAGTAGCTACTGTTACTAGTTTCTTATAAATGTTTAATGAGTATTTTCATCCAAGAAAGAATTCATACTTGTATATTGGCTGTGTTCTTTTACGCAAATGGCAGCCCACTCTACACACTTTGCTATACTTTGACTTTTTTCACAAATAGATCTTGAGGATCTTTCCATATCAATGCAGATCAAGTTGCCTTAAAGAGCTGCATAGTGTATTCCATTGTATGCATGTCACCATGTGTGTGTATGTATGTATGTGTATATATATATATATATATATATATATATATATATAAAATATAATTTATTGTCAAATTGGTTTCCATACAACACCCAGTGCTCAACCCAACAGGTGCCCTCCTCAATGCCCATCACCCATTTTCCCCCTCTCCCCCACCCCCATCAAACCCAGTTTGTTCTCTGTATTTAACAGTCTCTTATGGTTTGCCTCCCTCCCTCTCTGTAACTTTTTTTTTCCCCTTCCCCTCCCCCATGGTCTTCTGTTAAGTTTCTCAAGATCCACATATGAGTGAGAACATATGGTATCTGTCTTTCTCTGCCTGACTTATTTTACTTAGCATAATACCCTCCAGTTCCATCCATGTTGCTGCAAATGGCCAGATTTCATTCCTTCTCATTGCCAAGTAGTATTCCATTGTGTATATAAACCACATCTTCTTTATCCATTTGTTAGTTGATGGACATTTAGGCTCTTTGCATAATTTGGCTATTGTTGAAAGTGGTGCTATAAACTTTGGAGTACATGTGCCCCTATGCATCAGCACTCCTGTATCCCTTGGGTAAATTCCTAGCAGTGCTATTGCTGGATCATAGGGTAGTTCTATTTTTAATTTTTTGAGGAAACTCCACACTGTTTTCCAGAGTGGCTGCACCAGTTTGCATTCCCACCAACAGTGCGAGAGGGTTCCCATTTCTCCACATCCTCTCCAGCATCTATATAGTCTCCTGATTTGTTCATTTTAGCCACTCTGGCATGAGGTGGTATCTCAGTGTGGTTTTGATTTGTATTTCCCTGATGAGGAGTGACGTTGAACATCTTTTCGTGTGCGTGTTGGCCATCTGGATGTCTTCTTTAGAGAAGTGTCTATTCATGTCTTATGCCCATTTCTTCCCTGGATTATTTGTTTTTTGGGTGTGGAGTTTGGTGAGTTCTTTATAGATTTTGGATACTAGCCCTTTGTCTGATATGTCATTTGCAAATATCTTTTCCCATTCTGTAGTTTGCCTTTTAGTTTTGTTGATTGTTTCCTTTGCAGTGCAGAAGCTTTTTCTCTTCATGAGGTCCCAATAGTTCATTTTTGCTTTTAATTCCCTTGCCTTTGAGATGTGTCAAGTAAGAAATTACGGTGGCTGAGGTCAAAGAGGTTTTTTTCCTGATTTTTCCTCTAGGGTTTTGATGGTTTCCTGTCTCACATTCAGGTCCTTCATCCATTTTGAGTTTATCTTTGTGTATGGTGTAAGAAAGTGGTCTAGTTTCATTATTCATGTTGCCATCCAGTTCTCCCAGCACCATTTGTTAAAGAGACTTGTCTTTTTTCCATTGGATATTCTTTCCTGCTTTGTCAAAGATTAGTTGGCCATATTTTTGTGGGTCCAAGTCTGGGTTCTCTATTCCATTGATCTATGTGTGTGTGTTTGTGCCAATACCATGCTTTCTTGATGATTACAGCTTTGTAGTAGAGGCTAAAATCTGGGATTGTGATGCCTCCCACTTTGGTCTTCTTCTTCAATATTACTTTGGCTATTTGGGGGTCTTTTGTGGTTCCATACAACTTTTAGGATTGCTTGTTCTAGCTTCGAGAAGAATGCTGGTGCAATTTTGATTGGGATTGCGTTTAATGTGTAGATTGCTTTGGGTAGTATTGACATTTTAACAATAATTATTCTTCCAATCCATGAGCATGGAATGTTTTTCCATTTCTTTGTATCTTCAATTTCCTTCATAAGCTTTCTATAGTTTTCAGCATACAGATCTTTTACATCTTTGGTTAGGTTTATTCCTAGGTATTTTATGGTTCTTGGTGCAGTTGTGAATGGGATCAGTTTCTTTAGTGTCACAATATATTTAATCAAGCTCTCTGTTAATAGGTGGTTGGGTTAATAGGTGGTTAATAGGACATTGCTATTACAGAATGCAGACATGTATGATATTATACATACCTCGTTTTGTAGGATTGCTGAGTCCAATTTTTAGCAAATACTATGTACCTCGTATAAAGCAGCTGCTGTGTTAGGTGCTAGACTTTCAACGTTGAGCAAAATACAAAGTCCCTGATCTCCTAAAGCTTATAGTCCTATTGTTGGTGATTGACACAATCAAAAGACCCCATTAGTGACTTCATAATTTTTAATGGAAGCAAATGATCCAAAAAATAAATAAAAAGAGAGAATCTGACCTCGACTTAAGGGTTAAGAAAGTCTTCTCTCCTGAATTGATACTGGAGCTAAAATGTGATGGATGAAATGACCTCCTAGTTAATGTTGGGATCAGGGAGAGATGAGTGTAATCCAAAGGAGGACAGTCTGTGGAGAGAGGCCCTGTGGTAGCATAGTACATCGTGCATTTGAGGGCATGAAAGAAAGCTCTTGTGTCTGGAGCAAAGGGAGTAAGAAGGATGAGGCAAGAGCTTGAGGCAGTGCTAGACCTAGTGAAGATTTGGGTTTTGTTCTGTGAATGGGAAGCCTTTTGTGTTCTGAAAGGAGGGGTGATGGGATCAAATTTACATTTGGAAAAAACCAACTGGATTGGAGGAAATCCAAATGATGTGGTGAGAACAGGTAGTGGTTATAAAGCTACCAGACAGTTGCTGGACTAGGGTAGAGGCAGTAGGGATGGAGTAAAGGAGGCAAATTGGAGAGTGATTTGGGAAATGAAATTAGTAGGTATTGCTGATGGTTTGGTGGGAAAGGAGGTGGGCGAGGGTCAAAGATAACTCCTGTGTTTCTGGCAGGTAAACCGCATGCCAGGACCAACACTGAGAAATGTAGGCAGGAAAGGTTTGGTGGAGGAATTCATATGGCAGATGTTGGGCATACTGGGTTGCAGTGTATTTGAACCATCTGAGTCATTTTGAGCCAAGTGAGATCTGGAATAGGTGGTTGCATCTCTAAGTTTGGAGCTTTGAGAAGAGCTCTGAGTGGAGGATAGACCTTTGGGACTTAACAATAATTGGGTGTCTGTTGAGACTGAATATGAATGAAACTCTCAAGGGAGAGTACATAGGAAGAGCAGAGCATGGGCCCTAGGGTAGGACTAAGCCTTGTGGGATGCTAAACCTGGTTGAGAAGGAGCAGTCAGACAGGGAAAGGGAAAAGTAGGAGAGTCATGGATACAGGGTATTTGCATAAGTATGAGTGATTGACAGAGCTAAAATCTGTTGAGAAGTCAAGTAAATTGATGACTGAAGAGCAACCTCTCTTTGGTGGTGTAAATGAGAACCTAAACTTCCCTAAAAGAGGGAGTAGGGTTATGGGGGATGAGTGAGGGTGGACAACTCTTTGATGAAGTTGGCCTGTGGATGGCTTAATACATATAAGGCTGCAGATGACAGGGCAGAGTAGTTGAGGGGAGGTGTCTTGTTGTATTTAAAGATGGCGGCCATTCTGTTCACACCACTTGGTCTTTGTTTTCCCACTCTGGAGACATTGCCTGCTCAAGTAGACTAAACTATCCAAGGGTAGGGAGATCTATTTTATTTACTGTTGTATATTTGGTCCATTTTTTATGGGCCTTAAACATTTGTTAAATGAAAACTGTTTCTCATCCAGAGATATCTGTTGTCCAGAGAGATCTCTGTCTCTTTCTGATTTTCTAAAGTATCTAAAATCCATACACAGTAAAATTTGCTGTCTTTATATGCTGTTACAAATTTTGATAAATGCCCATGGTTGTATAACGACAACTACAACCACAGTGCAGAAAAGTGCCATCACTGCAAAGAGCCTCACTTCTGCCCTTTTTTGGTCAGACCCTTCCCTCACCTGAACTTGTGGGAACCACTGAATTGTTCTCCAACACTAGTTGTGCATTTTCCAGAATGCCGTATGAGTGGAATCATACAGTATGTTGCTTTTTTTTTTTTTTTTTAGCTTGGTTGCTTTTACTTAGCATAATGCACTTGAAATTTGTTTGTTTTGTATTTATTCATTTTTTTTTAAATTGCTGAGTATTCCATTGTAGGGAGGTACCATGGTTTTAATGATCTAGTCCTCAGTTGAGAAGAGACTTTAAGTTCACGATTTTAGGCTATCGGAGCATCCATAAAGATCCATGTACAAGTTTTTGTATGAACGTCAATTTCAGTACGTTTTGGGTAAATACCTAGGATAGGTTCACTGGGCTAGAAGGTAGGTGTATGTTTAACTTGGTAAGAAACTGAAAAATTGTTTTTGAGAGTGGCTGTGATGTTTATTTGCATTAGCAATATATGAGAGCTCCAACTGTTCCTCTCAGTACTTCGTATGGTCAGAAAATATAGACATTCTAATCAGTGTGTGGTGGTATCTCATTGTATGTTTTTTGTTTGTTTGTTTTAGATTCCACATGTAAATGAGATCATGGTATTTGTCCTACTCTAACTTATTTCGCTTAGCATGATGCTCTCAAGGTCCATCCTTCATCCATTGTTGCAAATGGCAGGTCTAAATAATCCTTTGTTGTATATATACACCACAGTTTCTTTATCCCTTTATCTGTCAATGGACATGTAGGTCGTTTCTGTATATTGGCTCTTGTGAAAACTGTTGCACTGAATTTTGTGAGTGCAGATAGCTCTTTGAGGTACTGAGTTCATCCAATTTGGGTTTATACCCAGAGGTGGGATTGCTGGACCTCATGGTAGTTCTATTTTTAATTTTCTGAGGAAGTTCTACATTGTTTTCCTTAGTGGCTGCACCAGTTTACATTCATATCAACAGCATATGAGGGACCTACTTCTTCTCCACACCTTGCCAACACATGGTATCTTCTAGTTTTTGGATAATTGTCTTAACAAGCTTGAGGTGCAGCCTCATGGTGCTTTTGGCTTGCGTTTTCCTGATGAGAGTGATGTTGAACATCTTTCCATATGTGTTGGCCCTCTGTATGTCTCTGGAAAAGTGTCTAGTCAGGTACTTTGCCCATTTTTAAATTGGATTGTTTTTTGGTGTTATGGGAGTTCTTTATGTTTTGGATATTAACCCCCTATTGGATAGATCATTTGAAAATATTTTCTCTCATCCAGTAGGTTGCCTTTTGATTTGGTTCACTATGCAAAAGGCTTTAGTTTTATGTAGTCTCATTTTTAAAATTTCTGCTTTTGTTGCTTTTGTCTGAGGAGACTGATGGAAAAATATACTGTTCAGATTGATGTCTAGGAGTTTACTGCTTATGTTCTCTTTTAGGACTTATATAGTTTCAGGGCTTACATTTAGAGTTTTTAAATCCATTTAGAGTTTATTTTTGTATATGGTATAAGAAAGTAGTCCTGTTTCATTCTTTATGTTACTGTTCAGTTTTTCCAACACTACTTATTGAAGAAACCATCTTTTCTCTGTAGTGTATTCTTGCCTTCTCTTTTGTAGATTAATTAACCACATATGTGTGTGTTTATTTCTGGGCTGTCTATTCTGTTCTTTTGATCTGTGTGTCTATTATTGTGCTTGTACCATACTGTTTTGATTACTATAGATTAGTATGAGATGTGGGAAGATGATACCTCCAGCTTTGTCATTCTTTATCAAGATGGCTTTGGCTATTCATGGTCTTTTGTGGTTCCGTACAAATTGTGGGATTGTTCTGTTTCTGTGAAAAAGTGCTGTTGGTGTTTTGATATGAATTAAATTACATGTGTAAATTTCTTTGGATAGTATGGACATTTTAACAATACTTATTTTTCCAATCCATGAGCATGGTATGTCTTTCCATTAATTTGTGTTCAACTTATTTCATCAGTGCCTTATAATTTTCACAGTATAGACGTTTCAACTTCTTGGTTAAATTTATTCCTAGGCATTTTACTGTTTTTGGTTTGACTATAAGTGGGGTTGTTTTCTTAATTTTTCTTATTGTTCATTATTAGTGTATAGAAATGCAACAGATGCCTGTGTATTAATTTTGCATATTAGGGTTTCCTATATTTAATGTCCTATCATTTGCAAATAGGGAAAGTTGGACTTCTTCCTTACCAATTTGGATGCCTTTTGTTTCTTGTCTAATTTCTCTGCCTAGGGCTTCCAGTACTATGTTGAATAAAAGTGACAAGTGTGGGTATCCTTGTCTTGTTCCTGATTATAGGGGAAAAGCTTTCAGTTTTACATTGTTGAATATGATGTTACCTGTGGTTTTTCATACATGGCCTTTATTATGTTGAGGTATGTTCCTTTACTCAGTTTGTTGAAATTCTTTATCATAAATGGATGCTGAATTTTGTCAAATGCTTTCTCTGCATCTATTGAGATAATCTCGTTTTTATTCTTTTTGTTAACATGGTGTATCATGTTCAGTTTTGTGGGTATTGGATCATCCCCGGAATATTTCCCACTTGATTGTGGTGAATGGTCCTTCTAATTAATTTTTGAATTGAGTTTGCTAATAATTTGTTGAGGATTTTTGCATCTATGTTCATCAGGGATATTGGCCTATTGTTTTTTAATTAATTAATTTATTTTGTTGTTGTTGTTTGTAGTGTCTTTGGTTTGATATCAGAGCAATGCTGGTCTTGTAGAATGGATTTGGAAAACTTCCTTTAGTTTTTTTATTTTAACTCTATTTTTTTAAAGATTATTCTAAATGTTTTATTTATTATTTTTAGAGATATAATGAGTGGGGGTGGAACAGAGAGAGAGGAAGATAGATTCTGAAGCAGGCTCCAGGCTCCGAGCTGTCAACACAAAGCCTGATGCAGGGCTCTAACTCAGCAACCATGAAATCATGACTTGAGGCGAAGTCGGACATGTAACTGAATGAGCCACCCAGGTGCCCCTAACTTTAAATGTTTGGTAAAATTCACCTGTGAAAGTGTCTGGCCCTGGACTTTTGTTTGGGAATTTTTTTATTACTGAGTTAGTTTCATAACTGAGTCTGTTCAGATTTTCTGTTTCTTCCTGATTCAGTCTTGGAAGTTTGTATGTTTTTAGGAACTTCTCTGTTTGTTTTAGGTTTTCCAATTTGTTGGTATATTATCGTTGGTAGTATTCTTACCCTTTGTATGTTTGTAGTGTTAGTTGCAACTTTTATTTCATTTCTGAATGTAAGTCTTCTTTTTTCCTTGATTTGGTTAAAGATTTATTAGTTTTGTTTATGTTTTCAAAGAACCAGTTCTTAGTTTGATTGATCTTTTCTATTGTAATTTTAGTCTCCATATCATTTATTACTCCTCTGATCTTTATTTCCTTCCATCTACCAACTTAGGGCTTTGTTCTTCTTTTTCTAGTTGCTTTAGGTATAAAGTTAGATTGTTCGAGATTTTTATTTTATTTTCTTTTGACATAGGCCTGTATTGATATAAACATCTCCCTTGGAAATGCTTTTGCTATGTTTCCTGGATTTTGGAACATTGTGTCTGTAATTTCATCTGTCTCTAGGTGTTTTTTGATTTCCTTTTTGATTTCTTTCCTGACCCATGGGCGGGTTAGTAGCATATTGTTATGCCTTCATGTATTTGTTTTTTCCAATTTTTTCTTATAATTTCTAGTTTCATACTTTTGATGTCAGAAAAGATGCTTGATAGGAATTTAGTCCTCTTAAATTTATTGAGACTTATTTTGTGGCCTAACTTGTGATCTATACTGGAGAATGTTCCATGTGCACTTGAAGAGATTGTATATTCTGTTGTTGGATGAAATGTTCTATATATGTCTGTTGAGTCCATCTGGTCAAACATGTCATTCAAAGCCACTGTTTGCCTATTGGTTTTCTGTCTGGTTGATGTATCAATACTGTGAATGGGGTGTTGAAGATTCTCAGTGTATTACTGTCAATTTCTTTTATGTCTATTAATATTTGCTTGATGTATTTATATGCTCCTATGTTAGGTGTATAGGTATTTATAATTGTTATGTCCTTTTATTGGATTGATTTCTTTATAATGATAAAGAAGGGCATTATGTAATGCCCTTCTCTGCCTCTTGTGACAGTCTTTGTTTCAAAGTCTGTTTTGTCTACCAAGTATTGCTACCTTGACTTTTTTTTTTTAATTTCCATTTGCATGGAATATCTTTTTTCCATTCCTCCACTTGCAGTCTGTAGATGTCTTTAGCTATGAAGTGCATCTCTTATAGGCAGCATATAGATGAGTCTTACTTTTTTGAACCATTCTGTCACCTTATGTCTTTTTATAGGAGCATTTAGATGACTTACATTTAAAGTAATTCTTAGTAGCTATGCACTTCCATTTTGTTGATTAGTGGGGTTTTTTTTTTTTTGGTAGAATTTTATTTTTTCAAGTATAATCAACCTATAGCGTGATATTTGTTTTAGGTGCGCAATATGATTCAGCAATTCTATACATTCCTCAGTACTCATCACGATAAGTGTACCCTTAATTGTCTTTAATACACGCAGTCCCTCACCCTACTTTCTTTGACAGCAACTGGTTTGGTATCTGTATTTAAGAGATTTTTTTTCTCTGTTTTTGTTTGGTGGTTTTGTTTCTTAAATTCCATATATGCGTGAAATTGTATGGTATTTGTTTTTCTTGGACTGATTAATTTCATTTAGCTTACACTCTCTAGATCCATCGACGTTGTTGTAAATGGCAAGATATCCTTTTTATGACTGAGTAATACTCCTTTGAATATATATACCCCCACATCATCTTCTTTTTTTTTAATGTTTTTATTTATTTTTGAGAGACAGAGTTGGAGCAGGAGAGGGTCAGAGAGAGAGGGAGAGAGAGAATACCAAGCAGCCTCCATACTGTCAGCGCAGAGCCTGATGTGGGGCTTAAACCCACAAACCAGGAGATCATGACCTGAGCCGAAGTTGGACACTTAACTAACTGAGCCACCCAGGTGCCCCACCCCACATCTTCTTTATCCATTTGTCTATGGATGGACACTTGGCTTGCTTCTGTATCTTGACTATTATAAATAATGCTGCGGTAAACCTATATATCTTTTCAAATTAGTGTTTTTGTTTTCTTTGGGTAAATACTCAGTAGTGGAAGTACTGGATCATATGGTAATTCTATTTTTACTTTTTGGAGAAACCTCACCTCTTTACTATGTTCCACAATGGCCGCATCAATTTGCAGTCCTTCTAACAGTGCACCAGGGGTCCTTTTCTTCCACATCCTTGCCAATACATGTTATTTCTTGTCTTGTTGATTTTAGCCATTCTGACAGGTGTAAAGTGATGCCTTTTGTGGTTTTACTTTGCATTACCCTAATGCTGAATGATATTGAACATCTTTTCATGTGTCTAGTGACCATTTGTATATCTTCTTTGGAAAAAAAAGTCTATTCAGGTTCTTTGCCCATTTAAAAAAAATTTTAATTAAAAAAATTAAGTTGATTTATTTATTTTGAGGGGGGTGCAGAGAGGAGAGACAGGATTCTTTTTTTTTAATATGAAATGTATTGTCAAATTGGTTTCCATACAACACCCAGTGCTCATCCCAACAGGTGCCCTCCTCAATGCCCATCACCCACCCTCCCCTCCCTCCCACCCCCCCATCAACCCTCAGTTTGTTCTCAGTTTTTAAGAGTCTCTTATGCTTTGGCTCTCTCCCTCTCTGGAGAGTGTTATGCTAAGTGAAATAAGTCATACAGAGAAAGACAGATAGGATATGTTTTCACTCTTATGTGGATCCTCAGAAACTTAACAGAAGACCGTGGAGGGAGGGGAAGGAAAAAAAAAGTAAGAAAGAAAAAAAAGAAAAAGTTAGAGAGGGTGACAGGATTCTAAGCAGGCTCCATGCCGTCAGTGCAGAGCCCAATGCAGGCTCCATCTCTGTGAGATCATGACCTGAGCTGAGATCAAGAGTCAGATGCTTAATTGAATCACTTAGGTGTGCCCCGTCTTCGCCCATTTTTAAGTTGGATTATTTGCTTTTTTTGTGTTGAGTTGTGGAAGTTCTTTATATATTTTGGATACTAACCTTTATTTGGATATATCATTAGCAAATATCTATTTCATTCAGTAGGTTTCCATTTTGTTGTTTCCTTTGCTGTGCAAAAGTTTTTTTGTGTTGATGTAGTCCCAGTGGTTTAATTTTGCTTTTGTTTCCCTTGCCAGAGGAGACCTATCTAGAAAGATGTTTCTCTTGCCGATGTCAGAGGAATGATTGCCTATATTTTCTTCTAGGAATTTTATGGTTTCAGGTTTCACATTTAGGTCTTTAACCCAGTTTGAGTTTGTCTTTGTATATGGTGTTTTGTAGTTACTCTGTTGCTTTCTTCTCTTGCTCTTTTTTTTTCCTTTGTGCTTTGATGACTGTACTGTTATGCTTGGATTGCTTTCTCTTTATTATTTGTGTATCTATTTGAAGGTTTTTTGGTTTGTGGTTACCATGAGATTTATATATAACATCCTATGTATATAACAGTCTATTTTTTTTTAATTTTTAAATTTTTTGAGAGAGGGAGAAAGTGCTTATGCAAGAGAGAGTGGGGGAGGGGGAGAGAGAGTGACAGACCAGGTGAAGCCTGATTCAGGACTCAAACCCACAGACTGAGACCATGACCCGGACTGAAGTCCAGAGTTAGATGCTTGTTGGTGGGAATGAAAACTGGTGCAGCTGCTCTGGAAAACAGTGTGGAGGTTCCTCAAAAAATTAAAAATAGAACTACCCTACAACCCAGCAATAGCATTACTAGGAATTTATCTAAAGGATACAGGAGTGCTGATTCACAGGGGCACATGTACCCCAATGTTTATAGCACTGCTTTCAATAATAGCCAAATTATGGAAAGAGCCTAACTGTCCACCCGCTGACAAATGGATCAAGAAGGTTTATATATACAATGGAATAGTACTTGGCAATAAGAAAGAATGGAATCTTCCATTTACAATAACGTGGATGTAACTGGAGGGTGTGAGGCTAAGTCAGTCAGAGAAAGAAAGATTTTATATGTATTCACTCATATGTGGAATTTGAGAAACTTCACAGAAGACTATGGGTGAAGGGAAGGGAAAACATAGTTACAAACAGAGAGGGAGGCAAACCATAAGAGATTCTAAATACAAAAACTGAGGGTTAATGAGGCAGGTGGGGGAGAGGGGAAAATGGGTGATGGGCATTGAGGAGGGCAATTGTTGGGATGAGCCCTGGGTGTTGTATGTAAGCGATGAATCATGGGAATCTACTCCCAAAGCCAAGAGCACACTGTATACGCTGTATGTTAGCTAACCTGACAATAAATGATATTTTAAAAAAAGAGTTCGATGCTTAACTGAGCCACCCAAGCGCCCCTAGAACAGTCTATTTTAGGTTGTTGGTTCCTTAAGGTCTAACACATTCTAAGAGCACTATGTTAAAAACCCCCCACGTTGTAGGTAATTTGTGTCCTATATTACATGTTTTTATTTTGTGTATCCCTTAAATAATTGTTGTAGATCTACCTGATTTTGCTGTTTTTTTTAACCTTTATGCTAACTTTATAAGTAGTGGATATAATATCTTTACCCTTTTTTAAATTTAAAAACATTTTTTTAATGTTTATTTTTGAGAGAGAGAACGCGCGAGCGAGCGCACGGGAGCGGGGGAGGGGCGGAGAGAGAAGGAGACACAGAATTCGAAGCAGGTTCCAGGCTCTGAGCTGTCAGCACAGAGCCTGATGCGGGGCTCAAACTCATGAACTATGAGATCATGACTTTAGCCTGAGTCGGACATTGAACCGACTGAGACACCCAGGCGCCCCTATCTTTACTCTTGTTTGCATTTATCAATGGGAGTTTTTTCTCCCACAGTTTTCTTATGTTTGTTTATGGCCTTTTCTGCTTAAAGTACCTGTAACATTTCTGTAAGGCCACTTTAGTGGTGATGAACTCCTTTATCTTTGGCCTGTCTGGGAAACTCTTTGTCTCTCTGATTCTGAATGATAACCTTGCCAGGTAGAGTAGTCATGGTTGTAGTGTTTTCTTCTTTGAGCACATAGATTATACCTTGCTCTACTCCCTTCTCGCCTATAAAGTTTCTGCTGAAAAAATCTCATGGTCTTACGGGTGTTCTCTTGTACATGACCAGTTGCTTTGTTCTTGATGCCTTTAATGTTCTCTTTTTATCTTTCACTCTTGACCTTATAATTATTATGTGTCTTGGTGTGAATATATCTGGATTCATCTCGTTTGCGGCTGTCTATAATTCTTGGCCCTGGATGTTTGTTTCCTTCACCAGGTTAGAGAAGCTTTCAGCTATTATTTCTTCAAATAAGTTTTCTGCCCATTTCTCTTCTCTTTCTGTGAACTGTACAATGGGAATGTTAATCTGCTTGATGTTATCTCAGAGGTCCCTTAAAATATCTTCATTTTTTAAAATTTGTTTTTCTTGTTGTTGTACCTCTTGGATGATTTCCACCACCCTGTCTTCCAGATCGCTGCTCAGTTCTTCTGTATCCTTTAATATGCAGTTAAATCCTTCCAGTAGGTTTTTCATTTCAGTTATTGTATTCTTCAGCTCTGATTGTTTTTTATATTTTCTCTTTGTTGAAGTTCTCACTGTGTTCATCCATTCTTCTTCCAAGCTTGGTGAGCATCTTTGTGATGATTACTTTGGCTACCCTATCAGGTACGTTGTTTATCTTCATTTCATTTGGTTCTTTCTTAGGTTTTGTTGTCTTCTTGCATTTGGAACATTCTCCTCTGCCGCCTCATTTTGCCTGGCTCTGTGTGTGTTTCTGTGTAGATCAGCTACATCTCCTGGTCTCGAAGGGTTGGCCTTATGTAGAAGGAGTCCTGTGGAGCCCAGAAGTACAGTTCCACTGGTCATCAGAACCAGGTGTTCCAGGGTGTCCCCTTTGTGGGTACATGCACCCTCCTGTTGTGGCTAGGCTGAGACATGTGGGCATGCTGGTGGGTGGGGCTGATGAGTGAAGCTGGCTCAGAGTTTCACCTGTGGTTGCTGTGTGCACTGTTGAGTAGGGCTTCATCCCCTAGCCCTAGGCAGGGGCCGCTTTGGTGGAGCCCTGGTTCTGAGGCCATTACCCACATCTGGGGAGACAGGAGCCACTTTGTGGGGGTGCTGGTTCTAGTTGAGACCACCTACTAGGTATGGCAGGGTAGAAGCTGAATTGGGGGGGGCATATCTGCCACAGCAGGAGCTGATTGGGGGGGGTACTGATTTTGGCCAAGGATGTGGGCTGGGTGTGGTGGGTGGGAGTTGGTTCTGCTAAGGCCACCTGCCAGATATGGAGTAGCAGGAGCCACATTAGAGGGTGGGGTGGGTGGGTCGGACAGGGCATGTTTGCGGTGCAATGCAGGGGTGACACAAGCAGTGCTAGCAAGGTAGATGGAAAGTGTCAGAAGTGGTGTCCATCCATGTCAGGCTAGCTAGGCCGAAGGAGGGCAAGAAAAATGGCACATGCCAGCACTTAACATTCCCGGATAAAATTCCTACAGATCCGAGCCTCTCTGGCACATGCCCTAAAATTGGTCAGTTCTGTCCTTCATGTATGGCCCAGGTGCTTTTCCAGCTGTTGCCTCTGTGCTGGGTCTTGGAGCAAGTGAGTTCGTGCATGGGCCCTTTAAGAGTGGAGTCTTGGTTTTCTAAAGCCTTTCTGTTCTCCTGGAGTTAAGTTCTACTGATTTTTCTAAAGCCAGACACTATGGTAGCTCATCTTGGTGCAGGCCCAAGTGGGGTTTGAACCCCTCACCTCTCATGGAGGACTTCAATCCCTGTACTGGTCCTTCTGCTTGTGGGTTGCCATGCTAGGGGTGTGGGTCCTGATCAGACTGTCTGCCTCTTCTATGCTTCTTGATGTGGCCTTTTCTTTATATCTTTGGCTGTGGAAGAGCTGTTCTGCTAGTCTTTAGGTTATTCTTAGACTTGTTCTACATGTAGTTGTAGACTTGGTGTGTTTGTGGAATGAGGTGAGCTCAGGATCTTCCTATTCTGCCATCTTTTTTTTTTTTTTTAAGTTTATTTATTTTGAGAGAGAGGGAGGGAGAGAGAGGGAGGGAGGGAGGGGCAGAGAGTGAGAGAGTGAGCAGTGGGGAGAGAGAATCCCAAGCAGGCTTCTCACTGTTAGCGTGGAGCCCATTGTGGGGCTCTAACCCACAAATCGTGAGATCATAACTTGAACCAAAGTTGGGTGCTTAACCAGCTGAGCCACCCAGGCTCCACCTATTCTGCCATCTTGATCTTAATCCCACATTGTGTTATTGAGATCACCATTTACTTTGACAAATATATTCATTAATATAATTGAGTTTTAGTTGTTTCTAATACTTCTATTTTTTAGCTTTTATAGAAGTCAGTGTAATTTGCTTACCACTGTTACTGCAGTGTTCTGTTTTTGTCTATATATTTACCTTCATGAGTTTCATACTTGTTTGTACTCCTAGATTTCTGTTAAGTATCTTTTATTTCAACTTGAAGAATTTTTTTTTTTTTTTTGTAAGGCAGGTGGTGAACTCTTGAAGCTCTTGTTGGTCTCAGGAAGTCTTTATCTCACTTTCATTTTTGAAAGTTAATACTCTTGGCCATTTGTTTGTTTCAGTACTTTGAATATATCATCCTGCTCTTTTTTTTTTTTTTTTGGCCTGCAAGTTTTCTGCTAAAAAGTCCTCTGATAGTCTTTTTGGGGAGGAGGTATATCAAGTCGCTTTTGTTGTTGTTGCAACTTTGAAAATTCTCCCTTTCACTTTTGACAGTATGATAGTAATGTGTCTTTGTATGGGTCTCTTTAGGTTTATCTTACTGGTGTTCTTAAATTTCTTTTTTTCTCAATGTTTATTTTTGAGAGAGTGAGCGGGGGAGGGATAGAGAGAGAAGGAGACAGAGGATCTGAAACAGATTCTGTGCTGAGAGCAGAGAGCTTGATGAGGGGCTTGAACCCACCAACTGTGATATCATGACCTGAGCTGAAACTGGACGCTTACCCCACTGAACCACCCAGGCACACCTATCTTATTGGTGTTCTTGAGATATTCAGGATCTAGGTGTCTGTTTCTTTGCCCAGGTTTGGGAAATTCTCAGCCATTATTTCTTTCAGTGAATTCTCCCTCTCTCTCTCTCTTGTCCTTTTGGGACTCCCATAATATATATCAGTTGGTCTTCTTGATAGTCTCTTAAGCTATCTTTGCTTTTCTTAATTTTGTATTGTTGATCTTTTGATTAGATGATTTCTGCTCACCTGTATTCAGGTTTACTAATCCTTTCTTCCACTCCTTATGTTCTACTATTGAACCACTCTATTGAAATTTTCAGTTCAGTTACTGTATTCTTTAGCTCGAGGATTCCTATTTGGTGCTTCTTTAATATTTAAAATAGTAGCATACAGATCCTATACATATTTTGTTGGATTTATACCTCATGATTCTATTTATTTGGTGTTACAAACAATGGTACTCTTTTTAATGTTTTTATTTCTAATTGTCTTGTTGCTTGTCTATAGAAATACAATTGATTTTTTTTCATATTAACCTTCTAACCCACAATCTTGGTAATCTCACTAGTTCTAAAAGCTTTTTGTAGATTCCATTTTCTGTGTAAATGATGATGTTGTCAATGAAGAGTTTTATTTCTTCCTTTCTAGTCTGTATGCTTTTTGTTCTTACTGTCTAGGCTTTAACATATGAGCAGTGTAGCAATGGTGAGTGGACTGCCTATTTTAAGTATGTTAGGTACAGTTCTGTGGGTTTTGATTTTTGTTTTTTGTTTTTGTTTTGTAGATAGGTTTTATCAGGTTAAGGACATTCGCTTCTATTTCTAGTTAGCTAAGAATTTTAACCAGGAGTTGGAAGTTTAGTATGCTTTCTGCACCTTACATGATCATGAAATTTTTCTTTAGTTAATAAAGTGAACTGCATTGATAGTCAAATTCTGAACTACACTTACATTTTCAGGATAAGATCTCTTTACATATTGGTGGACTTATTCTGCTAATATTTTGTTGAGCTTTTACACCTTAAAAAATTTTTTTTTGTTATTTTGGAGAGAAAGCGAGAGAGAGAGAGAGAGAGAGAGAGGCAGAGAGATACCCCATGCAAACGGGGCAGGGGCAGAGAGGGAGACACAGAATACCAAGCAGACTCCAGGCTTTGAGCTGTTAGCACAGAGCCTGACACAGGGCTTGAACTCACAAGCCATGAGATCATGACCTGAGTAGAAGTCAGATGCTCAACTGATTGAGCCACCCAGGCTCCCCTACACCTTTTTATGAGGAATATTTATAGTTGTCTTGTAACCACCCACAGAAGGGTATCAGGGTAATCCTAACTTCACAAAATGAGTTTTGTTCCCCCCTCTTGAATGAGATTTTAGATAAGATGTTTTGGATGAGATTGTGTAGAGTTGGCGATTTTTGTTGTTGTTGTTAAATATTGATTAGTTTACTACGGGTCCCATAACAAAATGCTGTACAAGGGGTGGTTTAAACAATTTTTTTCTCTGGCAGCCCTGGAGGCTGGAAGTTAAGATCAAGGTGCCATCAGGGTTGGGGTTCTCTGAGGCATCCCTTCTTGGCTTGCAGATAGCTGTACTCTTGCTGCCTATTCACATGTTACTCTGTATGTGTGTGAGCATCGCTAGTGTCTTTCCATGCATCTGTGATCTCCTCTACTTATAAGACACTAGTCAGGTGGGATTCGGGCACACCCTAATGGCCTTGTTTTAACTTAATGATTTCTTTAAAGGCCTCGTCTCCAAAAACAGTCATATTCTGAGGTAGTGTGGGTTAGGGCTTCAATATAGGATTTTTTCAGTGAATAATCTGGTCCTGGAGTTTTCTTTTGTTGGAAGGCTTTAAACTATTCATCAAATTTCTTTGATAGGTCAGTTCAGGTTACCTATTTCTACTTGCCTATATCACAATGACCGGGCAGACCTGAGACTTGGTTGGCCTTAGGACAAGGTGGGTGAGAAAAAAGAAAGAAGAAATCCAGAGACTTACTCCATACTCTGTGGTATGCTGTGTCCCCTTTCCTGGGTCTTCTGGATGGGAGTAAGGAATTTGTCCTGGATTTGGTGCTGCCCCGTTGCATGATTCAGCCTCCTTTGGTTCAGGTTTCATTGTCTCTACTTGCTTAGTTTTTAGAGTCATCAGGTAGTTGCTTTTTGTCTTCTGTGCAGAGACTTTCTTTGTCATCACCAGGAGTCATAGGCTGCGTTCAGCTTACTTTTATCCTGAATGGCACCGGAAGTGGATGTTTTTATTTGGGCCCATTAGGGACATCTGGTCAAGCTTGGGTCAGACCTACTGCAGGGAGGGAAAGAACAGCATTTACTTGATTTTTCTCATGATCAAAAGCAAATAGAAATGGGAAAGAGGATCTTTAGTTTTTAAACTGAGTTTTGAGTCTGCAATGAATCAAGAAAATCATAAAATCAAGACAATACCACATCAGAACTCGAAAAGTGAGTCTCTTAAAAGTTAGTTGCAATGCAGGATCTGAAACCTTATCAATGAAATGTTTGCATTCCTACCTACAGCAAAGTCTGTCTTTAGTCTGTCTTGTACTTTATTTATTTAAATAATTGTTTATTTTTGAGAAAGAGAGTGAGCAGGGGAGGGACAGAGAGAGAGGGAGAGAGAATCCCAAGCAGGCTTTGTGATGTCAGCACAGAGCCCGATGCGGGGCTTGACCTCATGAACCACGAGATCATGACCTGAGCTGACACCAAGAGTTGGACACTTAACCAACTGAGCCACCCATACGCCCCCTGTCTTGCACTTTAAATGAATTTTTTTAAACCCATGTGTGATTTGGTAATGTGATGAATTGACTATATGGAAAATCAGTTCACAGAGTGACACAGATCTTGCAAATTGACTTTTAATTGTATTTAAAAATCCTAATATCACCATAGATCTCGTGAAGAAAGTCTTTTAGCCCTGGGAAAATGTCAGGCACACAGTGTTAAGTTGGCCAAAATTCCAATTTTTGCTTGAAATTTGAATTTTATCACTGGAAACAAATACTATGAGTTTTTTTTTTTCTTTGCAGTGACAGGCTTACTTTATCCATTTTAAAGGAAATGTCTATGAGATACTCAAATATGAATAAGTATAGTTTGAATTTTTTTTTTAAGTGAAAATAGTGTTTCGGGAAGAAAGCCACTAGATCAGTTCAGAACACAATCACCTGAGTGCCTTTCCTCAGGTTCATCTTTGTACTTTGATTAGTAGCAGTAGCACTTTATGTGTGCTTCTGATTTCTTCAGAGTATTAAAAATGTGTATTCAAGGGTCAGGATTTAATTAATGATTTTTACTGCTTTACCAAAGATGCTAATTTAAGCTTGCTTTTCTGCCTACACAGAGCACTGGAGATACAATGACTGTTAGAATTTGATGCTAGTGCCTTGATTTGCACCAGGTGCCAATGCTAGTCTTGCTTCGTTTTGCTTCTGTACCAACATTGCAAATGTCAATCCATTGACAAAGACCACTCGGTATTACTCTGAAGAAGGTTTGCTCCCTTGGATGAGCTGAAATGATCTTGAGATCCCCCAGGAATCCTAATACTTTCAGAACCACTGCTGTAGATAAATTCGATGACGGGAGAATGGAAGAGGAGGTGGTATTTGGGCTGAGTGTTCAAGTCTAACTGTGAAAGGGGTTATGTGACTTCACATGGAGACCCAGAGTTTCACAATACTTGGCAGATGCATTGATCTTGGGATGATTTCAGCAGTTGGGCACCCAGCATTTGAGAATAGTGGAAAAATGCATGGTTAGGGTTGGACCACCTTGTGGAAGGCCATAGATGCCTTTGGAAAGAATCCAGGGCTGGGGATTCTGAGACACTACCAACTAAGTAATGTTAATCCTGGGCAAATCCATTTACCTTTATGGATCTTCATGCCTAGCACATAATTACTATATGCTTAATATTTTGTTCTTTGGGATTAAATTATATCATCTCTAGAAAATGAAGGTTTTTTTTTTTCAAAGGGTTCTATAAACACTGAACGTTATTTGTGTTCTTAATATCCCCACTGAATCAACTGAGTCCAGATAAGTCTAGTGGAATGTGGGAAGACTGTGACAGAGCTGGAAGTGAGACCATGGTCTCCTGACTTCAGGTCCATTCTCTTTATTTTCTCCATCCTTTCTGCTCAGTGGTCTCCTGCCTCCCATACCTGCTTACAGAATAACTATTACTTCCCTGACCTGCTTTCTACTTACTTTCCTTCCTTCATCCAGCTGCTCTGGTTTGGTCTTCCGGTTATGCTACTAGACAAACTTCATTTTCTGGGTGGCATTTTAACAAATACAATCAAGTAATTATTTGTGCAAATATTTGTTTAATATCTATGTCCCCCACCCAGAGTGTAAATTCCATATAGACTACTACTACTCATTGTAGTCCCAGGACCCAGCATGGTTTCCTCCCATGGTAGGCCTATATACTATTATAAATGAGGGGCTTATTAAATATCACATCAGGGATGAGGACAACAAAGGCTTTAGAAAGTCAGACAAAGAAGGGACCAGTAAGGCCTTGGGGTCTAGGAAGAGTTCAGAGAAGAGAGAGGGCTTGATCTGGATGTTGTAAGACACCCTGTAATAGATGGTTTTCAAAGTGCTTTTGAGGTATGTAGGATTCACTTACTTTTTAGGTGAAAATAATTAACCTACTCTCAGAATGTCATTACTAGGCCATTTCTTTGGTTAGAATGAGCCCAAACTGTGAAGTATGTAGAGTGGTGCATCTTTCTCATTCATTTATACCTTTATCTGATGCATGTTTATTAAACACCCACTTTGCGTCAGGCACTGAGAGTTTTCAAAAGAGAACAAGAAAAAAAGAGCTCCCTGCCCTTTTGAGGCTTACATTGCATCAGAGCAAGGGAGGGGTAGTCAGTATATCAATCAATACATCAGTCAATAAGAAAAATGTCAGATAATCCTGGGTGTTTGGCAAAGACGTAAGAGGATGGTATGATGGGGAGGAACAGGTAGCTACTTCAGGTTGGGAAGATAAACTGAAATCTGAATCCCACAGGGCTAGCCATACAAAGATCAGGCAGGCAAGCATTTCAGGTAGGAAAAAAAGCCAGTGCCATTGACATGCCTAGCATGCATGAGGGATATGAAAATGTGAAGGGAGCACAGTTGTTGGTGAGCGAGTGGAACAAGGTGGATTTGGAGGGGTCAGCAGGGGCCAGACTACTTAGAATTTTCTAAACACAGATAGGAAGTGTATAGCCCTTTGTACTTGGGAGAGCCCTTGAATGGAACAATCTGATCTGAGTGATAAAAGCTTGATTAGGGAATAGCAGTGGGGCTGGAGAGAAATGGCTGGATTCTGGATGTACTTGGGAAGTAGAGCATTTCTTTTGTTCTTCCAATTTGTCCTTCATCAGTCCATTCCTCTATCCCTACTTTAAGATATTTACTCTGTGTCCTGTTCCTACAAGGCCTTGGCCACTACCAAGAGTTGGCTAAATACTCTATTTTGTGCAGCAAAATGTTATACTTGCTTTAAGATCTGCATCTATTAACTAATGATTTGCCTCCTTAAAAGAACTTTAAGATAAATACCATGTGATTTCACTTATATGTGGAATTTAAGGAACAAAACAAATAATAATAATAATGATAGCTAGACCCTTAAATACAGAGAACAAACTCTGGTGGGTGCCAGAGGGGAGATGGGTAGGTGGGGGGAATGGGGGATTAAAAGTACACTTAACATGATGAATACTGATATATTTATAAAATTTTTGTCATTATATTGTACACTTGAAACTAGTATAACACTGTATGTGAATTAAATGTGAAAAAAGTTTTAAGGTGACCGTTTGCATCTTGATAGGGCTTTAGAATGAGTCTTGGGTTCTAACTCTGCCTCAATACCAACTGTGATTTGAATATCATTTAACTACTCTGAACTCCATTCCCTTATCTACAAAATGGGTCTGATTATACCTACTATGCTTCATTCATGGCACTGTGATAAGTGAGATGACTTGTGTAAACATTGAAAGTACCAGGTATGTATGAAACGTTGTATCACGGCTTTCATGCCCCTATATACATTCTCCTTCATCACATAGCACACAAGACTAAGAAGAGAAGGTCTTGAAGCAGACAGGCTTTGATTCCATCCACAAGAATTTTTGAGTACCCCCTCTGTTCTTTGCACTGTGTCGTGTATTATGGAGCTTACAGAAGACAACTTGGAGTCTGAACTCCAGTGTCTACTTAGATCAAATTAACCCATGTGGAAGGCTGGATACTGCTGCTGGGTCTTTTGAGATGGGAGGGATTTGGATAGGTGTAGAGGAAGGAGGAAGAGCATGAATGAAGGAAGGCCCAGAGTTTAGACTGAGCATGCATTAGAGCACAGTAGAGCTGCAAGGCAGGAAACTGAGGGGAAAATGAGGATACACAAGTGAATGGGTCCATGCTAGAAATTCTTCACTCATTTTTTAAAATTTAAATCCAAGTTAACATATAGTGTAATAAATGGTTTCAGGAGTAGAATTTAGTGATTCATCACTTACATATAACACCCAGTGCTCATCCCAACAAGTGTCCTTCTTAATGCCCATCACCCACTTAGCCCATCCCCCCCAACCCCCCTTCATAAACCCTCAGTTCTCTGTATTTAAGAGTCTCTTAGGGTTTTCCTCCCTCTCTGTTTTTATCTTATTTTTCCTTCCCTTCCCCTGTGTTCATCTGTTGTGTTTCTTAGGATCTCACTCAAATGTGGAATTTATTATATTTATCTTTCTGACTTATTTCACTTAGCATAATACACTCTAGTTCTGTCCACATTGTTGCAGATGGCAAGATTTCATTCTTTTTGATTGCAGAGTAATATTCCATTGTGTGTATCTGTATCCTCTTTATCCATTTGTTTCATTTGGTTTTGAGTAGGGGGAGTTCACACTAAGAGGACGATTCCCTATGACACGTAGAGGTGATGGCTTGTGCTTGTATTGTGCAGGCTGTCCATTCTTTGGATAGCACTACACACTTGGCAAAAGATACCATCAAACTAAGTGTTTCATTGAAACACAACCATTGCTCTTAAACACTGAGGAATGCCATCACTATAGGGTTACTTTTTTTTAAAAAAAGTGTTATTTTAGAATAATTACAGACTCACAGGCAGTTGCAAAGAAATGGAGAGCGGTATCTGGTATCCCTTACCTGTCCACCACCCCCCGCCCTGGGAACATCTTGGTTAATTATGATGCATTAGCAAAACCAAGCAATGACTGGTCAAGTCCACAGAGCTGATACGGATGTTACCAGTTATAGACTGTACGTATACATATACAACTCTATGAAATTTTGTCACATGGATAGCTTCCTGTCCTTACTACCACATTTAAGGTATAGGACTATCCTGTCACCCCAATGCTCCCTTGTGTTACTTCTTTATAGTGATACCTTCTTTCTTGACCATTCCTGAACACTGGCAGCTACTAATCTGTTTTCTCCCCCTCTAGAATTCTGTTACCCTGGGTGTTCTGTAAGGAGTGCCACACCCTATGTAACTTTTTGAGATTGTCTTTCTTCATTCAGCATCGTTTCTCTGAGGTAATCTGAGTTGTATTTCTTTTTATTGCTGAGTAATACTCTGTTATGGATATACCATTATTGTTCAGCCATGCACTCACAGAAGGATATTTAAGTAGCTTCTGGTTATTAGCTATTATAAATCTACTCTGAATAATCATGTAAGGTTTTTGTGGGGACCTAAGTTTTCATTTCTCTGCAGTAAATTCCCAAGAGTATCATTGCTGGATCATATGGGAAGTTCATTTTTCATTTTATTTATTTATTTATTTTTAATTTTTTTTTAACGTTTATTATTTTTGAGACAGAGAGAGCCAGAGCATGAACGGGGGAGGGTCAGAGAGAGAGGGAGACACAGAATCCGAAACAGGCTCCAGGCTCTGAGCAGTCAGCACAGAGCCTGACGCGGGGCTCGAACTCACGGACCGCGAGATCATGACCTGAGCCGAAGTCAGATGCTCAACTGACTGAGCCACCCAGGCACCCCTCATTTTTCATTTTAAAAGAAACTTGCAAACTATTTTTCAAAGTGGCCAAATCGTTTACTTTCTCACCAACAATAGGTGAGTGATAGTTTTTGGCATTACTACTAGCATTTGGTATTACCACTGTTCTTGGTTTTAGCCATTTTGATAAGTGTGTAGTGCTATCTTTTTGTGGTTTCAACTTTTTATTTAATGAGCTGAGTGTGTATTTATTCACATGCTATGAAATTCACCTTTTTAAAGTGTACAATTCATCATTGGTTTTTAGTATATTCACAGATGTTTACAACCATCCATTTCCAAAGCCTTTTCATTTTTTCGAAAAGAAACCTGGTTCCCACTACCAGCCATTCCCAATTCTGCCCTCCTCCTAGCCTCTGGCAACCACTGGTCTGCAGTGTGTATGGTTTTGCCTATGTTGGTCTCTTCATATAAATGAAGTATTATGGCGGCCTCTTGTATCTTGCTGCTGTAACTTCACATAATGTTTTTAGGATTGATCCGTGTTGTAATATGAATCAGTACTTCATTCCTTTATAAGGCTGAATAATATTCCATTGTGTGGTTATACCACAGTTTGTTCATCAGTGGACAGACATTTGAGTTTCCACTTTGGCCTGTTATGAATAATGCTGCTGTGAGTATTCATGTACAAACTTTTGTGTGGACGTATATTTTCATTTCTCTTGGGTTTATGCCTAGGAGTAGAAATAGTAGGTCATATGGTATCTCTTTGTTTAGCCTTTTAAGGAACTTCCAGACGGTTTCCCAAAACAGCTGCTCTATTTTACATCCATTCCAGTGTATGAAGGATCCTATTTCTCCACATTTTCAACACTTGTTATTTGCCTTACTGATTCTAGCCATCCTAGTGGCAGTGAAGTAGTATCTCTTTGTTCTGTATGTATTTCCCTAATAACTGATGTTGAGCATCTTTTCATATGCTTGCTGGTCAATAGTATATATCTTCTTTGAAGAAACGTCTGTTCAGGTCTTTTGCCCAGTTTTAATGGCTTGTCTTGTCTTTTTATCACTGGGTTGTAATAGTTCCTTATATATTTTGAATACTAGACTGTTGGATCAGATTACAGCCTATCAATAGTAATGCTGTTGGCTAGAGATGTCTGAGGTGCTTGCCAGGTCTGTACTGCTTGTGCTGAGCCCCACAGACATGTGACCCTGCTGGAGCCCATGGTGTGGCTGGAATGACCCCTGTGGCTCTTACTAGGATTGCAAGATATACCTCAGGGAACTTTGCTGGGGGAAAAACACCGAAGACTTATTATAGGTTCTGGAGAATACACATGCACTGAAGGCCAGAAAGCAGGGTTACAGGTAGAAAGATAGAGGGGGGTGCACGTACCTGGGGCCCCACCTTTATTAGGGTCCAAGGGCAAGTGGCTAGCATTTTGGAGTTTTATTCTTCATTGTGGAATGGAAAAGAGTAGGAATTGGAGCACAGGAATGGGAAAATGGGGTTACTCACATGGTCTGAGTACCTAGATTACCTAGGGCTTCATAAAAGGGAAATTTCATAATTGGGTAGCCTGATTTCTTACCTAGTTGTCTAGCTAGTATCTGTGTTATCCAGCAGGCAGTGTGTTTATTCCAGATGGACGTCTTTGACATGGATGCCTTGGCAATCAGAATCTTTATCATATATTTTACAATAAAACTTAATGTCAAACACTTCCACTATGTAGACCATCATCAGATTCACGATTTGCAAACATTTTCTCTCAATCTGTGGGCTGTCTTTTCACTGTGGTCTCTAAAAAAAAATTTTTTTTTTTTATTTTGGAGAGAGAGCAAGCATGAGCCGGGGGGAGAGACAGAGGGAGAGACAGTGAGAATCGCTAGCAGGCACCACAATCAGCGAGGAGCTGGATGCAGGGCTTGATCCCATGACCTTGGGATCAGGACCCAAGCCCAAATTAAGAGTCCAATGCTCAGCTGACTGAGCCACCCAGCTCCCCCTCACTGTGTGTTGATTTGTATTTCCCTAGTGACTAATGATGTTGACCATCTTTCCATCTCCATGTTTACCATATGTATGGCCTCTTGGGTGAAATGTCTTTTCATGTCTTTTGTCTGTGTTTGTCATTTCCTCCTACTGCGCCTATGGCTATAGACCTTTCCCCTTATAAATTAAGCGTCCTCAAGCTTCCTTGCAGTAACACCAAAGTGGATCAGAGACACAACTGTTAAGCCACTCATAGCTATAGATTTTTTTATAGTGGTAAAAATACATAACGTGAAATTTACCCTGTTAACACATACAGGCATATAGTGCAGTGTTGAGTATATGCATCTTGTGCTACAGCAGATCTCCAATCCTTTATCATTTTGCATGACTGAAACTCTAGATCCATTGAATAGCAGCTCCCCATTACCCCCATCCCCCAGCCCTTGGCAACTGCCATTCTACTTTTTGTTTCTAGGGTTTTGGCTAGTTAAATAAACATTACAATTTTTTTTTTGGCAGAGAGAGAGAGAGAGAGAGAGAGAGAGAGAGACACGGAGGGAGGGAGGGAGACTGTGAACAGGGAAGGGGCAGAGAGAGAGGGAGACACAGAAATCGAAGCAGGGTCCAGACTCTGAGCTGTCAGCACAGAGCCCGATGCAGGGATCTAACTCACGGACTGCAAGATCACACCCGAGATGAAGTCAAACGCTCAACCAACTGAGCCACCCAGGCGCCCCAGATTTTGGCGACTGTAGATACTTTATGTAATTGGAGTCATACTATATTTGTCCTTCCGGAACTGGCTTATTTCACTTGGCATGATCTCTTCAAGCTTCATCCATGTTGTAGCATAGGACTATAGCTGCGGATTTTGACCTGTGCTCAGTCACTTCTCATGTTGAGCTCCTTGGTAAACATACAATCTCAGCATGACTCTGTTTCGCCATCAGTAAAATGGGTAACAGTAGGTCATTATGGTGCAGAACTTGGGAGTAACTAAACCCAGAACTGTGTAGATAATTAGTACTCGAGTCCTATGAACTGCCTCACAGATGAGCCCCTATTCCAGAAAGTCAGAAGACAGCAGGACAAAGTTCTCATCCTAGTTTGCTAGGAAGTTTCACTGAGTGGCCTCCTTCCTTCCTTAATTTTTAATTTCTTGCATAATGGAGTTCACACTTCAATCCCAAAGCCTTTCCATAGTACCTTGGTCTCTATATACTGAGATGGGAAGAGAGGCAATCGTAAAGGGTCCTTCATAAGGTCCTTCATAAAGGGTCTTATGTGCCCTTTATGAACAGAATCTTCCAGCCAGCCTCCACCTGGCTGCATGAGGCACCCCAGTCCTGGAGGTTTACTATGGAAACGTGCTCCAGGACAGGACTTGAAGGAAGTGAAGCATTTCTAGAGTTTGGTAGGCTGGGAGATAAAAGTTCTGACTTGTGTTCCCCAAGTCTCCTGCAGTTGCTTTGTTCATTAAATTCTTTCTTAATGTTTCATTGTCCCCATGTGGACATGGAGGCTGAATGTGTTGACTGTCCTCACAGGGGCTTTTGCAAAGAGGCACAAGGGTTTTGTAAGATCTCTGGCCATCAGGATGTGGTTTTAAATAAGAAATGGTGATCATTCTTTTCCCCTTCTGTCTTGGAAGCGGAAAATCTGCCACCATCTGAGCTCTCCCTGTGGGCATCTTAGCTCATGCAGGCTTTTCTTGCGAAGCTGAAACGTGTCTTTGCCTTAATCCCCACACCCCCCCCCCCAACCCAATCCTCGCTGTAGGCCCTTTGCTTCTGCATTATCCTTCCTGGCAACTGATCAGCAGCTTGGGCCCTTGCCTGTCTGTGCACACCCTGTAGTTTTGCAGACAGGAGGGGACATTACTGAGGGTTGATCTCCATGGTTAGAACAAATGCTGCCCGTGAATCTTGGGCCATAGGAGGTGTCCCTTGTCTCCCCCATATTGCGCTGGCTGTCACTGGACAGACCCTCAGAGACACTGTCAAGCTTCAGTGCCCCTGGCTGGTTCTCATCTTTTAGTTTAAGCATGGCAGAGCCATGCTTTCCCCCTCAGCACCTCCCCCACCACAGGGCCTAGGTAAATCCAGATGCTGCCAGCATGTTGTGGGGGTCATGGTCTCTGGAGTGCGCTCAGGGTCAGCCCATTATTTCTGCACAGACACAGGATGAAGAACATCTGGGGCTAGAAGGAGCTGAGAAGCCACCTAGTCCAACCCCTTGATACAACATCACAAAAGAATTTCCTAGGAAAACAAAGACCCACCCACAGCGACATCTCTTGGCGTGTGGCCTAGTGATGCTGTTTTGACTTTATATAGAATAACCGTCATTTGAATGATACAACTACTAATGAATTAGAAGCTAGCATAGGGTTCTAAAAGTCTGCAAGCCTTTGTCACAGCTTTGGAGTAAAGCGAAAATAGTCGTAGCCAAAGAGGAGGTGAAATCCCACGTGTACACACAGCCACACACATGCACAAAAAAGTAAAGGAAGGAAACTCTTGCACAGTATCAGATGGTAACTGTATAGGTGCTCTCTGTTTTATTTCTGTTTATTTCCTCTGAGAAGAGGATCCTTTTCCAGTTCCTTGTTCTCTGGACGGAGAGGAGAGTGGACTTCTCAGTTTTCCAGGCAATTGGTTGTAGTTGTGTGTGGAGACCAGGGCTGGTCTCTCTGTCTGTCTGGTTTTCCTCTCTGGGCTCTCCCTGCAGACCCAGGTTGGCTGCCCGCCTGATGCCCACGGCTTCTTGCCTGGTCTCTTTCTTAGTGTCCCATTGTCCAGGCCCCACCAGTACTTGGCTGACCCATGTCCTGTAACCCCAAGGCTTTGCTAGAAAGTTGAAGCTGATCCCATAGAATAAGTCAAGTTAAAATGATAAACGGTAGTAGTGACATCATATGTTTTCTGTAAACTTGTACATTTGAAAGCTTTTGATCCCTTAATTCTAAAAAAAAAAAAAAAAAAAAAAAAGGAAGTGGAGCAGGCCTTTCGAACAAGAGGCAGAAATTAGCTTTTCTTGATGCTATACTGGGTCACTCAAGCCACATGGCTGATCCGTCCATACTCCAGCCATGCACAGCTTATGTCCGAGTTGGTTCCTCTGCCCTGTCTTCCCTAAGGAAGATTAAGTCCAGGCATTTCTTTTTAAGTATCTATCTGTATATAATTAGGTCATAAATTAAATTAATAATGAACAGGAACCCTAGCTCTTAAATCTGATCATTTTTGTGGATAGTAGGAAGTCAATATGTATCTACTAATGATGAAATATTAATATGATTGAAGGAGTCAGCACTAAATCTTTCCTAGTGTGTGTAAACTGCTTATAAAATAGCCTTATTGGAAAGACCCTGTGAGGGCTTGGATTTTGTGTTATAAGAGACACTAGTGAATTAAAATCCTGTAGTGAAGGTCATTTGTTTACCCTCTAGCCCATGTTAGAAATAGGTTTATTTCGTGGCTAGAATTTTTTTTTAATGTTTATTTTTGAGAGAGAGAGAGACCGAGCATGAGCAGAGGAGGGGCAGAGAGAGAGAGAGAGAGAGAGAGACACACACACACACACACACACACACACACAGAATCCAAAGTAGGCTCCAGGCTCTGAGCTGTCAGTACAGAGCCCGATGTGGGGCTCGAACTCATGAACTGTGAGATCATGACCTGACCTGAAGTCAGACCCTCAACCCACTGAGCCACTGAGGCACCCCTTGTGTCTAGAATTTTGTGCTCTCTGGAGAGAGCTGAGGAGATGAGTTTAGTTTGTATTGTCAGTATTGTTATCAGCTACTCTGTGGGGCAGTGGGTTTACTTTCTTTCTTTGAGAAACTTTGTCAGTGTTGATATCACCAGGCACATAGGGATGCCAGGGAACAATGTAGAAGGTGCTGCTTATGCTTTTTTGTATGCGCCAAAAGTGATGGATGCCATCTTGAGTGTTGGACTAGGGCAGACCCAGTGGTTGAAGCCTAGTGCTGCTCCAAACTGATGCTGTGACCGTAGGAAGGTCACTCAGCTTCTCTGAGCCTCAGCTGCTTTATCTGCAAAACTGGGATCACGTTTCACAGGGTTATTTTGAGATTTTTTTAATTTTTATTTTTCATCTTTGTTTTTGTTTTTTGTTTTTTTGTGGTTTTTTTTTTTTTTTTGAGATTAAAGGAGCTATTCAACAAGCTTGGCACAGAGTAAGAAGCATTTAGCTGGTGAATGGGAGCTAATTTGGTAAATCCCCAAATGGCTTGCTTTTTGGCCCATTTAATCGTCACCTTCGAATGTTGTGTGTGTATACGTATAGAGCTTGCAAATCGAGAAATGGTGGATTCCAAGTGGACATCTCTTCTCTCTCAATCTTAGACCCCAGAGGTTAGACAAGGAGACTCAAAAGCCTGGCATGCTGTGAAATGTCTCCTGTTTTGGCATGTGGGATTTTCTCTCTGGGGAGAGCAGGTGTTTGATGCCTGCCACGGAGAGGGTTCTGTACAGAGAGAGTACTCAGGGCAAGCAGGCTGGCTGGATGCTCAGGACTCCTATTGTCATCGACTGAATGTGTTTCCCCAAATTCATATGTTGAAATCCTAATCTCCAATGTGATGATTAGGAGGTGATCGTGAAGACCACATGGTGGGATTAGTGCCCTTATAAGAGAGACTTTAACAAACTCACTTGTCCCTTCTGCCCTGAGAAGAGGGCCATCAGTGAACCAATAAGCAGTCCTATGCAGACAGCAAATCTGTTGGCACCTTAAACTTAGAATTCTTAGCCGCTACAACTGTGAGAAGTGCATTTCTATTGTTTATAAGCCACCCTGTTTAGTCGTTTTTTAAAAGTTTTTAATTCCAGCTAACATAGTGTTATGTTAGTTTCAGATGTATAATATAGTGACTGAACAATTGCACACATCACCTGGAGCTCATCGCAAGTGCACTCCTTAATCCCCATCACCTGTTTATCTCCTACCCTTTCCCCTCTGGTAACCAGCAGTTCTCTACAGTTAAGACTCTATTTCTTGATATACCCTCTTGTATCTCTTTTATTTTTTTTAATTTACTCATTCATTTTGTGTCTTAAATTCCACATGTGAGTGAAATCATATGGCATTTAGCTTTCTCTGACTTATTACACTTAGCAGTGTACTCCAGCTCCGTCCACGTTGCTGCAAATGGCAAGATTTCATTCTTCTTTTTAATGGCTGAATAATATGTCGTTGTATGTATTTATATACACACCACATCTTCTTTATCCATTTATCCATTGATGGGCACTTGGGCTACTTCCCTATCTTGGCTATTGTCAATACTCCCGCTATAGACGTAGGGGTGCATGTGTCCCTTTGACATATTGTTTCTGTATTTTTTTTTCTTTTTTTCATTTTCTTTTTTCTTTTTTAAAATTTACATCAAAAATAGCATATAATGCAACAATGATTTCAGAAGTAGATTCCTTAGTGCCCCTTACCCGTTTAGCCCATCCCCTCCCACAACCCCTCCAGTAACCCTCATATTGTTCTCCATATTTATGAGTCTCTTCTGTTTTGTCCCCCTCCCTGTTTTTATATTATTTTTGTTTCCCTTCCCTTATGTTCATCTGTTTTGTCTCTTGAAGTCCTCATATGAGTGAAGTCCTATATATTTGTCTTTCTCTGACTAACGTCACTTAGCATAATACTCTCCGGTTCCATCCACACAGTTGCAAATGGCAAGATTTCATTCTTTTTGGTTGCTGAGTAATACTCCATTTTATATATATACCACATTTTCTTTATTCATTCATCCATTGATGGACATTTGATCTCTTTCCATACTTTGGCTATTGTTGATAGTGCTGCTATAAACAAAGGGGTGCGTGTGTCCCTTCGAAACAGCACACCTGTATCCCGTGGATAAATGCCTAGTAGTGCAATTTCTGGGTTGTAGAGTAGTTCTATTTTTAGTTTTTTGAGGAACCTCCATACTGTTTTCCAGAGTGGCTGTACCAGCTTGCATTCTGATCATAGGGTAGTTCTATTTCTAACTTTTTGAGGAAACTGTACTGTTGTCCAGAGTGGCTGCTACAGTTTATATTCCTGCCAACTGTGCAAGAGGGCTCCTTTTTCTCTATGTCCTTGCCAACACTTGTTAATTCTTGTGTTGATTTTAGCTCTTCTAACAGTTGTGAGGTGTGGTATCTCACTGTAGTTTTGATTTGTATTTCCCTAATGAGCGATGATGAGCATCTTTTCATATATCTCTTGGCCATTTGTATGTCTTTGGAGAAATACAATGTTAGTGTCTTCTGTATTTTTAAAATGAATTATTTGGTGTTTTGGGGTGTTGAGTTTTTAAAGTTTTTTTTTCCCTGTATTTTGAATACTAACCCTTTATCAGATATGTCATTTACAAATATCTTCTCCCATTTTGTAGGTTGCCTTTAGTTTTGTTGACTTTTTTTTTTTTTTTTGTCCTTTGCTATACAGAAGCTTTTTATTTTGTTGAAGTCCGGATAGTTTATTTTGCTTTTGGCTCCATTGCTCTGGAGACAAGATAAGAAAGAAGTTGACTATGGCTGATGTCAAAGAGGTTACTGCCTGTGTTCTCTCCTAGGATTTTTATGGTTTTAGGTCTTACATTTACATCTTTCATCCAGTTTGAATTTATTTTTGAGTATGATGAAAGATAATGGCCCAGATTCATTACTTTGCATGTGGCCCTCCAATTTTCCCATTACCATTTTTTGAAGAGACTGTCTTTTTCCCATTGGATATTCTTTCCTACTTTGTCAAAGATTAATCAACCATATAGTTGTGGGTTTATTTCTGGGTTTTCTTTTTTTTTTATTTTTAAAAAACATTTATTTATTTATTTTGAAAGAATGGGGGAGGGGCAGAGAGAGAATCCCAAGCAGGCTCTGCACTGACATGTGATGTGGGGCTGAGTCTCCTGAACTGTGAGGTCATGACCTGAGCTGAAGTCAAGAGTCAGATGCTTAACTGACTGAGCCATCCAGGCACCCCTGATTCTGGGTTTTCTATTCTGTTCATTGACCTATGTGTCTATTTTTGTGCTACTACCATACTGCTTTGATTACTATAGCTTTGTAAAATAACTTGAAGTCTGGAATTGTGATGCCTCCAGCTTTGCCTTTCTTTGTCAAGACTGCGTTGGCTATTCTGGGTCTTTTGTGGTTCCATACACATTTTAGGATTATTCTAGTTCTGTGAAAAATGATGTATTTTGATAGGGATTGCATTAAATATATAAATTGCTTTGGGTAGGATGGACATTTTAACAATATTCATCAAGTACATGAGCATGGAATGTCTTTCTATTTCTTTGTCTCATCTTCAGTTTCTTCCATCAGTGTTTTATAGTTGTCAGAGTACAGGTCTTTCTACCTCTTTGGTTAGTTGAATTCTTAGATATCTTTATTTTTGGTGCAATTGTGAATGGGATTGTTTTCTTAATTTCTCTTTTTGCTGCTTCATTATTGGTGTATAAAAATGCAACAGATTTATGTATGTTGATTTTGTATTCTGCAACCTTACTGAATCCATTCATCAGTTCTAATAGTTTTTTGGTGGAGTCTTTAAAGAGTTTTCTATATATAGAATCATGTCATCTGAAAATTGTGAAAGTTTTACTTTTTCCTTATCAGTTTGGGTGCCTTTTCATTCTTCTGGTTGTCTGATTGCTGTGGTAGGATTACCAGTACTATGTTGAAATAAAAGTGGTGAGAGTGGACATCCCTGTCTTGTTTCTGACCTTAGGGCAAAAGCTCTCACTTTATTCCCATTGAGGATGATGTTAGCTTTAGGTTTTTTGTATAAGGGCTTTACTATGTTGAGGTATATTCTCTCTAAACCCATTCTGTTGGGGTTTTTTTTTTATCATGAATGGATGTTGTACTTTGTCAGATGCTTTCTCTGCATCTATTGAAATGATCATCTGATTTTGAGCTTTTATTTATTGTGATGTATCATGTTGATAGATTTGTGAATATTGAAACACCCTTGTAACCTAGGAATAAATACCACTTGATTGAGGTGAATGATTTTTTAATGTAGTATTGAATTCAGTTTCCTAATATTTTGTTGAGAATTTTTGCATCTATGTTCATCCGGGATATTGGCCTGTAGTTCTCCTTTATAGGGGTATCTTTATCTGGTTTTGGTATCGGGGTAATATTGGCCTCATAGAAGGAATCTGGAAGTTTGCCTTCCTTTTCTATTTTTTGGAATAGTTTGAGAAGAATAGTTTGAGAAGAAGAGCACAATATTCTTTAAAAGTTTGGTAGGATTCTCCTCTGAAGCCATCTGATCCCGGACTTGCATTTGTTGGCAGTTTTTAGATTATTGATTTGATTTCTTTGCTGGTTAATGGTCTGTTCAAATTTTCAATTCCTGTTTCAGTTTTGGTAATTTCTGTTTTTAGGCATGCATCCATTTCTTTTATGTCATCCAATTTGTTGGCATAAGGTTTTTCATAATACTGTCTTATAACTCGATTTCTGTGTTTTTGGTTGTTACATCTCTTCTTTTGTTTGTGATTTTTATTTATTCGGGTCTTTTCTCTTTTTTTTCTTGATAACTATGATTAGATGTTTATCAGTTTTATTTTTTTTCAAAGAACAAGCTCCTCATTTCATTGATCTGTTCAAAAAATTTTTTTTCTTAGTTTCTATATTCTTTGTTTCTGCCCTAATCTTCATTATTTCCTTTCTTTGCTGGCTTTAGGCTTGTTGTTTTTCTAGTTCCTTTAGGTGTAGGGTTAGGGTGTTTATTTGTGATTGTTCCTGCTTGAGTAAGGCCTGTATTCCTATAAACTTCCCTCTTAGAACTGCTTTTGCTGCTTCTCCAGAGGTTTTGGACCTTGGTGTTTTCATTTTCATTTTCATTTGTTTCCATGTATTTTTAAATTTCTTCTTTTATTTCCTGGTTGACCCATTTATTGTTTAGTGGCATGTTTAACCTCTACGTATTTGTGGTCTTTCCAGATTGTTTCATGTGGTTGACTTCTAGTTTCATAATATTGTGGTCGGAAAAGATGCACGGTATGACTTCGATCTTCTTGAATGTGTTCAGGCTGGTTTTGTGGGCTATTATGTGATCTATTCTGGAGAATATTCTGTGTTCACTTGAAAGGAATGTGTATTCTGTTTTAGGATGGAATGTTCTGAATAAATCTGTTAAATCTATCTATTCCAGTGTGTCATTTGAAGCCATTGTTTGTTTTCTGTTTAGATGCTCTGTCCATTGATGTAAGTGGAGTGTTAAAGTCCCCTACTATTATTGTTACTGATTAGTTTTTTTTAATGTTTGTTAATATCTGTTTTATGTATTTGGGTGCTCTTAAGTTGGGTACTTAAGTATTGACAATTGTTCTATCTTTTTGTTGGATTGTCCCCTTTATTATTGTATAGTGTTTTTCTTTGTCTCTTGTTAATGGTCTTTGTTTTAATATCCATTTTGTTTCATAGAAGTACCCAGCTTTCTTTTGATACATTTGCATGATACATGTTTCTCCATCCCCTCATTTTCAATCTGTAGGTGTTTTTAGGTCTAAATTGAATCTCCTGTAGGAAACATATGGATGGGTCTTTTTTTTTTTTTTTTTTAATCCATTCTGTCACCCATTGTCTTTTGATTGGAGTGTTTAGTCCATTTACATCCAAAGTAATTATTGATAGATATACCTTGTTTAGTAATTTTTAAAAAAGGCTGAATAGACTAAGCTACCTGTCAATATTATGATCCAGTGGTCTTACTGGATTTTTTTTTAAATACTTAAAGAGTTTTATTTATTTCTGAGAGTAAGAGCCCGGGAGAGGCAAAGGTGGGGGTGGTGGAGAGAATCCCAGGCAGGCTTTGTACTGCTAGCATGGAGTCCAGCATGGGGCTCAAACTCACAACCCGTGAGATCATGACCTGAGCCAAAATCAAGAGTTGGATGCTTAACTGACTGAGTTACCCAGGTGTCCCAAAATACTTTTTTTTTTTTTTAGAGCAGTTTCAGATTCACTGCGAAATCAACTAGAAGGCACAGAAATTTCCCATATAACTTCTGCTTCCAAATAAGCAGTATCAATATACCCAATATCCCCAATATCAACAGTCCCCACGGAGTCATATATTTGTTGCAATTGATGAATATTTATTGACTGATCATCATTACCTAGAGTCCATAGGTTACATTAGGGTTCAATTTTGATGTTGTAGATTCAACAGATTTGGACAAATGTATAACGACATGCATCCACCATTATAGTATCAAATGGAGTAGTTTCACCGTCCTAACTTTCCCATATACTCTGTCAATTTATTCCTTTGTCCCCACCCTAGTCTTACTGGATTTTCAGAAAGAATTAAATTATTTTGCATATCGGACAGGGAATATTTAGAGGTCTATCTATCTTTTATCTATTTATATCATAAGACTATGCATAAAAGTAGGCTTATGGACCAGGTGAGAAAAACAAATTCTATATCCTGTTTCCTTGTGGCCCTGGATTCTTGCCTTGACAATTCAACTTCATGTGGTGAAATTTTGTCTTAAAATTCATGGTCACTCTTGCTCCCATCCCTGCCACTCCTAATTGTTCACTTCTTCTTGCTTTTCCATTATACTAGGTAGTCTGGGGGGGAGGGACCATGTCTTCCCCATCTTTGTCTCCTGGAGGTTAAAGCAATTGCTCAGTGAGTGAGTGCATGAATGCTCACTTACCAGTTCCTAAATTGTCACTTGCTTTCATTCAAGACTTTCCATAATCTTCTGCTGACCACAGGCTGCCCTTCCCTCACATATGCTGCTGCCCTTGCCCATCTTTCTACCAAGCCATCTGACAAAAACAGGGTAGAGACCTGGGTTACCAGAGACATGCATAGATTTCTTCTCACCAAGCCAAGGCAGAGGCTTTGAGCAGAGAGAGCAAGGGTGTGAGTTGGTTAAGATGGCATTACTCCAGTGTCTGGACCTCATTTGGGGAGACTTGAGAGCTTAGATGTAAATCATGGCAATGTTAACCCTGAACAGATTCTAATTTGTCTTTAAGGCAGTGGGAGGCAGTGTGGAAGGGTATGTCTTAGGGACCAGGGTTGCATGATTGCACCATGTCCTGAATTTCTAGCCTACCTCATTGAAACCTGGCAAAGTTAAAATTTGCATATGCAAACTGGGACTGTGTTAACTGTCACCCTTATTAACACAGTTAAAAGATGATAGTGTAATGCCTTGAGATTGTTCTGTGAAAGTTGCTGGTTAAAATGTACCATATATCCATTTTTTTTTGGTCAACTGCTAGGGGCAACTCTTTGAGTGGCAGAGGATGCGGGCAACAGAAGGACTACTGTTAGCAGGACTTGCCCACCTGATGCCTGGTGGTGGGCCCCTGCTTGATCAGAGCCTTCTGCTGCAGGTTTGGCCCTCTACACAAAGGAAGACTTTTGAGTCCCAAGACCGCAGATGGGGTGTTCAGTATTGATAGGCCCATCCTTCCTCTAATTGAAAGGCAACCAGGGGTGGGTTGGTTTGGTGGATTTTCTTTCTCTTTAAGTCTTTTTCTTCAAAGTCTGCTGAAACCCATTGTGTCCTTTATAAGGCTGTGTTCCTTTATAAGGCCGAATTCATGTCCACTCAGCAGGTAGAGTAGGAGCTGAGAAGAATATGTGAAGGTTTTTGTGTGTTCAGAACTTGGGCCAGTGGCTATGCGCACAACAAACCTTAGTGTTTCTATTGGAGGGTTTCCAGAGGCCTGGTGTGTGCATGTGTGTGTAGGGGGTGGAGGGCCAGTGAGCACTTTTCTCACTAAGCCTTCTGAGATGGGCCAGGGAAAAGGAGAACCTGAGTGGAGGACATTTATTGAGAGGGAGATGGCCCCTGCTCTCTGCTGAGTCAGGGGCTTGGGAGGAAGATGTGAACAGTGGGATTGAAGCCCACAGCACTATAATAGTTTAAACCTAAGAGTGGGATTGACCAGAGAAGCCCACATAATGAGTCACTTAGCATGGACCTGACTCCTGGCCTTGATAGCTTTTTGAATCTTTTAACCACAGGAACCTCAGATTCTTCATTTATCACAGGGCATACAAGGTAGGCATAACAATACCCGACTTGATGGGGTTATGATTTCATGAGGCAGTGCATACAAAACCCAAGTCTCTGATACATAGTTACCATTTTTCAAACACCTCCTATCAATTATTAAGCTGAGGGAGGACTGTTAGCAGGCTTGTTACTGAGGAGACTGTGCTATAGCTCCAATGAAATCCTAAGAAGATGCAAATCTGGTCATCAACCTTCATCCCTGGATAGGATTCAAGAATATGGTGGTGGTTTGTGCTGTACTAAGACTCATCGAGGAATCCAAGATATTGAGACACCAAAGGGCCACAGCAAGCCTCCCAGTTGGGCAGTGATATGAGATGATGGAAGCCTGCCCATGTAGTGGGCCCCAAGGACCCAGCTGTTCAGAATGGTGGGTTTCTCTGCCAGTGGGTCAGCACTGAAGGATGCCCCAGGGCTGCTCAGGGCTGCATCTACTTCTGTCTCCTACAGTCTTACAGAAGCTTTCAACAGCTGCATGCCATGCTCCAATTTTGCCACACAGAATGGCATTTCCCAGACATGCTGCCTTTTTCTATTGGGCTACTCAAAGTGACCATTAAATCATGTCTTGGAGGCCTTGGGGGCATGTTTTTTTTTAAGATCTGTGAAGGTGAACCATGAATGTGAATGTCTGTATGAGCTCTGGGATCAGTCTACTCATGTAAATGATGGGATAATACAACTTACTTCATGGGGGGTTGTTAGTGGCTCATGCTTATATACTTGATGCACTTAGAGTAAGGGGTCAATAAATAATGGCTCTATTTTTATTTCTGTGATCATCTTCTATTTTCTCCCATCTACCTCCATTTTCTCCTTCCATACTCTACTTTCATTTTGGGTTTCAAGAAGTTTCCAGGAAGGGGTTGGGGTTGTTGGGACTGGCTGTCTTATATCTTGTATCCCATCCCCTTCTCTCACCCCCACCCCCCATCTCTGTCCTGATGCACTGAGTTAGCCCAGTTTTCCTCCTGTGTGCCTGAAAGAAATCAGATCTTGCTCTCCATAACATTGGTTCTGCCATTGCAGGAGCTGGCAAGAGTGTGTCCTTATCAGACCTTGAGGGATGGGTCTCGAGGGCAAGGAGGAAATGAACAGACCATTGGTTTGGGTATACTTGGGGCTTCTCTGGGCTGTGGGAAGAACTCATAAAACAACGTGCAGTTGCTTTTTTGGGATTCAAGGGAGAGATCCTATCACTAGGGAAAACTAGTCCTCTTGTCGACCTTCTGGCTCACTTTTTTTCCTCAAAATCTGGGGGGGGGGGGTAGTCTGTTGGCCTGCAGGGTATAGCTCAGTTTTGGGCTTCTTGACTATGAGCTCAGCTCTGAGCCCCGCTGTTGACTGACAGCCAGAGCTTACTCCATCTTTGCCCCATGCCCTCCACTTGCCATTATCTTTGGGCCAGGTCATGATTCTTTTCTTCTCTCCCCACCCCACACCCTTCTGCTTCTGAAGGATATTAGAAAGCCAAGTTTCAGTGGATACAATGGCCACATGTATGTTTTCCATATTCCTTATGATTGCTGTCAGTTAAATTTATCCATCCACTATCAGTCAGCTCCATTCCCTCTGCCGGTAGAGATAACAACTGTAAAAACAATTTCACTGAAAAATAGGAGGAAAGGAATGTGGCCAGTCCCTGCCAGCAGGATAGTCATTTGGGTGGCAGTGGAAACCTCTGGCCTGTGCTGAACTGCCCTGTTCTTATGTTCTGTTGATGATGATGCCTTGCATGGAACACGCCAACCGGCTTGGCCAAGTACAGAAAGCAGCCCGTCTAATAAATGGAAACTCCAGACAGGAAGTTTGAGAATCTGGCCCTGATTTCCGCATGGGGTGAGATTTTTTTTTCACTGTACCTGATAGGTCTTTCCTATCCAAAACATTTCACTGTAGTGGCCTAGATTATTTCAGATTTGGGATGCTCTAGCCATTGCTCCTTATCCCTTATCATTTGAGGGGCTCCTGGCCATGTCATTTTACCATCTTGGACAATTCTGGATATCTGCCTAGTTCTTGGGTGTTTTCACTTCTCATTTGACCTTCACAACCACAAATGGCATTATAGGTGAGAACCTAGGAGGTAAGTGACCTACTCAAGATCCTATAGGTTAGTAACAGGTAGGAAAAATAAAATTCAGGTCCTTTAATGTTTTTTTTTGGCACTCCCTTTTTCTTTTTGTAGTACATCATGCTACTTGGAGAAGAACTGAAGTGTCATTCACAAGAGGCCTTGGGCGTTTGAGACCTGGGTTGGGTTAATCTGGAAGCCCAAAGTCCAGTACACATTGGGAAACCTGGGCCACGTGTGAGAGGATACCTTCTCATTGACATGGAGATAGCAACAGCATTTAAGTAGCCCTGAGAGCCCACCTGATAATCACTTCCTTTGACTTTTCGGAGGAGACTTTCATATTACAGGAGTATGCTTGTCTCCCCCTACTTTTCCCTGAATAGACTATGTTGGTCCAGACAGGCAAGGACTCCTTCCCCACAGGATCTCCTTCAGGAGTTGGGGATGAGGCCAGGATGTATTGCTTGCTGTCCTGTCCTTTTCCATTGCTCAGGCCTCCCACCTTCATTGGACTTTCTGTTCAGCCTCCTTGTTCAGCCTTTTAACTTAGCCTGTGGGTTGATCTGCCAAACCAGTACTCCTGCTGGGGTAAGGGCTTGCACTATGCTATTGATACTGTTTCTTACATCCCTAAGGGCAGGGCTCAGCTAATCTATTCCCCCAACCATGATCCAGCAGACTATTTATTAGCACAAGAGACCTCAGGTCTTCAAGAAATAAAATAAGCTGTGGGCTTTGATTTGTCTTCTCTAGGTCTCTAGCAGAGCACATAGTGAGGGCTCTATAAATGGTTCTTACGTTTTTTATTCCTCACAACAATTCTGAAAGCAAGGTTGATATTGACCCCATTTCACAGATGAATAACCAGGGTTGTAGGAGAAGCCTGCCCAGTCACACACAGAGTTGCAGCAGTGGGATTCAGACCCAAGTCAGTCCAGATCCAAAGTTGGGGTTCTTCTGTACCACCATACTTCCCCCTGCTGTGCTGTTCACTCTAAGCTGATTTCTGGGGTTCCTCATTTTTTTTTAAATTTTTTTTCAACGTTTATTTATTTTTGGGACAGAGAGAGACAGAGCATGAACGGGGGAGGGGCAGAGAGAGAGGGAGACATAGAATCGGAAACAGGCTCCAGGCTGTGAGCCATCAGCCCAGAGCCTGAAGCGGGGCTTGAACTCACGGACCGTGAGATCGTGACCTGGCTGAAGTCGGACGCTTAACTGACTGCGCCACCCAGGCACCCCTGGGGTTCCTCATTTTTAAAGGCACTTGGGTTCTCTAAGTGGCTATGGAACAGGTTTCCCCACCCCTCCTGGTGGGAGGGGAGTTGGCAAGAACTAAGACAGGGCTCCAGCAAAGAATGGGGTGTGGCTTAGGGTAGCGAGTCAGGTCCACTAGGGCACCCAGAATGACAATCTGGAGAGTAAGGCAGAAGCCCAACTAAGTGGTTTGGACCTATGGCAGAGGCTGGGGGGCATTTGAAGTTTGGGCTTTGGAAATTGGGGAAAAGGTGCAAGTGAAGCCTGAATATGCTGTGCTTTCTTGGAGTTCGAGCCTGCATGGCTGTGAGTAAAATGACAAAACCAGAATATCACAAGTGAAGTTGGGGAGAGGGGCTGCCTTGGGGGCCTTGGGATGGGAACAGTGAGCTTAGTCTGGGTTGTGGATGGTGTGAGAGATGATGGTTTGACATTGAGGGTTCCTGTCCTGCAGGCAGTGGGTGTGAGAGTTGAGGAGTCTAGGAGGAGATGTGTGAGGCCATGAGGAAGAGTGAGTGCATCCTGGAGGACACAGGAGAGAACCAGGGTTGAGGAGTCCAGCCTTGGGGGCTTAGCTGCAGTTGGGGCTGGGAATAGGGATAAGACTCAGCCCAGCAGACAGATGGAGAGCCATGGGAACCATGGGTGGGAGAACAGGAGTCCACAGTGTGGTGGGATGCACACATGGAGACAGCCAGGAGGAAGAGGGGAGTAGCCAAGAGCTGAAATTCAAGGCATGGAAAGGACACCGGATCTGGTGAGAAGGAAGTCCTTGGGGACTCCAGGGAATGGTTTCTTACTTTTCCATAGCTCCACCTATAGTGGTCTATGACGAGAAGTTGTGCTCTGAGGGAGTGGTCTGAGGTCCTCAAAGAGTAAGTTGTGTTCACTGTGTAGGATCTGTTTAGACAAGAAAATGTCCTGGTTCATTTTAGGAAGGACACTAGCCATTGTGTTTTCTACCCTGGTATTGGTGCAGCTGATCACAGTGGCCCCTTTCCCACTTACTTCAGCAAGGTAGTTTTATTCCATCATGTAAATAGTCTACAAGGCCTCCTCCAGGGATGGCAGGGAGGCAGGCATCTGAGGGCAGTAGATGGCTTGAGGTCTGATGCCATGTCATAGCAGTCAAGGACTTTTCTTCCATTCAAAATACACTAACTTTGTCTATTTCTGTATTAGAGAAATTAGTCTTGATGCCACACCTGTAAGTGGATAGATTCCCCATTTATTTATTTATTTATTTATTTATTTATTTATTTATTTATCTATTTATTTATTTTTTAACGTTTATTTATTTTTGAGACCGAGAGAGACAGAGCATGAACAGGGGAGGGGCAGAGAGAGAGGGAGACACAGAATCTGAAACGGGCTCCAGGCTCTGAGCTGTCAGTACAGAGCCCGACGCGGGGCTCGAACTCACGGATTGTGAGATCGTGACCTGAGCCGAAGTCAGCCGCCCAACGGACTGAGCCACCCAGGCGCCCCTAGATTCCCCATTTAAATGATGGACACTGAGAAGTTGAGAAGTCAAAGGATTTAATGACGTGCCTGCCTTTGCAAAGTGCTTTATAATTGCTTACTTTATTAGTCAATTTGTGGAGTGACTTTTAAAGAACTTTTTAAGATTCTCTAATTTGTGTAGAGACACACTGTTTAAGAAAGAAAAATAGGTCATTTAAAATGACAAAAGAATTAATTTAATTATCTTCTTTGCCTGGGAGAAGACTCCAGAGCTTACAAAAATTCAAGTTGGGGCTTCTGGTAAATTAGGCTATTTATTAAATGGCACCAAGATCAGTGCATTGTGTTGTATATTGGATCAGCTTTTGAAAGGCAGAACTACTGTTTCAAAGGGAGGTGAAGAGAGGCCTGTGTCCATGTCCTGCCCCATCTTGGATAAATCACTCAACTCTTAAGACTCTTAGGGTGCTGGAAGAAGCTGGGAGAGAAAGATATTCCAGAAAAAACCAAAAGCACAGGAGGTTGAGATTTGGAACCTTGTGTGGAACTGTGTATCCTGGACAGATCACTTAAAATTTCTGGGTCTCCATTTCCACCCTGGGGTCCAACTGGGATCATAAAACCTGCCTTCCTCCCAGGTTTGTTGAGATGATGCAAAGATAAAATATAGGAAATTGTTTTGACTGCCATCAAGCACTGTACAAAGTATGGTATGGTGAAGCCTCTCCATTTCTAGAAAATGTTGGGGTTAGAGCTCACTAAGTAGTCCTTGGCTTCCTCACCTTTGTTCTGATTTAAATGTGTGGAGGATTTTTTGTTTTGTTTTGTTTTTTAAACTGATCAAGATTGTATTGGAAAATCTGGTTCCTATCTGTAGATGAGTGGGCTGTTTCCCAAACTTAGAAGTTTATGGACTGGCCCACCCAGGTGGGCACAGGCAGCCCTAGAAAACCACAGCCATGTCTGTGGGTCCTGATGATCTAACATTTTCAGCTTTGATGAGAATGCTGGACTGGCAGCTTTCAAGAGGATAAGGGGTGAGGGTAAGATGGAATAAGGCATACTCACTTCCTGGTCCTGAATACACCGGTGAGAATTCACTCTCTGTGTATGGGGCAATGTGAGTGAGGGTCCCAGTAGAGACTGGGAATGTACCTCTAACGAAGGACCCTCTACAGAGAAACTAGACATCAGGGGAGAGGAGATTACTCCCATGGATAGTACCATTTGGAAGTAACTCCGTGCCCAAGAATGGTTGCTGTGGGCTTTGAATTCAATGCAGACTATTTATATCACTTCCAGATGCCTCTTGTCTACAGACCGTGACAGGTATATTGAGACATCACTTTGGGAACATCTGGGAAAAGGCTTGCAAAGAGGACATATAAGTAGGATGCCTGGATGGGAGATTGACTTTCTACTCTGGAGACTCTTAATGATGTGCATTTGATATTCATTTTCATAGAACTTCAGGATTGATCATCCAAAGTGAATTGTATTCTGAATCCCTTTTGCTAGCCACTTGAGTGGGATCTCCTTTTTCCACATGTTATTTTATAGTTCGTATATAGTAATGGAGCCTTCTCTTTAAAGATGAGCTTCCAGAAGTTTTTTTTTCTTTAATATATGAAATTTATTGTCAAATTGGTTTCCATACAACACCCAGTGCTCATCCCAAAAGGTGCCCTCCTCAATACTATGAGCTTCCAGAAGTTAATGACTCATGATTGCAGGAGAAGAGAAGCATTAATGATTAACGGAAGATTACTGCCTTGTGTATACATTTTGACTATCATGGCTAATCCTTGTTAAGATGAACTGTTAGTCATTTTTTAATTAAACTCTGATGGTTTTGACAGTATATTTGCCTCTCTGTGCCTTATGAGACCTTCAGTGGCTTACAGCTATAATCACTCACACACACACACACACACACACACACACACACACACCACACTCAAAATCACAATCTAATCTTTAGGAGTAGGAATCAGAAATACATATTGAGCCCTAGGTGATGAGCTTGCTAACCATAATTTCAAGATTAGTGTACATGTGAAGTGTGTGTGATTGTGAAAGTATGCATACATGCAGTTTGCAAAATATTGGTATTTGGAAGTCCTTCTCTTAACACCTTTTAGAATACTTTTATAGATAAACCTCAGTCCTGAAGGCCTGGTGTGTTTTTAGCACATCTATGACCAGTGTAATTTTTGGTAAGTCTTTTGCCCTCAAAGCTTTTCTTTTTTCTTCTGTTAACTTACATCACTAAGGATGCCTTTGGTTGCATGTAAAAGGGAAATCCGGGCTCAACTGATATGAAACAGTAAAACTAATATATTATCACAGAGACGAGAGAGCAAAAGCTATGGCAGCTGCAGACCCAGTGTCATCAGGGCTCTGTGTCCCCCTGGGTGACTTTCTTGGCTGGCGTTCTCTCTGTGGTGCCTTTGTCCTCAGCCTAGCTTCCCTTATCATTGCAAAAAAGCTACAGTCATTCTACACATCAACTCCAGACCTAACAAGATCCAAAAGAGGGAGACCTTCTCTCTTCCTGTGTAGCTTTTATTGAAAACAAAAATTATTCGCCTGAATGGTCCCCCTCCCCCACAACCAGCAAGCTTTCTCTCATGTCACTAGCCACAAGTGTGTCACATACCTGTGCCTAGTGGGGTCTCCTTAATTGGCTTACAACAATAAGGACCCACTTCCCAGGACAGCCCCTCCAGAATAATGGCCATCAAAAAAAGGGTGAAGCTTTAACAGCAGGGTTAATTAGGATGGGGAAAGGATTGAACCAACCAACATCATAAACCCTGTAGGATTATTGTGAAGAATATGTGGCATAACCTATGGCTTAATGAGTGAACACACACAGAACTCTTCAAACACTACTTGGGATGTGGGAAGTACTCAGTATGCATTTGCTTATTGTGACGAATTTATGTTTTGGATGAGCTTGAGTGACTCACCAATAAAAATAGCATTGTGAGTGGTGGTGTTTTATTAAAGATAAAAGGAGGGGGGATGCTCAAGGGAAATAGGGGAGGAAATCCAGTTGATACTTGGAGGCAAAGAGGAGGCCAAGCGAGTAGCTGGCCTATATTTGGTCATCCTCTTTCCATCGGGAGGAGCTAGTCCAGCCTTCTAAATAAAGGAAAAATGCTATTGCCCAAAGTGTTAATGAATTCCAGCCCCAGGAGTCTCCTCTTTCCCACAGCTATTTTCTTTCACTGGTTGAAAGTGGTATTTAACAGCAGAAGTATTTTAAAACTGTCAGAGGTTTCTTAACCAAATAAAAACTTTAGACTTTATTGCTTTTCATGAGGGAGGAGTGGAGCTAGAAACCCGTGTGTTGTGTGTCTGTGTACGTAAATGTAAATATCTTTTTATGAGACGTACACATACACTTGTAAGAAACCATATAAAATTGACAGTCCTAGGCAAGAAAAAGGAAAAGAAAAAAAATTGGCTCTTGAAGCTTTTAGCCATAACTAAAAATAATCTTCCATGTTTGATACATTACTCAAGAAATCTCCTTTGTGTATCCTGATTTTAGAGTTCATTTTCATGCTGTGTGACTTAAAGAGGGTCCCTGTTCAATCTGATGGCCTTTGATGCCATTTGGGACTTTGGCTTTTGTTCTGGCATCTTATTATTATTTTTTTAATTTTAAAAATATTTATTTATTTTTGAGAGAGAGAGACAGAGCATATGCTGGGCAGGGGCAGAGAGAGATGGAGACACAGAATCCAAAGCAGGCTCCAGGCTCTGAGCTGTCAGCATAGAGCCCTACACGGGGCTCAAACTCAGACAATGAGATCATTACCTGAGCCAAAGTCTGACACTTAACCCGACTGAGCCACTCAGGCACCCCTTCCTTCCTTCCTTCCTTCCTTCCTTCCTTCCTTCCTTCCTTCCTTCCTTCCTTCCTTCCTTCCTTTCCTTCTTTTTCTTTCTTAATGATATGGCATTTAAAACATAACGGGATAAGTATAAACCTACTTTTCATTTCTTTAAAAGAAGAAAGGGGGGCGCCTGTGTGGCTCAGTCGGTTAGGCATCTGGCCTCGGCTCAGGTCATGATCTCACAGTTTGTGGATTCAAGGCCTGTGTCGAGTTCTGTGCTGACAGCTCAGAGCCTGGAGCCTGCTTCGGTTTCTGAGTCTCCCTCTCTCTCTGGCCCTCCCCTGCTGTCACTCTGTCTCTCTCTCCCTCTCTCTGAAAAATAAACATTTTTAAAAAATTAAAAAGAAGAAAGGAAGAAGCAGTTCTAAATGTAAAAACCCATTTCACATGTTAATGCATCGAGTTTTATTCTGATAGCCTTGAAGAGATTTGGGGGGTTTTTGACTGTTAGGTGTTTTTTTTAAATGCAAAGCAAATGACTTGAAAGGTGTCCATCTGACAGTAGAAGTTGTCATATCAAATCCTTCTGCAGGGAAGCCAAAGAAAGCAGGGAGAAATTTTGGAGCCCTTACTGTGGTGGGAAATCAGTTTCTGTTTTCATGCTTTTTGGGCTTTTATAAATTTTACTTTGAATCCTCTCAGAAAGTAATGTCCCATTATTTATAATCACTTGCAAGAAATTTGATGTTTGCCAGTCTATCTGGTTTGGCACTTAGCATCTACGAGTCCAAGTAATCATCCTTTATCAAAGAATTACATTTCCTCCAACTTATACCCCTTAAAAATGGGTCAGATGTTTCTCTACATTTCTGGAATCTCTTATTTGAAGTTGAGACTTCAGTTAGCTATTTGGAAGCCGTATAAGAGGGTAGTTAGAACCAACTTGGATCTCCGGAGAGGATTGAAATGGGACCTGTACTGATTTCAGCTGAGGACTGGGGGGTTGGGAGCCTTTATCCATCTGTTGTGCTTGGAGCTTAAATTCCATTAACTTAACGCAAAGCCCTCCTTAGGAAATCAACCTAATGGACATGACCAGCTGTACTGAGTTGCTGTAGGCTTAAGAGCAAACATGGATGGAGAGCTGAGGTACATGTATACTGTGGTCCCAGAGCCTTGGGGAAGAAGCAACAGGAAAAACAACCAAAATTATGCATGCCAACATCTCTGCAAGGCTCACAATGACCATTTCTATTAATAGTTTTGCTACATAGACTGTAGCTAGGATAATTTAAGACAGATGAAAGCTTTTTCCCCTTTCTCTAATTTTCATGCTACTTGGCTTTATTCTTGTTATGTTTTTCTTTCTTTTTTTTAAATTCACATCCAAGTTTGTTAGCATATACTGCAACAATGATTTCAGGAGTAGATTCCTTAATGCCCCTTACCCATTTAGCCCATGCCCCCTTCCACAACCCCTCCAGTAACCCTCTGCTTGTTATCCATATTTAAGTCTCTTATGTTTTGTTCCCCTCCCTGTTTTTATATTATTTTTGCTTCCCTTCCCTTATGGTCATCTTTTTTGTATCTTAAAGTCCTCATGTGAGTGAACTCATATGATATTTGTCTTTCTCTCACTAATTTTGCTTAGCATAATAGCCCCTAGTTCCATCCACGTAGCTGCAAATGGCAAGATTTCATTCTTTTTGATTGCCAAGTAATACTCCATTGTGTGTGTGTGTGTGTGTGTGTGTGTGTGTGTGTGTGTGTGTGTGTATGTATATATACATATACACCACATCTTCTTTATCCATTCATCTATCCATGGACATTTGGGCTCTTTCCATACTTTGGCTATTGTCGATCATGCTGCTATGAACATTGGGGTACATGTGCCCCTTTGAAACAGCATCCCTGTATCCCTTGGATAGACACCTAGTAGTGCAATTGCTGGGTCGTAGGGTAGTTCTATTTTTAATTTTTTGAGGAACCTCCATGCTGTTTTCCAGAGTGGCTGCACCAGTTTGCATTCCCATCAGCAGTGCAAAAGAGATCCTCTTTCTCCACATCCCCGCCATCTTGTTACTTGGTTTTAAAGGAAATATGGGTCTTAAGGAGTTGCCCCACCTGCTCTTTTCTTTCCTGACATATTCTTAGGAACAGCACATTTTGTGGGTAGCAATCACTTGTCAGGCTCTGGTGATGCTAGGTTTTCACAGAAGCCCTGGGATGTGTATACCGCTATTACCCTCATGTCATAGATGTAGAAACAGAGGTGTGGTGGGGTTCAGTCACTTGCTGAAGCCACTGAACTAGTGAGGGCAGAGTCTGGGCTGGGGCTTGCATCAGTGGGATTCCAAGCCCATGCTCATTCACAGCACCACATAGAGTGGTTTCTGGATGGTGGTGCTTTTTGCCAACACCTTAAAAGATCTCCATATTGCTAAGTGGAGGGTGTATTTCACCTGCTGTTAAGCACTTTTGTTCCCCTCCTACTCCTTTCCTCCCACTGAGTTACCATATTCTAAGAATACCAACCTAAACTGTAAAGGATGAGAAAGTCTAATTGTTACTAAAAAACCCCTTTTGTTTGGGCCGAGCACTTTTTATCCTACCGAATACTTTTCTATTTACCATCCTGCTTGGTGAGGTCAGTAGGGCTCATTCATTCTGGGGGTCAAGGCAGAAATCCCAAGCTTGTGATATGGCTGGTAGAATTTGGGCAGCAGGGTTCTATGGGATCAGTGTTGACTTTTCCAGACCATTGGCTCTAGGACAGGGTGGTGCAGCCTTGATCTCTTCTCAGAAGAGATCCTCAGGTCTCCTGGTCATTTCCCACATTTCTTCCCACCGCTGGGTTGCCCTGCCCCACCTCCTATTTTGATTCTGTATACCTTGTCATTGTGGTGGGAAAGTTCTCGAGCCTCGAACAAAAGCACTGGACGCACATGGAGTGTTGTGGGCTTCCATTTGTTTATTCCACATAGGTCATAGTTGGAATGACCTATTATAAATCTCCCATGCCTGGAAGCTGCCTTCTCTAGGTTAATAAACAGACAAGCCTTGAACTGAGGGATGGGGAATTTCCATCCTCTGAGGCACCAGAACCTAGACACATGGTTCTAGCTCCCCATGATCTGTCTTGCCCAGCCTTCCTCCGCTCTGGCTTTTCTTCCCACCTCTTCCCAAACACACACAATGGGAACATGAAGAAACCATACAATGATACCAAAGGTCTGTAGAGCTGAAGGATAAAAACACAACAGTTTTTCAAAAGTCTTAGGTCTGTTCTTTTTATTGCCTTTCCCTTCAAGGACCATACAGTTATGCTGAGAAAACTCTTAGGAGGGAAAATTGTAACTTTCCTTAAGTCTCATATTCTGGGTGACCTGTGACACAGGTGTTCTGGAAGAGGACCCAGCCCTGGCTTTTTCCCTGACCAGCCTTGAGTTCCTGGCACAGCACTTACCTTCTCTGGGGCTCTGGTGTTTGTATGTTTACTCTTGGTTGTTTACTGTAAACCGAGGGATTTGCACTACATGATTCACCAGGTGTTTTTCAGCTCCGACATTTTGTTGTTTGAGTGGAGGAGAAATTGTGTCCATTGTGTCCATAAAGATGATTCTCCCTGCACTTATCCTTGGCTCACCCTTGCCCCTGTATATGTAGAACACTTGGGTAATTCGTATTTGCTGAGGAATAATAAAGCATACCTCTAGCCTTTGTAGCTTGTAAAATAATGAGGGTGGGTGAGGAGGGAGTGGTGGCCTGCTCTAGTTTAGGATGAATTTAGGGCAGTTGTAGTAGTCCATAGGTTAGAATCTAAGATGGAATTCTTCATCACCTCCTCCCCACCGCTTGTGGACATCAGCTGTTTTTGCCTGCCTTGTTTTGGGCAATGGTACCCTAACTTTCATTGACTGTCTTTTGCTATTGGGTTCATACATCTTACTTGCCATTGGCTTCATAGAATCTCTGTGATCTAGATCTGGCCATTTAGAAGCCATATTCCCTGGCCGTGGTAAGTGGTTAAGAAATGGGCAGAAATCTAAGCCACTTTAGTGAGATTTGCTAGAACTACAGGGACAGAGGCTCTCTATTCCCACTGGGGTTGCCAGGCAGGAGGAATGTGTATCTGATGCTGATGGCCATCTTCAACACGATATGGGATGGACCTACTGAGTGTGAGGTTGATGCTGGGTAAACTAGAGCAGAGGAAAAGAGGGGGCTTCTGAAGCCATTGTCCACATACTTGAGTCCAGCCCTGCCAGAATGTAAAGCAAGGCCTGGGCTAGTCAGTTATATAGGCCAATATATTCCTTTTTCCCTGCTCAAGTTTTGGATTGAGCTTCTGTCACCTACAGTTCAGTCTCCATGAAAAGCACTACTGCCTTTCTGTCACATCCTCTGGGCAGCTTTTTACCCTATGGGTTGAATCTGTTGGGATACATTTGACTTCAAGACTGTACCCACAGCAACTTAAACGGGTAGGGTGTTTATCAGTCTCCTATAACGAGAAGCCCCAGGCAACATGGGTCCAGGATTAGTATTTAGCATCATCAGATGCTTAGGTTTTTCAGGGTCCTGGTATCTGCAGCTGCTGGCTTGGCCTTTAAGGTTGTACCTTCATGGTGCAATGTTGCAGCTCTAGAAATTGCTTACTCACATAGTGCTTGATTTTATTTAGGCTCATCAGGATTCATCTCCTGGAGCTGGAAAGGCCCTTTTCTCTGAGTCAGTGAACAAAATCAGGGTTCCATGGGCAAGAAGAAGGGGATGAGGGGTGGCTTTTGGGTCTACCAATGGGTCTCTATGCCAACTCCCCACCTGTAATGGGTGGAGGGCCCATTATGGTCCATCTTAACCATATTCCTGCTCCATAGAAATTCTAGAGGGAGGAAAATTGGTCTGAGGTCTCATTTGTTTTGCTCCCTCAGGGACAGCACAGTAGATCTTGAAAGGCATGGAATGATGGGTTAAGAATGTTTTCCTCTTTTTGACCATGGGGATGGTGGTTTGGCAAAACAGCAACATAGTGGCCACAAGTCACTGAGACAAGGATGAAGTTACTGAATCTGGGACTTGGTTACAAACCAGATGATCCACAGGCCTCACTTTGAACTTCCCTCCCCACCCCTTCACTTGCAGCACCCTGCCCTGTGACAACTATGTACAGGCCTAGAAATAACTGGGCTTTGCTTCAGAAAGATGGTACTTTAAGACAGGAATCAGAATTTGAGGTGATAGAGTAGCATGAGGAGTGGAATCCTACTTGAGAACAGGTAGAGCATTTTCTTAAGCAAAAGACTACAGGTTGCCTAACAAATGTGTCCTCAAAAAGTTAATTAGATTTTATTTGAATTAGGAGAGCTTAGTAGTTAAATCTTAGAGTGACTCTATGGAAATGGAAGTAAACAATTTTAGTGACTCATAACTCTGTTATATCAAGAAGTCTAATGGCGGACACATCTGAACAATAATAGAGTTTTCCTAAACATTTAAAAAATAAGTGATAATTTATGCCCCCAAAATGAAAAACAGTCTGCTATCATGGGTGGCGTGTGGTGATCGCGTGAAGTACTGGGCTGTGAGTGACAGACAGCTGGTGATGTCTAGGTGGGCTAGTCCACAGGCTAAAAATTGAGAGGCAGATGGTAATGGATGTTGGCAGGGCTATCATGGCAGTCTCACAGGTGACGAATGCATCGTGACTGTATGGGTCCTGTAAGTTTTCATGGATAACAATCATTTTGGAGTGTTGAATTATAATCGGGCAAATATATATCCTATTCAATAATCTGTACCCTTGAAGGAGGTGTAAGACCACTCAAAATAAAAAAAAAATGGGGTTGTCTGAAGCCTTTCATGAACATCATGTTTGTCAGAATTTAAAATACCCAAATTCTAGAAATACTGATAATTTAGAATAGGTAAGATAATGAGCATTCTGGGTAAACTACTACAATATTTGTTTTCAGACTGAGGATTTTCAGATGTTATTACATAGCATGGCTTCTCCACACTACACCAGAGGTGGGCGAACTTCAGTGCATAGGCCATACCTGGCCAGCTGGTTACATCCAGCCCACTGCCTATTTGTGTATGGCCCTCAGCTAAGTATGGTTTTTACATTAAACAATGTTTATTTATTTGAGAGAGACAGAGGCAGAGAGAGAGAGAGCATCTCAATCAGGCTCCAAGCTCAGAGCAGAGCCTGACATGGGGCTCAATCTCCCCAACTATGAGATCATGACCGGAGCAAAAATCAAGTATTGGGTGCTTAAGTGACTGAGCCACCCCAGGGGCCCTTTTATGTTTTTTAATGTAAAAAAAAATCATGCGATGCATGAAAATTGTATAAATTCAAAATTCAGTGTGTTTAAATAAAGTTTTATTGGTTCACTGCTTTGGTCAACCCTTTACATATTGTGTAAGGCTGCTTCTGTGTTACAATGGCCAAGATCAGTAATTGTCAGGCCACGTGGCCTATAAAAGTGAAGTTATTAACTGGCCCTTTACCAAAATAGTTTGCTTACCCCTGCTCTAGAGCCTTTCAATGACTTGTTAATTCTCTTCTTCCCACACAGAAGGTCCTTTCTCTTGGGGTCAAGCTGTCTGAGTGTTCCCTAGTGCTGAGTGCCCATGAACTCCCTGGGCCTCTTCCTCAATCACAGATACACAGGGTTGAAACCTGGGTGAGCCCTCCTCTTGGCTCACTGTCCCTCAGCAAATTAAGAAGGGGACTCAGGAAGAATTTTCCTTGCCCACATTTAAATTTAGTTGGTCCCTGAGTAGCAGAGGAATAACATCTCCATGGTATCCCTATGAAAACATGATTAATCATTTACTTCCTATTTTCCTTTTGCTTCGGGCCATATCAGTATTCTATTTGCATGTGTATATTTTAGTCATTTTTTCTAATTCCCTCAGCATTCCCCTACATAAATAATGTGTGAGGATATGCTGAGATGCGCTAAGGGTGGGCAGAGGGGTCCAGGAAGACTGATTGGATTATTCATTCCTATCTCCTGTAAATGCTTATTGAATAAGATCTCCTGTTACCCTCAGGGAGCTCAAAATCCCATGGGGAAATAAAACACATAATCAGATAAATTGCAACAGCATGTTAGAAATATAGCAGTGGTTGTGCACACATTACAGACGTAGTATGGCTGAGAACTTGGCTGCTGCTTCTTCAGAGGTTGGGCTTAAGGGCACATGGTCAGGAGCAACTTTGAAGAAGTCATACCTGACCTGGAACTTCAGGGAGAATGGGTCTGTTAGGGCTCTCAAAGGAGGCTGGTATTTCAGACAGAGGACACCAAATGTGCCATGGCACCAAGTCCTAAAACAATCTCCTGTGTTTGGAGAATTCAAATTAGTTCATTATTGCTAAAGAAAGAGTTTCAAGATGGAGAGGGAAGAAGAAGGTGTTGTTAGGAAGGGAGGAGGGAACTTGGATAGGAAGGGGAAGAGGTGTCATGGGCCAGTTTAGTGTTGAGTTTAGAGGATGCCAACTGAATATGTCAAGCTGGAGACCAATACTGTTGACTAACTAGTTCTCTAAATCTAGCTGAGCATCCTTGTTACACCTCAGTGAAACACGATTTCTTTGTAGGTTAAGGTAAATGTTCACATTGGTAAATAATTATTGTGGGGTTTCAGGATTGTCCTGACTCATTTGTTAAATTATTCATCCAACTAATATTTACTTATGATCTACTTTGTGCCAGGGACTGCTCTAGGAACTGAGGGCAAGCAGTGAGCTGAACAGACTTTTTCCCTCGTGGAGCTCATGTACTAACTGATGCCCACTAGCTGTTTGTGGCCCTTCGTTGTTTGGCTACATAGAAGGTTTGGAGAGAACCACACAGGCCTGTTTTTTGGTCCTATCTGATTTGGCCCAATCATTTTGGCTTTGTTCTCAGTGTGGCCACAGGAAGTCATTTTCTGTTTGGCACTTTCCTCCTTTTTTGGTCATTATGACCATTTTGGTGCAAACACCTCTCTCAAATATATACACGCTTTCAGGCTTCTGGGAGGTGCTTTGGAGAGAGTTTTCTGTTAGCTTGAATTTATCAGGTCTGAAGCCCTGTTGATCATATTTAGTTTATTTATTCATTTGCTAAGTATTTATTGAGCTTCAGCCTGTCAGAGGGAGCCCTTGGGTTCACTGCATAGTGAGAGCTTCTGGAAGGATGGATGAGAAAAGGATCCACTTCCAGGAGGTGGTGGGGCTGGATCTGTGTCTTAAAGAGAATAGCAGATGCAAGAAGGGAAAGCCAAAGGGACAGGAAATGTTGGTGCTCTAGGAGAGAAGTCAGGTGTGTGTGCACCTGAAGCATGCTCAGAGAGACAGGTACAGTGCGATCCCCAGTCCATTCTTGCCACCATTTTGATGCATATGTCTCTGGGCCTCTACAGTCACCAAACATGCATAACCTCAACCTGATGTGAGCATCTCATTTCTTGACAGTCTGCACCCATTGTGATCAGGTTTCAGAGGAGTCCATGGTTACTCTTGTCAGAAAACCCAGACATAGTGGTATTAACAGAATAGTCTTGTATTCAAGAACCTAATATGACCTCGAAGAGACAGGCCAGGCTGTTACTTCCACTGATTTAGAATAATGAGCCAGTTATAACTTCTCTCTCAGTAAGCAAGCCAGCCATGTTGTGTTAGGTACATTGGTATATATTCTGTAGGAGTAGGTTCAGCTCAAGGACCAGAAAACCGAGGAGGCTGAGGTAGAAGTTTGTTCTTCTCCCATGCAGTAGTCACTGGACAGTCTGTGCTGGAATGGAACTCCAAGGGGTCAAGGCCTTCCATCTAGTTGTGGCACTGTGCACAGCCTCATGGTTCAAGGTGTCCATGCCAGCTCCAGGCGTCATGTCTGCATTCCAGCCAGAGTGAAGGAGAAAAGGGTACAAGAAGGACATGGTTTTTTCCTTTATGAAGCACTTCCCAGGAATTGTGTTCACCTATCTAACATCACATGCCAGAACTTACTCATTTGACCACATTTGGCTCAAGGCAGGCAGACATACATGGGCTTTATTCTGGGCAGCTGTGTGCCCAGTTATATACAGTCCTTGTAGGAGCTCTGATGCTGAGGAAAAGGGAGAACCAAATTGAGAGGCCACTGGCAGTGGTGTCTGCCTCTTTTGCCATTTAGCTAATCCGAAGTCTTCCCTCCCAGGAACTGAAAATCTTCTGTGTTGTTGCAATTCACTCATAGCCGGGGATCCTCGTAATGTCATAAGATAAAAGCAAACTGGCTTATGAGCAGTTGTGAGTTGTGACCAGACTGGTTGGTCTTCAGTTGGTCCCCAGATCTTTATTCAGTGTTGTTAGAGATCAAAGGCATTGGACCTTGAGTCAAGGAAGGGCAAATCCTGTCTGACAGCGACCTTCACATTAGAGTTGGAGAGATCAGCTATCACAGGAAAAGTCCTGCAAGTAGAGAGAAAGAAGAAAAAAAGAAGAGAGGTGCAAGGTGAGGGTAGACCTTTACCTGTGCCATGCATGTGTGCTACCTTCCTTCCTTCCACCACATCAGATGCTTATCCCTGACGTCCATGCCTGTGAAGCCGTACTCTCCCCATTCAGGATAGTGTGGTGGCTAAGAGCTGGGCTCTGGAGGTGGACTGCATGGGTTCAAAGCCTGGCTCTCTTGCTGATGGCTGGGATATCTCTGGTCAGTCCTGTAGGCCCCAACCTCCTCATCTATAAATTGGGGATGATGCCAGTTATAGAAAGCATCCCCCAGGATTGTCAGGAAACTGAGCTTAGTACTGCCGCTGGCCCTTGGTAAGGCCTCCACAAATCTCAGCCATTATTATTGTATTAAAGGAAATTTACAAGCCACTCATGTCTTCATGCAAGAGGCACGTTCTTTATGAACTCATGATAATGCATTCTACCTAGTCAAGCCCTGATAACCTTCTGTTTGCCTCCTCCTGTTGTACACACACACACACACACACACACACACACACACACACACACACACACAGAATAATTAGAAGATCTGGGTTCTTGCCCACCAAGAACCTTGTCCTTGTCTCATGACACCAGAGGCGGTATGAGAGCTTATAGCTGAGGTGGTGTGCCACACTGTGGAGGGGCAAAGTAAACTCAGCTGGGATTGCTTAAGCTATTTTGGGCACCCAGCAGCCAGGCATAGGGTTAGAGGCTCAAGAAATGTTTGCTGTAGAGAACTAAGCAGAAGATCATGAGTGTGGAATCTCTGGCCATCTCTGGCATAGACTTGAGGAAGAGTGTCCTATCCTCTGGATTACTAGAAACTCAAATCCAGATCATACTTACCAAACGCTTGATATGCGAGGCCCTTGACAAGCTAAACCCCTCGTCAGGAGCCCCTTTGCCACCTGATGTATCCTTCTGAGTTGGCCTCAGAGAAGGAAGGTGGCGGTTGCTTTAAGGCTACATCAGGCACACCAGAATCTGGGCAGGAGGCAAGGCTGGGCTTTCCCTTTGGAAACTCTGGGGAAGGGAGCAGTTTTTGACAGAAGTAGAAGATATTTCTATTTATTCTATATGTTTTCTATCTGGGGATAGAAGCAGGAGGAAAAGCCAGGAATAAGAGGGCTGGCCCTTAGTTTCTTTTTTGTTCGGTTTTCTGTGAATTTGATTCCTTCCTGTGGCTTCTGAACTCCCTTATCTGTGTGGGGGAGGGGCTGCAGTGACGTCCAGACCCCTCCCCCCACTCCCCCAGGCTGCTCCCTGTCTTTGATCAGTTCTTTCTTCAGAACTAGGAACACCAAGGGTTAGGCTGCAGGCTTTCATGTTCAGTTCTGCCCAGTTTAGATTTAGGGGCAGAAGACAAGGCAGAAGGGTCAATTGTCTACCTTCTGTGTACATTTGACTTACATTATTAGCTTAATCCTCACCACCAGTGTAGGAAGGAAATGAGCTTATATGTTCAGATAAGGATCTGAGAGGTTAAGTGAGTAGAAGTTAGGCAACTAGTAGGATTCGAACTCGGATGTATCTGACTGAAGACTTGGGCTATTTCTGCTCTGCCTTCTCCTTTGGGCTAGAGAACGTTGACCCTGACCCTCAGGTGATTTCTACAGACAGGAAGCCCTCCAAGGGTCATGTGGAGTGAAGGTCCTGCAGACCCTGTCATTGCGGTCTCCCGTGTGCTGGCCACACATTGGAAAGGCGGCAGCTCTGTCCATATCACGTGACGTGGTGGTACAGCCTCGCTCCCAGGAGGAACCGTGAACCGGGCTGTGGCTTAGGGAAAAAAACTATTTCAGTGACTCTTTTTCCAGATGCCTTAGTTGTCTTTTTGTGTTGTTGCTTCTGTAACTGAAATAGTCTGATATATTTTGAGCTGTTTTCTTTTCTGTGTAAAACATCTGCCAGCAGTGTCCTGTCCTTTTCAGAAAAATCAGTGCGTTTTCAGACATTTAGGTCTGCTGTGTTCATGAAGAAGAAAAATTAGAGATGGTGAAGGCCCTAGGACAGGCATTTAATCCACCCTGGCCAGCTCTATCCTCCTTTTAAGGACCCCCAGCATCCTTTGATGAACTATGCTGGTACTGAACAATCTTTATGTTCTGGAAATTCTTAGGATTAGTCGATTAGTGAATATTTTTATTAAATCATTCTCTGTAAGAAGAGTTATTTTTTGGTCAGTCTTAATGCAATTGAGTAAGCCCTTGATTTTCATTACCCTTTTAAGTAATTATTAGAATTTGGTCAGAGTCTCTTTTAAGTCACACAATAGTATTTTGCATGGCCTTCATGTGAGAGAGACTAACCTTCACAGAGTGTCTGATTTATTCTTAGAGGTCAGCTGATATCCGGACAGAATTGATCCACTCTTATCATTTATTGCCTACCAATAATCTTCATTATAAAATATAAAACTTCCTTCTCAGGCAGCTTAAAAGCTACAGGTCCAAAGAGAAACAAAAGCAAAAATAAATTACTGGGACTACATCAAAATAAAAAGTTTTTGCACAGCAGAGGGAATAGCCAACAAAACTAAAAGACAACCTACTGAATGGGAAAAGATAATTGCAAATGGCATCTCTAATAAAGGGTTAGTGTCCAAAATATATACAGAACTTCTAAAACTCAACACCCCAAAACAAAATAATCCTACTAAAAATGGACAGAAGACAAGAACAGACATTCCTCCAAAGAAGACATCCAGATGGCCAACAGACACATGAAAAGATGCTCATCATCACTTACCAGAGAAATGCAAATCAAACTTACGATGAGATACATCTTATACCTGTCAGAATGGCTAAAATTAACAACACGAGAAATGACAGCTATTGGTGAGGATGTGAAGAAAAAGGAACTCTCCTGTACTGTTGGTGGAAATGCAAACTTGTGGAGCCACTGTGGAAAACAGTGTGGAGTTTCCTCAAAAAGTTAAAAATGGAACTACCCTATGATTTGGTAAATTACTGAGTATTTACCCCCCAAATAAAAAAATGTTAATCCAAAGGGATACATGCATCTTTACATTTATTGCAGCATTATTTATAATAGCCAAATTATGGAACTAGCCCATGTGTCCATCAATAGATGAATGGGTAAAGAAGAGATGGTATCTATATACAATGGAATATTAGTCATAAAAAGAATGAAATGTTGCCAATTGCAACATGGATGGAGCTAGAAAGTATAATGCTAAGTAAAATATGTCTAAGAAAGACCAATACCATATGATTTCACTCGTGGCATTTAAGAGACAAAACAAATGAGCAAAGGGCGGGGGAGAAAGGAGATATAAACAAACTGAGAAACAGACCCTTAACTAGAGAGAACAAACTGATGGTTACCAGAGGGGAGGTGGGTGGAGGGTTGGGTGAAATAGGTGATGGAGATTAAGAGTACACTTATCATGATGCACACTGAGTAATGTATAGAATTGTTGAATCACTATATTTCAGTACACCTGAAACTAACATAACACTGTAGGTTAACTATATGGGAATTAAAATAAAAAACTTAATATAAAAAAATTAAAAGAAAAAGCTACAGGTCCAGTGGGTTGGACAGAGGTTGAGCACTGGAGTACAAACTGATCTTACTCAAAAAGAGGACATCTTTTCTACTAGAATTAGGAATTCTAGTAGAAGATTAGAGGGTGTAGATACATGTAATGATTGGGGAAGAAAGTTGAGGGGCCTTTATTTCTGTGTGTGTGTGTATGCCTTTATTTCTCTATAAAGTAGGAAACAAAGTCATCTTCTAAGAGGGAAGAAAGAGTCTGTAGAGAGGAGGGATTTGAGAAATGTGTTACAGGTTAGACATTGTTGTTAGGACCAAGAAAGAGAGTTGGCTGATACACACAAAGGAATGACTAGGTAGAGCTGAAGTTGTGGATTCAGTCACAGTGGTAGAAGGAGGGAAGATAGATTTTTTTGTTATATCTAGGGCTGGTGTATTGTCAGGGTGTTTATTAGAAAGGACAAAGGGGAATTGAAGATGTGGTTAAGAATGTAGTTGAAGTCAAGAGTCAGATCATAATCTTGTGGTTCATGGGTTCAAGCCCCGCATTGGGCTCTGTGCTGACAGTGCAGACCCTGCTTGGGATTCTCTCTCTCCATCTCTGTGTCCCTGCTCCCTTGCTGGTGCACTCTCTCTCAACACAAAAATATGTTGAAGTCCTAGTTCAATGATTAACTCATTCATTAAATATTTATTAAGCAACCATTGGAGACCATGTGACTGGGTAGGGAAGGAGGTCAAGATAGGAGTAAATGGATACTATTGAAGAAATGGAGAGTCAGGAGACTAGAAGCCTCAGGAGGTTGAGGAACAACCAAGGAAGTGAGGGCATGAGAAATCTGGAAGGATGATAATGGAAGCCAGTGTTTCAGTAGTTCCGTATATGCGCTAGGCACTATTATGGGTGCTTTGCACACATTAACTCTTTTCAATCTCAGCAACCTCATGAGTTAGAACTACATTACCCATGTGGAAAGATCAAGTAATCTGTCCAAGGTCTTTCAATTAGTGAATGTGGCAGAGCTGCGATTTGAACCCAAGCAGTTTGGCATCAAAACTCAAGCTTTCCACAGTGTGCTTTACTGCCTCTAGGAGCTTATGGTCAGAATAGGATGCAGGGTGTTAAAGGTGGAAGGTTCCAAATGATCACACAGTAGGAGAAAGTGACTAAAGCCAAGTGTGGGCAAGGGTCACTGTAGACAAGAAGGCTGAGTGCCTTCTCCATGGGATTGCTGATGTCCTCTAGAATGCTGACAGGGCTAGGGGCTTGAAGCTAAAAGCAGTCACAAATATGGCAGGTGATTAGAAGGCCAGTAGATGTGGTGATTGTGATACAGTCAGATGGCCTGAGTCCAAAAGTTCAAGGGTTATTACGTGTGGGTGGAGGAGTAACAGTTGGGAAATGCCATTGTTGAGGGAGGAAGAAACTAATCCTCCTCCCAACCCTGAGCCTGAGGGATTGGGAAGCTGTGTTCTTGGGAAGGAGCCAGGCTTCAGCTAAGCAGACAGATGGAAGGAGTGTCCTTGGTGTGAGGTGAAGATGTTTAAGGATTTATTTTCTAAACTGCAGGATTCCAGGAATTGGGGAGGGAGGAGAGTTTAGGCAGCCTGGTTCACAAGGGTATAAGAACACAAAAAAAGTTAGAATAGAAGTAGGGCAAAGGGTGAGAGATTGAAGGGGCTCACATTCAGGGTAATAACTGAGACATGGCTGATTGTTTGCCTTCAAGGTTCCATATAGGGCCCTGTATGAAGTTGCATGGACCTCAGTCATGATTCCCATAGTGGCTGTCATGCAAGGGGACAAGGTAGACCATCCATCTGAGCCAGGCCAATGAACACACTTTCCATGAGACTGTCAGCTTTCCCTTAGCCACAGCAACGAGCGGTGAATGGGCTTATTCTGAGCTCTACTCTAACCCTAGCTGATAGATTTTTAACCTTTACTGTACCACTGTGCTCTTTGAAAGTCTGGTGGCACTAATGGATCCCTTTTCAGACTAATATTTTTAAATGCATCAAATAAGATGCCCAGGATTACAAAGGTAACCAATTAAATGTACGTAGGTTATCAGATTATGAAAAACGAATTTGTGCTATAGAAATATACATGCTCTATTAACACATTATAAAATAAGAACTAGCAGCAGGTCTAATAACAATTTTAATTTCAAAGTAATGATGATTGTAAATAATATATTAAGATACAACCTTGAGGTGAAGATTCCTGTGATTTTTATTGCTCACAAAATGTCAGGTAATGATAATACTACTGTGGTCTGTTGACCACATGCGTGATAGAGGGAAATGCTACATTTCAGTAAGAGATTAGTGAAAAAAATATTGTAATAGTTTCCCGCCCAAATCCACACAGCTCCTTTGGGTGGTGGGAACCCCAGATTCAGAACCCAGTGTAGAGGAAGCACACATGTAGGACCCATAGTCTTGAAATGTGGACATTGGAGGATTTCTGGATTTTCCCATTCCATTCTATCTGCCATACATGGTGAATAACTACTTAGAAACTCCTATAGTTCATAATTGTTGCATTTCTGGATGGACCTCATTCATAAAGTTTTGGGAACACAGTGTCATTATCTGAGCTTTGGAGTGATTTGTGCCCCTCACTGCGTTAATTCATAGTGGGACCAGAGCCTGGGACAGCCCCATGTCATTGAAACTCCATCCTTACAAGCATCTCCTTTGCTCTGTGCTGCAGCCCTCTGTCTAGGATGTGGGTTTTCACCCTTAGCACTGGTGACATTGGGGGATGGATAATTCTTTGTCGTGGGGGCTGTGCTGTGTACTGGGGATGTTTGGCAACATCCCTGGCCACTAATGGCAGTAGCATTATCCCTCAAGTCATGACACCCTAAATTATCTCCAAATACTACCTAATGTCCCTTATGGGTTGAACTCATCCCTGACTGAGAAATTGCTCTAGAACATGGTTTCAGCTGTTAACCCCGATCATTACAGCCCCTATCTGATATGGCAGTTGTCAATTGCACAGGAAGACAGTTGTGCAGTATCAGAATGGCATCCCATCCCCTTTATGTCATGTTAACCTCTTAATAACAGGGGAGAACATTCACAAATTGAGGGGGACTTGTCACTGCGATCGTGAGAACATTTCCCACTGTTCCCAATATTCATCACCAGAAATTAATGCTTTCCCTCAGAATAATAGACGATTATACTTTTCACTCTGTGAAATGTTTGCACATTGCTTTTGTGACATGTGTTTTTTGAGGGCACATGGCAAGTAGGTGACCTGTTGTCACTGAAAAGAAAAGAAACTGAAAAATGTTGAACCATTTCCTAGAACACTTGACAATCTTCTTTCCTGGACAGCTTTTTAAAAAAGATTAGAGACCTATTTGATGAAAAGGATTTGGCTGAGGTTTTTCCAGGAGCAGGAAGGAGCTTGATGACATCTGGAATTCTGTTCTTCTAACTGTTCAGTTATGGAACACTACAAAAATCATCATCATAACCTGCTCCCAAGTTAGCATCTCTCATCATTACATACATACATACATACATACGTACGTACATACATACACACATTCATATGTGTGCAGTGGTTTTATTTGAAAATGGATCTTTTAACCATCATTTCTCATTTTATGTTTGCAAACCACTTTCTAACAGTCTTCAATTCAAATTTCCATGTCTTCATTACAAAAAGACATTTCACGGGCCAGGTACAGAACAGAACATTGTTCTTCATTCTAACATTTCTCCTATTGTGTCCTGAAGAATAGGAGATTCTACAGATTACCTTACCTCTCCCTCTTTGATTTCTTAGCCTGCTTTTGTATAGCATTGTACAGTTTTCAGAGACCTTCCATATATATTTCCATGTTGGATACTCCCCCAAATTCTGTCAGATAGGCATCATTACTTCCATTTTAAGTATAAAGAAACTACCTCAAGAGGTAGAGCTTACCAGCTCAGGATCATGGTGTTGGATTGTCTGAATGAGGTCAGAGGCATGTCGGTCTTATTCACCAGTGGAGAAAGGGTGAACCAGTACTGGGGCTCCATGAAGGCTAAGAGCATCACTGTGAGGGTCAGTGGCTGACAGTAGTGGAGAGAAGCTGTGGCAGAAAGAGGTAGAATGGGCTTTGTGCCCCATGGACTCTACCAGCATCTGTGGATGTCGGTATCCTCACAGGGAAACCGTAGAGCCACTGGAGTAGAGCAACTGTCCCACTTAGTGCTCCCAAGCTCTGCTTCATAAAAGAGCCTCCTCAGAGCCCCTTGTGGCCTTGCTACCTGAATGTTCATGACCTTAAGAAAAGGCAGAGGCAGCTTGAATAGGTCGTCTAACAGGACATGGTGCAGAAATAAAACTCAGAATGGGACAGGGGTCCTGTTTCGGCAACATTCCCCCTGTAGAACTTCAGAATTCTCTTTTAGTCTGATGATCCCAGTTGGCCTGGATCCTCCATGTGTTAATCAGGGCTCTTCAGAGAAACTGAACCAAGAAGATAAAGATAGGAATCTGGGAAAACCTCTTGGAAGGAATTGGTTCACAGGATCTGCCTTTTGCAAGCTGGGGGCCCAGGAGAGCCAGTGGTAGAGTTCCAGTCCAAACCTGAAGACCCAAGAACCTGGGGAGCCAGCGGAATGAGCCCCAGTCTGAGGCCAACAGCCCGGAATGAGGAGGGCTAGTGTCAGGGGACCAGAGAAGATGGACATCCCCGCTCAAGCAAAAAGCAAGAATTTGCCCTTCCTCTACCCTTTTGTTCTGTTTAGGCCTCAAAAGATTGGATGATGCCCACCCACACTGGGGAGGGTGATCTTTACTCAGTCTACCAATTTAAATGCTAATCTCTTTCAGAAACTCCCTGAGACTCATACCCACAAATGTTCTACTAACTTTCCTAGGGTCCCTCAGCCCAACCAAGTTGACACATAAAATTGCCCATCATCTCTCATGGTTCCTGAGATTGAGCCCAGTGTCAGTCTCTGTGATGATAGTGCGGGGGTCTGATTGTAATTCTCTCTCTGCCTCTCTCTCTCATGTGTGTTCTCTCTAAGGTAAATAATAAAAAAATTACCCATCGTACTTCCAGTTGAGGTCAACCTGGTACCTGTAAACATCTTGCTCCCTCTGGGGTGGGTATCAAAGCGGTTCCTTTAACAGTGATGATCCAGAGATGGGGACATGCCTATCCCTTCTCTTGGGTGCTGGAGGACTAGGAATGTCCTTAGTGGAACAAGAGCCCCTTGCCACATCAGAAGCAGCTCTGCAGGGAGGCTGACACTTCACAGTTGGGAATGGAATGGGGGTCAGGGAACAGACTACTTACATACCTCACACTCAACTCCAGCAGGGGCTCCTGTCTGCAGAATCACTTCGCGTGCCAGTGCAGACAAAATGACAGATCAGGTGACGTGGGTCAGGGTTAAGATTTGGCTGTTGAGGCCACCTGGGTGGATCAGTCAGTTAAGTGTCTGACTTCGGCTTAGGTCATGATCTCGAGCTTCTTGAGTTCGAGCCCTGCATCGGGCTCTGTGCTGACAGCTTAGAGCCTGGAACCTGCTTTAGGTTCTGTGTCTCACTCTCTCTTCCCCTCCCCAGCTCGCATGCGCGCGCTCTCTCTCTCAAAAATAAATAAATGTAAAAAAAAAAAAAAGACCGCTGGTATAAATTATTCACACCTAAGAGGAGTTCTAGGGGAGCTTACTAAAGTTATGCAACATCCTTTATTTAAGAGACAACTTTGTTTGGTGCATTCCTGAGTGCAGTCCTGCCAAGGGTCAGAAAGATGGGTCCCTAATGCTACACTGCTCTTAGTTCACTTCTTCAACTCACTGAGGATATTAAGCATTACAATTCCTGAAAAAACTGGAGAGAGACTTAGCAGGGAACAGCTGAGAAAAGGGAGTCAATTCATGTTTTGTCTTTCTTTCCTTTTGTTTTCTTTCTTACATTCTTCTCTTCTGGGGCCAGGGTCTTTTGAATGTTTTCTTCGCAAGATTTTGGCTTTCCCAGCTCTCTGAGAGAGTAAAGTTTGGGTTTGCTGTGGCAAGTGTTGGAAATAGTTCCTGTGGTACCGGCTGGCTTACATCCTATGCCTTGGGCCCTGGTTTTCTTAGACACCTCCTCCAAGCTTTGAGTATGTCTTTATTAAGCTGTATTTGAATAGCATCGAGATGCCATTTGCTGGGCTGTGTTTGAACACGCTGAAGCCCTGGGTGTGCACACCTGCATTCCTTGATGGCTCCCATATGCCCCAGCAGGCCTTGAGGTTAGAAGAAACTTACTTATGACTTGGCAGTGTTCATCTCCTTCAGGCCTAGGGGCCTCTCTGAAGACCTTTCTCCATTTTCGCTAATTTTCTGGAATTTGCTCACAGTCTGTGATGTATAGAACCTAACATTAGTGCTTTTGAAATGCAGATGGAATTTCACTTGAAATTGAATTGAAAAAATGGCTCTGCCCTTGATGATTCTAGTGGGGTCTAAGGGATTCTAATGCGGTTCAAATTGAGTTAAGTAGTTTCAGCGAATTCCTTGGACAATGAGAAGCAATCTCTTTGGAGTGTTTTGGAACAAAGAATGTGAATTAAAGAATTCACTCTTAAAACTTTGCTATTATTGCTCTTTATTTATGTGGTGGTACTAATCATCTCTGGATGAGATCTTTGAATCAAAAAGAGCTCTTTTTGCCATTTTTTTGGCATAAACGACCCAGTTTCTCTTAAATCAATGGCTTTAAACTAAGAACAGGAAAGAGGATTATTATAGCATAAAAGAGACTTCAGGAACAACCAAATGCAATATAGGAGCTTTATTTGGATCATAATTTGAACAAACCAAAAGAAAAAACAAGGACATCTGTGAGGCATTTGTACGGGGTATTCACTAATATTAAGGAATTGTTATGAGTTCTGTTAAATTATGGCTGTTATGCTCTTTAAAAAATACCTTTATCAGCTAGAGAAGCCTACGAAAGTATTGACAGGTTAGATAATGGGATATCTGAGATTTTCTTTAAAACACTTTTTCAGACAATAGTCGGGGAAAGGCCAGTGGGTAGATGAAATAGAAGATGCAAATACTAGGAAGTGTTTAAGGTGGGTGATGATAGGTACATGGGAGTTCACTACACCAATCCTTTGACTTTTATGTTTGCCTGGAAATGTCCATAACAAAAAGATTTTTTTAAAAAAGGATTCCTTTTCTGGGTGGAAATGGAAAACAGGAGTGGCAAAAATCACATCAGCTGATAAGAAGAAGATAGGATGTTAGGGTATCTTTTTTTTTGCTGTTAATATCTACTCCAAAAAATCTTTAAGTACTTGTTTTTGTTTTTGTGTCTTTACAAGATGTCAGTTTCTCTGGGGAAGTGACTATGTTTCACTAATCTTTCTAATGCCCTCACTGCTAAGTCAGGGTTCCCTGACTTTACTTCATGTATTCTTTTTTTTTTTTATTTTTAGGAGTATAAATATCTCTGATTATAATGTCTTCACATTCAGTGGACTCTTGATGAAATAGCACCTATTTTCTTGAGTAATATTTCCACGTGTGGGAGTCTACTTTCCTGATAACAGTATAGCCATACCAGCTTTCTTATGCAGAGTGTTTCCACAATATGTATGTATGTATGTATACATTTTCCATCTTGTTACTTTGAACCTATTCGTGTCTGTGTATTTAGAGTTCATTTCTTGTAGACAGCATACAGTTGGGTTTTGCATCTGTGTCCAATTTGATCATCTCTGTCCTTTTAAGTAGCATTTAGTCCTGGGCCTTCTAGGAGATGCCAGCTTTTCCCTCCCTGCTCTTCCTTGGCTCATAAACATGGTTTGAGCTTTGACAGCCTTGATCAGACTATCCTTATGCACAGTGCTCAGCTCTGGGCACCATATTAGGATGGGATGGAGAATTTCTTGAGATGTAGAATCAGATCATGAGGGGTCTGGAATAACGCACTGTGAGAAATGGTCCAGGTAGCCAAGGATGTTTACCCCAGGATGAGAAGGAAAGCTGGTAAATGCAGATAAAAAGGGCCAGCCAGGAGTCCAAGGCCGGATACTCCCATTGCATGTTGTTGGCTTCTGCAAACATTCTTGCCTCTGGCATCAGCCAGTAGCCAGGAACCAGAAGCTTGACTACTAGTCCCGCCCAACCTGGAAGCACATGTGTATAAAAGATTAGTAAATCCTGAGCCAGACGCTCAGCCTTTGGAGGTGACTCCACTGGGCCAGCACTGGTGTGACATAAACAGTCTTTTCTGATTCCCTGAGCGCTTGTGGCTTGTCTCTTCCAGGGCACCAAGTATTTGCTGCAAGAAGGATAGATAGCACATAGAGAAGGTAGGATGTGTATTCAAACATTTTTCTGTGTGACTCCAGAAACAAGAGTTAAAACCACTTATGGCACATTTGGTTAAAAGGTACATGGGTATAATTACCTTTGGGTTAGGTTGTTGTGCTAGAAAAAAAAATAGTGGCTTGGATACCAGGCGTGGCTGGATTGTGTTGCCATAGGGCGCTAACTGACCACTTGTCAGAGGAGATACTAAGAATTTGCCTTCGTTGGGTAAGAGATTGCCTTTGACACCTTGAAACATATGATTCAGTGGTCTGGATGTTGAAATTATTCTTAACAGTGGGTTACAAAGGATTTTGAAGTGGGAAAAGGAAATCTTGATCTTTTGATGAGGATGACTTACCTGTTGAATATAAGCCAGAGAGTCAGAGAGTACACCCTGGTCTGGGGACATTAACAGTTCTCCTGTTGGCTGTAGATCTTGGCACCTTGAACCATCTGTGTGGGGTTTGCTTCTTATATGCCTTCTGAGATCCGCTTTCCCACCTCCAGCTTCCTGATGGAGACCCAGTGTTCTCACCCAAGGTTGTTGCTCTCTGATTGGGCTCTCCTGGGATCATGTGCCTTATTCAAACCATCTCTGCCTCCCAAACCTGCTTTTGCCCCTGAGTGATATGGGTGGCTCCCTCTCCATCAGCACACAGAAGCTTCTAGAACTTAGGCTAATTCCATCCTCTACACCTGTGACGGTGTTACCACTGTCATATCCAGTTCTCACTTTCCAGAACTGCAAGTCTTCCTTGAAATGTGTAGCCACTCTTACTTTATTCTCTTCCATTCTTGTCGATGGTCCCCCATGCTCTTGAGACCTGACTTGCCTGCATATTTTGGAGAGTCTCACACACATGCACATACACAGAGAATGTGAGAGAAGAGTAGGAGTTGGAGCCTGGATAATCCAGTTTGAAAGCCTGTGTCTTAACAGTGACATTCAGAGGAAGAAGTCAGGAAATGGATTAGGCGCAGGAAAAATGGATGTTAACCTGGGCCCTTTATGGTGAGCACACCTGGCTGTGTCACTTAGCCTATTCTCAGAATCATCAGAGTTTAGCTATTCTTAGGCTGAGTGAAATGTGACAGATTGGCTGCCATGGCAACTGAGTTATAAATTTTGTTTTGGCAACGGATTTCCACTTCAGAAAGCATTCTAGGATTTCTTCTTCAACCCACAGGCATAGGATTTCCTAAAACATAACAGAAGAATATAACATGCTTGCTTCTGTTCAGAAGTCTTTGCGGGCTCCTGGTGCAATGGGTTGTGTATAGCAAAGTGGCTTAAAGGCAGAATTGGAAATAAAGAATGTCTAGCTCTTTGACTTCTTTGCAGCTTTCTGGGAGATTAGGAAGGGCTGTAAAAACTCAGAGCTTCATCTGGAAGGTTGTATAGCCTAAGCTAATGATGCCAGATATTAAAGCAGAAATTGAGGCCATGACAATTCTATAGCATCTGAAACCAGTCTCCTCCAAGGTACAAAATTGAGGTCGCAAATGAATCTCACCAGAACTGGTGTTTCATCAGTTCACCAAAGGTAGGAAATTCTAATCCCTCTTGGTTTCACTGCAAAGTGCAGCCATTCCTTGGGGATGTGTGCACTGCTGAGTTCACGTGTCCTTATCAATGTTGGCCATGATGCACATGGTAGAGAAGGTTGTGTCCAGAGGCTGTATGCTCAGAGTAGGGCTCTGACTTGCAAACTCGATAAACTCACATTTATTGAGCACCCAATAAGTTCCGGGCATGGAGTGAGGTGGTGAGTGTTGGAGATGGCGGGGGCGGGGGGGGGGGTGGGTTGCGCAGACACATATATTGCCTTTAAAGAGCCGATTATCGATTGAGTATAGAGATGAAGACAAGGTGTGCTTGACTGTGATGTGTATCCCAAAGCTAGACCCATCTATCTGATAACAAAATATAACATAATTGGTTTTAATTGCTGCCTCTGCAAGATAAATGCAACAAGAGAGATTCCAAGCGCCCCAAAGTTCAAAGTGGGTGGATTACTTGCAGTGGAGGGATCCAGGAAAGACTGTGCAGAGGGGATGTCAGAGACTGGCCTTGGGGAGGGTGTGGCTAAGCGGATGGGGGTGGAGAGACCTCCCAGGTGGAGGAAGCATCAGGGACAGACTCAGAAGCGATCTTTGGGGGCATGTTTAGGGAACAATAAGAATAGTTCAGTGTGTTGGGGCGCCTGGGTGGCTCAGTTGGTTGAGCGTCTGACTTCGGCTCAGGTCACAATCTTGCGGTTTGTGAGTTTGAGCCCCCCGTCGGGCTCTGTGCTAACAGCTCAGAGCCTGGAGCCTGCTTTGGATTCTGTGTCTCCCTCTCTCTCTCTCTGCCCTCCCCAGCTCATGCTCTGTGTCTCTCTCTCAAAAATAAACAAACATTAAAATATGTTTTAAAAAAAGAATAGTTCAGTGTGCCTGGTAACTTAGTACTTGTGAAAGAGGAATTTTAAATTGGGAAGCTAAGTGTAGACCATCTTTTGGCAGCTCTCATTGCCTTTGAAGGTTTCTGAGCAGAGAAATGACATAATGTAAGTGACCAGCATGTGTTCCCCAAGCAGGGGAACATCATCCAGAGATTACTTTCCCTTCTAGAAGATTAAAGTTACAGACAGTGGGCCTATGGGACGTCTATAGTAGGCCTTTCCAATCTGGTTTTGTCTGCTCATTTTCTTTCCTGTGTTCTGAGGCTTTGAGAGGCTCCAGATAGTCTCCTTCCCCCGACTGACTTTTAAAAAGAAATGATTTATTCTTCAAACCTGTCAAGGGATTGTCTTTCTTGTCTCACAAAGAGAGGAGGCAAAGAAAGGACGACGTAAGTCTGAAGAGTGAAGATTTCGTAAGTATCAGAGCATGAGTATGTCTTCCAGAGACTCGAAGGGTCCCCTCCTAGGCTGTAAATTGGCTTTTGGGGAATTGTCTCTTTTTACACATTCTGCTGGATGAGATGTGACATCTAAGGGGGCATTCTTGGCCAGACTCCACTGAAAGGGAAGAGGTTGGAAAGGCAGGCGCATTAGGGTTCAGATAACAGAGAGACTCTTACTTTCTACCACCTCCTGGGCTCCCCCAGAAAGGGGAGTGAGCAGGGCAGTTGTGGGAAAAAGAGCTGAGAAGGAGGAAGAGGAGAGCAGGGAGCAAAGTGATGGATGGGAGTGGGGGCAACAGGTCAGGGCCATTGGACAGATAGGGCACGAATTCAGTGTCCAACACATCTGCTCAGGTGCCTGACCTTGCCAGCCACCCCACCTTTTAGATACGGTGGCCTCATTTTGTGGAGGGATGAATGGGGTCCAGGAGGTTGGGTCAGCTGCCCAGGACCATGCAGCTGCTAGGAGGCGCTAGAGAGTAACCTGGAGCTCCTGACACAGAACGGCTGGAGGGTGGGGGGGGGGGGGGGGAGGGGGCGGGGCTGTTAAAGGGCTAGGCTGGGAGGAGGCACAGGCAGCAGACCCTGAGCTCTCCCAGCAAGGAGGTCTAGACCATTTGGAAGGAGGCCCAGGAAGCCGGGGCCCCTCAGGAGCCTGTGCCGTGTAGACTGTTCACAATGCTGCCTTTATTCCCAGACAAAGCACCTCCGTAAAAATTGAAGGCCATTCATCTGTGAGGGCGGAAGCGGACCCACTGGTAGAAGTTAGGGCAGGGTGGAAACACTTGGGGAGTCCAGAGGTAAGAGAGCGGTGATGGCTGCACAACAGAGTGAATGCACTTAATGCCACATGTTTAAAATGGTTCGTTTTATGTTCTCTGTTTTTTACCATCATAATAAAAAAAAATCATTAAAAAAATAAAGGCCTGGGTTTTCCGCTGGACAGTGAAGTCTGTCTCCGGGTAGGACTCCCTGGCTTCCAGTTCATTGGGAGGACCGCTGTTGGGGTGAAGGGGGGCTGCTGCCTGCTCTGGGAGCTTGGGCTGACCTCGCAGGAGACGTGCACCAGCAGCCTTAGGGACAGGATCATGGCACAGAAGCCGCTCTGGCCACAGAGGACGCATAAAGTTTGTGAGTGAAAAGGTCACCTTCTCAGGGACTGGAGTGGAATTCAGCGTTCATTAATGGAGTTTTTTAAAGCCTGGTCTGACGTCCTTCCTTGCTTAAGTTGCCTTCCTAATTCATTTAAAATTGAATATCCAGACTGCTCGCAAGTGGGATTATGGAAGAGGGAAGAGAAGACAGTCCTCTGGAATGGTGGTTTTGAGTTTCATTTTTTAGTAATTAGAATCCCCGTATCCCGGATAAATATCATACGTAGTGTGTCTGTGTTCTCATGGGAGCAGCTGGAAGGTGGTGTTTCTGCGAGGAGAGTGCCCTTGTTTGTGCTGCCGAGGGTTGAGGGTCAGGGAAAGCCCTAGAGCAGAAAGCCGAGCCCCCTGGAAACTCCACTTGGGGCTTCAGGTTTGCAAAGTAAATCACCTCCTTTGAAAACCTCAGTAGTCTATCAGTAGAGCTTCGGAGCTTGGCTTTTAAGATAGATGGTCTGGTTGTTGTTTTTTAATTTTTTCCTATTTTTAAAAAAAATTATTTAAATTCAAGTTAGTTAATGGACACTGTAGTATTGGTTTCAGGAGTAGGACCCAGTGATTCATCACTCACATAAGACACCCCACATTCATCCCACCAAGTGCCCTCCTAACGCCCATCCCCCATCTAGCCCAACCCCCTACTCACCTCCCCTCCAGAGACCCTCAGTTTGTTCTCTGGATTTAAGAGTCTCTCATGGTTTGCCTCCCTCTGTTTTTATCTTATTTTTCCTTCTCTTCCCCTATGTTCATCTTTTGTGTTTCTTAAATTCCACATGAGTGAAATCATATGGTATTTGTCTTTCTCTGACTTATTTCACTTAGCATAATACCCTCTGGTTCCACCCGCAACATTGCAAATGCCTAGATTTCATTCTTTGTATGGCTGAGTAATAGTCCGTTGTATATATAAACCACATCTTCTTAATCCATTTATCAGTCGATGGATATTTGGGCTCTTTCTATAATTTGGCTATTGTTGCTAGCGCTGCTATAAATACTTAGATAGATGGTCTGATGTCCAGTTCAAGCTCCATCACATTACCACAGGGCCCTAGGCAAGGTAAGTTACTTCAGCTCTCTGGGCATCATTTTTATAATCTCTAAAATGGGGGAAATAGTACAACCTGCTATATGGGTTGAATGTCAGAATTTAATAAGGGAATGAATCCAAGACACCCAGTACAGTGCCTGGCACATAGTCACTGCTCAGTAAAGGGCAGTTACTGTTATTCTTTCTCTAGCACCAGAATATAGTGAAGGTGAGGTCCTGAGTCTAGGGAATCTTAGTGCCTTGGGTAAATAACTACCCCCATACCCGGTGACTCAGTCCCAGAGCCATTAACCAGCTCTGACTGGTCAGTGATGGACTGAGACAGTTCACATGCTTAGCAACTGCCTCTTGGTGACTCGTGGTTGGGAAGCCTAGATGCCACGTGTGCTGGGCTCTGAGTCACTGCCAGTCCCTGGGCCAGTCCTCCTCTTTCCCGAGCACAGGTTTTCTCACCTAAAATGACCTTTGCAGAGTGATTCCTGCAGGGTGAGGACTTCATCATAACACATCTCCCTGGGGGCCGAATGCCCACCTCCACTGCAGCGTCTTCGTGCCCTGGGTGCTCGGGGAGCTCACTGTGCTGAGCAGCCACAGAAGGAACTGCATGGTGCTAGGCCACCAAGGCATATGTGACAGAAATGCAACCCAAGAGCAGATAATCCATTCAGAGAGTATGACCTGTACATATTTCATCATTTCTAATTGTCCCTGTGAAACATGCGTGCATACATTATCTGTGTAAAAATGTGTTACAAATAAAAGCACAGCTTCCTTGACACGTGTGCTCAGACCCAAGCCCCTCCTGGCACCAACCATGCTAACGGTAAAGATCCTTCCAGATCTTTGAGCAGGGCTTTACATGCAGATATGTGGACCTTAAAAATAAAACGCTTTTGTATCCTACAACATGAATGGTTCTAAAAGTTGGTGGGTTTTATTTTTTATTTTTTCACTTGATAATACATGTTGGAGCTCTGTCCTCTTTCAAGTTTGAATTTCCTATAGTATTTCGTAGGGTGGATGGGCTGTAGTTTATTTAGCTGTTCCCTTCCCAATGGGCATGGAAGTGGTTCCCAATTTTTCAGTCTTATAAAGAATTCTGCGGTGACCCTCCGTGTTTATGCCATTAGGAACATAACGTGTAGGAACATCTGTGCATGTTTTTCTAGAGAGGGAATGAGCAGAGAAGATAATGCAACTTTTATAGGTTAAACCCAGTATGAAACAGAAAATTTCCTGTCTGTATTCCTTGAAGAGGAACAAGACAGGGATAGAATCAAGAGTGTATTTAAGGGAAAATAATGGGCAGGGAGATAGATCAGAAAAGCCTATACTAGGAGCTAATTTTTAAAGTTATGTAATCATCAAATATTAGTCTGTAGTTTTTCATCTATTTAAAATATGTATAGAGCTGCATAGGTCCATTTTAAGGTTTTTCTAGAATCCTTGTAGATCTAAAAAATGTGGCCAAAAAATTTATGTAGTCACATCACATTTACCCAAATAAGTTCTAGGTAAATTCAAGAAAGACACATGAAATATTAAACCTTAAACAAGCACAGTATTTTAAGAAAACAGTTTGGCAAGCTAAAGCAAAATTCTTAGAAATACTTATTTGCTTCTAATCTGATAATCTAATAATTTCACTTCCAAGCATTACCCCTAAAGAAACGATCCTGTTAAAGAAAAATGTGGTATATATTTCTCTTTAACATTATTTAAAATAGTACAACATTTAGACACAGTGTGTATCCCCAATAAAAGGATATATGGATAAGTAAATTTAAAAAAACCTTATTAAGGGGCACCTGGGTGGCTCAGTCAGTTAGGTGTCTGACTTTGGCTCAGGTCAGGATCTTATAGTTCGTGATTCCAAGCCCTGCATCGGGCTCTGTGCTGACAGCTCAGAGCCTGGACCCTGTTTCAGATTCTGTGTCTTCCTCTCCCTCTGCCCCTCCCCTGCTCTGTCTCTCTCTCAAAAATAAAATAAACATTAAAAAAGAAACAAAGAATAAGTAGACTTGATAATGCTGTTTGGGGCACAGGCAGGGTACTGAGATAGGCATTAAGGGAGGTCGCACACAGGGTGGTAAGGAAACTCATCCGAGGAGGTGACACAGGAACCAGAAAGCTGCAGACAAGCTTGCCATGCAGAGTCATGGAACAGCACTCCAGAAAGATGGAACAGAAAATTGTTAAAGAGGTGGCTAGGAATATCTTGCGTTGCTTATATAATGGAGCCATAAAGAAGGCATATTTAAAATTTCTCCTCACAGCTAATATCTATTTTTCATTTGTCACAGAGTCTGGCTGTAACTGCCCTGGGTAGAATTCTATGATCTCATGACAGACACATGGAAATGTAGCCTGAACCATGTTATTGAAACTTTCAAGCTCACAAGCACTTGAGCCAGACACCATGCCAGAAAGGACAGCCCTTGAAAGTTGGCAGATACACATCAGTTTGCTTTAGTATTCATTTGTCATCTGTTCTTTAAAGGTTTTCCAATAATATTTTTACCTAACATTAACTGTGAATTGATTCTGGGACATGAGTTGATTGACTGAGGTTGGCAAAATGTAGGGATAACAGTCAGCATTTACTGGCTTTAAGGCTGGCTAAATATACTGGGCATATTCTCACCAATCTTTTCAGTACCCCTACTTGACAAAAGAAGGAAAATGTCTATATGGCCAGCGACTGGCAGAGCCAGGTTGGAAGGAAGGTCCCAGCAAATCCTACCCCAGCTCTTTCTCTGTCTCCATGAAGAGACAGCACCATGACCACCTGTCTTGATTCAGTAGCAGAAAAGTCTGTTTCTGGGTTTGATAAACTCTCCCAAGCGAACAGACTTTAGGTTGAGTCAGGCCCTGGAGGTGGCTACGTGGACAAGTCTTCAGTTGCTGAGAAGTAAACAGGACCACACTCACAGCTCATAAATTCCCATCCTATTTCCCAGTAGGGCAGGTGGCAGGAGCTCTTTGGGGTTTTCAGCCAGGGATGATGCCAGGAAAACACACTAGCCATTGGGAGGAAAAGTAGAGCCTGGTCCTTAGCTGCCCTTCTCAGAGGGAAGAGCTTGGAGACTGAACCCCAAGTACTCAGAGCGCAAGACCTTAAGAGACCCCAGTGAAATGAGCGTCAGATCAGAAGGGAGTCAGGCTGAAGGTGCCTCTGGGGAGAGAGCGTGGGCAGAGCAGACTCGCTCTGGGGGTCCCCTCCTCAGTAGGCTGCTGGGGCCATGGTCCAGCCTCCTCACTTTGAGCATTGTCACGGGCACCGGCTGAGATCAGAGGGGACTGTCTTTATTTATTTAATTTTTAAAATTTATTTTGAGAGAGAGAGGGAGAACAAGCTGGGGAGGGGCAGAGAGAAGGAGAGACAGAACCCTAAGCAGGCTCCACACCATCAGCAGAGAGCCTGACATGGGGCTTGATCTCACAGAATGTGAGATCATGACCTGAGTGGAGATCAAGAGCCAGACGTTCAGCTGACTGGGCCACCCAGGTGCCCCGAGAGGGGACTATCTTTAGATCACCCTGGATCGAGTTCAGAGGCCTACAGGGCAAGGTGGAAGCTTGAACTTGGTTAATAACCTACTGTTCCCTTGGGCAACAGCAGTGACCTAAGGCATGGAGATTAAGTGGTTGAGTGCACCTCACTCTGTAGGGGTCAGCGCACTCAGGGCTGAGGCAGGAATGAGCTTGGCCCCTTACCCGCCATGGTAGCATACCTGTCATCTGCTGGGTTTGGGGAGGAGGTTGAATTATGAAGCCTTTCATTTTTCCTCTCCCAGAGGCCGAGATGCCACAGAGCACATACACATCAGAAGCCAAGTGGTCAGATCTTTACAAAAATCTGAGATTCCAGTGACCTTCAAGGGCATCCATCCCTCCAAAGGGAATTCCGGCATCAGCAAGTCTCTAGTGGACCTGCTTCACCTGGGAGTCTTTTCTCCACTGCACCTTGGAAAGTGCTTAGCATTTGCTGAGAGCTGGTAGCAGCCTTACTCAGGGATCTGTGGTTTCACTTTCTTCTCCCCTTGGTAGGTCTAGAAGAGCATTGGGGGTTGGAATTTGTATTCCGTGGTGTAGTGCTCTCCAGTCTTTATATAATAGGCATTGGAGAATGATATTTGCAACACTCTTTAGGGAGAGGCAGATTCACCCAAAGAAGCCTAGAACCTAGACTGACCTGTCACAGAATGGGACAAGTTTGGTATCCATCAGTGAGGACCACTTGAATACAATTGAGTAATTTTATTCATTCATTCATTCATTCATTCATGTGTATTTTTGAGAGAGAGAGAGCACACATGTGAGCAGAGGCAGGGCAGAGAGAGAGAGAGAGAGAGGGAGACACAGAATTTGAGGCAGGATCCAGGGTCTGAGCTGTCAGCGCAGAGCCCGACCACGGACCATGAGATCATGACCTGAGCTGAAGTCCAGCACTTAACCAGCTGAGCCATCCAGGCACCCCTGAGTAATATTTTTATATAGAGAGAACAGTAGGGACATTCATTTCATGTATGAGTAGTAATTAAAAGATCCTCTTTGAGGTTAATTAATTTTAAAAGTAACTAAACTCCTATGCCATTTTCAACCACACCAAAGGATTTTCACAGTGGACATTGAACAGAAGTTCTCTGGGGAAAATGCTGCAGGCTGCAGTGGCCTGGCCGGCAGCTCTGAGCGCTTCCCTGGCCAAGAGGATCACAGTATCACACGCTTGTAGTCGTCCATTCTCGCTGCCTGTTGGCGGGCTCTGCTCTAGTCAACTGAGATTTGCGGTAAAACAGTTATAGATGTTTATTTAATGCAGGACCAGTGTGCAGGGCAGATATGTTAATGAGTATTACATCAAAGAGAGAGACATAATATGCGGCATATCTGAACTTTATGTGGCCCAAAAAAATCCCTTTGTCCCCAGGCAAGTGTCTCATGAGATGAGCAGCTCTTTGCAACACTTTGTAGTGAATTCATCTCAAGATAGAACTTTACTTCTCTAGAACTGTACTTAACCAGTACACTTCCTTTTTCATGATGGCTGTCACTAATCCAAGGCAGCACAGACTTTCCTGGTTATAATCAGTTGAGGATTTAAGCCCTGGCTATCTGAGACCCTGGCCCCTCCGGTCCCCACCCAGCCATCGCTGCTCTCTGGAGCCAGCCTCTGCAGTGGGATCCCATCTCCTGCATTTACCTGGGTGTCCCATAACCCAGCATCTCCACCTTAATTTTCACTGTCTTTTCTCCTCTCCTCACTGTTCTGCAACTTTTGTGGGATTTGGTACAGGGATATAGGAAACAACCCAGCCAGTGGGTGGACGGGGAGAGTATCAGAAAAGGAAAATGCATGAATTTCAACGAACCTCAAAGCCTGTTCCTGATCTTCCCAGAACAGGCAGTCAAAACCGACCTTCTTCTTTTTAAGAGTCAGGACTTCATAAGGATCACAGTGAACTCAGCACCCACTTTCAAGAGGTAGCTTCTGCTTCTCTGTCAGTTACTCACTTTTAAGTCATTGGGCTTGCTTGGGTTTCCATCTGCCTCCTTCCTTCCCACCCTTTATGAAGTGCTTGCTGTGTGGTGCGGTGCTCGTGGCAAAGATAAAAAGGTGGAACTATTGTACTCCAGGGGCTCACAGTCTTAGGAAAAAGCTGGACTTGCCAACAGGCCACAGTGTGATAAACTTGACCAGGGAATCAGAATGGTGACGTGGCTCTGCCTGGAGGAATCAGGGAAGGCTTCACTGAGGAGGTCACTGTTGAACTGACACTTGGAGAAGCAGAAGAATTTTATCAGTTGCATAAAAGTGTGAGGAGTGGGTCGGTGGAGATTTTCTAAGCAAGAAGGAGGTACACGTGCAAAGGCACAGTTACGGGAGAGAGCCCAGTGTGGCTAGGGAGCCGTACTCTGACCAGGAAAAGCTTAAGCTCAGGTGAAAACTAATAGTAAAAGTTCCATTTATTGTTTACTTTATGCTAGGTGCTATGTCAAGTGTGTGACATGTATTACCTGATTTCATCTTCAAAGCAAGTCTGTGGTGGAGACGTTAATATCCCCACCTTCCTACCCAGGATACTAGCTGCCTCCTGCTTGGTGGGAGGGGAGGGGAGGAGAGAGGCCGGTGGAGGGGCGGCCTCCAGGCCTGCTGCCCAGGGGAAGGAGCACTCCTGCCCCAGCTCCCTCCCCAGATCCTGCTTGCCTATCCTCACCCCGTCACCTTCTAGCCACAGCCTCTCTGGGGCATTTGCTTTCCCATCTATTGGGCTCCTGGCACAGGGAGACTCCTCTTTTGACTTTGGGTGGAGCAAAGAACCAGATGCCAAGTCAAATACAGTCATAGGAATCTCAGGCTGTTTCTCCAGAGAGTCCTCAGAAGAACTGCCCTGTTGTCATTTCCGTGGCTTGGGAGTTTTTTCGGTAGCTCTGGGGATCATCCAGCCTGTTAGTGCTGAATCATTCAGGAAGCCATTCTGCAAGCACCTTGGCACTCCTGCCCGCTTGCTCACACCTCTCTGTCTCTCGGGTTTAAAAAGACGGTGGCACAAAGACAAGGGGCAAGGAGAACTTGGAGGCTTACCATCGACCCCCCAAAGAGGTCCTGACTCGCACAGAGAATGAAGGAATCCCTACCTCTGCCCTTGACTGGGTCAGAAAACGTGGTGCAACATAAACTTCCGGAACTGACGGACAAATTGCATGACCGACAGACCCCCTCATCACCATACTGACAGTGAATGTACCTGAGCAGTGAACATTTGTAGGCTCTAGAGAGCTTCTCTCTCCAGTGTTGCCCGGGAAGCATGTGGGAAACAGTTGGCTAGTCATTTCAGAAAGAGCTGTTTTGTTAATTTCCGTCTGGAGGTTTGAAATTGGCAACAGTCCAGTAGATGGAGTGAAAAGGATCCTTGACAGGGATAGTAGAGAGCCTGGGCTATGACCTGACAGCCCAGAGTAGTGATCACAAATCAGTGCTTTGAAAGTAGTGTGACAAGGCTGAGGTATGAGCAGTGTGGATCTGGGGGCACTCAGGTACCGGGTGTTTTTCCTGTCCCTTTGCTCCCCTTCCAATCTTCAGTTGTCATCCATTTCCCCAGCCAACAACCCATCCAGTTGTCAGATGTTGCCTTTGCATCTCCATTTGCCTCAGGACACTGTCAAGAGTAAGGCATGGGAATTTTTCCTGCAACGGGCCAGATAAATATTTTAGGCTTTTTGGACCCTACGGTCTGTGTCGCAACCACTCAGCTCTGCCACTGTGGCAACAGAAGTAGCCGCAGACAATATGTAAACAAATGAATGTGGCTCTGTTCCAATAAAACTTTATTCACAAAAGTAGGCAGTGAGCTTGATTTGGTCCACCAGCCATAGTTTGCTGACCCCCTGCTCTAGATTTTAATCCTCGCATTTTTTTTCTTCCCTTTTTTTAATCGCAAGAAGAGGAACAAAGTGTTAAAAAGGCAAGCTGTCGGTCTGTGTTGTTTCTTTTGGACTTGCCTTTCCTCATTTTTAACATTTCAGAAAGTACACTTTGTCTTGTCTTTATAGGTGGTTATTTAAATTGAAAGCAGCTGTGGAAGGCAAGAATCCTCTCAGTGAGTATTTGGTATGTCTGCTGCCATTGAAATAGTAATTTTTAATATACTCTGGTTTAGCCAGGTACAGAGTTTATTGGTATATTGCAGAATAATTCAGGAAAACGTTAAACCATATAATGCCAGGCATGGTATAATAAATGCTTCTTGCTGAAATGAGTGCACATACAGAAGCTGAGACTGTTAAGAAATAATTTTAGAAATTATTTAGAAGTGAGTTGATGGTATATGGATCCTATATAGTGATTCTGTGTAGTAAGACTATTGATCCTTAATCTTTCATATTCTTGTGAAACTTCCCCAAAGCACCCGAGATTGCTAGGGAAAGCAGAGAACACATAGGATGGTTTTAGGCACAGGTGAGAAGCTCTCTGGTTTTTCCTGTCATTGGAGACATGACCACCCAGAAGACCACACACTATGATCACTCAACCTCACGGATGCAAAGGGGCCCACCTTGGCCTCCTTCCCTGCTGGCCTGTGGACCTAAGGATAGACGAGGATTAACAATTAGTAATCAGTCTGACAGTTCATGATAGCGAGGCACAACCACCTGACTCACCCTCCCCAAACTCCCATTGAAATGCTCAATGGGAGTGCTTACATGCATGTCCAGAAAGTAGTTATGATAAATGCCAAAGGGAAAAACAATTAGAACTGATGGCATGATCCTAATGGCTTGATCTAAGTCTAACGTGGCATGATCCCAACTTTGTTTAAATATTTATACTTGTAGAAATGATCCTAGTTAGAACTATATTAAAATTTCAACAGTGTCTATCTCTATACAATAGGAAGACAGATGATTTTAATGGTCTCTTTTTGGTCTCATAATTTAAAAAAGTTTTCCTATAATAAACAAGTGTTGCTTTTATAGTTCAAAAAGGTGTTATTTAAAAAAGGTAATGGAGATCCTAGCCCACTTTTTGTCTTGCTTAGAATAAAAGAGTAGGCTCCCCTACAACAATCTGCCCATCCACCCTGAAGCAGGCACCCCATTCATTGATCATGTAGAACTTTCCAGAGGACAACCCTGGATAGAGGCTAAATGCTAGGGTGTTCAGACATCTGCTGGGCAAGGGCTTTTTCCTCCTCAGCCAATCAGCACCAATGATTAGGAGTCTGTTGTTTTGGAGTCACCTTATAGGATCATTTGTTTCTCTTTGGTTCTTCAAAGAAAATGTGGCAATACTTATTTCAGCTTGACTTGTTCCTTCCCCTCCTTAGCTTACTGAAAATTACCAGAAAGCTAAATGAACAATGATGTGCCTTATCTTTATTTATATATCTCTCTCTATATCTAGATATATAGATATAGAGATAGATATCTAGGTATATAGATTGATATCTAGGTATATATCTATATATACCTAGATATCAATCTATATACCTAGATATATAGTAGATATACATATCTATATGTGTATAGATATACATATCTATGTATATCTAGATATAGATATATATATCTAGATATATATCTAGATATATCTAGATATATATATTTCTACATACGTAGATATATATGTATATATATAGCAGATTTCTAAAGAGATTAATTTCATTTGGAAAGCATTCCAGAGAAAGGACAGTTTCTTAAAAGAATACGTATATTTGAAAGCATAGCTCTTGTGTAGAAATTCTTGCTTCCTTAATAGGTGATGGGCAGGATTCACGCAACTTCCTTGGGATACTGTTGACAAGGGCTTCCTTATTTTATAGGGTTAGCCTCTGTTTGTAGGGTTGAGAGTCTCTCTACTTGCAGGCATAGCCCACTTGACACAGAAAGACTTTCTGCCTGGGAAGGGGTCCTGGGTCACAACTTGGATTGGTGACGTTGGCCAAGTTCCTTCTGTGTCTTTCTCCAACTCAGATCCTATCCAGATCAGGGAGAGGTTGGGGGGATCAAGAATGACATATTCACTAAGGAACTGCCATCACCCTGTCCATCCCATCTTAACTACCCCTGTCCCTCACTCTGCCAACACAGACACACTTCCGGGTGACTCTTCTACCTCGGTTTCTTTAGGCCATCATCCAAGTGGTCTTCCTCTTGCTCTGCCTCCCTGGAGTAGGTAGCACCTGGCTCCTTGGAGAATGTTGATGCCTTAGAAGTGATCACTAAAGTCCCACCAAGAGTACGGATCTTATTGTATCCTAGTATGTTTGCTTTTATTTATTTTAAAATGCAGCTTTTGAAGAATGTCATAAAGTAGAACTTAACTTTCTCTTTGATGTTATGTTCCAACACAATATTGGATTCTGTCCTTCCAAAATTTGAACAAACATGTTAAAACCCCAGTACTTCTGGTTTAATAGAATTTGCTTGGACTCTTTGATCCTATTCTTGGTTGCAGAATCTGCTATGTCTTCTAGAAAGAGCATGACATAATGAGAGAGTGGATATAAAGTGCTTAGGCTAGCATAAGGAAACCCACAGGAAACCCTCAGTAGGTTATACAGATAATATCTTGTCATATGCAACATAAATAAGGAGGTCTCAGGTGTCACCTATGCCCACTTTCTTTTCTATTTGAGGGGCTCATTTTAGCCAGAAGAGGGCACTGTTGCATGTGTGGTCTCCCGGCTGTTGAAGTGGCACCCAGGGGGGGCCAAAGCTCTTGACTAAATGACAGGTATTTTTGGAACGCCTAACTTGATTCAGATCTTTCAGTGTATGGCTAAAATGGCCAGCGCAAGAAGGCTACACAGGCAAAGGTGAATTAGGCCTTCAGGCGTCTGTGATATGAGCTGCGCAGTGAACGTGCTGCCAGGGCTGTGTGGTACTTGCTGTGTGCCATGTGAGTACCTCTAGAGCGCTATGCAGACGTTACGTACAATTGGAGGCCTGCGGAAGGGAGCATGGAGGCAGACCTGCAGAACATTATAGGGTCGAGACCAGGCCTCCACGAGGAAGGAAGAACATGGCAGAGGCTCAGAGATGAGGAAACAAACCAACAAGACAGCCAGGAGCCAGGTTGCTTTGGGCATAAAGTGTCTGAACAGAAGGATGAAAAAGATTGGAGATGTAGGCTGGGTCCAATCACAGAGGTTAAGGATTTTAAGAGATGGAACTCTCTCTTAATAACGGCTAACATCTAGTGAACGAGGGGGTCTTAGTCTATTGAGAATGCCATGACAAAATCCCACAGACTGGGTGGCGTATAAACAACAGCAGGGTATCTCCCTCAGTTCTGGAGGCTGAAGTTGGAGATCAGGGTGCCAGCACAGCCGGGTGAGGAGCCTCTTTGGAGTCATACACTCGTCATATCCTCAGGCAGAAGGGGTGAGGGAGCTCTCAGGCCACTTTTATAACCACCTCAATCCCATTCATGAGGGCCCTGCCCCCAAAGACCCCACCTGCTAGTGCTACCACATTGGGCATTAGGATTTCAATATGAGTTTTGGAGAGGATACAAACATTGAAACTGTAGCATGGGTATGATTCTAAGCACTTTCAAGGATTTAAGGAGTTTTACTTGTAAACAACCCTCCACACTGGGTACCGCGACCTTCCCACTGCACACATGAGGATGCTAAGCATTGCAGGCTGGGCTCTGTGGCAAGCAGACTCTGAGCTGAGAGTAGTAGGCGGGAAGGTGTTTTTAGAGAAGATTTTTGTTGTTGTTGTTGTTGTTTTTTAATGTTTATTTATTATTTTTGAGAGAGAGAGAGAGACAGAGTACAAGTGGGGGAGAGGCAGACAGAGAGGGAGACACAGAACTTGAAGCAGGCTCCAGGCTCTGAGCTGTCAGTGCAGAGCCTGACGCAGGGCTTGGACCCACAAAGTGCAAGATCATGACGTGAGCCGAAGTCGGACGCTTAACCGACTGGATCCTTCAGACCCAGGGAAGCCGGCTGGGTTCCCTCAGACATTATCCAAGTTGGGATGCGGGTCCTGGCCTTCATACCCTGTGTCAACCAGTCATGGGATGTGGGTGCCCAGGAAGGAGGTGTGACCTCAGCTGTGGTAGCTTTCAAGGTAGGGGCAGTGTCTGGAGAGCCTCAGTGGAAGGCTGTGAACCAGCAGCCCTCCGGGAAGCAGGAGGAATTGCTCCCTCAGTCCCACAGTGGGGTTGGCTGATGTAGCACAGATCCCACCACCCTGAGTGTAAGAAACTTGCCCAAAGTGGTACCAGTCATCAGCGGAAGAGGCAAAACTTGAGCAGCCTGGCCTCAGAGGCTGGCTGTTTCACCATCATGGTGTATACGTGGGGATCAATGGATGTTTCTAAACAGAGGTAAATTGCAGCTCAAGCCTTACTTTGGTTGCATAACTCTTTTTTCTAAGTTTATTTATTTATTTTTGAGAGGGACAGAGAGAGGGAGAGAGAGCATCCTAAGCAGGCTCCGCGCTGTCAGCACAGAGCCTGACGCAGGGCTCCAACTCATGAGTTGTGAGATCATGACCTGAGCCGAAACCAAGAGTCTGATGCTTAACTGACTGAGCCACCCAGGCTCCCCTGGTGGCATAACTCTTGAGAGTGACATGTAAATGGGTGGGAGAATGATTTGGGAGGTGAGGTATTTTTTACAATGAAGGTAATGCTAACAAATTTACAAAATTCTGAGAGTACAAAAGGATGTACGGTGAAAATCTCCTCTGCACCCCTGTCCTCTTGGACACAGCCATCCTGAACAGTTTCTTGAGTATTCTTCCAGACACAGTATATGTGTACTTGAGTATAGATAGATGGGGATGCCATATTTTCATACTCTGGTATCACAAGATCCACACTGTTCTGCACCTTGATTTTATAGTAAGGACGTAACTTTGATGTTGTCACAGTGCCCATCATGGCAGCTGCCTTTTTCTTTTAGATGGCAGATGTTTCCATCGTATGGATTTACTATAATTTATTGAACCGACCTCTCTCGATGGACATTTTTAGATTGCTTTCAATCTTCTTGTTTCCCGCAGCTTTACTGAGATATCATTGACATCTAGCATTATGTAAGTTTAAGGTGAGCCATGTGTTGGTTGGACACATTTACATATTGTAAAATGATTACCACTTGAGCTTTAGGTAACACTTCCGTCATGCCACATAATTACCCCTTCTCTTTTGTGGTAAAATCATTTAATATCTGCCCTCTTAGAAATTTTCAAGTTTATAGTACAGTATTGTTAACTAAAATTACCATCTTTACCTTAGATTCCTATAACATCATCTGATAACTGGAAGTTTGTAAGTTTTGACAACATCCCCATTTTTCCAACCTCCCAGCCCCTGGTAACTACTATTCTAGTCTGTTTCTGTTTAGCTTTTTTAGATTCCACATATAAATTATATCATACAGTACTTGTCTTTCTCTGACTTATTTCACTTAGGATAATGCCTTCAAGGTCCATTCATATTGTCACAAATTGCTGGCTTTCCTTCTTTCTCACAGCTGGAATAATAACCCATTATATATATATAATATGCGTATACATTATTTATATATGCATATAATGTATATGTATATATACCACATCTTTATTCATCCTTTGATGGACACTTAGGTTGATTTCATAATTTGGCTATTTTGACTAATGATGCAGTGAATGTGTGAGTGCAAATATCTCTTCAAGATTCTGTTTTTATTTCTTATGTATGTATATGCCCAGAAGGGGAATTTTTAATTTTTTAAGTAACCTCTATACAGTTTTCCATGGTGGCTGTACCAATTTGTATTCCCACCAAAAGTATACAAGGGTTCCCTTATCTCTGCATCCTCACCAACACTTGTTATCTCTTTTTGATAATATCCATTTTAACAGGTGTGAGGGGATATCTCAATGGGATCCTGAATTGCATTTCCCTGATGATCAGTGATGTCAAGCACCTTTTTGTGTACCTGTTGGCTGACTATATACGTCTGGAAAAATATTCAGATCTTCTGTCCATTTAAAAATCAGATTGTTTGTGTTATTGCTATTGAGTTGTAGGATTCTTTATATATTTTGGTTATTAACCTGTTATTGGATATACAGTTTGGAAATATTTTCTCCTAGAGGTTGACTTTGCTTTTTTTTTTAAATTTCTTCAAATTAAAAACTTTTTAATGTTTATTTTTGAGAGAGAGAGAGAGAGAGAGAGAGAGAGAGAGGCAGAGCATGAGTGGGAGAGGGGCTGAGAGAGAAGGAGACACCAAATCCAAAGCAGGCTCCAGGCTCTGGGCTGTCAGCGCAAAGCTTGATGCAGGGCTCAAACTCAAGAACCATGAGATCATGACCTGAGCCGAAGTTGGATGCTTAACTGACAGAGACACCCAGGTGCCCCTTTTTTAATTTTTAAAAGTTTGAATTGAAGTATGGTAGACATGTAATATTTCACATGTACAACATAGTGATTGAACAATTATATATATTATGAAATGCTCACCGTGATAGGTGTATTACAATATTATTGACTATATTTCCTATGCTGTACTTTTCACCCCTGTGACTTATTTATTTTATAATTGGAAGTTTGTACCTCTTAATCCTTTTCATCTGTTTTGCCTGCCTCCCCCCACTCCCTCCCCTTTGGCAACCACTGGTTCTCTGTATTTATTCAAATCCTCTACCCATTTTTAAATTGGATTATTTCCCTTTTTGGTGTTGAGTTGTAATTTCCTTATACATTTTGGATATTAACCCCTTGTCAGATATATCATTTGCAAATATTTTCACCCATTTGGTGCCTTTTTATCTTATTCATGATTTCCTTCACTGTGCAAAAGCTTTTTAGTTTGTTAAAGTCTTAATTGTTTATTTCTGCTTTTGTTTCCCTTGCCTGAGGAGACAGATCCAGGAAAATGTTGCTAAGGTTGATGTCTAAAAAGACTACTGCCTATGCATTTTTTTAAACGAGTTTTAAAGTTTCAGGTCTCATATTTTTAGGTCTTTAATTCATTTAGAGTTTTTTTTTTTTATTTTTTTAATGTTTATTTTTGAGAGAGACAGAGCCAGAATGTGAGTGGGTTAGGGGCAGAGAGAGAGGGAGACACAGAATTCAAAGCAGGCTCCAGGCTCTGAGCTGTCAGCACAGAGCCCAATGAGGGGCTCGAACTCACAAGCTGTGAGATCATGACCTGAGCTGAAGTCGGACGTTCAACTGGCTGAGCCACCCAGGTGCCCCTTTTTAGAGTTTTTCTTATGCACATAGCTGTCCAGTTTTCCCAGCACCATTCAATAATGAGACTTTTGTCTCCATTGTATATTATTATCTCTTTTGTTAAATATTAATTGACTATATATGTGTGGGTGTATTTCTGGGCTTTCAGTTCTGTTCTATTGATCTGTGTGTCTGTTTTTGTGCCAGTGCCATACTGTTTTGATTATTAGAGCTTTGTAGTATATCTGGAAATTTGGTATTGTGAAACCTCCTGGTTTGTTCTCAAGAGTGCTTTGCCTATTTGGGGTCTTCTGTGGTTCCATATGAATTTTAGTATTTTTTTGTTCTAGTTCTGTGAGAAACAGTATTTATATTTTGATAGGTATTGCACTGAACTTGTAAACTTCTTTGGGTACTATGGGCCTTTTCACAACATTCTTCCAGTCCATGAGTATGGCATATCTATTTATTTGTGTCACTAATTTCTTTTATCACTGTCATAGTTTTCAGAATGAAGGTCCTTCACCTCATTGGTTAAATTTATTTCTAAGTATTTTATTTTCTTTGATGCAGTTGTAAATGGGATTGTTTATTTCCCTTTCTGCTATTTCATTATTAGTGTACCAGAACACCACAAATTTCTGTGTTTTGATTTTGTATCCTGCAACTTTACTGATTTATAAGATACAGGTTTTAGGGGAATTTTAAGATTGTCTCTATATAGTATCATGTCATCTGCAAATAGTGATATTTTACTTCTTCTTTACTAATTGGATACCTTTTGTTTTTCTTGTCTGACTGCTGTGGTTAGGATTTCCAGTACTATGTTGAATTAAAGTTCCACTGGTGTGTTGAGAGTGGACATCCTTGTCTTGTTCTTGATCTTAGGGTGAAAACTTTCAGCTTTCACCGTTGAGTTTGATGTTAGTTATGTGTGTGTCATACATAGCCTTTACTGTATCGAGGTATGTTTTTTCTATACCTATTTTCTTGAGAGTTTTTATTATGAAGAGCTGTGAATTTTGTCAAACACTTTTTCTGCATGTATTGAAATGATCATATGGCTTTTTATCCTGCATTTTGTTAATGTGATCTATCACGTTGGTGGATTTGGATTTATTGAACCATCTTTACATCCCTGAAATAAATATCACTTGATTACAGTGAATGATCATTTTAATGTATTGTTGAATGTGGTTTGCTGATATTTCATTGAGGATTTTTACATCTACGTTCATCAGGGATGTTGGTGTGTAATTTTTTTTTTTGTAGTGTCTTTGTCTTGTTTGGGTATCAGGCTAACGCTGGCCTCATGGAATGTATTTGGAAGCTTTTTTGTCTCTTCTACTTTCTGAAACAGTTTGCAAGGGATAGGTATTAACTATCCTTTAAATGTTGCTAGAATTCACACGTGAAGCCAGCTGGCCTGGAATTTGTTGAATTTTTTGATTACCCATTGAATTTTGTTACTATTAATTAGTCTGTTCAGATTTTCTATTTCTTCCTGATTCAGTCTTGGAAGATTTTATGTTTCTTGGAATTTTATCCATTTTTTCTAAGTTGTCCAATTTGTTTGCATACAATTTTTATACTTTCTTTTTCATTTCTGATGTTGAGTCCACTCTTTTTTTTCTTGATTAGTCTGGCTAAAGGTTTATCAAGTTTGTCTTTGCACAGAACCAGCTCTTTGTCGCACTGGTATTTTCTATTTTATTTCTAGTCTCTTTCATTTACTTCTAATCTAATCTTTATTATTTTCTTCCTTCCACTAGCTTTGGCTCTGTTAATTTTTTTCCTCATATATGTGTAAGGTTAGATTTTTTTTGATATTTTTCTTGCTTTTTGAGATAGGTTTGTATCATTATAAACTTCCTTCCTAGAACCGCTTTTGCTATATCCCAAAGATTTGGGGCCATTGGTTTTCACTTTGTTTCAAGGTGTGTCTTGATTTCATCTTTAATTTTTTTATTGACTCACTGATTGTTTAGTAACATGTTGTTTAGCCTCCATGTGTGCATGCTTTTTTCCAGTTTTTTTCATACATAAATGATTTCGAGTTTCGTCCCGTTGTGGTCAGAAAAGATGTTTGATACAATTTCTGTCTTCTTAAATTTATTGAGACTTGTTTTGCGGCCCTAACATGTGATCTATCCTGGAGAATCTTCCATGTGCATTTGAAATAATGTGTTTCAGGCATTTGGAGGTGGAACATTCTGGATAGATCTGTTAAATCTGAATGTGTCATTTAAAGCCACTGATTTCTTACTGATATTCTGTCTGGATGATCTATCCATTGATGTAAGTGGGGTGTTCAAGTGTTCTATTACTGTATTACTGTCAATTTCTCCCTTCATGTTTGTTATTATTTGCTTTATATATTTAGGTGCTCCTATGTTGAGCCCTTAGATATTTATATCTAAGGGATATATCCTCTTGTTGGACAGATTTCTTTATCATTATGTAATGACCTTTTCTGTCTTTTGTTAGCTTTGGTTTTAAAATCTCCCCCCACCCCCGATATAAATATTGCTATCCCTGTCTCTCTTTTTTTGCTTCCATTTACATGAAGTATTTTTTTTTCATCCTTTTACTTTCAATCTGTATGTGTCTTTAGGTGTGAAGTTAGTTTCAGGTAGGCAGCGTATAGATTTTTTGTTTTTCTTGGTTTTTTTTTTTTTTTTTTTTTTTTTATCCATTTGGTCACATATGTCTTGATTGGAGCATTTAGTCCATTTACATTTAAAATAATAAGAATTCTTTTTAATGTTTATTTTTGAGAGACAGTGGAGCAGGTGAGGGGCAGAGAGAGAGGGAGACACAGAATCCAAAGCAGGCTCCTGGCTCTGAGCTGACAGCACAGAGCCCGATGTGGTGCTCAAATTCACGAACCTCACATCATGACCTGAGCTAAAGTCAGATGCTTAACCAACTGAACCACCCAGGGGCCCCAGCATTTAAAGTAATTATTGATAGGTATATACTTGTCATTTTGTTTGTTGTTTTCTGGTTGTTTATGGTTGTTTCTCTCTCTTATCTCTTGCCTTGTGGTTTGATGGTTTTCTTTAGAGTTATGCTTGGATTCCTTTCTCTTTATTATTATTTTTGTGTGTGTCTACTACAGGTTTTTGTTTGTGGTTACCATGGAGTTCATATATAACATCTTATGTGGATAGCAAACTTAAGTTGCTGGTCACTAAAGTTTGAACCCATTTTAAAAGCACTCAATTTTTACTGCCCGCTTCATATTTTATGTATACATCACACTTGACATTTTTTTACTTTGTGTACCCTTTGACTAATTATTATAGATTTCATCAATAGGTTTGTGTGATAACCTCCATACTGCCTTTATAAGTGATTAATCTATTATTTTTACTATGTGTTTGCTTTTACCTGTGTAATTTTTGCATTTCATACCTTTTTTCTAGTTATGGTGCTTTTCCCTCCAACTTAAATAAACTTGTCAAGTAGAGTATTCTTTACTGTAGGTTTTTGGCTTTTATTGAATATACTGTGCCACTCCTTTCTGGCCTGTAAAGTTTCTGCTGATAAATCACACGGTAACTTCAAGGAGTTTCCCTTGTATGTTGCTATTTTTTTTCTTCTTGCATTTAAGTTTCTCTCTTTATATTTAATCCTTGTCCTTTTAATTATTATTTGTCTTGGTGTGGACCTCACTGAGTTCATCTTGTTAGGGGTAGTCTGTGTTTCCTGGACCTGGATGTCTGTTTCCTACCCCAGATTAGGAAACTTTGTAGCTATTATTTATTCAAATAGGTTTTCTGCTACTTTGTCTAACTCTTCTCATGGGAGAAGAATTCCCTAGAATGGGAATGTTATTATGCTTGCTGATGTCACAAGAGGTCTCTTTAATGTGTCCTCATTTTTAATAGTTTTTTAACCTTTTAATTCCAGTTAACATACAGTGTAATGTTAGTTTCTGGTATACAATATGGCGATTCAGCTTCTGGTGCTTATTACAAGAAGTGCACTCCTTGATGCACATCATGTGTTTAACACATTCCCCACCACACATTCCCCACCCATCCCCATCATCCCTCTGGTAATCATCAGTTTGTTCTCAGTAGTTAAGAGTCTGTTTCTTAGTTTGACTCTTTTTCTTTCTTTTCTTAAATTCCACATGAGTAAAGTCATATGGTCTTTGTCTTTTTCTGACTGACTTATTAGCATAAGTATTATTAGCATAATACTCCCTTGCTCCATCCATGTTGTTACAAATGGCAATATTTCATTCCTTTTTATGGCTCAGTAATATTCAATTGTATATGTATATATATATATATATATATATATATATATATCACATCTACTTTATTCATTAATTAATCGATGGACACATGGGCTGCTTCCGAATCTTGGCTATTGTAAATAATACTGCTGTAAACACAGAGGTGCACTATTCCTTTGAATTAGTGTTCTTATATTCTTTTTTTAAATGTTTTTGAGAGAGGAAGAGCACAAGTGGAGGGGTAGAGAGGAAGGTGGACAGAAGATCTGAAGCAGGCTCTGCACTGACAGCAGTGAGCCCAATGCAGGGCTCAAACTCATAAACTGTGAGATCATGACCTGAGCTGAAGTTGGATGCTCAACTGACTGAGCCCCCCAGGTGCCCCAGCATTCTTGTATTCTTTGGGTAAATACCCAGGAGTGTGATTATTGGATCATAAGGTAGTTCTATTTTTAACAGTTTGAGGAACTTCCATACTGTTTTCCACAGTGGTTGCACCAGTCTGCATTCTCACCGACAGTGCAAGAGGGTACCTTTTCCCACATTCTCACCAACACCTGCTGTTTCTTATGTTAATCTTAGCCATTCTGACAGTTGTGAGATGATATCTCATTGTAGTTTTGATTTGCATTTCCCTAATAAGTGATGATGAACATTTTTTCATGCATCTGTTGGCCATCTGGATGTCTTCTTTGGAGAAATGTCTGTTCATGTCTCTTGCCCATTTTTAATTGAATTGTTTGTTTTTGAGATGTTAAATTGTATCAGTTCTTTATATTTCTTGGATATTAACCCTTTATTGGATATGTCATTTGCAAATATCTTCTCCAATTCTACAGGTTGCCTTTTGATATTGTTGTTTCCTTTGCTGCTTAGAAGCTTCTTATTTGATGTAGTCCCAATAGTTTTTTTTTGCTTTTGTTTCCCTTGCCTCAGGAGACCTATCTAGAAAAAAATTGCAATGGCCAATATCAGAGAAGTTATTGCCTGTGCTCTTTTCTAAGATTTTTATGGTTTCAGGTCTCACATTTAGGTCTTTCATCCATTTTGAATTTATTTTTGAGTATGGTATAAGAAAAGGGTCCAGTCTCATTCTTTTGCATGTTGTTGTCTAGTTTTCCTGACACCATTTTTGAAGAGGTTTTTTTCTCCTTTGGATATTCTTTCCTACTTTGTCAAAGATTAATTGATCATGTAATTGTGGGTTTATTTTTGGTTTTCTACTGTGTTCCCTTGATCTATGTGTCTATTTTTGTGCCATACCACACTGTTTTTATTTACTACAGCTTTGTACTGGAACCGGAAGTCTGGAATTGTCGTGTCTCTAGCTTTGCTTTTATTTTTCAAGGTTGCTTTGGCTGTTCAGGGTCTTTTGTGGTTCCACACACATTTTAGAATTGTTTGGTCTAGCTCTGTTAAAAATGCTGGTGGTATTTTGATATGATTGCATTAAATGTGTAGATTGCTTTGGATAGTATAGACATCTTAACAATATTTGTTCTTCCAATCCATGAGCATGGAATATCTTTCCATTTCTTGTGTCTTCAATTTCTTTCGTCAGTATTTTATATTTTTCAGAGTACAGGTCTGTAACCTCTTTGGTTAGGTTTATTCCTAGGTATCTTATTGGTTTTGGTGTAGTTGTAATTGACATTGATTCCTTAATTGCTCTTTCTGATGTTTCATTATTGATGTATAGAAATGCAACAGATTTCTGTACATTCATTTTGTATTCTGCAACTTCACTGAATTCATTTATCAGTTCTAGTAGTTTTTTGGTGGCGTCTTTGGGTTTTCTATATGTAGCATCACGTCATCTGCAAATAATGAAAGTTTGACTTCTTCCTTGCTCATTTGGATAACTTTTTGTTTCTTTATGTTGTTTGATTGCTGTAGCTGGGACTTCTAGTACTATGGAAAAAAGTGATGAGAATCAACATCCTTGTCTTGTTCCTGACCTTAGGGGAAGAGCTCTCACTTCTTCCCCATTTAGGATGGTATTAGTTGTGGAATTTTGCTATATGGCCATTATTATGTTGAGGTATGTTCCCTCTAAACCTACTTTGTTGAGGGTTTTATCATGAATAGATGTACTTTGTCAAGTACTTTTTCTGCATCTATTGAAATGATCTTATCCTTTTTCTTATTGATGTAATGTGTCATGTTGATTGATTTGTGAATATTGAACCAACCTTGCAACCCAGGGATGAATCCCACTTGATCATGGTGAATGATTTTATTAATGTATTGTATTCAGTTTGCTAGTATTTTGTTGAAGATTTTTGGATCTATGTTCAACAGACATGTTGGCCTGTAGTTCTCTTTTTTGGTGGGGTGTCTATTTGGTTTTGATATCAGGGTAATGCTGGCCTCATAGAAAGAATTTGGAAGTTTAACTTCCATTTCTATTTTTTAGAATAGTTTGAGAAGACTAGATATTAATTCTTCTTTAAATGTTTGGTGGAATTTGCTTGTGAAGACATCTGGCTCTAGACTTTCGTTGGACATTTTTTGATTAATGATTGAATTTCTTTGCTGGTTATCAGTCTGTTCAAACTTTCTATTTCTTCCTGTTTTAGTTTTGGATAGATCATATGTTTCTAGGAATTTATCCATTTCTTCTAGGTTGTCCAATTTGTTGGCATATGGTTTTTCATAATATTCTCTTATAACTGTTTGTATTTCTGTGGTGTTATTTCCCCCTCTCTTTTGTAATTTTGAGTCCTTTCTCTTTTTTTCCTGCTAAATCTGGCTGAAGATTTATGAATTTTATTGATTTTTTTTTCAAAGAAATGTCTCCTGGTTTCATAGATCTGTTTTATTGTGTGTGTGTGTGTTTTTTAAGTTTCTATCTCATTTATTTCTGCTCTAATCTTTATTATTTCCTTCCTTCCGTTCACTTTAGGCTTTGTTGTTCTTTCTCTAGCTTCTTTAGGTGTAAGGTTAGGTTGAGATTTTTCTTGCTTCTTGAGGTAGGCTTGTATTGCCAAAAATTTCTCTCTGTGCTACTTTTGCTGCATCTCAAAGGTTTGAACCATTTTGTTTTCATTTTCATTTGTTTCCATGTACTTTTTTATTTCTTCTATTATTTACCGGCTGGCTTATTCATTGTTTAGTATCATTTATTTGTGGTCTTTCCAGAGTTTTTCATGTGGTTGGCTTGTAGTTTCATAACATTGTGGTCAGAAAAGATGCATGGTATGACTTCAGTCTTCTTGAATTTGTTGAGGGTTGTTTTGTGGGCTAATATTTGATCTGTTCTGGAGAATTCCATGTGCACTTGAATAGAATATATATTCTGCTGTTTTAGGATGGAATATTCTAAATATATCTGTTAAGCCCATCTAGTCCAGTGTGTCATTCAAAGCCTTTGTGTCCTTACTGATTTTCTGTTTAGATGATCTATTGATTTAGGTGTGCTGTTAAGTTCCCCTAATGTTACTGTATTTTATTAATTCCTTTATGTTTTTTATTAACTGTTTCATGTATTTGAGTGCTTTCATGCTGGGTGCGTGATCATTTACAATTGTTATATCTTCTTGTTGGAGTGTACCCTTTATTATTATGTAGTGTCCTTTGTTTCTTGTTACAGTCTTTGTTTCAAAGTCTATTTTGTCTGATATAGTATTGCTCTGGCTTTGATATCCATTTGTGTGATAGATTTTCTCCATCCCCTCACTTTCAATCTGCAGGTATCTTTAGGTCTAAAATGAGTCTCTTATAGTCAGCATATAGATGGGTCTTTTATTTATTTTTAAATTTTTAAATTAATATTTTAGTTTTTAATTTTTATTTATTTTTTTTGAGAGAGTGAGCATGAATGGGAGAAGGGCAGAGGGAGAGAGAGAGAATCTTAACCTCCAGCTCAGTGTGGAGCCCCATGTGGGGCTTAATTTCATGACTGTGAGATCATGACCTGAGTAGAAATAAAGTGTTGGACGCTTAACAACTGAGCCACCCAGGTGCCCCAAGATGGGTCTTTTGTTTTTTCATATATTCTGTCAACCTATGTCTTTTGATTGTAGCATTTACTCCTTTTACATTCAAGGTAATTATTGATAGATATATATGTACAGCCATTTTATTACTTGTTTTGTGGTTGTTTCTGAGGATTTTGTCTGATCCTTTCTTTCTCCCTTTCATGGTTTGCTTGTTTTCTTTAGTGATATATTTGAATTTCTTTTTCTTTATTCTTTGCATATTTATTAGTGGTTTTTAATTTGTGGCTGCCATTAGGTTTTTATATAACATCTTTTGTATATAGCAGTCTATATTAAGGTTTTTAAAATTTGAACCTATTCTTTACCCCTTTCCACATTTTTGGCATATAGTATCATATTTTACATCCCTTTATTTTGTGAGTTCCTTGAGTGATTTTTTACAAAAATACTCATTTTTTCTGCTTTTGTTTTTCCTTTCCACTCAGAGTCCCCTTTAGTATTTTTTGCAGGGCTGATTTAATATTCATGAACTCCTTTAGTTTTTGTTTGGGAAACTCTATCTCTTCTTCTATTCTGAGTGATAGTCTTGCTGGAAAGAGCTTTCTTGGCTATAGATTTTTCCCCTTCAGCACTTTGAATATATCATGCCACTTCCTTTTGCTTTTAAAGTTTCTGCTGCAAAATCCCTTGCTAGCCTTGTGGGGTTTCCCTTATATGTTACTGTCTTCTTTTCATGCTTTTAATATTTTTTACCACTATATTTTGCCATATTAATTACTATATATTTTGGTGTAGATCTGCTTTTGTTGAGTTTGTTGGGGGTTCTCTTTGTATCCTGGATCTAGATATCTATTTCCTTGCCCAGATTAGGTAAGTGTTCAGCTGTTGTTTCTTGAAATAAAGTCTCTGGCTCATTTTCTCTCTCTTCTTCTTCAGGGACTCCTATAATACAAATGATAATACATTTGATTGAGTCAGTCACTGAGTTCCCTAGGTATTCTTATTTTGCATAATTCTTTTTTTCTCTCTTTTATTCACCTTGGTTGCTTTCCCTTACTCTGTCTTATAGGTCATTCACTTATTTCTCTGCTTCTTCCAGCCTGCTGTTCATTCCATCAAACATGTTCCTCATTTTGTTAATTAAGCTCTTTTTCTCTCCTATGTTAATCCTTATCTCTGTGTTAAGGATCTCAGTGATGCCTTCCACTCTTTTCTTAAGCCCAGTCAGTATCTTCATGATCATTAAGTTCTCTGTCAGGCATGTAACTTATATCTGTTTCACTTAGGTCTCTGGCCATGGCCTTGTCCTGTTCTTTCATTTGGGACAGCTTCCTCTGTCTTCTCATTTTGTCTAAGTCTCTGTGCCTGCTTCTTTGTTAGGAAAGTCAGCTGTTTCCTCTTCCTGAGGGTAATTGCTTTATGAAGAAGAAGTCCTATAGGCCCTACCATGTAATGTTCTCTGTTCCCCAGGGCGTGGAACTTCAGGAAGTGTCTCCAATGTGTGCTGTCTCCACTCTGCTGTTTAGCCCTGGCCCTTTTATCTTTCAGGCCAGTCCTCTGCAGAGGGTCTCTTTGCCTGTTGTGGGGAGTGTTTGGCCCCTGACCTGAATGTGAACTAGGTGTGTTCTGGTGTGCTTGTGAAATGAGACCTATCATCACCACTGTCAGAACAGAGGCTCTGCAAAACTCCTGGGTCAGGTCAGGCAGTGTGGGTAAGGCTTTGGACTGGTCTTCTGGGGAATGGGGATTGCCACGATGGGACTAAATCAATCATGACTGGGAAGGGCACTTCCACCAGAGTGAGGAGGACAGAGGCCTTGGTGTAAACAAGTTAGGTAGCCAGTGTCTGCTCTGCACTGGTCCCTGCAGGTGATCCTGTGGTTATGCAAAAGGGTGGGGGAGGGAAATGGCACCTGCCAGTTCCTCTGTGCCTGAAGGGGTCTCTCCATGAACACTGTCTCTCTGGGACATGCTCTGAGATGAACAAATAACCTCCCCACTGTGTTCCCCAGGCACTCTTTGGATCACTATTTCCATGCTGTATGTCATGGGCTTTCTGCTCTGCCTTCTTTCCAAGAGCAGTCCCTTTGCCCTCTGGGCTCTCTCCAAGCCAAGCCCACTGACCTTTAACTTCAGGCTTTAAGCCCCACTGATTGCCAAAAGTCATGAAATTTGTCCTCTCTTACTTTTTAAGCTAATTGCTACAGGGATTCATTTCCCCCTGTGCATTCCCCTGTCTTTCTGGGTATTCCCAGACACCGTCTGTCTTTCATCCTTCTCCATGACCTCACTGAGCATGATGTTTCTCTCCCAAACCATGTCTCCACACTTTATACCTTCTTCAATGTAGTCTCTTCAACCTTTACTTGTGGAGTTTGTTCTGACCATCTTCAGGTTGATTTCTGGGGTATTTAGGATGATTTGATAATTACCTAGTTCTATTTGTGGGACAAGGTGACCTTAGGGGTCCTCTTACTCTGCTGCCATCTTCACCTCTTCTTTAATATACTTTTATCTTTTGGCTGCTCAGCGTGGTTACTTTCCATTACTCTGTCTTCCAGCTAGTTAATCCATTTTTCTGCATCCTGTAATCTTCTGTTGATTCCCTCTAGTGTATTTTTCATTTCAGTTAGTGTATTCTTCAACTACCTTTATATATTTTTGTCTCTTTGTTGAAGTTCTCACTGAGTTTATTTTTCCTTCAAGTCCACTACCTTTATGACCATCACTTTGAACTCTTTATCAACTATATTGCTTATCTGTTTCATTTATCTCTTTTACTGTGCTTTTGTCTTTTTTTTTTTCATTCGAGATACATGCCTCTGTCTCCTCATTTTGTCTAACTCGCTCTGCTTGTTTCTATGTATTAGGTAGACCAACTCCATCTCCAAGTTTTGAAAGTAGTGGCTTTACATAGATGGGATCCTGTAGTTCCCTGTAGTTTAATCCCCTCTGGTCACTAGAACCAGGTGCTCCAGGGTTGTCCTCTGTGTGGGCTGTGTATGCCTTCTTGTGGCTGAACCATGACTGATGTGAGCATGCTGGTAAGTGGACGTGGCCCTCAGCTCAGCTGGCTGCAATGACGCACTTTACATGCCATGGGCACACTGGTGGATAGAGCTTGCTCCATATGTGACCAATTTAGAGGTTGGGCTGGCAGGTAGGCAGGGTTGGCACTCAGTCTGGGTGTCTGCACTTACTACTAGGACTACTCTGGGTGTGCTGATGAGTAGCGCTTTCTCCCTGGACAGCCAATGAAAGCCTTGGCTGCAGGAGCAGTGGGTGTACTGGTGTGTGGGGTTAGCTACCTCCTACCCCAGGGTAGGAGTCACTTCTGAGAGGTGTCAGTCCCATCCTGGGCTGCTTGCTGGGTGTAGTGTGGTGGGAGTCACTTTTGAGGACTGCCTGCCAGGGTGGGGTATGCTCTGCTAGCAAGGTAGATGTGACATCCATTGCTAATACTCTAAGTATTGTCTAGTCTGGGAGAGGGCAAGAAAGATGTTACCTGTCAGCACTTTTGTTCTTAGAGAAGTCTCTTGCAGATTGCTGCCTTTCTGGCATTTGTCTTAAAATTAGTCAACAGATCTCTTTCACATGTGTCCGAGGTGCTTTTCAAACCATGTTTGGACAGAGTTATTTGGAATGCTGGGTCTTTAAGGGTGGAAACTTCATTTCCTATCACTCTTAGGGTCTTCTGGAATTAAGAACCACAGATTTTCGATGCCAGGCATTACGGGGACTTGTTTTCCTAGTGTGAGTCCCTAGGGCAGGGGGTGGTGCCCTGTGTGGGGTCTGATCCCCTCTCTTTTCTATATTTGTGATATCCCTCACTTTTGTGATTGGTTGTGTCAGAGGGTTTGGTTCCTGACTACATTTCTCCCCCTTATTACCCCTTTCAGTGGGGCCTTATCTCTACCCCTAGCTGTGGAAGGACCTGCTCTACCAGTCTTTGGGTTGTTTCAGGGAGAGTTGGAATACATGTAGTTGTTGTCTCATTGTGTCTGTGGGACAGGTCGAGGTCAGGATCCTCCACCATCTTCCCAGTTTACCCCTGGTTGTTTTTTTCATTTTGTTCAAGGTTCCTTTGCTGTGCAGAAGCTTTTTAGTTTGATGGAGCCTCACTTGTTTACTTTTGGTTTTGTTGCTTTTTTGTTTTGGCATGAAATCCAAAAATTCATTTCCAAGACTGATGTCTAGGAGCTTATCCTTTATGTGTTCTTTTAGGAATTTAATATTTTCAGGTCTTGCATTTAAGTCTTTAATTCATTTTGAATTAATTTTTGTGTACAGTGTAAGATAAGGGTCTAGTTTTCCCAGCACCCTTTATTGAAGAAACTGTGTTTTCTCCCTCATATATTCTTGCCTCCCTTGTTGTAAACTAATTGATTATGTATGCACAGGTTTGTTTCTGGACTCTGTTCTGTTGATCTATGTATCTGTTTTTGTGCCAGTATCATACTATTTGATTACGATAGCTTTGTGATATAGTTTGAAATTAGGAAGTGTGTTGTCTCATCTTTGTTGCTCAAAATTGCTTTGGTTATTCAGGGTCTTTTGTGGTTACATAAGAACTTTATGGTTATTCTTTTCCTGTGGAAAATTCCATTGGAATTTACATAGGGATTGAATTGAATCTTAAAGTTTTCAGTGTATAGGTCTTTAACCTCTTTGGTTAAATTTATTCCTAGGTTTCGTATACCTTTTGATGCAGTTGTAAATGGGTTTTGAAATTTCTATTTTGGGTAGTTATAAGTGTATACACTAATGACAGTGTATACACAGCTGATTTTTATATATTTTTGTCTCCTGCAATTTTGCTGAACTTGTGTATCCTAATAGTTTTTTTTGTGGAATTTTAGGGTTTTCTATATGTAATATCCTGTCAACTGCAACTAGTGACAGCTTTACTTCTATTCCAATTTGAATGCCTTTTTTTTTTTTTTTTTGGCTTAATTGCTGTAGCTAGGACTTAAAAGTGGTGAGACTGGGAATCCCTATTTTGTTCTTGATTTTAGGGGAAAAGCTTTTAGCATTTCACCGCTGAGTATGATTTTAGCTGTGGGATTTTCATATATGGCCTTTATTGTGTTGAGGTACGTTCCCTTTATAACACTCTGAGAGTTTTTATCATGAAGTGATGTTAAATTTTGTCAACTGATTGTTCTGCATTGATTGAGATGATCGAATGGTTTTTACCCGTCATTTTATTAATGCGATACATCACATTGATGGAATTACAGATGTTGAGCCACACTTGCATCCTTGGAATAAATCCTATTTAATTGTGGTGTATGATCTTATGAATGTATTATTGAATTTCATTTGCTAATAATTTGTTTTCTGTAGTGTTCTTGTCAGATTTTGGTGTCAAGGTAATTACTGGCCTTATAAAATGAGTTTGGAAGTTTTGCACACGGAGTGGTATTGTTATTTCCTTAAATGTTTGGTAGAGGGGCGCCGGGGTGGCTTAGTTGGTTAAGTGTCCAACTTCAGCTCAAGTCATGATCTTGCGGTTCGTGGGTTGAGCCCTGCATCAGACTCTGTGCTGACAGCTCAGAGCCTGGAGTGTGCTTCAGATTCTGTGCCTCCCCCTTTCTCTGCCCCTCCCTGCCCCTCTGTCTCTCTCAGGAATAAATGAACATTAAAAAAATTTTTTTTTGATGGTAGAATTCACCATTGAACTATCTAGTTCTGGACTTTTTTTGGCAGGTGTTTTGAGTATGGATCACAGATTTAATGTACTTACTAGTAATTTTTTTTCTATTCCTTCATAAATCCATCTTGGTAGGTTGTATGTTTCTAGCAATTTATCCATTTCTTCCCAGTGTCCAATTTTAGAATATAATTGCTCACAGTAGTCTCTTAAAAACCTTTGTATTTCTGTGGTAACGGTTGTAATATCTCTTTGATTTCTAGCATATTCTGCTTATCTTTTCAGAAAATCACTTCTTAGTTTCACTAATCTTTTTTGTTGACTTTTTATTCTCTATTTCACTTATTTCTGGTCTGATCTTTAGACTTTGTATTTTTTTCCTTTCCTAGTTTCTGGAGATGTAAAGTTAGGTTGTTTATCTGAGATTTCTCGTTTCTCAGATTTTACTGTATTTCTGTAAATACAGAAACTTTTTACTGTAAGTTTTGGTATGTTGTTGTTTTCAATGTTTATTAATTTTTGAGAGACAGCACGAGCGGGGGAGGGGCAGAGAGCAAGGGAGACACAGAATCCAAAGCAGGCTCAGAGCTGTCAACACAGAGCCTGAGGTGGGGCCGAAACTCAGGAACTGTGAGATCATGACCTGAGCTGAAGTCTGACTCGTAACCAACTGAGCCACCTAGGGGCCCCTGGTGTTGTGTTTTGGTTTTGATTACTTGTTTGACCTATGGGTCAGGAGTATGTTTAATCTCACATATTTGTGACTTTTCCAATTTTCTTATAATTAATGCTATTTTGGTTTGAAAAGCAGCTTGATATTTGGGTTTCAGTCTTTTAATTTATTAAGATGTATGATGTGATGCCAAATATAGGATTGATCAGGGAGAATGTTCCATGAGCATTTCAGAAGAATGTATGTTCTGTTTCTGCATGAAATGGTCTGTATATATCTGTTAGGTCTATCTGGTTTCACATGTACTTTAAGTAGAATTTTCCTTATTGTTTCCTCTGCATAATCTATTCATTTTTGATGGGGGGATTGTAAAGTCCCCCATTATTGTATTACTGTGTATTTTGGCCTTTAGGTATGTTAATATTTCCTCTGTATATTTAGGTGCTCCTGTATAGGGTAAGTAAATATTTGCAAATGTTATATCCTTTTGATGAATTGATTCCTTTATCTGTGTTTATTACAGCCTTTACCCTAAACTCTATTCTTTCTAATAACAGTGTGGTTACCCCAGATTTCCTTTAATTTCCATTTGCATAGATATCTTTCCATCTTTTCACCCTCAGTCTGTGTGTTCTTAAAGCAGAAGTGACTCTTTTGTAGGCACCATATAGATGGGTCATGTATTTTATCCATGAAACCACTCTTTGTCTTTTGATTGGAACATGTGGACCATTATATGTATGAATTGCCATTTTGTTCATTGTTTGCTGGTTGTTTTATAATTCCTCCATTCCTTTCTTTTTCTCTTGCTCTCTTATTTGATTTGATGATATGATTTTCATATATTGTTACCCTTTCACCTTGAAGAACAGTCTTTAATATTGCTTGAAAGGTGGGTCTAGTAGTGATGAACTCTTCTTTTACTTGTCTGGAAGACTCTCTGTTTCAATTCTAAAGGACAGTTTTGCTAGGTAGGGTATTCTTGGTTGGCAGGGTTTTTTTTTTCCCTCTTTGTATCTATAGGCATACCTCTGGGATATTGTGGGCTCTGTTCCAGACCACCAAAATAAGGTGAATATTTCAATAAAGCAAGTAAAATGAAGCATTTGGTTTTCTAGTGCATATAAAAGTTATGTTTACATTGTACTGTGGTCTGTTAAGTGCACAGTAGTATTACATCTTAAAAACAATGAGTATACATTAATTGTAAAACACTTTGCTAAAAATTACTAAGCATTGTCTTAGCTTTCAGTGAGTAGTAACCATTGATGGCTATTGACTGATCAGGAGAGTGGCTACAAAAGGTAGAGGTAACTGGCGAAATTCCCTTAAGACAACAATGAAGTTTGCCAGAATGATTGACTTCTTTTCATGAAGGATTTCTCTGTAGCATATGATGTTGCTTGATAGTATTTTCCCAGTAGTAGAACTTCCTTTTCAAAATTGGAGTCAATCCTCTCAAATCCTGCTCTGCTGCTTTCTCAACTAAATTTATGTCGCATTCTAAATCCTTTATTGTCATTTCAGCAATCTTCACAGCATCTTCACCAGGATTAGATTCCATCTCAAAAAGCCACTTTCCTTGCTCACCCATAAGAAGCAACTCCTTATCCAAATTTTATTATGAGATTGCAGCAATTCAGTCCCATCTTCAGGGTCCACTTCTAATTCTGGTTTTCTTTCTATTTCCACCTCATCTGCAGTTGCTTCCTCCACTGAAGTTTTGAACCCTTAAAATCATCCATGAGGGTTGGAATCGACTTTTTCCAAACTTCTGTTTATGTTGATGTTTTAACCTCTTCCCATGAATCATGAATGTGCTTAATGGGATCTAGAATAGTGAATCCTGGGGCACTTGGATGGCTCAGTTGGTTAAGCATCCAACCTCAGCTCAGGTCATGATCTTGCAGTCTGTGAGTTCAAGCCCTGTTTTGGGCTCTGTGCTGGCAGCCCAGAGCCTGGAGCCTGCTTCAGATTCTGTCTCCCTCTCCCTATACCCCTCCCTGACTCATACTCTGTCTCTCAAAAATGAATAAATGTTAAAAAAAAAATCAGAATAGTGAATCCTTTCCAGAAGGTTTTCCATTTATTTTACCCAGATTCATTGGAGGAATCACTATCTGTGGCAGCTAAATCTTTATAAAGTGTATTTTTAGCAATTAGATTGAAATATAAAGTGCCTTCTTGAGAGGCACCTGGGTGGTTCAGTTGGCTAAGCATCTGACTCTCGATTTCAGCTCATGTCATGATTTTACGGTTCATGAGATGGAGCCCCTCATTGGGCTCTGTGCTGTCAACAGCAGAATCCCTGCTTGGGATTCTGTCCCTCTCTGCCCCTTCTTTGCACGCGCTCTCTCTCTCAAATAAGTAAAACTTTCAAAAAAAATGATTCCTTGATCCATGGGCTGCAGAATGGCTCTTGTGTTAGCAGGCATGAAAACATTAATCTCATTGTACATCTCCATCAGAGCTATGGAGTGACCAGTTGCATTGTCAATGAGCAATAGTATTTTTAAAGACATTGTCTGTTCTTTGAGAGCAGGTCTCAACACTGGGCTTAAAATATTCAGTAAACCATGTAAATAAATGTGTGTTCACCCTGCTTTTTAGTTCTATTTATAAAACACAGTAGGTGTAGCATAATGACTGAGGGCCCTAAGATTTTCAGAATGGTAAATAAGCATTGGCTTCAACTTAAGGCCACCAGCTTCATTAGCCTTTAGCAAAACAATCAGTCCTTTGAAGTTTTGAAGCCAGGTATTAACTTCTTCTCCTTAGCTATGAAAGTCCTAGATGGCACCTTCTTCCAATAGAGTGCTGTTTCATCTACATTGAAAATCTTTTATGTGGCCGCCTTCATTAATTATTTTAGGTAGATATTCTGGATAATTTGCTGCAGCTTCTACATCCGAACTTGCTGCTTCACCTTGTGCTTTGATGTTATGGAGATAGTGTCTTCCTTAAACCTCAAGAACCAACCTCTGCTAGCTTCACACTTTTCTTCTGTAGCTTCCTCACCTCTCTCAGCCTTCAAAGAATTAAAGAGAGTTAGGACCTTTCTGTGATCTTATAGCTGGTTTGATCCTCTCTCCAGACCACTAAAACTTTCTCTTCATCAGTCATAAGGCTGTTTAGCTTTCTTATCATTTGTGTATCCACTGGATTAGCACCTTTAATTTCCTTCAAGAAATTTTACTTTGCATTCACAACTCAGGTAACTGGTGTAAGAGGTTTGGCTTGAGGCTTGTCTCAGATTTTGCCACTCCTTCCTCACTAAGCTTAATTATGTCTAGCTTTTGATATAAACCGAGAGATATGTTCACATATCTCTTGAACATTTAGAGGCCACTGTAGGGTTATAAATTGGCCTAATTTCTCTATTGTTGTGTCTTGGAATAGGGAGGCCCAAAGTGAGGGAAAGAGAATGGGAATGGCTAGTTGGTGGAGCAGTCAGAACACACAAAGTTCACCTTCTTATGTGGTTGATGGCACCCCAGAACAAGAGTAACATCAGAGATCATTGATCACCATGGCATATAATCATGAAAAAGTTTAAAATATTTCAAGAATTGCCAAAATGTGACACAGAGACACAAAGTGAACAAATGTTGGGAAAATGGCACCAATAGACTCATACAACAAATTGCCACAAATCTTCAACTGGTAGAAAATGCAGTATTTGTAAAGCACAGCAAATATACCATGCAAGTTTCTATGGGCTTGCAAAACTTCTGCCGAAAAATCTGCTGATAGTCCTATGTTTGGGGGGAGTCCATTATACATAATAATTTTTTTGTTATTTTTGCTGTTTTTAAGATTTCCTCCTTGTCTTTAAATTTGATGCTTTAATTTTAATGTATCTCAGTGCTAATCTCTTTGGGTTCATCTTATTTAATATTCTGTGCTTCCTGCAGTTGCACACCTGTTGCCTTCCCAAAGGTTAGGGAAGCTTTCAGCCATTATTCTTTAAGTACGTTCTCTGCCTCTTTCTCTCTTCCTCTTTTGGACCCCATAATGTGAATGTTGGTCTGCTTGATGTTGTCCCGTAAGTCCCTTAAGCTATTTTCACTCTTTTTCAATCTCTTCTCTTTTTGCTGTTCTAATTGGATAAGTTCCACTGACCTGTCTTTGAGTGCATGGATCCTTTTCCTGTTTCTTCAAGTCTGCTGTTTAACTCCTCTGTAGTATTTTTCTGTTCAGGTGTTGTATTCTTCAGCTCTGTCACTTCCATTAAGTACGTACTTATATTTTCTTTTTGTTGAAATTCTCACCTGGTTCATGCATTATTCTTGGGAACTCTGTGGACATCTTTTATCACTGTTCTTTGAACTTATTGTCAGGTAAATCACTTACCCTAATTAAGGTCTTTTTCTGGGGTTTTATCTTGTTCTTTTGTTTGGAACATATAACTCCATTTCTGCATTTGATCTCTGTATTGGTTTCTATGCATTAGATAAAATAACCAAGTCTCCCAGTCTTGAAGGAATGGCCTCATGTTGGAGATAAACCATATTATTCTCCTCTGGCTTAGCTCTTGATTGTCTCTCAGCATTTGTGATTGTCCAAGCAGCTTACTTTATTCTTAGTAGCTCCCAGTGGTGGAGGCTATGCCAAGACCTTTTAGTGTCTCAAAGGGGCAGATCTCAGTCAGCATCTGGATTCATGCCAAATTGGAAGCCAGACCTTCCTGTATCAACTTTTAAAGTTTATAGATACATTTCTTTCAGGGGAGAGATGGGCATTTTTGTCTGCTCACTCTGTGCTGAGCTCTGTGGTGATAGACAGTTAAGAAGTGTTTCTTTCGTTGTTGTGGTCATGATGAACCCCTGAACATATGCCATGCTCTCAAGGGACATGTCCTGTGTGTCAGACACAAAAGCCAGGGTGCCAGATGTGTACACCAACTCCGTTCTTGGGGACGCTGGTGACGGAGGGAAAACATGAAGATGACTCCCACTGGCCTCCACTCTCTTGGGAGAGTCTTATCAGTAGGCATTTTGTTGTGTGTGAAATTAGAAGCCTGCTTATTAGGTCAAAACTTTGAGATAAACAAATATGCCTCTTACACAGAAGGATTGGGTGCTTTTCAATCTGCTGCCTCTGTACTAGGCCCTGGAGGGTGGTAGCCATTAGGCCTTTAAGAATGGTTTTAGTTTTGTATAGCCTGTGAGTATCATGGACACAAGCCCTGGTGACTTTCAAAGCTACCTGTTGCAGGGGCTCATCTCTCAGGTACACATCTTAAAAGTTTGAGTGCCAGATAGGGGGTTCAAACACTTTGCTCCTCAAGGAGAAGCTCAGAGCTGTGAGTTCCCTCCCAATTGTGGGGGTGGCACTAGGGTTGGGGTTGATGACAAGTGTATCAGCCTCTTGTACATATTTCAATGTGGGATCTTTGCTTGTTTCTATAATATGCCGGAGTCACTCAACTAGTTTGTGGATGTCTTTCAGAGGAAAGTGTTCTTTAGGTGGCTGTATCTTTGGTGTGTCCATGGGAGGAGAGGAGTTCAGGATCCTCTTATGTCACTGTCTTGAACTTGTGCCCTGTCTCTTGTTTTTTTCATAATAACCATTCTAATAGGTAGGAGGTGATATCTGATTGTGGTTTGGATTTTCGTTTCTCTAATGATTCGTGCTGTCTAGCACCTTTTCATATACCTATCAGCCCTACTTAGGTATTCTTAGAGAAATATATTGAGATCCTCTGAGTGAGAGAGGCTGGAACTGTCTCATGGATCACGGCAGGGTCCCTAGGTAAGAATGAGGTCTCTCTGCCTCTTACCTGATAACATGGAGTCTCCAATGCTTCTCCTGGGTCCTTTGGCATATTATGCTGGATCCCATAGCTCTCTCAAAGGCACTATTACTTAGGGATGGATGGTCAATTTTTGTTGTGGGATGAGGGGACAAAAATGAGAGAGGTCTTCAGACAGTATTATTTGTTTTTGTATATATGTTTGTACATGGGGGAGTATTTTTTTTCATTTTTTTAATGTTTATTTATTATTGAGAGACAGACACAGAATCCGAAGTAGGCTCCAGGCTCTGAGCTGTCAGCACAGAGCCCGACACAGGGCTCCAACCCACAAACTGCAAGATCATGATCTGAGCTGAAGTCAGTTGCCCAAACGAGCCACCCAGGTGCCCCCAGGGGGGAGTATTTTTTTAAATAAAATTTATTGTCAGGTTAGCTAACATACAGTGTGCTCTTGGTTTTGGGGGTGGAGTCCCCCATCACTTACATACAACACCCAGTGCTCATCCCAACAAGCGCCCCCCTGCTCAATGCCCATCACCCATTTTCCCCTCTCCTCCCCACCCCTATCAACCCTCGGTGTGTTCTATTTAAGAGTCTCTTATGGGGGAGTATTTCTATGACATGAAGTTCCAAAATGACTAGGTCACAGGCTACATGCAGTTTTCATTTTGGTACATATAGCCCAATCACTTTTTCTATAGTTTTATACTCACAGTACACAAGTGTCTATTCCTGCAAACACTGACCTTTTGATTTTACCAATCTGAAAAATAGCAATTCATTATAGCTCTAATTTGCATGAATCTTATTTATATTCTTTGCGTATTTTAAAGATTTTATTTTTTTAAGTAATCTCTACATCTACATGGGGCTTGAACCCACAATCCCAAGATCAAGAGTCACATGCTCTACCGACTGAGCCAACCAGGTGCCCCACTTTTTGTATTTTTCTGTCTGGGGTTTTGATCTTTAACTTGTTGATTTACTACAGCTCTTTTTTGATTGGAGTAACAAAATTTAGAATAACTTTTCTGTTTAAAGAAAAAGAACCAGGGTGGCTTAGGTAAGAAACAAAAACTCAGTTTTGCACCTGGGTGGCTCAGTTGGTTAAGCTTCTGACTCCAGCTCAGGTCATGATCTCACGGTTAGTGAGTTTGAGCCCCGTGTCAGGCTCTGTGCTGACAGCTTGGAGCCTGCTTCACATTCTGTGTCTCCCTCTCTCTCTACCCCTCCCTCGCTCGTGCTCTGTTTCTTTCTTTCTCATGGTCTCTGCCATGACCAGAACAATTTCCAGAGTGGGGGTATCTGATGCTTACTGTACACAATGCCCATTCAGTAGAAATGCCCTGAAAGCCCTCTATGGACGGTCCTCAAACATTGACTTGACTGTAAAATGTTTTAAATCCAGGTTAGAATTGAACAGACAAAATTGCTGAATCAGCACAAAAAGTGAAAGATCACAAGCCCCCTCAGGAAATCAATAGTATACACGTTGGTAAGCATTTAAAAAGACAAAAACGCCCTTGTGCTTAAAAATTAAAGTGTTGAAGGTACCCAAATGCAGAAAGCAAAAGAGGGGCTTTATATTTGCCATGAGGTTCACAGGGTGAGATGGAGAAGGGGCCTTGAAGGTAGTCCTCATCCTGGGGTTGGGGCTGTTGGCTAGGTCAGGGTCTGTGTTGTTGGGTACTTGGCAGCACCCAGGAAATTGCCCTGGGGAGGTTATAATGAAACTCACCTGCCTCTCCCATGGCCTTTGCTTTCCCAGCTCATGTGTTCGTCAGTGCAGAAGGCCCTGTTTGAGGAGGAGGACCATGTCAAGAAACTGCAGCAGAAGGTGGCCACCCTTGAGAAGCGGAACAAGCAGCTTCGGGATCGGGTGAAGAAGGTCAAGAGGTCGCTGAGGCAGGCCCGGAAGAATGGGCGCCACCTGGAGCTAGTGAACCAGAAGCTCAGTGAGAAGTTAGCGGCTGCAGCAGGTGCCGTCCCACACATTAATGCCCTGGGGCAGGAGCCACCCGCTGCCACCTACCTGCGGGGGTAGCAGGGACTGAGCAGTGGCCTTGCCTGGCCCTGCTGGAGCATGCTGCCTCTTACCAGGGAATGTGAAGGGATAGCAGGTTTGTCTGTGCACTCTCGTAGATGAATTCTAAATATGAATTTGGTCGAGCGTCGTTGCTTAAAGGGGCAAGTCTTGCTTATTTCCTTGGCTGCTGGGCTCCCTTCCCTCCCTGTCTTGCTCCCAGGCCTGGTGCTTGCCAGTCCAGAGCCAGGAAGATCCTGGAGTGTCACGTGCTTGCCTAGGGCTTGTCCACCCTGGAAAGTGTACTTACTGTGGAAAGAACATTTTAGAATCTCTAGCTGCACAAGAACCCAGGGGTTCAGCCTTATTTCAGAGGAGAAGCAGTATGATCTCAGCTCAGAGCTCCAGGACCACCATTAGTTCTGAGGAGGGATCTATAGCAAGTCATGGAACCTTCTGATGTCTTATTTGCTACATTTTCGGAAGGAGGATGGCAGTCTTGCAAAGCACCCAAGGATACCTGTAAATAAACCTGTGCATGGTGTCCCTACCCCTGCCAGCATTTCCTCACAGCTGAGGCATTGTAAGACTTCATATGAGGTCTTAACAGGTAGCATACTGAGTTGCGGCAGGGGGTGGGGGTGGGAGCAGGTAATCGAGTAATATGAATTATACCTGATTTCTAACACCAGTTACCCAGAGCTAAAGAGAACACCTATGGGTCAATCTAAAGGGGAATTGCCTTTATGGACTGGCCATGTTTTAGCAAACCATGTTTCTGAGCTGGAAGAGTCTGACCACTAACATGGCTTGCTCATTAACTCCATCTAGCTGCTCTGATTTTGAGGTGACTTGACCCAGTACACTATTAACTTCCATTCTGCAAAGACACCTCCTTACCTAATGGAGTCAAGTTTCCCATCCAGGCAGTTCTACAGAGTCTTGCTGCAAGCATTTTCACGGCAAACATTTTTGCCACGTAACACATTAGCTGTAAGGTAACGTTGCTGTCAGAGATGAAATAACTAGTTGATAGTTAGGTTTAATTTCTCCACTGACAGAGTTCCCATTTTTATATTGCATGAATCTTAGGCCTCCTAATGGGCTATACAGTGACCAGTACACATGGTGGCCTTAAAATGGTGCATGATAACTACATATATGGACTTGATAGAAAATACAGCAACAAAACTAAGTAGAAGTGTGAAATAAGACTGTAAGGTCAGATTGCATACCATACTATCATGCAAAATGGTAATTCATGAGTTGAAATAACTCGGCTAGAAAAGCATTACAACATCTATCTAGAAGGCTTTCATCATACAATACAAAGCTTAGTTACAAATGTGCATCCTAGTATTTGGAAAACTAATACCTCTCTTAATGTAACATGAAAAAATTATTTCTTATGTCCTTTTTAAGGCTCTTTTATTTTTTGTTATTTTATCTTTTATGGCCACATTGCCTTCTGGCCAATGTGTTATGCAGTGAAAATGCTTGTGGCAGAGATGCCTACAGTGAAAATACCAGACATGGTTCCAATAATATCAGACATGGTTCCAGGCATTCCAAGCACTTTCCACCTCCCTGGACTGTCCAATCCTGGGAGGAATGTTTTCACGAGTCCACATGTCAGTGCATCCAGTTTTGTACATAGTCAGAACTCTTCACCCTCTTTGGAAAGACAGCTTCAAAGACAGTGCAAGTAAAAAGAGTATCCACTAGGTCTAACATCTGAGCCCTTACTTTAGTAGCATTTGATCTAGTCCCAGTTGTGTTACTCAGAAGGTAGCTGAGTGGCCGTCTTGTGATGGTCTTCTGATGGACCTCCAAATCTACAAGTCTCCTTTCTGTGCTGTTCCAGATGGAACCTGCAGGTTCCTCATCAGGAAATCTCCCCCTAGACCACCCCAGACACTTCAGTGCTTGATGATGATGTCCTTTCCATTAGAAATGGCAATTATACTGTCAGATCTCCCTTCCACTGCTTGTAGGAAAACCACGTTCTTGCTCTGGCAGCTGGTTGGGAGGATGGACTTGCATCACTTGAGGGGCAAGCTGATGCTCAAGGGGAGAAGTCTACACCCTGGACTGGATGGAATGGCAGCTTTTGCTTCATTTCCAAGCTTCTGCTGCTCCTTTATAGCTGTATTCTTCATAACATGATACAATGGTTAATTCTTCCTGGGGCCATTTCATTAAAGCACTTTTGCTTCCACCCAAGGGAATGACAAGCCTAAGGGTGATTTACAGCTAGTGTTTTGAGAACTGTGGAACTGGATCCCTACAGATGCATTATGTTCTACCTTTTTAATAAATTTGAGCAGTATTTCAGCCACAATGGTAAGGCGATGTGTGTTTCTTGTGGGTCAGGGAGATTTTAGTATTTCCAGCTTTGACCTGGAGAAGTACTTTAGATCCTTTTGGGGAAGCATCTATGAGTAACACCTGGGGCACATAGGAGACTGAGCTCAAATCGCCTTTGATGCTCTCCTGGGAATATGGCCTGCCCCCCCGCCCCTCCTTCTCTTTCCCAGGGTTCCCTTCTCTCAACACACCTGCAGAAAAGCAGTGGTATCCAGGTCTGCTCCTCCTAGGGGACAAGTAGCTTCATTAATCAATGTTTGCAAAAATACATTTGAATCTCTTGCCAAAGGGAACTCCCCAGTTATCTGCTGCCTTGTCATCCTACTGTGGCCCTTGCAACTGTTTATTGTACTAGTAGAAATTTTTTATGCACTAAGGATCCAAGAATTGCTCCAAAATGTATAGGCTTAACCAACCTGTTGTAGCTTTCTGAGATGCAGACCACTGTTTAGTTCTACTTTGGAAAAGTCAATAGGCCTCCTCAAACCCCAAAGTCACAAAATAAATGAGAGGCAGACACAATCTAGAATATTTCAACTATAGACCCAGGAGTTACAGCTGCAACATGTGAACCACAGCTAGTGTGGAGTGGATCCTTAGGTCTCCAAAGTTTGTTTGTGAATGCCTTGTTGGACTCCAGACCACTGTTTCTACTGATACTGCTTTTTTTTTTTTTATACCAGGCTATGTCACCCTTTTCCTGGTAAGAGAAGCAACAGAGAATGTCCCTTCTGTGGTGCAAGGTCCCATCTCCCTTAGGGGAGAGAGAACAGAAACTCAGATCACAATGACTTTGAATCAAATTGTTCATTCAGCAACAGTCCATGTTCTAAAATGGTGTAAAAAATCAAGTACTCAGAGTATTCAGCTTTTTTACCTATATTATCTCATTTACTAGCTCTAATAATTTTATAAAATAGTGATCCTGTTACTCATTCTTAAGAATCTGGACTTTCAAGAGATTAAGTGAATTGCACAGTGACCACTGTCAGTATAGGTAGCCAATCAAGGATTCAACTCCATCTTGATTTCACTATTCTGATTTTATAGGTTAGCAAGTATAAACACTACTACCTCAAAGGCTGTTCAGAAGATTGAATAAAAATTTTCATTTAAATGCTTAGCTTGGCTCCTGACACACTGCAAGCACTCAATAGATACCACAAGAATAATTTTTGTTTCTAATATTCACCACAAAGGCCCGAGCAATGCATGTCAGAAATAAGAGCACATTTGGTGGGATTCTATATTAAATTATACTCTCCATTCACCATACACCATCTCCAGTTCTTTTTCATGTTCCTTTCTGAGCCACCTCCCTTTTTCTCACAATCAGAAGCTGTTCCTCCAAATTTGCCAAGAAAACACAGCACATCAGAAATGTGTTTCCCCAATTTCCTTGAATATCACTCACACCGTGTAGTTCTGCCATCCTTCTCTCCTCCCTTTCACCCCAAAGGAAGGCACATCCCTATTGACCACATCCAGCGTCAAGCCCATTTCTGTTATCTTGAATTCATATTTCTCCTCTCAAAACCCAGCTCCCCCCCAATGTTTTCTTTTTTTTGTAAATACTTCCCTCATTGGGGACTCCTCCTATTATCAAGCGATGCTCAATTCTCCCCAGCCTAAGGGGATAAAAACCCTCAGAAACACAGTTTAGAAAATATAGAGGCAACTTTAAAGATGGCAACATGGAAGGCTCCTGAACTCCCCTCCTCCCACAGACACACTGAATGAACAGTGACACATGGAACAATTCCATCTGAAAGAAACCCTTAAATTAGCTGAGCAAGTCTTACACACTGGAGGAAATAAATGCATCCATATCAAAGTGAGTAGAAAAGGTTTAGGCACACTCTTACCATAAGTGGTGCCTACACACTGCACAGTGCCATACAATCGGGAGAGAATCTCCGAATACCAGCTTTTCTTTGAGAGAAGACTTTGGATGCCACATCTACAACCCCAACTTCTAAGACTCCCATCTGAGGGACAAGCCCTCAAAACACCTAGCTCTGAAAGCCAAGAGGATTTGTGTCCACAAGCCCTGCAAGGCTATAGCAAACAAAGGCAGTTACTATTGGGCACAGGTACACTCAACTCCAGCTGTCACATCAAAATCAGCACAGAGGGAGCAGGAAAAGAATACCTACTAGTCTTTTCCTGAATGGGGTCTATTTTGCTACTTTAAAAATTGCTTCCCAGAGGAGGAGGTTCAAGATGGTAGTATAGAAAGATCCTGTTCTGACATCCTTCCACTGACACAGTAAGTCCACAACTACATATGGAAGAATGTCTTCTGAAGGGGTCTGAGAAACTGGATGAACAGAACCTCCACAGCAAGGGACAGCACTGAGGTAGAAGAGGGAGACAGATGGTCTCACCAAGGTCGGGGGGAGGGGACACACCCCAGGCTTGGAGTTCCATGGCTGGGAAGAATCTCAAAGGTACAGAACTTTTCCTTGAGGAACAAAAAATTCAAGCTCCACCTTATGCACCTTAGCCCTTATGTCTCATACAGGAGGGATGAGACCCCAAAACACATGGCTTTGAAAATGAATGGGGAATACGTCCAGGAAAACTACAGAACTGTAGGGAAAGGAAAAGCCACTTTTAAAGGGCCTGTGCACACACTCAACCCAGAAACCAGGGCAGAAACACTAGATCAAAGAGTATGTAGACCATAGGTAGAGGAGAGTCACTAACCTTCAAATGGCTGCCAGAGACACAAGAGGGAGCAGGACCTAACACCAGGGACTGAGATATTGACAGCAATCATCTTTGCTATCTAATTCTGCCATCCTGATCCCAGTGCTGGTGGTCACCATTTAGGAGTCCTTTCCCTAGACTGGTAATGCCAGGAAGCATGCCCTGCTGAGAGCCCCACACACCCAAGCACCTCGGCTGGGCCTCAGAGTCAACAGGTTGACAGCTCCCTCCACCAAAGTTCCAAAAGTAGCTACAGCTGGGGGCCATCCCCACCCAAAAATGTGCCACAACAGATGCAATCAGGCATGACAGCCACCTGGGCCTGGGATTACCCCACCCCACCAGTGATTCTGAAGTAGCTGCAGCCCCACAACAGGAGAGTACATGCAGCACACAAAGGAAACACCCCTACATTGCCTGGCTCTAGTAGCCAGGGGATATTGTGCTTCTGGGTCCCACAGGACATCTACACTAGGTGACTCCTTCAAGAGGGAGACTAGCTGAACTACCTAATAAATAGAAACAGAGATTCAGGCAAAATGAGGAAATAAGAAAATATCCCAAATGAAAGAACAAGATAGAACCTCAGAAAAGAACTAAATGAGACAGAGATCAGCAATCTACCTGATAAAGACTTCAAAGTAAGGGTCATTAAGCTACTTCCTGTATTTAAAAGAATGGATGACCATAGTAAAAATTTCAACAAAGAGAAAAAAGAGTACCAATCATGGGAATGCAAACTGGTGCAGCAACTCTGGAAAAACAGTCTGGAGTTTCCTCAAAAAGTTAAAAATAGAACTACCCTGTGATCTAGCAATTGCACCACTAGGTATTTATTCAAATGATACAAAAATACTAATTTGCAGGGATACACCCTAGTATTTAGAGCAACATTATCTACAATAGCCAAATTATGGAAAGAACACAAATGTCCATCAACTAATGGATAAAGAAGATGTAGTGTGTTGGGGGGGTGGGGTATTTGTATATATGTGGGGGATATATATATATATATATAGTATATATACTTGTGTATATATATATGGTGTGTGTGGATACACACACACACACACACACACACACAGGAATATTACCAAACCATAAAAGATGAAATACATTTGCAATGTTGTGGATGGAGCTAAAGAATATTATGCTAAATGAAATATGTCAGAGAAAGACAAATACCATATGCTTTCACTCATATGGGGAATTTAAGAAGCAAAACCAACTTCTCAAAAAAAACCAGACCCAAGTAGATAAAATCACAAATGAAAATGGAATTATTACAACCAATCCCTCAGAAATACAAGCAATTATCAGGGAATACTATGAAAAATTATATGCCAACAAAATGGACAACCTGGAAGAAATGGAAAAATTCCTAAACTCCCGCATGCTTCCAAAACTCAAACAGGAAGAAATAGAAAATTTGAACAGACCCATAACTAGTGAAGAACTTGAATCAGTTATCAAAAATTTCCCAACAAATAAGAGTCCTAGACCAGGTGGCTTCCCTGGGGAATTCTACCAGACAGTTAAAGCAGAGGTAATACCTACCCTCTCAAGCTGTTCCAAAAAATAGAAAGGGAAGGAAAACTTCCAGACTCATTCTATGAAGCCAGCATGACTTTGATTCCCAAACCAGACAGAGACCCAGCAAAAAAACGGAACTGCAGACCAATGTTCCTGATGAATATGGATGCAAAAATTCTCAACAAGATACTAGCAAATCAAATTCAACAGCATATAAAAAGAATTATTCACCATGATCAAGTGGGATTCATTCCTGGGCTGCTGGGCTGGTTCAACATTCGCAAATCAATGTGATACATCACATTAATAAAAGAAAAGATACCATATGTTTTCACTCATATGTGGATCCTGAGAAACTCAACAGAAGACCAGGGGGGAGGGGAATGGGGGGGAAAAAAAACAAAGCTACAGAGAGGGAGGGAGGCAAATCATAAGAGACAAATACTGAGAACAAACTGAGGGTTGATGGGGGGTGGGGGAGAGGGGAAAGTGCGTGATGGGCATTGAAGAGGGCACCTGTTGGGATGCACACTGGGTGTTGTATGGAAACCAATTTGACAATAAATTACATTAGAAAAAAGAACCATATGATCCTGTCAATAGATGCAGAAAAAGCATTTGACAAAATACAGCATCCTTTCTTAATAAAAACCCTCGAGAAAGTTGGGATAGAAGGAACATACTTAAACATCATAAAAGCCATTTATGAAAAGCCCATAGCTAATATCATCCTCAATGGGGAAAAACTGAGAGCTTTCCCCCTGAGATCAGGAACACAACATGGAGTCCACTCTCACCGTTGTTGTTTAATATACTGTTGGAAATCCTGGCATCAGCAATCAGACAACAAAAGGAAACCAAAGGCATCAAAATTGGCAAGGATGAAGTCAAGCTTTCATTTTTTGCAGACGACATGATACTCTACATGGGAAACCCGGCAGCCTCCACCAAAAGTCTGCTAGAACTGATACATAAATTCAGCAAAGTCGCAGGATACAAAACTAATGTACAGAAATCAGTTGCATTCTTATACACCAATAATGAAGCAACAGGAAGAGAAATAAAGAAATTGATCCCATTCACAATTGCACCAAGAATCATAAAATACCTAGGAATAAACCTAACCAAAGATGCAAAAGATCTGTATGCTGAAAACTATAGAAAGCTTATAAAGGAAATTGAAGAAGATACAAAGAAATGGAAAAACATTCCATGCTCATGGATTGGAAGAATAAATATTGTTAAAATGTCAATACTACCGAAAGCAATCTACACATTCAATGCAATCCCAATCAAAATTGCACCAGCATTCTTCTCGAAGCTAGAACAAGCAATCCTAAAATTTGTATGGAGCCACAAAAGACCCCAAGTAGTCAAAGTAATTTTGAAGAAGACCAAAGCGGGAGGCATCACAATCCCAGACTTTATCCTCTACTAAAAAGCTGTAATCACCAAGACAGTATGGTATTGGCACAAAACCAGACACATAGAACAATGGAATAGAATAGAGAACCCAGACTTGGACCCACAAAAATATGGCCAACTAATCTTTGACAAAGCAGGAAAGAATATCCAGTGGAAAAAAGACAGTCTCTTTAACAAATGGTGCTGGGAGAACTGGACAGCAACATGCAGAAGAATGAAACTAGACCAGTTTCTTACACCATTCACAAAGATAAACTCAAAATGGATGAAGGACCTGAATGTGAGACAGGAAACCATCAAAGCCCTAGAGGAGAAAGCAGGAAAAAATGTCTTTGACCTCAGCTGCAGCAATTTATTACTTGACACATCTCCAAAGGCAAGAGAATTAAAAGCAAAAATGAACTATTGGGACCTCATCAAGATAAGAAGCTTCTGCACTGCAAAGGAAACAGTCAACAAAACTAAAAGGCAACCGATGGAATGGAAAAAGATATTTGCAAATGACATATCGCACAAAGGGCTATATCCAAAATCTATAAAGAACTCACCAAAATACACCTGAAAAACAATCCAGTAAATTTGGGCAGAAGACAAGAATAGACACTTGTCTAAAGAAGACACCCAGGTGGCCAACAGACACATGAAAAGATGATCAACATTACTCCTCATCAGGGGAATACAAATCAAAACCACACTGAGATATCACCTCACGCCATTCAGAGTGACTAAAATGAACAAATCAGGAGACCATAGATGCTGGCGAGGATGTGGAGAAATGGGAACCCTCTTGCACTGTAGGTGGGAATGCACACTGGTGCAACCACTCTGGAAAACAGAGTGGAGGTTCCTCAAAAAATTGAAAATAGAACTACCTTATGACCTAGCAATAGCACCGCTAGGAATTTACCCAAAGATACAGGAATGCTGATGCATAGGGGCAATTGTACCCCAATGTTTATAGTAGCACTTTCAACAATAGCCAAATTATGGGAAGAGCCTAAATGTCTATCAACTGATGAGTGGATAAAAAAAAATGTGGTTCATATGTACAATGGAATACTACTTGGCAATGAGAAAGAATGAAATCTGGCCATTTGTAACGTACATGGATGGAGCTGGAGGGTATTATGCTAGGTGAAATAAGTCAGGCAGAGAAAGACAGATACCATATGTTCTCACTCATATGTGGATCCTGAGAAGCTTAACAGAAGATCATGGGGGAGGGGAATGGGGAAAAAAAGTTACAGAGAGGGAGGGAGGCAAACCATAAGAGACTCTTAAATACTGAGAACAAACTGAGAGTTGATGGGGGAGAGCGGAAAGTGGGTGATGGGCATTGAAGAGGGCATCTGTTGGGATGAACACTGGGTGTTGTATGGAAACCAATTTGACAATAAATTATATTTAGTATATATTAAAAAAAAAGTAACATGGGGGTGGGGAGAGGAAAACCACGAAACAGACTCTTGATTACAGAGAATAAATTGATGGTTACCAGAGGGAGAGTGGGCCCGTGGTGGGGATGGGTTAAATAGATGATGGGAATTAAGGAGCACACTTGTTTTGATAAGCACAGGGTGATGTATGGAAGTGTTGAATCATTAAATTCTACACCGGAAACTATTATTACATTGTATGTTAACCAACTGGAATTTAAATGACAATTTGGAAAGAAAAAAACAATCAGCACTGAAGAATACATTAAAGAAATGAAAATAACTAGAAGGAATCAACAGTAGACTAGATGATAAAAATAGATCAGTAATCTGGAAGATAGAGTCATAGAAATAACCCAAAGTGAACAGCAAAATGAAAAGAATTTTTTTTAAATGAAGATAATTTAAAGGACCTCTGAGACAACATAAAGCATATCATGTTAGCTTTATATGGGTGCAAGAAAGAGAAGCATAATATGTATTTACAGAAATAATAGCTGAAAATTTCCCTAACCTTGGGAAGGAAGGAGATATCCAGATCCAGGAAGCACAGAGAGATCCATCAAGATAAACCCAAAGAGAATTGCACAGACACATTATAACTAATGTCAAAAATTAAAGAGATAATCTTAAAAGCAGCAAAAGGAAAGCAATTAGTTATGTATAAGGAAACTCCCACAGAACTATAAGCTGATTTTTCATCAGAAATTCTATAGGCTACAAAGGAGTGGCAAGACATATTGAAGGTGCTGAAAGGAAAAACTTACAACTAAGAATACTCTACCTGGAAAAGTTATCATTTGGAATTAAAGGGAGCTAGTTTACCAGACAAGCAAAAGCTATAGGAGTTTTCGTTACCACTAAATTGGTTAAAGGGACTTTTTAGGCATAAAGGAAAAAAATCTCACTAGTAAAGGCAAACATATGCTAAAGATAGTGGATCAACACTTAAAAAGTTAATACAAAAGTTGAAAGACAAGAGCAGTAAAATCAACTATATCTACAATAATTTATTAAGGAATACACAAAATAAAAAGATGTAATGTATGACAAATACATAAAATTGAATGTATTAGGAAGTATTGGAACTTAAGTGACCACCAACTTAGAATAAACTTCTATATACATAGGGTAATATATATTAAACTCCTGATAACTACAAATCTACAGCCTGTAAGGGATACACAAGAAATAAAGATCATAATCCAAACATAACACTAAAGAAAGTCATCAAGGCACAGGGAAAGAGAAAGAGACATGAAAGAAACAGAGAAGAATTACAAAAACAATCAGACAAAAAAAGTTTTCAAGGCAACAAATACATACCAATAATTACTTTAAATGTAAATGGACTAAATGCTCCAATCAAAAGAAAAAAGTGTGGCTGAATGGATTAAAAACAAGAGTCATCTATATGGTGCCTACAGGAGACTTACTCCAGATGTGAGGACACACATAAAGGATTGAAAAGATACTCCATACAAATGGAAACTAAAAGAAAGAAATTGAGGGCATCATGGAATGAAAATGGGATCAATCCAACAAGATAAAACATCTGTAAATACTTATGCATCTAACAGAGGAGCATATAAATACATAACACAAATATTAACACATACACAAAGAGAAATTGACAGAAATACAATAATAGTAGGGAAATTTAACACCCACTTAGAGATAGATAGATATATTTAGACAGAAAATTATTAAAGAAGCAGTGACCTTAAGTGACACATTAGACCACATGCCCTTGATAGACATATAAAGAACACTCCATCCAAATGAGCAGAATACACATTCTTCTCAAGCTCACATGGGACATTCTCCCATGTTAGGTTACAAAACAATTCTCAACAAAATTAAGATGGTTGAAATCATATTAAATATTTTTTCCAACCTCAATGGTATGAAAGTAGAAATTAATTACAGGAATAAACGTAGAAAACACACAGATGTGTGAAGGCTAAACAACATGCGACCGAACATCCAATGGGGCAAAGAAAAAAATCAGAGGAAATTTAAAAAATACTATAGGAAAAATGAAAATGAAAACACAATGTTCCAAATCTATGGGGCATGGCAAAAGCAGTTAAAAGAGTCATTTTTAGTGATACAGATCCACCTCAAGAAACAAAAAAAAAATATCCCAAATAAATTTCTAACTCACACCTAAAGAAGTTAGAAAAAGAAGAACAAACAAAGCCCACAGTTAATAGAAGAAATGAAATAACTAGACAGGTGGAAATAAATAAAATAGAAATAAAGAAAAACAGAAAAGATCAATAAAACTAAGAGGGAGTTCTTTGAAAAGATAAACAAAACTGATGAATCTTTGGGCAGACTCATCAAGAAAAAAAAAGGGGGAGAGTGCCTAAAAACATAAAATCAGAGGGGTGCCTGTGTGGGTCAGTTGGTTAAGCATCTGACATCAGCTCAGGTCATGAATCTCTATCTCATGGTTCAGGCTCTCTGCTCTCACTGCAGAGCCTGCTTCAGATCCTGTCTCCCTCTCTCTCTGCCCCTCCCACCCTCTATCTCAAATATAAACATTAAAAAAAACCAGAAATGAGAGACACGTTACAACTGATACCACAGAAATACAAATGATCATAAGAGATTATTATGAACAATATATGCAAACATATTGGAAAACCTAGAAGAAATGGATAAATTCCTAGAAACAGAAAATCTTCCAAGATTGAATAGAAATGAATAGAATGAATAGAAATGAATAGAAAATCTGAACAGAATGATTACTAGTAATGAAATTGAATTGGTGGTAATAATAAACTCTCAACAAATTCCAGACCAGATGGCTTCACAGGTAAATTCTACCAAACACTTAAAGAAGACTTAATAACTATCCTACTCAAACTATAACAAAAAAAATGGAAGAGGAAGGAATCCTTCCAACTCATTCTTTGAGGCCACCACTACCCTGACACCAAAACCTGACAAAGACATGACAAACAGGAAAACAACAGGATAATATCCCTGATGAAATCCCTGGATGCAAAATGCTCTACAAAATATTACCAAACTTAATTCAACAATACTTTAAATGGATCATATATGACAATCAACTGGGATTTATTTCAGGAATGCAAGGATGGTTCAGTATTCACAAATCAATGTGATACATTATACTAACACAATGGAGGATAAAAATCCTATGATCATTTCAATAGAGGCATTAAAAGCATTTGACCAATTTCAGCATCTATTTATGATAAAACTCTCAACAGAGTGGGTATAGAGGGAATGTACCTCAACAGAATAAAGGCCATATATGACAGACCCACAGCTAACATCATACTCAACATTAAAAGCTGAAGGCTTTTCCTCCAAGATCAGAAACAGGACAAGAATACCCAATCTTGTCACTTTTATTCAACACAAAAATAGTAAAATCATTTATATCTACAAAAATTAGTCAAGGTATACATAAAATAAAACAATGTAAAATATGACATCATGTTCATAAAAGTGGTGAGGAAAGTAAAAATTGTGTGCTTTTAGAATGTGTTTGAACTTGGGGCGCCTGGGTGGCTCAGTCAGTTGAGTGTCTGACTTCAGCTCAGGTCACGATCTCACGGTTTGCGTGTTCGAGCCCTGTGTTGGGCTCTGTGCTGATGGCTCAGAACCTGGAGCCTGCTTTGGATTCTCTCTCTCTCTGTCTCTCTGCCCCTTCTCTACTCACACTCTGTCTCTCTCTCTCCTTTGGAAATAAATAAACATTAAAAAAAATTTTTTTTGAAAAGAAAAGAATGTGTTTGAACTTAAGCGACCATCAACTTAATATAGATGGCCAAACACATAAGATGTTATATGTGAACCCAATGGTAATCTCAGATCAAAAACCTATGATAGATAAAAAATACATGGAAAAAAATCCAATCATGACGCTGAAGAAAGCCATCAAACCACATGGGAAGAGAGCTGAAGAAGGAACAGAGAGTAACTACAAAAACAACCAGAAAACAATGTAAAAATGGAAATAGGTACATAACCATTATTACTTTAAATGGAAAGGCCTAAGTTCTCCAATAAAAAAATGGTAACTGAATACATTAAGAAATTCATCTATCTGCTGCCTACAAGAGATTCACTTCAGACCTTAAGACACACACAGACTGAAAGTGAAAAAAAAACCAAACTGAGGTAGTAATACTTGTATCAGATAAAATAGACTTTAAAAGAAAGAGTGTGGCAAGAGACAAAGAAGGGCATTATGTAATGATAAAGGAATCAATCCAACAAGACCATTTAATGATTGTAAATATTTTTGTACCCACTAAAGAAGCACCTAAATACATAAAGCAAATATTATCAGACATAAAGGGAGGTAATGAAAGTTCTACAATACTAGTAGGGGATTTTAGCACCAACTTATAACAATGGGTATATCATCCAAAAAGAAAATAAATAAGGAATCAATGACTTTGAATTACAATTTAGGTCAGATGGACCTAATAGATATATACAGAACATACATCCAAAAACAGCAAAATGCACATTTTTCCAAGTATACATGGACCATTCTCCAGGATAGATTACATTAGGCCACAAAACAAATCTGTATAAGCTGGAGGAAACTGAAATCAGATTGAGCACCTTTTCCAATCACAATGGTATGAAACTAGAAATCAAGTATATGAAAAAAAACTGGAAAAAGCACCAACACATGGAGGCTGAATAACATTCAATTAAACAAGTGGTGGTCAATAAAGAAATCAGAAAGGAAATATAAAAATACATGGAGATTAATGAAAATGAAAGCACAACAATCCAAAACCTTTGGGACTCTGAAAGTGATCCTAAGAGGGAAATTTAGTGATAGAGGCCTATATCAAGAAACAAGAAAAATCTCAAATAAGCAATCTAGCCTTTGATCTAAAGGAGCCAAAAAGACAAGAATAAATAAATCCCCAAATTAGTAGGAGAAAGAAAATAATAAAGTTTGAGACAAAAATAAATGACAGAGAGACTAAGTATAGAGAAGATCAATGAAACCAAGAGCTGGTTCTTTGAAAATATAAACAGAATTGATTAGCCAGGGCCATCAAGAAGAAAAGGACCCAAATACATAAAATCAGAAATGAAAGAGGAGAATTAAAACCTGACACCACAAAAATACAAAAGATTATGAGACTACTACAAAAAATTATATGCCAACAAATTGGACAACCTAGATTGAAGAAATGCATAAACTTCCAGAAACATACAATGTTTCAGTGCTGAATCGGGAAGACAGACTATTTAAACAGACCAATTACTAGTAACAAAATTGAATCAGTAATTAAAAAAAAAAGTCTTGCAACAACAAAAAAAGTCCAGGACCAGATGGATTCACAGGTGATTTCTACCAAATATTTAGAGAAGAGTTAAGACTTATTCTCCTCAAACTATTCCAAAAATAGAAGAGGAAGGAAAATTTTCAAATTCATTCTATGAAGCCAGCATTACCCTGATAGCAAAATCAGACGAAGAAGACACCACAAAAAAAGAAAACCACAGGCCAGTATCTTTGAATACATAGATGCACAAATTCTCAACAAAATATTAGCAAATAAAATTCAACAAGACATTACAAGGATCATTCACTACAATCAAGTGGGATTCATTCCAGGGATGCAAGGATGATTTAATATTTGAAAGTCCATCAATCTAATACATCACATTAACAAGAAGAAACATAAAAACTATTTGATCATCTCAATAGATGCTGAAAAAGCATTTGACAAAATAAAACACCCGTTTATGGTAAAAACTACAACAAAGTGGGTCTGGAAGAAACGTACCTCAACACAATGAAGGCCATATATAAAAACGCTAGGCTAACAGCATACTCAGTGGTGAAAATGCAGTTTTTCTCTAAGATCAGGAACAAGACAGGGACATCCACTCTCACCACTTTCATTCAAAGTAGTACGTACTGGAAGTCCTAGCTCTGACCATTAGATAAGAAAATGAAAGGAAAGACATCCAAATCACATTGGAAGATGTAAAACTGTCAATATTTGCAGATGACATCCTCTTATATAGAGAAAACCCTAAAGACCACCAAAAATATTAGATCTAATAAACAAATCAAATAGCAGGATATAGAATCAATATATAAAAATCTGTTTTATTTTTATATACTAATATGGAACTATGAGAAATAAAAATTAAGAAAGCAATGTCTCTTGTATTTGCAAGAAAAAGAACAAAATACCTAGAAATATATTTAACCAAAGAGGTAAAAGATCTGTATACTGACACTGTAACATCCTGGTGAAATAAATTGAAGATGAGTGTATTATGCTGAGAAATAGGGCAGAAAAGACAAATAGCATATGATTTCACTTATATGTAGATTCTAAAAAACAAAACACATGAACAAACAAAACAGAAATGGACCCAAAGATACAGGAAACAAATTGTTGGTTATCAAAGGGAGAGGGTTGGGTGAAAGAAGTGAAGTGGATTAATACATATTCACATCCAGTTATAAAATGAATAAGTCATAGGGATGTAATATACAGCCTATATGGTATATAGTCAATAATACTGTAATACATGTATCATGGTGACAGATGATAATTAGACTTACTGTGGGGATTATTTTGTAATATATAAAAGTATCAACTGCTATCACATACCCGTGAAAATAATACAATATTGTATGTCAATTATGCTTCAACTTTTTTTTTTACCAAAAGTCATCCAAATTGGAAAGGAGAATGTAAAACTGTCACTATTTGCAAATGACATGACACTATATAAAAACTTTAAATCCTCCACCAAAACACTATTACAATTAATAAATGAATTAAATAAATGTGCCAGATAGAAAATCAATAAAGTAAATTCTGTGGCATTTATACACACTAATAGCAAACTATCAGAAAGAGAAATTAAGAAAACAATCCTACTTACAACTGCATCTAAAAGAATAAAATACTTAGAAATAAAGTTAACCAAAAGAGGAAAGACCAGTAATCTGAAAAGTATATGCCTATTGAAGGAAACACTCCTGCATTGATAGTAACGTAAATTGGGGCAGCTTCAATGGAAAGTATGAGCTTTCCTCGAAAAATTAAAAATAGAAATACTGTATAATCCACCACTTCTACTTCTGGGAATTTATCTGAAGAAAACGGTAACACTAATTCAAAAATTACATGCACCCCTATGTTCATTGCAGCATTATTTATAATAGCCAAATATTGAAGGAAACTAATGTCCATCAATAGATGAATGGATAAAGAAGATGTGGTGTGTGTGTGTATTATATTATATATATACATTATATATTATATATAATGGAAATATATATCTCTATCTCCTCTCTCTCTCTCTCATATATATATATATATATATATATATATATATATATATATGAACGTCACTCAGCCATAAAAAAGAATGAAATCTTGCCATTTGCAACAACTTGAATTGACCTAGAAGGTATTGTACTAAGGAAAAATAAGTCAGACAGAGAAATTCAAATGCTGTATGATTTCACTTATATGTGGAATCTACAAAACCAAACACGTGAACAAACAAAAGAAAACAAAAACAGACTCGTAGATACAGAGAAAAAATTTATGCTTGCCAAAAAGGAGAGGTAAGAAAGGATGGATGAAATAGGTGAAGGGGATTAACAGGTATAATATTCCAATTATAAAATAAACAAGACAGTGTGATATGGTATAGGGAATATAGTCAATATTGTAACAAGTTTGTATGGTGACAACATGGTAACTAGATGTATTATGGTGACTACTACTAAAGTATATAAATATCAAATCACTATGTTGTATACCTGAAACTAATACTACATTCTATGTCAATTATTCTTCAATTGAAAAAAAAAAAAAGCTATTGCCCGAGAATCAGGCTTTTAACTTCGAGAAGAATGCTGGTGCAATTTTGATTGGGATTGCATTGAATGCGTAGATTGCTTTGGGTAGTGTTGACATTTTGACAATATTTATTCTTCCAATCCATGAGCACGGAATGTTTTTCTATTTCTTTGTATCTTCTTCAATTTCCTTCAGAAGGTTTCTATAGTTTTCAGCATGCAGATCTTTTTCTTTTTTTTCAGATCTTTTTACATCTTTGGTTAGGTTTATTCCTGGGTATTTCATGATTCTTGGTGCAATTGTGAATGGGATCAGTTTCTTTATTTGTCTTTCTGTTGCTTCATTATTAGTGTATAAGAATGCAACTGATTTCTGTACATTGATTTTGTATCCTGCGACTTTGCTGAATTCATGTATCAGTTCTAGCAGGCTTTTGGTGGAGTCTGTTGGGTTTTCCATGTAGAGTATCATGTCATCTGCAAAAAGTTAAAGTTTGACTTCGTCTTTGCCAATTTTGATGGCTTTGGTTTCCTTTTGTTGTCTGATTGCTTATGCTAGAATTTCCAACACTATGTTAAACAACAGCGGTGAGAGTGGACATCCATGTCGTGTTCCTGATCTCAGGGGGAAAGCTCTCAGTTTTTCCCCATTGAGGATGATATTAGATGTGAGCTTTTCATAAATGGCTTTTATGATGTTTAAGTATGTTCCTTCTATCCTGACTTTCTCGAGGGTTTTTATTAAGAAACGTTGCTGAATTTTGTCAAATGCCTTTTCTGCATCGATTGACAGGATCATATGGTTCTTATCTTTTCTTTTATTAATGTGATGTATCACGTTGATTGATTTGTGACTATTGAACCAGCCCTAGTAGCCCAGGAATGAATCCCACTTGATCATGGTGAATAATTCTTTTTATATGCTGTTGAATTTGATTTGCTAGTATCTTATTGAGAATTTTTGCATCCAGATTCATCAGGGATATTGACCTGTAGTTCTTTTTTTTTTTTTTTTTTTGCTGGGTCTCTGTCTGGTTTAGGAATCAAAGTCATGCTGGCTTCATAGAATGAGTCTGGAAGTTTTCCTTCCCTTTCTATTTTTTGGAATAGCTTGAGAAGGATCGGTATTATCTCTGCTTTAACTGTCTGGTAGAATTCCCTAGGGAAGCCATCTGGTCCAGGACTCTTATTTGTTGGGAGATTTTTGATGACTGATTCAATTTCTTCACTAGTTATGGGTCTGTTCAAGTTTCCTATCTCTTCCTGTTTGAGTTTTGGAAGTGTGTGGGTGCTTAGGAATTTTTCCATTTCTTCCAGGTTGTCCAGTTTTTTGGCATATAATTTTTCATAGTATTCCCTGGTAATTGCTTGTATATGAAGGATTGGTTGTAATAATTCCATTTTCATTGATGATTTTATCTATTTGGGTCTTCTCCCTTTTCTTTTTGAGAAGCCTGGCTAGAGGTTTATCAATTTTGTTTATTTTTTTCAAAAAACCAACCCTTGGTTTCATTGATCTGCTGTATAGTTTTTTTAGATTCTATATTGTTTATTTCTGCTCTGATCTTTATTATTCCTCTTCTCCTGCTGGGTTTGGGGTGTCTTTGCTGTTCTGCTTCTATTTCCTTTAGGTGTGCTGTTAGATTTTGTATTTGGGATTTTTCTTATTTCTTGAGATAGGCCTGGATTACAATATATTTTCCTCTAGGGACTGCCTTTGCTGCATCCCAAAGGGTTTGGATTGTTGTATTTTCATTTTCATTTGTTTCCATATATTTTTTAATTTCTTCTCTAATTGCCTGGTTGACCCATTCATTCTTTAGTAGGGTGTTCTTTAACCTCCATGCTTTTGGATGTCTTCCAGAATTTTTCCTGTGGTTGATTTCAAGTTTCATAGCATTGTGGTCTGAAAGTGTGCATGGTATGATCTCAATTCCTTTATACTTATGAAGGACTGTTTTGTGACCCAGTATGTGACCTATCTTGGAGAATGTTCCATGTGCACTCAAGAACAAAGTATATTTTGTTGATTTGGGATGTAGAGTTCTAAATGTATCTGTCAAGTTCATCTGATCCAATGTATCATTCAGGGCCCTGTTTCTTTATTGAGTCTGTGTCTAGATGATCTATCCATTGTTGTAAGTGGGGTATTAAAGTCCCCTGCAATTACCACATTCTTATCAATAAGGTTGCTTATGTGTGTGATTGTTTTATATATTTGGGGACTTCTGTATTCGGTGCATAGACATTTATAATTGTTAGCTCTTCCTGATGGATAGACCCTGTAATTATTATATAATGCCCTTCTTCATCTCTTGTTACAGCCTTTAATTTAAAGTCTAGTTTGTCTGATATAAGTATGGCTACTCCAGCTTTCTTTTGACTTCCAGTAGCATGATAGATAGTTCTCCATCCCCTCACTTTCAATCTGAAGGTGTCCTCAGGTCTAAAATGAGTCTCTTGTAGACAGCAAATAGATGGGTCTTTTTTTTATCCATTCTGATACCCTATGTCTTTTGATTGGAGCATTTAATCCATTTACATTCAGTGTTATTATTGAAAGATATGGGTTTATAGTCATTGTGATGTCTGTAGGGTTCATGCTTGTAGTGATGTCTCTGGTACTTTGTGGTCCTTGCAACATTTCACTCACAGAGTCCCCCTTAGGATCTCTTGTAGAGCTGGTTTAGTGGTGATGAATTCCTTCAGTTTTTGTTTGTTTGGGAAGACCTTTATCTCTCCTTCTATTCTGAATGACAGACTTGCTGGATAAAGGATTCTCGGCTGCATATTTTTTCTGTTGATCACATTGAAGATTTCCTGCTATTCCTTTCTGGCCTGCCAAGTTTCAGTGGATAGGTCTGCTACTACCCTTATGTGTCTACCTTTGTATGTCAGGGCCTGTTTATCCCTAGCTGCTTTCAGAATTCTCTCTTTATCCTTGTATTTTGCCAGTTTCACTATGATATGTCATGCAGAAGATCGATTCAAGTTACATCTGAAGGCAGTTCTCTGTGCCTCTTGGATTTCAATGCCTGTTTCCTTCTCCAGATCAAGGAAGTTCACAGGTATGATTTGTTCAAGTACACCTTCAGGCCCTTTCTCTCTTCTTCTTCTGGAATTCCTATGATAGGAATATTGTTCTGTTTGATTGCCTCACTTAGTTCTCTAATTCTCCCCTCATACTCCTGGATTTTTTTTATCTCTCTTTTTCTCAGCTTCCTCTTTTTCCATAATTTTATCTTGTAACTCACCTATTCTCTCCTTTGCCTCTCCAATCTGTGCTATAGCCACCTCCATTTTATTTTGCACCTCATGTATAGCATTTTTAAATTCCTCATGACTTTTTTTAGTCCCTTGATTCTCTGCTGTTCTCTCTGCTTTTTTCCAGCCCAGTGATTAATTTTATGACTATTATTCTAAATTCTTGTTCTGTTATATAGCTTAAATTGGTTTTGATCAATTCGCTAGCATTCACTACTTCCTGGAATTTCTTTTGAGGAGAATTCTTCCATTTCACCATTTTGGTTAGTCCCTGCAGTAGCTCCAAATTTCAGGGCACTTCCCCTGTGCTGTCAGGAGATATTTGTGTTGGTGGGAGGGGCTGCAGTCAGATTGGATGTCTGCCCGCAGCCCACCACTGGGGCCACAGTCAGACTGCTGTGTACTTTATCTTCCCCTCTCCCAGGGGTAGGACTCACTGTGGAGTGGTGTGGCCCCTGTCTGGGCTGCTTGCACACTGCCAGGCTTGTGGGGCTGCTTCGATGGGATTTGGCCAAGGGCGTATTAGATGGGGTGGATCCGAAGGTGCATAGGGGCAGGAGGGGCAGGCTTAGCTAGCTTTGCCATGGGTGGTCCCCTGGGGGAGGGGCCCTGCAGCACCAGGAGGGAGGCAGCCCCGTCAGAGGGATGGATCCACAGAAGCACAGTGTTGGGTGTTTGCGCAGTGCAAACAAGTTCGGTGACGGGAACTAGTTCTCTTTGGAATTTTGGCTGGGGGATGGGAGAGGGAAATGGCACCTGCCAGCACCTTTGTTCCCCTGAGAGCTCTGTCCTTCTGGGCCCCAACAACTCTCCCTCCCAGCATCCTCTCACCCTCCCTGCTCTCCCAGCAGAGCTATTGACTTTTAACATTCCAGATGTTAAGTCCTGGTGGTTGTCAGAACTCATGCAGTCCCACCCCTCCACTTCTGCAAGCCAGACTTCAGGGGCTCTGCCTTGCCCAGCGGGCTGCCCTTCCACTGTCCCGGCTCCCTCCCACCAGTCCGTGTAGCATGCACCACCTCTCCACCCTCCCTACCCTCTTCTGTGGGCCTCTTGTCTATGCTTGTCTCTGGAGAGTCTGTTCTGCTAGTCTTCTGGCAGTTGTCTGGGCTATTTGAGTTGATGCGGGTGGAATCTAAGTGATCAGAAGGATGAGGTGAGCCCAGTGTCCTCCTATGCTGCCATCTTTTTCTTCTTCCAACCTCAATATTTTTGTACCTATTGAGGGCTAGTTTGTGACCCAAGTACATAGCGACAAATTGAAATGAAAACACAGTGGTTCAAAATGTCTGGGACACAGTGAAAACAGTTCTAAGAGGGAAATATATGGCAATTCAGGCTTACCTCAAGAAACAAGAAAAAACTCAAACAATTTAACTTTATACTGAAAGGAACTAGAATAAGAACAAATAAAGCCCAAGGTGAGTAGAAGAAAGGAAATAATAAAAACCAGAGCAGAAATAAATGACATAAATACTAAAGAAAGAATAGGAAAAAAAATCAGTGAAAACAAGAGCTGGTTCTTTGAAGAGATAAGCAAAATTGAGAAATCCTTAGCCAGACTCATCAAGAAAAAAAAGAGAAAGTCTACAAATAAATAAAATCTGAAACAAGAGAGAAGTAACAACTGACACCACAGAAATAGAAAGGATTATAAGAGAATAATATAAAAAATTATATGGCTATATATTTATTTGTTCCTGAGATGCAAGAATGGTCAATAATCACAAATCAATCAATTTCATATACCACATCAACAAAATTATGGATAAAAAGTCAACTTATTTCAATAGATGCAGAAAAAGAATTTGACAAGATTCAACATCCATTCATGATAAAAACCCTCAAAAATATGGGGTTAGAGGGAGCTTACCTCAAAATAATAAAGGCCCTATATGACATACCTACAGACAACCTCACACTCAAACGTCAGTTAACCTATGACAAAGGAGGCAAGAACATACAATGTGGGGATACAGTCTCTTCAATAAATGGTGCTGGGAAAACTGGATGGCTATATGCAAAGGAATGAAACTGGATTGCTTTCTAAAACTATACACAAAAATAAACTCAAAATGGATTAAAGCACTAAACATGAGATCTGAAACAATAAAAATCCTAGAAGGGAACACAAGCAGTAGTATCTCTGACATCAGCCATAGTAACATTTTTCTAGATGTCTCCTAAGGCAAGGGAAACAAAACCAAAAACAAACTATTGAGACCACACTAAAATAAAAAGCTTTTACACAGTGAAGGAAAACAAAACAACAATCTCCTAAATGGAGAAGATATTGACAAGCGATATAGCTGATAAGGGGTTAGTATCAAAAGTATATAAAGAACTTATACAAAAAAAAAAACAAACCCACGATCTAATTTTAAAATGTGCAGAGAATCTGAATATATATTTTTCCAAAGAAGACATGCAGATGGCCAGGAGATACAAGAAAACATGCTCAACATCACTAATAATCAGGGAAATGCAAATCAAAACCACAATGAGATATCAGCTCACACCATTTTAGAATGGCTAAAATCAAGAAGACAAATAAGTGTTGGTGAGGATTTGGAGGGAAAAGAAACTTATGCACTGTTGGTTGTAATGTAAATTGTACAACCACCATAGAAAACACTATGGAGTTCCTCAAAAAATTACAAATAGAAATACGATATGATTAAATAATTCCACTATTGGGTATTTATCCAGGGAAATGAAAACACTAACTTGAAAAGATATATGTACTCCTATGTTTATCGTAGCATTATTTACAGTAGCCAGGGCAAGGAAGCAACCTGAGTTTCCATCAATCTGCGCACAAATGCGTGCGCGCGCGCGCGCACACACACACACACACTCTAGAATATTACATACTCATATAAAAGGATGATATTGTGCTATTTGAGATAACATGGATGGACCTAGAAGGTAATATGCTAAGTAAAATAAGCCAGATTGAGAAACACAGATACCATATGATTCTGTTCATAAACGGAATCTGAAAAAATGAATAAATAAAAAGCAGAATCCAAATTTTAAATACAGAGAATTGATGGTTGCCAGAGGGTAGGGGGTGGGTAATTGGACAAAATAGGTGAAGGGGAGTTGGAGATACAGGCATCCCATTGTGGAATGAGTAATTCATGGAATAAAAAGCAGAGAATAAGAAATATAGTCAATGATATTGTAATAGTGATGTAATGCGACAGATGGTAGCTATACTTGTGTTGAACATACCAAAATGTATAAACTCGTCAAACCATTAAGTTGTGCACCTGAGGCTAATGTAACATTATGTGTCAACTATACTCAAAATACAAACAAACAAACAAAAAACAAACAAAAAAACCCCATCTATATACTGCCAAGAAAAGACTCACTTCAGACCTAAAGATATGAACAGATTGAAAGTGAAGGGATGGAAAAAGATATTCTATGCAAATAGAAATGAATAAAAAAGGTGGGTTACCAATACTTGTATCTGACAAAATAGACTATAAAACAGTGTGGCAAGAGACAGAGAAGCGCATTACATAATGATAAAGGGGTAACTTCAACAAGAGGATATAAAAATTGTAAATCTGCACCCAAAATTGGAGCACCTAAATACAGAAAGCAAGTATCAACAGACATATAGGGAGAAATTGACAGTAATACAATAATAGTAGAGAGCTTTAATACCCCAATTATATTATTAGATAGATTATCCAAGCAGAAAATATGGAAACACTGTGGATTTAACAAATATATACAGAACATTCCAACCCCAAACAGCAGAATGAATATTTTTTCTTAAAAAAAAATTGTTTTAATGTTTTATATTTGAGAGAGAGAGAGAGGCAGAGAGAGGGAGATAGAGAATCCAAAGCAGGCTCCAGGCTCCAGGCTCTGAGCTGTCAGTACCTCTGAGCTGTCATGGGCTTGAACCCATGAACCATGAAATCATGACCTGAGCCAGAAGTCGGATGCCCAACCAACTAAGCCACCCAGGTGCCCCAAAAATGCATGTTTTTTCAAAGGAATATGGAACATTCTCTGGTAGATCACATGTTATGCCACAAAACAAGACTCAGTATATTTTCAGAAGATTGAAATCATAGTATACATCTTTTTCCAATGACAACAGTATTAAACTACAAATCAATCATAAGAGAAAAAACCTGCAACACACACACATACACACACACACAACACACACACACACACACACACACACACACACACCCCGTTTGTGACCACAGTGGTATGAAATCAGAAATTGATCATAAGAAGACAACAAAAAAATACACAATTATGTGGTAGCTAACCAATATGCTACTAAACAACTTATAAACCAAGAAACCATTTCTTCTTGAAGAAATCAAATAATATAAATTTTAAAAAATGGATACAAATGAAAATGAAAACACAACATATCTTTGGAACACAGCAAAAGCAGGTCTAAAAGAAAATTTATGGTGATAGAGGTGCACCTCAAGACACAAAGAAAACTCAAATAAACAATCAAACTTTATGCCTAAAGGGACTACAAAAAGAGAGCAAAGCCCAAAGCAAGTAGAATGAAGTAAATAATAAAGATCAGAACAAAAATAAATGGCAGAGACTAAGACAATAGAAAAGATTAATAAAAAAAGAGATGGTTCTTTGAAAAGATAAACAAAATTAATAAACCTTTAGCAAGACTCATCAAGAAATAATGAGACACGACCCAAATAAAATCAGAAACAAAAAAGAAGTAACAAGTGATACCAAAGAAATACAAAGGATTAAAAGAGACTACTGTGAAAAATCATACGCTAAGAAATTGAACAACCTAGAAGAAATGAATACATTTCTAGAAACATCATCTTCCAAAACCCAACCAGGAAGAAACAAAATATAAACAGACCAATTACTGGTAACAAAACTCAATAGGTGATCAAAAAACTATGAACAAACAAAATCCAGAATTAGATGGATTCTCAGGTGAGTTCTAGCAAACATTTAAAGAAGAGTTTACACTTACTCTCCTCATACTATTCCAGAAATTAGAAGAGGAAAGCTTCCAAAAACATTCTATGAGGCCAGCATTACCCTATATGAAAACCAGACATCACAAAAAAGAAAACTACAGGCCAATATCTTTAATGAATACAGATGCAAAATCCTCAACAAAGTACTAGCAAACCACACTCAAAAATACATTACAAGGATCTATCAAGCAGGAATGATTCCAGACATGCAAGGATGGTTCAATACCCACAAAATCAACTTCATACACTACATTCACAAAACAAGGGATACAAACCATATGATCATCTCAATAGATGCAGAAAGAGCACTTAACAAAATCAACATCTGTTCATGATAAAAACTCTGAACAAAGAGGGTTTAGAGGGAACATACCTCAACATAATAAAGGCCATATATGACAAACCCGCAAGTAACATGATCCTTAATGGTGTAAAATGGAGAGCTTGTCCTCCATGATCAGGAACAAGACAAGGATATCTACGCTCACTACTTTTATGTAACACAGTACTGGAAGTCCTAGCCACAGAAATCAGACAAGAAAAAGAAATAAAAGGCATCCATACTGGTAATGAAGAAGTTAAACTGTCACTAGTTGCTGACGACATGATACTATACACAGAAAACCCTAAAGACCCCACTGAAAACTATTAGAAGTAATAAATGAATTCAGTAAGCTGGAGGATACAAAATTAATACACAGAATCAGTTGCATTTCTATACACTAATAATGAAGCAGAAAGAGAAATTAAGAAACAATCTCATTTATACATTCACCAAAAAGAATAGAATATCTAGGAATAAACTTAACCAAGGAAATACCTGTGCTCTGAAAGTATAAAATGTTGATGAAAGAAATTGAAGGCAATACAAACAAATGGAAAGATATTCCATGCTCATGGATTGGGAGAATCAATATTAAAATATAGCACCCAAAGGAAACTACAGATTCAATGCAATTGCTATCAAAATACCTATAATATTTTTCACAGAACTAGAACACAAAATTCTAAAATTTGTATGGAATCACAAAAGACCCTGAATAGCCAAAGCAATCTTGAGAAAGAAGAACAAAGCTGAAGTTACCGCAATTCCAGATTGCAAGATATATTACAAAGCTCTAGTAATCTAAACAGTATGGTTCTGGCACAAAAATAGACACTTATCAGTGGAACAGAATAGAGAGCCCAGAAAGAAACCCACACTTATATGGTCAGTCTATGACATAGGAAGCAAGAATATACAAAGGGGAAAAGACAGTCCCTTCAATAAATGGTGCTGGGAAAACTAGACTGCTATATGCAAAAGAATGAAACTGTACCACTTTCTCACACCACACACACACACACACACACACACACACACACTCAAAATAGATTAAAGACCTAAATGTGAGACTTGAAATCATAAAACACCTAAAAGAAAACATAGGCAGCAATTTATTTGACATTAACTGTAGCAACACATTTCATTTTTTTAAAACCAAAAATAAACTATTGGGATGATACCAAAATAAACAGTTTTGCACAGCCAAGGAAACAATAAAAAAAGGAAAGGCAACTTAATGGATGGGAGAAGATATTGGCAAATGATATATCCAACAGATGTATTTAGATGTTTAGATATATTTATATCTATATATTTAGAGATATTTAATCTAAAATATATAAAGAACTTATATGACTCAACACAAAAAAGTCCCCCAAACTCCCTAACAATATAATTAAAAAATGTACAGAGAACATGCATATACATTTTTCCCAAAGAAGACCTACAGATGGCCAATAGACACATGAAAAGATGTTCAACATCACTAATCACCAGGGAAATGCAAATCAAAACCACTATGAGATATCACTTTAGACATGTCAGAATCACTAGAATCAAAAGGACAAGAAATAAGTGTTGCGAGGATGTGGAGAAAAAGGAACTCTTATACACTGTTGGTGGGAATGTAAATTGGTGCAGCCACTGTGGAAAATAGTATGGAAGTTCTTGAAACAATGAAAACTACAACTACCATATGATTCAACCATTTCACTTCTGGCTATTTATCCAAAGGAAATGCAATCACCACCTTAAAAAGGTATCTACATCTCCATGTTCATTTTAGCATTATTGACAATTGCAAAGACATTGAAACAACCAGAGTCCACAGAGAGATAGACAAAGGACATGTGTTGGGTACACACACACACACACACACACTATTATTCAGCCATAAAAAAGGAGTAAATCTTGCTATCTGGGACAACATAGATGTACCTTGTAGGCATAATGCTAAGTGAAATAAGTCCGACAGAGAAAGACAAATACCATATGTATGATATCACTTGTGGAATTATACATTATATGTGGAATCTAACAACAAACAAACTCATACAGAGAAGTGGGTGGTGGCTACCAGAGGCAGGGGGGTTGGTGTAATGGGTGTAGGGGTGTAGGTGGTAAAAATACTCAAGCTTTCAGTTAATAAGATAAATAAATCCTGGGGATGTAATGTAAAGCATGGTGACTGTAGTTAACAATACTGTACTGTATTTTTGAAAGTTGCTAAGCCCTTATCATACACACAAAACTTTTAACTATGTTTTTTGTTTGTTGGTTGGTTGGTTGGTTTTGTGATGGATGTTAACTTATTGTGGTAATCATTTTGCAATATATATACACATATCAAATTATTATGTTGTAACCTAAACCTACTACAGTGCTATATGTCCAATATTATCACCAAAAAATCAGTTGTCTTTCTATGCACTAACAATGAATTCTCAGAATAAAGATGAAGAAGACAATCACATTGAGGGGTGCTTGGGTAGCTCAGTTGGTTAAGTATCTGACCGGCTCAGATCGTTATCTCAGAGTTCATGAGTTCGAGCCCCATGTTGGGCTCTGTGCTGACAGCTCAGAGGCTGGAGCCTGCTTAGGATTCTGTGTCTCCCTCTCTCTCTCTGCCCCTCCTCCACTCATGCTTTCTCTCTCTCTCTCTCTCTCTCTCTAAAATAAATAAATATTAAAAAAATTTTAAAAAACCCAATCACATTGACATTTGCATCAAAAGCAATGAAATACCTGGAATGAGTTTAACCAAGGAGGTAAAAGATCTGTACACTGAAAACTCTAAGACATTTATGAAAGGAAGTGAAGAAAAAACAAAGAAATGGAAAGATATTCCATGCTCTTAGATTGGAAGAATTAATATTATTTAAATGTCCACAATACCCAAAGCTATGTACAGATTCAAGCCCATTTCCATCAAAATTCCAATAGCCTTTTTTTCCTAAAAAATAGCATAATCCTAAAATTTGTATGGAATCACAAAAAATCCAAACAGCCAAAGCAATCTAGAGCAAGAACACAAAGCTAGAGGCATCACACTGCCTGATTTTAAAGTATATTACATCTTCTTTATCCATTCATCAGTTCATGGGCATTTAGGCACTTTTCATAATTTGGCTATTGTTGATAGGGCTGCTATAAATGGGATGAGCCCTGGGTATTTTATGTAAGTGATGAATCACGGGAATCTACTCCTGAGACCAAGAACACACCGTATACATTGCATGTTAGCTAACTTGACAATAAATTATATAAAAAAATTAAAAAAAAATAAAAAATAAAGTATATTAGAATCAACAGAGTGAGGAGACAATCTATTAGATAGGAGAAAATATTTGCAAATGATACCTCCGATACGGAGCTAATATTCAAAATATATAAGTAACTCACACAAGTCAATAGTTTAAAAATCTGATTTAAAAATGGGCAAAGGATCTGAATAGACATCTCTCCAAAAAAGACATACAAATGGCCAACGGGAATATGAAAAGATGCTGAACATCACTAATTATCAGGAAATACAAATCAAATCACTAAAATTTAAATTAAAGTTGGTGCAGGCACTATGAAAAACAGTATGAAGATTCCTCAAAAAATTAAAAATGGAGATACCATATGATCCAGCAATCCCACTTCTGGGTATATATTCAAAGGAAATGAAAATAGAATTCAGAGAGCCATCTGCACTCCCATGTTTACTGTAGCAATATTCACAACAGTCAAGATATGGAAACAACTGAAGTGTCTGTCAATTAATGAATGGATAAGGAAGATGTGGTATATGTATATATACAATGGACTGTTGATTCAATTATAAAAACAAAGGAGAAGAAATGGAGAAGTGTTGGCCAAAGATTACAAACTTAGTTATAAAATGAATAACTTGGGGCTCTGATGTTCAGCATGGTGGTTATAAATAACAGTATTGTATTATATACATTAGAGCTGCTAAGAGTACATTTTTTCTCAATGAACTACCATATATCCTTTATCTAGATTTGTCAATTTAACATTTACCCATTTTCTTTTTTTAATTGAAATATAGTTGACACACAATGTTACATTCATTTCAGGTGTATCGCATAGTGATTTGACAACTCTATATGTTATCCTATGCTCTTCACGAGTGTAGCTACCATCTGTCACCATATGACACTATTCACTATCACAATACCAATGACTGTGTTACATGTGCTGTACCTTTCATCCTTGTGACTTATTCATTCCATAACTGGAAGTCTGTATCTCCCACCCCCCTTCAGCCCATTTAGTCCATCCCTTTATCCCCCTTTTCTCTGGCAACCATCAGTTTGTTCTCTGTATAGGTCTGATTTTTTGTGTGTTTTTAGATTGCTAGATTGCACACTAAGTGAAATCATATGCTATTTGTCATTTTCTATCTGACTTATTTTACTCAGCATCATACCTTCAGAGAGTAGATCTTAAATGTTTTCACCACAAAAACACAATGGTATGTATGTGAGATGATGGTAGTCATTGGTAATGATGGTGGTAATCATTTTTGCAATATATAAATGTATCAAGTCAATACAATTTATATCTTCAACTTAATGTTATATACCAATTATATCTCAATAAAACTGAAAAAGATGAAAAATAAAAGTATTGAGTGTTACTACCCTTGAAAGTGGAGGTGCCTATCTTCTGAAGGTCAGAGATAAGTGTGGAAGATGCTGCCATGGAAAGGGTCCCTGATTTCCATGTGGAATGGGATCCTACACATGGAAACCATGTAGCAGTGTTCACCTTCCAGGGACAGAGTAGGAGTTTAATTAACAGAAAGCATGACCAAGGAGGCCATCCAAATGATTGATCATGGAGTTCCCAGGATTGAAAAATTGATAAACCTCCTACTATATATATAGTAGGATATATAGGCTATTGGCTATCCTACTATATAGATAGATATAGGGATAGAGATAGAGATAGAGATAGAGATAGAGATAGAGATAGAGATAGAGATAGAGATAGAGATAGAGATATCCTATATAGGATATTGATATATATACATCAATATATATTGATTGATATATATATATCTCCTAATATATATTGATATATATCTTAATATATATTGATATATATTATCCTAATATATATTGATATTTATATCTATCAAACAGGGACCTGCCTTGAGTCTCTATTTATGGATTACTCACAGTTTTTCAAATAATTCCAAGACCTGAGATAGTTCATAGAGCCTTTGATAAAATGGAAGATCAGAAACCCTTGAAGAAAGACCCTGTGATAACATTACAGGATGCTATAAATCTTCCTAGTTGTCCATCAAGAACCTTCAGGTGCTCACCAGAATAAACGTGCACCAGAGAAAGGGAAATCCTGAAACCTTTATAGGATTGGATAATGGTGCTGAGCTATGCCTGCCTGAGCCAACAGTCAGAGGGGATGCTTAAGGGTTAGTAAATGGTGTTTGGGCCCAAGTCCATCTTACAGTAAGTTTCATGGGTTTGTGAACCCACATTGTGGTATTTACCCCAGCTTCTGAATATGTGATTGGAATAGACAGTTCTAGCATATAGTAGATGCCCATATCGGATCCCTGAACCATGGCGTTAAGGCCATATGGCAGGGAAGGTCAAGGGGAAACCCTGATGCTTCTCCTCTTAAGTAATGCTGATGTATATAAATAATAGACCAAATAGAATCAGTGAGAACACTATCTTACCAAATCGGGAGTATCAATAAGAAAAATGATAAAAAGGAACAAAATAGAGATTCTGGAGTTGGAAAGGCACAATAACTGAAATAAAAATTTCGCCAGAGGGACTCAACAGCAGATATGAGCAGACAGAATAAATCATCAGTAAATTTAAACATAGCTTAATTGAGACTATCTGGTCTGGTAAACAGAAGTAAAAAAGAATAAAGAAAAATGAACAGAGACCAAGGGGCCTGTGGGACAGCACTAAGCTTGCCAACACAGAATAATGGGAATCCCAGCAAGAAAAGAGGGGGATAAAAGGAAACAGAAAATAGATTAGTGGTTGCCAGGCACTAGGGTGAATGGGGAGTAGGTACAGAGTTTCTTCTAGAGTGATAAAAAGGATCTGGAGTTAGATTGTGATGATGGTTAACAACATTATGAATACACTGCTTAATTATACACCTCACAATTTTTTGTTACACAAACTTTATCTCAACAAAAAGAAATCACCATTCAGGTCCTCTTGTCTTCCCTCCTTTATTATGCCCCATCATCCTAAGCCACACTGAATGAAATTTGCTCAGCCCCTAATGTCTTTGTTTATACTACTCCCCTGCCTTTTGTCTTGTTCTTCGTCCCCTCCACCTCAGGAAAGCTTATCTAAGTTTCCAAATCTATTCCAAGTCTACCATGACTCTCACTCCCCCACAGCAACACTTGTCATTCTTTAACATTTTATAGTTTACAAGAGGGTAACTATTGAGAAGCCTTGGGCGATTGCCTAACAGTTTCTCTAAGAATCATTTTTTTAATTTGACAAAAAACACCCAAAATTCCCATCTTAGCCATTTTTAAGCATACAGTTCAGAAGTGTTAGTTATATTACCCTGCACAAGCACTAAGACTCATTTAAACCCTGATTTGTGAAGCCTTCCCTAACCGTCTAACGAATCAATTACTCCCTCCTCTGTGATCCCATAGCATTTTGGGCACACTGCCATTTTAGTGTTAACTACATTTCTTTCTGGTTAGTTTTGTTTCTGTCTCCCTTACTAATTTTTCGGCTCCCTCAGTGCAGGGCTTGTAGCTAATTCTGCCCTGAATTCTCAGTGGCAAGCACAGCCGAGCAACACTGACTGAATGCTCATCAAGCCAAAAATAAATGGGGGAAGAATGCCTTTCATTACAAACTGAGCTTCCCAGAAGTGTGACAGCCAAAGATTTGAAGAGGGAGAAGCAAAAATGACTTTATCCACCCAGGCTTTCTCCTCTTCCTCTGTCTTGATCTGATATCTTGCCTCAGCCTTGGTCAACCACAGGGGTCATGGGGATTACTCCATGGGTTCCTGAGTCCTCAGCGGCTATCCTCAAGGAACATCCTACCTCCAGAACAGCTTCTTCCATGGCTAATGTCCTAGAGCAGCTGAACTGCCATTATCCAAAGCTGTCTGTTTTGTATATAAATATTTATCCTCCTCGTTTCCAATTCTCGCGGAGTATAGGACCATAGCAAACACCCTTGAGCCGTTCCATCTGCTTGCTACCTTATACAACCAACACAAGAAAATAATTATGTGGCAAAATCACTTTTTGGTTAGTTAGACACCATCTCTCCAGGGAGAGAATTAAAAAGCCCCTTGCTTTTCTCTTCCCTCTTCAGCCCTGCCTGCCATCCCCTTCCTGTCAACAGAGCTTATTGTCTTTGACACTAAAGGCTGAACAGAGTTAAGGGTAAAACTATAAGTTTGCTGTTTTTCAGCTTTTGCTGAAGACTCAGAGAGGAGGCTGAACAAAGGAACTAAAATGAATCTTTGATGATCTGGGTTTTTCCAATTAATCCTGTACCTCATTAAAAGATCATGAGTTGGCTGTATCACTCTGTCCCTTTGAGATGAATCTTCTTTTGCCAGATGGCTGAGCATGAACTGGGTGGCCTGGCATTTCATTTCTTCCTGTCCAGTAAAATGAGAAAATTCAAACCAGGCACTGAAATGTCCTTTTCTTTTATTAAAAACATCTCTTAATTGTGTAGTTGGGTACTCTGAGAGTGAGCCTCAACATTTCTAAATCTTTGAATGCTGGAAATGGAGATAAAACTGGGTCGTGCCATTCTAAAAGTGCCAGACAATTACATAGTGTGACCCTAAACTTGTGGCTTTCAACCTTGACAGCCCTTAGGAACAATGGCGGAAATGTACATAAAGGGCTGCCTGCCAAGCCACTCCCTGTGTCACCTGAATGGGGCTCTAGCATCATGTCATTTAAAAACAAAACCAATCAAATAAAAAAGCAAAACAAAATACCTTCCATATGATGATAATATGCAGCAGGGACTGAGAAGTCACTCTGAGGGTAAAATAGGTTATTATCTTCAGAAGAAGCACTTTATTCTAGGAAAAATTATTTTGGGGAGCCCCCTTGGTTAAGACGATAACAGTTCAAGTAGTTGGAGCACCTCTAAATATTGATAAGCTGGTCCAAATGCAAATACTTTTAGCCTGGTATACATTCCTGTGTAACAATCACCACAAGGTTATTAGTAACTGTGTCATTAGTGATTATTTCGTGAAGCTATGAGATAATAATATGCATGTTTTATCGGCCTAAAGCCACTCACATTCATCATCTCACGGTTTCCCAGCTTAGCTGGGTTCTCTGCTTCAGGGCTTGTCACTAGGCAGCAGCTGAGGAGTTGGCCATGGCCGGGGTCTTTGCTGAAGGCTTGACTTGACTTCCAAGCTCACATGATTGTTGGCAAGATTGGTTCCTCGTGCTGCTCAAGTGATGTCCTTAGTTCCTAGCAGCTTGCTGGCTGGAGGCTGCTCTCAGACCCACATGGGCTTCTCCAGCAAGGCTGTTTGCTTCATCAAAGTGTACAAGCCAAGAGAGCAACAGAGAAAGTCTGAAAGCAAGACGTAAGTTACAGTCTTCATGAAGAATAACATCCAATCATCTTGGTAATATTCTATTGGTTAGAAGCAAGTCACTGGCTTCATGTCACCCAAAGTGAGGAAAATACACAAGGACATGAATACCAGGATTTGGGGATCTGTGAGAGCCAACTCAGAGCTTGCGTGCTGAATTAAATTGAAATCCCATTCAATTTAATGGGATACAAACATGTCCTTTCATGAAGAGGATATATCCTGATATTTTTTCTAAGTTTTATGGAGGTATAGTCGACAAAAATTATATATATTTAAAGTGTACAACATATTTTTATAGGTTTATATACACTGAGAAATGTTTACCACAGTCAAGCTAGTTAACGTATTCATCACCTCACATTTTTTTTTCTTTTTTTTTCTTTTTTTGTTTAGGAAGAATGATTGATGTCTACTGTCTTGGCAAATCTCAACTATACAATATAGTATTGGTAGCTATAGTCAGCCTCCTCTATGTTAAATATTCAGAACTTAATCATCGTGCATATATATTTTTCTTTCTGTTTTTCTTGTCTGTCTTTCTTTCTTTCTTTCTTTCTTTCTTTCTTTCTTTCTTTCTTTCTCTCATTTCACTTCATTTCATTTCATTTCATTTCATTTTTTTTAGAGAGGGGCAGAGGGAGGAAGAGAGAGAATCTTAAGGAGGCTCCATGTTCAGCGTGGAGGGGCTCAATCCCACAAACCCTGGGGTCATGACCTGAGCTGAAATCAAGAGACACTCAACTTACTGAGCTACCCAGAACCCCTCATCCTGCATATACTAAACGTTGTATACATTGATCAATATTTCCCCATTTCCCCTACCCTCTAGCCCCTGGTAACCACCATTCTACTCTCTGCTTCTCAGAGTTTGACTCTTTTAGAGTCTATGCATTAGTGTTATCATGCAGTATTTGACTTTCTGTGTCTGGCTCATTTTACTTAGCATACATAATATCCTTCAGGCTGAACCATGTTGTCACAAATGGCGAGATTTCCTTTTCTTTAAAGAAAAGGAGTTTCTTAAGGCTGAATAATAGTCCAGTGTACTTCCATATCACATCTTCTTTATTTATTCATCCATCAGTGGACACTTAGGTTGTTTCCATATCTTGGCTATTGTAAATGCTGCAATGAATGGAATCTTTTTGAGACACTGATTTCATTTCCTTTGGATACATACCCAGGAGTGGTATTGATGGATCATACAGTAGTTCTGTTTGTAATTTTTTTTTATTTTGTGAGTTTCAGGCATATGGCTTTATAACTTAACATCTGCATACACTACAAAGTGATAACCACAACAAGACTAGTTATCATCCATCACTGTACTTTTGATCCCATTCACCTATTTCCCATACTCCCCAGCCCCTTTCCCCTCTGGTAGCTACTAGTCTGCTCTCTGTATCTATGATTTTTTTAAAAAGATTTCTCATACAAGTGAAATCATATGGTATCTGTGTTTCACAGTCTGACTTATTTTGCTTAACATAATATCCTCAAGGTGCATCCATGTTGTTGCAAATGGTATAATTTCATTTATTTATGGTTGAGTAGTGTTGCATTGTATAAATATACCACATCTTCATTCATTCATCTATTGATGGACCTTTAGGTTGTTTCCATGTCTTTGCTCTTAAAAATAATGCTGCAATCAACATAGAGGTGCATATATCTTTCTGAATTAGTGTTTTGTATTCATCAGATAAGTACCCAGAAATGGAATAGCAGTGTACTTTTTTGAGGAAATTGCATGCTGCTTTCCATGGGGGCTGCACCAGTTTGCAATCCCACTAATAGTGTTTGAGTGTTCCCTTTTCACCATATCCTTTTCAACACTAATTTCTTGTCTTTTTGATAATAGCCATTCTAATATCACAGATATTAGGTGATATCTTATTGTGGTTGATTTGCATTTCCCTAATAATCATGACATTTAGCATCTTTTCACATGTTTGCTGTACATCTGTATGTCTTCTTTGGAGAAATGTTTATTCAGATTCCCTGTACATTTTTAAGTTAGATTGTTTACTTTTATTGTTATTGAATTATAGGAGTTCTTCATATATTTTGGATATTAATATCTTATTGGATATATGGTTTGCAATCTTCTCCCATTCAGTAGGTTGCCTTTTCATTTTGATGATGGCTTCCTTGAGGTAGGCTTTTTCTCAAGGTAGTCCTGTATTGCCAAGAACTTCCTGCTTAAACCCAGTTTTGCTGCATCCCATACATTTTGGTAGATCATATTTCCATTTTCTTTTCCCTCTAGGTCTTTGTTTCCTCTTTGATTTCTTTGACAACCCATATGTTGTTCAGTAGCATGCTGTTTAAACTTCATATTTTTGCTGTTTCTCCCATTTTCTTCTTGTAACTAATTTCTGGTTTCAGACATGGTGGTCAGAAAAGATGCTTGATAGGACTACAATTTTCTTAAATTTACTGAGACTCATTTTGTGGCTCAACATGTGATCTATCCCAGAAAACGTTCCATGTATACTTGAAAAGAATGTGTATTCTGCTGCCTTTGGATGGAATGTTCTGTATAGGTCTGTTAAGTCCATCTGGTTTAATGTCTTATGTAAAGCCAATGTTTCCTTATTGATTTTTTTTTTGTCTGGATGATCTATCCATTGATGAAAGGAGGGCATTAAAAGTGTTCTATTATTGTATTGCTGTCAGTTTCTCCCTTTTGATCTGTTAATATTTGCTGTATATATTTTTGTGTCCAATGTTGGGTGCATACATATTTATAAATGTTATATCTTCTTGCTGGATTGATCCTTTTATCATTATGTAATTCCCTTCTTTGTCTTTCATTACATTCTTTGTTTTAAAGTCTATTTTATCTGACAGGAATATAGCAACTCCAGCTTTCTTTTCATTTCCATTTGTGTGGAATATGTTCGTCCTTTCCTTCACTTTCAGTCTGTATGTGTCCTTACTTCCAAAGGGAGTCTTTTATAGGCAGCATATAGATGGGGTCTTGTTTTTTATCCATCTGGCCACTTGATATCTTTACATTGGTAAATTCAGTCTATTTACATTTAAGTAATTATTGATAAGTACATATTTACTGCCATGTTGTTAATTTTTTTCTGGCTGTTTTTCTAGTTCCTCTCTGTTCCTTTCTTCTCCTCTTTCTCTCATCCCTTGTGGTTTGATGAGTTTCTTTAGTGTTATGTTTACATTTCTTTCTCATTTATTTTGTGATTTCACTATAAATTTTTTCCTTGTAGTTACCATAAGGCTCACATCATATAAACATACTTGGGTAAATAGCAGTTTGCCTTAAGTTGATAACAATTTAAACACATTTCAGAGTTTTACCTTTTTACTTCCACCCAACGTTGTTTTATATTTTTGATGACACATTTTACATGCTTTTAATTTATGTTCCTTTATCTAATTATTGTAACTTTTGTTAATTTTAATGCTTTTGTCTTTTAGCCTTTATGCTTGGTTTATATGTGATTTATCAGTTACCTTTGTTACATATTTGTTTTCCAGTAAATTTTTACTGTTGCATATTTTCTTATAAGTGCCATTTCTTTTTGGCTTAAAGAACTCCTTTTAACATTTCTTGTACAACAGTTTTAGTGATGACAAACTCCTAACTTTACTTTTGGCTTATCTGGAAAGCTCTCAATCTCTCCTTCAATTCTGAGTATTAACCTTGTTGAGCAGAGAATTCTTGGTTGGAAGTTTCTTCCTTCCAGCATTTTGAATATGTCAAGCCACTCCTTTCTGGCCCGTAAAGTTTCTGCTGAAAAATCTGAGAGCCTTATGGGGTTTTTCTTGTATGTAGCAAGTTATTTTTCTCTTGCTGCTTTTAGGATTCTCTCTTTATCCTTAACTCTTACCATTTTAATATAATGTATCTTGGTTTGGATCTCTCTGGGCTTCTTGGGCCTGGATGTTTGATTCCTTCCCCATATTAGGAAAGTTTTCATCAATTATTTCTTGAAATAAAATTTCTGTCTCTTTCTTGTTCTTCTGGGACTTCTATAATTCAAATGTTATTCTGCTTGACGTTGTTCCAAAGGCCTCTTATCTTCACGTAATTTTTTCATTTTGCTGCTCTCTGGATGAGATCCATTGTTTCATCTTCTAGTTCACTAATCTGTGCTCCTACTTTATCCAGTCTGCTATTCAACACTCAAGTATGTTTCAGTTCAGTTATGACTTTTCTTTGGTATTATATTTTCTACAACTTTGTTTTTACTATGTTCATCCATTCTTCTCTGCAGTTCGGTAAGCATCTTTATGATCATTACTGTGAACTATGTACTATGTTGATTGCTTATCATCATTCCATTTAGTTCTTTTTTTTCTGAGGTTTTGTCTCATTCTTTTGTTTGGAATATATTCCTCTGTCTCCTTATTTTGGTTTTCTCTGTTTGTTTCCATGTATTAGGTAGGTCAGTTACCCATTCTAGTCAAAGGAGTAGCCTTATGTAGGAGATGGCCTATGGAGCCCAGAAGCACAATCTCCCCTGGTCACTAGAGCCAGGGACCCAAGGCATATACTTGTGTGGGTTGTGTAGCCTTCCTGTTGTGGCAGGGCCACAACTGTGACACATTGTTGGGTGGGGCTGGTCCTTGGTCCAGCCGTAGGATGTGGCTGTTACTGCTGCAATGCATTTGTGGGTAGTGCTGTGTATCTGCTCTTCTTTGCCTTCTTGATGCTGTTTTTTTATTCTTTGTGGTGGAAGCCCTGTTTATTCAATTTTGAGGTCCATTTCAGAGGCAACATTACATATGCAGTCATAGATTTGTTGTGTCCATAGGAGGAGTTGAGTTCAGGATTGTGCTATGCCACATTTTTATCCTAACTCCTATTTTTAATTTTTTGAGGATCTTCCATACAGTTTTTCCTTAATAGTTGTATGAATTTATATTCCCACCAGCATTGTTAAGGGTTCCCTTTTTGTCCATATCCTTGCCCACACCTGTTATCTTCTCTCTTTTTGGTAATAGCCATCCTAACAGGTGTGAGCTGATAAATCATTATGTTTTTCACTTGCATTCCTGATGATTAGTGATGTTGAATGCCTTTTCATATACCTGTTGGTCATTTGTCAGTCTTCTTTTTGAGAAATATCTAATTCAGATCCTTTGCCTATTTTTTAATTGGGTTGTTTTCTTGCTTTTCAATTATTTGAGCTCCTTATTGATTTCTATATTAACGCCTTATAGACATATGACTTTCAAATATTTTTCTCCCATTCTATAGGTTGCTTCTTCACTCTACTAATTGTTTCTTTTACATACAATAAAAGGCAGAAGCCTTTTATTTTGATACAACTCCCTTGCCCATTTTGCTTCTGTTGTCTGTGCTTTTGGGGTTATAACCAAAAAATTATTGCCCAGACCAATGTCAAAAGGACTTTTCATTGTTTTCTAGTATTTTTACAATTTCAGGTCTATGATTTAAATCTTTAATCGATTTTGAGTTAAGTTCTGTATATGGTATGAGATAAGGGTCCATTATCATTCTTCTGCATGTAAATTCAGTTTATGTAACACCATTTATTAAAGAGACTATCCTTTACCCAGTGTGTGTTCTTGGCATCTTTGTCAAAGATCAGTTAACCATAAATGTGTGGATATACTTCTGGGCTCTTAAGTCTATTCTATTGGTCTAAATGTCTGTTTTTATGCCAGACCCATACTGTTTGGATTACTGTAGCTTTGCACTTTATTTTGAAATCAGGCAATGTGATGTTTCCAGCTTTGTTCTTGTTCAAGATTATATTGGCTATTGGGGATTCTTTGTGGGTCCACAAAAATTTTAGATTTTTTTCTATTTCTATGAAAAATGTCATTGGAATTTTGATAGGGATTGCAAAGATTCTGTAAATGGCTTTGGGTAGTATGAAAATTTTAACAATCTTATTTCTTCCAATCCATGAACATGAGGTATCTTTCCATTTATATATGCCTTCCTAAATTTTTTTCTTCAATGTTTTATACTTCTCAGTATACTAATCTTTTACTTCCTTGGTTAAATTCATTTTGTCTCTTCCAAGATTTTATTTAAATTAAAGTTAGTTTATGAGCAATTATATACCAATAAAATGGGCAATCTGGAAGAAATGGACAAATTCCTAGAAACATATACACTACAAAACTGAAACAGGAAGAAATAGAAAATTTGAACACACCCATAACCAGTAAAGAAATTGAATTAGTAATCAAAAATCTCCCTAAAAACAAGAGTCCAGGACCAGATGGCTTTCCAGGGGAATTCTCCCAAACATTTAAGGAAGAGTTAACATCTATTCTCTTGAAGCTGATCCAAAAAATAGAAATGGAAGGAAAACTTCCAAACTCTTTCTATGAAGCCAACGTTACCTTGATTCCAAAACCAGACAAAGACCTGGAGAACTATAGATAATTTCCATGATGAACATGGATGCAAAAATCCTCAACAAGATATTAGCCAGTCGGATGCAACAATACATTAAAAAAAGTATTCACCACAACCAAGTGGGATTTATACCTGGGATGCAGGGCTAGTTCAATATCCGCAAAACAATCAATATGATTCATCACATCAATAAAAGAAAGGACAAGAACCACATGATCCTCTTAATAGATGCAGAGAAAGCATTGGACAAAATGCAGCATCTTTCTTGACAGAAACCCTCAAGAAAGTAGGGATAGAAGGATCATACCTCAAGATCATAAAAGCCGTATATGAAAGGCCCACTGCTTATACATCCTCAGTGTGGAAAAACTGAGAGCTTTCCCCCTAAGGTCAGGAACACAAGAGGGATGTCCACTCTCGCCCCTGTTATTCAACATAGTATTGGAAGTCTTAGCTTTGGCACTCAGACAACACAAAGGAATAAAAGGCATCCAAATCAGCCAGGAGGAGGTCAAACTTTCACTCTTTGCAGATGACATGATACTCTATATGGAAAACCCAAAAGATTCCACCAAAAAACTGCTAGAACTGATCCATGAATTTAGCAAAGTGGCAGGATATAAAATCAATGCACAGAAATCGTTTGTATTCCTATACACCAACAACGAAGCAACAGAAAGAGAAATCAGGGAATCAATCCCATTTATAATTGCACCCAAAACCATAAAATACCTAGGAATAAACATAACCAAAGAGGTGAAAAATCTATACACTGAAAACTATAGAAAGCTGATGAAACAGATTGAAGAAGACACAAAAAAATGGAAAAATGTTCCATGCTCCTGCATTACAAGAACAAATATTGTTAAAATGTCAATACTACCCCAAGCAATCTACATATTCGATGCAATACCTATCAAAATAACACCAGCATTCTTCACAGGACTAGAACAAAAAATCCTAAAATTTGTATGGAACCAGAAAAGACCCCGAATAGCCAAAGCAATCTTGAAAAAGAAAACCAAAGCAGGAGGCATCACAATCCCAGACTTGAAGCTGTATTACAAAGCTGTAATCATCAAGACAGTATGGTACTCGCACAGAAACAGACACTCAACTCAGATCAATGGAACAGAATAGAGAACCCAGAAATGGACCCACAAATGTATGGCCAACTAATCTTTGACAAAGCAGGAAAGAATACCCAATGGAATAAACACAGTCTCTTCAGCAAATGGTGTTGGGAAAACTGGAGAGGGACATGCAGAAAAATGAACCTGGACCACTTTCTCACAGCATGCACAAAAATAAACTCAAAATAGATGAAAGACCTAAACATGAGACAGGAAACCATAACAATCCTAGAGGAGAAAGCAGGCAAAAACCTTTGATCTCAGCCACAGCAACTTCTTACTCAACACGTCTCTGGAGGCAAAGGAAACAAAAGCAAAAATGAACTATTGGGACCTCATCAAAATAAAAAACTTCTGCACAGCGAAGGAAACAATCAGCAAAACTAAAAGGCAACCAACGGAATGGGAGACGATATTTGCAAATGACATATCAGATAAAGGGTTAGTGTCCAAAATCTATAAAGAACTTATCAAACTCAACACCCAAAAAACAAATAATCCAGTAAAGAAATGGGCAAAAGACATGAATAGACATTTCTCCAAAGAAGATATCCAGATGGCCAACCGACACATGAAAAAATGCTCAACATTACTCGTCATCAGGGAAATACAAATCAAAACCACAATGAGATACCACCTCACACCTGTCAGAATGGCTAACGTTAACAACTCAGGCAACAACAGATGTTGGTGAGGATGCAGGGAATGAGGATCTTTTTTAAACATTTTTTTATTTTTGAGAGAGAGAGAGAGAGAAAGGGAGGGAGGGAGGGAGCATGAGCAGGGGAGGGGCAGAGGGAGGGAGACACAGAATCTGAAGCAGGCTCCAGGCTCTGAGCTGTCAGCACAGAGCCCAACGCGGGGCTTGAACTCATGAACTGTGAGATCATAACCTGAGCTGAAGTTGGATGTTTAACTGACTGAGCCACCCAGGAGCCCCGAAAGAGGATTTCTTTTGCACTGCTGGTGGGAAAGCAAACTGGTGCAGCCATTCAGGAAAAGTGTAGGGAGGTTCCTCAAAAAATTAAAAATAGAACTACCCTATGACTCAGCAATTGCACTACTAGGTATCTATTCAAGGGATACAGGTATCCTCTTTCAAAGGGGCACATGCACCCCAATGTTTATAACAGCACTAACAACAATAGCCAAAGTATGGAAAGAGATCAAATGTCCACCAATTGATGAATGGATAAAGAAGATATGGTATATACATACAATGGAGTATTACTCGGCAATCAAAAAGAATGAAATCTTGCCATGTGCAACTACATGGATGGAAGTAGAGGGTATTATGCTAAGCGAAATTAGAGAAAGACAAATATCATATGGCTTCACTCATGTGAAGACTTTAAGATAGAAAACAGATGAACATAAGGGAAGAGAAGCAAAAATAATACTGAAACAGGGAGGGGGACAAAACATAAGAGACTCTTAAATATGGAGAACAAACAGAGGGTTACTGGAGGGGTTGTGGGAGGGGGGATGGGCTAAATGGGAAAGGGGCATTAAGGAATCTGTTTCTGAAATCATTGTTGCACTATATGCTAACTTGGATGTAAATTAAAAAATAAATTTTTAAAAAAAGGAAAAGAAAGAAAAAAGAGAAAATAAAAAAAATAAAGTTAGTTAAGTTACAGTGTAATATTAGTTTTAGGAGAATTTAGTGATGCATCACTTACATATAACACCCAGTGCTCATCTCAACAAGTGCCCTTCTTAATGTCCATCATGCATTTAGCCCACCCCCATCTCCTCTCAAGCAACCGTCAGTTTGTTCTCAATATTTGAGAGTCTCTTATGGTTTGCCTCCCTCTCTAGTTTTTATCTTATTTTGTTTCTCCTTCCATTACTCTATGTTCATCTGTTTTGTTTCTTAAATTCCACATATGTGTGAAATCATATGGTATTTGTCTTTCTCTGACTCATTTCGTTTAGCATACTATATTCTAGTTCCATCCACATTGTTGCAAATGGCAAGATTTCATTCTTTTTGATGGCTGAGTAATATTTCATTGTATGTATGTATATACATACATATATACCACACCTTCTCTATGTATTCATCAGTCGATGGACATTTGGGTTCTTTCTATAATTTGGCTCGTGTTGATAATGCTGCTATACACAGTGGGGTGCGTGTGCCCCTTCAAATCAGCATTTTTGTATCCTTTGGATAAATACCTAGTAGTGCAATTCTTGGATCACAGGGTAGCTCTAACTTTCTGAGGAAGCTCGACACTGTTTTCCAGAGTGGCTGCACCAGTTTGCATTCCCACAAACAGTTTAAGAGGGTTCTCCTTTCTCCATATCCTCGTCAACATCTGTCGTTTCCTGGGTTGTTCATTTTAGCCATTTTGATAGGTGTGAAGTGGCATCTCATCATGGTTTTGATTTGTATTTACCTGATGAGTGATATTGACCATTTTTTTCATATGTCTGCTAGTCATTTGTATGTCTTTGGAAAAATGTCTGTTTACATTTTCTGCCCATTGCTTAACTAGATTATTTATTTTGAGGGTGTTGAGCTTTATAAGTTCTTTATATATTTTGGATACTAACCCTTTATTCAATATGTCATTTGCAAATATATTCTCCTATTCCATCTGTTACCTTTTAGTTTTGTTGATTGTTTCTGTCACTGTGCAGAAGTTTATTATCTTGATAAGGTCCCAATAGTCCATGTTTGTTTTTGTTTCCCTTGCCAGTGGAGACTTATTGCTATGACTGAGGTCAAAGAAGTTGCTGCCTGTGTTCTCCTCTAGGACTTTGAGGGTTTCCTGTTTCACATTAAGGTATTTCATTCGTTTTGAGTTTATTTTTGTGTATGGTGTAAGAAAGTGGTCCAGGTTCATTCTTCTGCATCTTGCTATTCAGTTTTACCAACACCATTTGTTGAAGAGACTGTCTTTTTTCCCACTGATTATTCTTTTCTGCTTTGTTAAAGATTAGTTGACCATATAGTTGTGGGTCCATTTCTGAGTCCTCTATTCTGTTCCATTGATCCATGTGTCTGTTTTTCTGCTAGTACCATGCTGTCTTGATGATTACAGCTTTGTAATACAGCTTCAAGTCTGGAATTGTGATGCCTCCCATTTTGGTTTTCTTTTTCAACATTACTTTGGCTATTCGGGGTCTTTTCTTGTTTCATATAAATTTTAGAATTGTTTGTTCCAGCTCCGTGAAAAATGCCAGTGTTATTTTGATTGAATATGTAGATTGCTTTGGATAGTATAGACATTTTAACAATATTTATTACTCCAATCCATGAGCATAGACTTCTTTTCCATCTATTTGTGTTCTCTTCAATTTCTTTCCTAAGTGTTCTATAGTTTTCAGAGTAAATATCACTTACCTCTCTAATTAGGTTTTTTTCCTACATACTTTATGTTTTTGGTGCAATTGTAAATGGGATTGATTCCTTGATTTCTCTTTCTGCTGCTTCACTATTGGTGTATAGAAATGAACATATTTCTTTACATTGATTTTATATCCTGTGACTTTGCTGAATTCATGTATCAGTTCTAGCAATTTTTTGTGTGTGGAATCTTTCAAATTTTCCATGTATCATGTCATCTGTGAAGAGGTAAAGGCTGACTTCTTCCATGCCAATTTGGTTGCATTTTTATTTCTTTTTGGTGTCTGATTTCTGAGGTTAGGACTTCCAGTAGTATGTTGAGTAACAGTGATGAGAGCGGACAACCCTGTCGTGTTCCTGACCTTAGGAGAAAAGCTCTCAGTTTTTCCCCATTGAGATAGTATGAGCTGTGGGCCTTTCATATATGGCCTTTAGCATGTTGAGGTATATTCCTTCTATCCCTACTTACTTGAGGGTTTTTTAATCAAGAAATCATGCTGTATTCTGTCAAATCATTTTTCTACATCTATTGAGAGAATCATGTTTCTTATCTTTCTTTTATTAATGTTGTGTACCACATTGATTGATTTGTGGATATTGTACCACTCCCTGCAGTCCAGGAATAAATTCCACTTGATCGTGGTGAATAATTATTTTAATGTGCCGTGGGATTTAATTTGCTAGCATGTTGTTGAGAATTTTTGCATCCATGTTCATCAGGAATATTGTTCTGTATTTCTCCTTTATAGTGGGGTCTTTGTCTGGTTTTGGAATCAAGGTAATGCTGGCCTCATAAAATGAGTTTGGAAGTTTTCCTCCCATTTCTATTTTTTGAAAAAGTTTCAAAAGAAAAGTTATTAATTGTTTACATGTTTGGTAGACTTCCCCTGGGAAGCCGAACAGCCCTGGAGTCTTGTTGGTTGGGACATTTTGATTACTGATTCAATTTCTTTACAAGTTATGGATCTGTTCAAATTTTCTATTTCTTCCTGTTTCCATTTTGGTAGTTTGTGTGTTTGTAAGAATGTATCCATTTCTTCCGAACTTCCCAATTTGTTGGCATATAATTTTTCATAATATTCTGATTGTTTATATTTCTGCAGTCTTGATTGTGACCTTTCCTCTTCCATTCATGATTTTATATATTTGGGTCCTTTCTCTTTTCTTTTTGACAAGTCTGGCTAGGGATTTATCAATTTTATTAATTCTTTCAAAGAACCAGCTCCTATTTTTGTTGATCTGTTCTATTGGGGTTTTTGTTTTTTATTTGGTTTCTATATCATTTATTTCTGCTCTAATCTTTATTATTTCTCTTCTTCTACTGGTTTTGGGCTTTATTTGCTGTTCTTTTTCTAGCTCCTTTAGTTTTAAGGTTAATTTGTATATTTGAGGTTTTTCTTCCTTCTTGAGGGAGGCCTGTATTGCTATGCTATATACTTCCCTCTTATGACTGCCTCTGCTGCATCCCAAAGGTTTGGAACTGTTGTGTTTTCATTTTCATTGGCTTCCATGTACTTTTTATTTCTTCTTTCATTTCCTGGTTAACCCATTCATTCTTTATTATGATATTCTTTAACCCCCATATATTTGTGGTATTTCTAAATTTTTTCTTTGGTTGACTTCAAGTTTCATAGCGTTAGGTTTGAAAATACGCATAGTATTGATCTCAATCTTTTTATACTAGTTGAGGCCGGATTTTTTGACCCACTATGTAATCTATTCTGGAGAATATTCTATGCACACTTGAAAAGAATGTGTGTTCTGCTGCTTAATGGCAAAATGCTCTGAATTTATCTGTTAAGACCATCTAGTCCAGTGTATCCTTCAAAGCAATTGTTTCCTTGTTGATCTTCTGCTTAAATGATCTGTCCATTGTTGTAAGTGGGGTGTTAAAGTTCTCTATTATTGTATTATCAATGAGTTGAAGTTTATTATTAATTAATGTATATATTTGGCTTTTCCAAGTTGGGGGCATAAATATTTACAATTGTTAGATCTTGTTGGATGGGCCCTTTATTATGATATAGTGCCCCTCTTCATCCTTATTACAGCCTTTGGTTTAAAATCTCATTTGTCTGATATAAGTATGACTACTCCAGTTTTCTTTTTATGTCTATTAGCATGATATATTGTTCTCCATCCCCTCTTTTTCAATCTGGAGGTGTCTTTGGGTCTAAGATGAGCCTTTTGTAAGCAGCATATTGATGGGTCTTGGTTTTTATCCATTCTAATACCCTATGTCTTTTGATTGGAGCATTTACTCCATTCAGAGTAATTATTGATATGAATTTTGTGCCATTGTATTACTCATAAAGTTGCTGTTTCTGTAGATTATCTCTGTTCCACTCTCGTCTTTGTTGCTTTTGGGCTCTTTCCTACTCAGAGCCCCCCTTTAATAATTTTTGCAGAGCTGGTTTAGTGTTCACGAATTCCTTTAGTTTTTCTTTGTCTTGGAAACTCTTTATCTCTCCTTCTGTTCAGAACGACAGCCTTACTAGATAAAGTGTTCTTGGTTGCATATTTTTACTCTTTAGCACGTTGAGTATATCACGCCACCCCCTTCTGACCTGCCAAGTTTCTGCGGATAGGTCTGTTGCTAACCTTATGTGTCTACTCTTAGATTAAGGATATTTTGTCCCTAGCTGCTTTCAGAATTCTCTCTTTATCTTTGTATTTTGCTAGTTTCACTATGACATGTCTTGGTGTTAACCTGTTTTTGTTGATTTTGAGAGAAGTTCTTTGTGCCTCTTGGACTTGAATGCCTGTTTCCTTCTCCAGATTATAGAAGTTCTCAGCTATAATTTGTTCAAATAAGCTTTCTGTCCCTTCCTGCTCTTCTTCTGGGACTCTTGTGATCAGGATATTATTGTGCTTTATACATTTGCTGAATTCCCTCAGTCTATATTCATGATGTAATAGTTTTCTTTCCCTCCCCTTTTCAGCTTCCTTATTTTCCATAATTTTACCTTCCATATCACCTATTGGATCTTCTGCTTCTTCCATTCTTGTTGTGATTACATTCAGTTGGTCTTGCATCTCAGTTATAACTTTTTTTATTTCAGTCTGACTACTTTTTAATGTCTTATCTTTTACTTCTGCAGCAAGGGTTTCTATGGTATCTTCTGTGCTTTTTTTCAAGCCCAGCTAGTATTCTTATTACTGTTTTTCTAAAGTCTTGTTCAGATATATTGCTTATATCTATTTTAAGAAAGTCCCTAGTTGTGGTTTCTTCTTGATAATTCTTTTGAGGACAATTCCTCTTTCTGTCTTTTGTGTGTTATGAAAGCTTGTTATGTTTCCTGCCCCTGAGAGTAATGCTATATTAAGAAAAGTTTATACACTGTCCAGGGCCTCATGCTTCAGGAAGTCTTTCTGATGTATGCTGTGTATACTCTGCTGTTGTGGTTTGACTGCTTTTCCCCCCCAGGTTGGTCCTCTGCAGAGCTCCTCCTTGCTTGCAGTGGGTAGTGTCTGGACCTTTAACTAGGTATGCTTTGATTTGTCTGTTAAAATAAGTTTGATTTATTTTTAAAGTCTTGATCCAAAAAAAAGAGAAGGAAAAGGAACAAAAAACATAAACAATAACTTATAAATCTGATTCCAAAGAAAAAGTAATCAAAAAAGAAGAAAAAAAATATGAAGCCTTATTGAAAAAAATGAGAAAAGGAAATGAAAAAGCAAATGAACAAAAAAACTATTAATATCCTGATTTAAAAAAGGAAAAGAAAAAGAAAAAACCCTGGTCCTATTTCCACCATAACAGAAGCTGATGCTTTGGAGTACTCTATGATAAGTAGTAGACTTGTGCATGTTGGGGAGCGGGGCACTGTGTTGGTCCTCTTAGAGAGTATCCTGGTGCACTGGCTCACAATGCCCTTGTAAAGATGTCCTTGTAGGGTGCAGGGGGGGGGCAGGGTTTGGTGTAAGCAGCTTCAGCCTTGACTGGGGGTGCTGTGTTGCTCACTGAAGTCTGGTTGTGTGGTAGGCAGGGGAAGATGCCATCACCCCACTCTCTCATCCCTGGGTGGGGGGCTGGCAAACAGCTGCTGTTCAGGTAGCCCTCACAGACAAGCAAACAATCTCCCCTCCTGTGTCCCAGGCTTTCATCAGATCCCTGCCCTCAACCCTTCTGAGTCTGGGTCTTTGACATGCCCAGTGCCACAGCTCTCTTGTGTTTTATCTTTGGCACCTGATAGGGTTTCACAACTCCAAATCTTAAAGGACCCAGCAAGGCATGGAGCAAGGCTCTTCCTCTGGAGAGCCTCACAGCGCTGTGCCTAATGCCATTCTGTCCCAGAAAAGCAGTTACACAGCTATGCAGGTGCCTGGAGCTTATGGTGATGCACAGCAAAAACCTGTGACCACTTTATCCACCTTCTGCATGTGCCTCTGTCCCTGTTGTTGAATGGCCACTCAAAGGTGCCTGCAGGGTCTTTTGTCCTTGTAGAGACAATATACCCTCTTCCGAATGCAGTCCAGAAAGGGAATGTTTTCTCCCATTGTGACCAGAGGATCCCCATGCCACACTGTCTACTATCCATTCCCAGGCCTCTCCTTCTTCTCCCCAGAGGCACTGTTGCCTGCTCAGATATACTCTAGCAAATGGCACAGATTTTAAAAAACTCAGAATTTCAGCTCCACTGTTTGCAAAAACCTGCAATAGTCGGTTCTTCATGATACCTACCCCCATTGATGATTTTGGGGAAGTGCTTTTCTTGCACAAACCTGATGTCCTGCTCTCTCTCGCCTCCTCTTTCTCCTCTCTGTAAAATTGACTCACACCCCTCTGCAGGACCAGGGCTTTTTCTCCGTCCCAGTTTCCCTCCCTGCATGGTTTACCTGCCATGTTCTCTCCCTAAAATTATACAGATTTTTCCCTTAATCCTCTGATTCCCTATCAGTGAACACAGGTGTTCAAAATGATTTGATGTTGATCTGGCTGTGTTCAAGGGACAAAATAAGCCCAGGGTCCCCCTGCTACTCCTCCATATTAACTCTGGTTAAATTTATGCTTAACTCTGTTACTGTTTTTGATGCTATTGTAAAGGGGTTTATTTTAGTTTCTTTTTTGGATAGTTTGTTAGTATATAGAAACTACTTATTTTTGTATGTTGATTTTGTGTTCAGCAACTTTACTGAATTCATTTATTAGTTCTAACAGTATTTTTGGTGGAGTCATTAGGATTTTCTCTATATAAGATGATGTTATGTGCAAAAGAGATTATCTTCATCTTTTCCTATTTTGTATATCTTTTATTTATTCTTCCCGCCTAATTGCTATGACTACGACTTCTAACACAATGTTGGAAAGAAGTAGCAAGAGGGGCATCCTTGTCTTATTTCTGATCTTAGAGGAAAAATTCTCAGCTTTTCATCATTGAGTATAATGTTAGTTGAGGGTTCCTATAAACACAATTTTTTATCACTGTCTCCACCATTTCCACAGCTAGATATTTTTATGAAGGATCATTGGCAACCTTGGAGGTAGCTGAAAATCACAGAAGCACTGATAAGTCACCTACTACCTCCTTCATTCACTCCAATATCCGAGAGAGAGAGAGATTGAGATTCAATTAAAAGAACATAGAAATCCAGAGTGAAAAGAAACAAAAGACTCTGTAGCCAGCTTTATATTCCAATCTATTCTTTAACCCTCCAACTTAGTTTGGGCTATTAGAGAAGAATACCATAGATTGGGTGGCTTAAACAGCATCCTTCCTTTTTTTTTTTTTTTAACAGTATTGTAAATAAGAAGTCCAAGATCAAGTTGCCTGCAGATTTGGTGTCTGGTGAGGGCCCTTTTCCTCATTTTCAGCTGGTTGTCTTCTATCCACACATGGTGTAGAACACAAGAAGAAGCGAGCTATCTGTGCAACTTCTTATTAGGGCACTAATTGCATCATGAGGGTTCTACTCTCATGACCTAATAACTTCCCTAAGGCCCCATCTTCAAATACCATCACATTGGGGGTTAGAGTTTTAACATATGAGTTTGGGGGTGGGTCACAAACATTCGGTATATTGCCCCCCCCTCCTGGCTGTTCAGGGTCCATGGGAAACTTCCAATGATAAACAGAATACTTCCCAAGCAGAAAGCCATTTTTGCAAAAGTAAACCCACAATGCTGATTTTTAGTCTTGTTCCTTTTAAATGTTTTCTCTATGATATTGTGGAGGTGATTTAGCTTCTCTGTACTAGTTTCCCCATAAATAACTTTTAAAAATCAATTTATCTATCATCTTTATATATTTGCTTTCCAAGATAGCCCCTAAAAGTAGATGAAGAGGAATGAATTTTTTTTTTATTATTTTAGAGAGAGAGAAAGAGAGTGTGTGCACGTGAGCTGGGGAGAGGGGCAGAGGGGGAGAGAGAAAGAATCTTAGGCAGGTTCAAAATCCAATGCAGTGCCCAACACGGGGCTTGATCCCACGACCCTGGGATCATGACCTGAGCCAAAATCAAGAGTTGGACGCTCAACTAACTGAGCCAGGTGTCTCGAGAGGACTGGATTTTTTTACACTTGTCCAAATACTTGGATATCTTCCAAAGAGCACCTCTGCCTACACCTTGTTTGCAGGCAGTGTTTAAAGTTGGCTTTCTTTGTTAGGTTTGATTTTACTTTGGGTTCCCCAAAGCAGTTTTTTACTTGGAGTTAAAACTCAGATCCAAATGCTTAGTTTGGAAGGCAAAGGCTGTAGCCAATCTCTGGATTACCCAATCCAAGGCCAAATGGAAAGTTTTTCTAAGTATCCACTAGAAGGAAATGCTAACTGAGCCCTTCCATGGCTCTCCTCCAGGTAACCCCTGTCAATGTCTTAGAGGCATAAGCCTTTCACATCCACCCAGTCTGCCTGATTGCCAAGAATTACACACCATGGAGAATTCTGAGAGCAAATCGACACATCAGTTTGAGAGACGTGATTTTTTAAGCATTTCCCTAATTTTTTTGTTTAGATCATGACCATCAGTGATGATGGTAGAGCATCCACCCTGCCATAACTACAGGATTTTTATCCCAGCTACCTCCCATCCCAGCAAGAAGAATGAGGGTGGGCCTCCAGCAGCCCTGCCTAGTCTGCACACCATGACCAATGGCCCACCAGTGGCATGCAGTGAGGTCACTGATGGTGGTAGAAGTTATTGGGGGTGGGATTCTCAGGAATAGCAGAAGAGAATGTGAGAAATTCTCCCACAGTCCTAACTCCTATCACAAAGAACCTATTTCCGCCTAAAAATCACATGTTGGTCATGGTTATACAGATTTTCAACTCAGGTATTGGTTATTTTTTCATTTTACTATTGCAATGGGACTTTCATTTCAAAGATTGGATTATTGTCCTTTATATTTTTGAGAGTGGTAGTGGTAAAACAAAAAGGAACATTAAAAGCAGAGTACACACAAAACATGAATAAGCAGCATTTCACAAGGAACAATTCTTACATCTCTGAAGAAGAGCCTCTACTCTCAACTTGGTTTCATCATTTTGGTATCAGACACCAAGTACCAACAAGCCAACAGTTGTACAAATCAAGGGCTTTCCATTTTCTGCCTCTCAAATAATCCATTATCGGCAAGGTTTTGGCTAGTAGAGTGATCAGTTGCTCCTTACTGGAAATTCAGGCTACAAAGATTTAAGCCCTCCCTTTTCTTTTTCCCCTTACAGAATACTGTGATTGATGCACATGGATGTTTCAGCACTTTATCGCCCTGTTTAGTGAGAAACAGGCAGCTTTTCATCAAGGAAAGGCATCAACAATGTTTCAAAAGAAACACAAACGCTAACAACTTCCTGCATGCATCCAGATTTCTCTCAACCCATGAACTCTGCTATTCTTCAGAATGATGCAAGTTTTGCCAGGTTTGCCCTTTGCCTTCATGCCTCTCTGTTGGCTAACGGACATGCATAAATTAATACTCTTCAGAATGGTATGAGGCCCTCTATTCAGATTAACAAAAGTCTTCACCATTTCAACATCCCTTTACAATTTTTCTGCCACTTGATGGTCTATTTTCTTAATTGGATTGTGTCCCTTCTTATTATCTCACAAAATACCTGGAAAACAGACCTTGCTGAGAAGTAGAGATCTCTGTGGTATTTTCAGCTTGAGAGCTAGCACTTAGCTTCTCCTTTCAGTCTCTCTCAAAGAAGTTGGATCCATGCTGCATTCCCAGAACTCTCCAGTGTGTTGGCTTGGAACATAAAAATAGCCTTCCCTGCAGGGGATAGATCCTGATTAGAAATCTTGAAATATTTTCCCAATTTCATTTTCCATAGAAGGGACTAGATTTTAAACCAGGCAGCTGGCAAATAGCCACATGGTTTTTCAGCTTGCTGGCCCTGACATCCCATGAGAACAACTCAAAGTACATTTAAAAATCTTTTGTTTGAGAAGCTTAGCAGGGAGTTGGAGTAGATCCATCCATTGCTGGACCATGATCCTGCTAAAAACGATGCATATGCCATGGTGCTCAGTAATTGATGTAAATGGTACCCAGCACCCAAGGGCCTTGGAAATCCGCCATGTTGCTTGCCCCTACATTCACTCATTATTATTCCCTGTGCTATCATTAAAAACCAGTGTCTTAGACCATATTCATCTTACATAACTCAAAGTTTGTACCCATTGAATACCATCTCTCCATTTCCCACTTACCCCTGGCAACTACCATTATACTCACAGCTTCTTTGAATGTGACTATTTTGTTAAGAGGGTAAATTACATGTTAAATATTACTAAAATAAACAAAACAAAACCCATTCACTGTCTTGGCCCGAGGGCTTGGTAATCTGGAATAAGGGTATTCCAGAATATGCTGTGAGGACTTATGAATTCATTCATGATATCTCAGTCAGGAGAAGCTCATTTACTTTATCAACAGATATTTATTGAGACCTACTATGTGCTAGGCACTGTGCTAGTTCTGGCTGACAGTGGTGACCAAGACTGGCAGGTTCCCTTCTATCATGCAGTTTAATTCTCTCTCCAATGGACATGAGAAAAAAGAAAACCATAAACTGATAAAATGAATGAAATTATATGTTAAATGAGGAAATGCTGCTGTGGGGGGTAGAAACCAAGAGAGGAGACATATGTTACACAGGATGGTTATAAAAGGTCTTTCTGAGAAGGTGACATTGAACATGAGACTTGAAGGAGTTAGGAGTCTGTCAATATATGTGATTCCTCAGGAATGGAAAATATTCATGGGAATGTGGTCGTTGGTTATCACTGTCTGTTGAAAATCCCTTCTGTGTTTGCCTCCCCTTCCTGCCTCCACACTTCTGCTCCCTGTAGGCTTAGAGGGAGAGTGAATTGTACTTTATAGGGAGACAGGGGAGATGGTGGCCACTGTAATTCCAAGAAGTGATAACAATATACTTTACACTGCTAGGGACATTTCTTTGTATATTTAGCCTCCATCTTGCCCCTGAGCTCCAGACTCTCATATTTATTTGTGTGCTCAGCACCTCCACAGAGTTGTCTGATACACATTTCAAATTTCTTTCTTTCATTTTTTAATTTAAATTCAAGTTAATTAACATATAGTGTAGTATTGGTTTCAGGAGTAGAACCCAGTGATTCATCGCTTACATGTTATACCCAGTGCTCATCCCAACAAGTGCTCTCCTTCATGCCCATCATTCATTTAGCCCATCCTTGCATCCACCTCCCCTCCAACAACCGTCTGTTTGTCCTCTGTATTTAAGAGTCTCCTATGGCTTGCCTCCCTCTCTGTTTTTATCTTATTTTTCCCTTCCCCTATGTTCATCTATTTTGTTTCTTAAATTCCACATACGAGTGAAATCATGATATTTATCTTTCTCTGACTGACTTATTTCACTTAGCATAATACACTCAAGTTCATCCATGTTGCTGCAAATGGCAAGATTTCATTCTTTTTGATCACTGAGTAATATTCCATTTTAAGTATATACCACATCTTTATCCATTCACTAGCTGATGAACATTTGGGCTCTTTCCATAATTTGGCTATTGTTGATAGTACTGCTATAAACATTGGGGTGCATGTGCCCCTTTGAATCAGCATTTTTTTATCTTTTACATAAATACCTAGTAGTGCAATTGCTGGGTCACAGGGTAGTTCTATTTTTAATTTTTTTGAGGAACCTCCCTACAGTTTTCCAGAGAGGCTGCACCAGTTTGCATTCCCACCAACATTACAAAAGGATTCCCCTTTCCCTGTATCCTCGCCAACATCTGTTGTTTCCTGAGTTGTTCATTTTAGCCATTCTGACAGGTGTGAGGTATTTTCTCATCATGGTTTTGATTGTATTTCCCTGATGACGAGTGATCTTGAGCATCTTTCCATGTGTCTGTGAGCCATCTGGACGTCTTCTTTGGAAAAGTGTCTATCCGTGTCTTCTGCCCATTTCTTCAATGGATTATGTGTTTTTTGGTTGTTGAGTTTGATAAGTTCTTTATAGATTTTGGATACTAACCCTTTATCCGATATGTCATTTGCAAATATCTTCTCCCATTCTGTTGGTTGCCTTTTAGTTTTGTTGATTGTTTCCTTCACTGTGCAGAAGCTTTTTATCTTGATGAGGCCCCAGTAATTCATGTTTGTTTTTGTTTCCCTTGCCTCTGGAGACATGTTTAGTAAGAAATTGCTGCAGCTGAGTTCAAAGAGGTTTTTGCGTGTTTTCTCCTCTGGGATTTTGATGGTTTCTTGTCTCACAGTTAGGTCTTTCATCCATTGTAAATTTATTTTTGTGTATGGTGTAAGAAAATGGCCCAGTTTCATTCTTCTGCATGTCGCTATCCAGTTTTCCAAACACCATTTGCTGAAGAGATGGTCTTTTTTCCATTGAATATTTCCTGCTTTGTCAAAGATTAGTTGGCCATACATTTGTGGGTCAATTTCTGGGTTCTCTATTCTGTTCCATTGATCTCATTGTCTGTTTTTGTGCCAGTACCATACTGTCTTGATGATGATAGTTTTGTAACACAGCTTGACGTCTGGGAGTATGATGCCTCCAGCTTTGGTTTTCTTTTTCAATATTAATTTGGCTATTCGGGGTCTTTTCTGGTTCCATACAAATTTTAGAATTGTTTGTTTCTAGCTACATGAAGAATGCTGGTGTTATTTTGATAGGGATTGCATTCAATGTGTAGATTGCTTTGGCTAGTATAGACATTTTAACAATATGTGTTCTTCCAATCCATGAGCATGGAATATTTTTCCATTTCTTTTTGTCTTCAATTTCTTTTATAAGCTAGTAGGTCTAAAACAGAACTCTTGATTTTCTGCCTGAGACTCTGTTACCCCAGCAAATGGCACCAACATCTACCCAGTTGCCCAAGCTAAAAATACCCAAGAGGCCTTCTTGATTATTTTGTTTTTCTCATCCCCTTCATGCAAGATATGGGTGAGACTTGCTGACTCTATCACCAAAATATATCCAGAATCCACCTACTTCTTTCCTTCCCCAAGGCACCACCAAGGTCCAGGGCCTAGTGCCTGTATTGCTGCAACAGCTTCCTACAAGCTTCCTGGCTCTGTAATTGTCTCCACTACAACTATTTTCCTTCAGTGTTACATTAGATTTTCTTAATACCCTTTATAAACCTTCCAAGGGCTTCTCAAGGCTTCACAATTCCTGAAAAGCTACTAATCTGTGCCCCCTTCATACTCACTTCAGACTATTCCCCTTGTTCTTGACTTACAGTTTTGTTCACTCCACTCCAGGCATATTGGGCGTTTCATTTCTTGACTGGTCAAGCTCATTCCAGCTTAGGGCCTTTGCACATACCATTCCTTCTGCTTGGAGCTCTTATCCTTCAGAACTTTGCAAGGTCTCCCCCTCTTCCTATAAGATTGTCATCCCAACAGGATGCCTTTCCTTGAGCACACTCTCTAAAACATTCCCTAGATAATAGCATTACTCTGGTTAATCATATTCATAGTATTTATTCTGCTGGCAATTTTTTTTTACTAGTCCATGGTCTCCCCCTAGTAAATTAGAAATTTAGCTCCATGGGCACAGAAGTACTGTCTGTTTTGTTTACTGATACACTGCCCAGAATGGTGGGTTTCTTCTTCCCACCTAGAATGGAACCTGACACACAGTACATATTTATTATATATTTGTTGGATAAATGCATAAATGAATAAAATACAGCATAAAATACCTTTACGATAGTCTTGAAATCTATATTAAGTAAATGAATGTTCTTATTCCTATTTTACAGATGAGGAACTGGAGACTGAGAAAACCAGAGAGATGAAATAACTTGATCAAAATCACACAATTTGTAATGATGCTGGGATTCAGACCCAAATGGTCATTCTGATTATCTTTTTTTCTTTTTAATAGCAAGAATCTTTCTTTTAAAAATTTTAATCATTTTTGTGGAGCATCTTGGTGGCTCAGTCGGTTGAGCAACTGACTCTTGATTTCAGGTCACGTCATGATCTCATGTTTTGTGGGTTTGAGTCCTGCATCAAGCTCTATGCTGACAGTACAGAGTCTGCTTGAGATTCTCTCTCTCCCTCTCTGTGTGCCCCACCCCAGCTTGTGCTCACTTTCTCCCTCAAATTAAATAAATAAATACTTAAAAAAATAAATAATAAAAATTTTAGTAATTTTTGAGTCATGAATTACCTATAATGAAGTATACCCATTTGAAGCATAGAGTTAGAGGCATTTTGACAAATACATACACCCCTGAAACCACAAATTTCCCTGTGCCCCTTTGCAGCCAATCCCCACTGATCTGTCATCAGGAAACTATTTTTTCACTGGTGCCTGTATTTTACTGGGTTTTTGTTTTGGGGTTTTTGTTTTTGTTTGACTGTTTGTTTGTTTTGTGTGTGTGTGTGTGTGTGTGTGTGTGTGCGTGCCTGAACTACTTTTTAGCACTAAGGTATAGGACCTTTCTAAGCTTCAGGCTTCTCATTTGTATTATGTAGATAATGATAATGTATTATCTTCCTCATAGGTATACAGCTGATCCTTGAGTAACTCAGGTTTGATTATACGGGGACTTTTTTTAAGGGTTGAAGACAAAAGCTACATGGCATTTATTTACAACTGCTAACTCCAGTCTCCACAGGACCAAATTGAAGATGATTGTCACAGAGGATGCACCTGTTCCCTGCTGAGTGACTGAAGAAGGCCAGAAAGGCAGTCAGAAGCCCCTTGGGGTCCTGGGACTGGCAGGGCTGCAGGTTGCCCCATGTGCTGACAGGGTGATTGGGTTGGCAGACAGGTGGCTAGTCAGAGTGGAGGAATATGCCCAGAAGGCAGGGACAGTGCTGCAGAAAAATTTTGCTCCCTGGCACCCAGATTTCTGTGTACTGAGCTCTGGGAATGCACAAGGCCAGTCAACTGTCTCATGACTCTGCTGGGCCAGATGCACACCCTCCCCACCACGGACACCCAGCTTTGCGGCCTCCCAGAGGTCAGCACACTCTCATGTAGCCACAGCTGCCAATGGCCACGCCCAGTAGTACAACTTCAGGCAGATGGAGCAGCTGTTATGTGCCTCTAGGCTGCTGCCACAGTTTGTAGGCCCACCCCGTAGCTGCCATAGCCTAGTTGAGGCCACCAGGCTGTGGGAAATCACCATCTCAGAGCCTGACCCCCTACCACTGTTGCCACCCCTAACCCATTGGCCCAGCTCCCCATACATAGATTTTTTTCCCCAATAACTAAACATAAAGAACGATAAATTTATTTTCCTTTATGATTTTTTTCCTTTTAACAAAATTTTATTTATTTATTTTGATAGATCAAGCAGGGGAAGGGCAGAGAGACAGGGAGAGAGAATTCCAACATGGGGTCAATCTGACAAACTGTGAGATCATGACCTGGGCCAAAATCAAGAGTCAGACACTTAACTGACTGAGCCACACAGGTGTCTCTCTTATGATTTTCTTAGTAAAATGTTCTCTTCTCTAGCTTATTTTATTATAAGAATATAGTGTATAATACATATAACACATAAAATGTATGAGTTTATGTTCCTGGTAAGGCTTCTTGTCAATGGTAGGTTATTGGTAGTTAAGTTCCTGGGGAGTCCAAAGTTATACATGTACTTTTGACTGTGCAGGGTGTTGGCACCCCTAACTACTACATCACTCAAGGGTTAGCCAGTACATCGGAATTGTTGATGCACATCAAGTGCTTATAATGGTGTTAGCCACTGTATTAATCTGCTTGGGCTGACATAACAAAATACCACAGACTGGGTGCTTAAACCACAGAAATTTATTTTTGTACAGTTCTGGATGCTACAGGTCTCAAGGCACCAAAAGATTCATCTGATGGCAAGGTCTATCTTCTTGGTTTATAGAAGGCCACTTCTCACTGTGTCCTCATGTGGCCTTTCCTCTGGGCATGCATGGAGCAAAGAGAACTCTCCAGTGTCTTCTCCTCTAAGGACACCAATCTCATTAGATTAAGACCTATCCTTATTACCTCATTTGATCCTAATTACCCCCACAGATATCTATAAATATAATCATTTTGGGAATTAGAGCTTCAAAATAATTCAGTTCATAACATTCTGCCCCCCCCCGGCCCCTCCAATTCATATTTTTATCACATGCAAAATACATTCATTCCATCCTAACAGCCTCCAAAGTATTGACTCATTCCAGCATTGATTCCAAGTCCAAAGTTTCACCTAAGTATCATCTAAATCAATTATGGGGAAGACCTGAGGTAGGATTCATCCTGGAGCAAAACTCCTCTCCAGTTATAAATCTTTAAAACCAGGCAAGTTATGTGCTTCCCAAATACAATGGTGGGACAGGCATAGGGACATTCTTATTCCAAAATGGAGGAATTGGAAAGAAGGAAGGGGAGATAGGCCCTAAGCATAGTCCAAAATCTTGCAAGACAAATTCCACTGAATCTTAAGGATAGGGAATAATCTTCTTTTGCTTGATACTGGGACCACTGGGGTAGCAGCAACAGCCCCATGAGTTTAGGTAGCAGCCCTGACCCCAGATCTCAGTGGTGGTCCTACCCCTGCATCCTTCTGTGATGGCTCCACCCCTGCACCTTCCTGGGTCTTGGGTGGGGAAGCCTGACACGCTGAAACTGAGGAGGGGAGCCCAGCTTCTGAAGTCTTTGAGACTAAGGAGGAAACTTTGCAACCTGTGGTCAGAGTGGCATCCACGATGGTCTCTGGATCACATTTGGGGTCATTTCTCTTTCCGCGAAGGATACAAAATGTTCCTAGCCAAATAGCTCTACCATCCTGTTCCCTTTGGTCCAAACTGGCAGTGTCTGCTGTGTATTCCCATCTCTATTCTCTATCCCTGCTTCTACAGAGATGGCTGATTAAATCCGTGGTTCACATTCATGACCTCTTTATCAAATGATTTCCCACCCACATCCTGGATGTTCTTTTCTGAGCATAATTTTCTCTCTTTTTTTTTTTTTTTTGCAATAATAATAGGCTTGAGAATTTTCCATATCTTAAATTTCTGGTTCCTTTTTGCTTAATAATTCCTTCAGCTTATCTCCGTGCTCTCACATTTTCCTGTAAGTGGTAAGGAGAGGCTAAGCCACTCTTTTAACACTTAGCTTAAAAACTTCTTCAGCTATGTCCATTATACCTCAATAAAAGTGAAATTTTAAAATCTCCTCAAATATCCAATTTCATTCCTCACAAGCTCCACCTTCCACTAAATACTAGAACACAATTCAGCCAAATTCTTTGCTACCTTATAACAAGAATAGCCTTTCCTCCAGTTTCCAAAACATACTCCTCATTTCCATCTGAGAGCTCACCAGAATCACCCTAATGTTCGTTTTTCTATCCATGGTCTCTTCAAAGCAATCCAATCTCTACCTATTATCCAGTTCCAAAACCACTTCCACATTTTTAGGTATGTTACAGCAGCATCCCACTTTTCAGTACCAAAATCCATTTTAGTCTGCTTGGGCTATAATAACAAAGACCACAGACTGGAGGCTTAAACAGTAATTTATTTTATCACAGATCTGGAAGTCCCAGATCAAGGTGCCAGCAGAGTTCCTAGATGACACTCAGTTCCTGATGAGAGCTCTCTCCCTGGCTGGTGGATGGTTAACTTGTTGCTATGTTCTCACATAGGCTTTCCTCTTTGCATGTGCAGACACAAAGCAAATGAGCAAGCTCTTTGGTGTCTTAATTTCCTCTTTTAAGCACACCAATCTCATGAGATTAGGATCTTGCCCTTGTGACTTCATTTGACTTTACTTACTTCCCAAAGGTCCCGTCTCTAGAAACTATCATATTAGCAATTAGGCCTTCAACATATGAATTCAGCAGAGCCACAATACAGTCCATGGTAGTCGTCATTATCATAAAGTTATTCAACTAGTAAACATCAGAGTTGAGACTTCCCCCCAGGGCCCTTGGGGACATGTTCATTCCATTGTTCTAGTCTTCCTCCCTCCTTACCAAAGCCATCGGAATGATATTAATAATGATAATGGGAAGATGTATGACATTTCCTTATAGAATTGGTGACTTGTCTAGTACCCTTTTATGACAGTTGTCTCATCTCAATTCCAGAAGGGAGAAAGACCACAGTAGTAGAAAGGGCAGGGCTATTGGGCCAGACAGTTCTGGAATGGAATCTGTGAAATATAGATAATGACAGCCACCCACAGAATTGAATCAAGTACTCATGAGATTATGTAGGTAAAGAAACTTCCATACGCCTGACTTTAAGTAGGTGCTCTGCCCATGGTTTTAATTTATTCGATAATATATTTAAAGAACCATACACTATGATCAGGTGGGATTTATTCCAGAGGTATAAGTATGGTTTAACATCTGCAAATCAGTGTGATATACTACACTAACAAATAAAGTACAAAAAAAATCATAAGATCATCTCAATAGATGCAGAAATAGCATTTGACAAAATTCAACATCCAGTCATGATAGAAACTCTCAACGAAGTGGGTATAGAGAGAATGTACATCACATAACAAAAACTGTATGTGCCAAACCCACAGCTAGCATCAAGTCAATGGCAAAAAGTCAAAGGTAAAAAGCTGAAAGTTTCCTATGCAATCAGGAACAAGTAAAGGATGCCCATTCTTGCCACCATTATTCAAAATGGTACTTGAAGTCCTAACCAGAACAATTAGGCAGGAAAAGATAAAAGGCATTCAAACGGGAAAAGATGAAATAAAATAGTCTCCATTTATAGATGACAAGATCTTACACATAAAATCCTAGAGACTCCACAAAAAAAACGTTAAATAAATTCAATGAAGTTGCAAGATACACAGTCAACATTAAAAATCAGTTGCATTTCTATACACTAAAAACAAATTGTCTAAAAGGGAAATTTTAAAAACAACCTAAGTTACAATGCCATCAAAATCAAATATTTAGGAACAGGGATGCCTGGCTGTCTCAGTGAGTTGAGTGTCTGGCTCTTGATTTTGGCTCAGGTCATGATCCCAGGCTCATGGGATCAAGCTTGGCATTAGTCTCCAGGCTGAGCATGGAGCTTGCTTAAGATTCTCCCTCCCTCCTTCCGTATCTCTGTCTCTCTCTCCACCCCTCTCCCCTACTCATGCTTTCTCTCTCTAAAATTAAAAAAATATTTAGGGATAAATTTAATCAAGGAGGTGAAAGACCTATACTGACAACTATAAAACACTGATGAAAGAATTTAAAGACTCAAAGGGAATAATCTGTGCTTATGGGTTGGAAAAATTAATATTGTTAAAATGTGCCTTCCACCCTTTAGCTTCAATGCAATCCTTACCAAAATTTCAATGGCATTTTCACAGTAATAAAAAAAAAGTCATAAAATTTGTATGGATCTACAAAAAAACCCAAATAAAAACAATCTTAGGAAGAACAAAACTGGAGGCATCAAACTTTCTGATTTCAAACCATATTACAAAGCTACAGTAATCAAAAAAGTTTGGTACTGACAATGGATCAATGGAACAGAATAATGGAACAGAATAAAGTGCTCAGAAATAACCACACACACAGTCAATGAATTTACAACAAAGGAGGCAAGAATATACAATGGGGTAAAAGATAGCCTTATCAATAAATGGTTCTGGGAAACCTGGGTAGCCAGATGGACCACTATTTTACACCAAAGATAAAAATCAACTCAAATTAAAGACTTCAACATAATACTTGAAATCCTTAAACTTCTAGAGGAAAATATAGGGAGTAAACACCCTGAAATCAGTCTTAGCAAAGACTTTTGGATTTGATGCCAAAAACAAACACAGCAAAAGTAAATACATCATTACTTCAAACTGAAAAACCTCTGTACAGCAAAACAATCATAATAAAACAAAAAAAGCAACCTACTGAATGGGAGAAAATATTTACAAATTATGAGCTGTCAGAATGTAAACTGGTGCAGCCACTATGACAAACAATATGGAGTTTCCTCAAAAATTACAAATAAAGCTATCATACGATTCAGCATTCTTCCTTGAGGTATTTATCCAAAGGAAGCGAAATCACAATCTCAAAGAGGTATCTGTACTTCCATAATCATTGCAGCATTATTTATAATAGCCAGGATATGTGTCCCTTGGTAGTCAGAAGAATAACAGAAATGTGCTATATGTACACATGGACTATTATTCAGCCATAAAAAGGAAATCCTGCTATTTGTCACAACATAGATGGACCTTGAGGGCATTATGCTAAGTGAAATAAGTCAGAGAAAGACAAATACTTTAAGATCCAACTTCTATGTGGAATCTTAAAAAAAAGTCTCAAATGTATAGGGTGGTGAGTAGATAAATGGATAAAAATTAAGCCCCATCTATATGCTGCCTCAGACCTAAACACATGTATATACTGAAAGTAAAAGGATGGAAAAAGATATTCCATGCAAATGCAAGTGAAAAAAGAGCTGAGGTACCAATATTTACATCAGACAATACTGACTTTAAACCAAAGACTGTAATAAGAGATAAAGGACATTATATAATGATACAGGAGTCAATCCAACAAGAAGATATAACAATTATAAATATATAGGCACTCAATTCTGGTGCACCTAAACATGTAAGGCAAATATTAACAGATATAAAGGGAAAAATTGACAGTAACACCCTAACAGTAGTGGACTAAAATTGTTAGATAGACCATTCAGGCAGAAAATCAGTAAGTAGGGTTTTTGAATAACACGTTAGCCCAGATGGACTTAAAAGATATACATAGAACATTCCATCCAAAGGCATAAGGAACATTCTTTTTAAGTGCACATGGAACATTCTCCAAGATAGATCACATGTTAGGCCACAAAACAAGTTCCCAATAAATATAAGACTGAAATCATACCATCTCTCTTTTGTGACCACAATGGCATGAAACTATAAATCACAAGCAAACGACAAAAATCACAAATATGTGGTAGCTAAGCAGCATGCTACCAAACAACCTATAGGTCAATGATCAAAAAAGAAATTAAAAAATGCATGGAGACAAATGAAAATTAAAACACAATGGTCCATTATCTTTGGGACACAGTAGGTACAGAACTATCTCAAGAAACAAGAAAAATCTCAATCTAATCTTACACCTAAACAAACTATAAAAAGAAGAAAAAACTAAACCCAAGATTTGTAGAAGGAAATAAAGACAGAGTAGAAATAAATTAAATAGAGACTAAAAAAAGGAAAAAAAAGGGCAAAAGATCAATGAAACCAAGATCTGGTTCTTTGAAAAGAAAAACAAAATTAATAAACCTTTAGTAAGACTTACTCATAAAAGAAAAAAAACTAATAAATAATATCAGAAATGAAAGAGAAGTAACAACCAATTAACATAAATACAAGGGATTATGAGAGACTACTATGAAAAATTATATGCTAACAAATTGGACAACCTGAAAGAAATAAGTGAATTCCTAGAAACATACAATCTTCCAAACTAAATCAGGAATAAATAGAAAATCTCAACAGACCAATTACTAGTAATGAAATAGAACAGCTATTCAAAAAACTCTCAAAATACAAAAGTCTAGGACTGGATGGATTCACAGGTGCATTCTACCAAGCATTTAAAGAATGCCTATTCTCCTCAAACTATTCCAAAAAATAGAAGAGGAAGGAAAGCTTCCAAATGCGTGGTATGAAGCCAGCATTACTGATGCAAAAACCAGACAAAGACACTACAAAAACAAAAATAACAAGACAATATCCTGGATGAACATAAATGCAAAAATTTTCAAAAAAATATTAGCAAACTGTATTAAACAATACATTAAGAGGATCATTCATCACGACCCAGTGGGAGTTCTTCCAGGGACACAAGGATGGTTCAATATTTGCAAATCATTGTGATACACCACATCAACAAAACGAAGGATATAAATCATAGGATTATTTCAATGGATGGCAAAACAAATTAGACAAGATTTGACATCTGTTTATGATTTTAAAAAACTTACAACAAAGGGGGTGTAGAGGAAACATAACTCAACATACTTAAGGCCATATATGAAAACCCCACAGATAACATCCTACTCAATGTTGAAAACCTGACAGCTTTTCCTCTAAGATCAAGAAAAAGACAAGGATGTTCACTCTCATCATTTTTATTTACCACAGTACAGGAAGTCTTAGCCTTGCAATCAGTCAAGAAAAAGAAATAAAAGGCATTCAAATTGGTCACTATTTGCAAATGACATGGTACTATACATAGAAAATCCTAATGATTCCACCAAAAGCCATCAGAAGTAATAAATGAATTTAGTAAAATTGTAGGATACAAAATTAATTCACAGAAATTGGTTGCATTTCTAAACACGAATGATAAAGTAGAATAAGAAATTGAGTAAACAATTTCATTTGCAACAGAACCAAGAAGAATGAAATACCTTGGAATAAACCTAACCAAGGAGGTGAAAAACATATACTTTGAAAACTATGAAATAAATTAAAGAGGACACAAATGGAAAATATTCCACATTCATGAATTGGAAAAATTAATATTGTTAAAATGTTCATATTACCCAAAGCAAATTAGATTCAATGCCATCCCTATCAAAATACCAACAGCATTTTTCACAAAACCTTAACAAATAATCCTAAAATCTGTATGGAATCACACAAGACCTGGACTAGACAAATCATCTTGAGAAAGAAGAACAAAGCTGGAGGTATCACAATCCATACTTACATGGTCAATTCATTTATGACATAGGCGATAAGAATATACAATGGGGAAAAGACAGTCTCTTCAATAAATGGTGCCGAGAAAACTGGACAGCTACATGCAAAAGAATGAAATTGGGACACTTTCTAACACCATGCACAAAAATAAACTCAAAATGGATTAAAGACCTAAATGGGAGACCTAAAAATTTAAAACTTCTCAAAGAAAAAACATAGGCAGCAATTTCTTTGATACCAGCCATAGCAACATTTTCTGGATATGACTCTTCAGACAAGGGAAACAAAAGCAAAAATAACTTATTGGGACTACATCAAAATAAAAAGATTTTTCATAGGGATGAAAACGCTCAGCAAAATGAAGAGACAACCAAGTGAATGGGAAAAGATATTGGCAAATGATATATTCCACAAGCAGTTAATATCCAAAACACATAAATATTTCTTTCTTTTTTTTAATTAAAAAAATTTTTAATGTTTATTTTTTGAGAGAGCAAGAGTGCGTGAGAGGGCTCGAGCAGGGGAGGGGCAGAGAGAGAGAGGGAGACACAAAATCCAAAGCCGGCTCTAGGCTCCAAGCTGTCAGCACAGAGCCTGACATAGGGCTTGAACCCACAAACCATGAGATCATGACCTGAGCCAAGGTCAGATGCTTAACCAATTAAGCCACCTAGATGCTCCCATAAAGACTTCTCCAAAGAAGACATATACATGGTCAATAGACAAATGAAAAGATGCTCAACGTTCCTAGCCACCAGGGAAATGCAAATGAAAACCACCAGGAAATACTACCTTATACCTGTTGGAATGCTATTATCAAAAAAAGAACAAGTTTTGGTGAAGATGTAAAGAAAAGGGAAAACTTGTGCGCTGTGGTGTGAATGTAACTTAGTGCAGCCACTATGGAAAACAGTATGGAAGTTCCTCAAGAAATGAAAAATAGAAATACCATATCAGCAAGTAATTCCACTACTGGGTATTATCTCAAAGAGAATAAAAACACTAATTTTAAAACAAATATATGCACTCCTATGTTGATTGCAGCATTATTTATGAGCCAAGATATGGGAGCAAACAGTGTCTATCGATAGATGAATGGATAAAGAAGACGTGCTATGTATACAATGGCATACTACCAACCTAAAAGGATGAGATCCTGCCATTTGCAACAACATGGATGGACCTAGAGGATATTATGCTAAGTGAAATAAGTCGGATTGAGAAAGACAAATACCATATAATTTCACTTAAATGTGGAATCCAGAAAGCATATGAATAAACAAATAAATAAAAAGCAAATACAGATGCATAAATACAGAGAACAAACTAATGGTTGCCAGAGGGGAGTAGATTGATGGGATGGGCAAAACAGGTGATTGGAGTGGGGGACACAGGACTCCAGTCATGGAATAAATAAGTCACAGGGATAAAAAGTACAGCTTAGGGAATACAGTCAATGGTAGTTGTAACTGTACTGTATGGTGACAGATGGTGGCTACACTTTTGGTGAGTATAGCATAATGTATATACCAGTTGACTCACTATACTTTACTCCTAAATGTAATGCTGTATATCAACTATATTTCTATTAAGAAATCCCAAATGTACATATACACAGAACAGATTGGTGGTAGCCAGAGGCTGGGTATAGAAGGTGGGCAAAATGGGTGAAGATGGCCAAAAAGGTACAATCTTTCAGTTACAGGATAAATAAGCATGGGAATATAACATACAGCATGATGACTATCATTAACAATACTGTATTGTACATTTGAAAGTTACTAATAGAATAGATCCTAAAAGTCTTATCTTAGGATGAAAAATTATACTTGTGTGGCTTGGACATTAACTAAACTTGTTGTGGCAAATATTTTGCAATATGTACATATATCGAAGCATTATGTTTTACACCTAACACTAAAACACTGTTATAATGTCAATTATATCTCAGCAAAGACAGAGAGAGAGAGAGAGAGAGACAGAGACAGAGAGAGAGAGACAGAGAGAGGGAGAGAGTGAAGGATGGGGAGGGGGAGAGGGAGAGAGAGAGAGAGAGAGAGAGAGAGAGAGAAGGTGTAGGAGGATGTTTTACCATTGAGATAGAGCCTAAGTTTTAATTATTGAATCAAAAAATGCAATGCTCCCTGAAGAGCCAACCTCAAGGAACTGCGAGAACAAAATGGTATATTTCCCAAAGAAATACACTTCTCAGATCTCCTGGGAGACATTTAGTCCTCTTCAAAGTAGAACCAAATTAAATGCTTGAAAACTTAATTTAGGGAAAGTAGCCTCGTTTGATATTGCCAAGTAGTTCTTTCCTTAAAGCAATATTACAAGATGGAGAAAGAGAAGGCTACAGTAAGGGTAGGATATTATTAAAAAGATGTTCAGCACCATTGAAGAGCTGCACTCTGGTTGGCAGACAACTGTTGTTGAATAGGCAACTATAGCTAATGGCTTGTGGTCCACATGAAGAGGCCTCACCATGTGAGGGCTGGGCTGTTATTGACTCTGCACCTGGTTCCGGGTTAAACACTTTTCAAACTGTGTTATCTCACTGAATCCACACAACCATCCTGGAGCAAGTATTTTACAAATATAAAATGGAGCTTCATTTTACAGATGAAAAAAAGAAAACCCAGAAAGGCTAACTTCTTCCCACTCACATAGCTAGTAGGGGATGGAACTAGGCTTGGGAACTTTGAGCTATCTCATTCCCAAGGACTCTCTTAGCCAAACTATTTGCAGAGAAGCAATACTAGTGAGAGCTTCTATGTTGGGAGCCCTTGCTCGATGTTAAGGTATTGCAATGCACACTCTAGGTAAGAGAAGATTCCCACAAGGTGGATGATTATGGAGATGAAGTACCTTGGGGAGTGGGCAGGAACTGGAATATGCTATTAAGGGGATCCCCTGGGAAGACTTCAATTTTAACTACTTTGCTTTTGGACTTGGAGGAAAGTTATATTTAGCACACAACTATAAGGTCTCTCTACCCCCATGATGAAATTCCATTTAACTACCCAAACTCTTTAGTACAGGGCACAAGGGAGCAGGTGGAAACACTGAGAAATCCACACAGAACTCATTAAGGAAGAAAAAGAAATAAGTTAACATTGAGAATTTCATATGTGAGAAACAGACATTTGCCTCAGAGCTGGAATCAAACCAAATATACATAAAACAGTAAAGATATCTCAGTCAGAATGCCTCTGTTGCAAAGGATAGAAAACCCTTCAAACTATGTTAAGTAAACACTGAGAACTTCACTTTTAATTTTTGAATTGGTAATACATTCACATGATTGCACATTCAAAAGGTAGCAAAGGATACACACGGAATGTCCTACCTGAATCACCCAGCCATTCTGGGTTTCCTCTTCAGAACAGCCCAAATTATTGGTTTCTTGTGTCTTCTTTCACACACACACACACACACACACACACACACACACACACACACAGTCACACAATATACTATTCTGTGCTTTACCTTTTTACTTAAAAATATGTATTGGAGATTCCTCTGTATCAGTACATGAAGAAATACCTCATTCTTAGAGCAGGTAATATACTATCCATGGAGGGTTAAATTCTGGGGCACTTTTTCTGTAAACTATGAGCGAAGTCTTGTTCGGTGGTTCTCTCCCATGTTGTCATGTCAAACCTAAAGAGGTGTTGTGTGCAGACTTTGCTTTGTATGGTGCTGGTATGGACCCTCATGTGCGAGACAGGGAGGGACACTGTGGTAGATCCCACATCCCTCCTCCCACTGGTACTCAGGAGCAGGAAAGGGCATCCTATTATGGGCAGCACAACAGTGGGATCCTGAGGGGGTGGGAGAGCTTTCAGACTCCAGAAGTATGGCCAGAAGTTCTTTCTAAAGCTAACACCTACACCTTCACCATATGTTCCAGGAGGAAGGTAGCCTTGAAAGAGAGGGAGGCTGATGCTCGAGTTTGACACGTAACTAAAATTTAGTTTTACCCTACCTCTATTCTTCATTTGAGAATGTCAAACAAAGGCATTTCCTTGTGAGAACGCCAGAATCTCTCCACTACAGAAAATTGTAGAAGTTAATGTAAGAGCCCCAGACGGCCCATGGAGGCCCTCTTCCAACACAGTTCTCAGGAAGGTCTACAAATATGAATTCCTTTCCCAGGAGATGGTCAGAGCTGTGCTGAGTTCAGGGACTGGAGACAGGAAACTGTTGCTTCTCAGGGGGAAATCCCTAAGGGGCAAGAATGCTGTTGGTGTTTTAAAAAGTGGAAGGAAAATTGTGAGTGGGAGGACAGTAGGGGAGGTTATCCTGGTTATGATAACTTGATTTCCATCAAACATGGAAATGATGACCCTAGCCATTCAAAATCCGCCAAGACTTTTCTTACCATTATAGGACAAGGCAGAGGAGAAAAAGCTTTATTTGAATGGTACCAAGGACGGGCCGCTTCTGGGGGTTCTCTCTCCCTGGTGACTTTATGGCTACTGTGTTTTCCGTATTTGAGGAGGAAATGTGCAACCTCCTCTCTTCTTTCCACTTTCTTGCTCTTTTTCATCACCACTATTTCAGATGATTCTGCCACCACCTCCACCTCCCAACAAACACACACACAAGAAAACCCTACAGCTTTATCAAGTATTGTGCAATTTTGCCTCTCACAGAGCTTAGTGTCAGGCATGGTTTTTCTTTGATTCATGGAACTTACACTTGGAGATCTGGCATTGAATTCTGTCAGTTTTGTTCAATCTGATTTTGAGGTAAATGCTGTTTTGTGGTCAGAACCTAATTTTTCTCCTTCCCACAATGCTACTTCTTGCCATTCTACCACAGCAAAAATAATGAAGTATAATTATGTATTCTACATTGGTTGAGCTGATGTCCACTCCTAACCCATCTAGAACCATTCACTGTGAGCTCCTCCCTCCCGTGTCACTCAGAGCCTCTGTTTTCATCTCTAATATCTCCATCTTTGAGGAGCAGCCAACTCCTCCTCCAGTTAGAAACACACACACACACACACACACACACACACACCCCTACACACACAGTGTTTGACTAGAGAGTCAGCAGATCTAGAGTCTGGCTTTAGCTTCTTCAAGAACATTCCCTGGGATCATGGATAAGTCACTTTATCATCTTGAGCCTTAGGTTCCTTATATTGAAATGAATGGGTTGGGACAGAAGACCCTCAAAATTTTCTCCAGCCTGAGGAATGTTTGACTTGATGTAAATTTTCATATGAGAGGTAGGATCAAATTCCCTAAATCCCACAATCAGGAAAGATACTAGTATTAGAACCAGGGAAGGTGGCTTAGTTTTCAAAAATGTTCCAAAACACCTACCACAAAAATATGGATGCCCAAAATTAGCCCTTCCACCCCTCTCTAGTAGAATAGTCTAAAAGACTTCTATTTGGTCTCAAGCGTTTGCTCTCAACCCATGCTGTGTTGGAGCCAGATCATACAGACACTTGTGAGAGCCAACGGTGTGCATTTCTTCCCAACTCAGTGCTCAGTGACTTCATATTGGTAGCTGGACACTGATAATGGTCAGAATATTTGCACCACAGAAATCAGTAAATGATACAAATTAGGGATCTGTCTTCCCATGGAGAGTTGGTTTACAGCTCATGATGGCTCCCAATACACTATTCATTGTGATGGTTAACTTTGTGTGTCAATTTGACTGGGAAGTAAGTGGACAGCTGGTTAAACATTATTTCTAGGTGTGTCAGTGAGGGTGTTTCTGAAAGGGATTAGCACTTGGGTCGGTGGACTGAGTAAAGCAGATGGCCCTTCCCAATGCGAGTGGACATCACTCAATCCATTGAGGGCCTGAGTAGAAAAAAGGCAGAAGAAGGTTGAATTCACTCTCTGCCTAAGTGAATGAGCTCAGACATTGATCTTCTCTTGTCTTTGGTATTCCTGGTTCCCAGGCCTTCAGGTGTGAACTGGAATCTACACTATTGGCTCTCTAGCCTTACAGCTACATGACTGGCTTTCCTGAGTCCCCAACTTACAGGTGACAAGGCATGGACTTTTCTGCTTCCTTAACCATGTGAGCCAATACCTTATAATAACTAAGTAGATATACAGATATAGAAATATAGACATAGATATAGATATATATAGCCATTATCTTGAGGCAAAACTCCTTGTAGACCTATCTATCTATCCATCCATCCATGTATTCTATTGGTTCTGTTTCTCTAAAGAACTCTGAGTAACACAGTCATAAAAATTCCAATGCCCACTTCTTAGTCATCCTCATACCCTAGTGGAACCCTCATTGCCAAGAAAAGTTAAGAATTTTCCAATTTATAAATCTTTTTCTATGAAACATAATTTAAATAAAACCCAAAAGAAAAAAAAATCAGAGAAAAAAAAGTAAAGAATACCAAATTCCTAATTCTGGGTCAACCCTGATCTCTCTAATACTCTGGCTGCAAAGTCCTTTCCTCTGGGATCACTTCTCCATCAACTAAACAAGGTTTCACCCCAGACTGAAGTTTCTGCCTCAGATTCACCAGAGCTTCACCACAGCCTCACATTCCATTAAATGAGCTTTTTGTCTCCTTCTAATGGCAAAATTTAGATGAAGAATCATGGCTCTTTTCCACCACAAACCTTATCTGATGTTTCATTCATTTAGGTAAACAGATTTCTAGCTGGGGCTGCCAGCAGTACTGAGTGCTGGCCAAGTTTGGCAGACATTAAGGGTTCTTCTCCATGTTTTCAGCTCCAAACTGGCCATAAAATCTCTCTACTCCCCCAAATCCACCAGGCACACAGCCATTCCTGCCATGCTCCTGAGTTTATTGATCCACCATCTTCCCTGCTATAGGCCCTGTGCCCACCTTGCACCTGCCTGCCCTGGTTCAAGCCAGGGCATCATTTGTGTCAGCCGTCTGACTATCCTCATGGGTCACTTCAGACCCTACTTCCCACATATTGCTAAAGTAGGGAGAGCCTTCACTCCTCAGTTCAATTCCTAGAAATAATGGCAATTGAGGGGGATGGGAAAGATCAAGGATACGTGTTGATGGAGACTTTTCCTGTCCCAGAATTTCAGTTAAAGGCCACATCTTGGAGATGAAAAAACCAAAAAGCTATGCTAGGTACCCCTCATACTAAAGAGATCTATTCATGGTTAGGCATCATGAACTGGGGATCAGCCATTCTTCGGCATGGTTAACTAAAATGTGTCCTTCCCTGAGAAGGGGAGCCAACCAGCAGGTGCCCAAACCGAAGCTCAACTGGAAACAGAAATGCTAGTCTCTTTCTTGCTTGTATCCTAATCTCTGCCACTTGGCCCCTGTGAAGGGAAGGCACACCTCTTCACCCCTACAATTTACCACTATGAATATGGCATTGCCAACCAAGATAACTACAACTTCCATTTTTCCCCCTTTCATTTCTCTTTTGGTGGTGATAAGACGTAGGTAAAGGGGATGGAGTGGTATTTTGTATCTAAGACTCAAGCATTGGAGGCTTCCCTTGGCCAACTCCCTGTTGAAGGCAGGGATACTAATTTAGAACCTTTTGTTTTAACTTTGGGCCTTGGTTGAACTTCTCAGAGGTTACAAAGTTGTACTTGGCATTCTGTTATACACAGTGACCTCAGGCCAATGATGGGCCAAGTTATGGAAGAGAGATGATGCCTCCTCTCTCTTTCTTGGTGCCCAATGGCCTCCTACCACACCCTCTGCCACGTTACTGGATGCCCTTGTCCTGCCTTCCTCAACAAGTATTCTATTGCTCTGTTCTTTGACTCACATCCTTCTTAAAATATCCATATTCCATGACTTCACTCATATGAGGGCTTTAAGATACAAAACAGATAAACATAAGGGAAGAGAAGCAAAAATAATATAGAAACAGGGAGGGGGACAAAAACATAAGAGACTTAAATATGGAGAACAAAATAGAGGGTTGCTAGAGGGGTTGTGGGAGGGGTGATGGGCTAAATGGGTAAGGGGCATTAAGCAATCTACTCCTGAAATCACTGTTGCACTATATGCTAAATAACTTGGATGTAAATTTAAAAAATAAATTAAATTAAAAAAACAAAAATTAAAAATATCCATATTCCATTCTCCCAGGGCTCTGAGCCCTGGCACTAAGGTGTTCTTGGGGTTTAGCTCTCTAAGCTATGATATTTGCGTTTTAACAGAGATCTTCTCCCAAATGTAACAGAACAGCCCAGAACGTAAGAATTTTAGGCACAGTAACAGGTTAAGGGGCAGATATGTTTGTAAGTAAGATGGACTTCCAGTGCCTTCCCAATGAGACCACATGGGTAATAATGAGAGGTCGAGACAAACCTAACTGTCATTTACAGAGAACTTATATTGCAGAAAAAACATCACCCTTTTCCATCTGCTTGCATCCTGTGAAGTCTCATGGCAGCAAGTTACTTATTAAAGGCTCTTTAAACTCATTGAGGAAATTTCTCTGTGATGATTCATAAGTAACTCACAAGACACAAAGAGCTTATGAAAAAAATCACTGGATTAGATCCATGAAGTAAAAATGTATTTGAATTGGATGAAAAGTTTCTCTGGCCTCTCCTGAAAGCACTGTGACTGCTTATTACAAGATATGGAGTGAGGAGTGGTCATGCATTGTGGACGGGGATCAAGTAGGGTGACCATATAATTTATTGTCCAAACTGGGAGCTACTGAGAAAGAAGAACTCTAACATACTTATGCTGACACAAGAGTTTTAAACTGGGACTGTCCCAGAAAAACCAAGACGTAGGTCATCCTATTTCCTATATGTTGCAATTATAATGCAGTAATAACTTGCATGCCATGTGGGTAATCATTCTACCCATACTGCTTTATCAACTCCGGGGTCCACTTTAGCAACTGGAAAGGGGCTGGTAATGGGAAATAGCATGCAAAGCTCAAAATAACCCACTTGGATGTTGCACCAATGTCAACCTACTAAACCTTTTCTAGATGCTTACACTTACTTTCTGTATTTTTCTCTTGTCATGGACCACACTTCGAGCCCTGCATGTAGTATTTGAGGGTCCTTGTTATACAAAGGAGAAGTGAAATCTCTTCTTAGTAGAGATTATAATAAGAGGAGAGCTGAGCCCTGGTCTCTTGGGCATGAAGTGACTGTAAGGAGGCAGATACGTTGCTTTCAGAATGGTAGAAGGATAAATCAGAACAAAGTCTCAGAAGCCAAACATTGAGATGATTTTTAGTGGCTACACCAGTCAAAGGAAATATGGAGTTGGCATGGAAAGAACAAAGGGAAAAATCCAAAATGTCAAGGAGAAAAAAGGTAGGTGTTGGGAGTATGCATGTTCAGTGGAGGTAGGGTCTGTGGAGGTCCCTCTCTTTTCAATGTGCCCATCACCGTCCAAAGATGACTGCCCTCACACATGATTATTCACTTTCTAAAAGGAGGCACATAAAAGAGAGAATTTAGAAATGGGAACAACTCCAGGACATTCAAGTGTGTCTATAAATCAGCCCCCAATTCTCCAGCTGCCCTCTTGTCCCCTACTGTTGGCAACAATATCAGGACAATAGCTATGGCCCTGGGGACAAGAGAAGCTGCTCAGAAGAGAGAGCAGAGGGAAAGCTGACAGATATAGTAAGTGAGGTTCACTGCTGTGCTTTTCATTTCCAGGTAACTGGCTTACCACAGGACCATTGTTTCTGTCTTATAACCTGAATGGTCTTTTATGGTTCACAAACACTTACAGAAGGCTTCTAGGCCATGGGGATATTGTTCTAGCTGCCAGAGTTGAGACATAGTCACTGATGTGTTACAGGGACCCTTGCCATCTCTATCTACCAGCTTTGCAACTGAGTTTGCAAAATGGAGATGTAGTCTCTCTATATAAACTTAAGTCGGTGGTTCTTAGCCTTGGTGGTAACTTGAAGCTCCCTGAGTGACCATAACCTTAAGAACCAGTGATCAACACCTATTGTTCAAAGTAATCCAGCCTCCTTCTCTAGTCTCTCTTCCTTTTCCCCAAGCAGTTTCATTTTCCGAGGCCAAACCCCAAATACTGGGAGAAAGAAAATTAGAGTCTTTATCACTTACCAAGCAACCAAAGGACTATGGGTACAATCTGTCTCAAGATAATCCTTAGATTTTCCATAGTTCCTACTTTATAGAGACTTGTGGGCTCTGAAACAATTTATCTGAACTACTTATGAAGGCCTGGTATCTAAAAGGGTCAGACAAACCCAAGAAGGGAATAAGGGCACAAACAGGAAGGGGAGGAAAAATACTTATAGGGTAAAGAGACCAGAGATAGAGGCAGGAGTAAGTCACTTCCCTGGATCTCAGGATGTTGTCACCAGGCAGCCTGATTGAAGACCTATGGAAAAGAGACTTGACTCTCCACAGACCTTCTCCCCTTTTTATTACTAGAACACATCAAGTTTTGGCTCCTCAGCTAAAGACTACAATTCCCAGCCTTCCCTGCAACTAGGTGTGACTCTTTGTCTAAGTTCTGCCCGATGGAGTGAGAGTGATATATGGAATTCTCGTTGGACACTGAAATGGGAGCCGCTTGCCCATCACTTCTTCCTTCTCACTGGCTGGGGCAGGTGGATATATGGAGCTTCTCCTGATCATTCAGGTGGGGAGAACATTAGTGGGATGGTAGAGTCAAAGAATGGGATCAGTGCCTTTATGAACACCAAAGAGCTCTCTTGCCCCTTCTACAATATAAAGACACAGCGAGAAGACAGTTGTCTATGGAGTGGACTGTCACTAAACACCCTCTGCTGGTGCCTTGATCTTGGACTTCCCAGCCTCCAGAATTGTGAGAAATAAAAGTTTGGTTTTCTTAAAGCCACTCAGTCTATGGCACCTTGTTATAGCAGCCTGAGAAGGCTAAGCTATTTGTCTTTTGATTACATGGTAATCTTTGCTTCCTTTTTTCTCTTCTTTGTTAGGTATTAATGGAACCTTAGCAAATGTAGAAAGGGTGTTTGGGATAGGCAATCTCCCAGTGTACTGTGCTGAGTTACAGCTGTTTCTAGACTCCAAGAGAATGAAATACACAGGCTAGACAGACTGGACCCAAGATATTAAAAAATATTTGAGGCAGGAGAGTAGAGGACAGGATCCAAAGCACAACCCAAGCAGAATTTTCTCTCCCTTCTTCCTGCCTCTTTGAGACTCAGAGAAACAGATTTTTTATACTCCATCTTTGAATTATAGCTCATGATCAAGAGAAATGAAGTGATTCTCAAGGGTTGAAGTCTATCGGGCAAACTTCAGGCACACATCATAGTAAATGGAAAGTCTGTATTAATCTGTCCACATTAACCATAAACAAGTTATTTTTCATTAATGGCATAGCAACTATGCTAAGAAACTTCAAGAAGAGATCAAAAAAGGAGGAAAATTTATAGAATTACTTATACTAGAATACCCAGAATATATAAAGAAGTGTGAAAATCAGTAGCAGAAAGAGTAAAAAAAAAATTGGCAAGAGTTTAACAAGTACTTTACAAAAGGAAACATTCAAATAACTCAAGGAAAGGTATTCAATCTAATCAGACATCAGGGAAATGCAACTTAAAACCATAATGATGTATAAGTATACAACCACTATTTTGGCAAAAGTTTAAGAGTCTGGCAATACCAGGGGACGGCAAGGATATTGAATAATATCACAATAAAACCGCCGAGGTGCTATGTAGATTGGTACAAACATTTTGGAAAGTTATTTGACATTATTAACTAAAATTGAACATGTGCGTAACCTGTGACTTAACTTTCCTCTGGGCGGTGGGGATATCCTATCCTTTAGAAATGTATCTACCAGTACATATGTAAGAGAATGTTCACAGGCAAAAACTAGAAACACACCAAATGCCCACTTACTGTAGAATGGATAAGTACATTATCGTATGTGCAGTAGCATACTGGCAGATGTTTAACAACAGGAGGAGAAAGCTCTGATTTATAGCACTTGCCAATTTCCAGGATATAAATATTCTTACTATGGCCAATTTCAGGATACCAACATGGTACCAGCTAGCTTGCAAAATTCCTTATCATTTACCCATCAGAGGTACCTGCCGGTTCTAGTACATCATTGAATAGATACATACTTTGGAATACTATTCAGTAATAAAAATCAATGAACTATAGCTACACGCACTGACATGGATAAATCTCACAAATACATAAAGCACGATTCCATTTATACAAAGTTCAAAACAGGCCAAATTAAATCAGGATGCTGAGGGGTAGACATGTAAGTGGTAAAGTATCGAGAATAGCAGGGCAGGGATCACCTTGGGAATGACGATGTTGTGAACTCTAGGGGAACAAGGGGATTCTGGATGGGCGAGATCACGTGGTGGACACTTAGGGTGCCGGCCATGTTCTATTTCCTGACCTTGGTGATGCGGGTATTCTTCTTACAGTTATTTGTTAAATTCTGTGTAGAGGTGGTAAACATCTTTACGTACACAGGTTAGCATCAGTGGTGTACTGGAGCCAACTTGTGAGAGCCTGCTGTGTGGTCTCTCCCTACCTCCACATTCGGTGCTGCAAGTTGGTAGCTTGAAATCAGCTTGGAGGGACTCTTTACACCACTGTAACCACCCAATACAACAAATCAGGACTTTTTCTTTTCCTGAAGAATTGGTTTAATGGCACACCACTGCTTAAAAGTGGTAACACATTTTTTAAAAATATGATCTCAAAATTGGCTTATTTAGGCAGAGATGTTTTCAAGATTAAATGCTGTCAGTGATTCCAAGGCACTCTGCATTTAATAACAATTAAACATGACCAGATTCCTGCAATGAAAGAAAAGGCTTGGGAGTTAAAAGAAAATAATGGGTTGAAAGAACTATAAAGTGTTCAGGACTCTTAATTACTTGGTGTGTAACAAAAATCATTACATCGATGGTAAAATTAATGACCCTATCTAAGGGCCCATCATCGTTTCTTAATTTGGGGGGGGGGGAAGATTGAATTATTTAGTGGCCTGGACCTTAGGAATGGGGGACACCTGGGGAGGTGTATAAGGGGACTCAAGTCCCCAAGTGACATAAAATGGTTCTTTTAATTTAAATTTTAGTTAGTTAACATACGGCGCAATATTGGTTTCAGGAGAATTCAGTGATTCATCACTTACATGCAACCCCAGCTCTCATCACAAGTGTCCTCCTTAGTACCCATTACCCACTCCCATCTCCCACTATCCTCCCTCCACCAACCCATAGTTTGTTCTCTATCATTAAGAGTCTCTTGTGGTTTGTTTCCCTCTCTTCTCCTACCCCCTTCCCATATGTTCATCTGTTTTCTTTCTTAAATTCCACATGAGTGAAATAATATGGTATTTGTCTTTCTGACTTATTTCACTTAGTTCCATCCATATATGCTAGTTTCATCTACATTGTTGCAAATGGCAAGAGATCACTCTTTTTGATGGCTGAGTAATAGGACATTTGGGCTCTCTCCACAATCTGGTTATTGATTATACTGCTATAAACATTGGGGTGCAATGTACCCCTTTGAATCTCTATTTTTGTATCCTTTGAGTAAATATCTAATAGTGCAATTGATGGATCATAGGGTAGTTCTGTTTTTAGTTTCTTGAAGAACCTCCATACTTTTCTCCAGAGTGACTGCACCAGTTTGCATTCTCACCAACAGTGCGAGAGGGTGCCCCTTTCTCCACATCTTTGCCAACACACATTATTTCTTGTGTTGTTAATTTTAGCCCTTTTGACAGGTGTGAGGTGGTATCTCATCGGGCTTTTGATTTGTAATTCTGATGATGAGTGATGTTGAGCATCTGTTCATGTGTCTGTTAGCTATCTGGATGTCTTCTTTGGAAAACTGTCTATTCATCCCATTTCTTAACTGGCTGATTTGTTTTTGGGGTGTTGAGTTTGATAAGCCCTTTATAGATTTTGGATACTAACCCTTTATCAGATATGTCATTTGCGGATATCTTCTCCCATTCCATAGGCTGCGTTTTAGTTTTGTTTGTTTTCTTCACTGTGCAGAAGCTTTTTATCTTGGTGAAGTCCCAATAGGTCATATTTGCTTTTGTTTCCCTTGCCCTGGGTGACATGTCTAGTAAGAAGTTGCTCTGGCTGAGGTGAAAGAGGTTGCTGCCTGTGTTCTCTAGGATTTTGATGGTTTCCTGTCTCACATTTAGGTCAGCAGAAAATGTTCTTGATCAAGACTTTGCAAGATGGTTAAAGATATATTAGATCAGGAACTTTTTCAATCTGCCTTCACTTAATGGTCTTAGGAAATTTATACTAAAAATTACCTCAAACATTATACCATACCAATTCTTGAGCAATATTCTGAGCAGCTTTCTTAGTAATTATTTTTCATAACTTATAAGGCAGTGAAAAAACTATTATATATTTGTATGACTCTATGTTCTTAAATTTTTGTAGCCCTAACATAGGGCTATTCGGTATCCCTTATGTTTATTTCAGTTTTCCCAACAAATAGTTTAAAATTTTATTTTACATTAAAATAATCCCAGATCTCTTATGATGTAGAAGACGAAGAATTTCAGTGGTGTTCAAAGTTTATCTTACATTTCAGACAAGTTTTAGGCCTGTGAATGTCTTCTTTAGACAGTGAGTTGAGATCCCATCGAAGGCAGTAGGGAGGTATATAGCCATATTTAGTGGAAAATCTTCCAGTACTAGAGAAGGAACTCAATGGGAATTTTTTAAATTATAAAGTATTATCATTTCAGCCAAAATATGAATCTGAAAATAGATTTAGTTGGATGTTAATATCCTTATATGTAAACCTGAAATGTGGAAACTTTGACTGGAAATTATTGCTTTCATTGGGGGTGGGGGGTTGTGAAGAGTTGGGGTAGGAGAGGTCCCTTTGTGAATGTTTTTTTTTATTTTTTAATGTTTATTTATTTTAGAGAGAGACACAGACAGACAGAACATTAACACAGGAGGGGCAGAGACAGAGAGGAAGACATAGAATCTGAAGCAGGCTCCAGGCTCTGAGTTATCAGCACAGAGCCCGACATGTGGCTTGAACTCACAAACCAAACCATGAGATCATGACCTGAGCTGAAGTCGGATGGTTAACCAGCTAAGCCACCCAGGTGCCCCTGCGAATGGTTTTGATTTGCTTTCATGTAAGACCCAAGGACTGGACCATCAAAAGATCTACACAATATAACTGTAGGGCTTTGTTATTTTTCCACTGGCTCTTGAGAAGAGGAATTTGCCTGGAGTTTAGTGGGATGGGCATGCAAGTGACCCATGTATAGGAAATCTTCTATAGTTTCTGGTCATTGGGACCCTAGAGTTCAACAGGTGGCATCTGCATCACAGAGACTCTGGTTGTGGGATTCTCTCCAAGCTCTCACTTGCCCTTTCCTATTTTACCAGCCTAACAATCCCATACTGCTATTACTTGGCTTTATGCTTCTCAGCTCCCCATTCCTTTTGGCTCTATTGGGAAGAATCAGATTCTTACTTATTGTAACACAAGATAAAACAATGAGTGCATTCATTCATCACCGTATTTAATATCCATGTTGCCAATGGCAGTTCTACCCCAGGATAATCATGGGGATTACTGTCACAACATGTTTTCCAAGAGTTAGGAGAGAAAGAGAGGGGAATGCTCTGTCAGAACATACCTAAGCCAACCTAAGAAGAGGAATGACCTCCCCTAATTAAGCAATGTTTTTTTTCTAGAAATGTTTTTTTGTGTTTTCATGAAAGTAGTTCTAAATATAAAACTAGTGTTGGTTAGCAGCATGCAAATTTAGGTTGGCTCACATTTCTTTTAAATTATTTCCATCACAACTGTGGTAGACCATAGTGTGAAGATGTGTTGAAATCAACCACAGGCATTGTTGTTCTAGACTTAGTTCTGATATTCCATGCAATTGAAGACAATCAAGCTCAAACCATTTTCAATTGAAGGTGGTTTGTGGCAAGAAGAGTGTTTTTTGGAATTACTGGTGGAGCTCTTCAAAAACCAAAATATACATTCCAATCCAACCCTACATCTCAATCTTCTCAATCAGAATTTCTTGAAATACGTAATAGGCAATTTCATTTTAAAAAGTTGATTCTGAGATACATCTCTTGATAGTGAGGTATGTTAAATAGAAATGCTGATTTACAAGAGCTGGGGACAAGAGAATAAAGGAGCCTCCTCCCCATCCTTCTAGTAACTTAAAACATTCCACAAAGCCCCATTGTGGCTTCTATGAAAGAATCAAGAATCCCTACCTGCAAGAAGCTTATGCTTTGGTCAAGAACTCAAACATGAGACACATGAACAGGCATTTCATAGCACAAAGCAGAATGCAGCCACTCCTGTAGATCTCCCGCTCTCTCAGGAGCATAGTCATCCACCTGCCCACGGAGCCAGTGAATTTTCAGGTGTCACCTTGGTGAGGTTACTGGGGGTACAGTGGGTCAAGAGCATATGGATGAGTCATTCAGGCATCAGAAGCCCGTCTCTTCACAGCAGATCTAGAGGTTTCTCCCACTTTTGTAGTTGGAGAGGTGCACAGAGCCTCAAAGGAGGCTTCCTTTGAGCACAGCACTGTCTCTCTCACTCCTTAAATGATATACTGGGGACCTTCATCATCTCTTCTCCATGCAGAAGTCCTTGCTGGATGGCAGAGTGGGAGGCAAGGTGTTGTGTGCTCTCCCTGTAGACCTACTGAGCAACTGTGCAGTTCATTTTAGAGACCATTAGTAGGGGGGAATTGCCCCCTCTCTGACCTCACAGCCATCCTAATTTAGATTCTCCCTTCCTTAGGCAGTAATGCTCACATTTTGGGGATGAGCAAGAAATACATTTCCTCTTTGAATGGAGTACACATATGTTTGCTCAAAGTCCTTTCCCTTGGAAAACCACCCATATCTGGTCTATAGTAAAGCTGAGCAGCCCCTGTGATTTGGAGAGGAAGTGACCACCGCTCTGGTCCTAAGGGTGGGCATGTGATAAACACCAGAGCAAAGTGAGTATTCACCTTCCTTGGCTACAATGATTCAGTGAGAGACCTGTGGCTCAAACCAGAATAATCTGCCTTCCCAGTTTCTGAAGCTCTCAGAGAGACTTTCTTCCAGTGGGATCAAAGGCCATTAGGGGGGCTTCTTTCCTTCTCTTTAGAAAGAACTGGATGGAGAAGAGAAGAGTAAAGAAATATGGAGAGAGGTCCCTAGATACATCTGAACACAGCCCAAATACATGGACTGGTGGTCCATGTGGTGGTTTTGGTTTTTTTTTCCTTGAATTACTTAGAGTTAGGTATTGTCATCTATAACAAAAAGTTCTGATTAATGTATCTATTACAGTCACCAGATTTATCAAGTTAAAAATACAGGATGCCCAGTGGAATTTGATTAATTTCTTAGTGTAGGTATATCCTGGACGTTGCATAAGATACCCTTCTACTAAAAAAAAAAAAAAAAAAAAGTCTTTTTTTCCTGAAACTCAGATTTAACTGAGTGTTCCATATTTTGTCTGTCACCATTATCTGGGATATAGAATCTGTGTCAAAAGCATTTTAAATCCTTTGCTCAAAAGGGAAGGGATCAGTCACCTCATGGATTTGCCCTTAAAGAACACAGAGAATAGACAAGAAACATTCCTACAGAAGCCACAGACAGAAGCATCCTAATTCTTTGTTCTCCAGGTTATTCCTGCTTTGTATTCACCAGACAAGGGCAGTAAGGAGTTTCAGGGTCGGGCTATTTAATCCTCATCAGATCCAGAAATGCTTCAGCTGTGCCAGCGAGTCTCACTTTCCCTTACACTAGAATCATCTGAGAAAGCTTTAAAAATTCCCAAGGCACAGGTCACAGCCCAGACCAATTACATCAGAACCAGCAAAGACTCACACGAGTAATTTCAATGCGCAGCCAGGCTGAGAACCACTGGGTGAGGCCCATAAGAAGATTCGGGCAAATTGCAAAAATTCAAAAGTGAGAAAAGTCATCTTCAAGCCACCCACCCACACTCCAAGGAGCTACTGGGAATGAGCAAATCACCGCCAGATGGGAATTAGCTGAAATGCAGCCCGACTGCTTGGACACCGTGGCAGCCACAGAGCACTGGGTCCTTATTTCAGGCTTGCCCACACGTGGTGATGTGGCCAGCAGGAGTTTGGGCCCCAGGGAAGCAGACAGGGAGTCCCAGCCTTGACTGTGGTCTGCTCCGGAACGAATAAAGCATCGGAGAGGACAAGTTTCCTGCCTACACTCAGTTCAGTGCATGTGCCCAGAGCAAAGATAAACCACATTCTCAAGCTGACGGAGGGAGGGGACAGGCGCAGCAGGTTGGGGGCAAGGTGACCGAGATGAGCTTCTGTGATAACAACAGCATTTCTTTCCTGCCCCTTTCCCACTCTCAACCCACCCTTCAGGTAAAGGTCTGCTTGAGCACAGCCCTGCCAGCTCTGGGTTCTAGTTTATGGCTCTCTATTCCTGTACCTCATTCTCACAGGAGAACTTCCTCAGAATCACAGAAGACACCTGGGGAGAGGGCTCCTCAACTACCCCCAAGTCTGCCTCACCCAGTTTTTCACCTGCCAACATGGTCAACCCTATCATACCCTTACACCCTTAAGGGAGGAAATCAGGTGTATTCTCTAAGACCTTATTTGCTAGAGCAGTTTTAGGTCTGCAGCAAAATTGAGAGCAAAATACAGAGATTTCCACACATCTCTTGCCCCCACACATGCACAGTCTCCCTCCTTAACCAACATCCCCTGTCAGAGAGGAAGATTTGATACAACTGACGATCCCACATGGACACATCATCATCACCCAAAGTCCAAAGCAGACACTAGGTTCAGTCTTGGCATTGCACACCCTGGGGGTTTGGACAAATATATGACATGTATCCATCATTATAGTATCACAGAGTATCTTCACTGCTCTGAAAAAAGTCCTCTCTGTCCACCTGTTCATTCCTCCCTCCCAGCTAATCCTTGGCAATCACTGCCTGGCCATGTCTATTCTTAATTAGGTCCTCAAAGCCCCTGGCATCTTTCTAGCCATGCTGAATGCATCAGATACACCCAATTGGCCAACTGAAAGGAAACATCTGGAACTGTCTCTGATTAAATTGACTTGGAACACAGCCTCTTCTGGCTGTTATGAATATCACCAGGGGGCCAGGCATGGTTAAAACTGAATACTGGGTCAACATCCATCCTAGTGGTGGGATGACATTATGTTGACCCTAAGATGACACTTTGCCGACACTGGGCAAAGTCCAGGGCAGGCTAGTGGACTCATGTCCCTAGTGGCTCCAAGCAGGTTCTGGCCATTTCCCAGAAGTCATTTCTGCCCTTCTATGCCAAGCTGGGATGCTCAGTTCTTAACCAATACCTTTCAAGTTTTTAATGTTTGTTTATTTTTTTGAGAGAGAGAGACAGAATGAGAGCAGGGGAGGGACAGAGAGAGAGGGAGACACAGAATCCGAAGCAGGATCCAGGCTCCGAGCTGTCAACAGAGTACAACAGGGAGCTCAAACCCATGAACCGTGAAATCATGACCTGAGCCAAAGTCAGACGCTTAACCGACTGAGCCACCCAGTTGCCCCTACTTTTCAAGTTTTAAAGCCGTTCTTCCTGGACACAAGAGGAAAGACAAACAGGATAAAGCAGTACAAGGAGGGTTCTGAACCCTACCGCAGCTGGGCCTCAAGGTAAATGTGGAAAAGCCCTACCTTCCAGGAACCCCGCCTCTCACAGCCTTCATGAGCAGGTTCATGCAGACACGGGGCTGGTGACACATGCTTAGTGAGAGATCTGTGACAAGTCTCCTCCTGTCCTCTGTCCTCTGTAAGCAGGGAAGCAGACCAAGTGTCCAGGCAGTTCCTAAGAGGGACCTAAATCTGGCAGGCCAATGACCAGCCAGAGGGAGAATGGAGTGTGGACAAAGGGAAACAGAACCAGGACAGCAGAGACTAGCAATGCCCAAACATGTGTGCTCCAGGGAGTGCCCCGAGGTGAGCGGCATTATGGGATTGCGGGCATTCATCCAGCACACGCAATTGGCAGAGAGGCTGACCCGCTAGGAGACACAGAAGGCGTCCCATTGGCTGGCCCGGTAATTTGGTGATTCATTAACTCATCCAACAAACAGCTGTATGGTGCTGCCCGGTGTGTGCTGGGGATAAAAGTGTGAGTGGAAAAGTCACAGCCCTTGCCCTCATTCATTCATATCCACCCTCTGCTATTGCCATTTGTAACCAAATAGGGGGTAGGTAGGGAGAGACAAGGGGCTCCCAGAGCTCACCCTCAACAGGGAAATTAACCTGGCAGCTTCCTCAAGTGATTCATCAGTAAGTCTGCTCAAAGTGTGAATCTGTGGGAGGATGTTTTTAAGAGCATTGCAAGAATTCACTGTCACTTTAAAACTGTTCAAAACCATCTCACTTCCTGTGATAAAAAGAGGATTGCACACATTCACATTTCCCTAGGGGCCGGGATGGTCGGGGTGCTTTGGTTCCCTTTAGCCAGGTCTAACAGTTTTTCTCACTGTAGAGGGGACACCCCCCACCCCCACCGGAGCACAGATTAATCTTTCATCTTCTCTGCTTTTAAAGACAATAGAAGTTTCCAGTTATTTCATAGTAATGTGGGGGCCTGGGTATCACGGTGGAATCACAGAAGGTAGTTTCTTTTAGGAAATGAGACGATGGGGAGAGCCATGTAGTCTTGAGAGAGATAGAAATGGCTGATCCCTGTGGCCCCTGAGTCTTCAAGTTCAGGGTGCTGGAATCAGCCCTGCCCTGCAGTCCAGAGCCAACTTATTTCTCCTGGGACTGTGACATGGGTGGCTCAGGTGACAGAGGACTTTCTATGAAGAGCAGCAGTGGAAGGGTTGTGGGCTGACACTCAAGGGCTTCATTCGCCTGTAGCCTTCAACTTCAGACACTCAGCCGCTGACTCTTCTCTAAAGCTTGGCTGGGCTCCCGTTGGGGTTCCTTCCAAGAAGCAGGGCTCCTTCTTGGCTTTACTGCTACATCTGCTCTTTGGAGGCGATGGAATTGGAAGTTAAAGAGGTTTAGCCCAAAGATGCCATCTGATTTGGCTGGAGGCAATGCTGAGGAGCTGTGACTTGTGTGGGCAGCCACCCTCCTGATCACGAGCTTCTATACTTCATAGGCAGCTGCCCCGGGCCAGCCGCTATAGGATTCCCACCTGTTGGCTGCTGCCAGCAAATTGAGAGAGACTCAAGAAAGACTGTCAAAGACACATATTCTAGGGCCTGGTCATTCATGGTATAGTCTTCAACCAGCAGCACCTGTGTCTCTTGGGAGCTTGTTAGCAATGCAGATGATCAGCCCATCCTGGTCCTGTTGAATCATAGCCTGCAGCTCAACAAGGCACCTGGGTGTTCCCTGTGACCAGTTCAGTTTGAGGACTACTGCACAAGGGGACATCTTTGCATCTCAATTCTAGCACAGATGGTTCTTATTCCGTGTAAGTGTTTTATCTGTGTCCCTCTCTCTTTTCTTTCTTCATTTTCCTTTTGGCTCCACGAGGTCACAAGTATCAATCAGCACAATGCCTGCTTTACTCTAAGGTCCTTTGGTTAGAAGGTTTGACTCAACGTAATACGTTTGAGTTTTCAAGACAACCACTCAGAAGTCTGGATATTTATTCCTAAGTAATTGCCCTCCCACTAGGGGATGTGATCAAGGGGTCTTGGCTATGGTCAAGGATAGCAGACTGGTTGCAAGGGTTACTTAATTCCTATATCCTCCAAGCTTTGCCTATAGATTGATGAAATAGGTCTCCTACATGTATTTATTATTGCTTAACAGACACAGGTGCCTCTGAGGAGTAAAATACAAACTCAATTTTTACAGCTTTATTGGGGTAGGATTGATACACAAAGGATGGTACATACTGAGTGTGTACAATGTGATGAGTCTGGACTTCTATAAACACCTGTGATACTGGGGCACCTGGGTGGCTCAGTCGGTTAAGCATCCGACTTCAGCTCAGGTCATGATCTCACGGTCCGGGAGTTCGAGCCCCACGTCGGGCTCTGTGCTGACAGCTCAGAGCCTGGAGCCTGTTTCAGATTCTGTGTCTCCCTCTCTCTCTGACCCTCCCCCGTTCATACTCTGTCTCTCTCTGTCTCAAAAATAAATAAACGTTAAAAAAAATTTTTTAACACCTGTGATACTACCACCACGATCAAAGAACAGACATTAAACACCTCCCAGAGTCCCTTTGGGGTTCTTTTTTGTTATTTTATCTTTGTTTTGGTAATAACACTTAGTATGAGATCTACTCTCTTAGCAGCACAATGTTGCACAACAGGTCTCTAGAATATATTCATCTTGCTTGACTTAAAGTTTATACTCATTGAATAACTTGCCATTCCCCCCAGGCCCTGCCAACCGTGACCATATTTTCTGCTTCTGTGAATTTGTCTATTTCAGATCCCTCATAGAGGTAGAATCCTGTGGTATCTGTCCTTCTGTGACTGATTCATTTCACTTAGCATAATGTCCTCCATGTTGTCACAAATGGCGGGATTTCTTTCTTAAGACTGGGTAATATTTCATCGAATGTATATATCACCTTTTCTTTACACATTCATTTTTTTTTTTAATTTGAGAGAGAGGGAGAGAGAGGGAGCGAGCACAGGCACGAGTGGGGGAGGAGAAGAGAGAGCGGGAGAGAGAGAGAGAATCTTAAGCAGGCTCCCCACTCAGCTTAGAGCCCAATGTGGGGCTCTATCCCACAACCTTGAGATCATGATCTAAGCCAGAATCAAGAGTCAGATGCTCAACCGACTGAGCCACCAAGGTGCCCCTATACATTCATTTTTTTTTAAGTTTTTTGCATTGTGTCTTTTCTTAGCCAATTCTATTTGCTAATGTGCTGAGTTCCATGAAAAGAGGCCACATTCTTCAACGGTTTGAGGACCATTGCTCTAAACAGTCTGAATCCCCAAGCTCCCTGGAGTGCTTTAATTAAGAGACAGGCATTAGTACATATTTTTATTCACTTATGACTTTTCAAAAAATTTAAGTGTTTATTACAAGTTAAAATATATAGGGGCACCTGGGTGACTCAGTCAGTTAAGCGTCTGACTTAGGCTCAGGTCATGATCTTGTGGTTCGTGGGTTCGAGTCCCATATCAGGCTGTGTTGACAGCTCAGAGCCTGGATCCTGCTTTGGATTCTGTGTGTCCTCTTTCTCTGCCCCTCCCCTACTCATGCTCTGTCTCTCTCTCTGAATTAAATAAACATTAAAAAAATTTTTTAAGTTAAAATATAAACACTGACCCATCATTTTACCTTAGAAATAAAGTCTTTGAGGAACTTTTTGCACCTGGATTATAGTGATGGTTGTGTAACATGACCTAGAGGGGCTCAAGGGTCATTGGCAGGAAGGGTAGAAGGCCGATTGGCTGTATTGGCATTACTTGGGGTCATGTAAGTTTCCAGTTTGGATTTGGCCAAGTCCCCAATAACAACCACCCCAACAATAATTCTCTCCCATTTAGATCTATGTATTTTTGCTTTGCAACTTTTCAGTTACAACAATGCTTAGAAGCCAAGGATGTGGATAAACTAGACTTAAAATCAGATTTTCATACTGTGTTACAAAAATAGTAGCCTGCTAAATCACATTGATCTAACAAAGATAAAACTTTCTTCTGTCGAAAGTGTTTCTTTTGTTTTGATCTTGCCTTTTTGATTTTTCCCTTTGTGTAGGTTTTATAGGTTCATAGGTACATATGATACTACATGCCTATAATTTCCAAATATATAAATATTCATATGTTTGGAGTGCTTGCATGCTCAAACAAATTTATCAGAAGGGTGCACTATCAAACCTGTTTAGAGATCACAGAACTAGATTAATGATACCTTACTGTCTTTTGTCAACAAATGGATCAGAAAAGTTCTTTTGCTGCAATTAGTTAAAACCAGTGTCATGCTACCACATTCTCCAGGCCTGAGTCATCCTTGTTAACATTCATATTTGAGCTTGTTAATTTAACACCAGACTTGGAAAGAAATTACAGTAAATGTGGGTTTCATAAGTCCTAGAAACAATTCTACCTCACGCTCTTCCTTGCCTCTGGGCTGGGATCCAAGTTTGGAAAAGCCTGAAATTCACAGGTTCATCTGAGATCCTTCTCCACGTTTCTCAGGAAGCAAATGGGATACACTTGACATGGCAACAACCTTTTCCAGGCAAAGAGCAAAACCCAAAGAGAGGCACCAGAATCCAGTGCAATCATGACATGAAGATTCAGAGGTGTCTGAGTGTCAGAGAGTTCCAGAGCTTGAAGCTGCCTTTGGGATCCATCACTGTATAATTGAGGACACAGAAGGCCAAAGATTCACCCAAGATTATGCAGCTTGTTCGTGGCATGTCTGAGACCATGACCAAGTCTTTGGGCTCCACTTGAGGGGACATCAGAGGGTTTGAGAGCTCAGCGTTAATGCGGGGTAGTGGCACCATGAGAAACATGGGGAATTGTTGGCTTATGATGCCAGATAATGTCTGGTGTTCCCTGATCCCAGCTGGTGATTTGATAGCAAGCTTCCACACACACTAGCTCAGTGCCTCTATGTGGGATCCATTACAAGGGAGTCATGGAGCCCACCTGCCTGGGAAAGGTTGCTTGGCATAGCCTGGCCTCTGGAGAGTAGGAAAGTTATTTGCTACCTCTTCAACCCTGGGTGACAGACACACACTCCAGCTCTCTCTGATCACACCTGCAGCTCCAGTACACACTGAAGGGCTGACAAGACAGCAATGAAAGGGGGTGGGGGAGCACGACGCTCAGGGAGGACTGAGGTCTGTGGGTATGTTGCTCACTGCCACACCCTAGTGCCTAGAATGGTGCCTAGCACACAGGAGGTGCTCAGGAAATTTTTGTTGAGTGAAAAAGGCCTCACCCAAGAAGGTGGGACAAGTGCAGAGGACCACGTTTTCAGCCCTCATCGTGCTGGGCTTGTGGGTGGCCATAGAAGCAAGAATGTAAGTCCAACCAAGAGAGTAGGCCAGGAAGGACCCAAGCAACAGTCCGGTAGTGACCCACTCGGGGGCTGCGTTATATCAACTGTTGGCCCAGGAGGGCTTGGTGAAAACTATTCTTGTTTTTATTCTAAAGCCATTACCCTCTGCTTAGCTATTGCCTTTCCTAATTTGCTCAGATGAGGGAGAGAGAAACTGGGCTGGGATCTGTGGAGAGCAGGTCTGCGCCCCAGGCCCGCCTCTGGCCCTTGTGCAAGTAAGTCACTTCCTCTCTCCGACACTCAGTTTTCTCATATATAAAGCAGAAATAATGATGTACACCATTTCCACTCACCTCATGGCTGTGCGAAGAGTGAATGAAAATTATCTTCAGACACTGGAAACCCCTCTGCACATGTGTGTTGGTTCTAGAGGAAGGGGCCACATCTGCTGGAGCCAGTGGTGGATTTTCGCCTGGGAGCTTGTTGCTGTTCCTCTACAGGTACAGGGATCCATGTTTAACTGGCCCGGGGGAAAACCTCCTTCCAGCCAGTCTCAGCGCATGGGTTTAATCTTAGCTAGCTAGGAGGACCAGCTGCTTCAGGGCACGACTTCATTTCCTGTCTCCCTGTGGAGCATCAGAACTCATGAGTTCTTTAAAAAGGAACTTGTTGACATCATTTGGTAGATAGCGTTTGCCTGTGGATTTGAGGTGTTTGGCCAAAGCTTATTTTCCTTCCGAGGAATTAAAAGCTCCTTGTTAGCACAAGTAGGAAATGCTGTGTCTTATAGGTTGAAGCTTCTCCTCAGAGCAGTTTGCTAATACTTTGGTATGTTGTCCTATATATATATTTTTTACAACAAATAAAAGACTTTAAAGACATTAATTGTAGGTATGTAGTTTGAGAACACCATGGTTCTTTCCAACATCAAGTGAGTCTGTCCCCATACTGACTGTCTCTTACTGCTCATACTTGTACCCCAAATCTGAGTCCAGATCCTACCCCCTCTCCCAGTCAGCAAGGGTGACTGAGTGGTTGTTGAGTGGACCCCCAGAGGGAGTATGCTATGGCAGGCAGCCTTCTAGAGGCCCCAGTGATCCCCACATCCTGTCACTCACACCCTTGGGTAATCCTTCTTCTAATGAATAGAATATGGCAGAAGCAGTGGGGTATCATGTCCAAGATTAGGTTATAAGAAGACTGGTTTCCATCCTGGGTACTTGCCCTCTCTCTGTCCTCCTTGGATCACTCATGTTATAGGTGGTCCAATGAAGAGACCCACATGGTATGACGAGGAGGGAGGCCCCCAACCCAATAGTCTATGCAGCATCAAACCTGTCACAACCACATGAGTGAGCTTCAGAGCAGATCCCTCAGTCCCAGCCAGGACCTGAGATGTCCCAGCGCCAGCTGACAGCAGCTGGACAACATCTCATTAGCAACCTGGAGCCACAGCAACCAGCTAGGCCGTACCCCAACTCCTGAAGCACAAACACTGTGAGATAGCCAGTGTTTGCTACTGTAGGTCTCCCTTTGCACTATTTTGTTGCATAGCCAATAGATAACTAACACATGTGGAAAGAATTAAAAGCAGAAATGGTAGAGCTAGAGAAAGTAAAGAGAAGAGGGAGAGATAAGAGAACAAAGGAAGAAAGACGAAGAGTGGCTATGTCTCTGCAGGACAGAACACCCCCAACCACCACCATGCAGAGTGGTAAGAGCCTGGGTTCTGGCACCAGATGGCCTGCGTTTAAATCCTAGTTCTGTCACTGTATGAGTCTCCTTGAGCTGACGTAACAAAGTCCCACACGCTAGGTGACTTCAACCACAGAAATCGATTGTCTCACAGTTCCAGAGGCAAGAAGTCTGAGATGAAGGTGTTGGTATGGTTGGTTCCTTCTGAGGGTTGTGAGGTCAAAAATCTGCTCATGCCTCTTCCCTAACTTCTGGGGATTTCTGGAAATCCTTGGAATCCTTGCCTTGTAGACCTCTATTTTCATCTTTACATTGCATTCTTCCTGTGTGTTTGTCTGTCACTGTTCAAATTTCCCTTTTAAAAAGATAAAAACGTCAGTCATACTGGATTAGGGCCCACCCTAAAACCCTATTTTTAAATCAGGTCATGCTTTGAGGTACTGAGGGTTAGTACTTCAGTATATGAATTTGGGGGCGGGGAGGACACAATTCATCCCATAACAGCCATTTGCTAGAGGTATGTCTGGGAGAAGTCACCTAAGCTACCTCGGTCTCCTCTTCTATAACATTTAGATAATTATAGTACCCATACAATAAAGTTGTTATAAGGATGGAACAAGTTAATATTTGACAAGTGTTTGAAACAGTGGCTGGCACGCAGTACTATAAGTGTTTGTTGCATGAGTTACTCAATCTCTTATATCATGTGATACTAGGCACGAGAAATGGGGGGCTATCTAGTTTACAGCAGTTCCTTCAATGGCCAGGTCTGTGGGTGTCTTTCTGCTGTGTGTAGAAATGGTTCCTTGTCCCTCTCCACCTACATGTAGAATATAAGGGATTTTGCTGATGAGAGACAGTGAGTTCTGGAAAGCACAGTGGGAATGCCTCAGAGTGATGGGAAGAACAGAGGTTGGTTGAGATAAGAGGAGGCACCACGTGCTTGTTGAAGCTGTACCTGAAGGCTGGGGCTAGAGTTGACCCTGGGCCCTCAGAGGAAGATGGGTTATCACTTATGGTCCAGATGTGTTTCGTTGCAAGCTATGAAGTGTCTCAGCTCAAGTTAGCAGGATGACTAGGCTGTCATGGTTTTGCACTTGACCATCACTAAGTGCACCTTTCCCCCAGATATCCTGGTTCAGTTGACCTGGGCATCATTATTTTCAAATGGTCCCCAAGGTGATTCGAATACACAGGTAGGCATGAGAACCTTGAAGAGGCTCCTTCAGATCCCTCACTCCTTAAAGTGGGGTCCAGGGATCAGCGGCAGTAGGAACTTATTAGAAATGCAGATGCTCCAGCCCCAGCCTAGATCTGCTGGATAGGAGTCTGCATCTTGGCAAGATTCCCCAAGAAAATGAGTGAGAAGTGCTGGGATGTGGCTTTTTGAGCAGTGGCAGGCTGGAGGTCTCTAGCCAGAAGGATAGCTGAGGAGGAGAGGCTCTCCTCTAGGACAGTCTGACTCACCTGAGCCAGAAGTGATGCCAAGTTTCCCCCCACTTGCTGTGCCCTTGAGACATTCTTTCCTGGTGGGGATTACTGTCCAGATACAAGACAATTAATTTTAAAGACTTACTCTCTGAGTAAGCTTCTTTTCTGCCTCAAGGGTGCCATGTGACAAGCACCTTGGGCCAGGTGAGTACAGAAGTCAGCTGTTCTCCAGGTCCGTGCTGGGGAACAGCTGGCCCTCATTAGAGGGGTCTGTAGGTACGCTCTTCTATGTGAATGCTGGTGGCTCAGCATCCCGAGTGAATTTCTCCATGAGCTGACAGAAACAGTATGGCCCACATAAATAGATCTTGATGCACTCAAGAAAGAAGATGGAGTGTTGAAGCTAAGGCCATGTTATAGAGAGAGGAGAAGAGGGACAAAGAGGTAGGCAAGAGGAAAAGGGTTAATAAATTGGCCACGAGCTGCATTTTCCTGGCCCACTGTCTTTCTGGAAAGAGTCCCCTTGCTGATGGAAACATATTAGGTGGATGAGCTCATGCTAAATACAGTTCCTCTCAAGGGAGGCTGGAAGAAAACAAGAGATCTGAGACACTTTCTTGAAAATAAATCAGGAGCTTTGAAGATGGTCTGCAGGAAAACAGCAGATGACAGGGAAGTCTGCATGTCAGGGATGAAACTCTATGTGTATGAACAGAACTTTCCAGAGATAATAATCAGAGCAGGAGGATAGACTAATTAAAAAAAATCCAGCAGTGTTATGATTATTGTTTACATCTCTCATTCTAGATCAAATCCAGCTTCTGTGACATTTGTCCTTGAGACATGGAACAACAGAACAGCAGAAAACATATGGGCTGCTTACACAGTGACGCCTATGTCCCTTCTCTGGTTCCTCATTTGTTGGATGACATGTAGCACCAAGCGGAGCTATTAAAGATGAATTTCTCTTGGAGATGTGGAATGGACCCTAATAATGGTGATGTAATGTTAACTGATTTGATTGTGTCTATCCCCAACTCAATAACTGTCAGTGGTCCCCAGTTACCTACTAAATAAAGTCCAGATTTCATGGTTTGGAATTCAGTGGCCTGGACAAAATCATGAGAGGCGATGTGGCAGGATAGCCTTTGATCTTAGTCCCAGCTGAGTTGAATCAGCTGACCTTGGGAAAATCACTGAAAATTTCTGAACCCAACTGTGTACTAAGCACACCTTCTTTGTCAGGATCATGGTTAAATGAGATGTCAAATGGAGTGTGCTTAGCACTATTCTACAGCTCAGTAAATGATGGATACATGACATCATCATTACTATTCGTTATTGTTCATGATACTAACAACAAGCCTCCTCCAACCTGCCTTTCTCTCCCTGTGGCTTGCCCACACCTAAGGCTCCTGCCCAGGGAGATATGTACGATTCCAGCCACATAGTGTGTGTCCAGCTTCCATGCTCTTGCTCATGCCATTCCTATTAACTTCTTCCCATCAAACACTACCCTTCCTTCCAGGCTCGTTCCAGAACTCCGTTTGTCATGCAACCTTTGAGGGTAGGGTCCATGTCAGGTTTACCTTGTTTTTTTCAGTATACATAAAAATCCTTGAAGATAGCAGGTGCTCAAAACATGTTGAATGAATGAATGAATGAATGAATGAATGAATGAAAGCTTATCACAGGGTCCACCTAAAAGGCCTTGCAGGGAATGGGTGAGGGAGAGTTTGAGGGTTCTGTAGACACTGCAGTCTAATTTCTCTGCTCAAGGAGGTAAACTCTCCTTGAGACCCTTGCATGTGACAAAGGAGGCTAACACATTTTCCTACAGCTATGAAGCCACCTCATGTCTGTAAAGTGTTTTTATATGTACCAACTCTCTGCAATAGCCTCTTGAAGGCTCATGCTCCTCTCCTCCTCTCACATCTCTGGATGAACCCTCCCCCCATCCCCCAAGAGCCCGTGCCAGGTCCTGAGCTCTCAGCTGGCAGCTCTCCTCAGCCTTGGAAACCTGATAAAAGTTCTGGTTGTCCCACCACTCAGTCCGATGCCCCACGGTCTGCTGGGAACATGCAAGCCAGCAGGCACCGGACGGCACCCTTGTGTGGACTGGGCAGAAAAACAAGCACCCTTTTCCCTGCGCCAGGGTGCAGGGCCTGGTGTGGAGGGTGTGGACCAGCAATCGGCCCCCACTACTTACTCCCTCAACTGGAAGACCCTGTATGGTGGGTTCAAGAGCGTGTGTGTGTGCCCACACAGACACTCTTCATGAACAGCTAATATGACAGGGGAAATTATACACTCTAGGGGCTCAGCATAGACTTTGCAACCAAATATGTTAAAAAAAAAAAAAAGGAACTAATCACAACTTCTCTTTCTTGGTCTTTCTCAACTAGAGAGTGCTGGCATAGCCAAGTACATACATGCCCCCAAGACCACAACTAGCCCAGCCAGACGGCTCAGCACGCGTGTGAACTGAAGACATCCTGTTCTCAGAAGCTTTCTCTATGAAGTAGTTTCGTTTCAGCCGCTGTTCTTGGGGGCGTGGAGAATCAGGATTGGGGTGTACACAATCTGTACCCCCTTTTGCCATTAAGCTCTGTGCCTGCTGTGATCAGGCGTAGCTCTTTTCCGAAGGCACAATCCTGTAACTATGTAAGAAGTCTTTCCTTTTTCTTGTACTGTCGGCTCCTAAGTGCATTATGATCAATGATTCACAAGAGAATGTGTAAGACCAAATGTTAGCTGGAAAATATAGGAAATTTGGGGTGAACTTCAGTGCCTGGAGGCTAGGTAAATCTAGGAAGGACAGAGAAACTTGCTTGGTCAATGTGCCTGGAGCCAAGTACAAAAAAAAATTGACCTGAAACATTTCAACTCTAAGGCATTTATAAACACCAGCTTTCTGTCAGGATTCATTTTATACTTCAGCGCATTTGCTTTGGCTAAATTTTCAGTCACAGTTGGCAAGTCCTCTCTTTAATAAATCCTTACAAAGAGTTTTCAAAGGTGGTTAGGTTACCAAAGTTCTTTTTGGTCCAAAAATTTGCATCAACAATGTCACCTATGAACCCCCTGAATGATCCCTTTGCTTTCATATGCTTTATAGTTAGGGTCTGGGCTAAGAGACGCCATAATCAAATCAGAAAAGACTAGACGTCCGATGGTGTGCACCATATTTCTTTGGGGCTCACTTAGATCCACAATGGCCCATGCCGTCTCATCTGATATGGCTGCTGGGACAGCGTTAATTCTACATTTCTTTAACACACATCTGGTTCATTTCCCCCTGCAAATAGCCACTTACCATTTAGATAGGAGGAATTGTCTGGTCATCAGAGCTAGTCCCCACCATATGTTTGGTGACCTATGAAGTGCAGCCTCACCCCCCACACCCCCAAGAAAGAAAGATAGCAGGCAGCCTTCTGCTCAGAATGAATCTTTTTGGGGGCATGGAGAACTCCAAAGCTGTGCTGAGCAAAAATACAGGTAAAGGCGTGTGCCCACTCACCCCCTACTCAGAGAGGGGTTCCCAGAAATCAGATTTCCTCTAAGCAACTCAATATCCAGCTAGTGCAATTTGAGTTAATGGGCGCACACCAGCCATTTTCTGCAGCAGCAATGAAAAGGAGAGCTTTGTAAAGTGGGGCACCCTCCCTGGGTCCTGAAGCCAAGATCTGCCCGTCCCTTCCTGTCCCTGGCACTTCGGGCTCATTGGGCGGGTGACATAAAATATTTAGGGAACCCTATGTGTTTCCAGGGGTTCAAACTCCCTTCCCTCCAATCCAAACTCTGCAAAGAGGAGAAGAGAGCTGTTAGCACAACCCCCTCCTGCTCTTTATGAAGAAAACAAACCACATACATCTGAAGGTGATTAATTGTCTTTATTGGAGGAAAACAAGAAGTCATCAATCTCGTTATCATTATGATAGAAATCTTGATATGTGTACATGATTGTCAAGGCAGAGGATCATTTGCTACATAGGCCCATGAACAATTTTGCAGTGCCGCAAACCTAGGTGGGTTAAACTTCTTGCAGAGTGTTACATGCATGGAATAAATGCACAGTTTCCCTTCTTTGGGACGAACGTGTTTTTTATGGAAAAATTGAACCAATCACAAGCCTCATAATAATAGACGCAGGGACATTCCTGGATTCGTCGCTGTAAGCTTTTGGAAAACATGCTCGCTCGCTGGTGGGAGGGCTCCGAGAAGGGCAGTGACATTATGTGTAGTTGACTACAGCCAATTTAGAAATTGTTCCAAATTTTATTCTGGACGGAACGTGTCTTTTATGTTGTCCAACTTGAATGTGGCACTCAGCTAAATGTTCTCTGAAACAAGCCACCCGTCTTTTGAAACAAAGATGCTGTAGTCTCTCTGCTGTCATTGGATGGCATGTCATGACTCTGATGCCAGGGCCCCGGAAGGAGGGGACAGGCCTCTGTGTGTATGACCAATGTCCAAACAAGCGATGCGCTCCAGTTCCTTCCTTCTCTCTCTGCAAAGCCCGGCTGCCCGCCCTGCCCCGTCCCCTGCCTGTCAAGTGCAAGGCTGGCAGGACGGCCTGACAATCTCAGTCTGTCCAGATGAAGGTTTCCCTTTGAGGAGTAATTTACTTAGTGTTTGGGGCTTTGGGGTCCCTGGTGGTGACTCATCTCTATGACCGAAGCCTCACACACTCCTCTTTTTTTTTTCCTGTCCATAAGAAAATAAAATCACCTCTAAGTAAAATAATTCAGTAAATAATCAGAAGACATAATCACTGTATGAGAAGTTCCCTGGGGACCAAAAGGTTAAAAGTAGATCTGGCAAATGCAGAAGCAGCATTAGTACAAGGGGTGAACGGAACAGTTTGTCCCTTTGGTGTAGAAAGATACAGACACCGAGAAGCCATTCCACACTTTGTCCACGAAACCAGACCTGGCAGCCACATGCAGCGGGCTTGGCTGCTGAATGCACAGCCTTTGGGTTTGCAGAAGCGGAGCCCCCCAGCCCCCCACCCCGGAGCCAAAAGCCGAGCCGCTGCAGCCGCAGCCGCAGGTGGTGGGGAAGGCTGGCCTGGAAGGGCTGCTGCTCCTTCAGGTCGGGGTCAGCACGGAGCAGGCGGCGGGCCGGGCCTTGGCCGGCATGCGGGGCCGACTTCACAGTGGGGCCAGGCTCTTGCGCCCTGGCCCAGGCTGTGGACCGTGATGCACTTGGGGCCACAAGGACGGTAGGGGCGGAAGGGGGCCTGGGCTTCTGTCTTCCTCCTTCTCCTCCCTGCCCGCCGTCCACAGGAGAGCTCTTCAGGCTAGCTCATCTGCAGGCTGCCTTTCTTGGGGTCTTCAGGAAATAAGCCCCCTCCCCCTTTTCGGACTTTGTCCAATTCACCTTTGCTATCTCAACATTTTCAACTCTGAAAACCAAAGGGTTGGAACCCTTGTGTGCAAATATCAGGTACGTTTGCAGCCGGGTGCCCCCTCCCCACAAAAAATGGTGGGTTCCATACAGGTATACACTTTTTCTTTTTTTTTGAAACAAACTGAACAGTGTTTGGTCTGGAATGTGTTTAAGGAAAAGGCAAACTCTGCCGAGGGAGGGGGGACAGAACGCGGAATAGTACTGGTTCAGAAGAACATGCAAAGGTTTCGTGCATCGGTTGAATCAGAGGGCCTTCGTTTCATTTGCCAGAAGTGAGCGTGTGACCCTGGGAAAGAGTACATCTTAGCTCTGCTTATGAAATGGGAGGACCTGCCCTTTGCTGGCCCTTGCTTTCCTTTTGCACAGCCAAAGGAAACCCTGGGAGTCACACAGAGGAGGGGGTGTTGCTGGCTGTAACACAGAGGCAGTCACCCTAGCTCTCCTGTCTCCAGCCCTGGGGCCATCGTTCCTGCCTGGCCATGGTTCCTGCCTGGCTTCTCCAGTGCCTACCTAAAGCTCTGGGTGGGCTGCAGAGCCCTGGTGGCCAGAGCCTTAACATGCTGAGTCATCCCCACTGGATATGGTCTTTTCTTTCTGTTGAAAATTACTCATAGAATGTCAAATCCCAATGGGTAAATCAGATGAAGCTGTCACTCCTCGAGAGAGAGAGGGTCAACCCCCTTTCAGGAGGGGTCAGTTGGGCTCCCTCCCCTTTGTCCCTGGTGTTCTTGACCTTTGTTCTAAAGGGGAGTTCCCCTCTCCCACCCACAACCCATCCAGGATAGGCTGGACACCAAGGTAGGTAAATGAACAGGATGAGGTCAGTGCCGGGCAGGTAAATGAGTCTGAGGGTCATATGCCAAGTCCCTGCCATCAGACGGCCAATGCTTCCTAAGTGCCAGAGTCTTGCCCATTGAGCCAAAGCCATCTTGCTTTGCCCCACGGTGGACTACTGAGTTCCCTGGACATTGTGCTGACAGCTAGTTGGAGAGTGGGACCCTCTCAAAGGAGATAAGCTCTTGTGTGGGGATATGAAACTGCTCCCTGCTTGTGAGGTGGGATTTTAGAAGTGACCAGAATCATTGCCATAGTCAACAACACTAAGCCACACATGCTTTTTGGTTTTTTGTTTGTTTGTTCATTTGTTTTTTGGTATGCTTTCTACATGGCTCTTATCTTTAAAAAGGAGACATGAAGGGGAACATTATCCTGCTGTTCTCTTACGGGGTCAGAGGCAGTAGGAGATGGTAAGCCCTGCTGCCACAATGGCCATGCGCTGTCCTGGACTAGTTGTCAATCTATCTGGGCACCTTCTTCTTTTCCCAAGGGCTTTAAGTGGCCCTGTGTGCTCCCTGTAGGCATTCCCTGCCCTCTCAGATCCAGCTGCCTTTACCCCATCTCAACCCAATACCCCAGGCCGCAGTGTACTCGCTGAGGGAAAGCAGTGAGCAGTCCAGACCCCAGGGTACCCTGCTTAAGAGCAGAAAGCAGTTGGTCATGTGGGGGCTCTGTGTGGGTGAGCACTCACTGCTCATTTCAGACCAGTGATGGCTTTGCCTATTGCCTCACTGATGAGATGAAAAGTGGGGAAGAGGAGGAGGGACAGACAGGGCAGCTGAGAGAAAGACCACTCAAGGATAGTTCAAAATGTCATATTCAAATGAAAAAATAATCCACTAGCTCTGAGAAGCTGAGGAGACCAATGGTTGGGGGAGGGGCTGGGGTTGAAAGGAAGCCTGTGATGGAGCTGGTGGCCATCTGTTAGCCTCGGCCACATGCTGGCTTCCACAGTGAGTGGAAGCTGTGGGCACGTATGAAAGGCTCAGTTACGACTGGTGGGACCTGACTTCAGCGAGGGTCCTGGGATTTAGCCACCCCACTCGGCAGGTCTTAACAAAAGGCACATTCTGGGTTTATTTTCCTCTCTTCCTAAAACGATAGGAAATAACCTAAGTCCAGTGGCACTGAGACAGAATGGATTTGCCTGATGTCAAGTTCAACAGAGTTGGCTTTTGAGCTGAAACCAGTCCCTACACATCACACTGCGTTGTTGACACATTCCAGGCCAAGTGCAGCCACAGGCTCATCTGAACCACAAAGAGGGCGCTGGCCACAGGGCCTCATCTCCTGCCTGTTCTGCACGTCTTGGTGAGACATACCTTCAAACTAATTGAATAGAAGGTACACCCCAAATATCAGCTCTAGGAAATAATCTAGTCACCCATGAGAGAATTTGCCTTCAGAAGTTGCCCTCCAAATGCAACTGACTGCACCTAGTACAAGGTGCAAAGAACTGATAGCCAGTCAGGCACACATCACAGGTACCAGATTTGGGCACATTATCACCCCGTTACATCTAATTCCTTGTTTTCTTGTGCTGTAGAAACAAGAATGTTCCATTATACTTGTTCGTAAGCAACACCCTAATAAAGCCCCTGGAGAGAGACCACAGTTTTCTGATACTCTGTAATATTCATGCCATTTTCCTTCTGCGGGCATGGCATTGACACTTATCCAACTCACACAATACCTGCTTCTCAACTTGGTCTGTGGTCATTTTATAGACTTTTTTAGTTTTTTTTTTTTTTTTTTTTTATTAATCGTGAAGAGCGACAGCCTGATTTTCGCTCTGGATGCATGTGTGGCAGATGCCAAGTGGGATTCCTGCCAAGGGGTTGGGGGCATATGATGCATGTTGGGAACAGGGTAGACCAGCTGTCTGTCTTCCTGTCTGCTCTTATATGTACCTGCACTGCCATACTAATGGAGGCAGAATGGAGCTGCTGAGCCTAGAAACATGGTGTGTATGTGTGTGTGTGTGTGGGGGGGGGGTGGCTATCACTAAACATTTGGCCTGGACATAGGCATAGGTGTGGCTTGACCACAAGACGGCTTGACCAACAGGACCTGCCGAATGTGGCTAGCTATAGGAGAAGGGCAGGAGGACCATAGCCAGTAGAGTTGTTGGGCCATCAGGCAGACCTACAGGGACTCATGGCAGGCTTGAGGCTGATGGTGTGAAATGCAGACTCATGGTATTATGGTGGGCAGGGGGTCAAGGGAGGGCTTTTGCAAACCTAGCATTTGGAGCCACCTGCAAGCCTCTGCAAGACAGCATCCTCAAAGCCCCCTTGGGAAGTGGTTTGCCCTGGGTTTCACGCCATGCTCTACCCTGCACACCTATGCATCACATGGGTAAACAACGCTGCCCGCTTTGCCTGGGACATTGCCAGTTTTAGCAATGAAAGTTCTACTTCCCAAGAAGTTCTTAAATCCCAGGCAACTGGCACCTTTGGTGACACCACCACTACGGGTCTTTGGTTTTCAGACTGCCCCGGTCAGAGGGAAGGCTGCGAGTGCTGGCTGGCCATCACCACGCTGGCCAGTGTCCTGCTTGCCTGGCAGGTCACCTCTCCTTACCACCCCAGATAAATGGACTCTTTTCCAAGGCCACTTCCCTCTCCTCGCCTGGGTAACATTCATAGAAGAACAGGGTAAAAATCTGCAGAAACAACTTGTGTGAGTTGGAGGCCATTTTAAGTGTAAGATTAGAAATGCATTGTTAAAAAACAGAGAGAGAGAGAGCGCGAGAGAGATTAACTTTAAAACTGCATAGCTGAGAGCAGACTTTTCTGTGTTACCATCGTGAGAAATATAAGCTGTGTGAGACATTCCCTTTAACCAAAATGGCGTCTGGTTCCTTCTGGAAGGGAGGCTCTTATATCTTTGCTGGGTGGGCAACTCCTTCACAGCAAGTGAAGCCTCTGAAGTTTAGCCTTAGTCTTGGGGGAGCAGGCTTCTTTATTTCTGACCACTGACGGTGAAGGCCCCTAGGGTCTCTGGTTGGCCAGGGGCATGCTGGAGGGGGTGTTGGAAAAGGTCTTCTGCAGGTTCCCTCCCCAGGTGGCCCTGGAGACAAGGCAGCCTCACTGGACTGCTGAGTTGTTTTCTTAAAGAGCTGCCTCTCCAGGGAAGGGGAGAGAAGGAGGAAAAAATAGAAGTAAAGTGCACTCTTCGCCTTGGAGACAGATTCTCGATCCTCTTATTAGAATTTTTAAAAATACCTTTACATTCCCCTTGGAGGGAAAAAAACCAAAACTAAACACCTCTCTTAAAGGTTAACATAAAACTCAACTACTGATAAGCAAAAGATACAGGTCATGTGACTAAGAAGTAAAGATCAGAAGGGCATATTTCTTAAAGGGTAAAAAATAAAACCCTAATGCGCAATATTTACCGAGACTTAAATAATCCAGTTGAAACCTTTTTTGTCATTAATGAAAAAATACAACATAGACGGTTCCCCACACCTAGAAGAGCAGAAGTGACGACGGTTGGGAAAGAGGACGAGGGAGGTCCGTTCTATCAGAGCTTTGCAAGATTCGTATGTACAGCACCAGATCCTATCACGTCAGCTCCCTTGAGTCAGTACAGTTTGTGAGAAACGAACACTTCAGAATTGCAGTATAAAATATGGCCATAAAAAACTTCTGTCTTCCAGTCCTGTGCAGGAAGGCGCACCATGCAAGGTGGGATCACTCTGGAGCGGCTGGTGGCGCTGGCGGCCCCGCGGGGGCGGTGGGGGCCCCCTTCCCCGGCCCCGCCCTTGGGCCCCACCTCCAGAGCCAGTCACTTGCTCCCGGAGTGCACTGTGGTCACAGTGGCGGGCCTCGGTCTCCGCTCCGCCCCCACTCCTGAGACCCCGGATGAAGAAGAAATGAAACTACAGAGCGTGGAGGGTGCCAGACCTGCAAGGGGGACAGTGGACACAAGGGGGTCGAAGCTTCAGAAGAAAGTATTCGCTCCCCTTTCCCACTCCAGGGTTTGGGGGGATGGCAAACTCTTACACTCCTGTCTCTAAATGTTCACCTACCTGTAGAAAACCTTTGCAATGTGTCCTTGAAATGCTTTCTTCCTAGACACAACTCTTCCCTCCTGTTCTAGCTCTGACGCTGCTGACTGCTTTGTATTTGAACATGACATGGTTTGGCATCCGTAACAGGGTAGGTACCACTCACCGAGCACTCACTATGTACTAGGCTGCAGGCTAGGTGTTGAATACATACTGTTGTTTGTAACAGCCCCATGAGTAGAAGCTTGAGGAGTGAAGACAGAATGTGATCCCCCTGCCGACCCATTTCGTGTGTGGTCTGTACTCCTGGCTAAGGACCATCTGTGACACAGAGCACATCGAAATGGGGCCGTTTGCCTCTTCCTCCAATTCCAGCAGCCCCGGCCTAGAAATATTGCTCACACACCGCCCTACTATGCTCCCTGAGAGTATGCGGTGGCATCAGAAAACCCTGATGTGGGACGAGTGTCCTGGAGCTCAGCTCCAGTAGCATAGTTCGCGGTGACCTTTACAGGCTCCGACGCGGGGAGATCCATTAAATGTGGGTCTACCACAGCGTGTGGTTGGGTCAGGGGACGCGCATGGAGATTTCCAGGCAAAACGGCCGGGCTCACATTCCCAAATGAGATGGGATGACTAATTAGAGAGGGAGGGAACTCTTTTCTGAGGGTCATGGGATGGAATGTGATGCCCAGAGGGGGACCAAGCTGAAGGGTTCTGGTGATCAGGGAGATGAGGGCCAACAGGGACCATCAAGGCAACTGGCCTGAGGGGGACAGAAGCCCCTGAGATGGCCTACTATGGGATTAAGATAAATAGACCAGGGAGCAGTGGGGAGTAGGGGAGAGAAATAGAGTATGTTACATGCCCTCAATGATGTAACAGCCTAACACAAAGATGAAAGTGAAATATTCTCACTATCACTCTGACTGCAAAGCCAGTGCACATCGTATAATTCAGCTCCAAGCATCATCCTCCTCATCAAAAAGTAGGTATTAAAAGCCAATGAGATCAGGCTGTCACGAGTCTCTGCCACCCTTTCCTCAACCCCTGAGAATGACACGCGGTGACAAGTGAGCCTCGGGGGAAGGAGGCGGATCCGAAAGTGTCTGGGCTCTTGTCCAGACAGGTATGGCTGTGCAGCGCGTGAGCCACAGATTTCCCATCTAAAAATGGAACTCATCATACCTACGGTTGTGTGTGTATCGAATAATTAAAGGTTTCGAAAACATTCTTTAAAATTAAATAACGTCCCAGGGTTGCTGGGGGACATGCAACGAGAGGAATTAAATCAGAAGTGCCTGACAGCAGGAGCTCACAAAGGACCGTGCTCGCCTCCCCACCCCAGATCTGTCTGACACGCCAGTTGGAAAGTTCTGTCTTTGCTACATACGCACAATCTTTTTGGCTGGCCAAACTGAGGCTGCTTGAAACGCTTGCATTTGAACTGTCCAGGCTGCTGCCGAGATGGAGTTTCCTCATATGTCTCACAACGGCCGTGGCATTAAATGCTTGCTGAAATTTAAGAAAGGGGAAAAAGGCAGACACAATAGTCCAGCTAATTAGAAAAGACTCAGACTGTGTCTGGTTGTTTCTTCTTACTTACCCCAACCATTTCCAGCTTCTTAAAACGTTCTCATGATACTTTAGAAAGGAAGCTTGTCTTGCCCCTTCTTCCAAAACGATGCTAATGTTTTGCACCCCTCGCCCCCACCGAAATGTTTTTTGGAGATTTAAACAAATACTCCTCTTTAGACATAGTAAACGTAGAGGATAAATGTAAACCAATACTCTCCGTCATTTAAGGGAAGTGACTTCTAGAATAAAACGTGTATTCTAGTAAGACGGTCTCTTAAAAGGTGATGCTTTAAGGTAGTTTTAATTTTCCTATTAGGAGTGCTTGTGTCCTAACTAATAGCATTTCCTCTGAATAAAGCGGGTCAGTGGAATTAATTTTGTTTCCCCGCACTGATTAGAACATAGGGTTTAGGTAACCAGTTGATGACCAGGAAAGCTCAGTGGTATAACTCCATCACATTTTTAGCTGAAAATATCGATGAGTTCAACTCAGATTCCCTGTCTTTCCCCACCCTCCCTTTCCTATCACTTTCATAAAAGTCAGCTAGTCAAAGTTCCAGCAGCAGAAAGGAAGACAACAGGAATTATGTTCTTAAGAAACAGCAAATGAGTAAGGGCTGACACTATTGCTATTTTTGAATCACAGAAGGGAAATATTAAAGCCATACTTCATCCCTCCCACACCATGACATCCCCTTTGAGTCTTAATGGTTATCAGTTAAAATTAGCAAGATTATTTGGGTGAGGCTCTGGGGACTTTCATCAAACTCGGGTGATAGTAACCTTGAGAAATAATAAATGCTCCAACTGTAGGGCAAGTTTCATGGGGGTGGTTCAATTCATCGCAAAAAAAATTTTTTTGAGGTGGGGGAAGGGCAGAGGGGGAAGAGAGAGAGACACACACAGAGTGAGAGAGCGAGAGAGAGAGAATCCTAAGCAGTCTCCAGTGCTGTCAGCTCAGAGCCCGACGCAGGGTTCGATCCTATGACCTTGGGATCATGACCTAAGCTGAACTCAAGAGTTGGACGCTTAACTGACTGAGCCACCCAGGTACCCTTCGTTGTAAATGTAATGAGCCCAAGACTTACTCTCCATTTGCTTTTTGCGAAGTTCTTCCGGATCTGGGCACTGACAGACTCGTGGATGTTTTTGTTGAGGGCTGTGTCACCAGCGATCCTGAAACAGAGGCAAAGATGCTTCTTCAAAAGGGTTTCTTGAGGGGGGCGGGGTGCTCTGACGCGGGGTCGCACGCTGCTTTCCCAGGGAAGCCCCAACCCTGTCCCTGTCCTGAGGTTCACTGAGAGGGTGGCTTCCCGCTGCCCTTCCAGGATGTGTGGCTCTTGTCTTACATGCACACCATCTGCCACCACCGCCAAGTCCTGTCCCCCTTCTATACTCAGCACCCTCCCAGAGATTCGTTGACCTCTCGGCCTGGTTCCCACTTCTTCCCTTTCGGCCCCAATTCCTGCGACATCAGAAGCCACAAGGCAACTTGAATCCAGTTTTCCCTTTCCCTCCGTCTCCATCTCACCAGCTCTCCACCTGCAGTTCTGAGGTCCCACATGTGTTTCCTGCCTGGTCTGACCACCAGATCCCTGCCCAGGGCCGTCTTCCCAGCTTTCTCCTGCTAGAGACCCCTTCCTTCTGCCCTTTCCAGGCCCTCTGCATCACGGACCTGCTCACATCCCGGGCCCAGAGCATCCTTCTGGTCCTTTCCAGCAGAGTTAAGCTCTGCCATGTTCTCGCCTATACTTCCTCCATGCTCAGGGAGAGGGTGCCCAGCCTCAGCTCAGCCCTGCTTGCCAAATCTTCCCCTACATTTCCCATAAGAATTCTCTGAACTGCTGGGACTGGATCCACTCTGCATTCAGCTGGGTCCCTGATGTTACTGGGCATTAGTTCTTGCTTGCTCCATAGCCTTCCACCAGCAGGGAAGAGGGTGGGTCTGCTCTTCACCTCTGTCCTTAGAAACTACCTAGGAATTATCCTCCTGTCCTGTGACTTCCTCCTCCTGCTTTACCACCTCTCCTTCCCTCCCTTCCTCCTCCCTCCTCTCTCTCTCGGCTTACAATCTCCAGGCTCATTTGGTCACCTGGAGGTCACTTGCAGCTCATTCTTCTCCCACACACTCCCCTCAACCTCGACACCACCCCTGCTCTACATTTAATCACCTGGCCTTCTCCCCTAGTTTCAGAGGAAGCTGTGTTTTGCTCTCATTCTTTTTTGCACTTGGAACCTCCCGTATCTTCTCTTTCATTTTTTAAAAAGTTTTTAATGTTTATTTTTGGAGGAGAGAGAGACAGAGCATGAGTGGGGAAGGGGAAGAAAGAGAGAGGGAGACACAGAATCCAAAATAGGCTCCAGGCTCTGAGCTGTCAGCACAGAGCCCGACGCAAGGCTTGAACTCACGAAGCGTGAGATCATGACCTGAGCCGAAGTCGGACGCTTAACCCACTGAGCCACCCAGGCGCCCCATCTTCCCTTTCATTTAACACCAAACTGTTAAATTCTAGGCTGGTATCTGTTACCTACGAAATCATTTTTTGCATCTGAAAAGTTAAGGGGCAGAGAGAGAGATGCCAGGAACACTGAGCATCCTTTCTGGCTGGAAGGTGACTGGTTAGTGAGGAAGTGAGGAAACCTGTCATCTCCCAGACCCAGATGGCCCTGAACCCCAAACAGCCTAGATGCCACAGTATTATGTCCAACTGTTTTGGGGACATGAAAAGAATAAGCTTAGGACTTCTTCAGACAGATTACCCCCGAGGAAAAATCTGTCCCCACCCACCCAGCCTTTCACTTTAAAATCGAAAACATGGTTGATGGATGTGATGTTTAGTCTGTGCCAGGCAGGGCCCAACTTTGGAATGCGGTCTGATATTCCCGCTCTTCCAACCATAGACTCTGTCTTTTTCCCAGCGGGGCTGCAAATCCTTAGTCAAGGGGACACTCAGAAACTGACTCAAGAGAACCAGGTTTCCAATTCCAACGACTGCTAGTCGCCCCCTGTCCCCAGACACACATCAATGACACAGAAACAGACTAGCGGGCAAATCCAAGGAACAAGGTTAGCGGACTGCAGACATCTTTATTAAGCTCTTCCTGCTAGACAATTCATGTGAGTGTTTCCTCCTGCACCGTTTTTAAATGCTACATCCTCAGAAAAGAAGGCCAATTCCAACTCATTGGTGGCCAGTGCTTTCTTGGAAACGAGCAGGCAGAAGTGGTAGGAATACGGGGTTCCTTGGGCTGAGCACCACCGCAGGGCAGAGCGACGCTCCAAACCAAACAGACCCGCGAGGGGGTCAGGGAAACTCCCTTCTCTGTGGGCTAGCATGGGCTGAGATGTAAGGAAAATGCAAACTTCCAATTATTTTAGGAATGTTCCATGCTCGCTTCCCACAGTCCCGGGGTGTGCTGTAGCTGAGTAAGACCAGGCAGGGCAGACGTGGCCCAGAGGCCCCCATTGGGGCACTCTCCTTGGGGAAGCGAGGCCACCTTGGCCCATGACTGCACACGATCTTCCTCAAATGGGCACCACCATGGAAATGGTTACTGCTGCTCACAAGCCAGCGACATTACAATGACAATATATGACACTCACAATGCTCGGTGCTCCTGACTTTAGCATGATTCATCAGCAACACCAGAGGCACAGAATCCTACAATTTAGAATTGGAAGGGACTCTAGTACCTTGATGGTCCTAGGAATTGAATGATGCCTCCGACACAGAGGAATCTCCTTATAAATCTGTGCGCGCGCGCGCACACACACACACACACACACACACACACACACACACAAAGCTATGGCGCCCACATTCCATTCCTATCTCCCTTGTTTCTACTTTTTTAAATATTTGATTTTTTAGTAATCTCTACACACAGCATGGGGCTTGAACTCACACACCCAAGATCGAGAGTTGCGTGCTCTACCGACTGAGCCGGCCAGGCACCCCACCTTGCTTTCCAGTTTTAACCTCATGCTAACAATGCAGATGGCATTCGTATAAATCGCACTTTGTGAGGTCTCTCTTGCTCTCTTTCTCCACACCCAAATCATCAAACTCATCTCTCCTTGCCTTCTGGTGTTTTTGTGTTCTGTACGTGGTCTGCTGTACCTCCATAGGTCTGATTTTGCATTTTTCTAGCCACTTTCTCAGGACAGGCTTGGTGATGCTGCTGTGTACCCCCAGAGACCAGTTTCCCAGACTCCTGGGCTGCTTCCCAATTCCTACGGTCAACCAGAGCTCGGCTGGCTGGAGCCCAGAAGAGGGGAGGGGACCCAGGAACACTGAGGAGAGGGCTGCAGATGCCACCCTGGCCTGGCCAACACACGATGTCCCCTCCTAGGTGGACACATTGCCAAGTGTTGCCTGGGGCATGGATGCCCAAGAGTCACCACTTTGGTTTCCTTGTCAACGCAACTAGAGACAGAGGTTCAGAACGCTCCGAACCAGATGAACAAACCCCATCAAGATGCCTCCCTGTAAGAAGGAACGGCTCCCATCTTGCCACTTGCCAGTTCCTACCTTCAGCCAGCAGCTGCAGGCTGCTGGTTCCTCACCATGTGCCGCCACGAGAAAGCCGTAGCCTCTCATGGCAGGGGCTTGGGAGGGGACCTGGGTGGCTCAGTCGGTTAAGCGTCCAATTTCAGCTCAGGTCGTAATCTCCTGGCTCGTGAGTTCCAGCCACATGTCAGGCTCTGTGCTGACAGCTCAGAGCCTGATATCTGCTTCGGATTCTGTGTCTCCGTCTCTCTCTCTGCCCCTCCCCCACTCACAAAAGCAGATGTCTCCCTCTCTCAAAAATGAACAAACATTTAAAATTTTTAAAAGATCAGGGGGGCACAGGAAAGACCTGGCAAGATGGGCCGACCACCCTACCCACAGACAGCTCTGAAAGGAACCCTGTCTTGCCTGGCACGGTCTGTTTTGAGTCTGAGGAAAGGGGTCTGGGACTTCCAGAGCCCCTCCTGGCTCTTGGTAGCCTTGGTTCAGCCGGAAGAGCGAGTGCAGAATAAGAGATCATGTTCTCTGGATGTAATCGATGTGCCAAGAGCACAGCTTCTAGAATGGTAGTGTTGATAAAGCTGTGCTCCCTGGAATAATTACCCCACTTTCTGCCAGCTCTCTGTTGAATCAGGTGCTCTCAGCCCGAGCAATTTTACATAAAAGAAACAGGCATATCATAAATGCAGGCAGTGGGGCATTTCAATGATGTCTGAGTCAAGTGCATTCATTGGTACCATTTTCTAATGTTTGACTTCCTGGGATTTTTGAAATGCGCGTAAAAAAAATTGTAAAGCGTTGGCAAAAACCCAGCTCTACAGTACAAAGGCATTAATTTGTGCAGCTCACACGTGGATACGCGGATACATCGTACCGTGACCCAGGCAGACAACTGTGAAGTCTCTGTCTCTAGCCCGACCCCCTTCCTGGGCTCCAGACTCACTCAGCAAAGGGCCCCCACCTTCAGCACCGGGACAGAGGGCTCCTGGGCCCTCCCTCCTGCTCCTCACAGTGGAGGCATCTCACCCGCCCAGGCCCTCCCCCTGGCACCTCGGGAAGGACTTCAGACCCCTCTGTCCCAGCAGCGCTCTGCCCCAAGCTGCGGCTCCCCACCCCTCAGTGTGTTCTCCATCCTGCTTCCTCCCTGTGGCTCTGGACAGGCCCCCTCCACCCTTCTCTGGGCCATCCCCCACTCCGCCTCCACTCTGCACCTCCCCGCCAGCCTCCCTTGCCCCGTGGCCAGCAATTCGGCCTCTCTTCTGCAACCGGTTGAGCTTTCTGAGACACAAATCTCATCACCTGGCTTAAAACCTGTGAGGGGCCCCCACTGCCCAAAGGGAAAATACAAATTACTTCCTACGGTCGTAAATTAAGGGCAACTCCTATAGATCAGAGATCTGTTAGGTGCTAGGTCCTCTTCTTATTTGTATTATTTGTATGTCACGAATCCCTTGAAAAGCCCTGCAGGATATACACTGCTGTCATTTATGATTTCAGTCCGACACAGGGGCCCACAGAGCTCAGGAGCCCACAGATGCAGTAACACATATTCTACCATTCCTGGTCTTTGGGAGGGGGGTAGCTGGGACCTGCCCTCAAGCAGGCTACCCCAGAGAACTCTGCCGGCCATGTCTTCCTTCTCGTGCCCTCCCGCCTCGCTCCTGTGCCTACGCCCCCTCCAGGAACCTGAGAGTGGTGGCTCCAGGACAGAGGTGGGTTTAGGCTCCTGAGCGAGGCCCAGGCCGCTTGCCCCGCCTGGAACACCTCCCCTCCCTGGACAGTCTGGGAAGGCCTTCTCTCAGGGAGACTCGGCCCCTCTGGAAGGCCTCTGCCAGACCCTCTCCCTTCTTTTGTTCGTCAAAAACACCTGGTGAAGGAGAGACCAGGTCTCAGCGGGGATCCTTCCTGTCTTCCACACAGCGAGGCCAGATTAGTGGACAAGTCCTAGGAAGGAAATTGCTTCCCTTCTTTAGAGGTTCTCTTTCCTCTTCTGTCAGATCGTCTCCAACGTCTTGTATGTACAAAATAAGCACGCGCTGGGGTGTCATGTACAACACGATGGCTATGGTTCTAAGAGAGTAACTCCTAAAAGGTCTCGTCACAGGGAAAAGAAACTGGGGGGGGGGGGTACCTATGTAAGCGGATGGATGTTAATTAAACTTATTGTGGTAATCACTTGACAATACATAGAAATGCCAAATCCTTACGCTATATGATAGACACTTTCCTTAAACTTATACAGTGTCCGTCAACTATGTCTCAACAAAACTGGGAGAAAACGGAGTTTCATACAGCTTTAAAGGCCGTATGACTTCAGGAGAAATTCCCCTTAACAGCACGCAAGAAAACTGCCCTGCCCCCTACTCTCATCCCAAGCATTTCCTCCAATTGTTGATAAAGTAAGAAAAAGCTTTACTAACTTTATTGCCTCATACTTTAACCTGCTGTCCAATGTAACTTATTAAAAACTATCATTTATATAAGCTGATTAAAATATGTACAATCAAATCTACCTCCTTATTCAGAAACATCTTCTCCTTCCCTGCGGCCCTTCCTGTCTTCCTTTTACTGGTCTTTACAGGGTGGTGGTGAAGAACACTTATTTTGAAGTCAGTTCTGGCCGGAAACCATTCTGGCTTCACCACTAGGTAGTGGTTATGCAGTCTTGGCTAAGGATAAGTTAGTTACCTTGTCTCTCTAAATTGATTCTCTTATCTCTGAAATGGAGATAAAACCTACCTTACAGAGCCATTATAAAGAAAAACATGAGATGATACGTTAACGCAATGAGAACAGTACCTGAACCAGAACTCATGCCCCATAAATGACAACTGTTGTTATACATTAAGTTCAGATCTTCCTTGACTTACAGTGGGGCCAAGTCCCAATAAATCCATCAGATGTTGAAAATACCATGTATTGAATGTGCATTTTAAGACACCTCACCTACCAAACATCAGAGCTCAGCCCAGCCTACCCTAACCGTACTCAGACCACTCACTTTAGCTTATAGTACAGCTTCTACTGAATGTGTATCTCTTTCACACCGTCGTAAAATCAAAAAAATCATCGGGTTGGGGACCGTCTGTGAAACCAGGTCATGAAGCTCCCCTGAGCAGGTCCCCTTTGGAAGACTAACCAGCGTGTGAGACTCTGGAGGAAATGCTACAGGGTAGAATAGACAAGGGGGCAGTTTTCTCGAACGCTTTTTAGGGGAATTTCTCCTGAAGTCGAAGTCTGTTTGTTTTCATCAGACCATATATTCTGCCATTCCTGGTCTTTGTTGTCAGATGGCTGCTCCTGGCAGTTTAATGAAAATATCTTAATGAAACATTTACTATGTGCCAGACATTGTGTTAAACCCTTCACAGGCACAATCTCAATTATTTCTTACATCAGCCCCGTAAACTGGGTATCGCTGTTCTCATTGTAAGGTAAAGAAAATGGAGGCTCAGAGAAGTAAAGTATAAATGCAGAGTAACACCTAGGGGATCGTGAAGCTGGGTTCAAACCTGGTAAGTGGCTTCAAGGGCACTGCGGAGAAATGTAGTCATACACAACACCATGCACTAGCGATAAATGCCTCTGGGGTTGAAGGCACATGAAGATGAAAAGCATTTTACGAGGAGAAGAATAACATCAATTCACTTCCCTATCGAACGGTAAGCTCAAGGAATCAAACTCCAATCTGAATGACTCCTTGAAGAATGACCTTCAATAAAAATGATCCTAAGATACTTGATGTAAAATGAAAACCCTAAAGCTACTTTTTGTACGCTTCGCTTGTCCCCCATGCATTCAGAAGACTGTGGCCTGAGGGAACAGAGTAGCTCAAGTGTTGCCACGAGGACAGGGTGAAAGCCACTGGTTGGAGATGAAATCATTCCACAATTAAGAGCAGCTAAGAGGGACATGATATTATACATGGAAAATCCGATAGACTCCACCAGAAGTCTGCCAGAACTGATACATGAATTCAGCAAAGTCGCAGGATACAAAATCAACGTACAGAAATCAGTTGCATTCTTATATGCTAATAATGAAGCAACAGAAAGACAAATAAAGAAACTGATCCCATTCACAATTGCACCAAGAAGCATAAAATACCTAGGAATAAATCTAACCAAAGATGTACAAGATCTGTATGCTGAAAACTCTAGAAAGCTTATGAAGGAAATTGAAGAAGACATAAAGAAATGGAAAAACATTCGGTGCTCATGGATTGGAAGAATAAATATTGTCAAAATGTCAATACTACCCAAAGCTATCTATACATTCAATGCAATCCCAATCAAAATTGCACCAGCATTCTTCTCGAAACTAGAACAAGCAATGCTAAAACTCATATGGAACCACAAAAGGCCCCGAATAGCCAAAGTAATTTTGAAGAAGACCAAAGCAGGAGGCATCACAATCCCAGACTTTAGCCTCTACTGCAAAGCTGTAATCATCAAGACAGCATGGTATTGGCACAAAAACAGACACATAGACCAATGGAATAGAATAGAAACCTCAGAACTAGACGCACAAATGTATGGCCAACTAATCCCTGACAAAGCAGGAAAGACTATCCAATGGAAAAAAGACAGTCTCTTTAACAAATGGTGCTGGGAGAACTGGACAGCAACATGCAGAAGATTGAAACTAGACCACTTTCTCACACCATTCACAAAAATAAACTCAAAATGGATAAAGGACCTGAATGTGAGATAGGAAACCATCGAAACCCTAGAGGAGAAAGCAGGAAAAGACCTCTCTGACCTCAGCTGTAGCAATTTCTTACTAGACACATCCCCAAAGGCAAGGGAATTAAAATCAAAAATGAACTACTGGGACCTTATGAAGATAAAAAGCTTCTGAACAGCAAAGGAAACAACCAACAAAACAAAAAGGCAACCAATGGAATGGGAAAAGATATTTGCAAATGACATATAGGACAAAGGGCTAGTATCCAAAATCTATAAAGAGCTCACCAAACTCCACACCCGAAAAACAAATAATCCAGTGAAGAAATGGCAGAAAACATGAATAGACACTTCTCTAAAGAAGACATCCAGATGGCCAACAGGCACATGAAAAGATGCTCAACGTCGCTCCTCATCAGGGAAATACAAATCAAAACCACACTCAGATATCACCTCACGCCAGTCAGAGTGGCCAAAATGAACAAATCAGGAGACTATAGATGCTGGTGAGGATGTGGAGAAACGGGAACCCTCTTGCACTGTTGGTGGGAATGCAAATTGGTGCAGCCACTCTGGAAAACATTGTGGAGGTTCCTCAAAAAATTAAAAATAGACCTACCCTATGACCCAGCAATAGCACTGCTAGGAATTTACCCAAGGGATACAGGAGTACTGACACATAGGGGCACTTGTACCCCAATGTTTATAGCAGCATTCTCAACAATAGACAAAGTATGGAAAGAGCCTAAATGACTATCAACTGATGAATGGATAAAGAAATTGTGGTTTATATACACAATGGAGTACTACGTGGCAATGAGAAAGAATGAAATATGGCCCTTTGTAGCAACGTGGATGGAACTGGAGAGTGTTACGCTAAGTGAAATAAGTCATACAGAGAAAGACAGATACCGTATGGTTTCACTCTTATGTGGGTCCTAAGAAACTAACAGAAACCCATGGGGGAGGGGAAGGAAAAAAAAAAAGAGGTTAGAGTGGGAGAGAGCAAAAGCATAAGAGACTCTTAAAAACTGAGAACAAACTGAGGGTTGATGGGGGGTGGGAGGGAGGGGAGGGTGGGTGATGGGTATTGAGGAGGGCACCTTTTGGGATGAGCACTGGGTGTTGTATGGAAACCAATTTGACAATAAACTTCAGATATTGAAAAAAAAAAGAGCAGCTAAGAGGGACTTTACTCTGAGAAGGCATCAGATGGCATTAGGTCCTTCTACTGGGTCATTTTTCTTACCATGGGTGCCGAGCGGCTTGCTCACAAGTGTATCTTTTATTTGGATCTTTCTCCATCAGATTCCGAATGAAATCTTTTGCTGTTCAAAAAGAAAGCACAAGGGGTGGAATCAGTCTGTGGCTTGTGATGTGACAATCTGATGCCACCAGGCCTTCAGGAACATTGTGTGGCACATGAAAAACAGACCAGCCCCTCCCATGCCCCCCAACCCTCTTGGGTACCTGGACATGGGAGGCAGGCGGGAATCAGTGTTTGGGGGAAAGGGAAGCCAAGACTTGGCACTCTTAAGGGGTGACAGTGCGAACGAGGAGGCAGCCAAGCCAGGCGTCGGACCCAGCCTTCCCAAGTCAAAGCCCTTCTCTTTGGCAGCTGGTGACATCTTCGGTTCAGAGATCAAACGTCTTTGTTATCATATGCCTCTCCCTGAGCTCATTGCTGCCAAGAGAGCTGCCTTGTTGACGTCCTCTCTGTGTTTCAGACATCACTGATTCAACAAAATCCCCAAGGCCTCTACCAAGGCCACCAGGTCCTGGGCAAGCCCTGCGGATACACAGCCCTCAAGGAGCCCCCTCGCGGCCCACCTAGCCGATCACGATGAACATGCAATTTTGCTGAGGAATAAAGCAGGTGTTTCCAGTTAGGAGGAAATAACTCAAATAATAAAATGCGATATCTGAACAGCTCACCGGTAAGTGCAGGGCTCTGCCCTATTTATTATTTCATTTAATCCTTGCACCACCCACTTTGGTAGGGAGGAGTATTATTATCATCCTGACCTCCTCAGGAAGACACTGAGGCTCGAGAGATTCGTCAGTTTACGTGAGCCTTGGTTTTGATCTTTATCCCTGAGGAGGAAATGGTGAACGGCTCTGGGAACGTTTCAGTGTGGCACAGGAGCTGAGACGTGGGCTATGGCATGAGGGCTTGGGTTCAAATCCCAGATCTGCCACTTACTAGCTGTGTGGTTTCAGTCAAGGCATTTCACCTTCTGGGGCCTCAGTTAATTCACCTGTCAAGTGGGGATAATAGTAACACCTATGGGATAGGTTGTCCTGAGGACCAAGTAAGCTAGCACATGGGCACAATAAGCACTCAATAAACGTTAGCTGATACTGGTTCAGTCCTGGAGCGCCCAGATCAGGGCACGGCTAAGAGTGGTGGAGGAGTCAGTCCCATCCCTCAATCTGGCTCGGGTCAGACGTCCCCAGCCTATCTTCCACGTGGCAGGTCAAGTCCAAGTACGAAGCTAAGGAAACGTCCTTGGGAGCCTCAGGACCGCTCCGAACCCCCCAGGCCTGTCACAGTCAGGTGGTCTGGACCTAGGGTCCCAGGGGCCACCCATGGGGAGTGGAGATACCTACCAGAGTCAGAGATGTCGTCCCAATAGGGCGAGTCAAACTCATATTCCGCCTTGAGGATCTGCTCAAAGAGCTTGGAGTCATTTTCATCGTAAAAGGGAGGGTAGCCGCAGAGCCTGGAAGACAAGACAGTGTAAGGATCTGTAGTGGCTGCACGTCCATGGCGGCGGCTGGACATTCTGCACGGAAGGAAGAGCCATTTCCACCCAAACTGAGAAAACCTGCTGTGTGTATGTTACAAGTACCATGTGAGCAAAGAAATCACACATTCTATGGGCAGAGGCGGCACAGAGCTAAAACTGTGATTTGATAAGTGGCAAAGAGGTGATGATCTAAAGTAAACACGCATGTAAGTCCACCTTTCCATGTTATTAACCAGAGCCCCATATACTCCCAAACCAACCCCCAAACCTTCTGTGTGCAAGTGCTTCTCATCTTATTGTCTGTAATACTATCCCCAGCAGATGATGGGTTGGTAACCAATTTGCCACAAGTTCCCCTAAAATGCACATTACCAACCTACCATGACCAAACTGGGTATTTGGAAGGTCACAGTTTGGGCCATTAATATACAACAAATATAAAAGCAGAAGTTGGCACAAATCATAATGCTATCACCCCTCTTCCTCCGAACCCTTTCAAAATTGATCTTTACAAGATTATATTAGGGTGTTGGTGCAAGCCACATACAGTTCTGGAGGTACCAACAGTCAGCTGACCAACCTAACAGGAGTGAAAATGTTTCTTAGATGCTCCAAATACAATTCATCCCATAAGACCATGGGTTCTCAGGCAGTCCTGCTTTCTGCTCTGATGTGCATTACCAGGCCATGATGCGTTTTGTGGACCAAGATTTCCTCATTTGAACATGAGGAGGCCAGACTAGAAATTTCTAATGTTCTTCCTGGCTTTAAGATGCTGTGGCTCTATGATCCCCGCCCCCCCCCCCCCCCCCGTTTCAACTTGTTTGCATGGCTAGGACACCTAGGGAAGGATCCAGTACATGCTTGAGACCCACATGGGGCAGGGGCAGGCTCTGGTCGGGACTGGACATCCAGGAAGGGGTAAGACAGAGTCCGGAGCTGCAAGGGATGGGCAGAGCAGGAGGCAGGGCTGGATTCTAGAAGTCCCGGACACAGAGCCGCATGGCTGGTTCTGGGCCCACGTCAGCCTGGCGGGTGACAGCTGTAGTGGGAGTTCTGCCCCCAGACGAGCCCTGAACCTCCCCACATAGCTGAACTTTGTTCAAAACACGGCTCCAGCATAGAGATCCATTTAATGAGAACAAATGAACAGGAATCAACAGGCCTGTGAGGGATTAGGCTGTCGGCAAAGAAGAAACTTAATAAAGGTTCAAAACGCTGGGTTGGTACATTCATTTTCAGCTGCTCGGGCTGTGACACAGGGTGTCACCGGTCACACTACCCAGGGGGAAGGCTGATGACATTTTTAAAGGCTGTGAGACGTTTTGTGGGCCGATAAGTTTCAAACTCATCTATCCCCACAAGGTTGATTTAGGGGCTAAGTGCCTGGAAAATTTCATTTTTAAAGATTTGCTGCTTTTGGCAAAATGAGTAAGAACCAGGGTTCTGAAACCACGGAGCACATATTTCACTGCCCAGGAAATGCTGCAGCCGCGAGATGGATATGTAAATGTTTCCCATAATGAGGATTTGGGCTAAATGAAATGTGCATAGTAGGAAAAACAGACAGAGCAAAATGTTAGTTCGTCTTGGAAAATAACTGAATTTTAGATATGATAGGTTTTTGTTTATTAACAGCTGAGTGTGTTTTACTTTACAGTTTGGCTTTCTTTCCAAGGGAAAAAAAAACCTTTAAGAAAATTCCAGGAAAGATTTATTCTTCTTATGCCAATTTTGTTCATGTATATCCCAATTTCTTGTATTTCTTCTGGTTTTTAACCTCTTTTGGGCAGGGGATAGAATACCGCTTGTGTGGGTATACTGAGGATGTAAGGAAAGGACGCAGATCTAGCTTGGAGATGAAGTTAACATTAAGAAAGAGGATTTTAAAATAAGGATTGTAAAGGAAGAGAAGGACAAATAGAAGTTGTCGAATCTTCCTCAGATCTAGAAATTTCACAGAGCTCCCTGGCCAGGCTATTTCATTAGTAGGTTTGTGTGGAGGGTCCAAATAGGAGAACAAACAACTCTGAGTGGTTTATCTATAAACACTGACTTCTGCAGTCTAGACCTACTGGCAAGTGGAATCTTTGTGTTCTTATTTTATATATCATACCATTTAAATAATGTACAAGTTATCTCACCATGCATAGTCAAAGACAATAAAGCCATTCCCAATGTTCTAGACCTAAAAGTCTGTGGTTCAGAATGAACATCTGGGGCGCCTGCGTGGTTCAGTCCATTAAGAGTCCAACTCTTGGTTTCAGCTCAGGTCATGATCTCATGGCTCCTGGGATCGAGCCCCACATTGGGTTCTACACTGACAGCACAGAGACTGCTTGGGATTTTCTCTCTCCCTCCCTCTCTTTCTGGCCCTTTCCTGCTCACTCATGCCCCCTCTCTCTCCCCCTCTCTCTCTCAAAATAAAAAAATAAATAAACTGAAAAAAGAAAAAAAAATGGGAATGACATCTAAACTTACCAACCCAATGACTGATGGTCATGCCCAATTATAGGCAACACACAATTATAGGCAACACACCGTCCTGAGGCTGGGATGGAGGAAATCGATGAGCCCGGGGCTCCATCCCAGCCTCAGGACGGTCATCCAAGGGGAACCCTTATATCTTCAGTCTTTCTTACTATGCCGTCTTGTCTACCTGTGGCACCTTCATGCAAATGTACTGCTAGATTCTACTTTAGTCTTGACTGAGCACTTGTTTTAGGTAAAAAAATGCCTCTAAGAGCTTTGCTGTATGATCTCATTCAAACTTCAACTCCCCCAGGAGGTGTGGGTCCCCAACACCTCTGTTCACCCTTTAGAGCCACTTTCCACTCTGCTTTGTGCCCTGGGAGGCTGACCTGTATGGATACTTGAACGAGGGGTGAACTCTGACATCTGATAGGAGGTGGCCAATGGGGCCTCCAGGGGAGATGGTGAAGGAAGGGGGGAGTCAGGGATGGGATATGTGTTGGCCTGGTTGCTCTCATCCAACACTCAGGCTGGCTACACCTGCTGACTGAGGGCCACTGCTACCTCTCAGGGAGCAGACTCTACCAGGCACTCCGCCTCGGATTCTGGAAACTGTTCCCCATCTCCCTTCGCCACCTTGGATCTAGGGGTGTTTATGTCTCAGTCGCTAAGAAGCCTGGGGTCACAGTCCCTTGCACAATTGTCATTTTAAAGGCAAAGAAACTAATATGCAGCAAAGTCAGGACTCGAGGCCTATCCATCTGATTCCAGCTTTGTGTTCTTAAATATTTTGCTTTTTCACTCAAGGGAAGAGAACTGAGAATTGAACCGTATGCTGCAGCCTTGACTTTGAATCCTCTCTGTAGGTCATTTAGTTTGCCCACCTGCCCCTTCATCTGCAAGTAGAACCCAGTGATTGGACCCTACCTTTCCAACCCCCTTTCCTATGCTCTGGGTCTTGTGTGCTAAGGTGTTCAGAGTTGGCTCCCCACTGGGAACTTTTTATTTCTGGACCAAGGTAAAGGCATGTACTTTACCTGGGCTACCCTCCCCCTTCACTTGCCTCTGGTACACCCTTGAAGACCAGTGGAGCTATTACTAGGAAGACCTAGCCCCTTTCTGCCAGGTGGGGTAGGTGCTCTGCTCTGTGCCCCAGTGACAGTGGGCAACACCCCCAGTGACACTTCCTACACTGCACACTGCCCTGACCTGTCCTGAAGGTAGGACCATGTCTTAGGTCTCACTCTTGTCTTTGGATTCCCAGTGGCCAGCCCCGAGTCCACTCATAGCAGATGCCGAGTAAATGCTTGGATGAACAAATGTGCTCTGGAAGAAGAGGCTGCACCGTTGGCTGTTGAGCCCCCTGGTTGGGCTTTGAAACAGAGATAAGGATCTAAGATGTAGGACAGCCCCCCACGCCCCCAGCCCAGAGAGTCCTCGAAGATCCCACCTACCCTGACTCCTGTCTCCTTTACCTTCCCCTGCAGGAGGCAGTATGCTCTGCATCATTCCAGAAGAACTCGGTGTGCAAGGCCCGGTGTTGGGAGCAACCTGGACTGTCTTTGTAGAGAGAATGCAATGTGGTTTGGTTGACCTAAAATGCCCCTGTTGGGCGTGGACACAGCTCATCGGGGAGAAGATTTTCCATGAAGGAGAAGGCTTTTAGCATAAACGAATGTGAAAATCGGCGATGCCCAACCATGGCTGATTCGGCAGTGCACAATTTTTCTTGGAAACCGAAATCCTGTAATAGCTTGAGAGCTCCTGCTAAGAGGCCCTGTGGGTTTAATGGGGTAATCATGTTACATATATGGTCCTCTTGATTGTCTGCCCTTGGCCATGTATCTGTGTCCCTCTGCAAATGGGTGCTTGCTTAAAAGGATTCCCATGCAATAATCAGTTGCTACCTCTTTACCCTTTTGTGTAATTTTATTTCCAAAATTCACCTCAACATATTGGGGGGAAACAGTATGGAGGTTCCTCCAAAAATTAAAAATGGGACAACCATATTATCTAGCAACATGTCTCCTGGATATATTCCCAAAGGAAATGAAGTCAGTACCTTGAAGAGTGATATACGTTCTCATGTTCACTGCAGCGTTACTCACAAGAGTCAAGACATGGAAATGACCCCAGTGCCCACTGACAGATAATGGATAAAGACATTGTGGCATATGTATAAAATGATATATTTTCAAGCCAAAAAATAAGGTGATCCTGTCATTTGCAACAACATGAATGAAATTGGAGGACATGATGCTAAGTGAAATAAGCCAGGCACAGAAATTTTAAAAACCTGCATGACCCCACCTATACAGGGAATCTAAAAAAGTCAAATACGCAGAAGCACAGAATGGTGGCTGCCAGGGGTCAGGGGGGAGTGGTGACGGAAATGGGGAGATGGTGGTCAAAGGTCAAAATCACAGATCTGTAGGGCAAGTAAGTTAGAGATTAAGGTACAGTGTGAAAGCAATAGTTAACACAGCACTGAATACTGGACATTGGTTAAGAGAGTAGATCTCAGGTACTCTCATCACAAGAAAACATGGTAACATGTCAGAATATATGTTAACTAGCTTGACTAGCAATCATTTCACTACATATAGTAAATCATCGTGTTTCATACCTTAAATATATACAATTTCTACTGAAAAAAGAGAAAGGATCAGCCACGTTTAACATAAGGCAGTGACTTTGAAAAAGGTCACTTCTTGAAGCTTAAAAGAAAACTTAACATGAGATCTACTCTTTTAACAAGCTGTAAGTGTAGAGTCAAGTACTGTTGGCTACAGGCACGATGTCGCACAGATCTCCCGAGTTTACTCATTTTATGTAACCAAAACGTTACATCCATTGTTTCCCCATTTCTCCCTCCTTCCAGCCCCTGTCAGTCACCATTCCACTCTTTGATTCTATGAATTTGACTATTTTAGATACTTCATGTGAGCAGAATCACGCAGTATTTCTCTTGCTGTGACTGACTTCATTTCACTTCGTGTAATGTCCTAAAGGTTTATCTGTGTTGTCGCATATTGCAGAATTCCCATCTTTCAAAAGGCTGAATAATATTCCATTTCTACATATTCTACATTGCTTTAAAAATTTTTTTAATGTTTATTTATTTTTGAGAGAGAGAGAGAGAGAGAGCGCGCGTGCGAGCGCAAGTGGGGGGGGGGGGCAGAGAGCAAGGGAGCCACAGAATCCGAAGCAGGCTCCAGGCTCCAAGCTGTCAGCATAGAGCCCAATGCGGGGCTTGAACTCATTAATGGTGAGATCATGACCTGGGCCGAAGTCAGACGCTTCACCAACTGAGCCACCCAGGCACCCCTACATTTTCTTTATCCAGTCATCTATTGATGGACATTTACACTGTCGCCATGTCTTGACTCCTGTGAATTATGCTGCAGTGAACATGAGAGAGCTAATACCTCTTTGAGATCCTAATTTCAATTCTTTTGGATATACACCCAGAAGTGGGATTGCTAACTTTCTGAGGAACCTCCATTTTTTTCCACTGTTTTCCACGGTGGCTGCTCCATTTTGCATTCCCACCAACAGTACATGAGGGTTCCCTTTTCTCCACAGTCCCACCAACACTTTCTCTTGTTTTTTGTTTTTTTCTTTTGTTTTTTCCTCCAAAGAAGAGACACACATGGCTGACAGGTACTCACCATTTCTAATCATCAGGGAAATGCAAATCAAAACCACAATGAGATATCACCTCACACCTGTCAGGGTGGCTATCATCAGGCAGCGACTTCCACAAAGTACTTCCATGTGGACGTTATCGTAATTCACTGTAAGTTTTAATCAGCCAACATACACATACTCACTTAGCGTCTTACGTATACCGAGAACTCATGCATTCATCAAATACTGATTTTGGACCTACTGCATATCAGGTCCTGGGTTTGATACTGGAGATAGGATGATACATAAGAACACGGACATCATCTCCAAACTCTTCTGGGGAGGCAGAAACAGCAGATGTCTATGCTTTATCTCAGAGGATGAGCAGGAGTTTTACAGGAGACACAGGGGCTACTGGTGGGGGTGGCTAACCGGGAATAAAGACGTGGGGACAGAAAAGAATCGTGTGTTCCAAAGCCTCGGAGCAGTTTGCTGCTGCTGCAGTGTGAAATGGAAGCCCATGGGCAGTGGGAGATGAAGTTGGCAGAATGCACAGTGGCCAGACCCCATGCTGCTGGGCTCCCCCACTAAGGCAGGTAGGCTATGGGAAGTCCCCCCAAAAGGCCCAGCCACAGGAGCCACAAGGGCAAGTGGCTTTGCAGCTGGAGTGGGGCAGATTTGAGGCAGGAAGACAAGTTGGTATTTAGGCAAAGGAAAAGCAGGAGGGCGCGGGCAGTGGAGTTCGATCAGTGGGGGATTCCACTGATCACTGATTCCACTTTGGTCAGGTAGATTCCAAAAGGAGTTGAGAGATAGGATTGGGGGGTCTGGAGTCTGGGACCGTGGCCCATGCAGGCCAGCATGATGCCCAGCCCTGCAACAGGATGCCTGGAGCTGCTGTGTGGACCGTGACGGTGGCAAAGAGTGCAAGGGAGGGGAGCAGGCCCGGGAGGCAGCCCGACACCAGTGCACCCCGGGTCTCACCTCCGTTTGGGATGAAGACTAAGAGGCTAGCAAGAGGGAGGCTGACGGTGTGGACGTGGAGAGAGAAGCAGAGATGCTGGGAGGGAAGGACCAGCTCAGTAGGCGGGGCTGCCTTCCCTGAGTACCCCACTCGGGTCCCCCACTGAGGACAGTGGATAAAAAACCACCCATCAGGTCCTCCTCTGACTGTCCCCAAATACTGACTGGGCATCGGCCGTGTCCTAGGCCTGGGGATATAGTGTACAAGGAGACGGTGAGTCCTACTCTCATGATGTTTACATTCTATTTGGGGGATGGGGGAAAGAGACACTCAACACTAAGCTTCCAAATAAACAGGAAATTTTAAAAAGAAACAGGATGTATAAAAATAGACAGGAAAGATAATGGGAAGGTTTGCAAGTATTCCTTGTCATACACTGTTCCCTGCGCCAGGAATGCTCTTCTTCCTGTGTGCACTGTTGTGGCTCCTCCTTTCTCCCAGAGCTCTGTGTGTATGGCCTTATTCCATGATATCTCTCCTGACCCCCACCCTGGCCAGGCAGAACCCTTCCTCTGAGCTCCCCAGCCTCTAAGATACAGTCATCATGGTGCACGTATGGGTTGATATCTGTGTCCCACCATCTCCTCCGTTAGACTCTGAGCTCCCTGAGGGAGGTGACAGTGCCTCATTCACTTTTGTGATCCCAGTACCCAGCCCAGTATGTGTTCCACAAAAATCTGCCAGATGAATGAGCCCATAAACACCTCCCGATGTTTCTGGGACTACCACCCCATGCACTCAACCCCTCTCTGAACACTCGCCATTCTTCCTACTCTACTTCAATCCCGTCTCTTTCTTGGGTCCTCTCAAAGAATTTCGAAAGGATCTCTTCGTGGCTATTGCATGTGTCTTACCACCTTGATTGTGAGTTCTTAGAGGAGAGAAGACTTTGTCATATATTGTATTTCCTTTGTATGTTTCATTAGCATTCAGTAACAATCAATACATATTTGTTGGCTGCTTATTCTTTGATAAGTGGGAAATATTTACATGAAAAATGCTTGTGCATGTTTGTGTGCACAGTGGCACACACTCCAGTTGACTTACAAAGTAGTGTTGATCATCCTGAAATGGATGAATAGTTTCCGGAGAAAATAATTCAACTAAACTTTCTCATGTGTCACAATTTTTCAGTCATTTTTACAGTGAAACCTCCTAATGCCCAGTAGCATCTTCAAAGCAGACTGGAATAAGCACAGCTAATCATCAACAACCATTTAGCTCACATTTATCCTGTGCCCTGAAGGTTTCCTCCATGTAATGTCTCCCAGGTCTGTCTGCCCTCCAACCAGGAAATGCCCATAAGAGGACGTAACCCATAGACTATACCCCCTGCTTATTCCCAGTATGAATCCTCAAACCAGAAGCTGAAAGGTATGCCTGGAGAAGGACTTTACATAGTAGGGGGATTGGCACAGAATCAAATTTTATTCGGGGGTCCAGCAGTCATCGCCTGGCCTAGCGCCTCAGTTAGGAGCCTGGGAAAGTGGGCCCCAGTGGGAGAGGTGGTCTCAACCACAGCAAGTGGCAGGCCCGGGCATCTATCTGCCCAGGGCTCTTGTTTGGAGAAACAAAAGCAACTTCAGTCCAAGTCTACGGAGATTTATGGAGCACCAATGTTTGAGCCAAACGCTGATCACATGGTCGTGAAGACCAGCCCTGTTCCTGTTCCTCAGAGTTCAGAGTCCGGCCATATGTGAGTGAGACAAGTAGGGCCCTGACTCTTCTATAAAAGAGGGACTTCGTTGTGTGTGTCCTGTAAACTTAAAATCAATGGCCACTATGTGTTGAGTATTTACTGTGTATCAGACACTAGGCTATGCAATTTACACGTTCTGTCTCATTTATGAGCCATGTGTACTTAGGACGTAAGCGTGTTCATCTTCCATTTCCAGGTGAGGAAATGCATGTGAGATTAGGCAACTTTCTCACACCTAAGGGGCAGAACAGAATTTTAACTTTACTCATCCAATTCCAGAGCCAAGTCATCTTAACCTTTAAGAGGAGCCCTGCAGCTGGATAGATCAAGGCAAAGACGAGGAAATGCCACACACATCCTCTTCCTAAACCTGTCTCTGAAGTCAGGGTGCTGTGTTTTTGTACATGATGAAACAGAGCCAGAAACAAGGCTATATGACCTGCCAAAGAGATAAAGAACAGCTCCGAGTCCTTGCGCTCAGAAAATCAACACCTACCCTTCTACCCAGCCTGCTTTCTGGAAAGACAGAAGGAGGGGAACAGCTGGGACTATTATGGCCTGTCCATGGGAGACAGGGATTGGAGAAAAATGAACCTGAGTCTATACTGAACCGGATTCCAATATGATCATGTCCAGTAGCCTCGTTGAGTGCTTTGCTCCCACATGGAGCCTAGAAAGGAAGTAAAGTTTAGAAACCCTTCTGTCAAGACATCATGGAGCCCGGCAGGACTGGGAAAGAGTCCAGGCATCCCTCACTGACCCAGAGCAGGTGGGAAATCAAATAACATACATAAGTGAATTTTCTAAGCACTTGAAATGTGCTTAAGTGCCAAAACTTATTTTCAATATTTTATGCAAAAAGCATTTGGGGTGCAACAGTCCATACTGACAATCGAATTGTCACCAGAAAATAGCAACCCAGAATTTGGTGTTTAGTTTAACTGGATAAAAGGGCTCTGAAGGAGAATGGAGAAGTGACTTTGCAAGGAAAGGTTGGTATTGTCCTCTGAGAGCCAACCACCATTTGCTTTGTTTTCAGAGAGGTTTCATGGTGTAGTTTCCTCAGCCTGGGATTTAGAGAAACAAAGACACAGATTTCAGGGGCACCTGGGTGGCTCAGTCGGTTAAGTGTCCGACTTCAGCTCAGGTCATGATCTCGTGGTTTGTGGGTTCCGGCCCTGTGTCAGGCTCTGTGCTGACAGCTCAGAGCCTGGAGCCTGCTTCTGATTCTGTGTCTCCCTCTCTCTCCATCCCTCCCCTTCTTGCACTCGGTCTGTCTCTCTCTCTCAAAAATAAATTAAAAAAAAAACACGTTAAAAAAAAAAAGGACACAAAATCCAATCTTGGCTCCAACAAGTACTGGTCGAGTGACCTTGGGAAAATGACATATCCTCTCTGAGGCTCAGTTTCTTCTGTGAAATGAGAATAATAACACCCACCTTATAGAGAGATATGACATGTATAGCACATACTATATAATAATATGCATTATATACAAACACACACAAAGATGGATAGACAGATGGATGCAGAGACATGAAGGTAACAGGTATACCACCGGAAAGTGCTGTCACACAGTGATCACTAAATGTAGGCTCCCTCTCCTTTATCCTGTCTTGTCTTTTCCATCCCACCAATGCTCTGTAATCCCTTTCAGGCTTCTTCAGCTGAAGCACTGACGTGGATCGCTGCTCACCACCAGGAAGAACAATGGGGCGGGGGGAGGAGGGCTGGGGGCAGAGGAGCAGACGCGGCCCGAGGGACTCAGTCCAGTGGCCTCAACGTGAAAATGAAGCAACATACCTTTAAACTTTGTGCAAAGTCTCAGAATCATCCACGAAGGCCCATCCCTCCTGACCTAAACTATAAAGCTTGCTACAGAAAAGGAGGAAGAGCCATGATCGAATTCTGGTCATAACTTCGTGCCCTGTGTGGTGAAGATAAGGGTAGAGTGTACCAGAGATCAGGTTTTCACTCTGCTCTTTGTATCCCACTATTTCCAAGCATTTAGCCCGGGAGCCCTCAATTCCAGGAAGAGCTCAAGATTTCCAGAGAACATTTACGCAAAGGCATTATTTGTGAAGAAGAATATTTTGATGGAGTTAGGCATGGAAATGGCGAAAACAACAAACCCCTATGTATATTATTGCAAACTAGGTAAGCCACATAAGGTCAACCCAGGCCCAAAGAGTCTCTGGAAAACATTCACAAAACCAATCAAATCTGGGTATCCTCCATTGGAAACCAGGGTCTGTCTGATATGCAATAACTCTGGTAAGCCCCCGTTTGCCTTTTTGTCTTGGCACTTGGTGTGTATTTATGAATGTCTGGGTCCGGTGCTAAGGAATCTGAGTTTTATTCATCTTACTCTGGGTAATATAACTTTCATAAAATAAAGCAAAGCTTTTTAAGCTGATAAACCTCTTGTACTTAGCTGCAAGGCCCACTTAGTGAACAAAACAGGTTTCAGCGTATCATGCGGATTTACAAAACAGAATGACCAATGAGACCTGAATCATTACAGAGATGTAATCCAATGATTTCAGCGACCATATGTTTGACCATGCACACTCCAGAACTTTCTCCTCACAAACTTGGAAGAGATCAGGCTGGAGAAAGCAGGAATGGTTTCACGTATTAAAACCATGTGCAGGCTGACTTCAGCAAAACACTGTTGATGAAAATGTAACAGACAAGTGTCCCATGTCATCCCCGGAGATTTGGATAAGGCCTTGAAAGCTGAGAATGTGTAAGCAGATCAGGGAAAGATCTAGGGGAGAAAGGAAACACATTTCTTGGACAGTTTATATACAACTGGGGCTGAAGATTGGGAACCGCCGGGAAGGGTCAGGGGGAAGGAGATTCAGCACTTGTCCAAGCGTGAGAAGAGAGTAGCATACTCCATTTGGAGTAAAAGAGCTTGTAAAGGAGCGGACCACACAATGCAGCATCCACAGCTGTTGGATCGTGATCCACAGTGCCGCTTCCAAGTGTATCACTTTTTGATTCTTGCGTTAGCCACATGGACAGCACCTTGAGGCTGTCTGGGGGACGGACACAGAGGCACTGAGCCCCCTGCTGCAGGTGAAACACAGCCAAAGGAAGCCCAGACAAAGCCACTTTGCACTCCGCTCGTGCTGACCACGGAAGGGAGGGCAGGCGGGGAGGAAGATGAGCAGGGAGAGCTTCAAACAGCCAGGACTGTTGTGTTAGGAAAAACCCAGCGAAACTTCCAGCAGCTAAAATTAGTTCTCACGAGTAATGGATTTCATCCCGAAGCTCTGAGGGGTGCAGACATCCAGTCTGGAGGTGATTAACACCAGCGCTAACTGATGATTCTGAACCCGGGCGGATTTCCAATTCGACTTTTGCATCTTCACTTTTTTTTTTTTTTTGGTTGCAGGGCTCTTGCTTCCTCCCTCTCGGCTTGTTTCCTTCTTTTTCTCTCTCCCGTTCTGATGGGCACGCAGTTACGATTCTGCAGGTGAAAAGCAGACCAGCTGCTGCACCTGGGAAGTGTGTCGGTACAGCCACACCATGGGCTGTCCACTTGTCCCCTGGCCTCTGCTTACTCGCGTACGAAGCGCTGCTGAGAATGCCTAGCCGGCAAGCCCTCGGAGCACAGCAAGGGGATTAGAGGGCTGAAGACGGTCCCTGGGTGCTGTCTCGCCAACGCATAGTGCAGTGTTCGGTGCAGAATCACGGGCTTTGGCGTGTCCTTCCGTGGGTCCCCTTACCACCTCCACGAGCGTTTCCTCACTTGCTCGTGGAAATCAGGGACTCTCCCCTTCTCACTTCCATCATCTGCACCTCCTGGTCACAAACCCAGCTCAGAGTAAGTGGTCCAAACTCATGACTTGCTTCTACACCCCCCATGCACTTTCTGTAGCTTTACGCTAGCTGTGTGCCGCCTCCTTCCTGCCTCTGGGCTGCTGTGCTACGTTCCAGATGGTAAACATGGTAAAACATAATAAGGGCCTCTTTTGAGTCTTCCATTTGCTCAGTATGGTGATAGGTGAGTTAAAAATCCTGATTCAGGGGCGCCTGGGTGGCTCACTCGGTTAAACATCCAGCTTGTGGTTTTGGCTCAGGTCATGATCTCATGGTTCCTGAGTTTGAGCCCCCCACCGGGCTCCATGCTGACAGTGTAGAGCCTGCTTGGGATTCTCTCTCTCCCTCTCTCTCTCTCTGCCCCTCCCCCACTTGTACACTCACTCTCTTTCTTTCTCTCAAAATAAATAAACTTGGAAAAAATCCTGATAATTCAAAGATTATATTTTCCCCATCATCAAGTTTTAGACATCAGAAGGTCAAAGCTGGATCACATCTTTCAAGTTCTATTTCAAAAATTATGTTTCAGACTGAATAGTACATCTTCTCTCAAACACAGTAAGCACATCGTTACCTTCAGATAATTGGTCGTGAAGGATACACCATCAATCTCCCTGCATGATGGCCCTGCCAATATTTGAAGACAGTCTGTCCAAAGCCAGATCACCATCATCTTGTGGAGACTTCCTCAAGGCCAGGACAGGGTTTACAGCTCTGCCCTGGGAGCTCTTGCCTCTCATTTCGGTGACAGCCACCAAGACTGGATTTTAACTGATCTGTTTACTGTCTGTCCCCTCCAGCAGACAGTGAGCACCCCCAAGTCCGAGTTGCTAATGAATCCACCTCTGCAACCCTGTCGTATTGCCTGACACATATTCAGCTCAATAAATGTTAGTTAAGTGAATGCATGTCAATCCTCTGCCTTCTGTTCTCCAGGAGAAATATCCTGAAGCGTTAAATGACAGTTTTCAGGAGAGGATACTGATGATGCTGATGTGAACAGAAGAGAGCAGAGGAAGTCAAATGTTTTTCCATCTGGCCTGAAGCCCTGCCATTGAGTGTAAAGGTGATATAGGTGAGACATTCCCTACGAGCTTCTCCCTGAGGTGTCCTTTCTACCCCAGGGCCTTTGCGAGACAAAGACATTAGTGGATTCCACCTTCCCTGAAATGACTGGCAGGAAGTTGCTCCCCCTCCCCCAACTAAAGTGCAGAATTTCTTGACCCGATTGCGCTGCTTGTAAAATTTCCTCCATCACCTCCGTGCATACCCCTCCACCCACTTTCTGAAACCAGACAATATTTGTTTGACTATTTCCTAAGGGTTGAGAAGTGAACCAACCATCAACAGACAACCAATAAAGTCTTTCCCCAGAAGCAGCAGCGAGAGGGTCACAGGCCCACAACAAAGCAGGAATATGGTCAAGCAGTACTTGTGTCTGAGACTAAAGATAACCAAAAGGCATTTAGCCACATATAGAATCCACTCAGTGTAGACTATGGAGGGGAGATGAAGCACCTTTCTGGAAATCCTTGGAAAGCACCATAGTGAAATGCAGTCAGTGAAATAAAGTCAGTAAGCCTGAGAATTATGACAACCAAAGCCTGCTCAAACACCGATAATAATGCCTGAATGATAAAAGATAGAGAAGGCTGGAGGCTGATCTTTAGGGCAGGAGGGAGGAGAGGGAGGCGTAAGCCCTGGCCAGGCTGTGGCCACTCTGACCAGCCACCAGGGACAGCTGTGTCACAGAGGGACAGAAATACCCTTGGATATAGAGAAGAACCCTGGAGAGGACTCTAGGCTTTGGGAAAACATGTAAGGCCATCCAGCTTTAGGCTCTGATTCCTTGTTTGTAAAGGCAACTTCTGCTTTTAATCTGCTTTCTCATGGAACATTTCCTCTTGTGGGGAGAACATGCTAGTTTGATGACATGTGTATCCAATTACCCTGCAGGGCACGGATCTCATGATTTAGTAAACTGACACTTCAGGTTTTTTTTTTTTTTTTTTTTTTTAATCTCTTTTGAGTCTGGCTAGTGTGAACCAATTCACTGGGATTGTCTGAGCAAGATGAATAAATAGATTAATTTAGTTCCTGAATGTCGAAAGCCAAAGTGCAGCCCATGGGCCCAAGGCAGCCTAAACAAGGCAATGTGTCCCCTCCCACAAAGTTTATGAATATAACAAGATGATTGCTGCCTGCTGGCAATGCCAGTTAATTATTCTTATTAGTGCTAACACTTTTCATACTAATGGTAGTAACCACCATCATAATGCCCCATGCTTGGCTCTTTCCCTGGGGCTGAGTAATTACACCACATTCTCTCCTACTGGAGCTTGGGTTCCGGGGCTCTCTCCCTGGGACATGTGTATCCACAAAGCCGCATCTGTCAATGGTTTAAAATGATGATGACTACCTTGACAAGGAACATTCTTTGTCTCCAAAAATGGACCTACCATACAGATTAGGCACTCTTATCACCACTCTTTACAAAGCCAATTACACTGAGTACCAGCTGGCCGATAGATATTTATGTGACCTCGTTTTAAAGACTGAACCATGTAGGAGGCCAGTCAAAAAGTAAGGGGATTACTGTAAGTATTTTGCCTGGAGTTTCTGCTAGGCAGAGAGGTCAAAGGCCACAACAAGGGTAGGGGCCCTCCCCACCCACAGCAGACCCACCCTAACCCTCTGGCCTTCCCAAACGCTCTCATGCCCAAACTCCGTAAGGCCTTGCTCGATTCTTAGACTGACACACATCCACTGTGTTTCTCCATAGTACAGAGCATGCTGTATCCCTGAGCATAAGTGAGGCAAGCCATCATTAACTCATCTCCTTGAAATTTCGAGAAAGAAAGGCAGTGTGCACATGATGGCAAAATTCAGTCTTGTCAATGAAATGCTGATTCTCATCTCCAGTGGGCACATTTATTTCCTTGGAACTTGCGGGATCTTGGCTGACCACACCTCCAGGCTGGACACTGACATGCCCACCAGGGTGTCCCTCACATTCTCCTCATTCTTCTCAGTAGCTTAAGTGATGCAGGCAAAGATGTTTTTCCTAAGTCCAGATCCCTAGAGGGACTCCTGATAAGGACCCATTAAATGTGTTTTTAAAAACGAGTATCCCTCATAGGAAAAAATATTTCTCCTTCCAACATGATGGATAACATAGAAATGAGCGCAGAGATCAAAAGAGAAGGAATACATCAAGTATCTGCACTGACAAAATACAGAATGTCTGCATGCAGAGGGGACGTTTGGTACATGGCCGGTCACAGCCGCTTTTGCTGTGATCTGATTTCTCAGTGTGACAGGTTTAGCAAATGAAAATAACGCTGCACTTCAAAAAACTGCAGAGGCTAACCTTTTTTCCATTACAGGTGATATGAAGAACAGGGGTTCAGCACAGACCCCCGCGGGACAGCTGCCTTCCCCTGTGTGCTGCCTGTGCGTCACGACCCGCTCAACAGCCTTGCTCACTGGTCTCCAGACAAAAGATGAAAGCAGGGAGTCGGGGTGCAGTAAGAAGGTCAAAAGTCCCAACATGGGTAGGGGCCCTCCTCACCTACGGCAGACCCACCCTAACCCTCCAGCCGGTCAGCAGGAAGTAGCAAGAGTCTGAGACTGAGATCCATGAGTTCTAACTGCTAACCCTAGTTCAACCTGGAGCCAGCCTTGCACCAGGAACCCCAACCAAGGCCAGGGGCCTTTTACTGAGTATTTTCATCAGCGCTCGAATGTGCCTCAGGCAACCTTGATCCTGTGCCTGCAAGCATCCCTCTCCCCTCTCTGAAATGGTAGTCTTATCCAGCCTCCTAGACATACCTGGCATGGTGCCTCCTCCTTCCCGAACACCCCTGTCCCCATTGGTGGCTTCAGCCCAGGAATTCCTACAGCTGCACACAAGCCCCTCCGCATGTCACTTAATCTACTTGATGAATCTTCTTGTCCCACCATATACACTGTTAATATTCTCATGGGAGGCAACATGCTTTTGTCATCTTGGCATCTTTAGCACCTAACACAGTGCCTGGAATAGAGAAGGTACTCAAGAAATGCTAGTTGTTGGCACTAATAATGATAAATTTGAAGTGAGTGGTTCTCCAAGCATAGCCATATTATGTAGAAAAATTTTATCTAGAATGTGGCCTATCAGCCATAAAGATCTGAACATCTTGGAAGGTATAAGAGAGAGGCTCACAGTCTCCATTTATTCTCTGCTTGAGACTCTCAGAGCTCTGGAAGGCACCAAGGAAAACAGGCACCCTAGCTGCCATTTTGAAATATGACACAGCTGATAAATCAACCGGAGACTAATCCCTGGAGCCAAACTAGTGGTGACCAGCTGACCACCAAGTTTGAGCTTATCAATTTATACTTAAAGTAGAAATAAAGAAATATAGTACTGCTTTACTTAATATTATATTTTAACCCAGGCAAGTATTGTATTGTATATTGTAATTATAAGGCTTTGGATATACTACGTTCAAACCATACCCAGATATATATGCCAAGCATCTCTATCCCAGACTTCTGACCTCCACATGTGCATACACAATTGCATAGATATCTCAAAGTTTATCTCAAGTTTAACATGCCCCAAATGAAATTCTTGACCTCACTGATCCCCCTAGACTTGCTCCTTCACCACCCTCTATTCTTTTTTCTTAGCCATCTACATGAATGCTTATGCCAAAACTTGGATTTACACCTGAAACCTCTCTCTCCTTTAACCCCATATCCAAAATACACCTGCCACTCGATCACCATCACTGCCTCCCTGGTGGAAGCAACTGTCACTGCTCACCTGACAAAGCCTCCCAACAGTCACCACCCTCCACTCCTGCTTTGTCTAACCCCCGTTCACAGAGTAGCTGGAATAATACTTGAGTGAAAATCAGATCAGTTCATATCTTTGGCCAAAATCCTTCCTTGGCTTACCACGACATTTGTTAAACCTAAACTTTCTGCCATGTCTCTCCTTCCCCAGGCTCTTGCATATAACTTTCTGATATCCTGTCTTGATATCATACTCTACCCATGTTGGACTTAAAAAAAAATTTTTTTTAACATTTATTTATTTTTGAGAGAGAGACAGACAGACAGACAGACAGACAAAGGGCGAGCGGGGAAGAGGCAGAGAGAGAGGGAGACACAGAATCCGAAGCAGGCTCCAGGCTTTGGGCTGTCAGCACCGCGCCCGGTGCAGGGCTCGATCCCATGAACCGTGAGATCATGACCTAACCCAAGTCATACATTTAACCAACTGAGCCACCTGAGTGCCCCCTTGCTGTCCTTCCTGGTGTTCTCCTACCTATTGGGCCATGGCAGACGTGTTCTTTACCTACTGCAAATCCATTTCCTGCTTTCCTCTTCACCAGCAGAGGTCACCTGCTTCATTTGGCCAACCAGCCATAATCCCATCTTCTCTCCCAGGGACTCCTTTAGAAACGAGCATGGGAGGCATTTCTGGCCAATCAGACATGAGGGAAAGTTGCCTGAGGGGCTTCTGGGGAAGATATTCTAGCTCTTCCAGGAACGTGGGGATAAACATCACCTCTTCTTCCACCAGTCAATGCTGTGTCTGTCCAAGATGCCCGACGCTGCGGTGGCCATCTTGTTTGGTTGTGGGGGGCGGGGGGGGGGGCGGTCGCAAGGAAAGATTAATGTAGTAAGGATGGTGAAGAGCAGTACCATCCCAGATGGATACCGTCTGGGAGTGACATTCTGACCTAGGCAGTCTTGTGGCTCCCCTAGATCCACACTTGTTATTATGTGAGGTATGACTTGTTTTCTTGTTTTAAATGCTTAAGCCAGAATTTTCTGTTACTTGCAGCTGAAAGCCTCCTCTGTGCATGCTATTCACTCTGCCTGGAACACTTTCTCCTCACTCTATCTGCTGAACACTCACACATCATTTAGGTTTTGTTTTAAGGCCCCTTTTTCAAAGAAGTCCTCCTCAGCCATTTACCCCAGTGGAAACGAGGCAACCTCTGTTCCACTTTACTAGGGCACCTCATGCTCTTCCTTTAAGGCACTCTGCACGTTTTTAAATGTGTTGCACATGTTGCACATGTTTAAATGTTCATTTATGAGGTTTCTCTGAATGCGTGTCTCTTCCATGAGACTGAGAGCCAGCTTCACAAACCCAGGGACTGTGTATGTTTTGTTTAACGCTCATTCCCAGGATCTAGCATAGTGACAGGTGCATGGTACGTACTCAGTAAACATTTGCAGAAAGAAAGAAATAAACACAAGCTGGATGTCACAGGGAAAGAAACATCCTGTCTTCTCTCACTGACATGGCCACGTCTGCATGTGGAGGGCATGTGGCGTAGCAGAAAGAGCTGGACTGGAAGTCAGAGCTGGGCTTGGGTTCAAATGTCAATTCTGACACCAAGTTATATTACTTAATGTCCTTGAACTGAAGTTTCATCTTCTCTCAGTGGGTTTAATAATAACTACACCTATCTTGTAGGATTGCAGGGAGGTGAAGGGAGATAAAACCTGTGAGAATATTTATATCCTTGCACTGTTACACAGATGTTTGATGTAATATATATGTGTATATGTAATATATATGTGTATATATAATATAGATATATACATATTTATTATATATACATCATTGATATTATAAAGTAGGTACTATGTCTATCCTGAAATGTCCATGTTTTGAGGAGATTCTGCTATAAGAATTTTATCAAGCACAACACAACCAAGTCAGTTACTATGGACTGAATAGCATCCCCCTCAAATTCGTATGTTGAAGCCCTAACCCCCACTGTGATGGTGTTTGAAAATTGGGCCTTTGAGAGGTAATTAGGTTGGGATGAGGTCATGAGGATGGGGCCTCCATAATGGGATTAGTGCCTTTATGAGAAGAGACAGGAGACACGAGAGAGCTTGAACATTCCCCTTCTGCCTTGTGAGGACACAATAGGAAGGTGGCAACCTAGGCAGAAAGAAGGTCCTCACCAGGAACTGAATCAGCAGGCACCTAGATCTTGGACTTCCCAGCCTTCTAAACTGTGAGAAATGAATGTCTGCCTATTAAGTCACCCAGTCCATAGTGTTTTGTTATAGCAGCCAGAGCTAAGACACCAATGCCCATCCCAGTAAAGCTGTATGTACCTCCTTCTAGCTGTGCAGATATCCTACCCCAATGCCAAGACTTGAGGGAAACCATTATACATACAAAGGGAATCTATAGACATTAGTGTAGACCAGACTGTTGGGTCAAGATTCAGAAGAAGTGTGAAGGCACAAACAAGCAGAAGCCCAGATGAAGGGACACTTGTGCCTAGTCCCAGATTTCTCGAGATGACGCCAGCTTTGGTCCTCTGCAGGAAGAACAGTGGCCCATCATTCATTTCTTCTCATCTTTCATGTCAAGTTTGTCAAGGCATGACCTCTGATGTGAATTTCAGCTGAGAGTTTAGGGGGCCAGAGTAAATAACACACGGCCTGTGTCTGATATCTACCTACACAGGAAGCCCCCTAATGAGGTATGCTAAAGTGTGGTGTGTGTGTGTGTGTGTGTGTGAATTTATTAGGGGACAGGGTCCAGAGCTTCCACCAGATTCTCAAAAGGGTCTGTAACTCCCCCCGACACACACACTAAAAAGGATGAAACTACTATAGAAGATGGTCAAGATGCTTTAAAAGTAAAACCACTATGTAAATGCAATGTTAGTTTTATAGCTCAGATGAATCTGCCCTTTACCTATTTCCATAAGTGGGAGTCCTACGGGCCAAGGATATCAGAATGGATAAATCCTGTGATAATGGCAGGAATCTACAGGAGCTGTCAACTAAATCCACTTTAAATTACAAAAGCTGCCCGGTTGAATGTATGCTGTAGAAAGACCGCTTGCTTTCCAGATAATGAGACAATGCCAATACAGGGGGGATGTTTCCAGCAGTCCCTGAGGATGCCACATACTGTCAGACCTTTCTCTGATCACAATCCCCCACGGTCTTTCATTGTGTGTAGCAGACTCTGTCTGCTAGAAAGCCTTCCCTTCCTTGGGAAGAAATTCATTTCCTATCAATTACAGACACCAGTTGGCCTAAACCCAGCCTAGCAGTGTGCTCCATTGTAAGTGTTTGAAAGTATCACTGCCAAAAGAAATTGTAATTAAAAAACAACTTTACAGTGGACTGAAGCAAAACAAAAAATAATAATAATAACCAAAACTGATCACTGTGAAAACAACTGCAACAACCCTATGCCTATGACAGCCCTTCCTGGGTTGTGGAGATGAGGCACCTGAGAAGAAATGAGGTATCTAAAGGCTAAATTTTGGTTTTCACCATATTTTTCTCATTTTGATTTCTTTTGAAGATGTCCTAATATTTTCATAGTCATCTGTATCCCCAGGAAAGCCAAGGTGGCACATGAAGAGATGCTCAACATCATTAGCCATAAGATAAATGCACTGAGGCATTATTCATAACAGCCAAGATATGAGAACAATCCAAGTGTCCATTGATAAAGAAGAGGTGATACACACATGCACACACACATGCATACACATACACACACACTGGAATATTACTCAGCTATAAAAAGGATGGGATGTTGTCATTTGCAACAACAGGGATGGACTTAGAGGGTATTATGCAATGTGAAATAAATAAATAGAAAGACAAATACTATATGATCTCACTCGTATGTGGAATCTAAAAAAACAAATGAATAAATAAACAAAAAGCAGAACTGGACCTATAAATACAGAGAACAGATTGATGGTTTGCCAGAAGGGAGGGTGGAGGGGTAAAATGGGTGAAGAGGAGTGGGAGGTACAGGCCTCCAGTGATGGAATGAATATGTCACAGGAGTAAAAGGTATAGCATGGGGAAAAGAGCCAACAGTATTGGAATAGCGTCGTATGGTGACAGAGGGTAAGCTACACTTGTTGTGAGCACAACCTAACGTATAGAATTATGAAATCACTATGTTGTATGCCTGAATCAAATGTAACATTGTGTGTCAACTGCACTCAAAAACATTAGAAATACACTTTAAGAAAGAGAAACGCAAATCACACGCACGACGAAAGCACTTCATACCGATTAGGATGGCTGTTATGAAAAGTCAGGAAGGATGTGGTGAGACTGGAACCCTTGTGCATTGCTGTTGGGAACGTAAAGTGGGGGCGCTGCTATGGAAAACAGTGTGGAGCTTCTTCCAAATGTTAAAACGTAGAATTACCGTATGATCCAGCCATCCCACATCCGGGTAGACACCCAAAGGCAGACATCTGAACACCCATGTTCATAGCAACATTATGCATAATGGCCACAAGGTAGAAACCGCCAGGTGTCCACTGAGGGATGAATGGATAAACAAAATGTGTCACATGCATATAACGGACTGTTCGTCAGCCTTAAAAGAATGAAATTTGGCACCTGCTCCCACATGGATGAACACTGGGACATTATAAACAAGAAAGCCAGTCACAAAAGCACAAATGCCATATGATTCCACTTACGTGAGGAACCTAGAATGGCCGACTTCACAGAGATAGAAGGAAGAATGGAGTGTATCTGGGACTACAGGGAGGGGACAACAGGAGTCAGAGTTTAATGGGGACAGAGTTTCAGTTTGGGGAAGATGAAAACATTCTGGAGATGGGTGGTGGTGACTGCATGACAGGGTGAATGAACTGGACGCCACTGACCTGTGCATTTAAAAAGGGTTAAAATGGTAAATCCTGTGTTATGTGTATTTCGTGACAATAAAAAAGAAAGAAAGAAAAAAGAAGCCAAGGTAGCAAGCAATACTCACAAGATATAGGCAATCACCCCGATGGACCAGCAGTCCACAGCTTTGCTGTACGGTTTCTGGGCCAGGACCTCAGGAGCTGTGAAATGACAAAGGAGAGACACAAGCCTGACAACTCAAAAGCTGAAGACATAAAACATTTCTTAGATTTTTCTTTTCTTTTTCTCTTTGCGCCTCAGGATGAACTTTCTGTCATTCTAAAAACTGAGTAGAGACAGAGGACCTATTTTGGGTGTTGGCTTTCTTAACCAGAAAAAAGTGAGAGCATTTGTGCGTGCGTGTATGTGTGTGTGTGTGTGTGTGTAACTGGAGATTATCAGTCAAATTCAATCAGTCAATCAACAAATAGGAATAGGTAGCTCTCTCATGTCAGTGCTGTGTTAAGTACTACAGCTCAGCTGAGACTGAGTCGGGGACAGGTACACTTCACGGGAGCCTGGGGTGTGACTCCACCTAAAATTAACTCAGGGAAGCCTCTCTGGGCCCAGCACAGGGCCTCCCTGGGTGCCGCGGGGCACGAACAGGAAGCCTCTTCCTAATGCCTTCACAGAGCTCACAATCCAGGGCAGTGAAGACCTGAAATCTGGCCCCTGGGGGGCCTGGCCCAGGCCCGCTCTCAGCTCATTCTCTAAGGTTTGGGGTGGGTCTCCTGTCAATACAGACAGTTCAGCCTCTCCCCTGTCAAACAGCAAAAACGCTCCTTAATCTCAACTCCTCGCTTCTAACCCGAGGGTCCTCTAGCCCAGGGGTCTCAGCTTATTCTGTCCCTGTTCTCACACTTGCTATTCCAGGCCTTGCGTGCTTTCCTAAGCAGGACTAGGAACGCATACAAACTATTGTTGAATGTTTCTGGTTACGACGGTAAGAAATACCAACCACAGACAATCCCCAAATCTGCTTGTAGGTTTCGGCCCCAATTCCTCCAAACTTCTGATGAGACTTTATTTTTTTCCTTTTTTCCCAAGAGCAAAATAAATAGGTCCGTATGTCCTTTATTGGCTACATTCAGCCTCAACATGGTAGCAGAAGGAGACCCAGAACTGTAACGCTGGGCAGCTCACAAACTGGAGAAGCGGCCCCTGGATACTTGGGAGCTGGCTGCATCTTCCTTGTCCCCACTTGTCCCCACTTCCTTGTCCCCGTGCCTACTAAGAGCAGATTTCTCAGATGCTTCTATTACGGCAACTGACGAAAGGGAGCCGTTTACCACAGTAAGTGTCTCGCTGATTTAGGAGGCATGCTCTCTATGAGCTGATGTTCTGGTATGAGTGGCTACAAGACAACAGATGGAAACATCTGCAAGGAGCTTATTTCTAAGCCTCCAGGGCCATCCACGTGGGCTGGTGGAAAGTTCAAAGGAGACAGAGAAGGCTCACTGGTGACGCCTGACCCAGTGTCATCCCCCCAGCAGAACAGACGGCAGAATATCCTGAGCCCACAGCCAGGCTGGCAGGCAGGAGCCCTGGCTTCCACGTCACAGGGTCCGCAGGGCTCTTTAGGAAGACGGCAAGCCAGCCCGGCCCAGCCACTCCATGACACCAGATGTCAAACAATGATGCAGGGGCAGCTAGAGCTCAGGGCAGGATTGGGGGCACAAGCTCTTGTGTCACACCAGGTATGACATGGCGACAGACATGCGGAAGGAGCCCTGAGAAGGTGCGAAGGCACCTCCAACAGCTGATTCCACAGTGTATAAGCAAAGATTGAGACGATCCCCTGAGCCACGGTGTGTGGAGGGTAAGCGTCACAGCACCTGCAAAGCAGGCTTCACTCCTGGGAAGAGCTGATACTGTCTGTGTTCTTTTGCACACCCCATCCTCAGTTCTCTAGCGCTGTGGGTGTGGGAGGGAGGACTCCTTAGAGCACCCCCTCCTCCCTCCTTCTCCTCCTTCCTCCTCCTCCTCCTTCTCCTTCCTCTCTTCCCGCCCCCCCCCCCTCCTTCCCTGACTGTTAGAGAGAAATTCTGGTCGCCATCCATTACTCAGAAAACAAAAGAATAAAGAACACGATGGCCCTCCCCAGGAATCTGTACATCCGAAGGCACCTGCACATTCAGCAGATCTACCTTCAGCCCAGCAAACAGACCTACGTTTTGGAGAACCGTGCGAGACATGGCACGCACTTGAAAAGCAAGTGGCTGATTTTAAGCAGCTTGGAACTGGGATGTTGCTTCTGACGTTTAGATTCTTGAAGCCACAGATGACATATACGCAATTTTCAAAACCAGAGATTTTGTTTAAATGGTAAAGTTTATAACATCAAACATACGGTTTAAAAAAAAAAGATAAAGAAACGGTGTCTGGATCGTTCTCAGATGCTTCTATTCTCGCAACGGACAAAAGGGAGCCACTGACGGAGAGATGCCAGGATCGGTAGCATGGGTGTTGGGGGGAAAGTTCTCAATGGTTCACAAGCAAATATCAAGGTAGCGATACTGGGGGTGGAGGTCTGTATACCTGTGCCAAACATTTCTTGTTCTTCCTGGTGTTGTGTCTTACCTAGGTCCTATCAACAACACAATAAACATTGTTTAACCAACTGTTGGCAGGTAAATCAGTCGCCTTGGGGGTGAAGTTCTGAACTGCACTTGAAACACACAGAGAGTGAAAGTCCTTGGATGTGTAATGTGACAATAAACAAGAGAAAGTAGATTGATTTGGAAATGATATTCTCACCAACCTAAAATAATTAAAGAATTATGCAATGGCAAACCACACTAATGTGTGTTGATGCCAACTGCTCTTTTGATTTGATTCGTGAAACCAAATGTTCTCAGGACATTGTTTGAAGAAGCCTGCCTACATCCCTATAAATAGCTACTTTTCATCTCGCAGTGATTCTTGGAAAACACCGATTCTCAGGCAATATTCAAAACCCTCCTGACAATTTGAAACGGCCACCCAAATCGTGACGAACCTCTGGGATCTGCTGGGATATTTTCTCTCCTGCTCTCCTCTGGGTCCTACAGTGGGCTCCCCTTGTTTGGCCAACCTGTTGAATTCTCGTCACCTCCTACCCTTTCCCCGATCCTTTCAGCCTGGGGCCTGCAGCCTGTAGTTCTGCAAGAGGCCACTCTCGCTCTGATCTTGGGAGAGGCCAGGTTTCACTTTGAGAACTGGCCACACTCCCTTGTATTATGTTATTAATCTTATACCACTGGCAAGAATTTGGTTGTATTTCTTTTTTGTTAATGTTTATTTATTTTAGAGAGAGAGAGAGAGAGAGAGAGAGCAAGCACAAGTGGGGGAGGGGCAGAGAGAGGGGGAGACACAGAATCCGAAGCAGGCTCCAGGCCCCGAGCTGTCAGCACAGAGCCCGACGTGGGGCTTGAACTCACGAACCGTGAGATCATGACCTGAGCCAAAGTTGGATGCTTAACCGACTGAGCCACCCAGGCGCCCCTCGGCTGTAATTCTAAAATGTCACAGCCTCCAAGGTACAAACTCTCAGACAACAAAGGCACACAGTCCCCACGGGGCCTTGGAGAGAGAGTGGGACGGGTTCTCAGTCACACCCACCACAAATCCATCTCTCCCCCCAACACCAGTCAGATGCCGAAGAACTTCCTAATGAAGGAGAAACAATTTTCTCTCCTGACTGTACCCAGCACAACTCACGTGCAGTGGGAGGGTGACAATGACTCTCGCCACCCCCACACCTCCTCACAGAGAGAGGCTTTGCACGGAAATAACTTAATCGGTGCTACTGACACTTGACAAAGAGAGCCGTCATTAACGGGCACTGCGGCTCGTTCGAGATGCCATCAGCGCCCAGGCAGAGCGGGAAAGGGCTCAGTCTCCTGGTACAGCGGAGACAGAAGGACAAGACTCCAGGCCGGAGGACACAGACGTTCCTCTAGTGCCTCTCAAGGCACAGTCCTGGGGGCCGTGAGTGGCAACAGACCGACCCGGAGGCGCCGAAAAGGACACACACAAGATAGGTAGCAGCCGAGTGGGAACAGCTCTACCTGGGTGACACGTGTTGGTTTCCCAGGTTTCATCACCAAACTCCCGTGACACGCCAGCCTCCTGGACCTCCTCCCCTCCCCTCTGTATCTCCTCCCTACTGTGTGAATCACACTGCCGACCACCACACTTGGTACCGCTGGACAGCGGGGACGTATCTCTGGTCTGGATATTCAGGGCTTAGCACATTCTGTTTGGTTAACCAATGGTTACTCCTGACACGAAGCGAGGGGACGAAACGGGCAGAATTAGCCCTATGCGTCTGTCTGTGGCTGACTGTGTAGTTCATGCCACTCTCCTTTTAAGACCTTTTCTCAAAGGGATTTCGGAATCACTACTTCTAGGGCTAATGGACAGGAAAGACCTTCGGGGAAGTGATCTCTCAGAACCTCCTTCTCGGTCAGACCTTGGGGGTTAACGATTCCGTTTTCTTAGCTCTCCCTGGTAGAAAGAGCATTCCATTGGCCGGGGTCGGTTTACTCCAGCAAACAGAAGTCAATCACGTGAACCACGCTGTCTCAGCAGGGCAGCCCGAGCTGCTGGAGATCTGTGTGGACAGACGGGGCCCTCCTTCTGAGCCCCACGCTCGTCTCATGCTGTTCAGCGAAACAGTTGGTTCAAAATTTGAAATAATTGAATTTACTGCTGTGAGACTCACGACCAACCCACTGTGGAAAATTCCACTTGGTGGGAAGCGTCCTCCAGGCCAAGCTGTTTTATATTGGTTGAAAGCAAGGGTTCCTGGTAAAGGAATTCAGAGATTCCAAGAGGAAAAAAAAAAATTCAGAAACCTTTCATCTTGTTTTTGAAACAATTAAATTGCCCATTTTCCTTCCTGAAAGAGAGAGGAGCAAAAGGCTTAACCAAGTCTAACTGGAAGCAGGAAGAGGGGCTCTGTTGAAGCAGGGGCGGCACTCAACCCCCAGGCTCACAGAAAACAAAAAGAATTTTCCCTTTCCCTGTGCTCTCAAGGGAGTGCTGAAGAGCAGTTTCTACAGAGGGAGAGGAGGAGATTGAGAATATCTCCCCCTGTTACCAGGTTCACGGTCAAGGCCGTCTGTTCTCCTCTATGGAAGTCTAAGTACCACTGTACTCGGTACCTCAAAGTTGACCACCTCCAATGAGTGAAGCAGAGGACACGCAGGAGGGGTGGCCTGGGGTGGGGAGCAGCCCTCCATGCCAGAAAGTGGAGGCCCGGGACCCAGAACCATGGGACCCAGGCAGTGTTTCTTGCGTTCCTCAGTTATTTAACAGCTTGGGTTCCATTTCAGGCACTGGCTTGGTGGTGTGAGGGAAGCAGACGTGGGCCCTATGCCACGGAGCACCTGTTCTCCTGGGTGCTCCAGCTGGGTGGACACAGCTGCAGAAGTAACGCCAGCCACGGCTGCCTTCTTAAGGAGACGATCAGACTAAGCCAGACAAGAGTGTGGCAAGATGGCACAGGTGTTGATCTTTAACCCTGAATACAGCCCTGAAAATACTGAACCTACTCTAAATAAAACCCCAAGTATCCAGGAAAGGATATATTACCTCCAACAGTCAAACAGTGGAGAAGGTGCAAATAAAAAGACTAGAGAACAGGAAAGACACGGGGTGGGGAAAAAAGGCTGTGGCTAGTAAGTTTTGAGCATATGCCCTTGTGTTGTGCTCTAAGAAGAAATTAACAGGTTTAAAGACGAAAGAGTGGGAAAGGTAAGAAGGACTGTTTTGTCATTAAATGGGAGGTAAAGATGTGAAATGGTTTCCTTTAAATGTGAAATGGATTTAGGTGGTTGTAACTTGAAACAACTTTAGCTGTCTGGAGTTAAGAATTTTTTTTAAGTGTATTTATTTATTTTGAGAGAGCTGGAGAGAGGGCATGTGCTTAGGGGAGGGGCAGAGAGAGAGGATCTCAAGCAGGCTCCTTGTTGTCAGTACAGAGCCCTATGCAGGGCTCAATCGCACGAACCATGAGATCATGATGATCACGACCTGAGCCGGCAGCAAGAGTCAGATACTCAACTGACTGAGCCACCCAGGTGCCCCTGGATTTAAGAAGTTTTATTTATTTTTTAGGGTTTTTTTTCTTTTAGTGCTATTTTATTTTATTTTATTTTTGAGAGAGAGAATCTGAAGCAGGCTCCAGGCTCTGAGTTGTCAGCACAGAGCCCCAACGCAGGGCTTGAACTCATGAACCATGAGATTGTGACCTGAGCCAAAGTCGGACACTTCACCGAGCCACCCAGGTGCCCCGGATTTAAGAAGTTTTAAATAGCCATGCACACTGGCTTTGCAGTGAAAGAAATCTAGGATCTCCCACTTACTACACCTGTGGACTTGGGCCAGTCATTTAATCTTGTTAAGCCTCCATTTTGTTCATCTGTAAAATGGGAACATTAACAGAGCCCAACCTTCAGGACTGTAATGAGGCTTAATGGAAACAATAAACATATAATAAGGAATAGTCAGAGCTAGTAGTAGTTATTATGTAAGGATGAAGGGTTGAGACAACCATAGGATAAAAACAGAATGGAGGTTTTATTATTTGTTAGAGTGAAGGATGGACAGTTCCTTGACATCACTTGGTACTTTCCCTTCATTCTTGCTTTACATAATGGAAATGATTCGTAAATGGAGATTTCCACCCTTTTGATCAGAGCCTTCGGAAATCAGAATTGAACTGGGCCCACAAGTGATGGGAGGGCATGTCTGAGTACTTGAATCTTGGAGTCGGAAGGAGACTTACAGCCCCCATACCAACCTCCTGCGCACTTGGGTCCCTTTGTTCACCGAGTTGTCGATCCTTTTATTCGCTTATTCACCGACACACTCATACATCCCCTCTAGGTCCAGGCACCGTTCTAGACACCACAACCCAGGAACTGCCTGTTGATCATTACTGACGGTGCCCGGGCATGGGAACAGTCCACCATAATATCAAAGATTCCCACGATGGCTGAGGAACACTGGCTGGCCATGGTACCTTCATGGTTCTGCATTTACTGAGAGAAGAGAGTGACTGTACTCCTACATTCTCTCTCCCTGGCCCTCTGCTTTCCCCCACAGCATCCCACCCCCTCCTACCTCCAGGCCAGGTGGATCAAGATTACCTTCCCCATCACCCTAAGCTCTTTCCAATCTTTTCACCAGCAGCAAGGGGGCACTGCCCAGATCCAACCAATTCTTCTTTCCATTGGCCCCAATTATAATTCTTTTTTAAAGGGGAGTTAGAAAAATGTGTTCCAGAAGACTACTTATAAAAATGGGCATATCCTAATTTTTTCCCTAATTCTTTGCAGTGTATGAAACTCCTACCTTCCCCCACCTGCAGAGATAGAACCGATGGGACACTAAGATTAGCGGCACTCTACCTTTCCTCGAATGTGCTTCTGTCTTTGGAAATGTGTCGGAAATGTCCAACCTGCCTGTGACATCAGCAAGAAGAGGCTGGCAGACAGGCTGCTTGCCATCCTGTGACCTAGTCCAAGGTTCCTTTGTGCCTCTTGCTGGCTGACCTCACCTCTCTGTGGAGGTCAAGGAGAAAGGCCCTCGACTTGAACTTCGTGTGTGTCACGACGAAAAGGCCCTAAGAGATGGCAGTCAGTCGTGGTCAGAGGTAGTGGAGACTTCTTTTACTATCACGGCTTTCCCCCAAGTGGTTCATGGAAGGAGATGGTAGGGCCTGGATTCAAGTTCGGCTGTGCTAGCCAGGTTAGGCAATGTGATAGGGTCTTTACAGGGAGGAGCTTAACAGAGAAGTAGTGAGAAGAGTGATCTTCTAGCAGAGGGCTTTTAAAATCATTAGATTGCACACACAGAGTGGTGCCACATCTCTGCCATCTCATATCCAGCAGTGAGTTAGAGGACAGAATTACAGGCTGAGCCCTGAGCCAATGTATCTCGGAGAATTTGTTATCTTTCTTTTTTCTTTTAAAGTTTATTGTTATTTTGAGAGAGAGAGAGAGAGAGAGAGAGAGAGAGAGAGAGAGAGAGACGAGGGGCAGAGAGAGGGAGAGAGAGAATCCCAAGCAGGCTCCACGCTGCCAGTGTAGAGCCCAACTTGGGGCTTGAACTCACCAACCATGAGCTCATGACCCAAGCCGAAATCAAGAGTCAAACGCTCAACCAACGGAGCCACTCAGGCGCTCCAGATGTGTTATCTTTCTATGCCTCAGTCTCTTGTCCTGAAGGTCACCTGCTATTTTGTCCTGAAGTTACGCCTTCGTGGAAAAGAATCTGAGCTCAAGTGAAGAGCTGCATGGGACTCTGAGTTTTAGGGAATTTCCACAGGTGGGGAGAAGGAAACCGTGCTGCACCAATTCATGTGGTGGATTAGTACAGAAGGCCTTAAATTGAACTGTAATCCAGTTGCAACGAGTTGGAGAAGCTGCATGTTGGAGAAGTGGTGAGAAGGCTTTCTTTTAATTTTTTTCTTAATGTTTATTTATCTTGGGGAGAGAGACAGAGGATGAGCAGGGGAGGGGTAGAGAGAGAGGGAGACGGAATCCGAAGCAGGCTCCAGGCTCTGAACTGTCAGCACAGAGCCCGACGCAGGGCTCAAACTCACGAACCGCAAGATCATGACCTGAGCCCAAGTTGAAAGCTTAACCGACTGAGTCCCCCACGCCCCGCGAGAAGGCTTTCTTTGAAACACTGGGAGAGAAAAACGACATTTCTGCCCAGCGGCTGCCTGTTCGGAGATGATAAATAAAATTCTACACATCAAGGAAAAGAAAATTCGGGCATCCATTTCAGGGTGGAGTTTGGCTTCAGGAAGAACTGATTACAACAGGCAGTATGAGCAACCATGCTTAGTCACAACTCTTTCTGTAAGCGGACTCTGCAGCAGGTGGGATTAGACAAGAAAAAACCAGTTAATGAGGGGCTTTACTACAAGCCTCTCCATAAACCGTGTGGCTTCACCAAGGTTTGGAGAGCTGTAGCCTGGATTGCCGGCAATTAAAAATTCAGCTGAAACACAGACTCATTCTTTGCCTGTGGTTTGCCTTCAACCCAAAGTCACGGAAGTTAAGAGGAGTAGGGCTCTCTTTGGCTAGCTCTGTCCTCGGCCGGACAAGTTCCCTTGGAAAGCTTTCTCATCCTTCCCTCAGAGTTGTAATTTACTAAAAATGCATCGCAAAACAGTGGCTTGCTCTGATTTTCCTAGTAGCCTCTTGAATTTTACCACAGGCATGAAAAGTCCCCACGAAAGCGCCGTCCTGGTTTACAATTACCGTTCCGATCTGAGCTGGAGTACTATTCAAATGCTACCAAAGCCAGAATGTGGCCAGTGGGTGGAGGGGTGAGGCTAAGGAATGGGAAGGGAGTGGAAAATGGGAGGGCAGCTGGTGTTCTAAAATGTGGGAGAGACCTGGAATTCAGTGGGAGGGAGGAAAGGAAATGTTCGGAGTTAAGGCAATTCAGGGCAACGTGGCAAGAAATAACCCTGTGATGTCGCCCTCAAAGGTCGTCCTGAGATCCAGCCTCTGCCCTCATGGGTTTGTGACCACAGTGGGATGGCTACTTCGCTCCTCCTGAAGGCTGACAAGCTTCACTTCAAGATTAAGAGGACCTTTACAGGCATTCCGGTGTTTTGGGTTTTAGTCATTGAAAGAAAAAAAAAAAGAGTAAGTTCCAAAATGCTGCAAGGTTTCTTTCCCTCCTCGACACCACAGTGAAGTTTAGAAACCATGATACTCCATCACAGTATCCAGTATTTAGAGAGGAGACGTTCAGAAATTACAGAAGGGTGGAGGCCCCTGGGTGGCTCAATCGGTTGAGCATCTGACTCTTGGTCCAAGTCCTTGTTTGGGCAAGCCCCCTCTCCAAGCCAAACGAGTCTGCATATTTCTTCCACACTCGATAAGAAGCAGCTGGGGACTCTGAGCCTTTGTTCTTCTGCTTGCCCACATCCATTACTCTCCTTGTCTTGGCCTGGAATTCTACTCTTCCTACAAATCACGCCTCCTCCAAGAGTTTTTCCCTGGTCGTTCCAGGCCTTGCTGATTCCTCTCTCACCTGTATTTGTAATGTTGCTTCTGAAATATGTCGGTTACTTCATACTGCACACATGCTACCAAATATGGATCTGTATCACCACTGGTCATACACCATTGGAGGGGCCCTCGGTGTTGGAGCGGCTCTAAGAGATGCCTGCAGTGGGACCCCCATACACAGGGATGGAGCGAGGCCCACATTCTCCTGCCATCAGTGATGTGATGTTCTGCAAGGGCCCTTGTTCTTTTAAAGGACATGTAACATCAGGGCAGCTGTTCAGGGTAAAGGATGAATTCAAGGGTGATCAGATCCCTTTGCCTGGCACCGTGTGTGTGCTGGGATATGTGGGATAAACAGCCCTTTCTTCATTATTTATTCATAGCTAGAGAACTCATTTAAATTGAAGTAATCTTGGGGCACCTGGGTGGCTCAGTCGGTTAAGCATCTGACGTAGGTCATGATCTCACAGTTAGTGGAATCAAGCTCCACGTTGGACTCTGTGCTGACAGCCCAAGGCCTGCTTGGGATTCTCTGTCTCCCTTTCTCTGACCCTCCCCACTTGCATATACTCTCTCTCTCTCAAAATAAATAGATAAATAAATAAATAAACTTTAAAAAAAAAACTGAAGTCATTTTGACATTGCCAAAGTTCACTATTTAGATGAACAGTCATTTAGGCAACAGCCGTAAGAACAACAAAAACAAAACAACAGTGCCCGTAAATTGAAATCAATACTTCTACCGAGAAGGGGTCTGAAGTCTGAACTATGGCTAAAAGCAGACAGCAACACTCTGCACCTGGCTCGGGCTCCTGGACAGCAAGGCCCCCAGAATCAGAGGAGTGCTGACTGGGACTGGGCTCTGCCCTGTTTAGATCGAGATTGGCCAGTAGGCATGAGGCCGCGGTTTCTTTTTCCAAGATCCCAACAGCATCCTGATCTTGCAGAGATAAGCCAGTGTTGGGGGGCGGGTGGGGGTGGTGGTGTCCAACCCCAGGGTTGACAGCACGCTGGGGTCCTCTTACAAAAAGCCACTTCACAGCATTACTCTGGCTGTCGGGCTCCCACTGGCTTAATTAATGGTTCAATTAATCCATAATTCAAGGCCCCCAAAGCCAACGGTCAACACCCAGTCATCATCTTACTTGACTTAATAGCAACTGACACAAGGTACTTTCTCCAACTCAAAGCGCTTCCCAGGATACCACACTACTCTGGTTCCCTTCCTGTCTCACATGCTGCCTCTTCAGAGTCCCCGGGGCTCCAGGACTCAGCCCTGGGACCTTTCTTCTCCTCCATCCTTCCCTGCCTCCCCCTTAGCCACTTCATTCAGGTTCACAGCTTCAAAATACCTCAGCCTCTTGGGGCGCCTGGGTGGCTCAATCAGTTGAGTGTCTGACTCCTGATTTTAGCTCAGATCATGATCTCATGGTTTGTGAGGTTGAGCCCCGTGTCAGGCTCTGTGCTGACAATGTGTAGCCTGCTTGGATTCTCTCTCTCCCTCTCTCTCTGCCCCTCCCCTGCTCTCTCTTTCTCTCTCTCTCTCTCTCTCCCTAAAAATAAATAAATAAACATTAAAAAAATACATCAGCCTCCAAATACGGTCCATCCTCATTATTCACGGATTCTGCACTTTTAATTCGCCTACTCACTAAAATTTATTTGTAGCCCCCAAATCAATACTTGCCGTGCTTTTGTGGTCACATGTGGACATGAGCAGAGAGGCTCAAACTGAGTTTCCAAAGCTCATCAGACAAGGTGACACTCTGCCCTCCTGTTTCACCTCTCACACTACAAACAAGTATCATTTTCATGGTCTAGCTGCTGTCATGTTTTTTACATTTTTGTGCATTTTGCAGATTCATGGTTTAAAACAGCCCCCAAGTGCAGCGATGAAGTGCCGTCTAGTGTTCCTGGCACAAGAAAGTGGAAATGTGCCTACAGAGAAAATGTGTGGCTAGACCACCTTCACTTAGGTGTAAGTTATGGTGCTGTTAGCCGTGAGTTCATCGTTCATGAATCAAGAATATATATTAGGGGTGCCTGGGTGGCTCAGTCACTTAAGCATCTGACTCCGGCTCAGGTCATGATCTTGCAGTTCATGAGTTTAAGCCCTGCATCGGGCTCTGTGCTGATGGCGCGGAGCCTGGAGCCTGCTTTGGATGCTATGTCTCCCTCTCTCTCTGCCCCTCCCCTGCTCATGCTCGGTCTCTCTCTCAAAAATAAAATCAACATTAAAAAAATAATATATGTTAAATAAGATGTCGTTAAATAGAAATATGTATAAAACAAGGTCATGTATCCATCAGTAGATGACAATGCTGTGACCAGAGACTCACCAGGACCCTAAACCTCTATTTCCCAGGTAACAGTAGGTCAGTATTTACTAGTTCAGCGCTGGTGGTGACGTTACAGAGCATAACTACTACGTGTGATGAGAATCAACTATATCTTGTTGCAGACAGGACCTCTTGCGAGAACTCCAGACTTACAGTCCAACCGCCTTCTGGACCTTGCAAACTTTAACACATTAAAATCCGAACCCCTGGTGATACTTCTGTAGCCTGCTCTTTCCACAGACTTTGACATCTAAAGTAAAGGTAACAGCCTCCTTTCAGAGGCTCAGGCCAAAAAATAACTTAGAACTATCATTGGCTTCTCTCTCTCAAGCCCTACTTTTAATTTTTCAGAAAATCTTCATGAAATTACCTTCAAATTTTTTTTCTGGAATCTGATACTTTCTTACCACTTCCACTCTGCCAACCTAGCCCAGCTCCCACCATTTCTCACTTGAATAATTCCAGAGCCTTCTAACTGGTCTCCCTTCTTCCACCCTGGCCCTGCACCCTGGCATCTCTCCTAATCCCCATCTGTCTCCTAGAGGGATCCTGGTACAGGTCAGATCATGCCATGCCTTGTCTCAGAACCTTCCAATGGGTCCCCACCACCCTAAGTAAAAGTCAGGGTCTTGACAATGACTTCTAAGTCCTGGTCTGCACATGCTCTGCCTATTAGTTCTCTGACTTCATCTTCTACTGCTCTTCTCTTTGTTCACCCCACTCCTGTTGTTCTCCCACATACCCCTGCCTCAGGGCCTTTGCACCATCCTTGGAACGCTTTTCCTCCAAATAATAACATGGCCAGCTCCTTCACTTCTATCAAACCTTGACCCCACTGTCACCCTCTCAGTGAGGGCTGCCTTGATTACTACATTTAAAATTGCCACCCCCTACACACACACACACACACACACACACACACACACACACACACACAAAACTATTCTCTTTCCTGCTTTATTTTTCTTCATAGCACTTGTCAACCTAAGATATTAACAGACTTAGCTGTTTGCATACAGTCTGTCTCCTTCTCGCTCAAATATAAGTACCTTGATTGAGGGCAGGGACTTTTATCTGTTTTTCTTTTCTTGTTTTTTTAATGTTTTATTTATTTTTGAGGGAGAAAGAGCATGAGCAGGGGAGTGGCAGAGAGAGGGAGACAGAGGATCCGAAGTGGGCTCTGTGCCCAATGTGGGGCTCGAACTCATGGACCACGAGATCACGACCTGACCTGAAGTCAGAATCTCAACTGACCAGGCCACCCGGGTGCCCCCTGTTTTTCTTTTCCTTTCTACTGATGCGTCCCCAGTCTCTAGAACAGCAGGTAGGTACTAAATACATAATCCTTGAATGATGAATAACGTAGCACTTACCAGACATTATTCAATTTACTGGTTTTCCCTCTTTTTCTCACAACACTGTGAGCATTTTAAAGTCTGAAACTCTGGCCCTACACATTCATATTCTTAACACCAAACCACTGAGCACAGCACATAAACTTAATAAATCCATGCTGAATGAATGGGAAAAGAGGAGACAGAGAGAAATGCTAATTTCTGCGAACCTTGGGTTTTTACCAGTTTAACAAGCATCTGTGCAAAGATGAGTAAGATAGTCCCTGCCCGAGAAAAAACGTGTGGTGCGGTGGGGAAAGGGACACCGGTGCAAATGGACCCCGATGCAATGATGTAAAAAGGGTCAGGAAAAGAAGTAGGATGACAAAAGAGAGAATGGGTGTTGGGAAAGCAACCAAAAGGGGGCAACGTGTAAGTTGGGCTTTGATGGCTGAGTATCAGTAGTTGGCCATGCAGACTGAGGGGGCAGGGGAGGAAACAGCCCGATCTCTGTTGCTCACTGCCCGAGGTACGTCTACAGGTTATAAGCTCCCCCAGTGTCTCCCCTTCCTTGCTCTAAGAGGCCTTCCTAGGTAGCTCAGTGCTCAACACACATGAATGAGCAGAACCACTACATTCGCACCCCTCCCCACTCAGAGAAAACTCCGTATCTGACAACAGCGTTACCTGATGGCCCCACTGGCCACCATTTAGGGTAGAAAGAGCAAGGGCCACATCTAAACATGCTTCCCAGTTCCCAGACTCGTCAGTGTCTGACATCTAAGCAGAACCAGACCACTCGAATGACAGCCACTTAGAAACCCAGAGAAAGTGCCATTCCTGGGTTCTGCCAAGACGCAAAGAAGCAAAAATCCATTTAGAAAGTGCTGGAGCTTTCCAACATCAGAGCCAAATATGAGAACAGTGCGATGCGTATGTAAATACGGACACTTCTGCCGGAACATTTGAACTGCAGCCCGAGAGTCGGCCTCCTGCAGGGGGAAAGCGGGGCGGCCACAGAGCCCTCAGCTTCTCGGCCGCGGTGGCCAGGGCAGCGGACCGCACAGAAGGTGGCAAAGCCATCCCGGCAAGGAGCGTGGACAGCGCGCCCTCACAGGCCTTTTCATTTTCTGGGGTCTGGGAATTGCCACTGTTGGAACGGGCCTTCTCCCTCCCCATCTTTGAGGACAAACGAGAAGAAGCACATCTTCACTTTTATCTGCCACCCGCCTGGCGGCCGGGACTGACCCGGAGAGAGTCCACATACCTGCCGCACACGCTCCTGCTCCCGTCACACCCCCACGCCCCTGGGGCACACACGTGCGCTCTCGCGTGCATCTCCCACCACGGCCGTGATTCCGAGTCCCCCGACGGGGTCCACTCCGCTGGCCCAGAGCCGAGAGCACTCAGGGTACCGCTAATCTCATCAAGGCCTGTGCCACACCGGCTCCTCTGCCATCAGAAGAACCTCCCCGGCTCTGCCCAGCGCACACACCCGCCAGGGACATGATCGCCGCCTGTGCCGGTCACACCATGGCCACCTCCTCCCCCGGCCCCGCCCCCGAGTCCATGGCTTCCCTTCCTGTTATTCTCCGTTCCCCTCAGCCTGCTCTTCTCCCCTCTCCTTTGAGCACCTTTGCAAATGAACCGGCTGCGACATAACACCCGTGTTATGCCAGCACCTGAAGGGCCAGGAAGGGCCCCAAAGGGCGTTTGGAGTTTCCCACAATGCTCTGGGGCCCAGGCTCATCAGGTGGGAGGACTGCTTTCCTCAGCCTGCCTGGGGGATCACGCGGTTGCACCTAATACCAAACAGGAATGATGCCAGTCACAGAACATTCCCTCTCCTCTTTCAGGGCGAGCTTCCTGTTCTCATTAGGAAAAGCCATCATGGTTTGTACATTGAGAATTCAGCCTCGGTCTCTGTTTTCCAGAAGTCTTTTCCAACCCCATTTTTTTCCTGCCCTCAGACATTCCCGTTTTATACCCTTTTCCCAGGATTTTCCCACTTGAGAGCTTTAGCACAAATGGATGCTTCTGCCTGGAACACTCTGTCCCCTAACATTCCCAAGGCTGTCTGCTTCTCCACATTCAGGCCAATACCCAGGTCTCATTCCTGTGCCCTTAACCGTCCTAGTCCCCCTCCCCGCCATCACCTTGCTGCTCTGTGGCATGCCCTCATTTGAGTTTCTCCATAGCCCTTACCGTGGCCTGAAACAACCCTGTTCTTTGTCTGTTGTCTGTGACTCCCGACTACAACATAAGCTTCATGAGGGCAGGCCTGCTGTCTGACTCATGCACAGCCTTCACCCCAGTGCCCACAACAGCAGCTGGTCCATAGCATGCGCTTCAGTACACATTTGCTGAGTGAATGAATACATTCACGTAAGTCAACGTCTCGAAAACACAAACGGCACCGATGGCCTTTCTCCAGGTCCCCAGAAGACACAAGATGATTCTCAGTATGCGAGTGTTCAGTTCTTGTAGCCTTTTCCGCTCTCTGTATGTTTGGTACGAGGGCCCTGGGGTTCTGATTTTAGGAAAGACTTTAATTCGTGGCTTCTCCAGTACAGATCAGGACTGGCTACTTCAAGAGAGTGACTTCGACAAGGCATGAACCAGATTCCTCCTATCGATACTCTCTTTCTGGCCGCTTCTCTCTCAACATTTTACATGTTCTGTTTGTGTCTGCACTTCATGGTTATCTCAGTGTCTCACTGTAAATCATCTGAAAACACAGATATGGAGGCACTATTTCTGGCATCAGAACATGGGAATTCATCCAATCAACTCCTGGCTTCCACCCAGGCCCACACCCCAATGAGACAGGATTTCTGCCCGACTATTAAAAGGTTTCAGGGGAAATCGCCTCTCTTCTAACTCGCTCCAATGTCTCTTGGCCTTTGTATTCTCCCCTTAAGGGGAATGAAGGCAGCTGCGATCATGCGCCAGGGCTGAAGTGCTTAAGACCAAAGAAGCTGATACGACACCCACGCTGTGCTTACCAACATAGCCCGGGGTGCCACAGGCTGTGGACATCACATCTCCTTTGCCCTCCATTTTTGACAGTCCAAAGTCACTGATCATTATTTTCGATTCCTCGTCTTGACTGTAGTACAAGAGGTTTTCAGGCTAGAAAGAAAAAAAGAAAAAAAAACACTGACAAAGTGTGTTTAAATATGGGTTAATTGTGGGAGAGTCATGAAGCCACAAAGCCTAATCACAATTTAAGGATACGCTTGACTCGGGACACAGCGAATGCAGTAAGAAAAGCCGTGTTTAATAGGAGTGATGAAGGGGACACTGCACAGTTTGGGGCGCTTAGAGGTTTTCAAGAAAAGTGAGTCCCTTTGTCTACTTTCAAAAAGTGAACCATAAATTGGGGCCGCCTAGAGAGCCCCTAAGACTTGTCAATTTATTTCCTGGGTCAGGGGAAAGGGAGTTCCCAGAAATGAAGTCACTTCTGTAGGTGCTCTTCCATTTCCTTGTTCTTTCTTTCTTTTTTTAATGTTTATTTCTGAGAGAGACAGAGACAGAGACAGAGCGCCAGTGGGAGAGGGACAGAGAGAGAGGGAGACACAGAATCTGAAGCAGGCTCCAGGCTCCGAGCTGGCAGCACAGAGTCCAATGTGGGGCTTGAACTCACGAACCCTGAGATCATGACCTGAGCAGAAGTTGGACGCTTCACCAACTGAGCCACCCAGGCGTCCCCCACCCCTGCCCCGTTCCTTTTTCCTGACCCCTTTAGCAACCTTTCTCGAACCCAGGGTCTCTCTCCCTGCCCTCCATAACGGCCCGTGTCCTGCGGCTCTGGCAGATGCGTTGCGTTTTCCCCTTTACTGAGCCAGCTGACCCCTGCTCGCTGGGCTCCCTGGGAAACAGAGGGATGTCATCATGGATGAATCGTGTCCAGAGATCCAGCACTTTGTAGCCACGTGTCCTTAAGTGCCCTGAGCTTCTGGTTGCCTTTTCGGGAAAACATGGGTCGTGGTGGTTCCTCGTTTGCTTCCCTGAATGGGGAAGCTGGAGCTAGATGGAATGGGGAATGCTGGAGCCCAGATGGTAGTAACTCAGGACACATGGCTGAGGCCTGACCACAGCTCCTGTCTCTGCTACAGTCCTGCACAGCAGGGCCACCTCCATGGCAGCTATACAGGAGGGGTAAGGGGAGGCAGACGGGTGGAGCGTGGAGCGGGGAGACAATGAAGCTTTATTTGCATAGTGTTTTATGAAAAGTCAAGGTATCATTCTTAGAAAAAAAAAAGGGGGGGGGTGGAGCTCGTGGAGACCAAGGGAGATGTCCCAGCCTCAGGGCTGCACCTGTCCTGCCCAGGCAGAGCCTGACCACAGAAAGCCTGCCTCAATTAATGATGCTGTCCCTGAAAGACACAATGTTGAGGACGGACACCACTCCTTTCCCCCGACTCAGGAAATTCCAAAGATTTGCCCAGTGAAGAAGCAATCACTTCTCTGATTTACGTTCAACCTTAAAAGAAACACAACAGGGGGCACCTGGGGGGTGGCTCAGTTGGTTAAGCATCTAACTCTTGATTTCGGCTCAGGTCATGATCTCGGGGTCAGTGGGATGGAGTCCTGCATGGGGCTCTGTGCTGACAGTGGGGTCTGTTTGGGATTCTCTCTATCTCTGTCTCTCTCTTCCCCTTCCCCACTCACTCACTCTCTCTCTCTCTCTGTCCCCCAAAATAAATAAATAAATACACACATACACACACATCCCACACCAGGAGGAATCTGAACTGGGCAAGCCACTTCCCCACAGTTTCCTGTCTGGCTCTCCTCCCATCCCCAAGAGTGATTGAAGCAAGAGTGTCTCTTGTCAGTGGTTTGCGGTAGATCTTTGGTTTCTGAGTTATTGAATTTTACCAACTCTTCTCTCATTCTCTCATCTGGTGGCGAGGGCTATTTAGATTTGAGATGGGCCTGGAACTTCTGGATTTTAGAATTCACGGGGCAATTCTGAGCTGTAGCCATTTCTGTGAGGACATTCTGAGAAGTGTTCAAGACCCATCCCCCTGCCCCGCCTTGACCAAACTATAGTCGGGCTCCCCTGAGCCCTCTTCTAGGCCTCGGTTTTGGCCTTCTGTGTCCCTCCTGTCTTGCTGGGGCTGCAAAGTCCAGTCTTAGCAAGAAACCTGTAAGTCAGAATAGAGAGAACCCCTCACTCTTGATATCTGGCCAAGCTCTTTACCTTCCACCTTGGATGTTGTTAAAGAAAATGTATTCACACACTTGGTAAAGACAGTAAGGAAGACTTTATTCGGGGGGGGGGGGGGACCACTGCAATGGGATTCTGCAGTAGGAGAGGAAGAGTGGACTCAAGACCTAATACAACAAGGAAAAGTGGAGATTTATAGCCCAGGATCAGGGCGAGGGTCAGTGAACAGAAAATTACTAAGAGGTGGGGCGCCTGGGTGGCTCAGTGGGTTAAGTGCCAACTTCAGCTCAGGTCATGATCTCACGGTTTGGGAGTTCAAGCCCTGTGCTGACAGCTCAGAGTCTGGAGCCTGCTTCAGATCCTGTGTCTCCCTCTCTCTCTCTGCCCCTCTCCCACTCATACTCGGTCTCTCTTAAAAATAAAATAAACATTTTACAAAAATTAAAAAAAAAAAAGAAAATTACTAAGAGGGAACATCAAGGGTGGGGGGATCCTGGCTATGCCAATTTCAGAGGATCCTTGCTGAAGGCAGGCCAGGGTGGGCAGATATGAAAGGTGGAAGATAAAGAATTTGATCAGATATCAAGGGTGGGGGATGTTCACCAAAGTGGCTCAGTGGGATTCTTTTTTTTTTTTTTAATATTTGTTTATTTTTGAGAAAGCGCAAGCGGGGACAGGCAGAGAGCAGAGACAGAAGATGTGAAGTGGGCTCTGTGCTGACAGCAGTTAGCCCAATATGGGGCTTGAACTCACTAACTGAGAGATCATGACCTGAGCTGAAGTCAGATGCTCAACCCACTGAGCCACCCAGGTGCCCTGGCTCAGTAGGATTCTTGGTCAGCCTGGACTACATGGGCAGAGCCAGTGCACTAAGGACAGAGCCCAGGGATGGAACCTGGTCAGAAGGAAGAGAACCTGGTCAATGGAGAGAGACTGCCAATGTCTAAGTTCTTGGCCAGGCTTTAGGAAGGATCCCTCCATCCTTGATATCCCCTCTTAGTAGGTTTCTGTCCACAGCCCTCATTCTGGCCAATGGCTATAAGTCCTCACATGCCCTTGATGATTTTGGAGTTGAACCCAATTCTCTCCCCTATTGTGATACCCTTCTTGCAGTAGTCTTAAATAAAGTCTTGTCTTAACAAGTGTCAAAATAACTTTAACAGAACCCAAAAGAAAAAAAAAAATACTACCCTTCTCCTAAAATCATAACACAAAAAGGAATGACACTTTACATTCACAGTGACGTCGATCCTGTGGATGAAGCATGAGATTAGAAGAAAATCAAATGCACACTTGAAGGTGCTTTAATGAGTTTGAAAAGAGAATAAAATGGCCCAATCAATAATCAAAATAAGAATAATGCTTAAAAAGCAGGCCAAAATAATCTAATCAAAAGGTGCCTGTGGTTCATGATTTGTCTGAATGTTGAGATCATCCTTTGATGAACAGTAAGGATCTGATCATGGGGGCAGAGAGGACTTTTCTTAAGTTTCTGATTTTTTTTTCAAGTTTATTTATTTTGAGAGAGGAAGAGCACACACACGTGTGTGCATGTGCATGTGAGTGGGAGGTGGGGTAGAGAGAAAGGGAGAGAGAGAACCCAAGCAGCCTCCACAATGTCAGCATGGGACTCCTCTCATGAACCATGAGATCATGACCCGAACCCAAATCAAGAATCGGATGCTTTGCTAACTGGGCCACCCAGACGCTCCTTAAGTTTCTGACTTTTAATCTTCCTGTCCCAATGATCTCATGCTCTTAAACAAGGTTGCATCTAGGCAAGAGACTGCATGGAATCAAATATCCCTCCTTTGGGTCAATTATCAAGGAGGGTTAAATCGGCTGGTCATTCACAACTTAGATAGATACTTGTCTACAACCATCTCAAGACTCAGTCAAGGCAGCAGGGCTTTTCTTGAGGGGAGTCAGGCAACAGGAAAGTGGGAGAGAAGACAGGCTCAAGGGCAATCCAGATGGAGGCCCCCAGATGGCAGTAGGAGTGCTTGGTCAGGTGGGAGGCACAGAGGGCATCTCACAATTCTGCCTGAGGTCCCAAGAGGCCCAGGACGCACCTGAAAAAATATTATTCTTTATTTTGTGACATCGTTGCAAGACAACTGATGGACAATACTGGAATTGGAAGGTCAATACCAACCTGTTAACAGTTCGCATAATAAGAGGGGCACCTGGGCGACTCAGTTGGTTAAGTATCTGACTCTTGGTTTTGTGTCAGGTCATGATCTCAAGGTTCATAAGTTCAAGCTCCACATCAGACTCCATGCTGACAGTGCAGAGCCTGCTTGGGATTCTCTCTCTCCCTTCCTCTCTCTCTGACCCTCCCTTGCTGCGCTCTCTCTCTCTTAAAATAAATAAACTTTTAAAAAAGTTCACATAACAATCTTTAATTAAAAAAATTTTCTTTTAATGTTTATTCATTTTTGAGAGAGTCAGACAGAGTGCAAGCGGGGAAGGAGCAGAGAGAGAGAGAGGAACACAGAATCTGAACCAGGCTCCAGGTTCTGAGCTGTCAGCACAGAGCCTGACATGGGTGGGGCTCAATCTCCAGAACTGTGAGATCATGACCTAAGCCGAAGTTGGACGCTTAACCAACTGAGCCACCCAGGTGCCCCAACAGGCTTTTAAAAGATCTGAATCAACACTTCCTATAAAGTTTATATTATACATAATCACCCTCCTAATCCAGTGATTCTCAACTGGGGGCAATTTGGCATCCCAGGGGGACATTTGGCAATGTCTTTGGCTGTCACAACTGCAGGAGTCTATGGGCATCTAGTGGGTAGCAGTCAGGGATGTGGCTACACATCCAACAATGCATAGAACAGCCCCCCCGCAGCAAAGGACACACTGCAGGGGCTGAGAAGCCCTGTCCTAATCTGAGGGGTCAGTTAGTGGGCACTTCCTGTCTGTCTCTCATTATCTCTAGTAGCTTCCTGGGGCAAGATGACACAAGAGTACCTTGCTGGAGGGAGGTGGAGGTGTATTTGCAGGGGCATGGCGGTATCCCAGACTGCGACCTAATCTTATATTAGTCTGATCATGTTCTCTATTGCTCTGACCTGGATCATACAGTTTGTTTTCATTTTCTAAGATATTTGTGAAAATTTACTATCCCAACCCCAACTCCTGCCACGTAGGTCAAACTCCCTTGTGCCTCTGAAAAGCAGTGACGAACAGTCCTAACATGGCAATGTTCTCTCTGTGGGGACAAGCCTGGCGTTCTCACAGCTGCACCAGCTGGGAGCTGCAAGCACTTCTCTGAAAGCACCATGTGGGTGTAGACAGCTATAACTCCTGCACAGCCCATCTGCCTTTCGAAGGGGGAATAAACACAGTCACGCATAACATGGCCCCTCTAGGAATGTCATCTGCGTGGGAATTATTTCTATCAAGTACACACAGCCAGCGCATCGCATCACACCTCTGTGGTCATCGCACTAACTCGTTCAGAGACCTGCCTCCTGTGTTCTGGAAGCAGAGAATCGGCATTTGGTGAGGGCACAAGAGAGCAGAGCAGGCACAGAGGCGCCAAGTGGGCTTAGTGAGCCCTTACTTAGCCCGGGAAAGGACCTCCGGGTCCTGAAGATTAGCTAATTTGTGCCCACAGCCATTTCAGCTATCAAGAAGCCTGCAAAGGGCAAAGTCTGTAAGGACCCCATCGACATTCACAAACACCCTTGTCCGGAAGTTCTCCACGAGTAATCCCAGGGCAACATCAGGATCACCTAGAAATCCCTTAGAAATGCACATTCCCAGGCCCACTGCAGACCTATAGAATCGGAACCTCTGGGGTGGGGCAAGCAATGGCCCTCCAGACAACTCTTATGCAGGCTAACATTTGGGAGCCACTATTCTGGTTGCTGGAAAATAATATAGAGAAGAGAAAACTTCACAGTGAGACCTTATGAAGAGAAAAGCTACACCATGTTATACCTTCACACCCAGTACTAGATAACGGGCAGATGCCGAAATTCTGTTTTAACAAATGTTTATGGTTTGTTCTTTAAATTGATTTAGATTTCACACAGTCACGCATAGCATGGCTTCAGTACATTATAATCCCTGTGTTTTTGATGTGAGCAGCAGGTATGTGGGCTGGGGTGGAGTTTCTATCTTGACAGGTGCAGGGAGCCCTGGGGCCTGGACCTGTGTCCGCTGTCGAATGAAGCCACATTACAGCCTTGGTGAACAATGTTGCCTTTTGCTGTTCCTCAAATCAATGTGTTCGATATCTACTCTTGATAGCATATGTTGGATATCTGCCCTTTGGTATCTATACTGATCCGGGGAGGGATGTGATGCCAAGATGCCCAAGTAAGGCCCAGGTCCTTCAGTGCTATTGGGTGAAGGGTCAGTATGCCAACACCTCATCAAGGACAAGTAAGACTGGGGCGCCTGGGTGGCTCGGTGGGTTAATAAGCATCCAACTTCGGCTCAGGTCATGATCTCCCAGTTTGTGAGTTTGAGGCCCGCATCGGGCTCTCTGCTATCAGCATAGAGGCCACTTCAGATCCTCTGTTCCCTCCCCACTCTCTGCCCCTCCTCTGTTCTATCTCTCTCTAAAATAAATAAACGTTAAAATAATCTTTTATACAAAAAAAAAAAAAAAAAAAAAAAGAACAGGTAAGCCTGTGACCTACAGGACGCTGGGGGATGGCTGTGACTGTAGGTCGTTTAACCCATCTTTCCCAATAACCTTCCATTTCCTTTCTCGTGTTATGCCCTCCACTTACTTGCTCCCTTTCTTTCACACAGTGTACTGTGCTGAAATGGGGCCAGAACTGGGAGAACACTGTGAAAAACAGTATTGGGAGAAGGGTTATCATGGCCTCTGTGTCTTGAACGAAATTACCCTTCAGGTGGGCTTGAAGCAATACACAACCTATCTCCCTGTGGCCCTTTGGCTGCATAGCAGTTATAAAATCTCCCAAATGGTGGCCAGCCCCTCATCATCTTTCAAGCTACCTCTGGCTCCCAATGGCCCTGACAACTAACAAAACAAATGCCTCCCATTCATTCCACCCATATCTCCATCAAGGCAACCTCAGCCATCTTCTGGAGCCAATCCCCTTGGACAGGTGTACTGTGGGTAGAAGAGCTGCTGGAGGATGTTGCTAGGCGACCGCCTTACCTTGAGGTCCCTGTGGACAATGCCCATTCTATGGAGATAGTAGACAGCATCCAAGACCTGGCGGATGAGGGTGCTGGCATCTTTCTCTGTGTAAAATCCTTTCTCCACTATCCGATCAAACAGCTCTCCACCGGATACGCTGTTGTTGTTTAAAAAAAAAAAAAAAAAAAGAAATAAGAAGTTTGAGAGGACCTGTTGAATTGTTCAGGGAAAGCCATCATTAAGAGATGTCAATATGACAGAAGAACCAAATTGGCTTCCAAAAATATTCATTTTCAGATTTAGGTTTTGCCCCATCTATGCCCCAGAAGCTATACCAGGGAAGTGTTTCTATTTCACGATGGTATAAGCATCCAGAATGAAATAAAGAGAATAAAAATAAACCAGGACCCATGGACTAGCCCGGCCTGAGAAGTCTTCTGGTCTTTGCATCCATCCTGCTATGACAATGTAAAGTCAGAATAACTTTCTAGAATATTGGCATCATCAGATATAGGGGGATGATGGATAGGATGCCTCCTTTGCATAAGAGAATATCCTTAAAGGTCTGGAAGAATAGGGGGTATGGGGGGCAGTGTTGTGGGCAAAGCAGTAAACACCAACAGGATGTTTGGGCTCTTGACCAAGTTCCGCCCCTAATATGCTGAAGGCATAGGAATTCCTTGAATCTTTGGACCTCAGTCTTTTTATCTGTAAAATAAGGGGGTTAACTTAGTCAACCATATCCAACACTAAGCTAATTGTCATTTACAAAAAAAAGAAAGAAGAATGACACCCCATTACATCATCTGCACTGGTTTTTTTTGGTGACAATATTTAATTTTAATTTGCTTTGAGTTTCACATTGCACTTAACATTTTCTTCGTGTTTATTATTTATTGCCTAGGTTGTCAAAAGTCAAAATGCCCTGGAGGGCAACCCTTATAGCCCCCTTCAGCTCTGATAGCTAATGCTGCTCTGGGTTTAACAAAGTGACAGAATCGTGCAATTCTGAATAGGAACAATTGAACACTTTAGCCTTCAAATTCTTAGAACATATACTTCTCTAAGAAAAACAGTGCTTCTTTCAGATAATTACGCCATCTTGAATATTAGCTTCAAGAGATATATTAATACTATTCTCTTTTATAAAAAGAAACAGAATTTCCAAAAACAAAATGAAGACTTATTTGAAATATTAAACTCATAAAACAGTTTCACAAACCACTCTTTCAGCTTTAAGAGATGTAGTATAAGCCGTGCCCTAGCAGTAACACACCCACACATACACAAACACATGAAGCTAGGATTCATTTTCTGCAATTCATGACAATTAATGTGCAATATCTGATCCATCGAAACCTTCCTCTTAAAAAGCCAACAAAGAAAACCAATTATAGCTATAAAAGGCCTAGGTGTTCGAGTCTCTCCCATTACCTAGAGTCATTCTAAGCGATGTTGTGCTTGAATAATGTCTCATTTCCAAAGCAAACAGCAATCGAAATAAGAAAAGGAAAGATGCTCAGGAGAAATAAGAAGCAATTCAAAGAGTGAAAAGAAATGGAAACATCAGGGGAGAAATTACCTTTTGATGACCGGGTTGTCCAAATGATCCATCCTTAAGGAAACCAAAATCCCAAGACATCCCCTCTTAGCAGCTATACATCAAGCTCTCCCCAGTCTTCGTGTTTCTAGACCCTTCATGCAATGAGTTTCAGTGGAAGAACTCTGGAGACCTTGAGGATGTACTCTGGAAGATGCCCAGCTGCCAGGGCAAGGGGGAACCTGTGCACATTCACCTGGAGGCATTCACTTCAGGTGATGATCTGTTCGAGCATTCATTTAAGATTTACTGGGTGCCCACTATGTGCCACCTACCATGAACCACAGGTGCCAATCAAGGCAGCAGCAGCTGTGAAGAAGGAAAGGTCTGTTTTGATCGTGCCCCTCCTCATTCTCCACCATTGGCCCACCTTCCAATAACGGCTCCCCTTCTGAGTGTTCCAGTGCTTTCTTACCACTGGTTCTGCTCACACCCTCTGCTCTGCAGGCTACCAGAAGACCTCAGGCAAGAATGCGCACCCCTTCCTCTACCCCTGCCTCCCGCCCTTGTTACCCTATGACCCACCTTTACCAGATTCCCTCCTTCAAAACTGATCTTTCCTGCTTCCCATTCTCTCAAAGTCCTCTTTTCTCCAATGTGATAAGTAAGGTATTAACAGAGGCTATTGAATCAAATACTTGTACCCTGATAGGGCAGCCATGCAGTAAGAATGGAAGCATCAGAGTTGAAGGGTAAGGTCCAGCTATAGCATGTACTGTCACAGCCTCAATGCTCCGCACATTTGCTATTTCACTTCTGAAAGTTCAAACGGCACCAGGGTTTCATCGTTCTGAACACTGCTCAGAAAGTATTTGGTTTCCTTAGAAACCAAGGCACAGGAGAGAAGTCTAAACACTTGCCAAAACATAACAATACTCACAAAAATGCCTTAAAACTTGCAAATCGCTTTATACTCTTCAAAAATCTCCTTAAGCATACACTTTGAATGGCTACTGTTACAGACTGAATGTTTATGCCCACCCCACCCCCCATATTCATATGTCAAAGCCCTACCCCCCAGTGTGATGGTATTTGAAGACAGGGGCCTTTGGCAGGTATTTAGTTTAAATTTTTTTTAATGTTTATTTATTTTTGAGACAGAGAGAGACAGAGAATGAGTATGGGAGGGGCAGACAGAGAGTGAGACACAGAATCCGAAGCAGGCTCCGGGCTCTGAGCTGTCAGCACAGAGCCTGATGCAGGGCTCGAACCCACGAACCGCGAGATCAGGACCTGAGCCAAAGTCGGACGCTTAACTGACTGAGCCACCCAGGCGCCCCGGCAGGTATTTAGTTTAGATGAGGTCACGAGAGTGGGGTCCCCATGAAGGGATCAGCGTTGTTATGAGAAGAGAAATCAGAAAGCCCAGTCCAGTTCTCTCCCCTCTTCTCCCTCTCTCCCTCTCTCCCTCCTCTGTTCTCCCACCCCCCCTCTCTCTGCCATGTGAGGACACAGCAAGGAGAAGGCCATCTGCAAGTCAGGAAGAGAGTCCTTAAAAGGAACCACATCGGTTGGCACCTTGAGCTTGGATATGTCAGACTCCAGAACTGTGAGAAATACATGTCTGTCATTTATGCTGCCCTGTTTCCAGTATTTTGTTATGGCAGCCTGAGCTAAGACACCTGCTTATTTCGAAAGCCATTTGTGAACAACCAGAATCCCAGACTCGCTGATGGGGAAAGAAGTTTGGAAGAGTGGCAAGGGGGGTGTCTCATTTTTAGGCCCCCGGATCATGAGGAGGTGGGTTGACAGGCTGCTGAGCTGACAGGCTGCTTTCTTGAATCAAAACCCTTCTCCGGCAAGTTTCCCAAGTGCAAGGGTTAAAGCTCCATGTTAGAAATGGAGTTCGCCAATGACAGCCTGCCAGGCATCAGAATGGAGTTAGAAGGGGAGCAGTCAGGTGACTGGGGAAAGGGAGGAGAACCATCATGACAGATCCACAAGTAAAATTAATTAATGGTGGCTCTGGGAGAGAGGTTCACTGGGGGGTGTCCATGTAGAAAGAGACTGGCTATTCAAGATTAAGGGAGAGGACAGAGATCATCAAAAAATCTCTACTCTTCTCAATTTAAACTTTGACATTAATTAATTTTTAGTATTTTAAGGTTTATTTATTTATTTTGAGAGAGAGAGAGAGGCAGAGAGGAGACACAGAGAGACAGAGAACCCCAAGCAGGTTCCATGCTGTCAGCACGGAGCCTGATGTGGGTCTCGATTTCTTGATTTCATGAACTGTGAGATCACAACCTGAGCTGAAATCAAGAGTCTTACATTGAACCGACTGAGCCACCCAGGCACCCCATAAATTTTGACATTAATTTACAGCAACCTGCCTTTGCGTTGAACTTGGGTTTGCTCAGTCTCTGATCTTCCTCGCTTATCACATTGTATGGCTATCACTGCATGTGAATTTTAAATACGCAAATACGAAATATTTTGATGTCACAGCCTCAACAAAATTCAGGTTATTTGCAAAATTTTAAGTAATGTGAATCTCCTCACATTAAAAAATCATTGTCAAGAAACAATTTCAAAGTCGCTGGATCAAGTACACTGCAAGTTCTGATTCCACTGTGGCGCACACACCCATACAGCAACGGGACCTGGTCAGCGTATCATGCTCTATTGTTAGTACCGGGTAGACTGCACTGTTCTTTCCATGCACTTGAACTTCTCCATGTAGTTTCCACAGATGTTATCCCGTTGTTTTAAAATTCACTGCTAATTATAATTTAAAATGCTTTCTTATCTTATAACAATATCTACACGTTTGTTAAAAGACAGCACTTGTGCTAATGCTGACACATGGGCTCCAAAAACCTATTCCTCTAGAAGTTAGGTATAATAAAATATGAAAAAGGCTGAAGGAAACCAGAATATGTCACCCCCAAAACATGCCTCCTTGCCATAAAATATATTCTGAGCTGAGAGCAATTAAGCAGTAGTTGTAGGAAAAAGTTCCCCCTTTTTGGTCTAAAGGCAAGAAATAAGTTCTCCTTTTACTGGAGACATACTCTATCAGCCCACAGACTGCACCGGAGGAATATGGCAACAATCCTCATTCAACTTCTCCCCAGTCTCTCTACCATTTACTGCCCCCGACCCAAACTCCTTTGTTCCTGTCAAATCTTCACAAATACTGTTTGTGTAAAAGGTTACAAAGGCTTCAGGCTCTGATCACTCCCCCGGGTGAAGGATGTCAAGTACCTGCAAAAGTTCATTAACAGGTGTTGGCTTTCCTCCCACTCATCTGTCTTTGTCAGGTTCATCTACAGAGCTGGCCAGGGACCCTACCAGGGTCAAGGAAAACTTTTTCTCCCTCTCAAAAGCCAAACAGTATAGGGCTGTGCTGTTAATTTTAGCGAGGGGTCTGAGAAATCTTCACAGTAATGCTAGGATCATTAAAAAGCAGTGTTATAGCTAATATGCCTTGAAATTCACAAAGACTGTCACATAACTAGGCAGTGACCGTGGAAAAGAGCCAGGGCCATGGTTACAAAGCAAGATGGCCTTTGTGTGCTCCAGAGCAAGGCTGGTTATAAATGTGTTTCTCCACAACCATCTCCCCCATTCACATTTAGTCCTAAGGAGAAGACAGTCTTGAAATAAGCAGGCTGTAATTGAGTGAGGCCAGAAGTGAAACATTTTTCGACTGTGAGACCCCAAGGTCCAGATGGCAGATGTGTGTGTTTTTTCACCCAGCCTGGAGAAAGAAAGGCCTATCTTCCCGGCCCTTTCCTCAATTAAGTCCCGGCTTGGCGGTGCCTGGGATTTCCCTCCTCCCACACAGGGCAGCCGTCCGGCTCCTGGGCCTGCGATCTTAATCCTCACCGCTTCCCTTGGCTTTGGTACCCACACATCCTGCTCCTGGGGGCAGTCTCCCAGCCACTCTGGGAAGATTAAGGGTTTATTTCATGCAACCTCTTTTCTCTGTATTTCCTCTTTCGACAAATCCTACTCTAATAATAAAAACATCTTTTTTTCATAGAATTCAGTTTCCCAATATCTTCCTGGCTCAATCTGTTCAGAAAATTCCAAAACATGAACACATGCCTCTCCACCTTCACGGACCGGATCAGTGTAACTCCTTAGGTGCCATTATCCTTTGATTCTGGCCGTTTCGCCTTCTCAATGTCAGGGTGTTATGGACTGGCTTGTATTCCACAGCCCAACTTCAGATGTGCAAGTCCTAATCCCCAGTATATATCTCAGAGGTGACTGTACTTGGAGATGGGGTCTTTAAAGAGATAAAAGTTAAATAAGGTTATATGGTTCCAATATGACTGGTGTCCTTATGAGAGAGAGAGAGAGCACAGAATATGAGCACACAGTGACAAGACTATGAGGACACATGGTAAGAAGGTGGCTGTAAGCCAAGGAGAGAGGCCTCTGGAAAAACCGAATCTGCCAAGACCCTGATCTCAGGCTCCCAGCCTCCAAAAGTGTAAGAAAATTAGTTTTTGCTGTTTAAGCCCCCTAATCTGTGGCATTTTTGTTATAGCATCCCTAGCAAACTAAAGACTGGGGAATATAAAGGGTATCCCATAGCCATGTGGGGGATCTCTGAATTAGATTCCCTTCAAATTGTTTTCAAGATTAATGGGTGGGGGGGGGGGGACAGTTTCTTGTACTGTATTTGCATTCTATGCTTTGTTTATTCACCAAATCATCAAATAATCTTGCATCAAACCAGATGATTATGTTGCCCCTGTTTCCAAGGGGCACAGAGGGCAGTGTGGCCCGGGGTGGGGTGGGGACTAAGGTACACAGACAAGTAAAGCACAGTGTAGACAGTTCCGACATTGTGGGGTAGGGGGCAATGAAGGTGCTTTGGAAAACCACAGGAACACATGTAGAAGGGCCCAGGGGCAGGGCAGAAAGAGGAGAATCTGAGCTGTCTTAAAGAAGGGGTGATATTTAGTCCAGTGGAGAAAAGCCCAGGGGGCAGGAAGAGCCCAGTAACTTGAATTATCATGAAAGGAGTCTTTGGTGAACTAAGTTTCTTCCGGGGAATACAGTCAGTGAAAGAAGTGTTGACTGAGCACCTCCGATAAGCCCAGCACTTGGCAGCAGTGTTAGTCTGTATCTGGGCAGCTACAGAAGCCCAGGTTGACAAGTCAGACCACTAGCGAGCAAGGACTTGCCAAGCCCCGACCCTGGCTGGATGACCACAGGACATTGCGGAGGGGAGAGATCCGTGATCACAGGAGGTGGCCTGCAGAACAGGTCCTAACTTCCCTTCTGCCTCCTGAGGCCAGCACAATGTTGTCTGCACTGCAGAAAAAAGGATTCCTGGAGGCAGGGCAGACAGGAGAGACCCGGAGTCAAGAGCAAGGGCCTGGCAGGCGGAAGAAAAGGGTAGAGGCAGGAAGGAACCATGTCCATGAAGAAGCCTCACTTATCTAGAAAATGCAACTGGTGAGGATGAAGTCAAACCATAAAGGATTCTGAAAATCAAGCAGTGGACCTGGAAGGGCTGCACGGGAAAACAGCAAATTCTTAGCTGCCTGGGATCTAAGGTAACCCACTTCTGAAAGGGATGCTACTGAGGGAGTTACCATCTGTGGATGTGGGTGTGGGGTGAGGGGCATCTTGGGACAAGGGTCCTTCCTAAGGCGTGCATACTGTCTTCCAACGAAGATCTGCTTCTAGATTCTCAGTCCAGCAGGCTTCCTGCCACCATCCTCCAAATCCATGTTGTGCTGTGCTCACAAGAGCAAACCCATCCTCCAAGTCCATGTTGGCCCGGTTCTGCAGTGTGCACTGATTTCCCACCCACCCAGGCAACAACTTCCATTGCTTTCCAAGGGGCCTCAGGGATTCCTTGGAATCATCTTCCTCGGTTTCCAACTAGCCCCTTTGGTTCCCAGCTGGCTCCCCCTCAAGGCAGGCCAGGGAAAGTGTAGTTATAGCCAAAACCATAGATAAGAAACAATTGGAGGCATTTTAATTTTGTATGGGAAACTCATTTGCTGAGACCCTGATAAAGAAATTCTACTTTTGCATTACTCATGAGAAAAGGACAAAAGGATTTCTTAAGAAATTATTAGCATGTTCAAGTTTTCAAGAGAAAATAATTCATCTGTTTTAACTCGAAGCACCTGCTCACATTTCAAAAAAGATAAAAGATAATTACAAATCATTTTTAGTTTTTTGTATTCTGAGAGGGCAAAGCATGTCTCATTCCACTTGAGTCCCCAGTATCTTGGACTATTATATTCCAGCGGGGGAAGAAGAGAAAGAAAAATAAATAAATCAACAACTAAACAAATATTAACCATTCACAGAGTCCATAATGGTGTGCAGAGAAATGAAAGCAGCCTGAGATGAGCGGTGTAGACACTTCTGAGTGGGCTCCAGCATGGACGGCAGGAAACAGCCGGCCAAGTGACCATGTAGGGGAAGAGCTTCTGGGCAAAGAGCAAAGAGCTTCTGAGCCAGTCCTAAGATCTTAGGACAGGAAAGGTCTTACAATATTTGGGGACCAAAATGGAGGTCAGCAGTGTAGCAGAGACCAGAATCTGGTGGGCAATGGGTAGAATGATTGAGATAGAGGAAGGCCCAGATCATGTGGGGCCATGTGTTATGGATTGAATGCTTGTGCCCCTCCTCTCCTCAATTCACATGTTGAAATCCAATACCCAATGTGATGGTATTTGGGGGGTGGGGCCTGTGGGAGATAATTAGGCTATGAGGGTGGAGCCCACACAAATGGGATTAGTGCCCTTATAAGAGAGCCCCAGAGAGGTAGCTTGCCCTATCTCTGCCATGTGAGGATCCAACAAGAAGCTGGCAGTCTACAATCTGGAATAGGGCTCTCACTAGCACCGGACCATGCTGGCTTTCCGATCTGGGTCTTCCAGGCTCACAAATGGTGAGACATAAGTTTCTGTTATTTATAAGCCACCTGTCTATGGTACTTTGTAATGGCAACCCAAATGGACTAAGGCACCATTCAAACTAATATTCAAATGGGGTGTGTTTATTCTAGGTTTAGTAAGAAATCATTAGAAGGTTTTCCGTTGAGGGAGAGGTAAACCTATATTTTTTAATGATCACTCCGGCTGCTATGTGGACAATGGGTTGTAGAGGTAAGAGTAGAGCTGGCAGATCACTGAGGAGCTGCTGCAAGCATCCAGATGAGAGAGGACAGTGGCTCAGCCTGGGGAACATTGGAAATGGACAGAAGTGGACACATGTGGGGTATGCTCTGGAAACACAGTAGACAAGACTCACTGATGAGGTTGATGTGGGGCATGCAGGAAGGAGACGGATCAAGAATGCCTCCTAGGGGTGTCTGGGTGGGTCAACTGGTTAAGCAGCCGACTTTGGCTCAGGTCTTGATCTCACAGTTTGTGAGTGCAAGTCCCAACATCAGGCCCTTTGCTGACAGCTCAGAACCTGGAGCCTGCTTCGGATCTGTGTCTCCCCCTCTCTCTGCCCCTCCCTAGCTTGCACTCTGTCTGTCTCTCTCAAAAACAAATAAATGTTTAAAAAATTAAAAAAAAAGAATGCCTCCTAGATTTTTGACTTGAGGAACATCTAGATGGTACTGCCATTATTTGAAATGGGGGACCCTGGTGAAAGAAAAGGTTTGGAAGGGTTAAGAACAACTAGGGCAGCAATGACCACCAGATCTTCCCACAATGATGGAAGGCTCTTTCCCTGCAATATCCAATATGGTAGCCACTAGTTCCAGGAGGCTATTGTGCATTTGAAATATTGCTAGCACACTTGAAGAACTGCCTTTTACATTTAACTTTAGTTAATGTAAATAGCCACATGGCCCTACCACATTGGATAGCTCGGACCTAGAGCCTTGAGTACAATATGTGACGCCTTGAGTACAAATCTGAGGCGCCTTTTGGAGGAAGATGTCAAGCAGATAGCCATGGATACAAGTCTGAAGTTCGGGGGAAAAGATCAAGGCTAGAGTTTAAGATTAACAAGTCATCAGCACGGAGATGGTCCCCAAAGCCAAGAGGCTAGATGTGACCAACCCCGGAGAGACTGCATTTGGATAAGAGAAGGATGTCTGAGCACTGGGAATACAGACATCCAGATAAAGCAGAGTCAGCAAAGGACCAGACAGAGATGTAGGAAGCAAAGGAGGAGAGTGTGGTACCATGGAAATCAAAGAGGAGGGTCTGAGAGATCAAGCACCATGAAGACATAGAAATGCTCATTGCACTACGCAAGATGAAGGCCAGGGAAGGAGGCGGAGAGCTGAGGGTCATGGGCATACGAGGCAGCCTCCAGACTACGGGACTGGAGATGTTGGAGACATGGAGAAGAGAAGGTACCCGGGACTGGGCTCTCTGAGCCTCGTTTTTCTCCTTTATAAAAGGGGGAACTATGTTTGCTTTGAGAAGTGAGACAATGCAAGGAAATCCCAAGGGAGACTCTTGGCATGCTTCACTGTCTTGTAAATGTCACTGCCTTCTCCCCTCCCACTGAGGACCTCGGGCAGGTGCAAGCCAGTGGCTGCCAATGCCATCCACATGCGGCAGCTGCCAGGAGCAGAGCTGCCACCAGAGGAAGGTGGCACAGGGTCCTTGGTTCTCTGGACAGAAGAACACTTGCTCTTCTCTGCTCCCCACAGACACGTGGGGGATTTGGGGAAATACCCATGACCTTGATTAGGATGGAAACTTGTGAAAATTTAAGCCTGATTACATAATCTCACAGTTTAGTATTGTGGCTCCTTCTGCATTAGTTATCTTCCTCTAACCTTATATACAGAGGATCCTCAAGGGGACGGTCAGAATGCTACCAACCTAGCACGGCACAATTCCTGAGACGTTCAAGGTTAGTCGAGCACTAACTGACATGCGGTAGCTCCACATAGTGACCTTCTGGTAGAACACGCACACGCAGCATGAGCTTTGTATTAACAGATATTCTTGAATGTTTTAATTACAGTTTTTTAGAAAAATTCTGCCATGAATTGTTTGACTATTACACACTGGCTTTCCAGAATTAGCTCCAATTAGGAAGATTTTACTTGGCAATGCATTTTTCTGTTATAATTTTTCTAGTATTAAAATAGCTTTGCATTCCTGGAACAGTAAAGTCTGAAAGAGGCAGATGATGGCTCTGGAATAGGTCTAGGAACACAGCTTGGTTACAGATAGTCCATAAATTGCTAAGTCCCGTGTAGGGAGTGGCCACTGGGCTGTAGGCACATCTTTGTCTATCTTGGATAAGGGACTATGTTCAAAGCCGATGGAGAGCAACTATGTACTTTCATACACGCGTAGAGATTCAGAATCTGAAGGCAACTGGGTAAGACCCTGATTTTATGACAAGCCTAAGTGCATTTCATTCATTCATTTAGAGAGAGAGAGAGAGAGAGAGGCAGGGAGGGACAGAAAGAGGGAGAGAGAGAATCCCAAGCAGGCCTCTGCACTGCCAGCGCAGAGCTCCATGCAGGGCTTGAATCCACCAACCATGAGATCATGACCTGAACTGAAGTCAAGAGTCAGATGCTTAACTGACTGGGCCATCCAGGTGCCCCTAAAGATGGTATCTTAAATTCTTTTTTTTGTTTTTCTACTTCTCATGAAGTTCATTATATATATTTATATTAGTTCTAGTGTTTCTCAGCCAATGAGGATCTCTACTGAAAAGCTTATAGCAGATGTGTGGGAGAGCACATGGGTTCAGGGAATGTGAGAAAGGTCTAACAATGCCTTCAAAAAGCAAAAACAAATTAAAAATTTCCCATTGCTCAGACCTGCAATATCTTCCATGTCTTTGTTGAGGAGCTCTGTGGAGTTCCCAAGTTTCCTTTCTATCAAGAGCACTGACAAAGGTCATGGTCACAGCTGCCCACTGCAGCGTGCCTGGCTCCAGGCCACCTCTGTATCTGTTGAACCCGCGCATATTTTTTAAATCTAATTCCTACTCATTGTTTGGGTCCTAGCTTGAATGTCATTACTTCAGAAAAGCCTTTCCTGACCCCCAGACCAGATTAGGCCCCCTCCCATTACATTGTCTCTTAGACCCTGTATTTTGACACGACATTCTCCTGGTAGAGTTAATTATTGGTATATTCTTTTGTGTAACGCTTTGTCCTCCTACCCTGCCCCCACCTACCCCAGACGGTGAACTCCATGTGGGCAGAGGCAGCATCAGCCTCTTTGCTGCCTCTATCCAGGCCCTTGAATGGTACCCCCCACAGATGAAAAGCTAACTAAATATTTGCTGAATAAAGAAAAGATTCTGTACAAGAAACGCACAGCGAGTGGGGTCTGGATCTTGCTGGGCATGGCATCCTTCAGCAATCATGCAAATCCCCAAAGCGTCTGCCGCAGAGTGCCCCACGGAAGGGCTCTGGAGCCTCCTCCATTCAGCAGGCCGGCGGCTGAACCGATTTTCTCTCCATCTCACACATTCCCTTCCCTTATTCATTCACTTCTTCCTGGCTCTCTCAGCCACCTAAACTTGCTGCTGGTTTGCATGCTAGAGCTTTGCCTCACCCATCTTATCTTACTGGGGCCTCCTCTGCTCCGGGTCTTGACTTTTTGCTTGGAGTAGGCACCCACACTCTGAAGAATGTCCTAGCTTTGCCCAGGGACCCTGAGCAGACAAGACCTTGTGACTTCCCCTCAATAGAAGGTCATACCTACAGGTGTCTAAATAAGAGAACCCTTCATCATAGTTGTATAATCACTCATTTAAAAAATTATGCCAACAACAGACACGTGAAAAGATGCTCAACATCACTAATCCTCAGGGGAATGCAAATCAAGACCACAGTGAGATATCACCTCAGACCTATCAGAATGGCTAAAATGAAAAACACAAGAAACAACAAGCGTTGGTGAGGATGTGGAGAAAAACGAAGCCTCATGCACAGTTGGGCTGAATGCAAACTGGTGGAGCCACTGTGGAAGACAGTATGGAGATTCCTTGAACAATTAAAATAGAACTGTCCTATGATCTAGTGTTCAGTACCAGATGTTTCCCCAAAGAATAAAAAAACACTAATTCGAAAGGATACATGCACCCCTATGTTTATTGCATCATTATTTACCATAGCCAAATTATGGAATCAGCCCAAGTGGCCATCAATAGATGAATGGATAAAGAAGATGTTGTATGTATATACATTTATATAATGGAACACTACTCAGCCATAAAAAAAGAATGAAATCTTGTCATTTGCAGCAGCATGGGTGGATCTAGAGGGTATGATGCTAAGTGAAATGAGTCAGTCAGAGAAAGACAAATACCATACGATTTCACTCCTATGTGGAATTTAAGAAACAAAACAAAGTGTGTGTTGTGTGTGGGGGGAAAGAGATAAGCCAAAAAAAGACCCTCAGTTATAGAGAGTATACTGATGGTTACCAGAGGGGAAGTGGGGTAGAGGGGGAACGGGTGAAATAGGTGATGGGGATTAAGGAGTGCACTTGCCATGATGAGTACCAGGTGGAGTACAGAAGTGTTGAATCGCTGTATTGTACACCAGAAACTAATACAACACTGTATGCTAACTGGAATTAAAACTTTTAAAAATGCAAAAACAAACGCAAAATTATGTCCCAAACCTATTTCAGATGAGCTGCTAAAGGGTAAGTTAGTGAGTGATATAAAGCAGTGCATGGGGACAGCGTGATCCCCAGGGTGTGAGTGACTGGCTGGCAATGACACAGCCCCATCTGTGCACATGGACTGGACAGGGCAGATTAAAATAGACCAAAACAGGCTGCAGACAAAAGCGGTTAAGCCATGGGAGCTTGCTGTCATTTATATATTTTGATGGATAAATATCTGAAAGCATTCCCTTGTAATTGCACAAACACGCATTACATATGCACCGAAATGTCTTCTTCGATTAATGTGCTCTTTTAGGAGGAAGGTAATAAAATGAGGCAGGTGCCAGACATCCCAGGTAAGCCAGCCACTGCACTTGCTCTTTCACTCTGCTCAAAGTGCTCTAAGCTCAAGGATATAACAAAACCTTCACTCTTGGCTATGATGCTAGCGGCTTCTAGAACATAGTATTTCCTATGAGTCCTACTCCCCCATAGTGGGCAAAAATAATGCTTGCTGGTGGATTTCTTCTTTTTTTTTTTCTTTCTAGCATCCGCACACTGACCTTCCACACTTAGCACAGAGGGAAATAAGAAGCAGTAGGACACTGAAGGTATTCACTGCGACATGTTCAAGGACAACATTTAACAACCTAGAAAGCCATATTATGTTTGCGTTCAGCATAAAAAAAGTGACACAGAAAGGTTTCTTCAAAGTTGAGAACGTCCATTAAGAATGGACACCACTAACCCCAAAGAGTGGACAGCAACCTTGTGAAAATTACCATCTTGAGATTGGGGTGATAATTTAGAATTACTATGTTCCAAGAGGCATGCCCGAAACTTAGAAGCAGCCTTTGGGCAAAGACTGTTGGTCAAGGCATGAATCGCTGGTAAGACCTCAAGTTCACACTGTTACAACTGAAACTGTCTCTCTGTAAAAACGTTCTGTCTCTGTCTCTTTCAAAAGTAAATAAACATAAAAAACCCCAAATTGTTAAAATAAGAGTGTAAAACCTCCTTAGTGACCATCAAATTTAATAGAGAAACAGAAGACCTGGAAAGAATCTGAACCTTTGTAGCCCACACTTTGCTCATTATCAATCACTGCTGAGGAACATTGTGGGCCTCACCTGGCCACGCCCACTGCCAGCAGGAGTTTGGGGACACAGCACAGTAAAGAGCCCCTTCTGACAGACCGTGTAAGTAGCTGCTGTCCTTAAAGACAGAAGAGTCACTCTGGTCTGCAGATGAGCCCCAGACCAGAAGCTCAGAGCAACTTTCAGTGGCTTTTCAGATTCCAAAAAGAAAGCTCTTGCCAGAAGTGCTTTTCTTTTCCTCAAGTTCTAAAATTGTCCTAAAGGAGAACTCTGAGCCCTGCCCACCTGGTCCCTCTTCCAACACCGAGCATTCCCTCCAGCACCCAAGGTCCGGGGCTCACATGGGTTCCATGCATCCTTACTCCATTCCTTCTTCCCAATGTTCTATTTCTTTTTTAATTTTTAATTTATTTTTAGAGAGAGAGAGCATGCGAGCAGGGGAGAGGAGGAGAGACAGAGAGAGAGAGAGAGAGAGAGAGAGAGAGAGAAGAGAGAATCTTAAGCAGGCTCCACACTCAGCAAACAGCCCAACTCGGGGCTTGATCCTACGATCCTTGATCATGACCCAAGTGGAAATCAATAGTCAGAGGCTCAAGCAACTGAGCCACCCAGGCGCCCCTCCTCCCCATGTTCTAAGCACTGTATGGTTCTTCACTACTCCAGTTCCACACGAGGACTTTGAAGGAAATATTTCTTACTCAAGATTTTTCTGAAACACACATAAAGCATGCTTGCTTTTGAACCATTTTTAAATGCACAGATTTTAACAAATAACAACTGGAAAATGTTAAATACCATGAGCTGCTGGGGGCTGAGGGTGAAGAGTAGGGGAGTCCCAGCAAACTAGACAGCAGGATAGTTCCTTAGCTTCTCTTTGCTGCATCTCCAACTGGCGCTGTGACAGTTCATTTTGTGTTTCAACTTGACTGGAACACATGATACTCAGATACTTGGTCAAACATTATTCTGGGTGTGTCTGTGAGGGTGGTATCTGTTTTGGCAAGATTAACATATGACCAGATACAGAGAGTAAAGCAGATGTCTTCCCTAATGCGGGTGGGCCCCATCCAATCAGGTGAAGGCCTGGACAGAACAAAAAATCTGAGAAAGAGGGAACTCTTCCTGCCTGAGTGCCTCAGAGCTGAGACATCTGTTTTTTCTTGCCTTTTGAACTTGAACCAAAACATCAGCTCTTTCTGGGTCTTGAGCCGACTGGTCTTTCAATGAGGACTACACCATCAGCAGTCCTGTGTCTCCAGCTTGCGACTCACCCAGCAGATCTTAGGACTTGTGAGGCTCCCCAAAAGTGTGAGCCAATTCCTTACAATAAATCTCTTTATATATATTTTATAGATGTATATATTTATATAAAACATATAAAATATCATGTGCACACATATCCTGTTGGCTCTGTTCCTCTGGAGAACCCTGACTAATGCATGACTCAGACAGGGACTTTCAGCTTCCCGGTTTCTGAAGCTTCTAGAACTCCTTGGCTCAACCCCAATTAATGGCATCATCTGTGGTATTCAGAAAAATAAATGTCTGGCCTCCAAAACATAGGCACTTTCAAGGCCCTCTGGTTGAGCTCCTCGTTCTGTTGACGAGGAAAGTGGTGCCCCTGGGCTGCGGTGTGACTTATCTACGGTCACATAGTTCTCCATGGCAGGGCATTGCCTCATGTTGCCTTCTGGGAGATGCTTTTCTCTGCAACTCTAGTCATGATTCTAGAAGAGAAACCAGACAGCAGAAAAAAAAACAATGTGGCAAAGGAAGAGGAAAGCAGTAAGAGTGGAACAGAAGAGGCAGCAAGGAACACAAAAAGAGGAAGTGTTTTCAGGAGCTGTCTGCTCAGAGACCCCCGAAATGTTCTCCAGAACAGAACGGGAGTATACACCCTGCAAAATTCACATTTATAAATAATATCCCCACAATTTCTGGTAAGCTCTTCTAAGGTACTTGAGCCCCAAGCAGACGTCTCTAAGACTCCATAACTTGTGTTCTACAGGTTAATTGTAGACATCAAGCCAAATATTAAATGTACCTTTGATGACAAAAACCCTTCAAGGACAACTACAGTCTAACAGGCCATGCAAATACAAAAGGGGCTCAGGACACACTTTCAGCAAAGCCACTGTCCTTGACTCACAGTTTTCTAGAAGGAGGTTCTTAGACTGTCCTCTCTTATATTTGGAAAAGCAAAAAGACAAATAAAAAATCCATATATAGAAATACCTTAAAAACCCACAAAAATCATCGCAGGCAGCGATACACTTTCTTCAGTGGGACCGGAAGTATTTACCTTTCCTATTCTCTTCAGCACATTCTGTTTCTAGTGTTTTAGTTACGGGTGAGTGTTGACAAAGACATTTATTTGAAAATAACCGTGAGCTCTGATCATTCTGGGTGTTATAAGAGAGCAGCCTCTGTTTAACGAGCAAGGCTGGAAGGGACATCCTCACAGTCCTGCAACTGACAGGGCTCTCAGCACTAATGGCCACCAAACCTACTCACTGAGTACAAAGAATGAAGCTTTATGGGCACAGAATTGAGAGCCCCAAGCATAGAGCTTATGTTTCTAGCATTCACCCTTTTTTTTTTTTCTGCCAGTCTTTTGAAATGTGCCTTTCCACTTCATGCAAGCTAGGATGACTATAATTTAAATAGTTTTTAATGTTTACTTATTTTTGAGAGAGAGAGACAGAGCGCAAGAGGGGGAGGGGCAGAGAGAGAGGGAGACAGAGACTCTGAACCAGGCTCCCGGCTCTGAGCTGTCAACACGGAACCTGACGAGGGGCTGAACCCACGAACCAGGAGATCATGACCTGAGGCAAAGTTGGTCACTTAACTTTTTTTTTAGTGTTCATTTATTTTTGAAAGAGAGAGAGAAACAGAGGATGGCTAAAACTTAAAAACAAAGCAAAACAAAACAACCAGAATGACAAGTGTTGGTGGGAATGTGGTCATACTGGAATCCACACATTGCTGGCGGGGAGGGGGGGTGGGTGGCAGAATGTAAAATGGCGCAGCCCCTCTGGGGAAAACAGTACGGCAGTTCCTGAAAATGTAAACATAGGGTTACACTAGGACCCAGCAATTGCATTGCTAGGTGCAGTAAACAAAACTGTCTATAAAAACTGGTATGTGAAGTACATACCAAAATTACTCATATTAGCCAAAAAGTGGAAACAATCTAAATGGCCGCCAATTGATGGATGGATTAACAATATGTGGTATATCTACATAATTCATACAAGGAATATTATTCAGCCATAAAAAGGAATTCAGTATTGGTACACACTACGACACTGCAACATATTGAAAACATACTAAGGGAAAGAAATGAGACATAGGGTACATGTTGCATGATTCCATTTATATGAAATATGCAGAATAGGCAAATCTATAGAGATTTGTGGTTGCCAAAGGCTGGGGGGTGGGGTGGAGATGCAAGGGTGGGTAAACACTGATGAGTATAGAGTTTATTTGGGGGGTGATGAAAAGTTTCTGGAATTATATAGTGGTGATGTTTCTACAATCTAGTGAATAAACTAAAACCACTGGATGTTATACCTTCAAAAGGTGGCTTTATGGTAGCGAATTATATTTTATCTTTAAAAAATCTTCTCTTTTGTTTTTCTAGACCCCTTATTTTATCAACAGGATGACAAATGTGCAAAGGATTTTATACAAACTCTAGAAAATGCCTTGTTTTCTACCTTGGCCACTCAACAAATGGAATTTTCCCCCTTTGTCGTGGTTTATCATTTCTGTCTTCTCCATATCCATCCCTTCTTTCTGATGCTATACAAAGGTGGTCTCTCATTGGAACCACTATTTCCTTTTTTTAGAAAGCCCTCTCTCACTGCCTGCTGTCTCGTACACACTTAACTTGAACAGCTCCCGGTCTCTGACACAAGTTCTCTTCAGGAACGGAGTAGAACTATATGCACAGAGCCATCTGTCAGATGTGATATTCTCAGATGACCTCTGGGAATAACTCACTTAAAGGGAGTGAGAGTCATTCTCTCTGGAAAAAGCCTTCGTGACATCTCCCAAGGTCTTACATGCTGTGACCTCAAATAACTGTTAAATGGCACCTCACTCATATAAATGTGAGTCTTTTCTTTTTCCTATCAACAGATGCCTTCAGTTAAGAACTTAATTGCATTAAAACTTCACTAAAATGATTTGCTTCAAACTATACCAGGGATAATTTTAAAAAGGGAGTGTGCTGTTACAGTGATAAAGAGATTCTAAAACTGGATTGCGGGTAGGGTTACATAACTTGGTGAATTTACTGAAAATCATTGAGTTGTACACTTAAGATGAGTGAATTTTATGGTATATAAGTTACACCTTAATAAGTTGTCAAAAAAAAAAACCACAAAAAATAAAGAAACCATGGGGCTGAAAGGGGCACAAGTGGGTGGAGGTAGACAAAAACCAAGATGGGCTCTAGGCTAACAATCATGGCAGCTGACAATCATGGAAGCTGAGTGATGGGTGAATGGAGTGGATACTGTCATGCGATGCTCTGTGCTCCCCTTCAGGCCACCCTCGATGAGGGACTGGTGGCTCTTGGCTGGGTTGCCGTAAAGGCATTTCCCTTAGCAGAAGAGTGTTTCTTGTCCAAGGCTGTGCCTCCCTCTCTGAGCCGAGACCACATGCAAAGACCAGACCCTTGCTTCAAGGAAGGAGAGATCCTTTAAGGGCCATGCCCATCCAGAGGCCCCAGAGTTGGCTGAGGCTTTTGCTGAGACCACCTTGCGGTTCAGCATCTCCCTCCACCCTGTCCTGCTTCCCTTACTCCCTGCAGATGCTAATCACAGCAGCTTTCCCCAGAAAACCACCCACACCCAAACGGGTGCTTCAGAGTCTGTTTCCAGGGAACCCGATCTAAGACTGAGGCTCATTATATATTCTTTCTATGTATGCACACATTCAAAAATTTTTATAATAAGGAGTAAAATAAACCCTGATATTCCCCAAACGAAAATACCACAAACTCCAGGAACACTAGATTTGATGTTTCAAAGACTGTGTAGCCAATACTAAATTTATCGTTCGATGCATCCTACATCAGAACCCTGGCTCATCTTTACCAGCACTTTCCTTGCTCTTTCTTAAGGACTGAATTGCATTTACCCATCTGGGTAGACAGGGTTGTTGAATTCAGAAGGTCTTGCCCTAACTGTCTGCAATCGTTTTTAAGACTATGCAATCTCTGCCAAGCATGAAGAAAGGAAAACAAGGAATCTGAGAGTAATGAGACTCTCGGAAAGGCAATGAGATGCCAAGTAAGTCTGTACCCACACTTGAATTTAGAGTCCTACATTTATTTCCTACATTTAATATAATTGCATTCTCTGCTAGAGAGCCCACAGGCAGGAGGATAATAAGATTTCAGTGGTTAAATTATTTAAAGTCACCGATAGTCTAACATTTTACAGAACATTCCACATATTCTGTCTGTTACATCAAAAGGATCATCTGGAAAATCCCCTTTCCTTAGGGAGCCCAGGAACCAATTATCTGAAATTGCCTTGCTTAAAAGAAAAAAAAATTGCAAATCTTATTAGAAACCTCTGGTTATCTTACTGTCACTAACTCCTACTGCCCCATTTTATGAATGCTGGTACTCTACCAAGTGTCTTCAACCAAACAGATATAAATTATTGATTTTGTTATGTTAGGTCCAACTCAGTACCCAGCACTATGGAATGTGTTGTCCTATGTGAAAACAGATCTCCCCAGCAGAGGCATTGCCTTCCAAGTTCTTACAAATTGCCGCAGAACTGCCACAGTCTACCTTTTTCTGCCTTGCTCAGTCTCTTAGTTTCTCCAGTTGTAAGCCCACCTATGTTTATCCATCTGTCCTGCTTACCTTTCTGAATCCATCTCCTCCTTCCCACCTTGTCTTTCTCCCTTGATGTGGCATCTCCATGAATGAATCACTTACTCATACCACAAAGTCCTCTCCTACTTGTAAATTTCCCCCATAGGCTGCTATCTGTGTATGCCGTGCCAAAACCCCAAACCAGCTTCAGGGAACACTGCCCAAGTGGAGAACAGGGGATTTCTTGGGCACAGGCAGGGAAGTACACAGTGAGAAATCAGGAAAATTAAACCCCAGATAATGAGAAGAAATAGCAAACGGCACTACTCCTTTACCATATGCTATTTTTAAAATTGTTTATGTTTGTCTTATTTTATTTTACTTTTACCTTTTGACCCCCTTCACTCATTTTCCCACCTCCCAACCCCCTGCTCCTGCCTCTGGCAACCACCGATCTATTCCCCACACCTATGAGCTTTTTTTTTTTAATTAGTCATTTTTAGATTTTACATATAAGAGAGATCATATGGTATCTGTCTTTCTCTGACCATGTTACCTATTATATAATATTCTTACAAGTTAGGAAACATTTGGCACAAATAGTACCATGTTTCAACTCATAACTGTTGTCTTTTACTTTTTGAAAATATCTGTGAGATAAAAATGGCAAAATAGGAGTTTTCTATTATCTTCCTCCAATGAACACATATTTTGATAATCACCCACAGTGAGAATGCCTTTGTGGAAGTCTACAAGTACAGAGAAGATGTTCCAGCATACAACTGGAGCTTAAAAAAAATCTGAGATGGGACCCATTGAATAGGGTATTGGACCCATTGAAGAGGAATAGTTTAGCTTTACCAGTGTCATCCCTCTCCCAAGGTGGCACATCTCAGGGCCAAGGGAGACCTTTTGGCCCATGATTTCTCCCATTTGGGGAAATGAGAACATATGAGCAAGCATCTGGCTTCCCTAGATGTGCACGATACCACCAAAGAGACCAATTTCTTTTTTACCCTACCAGAAAACTGTGGTATGCTGTATGGCTGGAAGGCAAGAAGATGCTAGCAGACAAGTAGTCAGGGTTCTTTGATGCCCTCCAAGGGACACAGATCCTATTAACTGCTTCACCGACTCTATCAGAAGTCCACCATGAGCCTTTGGGGATGCCTTTCCTGCAGATCCTGCCAAGTGGTCAAGGGGCACCCCTAATGCTCCATGTACCTGAGCCCTCCAACTTGTGGCCAGTTCCCTATGCACATCCCGAACGGTAGCAAGAGTAAGCCTTTGCAGATGGCTAGTGAGCACATGTGAAAAGCTGGGCCAACTCTATGAAACTGAGATAGAGACCATAAACTTGAGCATTTTCACCACTGCCTGAGGGGGAAACAAACAAACGGGAGGCTGTCAGCACCTGGTATGACTTTGCAGAATTGAGAGAAGGCATACAATCTTAAGAATTCCTTCCCCAAAAGGAACAGAAATGGGGAGCAAAAGGATCCAGAGAAAAGGTCTGGAAAAGCCTCAGAAGCTCTAGCAGGACCAGTGGAATGTTTTTCTCTCTGAAGCCAGCCAGTAAACACTGGATGAGGTAACTTCACTTCAAATGTGAAGACAGCAAAGCAAGACTTTAAGAAATACGAAAAATAAAGGAAACATGATACCCTCATAAGAAAAACAATAATTCTCCAGCAACTAACCCCTAAGAAATGAAGATCTATGATTCCAAAATAGTTGTTTTAAGGAAGCTCAGTGAGCTACAAGGAAACATAGAAGGACAATTCAACAAAATTAGGAAGACAATATGCAAACACAATGAGAAGTTTAACAGCCAGAAATCATCATAAAAAAGAAACAAATTCTAGAGCCAAGGAATACAGTGAATGAAATTAAAAAATGCAATAGAAAGTATCAACATCAGACTAGATCAAGTAGAAGAAAGAATCTGTGAAGTAAAAGACAGGCCATTTTAAATGATCCAGTCAGAGGACAACAAAGGAAAAAAAATGAAAAACAGTGAAGAAAGTCTTTGTGAACTATTGAATGGCATTAAGAGACATAATATATATGTATTATCAGAGAGCCACAAAAAGAAGTGAGGGAGAAAGGGGCAGAAAGCTTATTTGAAGGAACAGTGATGGAGAACTTCCTAAATCTGGAGAGACATTTAGATATCCAAGTTCATGATGCTTTTAAGCCTTCCCAAAATTTCAACCCAAAGTGATATTCTCCAAGATATGTTCTAATAAAACTATTTAAAATCAAAGACAAAGAGAATTTTAAAGCAGCAAAAACAAAAAAAAAAATCCTCTCATAGAAGCAAACTTCCATATGGCTATCAGGGGGTTTCTCTTCAGAGACTTTACAGGCCAGGAGAGAGTGATAGATTCAATACATTCTTCTAGAAAGAAAATCAATACAGAAACATTAGACTTAAACTATACTTTAGACCAAATGGACCTAACAGACATACACAGACATTCCATTCTACAGCAGCAGAATACACATTTTTCTCAAGAGCATATAAAATATTCTCCAGGATAGATCATATATTATATTAGGTCACAAAGCAAGTCTTAGCAGATTTAAGAAGACTGAAATCATATCATCATACCAAATACCTTTTCCAATTACAGTGGTGTGAAATTAGAAAAACAGAAGGAAAACTGGAATATTCACAAATTACTGGACATTAAACAAAACATTCCTGAACAACCAATGGGTCAAAGTAAAGCCAAAACAGAAATTTAAAAAAATTTTTGAAACAAATGAAAAGTAGAAATACAATATACCAAAAGTTCTGGAACACAGTAAAAACAGTTCTGAAGGGAAGTTTTAGAAATATAGAAATAAATGCATAATTAAGAAAAAAAGAAAGGACAATACAGGAAACAAAAGACATTGGCAAGGATGTGGAGAAAGGGGAACCTTCTGGTACTGTTGGTGAGGATGCAAACTGGTGCAACCATTCTGGAAAACAGTATGGAATTTCCTCAGAAAATTAAAAATAGGGGCACCTGAGTGGCTCAGTTGGTTAAGCGACCAACCTTTGATTTCAGCTCAGGTCATGATCTCATGGTCATGAGATTGAGCCCACATTGGGCTCCACACTGAGCTTGAGATTCTCTCTCCTTTCTCTGCCCCTCCTCCATTAGCATTTTCTCTCTCTCTCTCTCTCTCTCTCTCTCTCTCTCTCTCTTTCTTTCTCTCTGTCTCTGTCTCTCAAAATACATAAACATATTTTTTAGGAAAAAGTTAAAAATATAACTACCTATGCCCTTGCAATTGTACTACTAGGTATTTACCCAAATGATACAAAAATACTGAGTTGAAGGGGCACACACACCCCAATGCTTATCATGGAATTATCAACAATAGCCAAATTATGGAAAGAGTTCAAATATCCATGAACTGATGAATTGATAAAGAAGTTGTGGTATGTGTGTGTATATATACATATACATGCATACATACATACAATGGAATATTACTCAGCCATAAAACAGAATGAAATCTTGCTATTTGCAACAATGTGGATGGACCTAGACAGCATACTGCTAAGGGAAATAAGTCAGTCAGAGAAAGACAGATACCATATGATTTTACTCATATGTGGAATTTAAGAAACAAAACAGATGAACATAGGGAAACAACGGGACAGGCAAACCATAAAACAACCTTCTAACTACAGAGAACAAATTGAGTTTTGAGGGTTGATGGAGGATGGTGGGCAGGGGATGGGTGATGGGCATTGAGGAGAGCACTTGTGATGAGCAGTGGGTGTTGTATATAAGTGATGAATCACAAAATTCTACTACTGAAACTAATATTACACTATATGCAAATTAACTGGAATTTAAATAAAACTTAAAATAAAAGAAATAAAAAAGAAATATCTTAAATAAACAAGCTAACTTCACACTTCAAGGAACAAGAGAAAAACCACAAAATTTAACAGAAGGAAGGAAATAAAGATGATAGCAGAAATAACTGAAATAGAGCTCAGGAAAACAATAGAAAAATTCAATGAAAACCTGAGCTGCTATTTGAAAAGATAAATGAAATTGATAAACCTTTAGTTACGCTAACTATAATAAAGGAAAAAAATCAAACAAAATCAGAAATAAAAAGAGCAGACATTACAACTGTCACCACAGAAATGAAAAGGATCATACGAGACTACTATGAACCAATATACACCAACTGATTGGATAATCTAAAAGAAATAGATAAATTCCTTGAAACACACAACCTACCAAGACTAATTCAAGAGGAAATGGAAAATCTGAACAAATAACAAGTATGGAGATTAAATTAGTGGCTAAAAACATCCTAACAAAGAAAAGCTCATAGCAGATAGTTTCCCTGGTGATTTCTATCAAACATTTAAAGAAGGGGCCGCTTGGGTGGTTCGGTCGGTTAAGTGTCTGACTTCAGCTCAGGTCATGATCTCACGGATTGTGGGCTTGAGCCCTGCGTCGGGCTTTGTGCTGACAGCTCAGAGCCTGGAGCCTGCTTCAGATTCTGTGTCTCCCTCTTTCTCTGTTCCTCCCTCGCTCTCTCTCTCTCAAAAATAAATAAACATTAAAAAAATATTTTAAAAAACATTTAAAGAAGGATTAATGTCAAGCCTTCTCGCCTTCTCAATCTCTTCCAAAATAACTGAAGAGGAGAGAACACTACCAAGTTCATTTTATGTGGTCAGTCTTACCCTGATACCAAAGCCAAAAAAGAACACAATAAGATAACTACAAGCCAACCTGATGAACATAGATGCAAAAATCCTCAACAAAATACTAGCAAACTGAATTCAAAAGCATATTAAAATGATCATACACCATGATCAAATAGAATTTATCCATGGCATGCAAGGATGGTTCAACATACACCAATGTGACATGCTACATTAACAAAATGGTAGATAAAAATCATATGATCTTCTCAATAGATGGGGAAAAAAAATCATTTGACAGTTTCAGCATCTTTTCATGATAAAAACTTTCAATAAACTGGGAATAGAAGGAATATACCTGAACATTATAAAAGTCGTATTTGACAAGCCTACAGAAATCACCTATTCAAAAAGCTTTCCCTTTAAGATAAGGATCAAGATAAAGGTGCTCACTCCTAACACTTGCCTTCAACCTAGTCCTGGGAGCCCTAGCAAGAGCTGTTAGGCAAGAAAAAGAAATAAAAGGCATTCAAATAGGTAAGGAAGAAGTAAATTTTTCTCTGTTTACAGATAATATGATCTTATGTAAATAAAACCCTAAAGACTTCACCAGAAAACTGTTACAACTAATAAAAGAATGCAGTAAAGTTGCAAATACAAATACAAAAGTCTGTTGTAGTTCAATACACTAACAATGAGCTATCCAAAAGGAAATTAAAATATTCCCATTTAAAATATCCAAAAAAAAAGAAATAAAATATTTAGGAACATATTTAACCTAGAAGGCAAAAGATCTGTACACTAAAACTATAAGAAATTGATAAAAGGAATTGGAGATGACACAAATAAATGGAAAGATATCCCATGTTCATGAAGCAGAAGAATTAATGTCATTAAAGTATCTATACTACCTAAAGCAATTGAATAGATTCAATACAATTCCAACCAAGGAGTACCTGGGTGGCTCGACAGGTTAAGCATCTGACTTTAGCTCAGGTCATCATCTTGCAGTTCGTAGGTTTGAGCCCCAAGTTGGGGTCTGTGCTGACAGCTCAGAGCCTGGAGCCTGCTTCAGATTCTGTGTCATTCTCTCTTCCCCTCCACTACTCATGCTCTGTCTGACTGTCTCTCTCTCTCTCTCAAAAATAAATAAACATTTAAAAAAATTTTAAGTACAATTCCCTTCAAAATTCCCACTGATATTTTCATAGAAATAGAAAAAGCAATCTTAAAACTCATATGAAACCACAAAAGATCCCATACAACCAAAGTAATGCTGGGAAGGAAAAACAAAGCTGAAGGCATCCCACTCCGCACTTTGAACCATACTGCAAAGCTACAGTAATCCAAACAGAATGGCACCAGCATAAAAACAGATACATAGACCAATAGAACAGCATCGAGGGCCCAGAAGTAAACCTATGAATATATGGCCAACTAAAGTTTGACAAGAGAACCAGGAATTCTCAATGGGAAAATGACAGTCTCTTCAATAAATGGTGCTTGGAAAACTGAACATGCAATGCAAAAGAATGAAACGGGACCTTTGTCTTACATTGCTCACAAAACTTAACTGAATATGGATTAAAGACTTAAATCAAAGACCTGAAGCTATAAAACTCTAGAAGAAAATGCTGGGGAAAAACTATGAGACACTGGCTTTAGCAATCAATTTCTGGATGTAACACCAAAAGCACAGGCAACAAAAGCAATAATAAACAAGTGGGACTTCAAAGTAAAAAGCTTCTGTCCAGCAACAGAAATAGTGAAATGAAAAGGCAACCCACAAAATGGGGGGAAATATCTGCAAATCGTATATATGAGAAGGGGTCAATATCCAAAATATATAAGGAACATATGCAACACAATAGCACAAAACCCTAAATGATTCGATTAACAGATGGGTAGAAGACCTGAATAAACCCTCTTTTCCAAAGTAGACATACAAAAGGCCAACAGGTACATTAAAAGATGTTCAACATCACTAATCATCAGGAAAATGGAAGTCAAAACACTAAGAAGATATTACCTCACATCTTTTAGAATGGCTGTCAACAAAAAGATAAGCGATAATAAGTATTGGTGAGGATGTGAGAGAAGGGGACCCTAGAACACTGCTGTCAGAAATTAAATTGGTGTGGCCACTATGGAAAATAATATGGAGGGTGCCTCGAAAAATTAAAAATAGAAATACCCTATGATCCAGGAATCCCACTTCTGGATCTATCTATCTGGAAGAAAAGAAATCACTTTCTCAAAGTGATATTGGCACCCCCATATTCACTGCAGCATTATTCACAACAGCCAAGAGATAGAAACAACCTACGTGTCCATGGAGAGATGAGTGGATGAAGAAAATGTGGTATATATACATAAAATGGGATATTATTGAACCATAAAGAAGAAGGAAATCCTCCCATTTGTGACAATATGGATCATCCTTGAAGGCATTAGGCTAAGTGAAATAAGTGAGACAGAGAAAGAGAATACTGTATGTTCTCACCCATGTAATCTACAAAAGCCAAACTCACAGAAATAAGAGAGTGGAATCGTGGTTTTCAGGTGCTGAGGTGTGAGGGAAATGGGCAAATGTTGGTCAAAGGGTACAAATTTCCACTGGTAAGATAAATAAGTTCTGGGGATTTAATGTACAGTGTGGTGATTACAGTTAACAATATTGTATTATACACTTGAAAGCTTCTAAGAGAGTAGATCTTGAGTGTTCTCACCACACAAAAATAAATGATAATTATGTGAGGTGAAGAATGTGTTAACTAACCTCATTCTAATCATTTCACAATACATTTTCATGTATCAAGTCACATTGTACACCTTGGATTTATACAATATCATGTGTCCATTATATTTCAAAAGCTGGGGAAAAAAGAATTTGTGCCAACATATAAATTTCATTTGCTTCTCACAAGGCCAGCTATTACCGGTGTTGTTTTAAGGGTGAAGTCCCTGGGTTACAGAAGGGATAAATGATTCGGTGGGTTAGTAGGCAAGCTGAAATGAACACAAAGTCAGAGAGTATCATACAGTTAGAGGCCTTTCAAATTTTCTGATTGCAAATAATACATGCTCATTAGAGACAATACGGAATGCACACAAAACATACAATACTTTAAAATATCACCCAAAACTACACCCTGGGGCAGCCACAATAAACACTTTGCCTTTAACCTCTCAATCTGTTATTTAAGTTATACTGAGATCAAATCACACACACACACACACACACACACACACACACGTTTTATTGACCTTTTCAAATAATATTATATAACAAATGTTTAATAAAGATATTTCATAAAATATTTTGGAGGTTTTTCACAAAACCAAGTGTGATTAAAAATATTTTAACAATATACTCCTTGGGGATATTTTGGTTATAAAAATGAGAATATCTTGGTATAAATATCTTTGTTTACATTTTTGATGATGCCTTTGGGTTCCATTCCTAGAAAGAACCAAAGCTCTTGGACAAGACACTAGGAGGAAAGAAAGTGGTCATTTTCACTCATACCAACAGTCTCCTATTGAATGCCTGATTCCTTGTCAAAATTATTTTTTTTTCATTTTATAGGTCACACACATACTCACACATGCTGCTGTAATTTGTATGTCTTTAATTGCTAGTGAGTTGGAACATTTTACATGTTTATTAGCCACGCCTCACTCATCTATGCGACTATATTTTTGTTTAGTCATTTCATGAGGTTGAGCATCTTGTGGTAGAAATTAGTGTGAACTCTTAGTATGGCAAGGATATTAACCCTGGGGTCTGTCAACTTTTGAAGTATTCTTTACAGTTTACCCTTTGACTTTTAATTTTGTCCTCATGCCTTGTCTCCTACAGGTGCTTTCAATTTGATTAGGTTTTTCAATCTGTCCACATATTCTCTATTTCTTTCACGGACGAAAGGTCTTCCCTCTTTCAGAGATGTCACAAATAAGTCTTCCCAGAGATTTTTGTGATTTGACTTGCTGTTCTATACGATTTATTCCATCTAGAGTTTGTTTTGGTGTGGTAGCTCAGCCTTGTGTTATATAACTGGCACATGAGGTCAAAAATCTAAAGGAGCAGTATTTTTATTTTAGGTACTATAACACCCATTCTTTATTTCTTAATTATTTGTGCTGATCTCATAGCTCATATACCCTACAAGTGAGCAGAAAGCTATAGAATCTAGGATGTGGTAATAAGTGACAATTATTGATAATTTTCAATAAATTGTACTCCATACTCAGGACTATATAAATAAACATTCACAATATAAAGCGCTGATGATAGAAATGTTATCCATCATCATAGATCTTAGTGGCGTGGCCAAATAAATCACAGAGAGAAGGCCTTGGGACTTTATTCTACTGGTGTTAGAGACAGTGTGCTAAGCACAGAGATCTCATGTCTAGGCTTATGTTCTGGGATGAGCATTCTAGGGCTGAGACTTGCCAGAAACCATCAAAAGGCTACTGCAACAAGTCAGAAGGATGAGGGAAGATGTCTAAAGGGGCAACAGGGAGCGGAGGGAAGAAAGGAGTCTGAGAGCTCGCTGGGAAAGAGGACTGTTGGTGCTCAATTGGATGTTGGGGGGACGGAAGGATGGGAGCCAGGGAGGTTTGAGAGAGTGGGGTGTCTAGCAGCCTTTCCACCAATAAGATAACACTGTAACCTCGTGTAATTCGTGAGCAAGAGATACAAAGAATCACATAGGTCACTTAGAAACAGCTAATAAGCATTTAAAATGTTCAAACTCAAAATTTACAAAACGCAGCTTTAGGCTTTGTGAGTGTCCTGTGACTTAGACTAATCCAGGGCATGTCTTTCTGGAAGCTGCATCTCCTGAAGTTGTTCAAGGATGCTCGCTGCTGTCTTGGGTTGGTAACCCAGAAGGAGTCAAACCTGCAGCCACGGGCCCCACTGCGGGGGCAAAGCTCCTCCATGGCAGCGACAGTGAACCGACATCCCGAGAGACTGGGAGAGCAGAGATAGTGAGAGCGGCCAGGAGAGAGAATGAATGAACACGAGAGAATCAACAGTGGCTAAAGAGGCGCCATTCTGGAGCTCAGTTCTGCTTGAGGTTCCTGTCAGTGGCGAGCAAAGGAGTCTTTAACTAAACACAAATGTCATGCCGGCTTTTGGCATGAGCAACCAGGCAGACGATGGGGCCATGCATCTAGAGAAGCAATTTGCGAGGTGGAAAAAAAGGACTAGAAGGGAAATTAAAGCATATGGATAGATCCAAGTAGCCACATACAGCCGCTCTTATACATAAGCGTATGTATGGACTTGGCTTTCTCATTATTCACTGTCATATAGTCTTTGAGTTTTGGAAGTTACATGAACAAAACTACCCGGTCTAACACATGGTTCTCTACTCAAACGTTAGAGACCCGGGTCTCTTGGGTTGAGGCCACTCGCAGCACACGCTCATCTTGTACCCTCCATGGGGACACAGAGGGGAGGGTAGTGGCAGGAGAAAGGGCTCAGGGGTGGGGCTGGGGCTTTAAGGGAGGAGAAGAGAAGGTGAGAGGGAAGGAGGAGAGGAGGAAGGAGACAGCATGGCCTCTCTTCTCTCCATCAAGGAAGAAACTTGTAGGCTGCTTGAAGCAATAGAGGCTCCGCGGAAGTTTTGGCTTCTGGCACCATGATCTCTAGATGAAAAATGGCACATTTTGGGACTTGCTGCAGGTCTGGCTGTCCTCCACATTAGGCCCCTCTGCCAGCACTGCCTTCTAGCCAGTGCCAGAGCTAAACAAAAGGATCCCACAGCATTCACTGGCTCAGAGATTCTTGAAAATTCCTCAAGGTGCCTTCAGTGGAATTTCAATCAAAATCAGCTTATCCTTCTTTTTCCCTTGTGATCTCAGCACCTGCCAGCCACTTACAGCAGTGGAGGATGGGGGTCAGAGGTACAGGAGTACAGCTTTTTTCTAAACACACTTTTTTTAAGAGTAGTTTTAGGTTCACAGCAACATTGAGAGGAAGGGACAGAGATTTCCCATACACCCCTAGCCTGCCCCCACACGTGTAGAGCACTCTCCTCATCAACACCCCCCCACCACGGTGGGACATTTGTTACACTTGGTGAGCCTGCACGGACACAGCCTTCTCTTTCAAAGCCCACAGTTTACACTGGGGTCAGTCTTGGTGGTGTATGTTCCATGGGTTTGGAAAAATGTACAATGACATGGGCAACCACCATGTTGGCATCATGCAGAGTACCTTCACCACCCTAAAAATCCTCTCTGGGCTCCACCTATTCACCCCTCCCTCCTCAGTAACCCCTGCCAACCACCATTCCTTTCATTGTCTTCAGAGTTTTGCCTTTTCCAGAAGGTCATAGAGCTGGAAAGATACGGTATGTCGCGTTTTCAGACTGACTTCCTTCACTTACTAATACGTATTTAAGTTTCGCCATGTCTTTTCATGGTAAATGCAGCTTTCTCATTTCTTTGTTTCTTTAAACAAAATTTTTTTTAACGTTTCTTTACTTTCAGAGACAGACAGACCGAGCGTGAGCAGGGGAGGGGCAGAGAGAGAGAGAGAGAGGGAGACACAGAAACTGAAGCAGCTCCGGGCTCTGAGCTGTCAGCACAGAGCCTGATGGGGGGCGTGAACTCATGAACCACAAGATCATGACCGGAACTGAAGTCAGACACTTAACCAACTAATCCACCCAGGGCCCCATCATTTCTTTGTTTCTTTAAAAAAATGAAACTAAAAAACACTGATTGACTCTGCCATCCCGTGACTCTGCTGGGATTAGCACTTGCTGGGCCAGCAGCCCCGCGTGTCAGACTGCTGTTCTTGGCTCAGGCAGGGCGATCCACGTGGGGTTTGGTGACCTGAACCAAAGAGCACATTGAGGGCTGGTCCCACAGACTGGTGAGCGTCCAGCTGTATGACATGCTTCTCCCACACCACCGAGCAATCCTCAGACACCAGCTGGATATCCTACAACATAACTTAATTTTGACACTGTCTACCTGCAGACCGTGTCATATCTCCCAGGTTAACGGCCCTGTCCTACAAGACCGTGTCCTCCCCCACTCGAGATGCCAATTCCAAGTTCAGATTGTCACCTGTGCTTCTGACCAAATGACTCAGAGAGTCCCACAACCCCCTCCTTGGGTTTGATGTTCATCACTAGATCACTGGTTTATTATAAATGGATATGACTCAGAAATGGCCAGATGGAAGAGATGCATAGGGCAAGGTACAGGGACAAGGGTGTGAAGCTTTCTCACGCCACTCACCCCAAATCTCCCCAATCTCCCCGTGTTCATCAACCTGGAAGCTACTGAGCCTCATCCTTTTGGGGTTTTTGGAGGCATCATCACACAGGCATGACTGATAAAATCATTGGCTGCTGGTGACTGAAAATGACTGAAAGTCTCGGACCCTCTTCCCTTCCCGGAAAGTCTGGCAGGTAGAACTAACTGAAGGCTGCAAAGCTCTCACTGCCTGGTTGGCTCCCCCTCCCCCCAGCTTTCCAAAAGTTGCCTCATTACCATAACAAAAACACATTCGTGGCTGCTCTCCTCACTTAGAAAATTCCAATGGTTTTAGGAGCTCTGTGCCATGGGACAAAAGGCAAATATCTATTTCCTGCCTTCTATTATAAACCATAGTGTTACAAAGTTCCATCTAGGGAAACATGCTTCAGCCAGTTTATTGTGTGGATGGTGTATTGCAGGGTGGTGGTAGGATTCCGGGTGCCGGAGGCTCAATCCTTGTCCCCTACTTCTAGCTCCCTGAATTTGGATAAGATACTTTCCACTCTGGAACTCACATCTGTAAAATGGGCATAATAATTGCGCTGGTCTCACAGGACCATTAGGATGAAGGTACTCTGAAAAACAATTAGACACAGAGAGAGCACTCTGTAAATACCAGCCATTGTCCTTCTTCTCCTCCTCCTCCTCCTCCTCCTCCTCCTCCTCCTCCTCCTCCCCCCCTCCTCCCTCCTCCTTCTCCTTCTAAGGCACTTCATGCTAGGCAAACACTTGAGATCATATCTCCATCACACAGATGGGATCCAGTAAACCTTCACTGATCTAGCAAATGTTTACTGAGTACATGTTTTGTGACAGCACTCTGCTAGGAGTGGGGAGGGACCAGCCCAAAGGCCCAAATCCATCAAAAGGAACTACTGTTTACGCCCAACCCTGTCCCAAAGAGCAGGCTGGGAAGAATGCCGGCAATTCAAAAAACAAAAGCATATGTAATATAAGACAAACAAAGTTAAGGAACAGAATACAGCTAAGACGGGGTGAGGGAGAGGTGAGCGCACAGACCCGTGAGGTTCTCTGTACCTGGTGGAAGCAGGTCACAATGAGGCTGTAACATTTTCCTACAGCCAAGTCCAAGAGGTGTGTGCCTATAATTGACCACAAATCAATTGCTCGCGGGAATCACGAGACATGAGGATCTGAATGGAAGCCACTGCAGGAGACTTAATCACACGCAGTCTTGGCAAGGCTCAAGGTTTGATTTTCTCACTTTTGAACCTCTGGCTTTTCAAAAACTTTAAAATAATTTATTTTTTAAATGTTCATTTATTTATTTTTGAGAGAGAGAGAGAGAGAATGCAAGAGGGAGGAGGGCAGAGAGAGAGGGAGACAGAATCGCAAGCAGGTTTCACACTGTCAGTGCAGAGCCCAAGAGTCAGACGCTTAACTGACTGAGCCACCCAGGAGCCCCTTTAAAATAATTTAGAAAGTGAGCATACGTACAATGCGTACATTTATAATAGATACGTATGGTTTTACAAGCCACAATAAAATGAATGTCTGTTTTGAACTCATTGGCTAAAGAAACAAGTTCAATTCCAGAACCATGAAACCATTTGGGCCATATGGCTCAAAGAATACTAGCATATATGATCATTACAAACCAATCGGACTGGGTCTGTGGCAGAACATAAGGAAATGTACTGAGTAAAGAGACACTGGTTAGCATTTTAATTGTGATGCTCTAAAACACTACCCTGTGTATAATTCTTCTGTGACTGTCTACAGTGAGGAAGTTAATTCCCAATGTGCTGAGGATTGCAGAAATGGGTCCATGCCCTGATTATTGCCAAAGCTGATGGAAACTCACTCAGTCAATGAAGCAGCTATGTGCCAGGAAGTGTTAGAAGCTCCCTTCCAAGCTTTTCTTCTCATCTGCATGGTCACCACAGCCAGAAACCTGGGAGACCATCTCTGACTCTCCATCCATCATTAATTCAGGTTTCAAATTCTGCCTGCTTTTGGTCTTAATATATTTCTAATCTCTCCCCTCGTCTTCATCGTCTCTCCTGCTAAGAAAGATGGCTTCTTCACCTCTCTCAGCTATTCGATAGCATTCTAGCACACTCCTTTTCTTGCTGGCAGATCCCTCTCAAATCTGCCCTCCATACACCATTATGGAACAGAAACTACGAAACAAAGGCAAAGGAACCATATTTAGCAAACAGCTGCTGCTACATAAAAATAGAAAGATAAACTGTCACTATGCTCGAAACTGGAGGCACAGGGTCTCACATGAAGATTCAAGGCAGGAGAGGGACATCACAGTGATATCTTCAGCAATTACTATATACCAGGCACTGTACGTATTAACATTTTATATACATTGTCTTATTTAACTGTCATGAATTGCCCAGCCTTTGGGGTATGTACTATTATTGTGTCCACTGAGCAGATGAAGAAACCAGGAATGAGAGGGGTTAGTACTCGCCTGGCAGTAGCGGTGGAACAAAGACCTGAGATGAGGTCCACTGTGGCGCCAATGCCAATGCCTGTCAATCATATGACATAGATGATCCCGCCCCCATGAGCTAGCACCACTGCCCCTCATTGCTGTCGTTGACTCTTGACTCCAGATCACTTTCTCTCATTGGTCAATGATTTGAGCTCCTCGTTCATGGTCACGCACTTCAAAATCATTAGTACTTAGTCATTTCAATACACATGGAAATCACACTACCCATACATGGGACTCTTGGGTCTTAAATGGAGGTCCTCTCAGAGCATCCAAGGATTTAGGTCTCCACCCCACCTCATCATCCATTCATGCTCCCGGTTGTAACTGAGACCTTGCTTGGCATCACCAATAACACTAACCCCTTCCATAATCTCAACACCAGGCGTCCAGCCTCCTTTTTCATCTCCACCTTCAATCTTTCCAGCCCATTCTTTCTAGTACCCAGACTCCAATAATCCCTCAACCCATTGGGCTTCCTATCCATCTTTTCAATCTGCCATCTTTTCACTGTCCTTAACCAATTCCATGCTCTCTCTTGCTTCTTCAAGTAGCTTAAATTCCACAGCCACTCATTAAAATCACCCCTTCTACATGCCCTTGCTCCTCTCCTTGTCTCATTTACCCGGAAAAGTCATGACCCTGGTTAGAGCCAACCCTCGACGTACTCTGTGTCTGCACCTGTGCAGCTGAACACAGAGGCAGAAAGACACCCAAGTCCATTGATGGGTCCACTTCAAATTCCTGACCATGCTGACCTTTGACAATGCCTGGTAGTCATATTCTATGTCCCTAGTCCATTTACTTTCTGAGTCCTTCTGCAGACAGTCATTTCACAACTTTTCTCCTCTCCCAATCTCTAGTTTCCAAGACTCTCAGACAAGGACCTGGTTTCCTTCTTCCTTAAGTAAATCAGAGAAGAATGTCCATAGACTCTCACCACCTAAATAAAGCATCTGAACCAAGTTATTCTGTCTTCTTCCCCTTTCATGGACAACTACATCTATCTTTCTAATACCAGTCCTTTTGCCTTTGCACCACACCTCATGCCCTCTCCACCATACAAGAGACCCATTTGAATGATTCTCCTTATTTTCCCCCATAGTACCAGCCTTCCCCTCTCTCTGCTGAATCATTGTCATTGGAACATGAATATACAGTCCTTTTTCCATTAAGACAAACACACAAACCCTCCAACTTGACCTCGCTTCCCCTCTAGCTACTCCCCTATTTCTCTATTCTCCTTGGCAGCAAAGCAGCTCAAACACACATTCTATGATTACATTGAAATCTTTTCCCCACAATTCTCTCTAAAACCTTCGCCTCCCGTCAGTCTTTTGCCCTAACACTTCACTGGAAGGCTTTCACCAGAGTCACCAATATAGCAGCCAAGACTTGGTCCTCAACCTACCTGACCCACCAGCAGCATCATGTATCAATGGCCATACCTTCCCTCCAGAAAAATTTTTCTTGACTTACCCTCCAAGATATGGATCTCATTTCCTGACTCCCTCACCAGTCACTCCTTCTCAATCTCATTTCTGATTCTTCCTCTTCTCCCAGCCCTGCCATGTTGGGGAGTCCCAGGGCTCAGTCCTCCATCCTCCTCTGTATCTATCTTCACTACTTCGGTGAGCTCATCCTGGGTTATAGATAAAAATTTAGCTGGCAATGCCAGTTCTATCTACAGCCCAGACCTCTAGCCTGAATGCACAGAACTGCTTACTCAAACTCTCCACTTGGATAGGTCTCAGGCATTTCAGACTCAACATCTCTAAGAGTGAATTTCTGATCTTTCCCTCACATCTGCTCTAACCCCCCTCTGCCCGATCTCAGTTGATGGCAAATCCATCCTTTCCCGTTGCTCAGTTCAGAAATCCTGGCATCACTCTTGAGTCCTCTCTTTCCCTTACTGGTCCACAACCAACCTGCCAGAGAGTATTACTGACCCTCCAAATATATCCAGATTCCTATCACATTTGCCTATCTCCCTTGCAACCACCCTGGTCCAAAACACATCCTAAGTGGATCACTACAGTAGCCTTGTGATGGTCTCCCGGTGTCCACCACTGCCCCCTACAGTCTATTCTCAACATAGCAGGGCAGCCAGAGTGATTCTTTTATAAAGAAACATCACAATTCGCCTAGGCTAAAAATCTTCCAATAGCCCTGCATTCTCCTCAGCCCCAACCCAAAGTCCTATAGTCCACATAGGGCTACAAGGTCCTATAGAAGTGGTCCTACTGTTGCAGCTGGAGCCTTATGTTTGTCCATCTTTCCCTTCCCTTCCCCTGCCCCAGCCACATTAGCCTCTCCACTGTCCCTTGGCCACACTAGGCATATTCCTCATATTCCTGCCTCAGACCTTTTTTTATTTTCCCTTCTGCCTGCAATGCTCTTGTCTTCAATATCCACTCTATTTTCTCCCTCAGCTCCTGAAGTCTCTGCTCAGATGTCACCTGCTCAATGAGGTTCATACCTGACCACCCATCTCCTCCTGGAACCCTCACCAATCCACACCACTTAATTTTCTCTAGAGTACTTACCACCTTCCACCATACTATAGACTGTATTTGCTGATTATTTTTATTGGTACTGCCCATCTCCCCTTCTCTAAAGAGGCAGAGATTTTGTCTGTTTTGAAACCTATAACCATCCCTGGCCCTCACTGCATACACAATATACACAATTTGTTGAATGAAAAATACACCCAGAACTGCCCTGTCCCAGGTTCCAAAGCTCCATTATGCTGGGAATTCTTTTATACCCAACTGCAGTGACATGACAGCATGAAGGAGGGCATCAGTCAAAATACCGAACCTTAGGAAGAAAGAATGATTTCGGTTACTTTTTAGTTTTTTTTTATGTGTTGGAGTACCTTTTACTTTTTTTTCCCTTGTCACAGAATTTGTAGTAGTTACAATGACTTCTTTTCGGAAAAGCTGCTGCAAATGATCATCTCCAGGACTGTCATCTCTTCTAGACTTTTCTATAAGCAGGCACCTGACCAAAGAGTGAGCGAAGGCAGAAACACACACACATATACCAAAAGCCAAACAACAGTAGGGACCTCTATGGAATCATTGACTTTGGCAGCCAAGGTCTGCACCTCTGTAGCACAGGTCGGTGAGGGGAAGAAGGGAGAGTTAGAGGGCAGGTGGAAAACCCAGGCTGCCCCATCTCCTGCAACCATCAAGAGCACAGAGATAGCATCTCTTTTATAGTGATTGTACAAACAAAGTATTCTGCTTGGTCTTGTTACCACACCAGCAAGGCGACACTGGAGCACTTCTTCCAAAAGACCGTAACTCCTAGCCTACAGTTCTTAGAAAGCGGGTTGTGTTAAGCCACTTATCGCTGCTCTGATGCCAGTTCACCGTCACACACTATCTCAGCCCTACAATGGCTATTAGCCTCAGACAGGAGCCCAGCTAATGGACTAAGATCGTCACACCTCTCAAATGCTTGCAGCCCAAGCTGCAAAGCCGTCCAGCCCAAGGATCCATACCAGCAGCCAACTGGGATCATGAAGCAGACAGGGCTGTCCCTGCGAGATGCTGGCACAAAATGGTTGCTAGAAAAGCAGGCAGTATTTCCTTAGATCTTTAATTTTAAAAATTGTCAACCTGCTGCATTTATTAAGAAACGCAACACCACGACTCTGTCAGCCCTCCGATGCACCGCGCAAGTCTGGAAACGTAACTCAGCCCTATGGAGGTGGCCTCTCTGCTTGGCTCGCAGGGAGGCATTGGAGCACATTTTCGGGGTTAAATGGCTATGATCTACTCGGAAATGCACTATGTTTGACAAAGTCTGTGGCTTTTAGATGCACACTATGATATACCGAGATGCACCAGAATCTGACCTTGAGAATAACCAATTTTTTTTTTAATTTCTTTGATGTTGGGAGTTGCATTTAAGACCGTATGCCAGGGGTCACTGCCTGGTATGGAAGAGGGCCCAAAGACACCCTCATCACAGTGTATGTACCCTACACCTCTGGATGATGTATCATCCCAATACAGTATACACAATCCCAGGACACAAATTGCTTAGGCATTCACACACTCTGTCAGTAAAAATGCTGCCTGAAGCAAGACATCAAGAAACATTGCGAATAAGCACAGCCCCCTGATTATTTAACCTCGGCTCACAAATCACCCTGGCTTGATGGTTTTGAGTCATAACCTCTCTCATATTTCTGGACTTGAAAGGGATTGTTTAAAGTCTGCAGAGGGCTTTATGTTGTAGCCTACTCTAATCAAAACGAGCCTTATTTTTGCTTCCCTCACCTGGGTAATGAGTTTTCACACAGCGGCAAAGCCTCAGCCACCGGCTCTTTGGTCCCGCCGCCCACGAGCCCCATGCACCTGCCAGGCGCCTGGGCCGAACAGCTGGGGACTATGCAGGTGGGGCTCCATGTGGTCACAGGCTCAGCCACCAGCCGCACGGGCCTTTACTACCGGGCCTGGGTGTGCAGCTCAGAGGAAACTTGGTTCCAATGACCGCTTAGCCAGATGCACAAAGAAACGCAAAGAGTTTGAGAGAAAAAGCCCGAAAGCAATGGAGGGATATTCTGGTGGAAACAAAGGTAGGGACTCAACATCCTGCCATCTGTTTGGAAACCACAGTCGTCACAGGTACAGCTTGGGAACTGGGAGACGGGACAACAAATCCAAGCTGTGTCACTTCGGAGTCCCTTCTTTCTCCAACTCTCTGCACCTCAACCAGCACAGAGAGGGTGTGAGTACTTAGTAAACAATACCAAGTGTTCAGCATGGTTTGCTCTATGGACTGGAGGTCTAAAATTACTAATACCAACAGTAACATGTTCTTTAAATTTTTTTTAATGTTTATTTTTGAGAGAGAGAGAGACAGACAGACAGAGCATGAATGGGGAAGGGGCAGAGAGAGAGGGAGCAACAGAATCCTTGAAGCAGGCTCCAGGCTCTGAGCTGTCAGCACAGAGTTCAATGTGAGGTTTGAACCCAGGAACCATGACATCATGACCTGAGCCGAAGTCGGACGCTTAACCGACTGAGCCACCCAGGTTCCCCAAGAGCAACATGTTCTGATTGTAGCTGCCATAGAACATTTTCTGGAACATGGCTCTCTTCATGCTGTGGCAGAGAAGGATCTAATTAAAGTTGATGAGATGCTGTTGATGAGAGTCTGTTTTTTATTTGACTTCAGTATTCTCTTCATAATATTAAATGTCACCAATTCTATTTTATAAGCTAGGTACGAATCCTGATGAAGTATGCAATAGCTAGAAAAAGAATTTGGCGTGTGCATAGTGGTGAAATACTGGGAAGTTCAGCCACAGAATTCTTTTCCAATGTGTTTGTTATGTGTGGGGAGAGTATTTAGTATTCATTTTATTTTGAGAAATTTAAGTGCTGCCTGTAAATCCATTATGTAAACAATGGGACTTAAAGAAAAACAAATGATAAACCATTCTGGGGGGAGGGTGAGCACATCCATTTTAATTTTTTTAATGTTTATTTATTTATTTTTGAGAGAAGAGAGAAAGCACATGTGCGAGTGGGGGAGGAGCAAAGAGAGGAGGAGACAGAGAATCCCAGGCAGGTTCCACATTCAGCACAGAGCCTGACGTGGAACTCAACCCCACAAACCGTGAGATCATGACCTGAGCTGAAATCAAGAGTCAGACATTTAATAACTGAGCCACCCAGGCGCCCCAACATCGATTTAAAATATATGCAGTATCGAGTATCAAAATTTCATTCTGTGATGGTCATTGATGGTAGAACAAAACTGGAAATCTTCCACAGCAAATGTTATTTTGAGTATACGTCTGACACTTAAAGAACTCAGGAGCACGTTAAAATGGCTTTCACCTCAAGTAAATAAAGAAAAAGAAAAGATTTGTTTTGACCTGCAGCATGTATGAAGAAAAGAAAAAAACTTGTTTTGACCTGCAGCATGTATGAATTAGAAATATTCGCTAAAAAGAGAAATCATCTATACAAATAAATGCACACCATACCATTCAGTAGTGTCTAATCTCCCAGGAAAACGTGACCCATTTTGGAATCCTTGACATTCTTTCCTTTTCAGGAACAGGTGTAGACATGCCTTATGCTATTAATCTCACCTGCCAGATTCCAAGATGAGAGATGGACGTTGAGAAAATAAAGCATCACTTGACATTTCCTGTGGCTACTTAGCACTTTTTAAGGGAGCTGTTAGCAGCTATATGCTTAGTCACAATTCCGGCTGAATATGCACTCTCTGAAAGAATTTTTAAAAATCCTGTTTGGATTAATATTTCTGAGAGGAGGTTACATTTTACTTTCTCTTTAAAAGGACTATTTTCACGTTCTTTTTGTTTAGGAAAAAAACACCCTATTTTCAAGTTTAGATGTCAAGGAGCTTTGCAATCCATTCACACATAGAAATATACTAACGGCTCACATTGGTGACAATTTCCAAAGTTGTGACCACCCAGTGCTTTCACGTGCATTTTCTTATTCACGCCCATGCTGATCTGCTGGGGACCCAGGACAGGGGTCTGCAAGCTGATTTCAGAGACAGTGGATCATGGCTCTGGGGGTGCTCCCCAGGTTCCCCCAAAACCATGTAGCTAAAGAGGAACACAGCCGGGACTCTCTTCTGTTGCAGACTACTAGACAGACATGCTTAGTTATTATCTGAGACATTTAAGTTTTTGAACCAGTTGGGTGGAAGGAAATGTGCCTTTAATACTTCCACAGTTACATCAAACATCTCTGGTGGCAGAAATCTGGACAAGAGAGCATATTATGTCACCTGGTTAGACCCGAGGGAAGGTCCAGAGAAGTATGACTGGGCAGGGCTTTATTCCAACACAGAAGGAACATCTCCTTCCAATTAGATCCCTGCCTAGGATCAAGCTCTAAACTATGAACACTTCCAGAAAGAGCCTTTTATTTATTTATTTTTTATTAAAAATTTTTTAATGTTTATTTATTTTTGAGAGAGAGAGAGAGAGAGAGAGAGAGAGAGCAAGCAAGCAGGGGAGGGGCAGAGACAGACAGAGACACAGAATCCAAAGCAGGAGCCAAGCTCCAAGCTGTCAGCACAGAGCCTAACATGGGGCTCAAAACCACGAACTGTGAGATCGTGACTTGAGCTGAAGTCGGACCCTAAACTGACTGAGCCACCCAGGCACCCCACAACAGTGTTCTTCAAAGCCGATTTACAAAATTTTGGTTTTGTCTAACAACCACCAGAAGATACAGAGTGACAACCATAAGAAATCTGAGGCAGTGACAAGCACCGGCAATGAGAGGACTCCTACCCTTAGTTACTACGGGACACTCTCAGGGGAATAAAAGTCCCTGAGTGCAAACATCAGACCTTCTGTCTTTGTACCGATGCCATTTTCCTTACACTTTTAAGATAACAGACAACCAAAGATAAAAAGATCCAGAAATACACCTTAAAAACCTGCTCATGCATATTAAAACTACTGCAAGAACACGACCATGATAATTTGTGTATTTGAATCGAAAAAGAAAAATTACGCTGGGTTTACAGAAAAAAATGTGCTGCCTCCTGGAGGTCCTGCTAGCATTTGAGCGAGGAGCTCAAAGCGACAGAAGATGCACGTCCACCTGTGTCAGGCTGCAATTCGGCATGCTTTTGTGTAACTGATACGCCCAGGGTATTTTTAATAATTTGTTTCCTTAAGTAGAGAACCCTCCCCTTCTTTCTGAGCTAAGATGAGATGCCCTGAACATGATGCCAGGAAGGATAGGCTTGCTTTAATTCTGGGTCTTTCGTTGACCAGCTGTGTTAGGTTAGGAAAGCTACTTAACCTCTCTGAGCTGCGGACACCTCACCTTTTCCTTTTGGAGCTGAAATTCTCCAATTCTCCTGCTGAGGGTGTTCAAAAAGTGAAGAGATCTCCACCCTCCCAAACGGTGGACTGTCTCCTTCCAAATAATCGTGAGTTAAAATTGTAAATGGTAACTCGAAGTTAAGTATGACTCAATGAGATTTTGCCTGATTAACGTGTGGGCTCACACATGGGCACCCACAACAACGCAGTGTCATGGAGGCTTTGGTCTCTGCATATGCACACTTATTCTTGCCTTCATACCTGTGCCTACGTTGTTTCCCTCCCGCTATGGACTCTAGATCACCCTTCTACCTTTTGCCCCAATCTCCACTCTACCGTAGCTCCAGTCCACACAGCTTCCCATGCTACTTACTGCCGTGCGAGGTGGGCTAATTAACACTTTCAGTATCCTGTCAGTTATTTATTAGATAGTATCTGTGAAGGGTTTACTTTGTTTCCTCATTTTTCACTCTTGTTTCAAGTGGTCCTAATTAGACGGCATTCGTTTCAGTGATTATGTTTCTTTCGCTCCTGCCGTAAGACTGGAAACTCAGCAAGGACAGAGATTTTTATCGGAGAGGTACTGTATAGTTTCTTCAAATTTAAATGGTGGGGCCCTTAGAGGGACCTGATCCAAATGCCCCAGGAGGCTGTGGGAGAGGAGGTAACATTTGTTGAATGGGATGGTACCATCTTAGTTCAGGCTGCCATAACAAATTACCATAGACTGGGTGGCTTTAACAACAAACACTTATTTCCCACAGTTCCTGAAGTCCAAGTTCACAGTGCTGGCAGTTCTGGGTCTGGTAAGAGCCAGTTTCCTGGTTTTCATGGTTGTGCCCTCACGTGGTGAGAGCAGACAGAGATGAAGGAAGTCCTCAGGTGCCTGTTCTTACAAGGGCACGGATTCCATCATGAGGCTCCATTCCCGTGACCTAACTATCCCCCAAAAGACACACCTCCTAATACCATCACATTAGAGGCTAGGATTCCAATATGAATTTGGGGAGCACACATTTAGTCCATAACAGCTACAATGTGCCAAGCACTTGGGGATATATTCTTCACAACACCTCCACAGAGAATAATTTTCTCCACCGTCTATAGGAGGATACTGAAGGACATGTTTCTATTACCTCCAGGGGATGACGTACGATTTGTGCTCATTCCAGACCTCTCTGGAATGGTTTTAAAGTGTAGCCTGACGATCTTCCAGTGCCCGTGTCCCCCGATCAGAATTTGTCATCCCTGACGCCAGCCCAGACACACAACTCAGCCCTGCTTTGAATTCACCAAAAATGATCCAGCCACTGAATAGCATTAACAAGCAACACAGACCCTGCTGAAGTCTGAGGGCACCTGGAGGATGGAGGTCACCTCTTGCTCTGCACAGACAACAAAGGAGACACACGGTCTCACAAGATAGCTCCGTCCTTGCTCCAGCGTCCTTCCTCGCCCAAGCTCTCAGCAGAGGCTTTAGTTTTCCCCCAGCTCTGCCTGCCCTTGGCCTGCCCAGATTCAGGGTTCTCTCCCCCGAATCACTTCCATTTCTCACTCCTTCCACGTACAGAGCAACTCACTCTGCCCTGAGACCCCTTCTCTACTCACGCTCCCTCATGCGCCTCTGTGATCAGTAAAATAGGGGCTGCCCGGGTTACAGAGCCCACTGCTCTTAGGAACCAAACCAGCAAGGGGTTTAAATAGCTCCTCCCAAACTTCTGTTACCGAGTATTACCGGCAGTTCTGGCCTCTAGAGAGTAGCACTGTGTCCATAGCTGGTAGTGGTCTGCAGGACAGAAACCAACCAAAACTTTCTCCCACCATTTATTTCCCACTCAACCCAAACCTACTATTTCCCACCAGTGATCTTCCATCAGATCTTCATGGCGTTACCTCACCTGGAAGTACCTTGATCATTTATGTGTTTAGCTATTACTATGAGTTTCCCTCTACTAGGCAATGGGCTCTGTGAGCACAGGGTCCTTGACTGTTTTGTTCACTGCTATATCCCTCTTGCCTAGAAAGGGCCTATCACTTAGCAGATGTTGAGTAAATATTTTTTGAATGAATGAACAAATACATGAATTTGTCCAGAGAAAGCAACATTGAATTTTGAAGCCCTGAGCTATGTAACACCAGAATCCCAGATTTGGACGTGCCACAAACAGTGCAAAATGGAGTGATAAATGATCTCCCTAACACATCTCTTCTAGAGAAATTTCCTTGTTTTTATATGGAGTTCTACAAGGTGTTTTCATAAGCTGAATGCGGAGGGAGCCAGAAGCAGAGATGCCGCTAACTCTCATTAAGGCTGTCTACTCTGTAAGAACATGTATTGCAATCAGTCTCAAAATACTTACTGAGGGACTGAAATAACCCAGAAGCTGGGGGTGGCCAATGAGACTACATGAGTTGCAACATGGTCCCTGTCCCCATTTCATATGTTCATGTGTCCATGCTTTTCCAGACTCCCAATCCCTTGGCCTTCAAGATCCTGGTTCTGCCTGGGAAAGCCTCCTTCCTCAAGGCTGTACCCGCCTGCACCTCCCCATACCAGTCCTTCCATCCCTGATGCTGTCCAAGCACCCTGGGGATGGCTCAATGTCTGCTACCCATGTGGTGTAAATTAAGCCATCTATAGTTATTCACATATATATACATCTATACCTCACCCAAAGGCAACAAGTCCACGGGCCAGGGCCTGTGTTATATCATCTCACACAGAGTCTTTGACAAAGGTGTCTGTTGAGTGAATCGGTAAACTCCAGAAGCTAGGCACCCTATTGTTGGCTTCTGAGAACTACTCACATGCTTGGTTCGATGTATGTCTTTGGGCTGCAATTAATTCTAAGGCTGAAAGGGCTCAGGGATGATAGCACACACAATAGGTTCCTCAGCATAACCTGCCAAGAGCAGCCTCCTTTCCATGGATTTGAAAAGCCTTAGATATGAATCCTTATTGATTCTGCAGGGTCATTGAAGAGAAAAACTTTTTTTCTCCAGGGATGCAGTTTCATTCTCAAAAAAGGCTTGAAAGGCTATTTCATATCAAAATTCTGTTAAGAGAATCAGGGCTTTGTACCAGCCACTGGCTTGGGACAATGGATCTCTGTTTACTTGGCTTGAGATTAGAGAATCCGTCAGCAGTCATCTTATCTAAGATGTCACCTTTGGGTTTCATTGCCCGGAAGCAGTGTTTGGGTTGAAAGATCGGTAAGAATGCCCTGCAGTGACTTGTTGGAGGAGGCTGGTCACAGACTTGGCACATTTCTCATCACTCGTCATGTCTCCTCACGTTCAGCAACAGGCATCAATTCTTCTGTGTTATTAATGGGATGATGTCTTGAGATGTATCTCAGTCATCTCCTTCTAGATGTAACTGAAGACATAAAACCAAGAAGGAACATTCTCTAGGATGTTCCGATGTCCTTTCTCTATCCCAAAAGTGCTCTTTGCTAGAAATTCTGGAGATGGACCAAATTAGGCTTCTTTACACCCTAATGAAATCATGAGTCCCAAGTCACATAAAATCATGCGTGGTTCAGACTGCAAATGGTTTGATGTGGCTGCACCTGTTGTTTACCTACAAAGGCACTCCTCCCTACAGGTGACAAAAACTGAGAATGAAAAGCCTATGTTCACAGGTCTTTCTGCCTGGAGGCTAGTCCCTGGACCCTCAGCATCACCTGGGAGCCCATTTGAAATGCAAATGTATACCCCCTTTCCCAACTAGATCTACTGAATGATGCAGGAAGTAGAAACATCTTGGTGACCTTGTATAGTAACCCCCTGCCAGCTCTAAACCCATAAATTCAGTTTGAAGAGCAGTTTGATTTATCTTCAGTTTTGAAGATCTGCTCACATTACCACTTTAGGGCATTATTCAAAATTTACCCAAGTAATTTTTTCAGAGAAAGCCAACTTATTTATCCAAATGGAGATTCAAAAAACTGAGGGAGCCATCTGGTGGCTTGTGTGCCTACTAACTAACACTCTTCTCTTGGGCACAAGATTGCTGTCCTGGGAGCACTGTCATTGGCACAAGCAAATGGCACAAGACAAAAGAGAGTTGACAAAAAGCATTTTGATGGTCAACGAAAACCAATTTAGAAACAATCAAACCATGGGGCACCTGGGTGGCTCGGTCTGTTAAGTGTCTGACTTTGGCTCAGGTCATGATCTCACTGCTCTTGAGTTCCAGCCCCACGTCACCATCGGGCTGTCCTGACAGCTCGAAGCCTGAAGCCTGTTTTGGATTCTGTCTCTGTCTCTCTGCCCCTCCCCGGCTCATTCTCTCTCTCTCTCTCTAACATAAAACATTAAAAAAAAAAAAAAGTTAATAAAAAAAAGAAACAATCAAACCAAAATTAAAGCTGAATATGATTAAGAGTAATTCTGATATTATTGTCCCCACCTGCTCTGAAAAAGAAACCAAATAATGGTTATGAATAACAAAAATTGTGTTTTAACTCTATTTCAAGATAGCATTTTTCACATCGAATACAGAGACAAAAGTAGAAATCAAACCAAAAAACATCAATCAATGGCTCAGTGAAATGATGCATAGGTTTACTTAGCTTTGTTATCTTTATATCTTGCTCCTACTTTGTAAGAGAAGCAGTTGAGTGGGGGTGGGAGGAGATATAGTTCCTACTCAGAAAAATTTTTTTAATTCAGATTCTGAGCACTGTAATTAAAAATACCTTAATATTTAATGCATACTTTCTTTCAGGTCTATAATGTCACACTGAAATTGTCAGTGGTTTCAAGTCAGTATCTGTTTCATCAAATACTCTTGCTCTATATTTTTTTCATGTTGAAAAATGTCTATGTATCATTTTTATTATGGAGGCAAGATCACTTCAAATTTCAGATAATTGCCTTGAATAAGAGATGGCTCTTCTATAACAATATACTTGATAAACTTTTCTTCTAAAGCTTCTATCACTCCACCCTGCCCAGTCCCAAATAAGTTACTGGAAGTGATTTTTTGCATGAGCAAAACCCAGCTCCTAACATGAAAGCCTAATTATATCAATTTCACTGGCCACCATGAAGAACAAGCAGTTAAGGGTTCCTATTATTGCCTTTATACCTCATTGTTAAAATATAAATTGGCTATAAAAATGTACTTGAAAATCAGTGTAAATGTTAAAAATCAAAATGTAATTTTCTTTCTTTTTTTTTTTTTTCCAACGTTTATTTATTTTTGGGACAGAGAGAGACAGAGCATGAACGGGGGAGGGGCAGAGAGAGAGGGAGACACAGAATCGGAAACAGGCTCCAGGCTCTGAGCCATCAGCCCAGAGCCCGACATGGGGCTTGAACTTACGGACCACGAGATCGTGACCTGGCTGAAGTCGGACGCTTAACCGACTGCGCCACCCAGGCGCCCCACAAAATGTAATTTTCAAAATGACCTACAAAACCAATACAAAGATCACTTTAAAAAAAGAGATATGTCTCCTAAACTATATTTTAAACCACATATAATATTAAAACCGTGAAATGTACTATGAAATGTACATTGTCACTGGACTATTCCAAAATTGATGGCATTCTGGGTTCTTAACATTCTGGGTTGCTTAACATTATTATTGTGGTTGTCTTGGATAAACTAAACATGAAGTTCATGACTAGAAGTATGTAAATTATGTATCTGTTAGTTTCACACACTCTGATTACTTTAATTGTATGTTCCACCTTTTAAAAAAATTTTTTAATATTTATTTTTGAGAGAGAGTAAGAGACAGAGTATGAGTAGGGGAAGGGCAGAGAGAGAGGGAGACACAGAATCCAAAGCAAGCTCCAGGCTCTGAACTGTCAACACAGAGCCCGACGTGGGGCTCGAACTCACAGACCATGAGATCATGACCTGAGCTGAAGTTGGATGCTTAACTGACTGAGCCACCCAGGCGCCCCTGTATGTTCTACCTTTAATTGAATTGTTTTCTTTAAATCAGTTTTAACTCTATTATTGCCATATATGTTTATTTCCTATGGGTATTAAAGTATAACTTGTTTCAACTTTTATTTTTAGTTTATATTCATCTTTCTGTTGTATTCAATAGGAAACTTATAATTCAGTTTTTAAAACTCAAATGATTCCTTCATATTTAAATCACAAATTCATTATTTTAAGTTTAATGAAATCCAGCCATTTTTGCTATAGCACCTGTTTTGAAAATGTGAACTTGGGAGCACCTGGGTGGCTCAGTAGGTTGAGAGACTGACTTCTGCTCAGGTCATGATCTTGCAGTTTGTGACTAAAAGCCCTACATGGGGTTGCCGTGCTGAAGCTACTGTCAGGAGGGAGACTGCTTCGAATCCTCTGTCCCCCTCTCTCTGCCCATCTCCTGCTTGCTCTTTCTCTCTCTCTCTCTCTCATAAATAAACATTAACAAAAATTTTAAGAAAGAAATTGTGAACTTGTTCCAATGTGATTGATATATTATAGGGAATAATATACCACAAAATTTCACATTTGCCTATATGCCATTTTGTCTGTCAGAAATGCTAGATCAATTCCAAATCTGGGTGTTTTTGCCCCTTCAGAGGTCATCTGGCAATGTCAAGAGGCATCCGTGCTATGACTGAGGGGTTTGCTACCAGCATCTAGTGGGCAGAGGCCAAGGATGATAACAAACATACAATGTCCAAGACAGACCCCACAACATGAAATTATGTGGTACAAAATGTCAGCAGTGAAAAGGGTGCGAGACGTTGCCCTAGGTGGACACAGACAACCGAGCTGAGCAGGAATCTACAACACACACGCACGCACGCAAGCACTCACACGCACACATACACGCACATACCCAAGTACACGCACACCAACTTTTCCAGCGTCTACCAGCCTCCCCCGATTACTTTGTGCTGTGAGCCCTGCCCAGCCACGTCCTCCATCACAACTTATCTCATTTCAGGTAACCTGACTTCCACCCCTTCAGGGTAACTGGCAAGCTCCACCCCTCTTTACGCCCACTCCCACAGATCTCCGGTAGGTTTTAAGGGAATGGTTCATTTTTTCATCATTTAACATGCATAAAATTGTGCTTTCATTAGGTTCCTACCTTCCCATTTTAACGTCACTGATGAATTTACTGAGTGTTGTGTGTCTAATACCATTTTCCCCCATAAGCTCTGTATTTGTTTGCATGCTTTCGCATCATGCTGTCTTAGAAATACACTTGATGTATTATAGAACGGAAGGCATGGTTTTGTTTCTGTGTTAAACACACTCCTTCTCTTCTCTGATTAAATTCCTTACTTTGAAAATGTTTTCCAAAACATGCTCAAAAAGCCTTCACTGTTACTTGAATTTTCAGAAGTTCAAAAGATCTAAAAAATGTACAGAGAGCACTGTAACAGGCATTCTAGGATCTACCACTGACTGAACAAATTTAACATTCTCCTTCAGATTTCCTTCTAATGAAATAGATAGAACACAACAGAGGAAACTCAAGTTCCCTCGTCCCCCTCTTCAATCCTGTTCGCAGGCTCAGTCTTGTTCTCCCTCTTCCCTAGAAACAAACATTATGATGGATGCGGTTAGCTTTTCAGTTCCTGTTTTTAATTTTCTACTACACATATGTATCCACACATAAATATGTGGTACTGCTTTGTCTTTTATGGACAAGTGCTCTCTTATACGGCAGCTTGCATTTTTCATTCGACATCTTCAAATCTGCATATTTTGTTATATACAGAACTGATTTATTTTTATTTTGTATAGAGTTTCCTTCTCTGAATAGATATGTTTAACCCATTTTCTCCACTGGCCATTTGTTTTCACTTCTGTGATGTGCCTGCTTTTTTTTGTTGCCTACATTTTTATTAGGCCACCTGTCCTTTCATTTCTAGGACAGTTTCATTTCCTCATATAACCTGTGTATTGATTATTGGTGGACTACATTAGGTTACGAATACTCTCTCCTAGTCTGTGATTTATCTTTTAATCTATGGTGTCTTACGGGAGTTTTCAATTTTGATGCAAATGTACTGACCTCTTCTTGGGTCATTTTGCTTTTTGCATTTTAAGAAATTCTCTTCTACCTTGAGGCTACAAAAATTTTCTACATTTTCTTCCAAAACGCTGAAGGTTTGCTTTTCGTGTTTGGGAATTTAATATAGCATGAATGTGGTTTTTTGATAGTAGACACTAGTGATCTACCTTCATGTTTGTTTGGTTTTTTTCCAAACAGAAAAGTCAATTGTCCCAACACCACTTTTGAAGGTTTGTGTATTACATTCCTAGGGCTGCTTAACAAACTGCCCCAAACTGGGTGGCTTAAAACACCCAGGGTATTCTCTGCCAGTCTTGGTGGCCAGAAGTCTGAAATCAAGATGTCAGCAAGGCCACGGTCCGTCTGAAGGCTGGAGGGCAGGATCTGTTCCATGCCTTTCTTTCAGCTGCTGGTGGTGGCTGTCGATCCTTGAAGCTTCCTGACTTGCAGCTGTGTAACTCCTTTGCTGTCATATGGGTTCTCCCTTCGTGTGTCTGCCTCTCTCTCTCTCTCTGTCTCTCTCTTCTTTGGAGTCAGCTCCTCTGCTGCCCTTTGAGGTCTCTCCTGGCCCTGTCCCATCAACACTGGGCATCCTTGGTGGCTCTGCTGTGTCTTCCCTGCCATCCACTGCCCAGACCCTCAAGCCAAGTCCAACTGCCTAACCCCCAATGGGTTTTTATAATGTGTATTTTTTTAAATTGAAGTATAGTTAGTTAACATACAGTGTTGTGTTAGTGTGGGGGCACAACCTAATGATCCAATAATTCTATATACATTATTCAGTGTTCACAATAAGTATACTCCTTATCTCCTTTATCTGTTTCACCCATCCCCCACCCTCCAACTCCCCTCTGGCAACCATGAGCTTGTTCTTTGTATTTAAGAGTCTGGGGTTTTTTTGGTTTGTTTCTATTTGTTTTATTTCTTAAATTCCGCATAGGAGTGAAATCGCATGGTGTTTGTCTTTCTCTGACTTATTTCATTTAGCATAATACCCTCTAGGTGTCTCCATGTCATTGCAGATGTCAAGATTTTATTTTTTTTTCATGGCTGAGAAATATTCAATTGTGTGTGTATATATGTGTGTGTATATATATATATGTGTGTGTGTCTGTATATTTATGTGTGTGTGTGTGTGTATATATATATATATATATATATATATATATATATATATATATCTTCTTTGGATGGAGTGGATGTCTTCTTTATCCATTCACCTATGGATGGACACTTGGGTGCTTCTATACCTTTTCTATTATAAAAAATGCTGCAATAAACATAAGTGTGCTTATAGCTTTTCAAATTAGTGTTTTAATTTTATTTGGGTAAATACCCATTACTGAAATGACTAGATCATATGGTAATTCTATTTTCAATTTTTTTGAGGAAATTCTATACTGTTTTCCATAGTGGCTGAACCAATTCAAATCCCCACCAACAGTGCATAGGGATTCCTTTTTCTCCACATCCTCACCAACACCTGTTTGTTATTCCTTGTGTTTTTTATTCTGGCCTTTCTGACAGGTGTGAGGTAACATCTTGTGGTTATGATTTTCATTTCCCTGATGATGAATGATGTTGAGCTGAGCACTTTTCATGTGTCCGTTGGGCATCTGTATGTCTTCTTGGGGAAAATGTCTATTCAGGTCCCCTACCCATTAGATTATTTGTTTTTATGATGTTGAGTTGTATGACTTCTTTATATATTTTGGCTATTAACCCCTTATTGAATATATCATTTGTAGATCTCTTCTCCCATTCAGTAGGTTGCCTTGTTTTGTTGATGACTCCCTTTCCTGTGCAAAAGCTTTTTATGTTGGTGTCATCCCAATAGTTTAATTTTGCTTTGGTTTCCCTTGCCTTAGGAGACATATCTAGAGAAATGTTTCTACAGCCAATGTCAAAGAAATTACTGCTTTTTTTTTCTCTAGGACTTTTATGGTTTCAGGTCTCACATTTAGGTCTTTAATCTGTTTTGAGTTTATTTTTGTGTATTGTGTAAGAAAGTGGCCCAGTTTCATTCTTTTGTGTGTGACTGTCCAGTTTTCCTGGCATCATTTGTTGAAGAGATGGTATTTTCCCCATTGTATATTCTTGCCTCCTTTGTCATAGATTAATTGACCACATAATCATGGGTTATTTGGGGGCTCTCTATTCTGTTCCAGTGATCAATCTGTCTATTTTTGTGATTGGCATTTTTTAAAAAATGTTAACCAATACACTTAACGTGAGAAATTATCAGTGTAGTCCCAGTGGATATATACCCTGGTAACTTCTGTGGTCAGAAGCACTGTTTATGGCATCTAGTGTCTGAAAGGGGGTGGAGATCGCTGCTACTCCACTCTCCCTGTCCTCTGCTCTCCTTACTCCAATAAGAGAGTCCCAAAGCTGGGGTGAGGGTGAGTGACAGTGGTGACCTGTCCTCTAATCAGTTTTGACTTGCTGCTCACTGTTGACTAATGGGATCCTGCTCTGACCAAAAGACCCGATCTTGGTATGTCAACATATCAGCTGAGGCCAAGACCTTGGACTGTGGGGAATTAAATGATCCAAGTAAAGGCCACACCTTGGGGGCTGCCTATGTGTGCAGTTGACCTTCCCAGGTCTTCCACAATCCTAATAATCCCCCTGCAGCTGAATGAATTTCAAGCTTGGGGACGGCCAGACCATCCTCTCTTCCTCTCTTTCTACTCTGGATTCTACAAACGCGATCACAGTCTGCGTTTGGGTTTTATAAAACCAAGTCTCTCCTTGGTTTTATTTTTTCACCAAGAAGCAGCAGATAAGTGAGTATCTGCTGTGCCAACACAGCACATCCAGGTGTTAATGTCACCGCTGCAAAAAAAGTCATTAGCACTTAGCACCCTGGGAATTCTTGAGAGCCACCCTTCAACCAACCTCTGGATAAAAGGCAATTCATGGAAACCCCAATGCCCAAACGAGACCCACAGTATACCTGAGGTGGCTCCCACAAGTCCCCTGTGGTTTGATTTCTTGCAGGAGGCACCCACTTGGCACCCACTTAGCAGAAGCCCTAAAAAGATCTGAAATAGGTCTGATGCCTCCAGGAATCTTAAAAGGACCTTTTCTGCACAGAAATGTATTTTTCCATGTGATGAGGCTTTGTTCCTTTCACAGAGAGTGGTCTTTGAAGCTCCTCAAAGTGTCAGACTGACAAGGTGGCCGGCTGCCGTTAAGCTCTGTGCCCTCTGCACTTTAGTCCTCTTGTCACTAAAGGTGTGTTTGTGTGCTGGGCAGGGAGAAAGGGATCTTAGATTCGAATAACCCCACGGCTGAATCTTCCCCTCCTTTGCCTTGCGTACCTCAATCCATGGCACTTGGTGAGCCTGGCTGTCAGTGATGGTTAGATGCATGACTATCCCAGCCCCTCTCCTGCACTGGATTCTAAGCACTCTGGAAGTAAGGGCTGCATCTTAACACCTCTGAATTCTCCACAATGACCGCTACAATGTGCCGCTTCATTAAGTGCCGGCCCTTAGCGACTGTTGTTGCCATCTACGGTTCCAAGAGCTTCATGTGGAGAAGAGTGAGTCTTCCATCGGAGGCACCTAAACTCTGACTCCTGAGCTTCATGGTGAAACTCTTAAAAGTACCTTCTGCACCTGCTGTGTCCCCTGTCCCGGGCACAACAGCAGACGCTTCACAGATACTGACAAAATGTCTAAATCTGCGAATCAACCCCACTTGGCCCCTCGAAATAAACAAAACTAAACAGCTGATTCGTGGCTGAGCATATGGGGAACATGATCAGATTGCACGGCACATAGAATATTTGAAATTAGTTCTGTCCAACAAAAACGTGCCACCTTTATGGAAGCATGCATTAAACAGAAGAATTCTGGTGGAAACTTGTCTTGGACCAGGTTGTTTTCCATGGCATACAGAAAAACTAATGTTTGACAATCTTCATTACCAATGTTCCCTTCATTCTCGACTAGTGCTGTTGTTTCTGTGGAATAGGTGGGTGGGTGCAGGGGGACAAGATAGTTAGGGCTCTGGAAAGGAGAGATACCAAAACAGTGTGGGGCAGTGGGTTGAGGGCCAGTGTCCTTCCCTAACGCATACTAACAGAGTTTGCGATAACATTCACTTTATCTTATCAAAACAAAGAATGCTTTGCTTTTTGTTAAAACATCAGCCAGCAGCAGCATGAAGCAGCAAGTTCTATGAAGGAAAATTTTAGTTTCTCCCCACGCTGAAAAAGAAAAACAAAAGGAAAGAAAATACAGGAGCAAAGGGGATTTGGCAGAACTCTTGCAAGGATGTGTCGTCACACATATTTATCGGCAAGTGATCCTGCTGAGTTCTTTGCTTTCTTTGGCTTCTTTGCCATTCTTTTTATGTTTCCTGCCTTTCCTGTAAAGCAAGGTTTGGATTTGTTTTTTTTTTGTTGTTTGGGTTTTTTTTTTTCCCCATGGTGTTTTTCTCCCCTAGGCCTGCAGGTGGCGCCTCTGCTCCAGTGCGTTCAAACCGCCCAGCTATAAATAGATCTTGATTCCTCAGAAGCAAGTACTTGGCCACATCACCTTATGTAACTAAAACAGGCGGTTTTCTGTTTTGCTTTTAGCCAGAAACCAACTGTTCTGGGAATCACAGGGCCATTAGACCTTATTAAGCGGAAATTAACACAAAGGGGCCGCGAAGAAGAAAAAGAACAGGCATCCATGACTGGGAATTCTATACGACAGGTGTATGTGGGGGATGGATTTTGACTTCCTGATGAATCAGAGAAGCTAAACATACAAAAGCATATTCTGCCAAACAGAAATCCGTGTTACAGTCTGAACAAGCTGATGAAAATCCCAACTACGATTGACCAAAACACGACAGGGATTGGTGTAACTTTTTGCCTGCTGAGTGTGCTCAGGGATGCCTCAATGTACGCTTGGGGGGACATTGTCTGTGATAGGGTTCGGATCACCTCGGTTTTCTCTGTTGTCCTGGAAGTATGATGTGTGATTGTTATTTGCTCTTAATGGGAGGTAGTCTGTTCTTTACAAAATCTCCCTCTGCCTGGGGCCTGTCTCTTAAAGTACTGCATTTTCACTGGCTGAGGTTGGAGAGTGTTCTGGGCTGCAGCAGGTAGATTAATTCAAGCACTGCTGGCCACACGTCACCCCACAATCTGCAGGATCTGAGCCCTAAAGAAGCCTACTGCCCTGGTCTTCCCAGTCATTGTCCAGAGTGCTAACAACTGTTATATACAAAATCAAAAGCTGGGTATCAAGAAGGATTTGGTTGCTTCTCTGTCTCTCCCACTAGTCTGCAAGCTCTTTATTTTCCTTCTGGGTATCTTCCATAGCTGCTGTTGTTCCTAGTACAGAATAGGTGCTCAGGAAACATGTGTGGAATGGCTCAAGTGTTCTGGTGAAGGTGGCATAGCACTTATTTATAAACCAGTGACATTCCATCTGGACCCAGCTACTGCACCAGTTGGCAGAAATATACCTCGAGTTCTAAGTGAGAAAACTAAGGAACAATCTGAGTTGAGTGTCTTTGAATCAGTTAGCTACAAGTGATACTAGTTGGTATTTCTTTGAAAAATTATGTGACACTGTTTAAGCACTTACATACTATCTCGTTTAGTGCTCACGACAATCTGTGAAATAAGGTATTATTATCATATTTTAAAGAGAGGAGGGGCACCTGGGTGGCTCAGTTGGTTAAGCGTCCAACTTCGGTTCAGGTCATGACCTCATGGTTCATGGGTTCGAGCCCCGCATCGGGCTCTGTGCTGACATCTCAGAGCCTGGAGCCTGCTTCAGATTCTGTGTCTCCCTCTCTCTCTGCCCCTCCCCTGCTTGCACTGTCTCTCTATCTCTCTCAAATATAAATAAACATAAAAAAAAGAAAAATATTAAAGAGAGGAAACTAAGGAATGGAGAAATTGAGTGATTTGCTTAAATCACACAGTAAATTGCTGAGTCAGGGTGCAAACCCGTGCAGTCTGACTTGAGAGCTGTTTCTCTGAATCACTATGTGTCCTGCCTCCCCGTACTGTGTGGGTATCTCCAGTTCCATTAATGGAAAGTCTTAAGCAGCACCCACACTAATACCAGTAGCTTCTCGCAGGGAGGTGGGGGCCTGGGGGAGGAAGTTCTTTGCAAATCTGACCTTACTCAACCCTATCAGTAGATGGTCAACCATGTTCTCTGACACATTCATCACCATCCACTAAGGGAGGTTTCTAGCACTTGGGTTCAGGATTTCTGTTGTTCTCGGAACTTTCAAGTGCTTCTTGGAGATCCTGTTTGCTCATCAGGATGAATGAAATTAACTAACGAAATTCTGATGGCAAGCTCTGTTGGGAGAAACAAACCCCAAAATGTACAATGGCTCCAATGCAGTAGAAATTTACTTCTCGTGCACACAGCTCATATGTCCTCGATTATTGCTCTCCTCCCAAGAGTGACTCTAGGACCCAAGATCCCTCCTTCAGATTGATCCATATTCAGCACAAAGGGTGCGCCTCTCCATCAACCCAGCAGAAGGAGAAAGGGCACAAGGAATTCTGAAACAGTGGGCTCGATGGGCGGGGCCAAGAGGTGGCGCACATCACTTCCACTCACATACCACTGGGCAGAACACACTCCTGGGGCTGAATCTAGCTGCAGGATTAACTGGAAAAATGCAATGCAGCACTGTGCCCAGGAAGGAAAGGAAATGGGTTTGATAAATAGCTAGCCAGCTTCTGCCACACAGGCTAATCTTAGAATTAACAGAAGATGCAATCAATAGGAGAATTTCAAACCCCTGCATTATTACAGTACATCACTTTTTTTTTTTCAGGGCGAGAACCATGACATTGGAACTTCCAGGTTCTTTATTTTACATTAGGACTTCAAGGTTGGTTTTCGCCACGCTCTCCAAATAGGCTGTGTGTAGTCTGTGAGAGGTTATACAAAATAAAACAAAGGGAGAACCTGGAGCTTCTCGGTTGCTAATGTGTCTTCTTCCGCACAAGGGGACCAAGGCTGATCTCCTTCCACTGCCTCTCGGTCATGGCTGCTCCAGCTCCAGGAGGCTGCCCTCAGCAGTCACCGCAGGGAACACAACCACAGCCAGTATTTCATTCCATCCCCTGACGCAAGTGCCCCCACAAGTGACAGATGGCAGAGGCAAAAGTGCTGATGGTGTCAGAAATCACAAAAAAGGTGAACCCGTTCTGGGGGAAGGGAGGTTGGGGGATGGGAGCGACGCACTGGGCTCCTCCCATGTTTCCTCTCTGGACCCCACTCCCTGCATACCTTAGGACTCCGGGGTGTCAAGTCTGAAAACTTCTGCTCAGAAGCCCCATCAGCTACAGTCTGGAGCTACAGACAGACTGAAAAATAATTCTGGGCTACTGTCTCGGGAGTCAGTATTTCCACAACTACCTTCTACAGCTGTGCTTTTCTAATTAATAGACACTTTGTGATGTTCAGGTGCCCCTTTTCTAAGGATAAATGCTCTTGAATGAAAAATGATAGATGGATCCCTGTCTGTTCCTGTCGTCAGATCATCCTTCTATGCAACGCGGGAGTCTTTCAGGGGCTTAGGCTCAGAGAGCTCACAAGCCTCCACCAGCCTGGCGACCACCAGGTGCTAACCGCTGTGCCACTGCAGACAACGGAGGGTATCACACCACCTCCAGCAGCAGTCCTGAGACGAGGATTCTATTTTGGCCCTGCCCCCACTGCTTTCTAACTGACCAAATCAACTAAGCCAGTAGGACCCCAAATTAGTTCCTGTCTAAAACTGAACACAGAGTGACTGGTAATATAAGGCAGCAAAGATATTCAACCAGGGCATTTCAATCCCTCATAAACCTTTCTGATTAGTTAGTTACCTTAAGGATTTACCTTTCAGACAATACACATAATTCTAATTCCAGAAGATAGAACAACATTGCACTGATTTGGTTTTCTCCCCTCTTTCATATTATAAGAAGGACAATGATGCTATCATGATTATATTTCATTCATATTTATATCATGATTATAAATTCATTCATTAGTTCCTTCCTCCCACAGCTATTTGTGAAATACCTCTGCCAACCACTGTGAAATTATATATATATGTATCTATATATAATATAATTATATATTATATATATATAATTTCACACATTTAACAAACATACATTTGTGTGTATATGTATACATTATATATATATATATATATATATATATATAATTTCATAGATTTAACAAATAGCTGTGGAAGGAAGGAACTAATGAATGAATTTACAAACAAGGGAGGGAGAGAGGAGACCACTGTGATACAATCTAAAATACTCTCTTTTTTTTAAGTTTAATTTATTTTGAAAGAGAGAGCCCGAGCACATACGTGTGTATGCAAGTGGGGGCGGGGCAGAGAGACAGAGAGAGAACAGAGAGAGAGAATCCCAAGCAGGCTCCACAATGTGAGCACAGAACCTGCCATGGGGCTTGATCCCATGAACCATGAGATCGTGACTTGAGCCGAAATTGAGAGTTAGATGCTTAACCGACTGAGTCACCCGGGCCCCTCACATCTGAAATACTCTTAAAGCCGTGTTAGATTTTCGAAAGAAGATACTGTAATCAGATGAGGAGACATCCCTTTGCCCTTGACCCACAGATAAAATGAAAGTGAGTCCAAGCCCTGCAGACAGTCAGTTCCCTAGGCCTGGTTTAATGGCCTAAATCCCTGGTTAGGAACCAGGAGATCTGGAATGGGAATTTATCTTCTTTGCTAAATAGCTGATGAGTTACAATTTGGATGGAATAATGCACATTTCTTCTGGGCCTCACTGTCAGCATTTTGAAATGAAAATGATACTTCCTGGTCTTTCTCACAGATGGTGGTGGGGGGCGGGGGGGAGGGCAGGCAGGCAGGGGAGGGGCCGTGAGCAGGCTGTGGGACAACAGAAGGGTCAGCTACTGGGAGAAGATACAAGGTCTCCGTAGATGCAAAGCGTGGCTGATGCAAATTCAGATTTTTGAAGACCACATCCATTACATTTTCATTTTCAAGTTTCAAAGTGTATTATCACCTGCATGTTCCAGGTTTTATTAAACCAAGTAACAAAGGAGTGTGCTTTTGCACTGGGGATGAGACCTCGCAAATAACGAAAACCAAGATCAGGAAACTGAAGGACTGCACAAAAATCTGCTTTTTGCCCCTTTTTCTGTTTCTGTTCTTGCTAGGACCTGCACCCCCACTCTACACATGCCTCAGAATGCAAACAGTGTCTGTCTTCCTTGTAAGGGACAAGGAGTAAATGATTTCTCTAGAAGAGGTAACATCGAAGGTAGGACCAGGTGAGAATGCCCTGATGAAGCCATCACACGCGTATCCCGGACCACCCACAACAGATGTCTCAACGCCAAGACCCCCTGGCTCCAAGGAAGAACGCCTGGACCCTGGTCTTTGTTCTAACTGGTTCCTGGATGCCTTAGGGGACACATGCACCAGACCAGCAGCCTCAGTAAAAACTCCAGGCCCTGAGCAAAGAGGAGACTCCCTCCTTTCCTGTGTCTCCCAGACACTCTGTCGGCACCTGCACTCTCCCTATGCCTTCAGTGAACTCTGCTTTCACCTCCTGCTGGCTCGTGTTTGATTTCTACCCCACTCTCTTCGCTGGTCCTGCAGGACCTCCTCTGGGTCCTTGGACCTGGCCTGCCTGCATCAGAACCACTGAGGACCCTGTAATAGGGGCAGATGGTTTCACGGCGGGGGCAGGGGCGGGGGGGGGGGGGGGAGCAAAACCGGTTTATAACACAGTTTGGCCGGCATCACACAGGATCAAGTAAACAGCTCTAGAAAATAATGAAAATCTCAACCGCCACGCAAGCAGTACCCATCATATAGCATTTTTTTTTTCCCCATCAGGTAATGCGAAATCATCTGTGTATCCAAAATGATTAATCAATGAGTGGACTCTAAATAGAGACCACACGGTCCCAACCAGATCTTACCTTACGCCCGAGTCATTTGGAGGTGCTCCCCTTAATTCTACTCAACAGACTATCAGTGCTTTTGTTTTATTTTTTGCAAGTGCCCTAAGTGGTCTCCAGGTATGACAAGCTTACAAACAAAAACAAATTCAAAAAAAAATGTTTTTTAATTATGGTCAACAGTACTTAAAGCAAGAAATTCTGGGCAGCTAATCCACTGTGTTTAATTCATTTCCTATTGGCTTCCTATCAAAATAACCTTTCCTTCGAAATGTCCCACCTGTTAAATATGCCTAAAGTCCACCAGCTACTAAAAAATTCAAAATTAATTAAAGTGAGAAAACTCTACAGAAATATTTTATTTTATTTTTTTTAACGTTTATTTATTTTTGAGACAGAGAGAGACAGAGCATGAACGGGGGAGGGGCGGAGAGAGAGGGAGACACAGAACCGAAAGCAGGCTCCAGGCTCTGAGCCATCAGCCCATAGCCTGACGCGGGGCTCGAACTCACGGACCGTGAGATCGTGACCTGAGCTGAAGTCGGCCGCTTAACCGCTTAACCGACTGAGCCACCCAGGCACCCCTCTACAGAAATAGTTTAAAACCCACTGAATCATACATTCTTCTAATGTCCTCCCAAGGCAGTGGGTGAAACATATTCTCTTGGATGCTGTGTAGAGAGGACAGGGAATGACCCAATCCTGCAGCAACTGAACAATAACATGCTTCTTGCTGTTTCGGAGTTAGCAGACTCTTAGCCTCCGTTCTAGATATTTTTATCCCCCTAAAATGTAGGAATGCATTCAATTCTTTATATTCCCCATTCTTTCACTTTGCCTCCCCAGACTCCTAATTGCATTGCAAAGTCTTCTTTTCCATTTGTCTGTTCGTTTCCACAATGGCAAAGGGGTGGGGCCAGCTGGCCCCCTTTCTGGGCCAGCAACAACAAAAACCCTCCAACAAAGGCCCTAGCGCTCACCCCACATTTTCTCAGCCAAGAATTTTCTTAGCTACATGTATTCCATCATTACAAACCCTCAGTGTCTTTTTTTTTTCCTCTCTCTCTTTTTACTTTCCATTTATATCATTGTGGAGGCTCCAGGCTTCACGTGGGCTTTCCCCCGAGCCTCCACAATCAGGTTCTCACCCAGCCCCCAGACAGGGTGACTCACCCAGGAGGGAGGTCTAACAATGTGCTGGGCTGCCACCACGTCCCAATATAGCCCTCCCCTCCCCTGCCACTATCCAAGCCCCCAGAGAGTCAGGGCTGCAACCTTGGCAATGTGTGGGCTGATGCTGAGAGGGGACACCTCCCCCACACCCCCACCCCCAGCTCACAGGTTCTTCCCAAAGGTCAGCGCCCCCTCACTCCCCCCCACCACCCTCCCCCACCATCTCTTAAAGGCCCTTGTGTGGCTTCTGGCTTTCAAATCTCTTAATGACAGAAGACCTGGTATTTAAATCCTGGATCAGTTTAAATCTCCCATGTCTTAAGCATCACCCCCACAGGAACACCCAAGCTCCATATACTTTCATACTATCTAGGGTTTCTGACAACAGCTTCAAAATTGCAATTAAGTTTCAAAACTAATCATCTCCCCCCACCCCCCCTTTCCTTAGCTCACCAGGCTCCTGAATGGCAACAAAAGAAATGCCATCCATTAGCCTAAGTCCCTCAAAGCCTGCAATTTGTGCAGCCACAAGGTGGTCCCAGTGAGGCCATGGGGGGAGGCCTGAGCAGCTCTAGCCTTTGGAGACTTTTTTGACCATGGTATTTTGAACTAATTACGTGATACAAGTTGTTACTCACCTTCTGCCTCTAAGTGTTCAGTTCGCTTCATGAGGAGAGGAATTCGGTTTAAGTATCTCGCAGAAGCCTAGAGCCATGAACATCCATTACACTTCTCCCCTTGCAATTACTAAGCCTTCCTCCAAATCAGCATCTTAACCGGACATCAAGGCCCCATTCACTTTAATTTTACAAAGCAAAAGAATGTGCCTCTGTATGTAGTTGTATACAGAATACAGCGGTCTGTGTTGTGTATTTCCAAATATCAAACATCTGGGGGTTAACGCTGCCTAAGAAAGACCCATGGGAACCGGGAAGGGCCTGAGAAAACGAACACTGAAGGGGAAGGTAGATTCCAGCTCAGCTTCTCACTGTGCACCTGACAGCTTCAGGACCCTGACATCTAAGTGGGGTCATTTAAAATACGCCCCAGCACATCAAACAAGTGGCCCGTAGTTAATACCCGACAATATCCTAGATCAGTAAAATTACATGTAGACTCACTATATAACAAAAATGAAAAGAAGTAAACAGCCTCCATAATCATGCAAGGCTGTTATGATTACACTAGCTTGGGAGTGGATATATATAAAATGATTCAAGGAAATCCATGCTGTTAAAGAGCACAGAGACACGCAAAATGTTTTCAAATTACGGGCAAAGGAAAAGAGCCCCAATTCTTTTGCTGAGGTCATCCAAAGATTTTATAGAAACAAGTAACGAAAGTATATCACAGAGTTTAACAAAAACCCGGTTTGCGACGATGCTGCCTTGACCACCGTTATTCTATATTTAGATCTGACTGGGATTAGGAATCAGACAGAAAAGCAGGGAAGTAAATATATAGGCCATATTGGCCATGCTTCCTATGGTTTTTCAATCTCTATATGGAGTTAAATAAATATCTCCCTACACACCCCCAAGTCCATTATCTTTCAACGAGTGTGTAAGCACATCCAAACACCCCTGGAACTGAAGCTCCAGGCTTCCCCCAGGGGGCGCACCGCCAGCTTGACTGGAGCCTGAGTCACAAGAGGCAGAAGGCTGGCTGTGTACACATAAAACTATGGGGTAGGCCATTAAGGTCGAAGCTAAAACCATGGTACTATGTGTGCACCTCTGAAATTCACTCTGTTGTAGAAACTCATTCTGCATTTTAGACAGAAAAAGCTAAACTAAATACAACGTGTGCCCTGGTCATTGCAGTGACAATGTCACCTTACACGTTGAGGTGAGGGGTGGAGGAGGAAAACCATTTAAGGAGCACCTCCAGTGCCCCAGGCTTTGTGCTAAACACATACAAATCTTTAGGAATCTCCACTGAGCAATGGCTTGAAGGGAGTTGGTTTAGGGCTGATTTTAAACTAAGGAAGTAGGCTCAGAGAGGTTCTAGTCCTGGACTTTGAAAGCAGGTCTTCTAGAACCCAGGCTCTTTCTACTAGCCCTCATCACACTCAAAGAACAAGGGAATCCATCCCTGAGAGGCCAGAGGGAGGAAACTATGTTGAATCAATGGAACTGACCTTTGCCCTCTATGTTCTGGATTCCCCTGCTGGTCTTCACCTCTGTTGTCTGTTTTCTGATCATGCCCAGCAGACATACCCCGCTTCTTCACTGGATTTGGCCACCTTCCCTGCTGTCCACACTTCAGTCCACCTTCTCTCTCTCTCTTCCCTTTTCAATAAACACTACAAAGTCTCGTTGGGGACAGGATATGGATGACACATTGGATTTGTAAGGGAGAACTCAAAATCAAAATGGCACAGACCAATTTCTATCCCATCCCAAACAAGCAAAAACAATAAAAAATACCTCTAGAAACAAGGAAAGTGAAACACATTATTATAATCCTGCGTTCACAGTGAACCCTTAAGTAGCCAGCCCTCCACTAACATCTACTCTGAATAACTAGAATTACTTTTCTCTGAATTCAATTTTTAAGAGAAAGATAATCAATGCTCAAAGTTCATCATGTGCTAACTAAGCAAAACAAATTCTGGGCTGTGTTCTGGAGTCAGGGCATGCCCCACCCCTTTCTGACACCTATCTTTCTGTAGCTAGAAAACCCTTATTTGCCTGTTGGGTTTTCTTTCTATGATTTTGTGACAAGTAATGTCTTCCCACACCCCACACTTACTCCTTCTTTCTTTAAAATCCCAGATAACTTGGGGTGCCTGGGTGGCTCAGTAGGTTAAGTGTCCGACTTCGGCTCAGGTCATGATCTCGTGGTTGTTGAGTTCGAACCTTGAGTTGGGCTCTGAGCTGACAGCTCAGAGCCTGGAGCCTGCTTCAGATTCTGTGTCTCCCTCTCTCTCTGCCCCTCCCCCACTCGTGCTGTCTCTCCCTCAAAAATAAATAAGCATTAAAAATATTTTAATAAAATCCCAGGTAACTTTACACATCTTTCTGTCTCTACTCAAGCACTTACTATCCTGAATTGCCCCTGTGGATCTACACCTATGCTTCTGCCTCTGGACCAAGGGCCAAGGTGATCATCTTTGTTCTACCAAAATGCTTGTATTAAAGAACAAATGAAACTGAGAACTAACTGAGGGTTGATGGGGGGTGGAAGGGAGGGGAGGGTGGGTGATGGGTATTGAGGAGGGCACCTGTTGGGATGAGCACTGGGTGTTGTATGGAAACCAATTTGACAATAAACTTCATATATTGAAAAATAAATAAATACATAAATTAATTAATTTAAAAAAAAAGAACAAATGAGGGAATGAAGGAAAAAGCAATCTTTTCTGCCTTTGATCTCCGCAGCTACATTGCTACACCAAGGTTCCTCATTTCGGAATGACGATGGTGTAATTTACCAAATCGGTAAGGACAAAATGACTTTAGTACAATTAAATGCTAAATAAGGAGGCTGAAGTATGATAATGCGTCTCATAAAGATGCTCAACCACTGCTGGAATCATGAAAACACGAGTTTCTAGTTAATGTCACTTTAGTTAATCCCACTGTTCAATTCACGGAAGCATTCCTGTCCTCCAGTTAGTCCAGGGAAGGGAGAGATGGCTGTTCTTAGAGCAGCACACACCATACGTCAGTGACACTTACAGATACTACGTCTCCATCCTGGGCACCAGAGCCGAAGAGACGTAGTGGTCCAAATGGACATGGACCGCCATACTCACAAGCAAAGACCAGGCTAGTCTTCCTAAACCAGCATCCATTTTACACACCCCCATGGGCAGGTTAGTGAAATAAAAGTTGCAAAAAAGAACCTTTTCTTGTCCTTACTATGTATAGTATCCAGTTATTGTCTATTCTGTTCTGTTTTCTTTTTTCAAAGCCAGTTGAAATCCATCAAAATGGTTTTAGTATCCCATGGTGCGTCAAGACAAGAGCATAAAGAAATCTAAACTGCATCCAAAACCCACCAATTTAGCTGTGCACCCGTCAGCTGCCTGATCCCCTCCCCTCAACACTGCTCAGGAAAAATGGCTGTGAGCAACAGCACACCCACTACCTCTGTACTTCAGTTCTGTCCAACAGCTTTTACCAGGTCTCATTTCCTGCCTCTGAAACCAAAATCACTACCAACACCACCACTTGAAGGCAGTAATTTACTAGACCAAGAAGAGAAAGAAGTACTACTTAACTCGTGTTATAAATACACACGACGGGAGATGCATGGAATGAACGCCATCCAACGTAAAGGAATTACACAAACAGTGCTTTCCATCTAATGATCACCATGTCCTGCCCCACCACCAACTCACAAAGTTGGACGGAAGCCATTTTATTCCCAACTGTCATCTTGTAAGTTGTCAGTCATCCAGAATATTCACTTCACCTGAGTTTCGATACTTGCTGACTCATTCGCGGGGAAGTCTCTCTTCTTTTTGAGTGTTAGCAAAATAAGAGATTCTTGAAAATGTGACATCTTCTGGGAGGACTGTCTCTGGCAGACAGAGGTCTTAACTCAAAACTCCAATGGCCAGATGCAGGGTCTACGGACTTGCACCCTGCCCACATTTCCATTTGTCCCGAGCCATTATTACTCAGCGTTTCATACAAAACTAAGATAATAGTGTACTTGTTATAATGAGCTCGTGTTTATAATCCAGCAATAGTGGGAGGCTGCTGACTATAATCAGCTACATTTATATGAAATATTGATACCAGCAAGGGGTTTTACATAAATAATGGGTCTATTTTTTAACTTTGCCTAATGAGGCTACTTCTTAAAATTGTATTTAAAAGACTAAAAATGGAGGAACATAGGACGGCAGTGGACACGGCTGCAGGAGGAGCTCATTAATACAACGAATTGGAGGTTCAGTTAAAGTACTTATTTTGCACACATCTACACACGCTTGCACACACTTCGAAAAAGCTAGGAAATCATTCAGAAAACAGTACTGGTTTAATTTCTGGTTCACCGAGAAGAGTTAATCAAATGCCAAACCTTAGATGATTCATCTATGGAATTTATACCTTTGAATAAATATAAGAACTTACTTTGTGACAGCTTTTCACTTAACTGAACTCAAACTCGGCTCAAAAGGGATCTGGGCAATGTATAAAAAGGCTGCTGTTTGACAAAGCAGCTAAATATGGATCATTTCCAGGTTGGTGCTGTGGAAGGGCCTTTCTTACAGTGTGAGCAGTTGACTTAAGTCACCAGGAGACAAGACAACCTGGGGACCCCACGTCCACCACCCGCGGGTCCAATGTCTTCCACACAAGCTGTCCCGAGCGCCACCAGCGGGACCCTTTGAGCCACTGCCACCTGCAGCATGTGACCCGCCAACTCCCAGCACCACATCCCTTACCTGGCCTGATTCTGGGGCTGAGCACGTAGGTCCGAGAGGGTTAGTGTTTGTGTCCGTTCCAACTCTGGAAAGACTGAGGCACTGGTACTGAAAATTGCTTGTGATATGGACAGCTATTTACCAAATGATAGATTTATTATTTATTTTTTTTAATGGCTAACCTTGGGGATCGCACTTCTTGTGATGAGCACTGGGTGATGTATGGAATTGTTGAATCACTATACTGCACACCTGAAACTAATATTACACTACTCAAAAAAAATTTTTTTAAGTGAATATGGCTAAACTTCAGGAAAATCTCAGCTTTATTTTACAACTGGTTATCTTTTTTGATGGTGATAAGCTATTGCTTAGAAGGAACCCCCAAAAATCAGATGAACTTTTTGTGAGACAGCTCTGACCTATCATGTAACTGTGGGCGAGGCATTTACTTACTGAACCTCAGTTTCTCTGTCTGTAAAGTGGGGATTATGTAACTGTAACATCCCCATTGGGCCTAGTCTCTGGCATTGCGACCCGAAAGGAACAACGGTACCTCACTGGTGGGGAATCTAAAATAACACCCAGTTCGACGACCTTCAGTCACTAGGGTGCACACTGTATGAAACCCTCGGGAAGTACCAAAGAGGGGTGATATGTCACTCTTGTTCATTCCCAGCACTGCTCATTTTCTTCATCCAGCCTCCCTCACCCTCCACGAGTGGTCTGGGTTCAAATCCTAGCTCTGCTATTCCCAGGCTATGTGCTGTGCGCAGGTTACATGTCTTGGTGCCACATGATTTCCTCTGCTATAAAATTGGGGTCATACTAACAGAAGCTGCCTCGTAATGGTGATCTAGAGATTAAATGAGATAACAGATGTTAAGTGCTCAGCACAGGGTCTGGCCCACGGTAAAGCATGGTACACATTTTTCCAGTGTTATGTAGGGCCTCATAAAAACCTCTTGCCTGCTTTCCTATTCATTTTCTTTTCCCTGCTACTGGCTGGATATATATATCTACTAGTCTCTGCCTGCCCGGGGGTCTGAATGACAGCTGGAGGGGAACCCCTGGCCCCCGGCTGGGCTCCCAATTGGGTATTACATGAATGAGTAATACGCTTCTATCCTATTTGGCCTCTAAGATCCGGGATTTATCCACTCGAGCAGAAAAGAACCCTAGTTTTCCTTTCTAGGAGCAGGTGAACAGGCACCATGTGTTTGGAGAAAAAGAAAACTTCCTTCATTTATACAGGGCTCCTGCAGTAAATAAATACAAGGCTTCCTTCATTTATACAGGGCTCCCCAGTAAATACTGGGGAATGACCTAAGGTTCGTGGGAAGATGGACACTTAAGAAACATCTTACAATGCAAAGCACATGGTGGTTTATCACAGAGATGTCACCTAAGAAGCCACACGATCCTAAACAAAATTAAGCTGACACAGAAGAGGCCATGCAGCCGGCCAGAAAGATCTGGCATAGCCTTCTATTCCTCTCCTGATCCCCAGCTCAGCTCTTACTGGAAGAAGTCTAAAGCCGGTTCAGGGCGTACTTAAAAACAGGGACATGATGATAATTAATTGCAATTCATTTATTAGTTAAAATCCCTGCACAGGATTTTTATTTTGGTGGGGTTTTAATTTGTTTTCTTTTTCTTTTTGCAAATTGGAAGTAAAAATCCTTTGGACACTAAAGACAAAGCTATTGTCACTACAACGTGGAAATGTCAGCTTTTAAATGACAGTGTATTTACCCAAGGAGGTAATCATACTGAACCTAATATAATTTATAGTTTAAAAAAAGCAAAAAGCTAACCTAGGAGCAGTGTAAGGTGAAATCCATAATACACGGATTCACCCAGTTTTAGAAAAACAGTGAAATCAGACTTGGGCTAAACTGTCCTTAAAAACTCTCAAAACGATTCTTCCTTTCATGTGTTCGAGAACCAGAACTAGATTTTAGGAGTCTCCAGGCACTGTAAAATGCTTCTCTACTTTTATCTGCTAGCTTGCTTGCTACTCTATTGCTAAATGTAAAGCAGGGGAGATTGAGAGTAGAAATCTGGGCTCAACTTCCACAGTGTTGCCAAGTTTTCTGAGAATGCAATGGTGGTTTTCAAAATCAAGAACAAGGGAAAGACCCTTGACCTGGACGTACTTCCTGTATTTCCACTGATGTTACAGGGCCTCCAGCTCTGGTCTGGATTTTGGCCAGTATCAGAAAGGGGAAATGCCTAATTTTTATAAATTTGTAGAAATACGTGTAGCAAACTAAATTAAAATGCGAGTACAGTCAGTCCTCATTCTTTGTGGATTCCATATTTGTAAATTCCACCACTTGCTGAAATTTCTTTGTAACACCAAAATCAATCCTCGTGGCCCTTTTGTGGTCATCGGTGGACATGGGCAGAGGGGAGAAAATTTGAGTCCCGACTCACAGGACCCAGGACGCCAGGGTGGGTCAACCGAGGTGACACGTTGCCTTCTTGTTTCGGCCCTCATACTATAAATGAGTTTCTTTTTGAAATCGATTTAGTGCCAGTGTTTTCTGCTGGTGACTGTGTTGTTCAAATGGCTCCCAAGCTCCGTACTGAAATGCTGGCTAGTGTTCTTGACTACAAAAAAGATGGAATGTGTCTTCTGGCAAAAATACATGTGCTAGAGAAGCTTTGCTGAGGCATGAACTGTAGTGCTGTACTGGCCATGAGTCCAATGGCAATGCATCAGTAATACATATTAAACAGAAACACAAATAAATAAGGTTATGTCCTGATGGGTTGATGAAAAAGGTGTGACCAGACGCTCGCAGGCACCTAACCCTGTTTTCCCCTAGGAGCAATGGCCAGAATTTGCTAATTTGGTGTTCAAGGTGACTTTATATGCCTGAGAATTCCAGCGAGTAAACGGCAGAAGCATCTATTTTGCATGACACATCACGCTAAACATTTCACAAACGTGTTCGCAATTTAGGCATACTTAAAAAACTGTACCAGGCCTGACAATAGAGTAGTTCTTACAGAGTCAATATCTGGAGAAAACGAGTATCACAATTTCAATAAATAGCAGCCATTCCAAGGCCAATACAAGCTTTCCTGTCAAACAAACAATTCTTGCCAAGTCAACCGAACAGACTTTGTGAGATTTAGTAGTTTTGGAAACTACCAGAGCCATTTCCTATGGACTGTCTACAAAGCCCTCTGACCCTTCATGCCACATGGCTGCTAAAATGAACACAGCCCACTGCCTCTATCCCAAACCCTGAGCGATGCCTGGCCGAAACCCAGACCAGAGCCAGAGGCCCGGTAACATAAGTAGAAACATAGGAAGTACGTCCAGGTCAAGGGTCTTTCCCTCGTGATTTTGAAAACCAACATTGCATTCGCCAAAAATTTGGCAACACTGAAGAAGTTGAGCCCAGATTCTTAATCTTCTCTGCTTTACATTGAACAACAGAACAGCAAGCCAGGAGGTCAGAGTAGAGAAACATTTTCTGGTGCCTAGAGAATCCCAAATTCTAGTTCTCTGACATACGAAAAGTTAAGAACCATTTTGAGAGTTTTTAGCACAACTTAACCCAAATCCGAATCCATTGTTTCCTCTAAATTCTGGGTGAATTCAAGTATTATTCCTATAGCCTGCTTTGGGCTTATCTTCCCTTGCCCCTAAGGTAGCCTACTTTTTTCACTGTAAATTATATTGAATTCGGTATTATTTCTTTTTTCCTAAATTCAGTGAAAAGTACCATCAGTGTGACAGCAAACTGCTTAGCTGGGAACTCTGATCTACTTTCAAAGGATCCAGGCAGATAAATATTCTAGAATATCAAACGAGACTGCCAAAATGGAGCCATTTCGAACCCCAAACTGTGTATTTATAGAAAACTGACACAGCTTCATAAGCTGTTTTCTTCGAAAGTCTCATTTTCCTATGAAAGCAAGAATTTGAAATCTATTACCAGAACTACTTGTTCAACTGAGTAGAAAATTCTTACATTCCCAAATATAATGAAGAACATCATCAAGAATTATAAGTAGAATTTAGTCAGTAAATGACAGCTTTTAGAGAATGACATTTTCGTCTATTAAGACAATTACTGCTGAACATGAATATGAATGTATAACTTAAGTAGATGGATATTTCTGCAGGCATTCAGATTCCTGGGATAATTTTAAAGCTGTAGTTTTCAAGCTTTCTCACCCCAGGACAATTATTGAAAAAGTCTGGAAAACATTCCAGCTCCACATGTCTCTTTTATAAGGCAAAGCTATGGCAGGATTTCCAAAGAGATAAAATATTCCTTTATTTTTTTTAATTGACTACATTGTTACACGGATTACCTTGTAAAACTGTTCGATTTTAGAGTCGGGAACAAACTCAGTGCCTCTACTGGAGGCACAAATGGAAACCATGGCAGGTGCTCTGTCCCAGTGCCTGGACATTCAAGACCGTGGCCGAGGGGCCATAGGCAGCGACTTCACCTGCCCTGGTTTCTGCTGGAACTTTTGGGAACAAAAGGAGAGTTCTTTGTGCAGGGTGGAGGGGCTGTCAGCCGGAAAAACTACCTAAAAATAAAGAACCGAAGAGGATGCGGAACTAAAAGATGAAAACAGATCTGGACTGGAATCCAACTGTGTCAAACGCTTGCTTTCCCCCCGCTGACTTTCAATTTTGAAGCAATACTTTTTGCTTAAGCCAAGGTGAATTGGGTTGCTAATACTGTAACTGAATGAGCCCTGAATCATACACCATCATTGTGAAACTTCGCTTTCTTCTTCAAATAAAAACACCCGCTCGCTGACATTTTAAAGCAGGCAAATAAATTTGGGGAGTAGGGAGGTTAGGAGAGAACAATAAAGTCCAGAATACACTAGCCATGTTCTGCCAGCCCAACAGTTTAAAAAATCTCCTCAGATAGTCTTTAAAAATTAAACAAATAATACATGGTAGTTGTATAAAACTATAAACATAGAAGAAAATACATCACTTATTATCCCACTAACATAAGACAACCTCTGTTGATGCTTTAATATATACACTTCCAAAATCTGGGAACATATATATGAAACATATATATGAAACATATATGAAACATATATATATGAAACTAATATAACACTGTGTGTCAGCTATATGACATTATTTCTATTTATTTATTTGTTTGCTTGTTTGTTTATTTATTTATTTTAGAGGGAAAGAGCTTGAGTATGAGAGAGGGGCCGAGGGAGAGGAAGGGAGAATCTTAAGCAGGCTCCATGCTCAGTGCAGAGCTCAATGTGGGACTTGATCCCACGACGCTGGGATCGTGACCTGAGCCAAAATCAAGAGTCAGATGTTCAACTGACTGAGCCACCCTGGCACCCCAGGAAAAATCCACTTTTTAGATAAACTTTTTATTTCAGAAGTTTTAGATTTCCAGAAAAATTGCAAAGATGGTACAGCACACTCCTGTGTATCTCACAATTTCCCCCTAATATTATTCCCTGCAACTAGTCCAGAGGTTTCCCTCATCACCATCCCACTCCTTATCATCAGCCAAAGATGTTTCTTATGGGAGTTAAAAGTTACTGCACGTCCGTCCTAAACAACAGATTTGCCCTCTTCTCCCTAAAAAGGGTATATGTATGTGTGAGTCTATGTGTATCATATGATCAATAAATACATACGTAAATGAATATAACATAAGAATAATAGATAATTTTTCATATCAGTACATATCCATCCACATACTACTGTGTCGTATTCAAGTTCCATAATTTATTCAACTAATCTCTAATAGCTTATTTCCACTTCTGTTTGTTCTGGTTTTTTTTTTTTTTATCACAAATGAGGCAATAAATTGATTTGCTGGACAAATTTCTAGACTTGAAACTTTAGGGTTAAGAGAAGTATGTGCATTTATATATAAAGAACTGATACAACTCAACACCAAAACCCCCAAACAATCCAATTAAAAAATGGGCAGAGGATCTGAACAGATATTTCTCCAGAGAAGATGTACAGAGGGCCAGCAGGCACATGAAAATATGTTCAACGTCACTCATCATCAGGGAAATGCAAATCAAAACCACAATGAGATGCCACCTCACACCTGTCAGAATAAGTGGCATCAAAAAGACAAGAAATAACTAGTGTTGGGGAGGGTGTGCAGAAAAGAGAACAGTTGTGCACTGTTGGTGGGAATGCAGACTGGTGCAGCCACTGTGGAAGAGTATGGAGGCTCCTCAAAAAATTAAAAATAGAAATACCAAATGACCCAATGATTTATCCCCCCCAAGCCCAAAAATACTAATTTGAAAAGATTTATGCACCCCATGTTTATCGCAACATTTGTAATAGCCAAGATATGGAAGTGACCTAAATGTCCATCGATAAATGAATGGATAAAGAAGATGTAACTGACATATATATTATATATATCTATATATGCCACATCTTTTTTAAGTTTATTTATTTATTCTAGGAGAGAGAGAGTGTGAGCAGGGGAGGGGCAAAGAGAGAGGGAGAAAATCCCAAGCAGGCTGTGCTGTCAGCTTGAGCTCAAAAACTGTGAGATCATGACCTGAGCCGAAACTAAGAGTCAAATGCTTAACCGACAGAGCCACCCAGGAGCCCCTATATGCCATATCTTCTTATTTCATATATATATGTATATATATATACATATATATATGAAACATATATATGAAACATATATATGAAACATATATATATGAAACATATATATACATTCATATATATATGAAACATATGTACATATGAAACATATATATGAAACATATATATGAAACATATATGAAACATATATATATGAAACTAATATAACACTGTGTGTCAGCTATATGACATATATATAATATATTTAGTATACTATATTTAGTATACTATTATATATAGTATACTAATATATATATATTTATATATACTATATATTTTATATCTATATAAAAGCAGCCATAAAAGGATAAGATCTTGCCATTTGCAACAACATGGATTGACCTAGTAGGTATTATGATAAGTAAAATAAGACCAAGAAAGATAAATATCATATGGTTTCACTCCTGGGTGGAATCTAAAAAGCAAACAAGTGAACCAACAAAATGCAGAATCAGACCTATAAACCCAGAAAACAAACTGACGGTTGCCATAGGGAAGGGAGGGAAGGGAGGGAGGGGAGGGGTAAAAGGCGTGCAGGGGACTGCGAGGCACAGGCTTCCAGTGATGGGATGAATAAGCCACAGGAATAAAAGGTACAGTGCAGGGAATAGAGTCAATGGTATTGGAACAGCACTGTAAGGTAAAAGATGGGAACTATACTTGCGCTGAGCGCAGCATAAGAGATGGTGAAACCTTATTGTACTCCTGAAACTAATGAGCCGTTGTGTGCTAGCTATACCAAGTAAAAAAAAAAAATTTATAGAGCATGTGTATTTAAAACCCTGAGCGATACAGCCAAACTGTCCTCCATAGACTGTACAAACGTCTGATCTCACTGCTAGTGCACAAGAATGTTTCCTACCCTACACTCTGTGCTCCGTGGGTATTATCAACCTTTAACATCTTTACCATGTGATCGTTTTTTTTGTTTTTTTTTTTTTGTAAGCCATTTTGTTGATTTCATCTGCAGGTCCCTGCCTGCCTCTCCAACTTCATATCTTAACATTCTTTCCAGCTCCGATTCTGCATCAAGCATACCCTCCACAGGACCTTTGCAGAAGTTCCTTCCTCTGCCTGGAATGCACTTTCCCCAGTTCTTGGCCCAGCAGGCCCCTCCTTGTCTTAAAGATCTTTATGTGAATGTCATCTCTCCCAGGAAGCCTTCTCCGATCAACAAGCCTAAGGAAACTCCAAGCCACTCTTGTGTTTTGAAATGTAGGTTTTAGGGGTGTCTGGGTGGCTCAGTCGGTTGAGCGTCCGACTTCCGCTCAGGTCATGATCTCACAGTCTGTACGGACAGCTCAGAGCCTGGAGCCTGCTTCCAATCCTGTGTCTCCCTCTCTCTCTGCCCCTCCCCCACTCTCACTTTGTCTCCCTCTGTCTCTCAAAAATTAAAAAAAAAAAAATTTTAATGTAGGTTTTAATTTTATTTAGCAAAGTGAGGCCAACAGACCAGGGGATGGTTGGCACTGAAAAGGCAGATTGCTACTGAGGATTTCCGAGAGAAGGAGGCACATGGTACCATTCGGGGGCCATGTGAGGAAAGCACCCGGAACAGTTGGGAGGCAGAAAGAGTGGGGAAATATGGACAAGAGCCTTTATTGTAGTTTCCAGGAAGAAACTGGCAAGGCAGGGCAAGGGGGTTTATGATTGGCTAGTCTGTTTTCAAGCACATTTTTTAAGTGTATTTATTTTGAGAGAGAGTGCATGCACAAGCAGGGCAGGGGTGGGGAGAGAGGGAGAGAGAGAGAGAGAGAGAGAGAGAGAATATCTCAAGCAGGCTCCTCACTGTCAGCACAGAGCCTGATGTGGGTCTTGAACTCAAGAACCGCAAGATCACGACCTGAGCTGAATTTGGATACAACCGACTGAGCCACCCAGGTGCCCTACGATTAGCTAGTTTTAATCATTTCAGTCTGAATAATTTCTAGGGTACAAGGGTTGCCCTAAATTGTCTGGTACCTGGCCCTGGGGGGTTAAGCATGGGAGGAACAGCGTTCCTGAGTGTAAGAGCCCAATGGAGGAGGTAGTTAGGTTGTGGCCTCTAGACTGGTTGGTGTGCATGTGCGATCACAGGTGAGTCATTTACTCTCTCTAGAAAGTGGCTAACCTGGAAGGGGCAGTCTCTCGAAGGCTATCAAGTCCCCAAGATGTCAAAACATCAGAAACACATGGTTAATACACTGTCATATTATCCCACAACACTTTATCAGCTTGCTACTTCTTTGCTAATGTATTCATGTACTGTTTGCTCTCTGTTAGCTCCACCAGAATATAAGCTCCTTTTGGGGTGCTTGGGTGGCTCAGTTGGTTAAGCATCTGACTTTGGCTCACGGTTTGTGAGTTGGAGCCTCACTCGGTCTCTGTGCTGACAGCTCAGAGCCTGGAGCCTGCTTTAGAGTCTGTGTCTCCTTCTCTCTACCCCTCACCTGCCAACACTCTCTCTCTCCCTCTCCCTCTCAAAAATAAATAACCATTAAAAATTTAAAAAAAAAACACACAAAAGAATATAAGCTCTTTGGGCAGGATCATTGCATGTCGACTGCTAATTCCCAGCCCTACTAAAACCTACAGCAGTAGAAAACACTCATCCATGTGTGTTGAATGAATGAATGGCCATCTCTTCCCAGAATTACTTATGTATATTATTTGCCCATTTTTAAAATTTAAATGCCTTGGACTTTTCCTGTTGATTTGCACTTTGACTAACACAAAAATTTAAGTTTGGTTTGGTCAGTTACATGTTTTGCAAATATTTTTCCTTTTCCCTTCACTTTTTCAATTGATTTTAGCTGTAAAGAAGCCCTTATTTTTATTTTCCTGTAGTCAAAGATATCATTATTTATTAAGGTTTCTTAGTTTTATGTCGAGCTCAGAAATTTTTTGCAACTCAGCATGATAAAAAGCAGTATGGGGCACCGAGGTGGCTCAGTTGGTTGACCGTGCAACTCTTGATTTTGGCTCAGGTCATGATCCCAGGGTCATGAGATCATGCTCGGCACTGAGTGTAGAGCCTGCTTATGATTCTCTCTCTGTCTTCCTCTGCCACTCTCCCCCACCCGCATGCTCTCTAAAAATAAAAAAATGAATAAATAAGGAAAAAGCAGTATGACATTTAGTATTTTATTATTTCAGTATTTTACAGTTTTATCTTTGGTACAACTAGAGTTTATTTTGTACGAGTTACTAAGGTAGAGATCCAAATTACTAGCAGGATTTATTAAATAATCTATCTTCCCCATTGGCCTGAAATATTTTCTTTACCATATAAATCGTGTGTGTGTGTGTGTGTGTGTGTGTGTGTGTGTGTGTGTGTGAGAGAGAGAGAGAGAGAGAGAGAGAGAGAGAGAAAGAGAGAGAGAATAATTGTGGGGGTCTATTTTCTGAACTCTCTCCTCTGTCCCTTTATCTGTCTTGCACCAATATCACATATTAAGGAAATCACTCAGTACCAATGAGCTCTACTCTATCAGTAAGAAACAGGCCACAGTCTATTATCAGATTACTGAAGGGGCTAGTTTTGCAGCTAAATTGAAAAGCTGTATCAAAATCCAGAAATACCTGTGAAGGAGAAATAAAATTAACAATGTGTGCAATAAAGTAGGTGCTTTGTTAACACAGCCCTCTGTGACAGAGGCAAAAAGTTCACGTGGTTTAGCTAACTCTGCCTTTTATAGCAAGACAGAAATGCCAGGTCTGTATCATCTCCCTTTGGAATCAAAGGGGACGCTAACTGTCCGTTGTAGGAGCCAAAGTGAACTAGGCTCCCTGCCAGAGGTGGTCCCGCAGCTACGATGTAACTGGCGCCACTCTCCCTCCTTGTCGCTGGCAATTTCAACATCTACAGCCACACCGTGTAAATGTTGGATTGGTTATGCAAGGCCTCCCTCTCCTCTTCATTTTATTCACAGAACAGACGCACTACGTATGTTGCATGTTACAATACTGAGGAACGGAGCCCATGTCAGTTCTCCCTCTTTTGCCCAAGATCCTCGAACCCCACGCTCAAGTGCCAGCCCACACCGCCACTAGACTGCCTTCCTATCTGTTCAGCTTCTCTGCTTCTCACACTCTGATAACCATGTATCAGTCCAATCCCTAGAAGGCCCTGCCTACCTTGGCTCTTCTTCTCTTTCAAGCATCACTTCAGAGACAGTCTTCAAGAATTTGGAGACAAGGAAGAGGAAGTCTCTAGAGACCCTCTTTGTTATCCCAGGGAACCCTGGTTCAGCCAGACATGTGTGATCATGTGCATTACAAAGCAATGGGTCAGCCTACTGTCAGTAGAAAATATGACTTGAGTTAACTTCAGTAGGCACTGAAATATTAAAAGAGTCAAGGCACAAACAGTGCATGGACAGTGGCCGGCACAGCAAGGGCTCAATAAATGGTAACTCTTCTATATTTTTGCCAGTTCTCTCTGACTCTCTGCAAGTCTATGGTCACGTGGCATAAATGGTCAGAGCCTGAGTGAAGCTCACAGGTCCACATGGAGATCAGAGGACCAACCAGTCCTCAACACACTGCATGGTGCTCAGATTAGAGGGTGAGGCTCCTGTCAATTTATAAAATACATCCATGATCTCTGCACTTTGAAGAGATCTCTGTATGTTAATGCCTTGTTCACTCTGTACACTTTACAATGAAACTGTGAATCAGAATGAACCATAAAAATGAAATGACCAAATGTCAACCTTATTTTGTTTTCCACTTAATGATAAACTGCATATAAATAGAAACTTAAATATAACTTTTCAAGTAATAAATTGCAGACTCAGCTCAGTTCAAACCGATTCCTAGTATCTACGCTTTTGTGAGAAAACCTCTTTACCCACTGCCTTTAAGTGGGTTTTCTGTTCAGAAGGATTTTAAATTTTAGATGAGGGGCAGTGAAAGAGAAGCAAAATCTCTTCATGAAGCCGGCTGTCAAGCTGCCATAAGGAAAAATAGGGTATTAGAGAGTATACTTTGTTTAGCTAATGAGTATACTTAACCAGTTAATAGAGATTACGAGGTGTTTGGAAGCCGAGAGGGTGGGAGGAGAGAAACGAATAAGTTATTCAACTAGTTGCTAAGGAACCCTTCTAAGTGCAAAAATGCAGTCACAGCTTAGGGCTTAGGGCTGTGACTTATCCCCCTTCCAGCTGCTTAATCCAGGTTGCACGGAAGAGGAAGTCCAAGGGGGACCCTCTCCCCCTTCCAGAGTGCATATGGGACCACTGAGAAATGGACTCCCTGCTCCGTTTCTCAGAAGTGTAAACAGCCTTCCAAAACACCTTAAAGGACAAACCGAAGCTGTGAGTGTTCTGGAAATCTGAAAGTGGTGAAGGATCCTCGCCATTTCAATGACCTCTGAATCTAAAGCCTTCTGGATGAGTTTTCTACCCACACGTGGCAGGGAAAAACTGCCAAGATTATACTAAAATTGTAACATTAAGGCACCAAATTCTGTTGAGTGGTTTGTATTTCTTTAAATCTTTCTCCTCATTATTCCTCCTTGAGAACAGAGGTTAGTCATTAGGGATAGGGTCGCAACCATTCTTATTTCAATAAATTATTTATTTTTCTAAGATGAAAGCAGACACCATGACACTATGGTTCAGTCATCCGTGGCCAAACAGAGCTTGGCATCGCCATAAGCCACTTGTTCCCCTGGTGGCTGAGAGAGATGTCAGCCCTGGAAAGAACCAAACAGCCCTGAAGAGATATTGTGGAAGATGAGAGGGCTCAGATCACCATGGTATTTTCTCACCTTGGAAAACTAAATGAGAACTTGGGGATACCTTCCAAGCAGAGCCTGGATGAAAATGAGCTGTGCCTTATTCCCCTTCTGCTTTTCGTCATGTCCATTTATGGTGGGCAGGGACTCTTTGTTTTCAACTAATTTTTATAGTCAGATGAAGGGCCCACATGTATGAAGGTCATTCATCAGCCGAATTTAGCACCATTCTCAAAGCCAGTTGGTCACAAACACTGCAACACAACTGTTTTTGAGCTTACGTGCCACGATGTTCCTGAGAAATCGTGAGGGAAGAACATGGGATAATTGGCAAGGAAACACAACTTATTACAGCCATAGAGCTCTTTGGCGGGGAAGCCAAGCTTTCCTGCTACTGCAGCACTTGGCAGCTGTCCCCTTTGGTGTTCCCCTTTTTTATTTATCCCCAGAGTTGGAAGAAGTGGCCTTTATTTCAGTCAATGGCTCTCTTGCTCGCACTGTGGCAAATGTTGCCTCCTGTCCTAGCCTGGTGCCTACACCCTTTGGTTCAGACACTGCTACGCTGTACACACAGAGGCCTTTGGTTTAGTTGGGTGATTTGATCGTGAGAAAATGTAGTTTTGTTAGCATATAGCCACCATTCACGATCATCCATCAACCACTGCACATCACCACAAAATGCGAAGCTCATAAACTCACAGAGATTCCACAATCATATATTAAAGTCATAATAAAAATTAAACAGCATCTTTAATCTACTACAAATGTAAAACCCAGTAGGGAGAGAACAGATATAAAGATTTCTGACACACAGTCGCTGGGGCACAACATAGGAGGCAACGTGTTAAAAGGCTCTTTGTCAAAACACACCGTGAAATATTTTTTTTTTCCCTGAGCACAGAATCGATAAATCAGAAAGAAAGGCTGGTCTCGAATCAACAGGAGTTGCTCAGTGAGATAATTAAAGACCCAAATCATTAAAGGCTCAGTACAAAGGCTGACATTAAAAATGAATCTGTTCTGAAAATGCATCACATCAGACTTTTTCCCATTTAGAGTCTGTTATTACCCATCAATCTCTTCCCTCCCTCTTTCAATCCCATCCCCACACAGGAAGACTTGGGCTCTGATTGTGCCAGCGAAATGAAATTGTTTGTCATGTGGACAACTGATTCTCATGTCAGAATTATTGGCAGCGGTGAAATCACTACTATTCAAAATTGGTAGTGAGAGCTCCAGTCTGCTTAAGTAACCCATGGTTCTTAAAGATCTGGTAAGCAATTTTCACAATACAGTCTTAAAGTCCTGGGAATAAAGACAGATGGGGGCTCTTTAAAGGAAATGTTTGTAGTACGGCAAAATAAGAAATTTTATTTGTACAAAAGGGTACAAAACAGGTTTTCTTGGTATTCTAAACACCCAATCTTTCCTCTAAGAATCAACCCCTATCAATTTTCGAAACATGCTTCCGGACACTTCCTGCACAGCTAAGCCTACATGTGTCTACATAACCGTATTTGAAAACAGAAATAAGAGAGTACACTACACAATGTTAGTGTTTAGTGCTTCTTCATTAAAATCACATGTTTGCCACCATCCCATATCAGTACATATAAAGTAACCTCATTCGGGACATAATATTTCCACACATGCATATGGAACTTTCAAAGTGTAAATAACGTTAACTTCGGAATAGGCTAAATGGAGAATCAATGAATCTTAGGAACGAACCGTCCCCAGGAGCTCCTGCTGTTCCAACTCGCGTCTGCCATTTGATGGGACTCACTGCTGACACCATTACTCCAATCTGGGAAACAGTGTCTCTTTCTCAGCTCTCCGGCCAGACGTGTAGTTGGGGGAATGATGGAACAGCTTAAGGTACACCTGACGGGCAGAGGCAGGCAAGGCAGGGTCCTACTTAAGCCTCATCGTCTCCTGCAAAACTTTAAGAGTCTAAAATTCCCATTACGGCCCACTCACCTGTTCTTAAGGTGTGAGTCTACCCATCCCCGGGCACTCACCTGTGCTCAATCGTCCATGACTTTCTGCCACTCAAAACTGCCATCCCCTCTCTCCCTATCAAGCCCAGGATAATTGAGAACAGGGAGAGAGTGAATCACTGCCCAGAGGGGCCTGGAGTGACTTTTCTGAATAAAAATATGTATAATTCAGTGGCTGAAGAACTATTCCTGGAGATGATGAACAACTCAGTCTTTTCATAAGGGGCCCCGGTCAAGTTGCCGTCAGTTAAACAAGCTGCACTTCGTGAGAAGGCAGGTGCTTGAGCAAAGTGAATACTGTACTTACTACTGACTTGTGGTGGCTCTTCCAACATGGGAGGGACAGTCCCTCAGCACTGAGTCCTTGTAAAAGATGCTAAAACTCAGGCATGTTTCTTAGTTCTAACACGTCTATAGTCAAGATCACAGTTCTGGTACAGTGGAGTTAAACGTGACTATTTTTAGGTAACCTTCAGAAGACAAGGCTTAGCCTTCAGGAACCCTTGGAAAACATCCCTCAGTTACAGACCCTGCTGGGATATCAGGAGGTAGTCACTCTGTTTCCATTTCCATCTGGAGTATTTCCTATGAACTACTCTACATAAAGGTTTCTCTGTTTCCCACAGTGAAAGCTAACCTATTCCAGGTTCGCTGTATTTCCTGAGTTTAGAGATCTCGACACCAAAAATATAAATAAAAATCCCAGTGACAGAAAAGGATTTTGCCCAACTCCCAACATCTTCTGGATATAATCTCTTAAGGTTATTTTTCATTATAGGGATTACCAATGAGATATATAATATATATTTACACAAGAAGGTGACAGACCACATTATCTTTAAATGCTGTGGCTATAGGAAGTTGTTCAATCCATACAGTGATGCAATTTTTTAATTAAGCAGTCATTTAAAAATATTTTAAAATAACTCCATTATTTGCATGTTTTCTGTTTAGTATTTAGACACACGAATCAATAATCTAGGATACTCAGAGATGTCTTTTAAAAATTCAGTTATCTCCCTCAAGGACTCTTACAACAAGGGCTCATAACTTAACATGGCTGGAGTCCTTTCTTCCAAAGAACTTGGCATAAATCTGTGGGAAATACCCTGGCTAGGACTGTTTCTGAGATCCTCACTTCTCTAACGCACTCACCTCATGTCTGACCCAACACACTTTCTCTGCTACCCCTATCCCATCTGACACCCTCCAGAGACGCAGTGGGAGGTCACTGATCCTTTGAATGCGCCCAGTAACTCAAAGTACTCCACTCTCCCAGGGGGCATGATGGCTTCTTAAAATACCAAGATGGTAGCAAACTTCCTGCTGCAGCTGACTCCCTACACAGGAGCTCTCTGCCGTACTGGGAGCCACACAAACGGGCCCCTGGGCTCCGAGGTGCGTGTACTAAGGGTGTCTGTGCACATCACTCCCTTCACAGAACAAGAAATTGCTCTCCCTTCAGGTCCTGTCTTCCCTATGGCTTGCTTTGTTTGTTTTAAAGGCATCAGCTGCCCCATCTGTATGCAATGCATAGGACAGCACGCCCTATGCATCCATTATGAGGGAAAACACCAGGTTTAGTTGCTTTGAAATATTTCAGTCTCATTTGCTCAGTCACTAAGAGTCTGAATAAATGGTTATCGCAGGGGTAATGAAAACAGAGGTGTAGTGCTGAAAACAAATACTTGCTGATAGTTTTAATTTATTAGGGAGCTATACAAAAAATAAAACAAAACAAAAACAAAAAACAAAAAAACAAACAAACAACAACAACCCTAGATCCGTAAATTCATTTACTTAATAATCTTATGACAGACTTATTATGTTCTGGGCACTGGCAAATGCAAAAACAAAAAAAGAAAAAGAAAAAAAGACAATGATCTTCTTCTCAAAGAGCTTAGGTAGATGAACATGTATGAGCAAATAAAGCAGAAAAAGCACGATAAAGTCACATACGGTAACAGGTGGAACAGCCAGGAAGGACGGGCTTCATTCCCAGAGAGAAGGCAGGTCAGAAACAGCATCACAAAGAAAAGTGCTGTATGATTTCGTATCCAATAAGTCCATTTGAGAGTCAACAGAACCACACAATGTCTGAAATTTTCATTTATGGACTGACAAACTGGTTTATCACATGGGTAGGCCCACAAAAGGAATTCTGTTTAAAAACTATTTTTTTTAAATAAAATTATTTCCAAAAAATTAAAATACTTTCTATCAATGTATGTGAAAACAAGAACAAATTTAACTTCTTTCTGTTCATTGTCTGAATATCAGAAAATAATTTCAGCATCATTAATTACTCTCAGCACATATTCACATATTATAATCAATTTTTATTTCTAGCGTATCTAAAGAATTTACTTTTTTCCAATGTGGATTTATTATTTTGTATTTTTTCACAAGATTGTTTACAATCATCTTCAAAGTTGTATTTTATGATCACTGCATTTGCACCTGTCAGCACCTTCAATGGATTCTTCTCGAGTGGCCATGATGTTTTAAACTTGGAAAACACTGTCATTGTGCTACCTTCCTTCAACAAATAATACCTTTCGTCAGTAAATCTCAAAAGATAAACCTTGTCAAAGAACATGTCTCTATTAATGGATTTTTAAATGCTTCTCCAAATTTGGGGGCTGCGAAATAGTCAGCCTTCCCAATCTCATTCCACTGCAGTATAGACATAAAATTACCCAATTCAAAATAGGGGTTCCACCAAGACACTTCCCACAGATTGAGTTATGCCAAAGCACAATTCTAGAATTTCCAAACACACTCTTATACACCATCAAGCTCTCCTCACCAAATTGGTTCCGTTTCTTTCTTCCTCTCATAGGGAGACAATGCAAGTTTTGTTTTCAATAACTGCGATTTGCGAAAAGCTTCAACGTGGCTGTTGTTTGCACTTCACTCATCGAATACTTCGACTACAGATTTCCGACTGTCTTTTAACCAATGCACCAAACTATGGGGGATTTATTTACAAAGAAGTGTGATGCTGTTTTAGTACACGTAAATCGATTTACAAAGTTCCTCCCTCAAAGGCTCATCGGGTTCTAATAGGCAACCGATAGAGCTGGCAGCTTAGGACAAACGATAAATGTGTGGAGCAAACAGAACACAAGAGAACGGGAAAGGAATCTAACCAGAATCACGTGAAAGGAGAGCTGAGCGGTGCCGGGGACTGAGAATACGTGGTCATGGCAGAGGTAATAAAACGGGCCATCATTTCTGAGATGAGCACCATTTAATTTTCAGCAGCTCTGAGCCACCGGGCTACGTGCTGTCCTCCAGCGGTCCCCAGCAGCCCCACGTAGGAGCTGAAGATGCAGACTGCTACACTCATGTCCAGCTCTGCACCTGCAGGGTGGAGGTGGCGGGCGCAGAGGGAAGGATTCTGGCCTGGCAGGACCAGTGCCCTGGCCCGTGCCAGGGGTGAGGCTGGGTAGGGGAGCCCAGGGAGGGAGGCACTGGGGGGTTCTCAGCAACGTCAAAGAACCGGCAAGAAAGAAAACACTGAGCGACTGTTGTCAGCTGGGCTGAAGGCAGGTACGGAGTGGTGGAGGTTATGTCTACAGAGCTTTGGTGGCTCTGGGAGCACCTTTGGAGAGGGCGGCCAAGGGTAGGAGAAGAGCAAGGAAGGCTGGTGGCAGCACAGCTTGAGAGCCTGAGCTACAAAGGAAGCAGGGCGTTTTACTTCCAGATGTAAAATTAACCATCTAGATGTGGCAACGGGGGATCCAGCAGAATTCTGAAGGCCTGCTTCAGAACAGGAACCAGAGACCCTCTGCTTAACCCAGCCATTACAGAGAGGCCCTCCTCCCATCATGTGAAATATCAAATTGCATACGGTCATCAGGGCTGCGAAGCCAGCTTCAGCACCAACGTGCCTTATGTATAAAGCCATGGATTCAAAGAGGTAAGACATGCTTTTAGAAACATCATCATGGGAAATGGAGAACCTTGGCTAGCAAACGCAGAAAATCCAACGGCTTTCTAACATCTGTGATTATTCCACGGGGATTTACCCTGAGGAAATGGAGACAGCAAAAGACACACGAGACCACAGGACTTTAGACCAGAGGCCTTAGGCTCATCTTGAACAAATGAACAAACAACACTAAGAACTCCTCCACGTTACAGACAGACCAAGAAGACCAGGCGCTGAGCCGTCAGGGGCAGAAGGGAGCCTGGAACCCACAGCTTCTGAGTCCAATCCATGTTCTTCCCATTTCACAGCATTCCTAAGTAAATTTCTTAAATAATCCCTGTGACATCTCCCCCCCGACCCAGATCTCTTCCAGATGCCTGACAACATCTCCCAAATGGAAACATGAGAGATTTACCCCTAATAATCCCATATTTTCTCATGAAACAATCTGGAAACCATTTGAATTTCCATGATTCTAATCAAGGAGCAGTGATTCCCTCAAAAGGACAGAAGTTAGGGTGGGATTAGATCATTTCCATGCTCATGGATTGGAAGAATAAATATTGTTAAATGTCTGTACTACCCAAAACAATGTACACATTTAATACAATCACTATCAAAATGCCAACAGCATTTTTCAGAGAAGTAGAACAAATAAGCCTGAAGTTTATATGGAACCATGAAAGACCCTGAATAGCCAAAGCAATCCTGAAAAAGAAAAGCAAACTGGAGACATCAGAATTCTGGATTTCTGGGGCACCTGCGTGGCTCGCTTGAGTGTCCGACTCTTGCTTTTGGCTCGGGTCGTGATCCCACACTACTGGGATCGAGCCCCACACCGGCCTCTGCGCTGACAGCGTGGAACCTGCTTGGGATTCTCTCTCTCCCTCTCTCTCTCTGCCCCTCTCCCACTCATATTCTCTCTCTCTCTCTCTCTCAATAAATAAACATTTAAAAAAAAAAAGAATTCTGGATTTCAAGTTATGTACAAAGCTGTAGTAATCAAAACAGGATGGTACTGGCACAAAAACAGACACATAGATCAACAGATCAGAATAGAAAACCCAGAAATAAGCCCACAGTTATATGGTCAATTCATTTTGACAAGCTAGGAAAGAATATCCAATGAGAAAAATTCTCTACAACAAATGGTATTGGGAAAACTGGACAGCCACATGCAAAACAATTAAACAGGACCACTTTCTTACACCATACACAAAAATAAATTCAGAATGGATTGCATACTTAATGTGAGACCTAAAACCATAAAAATCTTAGAAGAGAACCCAGGCAGCAACCTCTTTGATATCAGCTGTCGCAACTGCTTTCTAGATGTCTCCTGAGACAAGGGAAGCAAAGGCAAAAATAAACTACTTGATTACATCAAAACAAAAAGCTTCTGCACAGAAAACAATCAATAAAACTAAAAGGCAGCCTATGGAATAGCAGACAATACATGCAAATGACATATCTGATAAAGGGTCACTATCCAAAATATATCAAGAACTTATACAACTCAAAACCCAAAAAACAAATAATCCAATTAGAAATGGACAGAAGACACAAACAGACACTTCTCCAAAGAAGACAGCCAGATGGCCAACACACAGGAAAAGATGCTCATCACCGTTCATCATCAGGGAAATGCAAATCAAAACTACAATGAGCTATCACCTCACACCTGTCAGAATGGCTAAAATCAAAAACACAAGAAACAACAGGTGTCATATATTATTGGTAGGAATACAAACTGGTATAGCCATTGTGGAAAACAGTGTGGAAGTTCCTCAAAAAGTTAAAAATAGGGGCGCCTGGGTGGCTCAGTTGGTTAAGCGGCCGACTTCGGCTCAGGTCATGATCTCGCGGTCCGTGAGTTCGAGCCCCGTGTCGGGCTCTGTGCTGACAGCTCAGAGCCTGAAGCCTGTTTCAGATTCTGTGTCTCCCTCTCTCTGACCCTTCCCCATTCATGCTGTCTCTCTCTGTCTCAAAAATAAATAAACATTAAAAAAAATTTAAAAAAAAGAAGTTAAAAATAGAACTACCTTATGATCCAGCAATCGCGCTACTGGGTATTTACCCAGTAGTCCCCTAGAGGGGAAGGGAGTCCATTTTTTTCATGACTGGATCCCTACTGGCTGACAATGACAGACACATGGAAGGGGCTCCCCCATAAGTACTTGTTGAGTAAATGAATGAATGGTTATCATGATGCATAATGATCAGTAGAGACAAAAAATTTCAGGAAAGAGTGAAATTACCCTGGGGTCACAGAGGGCACAGCATACATTTTAGAGGGGAGCAATTAAAGCCTACAAATGCATTCTTCGAGGTTTATGCAGGTTTCTCTGGGTCACAGGGAAGGCCTCAGTGGAGGAGACACCCTCAGGGGGACAGTGAAGAGGACTTAAATGATGGGTGTGCTGGGCATGCGTGGGGTGCGGACAGTGCTCCGGGATGAAGGGCTGGTAAAAAGATAGGCATTATGAGGAGCCTGGGTGTGATGATGAGGGATTTACTCTGATGCTGTGAAAGGAAAGGAAGGATCTAGAGGCCTGACAAGAGTCAAAAGAGCATTATCGAACTTGGAAAAACACGAGAGCAAACCTGAGGTTGGAAGGTACACATCCTATTTGCAGGGCATGAGGAAATTGGTTTTGCTGGAGTAGGGAGCCTGTTTGTTTTCATAAGTCATCAGAACTGTAATTCAGGAGCATCTCAGGCCAAAATGTGTATTCTGATATAGTCAGAAATGTATTACTGCGTAGGCATGTTTTTTATAAGCCCTGTTTTTTTAAAAAAATATTTATTTTTTAGAGAGAGAGAGAGAGAAAGCATGAGTGGGGGAGGGTGCAGAGAGAGAGGGAGACACAGAATCCAAAGCAGGCTCCAGGTTCCAAGCTGTCAGCACAGAGCCCAAAGCAGGGCTCGAACTCACAAACTGTGAGATCATGACCCAAGCCAAAGTCAGACACGTAACCAACTGAGCCACCCAGGTGCCCCACAAGCCCTGTTTTTTATCAACTAAGGATATCAGAAACAATGAAGTCCATGGCGATACCTTCTAGATTTTTAACTTTACAAGCCTGAGATTGCTGACTTTAGAGATGTTTCCTTAAGTCAAATAAATATGTGTATAACATATAACTTAATAAATGGATAATTTCTGAAATTGATGTTTTATGTTCTGAACATGACTCTACTCTTCCATGTACTTTTATGGTTCTCAAATTTGAGTATTAATAACCAGTTGTTACTTACCAAAATTTTTATAACTGTAGGAGAGTGGGGGGGGGGGGGGTAAAACAGGTGAAGGGGATTAAGAGCACGCTTATGATGAGCAATGAGTAATGCACAGAATTGTTAAATCACTATATTTATAGTACACCTGGAACTAATATACCACTGTGTGGTAACTATACTGGAATTAAAATATAAAACTTTAAAAACAACATTTTTTGATAGTTCTATAATGTATGGGATACTTAAAGTGTGCATACTTTAAAGAACTCATTGGAAACTTAATGAGGGGCACCTCGGTGGCTCAGTCAGTTAAGTGTCCGACTTCAGCTCAGGTCATGACCTCATGGTTCATGAGTTCGAGCCCCATGTTGGGCTCTGTACTGACAGCTCAGAGCCTAGAGCCTGCTTCAGATTCTGTGTCTCCCTCTCTCTCTCTAACACTACCCCACTCGTGCTCGCTCGCTCTCCCTCTCTCAAAAATAAATAATAAACACTAAAAGATTAAAAAAAAAGAAATTTAATGAAAGGTGTTAAATTTCACTCAAATTGGATAGAACAGATAAGACAATATTTAGAGAAGTACTGCGAAAATATTTAAGTCAATGATCATATTAAAAGCATGGTTATAAAAAGTGAAAGCTGTTAGCAGAGATAAAGGAGGACATCATAAAATGATGGGAGGGTCAATTCACCAAGAAGATAAAAGCACCAAATATGCACGGAACATGAGATTTCCCAAATGCACGGAGCAAACATTGACAGGAGTGCAGGGCGAAAGGGACAGCTCTATAAAAATAGTAGAAGACTTCCACACCCTACTCTCCATAACAGAACAACCAGGAGGAACATCAGTTAGGAAACCGAGGACTTGAACAACACCAAAGACCAGACAGACATACACAGAATGCCAACCAACAACAGCAAAGTACACATTTTTCTCAAGTTCACACAGAACATTCTCCACCATATGTTAGGGAACAAAACAAAACAAAACAAAAAAAACAAGGCTTAATACATTTTAAAAGACTGAAATCATACAAAGTATCTTTTCCAACCACCGTGGAAGGAAACTAGAAAATCAACAGCAGAAAGAACACCAGAATATTCATAAAAATGTAGAAATTAAGCAACACATTCTTAAACAGCCACGGGGACAAAGAAGAAATCACAGGGAAATGAGAAAATACCTTGGACAAATGAAAATGAAAACACAGCATAGCAAAACTTAGAGGCTGCAGCAAAAGCAGTGCTAAGAGGAAAATTAATAGTCACACATGCTTACATTAAAAGAGAAGAAAGTTCTCAGAAAACATGATTGTATATTCGAAATTTCATAGACTTGAACCTGGGTGGTTCATGATTACATTGGACCTTGGTTTTCTTTACCTTCTAACCAATCTAAACCCTGTACATCTCAGTGGGTTTTCCAGGGGCAGGAGGGAAAAAAATAACAACATATATTAAATTACTAGCCTGGAGGATGAAAAAACTAGCAGTCGCAGCAGCAGCAGAGCCCAGAGTACTGAACCTGCTGCCCGCCCCCCCCCTACAGGCTGGACTGCTCCCAAAGACTGGACTGACCCCACACACACGGACTAAGCCCTCATAGACCGGAACCAGCCACCAACAGACTGGACCCCTTACAGTTTGGACCCCCATAGACTGGACTACCCACAGATTAAATCTTTATAGATTAGACTCACCCCAGATGAGACCCGACAGACTGAACCCCCTCCCAGACTGGATCCCCAGCCCACAGACTAAACCCTCATAGACTGGAATCCATCCCCCCCTCCCAGACTGGACCTCTTACAGTCTGGACCCTCACCCCACAGACTAAACCCTCATAGACTGGGCCCTCTACATATAGACTAGACCCCTTATAAACTGACCCCCCTCACAGACTGAACCCCCTCATAGAATGGACCCCCTCATAGACTGAACCCCTCATGTCTCACCCAGGCTCCTTAAAACTTCTTATATCAGCCCTTCAGCCTGGAACACAGGTCCCACTCCCCCCACACCCAACACAACCATCTGGCTTGTCCTAATCACTTCCACCCAAGGGTATCTCCTCCATATAGCCTTCCCTGTGACCCAGAGTCCCTGCATGATCCCCAAGAGATGCAGTGGTTTTGCGTCATGATGGCTCTTCCACAAAGAGAACCACTGGAGGGACCAACCACGTGCCCAACCCCTTCCTGCCCACCCAGCACTCAACAAAAGTCACCCACCCCTAGGTTCTCAATGAGTGTCTGTTGTGAACAAAGGTGAGATTTTGGAAATTTATATGTAAATATATTATGGTGTCATATGCAGAAACACTTTCGTCTTCATTATTATGCTTGGCTACTTAAAAAGACTTTCTGTTGGGAGTAGTAATTTGTGTTCTAATTAAAACTGTTTCTGGGAACACACTGTATGAATTATGAGGACAATATCCACATGAAGCTAACGCTGGCAAACCCCCCAAAACGGAATAGTTCAAACAGCTTCACGCACAAGCCAAGGGAGTAGATAAACCATATTTTCTCCTGGAAGCTGTATATATTTTCATGTCTTAGGCCACTCAGGAATCTACTATTCTTTAAAGAAAGTGCATTTAATCATTAGTGTTTCAAGTTCAGCAAATAACTTGTACATATCTTAATGCTACCATGAAAGGAAAGAGATACTAGAAATGTTTGTATCTTACATGAAATACATGTAGTGCAACATATCATCATATCAGTAAAACACACTCATCTACTCCTTCATTAATTGACAGAATTATTTAAGAAAGAAACATGATCTTTGCTGTGTATGTTGAGATTACTTTAGTGATTTCCCGTGATATTCATCAGTAAACTTTTTCTCCTCACAAACCATGACAAAATACAGGGCATTTTCTAGTCAGCTCTGCTTTTAAAATACTTATTGAATCATAAGCAGTAATCTTTTCCAAGTAGACCAAACTGTTCACATTAGTATTACCTAAGAGATTTTTTCCTAGAAAATATCATCAGTGTATTGCATCACACTGGTTAAGGGCATTCACTGGGTCACTCGCTGGCTTGGGTAAATGATTCAACATTTCTGCTCAGCTTCTTCCTGTAAAATTGGGATTAAAGTGGTTCCTAACTGTTTTGGTTTTTGTTTTTTGTAAGGGTTAAATAAGTGAATAAATACATGTTAGCCATTAGTCTTTTTATATGTAATTATATTAATTGGACAAATATGTATTAAATGCCTATCATACTGTGCAAGCACTGTTCTAGCAGAGAACAAAGCAGGGAGACATTTTCTGATGGCAACAGGTGCTATAGAGGAAAGCGAAGTTGGGGAAGGGGGCAGGGGATAAACGTGAGCATGGCAGGAGGTGGTTGGGGGAGAGGATATCTGATACGGGAGATCTGGGGGAATGGCTCAGTGAGAAGATGCTACCTGGCAATATTTCTAATTTTTAGTTCATTCTACAATAGCATTAAGATATCTATGGGAAAGTGTTCCAAGCAGAGAGAACAGCAGGAACAAAGGCCCCAGTGGTGCAGGCTTGGCATCTTTGAGGAACAGCAAGGAGGCCAGTATGGTTGCGGATGAATGAAATCATGAGGGAGAAGTGAAAGATGAGATCAGGGAGGTAACCAGGGGCTGGGGACACACAGTGCCCTGAAGGTGGTTCTGAGGACTTGGTCTTTTATCCTGAGATGAAAAGCCAATGGAAGTTTTCAAAAGAGGTATAAGCAAAGTCTGGCCGATCTGCTAAGAAAGAACAGTGAAGTAGAGAAGGCTGGGGGAAGAAAGATAAGTTTTATATATGATGGAGACTTCGATCAGGGTGGTGGCTGTGGAGATGGTGGGCAAGTGGTGGGATGGTCAACTGTCCCAAGTTGGGACCAGAGGATTTGCCAATGGATAGGACTGTGGGGCGTAAGAGCAAAAGACCAGTCAAGCATGACTGTGGCTTTTGGCCTGAATAACTAGAAGAACGGAGTTGCCATTTGCTAAGATGAGGTAGACAGCAGGAGAAGCAGATTTTGTGTAAAATTCAGGAGTTTATTTTGGATCTGGTAAGTGAGTGATGCTTATTACACAGCCAAGTGGAACTCTCAAGCAGAAAATTGGATACACATCCATGGTTTCAGGGGAGGAGTCCAGGCTGATCATATAAATTCAGGAGTGACCCATATATAGAAATTTAAGTCCTACTGAAAATATAATTCATTAGGGAATATAATATCTTTTTAGGGAAAAGAAGTCATTCTGATATGTCCTTTGAATTGTATCAGCCTGAAATACAGTTTACATCCCACGCTGGTACAGGCACCAAAGGGGAGGAGTTGAGGGGGCGTCCTTTATCATCTCCAAACGTATGGACGGATATTCCACAACCAAAGTCAGATGAGGAATTAACTCGAAACAAACTGACTTCTCACCTGTAACTTATCTCAGTGTCACTAACCTTATACTATCTTTAGAAGAATGGTCTAAAAGAATAGCATTCTGAAAAAAAAAGATAATTCTTCAAAAACCCCAAATAAAATTTTACATATAGACCAATATAAAAAATCAAGTCTCTTCTGCTGTAGCAGCAAAGGAGCAAATATGCTACAGAACTCAGACCTGATATTTCAGATATTAGCAGTTAGCTAAGTAATAAAACTAGGGTGCTGACTGCTAGGAATTTACCCAAGGGATACAGGAGTACTGATGCATAGGGGCACTTGTACCCCAATGTCTATAGCAGCACTCTCAACAATAGCCAAATTGTGGAAAGAGCCTAAATGTCCATCCACTGATGAATGGATAAAGAAATTGTGGTTTATATACACAATGGAGTACTACGTGGCAATGAGAAAGAATGAAATATGGCCCTTTGTAGCAACGTGGATGGAACTGGAGAGTGTTATGCTAAGTGAAATAAGTCATACAGAAGAAGATAGATACCATATGTTTTCACTCCTATGTGGATCCTGAGAAACTTAACAGAAACCCATGGGGGAGGGGAAGGAAAAAAAAAAAAGAGGTTAGAGTGGAAGAGAGCCAAAGCATAAGAGACTCTCAAAAACTGAGAACAAACTGAGGGTTGATGGGGGGGTGGGAGGGAGGGGAGGGTAGGTGATGGGTATTGAAGAGGGCATCTTTTGGGATGAGCACTGGGTTTTGTATGGAAACCAATTTGACAATAAATTTCATATATTAAAAAAAAAATGAGGGTGCTGAGCATCCCATTATATATGAGCATAAGTGCCCAAGATGATGTTTCCTAGGACACCAGAAACCTCCCAAGCACAAATATTATGAAACAAGTCCCCCCAAATGTTGTGTTCTAGATACTCCCCAAGTGTTTAGAAACAAAATCAAACCAAACCAGTTAAAAAAAAGAAAATATTTCAGAATAAATTCAACAAAGATATAGAAAATTTATACACGGAAAACTATATAACACTAAGAGAAATGAAAGATCTAAATAAATGAGAAATTGGTCATGTTTATGGATTGAAACACTTGAGTTTTTTAAGTTATCAGTTGTTTCCAAACTAATTTACAGATTCAATGCCATCCCAAACCAATTCCCACAAGGCTTTCTGCAAAATAAACACACATGCCGATTCTAATATTCGTATGAAAATGCAAACAATCTATAATACCCAAAGCAATTTGGAGAAAAGAATAATAAAGTTAGAGGACTCTAATACCTGATTTCAAGACTTACCAGAAAGCTACAGTAAGCAAGATGGTGTGGTATGGGCAAAAGACAGATATATAAAGTAATGGAATAGAATGAGTCCAGAAATTAAGTCAGCTGTGTAAAGGTCAATTGATTTTTGACAAAGATACAAAGGCAATTAATCGAGAAAAGAAAAGTCTTTTTAGCAAATGATGCTGAAAATGGTATATCCCAATGGAAAAATAAAAGAATATCATCCTTACCTTGCACCATACATTAAAATTAACCTGCAGGTGACCTTATATTAGACCTAAGTAGAAAACCCAAAACTATACAACTTATAGAAGAAAGAAACATTTGCAAACTTAGGGTAGGCAAAGACTTCTCATACACGACACCAAAAGCACAAACCATAAGAGAAAATAAATTGATGAGTTGAACTTTATCACCATTAAAACGTTTCCTATTCAAAAGGTGTCATGAAGAATTAGGTGTTGGTTTTTTGGGTATGACACAGAACGCATAAATGACAAAAGAAAAAAATAAGCTGAACTGTGTCAACATTAAAAACTTTGGTGCTACGAGTGATGGCACCGAGAAAGTAAAAGGACAGCGCTTAGGATAGGAGAAAACATTTGTAAATAATATGTCTAATAAAGGACTTATATTAGAATATATAAGGAAGTTTTATAGCTCAAAAACAAAAACCAAATGACCCAATTTTAAACTGTGTGAGGTATTTGAACAGATGTTTCTCTAAATGAGATATACAAGTGTCCAAGAAGTACATGAAAAGATGATCAACATCACTAGTCATCAGAGAAATGTAAATCAAAACTGCACTGAGATATCACTCCACACCCACGAGCATGGCTATGAACAAAAAGACAAATAATAAACAAGTACAGGAGAGGATGTGGAGACACTGGAATCCTGACATAGTACTCATGGGATTGTAAAATGGGGCAGTCACTTTAGATCACAGTTCAGAAGTTCCTCAAAATGGTAAACACAGAGTTACCATTTGACCCAGCCATCCCACTCCTAGGTATATACCCAGGGGAAATGAAAACATATGGTCACACAAAAATTTGTACGTGGAAATGTCTAGCGTCTTTATTTATAATAGCTGAAAGTATAAACAACCTAAATGTCCATCAACTGATGAATAAATAAAATGGGATATATCCATAAAATGGAATATTATTTGGCCATAAAAAGGAATTGAACTATCGACACATGCTACAACATGGATAAATCCTGAAAACATTAAGCCACATGAAAGAAGCTAGTCACAAAAGACCACACATCGTATGATCCCATTGATATGAAATATCGAGAATAGGCAATTCTAAAGAAACAGAAAGTGAGAGGTTGGGAAGGGAAGACCTGAGAGTAACCGCTAATGGTTATGGATCTCTTTTAGGTGTTCTCCTTAATATTTATTTCTTTAGTTTGAGAGAGAGAGCGCACGAGCAGGGCAGGGACAGAGAGAGAGAGAGAGAGAGAGAGAGAGAGAATCCGAAGCAGGTTCCTCACTGTCAGCATGGCGCCCGATGCAGGGCTCGACACGAACCATGAGATCATGATGTGAGCTGAAATCAAGAGTCTGATGTTTAACTGACTGAGCCACCCAGGCACCCCTTACATGTTCTCCTTTAGAACATAAGATGTTCTAAAATTAGATTGTGTGATGGTTGTACAACCTTGTGACTAAAACAAAACCACTGTATACTTTAAATGCATGAATTGTTTGGTATGTGAATTATATCTCAGTAAAGCTAGTTTTTAAAAAGGCACCATTAAGAAAACGACAAAAAAAAAGCAAGCTATAGAATGGGAGAAAAATTTGTATGACATATATCTGACAAAAGACAGAATATATAAAGAACACTTAGAACCCAATAATATCATGATAAACAATCCAATAAAAAGTGAGCAAAAGATTTGAAGAGGCAGTTTACTCAAGAAGATAAGCAAACGGCCAATCAGGATACAAAAAGATGATCATCATAATTCATCAGCAGGGAAATGCACATACCCATGGGTGTCTACCCATAAGAATGGCTAAAATTGAAAAAACAAAGTAGCAAATATTGATAAGAATGTAGAGTAACAAGAACTTACATACACTGTTGATAAAAATGTAAAAAGGTAAACCCACTTTAGAAAACTGGCAGTTTCTCAAAAAAGTTCAATCTAACACCTACTATATGGCCCACTCATTCTGCTCCTAGGTCCTCACCCAAACATATATCCACACCGAGGCTGTGTCCATAATAATCCAAGTGTCTAGCAATAATAAATGGATAAAATGTGGAACATCTGTGATGACAGAATGCTACTCAGCAGTGAAAAGGAACAAAGTACTGACCACGCTACCATATGAATGAATGTCAAGAGGTACGATGAGTGAAATAAGCCAGACACAAGATGCACCGCTGTATAATTTCGTTGACATAATATTTTAGAAAATGCAAAATAATCTCTAATGAGTGTTAGTGGTTGCCTCTAGGGTTGGGGCTAAGGAAGGGAGCCCATCAAAGGGATATCTGGGGTAACGGAAATTTTCCATTCTTGATGGTGGTGGTGGTTTCAGGAGTACGATTCACTCTCACATTCATCACTGAATTGTTCAGTTTAAATGGGTGCAGTTGATTAGGTGTAAGTTCTGTCTCAACAAAGTTGACCTTCAAAAAGTAATGAGAACCAATGGGAACAGAATTTATATACAAGTAAACAGCTCACAACCAGCAAATCCAATGTTTGTATAAATAGCGCCTCTAAACCTCTCAGTGATGCATGTGCACATAAATAGTGTTCTCCTTAGGCACTTCAAACATCCCTTCCCACTGATTCTGTAACAAATTTGCCTGACAAACCTCATATGGTACCCCCCAACAGTTAAGTCTAGGCCACCTTCTCTGTCTAATTACAAATTCTGAACAAATGGGATCCATATCGAAGATGTTTTAGGACGATTGCAAAAGAGAGGATAAATCCCTAATGGCAAAGCTCAGTGAAGGGGTGGGACAGCTGTGTCCCCAGGAAGACTTCCAAACTTTGTTCTAAGGTTCATTCCCCTTGCAGACACTTTTATGCTCTCATGCCAACCTATCTTTACATAAACTTCTGCTGGTAAGCATACAGTCAAGTTGCTTCGAAAGTTAGAACTTAAATCTACTTGAACTTCATCTCGTAAAATGAAAGACCATCTGTAGAGATACAGATGAAATGATACAGATGTCCACAAAGAAAGAGTCTGTATGGAGGCCCTGCTATTTATGGCACTATTTATTTCCCACACACACTTTTCTCATTCAGGACTCGCTATAACCTTCCAATGTAAATATTGTTGTTATTATGTAAATATTACTATTTCTCCCCACTAAGGAAATGGATACTCAGAGAGGCCCAGGTATTTGCCCAAATGCACCCAGCTAGGAAGAGGCAGAACTGAGATTTACATAAGGGGGACACTTTCAACCGATTTATTTAGTGACAGATCCATAGAGAACTTAAAGCAAGTGAACACATATAGCTTTGGTTTCAAGTATTAATGCCTTTTCTTTTTCTTCTTTTGCATCACTGATAAAAAAAGCACACATTGAAATATACTACTGACATTTTGTGGGCCTTAATCTTGTCACTAAAATGTCATATTCTTTCTACCGGGAAGTCAATATTTGGTGGAAAAGTGGTTCACCTGCTTTTGTAAGAACAGCCTGTATTGGTAAAAAAAGAAAACCACAGCCCCAAAATGGGCCCACTTAGGTTAAGGCCCCAAGTCAACAAACTAAGACTTAAGACCTAAACTCACCACAGTTTCAGCCTCCTAGAAGCGTAACTTTTAATTAGTCAATATGGGATTTCCTGGTCAATTCTAGCAAATTTACTGATAGATCCCTTTTACTCCCCTTAAGAGGGCAACCTTGCCTATACAATGCATTCCTTGTTAAGAAATTTCTTTCTTGCTCTCTTTTAGTGCCCTCCCTCTGCCTTCAAAAACCTTCCTTCTGTTTAGCTCAGCGGAGCTTCCCTTTACTTGCTTGATGGGACGCTGCCCAACTCACGAATCATTTGATAAAGCCAACCAGATCTTCAAATTTGCTCAGGTGAATTTTGTTTTTGAACACTCTACCAAACACAGTCACATGAGCTTCTAGGGAGTACCCCGAATCTGGGGAGAGCCATTGCTCTCAAGGAAGAACCAGAATGTGGCAAATTATAAAGCCAACGGAACAGCAAGGAACCAGGAAAGAGTGCATTTAGGAAATTGGGAATTAATGAGGAACCAGCAGTCAGAGCTGCTTAAACTGCCAGCCTCGTGGCTGACTGTAAAACTTCTGGTAACCATGCAGGATGGTCACTGGACAGAGAAAAATCTTCCATATGCTTCCAGTCCGGATACTTCAAAAAATGTCCTCCAATGTCCTATAAAAACGTTCATACAAAAAAAAAAAAAAAGCCTACTGGTGGGGAGGCTAATTTCATTTAACAGTTTACATGTTAACTTTTACACAGGGCTTACATGCATGAGTCAAGTTTCGGCCCGAATATTCGGCTTTCTGATTTCTTCCCTCTTCTGATAATCTCAAGCGTTACTGGAATGCAGAAATAATCTGCTGGGGGTGACAACGTTGCAGTCTGACCCCACTGTACTTGTCTTAACGCCTGGCAGGAGGCCAGTTCAGTCACATGTGCATTTATCTGCCGGCAGTGTAGATGGAGGAACGGAGCCCACATCTACCATCTGCTGCCCTCCCCCAGCATCCCTCGAAATGAAGACAAGGTGGGAGTTTCTCCTAGAGACGGGAGCAGAGTGTACTTCGTGGTGCACCCACTGGAGTGTTTCCAGGAAGCAACATTTGGACCCGGCACGTTAAAAAGCAAAAGAGACATCCTGAGTATGGCTTCCCCTGTGAGGATGAGAGGTCGTCGGTCTGGCGCAGATAAGACCCAGTGAGGCCCGCAGACCCCTGTCTAGATGGGTCACACACCTCCCCCGTGTGCCTGTTCCCACTCCCACGGCTCAGCTGGCCCGCCACCTCCGTTTCTTTCATCACCCCTCGGACATCTGAGTTGGCGATCCCCACTCCCAGTCCCTTCTGCGCTCCTCAGGCGGATATGGTACTTACAGCTGCATGACCAAGTACAAGTGATTTGGGCTTTCGTAAATGTCTTCCAGGGCAACGATGTTTTCATGCTTGATCCTGAAAGAGAAAAAAGCACACACACATACACACACACACACACACACAGAAGAGTGAGTATAATTAGACACGAAAACTTTAAAAAACAGACATCATTAGAGCAAAAACTTCTAAGACCGAATCCAAATTCCATAAAGTGACTTTTGAGACTCTTCACAATCTTGTCCCCAAGCTTCCTTCCAGACCTATTTCCCGATATGGCTCTCCTGCTCTCTGCTCCCCTTCATCCCCGAGGTGCTATTTACAAGGTGGTGACTGCGGATTTACGGTTGTTTCGGCATGTACATCCCAGTCTCCCTGCATTCATTCATGTGAATCCCAGCAATGGGCCAAACCTGTAAACATCCCCTTACCTTTCAGGGCCCACCTCATCCGGCTGAGCCCCCATGGGGCGTGTAACCGCTCCCTCTTCCACAGTCCCACAGCGGCCCTCACACACTGGCCTCAACAGGTCACTGTGTGCAAACCAAACCCATCCCCCTCACAGGCTAGATGTGCCGGGGAACAGATCCACTGTCAAGTTCATGACTCCAGTGCAGGCAAAGGAACACCAGACTGACCCCTCCTTGGCGTGGGTTCTAGTCACCGCCATCACCAAAGGTCAACCCAGCACCCCAAGCTAACTAGACTGGTGCTAATCAAAATATTGTTCCCAAGCACGGCAACCAGCATCTCCTGGAAGTCTGTTAGAAATGCAAATTCTCAGGCTTCACCCTGGTCCCAACAGATTCAGAATCCCTGAGGGCAGAGGCCAGGAAGTGTTTTTAGTAAGATCCTTAGATGATCTGTATACCCAAAGCAGAAATTCTGCAGTCAACCAGTGCTTCTCGAGCTTCAGCGAATCACCTGGGATTCTGGCTACACTGTGCATTCGGTGGGTGCAGGGCGGGCCTGTGGGTCTGCATTTCTGACAAGTCCCTGGTCCGGGTAGCAAAGTCCTAACCACAGAACCAAGAGAGAAGGAAACAGCCTAAGGCCAGTCCCTGGAAATATCCATTAAGAGTAGCTGTTGCTCAGACTATAAGGCTTGCTATTTACTTAAAGCATTTGAGAGAAGAATCATTTCATTATTCTATGAGCTAATGAACTCTTACCACAAGCCTTTCACTTAAATGACTGCCGAGCCATTTAAAAGCAAGCATTTCATGTGCAGATTCCCCTGAGCCCCTGAAAGCAGGGACCACGTCTCACTTATTTTGTTCCCCCCTCATACCTAGCATCGTCTGCTTAATAAACGTCTTCTGGATGAATGACCAATACGTGAAGGTTGTCCCTACTAACCAGTGAGAATCATTATTAACTTAGGGGAAATGGAGGCCATTTTCCTAAGTGTGAGATGACTTTCCCTCAAAAAGAAGCTTATTAGGTGGAACAAACCAGAATATGATCTTCCCTCTGAGCAGATGAACAAAGAGAACAAAAAAGTTAACTGAGGGTGGCAATGTTTTGCTTTGATTTCTACAGCTCTGCTTAGTCAACGCAGTTGCTCGTTCGCAGAAGCCAAGACGGCAATGCACGAAATTCACATTTCATCCGCATACAGCGCATAGAGCTCCAGCCTGCTATTTATTTCTTAGCAGTGGCTACTTTGATACCTGAGCACAATAAGATCACAGTATATTACAGGAACCAAGTAAACTATGCTACAAAGAAACCACAACACATTAAGTTAGGACTGCTGAGATCCCAGATGTTTGTGGAATTATCATTAATGGGTCTTCTGAAAGAATTATGACCACAAAAAAAGTATACAGCATATGAGTTTTTCCCAATTTTTAAATTTTTAAAAATTCGCAGTTAGAATCATTCACAGGGGCACAAACATTGTCTTTCAGTGAAGTTAACTGGGGGGGGGGGGGGGGGGGGGTTAAGTAAGAGCTCAGACCAATGAGAAAATGAAATAGGGTTCATGTGAAAGGGTGCCAGACAAAATTCAGGGTATCCTGTATGTCTAATTCTAGATAAACAACAACCACCTTTTTAGTGAGAGTCTGTCCCGAATATCGCATTGTTGTTTATCTGAAATTCAAATGTGATCGGGCACCCTCCATTTTCATGTGCTAAATCTGGCCACCCTAGTTACATGAATCACAGTCAATGAGCCTCTAAACTGAGCTTAGAGATTTGTACCTGCCGTTCTACCCTCTCTCAGAGGTTGAGCCAAGGAGGCTGTTTGAGTCCTGGAGTACAGCCATTAATACAAATTCAACTATATACAAAGAATCAACTATGCACAAAGTGCTTGCCCCGCCAGAATAGAAGACTCTCATAAATTAAGAATATAATCCCTTCTTTGGAGGCAAGGGATGGAGAAATTAAAGTGTACTTAACCTGCCATGTCTTACATGAGCTCTTGCAGTGGCTGGAACGATACGGGTCCTGGCTATCCCCCCTCAACTAATGAATCAAGTAGTCAAGCAAATGTCATTTACTGAGTTGCTTCTATGTTCCTGGAAGAACACAAGAAAAATACAAAATGAGATTTTGCTCTCAAAAACTTATCACCTAGCTGGAGACACCCACGAAAGCAGTGAGAAAAAAATTAAGAGGCAAACTCTATAGTATCACCATTAGGTTCAGAAAAAGCGAGGCCCTGGAGGGGCCAGAATTACAGAGAAGGCCTCAGAATGGACGGGCACTGGGCTGGATGGATGATGTTTGAATAAACATACTTCAGAAATTTCAAAGAAATCCTCGAATGGCCTCTTAAATGCCTCTTAAGAAAGTGGTTTAACTAACTTGTAGATATGAAGACATGATAGAAGAAAACATTCTGGCTCCCAACAGTTGTGCTTAGGTATTTTATGCCACCCTCAGACTCTTAAAATCTACAAAAATTGAGCTCAAGATTTTAAGGCTGGGGCACCTGGGTGGCTCAGTCAGTTAAGTATCTGACTCTTGGTTTTGGCTCAGGTCATGATCTCACAGTTCGTGGGTTCGAGTACCATGTCGGGCTCTGCACTGACAGCATGGAGCCTCCTTGAGATTCTCTCTCTTTCTCTCTCTGCCCCTCCGCTACTTGTGCATTCTCTATCTCTCTCTCTCTCAAAATAAATAGATTTTAACATTGTTTTAGGACTAGGTGGCCTTCGCAAATGCCATAGGAACATCCATGCACACATGTCTGGGCACCCACCAGGGACCAGGTGCAGCATGAGGAGTCCCAAGAATGCCAGGTCAGCCTGCATGGAGCTCACATGGGCGGGCTTCCAGCTGCAGCAAGGACACTTCACAGGCAACCTTCCTTATATTTACCAGAAACCAGCCTCCTTGTAATTAGTAGGGACTCCTGGGAGCAACAGAGAACAAGCTTAGACCCTCGTCTCCTACTCCTACAAATATCTGAGGGATAGAACATCTGCCTACTGTTCTCTTCCTATGGCCGACCAATCATCCTCCAACGTGGTTTATTTTCCAATCATCATGCTATGGCCACTCTCACTTTTCCAGACCTGAGAGCAGTCATCCCAGTGTAAATTCTAGCACCAAGAACACGGTATTAAGTAAGAGATGTGAACTAGTAACCATTGAGAGTGGATGTTATACTTTTGCAAATAAAGCCTAATATTAGGTTCATTACAATTTTTTAATGTTTATTTACTTACTTTTGAGAGAGAAAGAGAGAGCACAAGCAAGGGAGAGACAGAGAGAGAGAGAAGGAGACATAGAATCCGAAGCAGGCTCCAGGCTCTAAGCTGTCAGCACAGAGCCCAATGCAGGGTTCAAACTCACGGACCGCGAGATTATGACCTGAGCCAAAGTGGGATGCTTCACCCACTGAGCCACCTAGGCTCTCCGGGTTCTTTTTTTTTTTTTTTTTAAAGCAGCTGCACAACTGTTGGCATATAAAGAATATACGCTCCACAGGGGTAGGGATTTTTAACTGCTTTGTTCACTACCATCTCCCTAATGCCAAGAAAAGTAAACAGCAGGTAGTATTTTCAATATGTATTTGTTGAATGAATCAATGAATGAATGAATAAATATTAAGTGTTGGGTCAATTAAATGACCAGATCAGTTTTATCTGAACTTCTACCAAACAAAATCTCCTTTCTTACTCAATCTTGAGCTTTTGAGCTTAAAGTTTTCACCTTCAGCTTCATTAAATTCAATCTTTTGAGGTTCAATGGAGTGCTTCAAATGATCAAGAATATTCTGAATTTGTATCCTCTCGTCTATTATGTTTACTACCCTTCTCAACTTCGGGCGATCTACATATTTGCTTGGTACACATCCATCCCGATATGTCTGGATCCAAACTCCTAAAGTCTTAAGTGGGAAGGTTACAAGTCAGAGCTGGGCTCTGATATCACGCCAGAGACCCTCATCAAGATAACCCATGACATGAATCAGCTGGCTTTGACTGCTGTCATGCTGTAAAAGCCCAGCAGGGCTATCATCTAGCCTATGTTTTACATCCTATCCATAAGGAAACAATTAGATTCCTTGCTGAAATGACATTCCTCAGTTTTACACACCACGTAATACTATTTAAAAGGGAAATGGAACGTTTGGGAAGATTTGTTCTTAGTAAACCCATGGTGGCTCCTAGCAACCACTACGGTCTTTACTAAACGATCACAAACCATCTGCTTAATTTACTGTTCCCGAATTGTGCTGTGCCTTGAAGCCAGACTTCCCAATCCACACATCTCATAGCCTACCTGGTTTATGTTTGGAAAACTTGCCAACACCTCTTACATTCTTTTCTTGAGCATTTCAACCGTGACTCTTTTGTGATAGTGGAATCTGCTCAGTCTCCTGGGATGTGAGACATCTAAATCTAGGGACGAATGAATATTATCACTTTCATTAGGCCCTGCTTACACAGCTGTTTGATATAGACCATTTACTGAGTGTTTACTACAGGCACACCTTGGCAGGTTGCTGGATTGGTTCCAGACCACCACAATAAAGGGCATTTCACAACAGAGAGCATCAAATAAATTTTTTGTTTCCCAGTACATATAAAAGTCAAGTTTACACTATACTGCAGTCCAGTAAATGTGTCATACCGTTATGTCCAAAAAAAAAAAAAAACCCACCAAAAAACAATGTGCATACATTAGTAGAAAAAAATAACTTATTGCTGGGGCACGCACTGGCGCTGGCTCAGTCACTACTGCATGCAACTTTTGACAGTGGGGTCATGAGTTCAAGCCCCACGTTGGGCATAGGTCTTGCTTCAAAAAGTACTTTCTTGCCAAAAAGTGCTGACCAACCATCATCTCAGCTTTCAGTGAGTCATCATCTCTTTGCTGGTGGAGGGTCCCCCCTCAATGTTAATGGCTGCTGACTGATCAGGGTGGTGGTTGCTGAAGGTTGGGGTGGCCATGGCAATTTCTTCAAATAAAACAATGAAGTTTGCTGCAAATGACTTTTCCCTTCATGAAGGATCTCTTGGTAGAAGGTGATGCTGTTTGATAGCATTGTACCCACGGTAGAACTTCTTTCACAATCGGGAGTTCGCTCAAACGCCACTGCTGTTCTCTCAACTGGGTTCATTCGTACAGTCTTCTAAATCCTCTGTTGTGGTTTCAACAGTCTTCACAGCATCTTCACTGGGACTAGATTCCATCTCAAGGAACTATTTTCTTCGCTCGTCCAGGAGAAGCAATTCCTCGTCCATGAACATTTTATCACAAAATTGAGGTGATTCAATCCCATCTTCGGGCTTCACATCAAATTCTAGTTCTCGTGCTGTTTCCACCACATCTGCGGATACTTCCTTCACAGAAGTCTTGAGCCCCTCAAAGCCCTTTGAGACACTTAAAATCACTTTTGCCAAACTCTTGTGAATGTTGATGTTTTGACCTCTTTCCAGAATCACAAATGTTCTTCATGGCATTTACAATGGTGAATCCTTTCCAGGTTTTTCAATTTACTTTGCCCAGATCCATCAGGTGAATCACTATGGAAGCTCTAGTCTTACAAAATGTTTTTCTTAAGTAATAAAACTTGAAAGTCAAAATGCTCCTTGATCCATGGGCTGCAGAATGGATGTTGTATTAACAGGCATGAAAACACCATTAACCTCACCGTACATTTCTATTAAAGCTCTTGGGTGATCAGATGCATTGTCAATGAGCAGTCATAGTTTGAAGGAAATCCATTTTTTAGGTCTCAACAGTGGGATCAAAATATTCAATAAACCATGTTGTAAACAAATGTGCTGTCATCCAGGCTTTGTTGTTCCATTGAAAGAACACAGAGTAGACTTAGGGTAATTCTTAAAGGCCCTAGATTTTCGGAATTGTAAGGGAGCTTCATGTTAAAGTTACCAAATGCATGAGCCCCTAACAAAAGAGTCAGGCTGTCCTTTGAAGCCAGGCACTGATTTCTCCTCTGTAGCTATGACAGTCCTAGATGCACCTTCTTCCAATAGAAGGCTGTTTCATCTACATTGAAAATCGGTTGTTTAGTGTAGCCACTTTCTTTAATTATCTCAGCTAGACTTTCTGGATCACTTGCTGCAGCTTCTACGTCAGCACCTGCTGCTTCACCTTATGCTCTGATGTTATAGAGACAGCTTCTTACCTTACACTTGATCTTAGGCAAAAGGCCGAGAAGCAAGGTTTCTTACCTTAAACATCATGAAGCTATCTCTACTAGCTTCACACTTTTCTTCTGCAGGTTCCTCACCTCTCTCAGCCTTCACAGAATTGAAAAGAGTAAGGATCTTGCTCTGGGTGAAGGCTTGGCTTAAGGGACTGTTGCGGCTGATTTGATCTTCTGTCCAAACCACACAAACTTTCTCCACATCAGCAATAAGGCTGTTTTGCTTTCTTAGCATTTGTGTGTTCACTGGAGTAGCACTTTTAATTTCCTTCAAGAACTTTTACTTTTCATTTACAACTTGGCTAATTGTTTGGCACAAGAGACCTAGCTTTCAGACTATCTCGGCTTTCAGCATGCTTTCCTGACTCAGTTTAATCATGTCTAGCTTTCGATTTACAGTGAGAGATGTGTGATTCTTCTTTTCACTTTGAACACTTAGAAGCCATTCTGTGGTTATTAAGTGACCTAATTTCAATACTGTTCTGTCTCATGGAATAGGGAGGCCCGTGGAAAAGGAGAGAGGTGCGGGAAAGGCAAATCAAGAACAGACCAGTCAGAACACACACAACAGTTATCAATGAAGTCTGCCATCTTGCATGGCATGATTTGTGGGGCCCCCAAACAATTACAATAGTAACATCAAAGATCACTAGTCACAGGTCACTGTAACAAATATAATAATAATGAAAAAGTTTGAAATGTTGCAGGAATTACCAAACTGTGACACAGAGACACGAAGTAGGTAAATGCTGTTGGAAAAAAATGGCACCAACAGACTTTCTCAACACAGGGTTGCCACAGCCTTCAATGTGTTAAAACCAAACAAAATCCCTCCAAAACACACACACACACACACACACACCCCACAATAAATGCAAAGTGCAAATAAAATGAGGTATGCCTATATGTATCAAGACCATAGTAAGTATTTTTCATTAGTTTATTTAATACACCAATCCTATGAAGCCGCTACTGTGAGATAATGAAAATATATATTGGCCTCTGCCCCTGGTTCCTGGCACAGAGTGGTAAGAAAACTAGGAGCATCTCTTATGTTAATATTTGGCCTCTGATGCCATCCCTGACATAGGGCTTCTAAAACTTACAAATTTCTGGGTGATAGGAGTGTCTTTTTGTTTAAGTTTATTTATTTTTTGAGAGAGAGAGAGAGAGAGAGAGCGTGCGCACATGAGTGGGGGAGGAGCAGACAGGAAGAGAGAGAACTTCAAGCAGGTTCCATGCTGTCAGCACAGAGCCCAAGGTGGGATTCAACGTCGCGAACTGTGAGATCACGACCCGAGCCCAAATCAAGAGTTGGATGCTTAACCGACTGAGCCACCCAGGCACCCCTGGAGTGTCTTATGTTCTAGTGAAACTATCTGAGTGGGTTCCTGGATGACTCCTTGGTGAGGGCTGGTCACTGAAAAAAACCAAGTCATCATTGGAATTTTCATCCCTGTCCCCCACTTCCCTGGGGAGGGGAGAAGGGCTTAAAACAGAGTTAATGATCCATCCTACCTACATGATGAAGCTTCCACAATATCTCAAAAGTACAGGGTTCAGAGTTTCCAGGTGGGCAAACACATCCATACCAGGAGGGTGACATGCCCCCAATCCACAAAGAGAAAAGGCTCTATGCTCGGGAATCTCCCAGACCTCGCCCTGCGTATCTCTTCATCTGGCTATTCATCTGTATTTTTCATCGTACCCTCTAATAAATTGGTAAACATAGTGTTTCCCGGAGTTCTGTGAGCTGCTCTAGCAAATTAATTGAACCCAAAGAGGGGGTCATTGGAACCTCTACTCTTGAGCCAGTTGGTCAGAAACACAGGTGACAACTTGGGCTTGAGACTGGCATCTGATGTGCTGGGGCTGGGAGCAGTCTTGGGCTGAGCCCTTAACCTGTGGGATGTGACACTATCTCTGGGTTAGAATTGAGTTAAGTTATAGGACACCCTGCTGGTGTCCAGAGAATTGCTTGGATGTGGGGGACACCCACACATTTAGTGATCAGAAGTGAACTTTTGCAGTGTTCTGTGTTAAGTAGTAAAGGAGATACATAGGGAAGAAACACACAATAGGGAAGAACTGGGTTTTTTCCCACATATGAGATAGTAAAATGGGAAAAATTAGTTCAATATATCATTCCCCCCATTTTTAAAAGAGGAAAACTAAGACACCAAGACATTAAGTAAGTATTCCAAGGTCATACAACTGGTAACTGGAATTGCCAAGAGTCTAACTCCCAAGTCCATGTTAAAGCACTTATACTATAACTTTCTGTAAACTAAGTTATAATTAGAATATGGAAGAACTCATATAAATTCAGTTATTTGTATGAAATCATAACACCTAAAGTCAGGACATTACATTTCCTAACTAATGATACAATACCCACTTCTGGGGGTACAGAGATTTGAACTATCCTGAAATCTAATGGAAGCTCTCAAGATCCTTAGAAACATCCTGACACATGAAATCCCAGTGGGTCAAAATGAGCCAAAAGAAGAGATATTCAGAAGCAGAAGGAATAGTTAGGAGTCTAGAAATTGAAACTAGAAAGGGCCTTGCATCTGCCCACATCTGCTAGTGTCATCAAAAGGAACAACAGGGGCACCTGGGTGGCTCAGTTGGTTAAGTGTCCAACTCTTGATCTTGGCTAGGGTCATGATCTCATGGTTCATGAGTTCAAGCCCTGCATTGGGCTCTGCACTGACCGTGCAGAGCCTGCTTGGGATTCTCTGTGTGTGTGTGTATGTGTGTGTATATAGAAAATAAATTTTTAAAAAAAGAATAAAGTGGACAAAGAGTTGGGGATGTCAGCTACAAGCAAATGGCAAACCAAGGTGCCACTAACCTTGCATAGCTTATATAGCTAAATCCTATAGTTCATCATTGTCTTTCTAAAGGCCAAACAGACCTTCATACATAAGGAACATTCATCCCCAAAAAACATACCTTTCTAAAATGCTCATGTTTCAAAGGAACAATGTCACTAAAAGCAGCTTTAGGTGAAGATAACCTGACTTAGTTTTAATCACTTGGCATCTACCAGGCCCAAAGTAAACATCAGCTGATACATCCATGGTGAGAAAGTAAATGCTTTGCATGGCAATCTATGCTGAAGTTTCCATAATCACCGATGAAAGACAGATGAGCTGGACAGAGGGAAGTGGACTCAGGCACAGAGAGAGAGCGAGAGAGAGAGAGAGTGAAAAAGAGAGAAACTGACTGGGAGCACAGCATACATGGGCATTGGTGCAGAGGCCTGCACACGTGGTAACTGACAGCCAAGCAAGAAATCCCTAAAAAGCGCCAGGTAAACATTTGAAAGTTAATTCATGCAAAAAATTGTACCAAATGCACAAGTAGGCCCTGTTCCAAAGCCCCCAAGCTGGAGGGAGCATCGGGACCCAGAGAACAGGCACTCTATGGAACGCGCATGCGTCTTTGAAACAGCCACACCATTTCTCCCTCCCGTTAATTCTCCACAGGTCAAAGATTCACAAATTTTGAACTCCATGTTAAAACAAGGAATGTTAGGAAAACAGAGAAGAGGAGAGAAAGGAAAGTTCCGTATATTTTCCTTTCCTTATCCTATCATGGATCGTTGATCTGGAGCGGGAGGAATGGTGGCAGCAATCATGAGTATTGCTATAATTATCAGAAGAAGGAAAAGGCAAAAAAACACCTTTCCATTGTGTGATCACTGGAAATGGTCAATCATCTACTCTGGCTAAAGGGGCCACTGGAACAGAAGAGACAGGAGACAAGGTGATTATTAACTGAGACAGAGCAGAGGATGGTGAGGAACAGATCTCCACATGGGAGCTCAAGATGAGGAAGTTGCGTCAATGAGTGGAGACAGGCTTCCTGTCCTCGTGTCTCAAACACTTACGGCGGGTTAATTGTCCAGTCAGGAAAAGTCCCTTCTCCGGGGGAAAAGCAAGCGCCTCTTTTCAGATAAAGACCATAAAAGACTAGGTCTTTCACTACCCACCACCCCCTTTTTTCTAAACCACCTGGAAAATTTAAATGCCAGTCACAAAAAAGATCCTATAGTTCTCAGGCATGGCAAATTGCCTCAAAAACATTTGGAGAATATTGTGATGTCTTGGAAAACACTCTGGTTTGTCTAAGTAAACACAATGCTTTCAGGAAATAAAGAAAATCATTTCCTCCTTTCCTAGGTCAGATTATCTCCACCCTCACCCCCACCCCCTCCAGTTATAAGCAGCACAGGAAATACTGCTGAGAAAATCAGGATACTGTCAGTCACAAGGGAAAGTGGTAGAGTTGAAATATTTGCCAGATGGCATTAAAAAAGAATACCTTCCCTTTTTATAACTTACCAGGCACATTCACAGATGGTACTACATTTCATTCTCACAATTCCACAAAGTAGGCATTATTTTTCTTATTTTGCAGATGATCGCTCCCAGTTTATAACCACTTAATTGTTCTCTCTCCCTCCCTTGCTCTTGCTAACCATTCTCCAGGCTGTCTCCTGAACCATCAGCCCACAAAATAAAAGTGATTAAACCTCTCAGCTTGAAATCCTTCCATAGCTCCCCATAGCGCAGGATGAAGTCCAAATGACTAGACACAACTTACAACGTCCCATGTTGCTTGGTCCTTACCTGCCCTCCCATCTCCACCATTGCACCAAAACTTTACTGGCCTCGGGCAGCTCTCACATACCTACGTGCACCTTCTCTGGCCACATAGGTGGGCTCATTCCCTTTTGTATCTTCTCACCAACCGATGCATCCTCCTAGACGGGATTCGTTCTACATCATCCAATGAGGACCCTTTGCTATTCCTCACCTCATGCAGGATGGATCCTCTCTCTTCTGGACCAGCCCAGTTCTTTGATCACTTTGTTGCTGTACTGCATTGCATCCATCTGTCTGTATGTATATGTGTATCCACATTTAAATGGTTTTATGTGCAGAAAAAATGTCTAAAAGGATACACCTCAACCAGCTACTAATAACCTCAGAAAGTGTGCTAAGGTAGTAGGGGATTTTCACCTTGGAGTTTTTCTGTGCCAGGATTCTTCATCTGAACCAAGGAACAGAGAAAAAGGATTCGAGGGACCATTTTCTCACTTCTCCGGAGGAAGGTACCATTCTAGCTGCATAGGAGAGAAAGTTAATTCAGAACATACCATGAACGCCTTGGGGCATTTGAGCTTGATTCTCTCACTGAACACAAGTAGAAAAACACTCCAAGACCGCTACGCTGCCAGACTTTCACAAAGAGGTGCTTTTTCAAAAGTTCTTGATCAAAATCATTAACACCTCGTTCACCAAAATATACCCAAAATGCCGGACACAAAGAAATACATACTAATTAGTGTAACTGCTCAAGAAACCAAGAGATTAGGTTGTATCTCAGCTCTGACACATCTAACTGCAAGATTTCAGACAAGCCATTAAATACTTTCTGTCTTGATTTCCTCATTTGTTAAATGAACATTAAAGTATATGGTCTCGGGGCGCCTGGGTGGCCCAGTCGGTTCAGTGTCTGACTTCAGCTCAGGTCACGATCTCATGGCTCATGAGTTCGAGCCCTGTGTCAGGCTCTGTGCTGACAGCTCAGAGCCTGAAGGCTGCTTCAGATTCTGTGTCTCCCTCTCTCTCTGCCCCTGCCCTGCTCACACTGTCTCCCTCTCTCTCAAAAACAAACATTAAAAAAAATTTAAAACATATGGTCTCATTTTTTATCTGTTTACACATACATATCTATGTGTAGAGGTAAAATATGCTATGTATACACATGTATGTATCATATTACATATACGGTGAGATCTTGTCTGTTGAGAATATGGGCGGCCACAGGAAAGACCAGAATTCAAAATCCAAAGCTTCAAATCATCTCTTTGCCACCAGCAGATGGAGCTGTAATCAATGGGAGACTAAAGAGCAAAGATGGGTAAGTATATCAACTACATCTTAAGAATGCAAGGCAGTTTTATTGTTGTTGTTTTTAAGGAGTAAGTACCACATGTGATACTCTCTCATTGTGAAATAAGTTTTGCTTTGAATTCTTAAAAACAAACAAACAACAATTAAAATCCTTGTGTGCAGCTGACCACGTTTTCAAAAAAGGCATCTCTGGCATCCTTCGCACCATGTAGAATACACAGGGTGGGGGCCTGGCCAGCATTCCCTGACAGCCTTGGGAGGCAAGGCTAGCGCCTGTAACAGTACCCTGGGGTGGGGGTCGGGGGCACTACCTTGACTGGCTCTGTCTCTATGGGACCGTATTCTGGTGATGTCACTTCCCAGAGTGTCAGTTTTCTCATCTAGAAATTAACTTGTCGAACAGGATCCTCTCTGAGGGCCCCTCTAGTAATCAATGAGTTTAAAATGATAATGAGGCAGAGTGAAGCAAAGTATATAGGAGCCCCCAAAGCTTGACTCTAAACTGATATTTAGGGTTCTCTAGGATAGTGCTTGCTGCACAGAAGCCTGGATGACAACTCTTGTTTCAACAGGCTCTTCTGTGTGGGTAAGTTCATCAGTTAGCCATGGAATAGAATTTCTTAAGGTAGGAAGCCATTTACATGGAAAAGACCTCGTTTTCCCTCCTCCCACAGTCAGCCTCTGCAATGCAGTGGACCAAGTAAGAAATGGCTAATTAATTTGCTCATGTCTAGAAGAGCTCCAGGAGACCCAGCTGATGCCTAGTGGTCTTTAGTATGAAAGAGAAAGAAGTTGGGTCCAAATCAGTGTGAAAAACCCAACACATACCAACATTCACTGAATGTTCTAAACAATGAATAAATGAATGCACAACGAATTCTGGCCTTCCTAAAGTCTTACAGACCAAAGATAATCAAAATCTGGATACCTGAATGGAAAACAAAACAAACCACACACACACACACACACAAACAAAAAATCATTAAAAGGTTTAACTTTATGCTTCTTTCCTACTCCTATGACCACCCAGGAGAAATTACAGTGGGTCTCAAAATCGGCTGTATGTTTGAATTACCTGAGGAGTTTGAAAGCGTACTGACTCCCAGGTCCATCCCTGGAGATTAGGATTTAATCGGCATGGGATGGGGCCTGGGCATCAGGATTTTTTAAGCCTCTCAATCGATTCAGATGCAAAGGTTGAGATCCAGTGGTAAATTACTGAGTTCGCTACAAAAACCCTGGAACACGGCACAAGAATTCCCCACGAGATACTTGGGAGGTTGGTAGTGCCACAGCTGAGGTGTCCACTTGCAGCTGTCTTGGCCGAATACACTTACTTCACAACAGGTCTGATTTAAAGGTAAGGTGTCCTGAGGATAAAGGATCAAGTCTACCTGTAGCCAACTCAGTCCCCTCAGGAAGAGAGTATGAAAAATTAGCCGATGTCAACTGGTCAACTACGACACCAGCTTCTAATATTTCTCAGTCAGACCTTGAAACTCTAAGACATTTAGGGGAATGTTGTCCTTTCTTTCTTCTGATTTTTTGGTAACCTTTGGTCAAAGTAATACATATTTTCTGGATGTTTCAATACGAGAAGAGATGCCTGGAATCCAGGAGAACATCGAGAGGCTCGCCTGTCTCGGAACAGAGATGAGGCCTTGTAACTTTGATTTACTAGCTCCACTGATATGAAAATACAGCATCCAAAGGTGTTCCGGGTTCACTGCAGATAATTACAATGCGAACTTAGAGGCCATGCCCGTATGAAATACTGCTGACATGTAAGCAGGCTCCGCCTGCCTTCACAGCATCCTGTGGCTTCATTAGACACAATTTGCACCCCAGACTGAAGACCCTGGGCTGGAATTCAAGAAGCATCTTAGATGCTTCTAGCTCTGAACACTTGGATTTATGTGAGCAAAAAGGAAAGGGGACCAAAACAGTGCATTGGAATCCTGGGGAAAGACATCATTTCCTTTTTCTTTCCAACCATAAAATCCCCATGCTTTTCCCTGCGCTGATCCCCACAGTGAGTACCCTGGGTTTCACGACTTGAACCCAAGACCATGCTGAGCAAACAGGTGCTCCGACTGACAGGTTTAGCCACCTGATCCTGGCACAGGCACAGCCTTCACACTGACAGAGAGACCCAGGGGTGCGGGCAAAGAGGCATGGGACTGTGGCCTATGCTCCCTCCAGATAATGAAGCATCTGGGGCCAGGTGAGCATCTGCCTAAGTCTGCTAGAATAGTGTGCCACTTATTTATATAGTGAGAAACAAAATGTTAAAAAAAAAAAAAAGATGGGGTGGAAAAGAGTAAGAAGAAGAATAGAAAAGGAGCAAAGTCTTCTTTGGAAAACCATCTAGCATCAGTCCATTTCAGACTTCAGAGGGTTGAACATGCACCCTAAAGCATTCCTTGCTGTTCTAGGAAAGCACCCACATTCAGAGATAGTTTTTGCACATCAGTAATTAATGCTGCCACATGGTCTGTTCAGGTCAGACCCAGGCCTTCATATCATCAGGGGCATTCAAATGGAAAACACTACTTTTTTCAAGCACTCACATGTTGGGAATTCATAAGGGTGCTTGTGGTTGGTTGTGTATAATATATACATTTCAAAAACACAGAGATCATCTCTGTTAGTGTGTATCATAAGGGCAACTCTATACTCTTTCTCGAAAAGAGCGACCTCTTCATAACTGCTACTGACTGGGGTCATGATTAGAAAGAACAGTGTGTTTCCCTTTGTTGACGATTTTTTAAAAGGTGTGTGATATACCCATCATCTTTCCAAATTACAGTTTCAGGGGAGATGGATGTTAAACGCTGAGGCAGTTCTGAGTTTGTAGTTTTATTATGTCCTGCTAATAAAAGATCATGATAACCCATGGGGAAATCAGTTCTCAAGAAACTTGCCAGGGTGAGCTCCAGGGCTATATGCAATTCTCAGGAATGATAATACTAATTAACTACGGTGAATAAACCAGTTGCTAATCACCCAGCTCTCGAGTCCTGAGTTTGCAAGGGAATTAGGAAGGCAATTGTGCCATGAGGGACGACGGGGTAGGAGAAATCCAGCCACATGGATCCAGACGTCGGAGCCCTGACAATGACACAAAGGTAGCCAGAAAGGGGAGGATGGCAGTTGCCGAATTCCTGTGTCCCAGTGGTGTCTATGGTCTCCAAGCCAAAGAACAGGGGGGACTGGCCCAGGCTGAGGTCGGACACAGGCCACTGGGTACATCTTCGGTGATTCTGCTTTTTGCAGAACAAGGTTTAGAGATATTTATTCTCTGAGCATCAGAGCATATTGTCCGCTGGCTAGACTCCACTGAGGTCACTTTTGGCCGGTGCTTCTCAATCCGGTTTCCCCCAAAGCCCCCAGGTTCTCAATAAATATATTAGGAATTGTAATGAAATACAACTGCACAGACCCAACTGCAAGAGATACCAGATGTGAACACACCGTGGAGACCTCCAACATGTTCACCGGCAGCCTCCTTGCCAGGATCTGTAATAAAGTCATAAAACTGAACTTGCAAATTCACTCTGGTAAAATACCACACTTCTTACCTGCTTATGTTTCGGGGTTCTGTAGAAGAATTTATTTTTTACAAGGGTTCTGCTACTAAAAAATGAAGAAGGAAGGAAAACAACAGAGCAGAGTGGGGGGAAAAGGGAAGGAGACAGGAAACCAGTACAATCAAGAATTCAGAAGTAAAAAATAAAGTTTCTTCCCTAGAAGAGGACTATTAGTATATTTTCAGATACAAGGAGAAGTGGTGTCCCTCAGAAAGTGATTCCCGAAGATGCTAATGTACTTCTTCTTCCTCAATCCTTGACCTCTTTGGAGTCTTTTTAAGTTATGTTAAAATCAGGAAGAAACTAACAACGTAACAATAGGGACAGGCAGGGTGGTGAGGAGATAAAAACACAGACACATATACACACACGTGTGCATGCATGCACACACAGACACGTGCACACACATACACATACATACACACATATATACAGTCTGGAGGCCACTGTCCTTAAGCCCAGTCTCAAGTCACACTGCTGGGTCCACAGCCTTGGAGCTGCTATTTCACCAGAGGCCGGGAACAGCCCGCACCATGTAATACACTCTGTACACAGAGAACCTAGCAGAATGATTTATCTTAGGGAAAGGGTGCCAAGAACATTTGAGGAGCAAAGAAACAGAGAGAAAAAGGGCGTGTGTGGAGGAAGGAGCAAAGCGTGTGCCTCCTGAAAAGCACACACAATCCTGACTCAGGATTATTTCCCAGTCTCACTATGCAAAAGCAGAAGGCAGCCGAAGGCCCCGTGTGGCCATGCGCTGGTGGATTTCAGGAGCTTTAGGGGGAAGCGAGCTCTACTTCCGGGAATGAGGACGGACACTTCTAGGCTCTTGCAGTAAGGAGGTGGAGTTAGAAGAACCATCTGGCAGCTTTTCCTCTTTTCCCTTTTTTCTCTCCCTCGTTTTTTCTTGGGGGGTGAGGAATGGGGCTGGCGGTAGAGGTAGCATTTGGAGATCTAACATGGTTTGATGACGAATAAATGCAGAGAAGTTCTGCTTGACAAGACAGCCATGCGATGTCATGACAGAGCACTGTGCATGACAGCCACCACTGTGCTGCAGGGTGAAGTGTGTGCGGGAAGAAGGGGAAGGGACGGCAGAAGTGTGACTTCTGCTGTCACCACGGTCCTGTCCCAAGCTCACTGCATCCCTTATTTGCAGATAGCACGCATAAAACTCACAGACCTAGACTTCATAAAACAGTGAGAGAGTACCTACAAGAACCAGACATGGGGCTAAGTAAGCAGTGGGGAATAAAGACTAATGAGACAGTCCCTAAAGCCAAGCAACGCCCAATACAGCGTGGGAAGACAGATGTGCTTATAACCATCATGATACATCACGGCCCATGTCCTGCCAGGAAGCCAGCCAAGGGTGGGGGGTGGGGGAGGCGGTGAAACACAGCCAGGTTCCATGTCTTCCATGAGCTCTGGGTGCCAGCAAGTTTATCACGTAGAGGAAGACAAGGAAAAGAGCCCACCAGAGGCAGGGAACAGCATTTGCAAAGACACAGAAGAGTAGTGTGCTGTATTGGGACAGAAGAGTGCTCGGGTGGGTAGGGGTCAGGGGAGACCAGTTGATGAAGGTACACTGGGGAACCTCATGAGGGGCTTTGGTGCCAAGTTCAACAGTGGGGGTTTTATGCTAAAGGAATGAAGAAGCAATTTGCAAAAGACCCAGCTCTGAAGAAAGGAAATGGAGTGTTTTGTGTTGCAGAAATTTTTAAATTGAGCAGGGTGAAAAAGCTCTTTAAAAACCATGCTTGAAGACCTACCCTATCTCTCCTGCAGACGGGGTAACTTTGAACATGAAATTCACTTTACTCCAGTCCATGTTTAATTTCCCAAGTGGAAAGTTCATATGTACGTTTCTCTTTCATCATGAGCAAGTATAAAACGTCAATCTGACAACAGTGTAAATGTCTAGACTTCTTTGGGGATCGAGGCTAACTAGGAACTCTTAATAGGCAGTGATGGGAAGACTAGAGTCTTGTGAAATGTCAAGTTCATGATTCTTTCCGCTGTTTGGTTTGTGGTTTTTTTTCTTTTTTTTCTCTAAAGGAAAGGGGGGTTGTGAAAAAGAAAACGTATCTGTCATTATCTGGGGTTTTGTTCTTCAGTTTTCCTATATCTCCAGAATTGGAATGTCATTGACCGTTGTCTCCAGAAAACACACTGTACATATTGGAAAGACTTTTTTATCTTTGACAACCACAAACACCTTAAATAGAGAACATTCGAGTTACTTAATGGAATTTCTGGTAATTCAGAAACCTGCCTAACCTTCCATGGGCTCCCAGCAAACAGCCTCGGGCCATTTACCAGTTTGGCCTCTTTCCTTTCAGAGACTATCTGTTCTTTTTCTTCTTAACTGTCTTTCAAACTTGGTACCTAATAAAAACACAGACTGAAAGTCAAGGCAGTAAACCTCACAGCTGCCTCTCTGTATTAGTGTGTGTTCAAACTCGGCACAGCACAGATCTTAAGAGATACCAAATAAATAAAGCGTCTCCCAATGAGCACATGGCCCCTGATCTCCACATATATTGGAAAATAATCTTTGAAGTGGAGAATAAATAAACAGAATAACCCTAAAGTCTGTCTAGTGCAGTGGCAGAGATCAACTGATCATCAAGCTCCCCCAAGTAACAGAGAAAAAAACAACAACATACATTTGCACCTCATGCCAGATTCTACTAAAACACCATTGCCAGGGACCTGGGTGGGACCTGGGAATCATGTATATTTTTTAAAGTCTCTGACAATTCTGGGATGCCTGGGTGGCTCAGTTGGGTAAGCATCTGACTTCAGCTCAGGTCATGATCTCATGGTTTGTGAGTTCGAGCCCCGTGTCAGGCTCTGTGCTGACAGCTCAGAACCTGGAGCCTGCTTCGGATTCTGTGTCTCCCTCTCTCTCTGCCCCTCCCCAGCTCACCCTCTCACCCTCAAAAATAAATAAATGCTAAAAATTTTTTAAAATAAATAAATAAATAAAGTCTCTGGCAATTCAGATGATTAGTCAAATTTGGGAACCAGTTTGTTGTAGCCAGCCCTCCATTTACAGATGGAAAAATGAGATGACTGTCCAATAAACTCTCAGCTACTTATGAGAATATGTCCTGGTATATCATTTCTTTATATTCTATGAATAAACAGTTGTTGTAGAAATGAAGTGATAAATGAAGACAACAAGGTAGTAAGTAAAACACGTTCTACCTCCTACCCAGTCTGAATTTGGGGTTCTCCGATTCCTCTCAAGGTGATGGAATGGGGAGGGTCTCTGGGAGCAGAGCGGAGGGCACATGTACTGGGTGGGAATTATCTCCCTGGGCCTGCATTCCCTGCAGACACCTCACCCAGGAGAAGGGCATGGCTGGCACAGGGGCTGGAAGGGACCCGTGAGCCAGGGTTCTTCTTGCCGGGGATCAGGACAGAACCTTCCCCAGATGAAAGCCAGCCTCTTCCCCTCTCCGTATACATTCACACATGGAACTGTGTATATAAACTTCACAATGACAGCTTCTCTACTAAGTCCTGGCATACAGAACATTTTGAAGGCAATTATTATGTTTCTAAAGAAAAAGAATCCAACATGACAAAGGACAGAGAATTTGTAAAGCTTTAAAGCAGTAGAATAATTTCTGCAATTCAGTTGGATGTTGGTAGTCTCATATTTTTTTTAATCACTACCATGTACGTAGAGCTTTCTATGTGCAGGACACTGGGTTAATCACCCCTCATTTCAATGTGTTATTAGAACAACTGAGGGGTGCCTGGGTGGCTCAGTCAGTTAAGCATCCAACTTTGGCTCAGGTCATGATCTCATGGTTCATGGGTTCGAGCCCCACAACAGGCCCTGTGCTGACAACTCGGAGTCTGGAGGCTGCTTCTGATTCCGTGTCCCCCTCTCCCCTTCACACTCTGTCTCTGTCTCTCAAAAATGAATAATAAACGTTAAAAGTTAAAAAAAAATAACTGAAATGCTTGGGGAGAGGCCTATTATCCTTACGCTACAAGAAAAGAAACACATTTCAAGGGATTTAGCAATCAGCGCGGGTTACTTATGTGGCACATTCTGGATTCCAACCCATGACTCATTCCTAAACAGACTTCTTTCTACCACAGGAATTGCCTTTGAAACAAAAGCATGGATGTATCTCTCCGTATTTCTTTGAGAAAAGTTAATTTTTCCAGAGAAAGAGAACTTTGACTATTTCTGTAATAGCATGACAGTATTGGTTATATAACAAGATTTTTTTCACTTTTCTACTCTATAATTGTGGTCAGAGAGGGTTCTTGAAAGCTACACAAGTCAGCTGGGGAGAAACTATGAACTATTAAAATGAAAGAATATTAAAAAGTCTCACTGACAGTTCAGGAAATTACTATCTTAACATCCTTGAAAAAACTATTTTAAAATCAATTACAAGAATGCTTTACTTCAGGGGTGCCTGGGTGGCTCAGTCAGTTAAGTGTCTGACTCTGGCTTAGGGCATGATCTCACCGTTTGTGAGTTCGAGCCCCACATTGGGCTCTGTGCTGACAGCTCGGAGCCTGGAGCCTGCTTCAGATTCTGTGTCTCCCTCTCTCTCTGCTCTCTCTGTCTCTCAAAAATAAATAAACATTAAAAAAATTATTTTTAAATAAAAAAATTTAAAGAAAGACTGTTTTACTTCAGAAATCACCTTTCATACAAAGATTCAAGGTTTTACCTAGTTTCTGGATAAAAATACTTAACAGAAGAGAAAGGAATAGTAAGTCATTCTTCTTACATTTATTTTCTATTTTAGAGGAAGATCCTCAACAGAAGCTATTTATGACGTTTCAATTACTTAAAAAAAACAAAAATCAAAAAACTAAGCATGTGTGATGAATTACAGAAATTCTTCAAACAGTATGAAAATAATTTAAATAAAGCCAGGTAGCCTCATAATGAAAATGGACACATTAACTGTAACATATCCTTAGTCTTATTTACAACATAGGGAGTATTTTTAGATGAACTGTCCATAGGCTATTTTCACATGGTTGTGGCAGGCACTAGGTTGCCTCTCATTGGCCATGAAGCTCTTCCTTCATTAAGTTCTTGATTTTCACTGGGTCCACATTGCTGACTCACAGCTTGTGCTTTGGGGAAAATCACCTCTACCTCTGGCAGTAAGACTGTGTGAGGCATCTGGCTCAGGCCTGGAGCAAGGACACAACTGTTCTAGGAGCTGCTGGCAGCCATCTTGTGAGCAAAGAAGAAACTCTAGAATGAAGCTGTGGACCGCACAGCAAAAAAAAAAAAGGGGGGGGGGGGCAGAAGCCAAGGTCTTGATCTCAAGTATTGTTTTACTTAATCAAACCAAATGTAACCCATCCTGTCTTTGGAGGGTCAAACACACCAACCAATCTCCCTCCTTGGTTGCTTGAGTCAATTTCAGCTTTGTTTTCTGTTGGTTACAATCAAAGGCATCCCAATTGATACAGACGGTCCAATAACTGAAGAAGTTTGCATTATTCTGAGTTGTTCCCTAAGTTTGAACAAAAATAGAAGTATAGTTCATATCTAGCTTTAGAAATCCAGTTGAAAACCATAGGGTTAGTGTAATGACAAATATGTCATTATTATGGATCCTGGCTAAAAACAGTAGGGGGTAAATGGTTGCTCCTGTCCAATAGAAAGTGTGGGGAAAGTGTTAACTGCTCCCCATACCCTTCAAGGAAGTGTTCAGCCACCGAGACTTGTGAAAATAACAAGACGGAAGATGATATCTGAGAGACATGATAAAGGTGAGATGCTAAAAGTCTGCTCTATAGAAGAAGGAAGTGGATTTAAACCATTTGTGAAATTATCTAACCTTCAAACAATCCCACTTAGATTTCTGCATATCAGAAACCAAATCCTGGGCGCCGGGGTGGCTCAGTCTGTTGGGCCTCTGACTTCGGCCCAGGTCATGATCTCACAGTTCATGAGTTTAAGCCACACATCGGGCTCGGAGCCTGGCGCCTGCTTCACGTTCTGTGTCTCGTCTCTCTCTGCCCCTCCCTGACTCGCTCTCTCTCTCTCAAAACTAAACATAAAAAAAAAAAGAAGTCAAATCCTAACATATGAAACTTCTATGTGAGCAACCTGACACCTATTTCCACTTTCGTCACAGATAAAGAAAAGATCCACTGAACACAGCCTTTTGGAATATTAACGTGAAATGCATAGGAACTTGTAATGGCTTATGAAAAAATAATGTAGAAAGTGATTTCTCTGCAGAGTTACAGAAGATAGGAATCAGAGCTTGCACAACCAGTAGGGAAAATATATAATTTAGTACAAAAGGCCTGGTGCTCCTTCAGAATCGGCGGAGAGCCTCCACGTCTGAGGTTACTGAGATTCTACGGGGAAAGTTCCAAAGCCCAGATGGCTGGGAAGCACCAGGAGCTCTGAGGAAAAGGTGAAGGCAAGCCAAATGCTGAGGCAGGAGCGACAACCCGGGAGAGGAATGAAGATGAGCCAGCTTCTGAGGAGAAAGGTCATGGAGGTTTCCAGTGATGAGGCAAAAGCTTTAGGTAAGGAAATATTGAATTTGATGGCGTTGTGAGATGTTGGGTTATCTGATCTGTCACAGACATGAAAGGAATTGAATTTTGGTGTTAAAGGTTTAGTCCCTTGGCATAATCCTTGGGTCTGGCTTGCATTTATGTTTTGGACTCACACGAGTGGAAAAAAGAGACATTTATTTTTGTTGAGACATTCAAAGAGGTAACTCTGTCCTGTTTGTTTTACTCAGGCAGCTCTGGGGGAAGGGGCAATGGGTGAGAGGCCTGGGGGACAGGGGACTTTTACACCCAAAGAAGGCTGGCTTGCACAGACCACATGAAAATAATGCGTTGCTTGCCAAGGAGAATAAATAAGTTACCCTAGTTTTTACAGTCATTTGGGGGGAAAAAGAGAAAGAAAGAAAAGTTACGTAACTCACTCTTCCAAGACTACTTTTGACTCTTTTTTTTTTTAACCTCAAATATACTAGGAAAAACTCTGAAATTTTCTTCATAGAATACTCCCCTATACTCACTGGAAACGACTACAGAGCATTCCATATCCTTCTGTATTGTCAAGACCCAATCATAACTAGAAACCCTAAAATAAAGAGAGTGGGTGGAAAATCAAATTAAAAGCATACAAAACATGCAAAAAAAAAATGAAAATCAAAGAGACCAGTATTAGGGTAAATTTAATTTATTGTGTCATCTATTACTGGTAGAATTATTTTTGAATCTAGCCTCTGGCCATATGTAAATTTAATAAGTATGCTATTGGAAAAAATATGTTCTGAGGCAGCCCTGGGGAAAATCCCTAGAAATTTCCTTTCAGGTTCCTGCTGTCCACTGATCAACAGCGTTTGGGCATGACTGCTCAACCAAACATCCATCCATTTAAGTGTGACATTGTGTGTGTGTGTGTGTGTGTGTGTGAGAGAGAGAGAGAGAGAGAGAGAGAGAGAGAGAGATTCCTATCTCACCTCCAAGGATATTCACTAATTCATTCAACAATCATCTACTGAAACTTACTACACACCAGCTCATGTCAGGGCTGCACTCAATGACTCTCGGCCCATGCCTCAAGGAAATCACAGCCTAGTCCATTGATAGGTCAATAAATAATTACAACACACGGTGACAGGTACAGCATTGCCGGCACATGAAATTTCATCCAGGTCAAAATTTTGCTGAAAACTCACTGCTGCCTCAAAGTTTTTCCTGCTTCCTTTTTTTCAGGTGCTCGCAACACAGCTCTCTTCCATGAGGAGTTTCACAGTCTATAAAGAATCAACTTTGCAGCTATAGATTTAGCTGTTTCTATCGTTTAAATATTCACTCATTTTTAAGTCAAAATAATTTACGAAAACTGTATTTTAAGCCAATGATAACTGATAGCATAGTCTTTATTTTTTTTATCTTGTTTATTTATTTTATTTTTAAGTAAGCTCTACCCACAATGTGGGGCTTGAACTCATGACCCAGAGGTCAAGAGTCACATGATCTACTGACTGAGCCAGCCAGGCAACCCTGATAAAGCAAGCATTCTTTAAAATCGACTTGAAAGAGGGGTGTCTGGGTGGCTCGGGTCATGATCTCATGGTTTGTGAGTTCCAGCCACTCGTCAGGCTCTGCGCTGTCAGTTCAGAGCCTGGAGCCTGCTTCGCATTCTGTGTCAACCTCTCTCTCTGCCCCTCCCCCACTCATGCTCTGTCCCTCAAAAAACGAATAAACATTAAAAAAAATTTTTTTTTAATCAACTTGAAAGAAAGAATTTACCCAGAATACACAGTTAAGAGAGAGATTCCAATCTTTTTAATGTCACCACACCGAAAAAGATCCCATTTGTGGAGCACTGCAGTAAAAACAGAGCTAGGCCACGCCCAGCAAACTCAGGAGCAACACAGAGCAACACAGGAGAGCTTTGGTCAGGAATATTCTCTGAGAATGTGTAAAAAGTGTGCTCAATCTTCTTTTTTTTTTTTTTAATTTTTTTAACGTTTATTTATTTTTGAGACAGAGAGAGACAGAGCATGAACGGGGGAGGGTCACAGAGAGAGGGAGACACAGAATCTGAAACAGGCTCCGGGCTCTGAGCTGTCAGCACAGAGCCCGACGCGGGGCTCGAACCCACGGACCGTGAGATCATGACCTGAGCCGAAGTCGGACGCTTAACCGACCCGGCCACCCAGGCGCCCCTCAATCTTCTTTTTACCGAATTGCAGACAGATGCAAATAGCCCGATTTTATCTCACTTAACAACAACAACAACAACAAAATGCTTTAGGTTCGTCCATTACTAACATCCTCGTGGTTTCCACGGAGAAAATAAAGTACCAACTGCCGCTGAGCTGTTGTAGCTGGTCTGTCCAATAGGTTTGCAAAGAATAAGCTCCCCAAGCCAGGTTCAATGCCGTTGATACAACACACCTTCACGAAGCACTCACACGTGGAAAGCTGTGCTAGCACGTGGGGTTGCCACGTGTGACACAGAAAGCACAACGCCCATCTCTACAGGGAGGGGGCCTGGGAACGGAGAGGCTCCCAGGTGTGCCCGATATAAAATCATTTTACTTTCTACCGCCCCCTGCTGGCAAAACCTGTAACTGACACAGAGCGTCACCTAATTGAATCGGATGGGGAGGCAAGCTGACAGCAACCAAAGTCCCAAATCAGGAAAAACATACTCCCAAGCAGAGTGAACGGGAAGAGTTTTCTAGGAGCAGAAATTACTGGGTCTAGGAACACAGATTCTCCTTGGTGAGAGGAAGGAGCTGTTCTGTGGAATAATAATAAGGACATCTGTCGGTTTCTATCATCCAATACAGTTTTTTTCCCTCATTAAAGTCACAGAGTTTGAGGGACTAGTGCTATCAGAAATCATCAATGATTCCGGCACATCCACCGAGGGAGTTTTCATGTAAAATTTCAGGTGCAGGGAAGTCTCCAGGTGAACACCAGGGATGCAGACAGAATCTCCAATTAAGGAATATATATCCACGAGTCATTGGATTGTTACATAATAATCCTTTCCCACAGAGCACTGTAATGAGAACCACCTAAGGGCTTAAAGGATCTGGTAATGAGTGCAATAATATGCAAATCAATGTAGCTGAACACATAATAAACAGATGGACAGTGAAAAACAAAATGTTAATTAAAAAGTAAATAAACATTAGATGTCTTTTAAAGCAAGTTCTCACATGAGAGTGTCCTAGAAAAAATGGAGAAGCACATTCTCCTGGGGTTTCCTGGGAGTCGGGGTGAGCAGAATAGACCAACCCCCAAAGCCCTTTCTGATTTTGATCCTACTTCTTGAAAAACTTTTTCTCCCTATTTGTAAGGCAAATAAAGGGAGAGCTGTTTTTTTCCTTCTGACGCTGAGAGTCCTGTACTTTACTGCCACCAGATGAATTAATGTGCACATTCGGCACGAGATACTGAACACCTGTGTGTCACAGGAAAAAACTGAGGGATGAGGCCCCCACCCCAGAAAAGAACGAGACAGGTGAGACCGCCTGTTGTACTAAACACTGGGAGGCAACTGGCAGAGACAGAGACAGTGATGGAGACAACAGTGGCCAGAGAAGGTGTCTCTGAGAGGCTTTCCCCACCACAGTGGAGAGAAGGTACAGTCTCACCTTCCCCCTTCCACACTTCCACCACATTTAAGGATCTGATGATACAGGGGCACCTGGGGGGCTCAGTCGGGTGAGCGTCCGACTTCGGCTCGGGTCATGATCTCACGGTCTGTGGGTTTGAGCCCCGCGTCGGACTCTGTGCTGACAGTTCGGAGCCTGGAGCCTGCTTCAGATTCTGTGTCTCCCTCTCTCTCTGCCCCTCTCCCACCTGTGCTCTGTCTCTCAAAAGCAAATAAACATTAAAAAAAAAAAAAGAGGATCTGATGATAGAAAATGAGGCACGGGCAGGGAGGTCTGCACAGGCAGTGCCAGAGGGGGTAAGCCTATTCCTTCAGCAGACATTCACTGAATCTGAGGACAGAGCTATGAACAAACCCCCTAGGTTGTCTCAGAGGACACGGAGACTGGAGTGGACAGGCTATGCTGTGAGTGGCATGTCAACTTGGGGTTGTGGGATCAAGCGGGGGTGGGGGGGGAGCCTGAGCAGCTGCAGGGGCTTGGAAAAGACTTCCTGATGGAAATGAATGAGACAGATGAAGGACCAGTAGGCTTTACTCAAGCAAAGTGAGCTGGGCTGGGCTGGGAATAAGGCACACAGTGTCCTCCAGGCCGAGAAGAGGCTTTGCAAAATGGGGGCCAGGGTGGGGGGGAGCAAAGAGCACTGCACGTCAAGAACAGCACGGAGGACTTGGATTATAAAGCACTGGGGGTGGGGATGGGGAAGGATGGTGGAGGCGCAGGGGTGAAGCCAAGAACGAGGGCTAGAGCATGGAGAACAGCCAGGCCAGGAGGTTGGACTTTATCCAGATGGCAACGCAGAGCCATTAAAAGTCAACTTGAGGAGGGTCATAGGATGAAAACTACGGATCTGCAAATGGGCAAAACTGAAAAATCAGCTGGGACCTTGACCTCTGTCAATCCCCAGTCCTTCACATTGACCTTCGGGTCAGTGGATGAGGAAAGCCCTACCATGTGTGTCAGAGAAGGGAGAAGGGGAGGCGAGGCAGAGATGGGGGGTGGAGACAGAGCAGGAGGGGGCTCCTTCCATTCCCTTAGGGTTTCTCACCACAAGGATCTCGGGAGCCCCACCCACCTCCCCCCATCATTCTGCTGCCTGTGGTCACTGGAGGCACCGGCCAGCAGGAGGGGTGGTAGTGGGGAGGTGAGGAGGGGATGTCACGGGGCTCCCGGTCAGGGTGCTGGGTGGCCTTCCCTTGCTCTCTAATATTAGAAGCCAGCTTCTGCCTTTGCAGTGTTTTCCCTCTTATTTGCATGTCAAACTAGAGAAAGCACATGTTTCTTTCCCTCTTCTACCATATGTTTGATGTTACCATCTGAGTGATATGCCTTAATATAGCACCACAGCCTCATAACGGGGAAGGAGCTGAGGATGCTTTACTGCTAATTCCTAACCATGTTCTCTAACAGACTGTTTCTTCCAAGAATAAAAAAGATGGCTAACATTTGCACGATTTTATGCAACTGACTTGGACCCCCCACCCCCAAAAAACGAGGGCACCTCTACATTAGCAAGTCTGGTACCAGCACCATGGGGATCTTCCCTGGACCTTCCATAGTATCAACATTTCTACCACCTACCACCGCACGCATCCCAGCCAAGGATGAGGCTAAGAAGGAAATCCTATGTCATACGTCCACGTGTTGTCACAAAAGAAAGACACAGATGCCATCGTCAACGGGCAGAAAGATACATGTAACGGGGAAGATACTTGCTGCCTCGCGTTACTTAAAAAAACCACCGCGTGACTTTTTAGAGGGGGAATTATTCTCAGCAGAGGTACATGGTCGTCACATTTTAGGGATACGGTTCCACATCGTCTTCCAAAAGAACGCATGGTTTTAATTTTTAGCCGTCTTTGCAGATGCCTGTTGTGTTGGCGCTCACGTTTATCGATTAGGAAAATCTGAGCACAAGGGAAACATGCCGAGCATTCTGAGAAAAATGTGAACAGTGCTCTTGTCTGTGTTGAAGACAGTGACTGCGGGGAGGCAAGATGCCAGAATCAGAATTGCAAGCTGAAAATCACCACGGAACAAGTGTGGGGGGGGGGGGGGGGGAGAAGGCCACGTCTTTGGAGGAGCTGAGTACAAATTCCCATCCCAACCTCTACTGGCTGGGTACCCTTCAGCAGGGTAACCCCTCTCAGCCTCTTTTCTCATCATAAAAATAGTGTGTATAATTTCCCCTTATAGGGGTGCCTGGGTGGCTCAGTCGGTTGAGCGTCCGACTTCGGCTCAGGTCATGATCTCGCGTTTCGTGGGTTCGAGCCCCGCATCGGGCTCTGTGCTGACAGCTCAGAGCCTGGAGTCTGCTTCCAATTCTGTGTCTCCCTCTCTTTCTGCCCCTCCCCTGCCGGTGCTCTGTCTCTGTCTCTCAAAAATAAATAAAAATGTTAATTAAAAAAAAGTCCCCTTAAAGGATTATGGCGACAATTAAATTAGACAACATATAAAATACCTGGTACCTAGGCTAAACAAAACATGCCTACTAGCAAAGAAGCTGTAGGAACATACTCCAAGGTCTTGAGCAAGATGGAAAGACTCTGCAGGTGATGAGTGAGAAGCAATGTGATGTATTTCATGCCACTGGGCTGTACACTTAAAAATGGCTAAGATGGTAAATTTTATGTATACTTTACCACACACACACACACACACACACACACACACACAAACCGTCCAAGGACAATTCAGAAAGTGTTTAAAATGTCTGGATGGAGGGGTGTCTGGGGGGCTCAGTCGGTTAAGCATCCAACTTCAGCTCAGGTCATGATATCACAGTTTGAAGGCTCGAGCCCCACATCAGGCTCTGCGTTGACAGCTCAGAGCCTGGAGCCTGCTTTGGATTGTGTGTCTCCCTCTCCCTGCCCCTCCCCTACTCTCTCTATCTGTGTCTGTCTCTCAAAAATAAACATTTAAAAAATAATAAAATAAACAAAGAAATACAATGTCTGGATGGAGAAACTCACAGTAATCGAGGGAGAGATTTCTTCCACTTTAAATAGCTTGGTTTTCTTGCCAGCCTAGTAGGCTACTTATCATTAGTGAAATATGCATTCTAAATAGTGAATTGGAGGGCATCAGGGCGGAGCCCTGATGCAGTAGGATTAGTGCCATCGTGAGAGGACACACAAGACAGCCCTCTGTCTTGGCCACATGTGGACCCTAGAAGGTGGCCATCTGCAAGCTGAGAAGAGAGCCCTCGCCAGAAACCGAACCGGCTGGCAACTTGATCAGGGACTTCCAGCCTCCAGAACTGTGAGAAATAAATTTCTGTTCTAAAAATAAATAAATAAATATAAAAATAAAAAATTAAATAGCATATCCGCACTCATAAAGTGCTCAACGGAGCGTCACTTAACTATAAGATGAAAATGCTGGGTTTTATCAGGAATCACCCATTGTAAGAAAGAAGGAAGAAAAGAATTGTGATGAGATAAAAGCCTTAGTTAGACCGATCTTTGCTCTGGCTCTGAACTTCGGTTTAACATTTAAAAATAAAACCAGTTGCTGCCGCCTCATTTCTACGGACTGTGGACATTTGCAGCGCCGGGTACCAACAGACCTGAAATGCAGATGGGCCTCTTCCGGCCCCGGGAAGGTCCCCTGGGCCCTCCTGCCTTTGAGAGGTATCTACCCCTGCACCCACCCCCAGACTGGAGCTCCTGAGGGCAGGACCTCCTCCCCATCCCTCCGCGGGACACCATGGGCTCGGAGGGCGCTCGGGAAACGACTGGTGAGTGAAGACGTCACATTTACTCTAAATGGTTAAGTCTGAACAGTTTTGCACTCAGATGTTTCAGTGATTATATTTATTAAACCAACAGAGGGGGGAAAGGGGGGAAGCATCTGTGGGCTGGACATCACAGGAGATGGCACTTGTCCGTGCGGCTGTCCCCACGAGCAGATGGTGCTGGGACATCGGGCTCTCGGTGCACGGTCCACAGAGGAGCCTCCCAGCCCCCAAGCCCTCGTCCTCCACCACTGACCCCCACAGCATCCTCTCATAGCCTTCACAGCACACATCAACTTCTGAAATTATATGGTATATTGTTACCTCTCCCCCCCCATGTGACCCCCATCAAAATGAAGACTGTCTTAGTTACTGTTGTATCTTATCTCCTTAGCTCTGTACTGGCACATGTGGAATGAATGAATGAATGAATGAATGAACGAACGGAGGATTGACCAGACCAAATCCTCATCTCCTCTTTACGCTGTCACCCACGCCCCACTGAACATGGCCACCAAAATGACCTCCAAATGCCTGGCTCATGCTATGAGGCCCCCTTCCTCCCCTGGGAACCCTGACACATTGCCTCTCAGTGGCAGGGAAGGTGACAGGGAACGGGCTGGTACAGAGAACAGCTGCCCCAGACTCTAGGTGCAAGCATGTGGCACATCGGCATCACAGAAAAGTCTAGAATCGTGCTGACACTCAGTGGGGAAGGCAGCTCAGGCAGTCCCAGAGGCCCGGGCAGAGTGTCTCCTGATCAAACGTACACAGAAGGAAACACAGAAGGAAAAGGATGTGCCGTGCCAGCTGGACAGGGGACAAGAGTTCCTTGGTCCCTCATGCTACTCAGTTATGTGATGAGCCTCAAAACCTTCCATCCCGTGTCTATCCCTGTAGAACCATGCCTGAAGGACAATGGGTGGGATGACAGGCTGGCCATGTGGGGGCTATCTGATGGCTGAAAACAGCTGCCAGAGGGACCCTTGGAGGCCTCTGTTTGGAGGTGTCTCCTGACAAAGCAGATGGTGGGTTCTGCGGTTATGTTTTATTTATTTTTTTCTTTTCCAAATGAATCACTGCACATTCTACGCTGTGCGGCATGAGAATAAGGTGCCTGGGAGAAAGGAGTAGGTGCTTACCTACGAGAACCTGCCAAAGAACTGGTCGAGCCCCACAGAAAACAATTGTTTTTAACCATGATGAGGTTGAAAGTCATTCCCGAAGAAACAAAACAAAAAGCTCCTCTGAGCGGATACAGCGCAAGCGAAGGCCCTCGGCAGGAGGCTGGCTCAGCCCATAGTCACGGCACCCCTGTGAGGCCGGAGGTCCGGGATCTTCTGTCCCAGGGCAGGTGGTGCCAAACCTGAAAATTCTTCTTTCCGTGTGAACATCAAACTTACCGGATCACAGCCTCAGACAGTCCAGCAATTGCAAAAGGTCAGAGCGTCACTGGGCCTCCCCTTTCCAGAAGAATGGCTCGGTGATTTCTGTGGGACCAAGTTTCTACAACAGCCCTTGAGTGGGCCGCTTAATGATGCTCATTGCTATGAAGCCCATTATGCCTGATTGCTCCACAGTGTTACACTTGAAGTTGACCTTCTCCAATATAATCTTGTGTGGAGATGGAAGTCACTGGCCAGAAACCTCAGTTATTTGAAGATCACTGTTGCCACTCTTGCTTCTCAGGGGCAAAAATGACAAACTCTTCCATTCCATTCACCTCTTCCCGTAAGACCAACAATACACTCTGTTGTCTACTTTCCTGTTGCCCCCTGGCATCTCTCCCAATCCCCCGCTTTCTCTCCCAGAATTGAACATGCCACTCTAGGGAGAGAACCAAAAGAAGAAAAAAGGAGTGGCTTCTCAGATCCTAGCACACACATCACGGCCTATCTCCCTATCGGAGCGGCTCACAACCCATGCACTGCAGGTCAGCCTCGTGGGGCCTCACGATGGGGCCTACAAACCGATGCTCCCCCTTCTAGGCCAGGCTTGAGACAGCAAACAGCGACAAGTCTCACGGGCCATTGGAAGTTCTGGGTTCCAGCCTCTGAACTTCTCAGACCCCAATTTCCTTCATCTCTACAATGGGAATAACTACCTCTGACGGACTTATTTCAGGTTGCTGTGAGGTTCAAATACACGTGGAGACCGTTACATCGGGTGCTAGCCTACAGTAGTGTCCCACGCAATTAGGATACGATCCATTCTCCCTGGGATGGCCCACAAAGCCCAACCAGCCCGGTCCCACGAGCCTTTCGGACCACTCAACCTCATTGTGCATCAGCCATGAACAGGGCTCTTCCTGTTGTCCGCTAACCTCCAAGGATACAGCACCCCCCCCACCCACGTGAGGCTTTCACACTCCTATTTCCCCCTGAATCCGCATCCCCACATTCTTAGCTGGCTTCTCACACTTAGCGATTCTGCTCAAAAACATGACATTCTCTGATCCCCTACCCAAAACAGTCACATGGGAAATGGGGAAGGGACTGGGGCCAGGTACTTTCTGGAGGGAGGTGAATCTTAAGCTACAACATCTGCAAATCTCAGAGAAGCCTGAAATAGAGTTTGGTGTGGCCTTAATCAAATAGAGACCTCAACCATCAACCAGGGGGCAGGGGCATCATTCAGGCCAGAGACGGATCAGTTCCGCTACACTGGTGACCACCAACATGAAGGGTTCTTTCATTTACTCATTCGTTCAACAAATATTTCCTGAGAACCTCCTGCATGTGGGGATAGAGACGGAGACTTTCTGCTCTCAAGGCGCTTGTATCCTACTGGATAAAACTCTCAGAGAATGGCAAATGCATAACCTCAAGCAGCTCTATGCCATCATATCCGTTTGTCTCCTTCCTACCCCATGATCTGAACTGTTCCCCGTTGTGAACAATGATGGACAATGTCTTGATTTTTTTTTTTACCACATTCAATAGAACAAAACCCGTTTTACTAAGATTCACCACCGCCCTTCAAATACCGACTCTCAAAACTCCTTTACTGACAAATATTTTGCACGTGTAAAAATTGCTGTGAGATCAGCAAGAGAGAACTTCAAGGGGTCTGTGCTGACCTCTGGAGATTTAAATCATGACACACTTTCAAAATAAAGTCTTTTTTTAAAGTTCATTTATTATTTTGAGAGAGAGAGAGAGAGAGAATGTGAGCAGGGGACGGGCAGAGAGAGAGGAGGGACAGAGAATCCCAAGTAAGCTCTGCACTGCCAGAGCAGACCCCGACACAGGGCTCAATCCCACGAACCAGGAGGTCATGACCTGAGCTGAAATCAAGAGTCGGATGCTTGGCCGACTGAGCCACCCAGGCGCCCCTGAAAATAAAGTCCTGAATGCAACCTCAGAACAATTCCTCTTGCGTCACAAGATAATGAACCATCAAGTACCAAGAAGAATCCTAAGAGTACAAGGCATAGTTTCAGCTCTTAGGGAATGTTCACTTGAAGGCGAGACATGCCGCAGGGGCTGCTTTATCCCCAGTGGTGCATCTTCTTGGTCCCCCTGCTTCTTCATCCACCCGTCCTCACGTGTAAACTCGGAAGGCTCTACCAACTCTCACCCTAAAGACAGCAGTTACAAAGTGCCATAGACTGTGCTATGCGGGAAGTTGGTGCTACGGGGTCTCAAAGAAGGGAGATTTGGAGGAAGCTTAGGTCATGAGGGAAAGCTCACCGGCAAGACGAAGAAAGTTGATCTCGCCGGGCAGAACGTACACAAGGAAAGAAGAGAAGCAGGGTCCTAGCCATGGTCACGGTGGGGGGTGTTCATGAGGAAAAGCAAGACAGAAGGTCCAGAGGTACGCTTGCCAGTGAGGAAAAGATGTGGGGAAGAAAAAGGGGTGTGACAGTGATGGAACGGAAAGCCAGGGGATAAATGGCTCCAAGTACCAAGGTGAGGAATCTGGGCTTTGTTGTTCAAATCCTGTATCCTTAGGGTTGGAAAGGACTTCAGAGATCATTTGTCCGAAAGATACCCAAAAGCAAGATAAAAGCCCACTTTTGGGAGCTGTCCTGGGGTCCCTGCGAGCTCACTGTCTAAGGAGCAGGTAATCGGTACACAGTGAAACAGTCCTGCCTCTGTGTCCCCTTGCTCTGGGATGGGATGTGTCCCCAACCATCCAAGCTAGGGAGCCCCTAACAGGGTCATGGGCACCCACCTCCTCCTGTACCTGGGGTCCCTCACTTTAGATGACACTCCCAACCAACACTGGTACGAGCCCCAGAGAAATGGAACATCACAACAAAACCAGGAACCCGAATATTTCCCCAAACAACACCTCAGATATCGTTAAGAGTCATCGTTTGGCACTTTTCTGCAAGATACTGTGGAGGTTGAAACAAAACCAGAGGTAGAGAATATGTCCCCATCTGTAATGACAATAATCAAGATCTTCCCACACAATGAGCTCTTTACTTAACAGCCACACAGAAGGCCTCTAACTTCTCTCCGTGTGATGTTCTGACAGCCTCAACGTGGGAACAGCACACAAGAGTTCTGGAAGAAGGGACAAGCCGTTAGCTCTGTTTCTTTACTGGTTTTACTTCATATATAAATATGTTTATTGTCATCTTGGGCTTTCAATGCCTTGGAACAAGATGTTTCCACGACATCAAGTGGAGTGCAAAGTTTATTGCATAAAGTTACGGTTTTTGAAATCGCAATAAAATAAATCCCCTGGTAAATTAAGTGGAAAGGCAGTATTTGTTGTGTGCTTTCTTTGTTTTAACTAACAAATGAGAACTCAGCATCTAATAAAAATATCCCCTTTTGAGTGCAGACCACTAACGCTCTGTTGTTTTATTTTTGTTCTATAGATCCAGAGCAAATGAATTATTGTGAGGCCAAGAAAGTCTACTGGACCCTTGAATATGTTGTGGAACATTTTACCTCTTCCAAGGTTCTGCACATTTCAGAGCAACATCCTAACCCCAGGGAGCTCAAATGGGGGGAATACATCAGAACCAAGTAGAGAGAGCTTTTATTAATGCAAATTCCAGGACCCCACCCCAGACTTAATGAGGCAGGATCTCTGAAGGGGGGCCCACGGGTTTTCCTCAGTGACACCTACAGTTCAGAAGTATTGCTCAAGACAAAGAAGTTATTTTCTAACTGTGAATTTTAGCCTTTAATGCGCTCTATGAAGAAAATGCAAAATATGGAAACATCCTAGTATTCCTGGAAAGAAACCAGCATAGGTTTTTGGATGTGAAGCTCTCATTTCTTAACAGAAAGGCTCCATCGGTTCACCCCAAAGGAGAAGAAAGGGCCCAGACTCTCGGAGAGAAGGCAGAGGACTGGGACAGTAAGGGGCTTTCCACAAGGGTCTAGAAGAGTCTACACTAGTTAAACTGTGCTCATTTCTTCCAACGCAAGTGGCTCAGGGCTGTGCCTCCACTAATTCTGTAACAGCAGGTGGTGAGGCCAGTCCTCAGCACGCCCTGAATAATCCGCTGCACATGCCGTGAATCAAAAACGCAAGAGGAGCCTCAAGCTATTGGAGCCCAAACCCTGGTGATAAATGTTGCGGGACAGACGAGGGGCAAGCAAGGGCTGCGATTAAGGCTGTTTCCTGGACGTGAGGCAGGATAAAGTACACTGGAGACTAATTCTGAAGGGCTCTGAAGGGCGGAGCAAAGGGTCTGAACACCTCCCAATTAACAAGCATGCAGCTACCAAGGGGTTTTGCCTGCACAGAGGCTGATGTCAAGCGGCAGGGCAGTCGTGAGGGGCACGGACTCTGGAGCCAGGCTGCCCGGAAGTGAATCCCAGCTCTACAAATGCCAGCTGTGGGCTCTCGGGCAAGTGGCTCACCCTCTCTGTGCCTGGCCTTCCCACCTACAACATGGGGATAATAGGAGTACCTACCCCCTCGGGCTGCTCTGATGACCAACTGAGCTTGTATATGTGAAGAATCTGGAACATAGTAACAAAGGGGAAGCTGAGTCTGTTTAATGGCATTCAGCTTGTTCCACCGATTGATACATCAACTCATGTTATCCTGATTACACTATCCAGGAGAAGCCTCTCAGGGGGCGGTGATGATCTTGTGATGTGACACGGAGGGAAAGGATGTGATGGCGGCACTGGCCGAGAGAATATGTCGCGTATGAAGGGGAAGAGCTCAGCTGTGCATCCAGAGGCCTGGGTTTGAATCCCAGCTGGGGGCGGGGGGCGGGGGGGGGGGGGTGTGTGGCTCTGGGCTTTACTTAACCTCTCTCTGTTCTGCTTCCCTCCACCGTCAAAACGGGGGCACTCTCAGCATGACGCCATGTTGCCAGGAGGATCAAATGCATGAGCCGTACAATATAAGGTTATGTAACACAATAAAATTATATAATAATAACACAATACATATTGTTGTCCATATCACAGCAATGTCAAGTGCTCAGAGGGGTTTCTGGCCAGGAGTGAACAGTCAGCACCACTGAGGTCCTTGTTACACTGATAATGGAAGTCAGGTGTTCCTGTGGTTTTTAAAAAGTCACAGAGGCGCCCGGTGTGGTTCGGTCAGTTAAGCGTCCTACTCAATCTCTGCTCATGTCATGATCTCCCGGTTCGTGAGTTCGAGCCCCACGTCGCACTTGGCTGTTAGTGCAGAGCCTGCTTGGGGACCTCTTCTCTCCCTCTCTCTGTCCCTTCCCAGTTTGCACTCTCTCTGTCTCTCTCTCAAAATAAATAAATACACTTAAAGAAAAAAAAAAAGTAAAAAGTCACAGAGGGAGAGGGACGCCTGAGTGGCTCAGTCGGTTAAGTGCCTGACTTCAGCTCAGGTCATGATCTCACGGTTCATGGGTTCGAGCCCCATGTCGGGCTCTGTGCTGACAGCTCTGAGCCTGCTTAGGATTCTCTCTCCCTCTCTCTCTCTCTCTTCCCCTCCCCAATTTGTGCGTTCTCTCTCTCTCAAAATAAATAAACTTAAAAAAAAAAGTCGCAGAGGGTGAGAGGGAGCTAGCTACCTGTGTTATTTACTAACCCCCCTCACTCAAGAAATGCTGTAGGTGCTAGTGACCCTGTGGTGAGTCAAGGGCAGCCTGGCTTCACCACTTGTGTCTCCCCACTGAGCACAGCAGGAAGGGCATCACTGAGCTGGGGAAGAGTCATGGGGAGGATGGCCCAGGGCCCCAAGCTAGCACATGGCTTTACTGTCACAGACATCACCTGGCACCCTCCCTCCCACCTGCTGCAGAAGACAGGCTGTCCTCACTGCTCTGGGGAGGACCCGTTCACCTCTGGCGAAGCTGGGCCGCCCGTGGCCAGGATGTCAGAGAGCTCTGTGCTGCACCTAGAACCCAGTTCTGACGCTCAGCCCTCCTGCACCTCTGCCCGCTGCAGGCTAAGGCCTACTTGGGATTCTCTCTCCCACCCTCTCTCTCTGCCCCTGTCCCCTGCTCTCTAAAATTAATCATCATCATAATTGTCATCATCATCCAGCAGTATGTATCAAAACTTACTATTGAAAAAATAAAAAGTAATCTTCTAATCACAAATACACTGCTTAAAATCATACAGCATGCTCCGCCCTCCCGGGACCCTAATTTTCTCACTTGGAAAATGAAAGGGTCTCCAGTGCTGGTGGGAGTATAAAGTGCAACCAACTTTTAGAAAATGAATCTGACGATGTCTATTCACATGCAAGACATACACACCTTGGATCCTATAATCCCATGCAGGAAAATCTTTCTGGAAATAAAAGAGCCCAGTAAGAAAGGACAGGAGTAAGAATGCAGGAGGATGTTTATCCAAGTGTTATGTGGAGAGGCTAAAACAAAAATAAAAATCAGAAGCCAACCTGAAAGTCCATCCACAAGGAAATGGTTGAATAACTGATGGTATGTTCGTTTGCAGTACACGATGCGGATCTTATTAAGGAAGATGAGTTGGGGGCTTTCATTAGGCGCAGCAAAAAGACAGAGGAGAGGAAGAAATTACCTATTGAGACAGGTCAACAAAACCGAGGCAGCAGAAGCAGATGGTCAAGTTGCAACTGATTTGACAGACCAGCAGACCCAAACCTAAGCCCAAGGCTGGGACGGGGAGGGAGGCGTGGAAAATTAACACAATCGGGGCTGGTTTGCAACCCTGAACCCCAGAAGGCTCAGGAATTGAAGGCGCCGGGTGCCTCGAAAGGTTGGTTTAAAACCAAGGGGATGGATCCGTCTTCAGAAGGACCATATAGACCCCCGGACTGTCTCCCTTGAGCAAGCCCAGGAGGTAAAGCCGAAGGTTCGCTCTCCAGAGAGGCTGACGAGGCAGACTCGGATGTGGCTGAGGGGACACCGAGAAGACAGGAGACTGAATAAAAGTCCCAGCCTCACTCAGCTCCCAGACGCTGGGAGCCAACCTCCATCTCCGCCAAACAAAGACACGGGATGTGTATAGCAGCTTCGTTCATAACTGCCCAAACCAGAGAGCAACGAAGGTGTCCTTGAGCAGATGAATGGATAAGCCAACTGTGGTACATCCAGACAGTAGAATGTCATTCAGCACTAACAAGAAATGAGCCATCAAACCACAGAAAAGTCATGGAGAAGGCTTAGCTGCATATTGCTACGTGCAGGAAGGCAATCTGCAGAGCCTGCATGCTGTGTGATTCCAACTATATGATGTTCTGGAAAAGGCAAAACTATTCTGGCAATAAAAAGATCAGTGATAGGGGATGGGTGGGGAAAGAGAGGAAGGGGGAGGAAGAGAGAACTAGAGATGGAGGACAGGGGACTTTTAAGGCTGTGAAACTATTCTCTGTGATATTGTAACAGCGGATACAAGTCATTACACATTTATTAAAAATCCATAAAATACAACAGGAAGCGTTACCCCTAATGTAAACTATAGACTTTGGCTAATAATAATGTATCAATATTGACTTATCAATTGTAACAAACGTATCACACTAATGCAAGACATTAAAAATAAGAGATACTGTCACCTGAAATTAATGTAACATTGTATGTCGACGTTAAAAATAAGAGATACTGTCACCTGAAATTAATGTAACATTGTGTGTCAACTATACTCAAATAAAAATTTATTTTATTTTTCTAAATTTTTTTTTAATGCTTATTTATTTTTGAGACAGAGAGAGACAGAGCATGAACGGGGGAGGGTCAGAGAGAGGGAGACACAGAATCCGAAACAGGCTCCAGGCTCCGAGCTGTCAGCACAGAGCCCGACGCAGGGCTCGAACTCACAGAGTGCGAGATAGTGACCTGAGCTGAAGTCGGCTGCTCAACCGACTGAGCCACCCAGGCGCCCCAAAATTTATTTTTAAAAAAATGGGGGGGGGTGCTGGGTGGTTCAGTCAGTGAAGCGTCTGACTTTAGCTCAGGTCATGATCTCACGGGTTCATCGGTTGGAGCCCCGCTTTGGGCTCTCTGCTGTCAGTAGAGCCCACTTCAGATCCTCTGTCCCTCTCTCTCTCTGTCCCCGGTCTCCAAAATAAACATTTAGAAAAATAGAGTAAACCGAGGGTGAGGGTTTACGAAACTCTGTACTTTGCACTCAATTTTTCTGAAAACCAGTAACTGCTGAAACAAATAGTCTATGGATTTTTTTTTAACTCACAATGAGTCATGACTACATATGCACTAAAAGAGCTAAAATTAAAAATACAGACAGCACCAAATATTGATGAACAACTAGACTTCCCTTAGCTACTGGAGGCAATGAAAATGGTTCAACCACTTTGGAAAACAAACACACAACCTACCAAGTTACCCAGTTTTGCCCCTCCGAACGATTTGCCCCAGAGATGTGAAAACACATCTACACAGAGACTTGAATACAAATGTTCTATAACAGCTTTAACATAAAAGCCCCAAACTGGAAAGAACCAAACGTTCATTGACAAGTGAACAGATAAACACCCTATGGTATGTTTATACAGTGGAACACTAGCCAGCAGAAAAGAACAAATACAGTAGCATGTAATTCAGTATCATTAACATTATACTGAAGGAAAGACACCAAACAAAAAAAGCACACGCTGTTCTAGAATAGGCAAAAATAATTTATAGTGGGGGTGCCTGGCTAACTCAGCTGGTAGAGCATGTGATCTTGGGGTCATGAGTTCGAGCCCCGTGCTGGGCACAGAGCCTACTTAAAAAAAATAATAATACTTTATAGTGAAAACAAAATCAAGACAAAAAACCCCCTGAGATCAATGGGTGCCTGAGACAGAAGGATTAACTGGGAAGGGACACAGCACTTTTTTTTTTGAGGCTATGGAAATATTCTATATTTTGATGGGGCTGGTGATTATCTGGATGTATACAATAGTCAAAAGCTCACAGAACCATATGCTTTATATGGATGCATTTTATTGTACATAAATTAAACTCCAATAGAGTTCATTAAAATGAGAAAGATAAACAAGGTAATTATTAAGTCCACAGGAAAGAAACAAAAAACAAACCACAAGAAAGAAAATGTAATCCTAATGTACCTCTATGATTTTGTTGTACTATTTATGTAGTCACATAATGTAAACACTAATCTTAGATTTAATCATTTAAGACGTGTGTGTGTGTGTGTGTGTGTGAGAGAGAGAGAGAGAGAGAGAGAGAGAGAGCGCATATCTGTATTTGTGTGGTTAGATAAAAAAGCTAAATCCTGTTCTAAAACGGATGAGTCAAGGAAAAATAGTAGAAACATGTTGCTTAGAAATTTGGGGATAAATACCGGAAGAAACAGTTTAAAGAGTTCAAAGTGTGTTTCTCTGGGGACAGAGAATCCAAGAGAAGGGGACACTGGGACAAAGGGTTGCTATTACTCATTTTTAGTCTATTGTTACTATCGATTTTCAAAACTATGTACAAGTGTCTTGCTTTGACAGAAGTAAAGTTAAATTTTAAAATAATGCAGGGGTGCCTGGGTGTTTCAGTCAGTTAAGCATCTGACTTTGGCTCAGGTCATGATCTAGAGGTGCATGAGTTCGAGCCCCACATTGGGCTCTGTGCTGACACCTCAGAGCCTGGAGCCTGCTTCAGATCCCGTGTCTCCCTCTCTCTCTCTCTCTGCCCCTCACTCACTCACACTCTTTTTCTCTCAAAAATAAAATAAATATTTTTTAAAAATGTTTAATAACGTAGAGGCCCACAAGAATGTTCGTGACATACTGTGAAATGCAGAAAGCTGATTTTGGTGTAAACAGGAGAATGACACAGCTTTCACTTAAAAACAAAAACTAACAACAGAGGTAGATGAATTTAGGCGTATAAAGAAAAGAATGGTGAACAACAAAATGTTAACATTAGCTACCTCAGAGGGAAGAAATTAAAGATTACAGAGGCAGTGTGGTAGATTATTAACTTTTTCCATATACACTTCTGCATTACCCGATGTGTTATAATAAATGTATGTTAGTTTTCCTATCAAAAACTCAACAACAGCAGCAAAGCTTGAATAAAAAGGATTGAACTGGCTGATCTCTAAGAGTCATACAGGTGTAATTTGATAAAAATATGGGACCCCAGCCTAATCTCTACTAAAAGTCCAGACTTACTGTAATGTGACTTTTATCCCAGACAGGTCCACGTGTAATCTTAGCAAATCGTTTAAAGCCTCCAGTGAATCCACAGATGGCTTCTACTATACTCTGACATACCAAATCCGAGCAATTGGAAAGCCAGCCCGTCACAGATTTCCAGGAGGCGTCAGACAGTTGAAGCAGAGCGTGTGTCTGCACACAGGGAGTTCTGGGTGAGGGGAAGGAAGGTTCTGGCAACCAAGGTCATGCGTCCATGGAGGCATAGTCCTGGATACTTTACCTGATATGCCATTTAATTCTCACAACAACCATCAAAGGAGCATGATGAAGAAATTAAGGCTTAGGGGGTTCCAGATAAATGGGAAGAAACCACGTGTCACTCTCACCTCTCAGCAGAATTCACGACCAGCTGAACGAGCCTCACCTGGACCAGGAGATTTGTTTTCCCTTTTCTTTTTTTTTTTTTTTTTTAATGTTTTACTTACTTTTGAGAGACAGAAAGAGAGAGAAGGAGAGAACACGTAGGGGAGGGGCAGAAAGAGAGAGAGACAGAATGTGAAGCAGGTTCCAGGCTCTGAGCTATGAGCACAGAGCCCAATGCGGGGCTCGAACTCGTGAACTGCAAGATCATGACCTGAGCCGAAGTCAGATGCTTAACCAACTGAGCCACCCAGGCACCTGGAGATTTGTTTCTCTAAGTGAGACAGGACCCCCTGTATAAAAGGAAGGGAGGAAGGGGGGAAGCACATTTTGGTTACTGCCATCTTTTTTTTTTTTAATTTATTTTTTTAATGTTTATTTATTGTTGAGAGAGCGAGAGAGCGTGAGGGAGGGAGGGGCAGAGAGACAGGGGGACAGATGATCCGAAGCAGGCTCCAGGCTCTGCGCTGACAGCAGTGAGCCCAATGTTGGGCTCGAACTCAGGAACCTCGAGATCATGACCTGAGCCGAAGTCAGATGCTTAACCCACTGAGCCACCCAGGCACCCCGGCTACTACTCATCTTGAGTTTGTCATCTCTAAAGCAAGGAACATTCCAGCCTAATGGGAGCACCCTGATGTCCCCACACAGCCCTCACTGCTGTGGGCCAGGTTCTTTCCTACTTTTCAAACACAACTCACTCCTTCCTCCCTACTACTCAGGCTATTTCAGGAAGAAAAATGGACTTTGGCCTTACTTCTCAAAACCCGTTTTCCGACCAACTCAAATACCTCCCTGACCAGTGCAGCCATGCTTCTCTCCTTTCCCTAGAGCAAACTGGTGAGGCACAAGGGCCCAGGTGCCAAACTGATAGGTTTTGAAATCCAGCTGTCCACCTCCGCCCCCACCCAACCCTTGCAGGAGGAAGGAGTAGACCTATTTTTCCTATTCTTCTGCTAAGTACAAGTGAAAACCCTGGGCATTAGATATGAAACAAACATAAAAAGATGCTGCTGGGTGGAGGGAAAAAGGCAGACTGGCTAGTCACCTCAGGATCTGAGGCACAACATGGTGGTGACCTCCCTGGGTTTTCTCTGTGCTTCATATATCCCAGATTCAGAACTGGGAAAAGTGGCAACCCAGAAACATCAATGGGTACAGACTGAAAAAGCCCAACAAAGCCCGCTTTCTCTCTAGCCAAAGGACTAGGCTGGCAGCAAGCTAGCAAGACAAAACTTTTAGACAATAACCACTTGACAACAGCTAAATAGCACAGAAAAAACATGTGGCCCATCATCGCCCATACCAGCAAAGGCCAAGTAGGGAACCTAGACTTCTAACCTTGTGAGGCTATACCAAGGTGCCTCACCCACTGGCTAGTAATAAGGGCTGCTCCCATCCCCTGCCCCTATCTTCCATGCAGTGTCAGTGGAAACCATACAGATAGGCTAAACTTTCCCCCTTACCCAGCAGTAATGGTAGCCACCCTCCCAGTAAGGAAACCTAGTGGTGAACTGGGACCTCTATCTACCTCCACCTGGCAGTAATCAGGTAGCACCCACCCCCTGCACCTGCTAAAGTAGTGCCAGAAAAGCCATCTAAAATAGAAGGTTTTAATAGTATCTAAAGCCTCATAAGACAATACAAAACTGTCCAGGAATCACCAAAAAAACAACTTTTAGGACTAAAAAATGAGTTCAGCAAGATCTCAGGATGCAAGAAAAACTTGCAAAAGTCAATTGTACTAGCAGTGAACACATGGACACCAGTTGAAAATACAATATCATCTACAACCCCTCAGAAAAAAAATACTGAGGTAACAATCCAACAAAACATGGGGAGGACTGGTATAATGAAAAGGACACAGTTCTGACTAAAGAAATGGAGAGACATACCATGTTCATGGAATAGCAAATTCAACATGGCAAAGATGTCAATTCTCCCCAGATCAATATACCAAATTAACACAGTGCCTATCAAAATCACAGCAGGATTTCTGTCAATGTAAACAAGATTATTCTAATATTTACACGTAAAACAGCCAAAAAAAAAAAAAAACCCTAGGATACAGCTAAATAGTAATTTTGAAAAAGGAGGATTTCTCAAGAGAAGTGGGAGGAATAATACGACTTGAAAGACTTACTATCTAGCTACACTATCAAAACAGTGTGGTACTAACAGGGCAGTAGACACACAGCCCAATGAAACAGAACAGAGAATGCTGAAATAAACCCACCTATATATACCCAATTGATTTTTGGTAAAGGTGCAAAAGAAATTCAGTGAAGAAAGCCTTTTTAACACATAGTGCTGGGGCAAATGGAGCAAAAGGCAAAAGAAGAAAATATGGAAGCAATAGGCAAGAACAGCAAAAACCATGACCAAAGTCTCAGGCCTTATAACAAAAATGAACCCAAAATGGATCATGAGGTTACATGTAAAAGTTAAAAGTATAAAACTTTTAGAAAAAAAAAAGGTAAAATAAAATTTTTAGGATTTAAGTGTAGGCAAGGAGTTTTTAGATTGGACACCAAAAGCATGACAGATTTACTATATATATATTATATATATACTATGTATATATTAGACTTTATTAAAATTAAAAACTTTTGCTTTGTAAAAAAAACCTTGTTAGGAGGAAGAATGACAAGCTACAGAGCGGAAAGACTATCTGTGAACCACATACCCAACAAAGGGCTGTCCACCCCCTCAGTCCTATATACTATATACAGTGTATATATATATATACACTCACAATATACACACAGTATATACTATATATATACAGTATATATACTCAGGCTATATACTGTCATATACTCAGAGTGTATAAAGACCTTTCAAACTCGACACTAAAAAAGCAACCAATCCAAATAGAACATGGGCACGAAGAAACACCTCATCAAAGAAGATAAATAGATGGCAAAAATACACATGACAAGATGTTCAACGGTACTGGTTATGAGAGAAATACAAATTGAAACTATAAGAGACCACTGCACACCTATCAGGATGGTTAAAATAAAAAATAGTAACATCACCGAATGCTGGTAACCCAAAGGAGGTGGATCCCTCGCTCACTGCTAGTGGGAATGCAAAATGGTACAGCTACGCTGGGAAAACAGTTTGGCAATTTCTTAAAAACCAAACATGTAACCACTATATAACCCAGCAGTTGAACTTGTGGGCATTTATCCCAGAGAAATAAAAAATTATGTTCACTCAAAAACCTGTACACTGAAGTTTATAAGCAGTTTTATTTTTAATAGTCTAAAAAATGGAAACAACCCAGATGTCCTTCAGGTGGTAGGTGGCATAAACAGACTATGGCCCACCTACTCCATGTAGTACTTTTCAGCAATAACATGGAATGAACTACTGATACGTGTGACAACCCGGAAGAACCTCCAGAGAAGATTAAATGACAAAGAAAATCCCAAAAGTTTATATATGCAGGCATAACATTATGATGCTAATTTATGTACATCTATACATGTTAATTACACATATAATTTCATAACATTCTTGAAAAAGTAAAACTATAAAAATGGAGAACAGATTACAGGTTGCCAGGAGTTAAGGAGAGAGAGGAAACAGAGAGAAGTAGGTATGTTACAAAAGGGTACCATAAGGGATGCTGGAACCTTCTGTAGCTTGTCCGTAGCCATGTCAATATCCTGGTTGTGACACTGTAGTACAGTTTTGCAAGATGTTACCACTGGCAGAAACTGGACAAAAAGTTTCATAGGATCACTTCGTATTATTTTTTTGCAATTGCATATGAATCTATAATCGTCTCAAAATAAAATGTTTGAGGTTTATTTTTTTTTTACAAATCTAGCTGTGTGCATTTGGTCAAGTTATTCTAGGCCTTTCTATGCTTTTTTTCCTCGGGAGTAAAACAGAGGTGATAGAAATAACACCAGCCTCATGAAATTATTGTGATTTGTAAAAGTTCCCTAGACATTAAATATTTAAACAGAGCTTAGCAGATATTACTCAAAAAATACGAAACACTATCATTTAATCAATAATTCACAAGTATTTATTGACCACCTGCTATATGCCAAGACTCAATAATTTCTTTAAAAATGGGGATCTTCGGGCACCTCAGTTAAGTGTCCAACTTCGGCTCAGCTCATGATCTCATGGTTTGTGAGTTCCAGAACCGTGCTGGGCTCTGTGCTGACAGCTCAGAGCCTGGAGCCTGCTTCGGAGTCTGTGTCTCCCTCTCTTTTGGCCCCTCTCCTGCTTGCACTCTGTCTCTTTCTCTCTCTCTCTCTCAAAAATAAATAACATTTTAAAAATAATTAAAAATAATAAAAATGGGCATCTCATCTTGACAGGTAGTGCTACACAGCAGTGAAAGCATAGGCTTTGGCATAAGCAAGCGACCTGGATTTAGAACCCCAGCACTATCATCACTCTTGCTGTGCATCCTTGGGCCATTTACTTAACCACGCTGAACTGCTTTTTCTTTAACAGTAAGATGGAGTGAATAACACACACTCATAAGGTTATGAGGACTGACATGATGCATGTAAATGCCTGCCACATTGCAAATCATCAATAAATGGTAACTATTTGCATGATGACTCATAGAGTCTCTTTACTGTTACTTTCTTCTCGCATGCATTTTAAGGTTGAGAATATATCCCTGTTTTTTTGTCATGCATCCCTCCTGACACCTAGGATAATGTGATACACACATAAAGTGCTCAATAAGTACTTATTTAAAAAAATAGAATAAACATTGAAAATTATTATTAATATATGTGGTAGTAATATAATTATCAATTAATAACATAATTTATTTAAAATAATATATATTATTTTAATATGCAATACAATATATTTTATATTATATATTTCATATATAACTATTATTAATTAATAATATAAAATGATACATTATTAGAAATTAAAAACTGGCAATCCTTAATGAAATTAATGAAATTAAGTATACGTATGCCTTCTCCTGAATATAAGACCCAAGGAAGTTCCCCCACAAGCCCACGAAGGGGCTTATACAAGGTTGAGCATTGTGATATTCCTCAAGGACGCAGGACACCAGGGCAACCCAGACATCCACCACTAGGAAGATGGAGAGTAAAATGGAGCGAAAGCAGCTGAAAATCAGTGAACTAGAGGGAAATATAGTCACATGGCCAGATGTTAGAAACAGTGTGAATTAAAAATAGTAAGAGACAGAATGGAGTTTCTTTGAGAATACCACTCATGAAAATAAAAACACAAACTCGGGGCACACTGGGCTGGCTCCATCGGAAAAGCGTGTGACTCTTGATCTCGGGGTCATGAGTTTGAGCCCCACGTTAGATGCAGAGACTACTAAAAAATGAATAAACTTTAAAAAAAAATAAACAATGAAAACACAAATTCATTCACACACACACCACAAAATGACAAATTTTAGGAGGACGCGCATGTTTTAAAGAGATACATTAAATCCATCATGGTGGCTATCAGGGGATAGGAAGAACAGAGATCAAAGACGATGAAGATTTTTAAAAATCATTAACACAGAGAAGAGCCTAGAATCTGCTGCTAACGACAAGCTAGAGACTGGATGAAATACTTAAGCCACCTCTCAATATTTGGGTCCAAAACAACATGAATCCATATGAAACAAATAAATATAAACTGCTCTGTTCCAATTATTGATGTTATGCAACAAAACCAGTGGTTTGAAAAGCACATCGCTCCCTCTTCCAACTTTGAAAAGTCACTATGAGGATTTCAAGAATTTTGCCTGTGGATACAGCATTTCAGGGACACTGGTATTTTCTTCTCATTTCTGTCTTTTGCGACCATCCAATATTTTCGTCACTGGTGAATCAGAGACCTGCAATCTGGAGGAGCGAAAAATGATGTCCAGGGGTCTCAGCATCTGGAAAAGCTGAAGGAAGGGTATGTGCACCACTCAGGGTCCTTTGCATTTGGTTTCAGGGTCAGAACCCAGATGCAGGTGGGACAGAAAATTACTTTTTTCCTCAAAGTTAATATACAGCTCTTCAAGAAGCAGGAGATACAAGTTGCCCGGCCATGGTTTCCTCAATTGCTGGCCATCAGCACACTTACATTTGTCTATCAACACAGTGGCTCATTCTCTCACTCCAAGGAAAGGCTGAGGCTAATTAATACATTCCAGGAGGAAAACGTGATGATTGGTAATACCTACCATAAATGATGCCAATGTGAACAGTGGGAATTTCTGGAATGTGGGATTCTGAATGTTTTTCCTCTTTCTCCCTATACCCTTATCCTAATTGGAAACACGCCTACAAAACATGCCTTGCTTTGGTCATTGTGGGAAAATTTTTTTCCAAAAAGAAATAATAGCATCAGTTTATCAGTCAGAAGGCTTAAAAGAGTCATGTTTCCTTGGCACCCTAGAACTATATTGCAAAACATAAATGCATTTTCAACCAATAACTATTCTAAATAGTTACTTAGGCCACGTGTGTCCTGAGGGAAAAAAGTCCACTACTCACCCTGCTTATGAGATGCCCATGGTGTAAAGGGCTTGGATGATTAGAAGATGCCTTGAGCTCCTGTGACGGGACACAGCCAGAAGCAATCCCAAGGTAAATCTCTGGCCACCAAGTCTCCCTGCCCTGCCCCCAAAACACACAGGTGATTGATTTAAAAATACGACCAAGTGGGTGTCATGTGACTTAGTGGTGAAGTGTGTGGACTTGGGAGGCACATTTTCCCGGGTCCCCACTCTGGGTCTCCACTCTCTCATTGTAAAGCTTTAGTCAAGATATTGGCCCGGTCTGCCCTTTGGGTTTTACTGTGATGGGTAGGTAAACACAGTACCTATCTGAGAGGCTGATTTGAAAATTAAATGAGGTAATGCATAGAAAGGATTTAGAACAGTCTGGAGAATGGGAAAATCACTAAATGTTAATTTCCATAATAACTTATCAAGACAATTTAAGTTTCATTATTCACTCAATTTCAAAATATTATGTAAGAAACATAGGGGCGCCTGGGTGGCTCAGTGGGTTAAGTGTCCGACTTCGGCTCAAGCCATCTTCTCACGGTTCGTGAGTTGGAGCCCCACGCAGGACTCTGTACTGACAGCTCAGAGGCTGGAGCCTGCTTCAGTTTCTGTGTCTCCCTCTCTCTCTGCCCCTCCCTTGCTCATGCTCTGTCTCCCTCTCTCTCAAAAAATAAACAAACATTTAAAAAAATCAAATAAACATTTAAAAACAAAGGAATATGTGTTTGCCCATAATCCTACTTCCCAAACATGAGAACTAATTTCATTTCTTTGCATTCCCTTCCCAATTTTTAATTCTATATCAAACACACATGCAGAAAGACAGTCCTTCCCTCAGTTCCATTTCCGAAGAGGGGGAAAGAACTTGAATAATTCTCTCCTAGAAATTACACTTGATGGATTCATTACTCAAATGTACTTCTATATTTAGACTGAAAAGGAATACAAAACCCAAAAAACCTTATCAAGAGTCAAAAGCAGTGACTTGAGCTTCTTCTGAGTTTAACTATCAGTGACACTGAGTCACCCGAGAGCATCTTGCCTGTCCCATTCTGCTTCTTCCTTCCCACCCTCCAGTCACAGGCTCCTGGCTCATCCCAAATACCCTTCTAGGCTCTTGGGCTTCCTATGCGCCACTCCTCAATCCTCCCTCTCAGCTGCTTCTACCAACCCTTAAAACTGACCTCAAACGCTACATCCCCGGAGAACACCCATTGCCTTGATGATTAGTCACCAAATGAGTTTCCCTCACCACATTGTGTCGTGATTATTAGGGCACAGGCTTTCTTTTAAGATTGGAGACTTTCAGCTGACTCTTCCTGGTCAGCAGTGTTTAACACAATAGTGGTCTGGCTGCTACTCCAAGAAGCAGAGGACAAGAGATACCGCTGTCTTCTTGTATTTTTGACAGCCTGGAGCCTTAGACCACTTCCACGTGGGTTTCTGCACGGCCGATGGGCTGTGTGGGGCAGGAGCACACAAATGCGCAATCAGTCACCTTCAGGAAGGCAGGATGGAGTGTCCCGGGGGTCTCTCACAGACCCCTCTCCGTAGGCTCAGTTACAACTTACAAAGCAGCCAGGCTCTCAAGTCAGCCAGAAAGGCAAAAATTATGTACATGATAGTCAAAATTTCCCTCGAAAATTCTTTCCATTGCCCATAAAGTAGGATGCACACATTTTTCTATATTCAGCCCATTAAACTAATACATATTTAGAACTCAGTAATATAGAAAACTACAGATATTGCATAATAGAGAGCACACGCTACGTGCAAAAAATAACTTCACAGTACTTTTAATCACATGAAAGAGAGATGCATATGGTTGAATTTGCTTTAGTTGAACGTGTACATAATGTAAATCCACAGTTTAGTATTTTCATCAGTGATCTCAGAGCAAGAGCAACTAAGTTTGGGCGAAACAAAAATGACATTCGTTGAGCGCCTGCTCCATGCCAAGCTCTGTGCTAAGTGCCTGTAAGTATTAACGAATGCCAGTGTCACCACCCAGCGAGGTCACAAGCACTATTATGATGCCATTTTATAGACGGGCAAACTGAGACATAGAGAGGGTCAGACAAGTGGTCAAGGGGACACGGCTGCTATGTGGTCTGAGAACCCGGCAGTCTGGCTCCCTGGCCACGCCCTACGCTGACTGCCTCCCTTAGCGGCTGTACGTTGACGGAGACCGTGTGCGTGTGGTGGTGGTGGTGATGGAGATCCTGGGGATTTCAGTTGAAAACAAACTCAAGTAGAGCAAAAATGTGACGTGCCTGCCAAAAAAGCGTGATTCTTGAACCACTTCAACACTTGCTCCAGAAATGGCAAGGAGGGGTCCTATTGTACGTTCACTGGAAAGATCGGCTCACATCTGAAGTGTTGGGAGTCAACTCCAGTGATATCTCTAAACCAAATACTGAGGAGACGAGCAGGGGTATGGAAATAATACTTGATGGGGGAAGGAAGCGACGAACGGGGGGCGGTGTGAAATGTGGGAGAGAAACCCCGAGAAGCAGAAGAACTCAGAGTTCCAGCATACATGCTGGAATCAGCCTCCCGCACTCATTGGGCAGGACACATTTTCCTTTTTACCACTCGGTTTTCTCCCCTGTAAAATAGGGGTATTATTGCTTACTTTGAAAAATTCTTACCAAGATGGAATGAGGTGATACACTAAGTCCCACGCAGAGCACTTGACCCACAGTAAGGACTCAAAAAAATTATCCATCGCTGTCAGCATTATGACATAGTAACAATGGGAAAAGTCTGTGAAGCCAGGGATTTGAGCCTAAGAATGAATTTCCTCATAGTTAAACTGTCCCAAAATAAAGGATGCTGCCTTAGAAGGTAGTAACTTCTCCGTCACTGGCCGTCCTGTCTACAACTTGGCAAGTTACACCCCGACACTGGGGGGTGTTACTCAGATGGTGGTCTAGGAACTCCTCACCTGACATTTTTATGCACCAATGATTCCACAGCATCCCAAGTACCGTTACATATCCCAACCAAAAATAGGATCAACAGAGGCATAAAATATGTAAAATTTATGCCTTTAGCTTCAGTTTGGTTTAGGTAAATACCCTCAAATCTTACCATTCTTCTAACGGTTTTTCACTTAATTTTTTATTCTTTAAAAAAAAAAAAAAGACATAGCCAGTCGATTTGGAAGAAAGGGAGTTAACAAAGCTAAGTGGTCACTGTCAACAAGAAAAAAATCCCTCTGACCCTCCACAACCGTATGGTTAGAAGCACTAAAGGAGATTCTAAAGTTTCAAAACAAAGTTCACAGTTTCCAAGGCCACACTTCACACATTTTAGATGATGGAAATGGGCATGAGGATTCTGATCAACACTGTCCTGTGTTCTCTGCGGCTAAGGCTGTGACATTCCCGCTAAGCGGGGTGCTGTCAGGAGCACCAGCCACCCAGTTTCAGGAGCCACCTGTCACACCTAGAGACCAGTTTGGAAGGGAGACTTTACTGCATATGGATTCCCAAACCCCTGTCTGCAGAAAGAGCTTTTTAAAAGTTCCTCAAAGCCCTGAAGTTGCTAGAGGAAGGGCTTATTAAGGAGGCTGAAATCTGAGCCCTTGGAGAAGGCTCGGATGAATTATGTAGAACCTATAGGGAAAAGTGGGTGTTCAGCCTCCGGCTTTATTCACCCTTATTCCTGCCATCAAGGACACAGGCACCCACACCACACCATCTAGTCAAGTCTTGGGACAGAAGTGGGGTCATTCATTCTATCTGGTAATCTTAGCCCCTAAAGATATTACCTCCAAAATGAATTATCGTCATGTATTTACCTTATAGGATTCAGGCATGCGCCCTGAGTAGACTGATCTGAATTTTATAAGTACAACAATGCTAACAATAAAAGTCTCTATAAGAATTTTCCCCTGTCAACAAAATCATGAAAATTCTAAGTGTAGCGGTGTTTCGGAAGCAAAGAGCTCCAGCCTTTCGTTGTATATAGGTGACAACACTAAATGCACAAAGGACAGTGACTCACCCAGACTGCACCAGGGAATACGTGACCTCCATGAGGAGAACCACCCCCTTTCTCTCTCTGCCAAGGTCTTCCTCCACCAGAACAACTGGGGGGAAATCCGGCTGTCCCTTGTCCCTGCTCCAGAGCCTCCTGCTACAGCCAGGACACCATCAAATGCACAGGACTAAAACTAGACTTGAGTCCACAGATGTAGGAAAATGCCAAGGGACAGCATTCCTTCTCTCTGCCTTGAGAGTCACCCTGTTCTTCAGTGAGGCCTCTCCATAACCCCTGAAGGGGCCTTGTCATCTTTTTTCCAGCTCAGAGTTTTGAAGCTCACTAAGCACAGCTCCCAGGGGCATCTGTGTGAGGGCCGAGGACGAGGGATGATGGAAGGCACAAGCCTGTCACCTTCTCCTAAGGTACTGAAGAGCCCAAGAAAGTCTTAAGAGGAGTAACTTTTTAGCTCCTGCACCCCAGATCCCTTTCTATTAGCCTCTTAGTGGTCTAGCCTCAGACACAAAGTGCCCAGGGAAGTGCGGAAACAAGGCATTCTCAGGAGAACGTGGGGCAAAGAGAAACTCCGGTGACGTTCTCCTGGAGTATCCAGGGGATTAGGGGCACAGGAAGGGTAGGGCCCATTAGTTGGGCAGGCACCTAGAGATGTGATCTCAGGGCCGAGGTTGAGCCTCCTCACCAGGAAGCAGATATCTGTGGCCAGAATAATCGCAGAAGTCTCCAGAAACCAAAGGAACCAGGGGAGGGCAGTGCAGCTGCAGGAGTGGGAACAGTAGAGCTCCCATGAAGCAAAGAGGCTCTTACGGGCCCTAGGATGGCCTCTGCTCCACCCCTTCCAAGGACAGCAGAGATCTTGCATTCTCCATAGTGTAAATGGAATCTTTCTTCCAGGTTCTCTGCATCTGAATGGGGCCCCACAGTTCAGGGTCTCCCTCTATTCTGGAACTCACCATTAGGAGCCAGCATATGGTAGTGGTTAGAACACTGGGAACCAAATACTTAACATTCAAATCTTGGTTCTAGTACTCGTGTGACCCTGGACAGATTACTAAATATGTCTGTGCCTTAGGTTCCTCATCGGTAAAATGGAGTCCTCATAGGGTTCTTTCTTGTTTGGATTTAAACAAAAGGACTTATGGGGCACCTTGGTGGCTCAGTTGTTAAACGTCCAACTTCAACTGATCTCATGGTTCGTGGGTTTGAGCCCCGCATTGGGTTCTGTTGCTGACAGCTCACAGCCTGGAGCCTGCTTCAGATACTGTGTCTCCCTCTCTCTCTCTGCCCCTCCCCTGCTCACACTCTGTCTCTGTCTCTTGAAAATAAATGCCAAAAAAAATTTTTTTTAAAAGGACTCATAAGAGTGCCTTGTATGTACTAAGTACTATATAAGCGTTTGCTATTATTATCTTTCCCCCCTGGAGTTTTCAGGTCTTGAATGCTATTAACCAAACTCAAAGGAAACAATGCGCCAGACGGAAAGTCTAAATCGAGGCTTGCAACCACCGAGTAGATAGAAAAAAGTCTGGTCAGTTGGACAGTCTCTTTCCATTCAAGTAAGAGAAGTCTACTTGAGAAACTAGATAAAGATCAAAAGATTGCTTTCTGAGCCCAGAGTCAGATCATCATCCCTCTGGGTTGCCACACAGAGAAGGACAGTGTCCTCTTTCCACTCCTGATCGTCCCTGCCAAGTGGACCTGAAGACTTGTGTCGGTGGGTCAGGACATACTCTGCCCCAAAAAGTGTTAGAGACAAATGGACCAACTCATGCTCAAACTCTTCCATTTTCAATGATAGGTTTCGTATTGGCAAAGAGGTTTTTCTGAGAGGCAGATGACAGAATGGGGTCTGAGAACGCAGGGAGAAGGTACCCTAGAATCGGGGGGTGTGCCCCAAGAGAAGGGATCAGGCCACATGTCAGCAGTACGATTCACTGAAGGCAGCTGCACCGAGGCAGCATATGGATTATCACCTTGTTCATATCCATCTACAGAAAGCTTATGAACGTGACACTTAAAGCCATCTGCTGCCCATTTCTGCCGTATCACCTGCTGTGATGCAGAGGTCAAGATCTTGAGCATCTCTTTCCAGGCCTGATCCAGTGACCTTCAGCTTTAGATCAGCCAGGTTGGGAGTCTTTGTCCCATGGAAGTGGGCCGAAGCTACAAGAGAGCCCATTGTTAAACATTTACCAGCACACCACAGGGCTGCTTCCTCACCACTTCACTGAAATGGCCCTTAGGGAGCCAAATGACTTCACTGTCACTCAATCCAACTGGCACTGTTTGGTTTGTATTTTTCTCGAGCTCTCCAGAGCATCTGATGGGTGATCATTTCCTCCCTCTTGAACCTCCTTTCCTGCCTAGCTGCTGGGGCCCTCTGCTGACTCTTCTTTTGTTTCTAAGCACGTTTACTCAGGTGCTACAAGATTCACTTCTCCTACAAGGCCCTGAAATGTTGGGTGTTTCCCACAGCTCTCGCCCTGATCCTCGCAATACGGCCTTTAAGACACAGCTGGGTTGCTTCCTCCAGGAAGACCGCCTGACCTCACCTCCACCACAGATGAATGCCTGTCTCCTCATGTGTCCCCTCTGCTAGAGGGCAAGGACTTGGAAGACCAGGACATGGGATGACAGAAACAAGAAAAAAAACAATAATGATCAACAGCCGCTACTGGCACTTACGCTCTACCAGGCATTGTCCCAAGTGTCTCGCACGGATGATTCCATTTTGCTGTTTACACCAACCCCATGAGTTCTCCCACGAGTCACTTGACACTTTCAGAGCTGAAATAACTTGCCCAAGATTACACACTGGTAGCAACTCCAAAGGGCAGGCGCTGAAGCCAACACATGTAACCATCATGGCCCCACCATGTCTTTTTCAGTTGGTGGAGCCCAAAAACGTGATTGCACCTACGTTTGAGGGGAAAAAAACCAGAGGGATGGAGAGGCAGGGGCATCCTGTCCAAGTGAATGTTCTGCAATCTCAATGCAAGCTCTTGTTGATGACATTGTTGAAAAAAATGGAATGGTTCTTAACTGTGATCTACTTGGTTCTTTACAAGTACCAATTTTCAGGCTCGTGGGGCTGGATTTTTGTTGTAAAACACAACTTATGGTTCCTTCTTATCACCAGTTTCATGAAAATATTAATGCAGCATGAAAGGAGAAAAAATGCTACCTAAAGCCTGACGATCTTCAATCTCTCCACATAAACAGCAAAACACTTGACATAAATCTGCTCTTAGTTCCATGGATTCATTGGTATCTATATATTATCTCTGGGGGATCTGTTTTGTTCTGTTATGAAATCTCAGGTTCCCCCCACCCATCCCAAATAAAATAAAAAGTGTCCTCTGGGTTTGAACTCCTGCTGGTTGTAAAAGCAAAGGTATCTTTGCGTTTGGGTAGGAAAGTGCCGTGATACATCAGAGCAAGTCTGCAAAGCTGTGTCTGGCTCCGGATCCTCAGGGTAATTAGAGCCTGCCAGGAATTTGCTGGAAGGTTTATGCTTTTGTGTCTGTGGTGGAGGCGGTACACGCTCAGGGATGCTCAGTCAACGTGAACAGTGCAGGGGAGACATTCCTGGGAAATTAACACGTCACTAAGTGGCCTAGGAGGTTTTCTGAATTCCTCTCATTACAAAATCCACAATTCTCAACAACAGTTTACCATTTACAGTGATGTTGTGGGATAGTTTATTAGAAGGTTCTTGAACAGTCAGCACTGGAGTATCCTCACTAATGAGGGAATGGGACATGCAGGTGGTAAATTTGTATTTGGCTTCAAAGCCCCATAGGAAAGAAAAAGAGAGAGGGAGGGAGGGAAGAGAGAAAGACAAGAGAGGAAAGGAAAGGAGGGGAGGAGGAGAAGAAGGAAGGAAGGAAGGAAGGAAGGAAGGAAGGAAGGAAGGAAGGAAGGAAGGAAGAAGGGTAGAAGGAAGGAGGAAGGAAGGGAAGGGAAGGGAAGGGAAGGGAAGGGAAGGGAAGGGAAGGAAGGGAAGGGAAGGGAAGGGAAGGGAAGGGAAGGGAGAGACGGAGGGAGGGAGGGAGGGAGGGAAATGAAAGAAATGACATTTGTTGAAACCTGTTCTGCCCAGTCTGAAGATGTTCCCACACCAATCTGGTGCTGGGAGTCCAAGAATGGAATCCCTGATATGACCCCCAGAGTGCAATTCACAAGAGATTTGACTCCATTTCCTTAAGAGGAGAGTGCATACACATTTTCTCACTCAATACTACTCATGGGCTGAAGTCAATTCCTTCGCTGAGTGTTCACTGAGAGGTGGAGTTTGTCTATTCCCCCATCTAAATAGGAAGACCCAGCTCACAGGGATAATGACAAAATAAATGCCAAAATGGAAAATACTGGGCCTCAGGGGCCATGTCTGTGACGTGATGGAGGATGTGCTTTGTATGGAAGGCGCCTCTAAGAACCAGATTCTCTGATTCCAAGTTCAGGTGTCCATCACCACTGCTATCTGAGTGTTAACCACTGTGTGCCAGGTGCTCCCTAAGCACTCCTGGGTTTTAGAGAACAACAGAAAATTGAGTCAGAGAAGACATACGCCAAGGATGGAGGTGAAAATGTGAGTTTTGTTCCTGAGAGCTGGTGTTCACTGACCCCTGAACTTTTGTTTTTATTTGTTTTGTTTATTTTTGTTTTGTTTTGTTTTTAATTCCAATATAGCTGACATACTATACTTATGTTAGTTTGTTATGTTACGTCAGTTTCAGGTGTACAATATCGTGATTCAACACTTCCGTACATCACCCAGCGCTCATCACAAGTGCACTCCTTAATCCCCATTACCTATTTCACCAGCCCCCAACCCCCTCCCCTCTGGAAACCAGCAGTTTGTTCTCTATAGTTAAGAGTCTATTTCTTAGTTTGTCTCTTTTTTGTTTTCCTTTGTCCATTTGTCTTATTTGTTAAATTCCACATGAGTAAAAATCATATGGTATGTGTCTTTCTCTGGCTGACTTATTTCACTTAGCATTATACTCTAGCTCCATCTATGTTGTTGTAAATGGCAAGATTTAAATCTTTTTCATGAAAGAATAATATTCCATTGATAATTATACCACATCCTTTTAATCCGTTCATCTGTTGATGAACACCTGGGCTGCTTCCATAATTCGACTATTGTAAATAACGCTGCTATAAACATTGGGGTGCATGTATCTTCCAGAATTAGTGTTGCTGTATTCTTTGGGTAAATACCCACTACTGTAATTACTGGATTGTAGGACATTTCTATTTTTAATTTGGGGGGGGGGACCTCCATACTGTTTTCCACAATGGCTATTCCAGTTTGCATTCCCACCAACAGTATACAAGGGTTCCTTTTTCTCCACATCCTCATCAATATCTAAACGCTAAAATGTTGACTTTAGCCTTCTGACAGGTGCGAGGTGGTATCTCATTGTGATTTTGATTTTCATTTCCCTGATGATGAGTGATGATGAGCACCTTTTCATGTGTCTGTTGGCCATTTGTGTGTCTTCTTTAGAGAAATGTCTTTCCGTGTCTTCTGCCCACTTTTTCATTGAATTATTGGGTTTGGGGGTGTTGAGTTTTCTAAGTTCTTTATATACTTTGGGTACTAACCCTTTACCAGGTATGTTGTTTGCAAATATCTTCTCCTATTTGATAGGTTTTCTGTTGGTTTTGGTGATTGTTTTGCACAGCTTTGTTGTGCAGAAGCTTTTTATTTCAACGTAATCCCATTTTCTGTTAGTTTTGGTGATTGTTTCCCTTGCTGTGCAGAAGCTTTTTATTTTGACATAGTCCCAATAGTTTATTTTTGCTTTTGTTCCCCTTGCCTCTGGAGACATATCTAGAAAAATGTTTCAAAGGCCAATGTTGGAGAAATTACTACCTGTGTTCTCCTCTAGGATTTTTATGGTTTCAAGTCTCACATTTATGTCTTTAATCCATTTTGAGTTTCTTTTTGCGTATGGTGTAAGAAAGTGGTCCACGTTCATTCTTTTGCATGTAGCTGTCTCATTTTTCTGACACCATTTGTTAAAGAGACTGTTTTTTTTTCCCATTGCATATCCTTGCCCAGTTTGTCAAAGATTAACTGACCATATAAATGTGGGTTTATTTCTGGGTTTTCTATTCTGTTCCACTGATCTTTGCGTCTGTTTTTGTGTCAGTACCATACTGTTTTGATTACTATATTTTTATAGTATCACTTGAAATCTAGAATTAGATACCTCCAGTTTTCCTTTTCTTTTTCAAGGGCCTTTTGTGGTGCCATACAAATTTTAGGATTCTTTGTTCTGTGAAAAAATGCTGGTGGTATTTTGGTGCAATTGCATTAAATGTGTAGATTGCTTTGGATAGCAGAGGCATTTTTACAAGTCTTTTACCCTCCTGGTTAAGTTTCCTCCTAGATATTATATTATCTTGGGTACAATTGTAAATGAGACTGTTTTTGTAATTTCCGTCTCTGCTGCTTCATTACTAGCGTATAGAAATGCAACAAATTTCTGTACGTGGATTTTATATCCTGTGACCTTAATGAAGTCATTTATCAGTTCTAGTAGTTGTTCTGGTTGATCCCCAGATTCCGTAGCCCAATCTGCAACCCTTGGCCCCGAAGGGCAGCTGCAGGTCTCTGCTGCAGAAGGATCAGAATGTACTTGCCAAGGAATCAAGAGGCCCCTCTGGGGCCAAGCTGTGTACTCAGGCCAGTCTCCCAGGCTCTCCATTGCTGCGTGGCTGTTCCTTGAACTGTGCAGGGGTGTGAAGGAGGCCAACGAGGCCAATGAGGAGCCTCTACTGACTGAGCTGCCGGAAGTCTGAAGCCCAGGAAATGCAGGTTTTACTCTGAGCGCATGTTCTCATGTCAGTTTCACAGCATCTCTGAGGCAGGACACCCAGATCTCCACTGTACTGAGCACAGGAAAGTGAGGCTCAGCAAGGTGGGGACAATGGACCAAGGTCAACCCAAGCAGGAAGGACAGCGGGATTGGTACCAAATGTGCCAGGCGCTCCAGCCTGTGCTGTCAGCCCTGCCCTAGAGGCACAGTGGGAGCCCTGGAAGGTGAGTGATTTGGCCCAAGTGCCACACGTGGCAGTGGTTGGGAGAGACTAAACAGAGCACTATTTTCTGATCAATCACATAGACCTCATCACTAGGATAATAGCTTCATGTCTGTAATCCACTATCCTCCAAGGGTGAAAATGAACCTTGATTATACCATTGAAGATTTCATTTGCAAAATGATTCTTCTGACCTTAGAACCCATTGCAAATAGCTGTCTATGACCTCCAGGCACATCTTCTGCCCCAGAGGTCAGAGATTAGAGTGGTCTAGGCCACAAAATAGTGAAAGAACTCCTACAGGTCCAACCACAGCACAGAACTTTCGGATTCCTCATTTTAAACTCATTCTCCCCGAAGAACATCTGTTCACGATATTTCACACTGCTGGCTCCACTGGTACAGGATGTTAGCAGAAGAACTAGTGATTTTCTAGAACTATTTAAAGGAGTACTAGGGGGACTGCTGGGTGGATCAGTCAGTTAGGTATCCGACTCCTGATTTCGGCTTGGGTCATGATATCCGCACTCCTTAACAGTTCATGAGTTCAAGCCCCACGTCAAGCTCTGCACTCTGTCAGTGCAGAGTGAGATTCCCTCTCTCTCTCTCTCTCTTAGCCCCTGTGCCCCCCAAAATAAATAAATAAATAAATATTTTTAACAAAAGAAGTATTGGAGCACAGAAACATGGAAAAGAAACAAAAAAGAATAATACACAAAAAATGCCAACTAATACAAGTAGGTAACATTTATTGAGCACATATAAGTCAAGCACTGTTCCTAGTATTTTATGGGATTTAATTCATTTAATTTCACGCTAACCTTCAAGATAAGCACCGCCATCAGCCTCTTTGTACAGATGGAGAAACTGAGGCACAGAGATGAGAACGAACCTCATGACTCAATTTGTACACCCAGTGAGACCTCAGACCCTCCCTGCGACCCCCAAGTTACATCGCCTGACCACCAAACATGGGCACCACACTAGCCTTTAACAGGAAGATGACTTCCTCCCTCAACCAATTCCCCTGCTTTGTTTCAAGGAAAGGAAAACCAGTCAAATATAAATTAACTTCTCCTCGTCGAGGAGTGGACAGCAAGGCTCCAGCTTATTGCTGAGTCTCAGACATTTCTCCTCTTCATCAGTGGTCAGCTGGACAATCAAGAATGGCCTGGCCAACAGGTGCACGAAATGGTGCTTCCTATCACTGATCATCAGGGAAATGCAAGTCAAAACCACAATGAGATATTGCCTCTCGCCTGGGCTATAATCAAAAACACAAGAAACGACAAGTGTGGGCAAGAATGTGGATAAAAGGGAGCCCTCATGCGCTGTTGGTGGGACAGCCCTGTGGAGGAACAGTATGGAGGTTCCTCAAAGAATTAAAACTAGATTCCCATACAATCCAGCAGTCCTATTTCCGAAGATATACCCAAAGAAAATGAGATCGGGAGCCTAAAGAAATATCTGCACCCCCAAGTTCACTGTGGCCTTGTTCACAGTAGCCGAGACATGGAGACAACCTAAGGGTCCATCGGTGGGTGAATGGATAAAAGAAATTATGTTGTGTGTGTATAGTAGAATATTATTCGGCCACGAAAAAGGTATAGAAATGCTGCCATTTGCAACAACATAGATGGAACTCAAGGCCATGACACTAAGTGACCTAAGTCAGAGAAAAATAATACTGGATGATCGCACATGTGGAATCTCCAAGAGCCAAATTCACAGAAACAGAGAGTAGAATGGGGGTTGGCAGGGGCTAGAGGGAAAAACGGAAAGGAGTCGGTCAGGGCACACCGGCTTCTAGTTATAAGGTGAGTAAGGCATGGTGACAATATAGTTAGCAAGTACTATATACTTGAAAGAGTAGTTCTTGAGTGTTCTCACCACCATCACCACCACATCATGGTAATTCCAGGAGGTGACAGAGGTATTCACAAGTCTTACTGTGGTCATCATATCATTTTATGTATGTATGCATGTATGTGTGTATATACATATATATATATGTATATATATATAAAATCATCAAGGGTACACCTTTAACTTCCACAATGTTATATGTCACTTACACCTCCAGAAAGCTAAAAAAAAAAGAATTAGCCCATTCTAAGAGTAGAAGGGCGTTTGCTCTACAGACAGGTAGGTTTGAGTCTGGGCTACAGGGACACCACTTCCTTGCTGGGGGACCACTGGCAAGATGAGCCTTGGGTCCCTCTTCTATGAATTGAGTATGATAATATGTAACTCCCAGCATCCTTATGGTGGTTCAAAAAGCTCATATAGACAAAGCGCTTGGCACGGTGTTTGACATGCTGTAGGGAATCAGTAAACAGAAGCTGCTACCACACAAACTGCAACCGTGAAACACAACCTGTGTGTCCTCTGGACTGGCTCAGGACTAGGAGTAGAGCAGAGATCTGCTAGGGGAGGGTGTTTCCAGCAAACTCGTCAGGAAAGGGGCGCCTGTGTGGCTCAGTCAGTCAAGTGTCTGCTGACAGTGCAGAGCCCACTTGGGACTCTCTCTCTCTCCCTCTCTCTCTGCCCCTCCCCTGCTCACTCAACTCTCCCTTTCTCTCTCAAAATAAATTTAAAAACTTAAAAAGCAGCAACAACAATGAAATCATCAGCAAGCCATGAGTTAAAACCCCTGCCTTCCATCAGGAGCCCCACCCTGCGAGGACCACCCACGGTTCCCACAACTACCCAGGAGATCTCGGAGTGAAGGCCTGATCTACTGATGTTTGTGGCCTCTAGAACCTCAGGGCAAGCTCAGCCGAGCATGTGAAGTGTGGAGAAGATCCCGGCCTGCTCATAATTAGCCAGAGTCCTCATCTCTCTGACACCTAGATACTCTGTCTCTGGATGTGGCTGCATCTGTGCAGGCGCGTGGAGGAGAAAGGAGGCAGCACGCGGGGCAGAGGGTCCCGGGGCCGAGGTTTAGCGGACCCTCAGGAGAGGGACCCGCAGGATGCTGGCCAGTCCCAGCCCCTCTGCTCAGGTAGATATGGGGACGGAGCTCCTGTTTTCACTCAAAGAGCTATTCTGGTTGCTCTGGGCTCCAAGGCGTGTGGCTGAGAAACAAGCAGAGCAAGAGCACCTGAGTTCGCCTTCTTCTCTGACCTCAACTGGCCCCCAGCAGTCAGGACACGGGTGACCCTGGCAATGCCTGACTCTGCCCTGTGGCTCCCGGCCCCTGCATCGACCCAGAGCCCCGCAGACTGTCTGGGCACAGCTGCTGGCACAGCCCCCGCCCCCAATCCCGGAGCCTCGGGGGGAGGCTAGGCTGCTGACTTTTGTTTCCCAATAACTCCTGTTTCCAAGAGCTCCCTGCCAACGAGAGAGGGAGGGAGTTGGCCACAAACAGCCATGTTCAAGGGCAGCCCAGGGCTGAGGCAGGAGTGCAGGCCACACAGGCCGTGGGCTCTGACCAACTGCCCACAGTACACCTGCCCCAAGGGCATCCACTCCCTCGTGCCCTCCTTCACCAGCTGACTCCTGACAACACCCCTCCTCTGGACCATTCCTCCGAAAGCAGCAAACGGGAATTATACTGTACAAGTCCTGTTGGGCCACAGAAAAGAGGATGGAGAAGAGCCACCAGGGGTCACCGTGGACCCCTGAGTGGCCCGAAGTGGTCCCAAGGTGCTGGAAGTGTGGGTAGCTGGGGGCAAAATGCCACTGATAGGTGGGCAGGGTGAGCAGACACCAGCACAAACACTACACACACAGACACACAGACACAGACACAGACACACACACACACACACACACACACACACACAAAGCTCTTTCCACCCTCCAACCCTATGTTAGAAGCCATGTGATTCACAGGGAGGTGCCCAGAACTAGGTGCTGTGAGTCGTGGGTCTGGTCCCAGCTTTCTCGCTTCCTAGTCTCATGGCCTTCATCTATCCAGGCCTCACCTGTTCTCTCTGTAAAATGAAAACATCGCACCAGGTCAGGACTTCCCAAAGCATGGTTCTACGGTACGCTAGTGTCTGGGAAGAGGGATTCTGTCATCAATAAGTCTGGACACGCTGGGCACTACCACCACAGGCACACTTCTCTCCCATTCTTGGGGCTTCACACTGCACCTAGGGCTCACACGCTTCACCTTTTCGGTACCTCTAGATACCTAAGAGACCAACAGTACACATTCTGACACTTCAGTGGAAGCTGAAACATTGGAAGCAATCCCTAGAAATGCTCCACGTATCACTTGCAAGTAACAGGTGACACATTATTACTAATCTCAGGAATGAGTCAACCTGAGATCATTAAGACTGACCCTCAAATTCCAGAAACCCTTTGAATCACATCAAATAATAGCTTCCAGAAAGTTCTCCAGAGAAGCCAAGCGCACTGATTACATCTTGGATGAGGCAGAAATCCAGTATCCTGTCTGCCAATGCTGTATAAGCACTTTTGCTAACGCGTCAAAGACTTACTGTGTATGTTTCATCTCATTACTGATTAATGTCCATCACCATCAAAGATGCTGGCACCTGTACTACTTCCTGTGCCCAATTTCCACCAGCCTCGGGATTTTTGCCCGACTTGTTCGCACACATTCATCTCATCGCATTGCCTCTGCTGCTACATTCGTTCGCCCTGAGAAATGCTTCTGCACCAGACACTGGCCTGGCTGGGTGCTAAGAATTTGAAAATATATGAGAAATAATCCCAGGCTCTGGGAGGTGCCCCTCCAACCTGAGAAGGCGAGGATGGTTGTGGGGCAGGAAGGGACCCTGCAGGCAGGTGGGAGCATTCTAGGCACCAAAAAGTAATGCAAAGTCCCAGAGGCCCCCAGGTGCACAGCGTTTCGGGAATGGAAGTGCAGGTTAAGTCACGGCAAGAATGTGTTTGTGGGCTGGAGGGGTATACAGCAGGGCTGGAAAGGTAGTTTGGGCCACGTTATGACCAGTCTGGCATGCAAAAGTAAGGACCCTGATCTTTATCCTGGAGATGGAGGGGAAGCCCACCAAGACTGCGTATAGAAGGGACTGGTGTGATCAGGTCTGAGTTTGAGAAGAATCAAGTCGAAAAGACATGAGAATGAGCTCAGACAGGTGTAGCCCACTCATCAGCTGGGCTCCCAGGGAAAGTTCCACTTGGGTGAAAACTTGAAGGATGAATTGGAAGGGAGACGCAAGGCCAGCCAGGGGACCTCTTCCAATCGTTCAAGTAAGAGAGGATGAGGGCACTGAATGGGGAAAGTCTCATGACAAACCTAAGACGTTTCAGAGGCTGAAGCGAGGTGCCCAAAGGATCAAGTAAATGGGGGCACCGCTGGGTGGGAGGCAGTGCTGTGCCTTTTTCCCTCGGAAATGTCAAATGTGATTCCTGGGTTTTTCTGGCTTTGACAGCTCCGTAACCAGCAGGAGACACGGACATGGCAGGAAAAGCCAGTCTGGGTGGGGGATAAGGAATCTGGACACGTTAAGCTTCAGGCAACTGCAGGAAATTTATAGGGGAATATCAAGCAAGCAGTTAGAAACGCACAGGTGCAGTTTCCAGGCGAAATCCGGGCTGGAGCTGCAGCGCGAGCCTGTACTCAGATGTCCTCAACTTAGAAATTTCCACCCCGCAGAGTGTGCACATTGGACAGTCCCCTCTGCGGGCCCAGAGCCCGCCCACCGGTCACAGAGCCTGAGACAGGCGACACAGGGGCCCCACAAATAAGTGCTTACTAAGTGTTCAAAAACTATGCATCGCTCTTTATCTTCACTTACATTTATTTTTTTTAATTTCTTTAATGTTTATTTCTTTTTGATAGAGACCAAGTGTGAATGGGGGAGGGGCAGAGAGAGAGGGAGACACAGAATCCGAAGCAGGCTCCAGGCTCCGAGCCTTCAGCACAGAGCCCAACACGGGACTCGAACTCATTAACTGTGAGATCGTGACCTGGGCCAAAATCGGACGCTTAAACGACTGAGCCTCCCAGGTGCCTCTATCTTGACTTACATTTAAATAGAGGTGTTTCTGGTGTTCTGGGAATTCATCATGTAAGATGGGCCTGCTACCCAGGAGGGTGAAGCTCTAATCTAATCTAAGTCAGAGGGTCCCCATGGACCCATGAACTCACTCTGTTCGAAAGGCCACTCTCTCTTGCCTAATATAAAGAGTTTCTGTCACCCGGGGATCTTCTTGTCACTGAGGCTGTTTTCACACATTCTCTGGCTTGGAAAAGTAATTGGCTGAAGAGATTCCTGTTACCTTGGACTGCTTTTGAAAGTGAAGTAAACAAGAGGCTGTGAATAAAGATGACAAGTGAGTTCATAATGAGCTTTCCAATTATTTCACTGTAATCAGACTTTCTTTTGGATAAAGAACCGGTCACACGAAACAAGAGTTTCACGCAAGTATGGGAAGGCAGACGGAATCACAGGGGATGTTTTTCAAATCATGAGTAGGCATTCCCCTACTTCTGGAAGATTCCGAAGTCCTAACCTCTTAAGGGAGGTCCCATTCTTCCGGCAGGGCTCATGGGTAGGAGGGGACTTCTGTTCTCTCCTGACAGCTGAGCTCCTAGTCCACAGATGTCTGACGCACACCAGGTAAGCTGAAATGAGCCAAAAGGTTGTGAGAAGAAAGCCCTTCCGACGCATGAAGTCATGGGGCGCCAGGGTGACTGTCGGTTGAGTGTCCAACTTCAGCTCAGATCGTGATCTCACGGTTCGTGGGTTCGAGCCCCGCGACGGGCTCTGTGCTGACAGCTCAGAGCCTGGAGCCTGCTTCAGATTCTGTCTCCCTCTCTCTCTGTCCCTCCCACACTCACACTCTCACTAAAATGTTAAACAAAAACAAAAACAACAGACATGAAGTCGTGTTCACATCCTGCATCTTCAAGGACTGAATTGAGACTCCCATGTAGGAAGCCCTCCACATACCTGCCAGGTCAGGGACTGTGTGAGACGCAGAGAGTGTTAAAGCCTGTGCATTCCCATGTGTTTTCATGTAAGGATCGGCCAGAACAAAATGGAACAAGATTGGGCATAAAAGAAAAACTTGCTTGCGCTATTTACAGGCCATAGGGTATTTGTGGGTGGAAGTTCATGCCACAAAATACTGATAAAAAACTTAAAGATTTCTGAGCAAACAGCTTGCATAGTTCAGTAAATTAGAGGGAAAATTCTTTCATTATCACACACTGTGGTCACTAAAAGGGAGAGACTACCACATTTCACCAGATCAGCATTTGCTAAACAAAGGAGCTTGGAATTTCCTTGGAATCAAAACATAGGTTCATTGACCCCTCTATATTTTGTTTAAAAAAACGGAAAACAAAATGTGAATGGATTACAGAGTAGACACTCTTTCTAGGTTTTGCCTTGAGTGACATAAAGCAGCTGAGTTAAAGTGTAGGATCCATGGTTTGTAATGTCACTCTGGAGTTGAATTCGTCCCAAAGGGAACATTTAACCAAACTTGGGGGCACCTTCCTAGCTTCCCACTTACTAGGCAGCTGGAAACTAGAATTAAATCTACTTTAGTATTTCTCTTTTTATTTTCCAGAGTCAGTGTTTTTACAACCTTCTATTGTTCTCTGTTTTCTTAGAAAATAAGGCCACTTGTTGATAACAGGCTTGTTAACCTTAATGTGTGTGTTCAAGCCTCTTCTGGTTGATAATGAGGCATTTATACAATGTTGACATTCTTCTCACCTCCAGAGACTGACACTGGGGATCTCCCTGGAGGGACTCTGCTGCCTTCCTCCTGGAGCCCATGTGGAAGCTTTATTTAATACTTATGGGCAGGACGCCATATCTCAAATGCAAGAGCTCACACGGGCTCACTAAATAGGAACATCTCTAATTGGAGACACAAAGCCAGAGCAGGAGGATTGCCTCACCTCTTCTATTCTTGTTCCCGTCTACCATGGAATGACCCCGTCTTTACCAGGGAATGGGCTTGTTAGGAAAGGGACTCAGCAGGGAAGAAACACTGAAGCATTGCAGAGCATATGCTTCCTTCTCATTTTGTATGTGCTTTGGTCAGAGGATTTCTCCTACTCCTGTGATGCCAGTTGGGTACAATGAAGTCATGAAATCCCCCTAGGATCCAGTAAGCCAGACGCTTGTGTCTTCTCTGTCCCCACACCACACCCTCCGGGCTCTAGGAGACCAGTTATTGAACAAGAAACTAGGGCAGCAGAGCCTTGCCTGAATTGACTAAATCTTCCCTACTCGAATTTTAAAAACAGGGCAAGGACAGGAAAGCCCTTCTATTTCTAACACTCTAACCCAAAATTTGACCCATAATCTTGCAGCTCAAGAAAATGGAATGTTTGGTCCAACTAATCCAAGAAAGATACTAAGTCACCGCTATTGCTCAATAAATAATGACGATAAACATTTATTATCAGCCATAAGACCATGTGGACCCAGAGAATCCCCAGACACATCTATTGCTTCTCTAATTTACGGGGAGTTGGCATCCCCCTTCTCAATTCTATGAATATTTGTACATTCCTCTGCTGATTCCAAAGTAGTTGTCTTGGGGTGCCTGGGTGGCTCAATTGGTTAAGTGTCCGACTTCAGCTCAGGTCATGATCTTGTGGTTTGTGGGTTCAAGCCCTGCATCAGGCTCTGTGCAGACAGCTCAGAGCCTGGAGCCTGTTTTGGATTCTGTGTCTCCCTCTCTCTCTGCCTCTCCCCGACTCATGCCCCATCCTTCCCTCCCTCCCTCTCTCTCTCTCAAAAATAAATAAACATTAAAAAAATTAAAAAAAAAACAAAACAAAGTAGTTGTTTTGTCTATACTCTCCTTATTCAACTCCCACCCCAAATACAGGGATTACATCACATCACACATATTGAGATATTTTGGTCTTTGTAGACCTAATAAAAATAGATTTGCTGTATCTAGTCACTGCACATACAGCAGATAGTATGTCATTTACAGGCCCCTCATTCAAACATTAATCTGCCTTGGTTTAATTTTGTTTCTGTCCAGGGGCAGTCCCTGGATTGCAGAGGTTCAACGGACAACCAAAAGCGAGGAAAGTTTCAGGAACCTGTCAGTATAGATCCTCTCTCCTCCCTTCAGTCCTTCCATCTTGCCTTCATCCCTACAACACAGCCAGTGTTTCAAAGATCATTTGCTCTCAGTGTTGCTCTATGACACAAGCAATTCTCGGACTTTGGCAACCTCAAAAAGAAGCCCAGGGATTTGACTTCTCAGTGGGCTGTTCTAAATCTGGGCTAGGTAGACTAGCCCAAAACATACTCCATTTTCTTTTTTTGTTAATGTTTATTTATTTTGAGAGAGACAGAGAGAGCCGAGCAGGGGAGGAGCAGAGAGAGAGGGAGAGAATCCCAAGTAGGCTCTGCACTGTCAGCACAGTGCCTGAAGCAGAGCTTGATCTCAAGAACCATGAACCGGTGACCTGAGCTGAAACCAAGAGCTGGAGGCTCAACTGACTGAGCGACCCAGAGGCCCCAATCCATTTTCTTTTGAAAGTAAGTTTGCTCCCTCAGACATGTAAAATGTTGCCTGGCACATAGTAGGTACTCAACAAATGTGAGTTAAAACTCCTCCGTTTCTCTACGTCCTCCTTGGATCCTCTCTTTGCATGGAGCCCAAATTGATGCATCTTGGGAGCACTTTAGGGGCAGAATGTCTGCATCATTCACATTTTATCATGCTGGAGAACAGCTGGAGGAAATGAAACCATCTCAGCTGAAGCGGGAAGCCACACATAATCACGTGCTCCGACCAGATGTGCTACCATGATGGTCCACCACGGATGCGCATGAATAATGGAAAAGCAATCAAATATCCTCGAGTATTTTCATTTTCACAGCAGGGACCCCGGTTCAGCTATTGCTTTCATGTGGCAACACTGCAAATCAAGGCAGGAAAGAGGTCTTTCTGGAGCTCAGAAGCGATCATCCTTCGCCCAGGAAATGTGACCGCAGGGCTTGCACAGAAAGACCTTGCGTAACTTACAAACCCACGTGCTCTATGGTGCTGTCTTCCTTGATGTGAGCTCTTCAACGACTGGACTGGGCTATGTTTCTCCCTTATGGCATCCAGCGTGGTAACAAACGCACCGGGGGCTGGCAAATGTTTATTGCTGTTGCTCGATAATGATCCCAGCACCGACTTTATTGTCCAGGTCACCGTCTCAGGTGTTTTGACAGAATACAGCACACCTCATTTTATTGCACTTCTCTTTATAATGCTTTGCAGATGTTGCTTTTTTTATTTTATTTTATTTTATTTTATTTTATTTTATTTTATTTTATTTTTTTGCATATTGAAGGTTTGTGGCAACTTTGCATCGAGCAAGTCTGTCGGCATCATTTTTCCAACAGCATTGACTCACTTCATGTCTCTGTGTTACATTTTAACATTTCTCACAATGCTTCACTTTTCATTGTTATTATATTTGTTACGGGGATCCGTGATCAGACAATACGACTCGCTGAAAGCTCAGATGCTGGTTAACCTTTTTTGGCAATAAAGTGTTTTTTAATTAAGGCATGAATATTGTTATTTTAGACATAATGCTGTTGCACAATTAACAGACTACAGTACGGTGTAAGCTTCACCGCTCTATGTTCTGGGAAACCAAAACATTCTTTTGACTCACTGTACTGCAAAATTTGCTTTACTGTCATGCTCTGGGACCAAACCCACAATATCTTTAAGGTCTGCCTGTACAGATCCTGGAGATCTGGTTAAGCACAAATAAAGCTACCCCAGCTAGCACCAGCAAACATCTAGCTTCCTGCATCTTTGAAAAGAGAGTCAAGAGCTGACCATAGATGTGGACACCCTCTGATGGCCGTCCAGGAGAACTGGGAAGTGGATACAGAACTGGCCAAGGATGTGACTGAAGCCAGGATTTAAAGCTGGAATGGCTACCATTTACAAGGAGCTGGCTCTCTCCACATGCCATCAATTAGGGAACACCTGGGCCACGACATGCCTCTCCATCACCAGAAGGACACCTGCCTCTATTCAGAGTGTAGGTCACAGCCACCCTCTTCTGTGGCCGTTACTTCAGAACCACCCCCTCATTTACTGAAGTACCTCCCAGAAAGGGAAATCCTGTTCGGTCCAGATGGTAAACGCATCTGTGGGAGGAGACTTTCAACCCAGAAGGCCAACGACCTTGAGTCAGTGGGGCCGTGAACTGGGAGAATGCTCCTGGCCTCAATTCCTGGAAGTTCAAAGTGAAATCTCCTGAGCTGGAACAGCTGGACGGTCACAGCTGAGTTCACTTCTCGGTGGGGAGGGACTGACAGATGTTCCATCAACCATCGAGGGACGTTATTACAGATTCAGCCCAACCCCTTGCATTCAGGAAATTAAGGGCAGTCACCACAGAACCCAAGTGTGAGCTGCAAAAGGGTTTTGTTTTTCTCCAAACAGATACTGTTTCCCCCACCCCACCCCCCGCTGCTTGAACCAAGCAAGGGGATAAGTGCTAAGCTTCCCTTCAAGGCTGCAAATTCCTACAAAGTTAAGAGCTGCATATTTATGACTCAACATCCCCACTAACTGGGACCTTGTAGGGGCTTAATAAATACGGAATGAATTCAACCCCCAACTCCACAGACCGCTTCAATGCTTCATCTCCATTTATCTTTAATGCCCTAAGTTTGCTAGAGCACTCACAGGAAAGAATACGCTCTGCTTTCCTTTACCAATGAGGATGTTCACAAAGACAAATAAAACGGCCATGAGGAAAATATGAGTCTGAAAACAATGTGGACGGGACAGGTGGCCTGGAGGCCTGGAAGATGGGGTACTGGTGATCCGTCTGAACCACATCTCAGGGTCTCCAGAGAACCCCTCCCCCCCGATTCAATTCTGAGCTGCACCACAGGATTTCAGTATCACAATCTTTGGGGTTAAGGATTCATACACTTTCATTTTTTAAACTTTTTTATAATGTTTATTTATTTTTGGGAGACAGAGAGACAGTGGGGGAGAGGCAGAGAGAGAAGGAGACACAGAATCCAAAGCAGGCTCCGGGCTCTGAGCTGTCAGTGCAGAGCCCGACATGGGGCTCAAACCCACGAAGCGTGGGATCATGACCAGGGCTAAAGTCGGATGCCCAACGGACTGAGCCACCCAGGTGCCCCGTACACCTTCATTTTTAAACACACTCCCCTACTGCTTTGTCAGTTTGAGCAACACTAATCTTCAGACCACAGAAGGAAGCTTTGGGGATCGCTTCAACCCCTCCCCCAAATTTCCCTACACCCTCCTCACTCCCTCTCCCCCCGCTTCCCCCACCCCAAGCCTGGGGTCTGACTGGGTCATCTCCCTTTTTAAGACTGCCTGCTCCCTCCTCTCAGCCCTGCACAGGTGGCCAAGGAGGAGCCCTACCCAGACTACATTTCCCAGACTGCCCCACGGCTGGTTCTACCCCACAGGTACCGAGTCCTACAGAACAAGGAAGGTAGACGTGAGGCAGAGGCTGCTACTCACAGTCACGCAGGTATCAGATTTATCCAGGGCCAGCTGCAAAATAAACATGCAGGGCCTCTTGTTCCAACAGCAGGGGGGAATGTTTTCCTTCCTCCCCAGGCTCTTTCTCAATCTGCCACAGTAGCTGTCCTTTGCTTCTTAATGTCACAAAGATGCAAGGCCAGTGACCCCTTCTCCTCCCCTTCCTGCAGGCCCTGACCCTCCCCACACCCATGCCCGTGCCAGCACTGGGGACAGGGGGAGCAGCAGAGGGTGACGGGAGGGGGCAGAACCCACCAGGTGGTAGAGGGCAGAGACCCACATGAGCCCGGGGAACCAAGCCCCCAGAGCATGCTGATCCGACTCAACGTGCAAAACACAACTGGAAAGATGAAGTGATTTCAGAATTTGAAGACAGTCCTGAATGTACTGCTCACCGTGGTTGCAGAGTCCTGGGAAGCAGAGCCTAGTTTGTAAGCGGGGGTGGGGGTGGGGGGGCTGATCCCACAGCCTCAGCACCTTAGCAATTCCCCAGATATGGATCACTCTCTGTACTGTTGATCCCTCCCCGCCTCCTGGCCATGGTAAACAGGGACTCTCCCTGGAATCATCCCGAGGATCATTCCTGGCCGGCTCTGCTTCCCGAACACTTCCAGCAAGGCCAAGACCTGCGCCTCTCTGTTACGGGCTCACCGGGCCCCCCAAATACACTTGCTGAAGCCTGACACCTGATGTGATGGTGTTGGAGGTGGGGCCTTTGAGAGGTGAGCAGGTAGAGAGAAGGCCATCAGGGTAGTGCCCTCGTGATGGGATTCAGGCCCTTACAACAAGAGGAAGAGACCAGAGCTCTCTCTGATGCTCTCCCACTCATGCACACTCCATCTCGCTTGCTCACTCTCTCTCTCTCTTTCTCCACCATGTGAGGACACAAGAAGGTCCACAAGCCAGAAAGCTCTCCTAGACACTGAATCTGCTGACCTTGATCTTTTTTTTAATTGCTCTTAAAAGTTTATTTTCGGGGGGGGGGGGGAGGGGGCGGAGAGAAATAGTGCGAGCGGGGGAGGGGCAGGGGTGGGGGACAGAGGATCCAAAGCAGGCTCTGTGCTGACAGCAGAGAGCCCGATGTGGGGCTCACACTCACAAACCTCAAGATCATGACCTGAGTCAAAGTTGGACGCTCAACTGACTGAGCCACCCAGGTGCCCCTGCTGACTTTGATCTTGGACTTCCAGCCCCCACAACTGTGAGAAATAAATGTGTGTTGTGTAAGCGCCCCCAGACTGTGGCATCTCCTCACAGCAGCACTAGCTGACTCAGACACCCTGCATTACTCACTCTGGGCTTAGCCAGGGGCTTGCGCTCTCTGCAGCGGAACCCTGGCCGGTAGCATCTCCTCCCGGGCCCCTGGGCCCCAGGGCATGGCTATGACTGGCTGCCTGTTCAGGTCAACCACTCTCTAGGGACCCCCCCCCCCCTCCGCGAACACGGAGCAGGCTGGCGCAGATGCGGACTGCAGGATTAACCTCCTGGAAACTGTTTTTGACCAGGACGGCGAGTGTCTGAAAAACTACGCATTTCCCAAGTAGACAAACTGCTTGTAAGCTAGAGTAGCCTTTAATCTCCTGATCATAGATAGGGAACATTTCTACATCTGAGACATGGAGAAATGCCCCAGCTCATGGACTCCCTGCAAAGGGCAGGCAAAGAAACGGGCAGAAAGTGCAGAGTCCGTCATCATTGGCCCTGGTGGTGGGTGATTCCATGCTCCCCCAACTCTTGGCTCTGTGGACACTGAGGAGTGTTGATGGCCTCAGCTACAAGGCATTTATAAGGCAAGAAAATTACGACTAAGATCAGCACATCCCAAAATGTCACTTTGAAATTAGTTGCCTATAAAAATAAAGATCACACCTATAGACTCAAGCACAGTTGAGCAAACCAAACTCGTCTGGTATAAAAGAAATCATGACATCTTGAAATGCTTGGCATCGAGTATGATAGGTGGTGGCTATTTTTTTTTTCCTTCCCCCAAATCATATTAATGACAATTTGACTCAGCCAAGCGTTCCTCCCCGTAGTGTGGGTGCCATCAGGCTCTTAAGATGAACTCATCTCTCATAATGACACACACATAACTTCACTCTCAGGTTTTAATTAGAGAAGAAGGGATCAGAGATTCCCATCTGGCCCTACAACTGCCTGACCAGAGGTAATTACCAATGGAGTGGCACCAGCTTGGGAAGACAGAGAAGTCCAGAAGGATCTAGGCTTGGGGGAGAGGAATAAAGTCCAAAGACCACGAAGGATTTTAGTTTCCAGAAATATTCAGAGCTAGAAGATATAGAAAAGGTCTGGCAAACAGATGGAGGACAGTGCTATATTGTTGACAGATAGGAAACAGAAGGCAGACCTCGATGCCTAATGCACTCCTACCTCATGCATTCATTCATTCATTCATTCATTCATTCATTCAATACATGTTATGAAGTGCCTGCCATGTGCCCAGCACTATGCTGGTCCTACAGATGCAGAAATGGACATCAGTCAGTCCTTGTATTTAACCAGCTCCAGTCCACAGAGAGGGGGATAATAAGCAGATAATCACGTGATCCTACTGTGCAGAAAAATTATATCGTGCCCTTAAACAAGTTCTGGTAAACTCCAGCCAGCCACCTAGTACTTGTCTCTATAAATAAAGTTTTATTGGAACGCAGCCCACCTACTCATTTGCATATTGCCTACATAGCCCCTGTGCTACCGCAGAGCCGAGCGGTTGCCTGTATGGCCCGCACAGTTCAACATTTACTATTGGGTCCTTTTCGGAAAACATCTACTGACTCCTGGTCTAAGAGAATAAAAAAAGGGCCCTAATTTAGACTGGAGTTTAGGAAGACTTCCTGGAGGAAGTGGCATTTCTGAGACATCTGATCCAGGAAGTGGCATTTCAGAGACATCTAAGGGATGAGGAAGAATGAGCCAGCCAGAAAGTGAGTGAGGCCTCAAGCAGAGGAACTGTGTGGGTGAAGGCGAGGGGCAGAAAAGAGCTTAGCACGTTCGAGAAGTGTGAAGGGCAAAGCAAACAGGACTGAGAGATGGTGGCAGCCCAGGACTTCTTTGTGACAGCAGGACCAGCAGCAGTGGCTGCAGAAGTGACAGCAGCAGCCAAAGGACACTGAGTGGCTGCTACAGTCCAGCCCGTGTGCCAGGCACCTTACACATGTGAACGCTTTATCCCTGTCATAGGGGCTCATGGCATCAACATGTTTAAAACTGAGAGGCTGGCCACTGCATGTGCCCAGCACTTTGCTCCATGTGCAGAAAATGCCACCTGGTCACAGCAGACGACTGGAGGGCAGGGCTGGGCTGACAGACACCTGGGGGGACCAATTCCTATCCCCCAACCCTGGTCAAGTACCAACTTCCCAATGTCACTATTTAGAGGGAAATGACCCACAAGATGGTCTTTAAAACAAGGTAACTTTATCTCTTTTATCATTGACATTCAATTTTTTTTTTTTAATGTTTATTTATTTCGAGGGGAGGGGCAGAAAGAGAGAGACACACACAGAATCCAAAGCAGGCTCCAGGCTCCAAGCTGTCAGCACAGGTTCCCACTCGGGGCTTGAACTCACAAACCGAGCCATCATGACCTGAGCCGAAGTCAGATGCTTAACCGACTGAGCCACCCAGGTGCTCCAATTACTGACACTCAAAACAAAGATGCCACCAGCTGGTAAATTATGAACCTTATTGAGGCACCTGGGTGGCTCAGTCAGTTAGGTGTCCGACTCTTGATTTTGGCTCAGGTCATGATCTCAAGGTCATGAGATCGAGACCCGTGTTGGGCTCCTTGTTGAGTGTACAGCCTGCTTAAAAGTCTTTCCCCCTCCCCACTCCCTCTGCCCCTCCCCCATGCACATGCTTTCTTTCAAAACAATTATGAACCTTACCTGTAACTTCAGACTTTATCTATCTATCATCTATCTATCTATCTATCTATCTATCTATCTATCTATCTATCTATCTATTTTTGGAGAGAGAGAATCTAAAGCAGGTTCCATGTTCAGCACAGAGCCCGACATGGGGCTTGAGCTAATGATCCTAGGATCATGACTTGAGCTGAAATGTGATTAGAGACCTTAAATCTATACTGAGAAATACAGGAGAATAAGAAAAGTCCTGATTTTCAAAATAAGAGAAAAAGGATAGATTCCAGGAAAAAAAAGGATAAATGATGCCTGACATCACCTTCCTTGAGTATTCCAGAAAGATTACTAAATGCAAATTTTCTGAGCATCCAGAAGACACTGCGGTGCAAACTCTAAGCCACACCAACCTCCTTTCCTATCTTGGCACAGTCCCCAGGTTGACAGGTCAGAAGAATGCCACAGGTAGAGCACATGCTAACTTTTCCATATATCCTTTTGATAAAGGAAGAGACGAACAGACTTTAAAGAAACCCTATTACGCAGATGTACTGGCCACATAATCATAACCAGAGAGAACGATGAAGTAGGCTGGTCTTTTTCTTGGTCTTTCTCCATGTGCATGAAGCCCCCCAAATGAGAAAAGCAAAGGTTACTTCTTCAGAGCTTGTCAGAGCAAGGGACTCAGCCACCAGCATTTGTGTCTGGCAGAGACACAAAGGCAGACAGAGGAGTGGGAGAGCTTTATAGTGACAAAAGGGAGGCCCTGATTGTCAGGCTAAATAGAAACACGGCATCTTCAGTGGTTGGTCAGGGGAGTATACTGGGCTGTGTCAGGCTGGTCCTACCCTGGAAACAAAGACAAAAGTTAGGGACGTGCCAGTAACTAATCAAGTCTTGGCCATTTAGGGCCAATTGCCAGAGGAGTTACTGTTTCACTCCCTGGACTGTTTGCTGCCGATCAGAAGTCAGAGTCCTAGTGTTACCTATGGTCTGGCCACTGTCTACCTGCATAGTGTCCCTATCCAGCACCGCCCTGTATCTAACGTGGGGAGAACACACTGCTGGGGCTGGTTTCCTGGAGAGTAGCATGAAGACGGTTTACTCAGCAAAGAAAACAAGCAATTCATTAGCCCCAAATTTAGAAGAGATAAAATTAAAAATCAATTAAGTATCTTCCCTAAGGAAAATCAGGGTCGCGTAAAGATTGATGACATTTAAATGCACTACAAGAGTAGCTAAAACAATCCCCTGTAATGTCGGTTTATATATCAATGTCTGAGTAAAGCAGGTGGCTGATTCGCCGACTGCTTGTTCTATATGACCCTGGGCAAGTCACTGGGTCTCTATCAGCCACAGTTGCTCAACTGTAAAATAAATAGGCTGAATGAAAATCACTCAGGTCCTTTAAGGTTGCAACATTTTATGGTTCTATGATTCCCGTCACTTGGAGAGTTCTTTTATTCTACAAGTGGCAGCTTTGTGTCTGCCTGGCTAGATATATTAATTCATTAGCAGCTGAAGTTGAAAAAAACAAAACAAATCACACCCATGTTTTGTAAAAGTGCATTCATTCAACAATAATTATGGAACAGTAACTCTGAATAAAGCACTCTCCTTGGTGCCTTGGGAGAAACAAAGAGAAAAGACCCAGCACCAAAGGACTATAGTTGAGAAGTTAAATATGCACGTAATTAACTCTAAGCAAGAAACAAAGTATTCAGTGCCCCCAAAATGATACAGAAAGCGCTGCAGAAAATGACAAATACTCTGTACAAGCTGAGAGGCTTCCCTAAAGGTGGTAAGAAGAATCAGCTAGTAACTGTGTTTTGCAGCCTATTGTAATTTGCAGTGAATTTTTATTTGCTCCCATCCTCCCCCTCAAGCCCTCCACCCTCCCCTCACCCCTGGCCTTGGGGTTTGGCACATCAGAGTCACACTGGCAGATCTCTACCGTAAAGGGCATTTAAAAAGACGGTTTATGCCAGAATATTGGCCACTCTACATTTTACAGGACGTTGTGGCCAGAAAAAAAAAAGTCTCAGAAATTACTAAATAACTGGAATGAAGGGGCACAAATGTTCCCATGCGGCTGATTTTCCTTAGTCTCTGTTCCTAAGAAGTGGTAAATGTTGCAAACTGCCATTTCCTGCTGCCCTCCACGCCTCTCTGAAGTATTGGAGGGGTGGATTTTTTTTTTTAATGTAGCTTCATAACACTAGAATGCCTTCCATTTCCACTGGCAAAGGAGTTAGGGGAGATTTTTCACTTGCCCCCACCTGCCTGCGGAAGCCTGATCTTTAATGTCTGCAGCTCTCCCGCAACTACCCCAAAATGCTTCTTCCATTTTCTCCAATTTAAGAGAAACACATGCAAATCACAAAACGTAGGTAGTGTGCTCTCGGCTCAGGCAGCACAGACGCTACCTGCAGGCACGCTTTTCAGACTGCCTCCAGCCACAGTCAACAGCCCGTCTTAAAAAAACAAACAATTCTGGGTCACATTTTACACAGTCCCTCTCCCATGACAAAAAGGATACATAAGAGGTATCTTAAACTGATACCACTGTCTCTTGTTTAACACAGAGCAGAAGTTACTGCTTGAGCAGCCCTTGCGAAGGGCAAATTGACTGTCCTGTTTGGGGCAGGGGGAGGGGATGTCCAGTCCAATGGAAAGGCTTTCTTTCTCTATTACTTCCTTCCCAAGGTGAAGGAGGTTCAGCAGGTGCACTGTGGCGGGTAGAAAAGACCTGCATGCAGGAAACAGGAAGTTCTCAGAGACCAAGGGCTCCTGGTTTTTCAATTACTAAAAAACAAGCACCCAAATACTGACTCAATATTTACTAAACCCCGCAAGGGATTTGGAGGTCCCGCCTGACGTTTGCATATTTTCACACATCTCCAAACAATTAGCAGGTGCTTTTTGAGAGCAGGGTTTCTCTTTGTTTCCCTGCAAACCCTCATGGGTGTGTCTATTTAAATTCTGTGACTAAAAGCCCTTGGGGATGATGCTAACTACACAGTCAGGGTGCATAATCACTGTTCTTAACAAGTTCGCCTTCTTTCTGTGGCCAAACCAGCTATGGGACTCCCCCCACCCAGTCACTAGCATTCACATCTGGCTGAGCTCTGTGCCTTACAAGCTGTCACCCATGTGAGATACCAAGGGACCAAGAGCAGCTGAGGTCCCCAAATGCCCTGCCAATTACATTAAGTACTGCACCACCCAGATTTTTTTTTTTTTTGCCTCCTTTGGAATATTCACTCATTTTATACTGATTTGCTACAACTAACTCATTTCAACGGTACATAGATATGAATTCCTCTACTTAATATTGAGGCTCTCCTGCAAAGCTGTATGTAAATACATCCTTAAAAACAACAACAACAACAAAAACAACAACAAAGAAAATCACTGTTGTAAAAAGCTTGAAGGCAAGATCTTCGATAACTCAGTACCTCCTTTTACAGCCAGCCAGTCATTCCTCATTTATCTCTTGGGCTTACTGGTGGCAGGTTCCTACATCTACAAAGCAATGTACACACATGCAAAAGCAAACCCAAATACTCTCTCTTGAGCACTGAATAAGAAAAGGAGGGTGAGAATAGTTTTCTAAACTATGGAAAGATGAATTGTTTTCTTACAAGAAGAAAAGGAATTCCGTGGCAACCTGCAAGAGTGGTTACACCTGCACATTCCTGTGGGACCCTCCCTGCTTTCATCCTTCCTGCTGTGGATTCTCAACCCTGGCACCACATGGGAGCCCCCTGGGAGTCTTTTAAAAAATACACATGTCCTGACCCCAGTCCCGGAGCTTCTGATTTAATTGATGTGGAATGGATGGTTTTAACATGCAGCCAGAGTCCAGAACCACAGGCTGTAATCAAAGCCGATAAATCACTGCAATCCATTGCCTGACCCTGAATAAATGTAGACAGCTAGAAAGCCAATATGCTGCTAGCTCCAGATCTCCCAGGATTTTGTACACGGGATGTGATTAGAGGGGCTACACACCGTTGTTCGCGCCTACTCACATTGGAGGTCGGAGTGTGTTTCAGGACAGGGGTCGGGGGACAGCTACTCTTGAGTAGCTCGTTAATTTCAGGTTATGTACCATCACACCCTCTCTCAACGCTGCAGGAAAGCCTGTTTTCCTTTAAAAGGAAAAGAGACTATCAAATCAGAGCATGGTACTCAGGGATGCTGTCTAACTAGACAATTTACAGAGCAGGAAACTGAAGCCAAGAAAAAAGAAAAAAAATCAAATGAGAACTACGACAGGAAAGTTGCCCCAGGTGGGAGGAAACCAAGAATAGTAGACGGCAGTGCAAATCTTCTTGTAGGAGATGACGCTGAAGACTAGTCTCCACCACTAGGTAGCTAGCTAGCGGCCTCCCGGGGGCTCGGTGCTCAGCAGTAAAACAAGAGCACTGACTTACGACAGCAGTTCCCAAAAGCTGCTCTCAGTACCCGTGCCCGACAGGTTCTGATCCGTCAGTCACGGCATCGGGAAAACCAGTCCAGGAAAAGGAGGGTTTGGAGGTGGGGTTTTTTTTTTCTTTTCATTTTTTTCATTTAGAGGTTGTTCTTTATGCCAAGATCCCCTCTTTCCTATATTTTTTCATAATGTTAAGTGTATTTCTTCTGTGACATGACTTTCATGGTAATTCAGTTGGTTTGGATGTGTGGATACAAAAAAGTTGCTCAATAAACATTTCCTGAACAACAGAAAGGAAAGCTCTTGTACAGGGAAGTACGTGCATCCTGTGTGAGGCACGGGTCCATTTTTTAACCATCAAGAACATAGACAATGCCCTTTGGCAACCAGAAATTGATTAGTACTTCACAGAAGATAGATACCTTGGCTTCATCCACAATATATTTCAGTGGTTGTATCGGATCAATGAGTCAAACTAAGGCCATCGTGAAGGTGAGTGAGGGGAAGGGCACCTTTCCCACTCTGTGTGTCGATCTCTTTAATGTTCTGATACAGGCACATCTGTTGAAGGCCAGGAGGAAAAGGGCAGAGGTAACAGATCTTGCCCAAACAATGGGGTTATTTTTGGGGTCTATCACCTGGGGCATGGGATGGGGCCCTCGAGAGACAGGAAAGGGAGGCTATAGGAGGGAACAAGAGAAGGCAGAGGGGAAACCAGATCTTCTCTCTTGGCCAAGGTGTTAAGGGGTCCATAAATTCAGCATTTTGCTTCTAGATGGCAGGTGAGAGAGAGTAGAAGCAACCTGGGAACTAGGAAGGCAGGTTCCCAGACAGACATACATGGACCGGACAGAACCCTTGGGCTACAGATAGCAAAATACATCCCTTGAAGAAAGGTCTTGAGTTATGGGAGCCCCCACGTTTAATTTTGCCTTTGTCATCATACCCCAGCACTGGGTGTCCTCAGAAAAGCCAGAGGGACCCAAAGGAAGAGAGACTGAACACAGCTTGTTTGCCTGTGTCTGGGCCTGTGTGCAAAGCAATGGGTGACCATGTTCCCCGGTAGGAAACACAAAGCAGAAGGTTACTTGTGGGGCCTGGGTCAGGTTCTCTCTCTCTCTCTCTCTCTCTCTCTCTCTCTCTCTCTCTCTCTCTCTCTCTCTGGTGGGGTCTTCCCTCAGAACCTGCTGTGAAGCACAGGTGTTGTTTTTAAAAAAGGAAGTCAGCCTTCCCAACCACTGAAGTGAGCCTCTGCTGCCTCCCTTGTTACTCGGTCCATTTGCTAGCATACATAAACATGCTGACTTTTCAGACATATAGTTGGTCTTATTTTAATCATCTTGGGCTCTTTCCTCTACCAGTTGGTGTCCTAGAAGATGACACTGATCAGGGGCACTTACCCTGACCCACTGTTTCCCTCCCTTGCAAAGGAAGGACCTACACAATGGCTTCCTCAACTCGAGGTCAGCCTCTGGCCTCAAGGAGGTCCCTGGCTCAGAGAACGGCTCTTAGGCAGTCAGGAGCCAGGTGGGAAGTGAGGGCTCTGTGCGAGGGCAGAAAGGGAACCCCCTGGAGCCCTGAGTCCATGTTCTCAGCCGCTGCCATGTATGGCTCCAAGTAACTCCGGTGGGACCAGGCTTCAGGAGGAAATGTCAGTGCCCCAGCATCCAGGACGTGAGACTCACGTGTTTACATGCGTATTGAACTGGATCCAAAACTACCTGAGCTTTTGGAGGATTCAAAACAGAAATGAAAGCAAATCTTTCTTGCTAAAAGTCAGCCATCAGGATGTTCTGCGTCTCTCCTTACAAGGCATCCTGTAAGGGTGGTGGTGGGTAGGGAATCTGACTGCAAGCGGGGCATACCTCTGCGATGGTAAGAGAGACGTTCCTCTGAAGAGGAACACATCTATGCGTTTTTAATTGCCTGATTCCCATTTAAGTGTGAGCACTTAACAACTCTTGGTGGACAACTCTTGGTGGGGTGCTGGGTTCACACCACGGCCCCTATTTTTCTGGGCACAGCTCTTAAAACACCAAGAGGAGCCACCGTGGGCCACAGTTATGACGTGTGAGCCTGGCCCTATCTGCTTGATCCAAGGATAACTTTTTTTTTTTTTTAATGTTTTATTTATTTTTAAGAGACAGAGTGCAAGCAGGGGAGGGGGGCAGAGAGAGAGGGAGACACAGAATCTGAATGAGACTCCAGGCTCTGAGCTGTCTGCACAGAGCCCGACACGAGGCTCGAACCCACGAACATGAGATCATGACCTGAGCCGAAGTCGAAAGCTGAACCGACTAAGCCACCCAGGTACCCCAATCCAAGGATAGCTCTTAAGCCAAGACAAGTCTATGCTGTCCCAGGATTCTTAAGTTTGGAAAAGGAGAGAGGTAGAGAGGGGGTGGGGGCTGGGAGGGGAGGAAGGGAGGGGAGAGAATTAGGTTGAGTTTTACCCCCGATTACGCCCTACAAAGAGGATTGTGAATTCCCAAAATGACATTCCAGCAACAGACCTGAGTGCCCCTCCTGAGGGTCTTGCTTGCTTGTTTTTCTCCTTGATTAGCTAAGATAAACCAGCATTCTCCTAATAAACATCTTTTACTTAAGGTAACTGGGGTTGGTTTTTTTCTTTAATACAAAAATCCTGTAGGTCTATGTTAGGCTGCTAATACTTAAAAAACACAGTATAAACAATTTAAATATACTGAAGATGCTCTCCAAAGTGTTGTGAAAGACTTTATATAGGTTTGCTGGGAGAAAGCCACTGTGTTATTCATCCACACTGGGCCTTCCGCAGCGTCGGGGTCTACGAATACTCAAGAACACTCAGGTTCCAAAGTGCTGGATCCAATAGGCCCAGAGCAGTGTCCCTAGCAAACCTCTAGTTTCACAAGGCTGAAAGAAGCTGGTGGCGTCAGTGGCTTACCCGCCACAGAGGACCCTCGGTGAAAACTTAATGCCAGGCGTGCTTCAGAGTGCTCCACTGACTGAGGGGAAGTGCTCTCTAGAGCAGGGCAGATGTTGCTGTCTGGAAGCCTCCAGGAGGCCTCAGGGAGCCAGATGGCAAGTCACTGAAGACCAGCCCTAACGGTCCAGGCTGACCCTCGAGGCCCTCACACGCTCTTGCACTTGGTCACCGCATTGGAGAAACAGCTGTAGAAGCAGACAGGAGACCTTGGGCTGTGACGGCTGAGTCCGTGCTTTGCAAAGTGTGGTCTCTGGACCCATGAAAATGCAGCACCTGGAGCCAGAATCTGGGGCTGGGCCCAGCAATCGGTAGTGTCACAGTCCCTCCAGGTGATTCTGATAACCTCGTAAATTGGGGGAACCACCAGCTTAAACCTCAATGACTTCCAAGAAAGACTGGCTGAGGGGCGCCTGGGTGGCTCAGTCGGTTGGGCGTCCGACTTCAGCTCAGGTCGTGATCTCACGGTCCGTGAGTTCGAGCCCCGCGTCGGGCTCTGTGCCGACAGCTCAGAGCCTGGAGCCTATTTCGGATTCTGTGTCTCCCTCTCTCTGACCCTCCCCCGTTCATGCTCTGACTCTCTGTGTCTCAAAAATAAATAAACATTAAAAAAAAAAAAAAAGAAAGAAAGACTGGCTGACCTGTGAAAGACAGCTCAGCAAGGACTTTACCTCTTTACTACACTTTACCTCTCTGTAGGGAAGGCAGACCATGTGGTCCGAATAGAGCTCCTAGCCTACTTACTACTGGGCTGTCCCTAAAACTGATCGGTAGCCTTTCCAGGCTGTGTGTGATTTCCCTTATTTCCGGTTAGCTTTTTTAAATCCCCAAATTATTATATATGTCTGTATTAGGAGGCAGTATCTCTCTCTCTCTCTCTCTCTCTCTCTCTCTCTCTCTCACACACACACACACACACACACACACACACACACACACACACACAGATACAAGGGCTTAGATCTGAGAGGCGCCTTGATTGTTTTAATTTATTTATGGTTGAGAGACAGGCACAAAGACAGGGAGAGAGAACCCCAAGCAGGCTCTGTATCGTCAGCATGGAGCCCAATGTGGGGCTCAAACTCACAAACCGTGAGATCATGACCTGAGCCGAAATCAAGAGTCGGACTATTAACCAACTGAGCCCCCCAGGCGCCCCAAGAGACACCCAGGTTTTAACCTCTGTTTGGACAAGCTACTGACCTCCCCGAGCTCCCTCATGGGTAACATGGAGACTCAACACCTGCCTTACGGTGGTGTTACACAATCTGGAGACAAATAACACAGTACCAGGATATATGTGTTGGACAACAGAGGTGTGACCGGCAGCACCACCAGCCTCCTCCTCCTCCTCCTCCTCGTCTCTTCTCCACCTAATCATATGTACAGCCTCCTTCTTAGACAGTGGCCTGTATGGTTTTGGAGAAGGAAGTCCACTTTTTTGTTTTTTCCTGGCAAATCACATGCTACTTTCCTTACTTATCACTTAAAATGTATTGCCACTCTTCCAAGTAAGAGCAATATACCCGTATAAGCCCCTGCACCTTGCCAGCTTTTTATTTACTTACTTGCGCAAGTCTTAGGGTTCAGACATCATTTCAAGGATCTCTACTCACATTCCCCAGAAGCTGCTCTCCAAGCATGCAAAGGCAAAAAGAAAAACAGGTGTTCCCAGGAGGGCGGAAATTGTTTCCGCTGAATACTGTGCCCTCACGCCGACAGCCACTTTGCCATCATAATGTTCTGATTACTCCAGCTCTGCTTAGTACAAAATCACACTCATGCAGCCCTTGAAAAGATAAGAACTCAAAATGGAAACGCTACCTGAATGAGAAAGCCCCAAACACGGAATTTATTTTGAATATGGAGATGTGCAAACCGACTCAGGGGGCAACGTCAGATAAAAACTAAGGGTCCTATTAGAAAACAGCATCACCCTTGCTGTTTGTCTTAAAACATACCTGGCTGAAAATAGGATATTAAAAATGCTATCTTGAGGCCCCTGAGTGGCTCAATTGGTTAAGCATATGACTCTTTATTTCGGCTCAGGCCATGATCTCAAAGTTCGTGAGTTCAAGCCCCGCATCGGACTCTGCGTGTGCCGATGGTGCGGAGCCGGCTTGGGATTCGCGGTCTCCCCCCCCCCCCCCCCCCCGCCCCGCCCGCCTCTCTCTCTCTGCCCCTCTCCTGCTCATTCGTGTGCTCTGTCTCTCAAAATAAATAAATAAACTTTAAAAAATGCTATCTTAGCAAACGAACAAAGAAAACAAGAGACAAACCAAAAAACAGACTCTTAAGCAGACTCTTAACTACAGAGGACAAACTGGTGGTTATCAGAGTGGAAGTGGCGGGGGGGGGGGGGGGGGGGGGGGGTTGGTGGTGGATGAAACAGGTGAAGGGGATTTAGAGCACACTACCTTGATGAGCACTGAGTAATGTATACAATTGTTGAATCTCTATACTGTGCACCTAAAACATAACCTGTATGTTAACTCTATTGGCATTAAATTTTTTTAAATACTATTTTAACAGTGGCAAATTCCAAACTATATGTTTGCCAAGATTATTTCTCTTACACACACACCAAGGAAAAACCGACTCATATAACTGGAGCCATCACACTCAAGAGACACTGGGAAATCAGCTCACCCTTTCCTCCTCTCGTAGAACTCTAACTGTCCCTGTAGACACTGCGTTCTCTAAATTCTCCAGATAAAATACTCTAGTCTCCCTCATTCCAATGTTACATCATCTTCCCTCACAGGGGATTGTTTCCATCTACCCTAAATTTCAGCTGTGTCTTCTGAAGGAGTTCAAAACATGCCACCCCCAAATCTGCCGTGCCGACATACTGAATGTTTTGAGTTAAGAACAGCAAACATACAAAAAACACTCGTGACCTTCCTTCCTTTTCTCAAAAGCAGGAGATGAGATTCCCACGTGAAAGATGGCCTTTCTCTACCAGAAGGAAAGTAACACTCCTGTCATCAAGGTCGAGAAGTTGAGAACAAGAGAATTCTGCACAGACCTTATTAAAGTAATTCCCATCTACCTTTAAACTCCCCCATAGACTTTAGTCACCATCCACAAGCCTCTCTTTGCTTCATCTAACGCAGAAGTTGGCTTCCCTATCTCCTTGTGTCTTCATTCCTCACGAAGGCTTCCGTACCCCGTAAAACTGATGTTCACTGCCTTTATACGCTTTTCTCCTACTGATCTGTCTTCTGCCAATTCAATTCTCACAGCCAGCCTAAAAGACTCCTTAGGAGGGTAAAGGAAAAGTGTGCCCCTACATTTCTGTGTCCTCAGGTCCCACATTCTGACCCTCACCCCGCCCACGACAAATGGTGAACTGCACTGATTTAATTGGTGTAGCGCTCTCCTCGCTCTAAAAGAAGAGATGAATTATCATGTCTACATGTTATGGTTCTAAATCTCCAAGGACTTTTAAAAAAAAGCATAGTGCCCCCACAAAACGCTGGCCACTCAAATACAATCATAAATATATGTTAACTGATGCCAGTTGTCACACTTCTCCAGGTTAAACATGACCAGTTGCTTCTGGCTCTCCTCCCAGAACCTGATTTCTCACCTTTGGCCCTTCTTGTGGCTCCTTATGAAACCTCCAGAAGTGCTCGCCTATTCTTAGGCTGGTTTCAGAACACTGGGAGACAGTATTCCATGACTCTTGCTTTTTTTTTCTCTCTCTCTTTCTAATGTGGCTTCAATGATATGTCATTTAGTTATGATTCATGTTCTAATTTTCAAATACAAAGTGGAACTTGAGCTGGTTAACAAGCCCTGTTTGAACAGTAAGGTTGTGCATACAAAATATATTTCCCACTGTCATCTGAAGCCGAGTCTCAGAGGAGGTAATCTCTAGCCAGTTCGACACTCAGAGTCACTGGCTTTGGACAGAGAGTCGTATGACCCAGCCCAAGCAGTCTCCAATCTTCCAGGGAAGTTAGGGAGGAAGGGGGGGGGGGGGAGGGAGGGAGGGAGGGAGGTTGGAAGGAAGGAAGGGAGGAAGGGAGGAAGGGAGGAAGGGAGGGAGGGAGGGAGGAAAGGAGGGAGGTTGGAAGGAAGGGGAGGGGAGGGAGGGAGGGAAGAAGGAAGGGAGGGAGGGAGGGTGGAAGGAAGGGAGGGAGGGAGGGAGGGAGGGAGGGAGGAAAGGAGGGAGGTTGGAAGGAAGGGGAGGGGAGGGAGGGAGGGAAGAAGGGAGGGAGGGAGGGAGGGAGGGAGGGTGGAAGGGAGGGAGGGAGGGAGGGAGGGTGGAAGGGAGGGAGGGAGGGAGGGAAGAAGGGAGGGAGGGAGGGAGGGTGGAAGGAAGGGAGGGAGGGAGGGAGGGTGGAAGGGAGGGAGGGAGGGAGGGAGGGAGGTTGGAAGAGAAGGGAGGGAGGGAGGGAGGGTGGAAGGGAGGGAGGGAGGGAGGGAGGGTGGAAGGGAGGGAGGGAGGGAGGGAGGGTGGAAGGGAGGGAGGGAGGGAGGGAGGGTGGAAGGGAGGGAGGGAGGGAAGAAAGAGAAAAGCAGGAAGGAGAAAAGAAGGGGCATCCTAAAGTCATCAGTGGTGACAAACACAGACCTGAAGTCAAAACTTCAGAAGATGAATCCTCCCACTATGCACTACCAATAACAGTAAGTGTTCGTTCCATTTGGCCCATCCTACAAATCCAGGCTATAGTCGCGGCTCCACAGGTCTGAATGTCCACCCTCCCGAGTACAATGCATCTCGACAGTGCGAACCTTAATACGCCACGACGTGCAACCTCTCCACCTGTGTCTGGCATGCCAGTCCCGCACACGGGGAAAAACGATCCATCCCCAGCACGCCCCCTCTCCCCTCCCCCGCACAACGCGCCCGCCACATCACCCCCCTACAGCCGAAACAAACACGGTGATGTCATGGAGGGCTGCGGGTTTGGGGCTGATGGCTGTCTCAGCCTGTCTCATTTCTCTCAGGCCTATGGGGTCTTGCGAATTAATTCTGTCAGACCTCCCCTTGGAAGGAGAGAAAAACGTCCAAAGGTACAGCCCTGTGTCTGGCCATTGGCTTGGCTTCTCTGCTTCTGGCCGTGCTCCAGCACATCCCCAAATACTCAGATTTCAAAACACGCTTCCCTCAAGGCTTACCTCCCTATGTACCCAGAGCTATACCGATCCTTCCTCCTTATGTCCCAGGGGAAGTCCGTGGGGCCGCAGCCCTGGCCAGGTCTCCCCCTGATCATACACATACACATAGAGGTCACAGCCTCTACCTCCCCTGCGCAGCTCTGGGGGACCTTCATCTCGCACACCATCTCGGGGAGCCACCTTCATCTCCCCAACATCCCCCCCAGTACCACCCCCCCTATGCAAAATGCTGCAGAGGCTACCCCCCCTGCCCCTGGAGGAGGTAACAAACCCTTTAGCCTCACCGGCGGGTACCTCTGTGCTCTGACCCGGCTTCCCTGCGCCTGCTCACATTAACCTTCTCCATCATTCCAGCCCCTCTTCCAGACTCAGCCCACACACGATGTCTCTCTCTGTCTAGAGGTGTTCCAGCTGTTCCATCCCGAGACCTCCCTCCCCTGCCGCCTTTCCGGAAAAGTCTGCCTTCCTTCAAGGTCTCTCCGATGCCGCTTTCTTCTGACTCACCAGGTGGCTATGATCGGTGCCTCTCCTCAACCCCGTCTGCCAGGCGTCTGTGCCCCTCCTGCAGTGTGTCCCAGCCACCTTACACACACTTGATGGATGTTCCAGGAAAGCTTCCTCTCTCACCATCTCAGTTCCTCGAAGACTACTGCATTTGACTTGCTTTTGAAAGCGTGTGTACTGGGATCACTAAGCCTCAAGAAATGAAATCTAGGGGGGGTACCTGGGTGGTTCAGTTGGTTGAGCGTCCAACTTCAGCTCATGATTTCACAGTTCGTGAGTTTGAGCCCAGGGATCCTTTGTGTGTGTGTCTCTCTCTCTGCCTCCCTCTCTCTCAAAAATAAAATAAACATTTAAAAACTGAAATGAAATCTAGGAATTCAGGGACGCCTGGGTGGCTCTGTCGGTTGAGCCTCCAACTCTTGACTTGGGCTCAAGTCATGATCTCACAGTTTGTGGGTTCAAGCCCCACATCAGGCTCTGCACTGATGGCATGGAACCTGCTTGGGTTTCTGTTTCCCTCTCTCTTTGCCGCCCCCTCCCCACCGCCCCAGTTGCTTTCTATCTCTCTCTCAAAAAATAAAACTAAAGAAGGAAGGAAGGAAGGAAGGAAGGAAGGAAGGAAGGAAGGAAGGAAGGAAGGAAGATCGATGGATCTAGGAATTCGGCTCGAATTAATGCCAATATCTTTCCAGAAGGTAGTTTTCTCACTGGAACTTTAGAGCCATTAATAGAGACCTTTTCATATTTAAAATGCTGGACAAGCTATAAACAGGAGAGGCAAATCTCAACCAGAATTGTTTTAAACTATAGGGGCCTGCCTTTGGGGCACCATTCACACATTTCCCTCAGTCTACATTTTAAAAGAGAGTATTAAGTGTCCCATCAGAGAAGAACTGGCAACCAAAGGGGGAATTCTCTTCTTGTTCTGATGGGGATTTAATGTATCGTGTTGAAACTATTTTTTGTTACTTTTTAGTGTCAATTTCTCTCTTTGAAATGAATGTAGATTTGTCACTCTCAAACATTTTGTTAAGAGACAACTAGTTACGTTTTCAAAGTACTTGAAGATTCTATTCTCTGAAAGAAATAAAGCTTATAGAAATTTTTTAGAGGGAAGGGAATACATATCACCTTTCTCAATCTTTCCTGGTGGGAAATTGGTTTACTCCAATGCAAAGGGCCTGCCTGCTGTGTCCCAGGGACCTTGCCAGGTACTACAAATACATTTGGACCTCAGTTATCACCCCTGTCCTCATGGACCTTTCAATGCAGTGGAAAAGAAAGACAAAGGAAATGGTTAATTACTCTATATTGTGGTGAGTGGTTCAAGGGAGAAAAGTACCAGATGCTGCTGGATGTCACAGAAGGGGCAGCTAAATCATCTGGCTTCCTGCAGGGAAGTTTCCTAGAACAGAGCATCTCAAGGGTAAAGGAGCCAACAAATGTCTTGAGGGTCTGGCTACCTGGCATCTTCTAATTCAGAGGCGCCGGGGCGGGGCCTGGGTGTCTGCATTTCTAACAAGCTCTCTGGAAGGGCTGATGCTTTCCACCAGACCACACTCTGGCCAGCAAAGCACCAGAAGACCAGACCCCACCCAAGGCCAGCCCAGCCCGGTGCTGAGGAGAAAGTACATTTAAGCAGAAGAGGTGATGTGAAAACAGCTCAGCCGGAGGGGAGACCACAGAGGGAGCCATTCCTTTTAATCTATCTTGAAGAGGTAAATGAAGGCAGGCAGGAAATAATTGAAGGCTAGGAACATTTCTGCAGTCTTGGAAGTGAGATGCAGCCTTCTTAAGTAGATGTGAGAGCTATCCAATTCAGAGTAATTAGAAGACACATCTACATTAGCTAAAAGTCTGAACTACTAAAAAAAAATTGTTAAAGGGACCTGCGTTATTTCAAATACTTGACGGCTCTTGAACCTACAGCCCACCCAGGGTCACTGCCACATCTCTTTAAGTGAAAAGGCAATCGCAGGCATCTAGCACACTGGTTTCAAGACCGTACCACCTTTCATTTTTCCAGGTAGGTTTCTTTTGAGGAGAAAGGACAAATTTCAACTAGATCTGTATCCTGGGAAACCAAATTCTAAAAGAACAAGACTCTGTATAATAAATGTAGCACAGGACACTATTCGAAAAGAGACACAATGAAAAGAAAAATCTAAATGATATATTGACATTATGGGTTAGTTCGTTCAAAAAGTAGATGCAGGTAAGTAGTGTAAAAGGAGACAAAACTGCACACACGAACTGAACTCCTGAGCTCAGAGACTATAGGATCCGGAGTACGTGTTCTGAAAAGCCTCACTGCCGTCTGTTCGTCTGACTTGGCAACAATATTGTGGAAATATCAGGCATATTTCTTGCATAAGTAGTTTCTTCAGAACAAAATTTCCATTCAGAACTTTGTACTATACTGCTTGACATTATTGTATTTGTAAAGGAAGAAAAACCACTCATTCGAAATTATTTTTTAAGCAGGAATACTATCTTTTTGGAAAAATCATACCGACAGCATGTTAAGACCAATGGACTTCATAATAACTTACTAACAATTGTCCCCAAACTACCTAAATGAGCTAAAGCATCCATGCCTGCAGAAAAAAATATTGTGTCACTTCACTAAGTGACTATGTTCTGCAAAGTAAAAACGGCTGGCCATAATGCCCCAGGAAATTACACCAATAAGCAACTTATTCTTTTTTCAGCGTTACTGTGGTATAAGCAACAATGAGCAACTAATTCATGGATACTCTTGGAGGGTCAGGTTAAGGTGCGTCCCCTTGCTCACCTATTTCTACAATCTTGAGGTTTTAAAAGAGAGGAAGAAAGAAAGGAAGAGGAAGGAAGGAAGGAAGGGAGGGAGGGAGGGAGGGAGGGAGGGAGGGAGGAAGGAAGGAAGGAAGGAAGGAAGGAAGGAAGGAAGGACTGCATTATCCCTTTCTCTCCAGACTGGACACTCATTAAAAGAATAGCCAGGGGCGCCTGGGTGGCGCAGTCGGTTAAGCGTCCGACTTCAGCCAGGTCACGATCTCGCGGTCCGGGAGTTCGAGCCCCGCGTCAGGCTCTGGGCTGATGGCTGGGAGCCTGGAGCCTGTTTCCGATTCTGTGTCTCCCTCTCTCTCTGCCCCTCCCCCGTTCATGCTCTGTCTCTCTCTGTCCCAAAAATAAATAAACGTTGAAGAATAGCCAATGCTTGAATGAAAACTTCTTTCTGCAAGACCTAAAAGAAGGTCTGCAAGACCTTTAGATCTAAAAAAAGTTACGCATGGATGTATAAAAATGTTCCATTAATGAAAGTTCTGTGGCTTCCTGAACAGACGGACGTATCCCACAAACAGCACCTGTGAATCGAGACCCTGCTCAGCGGCTCCCCCTGTCCTGCCTCACCTACCCTGGGCCTCTGTGAGATGACCCAACGTCCCTCAAACCCAGTCTGATGTCCAGGGCAGCATGTAAGAAGGCTGCTCTCCCCTTGTTTCTAGAACATCCTGGAAAGGTACAGAGACCGCAAAGGATCGGGCAGGCCAAAGAAGGAATAGGAGCTGGGCACAGGTGTTTAGCACATCTCCCTGTCCTGAGGCTGGATGGGGAGAGTGGAGCAGGTTTCCTGGATTACAACCGCACCCCCGAGAAGCATTCCATAGTTCCCAAATTATTCCCCAGTCTGCAGCTGGCTTCCTCCCACTGCACTTCTGAGAGGTACTATCTTCATTTTCTTGACAAGAAACGGGCACAAAGGACCAACATCATCAAACACACCTGAAATGGGAGCGAAGCCTTCACGTGTTTCATCCGAAACACAGGCTCTGAGGCTGGTCCCTGGGCCTCTTTCTAGTGAATTCCAGAGTACCAGAGGCAGTGTGGGTCAGAACACAAGAACCACAGCAGCCCCGCATCACCACAGAGGCGGGAGCAGAAAGAACAGCACATCTCATTGAAACCACGGGGGAATTTTCCAAACCTGATTCAATATCCTGTACTGGAACCTGGCCAAGCTAGTGGGACAGAGTCCTCAGTGGGCACCGAACACACCAAGGGACTTTTAAAGACAAGGAAGAGTTATGTCTTTCATTCTCCTAAGGGAAGCCCTCCAAGGGAGCCAGTGTGGGTATGTGGAAAGGGCTCTGAATTAGGAGGTCAGAAACCACCACTCTGGATCCACACCTGCTCATGTTAGCTCTGTGATCGTGGGCCAGTCACCGAACCTCGCTGGACCTGTCTTTTCACCTGAACGTCAGAGAGCTGGACCAAGATCCCTAAGCTCCTTTTCCGGTTCTAAGGCTCGGTGACTAATGTTAGCGGAAGCAGAGTGGAAGACAGACAAGGAGAGCATGGGCTTTCATAGTTATTTTCAGCAAGAAAACCAGCAAAGCTGACAGATTCTCGGTGATTCTGCAACTACACTGGGGATCCGGCCACCTCGTGCTGCTGGCCCTGTTCCTTCTGCCAGCAGGGTTTCCTTGGGCTCCCACAGGGCAACCTTACAGGGCATGCAAACTTGTGTGATGTAACTTCTGGAAAGGCATCTTCTCCCACCATCCTATTCCCACTATTCCCAGCATCTAGGAGGATGTCCTCTGCACACGTAATAATCATATCAACAGCAAGTATCTGGAGAGCCCATGCTACATGCCAGGTGCTCTTCTAAGTGCCTTATGCGCATTGATTCTTCAATCTCTCCAACAACTATCTGAGCCAAGTACTAATGTCATCCCCATTTTCCTGACAATGGAGGCACAGAGTTGAAATCATCTGCCCAAGGTCACAGAGCTTCTAAGTGATGTCATTGGGTGAAAACTTAGGTAGGCTCATTCCCAGGTCTTCACCAATATTTTATACTGCCTCTCTAATGACAGCAGAAAGTAGACAATTAGAGGCTCATTCTTTCACCATTAATGAGCACCCCCTACATGCAGCGGGTTGTTGCCTACATCAAGAATATGTGGCTAAACATCTGACATCAGCTTAGGTCATGATGTTGTGGTTCATGAGTTCAAGCCCCACGTCGGGCTCTGTGCTGACAGCTCAGAGCCTGGAGCCTGCTTCAGATTCTGTGTCTCCCTCTCTCTGCCCCTCCCTCCCTCGCACTCTGTCTCTCTCTCAAAAAAATGAATAAACATTAAAAAAAAAAAAAAAAAGAACACATAGCCCTGATTAAAAAAAAATTTTTTTTAACGTTTATTTATTTTGGAGACAGAGAGAGACAGAGCATGAACGGGGGAGGGTCAGAGAGAGAGGGAGACACAGAATCTGAAACACACATAGTCCTGATTTAAAGAGACAACACGCTGACACCAGGTGGATCAAATCATAATGGGAAAGCTCTGCCTGGTATTACTTACATGGTCTCTGGAAATTTCATAGGAAGTCCCAGTTCCTCATCTGTAAGATGTGGATAACATCTACTTCATAGGATTACATAAAACAGTGCTCGTAGAAGTCCCAGCTAGTTTCTAAATTATGGCAAACTGAGAATAACTATATTTAAAATCTCAAAGGATAGGTATAAATTGCTCTAGACTTCAGTGACCTAGGTTGAGACAAGAGCTGGATTCTGATTTTTGAGTTATCAATTTTTTTAATGTTCATTTATGTTGAGAGAGAGAGGGAGAGAGGGAGGGAGAGAGAGGATCCCACGCAGGCTCCACGCTATCAGTGCAGAGCCTGACACTGGGCTCGATCTAACAAACCACAAGATCACAACCTGAGCCAAAAGCAAGAGTCGGATCCTTAACCGACTGAGCCACCCAGGGGCCCCGTCAATATCTTACTTGAATTAATTCACATCTGTTTCAATTAATCTACTGACACTTGTTGACGTCAATCATCTATTGAAATCTATAGATACTTACTTCTTACTACAAGCACTCAGACTCCTACCTGTTGTTTCTAGAGCATCCAAAGTTCCCATGGTAGTTTCCTAACAGAAGGGAGGGCTGGGCACCCTAAAACATGGAAGGCAGCCCCACTAATGAAAAGCTCTCTGCTGTGCCCCCAGCTCCATCACGCACTCAAATTATACTCTATACCTCAGGTTCTCCTTCCATGAAATGATACAACAGTTTCTGCTCTCACCTCTCCCACAGAGATATTCCGAGCTCTTACTAAAGTAGAATGGGGGTAGCGATGCCTAACATTGCATCGTCCCCAACACGTGAACATTTCAAAGCTCCAGAAGGCTTTTATGCATTATTATCTTACTTAGGTACCTACACTCAGAGTTTTAACAGTCTTGAGGGTATATTTACCAATTTCAGCAAAAAGAATGCTCTGCTCTGCAGTAGAAACATATAAAAATACTGAAATGTATTTAAAATGTGTGTGTATTGGGGCACCTGGGTGGCTCAGCCAGTTAAGCTCCCAACTTTGGTTCGGGTCACGATCTCACAGTTTATGAGTTTGAGCCCTGCGTCAGGCTCTGTGCTGACAGCTCAGAGCCTGGAGCCTGCTTCGGATTCTGTGTTTCCCTCCTTCTCTACCCCTCTCCTGCTCATACTCTGTCTCTATCTCAAAAAATAAATAAACATTATGAAAAAAATTTTTTAAATGTGTGTATATGTGTATATGTACATGTGTGAACATGTGCATATGTGTATATACATATCCACACAGATGTACATGAATATATGCACACAGGCACATGTATACATGCGTGTATCCAACACATCAGCTCTGACACCAGATCTATCACAACACAGTACTTGTTCACAAATACGCTTGTGTGTGTTTGGAGTCCCCGGTGATACCTACCACATGTCTGAATCATACAGTCAACACTATTTTAAAAATATTTATTAAAAAAATGCAAATGGCTAAAAATTGGATACTGAACCCCATTTATCAAATTCCATGCAACTACTATTTTAGAAATGATTTCTTTTGTTACATACTTCTTGAAAACTTCAGACAGTCACCTAAGACTCTGGCCTCAATTTTAAACTGACTTTGAGAAAAGATGGTCCATCATACAGCTTTAAAATAGTGCCTGTTTAGGGGCACATGGGTGGCTCAGTCTGTTGAGGATCCAACTCTTGATTTTGGCTCAGGTCATCTCACAGTCTGTGGGTTCGAGCCCTGTGTGGGGCTCTGTGCTGAGCACAGAGCCTGCTTAGGATTCTCTGTCTCCACCTTTCTCTCTCTCTCTCTCTCTCTCTCTCAAAAATAAATAAACATTCAAAAAACTAAAATGAAATAAAATAGTGACTGTTTAAACCACATCAATGATAACCTTGGACTTCAAATATGTAAAGTAAAATTGATTCTCCAAATGGCACATAAACTAAATGATCAATCATAAATAAAACCCCACTAAAATAATTTTTCTGACCGTATAAATAATGTCCAAACCATGCAGAGAACAGAACTGTCACAAAATCAAAGTTGAACAGAAAAAAAAAAAAAAAACCAACAGTAGACCTTTGATGTATATTTATTTATTTGCCTGGATTTGCCATCTTAGTCTATCTCGGGACTTCTGAACTTCATTTTTCCTACTGTGTGATCCTCTAATAGAAGCTATTCTGGCTTTTTTTTTTTTTTTTAATTTTTTTTTTTTAACGTCTGTTTATTTTTGAGACAGAGAGAGACAGAGCATGAACGGGGGAGGGTCAGAGAGAGAGGGAGACACAGAATCCGAAACAGGCTCCAGGCTCTGAGCCGTCAGCCCAGAGCCCGACGCGGGGCTCGAACTCACGGACCGCGAGATCATGACCTGAGCCGAAGTCGGACGCTTAATCGACTGAGCCACCCAGGTGCCCCTATTCTGGCTTTTTTAAAGCATTAGGTTACAAAATATATACACACTTCTGTTGGAATCATTTAAGTGAAATCCAATCGTGAGCTAAGTAAGTTCACCGGAGAAGGAGGAAAGCATTTGCCAAGATATATCGTTAGAGGAACTTCGACCAGCAACCAGCCCACACGAGGCTCACTCCCCAGCCACGGGGTTAGGTGGCAGGGAGCAGGGAGGTAGCACTCTAGATAGGATGGAAACAAGCCTGCAAATAAGGGACACTGCCTCTAAACGTGTGAGGAAACATGTTGTTTCTTCAACGGCTCTAAATACCTGCATTGTCACATACACAGTAGAAAAGGTGGGTAGAACAGCTAGACTGGATTTAAGTGTGCTCCGTGGCCATAGGAGAATCAGGTTCCCCTCCTCTTCTTGAATGCCCGCATGGGCTGATACACCTGCCATCCTCTGGGTCACAAGGCCAGAGAGGGCTGTAAATCAGAACAGATTCCTTCCTCACCCTGGTCCCTCTTCCCTTACTCAGTACCCAAGTTCATGCTTCTAACCTCCTTCTTATCCTTGGAGTCCCCCACCTAACCCTGGCCTCCACCCTCACCATCACCTCTTCAGTTCAGGGCTGGGTTCAGAAAGCAGACATCACAGGCAGAAGCAGGAGGGACAGAGGTAAATGCTGTGCCATGGGGTCTCAGAGGGCAGGGCTACCCAGGCAAGGACAATCATGGGAGGATCTTCAAGGAAGGGCATCTCACCTGAGGCATGGCCCGCTGACGCAGGTAGGAGAGGTGGGGAAAGGCAGAGGCTTGAATCGTCTGTTCAGGAATCATCTGTTCCTTTTGGGGAGATCTAAACTACAACACGGGGTGTGGGAGGGGGCAGGGAGGTGCACACTAGACAGAAAGATCACCAAGTGGGACGCCTGTTCACAAGTGTTTGGAGTCCATCATGCAGGTGGCTTTGTGGAATCAACATCAGACATGCATTTAAACTCTTATTTCACAGACAGCCTGGGTGGCTGAGTCGGTTGGGCGTCCGAATTCAGCTCAGATCATGATCTCGCGGTTTATGAGTTCGAGTTCCGCATCAGGCTCTGTGCTGACAGCTCAGAGCCTGGAGCCTGCTTCGGATTCTGGGTCTCCCTCTCTCTCTTTCTTTCAAAAATAAATAAACAATTTTAAAAATTAAAAAATAAAATAAAATAAACTCTTATTTCTCTTATTTCTAGTGCTGTGGGAGCAGGGACTGATGGAAGGGAGACTGGCCAATCCAGGAAAGCCACACTTAAGGCAGTATTTGGGAAGCAGAAACCGTAGGCTGGAGAGGTCCCAGAGGTTCATGGTCACTGCATGGATGAACCAACATGCTTGCTCAGGCCAGTCTGAGCATCCCTGTTTTGCAGTAAGGGATACCACCAATTCTATTTTCCTTGCATTCTTGGAGGTCTGCAAGCAATGCCCAAGGAATTGATAATAAAATAAAATACACTGATGATAATAAATATAATTGACAATAATTTAAAAATCTGCTGATTCTGGATCACAAATCAAATAAAAAATGTTCTTGGATTATGTGGACAGGGTACCACGTGAAGCCACTAGAAAGCATCGAACGTAGTCTCTCTGGCTATAAAACTGTATTGGCTTCAGACCATTTTTCATTTCTCACATACACACAAAACGTGAAGATGAAATAAACAGTGGGTATCAACTGTGGGTACAAACGGTGGTCCACACAAAGCTGAGCTGACTGTCTACCCGGCAGGGAAAGACTCCTCACTCAGGAGTCAGACCCACAGGGCCCCCAGAACTAGAGAAGCGTAGGTATAGAGAAAAAAAGGGAGGAAGCACACCAAATCAGGCAAGATCGAGGTCAGGTCTCCGGTAGGGCCATAGGGAAGAGTGTCAGCTCTTCCTTGTCATTCGATGCTTCCCCAGAGTCGGGTTTCAACAGGTCCGGGATGGGCTGTGTCCACATTCCAGGAGGCCTGGGGTCACTGGACAGACACACCAACACATGCGTGCTCTAAGCTCGGCAAGATTGAGACCTTAATCACACAATGACCAAATAAGGGACCTGCATCCCTCAACCTCTGTTTTAAGTGAATGACTTTTTTTTTTTTTTTGTCCAAAATTCAGGAACTTTCAGTAAGGGTTTTCTAGGGTAGTCAGGGTTCTAGAATCAAAAACGATAAACCCCCCTATTTGTTATCACATGGCCTTTCGCCATGACTTTTCATACTTCCTGCCAGTGTCCTTAATTCCAAAACTACCTTCCCAAAGAAAGGCCTCCCTGTGTTAGAATACCACCTTCTAGACAGGTCAGACAGACCCTTAAAAAGCTGTGCTGGTGCCCAAGAAACTCAAGCTTTACCAGCTTAGCCATTTTCAGTCATTGGAAAAGTGGTTTTGTTCACCCTGAATCAATGAATTTCTATTGAAGCGTATGTTTCCCTAACACACACAATAAACTGGCGCTTGGCAGTGATTTAAACAGTGAACAGGGCCAGCCGGCCATGAGAACAAAGCCACAGAACAGAAGCCAGCCAGATTTAAATGAGTTAATCTACGGGGAAGCCTTTCTCTGAAGGCTATTACTTAATACAAAACCAGCTGTCCTCACCTTTTGGTGTTCAAGTCGCCTCCCTTCAAGTTAGTCTGCACCAAGAGAAATGGGTCTGGTCTAAGAAAACCAGAGAATCAAGCTATGGCAAGGAGCATCCAAGCCTCTGGAGCCCTGCTGTGGCCGGTTAAGTGTTGACTCACTCTCTCTCCAGAAGGCCCAGCCCCACCACGCTTCCAGCAATCCACCCTGACCTTGGTCACAGGGGCTCCTAGGTTTTGGCATCTGCCACCTTTAGCAGCCCCCATCCCCTTCCCATACACACCTGTTGCTGAGTTGTGCTGACCTGACCAACTGCTACGCCAGCCTCTTCAGGCCAGGAATGGCCATTAACTGTCCCTCTTCCTTCTGCCACCCTGAAAGAGCCAGGCTCGCCTCTTGCACCCAGCCAGTGGCCAATAGCTGGGCTCCCCACTAATGGGATGGTAGGCTCATGTCAATTCCCCTGGCTTACAATGAAACCCGGCTCTTTGAAAGGGACCACAGTTGAGTGCCGTCCTAAAGTGAAACCTCTCGCCTCAAGGAAACTGCCTGGCAGGTTTGTGCGTGCACATCTTTCCACACTCCTGAACACAGAAGGGCGTTCCCAACCCCTGGGCGGGGAGACTAGGAGGTAAGGACCCTAAACAGCTCTTCTCAACACAGAGAAGTTGGTGTGTTTGAATCATGAGGTGGGAGCAGGGGAGGAACCCCACCATAACCTCCCACACACTCGGTCTAGGATGGGGCCTGGGCATCAGGATGTTTGGAAAAGCATCCCAGGTGATTTTAACCTGCACCCAGGGTAGAAGATCACTGATTTAGGGAGAAAACAATGGAGACGCTCAGCTAGGACTCTCCAATGCACCCAGATGGAGAATATCCAATTTCAAAGCAGGTCCTCCCCAGATCCCTCCCCTCAGCAAGACGATCTCTGCAGCTGCAGAGTATCCTTGGGAACAGCACGGTGAACTCTGGTGCCACACCTCATTCACACGGTGCCTCTAAACCAGGCTGAGCCTCGGTTCCCCCAGCTATTAGGAAAGGGATCTTCTAGATACATTTGTTTTGCTTCTCTTGTCTCCATTTTCCAGCTTCATGTTTCCCCTTCTCTCCTCATCTTGCATTTAAATGCACACTCCTATATATGCCTTTCTGCCTCTCCAAAAATGCACAGGGGGTTCTTGAAATTCGATTTGGGTAATGTCTGCCCTCGAAGTAAATAACACCATAAAAACTATAAGCTCTATAATCCAATCAGGGGATGGAACATTAAGAACGTGATATTCCATAAGGCATAAAACACTCCATTCCTGAGACTATAAAACCAACCATTCTGCTGGAGAAACTCATGCAGGATCATATAGACCCTGCCTCTTAAATGCCAGATGAGATCAGGAGTTCTCTGCTACACAGCAACTGTCTACTGTGATGTTAGTCATTTTTTATTCCTTTTGAGCCTGTTTTAATATCTATTTATCAAGTAGAAAATTCATTTTAGAACCACTTTCAGAGCAAGTATAAAGACATCCTTAAGGATAAATTAGCTACATTACTTTGATTCAATGAAATACATAAATCTCTCACCCTGCATAAGCTCACAGCCCATAAGAGCACAAGCCATCTCTCAGATGGGCCTGCTTAGATCAAAAATGGCACAGAAACACACAAATGACTAGGGTACAGAGCAGAAGCGGGCATAAAGTAGGTCTCCTTGGGACCCCATCTACAGTGATATAGCTGTAGAAAGTACCAAAAGATTTTTTGTTCTACGTCATTTCAGAAAACTTTAACATCCACCAAGCCCAGATCACAACCATGTTCCAGACTGGCTGGTCAACTGGCCATCCCAAGACCCTCAAACTCAGTGAGTCTAAATCAGAACTCACCACCTGCCCTCCAGTGCTTGCATTTCTTTCTTTTAGAAAAAAAAATGTTTTTTAATGTTTATTTTGTTTTTGAAAGAGAGACAGAGTGCAAGCAGGGGAGGGGCAGAGAGAGAGGGAGACACAGAATCCGAAGCAGGCTCCAGGTTCCCAGCTGTCAGCACAGAGCCTGACATGGGACTCAAACCCACCAGCCGTGAGATCATGATCCGAGCTGAAGTCCGATGCTTAACTCAGTAAGCTACCCAGGCAGCCTGCTTGCATTTCTGATCTCAGTTAAGGAGCTGCTAGCCACCCCAGCTATCCAATCAGAAACGTGGTAGTTATCCTACAACCCTATCTCCTCTCAACCCTCTCTCCACGTCTTCCAAATCCCTATGTCCTGGAGATTCCATTCTGTGCACACCCGCATCTCTGTCTCTTCCATCCTGGCTCACAGCTCCTGTTTCAATGTGTTGCTTCCCAGACTCCTCTGACGACACTGCCCCGGTGCATTGAGGCCCCCCCGCGTCCAATCTATCCAATGTTCCACCACAATAATCTTAATGAAACAATCCTGATCACATTGTTCTTGCATTAAAACCCTTCGGTGGCTATTCCATCAACTATGGAATGATGTTCCAAGTCCAAAGCAGGGAATGTGATCCCCTACAGTCCAACCTCTCCAACCCCATGTCCCCATGCCTCACCTTGAACCCTCTGCCCTGGTCAGATGAGCTACGTGCCGTTCCCAGCACACGAGCCTGCCTCCCATCTGATGGGGTGGCTCCTCCTGGTCAGAATATCCCCCTGCCTCTCTGCACCACCCCAAAATATACTCATTGTGTGAACCCACCTCCTCCAGGAAACGTCTGCTCACACCCCACCCCGAAGGAAGCACCAGACAGCCCTAGCCTTAAGCCTCTGGCCAGTCTTCTCTCACGGTATCTACAACATGATCACACTTACTCAGGAACACAAGGAAGGCAGAAACTATCTCTTATCTCTTCAACCTCAGCGCCTAGCAGTGCCACCTGGTGCGTAGGACTTTAATAAATACTGGTTAAATGTGTGCATGTTTCAACGATCACATTCTAACAGCTCCAGAACTATTTTCCTGACCGCTCGCGTACTTTCAGTCTGGCTGCTTCTGATATGGAACTGCCTCTTATTTCACTTGCAAATCATCTGCGGAAGACCAAAACTACATCAGTACAGGAGATACAGAACCTTCTTATCCCCTGAGGAATCATTTCTCTGTTCTTTGTTCTTCAAAGAAGAATCACACTTCAAGGCCCTCCAACAGCTGGGAGTGAGAAATGATCGAAACGAATACCTCCAAGTCCCTGCCCTCCCTGCTTCTCAATGCCCTCTCCCTAGAAGTGATTACTGACTCAGGCTCAGGGTTGAGACATTAATTAAAGGAGAATGATCGTGGTGTAAACCAAGACTGGCTCGTGATGTCTGTATCTGTGGGTCCCTTGCCCGTGTAGATGCAGAATAACCCTGAGAATAAAAACTGACTTCCCTGGTTGTGTGGCTTCTAAGCCTATGAGGGAGTTACCTGAAAATAAAGGTGCCATTCTCAATTCAGCAGTGGCAGCCCCTGGGCCCCCGGTGGAGGCTCTGGAAGGCTCTGGGCCCACCCAGAATTCTACCTAACATGTCATATATTCGCGACGTGGCTGCAAATACCCTCTCCCCCAAGTGCTGATTTCATATTGGAAGATAAGCAATTTAAATAAATGTTTCATTAACATAGTGCTTTCCTGCTCGATGCTAATGTACTTAGAGTAATTTGTTTTCCCAAATTCTCTTCCATAGACTCGTTTCATGCAATCCTCCAAAGGACAATCTGAAACTCTTTGGGTCCCTAATAGACAATCCAGAGAACCTAGAAACCAACCAAACAACCAAACAAATAAGCAAAAACCCTTACACTGAAAAGCTGTTGAGACCTATTTGTTCTGGAACACATATCACACATGCTGCGGAACATGACAGACCATCCTGACCACTTTGGTGGCCCTGGGTTCACACTGATGGCAACACAGCATCATTCAACAGACACTACCGGTCCCAGGGAGACAAGTGGGAGAGGTGGGTTACACTGGAAGAATGTGAGTATGTAAGATATTGTTTTGACGCCCTATAAGGCGTGTTCCCATTCTGCTTTGCTTATCTGTACATGCATTCTTGCTGTGTGTGGATTCCAAACCCCAAAAATTTCAAGGATATTTCCAACATCCTTCATTAATAGAAGCTCTTAAAAACTTCATAGCGTAATGCTCAGATACACTCCAAACGTGCAAAAGCAGGTACCATATAAGGGTTTGTTCCCCCAAACCTGTGAGACTCGGGGCAGCAACATGATCACAGTGATGTGGGCAGCTGACTGGGCAGCAAAAGACACAGGCATCTGGGTGGATCCCGCCATAGTGTCTTGGCTTTGTGTATGCTACTATGCTAGAGGCAGGATTTTGGTTCTATTACACATGGGAGCAAAAATAAAACCCAATGAAGAGGTGAAGCACTTGAGCAGTACACTCTGTGGGATGGGCTGGGGGCCATGCACCGTGTGTGTGTGGCAGGAAGCAGAAGACCCATTAAAGAGCGTGGAATAACCCTGGTGAATGGAGTTGGCTCTCCAGGCTCTGCCACAGAGGAGCCACAAGGTGTGGGACAAGTGACTCTACTCTGAGCTCCATCTCCTTCTTGTAAAAGAAAAGAAATGATAACAATACGAGCAGCAGGTGGCTACCCTGAGCTAAGCACTCACAACATAGCATGTGCTGTTGAAAGCACTTTATAAACACTTGTTAGGCACCATCTCACCTACTCCCGAGGACGCCTGTGAGGAAGAGATCATTAATTCCAGTTCATGGAGAAGGGCTCAGAGTTCAGGGACCAGCCCACGGTCGCCCAGCTAGGGTGTGTTCAAAACCAAGTCCACCTGACTGCTGTTCTTTGGAAAGAGTAGCTCCAATGACTGCCACAAAAGCTGTGAGATTATATATTATATATATATAATATATATGATATGTAATTGAAATGCCTTGGATTGTGAGTAGCTTGTTCTGTGAGTGTTCCGCAAGACGAGCAAACATTTCTAATAAATTTTAACTTGATAAACAAGCAATGTCTTGCAATATGAGTCGTATGTGACGCTGAACGTCACATGATGACAACTGAGCCAATGGTTCTTGAAGTTCACTTTGGTATACAAGGGCTTTGGGTTGCAAGCATATTTCTGGAACAAATTATACTCGCAAATCGGGATTTTACCGCATATGCAAAATGCTCTGAATGCAACGTAAGAACATCAGTCATCGTTAACACGGCCCACCCCCTCTGGCGCTCGGATCACCCTCTTTGACCGCCGCTGAGCAACTAGCTCATAGCTGCAGCTCCTTCCCCTGGATTGGGACCCAACAATCCAGCGGTGGCTGGAGAAGGAGGCAGGGCCCCACCCGGGTCACTTACTTTCTCAGAACCGCTATCTCGTTCTCTATGCTGCTCTCCTTGCCTTTCAGCGCCTTCTTCGGGATGCACTTCACCGCAAAGAGCCTGCCACTCGCCTTCTCTTCAGCTAAGACCACTTCAGAAAACGCCCCGCTGTGAACAAAGAGGGAGAAAAGGAAGCGGCTTAGACGCAGGAGTTGTGGCTCCTCCGATCCCACTACCAAGGTCTAAGGAATGATAACAACAATCGTCCTCACTACTGTTACTTTTTTTAGCGAGCATAGCTCCCTACTGGACTTCTTGATGCGAACAAGTACCTTCGTGCAATGGGACATGTGGATGTCCACGTGGGTTTGGCCACCGCCCGGTGCCACCTGCCACCCCACAGAACACTGCAGCAGTGGCCTTTGAGTGAACAGGGACGCTCCCGGAATGGCTCCTGTGGAGAAAGAGCATGCCCATCCCCTTGCCAGCCCCCACACCCAAGTAAATGACAAAGTAGTGCCAAAATTTCTAGCTTCCTCACAGGTCCTTCCATCCCAAGGAGATTTCAGAGCACGCTGCAAACATTAATTCTTAGAGACAGGTAAGGATATCATTGAAGCATGAGCTGGTGCAACGCGTGGTATTGACATGGGGTTAATTAATTGGCAAAAACACACAAGTTTTCAATAAGCGGCTTTTTTTTTTAAACAAACAAACAAAAACACACACGATGCCCTGCGTGGGGGAGACTTTTCTGCCTGAAAATGTAAACTGAACTCTGCAAAGGCAGAGCAGCAAAGGACATTCGGGGTTGGAGAGCTCATTTCTCCGAGGAGGCTCTGGTCATCGAGCCCCAGAGCCAGCACCTCAGTGGCCACCATGTCACCCACCCTAGGTACCATACTCGGGCTGGCGGGCAGAACTTCCCTAAGGGCTCAAACAGGAATAGGTTCGTCCATTACCCACTCGAGGCCTCAGTAACTTGGGCCCTGTGCACACGGGCCATGGAGAAACCACTGTCCACTGAGTCACTCTCTGTCTCTAGACTTGTCAAGGACCAACTCTTTTTCCTTCAGAGGAACACTACACATGGCTTCTACACAGTTATAATTAGAGACAAACGCTCCTACATCAAAAGAAACCACTAGAAGGACCAATATCAACCCAATACCAGAGCCTGAGGGTCTGTTCTTCAGTCAACATCAAAAGATGCTTAAGCAAGAATTTCAGACTTTCCTCTCCCTCTGCTTACCCATCTGACAGGGACACACATCCATCCACAGACAAATATATAGTTTTAAAGGAAATACAAATATATAGTTTTAAAGTCCCTTCCGGGGAGAAGAATTCACTCTACTTAGCACAGTAAATTGTGAGTCTTCAGACAGTGTTCCTTCTGGAACATAAACTTGAGATAAATATATATCTATAGAATTATATAAACCCAAGGGGGAGAGGTTGGGGGTTCTACCAAAGAACCAAAGGAAAAATGTCAGAACCAAGATCTTCTGCCCAAATCCACACATCAAGTAGGATTTTCCCTCACAGCACCACATGCCTCGCATCGACAGAAACCTTCCAGAATCAACTAGAACTACGATTATGAAATAGAAACACAAAAAACCCACAACAGATTGATCACAGAGTGATTAATGGAATCAGACGTTCCCAGCGGCGCTTGGTCACTGCCAACGGATTCCGCCTACGGAAACCAATTCTTGGCAACTTTAGGGGATCCCCCGAACCCAGCTGTCTCTTCTCCTCACCTCTGTCTCAGGGACAGACTGACACGGATTCACCACACAACAAGGGTTCTCAGGTGGAAGGAACCATGCACAATCATGTATATGGTCCCTTCTGCTATCCTCCAGGACGTGGAACAAGGACGATGTTAGAGATAAGAAGAATCAGTGAGGGAAGACGAGGAGTCTGGCACGATGGGTGACTTTCTACTGGGGAGTCCATGCATTTGTTTTCAGTTTCCCTATTTGCCACTTAGGTCCCTGATGCTGATGACACCACAGTGGTTCCTCTCCTGAGTTTGTTGAACTTACCAGGTCCATTTTCCACAAGAGAGAGAAGCCCTTTAGCAGCAGTGACCACTGCCAGACCTGTTAGACTTCCCCGCTGCCCCCTGCCCCACTCTGCACCCACCACACTCCCTCCTCTTCAGAATCTGCACCAAGGGTAACAGACTATGCCCAACACAGAGGAGGGATTCGGCTTGGGTAGCTATCAAGCGCTCAGAAGAGTAAGCACCTCCTTATTCCATGGACAGTTCTCTCCCTGGAAAACAGAGTGGGAAGTGAGGTTTCTGTGTGAATTGACCCCTGGGGAGGGAACTAGGTCCTCCATCAGAGCCAGTACTGGTGGGCTACTGCAAGACACTGAGGTCAAGGTGAGGCACTGGCACTCCTGGATCGAGGGCTCTCTGCCTTCATCCCTGACTTCAGGAGGGATGGACTATCTGTGACCTTGAGTGAGGGCAGGACAGTGGGACATAGATATGTAAGGGGCTTCACAGGCTAAGCAGCTGGGGCTTGACCACAAGTCACCTGTGAAAGGGGACAAGGTAGGCCCCTGATGGCCAAGGATGCCCCCAAGACTCCAGACATCTCCATCAACAGTTAACAAGTAGAATCACAAAAGCCAAGGTTACGGTCCTAGTCTCTCAGGCTGAAATGCAGTCTGCAATCCCATTTCTGGGCATGCTACCAAAAGAATCAATAGCAGGGATTCAGATATTTGTACACCCATGTTCATTGCCACATTATTCACAACAGCCGAAGGGTGGAAATGACCCAGATATGCATCAGTGGATGAATGGATAAACAAAATGTGATCTGTCCGTGCAGTGGACTATTATTCAGCCACAAAAAAAGAATGGAATTCTGACACCTGCTACAACATGGATGAACCCTGAAGACATTATACTAAACGAAATAGGCCAGAATCTAAAGGACAAGTATCATATGATTCCACTTACACAAAGTACCTAGGCTAGTCAAATTCACACCCAGAAAGTGGAACGGAGGTTGCCAGATTTGGGGAAGCAGAGAACGGGGAGTCAGTGTTCAATGGGGACAAAGTTTCCATTCAGGAAGACAAAAGATGTCTGGAGATGGATGGTGGTGATGGTTACATAACAATGTGAATTGTCTTAATGCCACTGAACCTCACACTTAAAAATGGCTAATGTGATACATTTCATGTTATGTTTCACTGCAAGAAAAAATAAAAAGTCTGCCCAGTTGTACTCAATGGCATTACCTGGGGATGGATGCACTGAAAAAACATGATAAATCTTTTCTCTCGTTACCTCCTCAAGGAAAAAGAAATGAGTAAATACGGGTGTTGGGTACCATGTGACACAAAGCGCTTTGGCGCCTGTCAACTAATCCAATTCTTACAGCATCCCAAAAAGTGTACAGGGAGTTAGTTACCTGTAACCCTCTGAGGTGCTTTTCCATACACTCTGCTGGGCCACTGTGTGCTGCTGGCAGGAGGAGCCTGCCTCTCAGGCAGGGAGGATGACAGCCACGGAGGGTCACCCTGCCTCAGCATGAGCTGCCATCCTTCCCTGAGCGTGCAAATCCCCACCTCACTTCCTCATTTAGCCCAACAATGCGCATTTACCTCCTTCCACAGACAAAGCTCTCTGGTCTTCCTAGGGGGATATATGATTAGCATACATTGTTACTGTTCCTGCAATAAATAGAAATCACTTGAAGACACTTACCCCATTGCAGGAAAGCTAATTAAAAACACCAGAAGCAGAAACACATGAATGAAGAGTCTGGGCACTTGCAATGTAATTGCATAACAAAGTAATGTGTGTGTCTGGGCTGGGGTGGGGGTTGGGGGGGGGGGCGAGGAGAGAAAAGGGAGGCAGGCTGGGAGGGGGCCCGTGGCAGGAAGGAAGTCAGCAAGAAAAATGATCTGAGTCCATAAAGGCTTCAGGCAACCCAGTGAAATAAATTCCTAGGAACACAAGCAGGGACAGAGAGTTACAGAGTTTTAAAAATACAGAGAGGTCAGAGGAGGCTGTACTCCATCAGCTGTGAAATACAAGCACAACACATTTAAAACTGAACGGTGGTTGGGGCGCCTGGGTGGCTCAGTCTATTGAGCTTCCGACTTCAGCTCAGGTCATGATCTCGCGGTCGACGAGTTCAAGCCCAGCATCCAACTCTGTGCTGATGGCTGGGAGCCTGGAGCCTGCTTCGGATTCTGTGTCTCCTTCTCTCTCTGCCCCTCCCCCCCCCATACTCTGTCTCCCTCTCTCTCTCAAAAATAAATAAACATTCAGAAAAAAATTTTTTTAACTCAACAGTAGAGACTTCCAGCCAGACTGAGCGCACCTGCGTCTTGAAATGGCAGTCTGTGCGGTGGCCTGCTCCTGCCTGGCACCCAGGACCCCATGCTCTCTGCAGTCTGCCTCCCCAACCCCCAACCTGCACCGCCTGCCTGGGATGGGGTGGTCTGGGCCCCCTGAGGAGGGAGGGGGTCTCCCAATAGCTCAGTCCAATGCTTCTTCTTGCTGTTTATCCTAGCAGTTTCCTGTGTGGCCTCCTTCCTAAAACTCACTTCTTCTGGGTTCTACAACACAGATCTTCCCTCCTCCTCCTCTTCCTCCCCCTCCTCCTATCAAAGGTTAGTGCACCCCCAGGCTGCATCTCCAATCTACCTCCATCCTACTCCATCCCTTCCCCCTGGAAAATGTTATTTCCAGTTTCCACCACCTGTTTCCACATGGCCCCCTAACCTTTATCTAAATTTTAATCTCACTCATGTGCAAATCTCATCTTTCCAGCTGTCTACGAGAGCTTTCTAGCTCAATCTCCCAACCAGCCTCTCAAGAGCAGCGTCACCAAAATTACAGAACAGTATCTTCATCCCAAAACTTCTTCCTGGGTGCTGTCTCTCATTTCTACCAATGAGATACGAATGAATGTCTGCATTTCAACAATGCAGCCAAGAAACCTGTTTCTCTCGTCCATCTCTCGTTCAAGTTCCCTGTCTGTTCTTCTATCCCTGCACCACTGCCCGGGTTCAAGTTCGGGTTATTTCACTCTGGACTACTTCCAGGACCCTCTCCTGGCCCCTCTGCCCCCAGCTGCTTTCTCCAACCTGCTACTGGCATTACTTTTCTAAAGCAAAGATTATGTTGCTGCCCTACCTAAAACTCTGAGGTTTTGTGTCTAGAAGGTAAAGTTTCACCTCCTCTGCAAGTTATCGATGGTGCTCAAAGCTCTTCTCAACTTGACCCCAGCTTTGCGGGCTCATCTACTCTAGAGCCACCTTCGCCAACACAAACACGCCCCGCTATACACACATCACCCCTACTCCCACACCACATCAGTCAACTGGCAGCTTCCCAAACACTCCCATGCCCTTTCAGACCACTGACCTTGCTTCAAGTCCTGCCCACTTCTCCACTTCCTCAGACATCATTCCTTTTTCTTTCTGCTTGGCGAAATTCCACGTACGTTTTAAAGGACCCAGCTCGTATATTTCCCTCTCTTTGTAGGCTTTCTTAGTTGCCTCACCACCCGAAGGCCCTCATTCTGAGACTTGTACATTTGGCTTACACTTGCATTATTCCACTTGCACATTCCACTGGGGGCCTTTATGTACTTTCCCACATGACAGCAGGTGTCCTAAGCCACGCTTTCCTGTGTCTCCATCCCTAGCAATACCAGCACCAGACTGGATGATCAGTTTGGACGATCTGAGGCTCTAGTCTGTGTCCCCATCTAGCTTTCTACATTTCCCCTGTGCCATAGACACCCAAGATAAATGATACACTCTACTGACCTTCCTCTCTGTGTTGAGGGAAATAATACAGTCCCTTTCCTCCTTCATAACGCATTCCTCCACATTTGTATGCAAGTCTATGCAGAAAGAACCTCAAAGCTTTCTCTCAAAGCATAAAAATTCTTTGAGACTTTCCCGATACATTTTAAAGCCCCAATGTTTATATAAAGCAGCACTATCAACAATAAGCCAAATTATGGAAAGAGCGCAAATGCCCAACAAGTGATGAATGGATTAAGAAGATGTGGTACACACACACACACACACACACACGCACACGCACACACACACAATGGAGTATTACTCGGTGATGAAAAAGAATGAAATCTCGTCATACGCAACAATGTGGATGGAACTGGAGGGTATTATGCTAAGTGACATAAGTCAGTCAGAGACAGACAAGATACCATATGATTTCACTCTCATATGTGGAATTTAAAAAACACAACAGATGAACACAAGGGAAGGGAAGGAAAAGTAAGATAAAAACAGAGAGGCAGGCAAACCATGAGAGACTCTTAAATCCAGAGAACAAACAAACTGAGGGTTGCTGGAGGGGAGGCAGGTGGGGGGATGGGCTAAGTGGGCGAGGGGCATTGAGGAGGGCACTTGTTGGGATGAGCCCTGGGTGTCATATGTAAGGGATGAACCACTGGGTTCTACTCCTGAAGCCAAGACTACTGTAGGCTAAATAACTTGAGAATAAATTAATATTAAAAAAAAGTGCACACTTGTGTGCCAGAGTGCTTCAGTAATATTCTACAGTTACAGAATCCCAAGATCACTCTCTGTCCTGTTAAAAATATAAAATCAGTGACATTGTGAGATGATATTTCTCCCCATAAACCTTCATCCTGGTTAAATAAGTCAAATTTGGGAGGAAAGAGTAGAGGGCAGATTTTTTAGATGTTTGAAAGGACTTTAGAAAATGCATGTTCATGGGAGAAATAAAAATCCCAGTGTTTTAAAAACTGCATTTTTCAAGATGTCACAACATACTTATTTGATTTTTAAAGAACACTAACATTCCATTTTTGAAAAACATACCAAGTCTCCATCTAAATTAAATCTCTGCGACCAATTACTGAAAAGGTCAAACAAAAAATTATTCTTGAAACGCTAAATATTTTCAGCTCCTGAAGATAAGCTGTACAAATTACAAAAGTTGAAACCTTCCCCTTTTTCTTCTACATTTCAAAGAAAATCAAATCTCATCACCTGGAGGCAGCTCGCTCTGATTGCAAGCCAGGCGCCCAGGAGGAAGTAAACAATGTTTTGCTAGCTGAATTTCCAAGACTTGAGGAAATGTCACATTTTCTATATTGACTAAAGAATTCTAAACAACTACTTTTGCTTTTAACTTCATAAATGATGGCTTTGAAAAGGGCCGTTTCTTTTTGCTTTACCTAGTCAGCTGTGAGAAGGAACTCCACCGTGGTAAGGGTGGGCCATCCAGGACTTAGACTGTGTCTGCTATAAAGCCCTCCCCGCCCCTCCCCTGGGCTCTGGGAATTCCTTACATACCCGAGTGGCCTGAAAATGCAGCATTTAATGGTTTTGTGAACTACCTGCCTGTTGTTAAAAAGAAATTCCTAGAGCCACTCAGGAAGCCATACCTTACCTCCAGATCTGCTACTATATGCCGTCTTAGCCCTGGTTTCAGCTCCGCAGTTTCATTTACCCACAGTCAGTCAAGTACTAGAAGCACACGAGTCCCCTCCTGCCAATATGTAGCCTCATGCTCTGTCACAGTGTTCACCTCGCTTCATCTCATCAGATAGGCGTTTAATCATCTCACGTCCTCACAAGAAGGATGAGTACAGCACAAGAAGACATTTTGAGAGAAACTATACCCATGCAACTCTTATTACGGCATATTGTTAAAATTGCTCTATTTGATTGTTACTGTTGACCAATCTCTTACCACGCCTAAGTTATTAATTACACTTCATTGTAAGCATGCATGTATAAGAAAAAACATACTATATGTAGTGTTCAGTGTTATCTGCAATTTCAGGCATCCACTGAGGGGGGGCAGGGGCAGGGCACAGATGAGGGGGACCAGAACTCAGAGCTCAGCCATGCCCAGAGCTACGCTGGCTAACCCACCTACTCACTACCAGTTATTAACCATAAAAGCAAAAACAAGATTTGATGAATTCTGCTTTCCAAATTGTTAAAAAATGTTTATTTATTTTTGAAAGAGAGAGAGAGACAGACAGAGCACAAGCGGGGGAGGGGCAGAGAGAGAGAGAGACACAGAATCCCAAGCAGGCTCCAGGCTCTGAGCCATCAGCACAAAGCCGGACCCAGGGTTTGAACTCATGAACTGCAGGATCATGACCTGAGCCCAAGCCGGACACTAAACCAACTGAGCCACCCAGGCACCACCCGCTTTCCCAATTTCTAGTGATCTTTACCATGAAGTTGTTCAGAACAAATATCAGAGAGTATTTAGAAAGGGTAGTGCATGTGCTGACTGCTTTAAGTGCATATATTTTAAAAACAAATTATTTTCTCATACAACAGCAATTTAATCACAAAATAGACATTTAGCCTCCAACAACCTACAGCAACTTGCACACTGTAGATGTTCTACCAACGTCCATCCAACTGAACTGGTGATACCTTAAAAAGACAGATGCCCCTGGGGCGCCTGGGTGGCTCAGTTGGTTAAGTATCCGACTTTGACTCAGGTCACGGTCTCACGGTCCGTGAGTTCGAGCCCCACATCGGGCTCTGTGCTGACAGCTCGGAGCCTGGAGCCTGCTTGGGATTCTGTGTCTCCCTTTCTCTCTGCCCCCCACCCCCGACTCGAGCTCTGTCTATCTCTGTCTCTCAAAAATAATAAACAAAAATGTTGAAGAATTTTTAAATATTAAATGACAGATGCCTCTGATTTTCCACAAGAATCAGGAATTCCAGAGCTGTCGTTTTGGTTCACGATAGTTCACTAAACCAATCGCTCAGTAAAATTATATCCATCCCAAATTAGACCAAGAAATAATCAGATGGCACTGAAACGATCTGCCCTATTCGCTTAGAGTCAGCTATTACTGGATCATTGCCTTCTTGTTCTTTTTAGTCATTCGACATACAAATCAGATTGACTGTGTTATTAACTGTATTAACACCGTTGCCGCTAGCCCATTACCATTCCTGTGCCCTGTGACTGGGCAGACAGACGTTACCCCCAGGACTCGGGCCATAAATTAAAATGTTCTTTTCCACTAAGCATACTATTTCCCCCAGTGTTAGGCCAGGACAACATTAAAGGCTGAAGGGAGGAAAAAATGGAAAAGAAACCACACAGTGAAAAATGAAGGTGGTGACCCTTGGCTTCAGAGCATCTAAGAAATAGACAGATGTCTTTTAGACCTATTGTTCCAGACCAGAATCAACTCTTAAAGTAAGAAAACCTGTCTGCTAACTCTCACGATAATCTTACTGACCCCAGAGAACCCAAACAGATAAAAACAGTAGTGGGAGTCAGATGGTGTGAGCAACTCTCCAGGCAGAAATGAGACAATTTCAGAAGTGGCAGAAACTCTTTCCAGTTTGATCTCTGATCTACAATCTCCACTAATTCACACACCACTGATGACATGTTGTAGCGCTGATTCAGTCCACTGACAAGCAAACAAAGCAAAAACACATTTTGTTTTCACACACAGGCTTCAAGAACACATATGCGTATGAAAATTGGCATCCCACTTAGATAGGACATCTGCTCATTAAAGTGTGCCTTCTAAGCTCCTGGGTGGCTCAGTCAGTTGAGCACCTGATTCTTGGTATCTGCTCAGGTCATGATCCTAGGGATTGAGCCCCGAGTCAGCCTTCACACTGAGTGTGGAGCCTGCTTAGGATTCTCTCTTTCCCCCTGTGGCCCCCTCACCACTCACGCTCTCTCTCTCTCTAAGATAAAAAAATAAAATAATAATAATAAAGTGTGTCTTCTAAAACCTCTACTTAGCAATTACATAGAAAGCCAGATGTTTGGGGCACCTGGGGAGCTCAGTCCCTTGAGTGTCCAACTTCCGCCTGGGTCATGATCTCACGGTGCATGAATTCAAGCCCCGCGTGGGGCTCTGTGCTGACAGCACAGAGCCCGGAGCCTGCTTCGGATTCTGTGCCTCCCTCTCTCTCTGCCCCTCCCCCACTTGCGCTCTGTCTCTCTCAAAAATAAACATTAAAAAAAAAAGAAAACCATATGTTTATGTGAATGCTTAAACTAAAAGTATCAAAATTCTACTTCTTAAAAAACTAGGCCCTTATGAATTGGTACCTGTGTCTCACCAACCAGTTCAAATTAGAGGCATATCCTTAACCTTAGTAAGTTATGCATACAAATAGGGAGGCTCCTGCTAAAAATAGCCCTTCTTTTTCACTCAAAAAAAAATCCCATTTTCCTCTTCCACTTGGTAAATCCCACAATGACTAGCAAATTCCCCTAATAGCTTCGAGAACCGTGATGAAACGTTCTTAAATATTCATACCACTGGCGTGATTTTTGCCCAGATCAATTCTCATTCTGACTACATCCCTGCATCTAAAACCACGGGCGCAGTTCGCGTTGTGACAATGCTCGTCACAGGGGAAGGCATCAAAATGCCAGCACAGTCACTGCGTGTCACAGCTCTGGTTCCTTGAGGTCTTTCCGTGGAGCTAAATCTTCATGCTAATTGCTTCACGGATCCCAATGCAGAAGACAAATACATTCCAAATGAATGCATGCTGCCTGCTTCCTTCAAGAACACAACTTTTTCGCCTTTACCTCTCTGACAGGGTCTCACATTTTATCTCTGCCCTTTTCCAGATGCTTGTGAAAGGTGGATGTGGAGCCTGACGAAGCCAGTCATTTTTTCTTAGCTCACCAACAGGGAGCATTAAAGGAAGCCTGCTTTGGGGAGGCGGGGACAGGACAAAAGATTCAGTTCTTCTGGAATCACAAAGCCTCCTATAGCCACAGCCAAAAAACTACTAACACTGAAAGGCACAGAAAGTGTCCATGTGGGCCGCATATGCACTTGGGGCAAGGGTATATTTCACTTGGATGATAAAGGTTGAAGGGGTTTTGGACAGCCCCCGCCCCTCCCAAAATGTGCCCCTTTGGCATATGGATTATTTTGAGCTAAAGGCACTTGACACCTTGCAGGCTCAAGAGAAACTTCTGTCCCTCCCTTAACCACACGGTAAAATCTAAACTGGAGGCATTTCTCAGAATAAAGATTATTAACAGAGACAAATTTTATCTGAGTGACACATCTGTATGGCAGGGCAAACAACGGATTAGCAAACATCTCCTCTTGTCGCCCAGAGAAGTGCATTCTTTTCCTCTGAGGTCCAGACCCCTGCCCCCTTGTCCTTAGCTCAGAGAGACACAGACACCTCATTTTCCCTGTCTTTGCAATTCCCAGGTGTATGTGGATTCCCTGTATGTTTGCCTATTAACATTGCATTTTCTTGGTGCAAAGAATTTTTATTTTCCCTGGTTCTTTTGTCTCAGGTCAATTTGATTCTTAGTCCAGAGAGAAGGACCTTTGAGGGGACAGGAATTCTTGCTCCTCGACAAGGTAATGACTTGGAGGAAAGTGGCGCTCCCAGCGTATTGTCCACCTCTCTTTGTTAACTGTGCAGTGCTCACAGGCGGTGCATCTCGTCGTGGTCTGCAGAGGTCTCCTGTGGGACAAAGCATCTCCATGCCGAAGTGGCTCTTCAGGGTGGTCCTCGTCCTCACTTGCATCCCTTACGGTAAGGAAACCAAAACTAGAGGACACTCAAGTCCTCCTTCTCCTGTGACTGCTACAAAGATCCCATGTCCTCCTAATAGCAGACACATAGCTTTTATAGGGGCCAGTGGACAACATCATCAAATGGTGGGCAAAACCTTAACAGTGAAGCTGGGGTGGCTGCTTATGATAACCCCAGCTGGCCCACCATCACATGGCCATTCCTACTCCCTGGGGCCCTCTGGAAAGCTCTGATTTTAAGTCCTTTTTTATGCTTATTTTAATTCTGGTTAAGGGCAGATGGATCCACAGGTAACTTGAGGGAAAGCCTTTTTTTAAATTTTTTTAAATGTTCATTTTTGAGAGAGAGACAAAGAGCGCGTGAGCACGAGTGGGGGGAAGGGCAGAGAGAGAGGGAGACAGAATCTGAAGCAGGCTCCAGGCTCTGAGCTGTCAGCACAGAGTCTATCAGGGCCCCTGGGTGGCTTAGTCGGTTAAGCGGCTGACTTCGGCTCAGGTCATGATCTCGCGGTTCATGAGTCCAAGCCCTGCATCGGGCTCTATGCTGACACCTCAGAGCCTGGAGCCTGCTTCAGATTCTGTTTCCATCTCTCTCTGCCCCATCCCTGCTCACGCTGTGTCTCTCTGTCAAAAATAAATTAAAAATAATTTTTTTAATTAAAAAGTCTATCAATAACCTGATTAAAAAAAAAATCAAAAGCTTGAGGAGTACCTGACTGGTTCAGTCAGTGGAGCATGTGACATTTGATCTCAGGGTCATGAGTTCAAGCCCCATGTTTGGTAGAGATTACTTAAAAATAAAATCTTATAAAAAAAAAAAAAGCTTGAAATACCAAAACATTGGAAATATTCAAAATATCTATCTATAATAGGGGACTGATTAAGTAAATTAGAATCTAAAAATACAGTGGAGTACTACACAGCCATTTAAAATAATTAGGTAAATTTATGTGTGCTGATAAAGAATTATCCCCAAGATATACTGTTAGGTGAAAAAAAAAGAAGGTACAAAGTGCCCACTGTGTTCCCATTTGCATAACACACACACAAAGACACACACACAGACACACACACACACAATCTCTGGAAAGAGACAAGAAACAAGTTACACCGTTGCCTCCAGCAAGAGGCCCAAGAATGAGAAGCGTTAGTTATTATCTATTTTACTATGTACATGCACTGTTTTTCCATTAAAAGTTACTTAATGGGGGCGCCTGGGCGGCTCAGTTGGTTAAGCATCTGACTTTGACTCAGGTCATGAACTCGAGGTTGGTGAATTTGAGCCCCATGTCGGGCTCTGTGCTGAACAGCTCAGAGCCTGGAGCCTGCTTCAGATTCTGTGTCTCCCTCTCTCTCTGCCCTTCCCCTGCTTGTACTCTGTCTCTCTCTCTCTCTCTCTCTCTCAAAAATAAATGAAACATTAAAAAAAAATGTAACGAGTTATTTAATGAACTAGAGAAAATTTTCGAAAGCGACAGTGAGAACAATCGATAATCGTCTATGCAAAATGACTATCCAGCTAATGAAAGCCTCTAACTAGATCCATCTAGCTACACCTACTATGAAATGTCAGTAACAACCCCATTAGACAGTGAAGTTTTAACCCTTTGTGAGGTCTGGATATCTAAATAGGGAAAAACACCTGGTATGAATCGGCCTCATGTACCTGGTTCCCAATTAGCCCAGATACCTTCACCAATGAAGATATTCAATAGCTTTTTCACAAGTGGGGGGGGGGGGGGGGTCAAGGGACTTTTCTTCATAGAGATCACTGATACATAACATCAGGGAACTCACTTGTAGGGAAGGGGGAAGCTGACATGGGCCCTGAAGGATGAGTATGTTTCAACAGGTAAAAACATGAGGGGAGAAGAAAGGAAGGCAAGAAAGGCAGGTTGACAGAACAGAAGCAGAACACAGCCCAGAGCCAGGCCCTCAACAGGGCAGATGCTAAACACACGGGGGCATTGTGGGGAGAGAGAAATGTTTTGTGTATGTGTGCAGAGCACATCACGAAAAAACAAACTTTATGTATGTGTGTGTAAAACTACAAAACGCACCATTGATGCTCACAGCACCTAGAATAACGGCCCCTAGGGCTATCCACACCCTGATCCCTGGGGTCTGTGAATGTTAGCTTATGTGGCAAAAGGGACTTTGCAGCTGTGACTAGATTAAGGGTCTCAAAATGGGGCTGTTGTGCTGGATGACCCTGGTGGCTCAGTGTAATGGCAAGGGTCCTTACAAGAGGCGGGCAGGAGGACAGAATCGGACGAGATGGTGTGCTGGAAACAGTGGTCAGAGAGATGTTGTCGCAGAAGGGGACGAGAGCTAAGGCATGCCAGCAACTTCTAGAAGCTTCAAAAAAGCTAAGAATGGGTTCTTCTTAGATGCCCTAGAAGGGACAGAGTCCTGCCAACATCTTTATTTTGCCTCTAAGGCCCACTGGAAGACTTCAGACTGGAACGGGAAGATAAAACTATGAAGTCTTAGTCCACCAAAATCTGTGGCCATTTGTTACAGCAGCAGTAAGAATCCAATACATATACAAGTCAGTATTAATAGTATTCATCTCTATTTTACAGAGGAGGAAACTGACCTCATCAAGGTTCAACAACTCGTCCAAATCTCAAAGACGAGGACTCAAGCCCAGGTGTGAAGGCTGGATGGAGTGCTGTCACCGGACCAGTAGCCGGAGACACACCATGGACATTGCAGAGATCAGAGGGAAGAGTGTCAGTGCCACAGGCAGTAACAAGGCATGAGGTTTTGAACAAAAGAGGGAAAGGAACAGAGCTGACTAAAATATGGTATTCTCGGTCTGATCAAACATGTCATAGGCAACTGTGTTCTTTTACATCAGTTTGAACAGAAACAGAGAGGTGTCCTCCCTGACAAAGGGATATGGCTTGGCCATGTAAGAAATCCATTTATGGCAAACATACTCATGCTTATGCTACAGATGCTTTCTACATTTGCAACTTGAAAATTACCTTCCCTTTCTTTTTACCTTAGTAAGTGATAAGTCCATAATTGGCTGAATCTCCCTACACTAACCAATGAAATGCCCTGCACATCTTTTCATAACTGAGCTGTACTGTTTACAGATGGTTCCATAAACAAAGTGGTAAAGAGAACTTGGTCAAGATGCAAGACTAAAGCCTTATTAGATTATTTCTAAAAGCATATGCCGATAATTTTCCAATTCTATCAATAACCCTGCATGATAACATTATGCCTACTTGATAGCTGAGAAAACTTCAGTTCAAAGAGGTTAAAAATTTTACAAATGAGGTAACAAGTGATGTTCTAATCCTGGCCTGTTGCCAGAATCATGCTTTTTCATTTTTAGCCAATGCCATCTCTTCAGGTATAGTTAATTTCATAATTGAGAAAAGGTAACAAGATTGCAAAGGGTGCAAGAGATTTTTTTTGCTATATTTTGCCCCCAAAATAGAATGTCCAAATTCCCACCCACACTAAATCAACAGCAATCTGGGCTCTGATGGGAAAATTCACTGAAATTTTCTTAGCCAGACAACCCTCTGGCTAATAACTTTGGCTTCTTTCTAAGTTTCTGACAATGTTTGCCCATTTCAATCCCAAGGACTGAAGACAGAAGGTTCCCTTGCCTCCGACTTCCAGGTACCCACACTCTCTGTTAAAGGACACTGGAAGAATTTTCAGTTTGAACTTTCTGTTTGTGTTCTGAGTCTACTCTTCAGTGTTTTAAAACTGGGCCCCCTCTTTATTGCCTTTCTATGTTAAAATTCTACATGATAATTTGTATTCTTTTCAAAAGTACAAAAACACAATAGACTCAAGATTGACCCTTGTATTTCCTCACCTGCTAATTCCTCTTTCTAAACTGCCCGCACATCTCATTATCCATTTCCTGATTAATAGAGTGAACTTCATCTTCAAGCACAAGTGACAAGTTCTGCCATCTCCTAAAACATGATCACATTAACACTGTCCCAGCTGAAAGAAAAGTTCATACATCCCTAGGCATTTGTGCCTTGGTACCCAGCTTTATTCACCAATCACACACAACACAAACTACCAAGCAATTTGTGGGGAGGTGCTGATGACGACATTACTTCTGGATGAAAATGAGAATAAGTCTGCCTAGTGGCTACCCACAAAACCCAAAGGTCATCCCCTGAGATACCACTGCACACAAAACGGAGGCCAGAAGCACGAGGATACTGTCCTTTGAGCTTTTCTCAATGATTCAGCCATGGAAGTGATGACCCATCGCAGAGATGATGGACATGAATGGAAGGTCTGCTCTACCTCTGCCAGCCCTGGCCATTCTCAGATGATAGGAAGGGTGCCCTGAATGCTCTGATCCCTGCAGACACCATCAGCCCTGGCCCCAGGCTGCTTGGCTGCTTCCGTCGAGGCAGAGAAACATGCTGTTGGCACATCACATCCATGTCTTTCCCCGTGCAAGGCAGAAGGCACCCATTACAAACTCCACGGCTCTGCTTCCTGGAAAGTGCACTACTGAGGGGGGCGCTGCCCTGAGGTGTGTGAGATTCCCCAGGGCAGGTGATTTGAGGGGTTCCAAAAGGCTTGCTTGCCCAGAAACATCTCCCCAAATTGGCCCATTGAAGAGCTGGAGACCCTTCTTTGGGTCAGGGACATATCTACAGACATCTCTGCTAAAGCCCAATGTGTTTCCTGGGAGCCACATGTGCACCTGCTCGGCGTTAAGTGCTGACGACAGTGATTAAGGACCCATACTTCAGTCATTAGTTAGCTCTGGCCCTGGGAAGGTGGACCCACCATCACAGAAACCTGAACTACAAGCTGGAGCTGACCGCTATACGCGGCACGGTCACCTTGCACTGCTTCCCGCAGGTGGTGAGGCACGGTGGCAATGTCCCCTGGCCCCGCTGCTGCTGCCTCGGCGAGCAGGTCGCACATCTGCGAGCTGGCAGGGGAGTAAACAGCATGGGCTGCCCAGTCTGCAAAGGACTAGTGAGCCCTGTGATACGCCAGGCCCTGGGGATATGGAGGCCAATGGAAGGCACATTCTGCCCCACAAAGCTCCCACGCCAGCCAGAGGGGGCCAGACCGTAAACAAACACATGTGCCAGGTGTTGGTAAGAGCTAGAAACAAAGATAAAGTGGTGGGGGTGGGGGGCAGGGGAGACAGAGTGTGCATTGATGGAGGGGGTGGCCGGGGTAGGCACTTTGCTGAGGACTGAGCGGCACAAGGAAGAGATCACGGGCAGATCTAGAAGACTTTTCCAGGCCAGGGAACCATGCATGAAGGGCCCACAGCTGTGTGAAGGAGGGACGAGGCAGGATCATGAGATCCACAAAGAGAGTTAGCACCCGTGGTTCACGGCAAGGGTTCGGTGGGGTCTGGGGTACTGTTCCTGAAAGATCTCCATTCCACTGATGGTGCGACACATCTTACTTCCGTGTGAGAGCTTTAAAAAAAAGCACAAAGGCTCAAGGCGGGCACTGGCTTCACAGATGCTATCATTCTAGCTAACTTAACAATATTCTCATGCTCCCTAATAAAAAAGCAGAATTGATCATCATTTAGTCAAAGTTCCTCGAGACAGCGAGAAGGCCCTTCGTTCTAGCCTGAGTGATGTCACACAGCTGCTTAAACTCACCCTGGTTTTGCCTCAGTTTGGCCACGTGCAAGGTGGAGACACTGCCCCACCTTCTGCTTCAGGTAAGGGTCGCTAAGGTGCACGCCGGGCCCGCCCTCTGACCCCCTGTGGGCACAGGCTCACACCCCAGGGGCTTGGCCACCCGCGCTCCTGGTGTGTGTCTTCTGGACTGTGCTGGCCGCGTGGAGAATAATAACGCTACTCTGCATGGAATCACTAATCTGCTGGATGCCTAACAACTGGTCTGTACCTTTCTGGAACGGGCACTTCATCCTCATAACGGCTAAAGCCATTTCACATGCCCGTCCACAAAGGAGGCTATGGAAATATATCCAAACCACACACGCACACAAATAGAACACTAAAACGATTTAACTTTTTTTTTCTTTTGCCATATACTTTGATGCTTCTGAAAAGTATGCTTAAAAATAGAAACTGGAACACCAATTGTTTTCACCATTAGATCAGATCTACCTCACCAGCAGCAGCAAAATGAACCCCTTTCTCTACTCACTGCTGCCTGCCTTTCTTCTCTAAGGAAAAAAAAAAATCACTATGTCTCAACCCTCATAAATGGCAGGAGCTAAAGAGATCCTCTGTCAGTCTCCAGGATGCTCCAGTCCTGGCATCTTTCCTCAGGGTAAACACCAGGGACAATTACAATGACTTTGTTTCTTTACTTGGTTTTTAAACAAATGTACCAGCCCAGGTCTCCCAAGTGTGCACGGCTACCAGCTGGCCATCCCTCTCTCTCACTCTGTGAGCTTCACAGTACTTGAACAGAAAAGATCAAAGTATAAATTTTTAAATGGAAAAGATAAGGGGTGCCTGCATGGCTCAGTTGGTTAAGCATCTGACTTCAGCTCAGGTCATGATCTCACAGTTTATGAGTTTAAGCCCCATATCGGCTCTGTGCTGACAGTTTGGAGTTTGGAGCCTGGAGCCTGGAGCCTGGAGCCTGCTTTGAATTCTGTGTCTCCTGTCTCTCTGCCCCTCCCCCACTCATGCTCTGTCTCTGTCTCAAAAAATAAACGTTAAATGAAAAAGATGAGAATATATGTCACATCCTTGTTCCTCAGCAGAGCATTGGATACTCAGGCAAATAATATGTAGTCAATGATATTTAGTAAATGGTAAATCCTTTGCCATGCTGTAATAACATACCTAGAAAATCTGGGTTCTCTAAAGATGCTGCTTAAATTTCTAAGTAAAAGCTACAGTAAAAATGTTGGAAACATGTTAGGAGAAAAGAATTAAAAGGTATGCATCAGTTAATGTCCATGAGCAAGACACAAAACCCAAAAATCATGTTGGAAAAGAGAAAATGGTCAAGTCTTACAATTAAGAAATCAAGGCAGGGGCGCCTGGGTGGCGCAGTCGGTTAAGCGTCCGACTTCAGCCAGGTCACAATCTCGCGGTCCGTGAGTTCGAGCCCCACGTCAGGCTCTGGGCTGCTGGCTCGGAGCCTGGAGCCTGTTTCCGATTCTGTGTCTCCCTCTCTCTCTGCCCCTCCCCCGTTCATGCTCTCTCTCTGTCCCAAAAATAAATAAAAAACGTTGAAAAAAAAAAAAGAAATCAAGGCATAGTAAAAGTTAGCACAAGCAAAGTAAAAAGAGTAACAGGCTAGGGCCGGGGTGAAGGAATAATTGCGACCTGTAGGACAAAAACTTAACATCCCAGTGACACCAAGGGCTGTCACAGAGGTTGCCCCCCCCCCCCCACACCTCTAGGGAGCACTGATCACAGAAACCACGCCCAGTTGAGATGCTCTGGTCTTGCAATTCAGTGTGGGCAAGGATACAATCACGCAGTTCACAGAATGGCCAATGAACATATGAACTGCTGCCCGACCTTACTAGTAGCCCAGGAAATGAGAAATAAAACCTCAACAGGACAGCTTCCTTCCCATCAGGCTGGAAAAAGGTCACTTTACGGGCTGCCTGTCAATTGCCAAAACATTCTTGGAAACTAACCCGGCTGTACCTGTTAACTTTCATCTTAAGAAACCCACCCTATAGAAATAAAAACATTACATAAGGATGTATGTGTAAAAATGCTTATTGCAGCACTGTAAGTAGTGGAAAATAACGAAAGTACTGTGAATGCTCAGTAATGGGGGAATAGTGCATCCATGCCATGGAATATTATACGTCTAATGAAGAATTAGAGCTACGTGTATTTACCTAAAGGGGTGCAATATCCCAATTAATCTACAGGGATGTAAATATCCCAAATGACTAAAGTAAGCTATGCTACAGTCATCCAGTGGAATACTCTAGCATTTAAATTAAATGATGAAATCTACGTGTATTAACATAACAATAGGTGAGAAGAAGCAGGTTACTAAGAGATACTGACAGTATAGATTCCATTTAGGTCCTCTACAAGACGCACACACATATACACCGATAATCATAAGGCCCTACAACTGCTGGAACATAAAGTACGGACATATGGAGAAAAAGTCTCAGGGCGCCTGGATGGCTCAGTTGGCTCAGTTGGTTAAGCATCCAACTTTGGTTCAAGTCATGATCTCACAGTTTGTGAGTTCAAGCCACGCATTGGGCTCTGGGCTGACAGCTCAGAGCCTGGAGCCTGCTTCAGATTCTGTGTCTCCCTCTCTCTTTGCCCCTCCCTTGTGCACTCTCTCTCTGTCTCTCAGAAATAAATAAACCTTAAAAATGTTTTTAAAAAGTCTGAAGACACATAATGAAAATGGATAGCAGCTTCAGGAACAGGTTGACCCTGGGAAGAAAGGGAATGGGGTGTGTCTCCATAACCAGATCCTGTGCCCAAGACATTTTTGAGGGAGAAGTCAGAAGCAAATAAGGCAAAATGTTTATCAACATTTGCTTAATCTGGGTGGGGGTTACCCAGTAATCTGTTCATTTATTTTTCTGTACTTTCTGGGAAATATGAGTATTTCATGATTTTTTAAAAACTTTAACCTGAGGCAGAATAGCCATCGGTGCCTTCACAAAACTGCAGAGCTGGGGGCATGCAAGGAGGGAGGCCCTGGGGCCCAGTTTCCTTGGGACAGGCCCAGTTTATGCATGGCAACACAGCACAGTAACTCACAGACCTGATGTTCATTCATGAGGCACATTCGCTGAACCTCAATGAGCCCGTCTCCTCCTCAGTACAATGGGGCGAAGTGAGACCACATACCTCATGGGGCTGTTGTAAGGGTTAAATGGAAAGATGGAAATTGTACACTTACTCCTTAGGGTGATCAGGAAATACCAATTATTTTGATGAGGCGATAGGGCCTACAATGAAAATGTTCACAGAACATCATAAGAACACAGAGAAAAGAACAAAACGTGCCTGGCCAAAACTGAGCACTGGACTTTTGCAAAGCAAGGGCATATGAGTACCCTTTTGGGAGCAGAAATTTTCTAGAGTAAACTTTGATCTAGTAAAGGGAAGGCCCCGTCTAGGTTCAAAGCACATGACCAACAGGGTTAGGATGCAACCACAGAAGCCTGGTGCCCCTTCCAATGGCCTCCACATGTTGGCCAAATAGTGTCAACTTTAACTATTTAACTCCTGGCCTCGTTATTTCTTTGAGCTGATTTCATCGAGGACTTCTTGGCCATTCTCATGAGATGTACACATCATATTAGTAGGGCACAGTGACCCACTAATGATGACAGAAGAAGAGAATAAAGTCCCCGCTTTCACATGGTTAGAGAACAAAAACCAAGACCCAAGAAACATTGGACAAATAGAAACAAGTCACTGTGGAATCTAGAGCGAAATGTGGCAGCATGGACAAGAAGCTGGAGAGTGGGGAACATGGTAAAGACTAGCATCGCCACACAGACCCAGGAAGGAGGAGGCCCAACCCGGGAGAACCGGAACAGGAAGAGCGTCCGTGGGAAAAATGAGCGGAAGCTGCAGCTAAGACTCATTCCACGTCTCAGTACATTCAAACGTCTTTCCCAGTAACAGAATCCCAACAGCCAGTGGTTGGCTACTCCCAAACCCATTACCCCCTCATTGCAGGCACAGAGCTAACTGCTAGCTATCACCTTTCAGGTACATGTGGCCGTGTGACTGAGCTCTAGCCAATGGAGCATAAGTGGATGATGTGGGCCCTTCCAGGTTGGCCCAGAAACACCTCCCACGCAAGACTCTCCATTCTTGCTCACCATATGTCCACTCAGTTCAAGGACGCAGGTCCTAGAAGAGGGTATTGTCATAGATACACGGAGCCTGGAGCTCTCAGTCCTCATGAGAGAGGCCTACTGGCAAGAGGGACATCTGTGCTATATTTTTATGAGAAAAAAATAAAGGCCTATTGTGTGAAGCCAGTACATTTGGGGGCTTATTTGTTACAACAGCTAACATTATTCTCATACACCAAACTGCAAAGTTACATTTCTGAACTTCCCTGTCAGCTAGAGGTGGCCAGTGAGATTGAAGCCAAAGTCATCATGCGAAGCATATGTAGCAACTCTTTTAAAGGAGAATTGATTTGGCTGTGAGGCATATTCCTTGGTCCCTTAATGTTTCTTTCCTTCTAGAATAAGGAGATGATGGCTAAATTTCGAGTGGTCAGCCTGTGACCTTGAGGATAGAAGTTCCTTGCTTGTGGCACTGGAATAGAAAAACAAAAAGAACCTAGGCTCCCTGTGTCTTCATAGAGCCACCATATTAGCCCTGGATTCCCTATTTTAAAAATTCTTTTACCTGAAAATAATAAATGCATAACTTGTTCACACCATGTTAATAGGAACTCCAAATTCACTTCCTTATTAATAAAATGGCCGTAGGAACTACCCAGTTAGAGTGGAGGTTCTGTGTCACACTGAAGAGTTAGGGGCAGGAAAGGCAGATCATGGTGATGATACAGAGCCATTAAAATAATGGCAATGCAGACTGAATAAGCAATGGAAAACTGTATCCAGAAAGCAGAGCATAAAAAAAGTACACAGTGGCCATATAGTAAACATAATTGGAAATTTATGGCATGAAAATCAGGCTTTAAAAAGATAAATTCATGACTAATCAGTCTATGAAGGAGTATTGCATGCCAGTATGAGATGATGACCAGGAGATGGCATGTGGTGTGGTGCATGAGACACTTCCTTCCATTCAGATGATCTCACAACCAGACAAACAACGCAACAGGGAGACGGTTCCAAGCAGCGATGCATTCAGACAGGTCACTCATGAAAATAAAATGAGGAGAATTAAACATGACGCTTTGGGCCGAGTGATCAATCTTCAGTTGTTGAGTGGATGGGTGGATGGATGGATGAAGACAACACGTATTTTTTAAAAACAAAAAAGAAAACGGGCAAGGTGCTCTATCGAATTAAGAAAAGGAAACCCGATTAGGAATGGGAAACATGAAGATTTTTTTTCCATTCTAGGAATGATTTAATTGCTCAATAATCTTCCTAGGGGGAGCACTGTCAAGTGGTCAGCTAGCGTGGCCAAAGGTCTCCACTGAGTAGTGTCTGGAATATCCTTTATTGGAAAGAGCTGGATTAGGTCCCTGTTGGAATTGAACTGAGAGAGAGTTCGCAGATTCCTGGATTATAAATCTCTGTAACCAGAAACAGAAAATCTCTCTTGCCTTTATTAGCAATCCCCTGGCCTCTGTAATGATACCCATACTCATCATTTAACAGTTATTTGCCACATCAACCTCCCCATGGGGAAAACAGCAAAAGTCATTTTTTAGTTTATGACAGAGCTAGCTTGGACATTATGAGAATATTATTGCTAGGAAACAAAGAAAGGGAACACAGTGTCAGGTGACAGCAATTTCAAGGCTTGATTCTCATTTATAATTACTCTGCATTCTCTAATTTATCATTTCAACATGGAAGATGAATCTTGAACGCGTGCCCCCCCCCCAACCATGCTATTCTGTGCAAGACGCGTTTTGTTTTGTTTTTTTCAATTCTGATGATTCCCTGTAGTCTCCCCTGCTCCATGGAGTGCACAATGACAGACACTGTAGTCATTATGTTTATCATTAGGAACTTGGTTCCAAATAATTGGACTTTGCCTGCAGACAATATGTTTAAGCAAATGTGATGCATACAGATGAGGAAGGGCCAGGGCACAGGATCCTTCTGATGTTGGTAATTTCCATACGTCCCCCGCAGCCATTATCTCATTTCAGCACAAGACAGAAAAGGGAATGAAGGCACCCTGGACAGGTTGCTGGGGGGAGCCCTGCTTTTTTGCCTTAACGGGTCCCTAACACATACTACGTGATGGTACATACAGGTACCAGGAGTTCATCATCAGATTGTGATGGTCTCCCCACTAATGTCCAAACAAGAATGCTGATATCAATGTAAACTTCATGTCGCTTCCACACATTTTATTTGCCACGGGGGAAGCCTCACAGTTAGGGTCCTTTAAAGCCTGTGCTCTAATTGTCTTATCCCGGACAATTAGACTTCTGATCCCATTGGCCTCCAGACTAACACTGGAAGAGAAGTAAGGAAACTTGGAATGGTAATGCAGAAAAGACAGAAGGGGTCCACAAAAGTAATACGCAAAAACAGTTCGTGGCAGAATGCACGTGACAACTACAGCCTATGCCATTGATGAACGAGGGATACCATTCCCTTTCTTGGAATTGCAATCAGCGTTATGTGCTTATGTATATTAAGATACATCACCCAGCTTGACAAATCATGACCAGTTGGCTAGATATCTTTTTCATGAGTATGTAAGAGAAAATCCACATTGAACTTGTTCCCCTTTCTAAAGCCTTACCTCCGTGAAGTACATGACAACAGATCTTCCGTCATCTCAGTGTCACAGAGGGGAAAACACATCTATTCTTGTCCATATTTAACCATACTCATCCTGAAAGGTTCATAAGTACTCAGCCCTGGAGGAAAATCTATAAAATAGATATTGGTTTAAGGGCTTTCTTCATGACTTTGCACAACACTCATATTTTAAAATTGTATTTGCTAAAAGGATGTCCTTTCTCGCTCAGCAACAATGAGCAAAATTTGTAATTGACCTTTGTCCACCCCATTAAGGTATACCTAGTTCTGTGTGGTGCATCTCTACCAGACCAACAGATCCATTAAAATAAATACTCATGAACACTGGGCCTTTAGAACATGCTCTATCATCTAAATCAGATACACTAAGGCAAATATAAAGTGTGCAATCTGGAAGTCAAGGCACATAGCCAAGGTGACCCATCATCTCCGTTTGCCAAGGACAGTCCCAGCATAGTAACTACCAGTACCCACCGCCCTTCACTCAGAAAAGTATCTTGATTGGGACAAAATGTTACATGGTAATTACATGCATAATTAGCATATGTACAGGGTACTCAGTAAAGAAGCTGTGAATGGGTCACTGCGGTTGGGCAAGTTACCAATCATCTCTGAGCATCCGTTTCCTTATGCAAAAGACATGGGGATTATAACAGCTATTTTGCAAGGTTATTTTAAACATCAGATAGGTCTCCTGCAGAGTGCCTGGGACCTTGGTGTTCTACAGATGTAGCTCCGATGATGGTGATGAAGATGAGGACTTCATCACTCTAGCTCTCGAGAACTGTTTCCTTATCTACAGCAACTAACGGTCACATACCTCTTTACCTTGTATGAGATGCTTCCTGACACATCGTGATATGCGATTTATCAAACTTGGAGGTGGACCTAGACCTTGTGAGTCTCTTCCAGCTCTAACCACCTATGATCCTATTATTCCAAAGTACACTGGCTAGAAATGTCCTGTACCATCCACAGGGGACAGCAAGAGTCACTGCAGAGACCTCTTGTCTATACTAGAGAATCCTACAACCACTTCTCCGGCCAGTCACCTGACTTTTCTCAAATTTCCTACAGGCAGAATGGATATACTTGCTACCTGAAAATAAATGTTATGTGCTCACAAAAAGATGATTTGTACATCTATCTCTACACCAGTTTTCTAGCTAGCATGGGATAGTTAAGTGTTGGATATTATTAGCATTGTCATTATTATATAATTTTTCATTATATATATGGACATTTGAACCAGACAACCTAGGTAGTTCCTCTACTGACTACCTATGTGACACTGGGCAAGTTTCTTAATTTCTCTCATGAGGTATCATCATCTGTAAAATGGTAATAATACTATCTAGCTATCTAAAGGGTTGCTGCAAGGATTTAATGAGTTAATATACGTATAGTGCTCAGAACGGTGCCTAGAACTTAAAGCATTCAAGAACTGCTGTTTTATTGTCACTATTAATAGCATTATTGTAATCTCCAAGATACAGTCTTAAGTAAAAGAAAAAGAAACAAGTGCTAAACAGTATGCTAAATGGTATACCAAATAGTATGCTACTGCTTATTTCTAAAGAGGAGGATGTAAGGCTTGTGGGACTGGTCAACATGGAGTAAATCCACAAAGCCTCTCTCTCCCACTGATTGTAAGTGAAGCGTCTGTACAGAATACAAAACCCAACTTCCTGACGACTCTGAAAAGCAAACAATACCAGACAGATTGACAGAGGAAGTTGAAACTTGAAGAAATATACATGGCTAAATTTCCTGGATTAAGTTTTCCTCTTTGAATTCTTGGCTTTGATCCAAAAAGGAGTCAAATCAAAAACTGTACAGTGGGAGAAGATAACAAAACCTCTGAGAAAAATCTCCCCTTTCTGCCCAGAAAACAGGGAAAATGAGCCCTGGGAAACCAAAGCGTGTGATAGGACATCCCTGGTATTTTTTTCCTTTTTTCTCTGCCCCAATGTAAGGCCAGCCCCAGTCAGGGCGCAGCACTGAGGCTGGGCAATGTGAGAACCTAGGACCCCAAGAGATAACCCATCTCTCTGGCCAAAAGGACTCGAAAAAGGGGATCCTGTGGTCTGAAGAGTGAAAAGAGATGCTGATTATTTTTGTTCTCTTTCTCCTCTCGCTGCTTTGCCTTCTGGGTGCTCCCAGTCCACAGAGCTGAACAAAAGTATTTGTGGTGTGAGGATAAAACTCTGAAATATGTCCACCTGTTTGACAAGAAGAACAGGGGAAATGGGCCCCTGAGAGAGACTGTGAAGAAAATTCCAGAGAGGGGAGAGTTGGGGAAGGAAATCTTGAAAAACTGTGTATGCATCAAGAAGCAAGAAGTAAATTACAATATAAAGAACCACATAAATCCCAAACTAACTCCAGGTCAGCACATATAAACAACATAGCAAAGGCTATGAAAACTGAATGGACCTTGTTACCACCACCCATGAGAAATGAGACAGACTTGTCATCTGAGCCTAACCTGGTTGGGTCTCAAAAGGAAAGGAAGAGAAGGAGAAATGAGAGGAGAGGAGAGGAAAGGGGAGGGAAGGGGATGAGAAGTTAGGAAACAAACAACAACAACAAAACCATCATTCTCCAGCAGATTTTAATAGAAGCCAGAGTCTCACAACATAATATTCAAAATACCTAGGATACAATCTAAAATTATTCAACATGCCCCCCCAAAAATGGACAAATACAATCAATAGATGCCAACCCCAAGATGATCCAGATATTAGAATTATTAGACAAAAGCTTTAAAGCATGTACTATACCCATGCTCTAGGAGTAAGTATGAATACTGCTGAAATTAATGGACAGACAAAAGTTTTCAGAGGAAAATTAAAAATACAGAAAAAAATGGATGGAAATTTTAGACTTCAACAATACAATAATTGAATTCTTTTGACAATTCACTAGATGCATGAAATAACAGGTTCAGGGAAGGGTCCAGAAACTTGAAAATACAGCAATCAAAATTATTGAATCGTAAGGGTAGAGAAAAACAAATTGAAAAAAAAAATGATCAGAGTCATAGGGACTTGTGAAACAATACCAAAAGGTCGAATATTCTTGTCACTACAGTCCCAGAATGAGAGAAAAAAGCAATTGGTGCAGGAAAAAAAAATGTTTGAAGAAAGAATGCTAAAAATGTATTAAATATCGTAAAAAGGCATAAATTTACAGATTCAGAAAGTTTATCAAACCCTAAATAAAATAAATTCAAAGAAAAGAATACACACTCAATGATCAAATTGGTGAAAACCAAAGGTAAAGAAAAAATCTTGAAAGCAGCCAAAGAAAATCAGCACATCACATATAGAGAAATCAGCAACCTCTTCAGAAATGCTGGAAGCTAATTCTCCTTTTTAGTGAGATCTTTGTCCGGTTACAGGATCAAGGTAATGGGCTTCATAGAAGGAGTCTGGAAGTATTCCTTCCATTTCTATCTTTGGGAAGAGTATCTTCAACAAATGGTGTTGGGAAAATTGGACAGCAACATGCAGAAGAATGAAACTGGACCACATTCTCATACCATACACATTTGAGTTTGAATACACTCAAAACGGATGAAAGACATAAATGTGAGACAGGAAACCATTAAACTCCTAGGGCAGAACACAGGCAGCAACCTCTTTGACTTCAGCAGGAGCAACTTCTTACTAGACACGTCACCGAAGGCAAGGGAAAGAAAAGCAAACATGAATTATTGGGACTTCATCAAGATGAAAAGCTTCTGCACAGTGAAACAATCAACAAAATTAAAAGGCAGCCTACAGAATGGGAGAAGATATCTGCAAATGACACATCTGATAAAGGGTTAGTATCCAAAATCTATAAAGAACTTACCAAACTCAACACCCAAAAAACAAACCCAGTTAAGAAATGGGCAGAAGACGTGAATAGACACTTTTCCCAAAGAAGACATGCAGATGGCTAAGAGACACATGAAAAGATGCTCAGTGTCACTCATCATCAGGGAAATGCAAACCAAAACCACAATGAGATATCACTTCACACCTGTCAGAATGGCTACAGTTAACAACACAAGAAACAACAGGTGTCAGAGAGGATGCAGAGAAAAAGGAACCCTCTTGCGCTGCTGGTGGGAATGCAAACTAGTGCAGCCACCCTGGAGAACAGTATGGAGGTTCTCAAAAAACTAAAAATAGAACTACCCTATGACCCAGCAATTGCATGAGTATGTATTTACCCAAAGGAAACAAAACCACAGATTCAAAGGGGTAAATCACTCCAATGTGTATAGCAGCATTATCAACAAAAGCCAAACTACAAATGTCCAACTGATAAATGGATAAAGATGTGGTATATATACATATATATATATATATATACGTATATGTATATATACATATATATGTATATTTATATATACATACATACAATGAAATATTACTCGGCCATCAAAAAATGAAATCTTGTTATTTGCAATGACATGGATAGAGCTAAAATGTATTATGCTAAGTGAAATCAGTTAGTCAGAGAAAGACACATATCATTCAATTTCACTCATATGTGGAATTTAAGAAACACAATAGATAAAAATATGGGAAGGAGGGGAGAGACAAAACAAGCAAACAAAAAAACCACAAGAGACTCTAAAATGACAGAGAACAAACTGAGGGTTGATGGAGAGAGGTGGATGAGGGATGGGCTACATAAGTGATGAGTATTAAGGAGGGCATTTATGATGAGCACTGGGTGTTGTATGTGAGTGATGAATCACTGAATTCTACTTCTTAAACCAACATTGTACTATATATTAACTAAAATATAAAAAACCAAATAAATAGAATTAGCATTTAAAAAGAAATAAATGGGGGCGCCTGGGTGGCTCAGTCGGTTAAGTGGCCAACTTCGGCTCAGGTCATGATCTCGCGGTCCGTGAGTTCGAGCCCCGCGTCAGGCTCTGTGCTGACAGCTCAGAGCCTGGAGCCTGTTTCAGATTCTGTGTCTCCCTCTCGCTGACCCTCCCCTGTTCAAGCTCTGTCTCTTTCTGTCTCAAAAATAAATAAAACGTTAAAAAAATTTTTTTAAAGAAATAAACGATAGAAGTTGGAAGACAATGGAAAAATTTTTAAAGATTTTAAAATTCCATATACAGCAAAAGTCAATTTCCAAGAAAATACCATTTAGGAATAAAGGTGAGATAAAGACATTATCAGTAAAGTTTAAAAGGGAAAAATCATCACCCGAAGATGTGGCCTAAAATAAATGCTAAACTAAGCTCTTCAAGCTGAAGGAAAGTAATATTAAAATGACACTTAGAACTTTAAAGGGAAAGTTAAAGAAATGGTAAAGATCTGGGTAAATATGATAGATCATTTGTCTCTGCTTAAGGTCTTTATAATTAGGATGACTATTGACAGCAAAAATTGAGTTTTTAATGTATGGAGACAACTGTACTATAAAGAGGACACAGTAAAAAAAAAAAGTCTATTTGGTTGAAGAGGTTTTAAATTTTATTCAATTAACAAAATTTTATGTCAAAGTAGATTATGAAAAGGTATGTGTGTGGATATATGTGTATATATATATACATATATATATGTGTATATATATGTATATATATATACACATATATATATATAAAGTAACCTCCAGAGCAAATACACACACACTCACACACACATACAAAAGACAGATGACCAAAATTCCAAACGAGAGATTTTAATGGACTCTTCAAAAGATCAAGTAATCCAAAAGAATGAGAGGTATCAAAAGAAGAAAAGACAAACAGAAAGCAAATAATAAAATGGTAGACCTAAATCCAACTATATGAATGACTACATTAAATGTAAATGATCCAAACAAACAAATTAAAAAACAGAGATGGTAAGACTGTACCAAAAAAACAGGGCCTAAGTATATGCTGCCTACAAGAAACACCTAAAAATGTAAAGATACAGATATACATAGGGTGAAATTAAAGGGACAGAAAAAGATATACTCTAGAAACATGAAATGAAGGAAGCTATTTATTAATATCAGACAAAATAAACTTCAGAACAAGGACAATAAGGAATAAAGAGGATTGTTATATAAAGATAAATGTGTGTATATCTTTTTTTTTAATTTTAACATTTATTTATTATTGAGAGACAGAGCATGAGCATGGGAGGGGCAGAGAGAGGAGGAGACACAGAATCTGAAGCAGGCTCCAGGCTCTGAGCTGTTAGCACAGAGCCCAATGCAGGGCTCAAAGTCACAAGCCACAAGATCATGACCTGAGCTGAAGTCGGATGCTTAAACCGACTGAGCCATCCAGGCGACCCTAACTGTGTGTATATCTTAAAACAGAGCTTCAAAACATATGAAGAAAAAAAAAAAAGACAAAGAAAAAATAGAACAAATTCAGTATTATACTAGGATAGGTACACAAACAACCCTCTCTAAGCAAGCAACAGAACAAGTAGACAGCAAGGATACAGAAGTGCTGAATAATACTATCAAATATTTTGACCTAACTGATATTTATAGAGCACTGTACCCACCACAGCAGAACACACAGTCTTTTCAAGCACATGGAATATTCACCAAAATACACTACATTGTGGATCGTGAAGCAAACCTTAAAGTTTTTAAAGAACTGAAATCATACAAAGTATATTATCTGACTATAATAGAATTCAATCAGAAATCAATATCAGATTCTCTAGAAAATTCCCAAATATTTGGAAAGTAAACAACATGTTTCTAAATAACCAGGAGTCAAAAAGAGACAAATTAGAAAATGTCTTGAATTGACTGAAAAAAATATACAACATATCAAAAATTTGTGGCATACAGATTAGAGACTAATGTATAGTGTTAAACGATTGTAGGAGAAATAAGAAAATTTTCAAGTCAATAATCTAATACTTGACGTCAAGAAACTAGAAAAAGAAAAACAAACTAAACCCAAATTTAGTGTAAGAAAGAACATATAAGGATAAGAGCAGGAATTGATGAAATTGAAAAGAGAAAACAACAGAGAAAAATCAATCAAACCAAAAGCTGGTTCTTTAAAAAGATCTATAAAATGATACATCTCTAGCCAGGCTGGCCAGGGGGAAAAAAAGAGAGAATACAAATTACTAATATCAAGAGTGAATTGAAGAGATAACACTACAGACTTTATAGACATTAAAGGGCTAATAAAAGAATACTATAAACAACCTAGCCTGTGTATTTGACAACTCAGACAAGGTGTGAGCAAACTTTTTTGTAAATGGACAGACAGTAAATATTTAAAGCTTGTTGGCCATATGGTCTCTGTCATAATTACTCTACTCTGTTATTACAGTGCACAACATTAGGTAAGTAAATGGGCTCTATTCTAATAGAACTTTATTTACAAGAATAAATGGCTGGGGCACCTGGGTGGCTCATTTGGTTAAGCATCCAACTCTTGATATTGGCTCAGGTCATGATCTCATAGTGAGGTTGAGCCGCACATTGGGCTCTGCTCTGGCAGCATGTAGCCTGCTTGGGATTTTTCCTCTCCATCCCTCTCAGCCCCTTCCCCTCTTGCTTTCTCTATCTCTCAAAATAAATAAATAAACATGAAAAAAAAGAGAATAAATGGCTGGTCTGTGGGCCTTATTTTACTGATGACTGGCTTGGATGGAATTGACCAGTTCCTTTTAATAAAAGCTATCACTCAAGAACAAACAGATAACCTAAACACACTCCTAAATCTATTAAAAAATCGGAATTCATAGTTAATATGCTTCCAAAAACTAAAACTAAGGGTCCAGACAGTTTCATTGATGAATTCTACCAAATATCTAAGGAAGAAATAATACCAATTCTACAAAATCCTTTCCAGAAAGATGAAGAAAAGGAAATACTTCCCAACTCATTTTTTGAGTCAAGTATTTCTCTGGTACCAAAGCCAGTTATACACTGTTGGTGGGAATATAAAATGGTAACAATAATCTTCATAAACATACACACAAAAACCCTCAACAAACTATCAGCAATTTGAATCTAGCAATATATAATAAGTACAATATACCACAACCAAGTGGTATATATTCCAAGAATGCAAAGCTGCTTCAACATTTGAAAACCAATGTAATCCACGTTTTAACAGACTAAAGCAGGAAAACTACACGATCATCTCAACAGATGCAGAAAAAATATTTGGCAAAATTCAATATCCATTCATGATCAAAAACAACAACTTCAGTTCTTAAAACAGAACTCCCTTAATCTGATAAAGAAGATCTATTAAAACCCTACAGCTAATATCATACTTAAGGTGGAAGCCTAAATGTTTTTCCCATAAGGTCAGGAACAAGTCAAGGATGTCAGATATCACCACTCCTATCTCCCATTAAACATCATACTGAACACCCAACCAAGTGCAATAAGGCAAGACAAAAAAAAAAGAAAGGGGCACAGATGGAAAAGAAAGAAATATATATATCTCCATTTATAGATGACATGATTGTTTATGTAGAAAATCCCAGAGAATCTATTACAAAAAAGTATCAGGATACTAAGCGAATTTAGCAAGATTACATGACACAAGTTCAATATGTAACAAAGCAACTATATTTCTGCAATATCAACAATGAAAACTTGACAATAAAAACTTTAAAAACAGTACCATTTACAAACTGCCAAAAAAATGAAATACTTAGGTACAAAGACAATAAAATACATACAGGATCTGTATACCGAAAAATATAAAACACTGATGAAAGAAATCAAGAGAATCTAAATAAATGCAGAGATAGACCATGGTCATGGACTGGAAGATTAACATTGCTTAGAAGTTTGTTTTTCCCAAATTAATCTACAGATTCAATGCAATCTTAATCCAAATACCAGTAGGATTTTTTTGTGGAAATTGACAAAATAATTCTAAAATGCATATAGAAAAGTAAAGGACGGGGCACCTGGATATCTCAGTCAGTTGAGTGCCCGATTGCAACTCAGGTCATGATTTTGCAGCTTGTGGGTTTGAGCCCCACATCAGGCTCTGTGCTGACAACTCGGAGCCTGGAGCCTGCTTCGGATTCGATCTCCATCTTTCTCTGCCCCTCCCCGACTCATTCTCTCTCTCTCTCTCTCTCTCTCAAATATAAAAATAAACATTAAAAAATTAAAACAAGAAAGAAACGTAAAGGAAATGTAACAGCTAAAAACATTTTGAAAAATAAGCACACAGCTGGGGGACTCACACTACCTGACTTCAAGATTTAGTATAAAACTACAATAATCAAGACAGTGTGGTACTGGCAAAAGGATTAACATGTAAATCAGCGACACGGGATATTTAGTCCATCAATAGACCCACATGAATATGGTCAGTTAACTTTTGACAAAGGTGCAAAGCAGAAAGAATAATCTTCGAAACCCATGTTGCCAGGACAATCTTTCTGCACAAAGAAGAATGGCAACGTGCAACTCCTACCTTAATAAAAATTAATTCAAAATGGGTCGTCTGCGTTGAGTTAAGCCACGCAGCTGTACAACTTGTAGAAGAAAATCTTTGTGACCTTGGTTTAGTCCAAGAGTTGTGAACTATGACATGAGAAGCACAATCCCAGGAACGAAAAAATTGAAATATCAGACTTCATCAAAATTAAAAACTTCTGCTCTTCAAAAAACACTCTTAAGAGGGTGAAAAGAAAACCCACAGACCAAGAGAAAATATTAGAGAATAAAATGTCTGACAAAAGAACTGTATTCAAAACGTATAAAGAACACTTACGCTCAGTGATAAAATTTTTAATTTTTAAATTAAAAAAAAATTTTACATGAGTAAAACATTTACACACACTCCCTCAGAGACATACAGATAACAGATGAGCACATGAAAAGATGCTCAAAATCGTTAGTTATTAGGGAACTGTATGTTAAAACTACAGTGAGCTAACTCGACATGACTATTCTTATGGCTACAATTTTTTTTTTTTTAACCTGCAAATACCAAGAAGACAGAGCAATTAGAACCATTATACACGGCTAACAGGGCTATGAAATGGTACAGACACTTTGGAAAACAGCTTTGCAGTTTATGATAAAGTTAAAAACATTCTTAACCTTATCACCTAGGGGGAGCCTGGATGGCTCAGTCGTTGAGCATCTCACCTCAGGTCATGATCTCAAGGTTTGTGAGATCAAGCCCGATATCGGGCTCTGTGCTGACAGTGCACAGTCTGCTTGGGATTCTCTATCTCCCTCTTCCTCTGCGCTTCCCCTGCTAGCATGCTGTCTCTCTCTCAAAATAAATAAACATTTAAAAAATTAAAAAAAAAAAAAAACCCTTATCACCCAGCAATCCACTCTCTGGTATTTAACCAAGATAAACGAAAACATGGATCTACACAAAAACCTATAGGCAAATGCATATAACAGCTATATTCATAATTGCCCAGCTTGGAAACAACCCAAAAGCCCGTCAGCTGCTGTATGGTTCACACAAACTGCTGGTTGGACCCCACACAGCAAGCAGTAGGATACTCAGACACAAAAAGGAGCACACTCCTGACACATGAACAACATGGATGATTCTAACGCACTGCGCTAAAAGAAAGAAGCCAGACTCAGAAAGGCTACCTACCCGGCGATCCCATGTCTGTTACACTCCCGCAAAGAAAATCTAGAGAGAAAGAGGACCAGGAGGCCAAAGATGAGGGCCAGAGGGGGGTATCTGATTACAAAGGGGCAGCACACAAGGGGATCTGGAGGTTATGGAAATGGTCTGTATCTTGACTGTAGTGCTAGGTATATATATGATTCTATGTGTGTGTCAGAACTCACAGAACTACATACGAAAACAGCAATTTTTACTATACAAAAATTAAAAAGCCTTTTTTAAAGAGTGTATAAATGCACACTGATGAATGCATAGCACCGCTGTGTCCCAGGTCCTGCATTAGGCACCTCCTGTTGAGTGGGGGAAAATGAATTAAAGAAGCTCCTTCCCCCCAACCTGCAACTCTGCTTTGACTGAAGCCCAGCTTGGGCTAGTACTCTTTGTTAATCCCATGCTAGGGCACCAACCAAACTAAATTGTTACTAAAACATAATTACAGGGACGCCTGGGTGGCGCAGGTCGTGATCTCACGCTCAAGCCCCGCATCGGGCTCTCTGCTGTTAGCGAAGAGCCCTCTTCGGATTCGTGAATCCTCTGTCCCTTCTCTCTGTCCCTCTCCTGTTTGTGGTCTCTTTCTCTCAAAAATAAATAAACATTTTTAAAAAATAAAAAATCGTAATTACAAATAGTACAGACTTGGAAGCAAGGCGGACCTGTGTGTTGCCCCACATACTTCCTATATGACCTAAGTAACGTCAGTTTTCTTATCTATAAAAAGCAAACGACACCCCTACCTCACTGTGTCTGTGTAGGAATTAAATGAGACAGCGGGAGTCTGCATCGCAGTGTCTAGCATATGGGCAGACGAGAACTGAAGAGCTGTCATTATTTTTATCATAACTCTTTACTTATTGATGCAAACGCTCCAGGTGTGGTCAAGGTGGACCTAAACTGGTACAAAATTTGCATAATCATGAATAGTGTGCTGATATAAGCAATATACGTGTGTATAGGTTTACCCACCCCGCCCCAATAACCCATAGTCCCCCTCTTGCCTCCTGATGAGAACAGTCTGATCAAATAACTGTTGCAAGTATTTGCATTAATGAAACCTCAATATTTCTGGACCACTCTCCAGCTAAAAAGCACTTGGGATCCATTACGTCCTTACCCCACTGTAACCACCCGGGGAAACTCCGCTCTCTCCAGGACACGCACAAATGCCTGCGTGGAGAAAGCATAATTTATAATGCTATTAGAATCAAGCACAGCCCAGCACTACAAAAGGGCACACCAAGAGATGAACAAATGTTTGATTTAAACAGAGACAAACGTGGAGATACGACCCCATCGATCACTTGGGCTTTCACTGCTTTAAGTTTTCACTTTAAATAGAGAATAAGGCATGAACGTTTATAAAGAAGTCACGGGCCCTGCCTTCAAGAAGCTCACAGAGTCCCAACAGGCCTTCCTTTGTGGGCCTGCTGTGCATTTTATGACTTTATTAACTAGCAGCCTGGTGCTGAAAGCCAGAAGGCCCACGCATTTACAATAACGCTGCTTCCTTCTGCAGAGGCTCACGTGATTTGTGCCCCATCCCAAGAACTCAAGAGCCTGACATAATGACTCCCCAAGGCGCCCCGAGTCCAGTGATTCTACCCCGCTGTCCTAACACCTCTTGTGGACAGCCTTCAGAAAGGCCAGGAAAAAGACCCTGCAGAGGGAGGGAGGGAGGGAGGGAGGGAGGGAGGGATGGATGGATGGATAGATAGATAGATAGATAGATAGATAGATAGATAGATAAATAAATAAATATTAAAGGCCAGTCAATAAAGCCAGCAAAACCCCCAGCTGCAGCCAGAAACACTCAACTGGGGAACAGATGATCACGCGTCCCCATCAGAATTTCCTCTTCTGGTCTGGAGCTGGACTGGGCAGTAAATCCAAACCTTTGCTACTCATGGTGGGATAACACAATCCTGACTGTATTCTTTGAGGTCAGTGCTATTGATTCTATTCAGGAAAAGAAAAGAGTCAAAGCAGTTAAACAAAGTGTGTCCGCCTTGGTCCTTTTATTATGGGAATTGTCAACATTCACCACATGTGGCTTGTTTGTTTTTCCCCTGTGCTCTGTGAGCGCACCAAAATCACCTGAACCAGGAAAATTTTTTCCCTCGGAAATAAGCAAAGGCCCATATGAGCTCTGGTGAGCTTTTATAAACACAACCTTTCTCCCGAGTTTCACAAACCACAGACATGGTCTGTCTGCTGCATCACACCCACTTCTAGACTCAAAGATATTCAAAGGGGCAACTGGAAACAAGAACCCACCACAGCAGCAACCAAGGAGTCTAAATCCTGGAAGACAATATGAAGCCAGAGCTATCAAAATAAAGACATGCCATGGTTAATTACAGCTCCAGTAATGAGCCCCAGATCTCCCTACAGGCAGGTGCAAAAAAAAAAAAAAAAAAAAAAAAAATCAGTGGGCTTTTGGTGGAGCAGGCAGTAGAAACGTGAAGACAGTCTCAAATCAGAGGCAGGTTAAGGCACCGCATTCTTGAGCCTTCGCAGATCCCAACGGAATCACAAAAGTATCTAGCTCTTTCCATCCGTGTGCCTCTTGTACAAAGGGTGTTATAAACATTTTGATGAGTGGACACATACTGATACTTGCACTCAAGCCATATGCTAAAGCTTTAGACAGAGTTACAGTGCACTGGGCTTTTTATTACACTGAAATATGCCAGGGAATAATGATAGCTTCCTTTAGTATAGTGCTTTATTATATTTCTCAGTGTGCTTTCCCAGACATGAATGATTTCATTAGCTCCTTTCCCACCAGCCCAGTGAGGAACACAGGGTAGCAATCATTATCCCCATTTCACAGATGAGGCAACTGAAAAACACACACACCTCCAGTGAACTCATGAAGCTTGTTAATAGCACAGACTCAGGGATCTTCACACTGGTAGGTTGTATTTGCTGTCCCCACTGCTCAGAGATGCTGCTGGCTTGCTGAGAAATTATGGACAGTCCATTCCTATTATCTGTGTGGTGAGATCAAGTGTCTGTGCCCACCCAGGAGTGAGGATCCTTCTGTGTGGCTGTAGGGGTTCTGGATTCCATTGCACATTTGAATCAGCAAAAAAAAAAAAAAAAAAAAAAAAAAAGTTGCTTTTTAAAAATACCGATGCAGGGGCACGTAGGTGGCTCAGCCAGTTAAGCATCCGACTTCGGCTCAGGTCATGATCTCATGGTTTGTGAGTGGGAGCCTCCAATCGGGCTCTGTGCTGACAGCTCAGGGCCTGGAGCAGCTTCGGATTCTGTGTCTCCCTGTCTGTCTGCCCCTCCCCAACTCATGCTCTACCTCTCAAAAAATAAATAAACATTTTATTATTTTTTTTAATACTGGTGTCTCAGCACCACCCAGAGATTCTGATCCAGCTGGATTGGAATAGGGCCCGGGTATCCATATTTTGCAAAAGTTCCCCCAGGAGATTCTAATTTGCACCCACACATGAAAACCACTAGGTCCTGCTGGGTAATAAGTATCTGAACTACCTATAGCACTGCAGCAATAATCCATAAGAGCCAAGCAAAGGAGACATTCAATACCAAAACCTAGATTCACTGCCACCTACACACTGAAGTTGGGAGACAGGGCAGATACCAGTGAAGAGGAACTTGAGCCTATTTATGACGAAGCAGATCACCGACTGCACAGTAAAACCAGGCACAGCGTAAGTGCCGGAGAAATGAATCAGGAAGGTCAAACCATCCTGCTTCCCAAGCCAGCTCCTTTGCAAAGCCTACCCGCCAAATCCTTTCCCTCCTTTGCACCCCATTTCTTATCAGAGTGCAGGGACCGCCTTCAAGAATGAGAAAGCAATGGTGTACACGCTGCTGAATTAAGGCTTCTCGCGGCTCATCAGGGCCGCCGGTCTGCATTCATTTGCATTCATTTCCACTGTCTTCCCTGCAGAATGGAGGCACAGAAATCCAGAAAATGCCACGCTTGTAGATTTGTGTCCCCAATGCATCCTGCAGAAGGCACTCTGATTCATTCAGGGGTGGCCAGAATGAAATTTCATGTCACCGGTGACTCTGAGGGAAGGACTGAATTACTGCGTGTTCCCGGGGCTGCACCAGCAGCTGGCAGAAACAGGACCACAGTCCTCTTGGCAAACGATGTAATTCTGCGTCACTTGTGTGTGTGGCCACCTTGGTTTGTTGGGGTTTTTTAATGTTTATTTTTGAGAAAGAGAGAGAGCAAGCGGGGGAGGGGCAGAGAGAGAGAGAGAGACACAGAATCCGAAGCAGGCTCTGGGCTCTGAGCTGTCAGCACAGAGCCCAACATGGGGCTCGAACTCACAAACCGTGAGACCAGGGCCTGAGGCTGAAGTCAGACACTGAGCCATCCAGGAGCCCCGTGGCCACCTTAGTGATAGAACATTCGATTCTCAGACATGCTTGTCAATGAAGGAGCACTTTGGGGTGGAAAATGGAAAACGACTACACAGGGTCTTAAGACAGCTTTGGAAAAGGTTTCAAAAAGCAGAGGGCTTCCCAAACCATCTAGAGCTGAGTAGCGCAGACCTTTGAGCTAAGGCCCCCAGGGCACACTGACCCAGGGCAGGCTAGAGTCTGAATTTACATTCAAGTTTTTATTTGCCCACAAAGAGGTATCTATTTGAAAGTCTAAGAGCATTTCCTCCCTACTGTAATGAAAGCAGGCACCAACACAGAATGTTATTTTCAGCGATCCCAGCCCCCAAAATGGAAATCTGCATCCTAGAAATTGGCCGTGTAACGCAGGTCTTGGTGGAATTCACCTGCTACTGTGTGGCTATTTGTGAACCACAGTCACTGACAAAGCCCTATGGGACCCCAGGAAACACTAAAGAGTACTGAGCACAGTGGTGGGGCTTTGCTGGAGCCTGTTTTCAAACAAAGATCACTGAGAAGTCACATTTAGAATGTGACTTCTAAAACCTCAAAGTTCTGAAAGAACCATCATCCCACCCATGTCAAAACATGCAAATTCACGTCTAAAGGAAGATGAGGATCCATGCTCGGTCACACGATGATAACACAACACTGGTTTGGTCAAATACTGGTGTCTAAGTCATTATTCCTCCCAGAGCTGGGTTCCAGGTCGGGAAATGGCTGTCGTGTGCCCTGCTCAGGGTAGTGAGGGCACACGCATTAAGCGGGTGATGCCTCTGGCCTGGGGCCCTTCCCATTAGCAGCTGCTGAAAGGAAAGACTTGCAATTATCCAAATGAAGGCTCTCTCTCCAGCCTCTGAATTCTGGCACTGCTGCTTCCTCTTCTGAGATGCCTTCCTGCCTCTCAGAAAATCTAATAAGATGCGATGGTCACAGCCTGTGTCCCCAAACCCCCCTCTCACAGATAACTTCGTACATCATCAGGACTTGCCGGCCCCATCCTCTAGGTCGGGGGAGGCAGTTTTCCAGAAGAGTTGATGTTGCTTATGAACTCGTTTTCCTTTACAATCTTAAAGAGAGTCTAAGAACAGAGAAAGCTCCTGTTTTCCTGCTTTGGCTCAAACGGGGAAATTAAGTCAATTGGTAGAGTTGTAGCAACTAAATATGAACCTCAAAACGCGAGTTTAGTAGGCAAGAGGGACGAGAAGGGGACTTGATGTGTTTGCTTTTTCCTACTGTGGCAAAACATACATATCGTAAAAGTTACCGTCGTGCCCATTTTTAAGTGTATGCTGCATGGCACTGAGAACATCCACAGGGCTGGGCAGCCATTGCCACCATCCCCCTCCAGAACTCGGTCATCCTCCCAAACTGAAACTCTGTCCCCATGAACACCAGCTCCCTGTTTCCCTCCTCCCTGAAGTTCCTGGCCACAGCCTTTCTACCTCTGTCTGTGAATCTGACGACTCTAGACACCTCATGGAAGTGGAATCATACAGTGTGTCCTTTTGTGTCTGCATAACTAAAACTCTACACCCACCGAAAAGAACAATTCTGACTTCCCCCTCCCCCCAGCTCCTGGCCGCGACCATCCTATTCCGTGATTCTTTGAGTCTATTTGGAACATCTCTTGTAAGTGGAATCATGCAGGATTTGTCCATCTGTGACTGACTTAGCATAATGTCCCTTAGGCTCATCCGTGGTGTTACAAATGGCAGGATTTCCTTCTTTATTAAGGCTGAATCATAGTCCGCAGTATGTATAGACCACATTTTCTTCATCCGTTCATCTGTTGACGGACATCTGGATTGTTTCCACATCTTGGCTATTGTGAACACCACTGCAGTGACCATGGGGTGTAGCTGGGTCTTTGAGATCCCAGTTTCAATTCTTTTGTTAGCCTTAAAATTTTTAATGAGGCGCTCAGCACTGTAGCAAACAACCCAATAAATCAATTCCTCAACTAATTAGTGTAGTTCATTTGAAAAATGTTCCCAGCTCTGTGTTTATATAAGGAATATTAAAAAGACCACTTCCTTGCCAAACATTTGCTCAAAAAAACATTTCTTGAGCACTGTGCTAGGAACTCAGGATGCACTGTGACCCGAGGTAGACCGGGTCCCCACCCTAGTGCTCAGCGGTACCAAGCACTGAATGAGCATGAGAGAAAGGACCTGAGTCCTTCCAATTCTTCACAGTATATAGAGAATTGTAAGCTTCCCAACACTCACTCACACATTATCTCTTCTGATGCTCAAAGAAGCCCCCAGGAGCAAGCCAGACAGGCATACTATACCCATTACGAGATGAGAAAATAAGGGCTCGTGGAGTTAAGTGACTCGTCAGTCCTCACACATTTAGCGTGGCCTAGAGCCTGGAACCCACCTGGATTCTCTGTTTCTTCTAATCTATGATTCTCGTACAAAAGAATGAATTCTGGGGGCGCCTGGGTGGCTCAGTCGGTTAAGCGTCTGACTTTGGCTCAGGTCATGATCTCATCGTCCGTGAGTTCGAGCCCCGCGTCGGGCTCTGTGCTGACAGCTCAGAGCCTGGAGCCTGCTTCGGATTCTGTGTCTCCCTCTCTCTCTGCCCCTCTCCCGTTCACACTCTGTCTTTCTCTCTCTCTTTCTCTCTCTCTCTCAAAAATAAACATTAAAAAAATGTTTTTTAAAGAATGAATTCTGGGTGGAGGACGCTGCTTGTGGGGGAAATGACAGACTTCTCATATACATGGGATGTGACAGGGGCTGGGGCAGAGGAGAAGAAGAGGAAGGCACCTATCTGAAACCGCTTGTTTGGTCCAAGCAGCCCTCCTCTGCCCCATTTTGTCAGTATTTGGTCCACGCCAGAGCACGCAATGCTTGCCTTAATGAAGACCAAACAGCGATAAAGCTACAAAGCAAAGCAAAGATCCAACTTTGCCATGAGAAGCATAATTAAATTCTCGTAAAACAGACACTAGTGCTGGCCCATTTCCTTTCACTATTATTTATTCTGGGTTGTGCAATCGTGCTGAATAAGCAATAAAGGAAGGACAGGGCTTGTAAAGAACACAACTTCAGCTCCTTCTGCGGACAAGAGGCAGCAGGATGGACCGCTCAGTTAGGAAAGTACCCCCCACACCCCCCCCACCGCCGCCACCCCCCAGGAGGTAGAGACTAGTCTTCACTGGCATTGCAACATTTGGAAGCGTTTGATCCACCTTTGAGAAGCTTTCTACACCCCGCTTTTATTGCCTTTAAAATTACAGAACAGCCCTAATGATCTCTGCAGGCCGATCTGCACTGGGTTTTGCAGAAGAATGTCTGTCTCCCCCAGCACCCCTGACAGAAAAGAGGTTCAGAAGAGGTTTCCCCAGAGCTCCGCTGTCACCAAGACACCCCTGTTACATTCTCACTGCTTTTGTGCCAATCGGGACATGATGGAAGTAATCATGATTCTAAAACCCCTCGAAAATAAACATCTGTCCAGAGACCAAGGGTCCATGGCTGCCCTGGTGGCCATCAGAAGCAGGAGGAGGTGAAAACCTGGGCTTACACGGGCCGCTTTGCCGCTCTCGGCAGAAATGCCCTGCCCTGTGGAGCCGCTACCCTGCCTCCGAGAAACAGGGCCCACCCCTCAGGACAGGGGCAGAGGTAGCCCAAGGCTTGCACAACAGAGTTGGAGAAAAACCCAGGAGAGCAGCCACCTCCCAGGAGGGATTAAGAGAAGGGGACAGAGTGTCCATCAGGGTCTTTGACAAGACATGTTCCCAGAGGACCGTGCAAACCCAGCCTTTCTGACTCCGGGTGATAAAATCCAGGTCTCTGCCAGAGAGCCATGGCTCAGCTAACACAGGAAGCCAGGGACACTTGTGGGATATCTTTCCCTATCAGAGCTGGCCAGATGCCCTAAGACAGCAAGTCCAAGTCTTCTGGAGAAACACCGAGTCTCCTCAGGAACCACAGCTTTCACACATGGTGACTTTACCATCACTACAGAGCAGGACCCCAAGAGAAAATATTCCAATATGAGGTTCCATCCTACAGACGACCCCGCAGGGGTCCCTAGACCCAACTCTGAAAGACAGGCACAACAAGAGAGGAAAGGAGATGAGACTGGTTAGGAAGCACAAAACAAAAAAATCAGAGTAAGACATCTCTCTAGGTTAACGCCTCCATCAAATAAATGCACCTGCTCACAAAGGGTAGAGCCAGCCTGGCAAAGGGTGGCTTTGCTTGAGTTTTTCTTTCTTTCTTTTTTAAGTTTACTTATTTATTTTGAGAGAGACAGAGAGAGCATGTGCATGTGAGCAGGGGAGGGGCAGAGAGAGAGAGAATCCCAAGCAGCCTCTGTGCTGTCAGTGCAGAGCCCAACATGGGGTTCAAACTCATGAACCGTGAGATCATGACCTGAGCCAAAACCAAGCATCAGACGCTTCACCAACTGGGCCACCCAAGCGCCCCCTTGAATTTTCTGTCCCACAGCAAAAGATCCATTTGCAAACGTGTCCACACACATGCATATACGTGTTCATACGTGCATGCACACACGTGTTCATATGTGCACGCACACACACACACACCCGTCTCCCCATCAGCCCACCGTTGCCAACATCCCTTCTCTCCCCCACATGCCCCTTCCTCTCCTCTCCCTGCTGCCCAGCCGCCTTCCCTCGCCTGCCCTCTCCTCCACTGTTAAAAGTAGCCCAGGCTGCCAGACGGCTGTGACACACGCGGAGAGGGACCTGCTACTCTGCTGTAAACCGGCTCCCAGGAGTTGTTTTTGGTTCACGCATCTCATTGAATGCATTTAAATATATTATATGCAGCCACCTGGCTACACAGGCAGGGAGAGGAGCTTCTCCAGTGATCCCAGCAGGGCACAGGCGCGCACATACACACATGCACAGACATGTGGGCACACGTGCACACATATGCACATGCACACGCATGCATACCAACACACACGTGCACATGTGCACACACGTCCACATGTACCACCGCACACATGTATGCACACACACATGCACGCTTACCCACACACATTCATCACATTCATATACAAACACATACACACAGGCGTGCACACGCGCACACACGCACGCATTAACACACCGGACGGGCGACGGTGTAGGGCTGATGAAGCCAGCGCCAAGGGCAGGCAGGCGGAGATGCTCGCATTATGAAACAAATAAAGGGCCAGCCAAGCCACTTCCCTCCTGCAGTAAAGAGGGGCTCCAAGGAGAAGAGGAGGCAATGCACAGCCCTCGTGGGACCCAGGCACACGCACATCTCCAGCGTCAGCCAGGCCTGCACCACGCCTGCGGCACAATGCCCTCTCAGTCACCCTGCTCTGTTCCCACTGCCAGCGCCGGGGTCAGGCCGAGTGGCCTCTCGGAGCACAGGCTGCCACCGCGTGGGAGCGAGGCCAAAGCTGCTGCGTCCGCTCAGGCATCCTGGTGTCAGCCCGCTCCGATTAAAGCCTGCTCTGCCACTCCCCTGAGAGGGTGTTGGGCCACTGCGGACCCTCTCAGTGTCCCCTTCCCCTCCGTACAATGCAGCTGCAGGACCGCCCCGCCTCGTGAGGGTACACGGAGGACCCCGAGTAATGCCCAGGATAGGGCCTGCCCGGGGAAAAGGTTGGCTTGGGTGACGCACACCCTGCCTCACCTCCACTAAGCCGTTGATTAACCAGACGTTCTGCACCCGGTCCTCTTAGGGTAAACTGAGGACCAGGCACATGACCGCCAGTGCTCCTCCCGCTTTCACAACAGATTACCATCTGTGTGTCCATCTGCTGCAACGGACCCCTCTCTCCCTTTTGGAGTCTCCGTCCTGCAGACCAGCCTTTCTCCCACGAGGCTCACCCACTGTCGGAGAAACCTCCCTCGTCTGCCAGCGCGGTGCTCTGGCCCACCCTCCACCTGCACCTCCTTACCTTATAGTCCTTCTCCCCACTCCTCCCAACACTGAGCCGCTGCCCATGCAGGCTGGTCTCCCGCTGCCCTGCCTACTCCTCTCTCACCCCTCCCCCTGAACCCTGGCCGCCCCTGCTGCCCTTCCTTCTTCCAGCAGCCTAAATTCTGCCCCCCTTCCCAGCGAGTGCAGCCTCCTCAGAGCCCTCCCCAGGGCCTTCAGCTCAGGGGGCTCTCGGCCACGACCACCATATTGGTATTGCTCACCTCTGCAACCATCACACGCTGCCCCCAGAAGCACCGCATGGCTTTTGGGAACGCCCCCTGGGGGACCCCAAGGTTTCTCGCTCTCAGCACCACTGACATTGTGGTTGGATCATTCCTCGTTGTGGGGGCCAGCCTGTGCATTATAGGATGCTTAGCAGTATCCCTGGTCTCTACCCACTGAACACCGTGAGCAGCACACACAACCCCCAAATGTCTCCAGGCGTTGCTGAATGTCCCCTGGGGTGGGGGCGGGGGTGGGCAAAACCTTCCTCAGTTGAGAGTGACTGGATACACTTAGCTCTTCAAATAAACCATGACCTGCTGGAGAGCAGGGTCCATGTCATTTATTCATTTTTACTTCCGCCCCAGCACCAGGCATAGGGCTGTAAATTCCTGCTGGAATAAATAAGTACATGAGTAGGCACACAGCAAGACCACGGCACAGAAAAGGATTCAGTCCAGGGGAACCTATGTCCCCAAGGAGACCAATGCCTGAACATACATGAGGCCTTTCATGTCCTTTCCTCTCTTGTGACCAAGAACCAGATTTTCTGAATCACCGCATCCCTCGAAGAATTTCAGCCAGGACATAGTGCTTTGAATATAGCAGGGCTCACGTTGGAAGAATGAGTAATTTTTTCCTCCAGAGCACTATTAATAGGAAAAAAAAATGAACTAAAATAAACAGGAAATTACTACTACCCAGGTAGGGTGAGACGACCCTCTTCCCGTTTTCCCTGCATTCCCCTTCATTGCTGTATAAGCAGAATGGCTTTGAGCTGAGGACCCATGGTGACATACAGAAAAGGGCTTGGCACGCAGGTGGGCACAGACCTGGATCACATCAATTATGAGCCCAGACACGGCTGGTGAGCTGCCTCTGGGAGCTCCACTTTCTCATCTGCAAGAGAAAAGGTGTAATGCCAACCACAGAAGGTCACTGTGAGGTTTAACTGAGGCAACTATGTGAAAATCTTTACCTAGGAGGCATTTAACAACAGTACAACTTCGTCTTCTTTGTACTAACCAGAGAATTCAACAACGCGATTTCTACTCAACCAGATGTTTGGTACAGAACATAGCGCTGTGCTTCCCTGATGACCCCCTCACAAAGAATCCATACTGTGGTGACTTCGAAAAGAAACATCCAGGGGCGCCTGGGTGGCTCAGTCTGTTAAGCGTCCCACTCTTGATTTCAGCTCGGGTCATGACCTCATGGTTCATGAGATCAAGCCCCACATAGGGCTCTGCGCAGACAGTGTGGAGCCTGCTTGGGATTCTCTGTCTCCCTCTCTCTCTGACCCTCCCTTGCTCGTGCTCTCTCAAAATAAATAAACATTAAAAAAAAAAAAAAAAGAAAAGAAACATCGATTAGATGACAAAGTGGCAGAACATCAAAGCCACTTTTGATAGATAATCTTCTCCAAATGGAGATCCAGACAAGTAAAATAATTTCCCCAAAGTCACGAGGCAAAGGGTGATGCCAGGCCTCAAAGCTCTGCTACATACTAAGTTTATTCTCAAACAGTAGAAAGGCAGGTCACCCCCGCGGTGGTGGTGAGACCAAGAGTTCCCCCAATCCTACGAGAAAAAGGCTCCTGCTGCTGGTCACCTGTCCCCTCCAGAGTAGATTCACACAGGGTGACGCTGGGCCTCGTCCACCTCTGTCCCCAGTGAGGTCTAAAAGCGGGTGAGTCCAGCCTGGGACAGGTGCATGTGGTGAACAATTCTGCCCCAGGAGAGCAAGGAAGAAGGTGCGTAGTTTTCTTCCCCTTCTGGATCATGGAACGCTACTGAAAACCACACCCTCTCTGGGCGTCACGGCTCCGCCACGGCCTCATTAAATGACCCACAGAGGGTTCCTCTTCCTGTGACTCCTTCTCCCTAAATGGGCCGTGGACAGTGTCAGTCTGACCCGGTGCCTCTGTCAGGGGTTCTGGAACTGTACACAAGGCCTTGGCGGAGACACCCTGCTACGTAATGAGGCCGCTAACTCCCATCAACATCCCACAAAAGAGCTTCCTCAAAACCTCACAGCTAAGGGGCAGACAGCCCGCCACTGATTCTGTGCTCTGCTCTTCCTGGTCTGCTGGAAAGTGAAAATCCCCACGCCACCCCCCCCCCCCCCCCGCCATTTAAAGCCCATCCAGCCAAACCCTATCCTAAAACCCTAAGTATGCCAACCCCCTGACAGTCTCCTGGTGAGAAATTCAGATTCGGAGTTGGGGGGGGGGGGGGATCAATCTTAATGCCCCAGGGCCAGCTACATGAAAGTGTTTACTTCTGCTTTTGCCCTCCCTTGTCTTTCTTTTTTATTTTTTTCAGAAGCTACTGGAAGGTAAGAAAATCATGAAATATGCATGCAGATATGGATTGTGGGCAGCAAAGATAAAGCAGAGCCGTTCTTATCAGAAACGAGAAAAAAGGTAGTCTCCTGGCAGTGAAACAAGACCCAGAATCATCCACCCCCACCTTAGCTAAGGCTGCTGATCACCCTACGTGACCTCACCAGGGCAGCTCTAAGGACTGAGACTGGTAAAAAGACAATGTAAGGAAAACCCACCCAGGAGACTTTCATTACCCGATCCCCTTTCCATCCCTCATGCATCTAGCCCATTAATCAATGATATAAATGGTGTTAAAGCCCTAAGTTTGATATGGATCCAAAAAATAAAACAGCACTAGTCCAGAGGCCGAGAAAGTAGACTTCAGGTATGACCCAAGGCAGATAATTCACGATCAGCAGCATCATGTACCCACTGCTAAAAGTGTGGGGCAATACCTGTCACCGAAATTCTATGGAGAGAGCCGGCAGAAATTCTGAACTTTGATGACATTCCACGGAAGAAAAGGCTTCTGCATGTACAGCTCCGCAACCCCATTATCACTTCTCTTCATGACTTCTTGAACACTGGACTACTGAGGACTGAAGGCCTAATAAGCCGTAGTGTGAAAAAGTATGCTCAGGGGGCGCCTGGGTGGCTCAGTACGTTGAGCGTCTGACTTCAGATCAGGTCATGATCTTGCTGTTTGTGAGTTTGAGCCCCGCGTGGGGCTCTGTGCTGACAGCTTAAAGCCTGGAGCCTGCTTCGGATTCTGTGTCTGCCTCTCTCTCTGCCCCTCCCCCGTTCGCTCTCGGTCTCTCAAAAATAAACGTTAAAAAAAAAGAAAAGAAAAAATACATTCAGTGACTTTGATGTTTTCTTAGAATCCCAAGACCAGCTTGGAGTGTCAAGATCAGCCAGTTTCTCACCCCCTGTCCATCTCAAAGGTCATCTTTCCCCCTCGTTCCTCACCACCCATCTCCAGTCTGGAAGCTGGAGTGTCTTTTCCGTCACCCGGCCTCCCTTGGAGACAGCCAGAGATGAGAATTAACTCAATGCTTCGGAAGTGGTCCCTTGCCTCAGACTACCAGTTGGAAATTGGGTGCATCGGTGGATATGGAGTTTAGCCATATCTTGGCCAACAAGCTCCTGGAGAGCTCTGTTAGCCAAACCTGCCTATCTTGGACTACGGAAGGCCTTCCCTATCTGGATAACTCTTTGTTTCTTCTTCTGTCCCGTTGGTACCAGATGCCAACACTGTAACATCTGGGCCACAGGGCAAATCAGTTCCTTCAGGCCTTCTTGGCGCTCAGGCCTGGGTTCCCAGTCATGACCCAAGTCTCCATGCTCTGTCTGGCTCCCCCCTCCCCTGCCCATCACAGCCTCCTCTTATGCCATTTTCTCTCCTGCTTCTGGCCCTTCCCCACCCCCACTCAAACAACTAGGTTCCTGCCACGTCCTCCATCTCTTGCTCCTGGCCTTAGTACTTTCTACTTTCATCACCTAATGCGTACTTTCTTACCAATATGTAGGCTTTAGTTCATTTTCATAAACCAGGCTTTGGTAAACTATTAGGCACTTCTCAGCCCCAGTCATTTGGGGTACGGGTGATTTAAGTTTTAAATAAAATGTATTGAAGTGTGAATAAGTGCATTCTGTCATCGTAAACAAAGAATGTTTACCTCAGGTCTTGATATATGGGGGCAAACCAAATCTTAAAGCTAATCGAATGTAAGCCAGAACAACTATAAAAAGAAATTCAACTTGTTTTTAAGTGTCATTAATGGATTGATTCTACCACACTGTAGGTGAAGTCTGTGACCGCAGCAGAGACCGCTGGCTATGCTATTCTTCTATGGGGAGAACGCCCCCGATTTCCAGCTTGACCACACACTCCACAATGGCGACTTTACCTCCCATCTTCTGTTGCAGTTAGGCATGCCCAGCTGTCTAAGCTCCAGACAGTTCATATGTGCCCTTTTCCCCTCTTTGGTCCCTTCTTCCATTCTGCTGCCTAGAGTAAGGCTGTCCCCTGAGATTAAGGCCACACAAGGCAGAGCAACAAGCTAGATGGAGCCTGGGTCTATGACACCTTGACAGATAATACAATAAACACTCCTGTGCATTCTTTCTGTATTCTGCTACTGTAACATATTGGAGTGTTTACATCCTTTCAAAATTGTTTAAATGTTTATTCCTCAACTTTCCCAAGGACATAAAATCTTGAATGCTCAAGGCTCCTGGGTGGCTAAGTCGGTTAAGAGTCCAGCTCTCAGGGCACCTGGGTGGCTCAGTGGGTTGGGTGTCTGACTTCGGCTCAGGTCATGATCTCATGGTTCGTGGGTTTGAGCCCCAGGTCGGGCTCTGTGCTGACAGCTCAGAGCCTGGAGCCTGCTTGGGATTCTGTGTCTCCCTTGCTCTCTGCCCCTCCCCGCCTTGTGCTCTGTCTCTCTCTGCCTCTCAAAAATAAATAAATGTAAAAAAAAAAAAAAAGAATTTTTTTTTTAAAGAGTCCAGCTCTTGATTTTGGCTCAGGTCATGATCTCTGAGTCTTGAGATCAAGCCCCACATCGGGCTCTGAATTGAGCGTGGAGCCTGCTCAAGATGGTCTCTTTCTCTCCCTCTGCCCCTCTGCCTCTCTCTCTCTCTCTCCAAATGAAACAAAAAACAAAACGAGACTTGAATGAGCAACATACCCAAATGAACCATTCTGGTATTCTGCATTTCTTAGAGAGGTAAACGTTTTGCTGTCTTCATGGGAAAAAAAAGCCTTTGAGTTTTAAAATTAAGACAAATAATCTTTTAAAACTTGGAAAGAATGGACTCATTATAAGAAAAGTACCTTGGGTGGGGGTGCCTGGGTGGTTTAGTCGGTCAAGTGTCTGACTCTGGATTTCAGCTCAGGTCATAATCTCACTGTTCACGGATGGAGCCCCTCATCAGGCTCTGAGCTGACAGTACAGAGCCTGCATGGGATTCTCTCTCATCCTCGCTCTCTGCCCCTTCCTCCCTCATGCACACTCTCTCTCTCTCAAAAAAAAAATTAATTAATTAAATTAAAAAAATAACACTCTAAAATTTTTTTTAATGTTTATTCATTTTTGAGACACAGAGACAGAGCACAAGTGGGGGAGGGGGAGAGAGAGAGAAGGAGACACAGAATGTGAAGCAGGTTCCAGGCTCTGAGCTGGCAGCACAGAGCACGATGTGGGGCTCCAAGTCACGGACTGTGAGGTCACGACCTGAGCTGAAGTCGGATGCTCAACTGACTGAGCCACCCAGACACCCCCAAAAATAACACTTTAAAAAAAGAAAAGAGTACCTTGGAAACTGCAAAAGGTATATTATTGTTTGAACTAACCAGAAATATTCCTTGATAACATTTGGCTCATTCTACATAGTCACTAAAATTGATGTTATTGTTATGTCCTGCATTATTGGAAAGTTTATGCACACATCACAAAAGAAACGATTACTGGTCCGCATCTGGGAACTCTGCGGCAGTAAATAAGTCAAAGGCATTTTCCTCTCTCATAAACGGCACGGGCTGTAGCTGGGCCAGCAAATTTTGTGGTACGAAATTCATGAGAGTGAAAAAATGTGCTTGAATATAACCAGAATCTGAAGCTCCCAACCCAGAAGTTCACAGTTTGCTTTAAGTGAAGGATTTTGACAGCGGTGTTTTTGGTTCTAAATAAGATTTTTCACCTGAAATAGAAATTCCACCTACCTCAAAGCTACTCTTACCTGATGGATTTCTAGTTTTTGTTTATAATCCATTTTATTGCCGGATCTCAAATTCAAAACAACGAGAATGTCAGGTCTTAACCAAGCAGACCAATGAAAGTGAAGAGGGACAAGAAATGCCAAGGCAACAGTGAATACGAAAGTGACCACAAAAATCTCCGGCTTTGTCACACACTGGGCAGCGGGGGGGGGGAAGGAGGCAACAGATTTTCCTTACTATCTGTGACTTTCCAATATGATGTATGTGCGTGTGACAGAGAGACTCTAATGTGAAAAATTAGCATGTATTCCCTAACACAAACCAGCTAAGAAAGAAAAAATGGCTCAAAAAATAAGCTGCACGCCAAAAATATACAGAGCGAAGCTGGCCTGGGATGCAACATTCCCCATAGATAATCCACCCTAGATCATCTGGTTCTATAACTGAATTTAAGCTGCAAGCTGCTTCTAGTATTTACCTTCATCGGATGTACTGTACTATAAATGGCTGAGATTTGTCTTGTCAGGACTGACTTGACACCTGACAGTCCTGAAATACCCCCATCGTCCTGGGCACTTCATAGCTCCCCCTGGAAACCCACCAGTAGGCTTGTATTGCCCCCTCCAATGTTTATTACCCTAACCCAGGTCTCAAGTCTAACGATAAATCTCCTGTAACGTCCCTTCAATTATTCTCACCACTGCATTTCTCCTCACTGTCCCCAAATTGCAATCCCCATATTTTAAAGCAACATGCATTTTCCTTCAAAAGGTCAGGGGAGGAGGGGCACTTCTACCAAAAACAAAACAAAACAAAACAGAAAAAAAAAAAAACCAGAAACGAAAAAACACAAATATAACCTCACTGTGGCAGCTAAGTTTCAATCCACTTGAACTTACCACACATAAAATGAGTAATTTAAAACAGGTATACAAACAGTTTGGTGTCGGGGCGCCTGAGTGGCTCAGTTGGTTGAGCATCCAACTCTTGAATTTGACTCAGGTCATGATCAGTGTTGCGGGATCGAGCCCCCAGACAGGTTCCGTGCTGAGCATGGAACATGCTTAAGATTCTCTGACTCTCTCCCTGTGCTCCCTCCCTCCCTCACACTTGCCCTCCCTCCTTCTCCCTCCCTCCCTCCCTCCTCTCTCTCTCTCTCTCTCTCTCTCTCTCTCTCTCTCTCTCTCGCTAAAAAAATTTAAAAAAAAAACAGGTTGGTGTCATAGGCACTATTCTAGACTACAACACATAATTAATCTTTCTTCCATGAGAATTTATCCTTCTAAATTCCTTATCTATCTATGTTGGTGGTGGTTTCTTTAATCTGATTCTGCATTCATTCTCTGAGAGTGTGATTTCTCCACTATCAAAGGAATTTAATTGACACCATTTATAAAAATACCATTCCAAAGGACAGTTCACTCTCAACGACCATAGTACAACTGGGATTGGGTCTGAGCAGTTAGACATTTAACAACAAGGTATAAGGGGCGCCTGGGTGGCTCAGTTGGGTTTTGAGTCTGACTTCGGCTCGGGTCATGATCTCACAGTTCATGAGTTCGAGCCTCGTGTCGGCCTCTGGCTGACAGCTGGGAGCCTGGAGCCTGCTTCACATTCTGTGTCTCCCTCTCTCTCTGCCCCTCCCTTGCTCGCATTGTCTCTCAAAAACAAACATTAAAGAAATAAAAATAATTAAACAATAAAACAACAAGATAGGAGATTCTTCCAAACCCAATCCCATTGGCTCAAGCATGAAAATCATAATCGCCTTACGAAGGTATTCACTGTCCTCCACCCTCACCCCCAAGCAAATTTTACTGACGCAGGGTGGATGTTCAGCATACTTGCCAAGTGGTTCAGTAAAATCAAGATTTTTCCCCAACATTTCAAAAATTTGTCTGGTCACTCTTTACAGGAAGTGGAGTCCCAATAAAGCAGATAGGACAGTGTTATGGAAAGCATATTGGACCAGGTCAAGCTGTCTTACCAAGACCTGCCAATGAGGAAATGCCTTCTGTTATGAGTTGAACTGTGTCCCCTCAAAATTCATACGCTGAAGTCCTGACCCCCAGGATTTTATAACATAACCTTATTTGGAGACAAAGTCTTTACAGAGCTAATCAAGTTAAAGTGAGGTCACTAGGGTGGGCCCTAATCCTGCATGTCCGGCATCCCTTCAAAATAGGGAAATTTGGAGAGACACACATAGAGGGGAGATGATGTCAAGAGACACAGGGCGGGGGCGCCTGGGTGGCTCAGTCGGTTAAGCATCTGACTTTGGCTCAGGTCATGATCTCCCAGCTCATGAGTTCAAGCCCCGCGTCCTGCTGACAGCTCAGAGCCTGGAGCCTGCTTCAGATTCTGCATCTCCCTCTCTCTCTGGCCCTCCCCTGCTCACATTCTGGCTCTTTCTCTCTCTCAAAAATAAATTAAAAACATTGAAAAAGAATTTTTAGAAAAAAAAAACAACAACAAAGAGACACAGGGAGAAGAGAATCACCTGAAGTCAGAGAGAGAGAGGCCTGGAATAGATCCCTCCCTCACAGCCCTCAGAAAGAAGGATGCCAGCACCTTGATTTGGGACTTGCAGCCTCCGGGACTTTGACATAACACATTTCTATTGTTTAAGCACCTGGTTGGTGGTACCCTGTTAAGGCAGTACACCTTGTCTTCTAAAATGACCTTGTTCTCTGTACCCAAAATACTGCTTTCCAAGAACATCAGGTAAAGTGGGATAGGGAAGGCCCTGCGGCCAGCAAGGATGTTACAAACTCTCCTTCCCAGAACTAGCTCTAAATTCTCAGGTGGGAGGGTGAGGGGGGAGTAAGGAGGCAATCAAGGCTGCTCTCCACTTACCCCCTGGGAAAACAACTGGAATCAACAGTCTGCACGGAGATGCAAAAAGACAAGTCATTTTCATGCGAATGTCACGGAGGTCAGCAAAGGAGGGAAGTTAAGGTGAAAGCATCATAGGGTTATAGAAGGAGCACTGCATAGAGAGTCTAGACAGGGTCTGTGAGCTGTGGGCCCTGACTATGCCACTAACCAGCTAGGTGGTGGGAAATGAGTCCAGACATCATCTTACCAGTGAACAAAGGAATGGGGGGGGGATCCAGGTATCTGGCTCAGCTGTCCCTTTTCTATGCTCCATGAACACATTTCCAGCAGTCCGTGAACTCCTACAATTGTCTGGAAAACTTCTGGGGTGTATGCCTATGTGCATTTCTCCCAGGGGATGGTACACAGCTCACAGCAGATACTGAAACGGTGTAGAAAGGTTAAGAATTTGCTCAAGGGGTTCTTGGAAGGTTCCTTCTCGCTCTAACACTTTGCAGGTGCGGGGGGGGGGTGGCTATGGTTGCTTGCCACACCTTTGCCAGGGCCACCATGCACCCCCAAAGGCATCCACCCATCTCAAGGCTTCAGCCTGAGCTCCTCGATTCTCACGGAATCAATTTGCTGGCCCCACTGCCACTTGCTTCCAGGAGACACAGGCAAATCCTGTTTTCTGGACAACCCAAGGGACAGCCTGGAGACTGCAAAAATCGTTCATAGAGATCGTGTCATAAAAAGATTTGCCGACGTGGCAAAACAAAAACCAAATCCGTGTTACAGTGCCCTGTTATTAATAAGAATATATAGAGCAAGGGTTTAAGGGTTTCTTCACACATTGATTAGACCCATCGACCCTGCCAAAGCTGGATATCCATGAAGTGCAGAGGTGGAGCCAAGGGAGCTAAGAATCCGTGCCCAGCCAGAGACAGGAATGGGGCTACAAAATCAGCTGCAGAAGACGAACAACCTGGGGTCAACCACGAGCAGCTGGGCCCTTATGTCCAGCCCAGGGAGCCCCAAGACCCACCTTGCTGGGCCACTCACACCTACCAGGTGGGCAGGCTGGGGGCCCACAGGCGACTGTAGGAGGAGGGCAGCCAGCTCCCTGGATCAGAAGGTCTCGCCTCTCACCACAGGGCCCTTGCACGAACGTTTACGGCTGCCAATGACGGCAGCTGTGGGTGCTTTTGTGTTGCTCCAGCTTCCTAGTGAATGGGTTCCACCATAAAGGAGTCCTAGGCTCTCTGCCATGAACCTCCCCCCTTGGAGCAGGGGGCACGGGCCCTGGGGGCTGTGGCCACAAAATCCACAGTATCTTATCTCATTTAATCCTGTGACATACTGCACAGGTGAGGATGAAGCAGGGCCTGCCTGGTTCTCAGAACTGGTAAGTGACAAAGAAAGAATCCAGCCAGGACTGCCTCACTTTGCAGTCGGACTTTATCCACTACTCAGTCTCCCATGGCAGATGTGAGGATCTTCTATTCTGGTGGAATATTCTTTTAGACACAGGAATTTCCTACCCCCCCTCTCCCCCCACCCCCGCAAACACAGGAGGGGAAATACACCTCCTTATCCTTGCATCAGCTCAAAAAGTAAATTTAAAGTGACCTTTCCTGGGGCACCTGGTGGTTCAGTCAGTTGGGCCTCCAACTTCAGCTCAGGTCAGGGTCTCACGGTTCGTGGGTTTGAGCCCCATGTCAGGCTCTGGGCTGGCAGCTCAGAGCCTGGAGCCTGCTTTGGATTCTGTGTCTCCCTCTCTCTCTGCCCCTCCCCCACTCGTGCTCTGTCGCTCTCTCTCAAGAATAAACATTAAAAACTAATTTAAGGTGGCCTTTCCCCATGAGGCTGGATGAATTTTATAACAAAAACAAGTTAATAAGACAAATATAAGCATTCCTGACGAAAGCAGTATCACTTGATTTAGCCTCTCCCCCAAGTTTGGCGACTGCTCTGTCCAGCCCGATGAGCTCAATTAACCACCGTCGGTCACATACCAGAACAGCACAGCCCAGACACTCCCAGATACTTTCTTTCAAAGCTTGAGACTTAGTCCGTTCAGGCTGCTATAACAAAATACCATGGACTGGCTGGCTTCTAAACCACAGGCATTCATTTCTCACAGGCCTCAAGGGTGGGAAGCCCAAGAGCAAGGTCTGCTGAGCACCCCCTTTCACAGGTGCCCCTTTCACGGTTCACAGACCGTGTCCTCACGTGCCAGAAGCAGGGAGAAAGCTCTCGGGGTCTCGCGCCTAAGGGCACTGACCCCATCACGAGGGCTCCCCCCTGTGACCTACTCACCTCCACCTGCAGACACCATCACACTGGGGGGTTAGCATTCAACATTCAACTTTTGGGGGCAGGGGGCAGGGGACAGCAGATAGCACACGCACGCTCATGCCCTCCAGTGACCTGGAGTTATGACCGAACGTGCATGGAGAAGGAGGATTCCTGGAAGAGCAAGGAAATGGGCCGTGGAAATGTGATGTGTCCAACTCAGCATGTATTTATCAATCCCCAGGGTGCACACGGCATTATTTTCCTTGTCATTACATAGCGGGCGATGCACGTCCGCATAGCCCGACTCCAGTATGCTGAGAACGCTCACAACGGAGGGGCGGTGGGTGGGGGGGGGCACATTTTTCTGCAACACCATCCTGTCGCCTCCCTCGGTCTATAAACCCTTCTCCCGGCACCACTTCCCTATCTTCTGGGTACCCAAGTGCCCTTTCCACACCGCAGGAGCCTAACAGCCGCGGGAGGTAGAAGAATGTAGCAAGTCAGAGTGTCCCGGCGCCCTGCGAGCAGCTGGCTTTGATGACAGTTCCAAGGGCAGTATTGCTGTTTCACAACACTTATCACAACTGTAATTAATTTCAAAACAACATCTCTCGAGTCCTGTGTCTCCGCACACCAGGCGGGGAGGGGACAGCCCTCAAGCGCTTTCCCGGGCCAATTACAGCTTCCCAGCAATGGCTGTGGTGCAGAGAGTGCTGCTGTCACGCAGGGCCGACTAGAGATGGCACCCAGAGAAACTTGGAGACATGCCAGCGCGGCACTGGCCTGCGCCCTCCCGTGCCCTGGCCAGGTGTCGCCGACACCATCAGTGCCAGGGGCCTCCTGCAAGGGTGGCTGCCCCCTTCAAGGCTGCCCCTGGCGCTGTCTGGAGCACGGGAACACGGTGTCCAACAACCCGTTCCCCTCGTGCTAAGGGCGCCGAGCTCCTGGCCGCTCACGGCTCTGGGCCGAGCTGGTCTTGTAAAAAAGCCACTGGTACAGATGGTCGACCAAAGACAACCCAAGGCAGAAGCTCAGAAGGGAGAGTGGTGGTGGTCACACGGACGGGTACCAAGGGCAGAGGCAGATACCCTGGAAGACGGCGGTAGGAAAGCATCCTTTCATTCAGGTCGTGCGGATGGTCTGTATCGAAATATGGACTCTGGGACCCGCGTCACACAGTCACTACTGTTTACTGATGGTCTGACAAGTCAGCCCCTCCCTTGGGTGCTCAGCAGGGGACTCTCTGAAGATAAACTCATTTTCCCATAGGATGCGTATCCAGGGCACAGGAAGCATCGCCAAGTGTGTTTCCCTACGATCACATACATCATGCGGGCACCCACCTCTGCGGTTTCAGGGAGCTTTGGAAGCTTTCTATCCTCAGGAAAAAAAAAAAAATTCTGCACCCTTTCAAGAGTTAACCTTGAAAATCCTACCTCAGACTTGCCACTCTAGGAAGCTTAATACTAGGCTGTTATCAGTCACTTCTACTTTAAGAGTAAATGATGAGGGAAGAATGAGAGCAGAGGATATCTATGAAGGGAGGGGACATGGGTACGAGAAGGGGTGTGTCCCATGCCTGCGTTCATCAGAAGTCAGCCTGGGGTCCAGGCTGGGGTCCCCAAATGCCCAGATTGTTAAAACAAGAATGGAGCCGCCAGGAACCCAACACACTCAGATTAGCATTTAACGAGCAGACATTAATAAATATTCTTACGGCACAGGCAATGCACTGACCCAAATTCACACTCTGCATCTCAGATCGGGACGTTTGCCGAATACTGCCAAGGGTCTATGCAGAACGTAGTGTCCTGCTGTCAGAACAGAGAAAAATCTCAGTCCCAGTGACTCTTCAGAACTCTTGAGCCTGATACCATCTTTCTGGTGACAGGAGTCCCTTATTAAAACCCATCAGAAATGACTGCAGTTACCTGGTGCCTTTCTTGTGGGATACGTGTCATTTTGAGGCTGAGCTGAGGCCACGGCAGGCCGGTGAATGTTTACAGAAGGACTCAAGGATTGACTTAGCGTCGACCCAGTGAAATGAAACCCAAATAAACAACAGAAGTACAAATCAACCAGTGCAGTCCCTGCCACACAGCCACTCCCAGGGCCACGTCAGTCATTAGAGAACAGGCCGTAACATAAGTCACCGAACAAACCTTGTGAACTGATTAGTAAGTTTGCTCAATGTTATGCAGTAGATGCTGGTAGTACAGGGGTAGTTCATTTGAGGTAATCTGTGCACAAATCAGAATTTTCCAAGTAAAACATACAACTTGTTTGTTAAAGGGACCTTGGAAGAATCCTGTTTCAATGTGGAAAATCAGCTAATTTCTCCTTTTGCACAGATTTAAATTGTTATGCATTGAGTTTCCTAAAAGCAGGGCCCCTGTGGCTCTGAGTCTCTGATCCACTGGTTGCTATACAGACTAAACAATGACAGGCCTCAAGTTCGAATGCTCTGCTCACTCACTGCCTTCTTGTGAAATCTTGCCATAAAGAGGGCATTTTGGGAGGGCCACTGAGAATGACTTTATTTGGCAGATGGTTGTATTTGTTAGGATTCTACAGAGAAACTGAAGCAACAAAACCAGAAACAGAGCCAATAAATAAAGAGATTTATTATACATATAATGGGTGTACATGATTATGGAGGCAGACAAGTCCCAAGATCTACAGGGTGAGTCAGCAAGCCAGAGACCCTGGACAGCCGATGGTGTAGTTCACTGTGAAGGCTTGCAGGCTCGAGCCCCAGGAAGAGCCAATGTTTCAACTCAAAACCAAAGGCAGGAAAAGGCCAATGTCCCAGTAAAAAGGTTGTCAGGCAGGAGGCATTCCCTCCTCCTACTTGGGGAAGGGTCGGCCTTTTGTTCTATTCAGACCTTCAACTGATTGGAAAGGCCCACCCACATTAGGGAGGGCAATATGCTTTACTCATTCTGATGATTTAAAGGTTAATCTGATCCCAAACACACTCTGAGAAACATCCAGAATAATGTTTGACCAGATACCTGAGCACCCTGTGGCCCAGTCAAGCTGACACATAAACTTAACCGTTATGGTGGTGATGGCCAATTTCTGCAAGGGAGAATACAGGGTTAGGTGTAGGATCCCCGAGTGAACTTGGCCAACACAGAGACCAGACTGCAAGGATGGAGCCCAGCCACGGGACTCCCTGGCGTCGGGGAGGAAGCTGCTTTAGCATCAGGCAGATACCAGGAGGACCTGCTTGGGGTTGAACTTTGCCCTATTGTGAGCAGTGCCCTTGCAAGAGGCACAGACACATACTGCTCTCCAGTGTTAAACCCTAGCTAATCCGCAGGGAAACAAATAATATTACATGTTGGCATTTCGAGCAATTTTCTTAAAGTTCCAGCCTTCCCTTCTCTGTGACCTTGTTTGGACTCGCGACTCCCTGAGAAAGTATTAACATTCTCTGTTCGCAGATAGAAACAGTGAATTACAGAGAGTTTGGGGAAGTGTGGGCCTCATAATCTGAGTCCCCACCTTCCCTCCCAGGATTCAGGCAGTGCCCACAGCCCGCCAACCAGTGCCTTGACATCCTCCAGCTTACCCGGCTTTGTGTGACCAGGCCTTCCCTGTCCTCCACCAAGAGAGGTGGGTGGTGCAGCCATGTGTGGGTGGGCGAGCCTCCCCCCAGCCTAGTGGGTTACTGCCCCTGGCCCTTCTGGATTCCATCCCTGGGGTCCAGCACAGTCACACTGCTGTCTCTACTTACTGTCCCCACGACAGGCAAAAGCAGGAGCACAGGGGAGTCTAGGGCCAGCAAAGCATCCCCAGGAAGCCCCACCGCCCGGGACCCCAGGTGTCCTCAGTCCTTAGTTCCAGAGGACATCCAGAAGCAGCCACGATCCCCCACCCCAGCTCTATCTCTCACTCACCACAATCATCAGCTTTAGCCATATTTGCCAAAAATACACTTCGCTTCCCCGTTACAGTTACTAATACATGCTATTTCGGGCCCGTTTGCGTTCTTACTTAGAAATACCCACACGGTAGCAGCAATAACATGCAGAATGTTATAGCTTTTCCTTCAGGAAGGTTCCCCTCTGCCCTGCCGTGCTCGGCACAGGAATCCCAAAAGCAAACCTTTCCCCAGCTGGATGGGAGCTGGGTATGAAAACTTTCGTCACAGGACGGGAATTAGTGATAGAAAGGAAAAAGGCTGCCTCGGAGGAGGAAGGAAGGAGCCAGTAAGAGACTCAGCTGGGCACAAATGGAGCTCTGCAGCTCCTTCCTGGCACACCTGCCCTCCACAGGCACACATGCAGCCTCGACCCCCAGAGTCCCTGTTGCCCCAGAAGCAGCTGCGGGTGGCTTCTCCAGTGAAGCCACACAGCACAAGTCAGAAGCCTGGAGAACATCGAAAGAAAGCCACAAACCCGGCTTGAGTTCGTAAGCCAGCCCCTGGGAGCTGTTTTCCACGTCTGAGGCCCGGGGAAGTCATTCTTTCCACTGCACAGCGGTCCCCTTGTATGAGCTCAGCCTCCCCCGAGCCAATGTTCCTGCTGGCTTCCCTCGGCTGTCTTGGAAAAGCTCCCTGACTTTCCTGGCGTTTCCAAGAACTTTGGCTCTCTCCTATAATTACGTGGGGGATAATGACAGCTCTCGGTCTCTGATCTTTGCCTTCCCGGAGGCAAGGAGGTGGAAGTATTGTACGAGCAATTTCCAAAGGCCTTCATTCAGACATCCTTCTTCCGGTTTTATCCCGGGGTCTCCTTTACTGGCCTTCCTTTCTCCTAACACACACTGAATACATTTTCCTCTAACTGGAGATGAACCACAGTGGGAAACAGTGACTGGGTACTGTCGGCTGGCAGAGCAGGCATGCCAGGGGAGGAGAGAGGGACGGCGGTGCTGGGGCCGGACCGGGGAGGAGGTGGGAGTCTTGGGGGGCAAGCCAGAGCTCAGAACGCAGCTGGTGCAATATTTCTTTCCGACGGCCAAGCTCCTGGGTGACAGACGCATGGCTGAGCACCGAGGGAAGCATTCAGAGTGCCAACTCCACCCTGCCCTTTTCCGGTCTCAGGACATTGACGGGGTGCACCCGAGTGAACTTGGAGCCACCGCGATTTCCCAGGTATGAAATCACCTCATTAAAACACCACACAAAAAATTATAAAACAAAGCACGAGACTGAATGACAGAGCAGAGTCTCCCCAAGTCTGGAGTCTGGGGTCTTCACCCGGCTCCCACACGCACAGGAAGTGGCCAGAAAGAGATGGTTAATGGCAGGTAGGAGAAGCTGATCCAGCCAGACATTATAATGAAGGATCATGAGATAAGGAACAGGAAGCTCAGGATGAGTATTTCTCTAACTGCATTGTCTCTTTTGCACACTTAGCTAGCCCCATGATCCAGCCAGGGGAATGACTATTGACAACCCCGAAATAGGAGACTGTAATGTCTGGAAATGTCCCAAAGCCAAGCCACAGCAGATCTTATTCATCAGGCTTGATTCTACCCTTAGGAACAGGAAATATTGGTATAAATAGGGACTCCTCCATCACCACCACGGCATCCCATTGGCGAGGTCAGATCATCAAAATAACCCTTATCGCCTCAATGTATCCTCAGGTGCTGCCACTGAATTCAATTACATCCACGTAACAAAAGACAGTCACCAGCGCGGGCTGTTTAGCATGCGTTCCCAGTAGGCTACAGCACCAAGCAGGCATGGATGCAAATATGTGTGTAATATATATGCACATATGGAAAAAAACCCACTCACACTGAAAAGAACTTTCCCAGACCTCATCCCCTTTCATTTTCTCTGCTACTCCTCCGAATAGCTTGTCTTGAACACTGTAGCTGCCAAGACAGAAGAATTCACTGCTTGAGAAGGGGGGGGGGGGGGAGGGGGGCGGGAATTCTATTATTCAAACTTTCTTTCCCTGAGCGGAAGGAGAAGAGTGAAAAGGGCTGGCGAGCTCTCTATAGCAGGAAAAAAGGTTATTTCTCCATTAAGCTACCGGGTGGTGCAAAGGAAGTCGGATGCAGGGGAGCTGATCTGAGCCCTCCACGGGGAGCCCCCTCCTCCCTCAGCTCTGATGTGACTCTGAGAAAGGACTTCCTCCTTCCGAACGACCCCCCTTCTTCTTCCCACCTTGAGGCTGAGCATTCTGGAGGTAGGGCAAAGGTGAGGGAACAGGAGCAGGCCATACCAGTTCATTCCTTCTTTTTGGAGATGCTAAGAGGATTAAAGAGGTAATTGTTGCTGCTGAAGCTCTTCAGCTATAAGACGCTCTATAAATACCCACAGCCACCCCCTCCCGGGAAAGCACATTTCATTGCAACGGATGTGAACGCTGTGGTGTCTGTGACAAAGATGTGCGGCATCATGGGGGGATTTCCCACCACCCCGAGTGGACCCAGAGTAGCCACCTTGCAGAAGGGGTGAGCCACACAGCATCCCACCCCAACTGGCATCGCATATGCCTACTCCCGCGTGCACTCAGGAAGCATTGACTGTCTGCCTGAGGGGCACAGGGCACGTGGTGAAGCACACAGCTCTGGAGCTAGGCTGCCCGCTCACTGGCTGTCTGACCTTGGTGAGTGGCTTAACTAACCTCTGTGCGCCTCCGTGTCCTCACCTGTGCCACGGGGGGGTGACCAAAGAACCCCCCTCACAAGGTCACTGTGAGAATTCAAAGGGTCCGTCTTGGCCCAGGGGTGAGTCCCTGTCTGATAACGCTGGCAAGGGCCACACGAGGCATTGATATGAAACCCACCCGTCCAACGCAGGCTCTGCAGTCTTTCATTTCTCCCTCAGGCATGTTAAAGGAGGTTATGAGCATGAACACGGAGGTGGAGGAGGAAGGACTGACCAATCGGATGTGGGCTGAGCCCTTCCTAGCGTGGAGAACAGAGGTGGAGATGGGGTCCCTGAGCATCCCAGAGCCCCAGCAATGAAGGGTGCTTGGGTGTTCTTCTCCTTGGCTGCCGGACAGTGGCATACAAAGGGAGGGGGCAGCGCAGACACTGCTTAGAAGTCCCGGTTCAGAGTGATACCAAAGCAGACAGATTTGGAGTCGATGTTACTAATGTTCTAAGTTCTATATGGGCGACGCCCTCCACCGGCTCCAGCCCCCAACAGTTCCCTGGGCCTCAGTACACCTGCCATGCCTGCCCAGAGCTCACCTGAAAGAGAACCCCTCACCTTAACCCTCCATTAGGAAGCCCGCAGTCTACCTAGGCGGCAAGCAGGCTTCCTTCCTTCAGGTTCCTGGGGCGCACATCCCACAAAGCAGAGAGCACATGGCAGTCAGGCCCCGCTGGGAAACCCTGTCCTGCATTTAGCTGAGTGGCTAAGAGCAGTGGTTCCCAAAGTGTGTTCCTGACCCCAAGAGCTCCTGGATCAGAACCTTGAGGGGTGGGGCCCAGCAGCCCGTGCTTTCACAAACCTTCCAGGGGATTCTGATGTCCACTCAAGTTTGAGAACCACCACTGGCTGCAAGATGTCTTCAATTTTCCTGTGTCACAATTCTCTCATTCAGTCAAGGGGGTTAACAACACTCACCTCATCAGGCTACGGTTTAAGAATTAAACAAGATAGGGGCACGTGGGGGGCTCAGCCAGTTAAGCATCTGACTTCCTCTCAGGTTATGATCTCATGGTTTGTGGGTTCAAGCCCCGCATTAGGCTCTGTGCTGACAGCTCAGAGCCTGGAGCCTGCTTTGGATTCTGTGTCTCTCTCTTTCTCTGCCCCTCCCCCACTCGCACCATCTCTCTCTCTCTTTCAAAAATAAATAAACGTTTAAAAGAATTTTTTTAAACAATTAAATAATACGTGTCAAGCACTTGGTACACTGCCCCAAACATGGTCAGCACTCAATACATTGTACCTATTATTACTATTATTCTCACTGGTCAGTGGAACAGCTCCACAAACAGCAGGAACTTGGAAACGGCTAGAGTAAGCTTGGAATCCACGACGGCCCTGATTCTCAGGCACGTGGTTTAAAGGACAGAAGAGAGAAGCTGAAGGAAGCCAGCAGATATTATGACGCATTCACCCAAGGTCTCCCAGGGGCTCGGGGTCACCAACCAATTTTACCTGTGATCCATGGAGATTCTTACAATCTCTGGCTCCTCAAGCATCTTGTGGGTTGGGAATCCGGAGAATAAAAATGTCCCCTATTCTACTGTTAAAATAAGGATGATATGAATTTGAGGAGATGCCTCCAGAGAGAATTAGATGCATCTGAGTTCAAATGCTGGTATTTAGAATGTGTAGCGGAAGTGTTTAGAATGCATTCTGGACTGCTGAAGAGTATTTTTGGTAAGGAATGGGTGATAAGAAGCATCATGTGCTGACTGACAGAGCATCTGGAATTCAAGAGCTAAGGAGAGAGCACACTGCAAGGGTACCATCTTGGATTAGAAACCATCATTACCTGAAACAACTCGGGAAAGGATTAGGAGGGCCTCCCAACAGCCAAATTCAGGGGACACTTGTCAAGTATCTGGTCTCTCTCAGCATTGAATACTTGGCCTCTCCTGCCTCCCTCAACCTCCTTCCTTTGGCTTCCAGCACACCACCTGCCCTGGTTCACCAATTATTCCCCTGACCCTCTTCCCAGCTTCCTCTGGGGGCTCCTCTCCCCCAGCCCATGTGGCTGCCACGCCTCAGCCCATCTGCCCACCATGTCTCCTGAAACCCCCCTCTTCCTCTCTGGAATCTGCCCACATGAAGACAGAGGAAAGGCACCAGTTTGGATGCCACCTCTGAATCATGGCCTACTGTTCATTCTGTCACCCAAAATGGATACAGGAGTAGACGAAGAAGAGGATGGTCTTTCCCTCTGTGCCTTCTTTCCCTCAGGCAATCTCCTCCCCCTGGGCACTGGGATGGCTTCCATAGCTATGTCCCATTTAGCTCAATCCTGAGCACTGGACATCTACCCGCCTACATGCCTACATGATGGTCTTGAGATCAAGACATCTGAAAGTGAACCCATTATCCTTACCCTACATCCATCCGTTCCTTCTACTGTGTGGTTCCTTCCAATTCTACAGGCACAGGATACATCACAGAGGAAGTGAAGGGCTGGGTGCGCTAGGAACCAGGGCTGGCAAGTCTATGAGGAGGGGCTGACAAGGTCAGACAACAGGGTGCTAGTAAAGGAAAAGTTGTAGAGACATACCCCAAGTTCAAGTTCAAAATACAGTACAAAAATTCAGGTGGAAATACTAATAGCATTTAATAACAAATTACTTACCTACTTCCATCTGTCACCTTTGAACCAAACCAAGAAAACATTGGCCTTCACAACAGATACCCCAACAAAAAATCCTGACATGACAACAGAAGTTTCTGTAAAGAAATGTAACCATCTTTCAATAAGATGTTGTGGTGTATGTGTATACAATACTCAGCCATAAAAACACAAGGAAGTCTTATCATCTCCAACAACATGGGTGGACCTTGAGGACATTATGCTAAGCAAAGTAAGTCAGACACAGAAAGACAAATACTGTATCATCTCACTTATATATGGAATCTTAAAAAAAAAAACTCAAAACTCAGGGGAGCCTGGGTGGCTCAGTCGGTTAAGTATCCAACTTTGGCTCAGGTCATGATCTCACAGTTTGTGAGCTGGAGCCCCGCATCCGGCTCCGTGCTGACAGCTCAGAGCCTGGAGCCTGCTTCAGATTCTGAGTCTCCCTCTCTCTCTACCCCTCCCCTGCTCACACTCTGTCTCTCTCAAAGTTAAATAAAAACATTAAAAAAAAAAGAAAAACCTCAGAAAAAAAAATAATTAGGCTGGTGGCTACCAGAAGCAGAAGGCGGGAAGGGGGAGATAGAGGACAGTGATCAAAAGGTATAAACCTCCAGTTATAAAGTACATAAGTACTAGGGATGGAATGAACAGCATGGTGACTGTAACTCACATGGATCACACGGAGGATGGTATACAGGGAAGTTGTTCAGAGAGCAAATTCTAAGAGTTCTCATGACAAGGAAACAACTGTTGCCTTTTTTCTATTCTTTTTTTTTTTTTTAAGTTTTTGCTGTGACTGCATGAGAAGAAAGATGTTAGCTAAACCTACTGTGGTAATCAGTTCACGATACTTGTACATCAAAATCAAACCATTATGCTGCATGCCTCAAACTTATACAGTGATATACGACAATTGTTTTCAATAAAGCCAGAAAGAAGAAATAAATTCGCATTAATTGTACGCATTAATTAATTATCACTTCATTTTCCAGCCCCACTATTCGGATGCACTGTAATGACCCTCACCCTGCAGATCGTCGGCAGGCCCGTGGAGGTTCTCCCCCTATTTTCAAGGGGTCTGAAACAGGTGCAGGCTCTGTGATCCCCCAGCATCACCCATGCCGGTCATCCTAGTTCTGGGGACCATTTAGCCAACTGGGCTAGAAATTTGGGATTCACCCTAGATTCTTCTCTTCCTCATGCCCTCCCGTGAAGTGCAACGAATGCCCTAAATTCTTCTCCCTAGACTGGGCCCCAGGTAGCACTACCCTCCCAGCCCCATCCCTCCCTCACCCTGAATCTCTCCTGGTGCTTCCACAGCTCAGGGAGTGGTCACCTCCTGCATGGAGTTTGTCAGTAAATACTTCCTGTTCCATAAAAGTGGGAAGGAGGACCCATTCGAAAATACAACCCCCTCCTGAAACCTACCTCTACTACTATATTAATATGATTCATTTGACATGATAGAAAAGGGAGAGAGAAGAAGGCAGCTTCTATGCCCATGAATGCAACTGTGTTATATATAGTTCCCAAGGTCAGACCGAGGAGAGAGTAAAACTTCATGCAATACCACGAAAGCAGAGACTTGAACAGATACTGATACATTTTCATAGCAGCATTACGCACAAGAGCCAAAAGATGGGGACAATTCAGGTGCCCACTGAGGGCTTAACGGGTAAACAAAATGTGCTCTATCCATACAGTGGAATAGTATCCAGTCTTAAAAAGCAAGTAAATTCTGACACCTGCTACAACATGGATAAACCTTGAGGACATCATCTTTTTTCTTTAAGTTTATTTTTAAAGTGGGGAGGAGCAGAGAAGAGAGGGAGAGCAAGAATCCCAAGCAGGCTCCATGCTGTCAGCATAGAGCTTGACACAGGGCTCGATCTCACAAACCATGAGCTCATGAGCTCATGAGCTGAGCGGATATGAAGAGTCAGAGTTAACTGACTGAGCCACAGGAGCCCCTGAGAACATTTTTGTAAGGGCAATGAGCCAGACGCAAAAGGTCAGTTACTATAGGATCCCACTTACATGAGATACGAACAGTAGTCAAATTCATAGAGACAGAAAGTGGAATGTGGGTTCTAGGGGCTGGAGGGTGAGGGGCTCTGGGGAGTTTTGTTTACTGGGTCCAGAGTTTTAGCTTCGGAAGATAAAGAGAGTTCTGGAGATGGATGGTGGTAATAATTGCACAACACTGTGAATACACGTAATGCCACTGAACTGTTCACTTAAAAGTGGTTAAAATGGTAAAGTTTATGTTATGTGTATTCTATTACAGTTTAAATAATGGTTAAAAAAAAAAAACTCATGGAAGAGGCACCAGTAGGGACACCATATCATAGAGGAGCCAACTACTTCCCCAGAGGTACCGTTAGTGAAAGTGCCTACCTCCCATCAGACCCAGAAGTGGAAGGAAGGTCCAAAGGGACTTACGAAAAGTGTCCAATTTAAAAAACTTACTTTTACTTATAGCAAAATACTTGAAATCACATGAACATATTGATTACTTACTTTGAACATCAAATTCTATCAGCATACAGGGCATGTTTCCTTATAAACTAACGTTCGGTTAAAAATAGGTCCCAGAACTGCCTTTTCAGTATATATAATTCTGAGAAAGCAATTCTAAGAGACTGTTGCACCAAATTCCCACACAAAAACTGCAGGGACTTCTACGCAGCCTTCCTGGATCGAATCTCCATCTGTCTCTAAAGATAAAGAACTCTCTGTACAAATTTCAGATCCTTTTCCCCACCAGTTAACCCCTTTCTGTCATTCCCCAAGGCCAGCATGATGAAGTCCTGCTCTGGAGTGTGAGAGGTGGCCACTGGGCCATTAGGAGAGCTGGCTCTGGGCCATCTGGCCACACACAGCAGATTCCCCAGCTCAAAGCCCAGCTCCACCCTGCTGTCTGGAAGACCTTCTCTAAATCTCAAACTCTCTGGCCTCAGTTTTTTCATCTGTAAAATGGAGAGAATAATGGTCCCTACCTCTTCGAGTCGGTATGAGGATTAAATGAATTGATGATTATAAAATGCTCAGTGGCTGGCACATAACATGGGCCACGTAGGTGTTAACTATTGTTTCATTCTGATAAGCAAGGGCGTTCCGGGTGGGGCCACAGCCTACTGTCTCCCAGTACACCTTCTGACCTTGATTTCCGCATGGAGGGTTTTCACAAACAGGCCAACTGTTAACGCCTCCAGCCTCTGCACGTCCTGTTCCTTCTACTCGCACGACCTCCTCCCTCTGCCCCACACTCTGGCCTTGCAGACGCTTTAAGGGGTGTCACCTCCCACTGATGGCTTTCCTGACTCCCGCACAGACTTATGTCCGCTTCCCTGTGTTTCTGTCGACCCTCGTGATCCCCACCTTGGATACGCAGCAGCTTACCTGACTTCCCAGGTGATGAGCAGCAGGCTCCTGGGAGGCAGGAATGTGCTGCGCATCACTGTGCACTGAGCTTCAAGCAATGCGCCTGGCACAACAGAAACTGAATGAATGAATGAATGAATGAGTGAATGAGTGAATGAACGAGCAAAAGGACGCTGCACATAAAAAGTGTAAGACTGAGGGGCACCTGGGCGGCTCAGTCGGCTAAGTATCTGACTTCGGCTCAGGTCATGATCTTACAGTCAGTGGGTTCGAGCCCCGTGTCGGGCTCTGTGCTGACAGCTCAGAGCCTGGAGCCTGCTTCCAATTCTGTGTCTCCCTCTCGCTCTGCCCCTCCCTCACTCACACTCTGTCTCACTCTCTCTCTCAAAAGTAAATAAACATTTAAAAAAAATTTTTTTAAGTGTAAGACTGAGCCCAGGAATGAAGGGAGGCAGGAAGGAGACAGGAGACAGGTGGAACAGAGTTGCATGAGGCCTCCGTGGAGGAAGACAAGTGTGCTCAGGTGAGAGGAGGAGAAGCAAGATTTTTAATCACAGGAAGGAAAGAATCGAAGAACCCAGGAGAGCAAGCCATCAGGGATGTTGTGTACAGACCACTGGGGCTCACGGGTCTCACCGGGGCCTACGCCATCAATGCATGTGACAAATTTAGACACAGAGAGACCAGTGATGGGAAACTGCATGGATAGCATGCCGTCTGTGTCTCAACATGCCCTCACCCCTCAGTGAATTGAGTTACATACCCAAAATATCTGTCCTGACAAAGGTGGGGATAAGAAGGGCTTACGTTAAATGGGGACTTGCAGTCAAGCTCAGAATCGCACCTTTTCAACATGTCTGTCCTTATTTTACACTAGCAATAAAGGAAGAAGTCAGAGACCCGTGCAGCAGGTGGGGAGATGGGTGGAGCACCCAGGACCTTGGGAGCAGTATTCCAGGCCCCGCCTTGCCTGATTCTCAGGAACCTACAAGCTAAAGGGCCCTTGGCCAGCACCTGGCAGCCAGGTTAGCTCTTGACCCAAGGAGCCTCGGGTTTTGGGTTGCTAAGCTCTGGTCAAAGAGCCAGGGCACGTTTCCCACGGTCACCACCTAGGCCAAGCCAGCCCCACACCAGCCACTGAAATATGGGTTCTCCACCTTCAAGGAGGTGCAGTTTCCAGTAAGCAGTCAACAAGGAGGACACATGATCTCAGGCCCAGAAGGAAACGTGACTGAGAATCCTAAAGGCAGCCGCCCCCGTGTGTACCCCACACACTGATGCAGGGTCTCCCCCCTCCCAGGACGAGCCAGCGGGCTCCCCGCAGCCTGCAGTGGGCATCCTCACGGGCAGAGGACCCATGGTCACAGAGCAGCCACTTAGCCCCCAGCCTCCGATGGATACTGGCAAGTGAGAAAGAACTAAAAATAAACACAGGAAAACACACATGGGGAAAAAGAGGAGAGGGAGCAGAGAGAGAGGAGAGGATTATTATGGCATTTCCGTGACTTCCGGAAGGCAAGTGGGACCCCCTCCCTCACACATACCCCGGGGCCCTGGTCAGTATGGAGGTGGTGGCTGTACTGGGCCGTGGCACACACGTGGGATTCTAACGGCATACACAGGATCCGAGGGAAAGACTTACAAATATGAGAAAATACCCAGGATAGGTCCTTTAATGACAAATGGAAGGAACAATATATGATAGGAAAGTAACTGCGTTAACTCCATGCCTAGAAAAAGCCTGGAAAATACATTTTCAGAGTTTAACAGTGGTTATGTCTGAAGATGAGAGCCCATTTTTATATCCTTCTTCAAATCTTTATAATATAAGGGTTGGGGACGAGGGAACACACTTTCTTTAATTTACAAAAGCAAGCCTACATATACTATACAGAAAGTCAAAGTTTTCAAAAGCATTCGAGAAAGTCACCACGAAATCTGGGCGGCAAATGTAGCCTTCAAGGCTAGCTGTGTTTATATAATAATGGACATTCTACGATTATCTGAAAAACCTCATTATCTGGCTGTTTCCTAATATGTGAACATTTGGATCCAAAGAAAAATCCAAAGCAATCAAGCAGAAATTCACCATCCTTTCTTCCTGGTATTCATGCATTTACTTAAATATCAGAATATGCCCTGAAGAAAATGTTCAATACTTAAAAAGAAGAATAACTTGGTAAACAACAACAACAAAAAAAAAGTGAGAGCAGAGAAAAAAAAAATCCACCAGGAATAACAAGGTTCTATGAGAACCCATTATATAAAAAGGCTTAAAAGAATAATTGAACACGTGCATTTTCCAAATCCCTTGAAAGGGTCATTTCAACGAAATTGTTCTCCAAGTAAAATATAACATTATTTTCTCCAGAAGCTGCAAATTTAAAAACCGGATTCTTAAAACCTTATTAAATAATATTATAGTACAGGCACGTTTGCCAAAGCATTTTATTATATTGGCTTTTCCTGGAAAAGTGCTCAGGGTTCCCACATGGTAAGCAGTTGTTATGCAGTTATTTGTTTAAGAACTAGCAATTCCTGAAAAAGGTGTGTCTTTTATTTTCCAGATCTATGGCAGAAGGTGGCAAACCAAATAAAGGAATATTATGCAAATGTTGCCTTTCTTGGCTCTGGCCCCGCAAAAGCAGTAATGATATTGCTAGCAGCCTGCCCACCACCAAGGGAAGGCCTGGCTCAGAGGGAAGAGTTAACTGTGAGTTAGCTACTTATACAGGCTGAACCCAGCTACTTTTAAGCCTGAAAAGGGGAGGTGGGAGAAACTTCTTCGAACCTAGAAGGCTGGATTCATTTCCGGAGCGTAAAAACACTAGGCAGTTTTTCTCCCCCTAAATAGAAACAAGGCCACAGTCCCAGAAATATAATGGGCACCACCACCTTCTTTTCATCCCTGCCTCCCCCGCCCCCCACCCCCCAGCATGGGAGTCACAGGTCTTCATTCCCTGGAAATGTCTCCCTAGGGAGAAACTGACTCCATTCCCATCAGCATTAACGATCCACCTTTCCAGGGCGATGCTGTGCGGGCTTCAAGGGCAGATGAGATTTGGTTAAGAGACGGCGAAATAATGAATCAAAAGAGGGACCATCAGCCCTCCAATACCTCATTATTTGCTTGCCTGAATCCAGTAAGAAAAACAACCACGCGAAAGGAAAGAATGACAAAGACTGAGGCTAATTCTCAAACCTTCTGGAAATTCTGGTTCGGAAGGGAGCGGGTGTGGTCTGGGATTTGGGTGTAGACCAGACTTAGGGCCCCTGTAAGCCTAAACCACAGCACGTGTTCCCGCCTCGTGGCTGGAGCAGGGAAGCCACAGGCGGGAAGGGCACCCACCAGTGGCCACCTCAGCCCTGGAAAATGCAGGACAAGGCTCCCTCCTTCCTCTGGGCTGCCAAATAGACTCTTACTGTGCTGGGCCCCAAGGCTGGAGCCTGGAAAACCTCTCCTCCCTGGGGTACCCCCTAGGCATCCCACAGTGCTCTCCTCTGCAGCTGGAAACCGGCCTCACCCCAACAGATGTTCACAAAGTCCTGGTTGCACCTTTGCCACAAGAGCCTACAACCTGGCTATTTTGGCTCCCCAATCATACTCCATCATTTAAAATCACTTCAGAAAGATAGCTGAACAAAATCAGTAGATCATATGAATGATATGGGTGGACTGTGTCAACATCAACATCCTGGCTGTGATATGGTGTTATATTTTTATAAAATGTTGCCTTTAGGGGAAACTGACTAAAAAGGACACAGGATCTCTATATTATTCCTTATAACTTCATGTAAAGTGGGGTACCTGGATGGCTCAATCAGTTAAGCATACAACTCTTGATTTCGGCTCCAGTTGTGATCTCGGCTCAGGTCATGATCTCACAGTTCATACATTTGAGCCCCACATCAAGCTCTGAGCAGGCAACGAAGAGCCTGCTTGGGATTCTCTCTCCCTCTCTCTGCCCCTCCCCTGCACGCTCTTTCTCTCTTTCAAAATAAACTTTTAAAAAAACTTCATTTACATTTACCTCTACAATTACCTCTATCAGATTTCCATTAAAAAACCCAAAGAACATATTTTATAAACTTTGAGTGAATAAAGACCAATTAAGAGGTCATCCTACTCACAGATGCTCCTACAAACTGAGCCTGGCTTCTGGTAGATGCTTCTGTAGTTCGTATATTCAACAAATACACACACACACACACACACACACACACACACACACACACACACACAGATATATATCATCCCTCGGTGTGCCAGTTACTATACTGGGCATTACAAAGTCTGTCTCAACCAATGTTCTCAGAAAATGAACAGTGATGAGAGAAAAGTCACTGGTAGCCCTTGTGTAACTGACAATTTCATTAGTTTTAACACAGGTAAAAATGTTTAGGTACCACATTAAGTAACTGCACTATTTAGGTTAAGACATTGCTCAAGGAACAATTCATCAACAACCAGAGTTCCAACTGTCAAGAAAACATGAGGGTGGACCCCCAACCACCAACTCTTACTATCTGCTACATGCTTAAATATGGTGGCCATCTTTCCACTCCTACTCTGCGCATATTTATGTGCAAGTTTCTCAAGGGGCGAAGAGAGAACACAGGACTTGGTTTGCCTTAAAATGAGTTATCAAAACTCTGTGTGCCTTTAGTAGGAAAGTTGCAGAGATCATCAACCATAAAATGTGCTCCTGGCCATGACAATCCTCGTTCAATTCGTTGCTTTGTTTGGCAGTTATTTGTCCGGACCACAGAGAAGTCTCAGCTAGAGTACACAGCCCTTCAGAGCTACCATGGCGTCCGTCCTGTGACTCAGGAGGACCAAGGGTACAGTCCCAGGTACAGATTCTTCTCAAAGGGCAGAGGTTTAATGGATAGTCTTCCTTTGTATATTTAGAGCTAGTTGTACTTACCAAAGTATTTATAAATGTTTTTTAATGTTTATTTTTGAGACAGAGTGCGAGTGGGGGAGGGGCAGAGAGGGGGAGACAGAGACTTTGAAGCAGGATCCAGGCTCTGAGCTGTCAACACAGAGCCTGACACGGGACTCAAACCTACGAACCACAAGATCGTGACCTGAGCTGAAGTCGGACCGCTGAACCGAGTGAACCACCCAGGCACCCCTTACCAAAGTATTTTTAATCCATTACCTCCTTTGTTCCTTATAAGACTTATTAATACTTTTGCATGAAGAAACCAAAGCTAACTCTCTCAAATATTTGTCAATTCTTGGTTACTCAGGAATTGATGATTCGCGATTATGTCAGCCTTTCTTAGGCCTCCTCCTATCTTTCAGGACATTTTACCATATTTCTACCAGTGGATAGGCAGTAGTTTGAGAGACGGAGAATGAGTCTTGAGTCAGAGAGGTGAAGTTACAGCCCAGCTCCATGACTCAGTGGTCTTGCATTAGCCTTCCTGAACCTCTGTCTCTTCACCTGTAACAATGGGGTAACACCCACATTGCTCAAAATGTTACCTCTTCTGTCAAAATTTGGCTTTAAAATAAGACTGGTTCCATAGAAACAAGAACTAACCACCAAAGTGAAAATTTTCAATTATCAAAGAATTGAAATGATCTACAAGAAATGAAATGAACCCCCGAACTCATGGGCAATTGAGAATCATCTATAATTAGTAGATTGTATAATTCTGCTACAGAAATGCCCGATGAGGAGGGTTTCTTTTATTTTCATTTATCTGAGTTAGTAAAGAAATGCTGCCCCATTATCTTATTTTTCAGTTGGAAATCCACCATTAAATCTCTGCATGTAACTAAAATCCACAGAATGCTACGTACTTCAAGAGTGTGTCCTCATCAGATTTCTACATTTTCCCTGAACGTGCAAATGCAGAATTTAGAAACAATGATTCCCTGCCCACTGTCCAGGACGGCTGGAGAACGGGTGTGCTGTCGAATCCAACATGCTTAAGGGAATTATCTTATAAACCATATGTAAGTGGCCAAATTGCAAAGCATATCAAACATGACAAAATATATTTCGGGCGAATATATTGACCACTCCCTTCTGCCAGGTTGAACATTAGCCATGAACACTAACCTTCTCAAGTTACAGTATGTGTGCCAGGGAGTAGTGAAGCCACAAGGTTACAAGGGCACATCTTCCTAGAACATTGGTGTTCCTCAATGGGAGTCTGGGAAACATCCAGAGGGGCCTGAGCTCATGTGTCTACTGCTCTCTGCAGTTGAGGATACTCAGGGAAAGGCTGAAAAGCACTACTGAAGGGCATGGCTGGCTCAGTTGGTAGAGCATGTGACTTTTGATCTCAAGGTCATGAGTTCAAGCCCCATGTTGAGTGCAGAGCCTACTTAAAAAAAAAGAAAGAAAGAAAGAAAGAAAAGACAAGCACTATTGAGGGTGAGGGAAAATACCAATTTACTGAACACCATTTGCCCAGGCCTGTGCTATGGGTATCTACACAGCAATCAGGTTAATTCCTCACTTAGTCATTCAGTAATCATGGGAAGAAGATAGGAAACAGCCAGTGACTTTTATTATTGTTTTGAGATATGTTTTAACTAGGTTTTCAGAGCCCAGCTAGGCATCTGAATCACATACTTCAAGTCATGGGTGAGAAAAAAAAGAAAAAAAGAGTACACCAGGAACTTGGTAGCAAAAATGCCAGTAGCAACCTCAGACATGAGAAAATTGGTTAACAGAGATACAAAAGTGATGGCAGATCATGAATTTTATTTACTTAAAAAGGGCAACTTCTGAATATAAACATATGACCAAATTTACTAATAAATACTAATAAGCACCAACACGATACATTTATATATATACAAATAATTCACATATATAACATATATAAATAATTCATATATAAATATATTCATAAATAAATAGTATTTATATTAATATTTATATATGATAAACACATACAAGTATTAACAAAATAATACTTTGTTAGAATTTATTTTCTTTCCCTAACCCAATCAGGCAGGAAATAAGTTTGCTGCTGACCTGAATTTCAGCTGCCATTTGCTCAATAGAATTTTGTCAAGAGATGGACCTTCTCCGGTGTAATGCTCACCACTTCTTCCCACCCCATTCCGAATGTGCCTTGTCCACACTGGTGTTAAGTGCTGGCCTCTGGGTTATTTTCACCAACATGAAAGGACCCCATTACCTTCGCTGGTTAGACATAAAAGCTCTTTGACTCCAGCTGGCTGGTAGAGCCTGTTAGGTCTGTCCTCCAATCCATCTCCTATTGACTAACACAAGTGACACAGAAAGTGCATGTCATGAGCTCCAACGCAATATACAGACATGAGCTCTCCATGTTTGTTGTCCTCGTGACTATCCTATTTTACACCCATTTTGTCGGACTGCCTTGACACTCCCACAAATACGGTTTAAAAAACTCTTGACAGGCTAGATGTACAAACTGTCAATTCAGTAAAATATGCCCATAAAAAAGAATCCATTTATTTTTCATGAAATCAACAGAATGTGGGCTTTGGCAGAATGCTAAAACTGTTGTAACATACACTCATCTTCTTTCGCTGACTCACCAAAGAGCCAAGGATCGTGCTGTGAGCAGATGTAAGCAGTGTTGGCTGAGAATATTCAGGCAGAGTGGACACCAGAGAATAGTTTACTGTGTGCTTAGAAAACAAGGAGTTGCTTCCAAGAAAAGCTGTTCTTTGGTTTCTGTGATGAGCAACAAACTTCGTCCTCCGCAGTTGCTGTGACAAAGCAACACAATCTCCACTCAATGTGGCTGGGCTTCTATTAGAAGCTTGCAGGGAGGGGCGCCTGGGTGGCTCGGTCGGTTAAGCATCCGACTTCAGCTCAGGTCATGATCTCGTGGTTTGTGAGTTCGAGCCCAGCATTGGGCTCTGTGCTGACAGCTCAGAGACCAGAGCCTGCTTTGGATTCTGTGTCTCCCCTCTCTCTGCTCCTCCCCTGCTCCTGCTCTGTGTTTGTCTCTCAAAAATAAATAAACGTGAGAAAAAAAAATTTTTTTTTAAAGAGAAGGTTGGGGGGGCGCCTGGGTGGCTCAGTCGGTTGAGCGGCCGACTTCGGCTCAGGTCATGATCTCGTGGTTTGTGAGTTCAAGCCCAGCGTCGGGCTCTGTGCAGACAGCTCAGAGCCTGGAACCTGTTTCGGATTCTGTGTCTCCCTCTCTCTGACCCTCCCCGTTCATGCTCTGTCTCTCTCTGTCTCAAAAATAAATAAACGTTAAAAATTTTTTTGAAATAAATAAATAAATAAATAAAAGAGAAGGTTGGGGAGGCCACAGTCATGGAGGGAGAACGCCCAAAGATTATGAGAAATTTCACAGGCTGCTGCACAGCATTTGGATATGCTTACTCTACAAACATCTCCCCAAACAGCAAAAGGCATCAGAGCAGTGGCTCTGTCACCCTTTCTCACCTTTGCATCCCTGCCGTGTTTATTTCCTCTCCGGAAATGAATTTCAGAAAGAAAACACAACCTAGTGTGAGCACCGGATACATACCCCTACTGTTCCCAGATTCCTTGCATTACCCTGGAGCAAAGCTGCCTAATGCACCTCCTGGCCTTGCTATGCTGGTGATGGACTATGAGAATAGTCACACCATCAGGGAGCAGCTCCGGGGACTCCCACAGCCAAGCCCGGTGACGTCACATATCCCTGTAAGGCCAGGACAGGTGACAGAGCAGAAGAGCTCACGTGGTCACTCCTTCTCCTCTTCTTTACCTACCGAGAAGCAGAGACCACATCCTAGCTAGTTCGCCCTGAGATTCCCAGAGAGAGGAGAACTGGCCAAGTCTCAAAACGGCCAGCCCTCCAAGATGGCCCACGTCTCTCAAGCAACAGGCAACAGGGAAACACGCAGGCAAGCCCCCATCATCATCTTCAGCTTTTTGTGCATCCCCTAGGATGACAGTGGACCCCAGGGACCCCTGAGCTTCTCCTTATGGTTCTGTAGATAGCACTTGGCTGTGCTCATAAAATAAGGATCTGCAGTACTCTCCTTTTTTTTTTTCCACTCTTAAATCTGATTTCTGGTGCTTTCCTAACTAACTCACGAACCTACGACTGTTTGTGAATATGCTGTCTTCAGATAGATCTGCATTTTCGACTTTGGCTGCCAGGAAAATTCCACACTCCCAACTCTGGCTGCCAGTCTGTGTTGTTATTCTGTCAAATCTGAGCAAGGTTTAAGCCACTGGGGAACTGGCGAGGTGAGAAGCACTTTGACCATGACATTTTCCTATGGCCTTTGATCTCTGTTCCTCAAGCTTCACCAAAATGTAATGGAACAGAAAGAAACAGAAAAAAAACCTCTCCCTTTAAAAAATCACGTCATTGTAAAAACTTTAAAAAATAACCATATTAATATTTCATCTGCTTTAGAAACTCTGAAAGAGAAATATGCCAGTAAAAGACCAGAATGAGAAAAAAATAATAAACAGCAGAGAAATGTTTCAAATGTCTACCTCATCTACTGTGGAAACATCATAGTATTTTCAGAAAATAATTGTCATGAAGATACTAGAACATGAAGACCGTGGCGGGGGAGGGTTCAATTTTCTATAGCTCATATGTCCCCATATAGGGAAAATTTACATTTAACTGCTTTCTTTTCAAATTTTTTTTTAACGTTTTATTTATTTTTGAGACAGGGAGAGACAGAGCATGAACAGGGGAGGGTCAGAGAGAGGGAGACACAGAATCTGAAACAGGCTCCAGGCTCTGAGCTGTCAGCACAGAGCCCGACGCGGGCTCGAACTCACAGACCGTGAGATCATGACCTGAGCCAAAGTCGGCCGCTTAACCGACTGAGCCACCCAGGCGCCCCTTAACTGCTTTCTGAATGGAAAAATAAATAAATAACAGGCTAGTCAGAGTAATATCTTGTCTGTTCAATAACCTATGGTTATAGTCACAAATCATGGAGATAACATGATCCCCAACATAACCCCACCATTGTGAAAACAAAACTATAATGGTCAAATCAACTTTTTCTTTATTCACCTAAATTCTGGCCTCCTGCCCACACAGTAGTACACTGAGGGACCCATGACTGCTATAATGTGTTTATTTCTTTATTTGAAATTTAACTGAAGAGGTAATGAGACTGGTAAAATGACATCCTGACTGCTGTAGTGCAAGAATAAAAATGAGAATTTACCCCACTTTCTTATCTTATGTACAAAAATACTGCCCACCAACGAGCCTTGAACATGCAGGAATATAGATCAGCAATTATCCTCCCTTGTGACCCCAACAGAGGCTGCCCTCACCTCCTTCCCTGGGCCTACCAGCGGGAGTCTTCTCTCCCTCACTGGTCATCTCCTTGTTGTCTGCCCCTTCAGGCAGCTCCAGGAAAGCTTGGACCTTAAGGCTCCCACCGACACCACCTAAGATAGTGGCTGGCACATCAGACTGGCAGACCGGTTCAATAAGCACCCGTGACTGAGTGGCTGAACTTGAGAGCATCTGAGAAAGGAAATGGAGTGTATGATCTCACCCTTTCGTGATGCATTCAACCAGCTTCACTTTCTGTCACGTGCTCTTGGTCTAATTCAATGTCAAGAGCGTGCCTGATCAGATTCATTTTTGTGGGTGGTTGTCTTCTGCATGATTCCAAAAGTCAACACAAGATAAACAGATCTATGCAGAAGGAGCCATTCCTATGCCTACTCCCAACCCTTACGTATCCCGTTGACTGTTACAGATCCCATTTCTATTTATGTCTTGTTTATCTTTCCAGTTTTTCTCTATGCAAATATAAGTAAATTCCCCTATATATCCACCTTTCTTACATAAAGGTAGCACAGTCTATACGCTGGCCTCCACCTTGTTTCTTTCACATGGCAATGTACCTGGACACCAGTCCACATCAGGACATACGTCATCGCTCTCTTCTAACAACCACACAGCATCCGCTGCACACATACACCACCCTTCGGCCCCTCCCTTATAGACAGACGTACATCTGGTGGCTTCTGGTGTTCTGGTGTTACACACAAAGCTTCAACGCTAACCTTGTACAAGTGTCATCTCAATACACATGCAGCGTTGTGTGTGTAGGGAAGACTCCCGGAACAGGACATCTGTAATGTTTAACACACCATAGGGTTGTTGAAAAAAATGTTGTTAGGTGCTATTAAGAGGTGGTGATACCTTAAATGTATGCATGTGCTACAGACCATTAGAGTTTTTTGCATTCTTGTCAAGGGGACTGCTAACCTAATTCTTCACTTTCATAAAACACAGACCCTTTTCAATTTTAAATCAATGCAGCATCCCCATTGGTGGCTGGAGTTCAGTTTCCATGTTCTACATCCATCCATCAATTTTCTAGGCTAAAAGATTTTCCCTCTAGTAATCTATTAGAGGAAAACAGGCCCTCTGAAAAAGCCTTGAAAGCCTAGTTAATATGGGTGGAATTAAATTTTTATAAGAGTATTCAGGGATTCTAAATCAGCAGCAAATAGTTTATTTTCATCACAATACCCAAAATGACATGGAAAGAAAAACATAAATGAATATTTAAGAATCTTATTCATTCCAATGCAGGGGACCCCCCCAAAAGTAGTTGATATTCTCAAGAGTTTTTAGTAATCCATGGCTTTTTTCACAATGACAATCTAAAATTAGAGAATGATGCGTACTTGCAGAATTAATGAAAAGGTCCTTTTCCCACTCCTTCTAGAGAAGCCACAAGGAAACAGCATATTTTCACATGAGAATCTCGGCTCCCAGGAAATTGACTCTGTGGCTTAGAATATTTATTATAGTCAAGGAACACAAAAAGCAATGATGTGCTTTTGTTCCAGCACATACTTTACGAGACTATGGTCCTTTGTTTGTATATGTAGTTTTGTATGATCCCTTTAATATACTCTAAAACCGTATGTCATGGAAAATATGATATCCTCTCTGTGTGCATGAATATAAACCAATTCTAGGGACAGTCAGTTACCTGAATCAATAACTCCTACTCCGTCCACCAAAGATATGCACAAGAATGTTTTTAGCTGCCTTATTCACTACAGCCCCAAGCTGGAAGTGATCAAACATCTACCAGGTGTAGAACAGCTATCTACATTTCATACAATGGAATACTACACAGCAGTGAAAGAAAATGAACAATTTATACAGCATGAAGGAATCTCACAAAATGTAAGTAGGATTCCATGCATATGGAATTCAAATCAGGAAAAACTAATTTATGGTAACAGTGGTCAGAAGAGTGATTACCTTGGAGAAGGAGGGGCATTCTTCTCACTGGGGAAAAAGGATACCAGGGAGCCTTGGAGGGTTCTGGAAACATTCTACATCTTGATCTAGGTGGTCCTTACAGGGGCTTAAAAATTCTGAGATTTGTTATTTTTACTATAGGTAAATTGTATCTCAGCATCCTGAGCTGATCAGCTAGCATCCAGACCAAACAGTCCTCACTCCAAAAGTGCCCCACTAGAACCCCTTCTGTTACGTACATTTGAGTAAGATCAGATCCTCTACTAACTAGAAGAATGAATGTGAGGAACGATTTTTTTTTCCTTGATGAAATCGGTGATTTGTTAATTACCGTGATGCGCATCAAGAACGGGGTAAAATAGTTTAGACAGTCTCTATCCTTGAATAGATAGGGTATAAGGCTCCATCCGACAAGGCCCTTAGCCTGTATCCTTAGACTTGATCCCAAATGGTCCAGCCACTGGTTTCATCCCACCACCCTTCACCCCAAGTGGTGTTCAGAGCACCTAACAGGACACAGAGCTGGGACTTCAGGTGACAGAATAGGACATACGGACTAGACCCTGCCTGATTGCTAATACCCATTTGTTTCAGGGTCCGATGTCGAATTGGTTCTGAAACTGGCTTTCATTATAACCTGCTCGTGAGGCTGTAAGAGAACAGCTCATTCCCCCTCACCTACAACATGCTAGTGGCTACCATTCCCAAACAACACCAGAGTATGACTGACCAGTCTGGTGTAGTCCCATTCTCAATAAGTCTGGAGACTGTTACGGCATGAAAATGTGCAGACATACGTGGCGGAGGGGGACGTGTTTCCTTACAAACCAGCGGTGAGGAAAGCTGGATAAATGGGTATATGACAGCACAGCAATGCCCAGAGAAAAGCCAACCAGAAGGGAGGCAGGGAGAGGTTTCCAGCAGCACCCAAGACTTGTACAGAGATAGAGGAGATATGATCAGATTTGTGAATGACCCAAAATTAAACTAGATGAAAGACTCAGAATTCTAAAAGGTCATGACAGGCTAAGTTGGTGAACTAGACCTAACAAGATTAAACATACAACTGGGTGCACAAAAACTAACAACTCAGGACAAAAGAGGCACGGCTCAATAATAAAATGCACTACAGTCATACATTTAAAACTTTAGGGGTATTGAATAACAAATTCAGGTTCCAAATGAGTTAGATATGTTTTGCGGTCACCAAAAACGTAATGTATATATTGTATTTCTAAAAAAAAAAAGTTTATTTTGAAAAGATGTAATGCCAATAGATATCTGTACATCAATGTTCATATCAGCATTAATCCCAAAACCCAAAAGGTGGAAACAACACAAGCGTCCATTAACAAATGAATGGATAAACAAAATGGGACATATCCACACAATGGGATATTATTCAGTCTTAAAAAGGAAAGAAATTCTGGGGCGCCTGGGTGGCTCAGTAGGTTAAGTGTCCAACTTCGGCTCAGGTCATCATCTCACAGTTCGTGGGTTCAAGCCCCGCATGGGGCTCCGTGCTGACAGCTCGGAGCCTGGACTCTGCTTTGGATTCTGTGTCTCCTTCTCTCTCTGCCCCTCCCCTGCTCATACTCTGTCTCTGTCTCTCTCTCTCTCAAAAATAAATAAACATTTAAAAATTTAAAAAAAAAAAAAAAGGAAAGAAATTCTGATGCCTGGCACATCATGGATCAACCTTGCAGACATTATGCTGAGCGAAATAAGCCAGTCACAGAAAGACAAGAACTGCATGATTCCACTTATGTGAGGTGCCTAGAGTAGTCTAATTCATAGACAGAAAGTACAGTGGTGGTTTCCCGGGGTGGTTAGTGGATGCAGTTCCAATTGGGAAAGATGAAATTGTCCTGGAGATAGACGGCGGTGGCCCACTGTGAATGTATTTAATGTCACTGAACTGCACACCTAAGTGGCTAAAATAGTAATGTTTTGTTACATATGTTTTATTACAAATTTTTAAAGTCCGTAAAATGTAATGCATTCTTCTTCTCCATTAATTTGAACGAAGGTTGTTGTCCTGCTCCATACTTGGCTCTCGGAACATACCCGACCACAAAGTACGGTTTCCATACCTTGTAAGAGGTACCTTATAAGGTACCCAATCCATCTACCTACCCAATCGACCTGCTCTACCGGCCCCTGGTTCCTCCTTGCCTATCATACTAACTTCTTGGGACCTGGATGGCTCATCTCCCTCCATGAGGGGACTGCTGGTCACTTGGGAAAGAGGGGGCTCCCAAAACAAGTGCTAGGGCAAGTCCCCAACGTCTCAGCCCTGGGACACAGGGGCAGAAGGCTGTCAGTCAGAGGAGCTGACTTCTGGGACACTCGGGACACCCTTCAGAGAAGCTTGGAATTCCTGTAGGTAATAAATATTTCAGAAAGCCTTGGCTCTCCAACCCACTTCCTCTCTGCTTCCTTCCCAACACACACACACACACACACACACACACACACACACACACACACACACACAGCCATCCTGAGTCTCCCAAATGCAAACAAGTGATTGGTGCATTCATTCATGCCACAAATATCCAGAGTTTGGGGGAAATTTTGAAGTTGAATTTTTTTTAAGATTTATCTATTCAGGGAGTGCATATCATATGAATGGAAGTATTTATTGAACAAAACTATTATCAGAACTTGTCTCATTTCTCTCTCTCCTCTATTAATTAGCCTGTAGAGCCAAGACAGAGGGAAGGAGCCTACAAGGCACCCATGACAGTCGGCCCCAAGAGGAAGCTAACTGTAAGGGGTGTCCCTTTGTCTGTGGCTGTAGCTCCCTGTGTCCCCTCTCGCACCCTCCTCCCCAGGGCAGGAAGAAGGGTTGGATGCTCAGCCCCTTCTCCCTCCATCCCTGGGAGCCTTCTGGAAGCACACCTACAGCTTCTCTCCCTTAGGCCTGGGGAGGAGGCCCACAGTGGGCACTGCTGCCTGATTTGCAGGTTCAGAATTAAGCTCTTTATTGGCACACACTGCAGCCAATTCCTCTTTTATCCACAAGAGTTCTCATTCTGGCCTCTACTTGCCTGACCCCTCAACCCTACTTCTCAACTGGTTCAGACCATCGGCCCTCAGAGCTCACACACATAACACAGTGGCCCCAGGGAAGTTTGGGGGGGGGGCACTAAGAAGCTGAGAAGTGGCTTCACCGGGACACCCACACAATGCAGAGAATGTGCCAACAGGCCAGTGACCCCTGACGCTGCAGCACCTGAGATCTGAGATGGGAGCTAGGCTCTCACTACGTGACTTTTTCACTCTTTTGTTCTGGAACAATGGGACTTTCCCTAGACAGGTAATCTGAGAGATCAGCATTTAGTCTCCCTGAATAAAACACGAGAGTCTCAGGTAACAAAACAAAAGGGAATCAGAAGGACGGCACAAGTCTTCCTCTTACCGGTAAACGGCATTATGAACATTTAGGGAGCACATCAAATGCAAGCCAGTCTGGGGCCGAAAACTCTGTCTCCCCTATGTAACCAGCATGAGGGCTGGGTCTGCCCAACCCAGTGTGACACACCCCTGACCGTCTCCACTGATTCCATGGGCCAAATACTTTCCACATTTCCATCTGGTCATGCTGAGAGCCATAGCTGGGGTCTATACATTGCGAATCCTCCTTCTCCAGGAACAAGAGAGAAATGAACCGAATCAGAGCAGCACTTGGTTAAAGGTATTAAAACACGAACACTGAGCCTGGAGACCATTTAGTCAGTACCACCCCTCACCCCCCGCCCCCCACATGAAGCGACTGTGATAACATAAATTCAGTGTATGACCTGACCATACCTGGGGAAACCTGAATGTGAACTGATGTTAGCAAATATTAAAGACGTATTATTAATTACATTAGTAATGGCAATGTTATTTTGGTTACATGGAGAAATTTCTTTTCTTCCTTTTTTCCTTCCTTTCTTTCCTGGGGGTCTGGGAGGGATGGAAAGCCTTATTCTAGGAGGGGTGGAATGTCAAGATATCTTTTTTTTTAAATTGAGATATAACTGACCTATGACGCTAAGTTTACGGTGTACAACGTGTTGATTTGGTACACTTAGTTGCTGCAATATGATCACCACCATCCTGTCAGCTGACACCCTCACTGTGTCACATAATTACCCCTGCTTTATGTGCCAAGAACATTTATGACCTAGTCTCTCAGCAACTTTCAAGTACATAATATAGAGCATTCACTCTCATCACCATGCTGTGCGTTAGATTCCCCAGAACTTATTCATCTTCTAAGTGAAAGTTTGAGTCCTTTGACCAACATCTCCCCAATCCTCTCACCCCATGGCCCTGGGAACCACCACACTACGCTCTGCTTCTACAAGTTCGGCTTTTTTAGACTCCATGTGTAAGTCATATCCTACGTTACTTGTCTTTCTCTGTCTGACTTATCTCACTTAGCATAATGCCCTCGAGGTCCTTCCACATTGTTACAAACGGCAGGATTTCCTTCTTTCTCGTGGCTGAATAATAAATACTCCATTGAGCATATATACCGCATCTTATATATCCAATCACATGTTGACAGACATTTAGGTTATTTCCATGTCTTGGTTACTGTGAAATTCTGCAATAAGAGATCTTTAATTTACTTCAAAATATCTTAGCACTATTTACAAATGGAGTGAACTGAATGAATGAACAAATGAATGAACAAACGAACGAATGAACAGCTGGTCTGACCCTGAGCACACACAGCTGGTTAATGGTGGGGCTGGTTAATAGTCAGGTGTCCGTCCCCTAATGCTCCACAAAAGATCATTTGCCGTGTTTTATATCCTCTACACCAGAGGAGCTACTCAAGGGCTCTCGGGCTCTGCCCACTCAGCTTTCGAGGGGCTCCGTAGACTCCTGATGAGTGTGGCAAACTGAACTTTCATGAAAAAAGTTGCTACTCTGGCCTTCTTCTCTGATCCAAATGACCAAGTCATGGCCAAATAGTCATTAAATATTGGCCTGGGTGGACATTTGTTCCTAGTTTCTAAGACCACATCACTGTACGAAGAAACTCAATTCTTTCATAATGTAATAATATGACCTAACAGAATTAGTGTATAATCATACATAATAACCATGAACTGCTTACTTACTAAGTTCCAGGGACTGTGGAGCGTCTGGGTGGCTCAGTCGGTTAAGCATCCGACTCTTGATTTCACTCAGGTCATGATCTCACTGTCATGAGATCAAGCTCCAAGTCAGGTATGGAGATTCTTAAGTGCTTAAGATTCATTCTCTCTCTCTCTCTCTCTCTCTCTGCCCCTCCCCTACATGCGCACACACTCTCTCTCTCTCAAAAAAAAAAGAAGACCACATACCAGGGACTATTCTAAGCATTTGACAAGAGTGACCTCAGTTAATCACAACATCCAAAGAGATTATTGTCTCCATCATGTAGATGAAGTGAGTGGGGCACAGAGTTTAAGAAAACTGCCAAGCCCATAGAGCCCTGAGGGAGGCAGTCAGCATTTTGGATGATTCTGCCATACTCTGTCCTTATGGCCACATGCCATTTCCTCAGAGTCACAACTAATGTTTTTCACTGAGAGAAAAGGTCCAGGGGTAATTCCTTCTCACTGTTGTCTTTAAAAATACTACAAAAGAATAAAAACCAAAAGTAAAAGAGAAAAATAACATCTGCCCCAGAGGCAAAAAAAAAAAAAAAAATCTGATGTCAAAAAAATCTTTGACTGTGTTCTCCTCATGCAAAATTCAAATCATCTACTTGCTGTCTAACTCTCTCCCCCAAACACACCTGGGCAAGAAATCCAGGTAGTTCTGCAATTTCTCATCTAGAAAACTATCTGGAGACTGCCCAGGGGGCATCAGAGGCCTGAGGCTGCCCACTCAGCCTCTCCTCATGACAGGACAGAAAGCTGCCAGTCATTCCCTTTAAGGGATCTGGGTGACCTTCTGCAGAAATGTCCATACACACACACACACACACACACACACACACACACACACACAGGAAATAAAGGAGAATGCAGTCAACCTTCCAGTACCTTCACTACTCTCGGTACTGACAACGACGTTGAATGAGACGATAACTTCTTTAATATTGTGCCATCAAAGCTAAAATAAGGCACAAGACCAAAACAACTCAGATTCAAACAACTGATCCCAGAAAAAGGGAGGTGTCTTAGGATGAAGTGGGGAAACGTCCTGTTGGGGTGGTGCTCAGCTCTGTCCCAAACCGCCCCCCCAACCCATCCATTCATCCAATTATCCCAACAGGAATCAATTCATTGCAGAAGCCAGAATTCTCAACAGACGCCAAAGTCAAACGAAGATACAGCATACATAGCACCTGAAGGCATGGAGGAAAGGAAGCCTAAAAACCAGATCAATGTGGACTGAGTGGTCTCAATCCAAAGGGTTCGGTGATTACTGGCATGAAGGTTGCCACACAGGGCTTTGATTACAAGAAGAGAAAGGATTTATAACGTGGCTCCTATCCCTACTTGTAAAAGCTGAGGTTCCTCAGGGACAAGCAGGCGGAATGATAAAGGTAACAATGGAGGCAAAGAAGCCATATTTCCTACTGCAACAGAAATGAACACTGCTCTGTATGAAGGACAGGAGCCTCTCCCACAGAGGATCTTCCTTTGACTAGTTGAGAGCTTCTCGTTCCTCCCCCAAATTTATTATCGTTAAAATCAGGATTTGACATTCACCAACTGCCAACATGCCTATATCTGCTCTTAGGGCTATACCATTAGTTCACCTCTGAACTGACTTTCAAAACGTTGTTCACTTCGTTCCAGAAAACAACAGGAAAGGAATGAAGACAAAGAAGGCAATTAAAAGTTATACCAACAATAAAATAAAGTGGTGCGAACACTTTCTGCAGTTGTCAAAGGCACAGTTCACGGCTTTTACGTTAAAAAGACTGGGAGTCTTTCTTCTTCTTGTTATTACTGCAGACAGGGCAGATGTGACGACTGTAAACAGCAAGCCAGGAAAAGAAAAGATCTTAGGACAGTCTCCTGTCTAAAAATGTGTGTGACATTGTAAGATGATGATACTTTAAATACCCAAAGGAAAAAGCTGTCAACCCTGCAGCCCAAGCCCATCTTCCCCTTTCTGGCCCAGGTTTCTGAGCTCTGCGTCTCACACTGGGGACAGCAAAGCGGAAGTAGGAGCCAGCGGGATAACAGACGAAAGTAAGGTGAAGAAAGGAAGCTGAAACAAAAATGGCAGAATCGAAACTAGGCCTAACCAAATGGGAGTCGTGAAGAGTTCAAACCTCCAGGATGGTTTCATTACAGAACTCACATTACCTTATTTAGAAAATTCCCCTCCTTAAAGTCTCTGAGACCAGGGAATGGATGCTTCCATGGTTGTTCTCACACCCAGTCATGCAGGCGCAACGCGTGGTTCCTGCCTCCGTGAAGGCAATTACAAGACTATACGGTGACTACTAATTTCCATGCTTGTCTGCCCCCTCCCCTGCCATTGCAGAGCCCTCAAAACCGTGAGCAACAACATTTATCCATCTGTGTGTTTAACGGCAGCACCTGGCCCACAGTGGGCATCCGTCATCTCTGTCCCATAAATAGTGAACAGATCTTATAAACAGACAATTCCTGAGAAGACTTTCAGTTCATAAGTGCCCCTCCAACCGAAGCCAAAGTTTCACTATTGAGGGTTAATTTCTTTGGATCTGTTGTCCAGAGTCCTTAACAAAATAGATCTCTCTGAAAGGGGTGTCACTTTTTCTCAACTGCTGTGAGCTAATATATAAAGGGAGTAAAAGAAAATGGCTAACAATTGAAGGGAAGGATGAGAAAGGAGAGAAATACTGAAAGAGACCAGGGAAGGAACTGAGAGAAAAAGGGAAGGTGGAAAGGAGGCAAAGAAATACCTCTCCTTCCTCAGAACTCAGCCTAGAATCTGCCATCACCACCTCCTCTCCCAGCAGAATCATGGGTGCTTGCTTCTAACTTGCTTCTCCTTGTAAATGAAATACAGGGAACAGATTTTAACTTTTCCCAAAATGCTCAACAATGGCTCAATGTTCCTTTTTGATCTTTTTTTTTTTTTTTGCTTTCTTTTTTTTTAATGTTTATTTTTGAGAGAGACAAGTGAGCTCAAGTCGGGGAAGGGCGGAGACAGAGGGGACAGAAGATCCGAAGCAGGCTCTGTGCTGACAGCACATAGCCTGATGCAGAGCTTGAACCCACAGAATGTGACTTCATGACCTAAGCCAAAGTCAGATGTTTAACCAACTGAGCCACCCAGGCGCCCCCTTTTTTTCTTTTCCTTGTTAGAAAAGAAAACAAAAGAAGAGAAAAGCACTCCACATATAAACTTCCACAATCTAAAAGAACAGAATGGCGGGGGGGGGAGGGATGCGCGGTGCGGTGGGGCCTGGCTGGCTCAGTCAGTGCAGCAAGCAACTCTTGATCTCCAGGTTCTGAGTTTGAACCCCACATTGGGTGTAGAGATTACTTAAAAATAAAATCTTTAAAAATAAATAAATGAAAGAGCAGAATGATTAGACTTTACACAAATGAAAACCCTGACGGTCAATATTCAAGTTCTGGTGGGGCAAACACAAGGTGACTATGACCGGAAGGGCTTTGCAGGTCCAAATGAATTAAGCCATTAGGAAAATGAAGTTCCATTTTTGTATAATGTTTAAGGGGAACCAAAGTTTTCAGAAAGCGAACTCCTAGAATAACCCTTTGAGCCTATGGTTTAAATGGTATTGAGTTTTGGTCCATTCTAATTCATTTATAAGATCGGAAGAATTATTACTGCTGCAATTTTATTTCATCAAAGAGATTCTTTTTTAAATTTTTTTATGTTTTATTATATTTTTGAGAGAGACAGAGCACAAATGGGGAAGGGCCAGAGACAGAGAGAGAGAGACACAGAATCCGAAGTAGGCTCCAGGCTCCAAGCTGTCGGCACAGAGCCTGATGCGGGGCTCAAACTCATGGATGGTGAGATCATGACCGGAGCCAAAGTCAGATGCTTAACTAAGCCACCCAGGAGCCCCTCAAAGAGATTCTTGTTCATAAATTTAAAAATAAATTTGGGATTTCTATTTTTTTTTATCTTTGTGTGCAAGAAAACTCATTTTATACAATTTCCAATCCATTCTGTGCTCTGGAGACTTTACTGAGACAGACTTTTATCAAGTGCTTCTGAGGTGATGGGAGGGTTTTAGTTACTGTCTTTGAGTAGGATATATAAAGTTTAGACTGGGGCTGGGGGAGGATTTTGGCTCTTGTCACACAAATTAAACAAACCAACCAAAAAAACATATACATACATGTATCCAAAAGGGCTAAAAGAACTATCAACAGGGGCGCCTGGGTGGCTCAGTCGGTTGAGCATCCAACTTCGGCTCAGGTCATGATCTCACACTCCATGAGTTCGAGCCCTGCGTCAGGCTCTGTGCTGACAGCTTGGAGCCTGGAGCCTGCTTCGGATTCTGTGTCTCCCTCTCTTTCTCTGCCTCTCCCCTGTTCATGCTCTGTCTCTGTCTCAAAAATAAATACAAATATTAAAAAATTAAAAAAAAAGAACTATCAACAATAGCTAAATTATGGAAAGAGCTCATATGCCCATCGACTGATGAGTAAAGAAGATGTGGTTTATATATACAATGGATTACTACCTGGCGATCAAAAAGAATGAAATCTTGCCATTGGCAACAACGTGGATGGAAGTAGAGTATATTAGGCTAAGTGAAATAAGTCAGAGAAAGATAAATATCATATGATTTCCACTCATATGTGGAAATTAAGAAACACAACAGATGCACATAAGAAAGGGAAGGAAAAATAAGATAAAAACAGAGAGGGAGGCAAACCATGAGAGACTCTTAAATCTAGAGAACAAACTGAGGGGTGCTGGATGGGGGGTGGGGATGGGCATTAGGAAGGCACTTGTTGGGATAAGCACTGATATTGTATGTAAGTGATGAATCACTAAAATCTACTCTTGAAACTATTACTGTATGTTAACTAACTTGGATTTAAGTAAGATTTTTTTTAAATAGAAAAAAATAAATTCAATACAAAGTAGATACTCCTGGTGCTAAGGGCTATTAGACTAAGCTACAAATATATGGAAATGTTCAGCTGCAAAGAGTAAAAGTGCCCTCGGAAAAAAAGGGGGGGGGGGCTGAAATATAACAAGAATGACAAGAGGGGGGAGAAAAACATCAAGCAACCGATATACTAGTTTGTAAGTACCACGTGACCAAAGAGCAGCTCTTCTGAGGAGCAGCAGGAGTTTGAACCCCAGGCCAGGGCAGCCCCGCTCCACGTGTCACCAGATTTAAATTTCTTTTTAATGTTTATTTATTTTTCAGACAGAGACAGAGCATGAGCGGGGGAGGGGCAGAGAGAGAGGGAGACACAGAATCCGAAGCAGGCTCCAGGCTCCGAGCTGTCAGCACAGAGCCTGACATGGGCTCAAACTCACAAACCGTGAGATCATGACCTAAGCTGAAGTCAGGCTCAGGCTTCACCTGAGTTTAATCGACTGAGCCACCCAGGCACCCCAACCTACCACCAGATTTAAAGAGACGCGCTAGAAAGCAACACAGATCAGGCCACCAAATTGTCTTTTTTTTTTTTTTTTTTTTTTGAAATAAAATTTCATCAGCCTCTCTGGTGACAAAGACACAGCAGAATAAACAAAGTAAGTCCTTGCCCCTCTCAGGGCTTTGGGACCGTCAGGTTCCAGTGCAAACTGCTCAGAAGTCCAGCTCTGAGATGCTCACACTGACCAGGCTAATAGAATGGGGGTGGGGGGGGGGGGTGGAGAGAAAGCACCGGAAGAGCAAGCATCTACAGCTGTTATCACAACCAAGCCCTAAAATGCAGGCAAATAAAATGCACAATGTTTCTGTCCTATCAATCCAATCTCCATAGCTCAACTGAATGGTGAGAAAGCTTCCTGCAAACATAAAGGGATGTACATTTCACAGAATAATTTTGCAAACATGTGGCTCTCACTGTCTGGGCTCCAGTCAACACATGCACCATAGACAAACATGTTCAATAAATATTAAACCACAACAAGCAACCATTCTGATCTCTGCGATGCATACAGCGTTTTTAGCTGCAGAAAGCACCTGTCATAATAACTTCAAAAATGAATTGTGGAGAAGAAAAATCACTTTAGCTTGTGGTACACAGAACAATAGTCCTCAGACAGCCAGGCACTGGGATGGGGATAATAGCTCCTGGTAGACACAGACAAGAGTGCCTGACATCTGTCCTGCCCAGACTACTGCCTCCCACACATGGAGAGTGCATGGATCAGTTATAGTAACTGGGAGGGGAAGACAAGAAAGAATCCTGCAGCAGAAGGCTGAGATCTTGGGAAAATTCCGTGGAAAGCCAAAATCAAATAGAGTATTATGCCTAAAAAAACCCCGCAAACGATATAGTGCTATTCAAGGGTGTGGTTTGTATTTGGTGTCCAAAGGCAAGTTTTCTTTACTCGTTGTTGTTAAAGTCAAAACTGTTAACTATTCACTACCTGGTAGAATGGGACAAGGCAGGAAGGAAAGAGGTCCGCTTCATCTATGTTATGGAGACCAAATTGATCACATCTCTGCCACAACGCCTCAACCTTCAGAAGGAATGTTGAGAATTTTAAATCTGAAGGTTAATAATCCCTAGCATAAGGCCAAAAATGTAGACCCACTACCCCTGGGTGAGAGGTCCGCAATTGTAGGCCAATTTCATTAAAATGTTTAACTCTGAGGGGCGCCTAGGTGGCTCAGTCGGTTGAGTGTCCAACTCTTGATTTCCGCTCAAGTCACGATCTCACAGTTTGTGCTGACAGTGCAGAGCCTGCTTGGGGATTCTCTGTCTCCCTCTCTCTCTGCCCCTCTGCCACTCATGCTCACTCCCTCTCTCTCTCCTCTCTCTCTCTCTCTCTCGCTCTCTCAAAATAAATATATAAACATTTTTTTTTAATGTTTAACTCTCAGATGAGTAAAGTGAATAGAAAAGGGGTCACAGCAGACAGGAATGTGACCATAAGGAAAAGACATGCCTTCATCATGGAATAACTTTGGTTTAGAAAACAAACTTTTCCAGGGGTGTCTGGTGGCTCAGGGGGGTTGAGTGTCCGACTACAGCTCAGGTCATGATCTCACAGTTTGTGAGTTCAAGCCCCATGCTGGGCTCTGCGCTGACAGCACAGAGCCTACTTGGGATTCTCTCTCTCTCTCTCTCTCTCTCTCTCTCTCTCTGTCCCTCCCCAGCTTGTGCACGTGCGCTCTCTCTCTCTCAAAAATAAACTTAGAGGAAAAAACACAGGTTTTTCTTAGAAAAGCATGCCATTTAAGAAAGGAACTGAATTAACAGTTCAGGAATTATACCTTTTCGTCCTTCCAGGTCAGACAGGACAACAGCCATACACAAAGTTTCATTGGGGCAGAGGACGAACAGGTCATTTACCCAATGTGAAGGAGGCACCAGAGGAAGACAGAAGACACCAGGAGTGTCTCAGAGCGAGGATTCTTTCCCCATGCAGATCCGAGAGCAGTCGTCCAAGAGAGAAGAGGATGAGGGGCATTGCTCAGAGCGAAGGGCCAACACCCACAGCCCCTGGAATGGCTCTGTGAAAAGCCAGGCACAGAGAGGGGTGTGTGGGAAAGAGGTCACACAGCAAGGACCAGACTCCTACCCTTGGTGGGAATCTGAGAATTTGGATTCGGAAAGCATTCCCACTGCTTAACTGATAAGACTGGCTCACTGTGCCTATTTATGCAATCGGTATGGTTCATGGCCAAGTAGAACAAAAAGGTAGAGAAAGGGAGAATTTACTCACTCTGCTGGGAGAGCAAGCTGGGACACTGGCCTTCTCCTCAGACTGAGACACACAACTTCGGCTCTCCTGGCTCACAGGTCTTCGGATTGGAATTACGCTGGCCTCCCAATGGCAGATTATGGGGCTTCTCGGTCTCCATAATGACATGAGCCAATTCTTTATCCCCAAACCCTATCCAACCATCCATCCATCCATCCATCCACCCACCCATCTCCTATTGGTTCTGTTTCTCTGGAAAATCCTGACACAAGACTATTACTTAATAGGTTTGAGAATATCACAAGGAATTTTTCAACTTTTTAATTATGGGTAGAGATTTGTTAATTTAGGATCTGTTTTGTAGTCCTCAGGCAATCACCTGTTGGAGACTATTATCCCTAAAGCCACCAGCTAATTCCGGGCCAGTACTGAAGGCTCACAATGGGTGAGAAGAACAGACTGGAAAATATAAGCCAGCACCCAGCCTACTTCATAACTTTGACTAGATCCAGGCCTACTCCTGGCCCCTGATAACTACAACAGTGGCCATCTACTGGGCACCCATGATCTGGGCTCAGTGCCAGACCCTTCTCACATATCACTGCAAAACCTCAAATCCTAAAGGACTCTCCCATTTTTGCAGATCAGACTCAGAAAGGCCAAGCAACCGGTCAGAAGTCACCAATCACGGTGGTGCGTCTGATTCCAAAGCCCACACACCCTATACCATCTTCCTGTATCCAGCTATGATTTGAGAAATACCCCCAACAGACTTGGGGTTTTATTTAGTCTTTGGCAGAGAACAAAATTTAGGGCTAGTTATTCAAGGTAAGAAACCAAAAGAGAAAAGAGAGTTTTCCTCTGTTGGCAGATACAAAAATATCCAGTATTACTCTAGACCTTTGGAAACACTAAGAAGAATGGCCCCAAGAAGAATGGCCCCGGGCCAGGTCAGACCCTCAAGGACCTAAGGTAAAGTTACTGAAATTCATGGCCCCACTGACCCCGTGACAGACAACCTAAGTGTCTCATTCTGTTCAAGTTGAAGGGGGAAAAACAAAACAAAACTATACTATGCCTGCAAAGGCTTCCACAATGGAAAAAAAAGGGTTTTGCTGAACATCAACTTCCCTTCTGGGATTCTGAAATGTTGATAAATGCCAGGCAGAGGGTGCCCACATGATCAGCCCCCAGTAAAAACTCTGGCCACTGAGTCTCTAACAAGCTCCTCCGTGGACACCACTTCACACGTATTGTCACAACCCACTGCTGTAGGTATGGAGGCTGAGGAGTCCCAGAGTCTGCTGTCTGCAAGCTGCGGGACCAGGAAAGCCGATAGTGTGATTCAATCTGAGTCCGAAAGCTCAAGAACCAGGAGCTCCAACGTCCAAGGGCAGGAGATGACAGACATCCCAGCTCAAGAAGACAGAGGCCAAATTCACCTTTTGCTGCCTTGTTCCATTTGGGCTCGCAGGATTAAAAGAGGCCATCCACACTGGGGAGGACAGTCTGTGTTTACGGTCTACTAGTTCAAGTGCCAATTTCTTCCAGAGACACCCTCACAGACACACCCAGAAATAATGTTTTACCAGCTATCTGGGCATCCCTTAGCCCAACCTACCTGACACATAAAATCACCTATCATAATAGATGACTGCTGCTAAGACTCTCTGAAGAGAGATCTTGTTTTCCTTTCTTTTCCGTGGTTTCCATTCAGCTAATACGCACTAAGTTCTGACTTTCTGGATAGCCACCTGCACAGCATTTGGGGACGATACCGAATGTCCCAGGTGAAACTTGGAAAAGCATTCTAAAATTCCATGCATTAGAATGATCAGATTCTCATTCTGTTGGCCCAACTTCATCCTTCTGTTGACTAAATCACTAAGCAAAATTGGGGGAGAAGACCATAAGAAAGCCCAGGCTATTTTGTTTGAAAAAGCAAATATTATCAAACTCCTAAGAACCCAAAGGCACTAATTCAAAAGAATATATGTACTCCTGTGTTTCCAGCAGCACCATTTACAATAGCCAATCCATGGAGGCAGCCTAAGTGACTGATGAATAGATAAAGAAGATGTGATTTGTTTGGGGTGCCTGGGTGGCTCAGTCGGTTAAGCGTCTGACTTCGGCTCAGGTCATGATCTCGCAGTCCGTGAGTTTGAGCCCTATGTCGGGCTCTGTACTGACCGCTCAGAGCCTGGAGCCTGTTTCGGTTTCTGTGTCTCCCTCTCTCTCTGACCCTCCCCCATTCATGCTCTGTCTCTCTCTGTCTCAAAAATAAATAAACGTTAAAAAAAAAATTTTTTTTTAAAGATGTGATTTACACACACACACACACACAATGAAATATTACTCAGCCATAAAAAAGAGTGAAACCTTGCCATCTGCAACAACATGAATGGAACTACAAAGTACAATGCTAAGTGAAACAAGTCAGAGAAAAACAAATACCATTTAATATCACTTACATGCAGAATTTAAGAAACAAAAAAAATGGGCAAAGGGAAAAAAGAGAGAGGCAAACCAAAAACACTCTTACCACAGAGAACAAACTGATGGTTACTAGAGAAGTGGGTGATGGGGATTATTAAGAGTACACTTATCATGACGAGCACTGAGTCATGTATAGAATTGTTGAATCACCATATTGTACACCTGAAACCAACATAATAACACTGTGTTTATTATACTGGAATTAAAAATGTCTAAGTAAAAGAAAAAGTGAAAAAAACATAAATACATAAATAAAATAATGAATAATCAAACCTTTCGATCTGCAAATAAAAAATGCTATGCACCTGGAGAGGGAAATGAGGGCAGAAAGAAAAATATAGTGTTGGTAATTAAATCCTGTGGTCTGCAGAAGGGCACTTGGTAATAATGAGATGAGAACAATCAGCGAATCTCCAGCAAATGGTTTAGGCATAAATGTAGCTGAGACGAGAGAAGGTTTTCAGCTGAGAGACTAGGGGATCTCCATGCCCTTCCTCCCTCAGTCTCTAAAAAAACAGTATAAACAGGGTCATTCTGAGGTTGGCAGACATGAAATCTGACCCAGCACCTGGTGTGTGGTTTGTCAGTTTTTCCCTGGTAAGATGATGTAATTCATGCCACACCGGTCCCCAGGCTCAGAATGCATCTGGGCACAGTCTGTGGTTCTTTTCAGTTAACTAGTGACATAGTTCAGAGATTGTTAAATCACTGTGGAACATGTGTATTTACTTTAATTCTGTGGACCTTGTACAAGACTCTCAGGAAAAAAAAAAAAACAGTCAGGCTGTAAGAAATTGCAAAGGTCTTCAAATCCTCAACAGAAGCAAGGAGGTTATAAATCTTAAAATGTAATATAGAAAAATGGATAATAGCTATGACTTGTAACTTTCCTAGCTAATCCTTCAGGGACTTGGCGGGGACGGAGGAGAAAAGTCAGACATGGGCCACACAGGCAAGATGAGAGTCCTGTAAAGCATGGACATGTCCCCACCCCTATCCCCCAACCTCCCCTGGAGTAAGAGAGAGCACGCTCATTCCACCAGCAGTCACTTGGCCACTTCACACTAGTCAGGCTGGCGCTCTGAACAACCCACACTAGTCTTTCTGGATATCAGAGAATCTTTCAAACAAATCATTCCTTGGGGAAGTGAGAGGGTCATTTATTACAACTTGGTAGTGTATGTGATTACTCGGTTCTCTTGCAGGTGTCTGAGAACCAGTGCTGCACCCACTCAGTCTCTTGGTGTCCATTTATCTGCTCTCCCCCAGTTACTGAGTGATCAGAACCTCGGATTCATCCAGACCCAACTGCCTCCCTAGTTCCCTCTAGCAACTGAACCACCTCGTAATCGGTGTGGATGAGCTCAGAGTGGGGCTCAGTTTCCCCTCCCGCTCTCACTAAGCAGAGATGACAGTACTCCGTGAAATACAGTTCCCGCCTCCATACGCAGGTGACACATGGGTTTGATCAACTTGGCCACAAACCGCCTTTAACATTTTGGTTTATTGTTTTAATTTTCTTCTTCCTTTCTCTACTCCAACAATAAGGCAATAAGAGCAAGGTGGGGAAAACATAAGGAAATGAGGCAAATCTCCCGATTTGTTATTCAAAACACAATAAAAACACTGAAACATACTAATCACATCTCTGCATAAACGACATACAGATTCTAGCTCCAGCTCAGTCCCTAAGGAAGCACGGGGTCCTGACAGGCTGGATAAGCCTCAGGTCTGAGTCTCTTCATTGGCAAAATCCACGACGTAAGACCTCATTCTCAGACAGCACATGGCCCGTATGCAGGATGAGGGGAAGGTTGTGTAATTAACTCCAATGGCCTAGGGTAAAGCTCATTTGATTTAGTGAAAGCTGGAGGGCACTGATCTCTTTCACCCTTGTCAGAAGCAAAAGTTCGGGCTGCAGGGCACTGTCCTCCTACAACCTTGGCATTAGCCACCCACCAACAGGGGTGAGTGCCCTAAGGCGGTTTCTTCTCTCCAACAGCCCTGGACGGCTCCCCTCTGGTGTTTATCTATCACAGGGCTTTGCTGAGCCATGCTTCTTTCACGGGAATACAGAGGTCAACATCAGCTTATCCCATCCACGCACTCACAAATTCCCCAAGAGCAGGATCCCAAGTGATCAGGGTTTTCGATGATTATCCTGGCTGCTGCCTTCTACCCAAGAGAGAGTGTGTGTCTTCATCATTATGCATGGCAGCGAAAATGAGGCCAGAAAGTCAGAGGTTGGGAAAAACAAGAGGAGAGAACAAGGAGGATAGAATGTGGGAGACAAAACAAAAGAAGCGGCTGACCGGCAGTTATGTAAGGGACGCCCACAATGGGGCGGGGGGGGGGGGGGGGGGGGCTGTTCTTCTAAGAGCCACATTTGCTCAGCCCTGTGGCCCACAGGCTACTAAACCAGTACATTAAATTACATTAATAGGAACCGGCACACAAGCACAGCCCAGGGATTCCCCAGAAGCGGAGCCCCAGGAGGAGCATGGCTTCAGGCGTTCTCTCTGCCCTGGCCACACAGAGGCACCTTCCGCAGCCCCTGTGCCAAGGGTGGGCATAGCTGTGTAGGGTCACAGAGGTTACAGGAGAGACAATGGGGCGGGGGAGGGGCCGAGGGGCCATCCTGACCTTCGGTGGTCAGGAAAGAAGTCCCTGACCGGTGACAGGTTAACTGCTAGCTGAATGATGAGAAGATGCCAGCCCAGCAGAGAAAGAAGGTGAGGAGGTGGAGGCAGAGGCAGAAAGGAGGAAGCAGGGGCAGAAGGCAAGGTGGGAAGGTCCTGGGGAGCTCAGTGTGACTGCGGGGAAGTGAGAAGCACACAGAGGCCCCCACATCTGGCCTCTCGGCCCAGGCAAGGGAGCTGAGGCATACCCCGCCTATGGCAGGAAGGTGATGTGGGCACAGGATGCCCAAATCCACCTGCCCTTTCCCAGGACTGCACTGGCTCCTGTGGAGAGGTCGAACTGAGAGGGAGCAAAATGAGAAGGAAGAAGCCACTAGAAAGCCACTGCATCTGGCAGGAGAGGGAGACAGTGCCTCGGTCTAGGGCGGTGTGGAGATGCAGGGGTGTGGACACCTTGAGGGATGACACAAGGCAGGATTTTGAAGGTGGGATAAGGAAAGAAACCCTGGTGAGAAGAGACTGTGAGGCAAGCATCTTCAACAGGTATGTATCTGCAGCAGGTCAGGCCCGATCCAGCACTTTCTTGTCAAGGAAAGGTAAGTTCCACGAAGCTAGAAAATTATTTACAGTCCTACGACATTTCCCGCAGAGTAAAAGGGCTGAAATCAAATGAAAGAGAACAGTTTTGGCCTCCAGGATGGCCAGGGGGAGGACTCATCAGGGCTGGTTATTCCCTGTCCTCTCAGGTCCATCTTGCACCCTCCTATGTCCTGCTCTGTGTCCCGGAGGCCAAGCTGCTGACGGAATCACCCAGGCCCTCTGGCTTTGGGCTGGCCAGTGGGGGCCCCATCAGAAGAGCAGAGAGGCCAAGAGACAGATCAGGGTATTTCCTCCCTGTTCCCTCCATGTTTCAGTCTTTGGTTCCAGCAATGGCTGTGTCCCCAAGCCACAGTTCGCTCTGGCACCATTTCCCGTGGCTCATTGGACCACTCTCTCTTGTGCCCAGGGATGGCACTAGTCCTGGGTGCCCAAACGGCTATTGCTGATATCTTTCACCCTGCCTGCACTTCTGTCATTAGCCCCTCTAGTAAATTCTCGTCACTGGAACCGTCTGGAGTGAGTTCCCTGTCCTGCCGGGACCCCGTCTGAAACACCGGGGCTGTCCAGCTGTCTTGAAAACCCTCTACGGCAAAAATACAGCAGCCCAGCAAGCAATGGGGGGTGCCTTTCTGGTGACAGGGGGCTGACTCTACATCCGGTGCAACTATTCCTGAGCTCACAAATGTCTCATTAAAGAGGAATCGTTGTGCTCAAAATAACAGCTTATCACAAATGGTGTGCTGCAAGGGAAATTGTAAAATAATACCAGGACCAGCTAAAGTTAGCTGAAGAGGCGACACATACCTGGCCTGGCCTGTTCTCCCACACCATCACCGTGAGCCTGAATTATTCAACAGCAGGATGAGAATTTTCTGATCTGTATCCCCAGTGTTTCCAGGGACACAATCAAAACTGTTCCCAGTTCAGGGTTTTAAAGGCTTCCTTTCACCACATAGGAGTCCGGATGGCTGAGACATTACGGTTTCTTAATTGGGTGGAATCCTACTTTAATCCTGCCTTTTTCTTCAGTGGTGAAACAGTATTTATCAAGGTTTGTTGATACTGGCGGGTGCTGGGCAAACCTGAAGAGAGAGCAAGGACCAACATATAGCCTTTGGCCCTCAAGGAGATGAGAATCCAGCCGTGGGGAGGAGGAAGCACGCACAGTTAAAGGCAAAGCGATAGGCTGTGCACAGGGCTGAGTGCAGGTGCTGGGGGAGCACAAAGGAGGGGACATCCTGTGTAGGGGGCAGGACAGGACAGGGGGTGGGGGTTCCTGGAAGAAATGAAATCTGAGCAGAGGCCAAGGGGAAGTGCGGGGGCCAGCCGGGAGATGGGGGGAGGGGATCAGACTCCAGGCAGACGGAACAACATATGTAAAGGCTAGAGGTGGAAGATAGCACCCAGCATAGCTCTAGGAGTTCAGCACAGCTGACGGGAGAATGTGACCAGGACAGAGGCGAGGAGGCTGGGGGTGGGTGGCACCTCTCAAAAGACCTTATAAAGTTGGGAGACCATACAGTTTGTCATCCAAACGGGGGACATGAAGAAAGACATGTCTGCACTGGGAAAGAAGACAGAGCAGACAGTCAGTTCACGCACATCACTTTGTGGGCAGTGGGATGTCCCTGTTGGGGCTGGAGTAGAGGAGTAACCATCAGATCCGTGCTTCGGGAAAATCACTCCGAGCCCCTCGTGGACGATAAGCCGGAGAGGAGCCAAATCCGAAGAAGGAGACAGCGAGTAGGGAAGATGTTATTGGAGAAATTCAGGAAAGAGATGCTGAGGATTCCCTGCATATGGGAAGTGGCGGTGAGTCACTGTTAACAGATAAATTCAAGAGGCTGAAATTGAACTTGATGATGAGGGACAAGTGACTGGAAATTGGGGCTGGGAGGGGAGATGAGAGGTAGAAGAAGGAGTGCAAATTTTAACTGGATGCCAGGCAGGGGCAGGTAGAGGAGGATGTTGTCCCCGGGGAGATGAGAGATGAAGGAACCCTGTGGGACGGCAGAGGGATGGAGGGAGAGTGTGCTTGAGATATCATCATTTAGGAACATCCAGGGAGCCGCTGGATATAGGGGAAACGGCTCAGGAAGGAGACCAGGGCTGGAAACCAGGACATGGGACTTAGCAGCATTCGTGTGATAATGAAAATGGCCCTGGAGCAGGTGGCAGTGACCTGGAGAAGTCCCCATGGAGGACAGGGATACAGGCTGCAGCGAGTACAGAAGTGAGGGGATGAAGAAGCAAACCGGGCAAGACATGTGGCCTTGGAGGGTGTCATCCAATTGGGGCTGGGGACACTGAACAAGACAGATCAAGACTTTGCACAGGAAGGTACTAGACATATGTGAATAGACACAAATGTCATAACAGACATATAAAGTCACAGCAAAGCCCTTTCTAAATTCAAATATGCACCATTCAGGGTCTTTTTCTTGATTTTGGCTCCACCGAAACCTACCCCTAAAATAACCGAATTAGTCAGGATAAAACATTCATGCCTGTCTGAACAAATCTGCAGGGAAAGGTCTCCTATCCAAATCTGGGACATGCAAGCTACCATTTCGAGCTGGCTTCAATCTAATTGGCAAGAGGAAGACTAAAATTCTGCCACGGACACTTCCAGACAAACAGGGGTGCTGTGCACCTGGGTATTCATGCCAGAACATCTCACTCAGTGGCCAGACGTAACAGAGTTTGTCACAGGTAGAATTTCAGGGGGCTTTTTTTTTTGATACAATTAAGTGGTCGCACATAATATTAGATGAGGTGCATGGGTAGTACAAGAGGAAATTCTCAAGTGCCTAGAAGTACAAGGAAAGCACATAAATCTCCCTTTCCTCCATTGTTCTGAACCATAAACTCACCCTTCCTTTCTAGATATATAGAGCTCCATGTACATAAGCAACATCCCCCTCAAAAGAAACAGATAAGACTGTGTAAATTTTTACAAACAAAATCATTACATACATGTACGTATATATGCTTTCCTAAAGAAAGCTCAGACTGGGAAAACAGAAGCCAGAATACTATCTTCCATTTATCTGTTAAGTCCTTTTTTCTTTAATCTCCTAATTTCCCTTCCATTTTGGTTGGACATTCCAATGGCATGCTGGAGCTTGAAATACAGCAGCTGTTCACATCCAGGGAACTGCGTCCCCTCCTAATACCTGTCATTATGCGGTAATTCTCACAGACACGGGCACTTGCTAGTCAGAGCTGCTGAGTTATTTTTTGATCGTTGTGTAATTATCTCATTACCAACAGACGCTGAAAATCAAGAGTAACCAGAGGAAGAAAACACTCCATTCCCTGTCCCTCTTGTTATACACAACTAAAATCCTTCCTGAGAGATTCCTCACCAACAGATTTATTGGCCTCTCAATATCTATCAGTGGTTGGACCAAAGAGAGAATGTTCCTATGGTGGAAATACCAAATAGGAAGAGTAAAAGTGCTTCCTGAATGCCTGGCCTCAAAGGGATTAAAAAAAACACACACACACAAAGGCATGATTGGGACTATCAAAAAGAACGCAGACAACGCGGCTCTGCCTTAACAACGGACAGTGAAATGAGGCACAGATCAACTGCAAATGGAGGCAAGGTTTGGCTGTTATACTTGGTTATGTGAAAGGAAGTGGTTATACTTGGTTATACTCTTGGCCGGGGGACACCTGGGTTTCAAGCTCTGACTCTCAGTGTCAGTCATACAAGCAAAGGGCTTTATTAAATAGAATTTTACCGGTCTTGCTAAGCTGAGAGAGCAAAGCCCAGGTCAATTCACATTTGAGAGAAAGTTCTTCCTACACTTGGATGTGCAAGTGGGAAGGACACCAGGCCCACACAACCTGGAGCCTATACCTGCCCAGCCTTGGAGTTCCAGAGACAGGTGGCTGGGCTGGGGTGGGCTTGGGTTCACTGGAAATCATGACGCTTTTCAGGGCCTCCTGCCTCCTACGAGGCAGAAGACTGGAGACTATAATATAAAGTCTGCCAGGACCCTGAGTGGGCAGATCAAACCAGCAAGTGGGACCTCTGTAGGCATAAAGGAAAGCAATATGCTTATTTCTTTTAGACGGGCAGACACCATAGTGAGGCAGTAAGGAGCCCGTCTGCACCCCTCTACCCTCTTTCTGGTCTAATGACCAGAGTGCTGGACTCCTCGGTTGTCCCAGACACCAAGGTAAATGAGCCCAGAGGAAAGATGACAGGAATGGAAAAAATGTCACCTCTTTATTTTATTAAAGTAGAATTACCTCTGGCAGGCATTGGCTGTAACAGTGCTCCTGTAACGCACACGGTTTTCTCCGGAAATCTTCAGCCTTCCTAGTTAACACGATGACGCTTTGCGAGGGAGAGGCTCTTCAAATAACCAGAAATGCAAACAGTCTGGGACGTTGCATTTTTCCAAACTCAAAAAAATATATTTGACTAAGATTTCCACCAAAACGTTCCAAACAAAGGGTTCATTAGATTAGCAAACCTCAGTTTGAACCTCAAAATCATACCTAATCCAGAAAATCCATTGCCAATAAGGCCTCGTTGGAGTTACAAAAACAAATATAATTCATAAATAAAAATAATTATACACATCTGTTCATTTGATGTGGTCCATCAAGGTAAAATATTAAAAGGGCTATTATGTCACAAATCCACTATCACAAAATCACCATGTTTTGAAAAGTTGCATAGTTGTGATGTTTCACAAAGCCTGAAAAAAAAAACTATTATATCCAGTTCTTCATCATTTATTAAAACTTTTTAAAATTCAATTTACTGAAGTCATTTTGAAAGTAGGTTCCATCTGGAGTCATGCTCCAGATGAATAGCTATGATGAAAATCTTACATAAAACCCCAATGTATAAAATGAAATTCTAAGAGGCTGAAAAATCGGTGTTCCCAATATTCATATTTTCTGCAACCTCAAAATAATGGTAACTCTTTTTGTTTTTTGGCGTCTGTGTGTGTGTGTGTGTGTGTGTGCGTGCGCACGTGTGTGTGTGTGTGTGTGTGTGTGTGTGTGTGTGTGTGTGTGTTTTCTCTTTTGATCTAAGGCTGAATCACTTTCTGGCTTCATTCAGAACCCACTGAGGCCCAATGGGGAGCTAGCTCTTTGTGCACATTGCTTTATGCCCTTGGAAAACCATGGGTCTGACTCATTTCTAATGTGTACCCTGTGTGTTGTTCATAAAGCCTGTGGAAAAGTCAAGAAACAGGACTTGGCTCTGGGTATCTAGCGGATTTTCCCATTTTTCACAGTAACTTGGAAAATGTTCCTGCCCAAAGCCAGTGGGTATTGGAATAACCCAGTTCTATTCTTAGAACCTCCAGTAAGAAGCTTCAGGCTAGCAAACCTCACCTCACTGGGCTTAATTTTCTCAATTTTGCCTTTTTTGTTTTAAGTGGAAGGAGTGTGAAGGGTAGATATTGATGAGATCATGTCTGCCAAGGTTTTAAGAAAATACTTTATATGAAAACTGATAATGCTTATGAAATCTGTCCCCAGGGTTTTAAAAAGCAGGATGGATTTCCATTTATTTGAGATGATGAGGTCTGAAATGGACATGCATGATTCTCAGGGACCTTTCTAAATGTTATGTCAAAAAGAGACAGAGAGGGGCGTCTGGATGGCTCAGTTGGTTCAGCATTCGACTTCGGCTCATGTCATGATCTCACAGTTTGTGAGCTCAAGCCCCATGTCAGGCTCTGTGCTGACAGCGTGTAGTCTGGAGCCTGCTTTGGATTCTGTGTCTCCCTCTCTCTCTTTCTCTTTCTCTCTCTCTCTGTCCCTCCCCCACTCATGCTTTCTCTCTGTCCCTCAAAAAAATAAACATCAAAAAAAATTAAAACAAAAAATAAGAAGAGAGACAGAGAAGTTCATTCACTCACAAAAGTTGAGCAAAACGGAATCGGGCAATTATTCTAAAGTTTCACGTGAGCAATGCCTTAACCGCACCCCAACGACAGTTCAAGTCCTCCATCCACAGTAAACCTGTGGACACCTCTCAGTATGGACTGTCACTCCCCATCTTCTACCCAACCGGGGGTCTGAAACTCCCAGAAAATACAACAATTAGGGTCTTTGCTCAACTGAACATCAAGTGTTGTCTTATAATACCTTGGTTAGTTTCTTAGAAGGCTTCATTTTGGACTTTCAAGTTAGCAGAAAATAAAATAAAAATTAATGATAATTACTCACAAGGATGTGATACGAAGGACATGTGCATTAGTAGTAGCAGGAGTGGTAATTAGTAAAAATCTTTCTAAGAACCATGATGGGATCATGTAACCCCTTAAGACAAATATACATCTTTTAATTTCATTTCCCTTCTCAGAATCTATCACAAGACCGATGTTCATTGCAGCACTATTTGCAATAGCCAAGACATGGAAACAGCCTAAATGTCTGTCAATGGAAGAATGGATAAAGAAAATGTGGTTTAAACGTAAAATGGAATATTATTCAGCTCTGAAAAAGAGGGACATCCTGCCGTTTTCAACAACATGGATGGAACTTCAGGACGTTATGCTATGTGAAATAAGTCAGAGAAAGACAAATACTGCATGGTATTACTTCATTGAGGAATCTTTTTTCAAAAAAAAAAAAAAATGAACTCATAGAAACAGAAAACAGAATGGTGGTTACCAGGGCCTGGGGGATAAGTGAAAGAGGGAGAGATTCAGAAAAGGGTCCAAACTTTCAGCTATAAAGTCTGAGGATCTAATGTATAACATGATGATAATAGGTGATAACACTGTATTATATCATTGACATTTTCCAAGAGAATAAAACTTAAATGTTCTCACCAAAAAAAAATATATAAATCTGTGAAAGATGTGATAATTCACTGGAAGAAGGAAGCTTTCCACAATGTGTACAAACGTCCTATCACCACCATATACACCTTAAATATCTACCCACTTTATCTGTCATCAATAAAACTAAAAAATATATCTCAATACTAGTATATGTGCTTCCAAAGCAAACACTAAAAAGCATTATAGCAAAACCAGGAGATAAAAAAAAGAAAATAATCAGGATTGTGAAAAGTATACATAAGGGTGTCCCTGCATGTTATATTTTGTATAATAGTAAAAAAAAAAAAAAAAAAAAAAAGGAAATAAGCCAAATAGTGAACAGGAAAGTAGAAAAATAAAATAAGACATGTCCAGACAAGGAGATATTAAAAAGCCATTGAAAAGCATATTTGCAAACAACTATATAATTCATGGTAGACTGATCCATATATAATATTGGAAGAAAAAAAATTAGGTTTAAAGTTATATAATAAGTGTGATACCCACTTAGATAAATGCAATTTAGCCAGTGAGAATAATAATTTAGAAGGAGTCCATAAGAAAGCAATTCCCTGTCTAGTGCTAAAGTGCGTTCATTTGCTTCTCTAACCTGTCAACAGTTGGCCAATGTTTCCTCCTCCATAGAGCATCCTGGTATTGGAACCACAGGTTTCTTCTGATGACATATCTGTGCCTCACCTGACCCACTAAACAGAGAGCTGTGGTCTACACACTGCTTTGGACACCAAGCAATATACTCTGACATCCTGGGGATGCTTATTCATTCCTGCTCAACTTGCTATGGGTCAGTGAGCATGCAGTGCCCAGTTGGCTGGAAGACGCTTCTTTGAAAGAAAACAGTGATCGCAGTTCACTGCCCAGTGATTGCAGTGCTGGCGTGGGGCCCCCACGTCAGAGATCTCTGGGCAACTCCCTCTCACGCTCCTCAGGGTGGGCCCGCCCAGGTCTGGTTTCCACAGGAGCCATGAGGCAGAGAAAACATCAGGAGAGGTCTGCAGTTCACTGTGGCTTAACCCTGGCTCCCAGGCTAACTGCCCCCAGCCCCCTTCGCCAGCCCCCACCCCCAGGGTGAATGTTCCCTCCACCCAGCCAGGGCCCCGGGACTGCCTTCTGAGAAACCCCCCTAGCTGAATGCTACCTCCTGATCTGCAAGAGATCCCGCCTCGGTTTGCTTTCTCTGGAACCCGTTTTCTCTGGCACGATGGCATTCCCAAAATATTCCGGGCTCTCTTCAAAGAGGTGACACTGAAACGCCCCCCACAGTCCATAAAGCGGTTGTGCTACCCCTCTCTCTCTCTCTCTCTCTCTCTCTCTCTCACACACACACACACACACACACACACACACACACACACACACAGAATGGAAGAAAATTCAGAAGATTACGATCCATCATCCTGTTTGGGCAATAATAATAACTACTATTTTTTGAAAACTTACCTATGCCTGCACTGTGCCAGTAAGCTCTCTCCATGGACTGTTCTATGAGACCAGTGCTGGTACTATCCTCACTTCACAGATGAGAAAACAGAGGCTTCAAGAGCTCAAGTACGGGTCCAATGTCACACAACTGAACTAGGACCCACGCCCGAGTAGTGTGGCTATGGAGCCCCAACAATGTTGCAGTAACACAGAAGTCCACGGGCTCAGCATCTCCCACACTGGAAGACTTTTAGGGGACCCACCAACACACCACATGGACACACACATGATGCGGCTCATTCCTGGCAGAACGTGGTTGGGAGGCTGGAGCAGGGGTGGATGAAGGAATAAGGAGGGAAAAGAGGTAAGGATCAGGGCCACAAGGGCAGCAGAGTGCACAGGCAGAGAGAACCCCACTCACCCTGGAAAAAACGCAACACTGAGTGGGGCAACGGTTTCCAGCTCTTTCTACTACCAAGTACTAGTCAAAACCTTCCCTCTGGTGCCCAGAGAAATCCCTGCCTCAGAGCCACTCCCACCTGCACACAAAGCCTTTGCACCTTTACTATCTCCCCAGCACACAGTCTGTGGGATTCCTCACACGGCGGCTCTGTGTCCTGGGCTGGGATTATCAGGCCATCCAGACAGTTTAAAAATGAAGCCCTCCAGCCAGAGGGCTGTTAACACAAGGAGAAACAGGACTTGGCAGCCTTGAGTCATTCCACCAACACCCTTCTTCTCTGTGCTACATAATTTTTCCTTCTCTGAATTTTATGTGCAACCAGCAATCAAGACAGGAAAAACAAGCAAAGTCTTACATACACCGCAAAATGCTGATTTGTCTATTCTATTAATAATACAAAATCTCAGCAAATGCAAATGGTATTACATGAATAATTCCATAAAAAGTTAAATCCAAACTAAATGTTTCCATTTTCAAATGACATTTGCAGAGACCTCTCCATTAATATGTTTGATACTGATTTTTTACTATCCTGTATTTCCTAAGGAGAAAACCATGAAGACACAAAAAGCCAAGAAATATTTTTAAACATGAATTGTCAAGCTGTCTGCTCTACTGCACGAGTCTTGGCACAAGAACAGCCACAATCGTATATTAATAAATGCTCTTGCCCCACAAATGCTGATCTTTCAAAGAAGACCAGGATTTCAATCTGCTCAAACACGGAGGTTATTTCTTAGCACTGAGTTTGGAATCATGAAGCAAAACGTGCAAAGTCAACCAGACCTTGATAAACAGTCATGGACACATAACGCTTAGGAGAAATAGTTTTTAGAAAATATAAATAGTTACAGGATAAATGTGTTTCACCAACATATACTCCAGATACCAAAATAAATGGTTAGCTGACTTACTAAGTAACTTTATTTTTGAAAGGAAAAATCACACATATGTCAAATTATATGAACAGACTAGAAAAGCCTGGGAAGCATGCAGCACCATTCTTTAAGAAAGGGGAAGGTTGGGGCACCTGGGCGGCTCAGTCAGTTAGGTGTCCAACTTCGGCTCAGGTCCTGATCTCGCGGTTCGTGGGTTCGAGCCCCGCATCAGGCTCTGTGCTGACAGCTCAGTGCCTGGAGCCTGCTTCGGATTCTGTGTCTCCCTCTCTCTCTGCCCTTCCCCTGATCATGCTCTATCCCTCAAGAATAAATAAACATTAAAAAAAATGTTTTAAAAAACAAAGGGGAAGGTAATAAGCTAAGGGTGGTGGTCTTCAGGTTATAATGAGACAGATGAGGATGGCAGGGGAAAATCCAAAAATCAGGGAGGTAATGGGGGCAGCCTGGGTGGCTCAGTCGGTTAAGCATACGACTCTTGATTCCAGCTCAGGTCATGATCTCACGGTCATGAGATTGAGCCCCGAGTTGGGGCTCTGCCTGCTTGGGATTCTCTCTCCCCCTCTCCTTCTGCTCCTCCCCCACTCATGCCCATGCACGGTGCTCTCTCTCTCAAAACAAATAAACACTTTTTTAAAAATTGGGGCGATAACATGATCAGAGAAATAAGACATTCACAAGAGAAAATCAAAGAGGGTCAACTAGATTTCTTTTGCCAGTAGAAATTAAAAATTAATATTAAAGGGAATCTTCTGAGCACAAAAAAGAGGGAGAAACTGATTCTCCCTAATTTACTTCCCGAATATGAACTGAATTTGGCCATCAAGCAAGATCTGAAAAGCATCAACTAAGAGCACATCTACATAGGCAAATCCAAGTACAGAATTAAGGTAATCAAGCATCCAACGAATTGACACAAAACGCAGGGAAACTGTGACCAAGAAAGAGGATTTTTTTCAAGGAAATTATCCAAATTCAAGTTAATGGGGAAAAGTTGCTAAATTGTCTTCAACACTTTGCCTAAAATACTCCAAAATAATGGTGAGAGCTTATCAGAACATGTCCGGAAAGAAGCCTACAAGTGGGCCTCTGTGTTAGATTTTTTTTCCAATAGTGAGGGTTGAGAAAGCTAGAAAACGTTAAAAAAACGCAAGCTGCTTGTACAAAATTTAACATCTCCCACCAACTACGAGACGTTGAGGCACAATAGATAAAAAATGCCGGATAAAAAAACTCTAGCCAGGGTCCTTGTGGCTGGTCACTCTCCGCAGCTATTTCTGAAATCACAGAGGGAAAAAGAGGGTTTCAGATAAAACACGTCACGACTAATATATAAAACACGTCACGACTAATATAGATCACTGTGCACAGGCTGCTGTCTTCTTTGCACAGTGCGTTTGCTTCTAGGCACAGGGTTCTTGCAAAACAGACAAAGTTTATTACAATCATTATCATCAGACAATAAAACAGCTTAAGACTTAGCCGAACTGAAAAACAGTGTCTCTTACTCCATTCCCCCACCTCCTGTTGAAAAGCAATTTTTCAATTAAGGAACTAAACTACACATTTATTAGAGGATGATCCTCAGACTTTCGGCTTCCAGAGAGCTGTAGGATTTTCCCAAAACTCAAGGAATGGGATTTAGAGTCACCAACTGTGACCTTTTCCACTAAGGTCAATACATCCAAACAGTACTCATTGTTTCATGAAAGGGAGGATAGGGAACATCAGAAAATAGGAAAGACAAGATTTCAAAGAAAAAGAGGGTTATCTTTTCCATGTGATACCTTTGGATTTCTAAAAACCTAAAATATCTAAAAACCCCCTATCTTTTCTCCCTCCTGATCCTGCACACCAGGGAAAACTCTGTCATGAACCAGCGTCAAGACTGAGTGGTCCACGCGGTACAGAGCAGTGGTTCGCAAAGCGTGGGGCCTCAGACCAGCAGCACTGGCATCATCTGTGAACTTGTCAGAAATGCAAACTCTCTAGCCCCAAGCAACTCTGGGGCTAATGCCTAGAATTTAGCAAGCCCTCCATGGGATGCTGGTATCAGCTGAAGTTTAAAGACCAGAGTAGAACCCGAATCATATGCATCTCAGGACTGGGAAGGAAGACCAAGAAGCCTGATTCAAAGCTGGTGGAACCAGGTTTCTCATCTCCAAACTCTGTGAAAACAGTATATTTTTCCCAAACAATGGCACAATTTTGATCTGAAATGCGTGGTATGACAATGGAACAGAACATTCGAAATCAGAACTACCCACATGCAGGGATTCAAGATCCGTAAACACCAGCAAATGACCAGCAACTTCCTCAAACACACAGTGCCAGGACCTTCTGGACGGACTCATCATCACCATCAACATCATCATACAACACTTATACCACGTAACATGTCGATAAAGTAACATTCAAATTTGGTTTCATTTTTATTTTGATCAAACCCAGCAACCCTGTGAAGCTGGCACAGGGACAGATACTATCATCTCATTTGGCAGATGTGGATCCCGAGGCTTTGCAAGGTAAGTTAGCCACCTTGAGCATTGACAGTTTTTTTGTTGTTTTTAAGGGAGGGAACCTCCATTCCTTCCCTTGGAATGCAGCCCAGGAAGACTGCTTACCACGGTATAATCCCCCCAATTTGTTATTTCCCAAGTGGGCTGAGAGTGTGGTCATGACATGCTGCACACACAGAATGTTACAGAGGTTCTTGGTAATTCTCCAGAAGGTCTCCGGAGCAGGTCCTGGACACACCCCAGGGACCTGCCGTCTATCCCCTGTGAGCCTGCCCAGAGGAACCCCAGGGACCATCACGAGCTTCTTTCGATTTTTCTGGGTCGCCCCCTGTATCTCAGCAAGGCCAGCCCTCACCTCTGCCAAAGCAGGCGGGCCATTTCTCCTCAGCACTTCAATAAACCTTCCACCTGCCAAGAGATGCAGGCATTACTCTGGACCATCAAGACCACAAGGCCCCTCAGAGAGGAGGAGGGGCCTAACCCCATATAAACTGCTACATTCGGTGAAAAGGACTGCGCCCCACCTCGCTGCGGGCTGAACCCACCCCTGTGACACAATCCAGAGTGAGCAAGGACCCATCATGAGTCAAGTAGAAAAGAATGGTGAGAAGATGTTCAGGAACTGTTTCCAGGGACAGAAAGAACCCAGGAGGGGCAAACACAGATGAGCAAATGATTTATCTAAGGCAAAGACAAAAAAAAAAAAAAAAGAGGCTGGAAAATTCAGTGCTGAACACCCCCACTTTACCCTGGACCGTTTCTGTGACACTCAACCCAGGCATCTGCTACAACTTATAAGTGGTTTCATTCTTAATAGACACCAGTTTGACTTTTCTTTCTTTTGTGGCTGGGAAGAGGAACAGCGAAACACGTCAGAGCTGGCTGGGGGAAACAGCTTCTTGGTCCTCCCATCCAGAGCCATCCATGCCACAAACTCACCCCACAGGCGGAGCCCCGGGAAATACCAGGGGATGAGGATCATGATGCCAGAAATGCCCCTTTTGTTGTACACAGGCGGGGAAGGAACATATCTGTACTATTAGCCCTGCGGACTCCGGTCTTGTACTTTGTTTCTCTCACCAAACATCACTGCCTCCAGAGATACCAACCGCTCTGATGGACTCACACCTCAAACAAGACCAATCAAAAGACATCAACAGACATTCTAGCCTTTATTTTGGAGCCACGATTTTGGTTCCTGGCATTGTAGCTATCATCAACAGTAAGCCCAAGAAACCGGGTTGGATGATGCCTACAATTTAGGAAGCATTTACAATATTTTTCTACTCATGGACCCACAGTGTACAAGTCAAGGCTTAGAGGACCCACAGAATAAGAAAACAAGACACAGAGGGCTGGCCGAGGTCATCTTGTCCCAGAGGCGGTTACTCACACCCAGACTGGCCCAAATAAATACTCCATGAGTCAACATTCAATGAGATGGTGTCAGAGGAACCCATGAGAGAGCCTCAAAGCTTAGTAATGAATGAACACACTGGATTTTTTAGCACATACCTCACAGACGAAGAAGGAACAAGCAAAGTTCACCACGAGCATTCTAGAAATGTCACACACACACTGGCCACTACAACAAATCATTATGATCTGCCACTTTCGGTCATGATCACAAAGCCAAGAAGAGCAAAGGCACTGAGAATATCTGCAAAGATGGGTTAAAAATAATCAATACAAAAGGGCAGAGGAAAGAATATCTTCCACGGAGAAACTGAGACTCAGCAAAGGCCATTCCTAATCTGAAATTGCTTTCCCTCAGGCCACCTATTAAACATGTGTCACTCCAGCTGGAGAGAACTAATATCTGTCATCAAACACATTCTATATTTGCCCCACTGCCTCATAGTACTCGATGTGTCCTCCTTTGATTTGTGAAACCAACAACAAAAAAGATTTATCAATTCATTTTCCCTGGGGAGCAGCCTGCCAGAGAAGTACATTTTTTTTCTATGTGTTTCTCCAGCCCCGCGAGACACATTTATTATAAGGAGACAGATATAAATCTGTTTTGAGCAGACTGAAAGAGTAAATTGGGATGATATTAAACTTCAGAGGAACTGGGTTTTCTTTTAAATACCTCTGGAGCAGAGTAGGGGGACTTGCTCCAAGTTTTTGCAATTCTACCCTGACCCCACACGTTATCTTCTCTAGACATGTTTATTAACTGGATGACCTCCCTTATGAGAGACACAGAAATATACACACCCAAGGAAAGACACATAGTTACACGCATCCACACCAGGAAACGGCATTCCTGACTTGTTGCTACCATTACCTTGCTGGAAAATGTTAGTCAACGCAATCGAGAAATATTTACTAGCAATATGGTGGGCGAGTTAATCTGATGAGAATTATGGGGAAGCCCTAAGAAAATACAAAGCATGTGTCACAATTTCAAGTGACATAGATAGACGAAAAAAATGTGGTATATACTTACAACAGACTATTATGCAGCCATAGAAAGGGAAAGTTCTGACACCTGTTACTACACAGATGAAATGTGAAGACATTATGCTGAGTGAAGTAAGTCAGTCACAGAAGGGCAAATACTGTATGATTCCACTAACACGCGGTACATAGAATAGGCAAATTCATAGAGACATTAAGTAGATTAGAGGTTACCAAGAGCTGGGGGAGGGGGTTCTGGAGAATTATGGCTTAATGGTTACAGTTTCTGCTTGGGATGATGAAGAAGTTTTGCAACTGGATGGTGACGATTGCATGACATTGTGAATGTAATTAATGCCACTGAATTGTACACTTAAAAATGGTTAAAATGGCCAACTGTGAGATCTGTATCTATATCCACACCCACAACATAAGGAGAATAATATACTAAAAACCACTGAATAGTAGACTTTAAATGGGTGAACTGTATGGCCTGGCCTCTGAATTGTATTTGTACCTCAATAAGATTGTTTAAAAAAAAAAAAGATCTCAAATGTCACAAGAAAGCTTTCTGAACATTCCCTCTTCTTTCCCTTTATTCTCTATCACGGCATCATCAGGAGCATAACTGTTTTATTTGAGTACACATTCCTAGTCTACAGTCCATTTTCCCTCCTGCCCATGGATGTAAAGACCAAATACAGAGACGCAGGGCCATGGGTGTCTGATTCATTTGACTACCCTGTGCCTGACCAGGAAAGGTGCTGAATACTCATGTATAAATGAGTAAACAAAGTAAATCAGGAGTGAAAACGGCAAGAAAGGGACAAAAATCATAAAAGAGAAAAAGGGCCTCTATTACTTGAAAAGAATGAGCACAGAACACCAGTGGTAGAGTATATCATTGGAACATGTACAGTGTGTGACAGGTGAGTCAAGAAAGAGCCCTTCAGAAGACACGAACAGACACTTTTACAAAGAAGACATACAGATGGCTAACAGACACACGAAAAGATGCTCAACATCACTCATCATCGGGGAAATGCAAATCAAAACCACAATGAGATACCACCTCACACCTGTCAGAATGGCTAAAAAGAACAACTCGGGAAACAACAGACGTTAGTGAGGATGCGGAGAAAGAGGAACCCTTTTGCACTGTTGGTGGGAACACAGACTGGTGCAGCCACTCTGGAAAAGTTTGGAGGTTCCTCAAAAAATTAAAAATAGAACTACCCTACGACGCAGCAATTGCACTACTAGGCATTTATCCATGGGATACGGATGTGCTGTTTCAAAGGGGCACATGCACCCCCATGTTTATAGCAGCACTATCGACAATAGCCAAAGTATAGAAAGAGCCCAAATGGCCATTAACTATACACACACACATACACACACACAATGGAATACACCTTGGCAATGAGAAAGAATGAAATCGTGCCATTTGCAACAACGTGGGTGGAACTGGAGTGCATTATACTAAGTGAAATAAGTCAGAGGAAGACAAATATCATATGACTTCACTCACGTGTGGAATTTAAGAAACAAAACAGATGAACATAAGGGAAAGAAAGAAAAATAAGATAAAAACAGGAAGGCAAACCATAAGAGACTCTTAAATCCAGATAACAAACCGAGGGTTGCTGGAGGGGGGGTGGGTGGGGGATGGGCTAAATGGGTGACAGGCATTAAGGAGGCACTTGTTGGGATGAGCACTGGGTGCCAGATGTAGGAGATGAATCACTGGGTCCTACTCTGGAAACCAATACTACGCTGTATGTTAACAAACTTGAATTTAATAAATAAATGTGAAAAAAGCAAGAGAGCTCTTCACACATCTAAGCTCCTGAGTCACCCAAGTCTTCCCACATCACACATGCCACACCCACCTGACCCAGAGCCCCCAGTCTGCCCTGGATATGAACAATTCTCAGGAGAAGACCTGACAGGGCACCTGTCTTTGGTTCAAACGTGTTCACAAGTAAAGGAAGTCGACTATGCCACGTGCAAACCTGGAACAGTGGTGATGGGGTTTCAAACAGGGCATGAGAAAATTAGAGGGTCAGCAAACCATGTCCCTGGGAAAGAAGTCTGTTTTTATTTTCCCCAGAAGATTTGTTTGAGGAAAAGCACTTAGACCATGACTGCTGTAAAATGCTCAAGAAAACCGCCTATTTGGACGATTTTGTCAACTTCTACCACAGCTGGAAGCAACGGGTCACATCTCCTCCCAGCCTGGACATTCATTCAACCAACGATTTCTTCACCAACCCCTTGTCACCTCCTGAGGCAGCCTTCTCCTTGCTCAGGAGGCCACTCACAGTCTACTGGGAGGAGCCTGATCCCCACCCCCCAACCGCCAGCCCACTGTGATACAATGTACAGGTGCAGTGATAAGGGGGGGAGGGGTCTCCATTAAACTTCCAGAAGAAGGGCTTACTACAAAATAATAAACGGGAGTCAACTGTGGGGGCAAGGGGAGGGCTGGAGGCAGACAGCCAGTCAGAAAAGACCCAGACAAGCACTAGCAAAGCACACAGGGCTGGGGGCTCTTCTCCCAGGGGTGCAGATGGTACCATCAACAATTCAGTGGGACTGAAATTGGAAGCTGGAGGGAAAGGATGCTGAGAAAAGAAAATGTGCAAAAAGCAGCAAGGCCTTGTATGATTTGCTGAGATTCTCACCCACTGGCAATGGCACGCTCCTGAAGGGTGCTAGGCTGGGGCACTGACCTGACCCTGCGTCCATTTTAGATCCAGCACTCAAGGTGACCTTTCCTTCCATGGTAGGCATTACTATCCCCATGGAACTCAGGCTCAGAGAAAGCCAAACAGGCTGGCCCCCACCCTGGGCTGCCTCCCTGCAGCACCCATGCCTTTTCCACCACGCTAAGGAGAATTTATTGAGGGGTTTAGACATGAGCCTAAGGACCGAGATAGGCTAGTAGATGGTGGTGCATGAATATGGATGTTAAAGACTTATTTTAGAACTAGGGACATCTGAGAAGGTTGACAGGCAGCATGGAAAGAGTGGAGAAGACAAACAGAAAATGCTAGAGACACGGGATGGCCAAAGGGCAGCAAGCCAGGGCAGCGAGGCCCCAGCAGATGGGAGTCTTCCTAAGAAAGGAGGAGGGATTATCAGGTTTGGAGACATGAGGTGAGGTTGCAACAAGTCACTGTGGGTGGCCTCGGTCCCCTGCAAAGAGGCAGGAAAACTTGAGAACAAGCAGTATGAAAAAGGACTGGAATAACTCATGAGAAAATCTAACAGATAATTAGAGGTAAAAACATGACACAGCGGAGGGAGGCCCAGGTTAGAATTAGAAAGCATGATTTTGCAGAGAACCCAACAGTTTAAATGTTTGAAATATTTTTGTCAGGTATCAACACATTTTCTTCTACTTACATTGTCATTTCTTTTTTTACATTGAACTTTCGGATATCTGGAACATATTCTGATGTCTGGGGGGAGGTGGTGGTCCATAACTAGGGATGGCACCTGCTCCCCCAGGGGGTATCTGGAAGCAAGTGGGGCTTGGTGGTCTGTCTCAGTGGGGTGGGCGCTACTGCCTTTGGTGGATGGATGTCAGGGACGCTCAATGTCCGGAGATGCACCAGGCTGTGCTCAGCAAGAAGAATCATCTCAGCCACGGTACCAACAGCGCACGCCCCACACTGAGAAACACAGCGTGTTACTTTTTCCCAGTTAGCCCACTATCCCAGGGTCACTGTACTGAGTCACACATTCAGTGATACATTTGACAAGTAAGCACTGAGCGACCCTCTGTGCCACGTCCTCTTGGTGGCACTATGAAAACAAGTCAGACACTACTGCTGATGGCCTGTCAGCACAGAGCCTACTTCCGATCCTCTGTCCCCCTCACTCTGCCCCTACCCCACCTGCACTCTTCCCAGAATAAATAAACATTTTTTTTAAAACATCCATGGGGCACCTGGGTGGCTCAGTCGGTTAAGCGTCCAACTTCTGCTCAGGTCATGATCTTGTAGTTCATGGGTTCGAGTCGCATCAGGCTCTGCGCTGACAGCTCAGAGCCTGGAGCCTGCTTCTGATTCTGTGTCTCCCTCTCCCCCTGCCCCTCCCCGATCGCATGCGCACGTTCTCTCTCTCTCAAAAATAAATAAAGCTTAAAAAAATTTTTTTTTAATCTGTAGAGAAATGAAATTTAAATGCTTTGCAATTCATCAACAACTTTTAAAAAGCAGCCAAGTATGGCTACGGCAGGAGTCTTGCTGGTCCCGATAAGAATTACTTATAATGAACACTTAACTACACATGCAAATATTAAAGCTAAGTGGTTAAACAACATGATCGCGTCTGTGTTGATACAATCCATTTGCTTAGCAAACTCCTTTTTCTAGATACTGGTTTGAACAAACTCCTACCTACCGCTGTTGGTTGTGACTTGGTACTCCAAATGGATGGAGGTGTCGATGAATGAGGTTTTACTGGGGGTTCTGACCTGCCAGGGGTTCTGGGGCAAGACAACTGCAGGTGCTCATTGTTCTGTTTCTGTCTGACAGACTGTGACTAATTTGTTTCAGATAGCTGCTCAGGACAGCCCGCTTGAGAGTCGATACACAGACACTCTAAGCAAAGGGGAGCTGCTGCGCCCCCGTTCATTGCCGGCCTTCCTCCTGAACGTGAACGTGGCATGTCCTACAGCTCCCTGGCCGTGGTTTTTACAGAGACATTAGGGGTGGCCTCCACAGTTCCCTCAAGCTCTATCCACACTGGATACAATGTATTACCTTACAAAGTCCCTGTGTTTCTAACCTGGGCAAGCCATTTAAACTCGAGGTCTACAAAACAAGCAGGCTTGACTGTGGGCAGCTGCGGATGTCCCCAAAGGGAAAAATGGGAGCACCAGGGCTAACCTCAGTATTTGGAAAGGTCTGACAGAAAGCACACATGTACCCACAGTGTGATGGCACAGGCTAAAACGTGTTCACTTTGGACTAGAATTATGTCAACTCAGCAGGCAGTGGCCATGGTGACAGCTCATGGAGGAGAGCTAGGTCTGTCCTTTACTAATAAAAATATAAAGGAAATGAATTAGCACTTCAAACACACAGTTTCCTTGTTCCTTGTGGTTAAAAGGTGATCCTCAAGGTCCCGTGTGTTCTAAAGTTCTATGATTGTTTCACAGGAAGTTATTCATACCAAGAATAATCCATTCTTGGTGTAGCTTTAATACATAATTAACAGTAACAAATAGCTTTCTCTCTTGGCTTCCCTAGACTTATTTATAGCTTTTCAACTAATTAAAGGCATATTTATTTATAAGGGGTGCCATACTTCCAGAAAGAATTAGATGCCACTGTATATTCTCTAAAGGTAATAAGAAATGGTCTGGATTTGCTCAATTAGCAGCTTCTTCCTCAATTTCTACCTCTTCAAAAAGTGTAAGAACTAAATATTCACTTCTTTCCTTTGATCCTTTTCTTTCCAAAGCACAAGAAAGGTTTTTCAGGTGGCTCCAATGCCATCTCCTGAGTGATGCCCCTGGCCTTGGCATCATCACCAGTAACATCCAGCTCTACTGTGAGGCCTATGCCAGACGAGTAGTTGAGATGATGTATGGGCAACACTTCAACGTTCAATGCATTACATAATATAGCTTATTCTCATTTCAATTATTCATTTATGAATACTCATAAATGAATAATTTTGTTATTATTAACAACAGACTAAGACTTTAAAGTATACGGAGGTTTTTTGCAGGTCAAATTTGTTTTTAAGTTTATTTATTTTTGAGAGAGAGTGCACAGGGGAGGGGCAGAGAGAGGGGGGAAAAGAGGATCTCAAGCGGGCTCTGTGCTGTCACCACAGAGCCCGATGCGGGGCTCGAACTCGCGAACCCTAAGATCATGACCTGGGCTGAAATCAGATGCTCAACCAACTGAGCCACCCAAGTGCCCCACAGGTCAAATATTTTAAAATACACTAATAGTAAGGTTTTCTATAGGAATTGTACGGTGCATCCTTTCATAAGTGAGAAATGAAATCTCTTAGAAAACCAAACCTGAATTCCAGTGTTATGGTTGGTTGTGAATTTAGAGTCGTTATATAAGATCTGTTCGTGTAATTATTTTGAAATACAATCTTTTCAAGGGCTCACTATGCCAGGAACTGGGCTAAGAAAGAGCATCAATGATCTCATTTAATCCTCACAAATGAGGTGGGTTCTGTTATCACCGTGCAAGAAAGAGGTTTAGACACAGAGCAGGTACTTGCCCAAGGCCTAGACTCGCCAGTAATGGGATAAATGAGGTCCACCTGCAACCGGAATTGGTGTGTTTAGCCGCTGTGCGATTCCACAGGGCAGGTGTGAACACAGGAGGGCAAGCAGATGACAGCCTGTCCCAAGTCACTTGAAAAACAGCCCACCGCCTGTCACTGTATCTGGTTTCGTGTGCCCACATTGGTATGTGCGGACCATATCATCAGAGATTTTTTCTTTCTGCCCAGGGTACATTGACACATTTTGTTCCACACTCTTTTTCCACCAAAACGCCAATCAACATAAATTATTTAAGTAGATAATGCAGGCAAAAACAAGCAAATAAGACAAAAATAAAATAACATAAAACAAAAACCCGTTTCAAGGATATAACCCCGGAGCTGTATTTATCCCATAATGATGAATCCATTCACCTGTATACTGGCTATCTCCACTCTGAGGTCACAAGGCAATTCTGTGTGTTCAGAACCCCTTCCCTTTCTCCCACAGACCTGCTCCTGTTGGTTTTTCCAGTAGAGGGCACCATCTTTGACCCAGCTGTCCAAACATGAGCCCTCTTAGCCCTTCTTTCTTGGATGGTCCCAAATCTAGAATGACCCCAAAGAACCAGATCTGACCTACCTCAGTGCGCCTTCTGTCCCGTCTTCCCATACCCCTGCCAGTTCCCATACCCTCACCTCTCCCCCAAATCCCCTCCATGAATCCAAGAGCAATCTAGCTGGCCTCCTTGGCACCTGCCTTAAACTTCCCAACTACAGCACCAAGGTGGGCTTTCAAATGTACAAAAAGGCTCATCATGTTTCCTCTCCAATTCCCTCACCTTGAAGATAAATTCCAAGCTACGAAGTGTGGCATAAAAAGTCCTGGAAACCACAACTCCCTTTCCAGCATCTTCTCCCACCACTGCCCTATTCTTGCCTGAACCCCCAAACACCCTGTGCTCTTTAATCCTCTGGATAGTAGGACCAGAGTGGGGCCATCTGCTAGGAAGCCCTCCCACCCTTGCTTAGCTGGTAAACTCCTCACCATCCCTCAAGCCTCAGACCGTGCACCACCTCTTCCATGAAGCCTTCCCTGACTCTCCCAGGCAAACTCAGAGACACCTCAAACATGCCCTTCTGAGGCTCATCTCAGGGACGTTCCCTGCCAGCCTTTCCACACTGCAACACAGATTCTTCTCACCAGCAGAAATTGGGCTCCTTTTCCCTGGGCTGAGGGCTGGTTGTCTTTATACCCCCAGGACCCAGCAGCACAGGCCCAGGCATAAAGTAAGGGCTCTGCAATATCTACTGATTAATTAAACATGAATAAAACAACCTATGCAGGAAGGAAAGAAAACCACTGGCTTCATAATTTCTTGAGGTGAGAACCAGTCTTGGAATCTGATTTGAGCTTATAAAACATTCCCTTAAGGGGAGAGGTGAGGAGAGGAAAGGTATTCTTGGACCGGAGATCTGTCCCAGATGGAGCACAAGAGATTAAATAAGGAACACATACTTCCCGAATGCCTATGTCATACCCTGGGTGAAGGCTGGGAGTCCCTGTCCACTAAAACGCAAAGCCCTCAAGTGGGGATTCCGGAAAGATGAAGTCACATCTTAAAATACACTCTGTTCCTCAGAATATAAGTTTCTCAAAACCACAACAATTACATCTTATGTACTATTTAGTTGGGATTAGTGCTTGTGGGACAAGCGGCTATTAAAAAAAAAATAGTGTAAGCTTATGTGAAATCAGCGAATAAATGATGGCTCTGAATATAAACTAGGAGGAGGTCGGTGTGGCTTCCAAACTCCAGGCTTCTTCTCTGAGCTCTTTTATCTTCCAGTCACAGAAGCTTCAGTGGAATAATAAAAGAGTAACCCAGATGCTGTTCTCCTCACTTGGCCTTCCGTCTGACTCTCAGACTTCGAGTTCACTGTGCAAACAAGTTCACAGTCAAGTCTAAGTAGCAAAGGCATCTACCAGCATTGGAACATTACCCCTTTCGATGAACCCTAAAGATTCACGAATGAATGCCATCCTGTTAGGGAAAGGCTTTAAAAGACTACTTTGTAAAAATAAAATAAAATAAATAAAATAAAATAAAATAAAATAAAATAAAATAAAATAAAATAAAATAAAAAAAATAAAATACTTCATATTCTGAATGAAAAACCTGCCAACCTACCCATTACCCTGAAATCTGTACTTAAATTTCTAAAGCCATAATATCCATGTGCAAATGACAGATCTTTCCTGACTGATGATGGGGTTACATCCCAAAAAACCCATTCCCAGATGGAAATGTGGTTAAGTTGAAAATGCATTTAATACACTTAACCTACTGATCATCATGGCTTAGCCTGGGCCAGCCTTCAACATGCCCACAACACTCACACCAGCCTCCAGGTGGGCAAAATCCTCTCACACAAAGCCTATCTGATAATAAGGTGTTGACTATTGTCAAGGTCAACACAACGTGTAATGCATCGAGGACTGTCCTGACAGCGAAGAACAATGTGGGTGATGGGGTGCAGAATGGATGTCGCCAGCTGCCTGTGAGCTGCGGCTCACCACCCCGCATCCAAGAGGGGACCCACCGCATGTCACTAGCCCAGGGCAAGATCCAAGTTCAAAATTCCAACTACGGTTTCTACTGAATGCGTACCACATTTGCACCATTGTCAAGTTGAAAAATTGTGGGTCAGGGACAGTCTGTACCTTCAGGTGATTCTCATTATCCACAGGAATTGTGTCCTATAAAATCACAGCGCACACTGGGTTTGCAAATACTGAACTATTGCTCCCAGGGGAAATAACAGCACTGGGCTCCTTTGGGCCTCTGGCCACGTCATTTTTGTCAACCAATCCATACACAACCTTGTTTCTGTTTAAAGATGCCCTATTTAATATATATTTCTGGTTCATTAACACAAAACACGATCAACAGCACCATAACTCATGTCTGAACAAGCTTGTCTAGCACATGCCTTTGCTCCTGAAGGCACATCCCAGGCTCCTGTCGTTCAGGAAGACAGCAGGACACCTCAGCAGTGTGCTTGCGGGCCGTTCCCAACAGTGAAATCACTAACAAAACGCACAAAAATGTGAAAAATACGGCACTAAAGAGACCATGAAAAGGACACTTGTTTACAGTGGGATTAGCTGAAACAAGAAGGCAGCACGTGGCCTTGTTCAACCTCAGCAGGGAACATGTGCATTCAGCAACACAAATTTTTCACCGCTCTGCTCATGGCCCCGAATGACCGCAAAGAGCATCTCAACTCTTGTTTTGGGTGGGTAACAAATACATTTTACTAAGTAGGTGAATTTGAAAATACAGAAGCTGGGGAGCACCTGGGTGGCTCAGTCGGTTAAGTGTCCGACTTCAGATCAGGTTAGGATCTCATGGTTTGTGGGTTCAAGCCCCGTGTCGGGTTCTGTGCTGACAGCTCAGAGCCTGGAACCTGCTTCAGATTCTGTGTCTCCCTCTCACTCTCTGCCCCTCCCGTGCTCACATTCTGTCTCTGTCTCTTAAAAAAAAAAAAAAAAAAAAAAAAAGGAATAAACAGTAAAAATGTTTTTAAAAAATTTTTTAAAAATACAATACAGAAATCTGGGAATCACAAGAACTGGTTGTAGTTTATGTACTTTGCAAACATGACCCAGACTAGGTTGGGTGTTGTGGGAGGACCCCACAGAACTAAGCCATGGTGTGTTCTTCTTCTTATGGAGAGACAGGCTAGAAATGACCTTCATCTCTTATCCTCCAGAATGTACTGGAAGACAACTCCCTCTCTTTCATGCCAGTGAGCCTAGAAGAGACACATGTATGGTTGGAGAGCATCCCACTTGACCCCTGTGCCGATTCCAATACACCACGCAGAAAGGCATGCTCCCTGCCTTCCGAAAAGGAAGGAGATAATACTAGCCACTTGCCATCCCGTGGATTCAAGCGGGATGCCAATGTGACATATAACTCGGAAACAGTTCCCAAAAGTGCAGAACTCTTCTAACAAGTCCTGGTCCCATATACTTATTTGGCTTTATATCGTTTCTTTGTGCTTACATCTGTTAAACCACAAAAACAGGAATGAACTAATGTTGAACTTCTTACTCAGCAATAAGCAATATTCATCCATGGATACAGAAAACAATGACAAAAACATGAAGGGCTGTATGCATTTCGTTAGGAGGCGTGTTTCCAAGCAAATTTTGTATTCTCCCATTAATGTATTTACCTAAATTTGTAGCAGATTTATGATTTGTTCAAACGTGTAATAGTAATCACCCACAGTAAGTAAATGCAAGAACTTTTTCATGGTTAGACCCTTACAGCCTAGGAAATTTAATTTAAATGTATATACGTATTTTTGCAAGGACAAAGATAACACCCAAGAATAACGTTCCATGAAGACAGAATATAAATTCAGAAAAAAGAAAAGAGAATGAAGTAGAAATTCCAATGGTTAAAGAAGAGTCAATTCAAGTACTTTTGAAATGGGTGATGATGGGTATCCAGTGTCTGTGGGATTTAGATTCCACTGGTTATATTTAAAAGAATGATGTAAAGTTTTATTTAAAGATGTCGATATTTACAATAAGCTAGAAATAACATCCTTTGCAGCTCTTAAATTACGATGAAAAATGTTAGCTATCAACGCAGAGTGTGTGAGGGGATAGATGGCTTTACAAAACTATTTTAGGGATGAGGTGAGCCAAAGGCAGAAGACAGGCCAGGAACCTCCAAGGCAAGCTGACCTTTGAGTCCCAGCCCAATGTGGTGGGGCTTAACATTTTGCAAGAGAAGCTGGAAATCTGGATTTTTCTATGTACAGTTTACCTTTTTAAAAACATGTTGGTTCAGAAATTTTTTAAACAGCGTGGAAGTCACACAAAACACAGCTACAGGCCGCATTTTTTTCTACCTTGACTCTGAGCACTAGCATCTTCTGTCAACTTTTCCACACGGTGATAGGAGAGCCACTCACTCAAAAACACACTCACTGAACACCTCCTGGTGTTCCAGACACTATCCTGGGTCCTGGGGACACAGAGATGGCTGAAACACAACAGTGCCCTCAAGGAAGATGAATGATAGATAGATAACATTTTGCAATTCCATCTGTTACATTCTGTGCTAGTTAGATCCGAGGTGCTGTGGCCATGGAACCTTCGCTTCGGTGGGTCAGGAATGTGTGGTTTGTTTGGGAAAGCTTTGTGGGGGAGGACGAGGCAGGACCAGATGCATCCTGAAGAATAACCAGCATCCTGAATAACCATGCCGGTGACTGAAGCAAGGCTACCTGGGGAAGGCTCCTTGGAAGATGGCCAACAAGGCAGATAGGAGCACACATCAGAGCAGGATATCTGACTGCAAAGAACACCCACAGGGAGACAAAAACCAGCCCCACTCCTCATTTTCAGTTCCTCTCTTAAAAACAGGCACATGATGGAAATAAACCATTGAGACAAGATCCAAAAATAATCTTAACTGGGCATAAAAGCTCATATAAAAATTCTTCTCTTAATCACTTCTGGAAGGCAGCTGAAAGGTGCGTACACCCAAACTCGGCTTGCGCAGCAATCAACTTAATCTGTTTCTTTGAAAGATTAATTAAAACTGAGATTACCGATGGCGGCAGATGAGCTGGGTCAGCCAATGGGGCACGGTTAAGAGGAGAGAGAAATTGTCTTAAGATCACACAAACACAGCTGCAGGCCAAACGCGGAGATGTGATGGAAAACCTGCTTCTTCCCGGGCCCTGTAATTCCATTCCTGGGGATGACGCTAGAGTTAAAAGCCCGAATCCCAGGAACAGCAGGCAGCGGGACTCCAATGTGCCAAGCAAGCAGCCCGGCCTGTGGGGAGCCTAAGGAGGCCTTGAACTTCTGAGTCAAGTCAGCAACAGCGGCAGAAGACCAGGGCCAGCCCAGAGGGACCAGCCAAGGGAGCAAGAAGCATGAACACAACTGCTGCTCAGAACTCGAGCAAGTTTTCAAGTGCTCATTTGACACAATGTCAAGGATCTGCTCAAGTCAGGCCCTGATGAGAAGCAGAGGTGATTAGAAACCACCAAAACCATGAGAAGTCACCACCCACATAGCCCTTCCCCCACAGGGAGCCTCTCAGAAAATGTGTTTTCTCTAATGGAGAGCTGCTCTTATTTTTCCCCCACTGGCAGCAGAGAAGGAGACAAAGCAGGAGATGCTTAAGAAATCCTGGTTTGGGGACCCAGGATTTGAAAACCCTGTCATTGGATGTGAGCTTTGACACTGAAAACTCCTCGGTTCTGGAGGAGGCCTTCTCTGTCTTTTCCTCTGCAGGGCTCTCTGTGCTATCCAGCCCCATCCTCGTCACCACGGCAACACCTGCACTCACTGCCACCATGACTGAGCAGATGACACTTTGTGGTACCCTCAAGGGCCACCATGACTGGGTGACTCAGATGGCCACCACTCCCCAGTTCCTGGACAAGATACTGTCCACCTCTTGAGAAAAGACCATCATCAAGTGGGCAGGGATATGTCCAACGATGGCACCCCACAGCATGCTCTTCAGGGTCACTCCTGCTCTGTCAGTGATGTGGTCATCTCCTCAGGTGGCCAATTTGCCCTCTCAGGCTCCTGGGATGGAGTGCTCTGTCTTTGGGATCTCACAATGGGTACCACCACACGCAGATCCACAGGACATACCAAGGATGTGCTGAGCGTGGCTTTCTCCTCCCACAACCACCACATTGTCTCTGGCTCCTGAGATAAAACCATCAAGCTGTGGAAGACCCTGAGTGTATGCAACTACACTGTCCAGGATGAGAGCCATTGTGTCTTCTTGTCACCCGATAGCAGCAATCCCATCACTGTCTCCTATGGCTGGGACAAGTTGGTCAAGGTATGGAATCTGGCAAACTACAAGCTGAAGACCAAGCCACACGGGCTACCTGAACACGGTGACTGTCTCTCCAGATGGATCCCTCTGTGCTTCTGGAGGGGACGATGGCCAGGCCATGCTGTGGACCTCAACAAAGGCAGGCACCTTTGTATACTAGATGGTGGGGTCATCATCAGTGCCCTAACTGATACTGGCTCTGTGCTGCCACGCGCCCCAGCCTCCAGATCTGGGACTTGGAAGGCAAGATCACTGTAGATGAACTGAAGCAGGAAGTTATCAGTACCAGCAGCAAGGCACAGCCACCCCAGTGTACCTCTCTGGCCTGGTCTGCTGATGGCCCGACGCTGTTTGCTGGCTACATGCACAACCTGGTGCTAGCTGATAGTAGGTGACCATCAGCACCCGCTAGAATATACGGCAGAGTTTTAGAAAGAAAATATTGGTTTGCCGAAGGAAGGAAGGAAGGAAGGAAGGAAGGAAGGAAGGAAGGAAGGAAGGAAGGAAAAGGAAAATCCTCCACAGCCCTCACCAGAAAAATAATAACTTGGGCAATAGTTCCCAAAGTTCTTAAACCCACAGGAGGAACAGAGGAAGACGATGAAGACAGAGTCAGAATGAGGGGACAGCAGCAGTGGAGGAGGAGCGCCTGTAGAGGCAGAGCCCCTGGGGCTGTGGTGCTGGCCTCCTGCATCCTCTGGGGCTGTAGATCAAAGTCCACTGGGGCCTCCATCTAAGGAGCCTGGAAGGCGGGCTCTTTAGTGAGCCCTCCCCAAGTGCAACAGAACATTCCTGACTGCACCTGACACGGAGCCCTGGACTCCAGCCCAGTCCTGACGGCCCCTGCCAGCCACTGGCCCTCCCAGAATCTTTCTCCCCACGTGTGCGCTGAGGAGGCGGGGCCAGAATTTCATGAGCAGATAGTCTCTTCCGTCATCCTCTCTCGAACAAGTTCTCCTTCTCCTGGGTCAGCAATTCCCATCCAATTTTGTGTGAAAGCCCTCATGACAAATCTCATTCTAGATGCTTCTAATGTGTGGATTACATATCCAATGGAAACGTAACCATTTTAGGAAGGGAAGAGAGTCAGGATTCAGGGAGAGACACTAAAATCTGAATTGTCAAATGTACCAGTAACACCAAAGTAGTGGTTAAGAGAACAGATCCTAGAGCCAGCCTTGATGGTCTTATGTGTAAAATGGGAATAATCATCATAGCCTGCCTCATGGGGTAGTCATGAAGAGTAAACATGTGAGCTATAAAGCAGTTAGAACACAAATGTGGCACAAAGCACTGTGTTTAAATAAAACTCTATAACCATTGTATGTACCATCAACAAGTAACCCCCAGTTACACCCAAGTCAGACTGGAGGGGCACTGTGCTATAGCCAATGGGAAGCTTGCCCGAGGCAATGCCAACACAAGCCTCGCTTCTCCCACCTCCCAGGTGAGACCGCCACTAGGCGCCATAGAGGCTCCCCCACCCCACCCCCTGCTCTGCTCCCACCACCACACTAGCTCAGCCCTCCCATGGGGACCACCACACCAACCTCCCAGCGCTCATCCCAAGAGCTCTTCTCCCCAATCCCCCCACCCAAGACACTGAGGTTGGCTTCTAATATTCTAACTTTAGATTACACTCCAGTAGCTTATATCATCAGCTAAAATTAAAAACAATTTTTCCTGGCCTTCAAAACTCATTATGATCTGGGGCACCTGGGTGGTTCAGTTGGTTAAGCCACTGACTCTTGATTTCGGCTCAGGTCATGATCTCACAGTTAATGGGAATGAGCCCCTCATCAGCTCCATACTGACAGTGCAGAGCCTGCTTGGGATTCTCTCTCTCTCTGCTCCTCCCCTACCATGTGCTTGTTCTCTCTCTCAAAATAAAATAAATAAACCTTAAAAAAAAAAAAAACTAATCATGATCTGACCCTCTACCTACCTTTAAGGGTTTTTTTTTTTAATTTTTTAATGTTTATTTATTCTTGAGAGAGGGAGAGCGAGTGAGCAGGGAAGGGGCAGAAAGAGAGAAAGACAGAGGATCCAAAGTGGGCTCTATGCTGACAGCAGAGAGCCCCATGCAGGGCTCGAACCCACAGTGAGGTCATGACCTGAGGTAAAGTCAGATGCCCAACCAACTGAGCCACCCAGGCATCCCTCCTTTACCCACCTCTGTAACCTTATTTCCTATTGGCTCCTTCCTGTATCCTTCATGACCAGCAAACTGAACCCCACCCTTGACATCCACCCTGCCATCTCCCTCCGCGATGCCTTCGGCCTGGCGTGTTCATCTGGCCTGTGGTTACCACTTCCCAAGTTGGACATCCCCCCATGCTTCAAGGTTGAGCTCATGTTCTAACATTTCCACCATGTCTCCCCAACCAGGCAGAATTACTATCTCTACTTCTGAACTCAAAGAACATTCATCTCTGCCCAGGGAAGGCAGAGGACTGTCTGGTCAGGAAAGGGAGTCTCAGCTCTGCCATGCACTGGCTGAATGTCTCTGGGTCAGAAAATTAAGATCTCTGAACCTATCTCACTGTGGTTATACAGATAAATGGGGATAATATATGCAAAAGGCTTGGATCAAGTTCTCTTTATCTGCCCTCTCTCATGGAATTTATTACTTCTCTAAATTTTATTAGAGTTATTAGGCTGTTAAGTTTTCTTCTTCATGACACTGTAAATTCCTTGAGTGCATATTTTTGTGTTTCTCAAAGAACCTAGCACAAGGTCTTACACTTAGTAAGAGCTAAATTAACAATTGATCAAATGAAGAAAGAGAAGGACAGGATATTTTATACTTACTGTTTATATTATTTTTAATCATTCCTCATTTTCACTTATATTGTTAATGACAGTAACTATCCCATAAATTTCATACAGGTATTCTGATGGTTCTGAGGGGAAAACTGTATTCTGAGTCCTCAATGATTCAATTCCACTCACTCAAGTTTATCTATTTTCTCCTGGTCCCTTCATGTACCTTACTACCAGGAAACACTGTACTCAACACTATGTGACCTATAGAAAGACAAGTCCTCTTCCCAAATTTCCCCACTGGCATTGTAAGGACGTTTTAACAGGCCTTATAAATTTAACCAACTGGGTTGTTTTGTTTTTCTTCAAAAAAAAAAATTGAAAATCAACATCCTGAAAAGGAATATTTTATTCATGCCAGTTTAAGTAGTGACAGGAAAATATTCAGTACTCAAAATGGAATGAAAAGAAAAAAAAAAAAAAACGGTCAGCATGAATTTCCAAAAGCATCTGGAAAATTGGCAAAAGATTTAAGAATGTAAAAAGCAACCGGCGATCCCAGCTGGGGTGAAGTTGCCTTCATATTATATGGAATACCAACCATAAGACAGCTTTGGGAATTTCCAAAGACAGTACTCTGGAAAGCTCCTTTACACAGTGATTCCCACGTAATCCAAAGAAAGCACACTGCAACTTGTCCCCGGCACCCCAACAGGATTTAAAGTATTCAACTTTGTATGGAGAACAACATGAATCCAGGTAGAAATCTGAAACCCTTATATTCCTACATATACCACGACCAGAGAAAAAGGTCTCCTCTCTCTTAGCAGAAGAGAGTGGGAGCTCGACACATCAGCTCTAGAGCTGGCCAAAACTGAACTTGAACCCCAAATACCCCCATTCAGTGGCACACTTTGAGTACATTAGTGACCCCAAACTGAATGCCATCAATGTGACTCACAAAGTCAAGATAAAGTACAGACAGCATTCCGTATTTCATGCACAATGGACCTGACATAGTGGGTCAGAAGGATCGGAATGGAGAAGGATCTGAATGTGGTGGGCCAGAAGGATACCCTTGTGGGGATAAATGGACCTGTATCTTTGACCAAGATCAGCAACTCATTAAGTGTGTGGCCTTGGGCAAGTCCCTCCAACCCTCTGGGCTTCTGGGTCCTAATGTGTCATTTTCACATCAGACTCGATGCTCCAGCTCTCGGCTCCCGTAACACCAGCATAAAAGAACTGAGAGAAGGAAAGTTTCAGAAACGCCCCCAGAGGCCATTCTGTGACCTGGCTTTGCTCTCTTATATGGATTTTGCTCTTGCCTCTTGGGTCCCAATGTGTCCCTAACTAGTTATATGGGGCTGAGCAACATGCTTAACCCTTCTCTGCTAGGTTTTTTTGTTTGGTTGGTTGGTTTTTTTGTCTCTGTAAAACATGAGGATAATCTGTATATATCCAAATCCTTCTAGTTCTAGCATTCCACCTATCAGTGGAATTTCTTCCACTAGGGAGTAAATAAATCAGAGACTGAACCACTTTATAGTGTGTCAGCCCCTTGGTGCAAATCGCCAGCAAAAGGACGACAAAAATTCTGCATCAGCTTTGAAAATGAACAGACCACACAGAACAAGTGCTTTACAAAAGGTTAAGTATAGGATAAACATTACAAATTCATTCCTTCAGAGCAGCCAGAGCAGTGGATTGGTCACACTCATGACTCAAAAGGAAATTCCATCCAGGACCACCAGCCACCTCCCAAAGTTAGTCACCCTGCACAGCAGGGGCCAGGAAGGGGGGTGGGGGGAGGGCATCCCATGGCCAGCACAAAAATGACCTATAGGGAAAGTGACCTTTTCACTGGGGCTCTGGGAGATCTACTAAAGGTACTTACACTGAATTCACCCCCACTCCCTTGGTTGAAATCCATATGGAAGTCACCAAAAAAAAACCAAAAAACAAAAAACAAATCAGAAGACCATAGGTGACAGTTCAAAGCCACAGATTTTGTGACCACTTTGTTCTCAGCCTCTTCCCCAAGAAGGAAGGGGCTTCAGACCGATAACAGTTGACAAGGACACCAGGGTCAAGAGAGACCGTTTCTTTATAAATAAAATTTTCAAACTCACGGACATTAACACTCACCCGAAATAACTGGACAAGAGCCAGCCAGGAAAGGGCACGTTACTAAAACTGGCCCTCCGGCCTCCAAGAGGCTCAGCAGAATTATTCTTGCTGTGAGGAGAGGAGGAAGGAAGGGCTGGTTATATTGTGCCAACGTGCCGAGAGGCACATAACTAGGTCACGTTCCCACTCGGGCCTGCCTGCTGCAGGCGGGCATCTCGGTGGTGGCCGGTCCCACACCCCCTCCCATGCCCAGCATTTCTCAAGAGGCCTGAGGGAGGCACCTCTGGCCACACCCCCCACGGGGAGCAAGGCCGGGATGTCTCCGTAGCGCGTGACATCCGAAGGAGCCTGTCCCAAGAGCAGTGGTCTAGCACACATCCTGGGCTTGCAACGGCATGAAATACACACCCACAACGCACTGCAACAGCCTCCCGTCCACCCAAACCCTTCAACTCACTCGAGACCACACACAGTCCTTATCTCAGGAGCTGGTGCAGGGAGTCACCCAGAACCTGGACAACAAGCCCCTTGTCTAACCCGACGTGCCTGCGTCTTCCAGGTCCTGTGGAGTGAAACCCTCTCCAGGGCGGTACAGGTGCATCTCCGGCAGCTCCCTGGGATGTAAATCATGTAGCTTTAAGGAAAATATCCTTCACATCTGGAATCGCAAGCCTTACCTTTCTCCAAGGCTCAGAAAGCATTTTCCTCCAAACACAGAGCTTGTAGAACAACATGATGTGATTCGGGGAGCTTAGTATCACACTTACACTCATGCCATATCTCGCTACTTCCTCGGGCGGTGATGCTTTTCTTTTCAGAGCAGACAAACCTCCACGTTGGCACAGTTTATCTGAAAAACTGTTGGAGCCTCTAGCCCCAGGCGATCACAGAGCTGTTTATGAATACCTCGGGGGGCTCACAACTGTGCATTTTTCACAATTTGTTAATTTAAGAGGCACATTAGAGGAGAGGTGCTCTTAGCCAATAGGAAGCTCTCCTTTTACCTGTCTCTTAACAGCACACAACAGAGACACCAATACTGAGAGCGCCAAAGCATGTCCTGGGGACAGCAGGCACACCAGCACATTCCAGGGCTTGCTTCTTCCCTGCTTTTAACCAGTTTTACTTGACGCCATTTACTTGCACTCATAGGATTTAGAAGCTAGAGTCTGAGGGGAAAAGCTGAAGGCAAGAAAACCGTGAGTTCGAGGCTAACTCAGGTAAAATTCTACAGATACAAAGGCTTAGAAGTCTCTTCCTCCCAAAGCAGAGGGAAAAACCACCCAGTGCCCCAAAACAGTCTCCCAAAATATCCCTGAAGGAGCCACTGGATACAGACATCACCGGAGAGTGGACATCTCCTGAGAATCACCGCTCTAGGTATCGCCTGAAGCCACGCACAGAACACTAGCTGCACAAGAGATGCTAAGTGGCAGGTGCCTGTATCAGGAGAGAAACATCTGAGGTTTCTTCCCTGCCCCAAGAGGCTCCATTTCCTCGCTGTTTACTCATGAGAGCAACTTGCTACAGGAGGCAGGGGTGGGGGGAGGGCGAGGCAAGGGAAACAGAAGTATTATGGCCCAATTTTTAGAAGTGAATAAAATCTTTCAGAACATTCTAAAGCATGCAGCTACTATTAATTGAGCAATTACTATGACATGGTAAGATACATATAACTTTTAGTAACAGCTTACAATGTCTTAACATACATATTTTTAAGCTCTCAGTGAAAGTTCGCTATTTTATATTACGTATACATGTGTGTGTGTCAAAGCAAAGAAGAACGTCATCATTCTGAGAATAGTCACAATTGTGAAATAAAGTAGGTGAAGGTCAGGTTATCTTCTTAGTTCCTTATTATTTTATTAAAGTATTAAACCAGTCCATTGTAAACTGTACATAAAACTTCTTTTTCTGATCACTAATCAGAAATGACCAGCATTACAAAAGTCTAGGAAATACAGGAAGGCAAAAAGGAGAAAATTAAAGTTACCGGTCATTTCAACGCCCAAGAGGTGACGACTCTCACTATAATTGATGTACATACTTCCAGCCCTCTGCCTATGCATATAATTACAAATGTTCCTCCACCAAGTTGGGATGTCATTTGATAACTTATTTTTCACAATAAATGGTTTATCATTTATCCATGCCCTAAGATAATATCCTGCATCATGAGTCAAAGACTACGGAGTGTCACATTCTACTGATGTGCTATATTTTATAAATATTATTAACTGAGTTGTTTCCAACTGCCAATTACTATAGTAAATACTAGTAGATGGATAGAGAGATAAACAGATTTCATTTTCTTCATAAAAGCTTCATGGAGATATAATTCACAATTCACTGGTTTAAAGTGTACAACTCGGGGTGCCTGGATGGCTCAGTCGGTTAAGCATCTAACTCTTGATTTTGGCTCAGGTCATGATCTCACAGTTCATGAGATCGAGCCCTGCATGGAGCCTGCTTAGAATTTTCTCTTTCTTTTTTTCTTTCTCTTTCTCTTTCTCTTTCTCTCTCTCTCTCTCTCTCTCCCCCCCCCCCAATAAACTATAAAAAATAATAAAGTACATTTGGTGGTTTTAGTATATTCATAGAACTGTGCAACAATCGCCATAATCAATTTTAGGACATTTTCATCATCCCCACCCCCCAAAACAACCCAGCACCCTTTTAGCAGCCACTTTCCACTTCCCCTCAAGCCCTTCCCCCCCTTGCCCGAGGCAACCACTAATCTGCTTTCTGTCTCCACAGATGTGTCTGTTGTGGAAATCTGACAGGAAGGCAATAACACACTACCTGGCTTTTGGTAATTTATCCTAATGTTTTCAAGGTTCAACCATACTGTGGCACGTATCAGTACTCCATTCCTTCTTATGGCTACATATTACACCACTGTTTGGATAGCCTACGTTCTGTTTATACACTCATCAGTTGATGAACGTTTCGGTCTTTTCCTCTTTTTGGCTAACATGAATAAGGCTGCCCTGAATAGCCACGTGCAAGGTGTGGACACACACTGGCAGTTCTCCTGGGTATACACCTAGGAGGACAATTGCCCGCTCATATGGTAACTGCATTTCAACCTTTTAAGGAACTGCCAGCCTATTTCCCAAAGCAGCTGCACCATTTTTCATTGCCAACCAGTAGTGTGTGAGGGCTCCAATTCTCCACACTTTCACCAGCACTGATGACCCATCTTTGCATTACAGCCGTCCCAGCAGGCACGAAGTGACAGCTCACTGTGGCTCTGATACGCATTTCCACGTTGGCCAACAAATGAGCATCTTTTCGAGTGCCTATCTGGCACGTGTTTATCTTCTTTGGAGAAATGTGTATTTGGAGTCCTTGTCTATGTTCAGTTGGATTATATTTTAATTGCTGAGTGGTGTTTTAAAACATATTTGAGATTAGTTCCTGATCAGCTCTACAAAAAAAAAAAAAAAAAAAATTTCCTCTTCTATGGATGGTCTTTTCATTGTCTTGATGGTATCCTTTGAAGCACGAAACTTATTGGTTTTGATGAAGTATTAATTTACCCATTTTTGTTGTTGTTGCTTCTGCTTTTGGTGTCCTATCTAGGAAACACTTCTTACTCCACATAATGAAGATTTACACCTATCTTTTAAGTGTTTTATAGTTTTAGTTCTGGTATAGAGGTCATGGATCCACCTTCAGTTAATTTTTGTATGTGACACATATGAGCTAACAGCCCAAATTCATTATGTTGGATATCCAGTTGTCCCAGCATCATTTATTAAAAAGACGATTCTTTCCCCCATTACACTGTCTTAGTATCCGTGTCAAAAGTCAGTAGACCATAAATGTAAGGGTTTCTTTCTAGACTCTCAATTCTAGTTCACTGATCTATATATGTCTGCTTTTATGCCAGCACCACACTGTCTGGATTACTGTAGACTTGTAATAAGTTTTGAAGTCAAGAAGTGTGATTTCTCTCGGGCACCTGGGTGACTCAGTCAGGTGAGCGTCCGTCTTTGGCTCAGGTCACGATCTCACAGTTCGAGCCCCGCATCGGGCTCTGTGCTGATAGCTCAGAGCCTGGAGCCTGGAGCCTGCTTCGGATTCTGTCTCCCTCTCTCTCTGCCCCTCCCCCACTCATGCTCTGTCTCTCTCTCCCCAAAGAATGAATAAACATTAAAAAATATATAAAAAAAATAAAAAGAAGTGTGATTTCTCCAGCTCTGTTCCTTTTTTAGGACTGTTTTGGGGTCCTCTGCATTTCCATATGAACTTTAAGACCAGCTTGTCAATGTTTGCAAAAAGGGCAGCTGGGATTTTGACAGCTACTATGTTGACTCTGTAGATATACTTAGGGGCTTTGCTATCTTGACCCTATTAAGTCTCCCAATCCATTAATACAGGATGCCTTTTTTTTTTTAACACTTTTTTTTAAGGTTTATTTATTTTGGGAGAGAGGGATGGGGAGGGAAGGGCAGAGAGAGGGGAAGAGAGAATCCCAACAGCTCCAAGCCCAATGTGGGGCTTGAACTCACCAATCGTGAGATCATGACCTGAGCCAAAACCAAGAGTCAGACGCTTAACCCACCTGAGCCACCCAGGCCAGGCGCCCCAAGATGTCTTTCCATCTATCTAGGACTTCATTAATTTCTTCCAGTGATATTTTGTAATTTACACTGAAGAAGTCTCGTACTTCTCTGGTAAATTTATTCCACCTTTATTATTTTTGATGCTATTGTAAGCGGAATTGTTTTGTTAATTTTGTTATCGGATGGTTCATTGCCAGAATATATGAATACATATCCAATTGATTTTGCATAACATTTATTTAATTCTGTATCCTATAGCTTTGACGAACTCATATTAGGACCAATAGATTTTTACTAGAGATTTTAGTGGAGTTTAGGATTTTCTCTCTATAAGATCAGGTCATCTGCAAATAGAGACATATTACTTCTTATTGCTTTACAATCTGGAGGCTTTTTTTTTTTTTTTCTGTGCCCAACTGTCCAGGCCAGCACCTCCAGTACAATGTTCAACAGAAGTAGTGAGAGCAGACATCTTGCCCTGGTCCTGATCTGAGGAGAAAGCATGCATTCTTTCAACATTCAGTAGGATGTTAGCTCTGGAAGTAGAATTGCTAACTGTAATTTTTGTGGGAAGGTAAAAAAGGCTACTTTAGCATTCTGACCATTCATAAAAGTCCTAAGTATGCCTGTTTCCCAATGCACGGTTTCCTCAATATTTACTTCCCTAAGTGAATTTCCACACTCTTTGCACTTATACTAAGTCGTAAAGGGACAGGGATGTGTTAAAGAACACCTCAGGTGACCGCAGTTCAAGAAGACTTGAAAGGGACAGGTTTAATGAAACCCAAAGCCTGTGTTTGGTGAAATAAACACCTGCTAATGTAAAGCCCAAGCAGGGGACGTTACGTTAAAGGCAATTTGACATTTCCCTGGGTTGTCAGTCAATTCACTGCAGAAAGGAAGACTTCATTCTGAGCCCGTCCTGAAATTCTGTGTCAGTTTACCTGTTAGAATGTTCCCTGAATTCTCATTGCCCTACCCACCAAAATTAGTTCTGTCACAAACACTCTTCACAGCGCCTAAAAAAAAACACATTTGGGAAAATCTATTCTAATTGTATTTAAATCTGTAAATCCTAGAACAAAAGGGATTTGACAGTTACTTAATTTGATTATTTAGTCACACCAAATACTTCAGATCAAAAACTACACCCTGAAACCTGGATTATCCGGTTTGACCCCTAAACAAATTATATTAGAGCAACATCTTGGATAGCTGGGATACATATTCAGAAGTATAGGGGGGGAAATCTGGACTTGAAAAGACATGGCTTCAAATTCCAGATCTTTCTATTCCTAGCTGTGCATCTTTGGGCAAGTTACTTATCCTCTCTGTGCCAACTGCTAAAAATTTTTATTTTTTTATTGTTTTTTTAGTATTTATTTTTGAGAGAGAGAGAGAGAGAGACAAAGAGACAGAGCACAAGCAGGTGAGGGGCAGAGAGAGAAGGAGACACATAATTTGAAGCAGGCTCCAGGCTCCGAGCTGTCAGCACAGAGCCTGATGCGGGGCCTGAACCCACAAACCATGAGATCATGACCTGAGCCAAAATGGGATGCTAAACCGACTGAGCCACCCAGGTGCCCAACTGCTAAAAATTTTTAGAGGATGAAAACTTCTATGCTCCAAGGATGTTGTGAAGATTATACGACACACTATTTCATAAAGTGCCTAGAACACAGTAGGTGCTGTTACCACTAAGAACAGAAATATTTCTTAACTCAAGTGTTCAGGAAATGGGGATGTCCGATCCATTATAATTTCTGGTTTTCAAACTTTGGTGGCTGAAAATCCTTCGAAACACTATTTGTATTTTTTGCATCTATATGATGATAAGACAGTTCCATCTTCCATTTCATTTCTGGGTATTTCATAGGCGAGATCCCATGTAAGGTACCGAAAGGCATGTCAGGCTCATCCACAAGTAGTTTATAATCTGGAATAAGTAAGTGTGCCACGCACCATAAGGATTCATGTGCGTTACGATGACACAGTATCGCAGGGACAGACGGTGCAGGAGTTTGGGCTGACCACACAAAGAGGGACTCAGCGCACATTCTAAAACATGCTTTTCGCTAATAAATTCCAAGTAAGAGCTAAGGCAACTGCTGTTTGCCTGTTTTCCTTTAAAGGGTAGCGGAAGAAAAAAAGCCAATGTACGGCAAGCTTTACCTCGTATCCCCAAGTCCCCGGAAAGGCCATGTCTGCGCTCGGAAAAACTCATCAGCAATGGCACGGCCAAACTCCTCGCTCCTCCCATTTCAGCATGCTCCTGACACAGGCTAATTGGCACATCTGAAATCGTCCGATTCACATGATGATGAAAACTGCCCAACGCCGTGAAGGTGAACTCGGGCCGGTTCTGCGTGTGCGCCACACCACAGCCTTCCGATCGGACCGTGATTCTAATCAACCCTGAGAGGTCGGCTCCGTCCTCTATGAAAGCTGGACAATGAGCCTCAAGACAATAGATTTTCCTCACTGTGAAAACTGGATCCACCTGACACAAGTTCCCGTCTAGGAAAGGTTAGCGAGTTGGCAAGCAGGGGAAACCCAAGGGAGCGGAGGTCTAGCTGCTACATAGCAGAGGAGAGCAGCTCCTCCCAGATACCAGCGGGTGCTCCCCCCATAGCTGAGGCTGTACGCCTCCCATGCCCAGGTGCTGGGCTTGGCTGAGCCACTGGCTTTCCAGAAGGCAACACAAAACTTAATTAAGCAGTATCAAGTATCTATTATATGCATAAAACATGCACACGCTCACAGGGCTGTCTGGAAAGCTCATCGAGCGATGACAGAAATCAATCCAACAAAAATTTAGCAGACGGGCTTCTACACTTGGTCTCCCGAAACGAAAGCAGCCCCCTGAGGCAGGCGAGCCAGGCTGCTGGCACCGAGGGACGAAGGCCACGTGGTAATAAGGCCCGCTCCCCTGTGTCCTGTAGCTCTGGACAGTAATGGCTCACGGTGACTGAGCGCTTACTCTGAGGGAGGGCTGTGCTAAGAACTTTACCTCTTGTCAGTTCACTCAGTTCTCACAACAGCTGAGACGGTCTCCAGACTACCACACTCCTAGGCCTCCCTGAGAGCCTGATAAGCAATCAAAAGTAGGACAAGAAGGAAGGTCTCAGTTATGTTTATTCATTTGGAAAGAGAGCCTACCTGCATTTCTGTCCCTGAAGACGTTGAGCCTTTGTGGGGTTTTTTAAATTTTCTTAAATGTTTATCTTTCAGAGAGACAGAGCACGAGCAGGGGAGGGGTGGGGGAAGGACACGAATCTGAAATAGGCTCCAGGCTCTGAGCTGCCAGCACAGAGCCCCACACGGGGCTCCAACTCATGAGCTGTGACATCATGACCTGAGCCGAAGCTTAACCAACTAAGCCACCCAAGTGCCCCAAGGTTGAGCATCTGTGATCCCAGAGCCATCATGGAAAGAGGCCTCTGCACACAAAAGCTCTGTTTACACTGAATCCGCCACCTTTTGCTGTGTGGCCCTGGGGAAGGCCCCCAACCATCCAGGGCCTCTGTTTTCTCAACCCGATCAAAGAACAAGATGTTCTTCACAAGGCCCTCTCCAGAGTCAACATTCTGAACCTTGAAAATCCAAAACGTCCCTACATCTGCTCAAAGGCCACGTGAAGACTGTGTGATACAGACTCGGGCTGAGCCTGGTTACCAGAGGAACCTGACAAATGACATGTTTCATCAAAAACAAAACCAAAAAAAAAAAAAAAAACCACACACACCACAACCACAGCATGTTTTTCACTTCTTCCTACTACCCATTTCAGAAATGCTACCCAGGATTTCTTCTAGAAAGATGCAGGATTGGGGCACCTGGGTGACTCAGTCAGTCAGTCAGCACCCAACTGCGGCTCAGGTCATGATCTCACAGTTCGTGGGTTCAAGCCCCGCGTCAGGCTCTGTGCTGGCAGCTCAGAGCCCGGAGCCTGCTTCGGATGCTGTGTCTCTCTGTCCCTCCACTGCTCACGTGCTCTGTCTCTCTCTCTCAAAATAAATACATAAACATTAAAAACTTAAAGAAAGAGAGATGCAGGATTTTCTCACATTTGTCCAAGTCTGGCTCCAAGCACACCAGGGAGAGGGCGGCATTAATTCTGTGGCTTCATGAGGTGCTGGGCCCATTGTTGGTGCTCCGTGTATGTACAAAAGTGACCTCCTTTGCACAACTGTTTTGAAGGTACAGCTAGTTCTTTTCACTTCCCCCTCCTTTTTATTACCCTAAAGTCTAAAGAAAAGATGAAGGCCTTCAATTAAATCAAAATGGAAGAAATACATAAAATGCACCTGTGACTTCACAAGGCGCCTACCTTTAATTGTTTTCACCTGAACCTCAAACCGCTCATTTTAAACCAAAAGAAATGGGCAAATGACCAGCTGGTTGATTATATCATTACCAAATACATGAGCCTTACCTTAGCTAAGAAATGCTCTTTAAAAATGCGCTGATTTCGATGCACCATGATAAAAATCAATCCATTTTATGAAAGCAATAATCGCATGAAAAGCCAAAGTGCCATTATGTTATCTGCTTCATAAAAGGAAGGATTCTTCAGGCTTTCTGTTGTCAAACTGAATAATTATGACATAAAATGGGCCACAAGTGTGACTGAAGCTTCGCAGCATTACAAACGCCGATCTCACACTTGAAACCAGGTATCGGCTTAATTGGCAGCTGGAACAGCATTACAATACGTGCTCTGCTGGTTTCGGGGGTGAGGAGAAAAGGGTTTCACCTGATCTGAAATGAGACCGGCCTCCTCACCACCCTGCTCCCAACCCACCCCCACTTACAGTTGCCCAGGCCAAACACTCACTTGTTCCCATTTGGACCCCTCTCCCAGCATTCTTTGCAATGCCAGCCCACAGACACTGCGGGTGCATGGCCCGTGAACTGTAACATCAGAGAAGAAACCACATGAGCCCATGCCTCCGTTTTTCTCTAGCTCTGCGGGGCCGTGTAGCAAATATCATGAAAGAGTACCTTCTAAGACCTCCTTGAGGAAAGGAGCAGTTGTGACCTTTTCATTTTTGTATCCATATGGCCTATAATATCCTAGGGTGTATGTGTGTGTGTGTGTGTGTGTACATGTGCATGTTGCACACTTAACTACATTCTTCTTTTCAGCTTGACACTCCAAATATTATTTCTGGCTACACTTTGATTCATCAATTAACAGGAAACCTAGCAATCCCTGCCCTTCATAGGCAAGGACAACATCTCAAAACACCCCTTTTTTTTTCTTTTTGCCTTTTTTCAAAGTTCTCCTAAAGGATTTATGCTGACCCATTCACTTTAGGACACATTTTTGAAAGCTATCAAACTGGGAGTGAAAGGTGTCATACTTGGCCATGAATCTGAGTGGCAAAAAAGGGCCCAAAATGAAGTGATTTCAGCTAACATTTATTGGGCACTTACTATACCCTAGGAATTATGCAAAAAAACAAAAAACAAAACAAAAACAACTTACATACCTCAGCTCACCAAAACCTCTTAGCAATCTCAGACAATGTGTGCCATTGTTATCTCCATTCTCTGAATTACAGAGACTCCACATTCCACACACATAAGGCTGGTGGGTAGGAGAGCCAGGAATCAGGCCTAGGGAGGGCTGATCCCCATCCACAGACCATGACCTACTTATAAGATCCATTATGTTGTGATGTCAGCACTGGCGGCCAGGAAGCTGGCCACATGAAGATTGAGCGCTTTGCAGACGTTGTGCCTAAGACAGCCAAGAATTTTAGGCAGCTCTGCGCTGGAAACTTCGGGAGAGTCCCTTGGCTCAAGTATGCGGTAAATTGGAGAGGCCTATGATTACCTATCCTCATTCCAAATCTCTTTCTTTTGGGTTATAGAAAAGATGGGGCTCTGATGGGATACCAAGGGGAGCACCTTCCCCAGGATCATAAAGGATTTCATGATTCAGGGTGGGGATTTTGTTAATGGAGATGGTACTGGAGTCACCAGTTGTTTGTTTGGAGACAGCACACGTGTGTGCATGCACACACACAAGTGAGGGCAGGGCAGAGGGAGAGGTAAGGAGAGGATCTTAAGCAGGCTCCACACCCAGCGCAGAGGCTCACGACCGTGAGATCATGATCTGAGCCACAATCAAGGGTCCAATGTTTAACCGACGGAGCACCCTGGAGTGGCCAGTATTCACCGGGGGCCATTTGCAGGTGAAATTTTCAACTTAGACACAGCTCCAGGCCTGCCTTCACAGCAGACAGCGGTCCCAGTACAAATGGCTGCCAGGTCTTCATCACCTGCTCTAATTGTGATTGGCTGGATGGGAAGCAGGTGGTGTTTGGAAACATCATTGGCAGGCTAGTGGTGCGAAAGATTGAGAATGTTCCCACAGGCCCTAACAGTAAGCCCAAGCTGCCCGTGGTGACCTCACAGTGCAGGGAAATGAGGTGCAGAACGAAACTGCTCAGGCCTTCCCTTGCTCTCGGTGACGCTCTTGAGTAAGATAATCTGCACTGTCCCCCTGTTTGCTTCCCTGTCTGCTGCCGCCCCATTTGAGCAAGAGACCTTGGAAGTGTCACAGATTCAGAACCCAAGATTTTCTGTTTAAGTTTTCAACTGTAAATAAAGCTGTTAAAAAAAAAATCCATTATAATGCTGAGAAAGCCTGCAGGCCACAGCATTTTAGGAACACCTCAAATTTCTGCAAAGTAGTGCCTCAGAGATTTTTTTGTAAGTTTATTCATTTATTTTGAGAGAGAGAGAGAGAGAGAAAGAACATGAGCAGGGGAGGGGCAAAGAAGAGGGAGTGAGAGAACCCCAAGCAGGTTTCACACTGTCTGCACAGAGTTCGATCCTTCGAACTGTGAGATCATGACCTGAGTCAAAATCAAGAGCCAGATGCTTAACCTGACTGAGCCACCCAGGCGCCCTGAGATTTGTTTATATACCCAAAAATATACGCCCGTACCTGAGTAGTGTTTACCACTCAGGATATCACAATACAGCATTTCCCCAAGTATCCGATACTTTTAGTATTCAGTAAATTTTTTTAACCAGTAACCCTAAGAAAAGTTGAATCAATCAGTAAAACCCCTTTGACATCAGGCTGAAAGGGTGGAGGGGAAAATTTTATAATTAAAAGGGGTCAGACTAGCTATGTAACTCGCAGAACCCAGTGCAAAATGAAAATGAGGAGGAAGGGGGAGGGGAGTCCTTGTTCAAAGAATATTGAGAATTTCAAGAGAGAGGGGGAAGCCCACGTAACTGTGTGACTGAAGCTCGCACACCCGGAAGCTGGCCCCAGAAGGCATCGGTGTGCAGGACCACAGAGGTCACTCTGGAGTCCAAAGGAATGAGGCCTCTTCGGCTGCGAAATGGCCTGTGAGCTCAACTGCATGTGTCAGATGCCTTCTCCAGAAGGAAACGCATGCAAACTCAGAACCTCAGACTGGAATGTTAAACAGCTTGGCTCCTGCTATCTCTGGATGTGAACTCAATACAAGATAAAGCCTCGCTGCTTCTTTAGGCTGAGATGTTGCCTGTAACAGCGGGAAAAGGTCATCCTGCATATAAATCATTAGAGAAACAGATTTCAAAACATATCCTGAAGAGAAACAATGAGTAACATCGCATAGCACACTGGCACGTCTTCCTTAATACAGCAGGTGTTCAAAACTTTTAATATTTCCATTAAATATTGGCTCCCTCCCGATATTTTCCAACTAGTGAAAATATAAAGAAATCATCTGAGTTACGTCATATATGATGAGGCCTTGAGTGCACAGTGAGAAATGACTTTAAAATTACCAAGCCCTGAGAAAAAGTCTCATCTAATAAACTTTTGAAAAGCACTTAGAATACTTTGTAACAAGAAAGGGGAAATAGTTAACATTAGTGGGATCTGAGCAAAAACAATTTTTAAAAAATTTCAGTGAGGAAAGGACACTGAGTTGGGAGTAAACAATGTAACAATATCTGTCCCCTACTAGCTGGACAGCCACTAGGTAACCAGCTCAACACCAGCTCATGTAGGAGGGACAAGGAAAGAGATCATACTGTGCGCATCTTAGCCATTTCAGTTAATAAACCAGATTTGATCTGAATTTTGGGATATCTCCCTGAATTTTGCATGACCTTTTGCTAATGGATACGTAAGCTATACATGATGTGTATTTTGTAAGTTCCAGAGAACACTACATTTTGTTTGCCAGAGCCCTGGGGTGAGCACTCTATTTTTTTCTTTTGCAAACAGTCTTATTTTAAATCTCAGGGTTTCCTGGGTGTGTTAAAAGTTATTTTCGGGGTGCCTGGGTGACTCAGTCATTTGAGCTTCTGACTTTGGCTTGGGTCATGACTTTGCAGTTTGTGAGTTCGAGCCCCACCTGGGCCTACTGCTGTCAGTGTGGGGCCTGCTTCAGACCCTCTGTCCCCTTCTCTCTCTGCCCCTCCCTCTCTCTCTCTCTCTCTCTCAAAAATAAATAAAACATTGGGGCGCCTGGGTGGCTCAGTCGGTTGGACATCCAACTTTGGCTCAGATCATGATCTCACAGTCCATGAGTTCGAGCCCCACGTCGGGCTCTGTGCTGACAGCTCAGAGCCTGGAGCCTGTTTCAGATTCTGTCTCCCTCTCTCTGACCTTCCCCCATTCATGCTCTGTCTCTCTCTGTCTCAAAAATGAATAAACGTTAAAAAAAATTGTTTTAAATAATTATTAAAAATAAATAAAACATTTAAAAAATTATTTTCTTCATTTAACCAGTACAGAAATAGCAGCCCAATGACAAAACGGATCCTTAACCTGTAAATCAGTTATTAGGCCCCATCCTCTCGGTACAGAGGTTCCTGAGGAGCATGAGCCAGGTCACAGATCCCCAAGTCCCTGGCTCCTCACCCACACACTGAACACAATACTTCCCAGCTCCAGCACGAAGGCACGGCCTCCAACACATCCCTGAAGTGAGGTGAAGTTGTGGAGACTCAACGGCAACGGTCATGATACACAGGGCACACAAGTCTCCCTGCCAGCGCCCCCGGGACCATGCCAAGTGGTGCAGATTCCTAGGACACACCCCGGAGAAGCCTGCTCCACCTCAGTCTGAGCCCTTGTGAAGCTTCCAGAAGCTTCTTCAGCCAGAAGAAGTTCAATCTCTGTCCTGTGACGTATGAATCACGTGACCTGGGGCCAGTCAGCTCTCCTCAACTGTCAAACAGTACGTAACACACAGGGTTAGTGACAAATTAAATGGTCAAGTGTCCAGCCAAGTATCCCTTGCCTAGCAGATACTGAAATACGGTAGCCATTATTATTCTTTTTCAAACCACCTCCACACCTTTGCACGAATGCCAGCCTTGGCAACCTCCTCAGAAAATCTAGTACTTTCAGAAAGTAGGTGTTGGCAAAAGGAAAAAAAAAAAAAAACGCACATTTTTTTCACTCAGGAGGTCTGGCCCAGGTACCGAGAACAAAGAAAACTTTTACCTCAAGAGTCAATAAATCTGGGACATTGAGACAAAGGGTTTGATAGATTCTGAGGGGGGAAACGTCAGGGGAATACTACTGTGCATGCCCAGAAAGTTCTCATCCTATCCTCAGTTCTGCAGACATCACAGCTTCTGAAGAAAAATGATGCAGTTGATTACTTCAGCCACGGGTTCGTCTTTGGATTTTAGACACACTGGCCTGCAGGAAAAAAAGTCATAAAGCCCTTAAAGGCCCGATTTGCAAGGGAAAGATGAAAAAAGCCAACTACGCCTTGCTTCCATGAGTGATCTCAAGACTACCAACAAGCCATGTCTGAGGCGAGATATCTCAAGAAGGAACAGAAAATAGTATTTAAAAGGACAGCACAGGACACAGCTAATTGTGGTGCCCAACCAACAGAGCGGATAGTGATGCAAACATCACTGATATGTAGCATGGGGCCATCCTACTGAGGAAGACTCTGGTTTCGGAGCCTGACAACTCGTTTCCTTTCCCGGAGCGCAGTCCCGATGGTGGCCAACAGAAAGAACCTGCCAACAGGCTAAGGGAGGAAGCCAGGAAAAGCCCCACAGATTAAAAGTTCACCCCAGCTAATCCACCAGTGAGTAATCCACATGCAGAAAAGTGGTGACCATCTAGAGAGACGAAATCCAGAGGGGGGACAAAATTGGGACAGAACATCCCGAAGAGCTTATCAGTAATGAAAACATTTAGGAAAGCCAGCTTCCTGAGCAAGTACTGAGACAACTTCACGACTCGGGAGTTTTAAAACTGAACCAAACACACCCTCCATCTGTTGCTCGGTGTGCAAGGTTACTGTGGGCGATTCAGGGACGTCACATGTGGGAGATGTCCCCTGCTCTCAAAGAGCTGGCAGTTCCAGCAGAGAAAACTCTCGCCAAAGAAAAACCTTGGAACAACGGACCCTTCGCGTCTAAGCCCAAGACTGAAGAACAGGGACAGAGAAGCCCCCAGTGGGCTGCTTATGTCCAGGGCCTCTCGACGGAAGAGATTGGACTGAAGCAGAACCCTGCGGAACCAACGGGAAGGTGATGGAAGCAGGAGACACCACAGGAGCAGGGCACAGAGACTAGAATACGGCTGCATACATTTAGGACACGGGGGACAGCATCTCACATCTGCCACCGAAACCCCAGCTGGTACAGCAGCAGCCACATGTAAGAGCTTAACAGCCGTCTATTAAATCAGTACGTGACAGTGGTGCCTGGGTGGCTCAGTCGGTTAAGCCTCACTTTGGCTCAGGTCATGATCTCACAGTCCGTGAGTTTGAGCCCCACATCGGGCTCCATGCTGACAGCTCAGAGCCTGGAGCAAGCTTGAGATTCTGTGTCTCCCTCTCTCTCTGCCCCTCCCCCATGCGTGCTCAGTCTCAAAAATAAACATTAAAATAAATTTAAATTTAATTTAAATTAAAAAAAAAAATCACATGATGGAATTTAACATGTATTCACTTAAAAACCAAGTCAGTGCCCCTTTTCTTATCACCTGTAATATGCAGCATGCCTTGTATCTCCTGTTTTTTTACAACACGACCCCACAGCAAGCTGGAAAGGTAGGTACTGTTATCCCCACTTAAATATGAGAAAACAGAAGCTCAGAAAGATTATACAATTTGCTGAAGTCTCATAACTCGTAAATGGCAGTTAGGATTTGCACTTCCTTAATCTAATCAAAGCCAGGGCTCCATTTACTCCACGTATCCATTCATTTACTCAACAAACACTGATGAAATGTGGGGCATCTCATCTGAGCCAGTGGCCTCCACACAGGCTCCTGATGTGGGGCTTTGCCAGCGAGCCCCTGTAGGGACACAGGAGCCCCCACTCTGCTCTCAGGTCTCTGAATGCGGCTCCCTCTCCCCCACCTGGGGACCCCCGCGGCCAGGGAGCCACAGCATGGCCAGAGGAAAACCCGCAGAGGCAGCAGCGGTGTTCCCAGCTCTGAATTCTCTCCGGAGCTCACCTTGCACACCTACAAAGTGCATCGCTGAGGCTCCAGGAACATAAACAACGGCTCAAGTGAGAAACCTCTAACGCGGACGGTTTCTTCTCTGGTTACTTTCATCACGTTTATGGGGATGGTACGGTGCCTCTCATGTTCACTGTCACCATCAGCAGGGATAACATGACATCCACACTCTAGATGTGGTCCAAACCAACTGTGGGACCTCAGGCAGCCCACCAATGAGAGCGGCCTGGCCGGTATCCCTTCAAGTTAGAAAGACCTCACCTTCTGACTGCAAGAATGAGTGGACTGTGGGGGTGCCTGGGTGGCTCAGTTGGCTGACTCTTGATTTCGATTCATGGTCATGATCCCAGGGTCATGGAATCAAGCCCAGCGTCAGGCTCTGCACTGAGCGTGGAGCCTGCTTAGGATTCTCATTCTCTCTCTCTCTCTCTCTCCCTCCCTCCTGCCCTCCGCCTGTCCCTCCCCTGTTCTCTATTTAAAAAAAAAAAAAAAAAAATGAGTTCATTGTGAACACACTGTGAACATGTTCTAAAGAGAGGCTTGGCTTGGTTTTGGTGTGAGCCATTTGGCAGAAGGCAGGACTGTGTGTGTAAGGTCTTAGCCCCTTTCAGCTATCATAACAGAATGCCATAGGCTGGGTGGCTTATAAACAATAGAAACTTACTTCTCGCAGTCCTGGAGACTGGAAGTCCATGACGAGGTCGTGGGCAGACTCTCGGGGTCTGGTGAGAGCCCACTTCCTGGCTTCATAGATGGCCGCCTTCCTGCTGTGCCCTCGAGCGCTGGAAGGGCCACAGAGTCCCCCAGGGTAGGTCTCTTTTACAAGAGACCTAATCACCTACGAGGGCCTTCCTCCCATGACCTAATCCCTTCCCAAAGGCCCCACCTCCTAGTACCACCACATGGAAGGTTAGGTTTCAACATAAAACTGGGTGGGGAGGAGACAAAAACATCCAGTCTATAGCAAACAGTTTTTATTTTATATCATGAAGTACCTGAGAAGCCAAGGTTCTTGTGTCCTACCCCAACCAGGAAGCGTCAGCCACACTTGGATATAGTTTTAGCTCTTTCTTCCCACGTGTATAAGCAGCCCACCAGATGTCTGTTGAACAGGGTCTTCTGTGAGCACCAGCACCTGACCCCCTGCAGCCAGCGTACACGTTCAGAGGTGCGGATGAGGGCAGAGATGAGATCAGGACCATAACCCCAGGAACGCCCTTCACCCGCCCCACCCCGCCCCGCACCAACAACAACCTAATGCAAATAATCAGACACCCACAGCACTCAACAAAGACCACCACCCCCTATATCCAGAGCAGATACCCAAACTGTGCACAGTGGGTCCACCAGCCCAGCTGGTAAAATAATGAAATATCTTCAACCAATCAGTAAATAACCACAGCCTGACCCTAGCCCCCGCAGCTGACCTCCGGGGCGTCTCTTGAGATTTCCTCACCCCCTCCAGAGACCGACTACCCAAGACCCATCCAGACAATTCTTATGGCCTTCCTTACGACACTCTTCCAGACCCTTCAAATTCTCTACTAGGAAGACATGTTGCTTTTATACTTTTTTTTGAAGTTTTTAAGGTACCAATCAAACACTAAGAATAAAAACAACATGCACCTGAGTAGAGCCAGTTAAACTATACTATGAAACTTCAGTTTTTGTTGACGTTTCCTGAGTCAAGGTGGACATACAGCCCAACTTCTATGGGAACACTGCCCAAAAGATGATACCTAGGTTTCAAAGAGTGTATGTGATACTAACATTTATGAGAAAGGACTATTTTTAAAGCTATAATCCTCATAACATAATAATACATTCTATTTGTATGAGGCCTTACCACACATGCCTTATCTCATTTGGGACTTAACAAGAGATCTGTAATGTAAGCAGGTGTAATTCAGGTTTAATTATCCATTTAACAAACAAGGTAATCAAGACGTAGAGAGGATAATATCATGATTCCGCAGTTCTCTAGTGGCAGAGCTAGGACTCACTCCGATCTCCTGACCCCTAGTTCCTTCAGTGGCTTGCTGGAGTCACCTCATACCCACTCATAAGAGCCTGGTTGGAGAATTCTGCAGTAAGTTGTTAAGCCATGGGTAGCTTGAAACTGTTCCATGTGGGAGTATTTACACCATGGAAATCAGCAACTGTCACAAATCAGAGCCTATCTCCTTGCCATTCTATAATGCATCCACAGAAAGGGAGGTATTTCTTATTAGTTTGTTAATATTCTCTATTCCCATCAACCCCACCAACTTGTAAATCATGTGACACAGGAGAAAGGGCACTGAACTTGGGAGTCAGAAGACACTTAAATAACCACCTGCCATTCAGCAGCCTTTTCCCGTGAGTCATTAAACCTCTCCGCACCTCCATTTTCTTATCTGTAAAATGAAGGCAGTAACCGCTGCCCACGGACCACGCAGGTAAAAACATTTTGCCAACTGTAAAAACACCACACAGCTGTGAAAAACAATATGGCGGTACTTCCAAAACTTCAACATAGAGTTACCACACGATCCAGCAATGTTACTTCTGGGTACACACCCAAAAGAATTGAAAGCAGGGACTTGAAGAGATATGTGTACCCCCACGTGCATGCAGCACTACTGATGAGAGCCAAAAGGTGGAAATAACTCCAACTGTCTACCGCCAGATGAATGAATACACACAGTGGGGTACAGACACACAATGGAATATTATTCTGCCTTAAAAAGCAAGGGAGGAAAAACCTTTAAGGTTCCAGTTACAGCACCAAATCCAATTCAGTGTGAAGGCAATTACAGTGATGTGCGCTGTGGTCATGAAAGACAGAGAGGTCCTCCCAAAAAGTAGAGATGTCAGGGCATTTACCCCCCTGCTCACCCCATTACAGAGGTCCCAGTATGCTGTCACCCCAGACTCTGGCCATCAAAAAGGCTCAAATGGAGAGGTCAAGACAGAGGATATCGCCCAATCTGGACGTCTGCTTCCCAACTGTCACTGACATCCTAGGACCTGGGAAATTAAACATTTGAGATCTTCTCCCACACCCCATCCAACAATCCCCCCAAAGAGATTTTTAAATAAGCTGTTACACATGTCCATGTGGTATATACACATATATGCTGCCATTTCTTAAATATTCTGCCACCAAAATTAACTCAGTGCATATTCATTTTATTAAGTTTAATGTTTTGAGAGAGAGAGAGAGAGAGCAGGAGGGGCACAGAGAGAGGGAAAGAGAGAGAACCCCAAGCAGGCTCCACACTGCCAGCACAGAGCCCAACGCGGGGCTTGAACTCACGAACTGTGATATCATGACCTGAGCCCAAACCAAGAGTCAGATGCTTAACCGACTGAGCCACCCAGGCGCCCTATTACATATCGATTTTAAACTACTCAACTCTGTGATGTGTTGTCATACTGCAAATAAATTACTTAAGTCCTCAAATCAAAACGTGTTTTCAGTAAGAAACAAAGCCCACACACTGAAGCAGTTCTCAGAAAGGAAAAACACATTTAAGCCAAAGCGGGGCCACAGCCGCGCCGAAGCCTATGCGTTGTCTGGGAAGAATACAGAAGCTGCCGCTGGAAAGCTGTTGCACAAGCTGATGCAGATAGGGACAGGCTAAAACACAACACAAGACGAGACCCAGCTCAGGGTGCAGGGAGAGGTGCAGAGACCAGGCTGATAAGATAACCAGAGGAAGGAAAGAGCCTGTGATATCCAGCAAACTAGGTCACTCCAGTACCCGAGCTGGCCCGGAGGACGTTCCTGGCTGGGTCTCCTGGTTAATGCCAGCACTCTATGAACTCATCACCCTCCTTTGGGAAGCAAATGTTGAATGGCTCCATGGACCCTCCAACTTCGTGCACACGGCCTCTGAGGAGCACTGTTCCGGCACCCCAGGGGCTAATGAGAGGGAATGAGCACTTACCAAGACAGATCCATAGGCCATGCCCTGCACTAAGTGGTTTTCATGCACCTTCATGTAATCCTCACGACAGCCCTGGGACTATGTGCTGGTCTTATCCCATTTTACGGGAGAGGACAGGAGTCTGAGAATGGCCAAACAATTTGCCCAAAACCAGATGGCTAGGAAGCAGAGGACCAAGATCTGCACTCGTGGCCCAGTGACCTCAGAGCCTACCTACTTAGCTACTCACTACTGTGCTGTGCAAAACAACCAGCAATTGTTCTTCCTGACTGATGGAAGACTTGTTGGTAGTTTCTTAAATCAACTTGGAACGGGGGAGGGGAGTAGGTCAAGTATGCACCATTGTGCATATTCGCAACAAGAGCTTCCAAAAATCAATTTCCAACAGATACGGACATGTTCTTCCCCAAGGTACCCAGAATTGCCACTGGCAGTCCCCCTCAACCACAGCTGCTGATGGCGACCAGAGCTGATGACAGCTACCATTTACTTAATCCCAATTATGTGCCAGGCACCTCACGTACATCACTGAATCCTTACAAGTATCCCACAAGGCAACAACGTCCAACTCCATGTTAACTCGGGAAGATTAAGGAACCTCTCCAGAGGCGTACAGCTAGGAACGGCTGGGCTGGAGCCACCCTTCCATTATGGCTCATGGCCTCCCGCTGCCTCCCCTACCTGACCTCACCAAGGATGCTGTTTTAAAAGCTGATCCTCGGGATGCCTGGGTGGCTCAGTCGGTTGAGCATCTGACTTCGGCTCAGATCATGATCTCACAGTCCATGAGTTCGAGCCCCGCGTCGGGCTCTGTGCTGACAGCTCAGAGCCTGGAGCCTGCTTCAGATTCTGTGTCTCCCTCTCTCTGACCCTCCCCCGTTCATGCTCTTTCTCTATCTCAAAAATAAATAATTTTAAAAATAAATAAATAAACAAATAAATAAGTAAGTAAGTAAGTAATAAAAGCTGATCCTCAAGATTTGGTGTTATCCAAAAGACAGAATCCCTCAGTTTCTGAATCCTTCTGAAATAACTAGGAAAAATAGCACAAGACACATAGCTGATCACTGGAGATGTGGAAGGAACTTGGTGTGCCATCACATGAACTTGGCCTGTGCCATCCATTTGAAGGTTACCTTTGGTCTGAATGGAGCCCGAATAATACATATACTGCATAATAAACATCTTTTTAATCAAGCAGGATCTAATGAAAGCTAGCCCAGGGAAAAAGTGGTTTCCTGCACCAGAGAAAGTCAAAGGGACACAAGCAACATGAACTGAGAAAGATCAGGACAGCATCTTTCCCAGAGCCCACAGATCCTCCCCTTTTAGCTACATATGCATTGGGCTGACCATCTTGGGCCAGAAAAGAAACTTAAGGCAACTGACCAGGATACCAGTCTTCCTGCTGGTCACCCAGAAGCAGTTCCTTCTTCAATTAAAAATAAGGGTCCTGGGGGTCTGGCTCCCTGACGATTCCTGTGAAATGGGAGGCATGAGGGTGGAGGTCTGCCACTGTGAGTGCAAGCTGATCAGAAATGTGACAATCCCCCACTGGATCAATGCCTAAGCCGTCCCAGAGGAGAGAGGAGGAGAAGGAAAGAGATTGAAGGGGATTAAGGAGATTTATTTGGGGAAAGGAAAGATTAAAGGGATTTATGGAGACCCAGCCAAAGAAAAACTCAACAAATTAACCCCTAAAATCCTCCCCTGAGGGGACACAAATGTCCACCTACCAAGTCTAATTATTGTCCATTCAGTGGCCAAGTTCAAACCAGAAAGTTCTACTTGAGACACAGTCCTTACAAGCCCCTCTGGAATGAGCTCTCTGCCCAAAGGAGCAATTTCCCAAATCCCACTACACTAATCAATAAGGACACTAGCGTTGTTACCTTTTTTCCAATCAAGAAAAATGTCTGGCTTTTCCCCTCCAAATATAAAACATCCTGCCAAAAAAAGGAGTAGAAAAGAGTCTTGTGTTTGTTATTTTTCATGGAATGTTTGGGCTTTAAATGGCCAAATCGAGTGGGAGAGTTATAGTGCATAGGCCCACCTGTGCAGGTGAGCTAGCTCTTCCTACTGATAATTCTACAGGCAACACCCAGCATTTTCCCAGAAAGCTAAACAGTTCTCCCAGCTGCTGAAATGTCCAGCTTGCCACAATTTTCCCTCTGTGACTGAGGAGGAAGCCCTTCAAAAGCCCTTTCCACACAAGCTCAGAGGGAAGGAAACTCACCTGGGGATGCAGGAGTCCCTCACGGGGAGGGCCCAGAAGCCCAAAGGACGTGAGCTTACCTGCTAAACTGTTTCCTGGAGCTTCCCAGAGCAGGCACTCAGAAAACCCTTGGATAAACTGACCCAAACCACCCAATGGCACCATTTTTCCAACCCCATATCCTTGGAGAATCTCATATCCAACCACAGCAATTCCTTTCTGCTTGTCCCTTCCAAAAATATCGAGGACCCAACCACTTCTGACGAGAAGTGGAGCCTGTGTAGCTAAGGTTCCCCCTTCTAAACCACCTCTGTCTCTCACCTGGATCGTTGCAATGGCCTCCAAGCTGGTCCCCCCCCCCCCAATCTCTGCCCTGGAGACCACCAGACGGTCCTCAACACAGCACACAGATCACTCTGTGATGGAAACACCTAAGTCACTTCAAGGTGCTCCTCTGCTCAAAACCCTCCAATGTCCCCCATTTCTCTCAGAGCAAAAGCAAAGTTTCTACTATGGCCTGCAAAGGCCCTTTGAGGAATCCGATCTCCTCACCCCCATGCCTCTCTTACCTCAGCTCCCGCTTCCTTCCCCCAACCACCAACTTCCAGCCACACGGACCTCTCTGAACACTGGACAAGCTCCCCGGCAAGCCCTCAGCCCTCGCTGTTCCCTCTGATGGGAATATTCTGCCTTCAGCCGTCCCACGTTAGCTTCTTAGTGAGGCCATCCCTGGCTACTCAGCCTCACTCAGCCATCATTATGGCTCCTTGCTGGGGCACCTGAGACACCTGGGTGGCTCAGTCCGTTAAACGTTAAGCGTCCGACTTCGGCTCAGGTCATGATCTCACGGTCCGGGAGTTCAGCCCGCATCGGGCTCTGTGCTGATGGCTCAGAGCCTGGAGCCTGCTTCAGATTCTGTGTCTCCCTCTCTCTCTGCCCCTCCCCCACTTGTGCTCTGTCTCTCTATCAAAAATGAATAAGCATTTAAAGTTCTAAATAAATAAATAAAACCCTTCCTTGGTTGGCTTTTTTCCCTCACATGTGTACTACGCATCACACTCTACATTTTACTTACTTATCTTTTTCACTCCCAGGCCCCCTCACCAGAAGGTAAGTTCCGAGAGGGCAGGCATTTTTCATTGTTGTTGTTCACAGCGATGTGCCACCACCCCCCCACACACAAAGCCCAGACTAGATCAGATGCTCAACAGAGATCTTTAAGCAAACGAGCGGCTGAATGTATATCCTTCCTCACAACAAAACGGAGCTGAGAAATACAAACTCCTAGTGAACACAGCAGCTGGGACACCCTCAGGGAGAAATCTAGGGACTTCCACCTCTGTTTCCCTCTTGCTAATATTCTTCCAAATGCTTCTCCCAGACTCTAAAATTCTGAGTAATCCCAGAATAAATACTACAAAATCAGCCGAATACACAAACCACCTGAAGCCGCTTTGCCTTTCCACCCCTCCCCCGCAACACACACATCCCAAAAAAGAACCATTGAATGTGGTTCCCACTGGGGCTTTCAGATAAGTCAATCACCTGTGTCCTCAACAGGTGTATTTACTGAGCAATTTCAGAATAAGGAATGTAAGTATGATACTAGTGGGAAAAGACAGTGGTTGCCCCACGGAAATTTCTATTTATACTCTTCCTAAAGCAGCACCCAGCAGGCACTCGTTTGATGGAAAAGGGAACACGCTATGCTATTGACATGAAGTGGGATAAGACTTCCTGTCCTGAGCTGTTTTCACTTTGCTACGAGCCTGGGCATAAAAATGTCGCTCCAAACAGAAATGAGTTGCACTAGCCATGCAGGAAGGCTCGTAAAGAACCACACAAGTACCTTCCTGATTCAGGTGAGCCATAAAATCTCAGGGTTGGAAGGGCACTTGAAAACCATCTTGTCTTCCCTGCCCCTGTGACTTTAGAGACAAGGAAGCTGAGACAGGGAGAGAGTGGTGTGGACAAATGACCAAGCAGCCCACAGGCCACACAACCTATTAGTGGCTGAGCCATACCTGAAAGCCAGGCTCCAATCCTCCATGATGGCCAGTTCCGGCCCCCTACAGACAGCAATCACTTCACCGTAAAATGTTCAGTCTATAAGAAAAGCATGTATTCACACCCTGCAGAGATGAAGATCTATTTTCTAGGACAGGCCATTTCCTATACTCCAGAGGAAAGGAGGAAATTGGGACAATCATTCTGTGTCATGCCAAGGACTCAGACCTTCTCTGTCCAGATGGCTTCCATGGCATCAAAATTAGAGGAGTGATTTCCATGAGTCTGGGGTACTTCCTGGACACCACACCAAAGATTTCTTGCCATCCATATACTTCTCCGAATGGCACAGCATCATTTTTTTCACTTCAGAAGTCGTTGAAGGACATCTCCGCTAGAGATGGTCTGGAGGGCCTCAGCAAATGCGCTGACAGAAATGCTCACTATCCCTGATTTGCTGTTACACAACATTTATTTGCTCCCACAGTGTGCCAAGGACCTGAAAACACATCTCTGATTCATAAATAGTGCTTAGGTCTTCCATCTCAGGTTCTGGAGTTCCTTTCAAAGGAAGCTACAGGCAGCCCACGAGTTGCAGGTTTTTCCTGAGGCCTGACTCAGAGGCACATCAGCTAACCCAGGCCCAAATCCCAAAGGCATGTCCCTTCACCCAGGCCGTCCCTGGCTTCCCTAATCTCTTTCCCACCCTCCTGAGCCAGTCTTCACTCCCATTTGGCCCCCAGTCCCCATCAAGGCCCCTCTGACCACATGAACTAAATGGCTTGACCCTTTGGCTTCAACAGTAGTGTTCTACTCTGCACAGAAAGTTACCTGAATCAGGCAGCCAGGTATCGGATTACAAAGTTTGGCCAAGTGTGTTCCTCTGGCCTTTACATCGCTTTATTTTAAAAGCATTTTAACACTCCAAGATGACAGTCTGGCTCCTGCCAGGGCTTTCCTGCCTTAGGATCTTGAAGACATATGGGGAAGGTGCGACAAACAAAATGACTGGAGCTGTAGAATACCTTGGAAATGAATCCCAACCGTGATCAGTGATGCCTCCGACTGACAGTAGGTTTCATTACAAACAGGAGAGGGGTCCAGACTCAACATCTACCCAGACAGGACTGGAAGCAACCTCCCTATTTAGACTCAGACCAAGGTCACCGGAGCTGGCCCAGCGTGAAACAGGCATCCTAAACTTCACATGACTGCTAGAAAGTCCAAAGAGACAAAATAATGCTGATTATCCAAGAGCTTTGAAATGTTACTGTATTTAGATAACAGGTTACCCCATAATTATGTTTTCCTTGCATTAATACTAAAGCTAGCTTTCCAAATACTGAAGTTAAGTCAAATTATTAGTAAACATTTGCTGTTACATAATCCACAAAGTGACTCAATGCCATAGTGATTGTAATGAGTTATTCTGCCTAGGTTCCACACTTAATACCTAGCTCATGCTTGGCAAGTCACTTAATCGTTCTGTTGCCTCAGTTTTCCCATCTGCCAATTGGGGATAATACCAAATACCTACCTTATAAGGTTATTATGAGGGTAAAATACAAGTAAGACACTTAGAATAATACCTGATACACGGTATTCATTTAAGAAAGTCACTTACGATGACTACTATTATGTCATTGAACAAAAACATTTTGACCATTTTCTTATTTGTGTTAGACTCTTCTAGAACCCACGCCTGCACCACAGGCCTCACTGGGAAGCTTCTTTCCAAAGAATTATTTCCAAGGCAGGAGGCAAAGCTTTGGGACCCCAATAGAAACCCATGCCCAAGTTCACCGGGCACCTGACCACAGTCCAAGAGACTGTTCCACAGCAGCTCCACTGGTCTCTCTGGCACCAGAAGGCAAACCCCCATCCTTCACGGAGGAAAAACCACCCACAGTCACCCCCCCAAACAGCGCCTGCTACAGCAGGAGCCACTCAATAAAGCCACAGCTCACTGAGCTTCAGCGCCCCCCCCCCTCCCCCAACACCAGGCTGCTGCAAAGGTGCGGCTGCAGGGCTCTCCTGAAAAGCAGGAGTCAGGGGAAAATGCCTCTGTCCCCGTGGAGGCTGTGGGCAGGGGGGGCCAGAGCAAGGGGTTCAGGTGGGGATATGCCATGCAAAGGAAGGCATTCCCACATGATGAGACTCCGCGCTCTGGCGTCCCCTCATCCGCAGCCACATAACCGGTCTCAGGATGACAAGCAAGGGCATGCTTCTGGTTTCTCCATAATCTGAGCATCTCCGTGTCCAAACCCCAAATCCCAATAAGCCTCAGTAGCAATTTTCAAAAGTTCTGACCAAAACTCACTCCTTAACTGGCCGGGCTGAGAGAAGCAGTCCCAAGCCCCTCCTTACGAAAAAGTCTAAGTCCTTTCTGTTTTCATCCCAGCAAAGATAGACCGTCTGTACCCACAGGTGCCCTCCCTAACGTGCAGCACAGCAGCTGGGAGACCCTATTCTCGGCCTCGCCAGAGTGCTTTCCTGGGAATCAGAAGCAAGGCTGGGAATGCTGCCTTCACAACTTCGATCTGGGGGACCCACTGCAAAGGTGAGGGCGAGGGCAAATGACTGAGCAACCGTGGGGCATCCTAAGGAGGGGGCAGGAGACCACCTGGGTTTGAAAAATGTGGTTCTGGAAAGCAAACCAACCACAAAAGCAAGTAAAGGGGGGGCAGGAGGAAGGAAAGAAGGAAGAACACAGTGGTTTATCTCACCTAACACCTCCTCTTTCTCTTCCCAGCCTAATCAACACCTCCATGAACCCCTGCAAAATGTTCCGTTCATATAGCACATGTGTGTGTGAGAGAATATATATACTGACAGATACTGATCATCAACAGATACTGATCACATGAGGGGAGAACATAACTTGAACTTCAGACTCACCCCAGCAGTGCCTGATTCTCTTTCACTATCAGCCTCCTTACCTATTCTGAGGCGCTTCAAAACAAAACAAACAAAAACCAACTCCTGGGCAGAAAGGGAACAGCAGCTGAACTGAGCGGCACATGCTTGGAGCATTCCCGCCATGGACTTCGGAGTATTTCTGCTTTCTTGAGCCACAGCCACCAGCACTGGACTACAGAACAGCCCTGGAGAGAAATCGCCTGTAGGGAGAAACTCACAGACCCTCCCTGGAGCCACGCACCCCAGCGCGTGCAGCTGAGTCTCTGTGAAATGGACATACGCTCAGGTAAGGCTCTGCCCACACGTGACCGAGAACACTGCGAAATTCTTCCCTTCCATAATCGCGTGGCATCCAAAGTCTTGCCTACACCTAGTACGTGCAGATGTCGATTCCGTAAGAACACATGATGGAAGGACAGAAATGGGAATGGCCAAAGCCCCATTTTCTCGTGACCACATCTCTCCTCTCCACGGTGCGCCCACACACACGGTGAGTAAACGCACACGACCGGTAGATAAACGTTAATATCCACCATGCTCAGCCCACAGTCACGCGTGGGGAGAAAGAAGTCGAGAGGGCGGCGGTGTCAGGGGAAGTGGAAAGTCGCCTGCCGGTGACTGTCCTCCCCAAAGCTCGGAGCTCCTCCCGCCCCCGCCCGGGAGCGGTGCCCACCCGCGCCCCGGGGACGCAGACCCACGCGATGGACACGCGGGGGGCTCCGCGGAGCCGAGAACCGGACAATGAGGACGCGGCCACCAGCCTGTTCCTGCCGCGGTGGCAGTGGCGGTGGCGGCAGGAGCCGCCTGTGCACCCGTGGCCGCTGGCACCTCCACCCTTTTCTCCCCGAGCCCCACTTACGTCCCGAGGGTCTCCTTGAACTCGAAAATTTTCTTGATGTCTTCAGCTTGCTTTTTCCAGGAGGAGCTGCTCTCGCCGTTCTCCCGGGCCATGGCAGACGAGGACGGCGTGTGCGGAGGGCGACGAGGCGGCGCGGCCGGGCGCGTGGGGCCGGGGTGGGCGCGCTGAGGAAGGGGCGCCCGGCGACCGGGGCGCAGGGGGCGGCGGCGAGCCTGTCCAGGAGGGCTGGGGCGCGCGCGTGGGGATGCTCGGCGCGGGAGCCGGAGACTTTGTGCTGCGGCAAGAGCTTCCTCTTCTGCAGTTTCCTCTTTCACTCTCGCCGCCGCCGCCGCGGTCCCTCCCTGGCTCTTATTTCTGCTGGTCTCGGGCACAGACTTCCTGCCGCCGCCGCCGCTCGCCGGGCTCCTTTGCAGCCGGCTGCCAGCCTCACTTTCTGCTACTTTCTTGCCTCCCTTCTCCTCCCTCCCCGCCGCCCGCCCTGCTCCCTCCTCCTCCTCCCCCTCCTCCTCCTCCCGCGGGCTCCCCGCCCTCCCCGCGCGCCCCGGCCGCCTCCCGCCTCCCCGCCTCCGGCGCGCTGCCGCCTTCGGGGATGTCCTGCTCCCCGGGAGCGCCGTGCCCCGGGCGCGGGGCACCGCCGTGGGCTGGCGGCCTCGCGCGCCCTGGAGCCCCGGAGAGGGCAGGTGCAGGGGACCCGGGCAGGTGCAGGGTGCCGGGGAGCGCGCGACAGGACTCCAGCCCCTTGGGGAGCTTTATTAATTCTGCAGTCAAGTCCCAGGGGCACGAGGGCTTTCCTCCCTGGCGGCGGGAGGGGGCGCCTCTGCGTAGCGCTCCGCAGCGGCGCGGTGGGGGCGGGAGTGCGTGGCCGCCCGGATCCCCGGCGCCGAGGGCGGGGGCGCTTTCCCCGCGCGCCGGGGGCCGCGGCGGGTGGGTCCCCGGGCCGCGCGGGGCTGGCGGGCGGGGGCCGGTTGTTATGGCGACGGGAGGCTGCGGTGGGGATGCGTGTGGCGGTGGGCGTTGACTCGCGGCCCGCAGCGCCGGCCCGCTTCTGGCGCTCCCGGAGCCTGCCGGTCCCTCCCGACTAGGCGACTGGAGCTAATTCGCATTGCACCAAAATCGGCGCTCGCGTCAAATTCTGGCCGGGGGAGGGGGCCTCGTGGCGAAGAGAAAGCCTGGGAGCCTCGGGGCCGGGGATGCGCAGGACGCGCCAGGCGCCGCCTCGTGTTCCCTTAGAGAGCTAGACTCCCGGAGTTACCGGGCGCCCGGGCTGCGGGTGGATTCGGGGACCGCCCGGCGCGGGCTCTGTGCTCCCCGCGGGCTGCCTCGGCCCCCGGGCTGGAACTGCCAGCGGGTCTGGGCCGGCCTGGCTGGCCTGCGCTCCTCTTTGGCCCCTCCTGGCTTCTCCCTTTCTCCTCCCGCCGAAACCCAGAGACTTAGTGTAAAGTGAACGTCTGCCCCACACCCTCCTGGAGCGGAGGGCTGCCCCTCCTAGCCCTACCTGCGGCGGGCTTAGAATAGGGTACCCTGAGGTGGGGCTTGTCCCTCGAAACATCTTTTCCTACTGGCTGAGAAACGAACTCAAGAGTTCCCTCTGGCCTCCCATCTCCGAGATTCTCTTCTAACTGCCCACCCTTCTCCCATGTCCACCTGTCAGCGGGGGAGCCGCGTGCGTATCCCCGTCCCCGACCTGAAGGGACTACCTCTTCTTCCAGAAAATAGTAGTTTTCCTGGTATCCAGGTTATCGCTCCCGTAGGGCCCCTCGGCTGAGTTGTGTAAACAGCCTTGTCTCTTGATTGTTGACACCTGCCCCATTTCCCCAGGACTGTTCCAATTTCACTTTAAGGGGGGGGGGGGGGAATGTACTCCCTGGAAAGGAAACTTAATCCAGCACCTTCTTCCTGGGTCTGACAGGGTGGATGCAGGCCCAGGACTCTCCCAGAAGCCATCAGGACCCCGCCAGCCCTTCACTCCTGCTCTGACCCGGAGGAGGTCAGAAGATACCCTGGCTTCCCCCATCCCTCCACACCTCCATGCTGGTTTCCTGTCTTTCTGGGGCTGTTAGCTCCAGGCTCTCCAGGCTGGGGACAGCAAATTTGGTCTCGCTTGGCTGTTAGAAACACAGATTAAAGGGACAAACACAACTTCCAGGACAGACTTCCAAGGAAACAAGAAGATGGGGCATATAACCAAAATGCAAGGCAAACAGCACCTCTTTCAACAAGAACTGGATTTGAGCAACTAGAATATCTTTTATTTCTGTCAAATGTTCAGTAATATGAAGAGTTGGACCCGGGCATTACCTTCCCATGCTCTACTGTGAGCATTTTCTCTTCTTCCCCTCCTTCCCTTCCACTCTCCTTCTTCTTACTCAGTTCTTTATTCTCTGTTTCACCCTTGCTCCTTGCCTAAGGATCAGCCTCCAGAGCTCTTAAAAACCATTCTCAGTCTCTGCTCTTGTCCCCAAAACTAAAGAAATGCTGATGTTCTCTCTCTTTCTCCCTATGGAAAAGAGGCTGCTGTCCAGAAGGAGCAAAAGTGAAGGGAAAGAAAGCAGGGAGTATGGCACATGGCTCTGTGGCCGTGACTTTCTCTACCAGCCTGTTAGGTCTATGAGGTCCAGGAACACGTTGCCTTTTGCACCACTGTATGCCCAGCACCTAGCATGGTAACTTACACCTAGTAACTGATGGATGAATGGGTGTTAGGTGGATAAAGAAAACGAATTAGGACAGCTATTTGACATTTGTTGTACTGGTCGAAAGGCTATTGAGAATTTTCTTTCTCTTCCAAACTTCGTAATGATGTTCATTCAGCATTATCAAGTCATAGTCAGCTGGACCAGGTCCCAGAGAAAAGATGCAGACATTTAATGCAGAACTGAGGAGGCCAGACCCAGAGGAATGGATCCCAAAGGAGGTAGAAATGCCAAAGACAACTTGAGTGGCTTTAGTACGGTCACTTCTCCCTTACTGGACTCCATGTGAAATAAAAGATCTTGATCTGGAAATTGCCATAGAAAACAAAACCCATCATTTCCTAAGAATGGTTATGCCTTAGACTATACACGGCCTAATTCTGTTCACCCGAGGGCTCTCATGTGGACTGTTATCCAGTAACTGACCATTTCCTTCAGCCTGCCGTGTTTTTCTAGAGGAAAAGGTGATGGCTGCCAGGCTCATCATTCTATCCCACTTCCATGGTTAACCAGTTATTATCTATCCTTCAAAATCTCTCTGTTCCCCCCAACAATTCCACTCTAGAAAGCCCTGCCACATATTCTGGATTACTAAAGTTAGGTCCTAAGTCTTTATATTTTCTTAAAGCTCTTACAATTTTCATTAAAGGACCCAAAGAAGAGGTGCTTTTAATAACACATCATTAAAGAGTTACTAATACTGTTCCCATCAAACTTTTCTCCCACCAACCCTCCTGCCAATAGTTCAGGTTTGTGTGGCCCAAGTTCAGACCTGGGCAGATGGTGTAAGGGAAATAAAGAACTAGAAATCTAGAAAGCTAGACTTAAGTCCCAGGTCACAAAATCTGTAAAAACACTTGGCCTCTCTGGACATATAAAATACGTGTTGTAGCAGGTTTAATAGTATGTAAACTCGGTAATTTTTAGGACTTGTAAATCAATGATTTTTCTTCATTTTATGAAAAGCTCATCAAGAATATCATTAATCTTTGAAAATTTAAGAAACCTTTGGTCCAAAAATGTATTGATCAAAAATATTTTATTAGATGAACTCCCATAGATACATTCTACGTGGAAAAACTTAAATCTCAACAAGAAATATTGCAGGGAAAAACATTTCTTTCTTAAAAGGTGGGTGATATCCTCTCCATCAAATGGATTATTTGACAACACTTTGATGTTAGAGCCTCTTCTCATAAATGCTGCAAAAGTTTTAGTGTCTTAAATTGTGTACTTAGTTCTTAGAAATCGGTAAAAGAGTTACTAGAGTATGTTTTATATACTGATGATTAACCTAAGTCATGGACAGTTTACAGGACAATGACACCTAGGAAAAGCATAACTGAGGAATCACAAAGAAGGGCTTCCTTTGCGAAAAGAAGAGAGGCATAGTCAAGAAGAAGGACTCAATATTATGACCTGGGTCATAAACTGAGTGTGATCCAAGGAAAATTCCAGCTAGCCTGCAAAATGTCTAAGGCCCACTCCTTAACATGAACCTCTTACAAATAGCTACTCATGGAGGAACTCATCTCGTTCACATGATGAAAAGTCAAGATGGAACCAGCACAAAATCATTACAAAATTCCTCTAACTAAAACCTAAAACAAAAAAATTGGGGGGGGGGGGCAGAATAGGAAAAACAAGTGGCAGTGAACACTCAACAGCAGAAAAAAATTGCTATAGAAAAGATAAAGTCTGTGATCAAACATACCATAATTTAAAAAAAAATACTATAAAACAAGGAAAGATGCATTTGCTCAGGAAAGATAGGGCAAGTCAACAGGAGAAATTAAAACATGAGCTGGAGAGCTCAGGAAGGAAGTAGGAAACAGTAAAACCACCATAGATACACAAGACTATCTTGGAAACAGCACAAGGAAAATTGCTAAAAACCCTTTTTAGTGAGCTAGAGGACAAATCAAGAATAGTGGGGAAAATAAAATAGAACAAAGATTAGCTAGAAAATTATATGAAACACAAAGGAAGAGCAACATATCCATAAATGGTATCCCTTCTGAAGAAACTGAAATAATGAAACAAAAAAGATTTAAAGATGTTATTCAAGAAAACTTTTCAGAAATGAGGAAAGACCTTAATCGACAGACTGAAGGAGCACATCATGTACGAGAAAATGTATGGATGATCAATATGAAGATGTATCCTAGTAAAATTTACCTCTAAAGAAATAATGTTTTGATTTTTGAAAATAATTTATTGTTGGGGCACCTGGGTGGCTCAGCAGGTTAAGCGTCAGACTTCAGCTCAGGCCATGATCTCACAGTTTGTGAGTTTGAGCCCCGCATCAGGGTCTGTGCTGACAGCTCAGCCTGGAGCCTGCTTCAGATTCTGTGTCTCCTCTCTCTCTGCCCCTCCCCTGCTCACACTCGGTCTGTCTCTCTCTCAAAAATAAATAAACATTAAAAATAATAATAAATAGGGGTGCCTGGGTGGCTTAGTCGGTTGAGCATCTGACTTCGGCTCAGGTCATGATCTTGCGGTCCGTGAGTTCGAGTCCCACATCGGGCTCTGTGCTGACAGCTCAGAGCCTGGAGCTTGTTTCAGATTCTGTGTCTCCCTCTCTCTCTGACCCTCCCCCATTCATGCTCTGTCTCTCTCTGTCTCAAAAATAAACGTTAAAAAAAATTTTTTTTAGTAATAATTATTTATTTGTTTGTTTGTTAATTGTCAAGTTAACAATTTTCAAAGAAAAAATAATCAAGTGACATACATTGAAGAAAAAAAACATATCAGTCTGTTACAGACTTCTATAGCCACAGCCAGTGATAGAAGACATGTTTACAGTAAAGTCCCTAAGGAAAGTAATTGTCACATAAGAATTTCATGAGCTAACATTTACTGCATTCATATTATGCATCAGCCCTGTTCTAAATGCTTTACCATATTTATTTATTAATCTTCACATCAATTCTATGATGCAGGTAATATCCTTCTCCCCATTTCATAGTGGAGCAGACCAAGATTATAAAGGTTAAATAACACACCCCAGATCACACCACACGAGTGAATAAAACCCAAGCAGCCTGGCTCCAGAACCCTGCTTGTAACTATGGCAGTATCACATAATGGACCTCAGATGAACACTGAGAAGGTATTACTAGAAGGAGGAATGGATGTTGAGCAAGCAAACTGGAGAGATGTCCACTACAACGTAAAAAAGAGAGAGAGAGAATTGATAGTTGTTTAAAACCAAACTAGCAGAATCAAATGGCTGCTGAATCCACAAAAGTATCTTTTTGTTTTTTCACTTTTTTCAAACCTTTAAGGGACTTTTAAACAAACACACACCTTGGATACTACCTAGTATGGACATAACCTTTATCTTTCTACCTTAGACCCGAGACAAGGGTGAGACCTTGCCTGACATTCTCCTGGACCTGGATTTTGCCTCTTCTACAAGTGACATTGAGTCACAATCTTGTCAGTTCATATTAGAATTAAGAGTCTGTTCTTAACTCACTGAAGTGCATTTGGCAATATGCACAGGTGCATTTATAAAATTAAGTAAACTACAAGCAGTAAATATGCTGCCTCGTCTAAACAAAATGGCACCTCCCCTGATTTTCTACCCAGAATGGAATCTACCGCAGACATTGAAACTTCCTCAGTTTATATTGGAACTAATTCCGCACAACTAAGGGAAGTACATTTGATGATGTACATAAATGCATTTACATAAATGCGTTTACAAAAACTGAGGGCATTGAGTCAATAAATACGCTGTTTCATATAAGCAGAGCTAGACCTAAACACCCAACTACAACAGCTTCAAAAAACTGCCCATAAAGGTTGATTTTCTCCAAAACCTCCTATCTTTTAAAAAATCGTTTCCTCTAAAGATCATTGTCAAAAGATGGGAGCCTGATTGTACAATATTTTCTTCCTTTTAGCTATTTGAACCACAAACATGTTTGAAATATAACAGTTACTTAAATAGTGTTGAAAAAAGAAAGGAATCAACCTTTAAAAATGTCTTCCAATACTTGGTAAATTATCAGTTCTGGTATATCTGGGAGCATTGGGACAATGAATTATAATACCATGAGTGTGTTATTTTCTCGGTGAGATGTTTGTTGAGCTTGTACTTTGAAATAAGACACTTTGGATAGAAAAATTAAGCACAGTTCCTACCCACAAGATGGTCAGCATCTATTAAGACATGTAAACAGATAGCAAGAATAAAATGTGATTAAGGCCATCATGGAAGTTTGCACAGTGACTAGTGGGGAAGTACAGAATAGAGAGGATCCACCTTCCTGAAGATGTCAAAAGAAGCTTCACAGAAAGGAACTTTTGAACTGGGTCTGGAAGGATCTGGAAGAATCTGCCAAGCAGAGAAGGAACAGTGCAGATTTCAAGCAGAAGAAGCAGCACATTTTAAGGTATGAAAATCAAAGAAAGTTGTATCCATCTGAAAAGCCTGGTGTCCATCACAGAATCGTAGTGACTCATAATGACCAAGTTTGTTTCTCCCATCCATCATAAATTGGTTGGGGGCTGACAGAGCAGCCGCCATCTTAAGCTTTGCCAGTTGCTATGATGGAAGGAAATCCAGCCAGGTCTTGAACCGGCAGTTAACTGTCCTCTCCTGGAACTGATACACATCACTTCCACTCCAAGTATTGGCCAGAACTATTGACACAGTCTCTCCCAACCAAAAATGGGCCAGGAAGTGCCCTCTTGTCAGGGACCCAGAAGCCCAAAGGAGATTTGGCAAAAGCACTCATGGTTGCCACAAAGGCTGTGCATTCTGGAACTGGTTCTGTGCATATGGGGACACAGTGCAGCAAGCTGAGAGGGGAACACAGACAAAGCTGGAGGAAATCTAAGGACCTGTTTGTGAAAGCCCTAACTTGCTCTTCCTTTGAGCCACCAAATAAATTTTTTAAGTGCTTCAACGAGTATGACAACCAGGGTTGAAAACCTAGCAACACCCCACCCTGCATTTCAGTAATGGCTCTGTCACCCACACAAAGAACACGGGCTTGTGGTGGCTTTTCTAATCCTGGCCAACCACAGCCTTAACCACAATGGAACCCTGTACACCTCTGAAGGAATTCGGGCCAACAGCTCCAGAGAAAATTGCAATATTGCTTCCTGCATTCCTACTTTTGATGTTAATAATAAATTTCAATTTCTAGTCATTAAGGAATCTTGAAGTCTGGGTGAAGTGCTAGGATGTGCCAAAGATGGACTGATTAGCCAGGATTCTAAAATGCAATCTCCCATTGGGGTATCTCTGCAGGTGTTAGTCTCAGGTAGTCAGAAGCAATTCACTGAATCTTAACTCCAATAGAGCTGTGGCCCTGGAATCACATTACTGATACACCATGCTAGTGACTTTGCAAACAGCTGATGCAGGAAACAAGCCAAGAAGCAACTGGGTGTGTCCATGGGTCTGGCAAGAGTCCTTTGCATGTTCAGTGTTTTTGCTGTGGGGCCATAGGGAGACAGCCGAGGGGGTGCAGTGAGGGGCTGTCTAAAACAAGACTCTGGTTAAAGACAGCTAGCTTGTGTTCCAACCCTGGTGCACTGAATACAGAGTGCAAACCAGAACAAGGCGTGGTGCAAGATGCAAGAACCCAGTCTCATCTGATGTCTAACACACTCCCTGACTTCAGGCATTTTCCAGTCCTTTCTTCAAATGAGGATAACATATGGGGATGGAGGAGATAACATCTGCAAAGCACTTTGAACTTCTCAGAAGAAAGGCACTAGATAAACATAAGGTATTCATAGTATGCATCTTTTTCTCTTAATAGCTGTCACATCTGGCTCTTTGTTGTTGTTGCTGCTGCTGTTGTTGTTGTTGTTGTTTGCCTCAGTTATAAATGAAAGAAAGGCCAAAAAGAAAACGTATCCCCACCAAAAATATATCTACCCACAAGACTTCTACTATTGTTGCATTTTATATTAGATGTAAATAATCTTGGAATGTCACAAGATTATTGTTTCCCCCAGGGGGTTTCTAGCTGAAGGAAACCTATCAATTAACTACATCCTGCCAATACATTATTCCCTGAGAGTGTCTTGGCACTGTGGCATTAACTCTTCGGAACCAAGACTTTAAGAATCTATAACCGGAAACATATCAGTTTTTATATTTAAACTTACAAGTGGAGACAAATATTTGTATAAAAGCAAATGTCTTGTTGCTTAAAGAAAAAAAAAAAAGATATGCTCCTTCAAGCTGACAAAGTGTCCCTGTCGGCCACCATGGAGCTATTTCCCCAAGTGTTTCTGAAAACAGGAAAAGGGGAAGGGGAAATAAATATCCAGCCAAAAGTGACAGGTCAAAAAAAATCAGCTAAAGGCTTCTCAGCATTCCTGGTCCAAATGCTTTTCCCAGGGCTCACAGAAGGAGGCATCCATGGAATTTACACCTTCAGTGGACATAAACCAGCCCGTGGGATTGCTGGGGTGTTAACTACACCCGTGACAAAATGTAGGCACTCTACCGAGAGCAACCACCTGCCTTAAACGGATGCACTTAGGAAGGAGGTTTACACGGCCGGCCTCGAGAACAGTCTTTCTGCGGATAAAATGTACATGGGAGCTCAGGGAGGGCTGCTGAAGCCTAGGCCAGGGGAGTCTGAGAAGCAACTCATCTTCTTCTCTCATTCTCCTCCCTGGAGAGGCCAGGCCTCCCAAATCTTAGTCCCCTCAAGGTTAACAATGCTGTTTCCCGCTGAACCAGCCAGAAACAACACTGGAAGTGGGTTTATTTTTACCCCGGGCTTTGTCATCTATCATTACGGAAAAACTAAGAGACAGGTTTTGGCTGAGTATCCTACAGAATATTCAAGATCTCCAGGCAGGATTTGGCCCTCCCTCTGCCGCATTTATCTTATTTGGAATGGCCTTCTTCTCCCTGCCAATGCGCCTCATTAGCAAGGGTATTTGTATTCAAGAGGCGGTCTCCCTGGTCAGGCACCTAAGGGATCCTGCCATGATATCAAGATGCAGCCCTTGTGAGGTCATAGCTTCTTTCCTGGAAACAAATTATTGGCACCTGGGATGACGTGGTATATTTAACTGAAGGGGAGTGGGGAGGCAAGTTTAGAAATCTCTTGCAGATTTCTTCAGCACACATACATAACTGGCTTTTCTCTCTGGATTCAGGTATATTTCACTTCAGGAGGTCTGCAAGATGGAAACTATATTACCTACTGATCTGATGCCTTCTCAAACCTCGAGACCCAGTTGTGCGAGGCACTTCTTATCTCCTACGTTATATTCAAACTATTCGTTTTTGGTTCCAGAGTCTTCTGTTCATGGCGCTAGGCATGTATCTCCTTTCTCACCTTCCTTTCCAATCAAGCAAATTTGACGGGAGCCTCTCAGAGCAAATCCAGAATGACTTAGGAATTGGTGACCACATGCCTAACACTATTGCTGAGCCCAGACAGAGTCCTTTGCTCTCTCTCGTTTCCATATCTAATTCCAAGCTCCTTCCTATTTCCAGTTGATTTTCCCCACGCACCACACTACGGCCCACTCTTCTCAAACTCAACAAAGACTTCTTTTGACAGATGAGGAAACTGAGCCATCAAACTTGCCCAAAGTCACACATCTACACAGAAAGGAATGGGGCCTACAGCAAAGTTCTTACTGAAAGAAAACCCACTAGGATATATCACCTCCAAGAGGAAAATAAATGGAGAAGACAGCTTTGGGTGAAAGCCAAGTGTAACCATCCACGCGTGACCTTTACATCTCGAATTCCAATTCTCAAGCAAAAATCCTTATGGCAAAACCTATGTTTCTCAAATAAATACATTTATTTATAAATAAGAACTAAAGCCAAGTTCAGAAACAAAAGACAGGTTTCCCCACGCTATGCAAAAGCAGAGCGTTCCTATGAAAACTTTCATAAGCCAAAATGATGTAAAGCAAAGAAACAATTACCATTAATTTATGTGTAAAATTTTTTGAGCATTCCCAGACTCAAAAAATAACATCTGTTAGGCTTTTCTGATACCCTAGGACATATCTTAATGAACAGATGCACAAAATAAATCAAGATAAAGTATAGGTGCTCACAGATATGGTATATTTTTTTCAATAATTTTTTTAATGTTTATTTTTGAGAGAGAGAGAGAGAAAGAGATACAGAATGTGAGTGGGGGAGGGGCCGAGACAGAGGGAGACACAGAATCCAAAACAGGCTCCAGGCTCTGAGCTGTCAGCACAGAGCCCAATGAGGGGGCCCGACCCCACAAATGGTGAGATCATGACCTGAGTCAAGTCCGAGGCTTAACCAACTGAGCCACCCAGGCACCCCTAGACGTGGTCTAACTCTGAGGCAATAGATGATGAAATACAGAGTGTAGTTCCCCAGGAAGGGGCTTGGCAGGGCCCCCCCACCCCCCACTGCTAAGGTGCACGCTGGCTCTGTGATGGCCGACTGCAAACAAATGCTAAGCCCCATTTTTGTTTCCCACCTTTTTCTCAAATTTTCAAACAGCAGAGGATACCTGTACCCTGGTAAAAGTTTAAGGCCTATATAGATCACTCCCTGGTCCTGAGAATGGCACTGCTAGCTCAGCTGTCTGCCTTGTGTTGAGAAAGTGGGGTTTCCCCAGCACTCCTTTGAGCACTGACCCCTCAGGTCTCTCTAGGACACTTTTGCTCTAGGCATTTCCAGGAAGGGGGGGGGGGCGGGGAGGGTAAGTCACTGGGTAATTTTATTTATTTATTTATTTATTTATTTATTTATTTATTTATTTATTTTAACGCTTATTTATTTTTGAGACAGAGAGAGACAGAGCATGAACGGGGGAGGGGCAGAGAGAGAGGGAAACAGAATCGGAAGCAGGCTCCAGGCTCTGAGCCATCAACCCAGAGCCCGATGCGGGACTCGAACTCACGGACCGCGAGATCATGACCTCAGCTGAAGTCTGACGCTTAACCGACTGAGCCACCCAGTTGCCCCAGTCACTGGGTAATTAAAGCCCAAGAAGCTGGGCGTGTGGCTCTGATTTTGAATCAAGGCAGCCTTCACAATGTCCAGTTACAACTCAGAAAGCCGGCACTTGCTCTGGAATCTGTGAATTTTGCTCCGAGATGCCCCCTGCATGACCAAGCACCAAGCTTTGATTTCTTCTTCATTCCCATACCAGCATCTTTCCCATCAAGTAAACAATCATAATGTAAGAATTCTATCATCCTAAACCCTCCTCCAGATCCCTGGCAGAAGGTCAGTGGGGGTTTTTCCTCTGTTGCTTGGCTGACTCAGATCTCTCCTCTCCGTGTTGCTGCCTGAGGAGGCCGAGGTTCCAGGTTTTCTGGTTTCAAAATAAATTGGCAGAAATCTGAAGCCATGCCAATACCGCCCTCCTGCCCGCAGGCAGCTGGGTCCCAGTGGGAGGTCTCTTAGCAACCAGGCTCAAATCAAATATTTGGGCGTCTGGACACATTCTGATTGGAATGAGCTCATGAACAAAAACTTCTCTCTTTCCCTCAACGCAGCTACTGAGAGTTATGAAAAGATGCTGAGTCCCTCGGTTGCCTCCCGGTACTGGATGAATCTGTGACTCACGCAGAACGTTAAATTAGAGGCAGCCCCAGACTGGCAGGCCAGAGATCCGACTTCTATTTCTGGGTTGATATGTATCCTTGGACAAGACACTTGAACTTTTTGTTGCTGTGCCTACACAGAGCCCAGAGTTTTAATTTGACCTTCTGCATGCTGCCTGTTCACCAGAAATCAGGATATTCACAGGCTCACAAAGGGCCTGAGCTCCAGTTCCATTCAGAAGGGAACCAGGAGGAAGGAGGGTGTCAGACCCCTCTTCCTCCATCTGCTACCTTGTCCTATCCCACCTCAGCCTTCCCCCAAAATGCCAAATGGCCAATGGAAGGGAGAAGGGGGCCAGTAGGTGCTAGCCAAGAGCTTCACATCTGTTCCTTTCTAACCCCAAATCCCAGGTTCACACTATTCCTGTGTACTCAGGAAAAGACTAAATACTTCACATTTGGCTTTGGATGATAATTCAAATCAATATCCTCATGCACCAGGGGAAGCTTTATCTCAGCTTTTGCATCTATGAACTAGAGCCTTTAAACCCTAGTCTCCTGATCTTCTGAGAGATGGCTGGTCAGGGCTTCCCCCTCCTCAGCAGCACACCCACCCTTCCTGCCTCTGGAAACCCATCATAATTACTGATGGTACCACCCCGCTGGCCCCCGTTGTTGCTTCTTTCTGTGGGCAAAGATGCCTACCCTCTCCATTGAGCCTCCAAAGGCAGATGCCATGCCTTATACCCCCTTATCACTTTTTTTTTAATGCTTTTTTTTTCTTGAGAGAGAGAGAGAGCGAGCGTGAGCGGGGGATGGGCAGAGAGAGAGGGAGACAGAATCCAAAGCAGGCTCCAGGCTTTGAGCTGTCAGCACAGAACCCGATGTGGGGCTTGAACTCATGAATTGTGAGATCATGACCTGAGCCGAAGTCAGATGCTTAACTGACTGAGTCACCCAGGTGCCCTGCCCCCCGTCACCTTTTAAGTCAGCTTCCCCATGGGGGCAAATGTGGCTAGTCCTAAAGAAACACTTAATGAATTTAATGCACACCCAAATTTCATGGGCCTGAGGATGCTCAAACAGGGCGACATGAAGAGCTGTCCCCAACAGGAAATGTCCTGTTTCCTTTCCAAAGAAATGAGAAGTCAGAGGGCAGTGAAAAGAGTGTGTGGCTCTTAACTGGTACCACAGGTTCACCTCAGCCACGACTGTAGCTGTGTGGCCTTGGGCACGTTGCATAATCTCGGCCTGCATTTCCTTGCCTGGAAAGTGGAAATAGCAGTAATATCTAATTTGCTGGATGGTTGCAAGCAAATTAAATGATGAGTAACTGTAAAGCTTCTACCACAAAGGTAGTCAATAAAGGGAAGTTCTTATTGTTGTCATAACTTGTCCCCCAATCATTTGATCATTAAGTAAAAGCATACTAGGGTTACTTAGTTGTTCTGGTTGCAAAATTATTTTAACTGTTTATCTAAAAAGCTGCAGAAGAGTATGATTGAGGGAGTCAAGTGCCCCAGCTTCTCTGGCTTCAAGTAAATGGCATTATTGTTTTTAAATCACTCCTTGGTTTAAAAAAAAAAAAAAAGGTATCTGTGGCAACAATGATTGATAGAGCATTTATTAAAATAATTTTTGTCCAAGGAAACACACAAGTTAGTCATTAGGATTCAACAGAGACCCTGAATCCCATATTTCACGGCCTCCTTCCTTGATCTGTCTTGGAAGCAGCTTGAACTTTCCTCTGGGGAGAGTCAGAGATCAATTTTTGTTGATTTTGTTTATACTATAGAAGATGCCAGACCTCAAGCACTAAAAAGCATTCTCCTTCTGAAATGAGTCTGAACAAGTCTTGACAATGGACACATTTTGTCCATTTCACTTTCTTATTTTTTTATTTTTAAATTTTTTTAAACATTTATTCATTTTTGAAAGAGAGACAGAGACAGAGCACCAGCAGGGGAGGGACAAAGAGAGAGGGAGACCTGGAATCTGAAGCAGGCTCCAGGCTCTGAGCTGTCAGCACAGAGCCCTATGTGGGGCCTGAAGCCACAGACCACAAGATCATGACCTGACATGAAGTCAGATGCTTAACTGACTGAGCCATCCAGGCACCCCTTATCCATTTCACTTTCATCGGCAAAGAAGCCAGCATTATGTATCACAGCCCAAACTGGAAACCGCCCAAGTGACCAACAGGTGGAGACCCTGTTTTCACAAAGCAATGGAATAGAATACTTTCACTGAAGGTGGAGAGTCTAGTCAAAATAATATCAAGTGAAGAAGCTAAAACAAAGTAACAGTGGTTATATTGATTTAATAACCAGGTTTATAAAATCACAAAGAGGAATAGGACCCTCTTTTTTTTTTTAATGTTTATTTTTGAGAGAGAGCCTGAGAGCTGGGGAGAGGTAGGGAGAGGGGGGACAGAGAATCCGAAGCAGGCTTTGTGTGACAACAGAGAGCCTGATGCAGGGCTTGAACCCACGAACCGTGAGATCATGACCTGAGCCGAAGATGGACACTTAACCCACTGACCCACCCAGGTGCCCCAAGAGGAATGTGATCTTCTAAATAGTAGAAGCTGTTATGAAGATTTGAGCTTGACCCCCCCCCCCCAAAAGAGTACACTTTTCCAATAGGTTTTCATTTTAAAATACACACAGCAACCCTTTCTCCTAGTCAGTGTTTACCGAGTATCTACTATGCATCAGGAATTTTTAGGGAAACAACAGTGAAAAATAAATTTGCCATCCTTACAGCTCTTCCATTCTAGTGTGGGACACAGGTAATAAACAAACATGTTATTGTACCACTTAACAAAAAACTGTCACATTTTAATTCTACAGCCATACCATCAAGTAGCTAGGGTTTCATGAACACATGTGCTAAACGTGGGAGCAAACCTGGCCAACATCAGCTAGCTGGTGAGTGTCAGACCTGGGATTTAAAGCTACATCATCTGGTACTTGCGCTTCTGGCAATGGTGGACTAAGTAATTAAGAGCAACCCACCTACCAAAGGCAACTTAAAAAGTTGGATGAAATATTTGCTTAATTTTCTTAAAAGCAACAACACAATAATAAGGTAGTGAAGATACACCTGCCAAAAACTAGAGAGGACAAAACCCAGAGAGCTTTGCCAGGCCCACAAAGCTTTTATCCTAAGGCATTTGTCAATCTGGAAAAAAGAAAAAAAAACAACTTTGAGAATGAGGTCTTATGCTGATAGCCTCACAAGGCTGAAGCCCAGAGACTACCAAAGCTGAGGGTTCACATCAACCACTTGCCATTTTAAGCTGGGTTGCCAGGGTGAGGGAGCAAGGGAAGGCTACAGCCCTCAGTCTCATAGACAAGTTCCCAGCATCATTGGGTCAAGGGAATCTCCAGCTTTGCACTTTGATTCAGGTAGCTTCAGATAGGAAGTGCTCTCGGTGCCTGGCAGACACAGGGAAAGCCTCTCCAGAAGAAGATTCCACAATTATTCATATTTTTTTTCAATGCCTAATGTATTTGTTTCAATGTCAGGACATTGTGAGTAAAAACAGCAGAAACTGCCCAGAATGCCAACAGGCCCACAAAGACTTCAGAAATGGGTATTCTTTGATACGGACCACTAAACAACTCCACCTACTATAGTCAGAAATATAAATGCCACACTTGAACATTTTTACAGGCAACTGGAAACTAGAAAATTATGTAAAAGATTTTTTTAAAAGAACCAGACACTCTTAAACGGAGAAACTCCCAAACGACCACCAAAGTCAAAAACCCCAGTGGCTGAGTTAACAGCAGATTATCACAGCTAAAGTGAGGATTAGTGAACCAGAATATAGGTCAGAGATAACTTCCAGAATTCAGCTAAGCGGGGGGGGGGGGGGGGGGGGGGGGCGGGGAACAAAAGGGAAAATATGGAAAAAAAAAAAAAAAGCAGGAGACATTGAAAACATGGAACATACATTGAACTGGCAGGTGGAAAGGAAGGAAATGTTGGAACAAAGGCAGCATTTCCAGAACTGATGGCAGACATCAATTTACGATTTCAAGATTCCAACTAATCCCAAGCAACCTGATTTTTTTTTTTTTAATCCATACCTAGATGCAACAAAAGAAACCGTAAACAACCCAAACCGGAGCAGTCTTGAACCTGATCACCTGAGGCCGAGTTCAGCTTTCTTCCCATCCCATCAAGGCCCTTTCCCACGGAGGTCTTGCTTTTCTTCCACTGGCCCCACTCCCCCTGAGCAAGTGGCAATCCACTTCAGTTTCTAAGTGGCCCTCTTTTCACATGAGCAGAAACGCTACTGGTCTCTAGAACATTTCTAACTGCTGCACCTAGTGAGCAGTAATCAGAAGAATGGAACGTGCTTGTAAGCCAGCAACCCCGGAAGGGGATCAGAATGCAACTACTGGGGCAGCTTTCTCACCAATCTGAGCTCGCAGCAGAGGGACACCCGCAGGGCTGTGACTGGCCATCCTTGTTCCCAACAGTCCTCTCTCTCTCCCTTTTTCTCTTTCTCTATCTGTCCTACAGCCCTTACTGCCATGTTCTGCCTCAAACTCCAGCCTATGGCCCCATACGATGTGCCCTCTCACACCAGAAGGATTTCTAATATCCCATAAAAGCACAAGAATCAGCAGGTGCCAGGTGGAAATGGGATGAGCACAATAAAACCATTTCACTCTTTCTCAGTGCCCAGTTACCCATGTGATCCAATGACCCCATAGCCACTAATATAAAGTAGAGCTCAAGGCAGTGGGTGTGGGGTGGGGGGATCTCAGGATGGTTTCAGACACACAGACTGTAACTCCCTAGAGAAATGAATGCTCTCCATCCGGTTTCTGTCAACTTCTTCTATCACACATTATCTGCTGTACTTTCTAAAAATATAAAGAAATTTTCTGGGGCGCCTGGGTGGCTCAGTTGGTTAAGCATCCGACTTTGGCTCAGGTCATGATCTCACGGTTTGTGGGTTCGAGCCTCACATTGGGCTCTGAGCTGACAGTAACCAGAGGCTGCCTCAGATTTTGTGTCTCCCTCTCTCTCTGTTCCTCCCCTGCTCACACTCTGTCTCTGTCTCTCATAAATAAACATTAAAATAAATAAGTAAATAAATAAATATAAAGATTTTTTTTAACTTTATTTATTTTGAAAGAAAGAGAAAACGCAGGGGAGGGGCAGAGGTAGAGGGAGAGAGAGAGAGAGAAAATCCCAAGCAGAGCCTGACATGGGTCTCGATCTCATGAACTGTGAGATCATGGCCTGAGCCGAAATCAAGAGTTGGACGCTTAACCGACTGAGCCACCCAGGCGCCCCTCAAAAAATATAAAGATTTTTAACATTTAGGGTGAAAATGGACCTCTATGCTTTTGCAGTGTACTGAGTCCTTTTAAAAGTACTAAGCACCATCACTGTCGGGCCATGGTCCTGAAGTAGTGCTAGTGCTTTGGCTGATCCTACACTGTCCCCAAACCGCCTTACTGGGCTCTCTGGCGCTTGTCCCCAGCTAACTCTAGAAGTCCTACCATCCTGCACAGGGTGGGGTAGGACATAGTTGAAAGGGTACTAGGCCAGAAGTTGGGATATGAGGCCACCTGTGCGCTGTGGGCAAATCACTTGCACACCCGGGACCCAGGGTCTCAGTGGCAAGAGCTTATGGCAGAACGGCTGTAGGGGGAGCGCAGGAGGGGTGGGATGGGTGTGTTCTGCCCAAATCTCTAGGTAGTGTGAGTGTGTAGGTCCCCCACGGCCCCAGGCAGCTCCAACAGGCACTCTCCCAGAAGTGGCCACTGCTTGCTGCTCGAGAGGATGGTTCCTTCATGTCCGAGTAGGAGTGAATGCTCTGCACTTGTCCCGTGTGCCCTCCTCATTCTGCCTGGGCCTCCCTTCTGCTTCCACCTCTGTTAGAATCAGGAGTGGTGGTTTCTACAGCAGACCCCTGTGGCTCTGGCCCCATGCCTGACACTCTTAGTTACCGCAACACATGAGCTGAAGCCACACTGCAGCCCCCAAAGCCATTCTGTGGCAAAGCAGATCCCCCAACCAGCTAATCAGCAATCAAAATGCAACCACTGGAGGCAACTTTATCGCCAATCTGAGCTGACAGCGGAGGGACACCCCACCCCAGGGTTGTCACTGGCCATCCTTGTCCCCAACTGTCCTCTCTATCTCCCTCCCTCTCTCTCTCTGTCTCTCCTACAGCCCTTACTGCCATGTTCTGCCTCAAATTCCAGCCTGTGAACGTCCCCTGTCACCTCAGAAGCTTTGTAAGGAACCTCATATTCTGCACAGGAAATGGTACCCAGAAGTCATTCATTTAGGGGGCCCTTTATGGCTTTTAAAGAGTATTCATACTGTGGAAAGGCTGTAGTTAAGAAATGTTGCTTCGCTTCAGGAGGATCTGGGGGTTACAGAGAAGTGGCTTGCTTTCCACGTATAAATCTTTCCTGAAATCCTTGGTTGCAGCCCTACCGAGGAACACAAAACACATACCCTCGCCCACGTCCAAGACTAATTCGTGCCGGGGAAGAATAATAGTCACCCTTGTTGGTCTTCAGATGTTCACAAGGTGGCTTTGCTGCCACATCACTCTCCATGGGACACGTGCTTCTGTTGGATGGCTTTGCCAGTTTTGAGGACATTTACGCCAACTCTTCCATCCACACCCTCGGTCAGCTCCCTGCCCTGTGACCAGCGTTCGACACTTAGAGAATGTCTGGCCGCTGGCTGAAGCCCTGGAAAAGAGCAAAGCTCCCTGGTTTAGGTGTGGCCAGACCTTCCTAATGAGCAGAGGACAAGGAGAGCAGCGGGCCCTGACACAGAGCCGTCCTAGTATTTGGCAATTCTGTAACTGTTATGGGCTCAAATAACCAGAAGTCATTGCCAGAGAGGGTTGGGTTTTGGGGGGTTTTGTTTGTATAAGTTGCCAACACTTAAAATCTAGGAGATTTCATACAAAAATGTGGACTCCTTGCTGCTCTTGAAAAATCAGAAGCTCTAAGAATGCTTCTGATCAGCTGTCAGCACTTGGGAGATGAATAATCCTACTTGTTTAGACAGGGTACCCCAGTCACCAGAGCTACACTGGAGCCAGGTTTTGTGGGGCCTGAAGCTTATGTAATGTGGGGTGACCTCTCTAAGAAAAATAAAATTCTACGGGCGCCTGGGTGGCTCAGTTGGTTAAGCAACCAACTCTTGGTTTCAGGTCAGGTCGTGATCTTGTGGTTTGTAGGTTTGAGCTCCATGCTGGGCTTTGCACGGACAGTGTGGAGCCTGCTTGGGATTCTCTCTCTCTCTCCTTTTGTCTCTGTTTCTTCCCTGCTTGTGCCCTCTCTCTCTGTGTCTGTCTCAAAATAAATGAATAAACTTTTTAAAAAAAGAGAGAGAGAGAAAAGAAAAATAAAATTCTAATTAGGAAATTGCTAGGGCCCCTCCAAGGGCCTGAGCAAGCGGTGGGCCATAAAGCTTAAACACCATGAGCCCCCAGCCTCTCCTTTCACCCCCAGCCAGGGCCTGCGTGCTGCCCATGAAGGTGTCAGAGTCCGCGGTGACCCCTTGCTTATCCTCCACATCTTGCTCACCAGCCCCTGCCACCACTCCGTTCCAGCCCCAATGTCCAGTATAAACACAGCCCTGTAAAGTAGGCCCCACTTTCCCTAAAACTCCAGTAACTAAAGGACGCATGACTTCATTTATTTTAAAAGGCAATAAAAAGAAGTTTTCATGCTTTATACCTCCCTCTCCTTTGCGAGGTTAGGAGGAGAGGACCCACCAGGTGTCTGCCCGGAATTAACATAGAAAGGGACTCCTTCCAGCATGGAGATCTAAGAACTGCAACAAAGGCAAGGAAGGTCCTAAATGTCTGATGGGTCTATAGCCTGATTTCCATTCCCTGGGGGATGCTCACTGAGATTGTCTGTCGCCTCTAAATGACTTTGTTTCGGAGTCGGGTGGAGGGGAAATGCGCCAAAAAAATGTTTTCCAAATGGTTGGTGGACTGCACTGCCACAGACACATCAGTCATGAGACCATCAGCAGCATTTATCGAGTGCCTACTGTGTACTAACTCTACCTCTTGTACCTGCAGAAGTGTACTAGGAGGCACATGGTGGCTCCCAGTGGGAACCTGCAGTCTAGTTGAGGAAAAGGACACCCATAGAAAGACTAGGATAACACGGAAATGCAATAAGAGTTTGTAGGAATCCAAAGCCCAGACTGGGAAGATGATCCCAGAGCAGAGGTGAACGCCGGGAACCTTGGAAATGCAGGTAGTGGCACTGAGAACATTCCAGATGGTGAGAAGGGTTTGGGGTACCAGGAGGTCTGGGTCTGGAGAGCCAGAGGGTGGGCTGGGAACAAAGAAATAAAAGAAAAGTAGATAGGGAACCTATCAGGAAGAGATCTGAATTGAAGATAAAGGTCTCTGGATCGTGTGACTCAGTGACAAAGTACAAGAAATATAATAAAACTGCATGTGGGTGGTGATTTTCAGTTTACTGAAAATAAGCATTGTGACTTATTCCCATTTGATTTTTACTTATGCTCTGCATTATACATGTTTTTGTAGAAAATGTGAAAAATGGCAAAACTTCAAAACTGTAATTCTATCAACTAGCGATCACCACTGTTAACATTTTGGCATATTTTCTTCCTGTTTTATTTCCAAAGATAATTTTTTTTCAAAAATGGGGTAAACGGATCTGTTTTCACTAAACACTATAAGACTTTCCCCATGTCACTGAATATTCTTTGAAAATGAGATGTTTACTAGCTGCATAATAATTCCATTTTTTTTGATGTACCATAATGCTATTAATCACTCACTGTTGAACATTTAAATTGCTTCCAAAATTTCATTTATTTTGTTATAAATCATACTCTGCATTGAACATTCCTGTACATAAATATTGATCCACACCTCTTCAATTGCTTTGTGATATGTAATTATTAGAGCAAAGGGCATAAGTATTTTTAGGACTCTTAAGATAGATTTTCAAATTGTTTTCAAAAAAAGTTTTTACCAATTTACACATTCATCTAGAGTACATCAAAGGGCTTGTTTCCTGCAGATGTATCCTAGAATTATGTAATATTTTTCTAATCTTCGCTAATTTGATAAATTAAAAATGGAATCACATAATTGCATCTGAATAATCATTTTTGTTACTCATGAATTTGCATTTTTTACATGTATTTTTCATCCATTTTTCATTCACGTGTATTATGCAAATTATCTGTACTTTCACTCATTTTTCTACTGGTACAAAGCATTTATCATTTTATTTTACTTTTTTTAAATGTTTACTTATTTTTGAGACAGAGAGAGACAGTGCACAAGCAGGGAAGGGGCAGAGAGGGAGAGAGACACAGAATCTGAAGCAGGCTCCAGGCTCTGAGCTGTAAGCACAGAGCCTGACTTGGGACTCATACTCACAAACCGCGAGATCATGACCTGAGCCAAAGTAGGACGTTTAACCAACTGAGCCACCAAGGCGCCCCAGCATTTATCATTCATTTAAAAAGCCTCCATATATCTGATTGCCTATATCTGATTGCCATTTGTTGTCATGTGTGTTTTAATTTTGCTTGATATTTTGACCGAAAACTGGTTTATATTTTATATCATTTAATCTGTGGATCTTTCCCTTTTTAATTTCTTTTGCTGATTTTTTTTTATTATAATGTCCTTCTCTACTCTGAGACCACTTATATTTTCCTCTCATTTTTTGTATGCTTCATCTTCACATCTCACTCTTAACCATCTGGAATTCGTTTGCATATGCCTTCACCTCCAATGGTAAAAGTAAGTATAACCTGACAATCCCCAGATAGTCTGTCTTCCCATCAACATTTTTCATTGAATAATTCATTAAATAAATTCATCCCTTTAGCACATGATTTGTAAAGCTTTTTTGTCATATACTCTCTATTATGTGTTCTGGGATTGGTTTCACGGCTGTCTGTTTATCTGTGTTTTATTCTTTACACCAATAACATACTGCTTTAATTACTGTGATCTTCAATGCACATATAGAACTTTCCATAGTTTCATAGATCTTTTATGCATGTGCTTTCATAAATAATTCTGTTTGAAAATAAAGACAATCTTTTCCTCTCATTTCTTTTTTTTTTACTTTCTTTTAACATTTACTTATTTTGAGAGACGGAGAAAGAGCATGAAGCAGAGAGGGGCAGAGAGAGAGGAAGATACAGAATCCGAAGCAGGCTCCAGGCTCTGCGCTGTCGGCACAAAGCCCGACACAGGGTTCGAACCCATGAACTGTAAGATCGTGACCTGAGCCGAGGTCGGATGCTTACCTGACTGAGCCACCCAGGCACCCCTCCTCTCATTCTTTATTATTACTCATGTAAAAGACAAATAGTCACATAAAAGACAAACGTTCTGAGATACAGATGTCTGGACTTAACCTAAGAAAGGGTCTTGCAGTTCTATGCCTCTTCTTTGGTGAAAAAAAAAAAAACCCATAAAATAAAAAGCACTGTCTTGTTATTAAAATGGAACATTTACTGAATTGGAAAAATCAAAGCAAAACAGGAATGAAATCTAAACCTGTGCTTGCTTTGTTTTTTTGTTTTGTTTTGTTTTGTTTTGTTTGAAAATGGGAAACCTGAACTTGTACAAAGAAAGCCAAGCCTTGAAGATGGAAAGTTATAATCCTCTGATCTTTACTTTCCTACACAGAAACCTTTAGGGAGGAGCAGAGAAATCCACAGAAGTAGAAATGAATGAATTTGTCCTGCTCTTTAGAAGTGATGCATGAATCACTGGCTTTACATTGAACTTTCTCTAGGAGAGTTCAAATTCTTCTCTAAAAATGATCTACAGTGATGGTGTCTCCACCCTACACAGCACCCTCAGTATAGGATCAACGGCTGAGCATTTAGGGATAGCTGGTTCATCTGGGCATAAAACTTTGCAAATCAGTTGACTTGCAGCCTTTGCCATCATCACGAGACACGTCACAGCTGAGTCTTGCCAGCTTACTTGACCAGAACACGGTGCGAGTGGGGCTGTGGTCACCAAGCCTCCCTACACTCTGAGTCTTCCCTGCACCCCCGGCTCAGCTAGCCTTGGGAAACGAGTGCTCTGGTTCACAAGCGAATTCTCAGTAAGCTATGAGTCAGTACAACCCACTGCCATCCCTAGAAAAGAATGAAGGTACCCACCCCCTCAGGTAGGTAAGTCAGCCTGTCTTACCTACTGATTGTGAGCTCCCACAGGATGAGGTCCCTGCTTTGTTTATTACTCTTCTATAGCTAGAAGGCATCTGACAACCATGGCATGTTTCTCGAATGAATGAATGAGTGAATAGATGAACTGCAACATTCAAAAGAGAGTCTGTTACCAGGGACTTGAGCTAAACAGTAGTCACTATGAGTTAAACTCATGATCTTAGCAAATTGGACGTTTTACATGGTCTGAATATGTATGTGATTTCTTTTATCTACATATTTTGAACAACCCAAAAAGAATGTCAAAAAAGGCACGTATGATGAACAGCATCGAATGTAATCTTCCTGGAGCTTGAGAGCCAGCCTTGCATTTTTTTCTGTAGGTAGGTAATTAAGAACCAGATGAGAGAGAGAGAGACCTGTGCATGGCAGCAGATATGCTGATGCCTCCATTACAAACAAACCCTGCTCCAGGAAGGGAGACCCATGAGGCGTCTGATTTTCCTCGAATTGTCTGTGGGTTGTGTTTTCAAGGAAATAGATGTTCCTGAGGAATGTCTGAAAATGATGGAGTTGGCTACCTCGAAGCTCCTGTCTAGCCCTAAAATGCTATGAATCTGGGACAGCTCGTCTTTTGCAGAAATGGCCACGAGAAAAAATGTGGAAGCAACGCCCTTCTCCTGGGATTAGTTCGGTTTTCCTTCGTGCACATCGGTTTCCTCACGGCTCTGTGTGCGTGATAAGTGTGTATATGACAGCACTGCCTACCAGACACTGACCATCGCCAAAGTATTGTGGGGACATAAATGCAAATTTTCAGGGAGAAGCCACCTCATTAAATGAGAAGGAGGACTGCTCGCAGTCTGAAACAATCTTGATCCCAGAATTGTATAGAAAAGTGTGACACCCTTGGCTAACGAGGCTGCCTAAGGAGAGGGTCACATTCTTTAATGGAGGGAATCGATGGGGCCACTTTAATAATCTGGGAATAGGACACGTACCTAATATTTACTGTCATCTGGGAAGAAATGTGCCTAAGGCGCTGAAACTCACCCCAAACCGTTTACCTTTAACAGCCCCAGTTCTTGTTTACCTTATTCATTTCCTCGATCTTTAAAGTAATTGTTTTGCTAAGTACACACAGGAAAGCTTCAACTCAGCTGCTGTTCAGCGGCTGTGAATTCCAAATTAGAAGTGTCTGAATTTACTGAAACTGCATTACAGATTGAATTTCGTCATTTTGTAACATACCATAAAACCTGGGCACAAAACCCACCCTTGGTTACCCATTTCTACAGCCACCAATTGTTGATTCTATGAGGCTAATTTCTAACCTCAGCGTGATTTTGACCTTTGATTCCCAGGCTCTCCAGCTGCAGTCTTATCTTCCCAAACCCTGAGCTGCTGTAAACTCACAGAACGCACATTAATTTCAATATTAGCCTAAATAAAACAAGTAAATCCCATAAATAATGGATTCCAGAAGCAAACAGGAATATTTTCAAGTTTTCTGTTGTTTGGATTAGCCTCACAGGCACCCCCTTTATCCTCATAGGGGACTACAAGGCAGCTAGAGGCAGGACAGCCTGGTGGTTAGGAAAACAGGCTTTGGAACTAGACCAAACTGGGTTTCTTTTTTTTTTTTTTTTTTTTTTTTTTGTAGGAGAGAGAGGGTGTGAGCAGGGTAGGGGCAGAGAGACAGAGGGAGACACAGAATCCAAAGCAGGCTCCAGGCTTCGCGCTGTCAGCACAGAGCCCGATGCGGGGCCCAAACCCACAAACCGTGAGATCGTGACCTGAGCCGAAGTCAGATGCTTAACCAACTGAGCCACCCAGGTGCCCCATTTTTTTTTTAATATAATTTATTGTCAAGTGAGCTAACATACAGTGTATACAGTGTGCTCTTGGCTTCGGGAGTAGATTCCTATGATTCATCAACACCCAGTACTCCTCCCACCAAGTGCTCTCCTCAGTGCCCATTGCCCATTTTCCCATCCCCCTCTCCCCCGCCATCAACCTTCAGTTTGTTCTCTGTATTTAAGAATCTCTTACGGTTTGCCTCTCTCTCTGTTTATAACTATTTTTTCCCCTTCCCTTCCCCATGGTCCTCTGTTAAGTTTCTCAAATTCCACATATGAGTGAAAACATAGATACCTGTCTTCTCTGACAGATTTATTTCACGTAACATAATACCTTCCAGTTTCATCCACGTTGTTGCAAATGGCAAGATTTCATTTTTTCTCATTGCCAAGAAGTATTCCATTGCATATATAAACCACATCATCTTTATGCATTCGTCAGTTGATGGACATTTGGGCTCCTTCCATAATTTGGCTATTGCTGATAGCACTGCTATAAACATTGGGGTACATGTGCCCCTATGAATCAGCACTCCTGTATCCTTTGGATAAATAGTAGTACAATTGCTGCGTCATAAGGGTAGCTCTATTTTTAATTTTTTGAAGAACTTCCACACTGTTTTCCAGAGCGGCTGCACCAGTTTGCATTCCTACCAACAGAGCAAGAGGGTTCCTGTTTCTCCACATCCTCGCCAACATCTGTTGTTTCCTGAGTTGTTAATTTTATCCACTCTGACCGGTGTGAGGTGGTATCTCAGTGTGGCTTTGATTTGTATTTCTCTGATGAGGAGTGATGTTGAGCATCTTTTCATGTGTCTGTTGGCCATCTAGGTGTCTTCTTTGGAAAAATGTCTTTTCATGTCTTCTACCCATTTCTTCACTGGATTATTTGTTTTTTTGGGTGTTGAGTTTGGTAAGTTCTTCATAGATTTTGGATACTAACCCTTTATCTGATATGTCATTTGCAAATATCTTCTCCCATTCCATCAGTTGCCTTTTAGTTTTGTTTAGTTTCCTCTGCTGTGCAGAAGCTTCTTATCTTGATGAGGCCCCAGTAGTTCATTTTTGCTTTTGTTTCCCTTGCCTTCAGAGATGTGTTGAGTAAGACATTGCTGTGGCTGAGGTCAAAGAGGTTGTTGCCTAAACTGGGTTTCAACCTCAGCTCTACCTATAGTTTTAACTCCTCTGAGCCTCAGTTTCCTCATCTGTGAAATTGATGACAATGCATATAAAGAACAGACTCATGAAATAATAGCTACTTAATCATCATTAATAAAGAATTCCTTACAAGCAGGCACTAAATACCTCCCTTACATTAACAAGGGACAGAAAAGATGACACTGTGGGAGCCTGGGTGGCTCAGTCGGTTATACGTGCACTTCAGCTCAGGTCATGATCTCGCAGTTCTTGGGTTCGAGCCCTGCGTCAGGCTCCGTGCTGACAGCTCAGAGCCTGGAGCCTGCTTTGGATTCTGTGTCTCCCTCTCTCTCTGCCCCTCCCCTACTCACGGTGTCTCCCTCTCTCTCAAAAATACATTAACATTTAAAAAAAAAGAAAGAAAAGATGACAGTGCTATTCCATCTCCCTGCTGCTAATATGTGAAAAGAGCATGGAAAATGCTTTCATAAAAGTGACAAGTAATAGTTAAAATATTTGATAACCCCAAGACCCATTCTGCAAATTAGACCTCCCATAAGGCAGCCAGCACTTGAAACAGCGCGGCTGTCTCTGGAGGGTTATGTGTAGGAAGCCACTGAAAACTAGGCCACTCTAAGTGGAGGGTCCAAAAGCATAAAGTAGTTGCTGAAAGCCTGCCAGGCCCACTGACTCCCAACAATGACACCCCAGATGTGTGGAAGATGAACATCTGAGTCCCAGCCCTGTGTGAGGGTGACCAGTTTATAACACAGCTTCAGCCCAAACATACACTTAGGAGCCCCACTCCCCACCCATTTCCATCAGCCTTGATTTGACAAAGGAACACCGTTCCAGATACACTGGCTTTAGGAACTCAAAATACACTTTCCTCCAAAAGGTGTTACAAATAGTTGTTAGATTTTTTTATTTTTTTTATTTTTTATGGTTAGGTCCACAAAAGACTCCACAGTTAAAGGTGTCACTGAAGGGGTAGCCCTGAGCCTGAACCCTGGGGCCAGTGACTTTCTTAATTGCAACAGCTAGGCAGCAAATTAAAGCATCCCTGTGCCTCAGTTTCCTTTTATATATATTAGAAATAATAATACTTCTATCTCGTTGCATTTTTGCAAGGACTGAGTTAACGTATAGAAAGCATTTCGATAGTGCCCAGCACACAGTAGGTACTGGATAAATATCGGTCGTCATTACATTTCTTGTGAAGTCAATGAGGTCACACGGTAGGACCTTCAGGAGGACCAGAGCAGGGAATTTCAGCCTCCAAGGAGAGTGAGGAATTACACAAGAACCCTGTGGCCAAGGAGAAGGACTTGGGGGATCCAGCCCCCCAAGGCATCTATCTATCAAGCACTTGGTGCATCCCAGGCAGAGTGTTGACAGTGTCCCATGCACCATCCCTTACTCCTCCAAACAAAGCTTTAAGGGAATTTTTACAGCGATCGCTATCACCTCATTTGTTCATGGAAACACTAGGGCCCTAACAGGCAGACGACTCATCTACCACTGAGTTCCAGTCTTCCCTTCCATGAAATCGTTTCAGCTGCCTGTCTTCAGGTCTATGGCCAGAAATGAAGAGCTGCCTTTGTAAACAGAATGTTGCTCAGTAACTTCCATGTTAAGAAAAATACCAGCAAACCTTCATGCGCCACAAAAGCAAAAGGTTGAAAATATGAGCCCCCAGTGATAATTCCCTCTTGCTTTCTAAGAAATGTTTATTCCCTAAAGCATTCAGGCAACATGCACTGGGAAGGGGCCTATTTTGCCCTCTTCTTCACTAGAACATTCTTTGCATACTGCCTCTCTATCTTGTTAGTTCCTGGATCCATTTCCAGTACCAAAAGCAGCGGGAACTACGCCAAGGGCACAGGTGGGGCAGCCTCTGTGGTGTTGGATGGGAAACTGGCACTGAAATGTCTGTTGTTTGTGAAAATTGGGTCTGCTTCAACTTATAATGACAATTCAGAAAGGAAGAAACTTTCATTGCTCAAGAATTTTCAGAGGAATGGTCATCAATCATTCCTGTACTAAGAGACAAGGAGTAGGGGTGCCTGGTGGCTGAGTTGGTTAAGTGTCCAACTTAGGCTCAGGTCATGATCTCACAGTTTGTGAGTTCGAGCTCCATGTCGGGCTCTGTGCTGTCAGCTCAGAGCCTGGAGCCTGCTTCAGATTCTGTGTCTCCCCCTCTCTCTGCCCCCTCCCCTGCTCACACTCTGTGTCTCTCTCTCAATAATAAATAAACGTTAAAAAAATTTTTTTAAGAGACAAGGAATAAACCAGCTAAATGCTGGGGGGAAGATGGGAGCAAGGGGGCTCCTATGGGTGTTCATCATGATTTTTTTTAGCAATCATAAACTCGAAAGTTCAGCCAAGAGAAGCTTAATAGAATTGGAGTGTTGAGATGGGGAAGATCACCTGAATGTGAAGGAAAACCTCATCATCTACAGGGAAAGTAGATGGCCCTCCCCTTGACGGTTTAACGTTAGCAAAAACCTCACTGATCAAAGATGAGAAAGAGGGTAAAGACAGAGAAGTAGCAGATCCACTGAGGACTAAAATACATCGATAGCTGGTTGGAACCTAAAAATTCAACAAAGCAAAAAATCCTAGCTTTTTGGTGTCACACAGGACATCTGGTTTACCTGAGTTAGCAAATATTTGTTGAACATCTACCACTGACCCAGCACTTGGAGTGTTTTTATTGTCCATAAACATTGTAATTCATCAAAATTCTTCATCCTGGAGACACAGAATCTTCTTCACTGGACAGAACAACTCATCTCACTTAAAGTCAAATTCTGCTTGGAGACAGAGAGGTGTCCTCTCTAGTCAAAGCTTCTCCAAAGTCAAAGACTCTGCTGTGGGGGTTGAAGTCTCAAAACTACAGACTGTGAAGGGATTCAAATGTTGATAATTGGATATAGTATTTTGCTTCTAATAGATATATTATTATTCTTCTCATGGTTTCATTTGCCTTTTAATAGTTTCCAGTTTTATACATTGTCATGGTTGCAAAGAAAACATTTCAAATCCGTGTGAATCAAATTAAAGTCAAGTCAGGAAACTTTTTCCTCTTAATATTATAAGAACATTTGTCAGGAAAGTGCCCTGGCACTCAGTCAGAACTCCCCCTTATAAACTGGAGAATTTTCTTGAGACAGATTACCATATGTTGGGCAATGAATCTCTAGGTCTTGTAGGCTGTTTCTTTTCTTTAATAGGAAATTCTCGTTCTTGGATGCACTTTATAAAACTACAGCTGGTTTGCAGGCATAAGTGCACCTAAAGTCCCATGTATAATACTAACAAAAGTTATGGTTTTTGTTTTGTTTTTCCCTAGTAAAAAGAGTATTTCAAATATGTACCCAGTTCATTTCAGATCATTTCTATTGGCAAAATATTCTATTCTGATTGTAATATAATTAATGGAGAAAATATTTTCTGATGCTTGCCTCTTTTTTTAACTAATCCCCATGCCCAACATGGGAATCGAACTCACGATTCCCGAGATCAAGACTCACATGGTCCACCGACTGAGCCAGCCAGATGCTCCAATTGAGAAAATCTTTTATTGAAGAAAATTGTATTTAAATATTTGACATCTCAAGGTTGCTTTATCAAATCACCACAAAGCAGCATCGGCTAACATTTTGGTGAAGATGGGTCAAAAATAAGGTGTAATCCTTGCACTCAAGGATCTAGATTCTGTATTTGTAACCCAAACTATTCTAATGAACACCGTAAAATAATACGTACCTTAAAAAAAATACATCTTAGGATTAGTCTTATTAATAAAACAAGTGGGAGGCTTACTTGGCTTAAAATTATATTTGATTTGATCTTTCAAGCAACTGCCCAAGCTGGGCATTTTGTTTGATTGAATTGTTGAGTAGATAATTCATCCATTTATCTACTCAACATTCATTCAGTGTTTATGATGGGCCAGGCACCACACCAAGTGTGGAAGATTTAGCAGTGAACAGATAATCTTACGGCTTCTTCTGCTGGCTGGGTTTACCAGCCTTCTTTGTAACGGGAGTGAACAGAACAATGCTAGGACAGTCTCTCTTCTCCCCATCTTAGAGTCAACTGCGAACCTCAAATGTCTGAGGTGAGACAGAAATGAGCCTCTTTTCTTTCTTATCAGCTTTGCCCAGGGTTACTTTGACTGAACCTCTTTGTACTGAAAAGATCTGGTCCTACTTTTTACTTTTAAAAGCTACAAGTTCCTTCCTGATATTTCTGCTCAACAATCCCTCTTTGAAGGCCAAATGCCAGTCAATGAAGTCTGATGCAGACCAAGTTTAGGATTTTGCAATTTGGAGCCTTCCACAGAAGAGACTCATGTTGATCCTTTGGGAGGGTGGAAATATCCTGAAGGAGCAGTCCACCGACATGGTAGTCTGCCTTGGTTCAGGATGGTGTTTCTACCTCCTGGTGTCCACTGCTGTGGTCCTCTTAGTCATTAAAATCTGTTAGCACAGGAACATTCTAGAGCACATTGAATTTATGAGACCTCTCTTCTAAAAGTGAATTGGCTCCTTGTTATCCTTCAAGAGCAGTGACAGATGGCTCCTGCTTGGAGCCTGTGCGGATAAACTACGGAACCTCCCTTGAGAGGCCTCTCCGTTACCATTCTCCCACTGGAGCTTTCATCCGAAGATCTAAGCTACATATCACCAATTCCTCGCAAGCCGATAGTAGTGAGCACCCACTGTATGCAGGAAGTGTGTTAGGGGGTTGACAGATACAGAGCCCCCAATTAGGAGTGGGAGAAACAAAAGGGGAAACAACCAAGTGACGTTTTGACAGGTTCTGTGATATGAGTGTATGCCGAGTTCCATGGGAGGGCAAAGAAGTGAGTGGTTACCTTCTGAATGGGTCTTAAAGGGTAAGTGACAATCTGTAGGTGGGGGTTGGGGTTGCAACACTTCTGGCAGAGGGAACATCAAGAGCAAAGAACAAAAATGGGAATGAGCATGATATTGGAGAGGAGGAACCTGAAACATCTATCGTGTCTTAGTTCATTCTGTTGTTACAGAATACCAGAGAAACTTCGCACGGTTTTGGAGGCTAGAAGTCCAAGATCACAGAACCAGCAGGTTCAGTGTCTAGTGGGGGTCCACTTCCTGGTTCATAGGTGGCTATCTTCTCCCTGTGTCATTACCTGATGGGTGGGGCGAGGGAGCTCTCTGGAGTCTCTTTTACAAGGGCACTAGTCCCATTCATGAGGCCTCCACCCTCAAAGCCTATCTAATCCTCTCCCAAAGGACCTACCTCCTAACACCATCACACTGGGGGTTAGGCTGCAGCACATAAATTTGGGGGGAACGCATTCAGTCTGTAGCTTACTATGACCATGTGTCATGTGCATCAGGGGATGTTGTAAGAGATGAGGGTAACAGAGATGGTGACAGAGTCAAAGACTCTGCGTGTGTCATGCTAAGGAAAGATTACATGTCTATTACAAATAGGGAAACTGAGGTTTGTAGTCACTACACTTGTCACCTAAGGTCACGCTCACAAGAACATGATTTGGGGAAGAAATCTACCTTGCTCCTTCCTGCTAGGGCAGGAAGGAGGAAAGAGTAAGAACCCAGAGGTGGAGAAGATCTAAGTCTTTGGTGATCAGCTACATTATTGCCTCTTGTCCCCTCAGCCTGCCCCTTGCTCAGCAGACTGAGAGCATAACTGCCTCTGGGAAGTTCTTATTCACACACATCCTGGCTACCTCACAGGACGGCCTGGAAACCCAACCATGAACCCTACGCAGCTGAGCTAGTTCACAGGTTAAAGCCCACCCTCATTGTCTACATCACCCACTTCTGCCTTGGGACCCAGAAGGCCCTCCCAGGGGAGAGCTGGCAGCATGTGCTGCAAGATTTTCAGCCTGGGACCTGAAAGAACCACTCCCCCTGTGCTCGCCCTCATTCTGGGAAAAAGACCGAATGCTTATCAGAATTACAGAAATTACCCTTAAGTCCTTAGGAGTTCAACCACCTTCACCTCTGAGTTGATAGTAGCCCAGGAGGCCTCCTAGAGCCTTGAGAACAGTCGAGCATAATGGATCAGTGGGGTCAGACAAGAAATCAGAACTCAAGGGGGTTTCCCATGCAGGTCCCTTCCATAAGCAAAATGTTCCTTGGTTTTACTAATATGTGCTGCCAGCCTCTGTGACCACGAAGCCACCTCCTGTGCTGGGCTGTGGAAGGCACCCTGTTCAAATCCTAGCTCCATCCCTGTTTCTGTAGCTCTAGACAGTCTACAAACTACAGGCTTCTGGGAAAGTACTTCTCCTTTCTGAACTTTCCTATCCTATCTGAACTATCCTTTCTGGGGAGCGGGGAGCTAGGACTCACCTCCAATGTCTTTTGCCAGGACCCCATGAGAGGATTCAGATAGAAGGGGCTTGTAAAATGTCAACCTAATATAAAATGTTAGTTATGACCATTAACCATTATTGCCTATGGTTAATCTCATTAGTACTCAGTGTTTTCAGTCTCCTATGAAGGAAGAGACACATTCTCATGCTCATGGCTGGAGTCCAGAAACATTATAGAGAAGTTTCTCATTTCCAGTTAATGGTCCCAATCTCACATCGGATGGCATTGTCACAGGGTTGTTTGTTTATTTATTTATTTATTTATTTATTTATTTATTGGCAGAACTTCTGAGTCCAAAGCACAACTCAGCATAAACAAAGGCCTGGCTTGGACCCAACATATTAATCAATGAATTAATTCTTTCCCCCATCCATTAACCTTGCTAAGCAATGACTTAGCATTGGAGAAATCAGGAATTCTTGAGCTCTTTTAAATATCTTGAGGACTAGGGGGAAAAAAAGGAAGCAGTCCTCAGTCTCCTGAGAAAGGAGTGGCCAAAATGACCTGTGACCTCCCTGCTCTCAGGCCACCTTAGTTTTGCCTAGTCTTCCAGCAGGTTCTACCAAAAAAAAAAAAAAAAATCAAATGAGAGAGAGAGCTATGTTCTTGCTACCAGTTATATGCTAGGTCTAGGTGTCTCTATTACAAGGTTTATTTTAAGCATTCACTTTCCAGATAGGTTTCCCCCTCCCCCACCCTTCCTGCCTTAGCTCAGACTTCGTTTTTGTAATGGGGGGCAGGGGAAGACACACCTAACATGAAATTTACCATCTTAACCATTTTAAATGTACTCTTCAGTAGTGTTCGCATTATTGAGCAGCATAGCTCCAGAACTTTTTCATCTTGCAAGACTGAGACTCTATACCTACTAAACAACTACCTCTCTCCCCTCCCCCCTTTCACAGACTTTTAAATCTTTACCATTTTGTTCTTCACAATATCTCCCACTAGTAGACTGCCCCGGCCTTTTTTTAGATATTGTAGTTGGTGTTGTTGCCACTGCCTTATAAGTTCTAGAATCATCTCTGTTTGACTTTAAAGAAGCAACAACAAGCATTTCTTCAGTGGTGAAGCCTGTCTCAGGGCAGCCTGGGGGGCAGCCGACGTTGGTGTGGGCATCTCCTCAGAGAGGAGAGGGCAACCGTTGGTACTCATTGGAGCCAGGTCTTGAGCACAGCCCTCTATCTGCTGGTATCTAATAGACATTACTGAAAACGAAAAGGGAGGGGTCTTAAGGTCAAATCATTGGAGGAAGCTTGGATGACTCCAGGTTGAAAAGAACTCTTTCCTGTGTGATGGCGCCAAGCCGTGGCCAGGCCACTGAGGCACACAGCGCTCTGCAGAGCACCTGGCTGAGCACCGTCGACCTGCTAGCGGTCTCCAGAGGCGCTTGCCCAGCGCCATGAGAGAGCCCAGAGGTGGCCGGCAGAGCTCAAGGGTCACACTTCCTCCTGGGACAGTTGCATATCCAGGAAGTTGTGTTTATCAGAAAAAGTCACAGAGAACAGTCCGTCTGAGGGAAGGGAATTGTAAAGGTTAGACTTGTCCAATTTTAGAAATCTGCACTGTCTCTCCCCTTTTCCAAAAGGGATCAGCCAAAACAGAGTACTAGGCACAAAGCAGGCACCCATGAATGCTGTTTGCCTTAGCCAGCTCAGGTGGCCATGATGAAATACCACAGGCTGGGTGGCTCGGTTTATTTCTCACAGTTCTGGAGGCTGGGACTCCAAGGTCAAGGTGTGGGCCACTTAGGTGGCTGGTTGGCAGACAGCCCCCTTCTTGCTATGACTTCAATGACCTTTCCTCAGTGTGTGTACTCAGAGCACCTTCCCTCTCCCTCTCATGAGGATCCCACTTACATGACCTAATCTAACCCACTCTTATGACCTAATCTACTTACCTCCCAAAGGCCTCATCTCCAAGTAACATCACATTGGGAGTTAGGGCTTCAACATATGAATCTGGGGGCAAATGAACTTTCAGTCCATAGCACTGTTGATGGCTTTATGGAAAGTAGAGCCAAACACACTGTATGCTTCCAAAGAGGATTTAAGCCATCTTAAAATAAAAGCTGAGACATCAGGAACTAGGGAGAAGAAGGTACCGTCATTACACCAGGAACCAGGGGTGGGCAGGTATTGTTATTGAACACTAAATTTAGTTCATTCTGAGCATCTTGGGGGCTAAAAAAAAAATGTGATGGCTCCCTATTCAGACAAGAAAAAGGCATTTTCCCCACTGAATTAAACATTAAAAGGAATTTATTATTAAATCTAAACCAGTATGAAATTGTACATTTACTTCATGTGGCTGGTTCTTGTGTTGACCTTTGATAAAAGCCCAAGGGTCTCCTAAGCATTCTCTTCCTAATGCATATTGTCTGCATTGCTGGAGAGAAAGCACTCACTGTCCCTTAGTTACTCGATGCCATCTACAGGAATTGATAGACTGTTGTGACGATTGAGAGGTCTGACATGTATTCCCTTTCTGAAAGGAAGACCACTGTTCCCAAAGCAGCAGGACCCAAGTTTTTCTCAACCAAGGACTAGAACCCCACCTAAAGCCTCTCGTGAACATCTAGATGTAGCCCAATGTCATGCACCACAAGTACAGAACTGGTAAGTTCACCTCAAATTTCAGACAGGTGTTAGCAGTCAACTCCTGTGATCACCAAATGGTATCTTGTGGTTCCTAACATATATGTAATATTGACAAACAATCCCTTCACTGCACCCATCAGGTGAGACAGCTGTGGTCCCTAAATATCAGATTTAAAAGAAGATTCTATTGTACGCTTGACAAAGGAGAGTACTATTTAATAGTCAAGGATATAGTGAGCCAGCTGGTAAACTATCAGTAGCTTGAAATCTGCCACATGTGAGCATTTATACCACAGAAATCAGCAAATGCTACAAATTAGGGCTCAATTTCTCCCCTCAGAGAGCTGGTTCAGCAGGGCACCACTAGTGTGGACTGAGGACTAAATCTGAAAGGCGGGGAACAGTCACCTTCCTGCATCCCATGACAGAGAGACTCCCTCTTCTTCCCACACGAACGCTCTCTCTCATCCTGTGCCCAGTGTTAACTTGGGTGATGATCTGTGTGGGAGATTGTGATTCCCCAGCTAGTCAGCTACACTTAATTCTATTTAGATAGGCTCCAGGTAGTTGACATAGAAGGGTTGCTACAACAAACAACAATAAAAACCCTTTAGCTGATACATTTTTTTCATTAAGAACTATGCTCTTTTGAGGAGCTCCTGGTGGCTCAGTCGGTTGAGCGTCTGTCTTCGGCTCAGGTCATGATCTCGTGGTTCGTGGGTTCGAGCCCCACGTTGGGCTCAGGGCTGACAACTAGGAGCCTGGCATCTGCTTCAGATTCTGTGTCTCCCTCTCGCTCTCTGCTCCTCCTCCACTCACTTTCTTTCTCTATCCTTCTCTCTCTCTCTCTCAAAAATAAATAAACATTTAAAAACTTAAAAAAAAAAAAAGAACTATGCTCTTTTGTACCACTGGGGGTAAATTCTAAGTGTAAACAACTAGAAAAATGAGCTCGTTGATTTAAATTCATACCCAGGTGGGAATGACTGACACCAGATCTTTGCTGAGTACAGGCTAGGGGAAAGGATAGAAAAGCAGCAACATTTTGAACCTGAAGAAAGTGAGAAGAATAGACAGTGGGGCGTGAAAGAGCCACCAAGCAGGGTGGCTGGGATATGCACAAAATGTAGCTGACGGCTTCATTAAGTCCAGAGAAGGTCCTATCAAGAAGCTTGTCTTTAGGGCACAAAAGCAGGAATTGGACACTGATTTGCACAAAGCTCTGCAGAGTTTTACACGAACATCTCCAGGGCAGGGCCTGCCCACAGCACTTTTCTCGGAACTGCAGACCAGATCTGGGCTACTCTGTACATGTTGTACTAGCGTCGTTACTACCACAAAAACGCTAGTTCACTTCAAAACCAGTAGAATGTATCTGATTAAAGACAAAAAATAGTGTGTGTTGTTGGCAAGAATCTTAGGAATGGACACTTACAGAGAACATTTTGGCTATTTGGAGCCTGAGTCTTAAAAGAAATGTATACTCTGACCTAGTAAGTCCACTTGTAAGGATTTCTCTTAATATCATCAGACTAGTCTCCAAAGACATATGTGGAGCATGTTCATTGACGTCTTATTTATAGAAAAAATTTTTTAAGTCCTAAACATCGACCAATGGAAAATAGTTAAAACATTATGGTACAGAGGAATTACTAGACATTAAAAACGATGTGGGTGACTAATGATGTGAAAATATGATTAAAATATACTGACGAGTGAAAAACTTTATAACGATATGTTTATTGTGACACCACTCTTAAAAAGTTTACATGCTTCTTATATACACTCATGGGGAAAAAAGACCAGAATGCATTGGGGAAAATGGTAGGAGTGGTTATGTCTGGATAATGTGATTTCAAGTGAATGCTTTCTTTTTGTTATCTATGTTTCTAAATTCATGAATTTATCATATATTATTTGCATAGCAAAAGTAATACAGTTTTTTAAAAGTTTTTTTTTCTTAATTTAAGTAATCTCCACAGCCAATGTGGGGCTTGAACTCACAACCCCGAAGTGAAGAGTCACATGCTCTCCCAACTGAGCCAGACAGGCGCCCCAAAAGTAATGCAGTTTTGAAAAGGAACTTCATCAGTGCAACAGAGAGGAGGGACAGGCCTACTCTCCATTTACGACTGATTGTGTTTGTCAGCTTTGTCTGCAGTGAACAAAGGAAATTTAAATGTGTGTGTGTGTGGATGTGCAGACAGCAAAGTTGGTAGAGAAAGAGCAGTGATTGCTGGGGATACACTGATTTTTAATGCTGGGCCGAGTCTGGTTTCTATTTGTGTCTCATCCATCTGCCCATACGCCCTCTACATTGGTGAGATCTAGTCATTCCAATTTCATTAATATCTAAGGCAATGTTATTGGAAGAACTTTTTCCTAAAATTTTACAGCCACTGTGTTTTTAGGGGGAAATGCCTGGGGCCACTTCTCGTAAAACTGAAAACCTCCCCCACAGACTATCAGCAAAATACACAGAACAATTATGGGCAGCAGCTATGGGCCAAACGAATGGACCAGAAATGGTCAAGTGAAAGAAATTGGCCCTTGTTTTTAATCCGTCCTCTTTGAACTTGAGCCCGTTGTCTTTAACTTAGAATAACACGGGTAACATGAAGACACTGCTGCCACTGGGGAGAGGTGCTCCCAGTCTAAGATGTTAAGAGGCATTCCATATGTGGACAGAACCACTATCACTGTACCCAGCTCACAGTCCTTAGAACATAGCTGGGAATGCCTTGATTCCATTCATTAATACCCAGTATACCAAATCTCTGCTCTACCAAACAATGATCAGGTATTTTCATTTTCCCTGTCCCCAACTCTATGCCAGCTCTTATGGAAAATCCAAAGGAGATTGACTTCAAGCTTCTTTCTTCCATGAATGACCGGCTAAAGGGCCAATCAGTTTCAAAAGGCAAGACAGTATACACTAGCCCACATTAGGCATTAAATTGGTGGTTGAGCCTACAAATGTCAGAGTTAGGGCAATAGAGTCTAATGTGGGCTCTCATGATCAGGGAGGGGGTGCTGTGTCATGAAAGATGCTGAGTTGGCTTGGGGAAAGCAAACAGACTGAGGAAAGGCATGACGGCATGAAAATAGGTACTGTGAACAAGAGGGAGATGTTCATCCAGAAACTGCTGGAAGGAGGCAGCGGTTGGTACTGGTAGCAATTCAGAGACGAAGTTAGAAAGGTGAGATTGGGCCAAATTAGTGGAGGCTGAAAGTCTGGGAAAGAGTCCAAGGCAGAGGCTGTAGCATTAGGCTGCCTTTGCATGGTAGGCAGGGGTTGAGGTCTTGAGCAAGAGGGTGATGTGTTGGAAGCAATCCTCTACCAGACAGCAGAAATTTCTTAACAAGATTTTAAGTATGGTAATCCCTACAAAACCAGCAAACATATGAGAGTATGTTCTCCCTCTTTTGGATATGCCTACATTCCTTGTTTTTGCAAACCTATTGTAAGTTTAAACCATCTAAAACAAAGACTCTTTCTTACCCCAATCATTAACCAAGTTTCCTTCTTGTTCTTTTTTTTTTTTTTTTTAAGATTTTATTTTTAAGTAATCTCTATACCCAACACGGAGCTTGAACCCACAACCCTGACATCAAGAGCCGCACGCTCCACTGACTGAACCAGCCAGGAGCCCTTTGTTTTTTATTTTATTTTTATTTTTTTAATGTTTATTTATTTATTTATTTATTTTTGAGAGAGAGACAGAGAGAGTGAGGGGGGGAGGGGCAGAGAGAGAGTAGAGAGAATCCCAAGCAGGCTCTGCAACGTCAGCAGGGAGCCCAATGTGAGGCTCGAACTCACAAACTGTGAGATCAGGACCTGAACCAAAACCAAGTCAGATGCTTAACCGACTGAGCCACCCAGGCACCCCAATGCTTATTTATTTTTGAGAGAGTGATCAAGCACTCGAGTGAGCGGGGTAGGGACAGAGAGAGGGAGGCAGAGGATCTGAAGCGGGCTCTGCACTGAGAGTAGTGAGCCCGATGCGGGGCTTGAACTCACAAACTGTGAGATCATGACCTGAGCCGAAGTCCAGACACTTAATTGCCTGTGCCACCCAGGCACCCCTCTTTGTTCTCTTTTTTTAATCCACTTATATAGTTGCAGTTTCTCCACAGAAGTTGGCTCCCTTATCCCTCCAGCTAGAGAAATCTCTCCATCTTTCCCTGTTTGGAAACAAAACCAGAGGCTCTGGTGTGTTCCCAGGATAACACATGCTGTGTGCTCGCCAGGTCAGCCAACCCTCCACCCTGCTCCTAGGACTACTAACCTGGACCCACCTGAAGGCTGGGTGACCGTGTCTGAGCCACCAAAGGAGCCAAGGCAGTGGGCCCCGTGAGAGGCTAAGGGACAGCCCAAGATCCCCCACAAGAAAAAGCAACACCACACCTCCGTCTACACGAGAATCAGAGTGATTGCAGGGCCGGCTCTCTCAGATGCTTCTGACCTCAGAAGACCAAAGAAGCTGGTTTGCAGTGAAACAACCTGGAGAAAATCCTACCCTGGCTCCTAGGTGACCTGGTTTCTGCCTCAATCGTCGACTTCTCAAAACAGCCTAAATATCATCCAAAGAAATGCCACCCATTCTTTTGAGTGATCACTTTCCAAAGGCCAAAACAGCCTGTGGTTTCTATTTTAAAGAGTAAAAGTGAAAAGAAATCTATGTGATTTACTGTTGTATCCACCCCTCCCCCCCACCCCAAGACCCTCTTCCAGATTCCGGCTCTGTTTTGCCATAGTTCCCAGTACCAGTGGTTCTCAACCTTGAGTGTGCACTCTAAGTCACCTGGACCTGGAGAGCATGTTAAACACCCAGTGCTGGGCCCACCCCCAGAGCTTCTGATTCAGTATATTCAGGCTGGAGCCACACTTGGCATTGGTGATGAATTTCTAGTGACAACAAATTTCTCTGTTGCATGATGCTCTCCATCCATACTTATCCACACAGATGCTCCTTCCAGTTCAAAGGTAGCTTTCTCGTGAAGAGAGATGTGGGGGGGAAGGGACATCGACAATGACGACCTTGTGGGTGGGGTACTTGCAGTTGGGTGGCTGTATTAGCAAAGGAAATCACCCAGGCAGAACTGCTCAGAGGTAAAGGGGGTATTCAATCAGCAGAACCTTCTGAGGTGAATGAGTTAAAAATTTGGTCCCCACACCTATGCTTGAGTCCGAGCACCCACTATAAACCGCAGAATCTTAGAGCTAGGTGACATCTCTTCTAATTTTCTCATTTTATTGTTTACATTTTTTTAAGTTTATTTATCTTTATTTTGAGAGAGACAGAGAAAGTGTGAACAGGGGAGGGGCAGAGAGAGAGAGACGATCCCAAGCAGACTCTGAGCTGTCAGCGCAGAGCCTGACGCAGGGCTCGAAGTCATGAAACTGTGAGATCATGACCTGAACCAAAACCAAGAGTCGGATACTCACCCGGGTGCTTCATCCCTCATTTTAAATATGAGGAAATTTGATGTTCAGAAAAATTAGGTAACTTGCCCAAGATCTGAGAGATAACAAGTAGCAGGAATGGGATTAGAACCTAAGTTTTATAACTTTTGAAAATCATTTTGACTTAATATAAAAACGAAAGGAAAGGAAGAGTTCTGCTACCAGTAACTTACTGTTAATTAACCTTTGTGCCAATAACAATTAGAAACTCAGAAAAGTTGGGGCACCTGGGTGGCTCAGTCAGTTGAGCATCTGACTTCAGCTCAGGTCATGATCTCGCAGTTCGTGAGTTCCAGCCCCACATCAGGCTCTCTGCTGACAGCTCAGAGCCTGGAGCCTGCTTCGGATTCTGTGTCTCCCTCTCTCTCAGCCCCTAACCCACTTGCACTCTGTGTCTTTCTCTCTAAAAAAATAAATAAACATTAAAAAAAAAAAAGAAAAGAAACTTAGAAAAGTTACCAGACAGGAAACAATGCAGGGAAAAAGTATACCCAAAGCCAAAAGGATGAAAAACAGCTAAAAAAAAGCAGACTCAGAGGTGATCTGTTTGTTGTTGCAAGCAAATATGGTAAAATTGTGAAGGAAAAGATAGATAAAAGGGGGAAATAAATGATGAATTTAAAAGCAATAAACTAAAAAAAAAAAAAAAAAAGAGCTAAATGGAAATCCCAGAAGAGAAAAAATATCTGAAATAAAGTTCAACACAGGGGATTAACAGGAGATTGTTCACTGCAGAAGAAAGAATCAGTGAACCCAGACAGATGAACAGAAATATTCTAAACTAAACAATAAAGAAAGAGGAGACTGGGAGCAGGGGAGCCAAGATTCATTGAGCTGTAGACTGCAACAAATAGTCCAAAGCAAATCTCCTTAAGTAGCCTGACAAGCATTACAAAGTAAAAGAAAAACACAGACCAATGTCCCTCAGGAACAAGATGCAAATATTGACAAAATACTAGCAAAGCAAGCAATATATGCAATAATATATCATAGCCTAGCGGAGTTTATTACAAGAATGCAAAGTTGGTTTACCACTTGAAAATCAATGAATATATTTCACCACATTAGCAGAATAAATAAGAAAACTCACAGCTATCTCTGGGGATGCAGAAAAAGCATTTGACAGATTTCATCACCCATTCATGATAAAAAAACATCCATACTTAAAGTTGAAATATTGAATGTATTTTAAGGTTGAGAATGAGGCAAGGATATCTGCTTTCACTATTTCAACACTGTGCCATAAGGCAAAAATTAATTCATCAATCAGTTAATTAGTGGTATAGAGAATGAAAACGGAGAGGTAAAACTGTCATTATTTGCTGATGGCATTACTGTCAAAATAGAAAAGCCAAGGAATCTGGAAAGACAAACTGCAACAAAAACCACTAAAAGAACTAATAAATGAGTTTAGTAAGATTACAGAATTTAAGGTAAATAAACAGAAGTCAATTATATTTCTATATATTAGCAATAAATAAAATTTAAATCACTATATTGTATACCTGAAACTAATATAACCTTATGTGTTAACTATACTGGAATTAAAATAAAAGTCAATAAATAAATAAAATGTTAAAATTATACTATTATAATAGCATCAAATTATAACATACTTAGGAATACATAACATATGTGTAAGAGCTCTACATTAAAAAGTGCAAAGAGGTATTGAGAAGAACTTTTTAAATGCCTAAACAAACAGAGAGATGTCATACTCATGTCATATTCATGTCATATTCAACTCATTCATGAGTTGAAAGACTTAATTTGTTAAGATGTTAGTTCTCTTCAAAGTGATCTATAGATTCAGCATGATCCCAATCAAAATCCCAACAGATATTTTGTAGAAATTTTCAGAGTGATTCTAAGGTATAGATACTTAGAATAAACAAATTAATCTTGGAAAAAAGGAGAACCAGATTGGAAGTGTACACTACCTGATTTTAACACTTAATATAAAACTACAAAATGGTTTGATATTGGGGCAAAGACAGATAAAAAGGTCAATGGAATAGAATAGGGAGTCCAGAAAGTGTGTGTGTATGAGTGTGTGTAAAATGTGATCAATTGATTTTCAACAGAGATACACAGGTGATTTAGAGGGGATATTCATTTCAACAAATCACGCTGGAACTATTGAATATCCATATTGAAATAGCAATGTACTTTGACCCCTGCCTCACACCACACACAAAAATTTATTTAAGCTCGATCTTGGACTTAAAAGTAAAAGCTAAAACTATAAGGCTCCTACAAGAAAACATAGGGGAATATTTTCATGACCTTGGGATAGGCAACAATTTCTTAGAACACAAAAAGTATTAACCATAAAATAAAAGATTGATAAACTGGAAATAATCAAATTTAAAACAATTCTGTTCAAAGAACACCATTAAGAAAATTGAAAAGGCAAGTCCCAAGCTGAGAGAAATATGCCATACATATATAGATATAGATATAGATATAGACATAGATATAGATATAGACATAGACATAGACATAGATATCTAGATATATATACATATATGACAGAGGTCTTACACCCAGAATATGTAAATGATTTCTACTAGTCAAAAATAAAAAGACAAACCCAACTTTCAAATGGACAAAAGACTTCAAAAGACATTTCACAAAAGACAATACACAAATCACCAGTGAGCTCAAAATCGTTAGTCGTTATGAAAAGGCAAATTACAGACAGACAGGCCACTTTACACCCATTATCAGCTAAAATTTAAAAGACTGACAATGTTAAGTGCTGCCAAGGAGACGAAGCACCTGGAATTTTCTTACAGTGTTAGTAGGACTTTAAAATAGTACAACCACTAGGGTGCCTGGGTGGCTTAGTTGGTTGAGCACCTGACTCCTGATTTCGGCTCAGGTCTCGATCTCACAGTTTGTGGGTTTGAGCCCTGCATGCGGCTCTGCACCAACATTGCAGAGCCTGCTTGGGATTTCCACTCTCTCTCTCTGCCCCTCCCCCATTTGTATGTGCGCTCTCTCCTCTCTCTCTCAAATAAGTAAACATTAAAAAAAAATTTTTTTAGGGGCGCCTGGGTGGCTCAGTCGGTTAAGCGTCCGACTTCAGCTCAGGTCAGGATCTCTCAGTTCGTGAGTTCGAGCCCCGCATCGGGCTCTGGGCTGATGGCTCAGAGCCTGGAGCCTGCTTCCGGTTCTGTGTCTCCCTCTCTCTCTGCCCCTCCCCCGTTCATGCTCTGTCTCTCTCTGTCTCAAAAATAAAAAAAAGTTAAAAAATTTTTTGTAATAAAAATAAAATGGCACAACTATTTTGGATAAGAGCTTAGCAGTTTTTTTAACCAGGTTGTACATGTAACTACCATAGGATCTGCCAGCTCAGTTCCTAGCAATTGGCCCAACAGAATGAAAGCATAGGTCAACTGGTGAGCTGGGTGAGAGGAGAGAGATGCTGTTGGTGTGATTGAGATGGAATCCAAACCGGAGTGGGTGGAGGTGTAAGTGGGAGGGGAGGAAGTGAGGAAAGAATGGTAGCTGGGCAGGGACCTGGGTGCGTGCAGGTTGGGGTTAAGGATTTTTTTGTTTGTTGTGAAACAGCCTTGAACTGTCATATCCATCACACCAAAAATCAATATAAATTCCAAATAGTCTTGCTTAACCAAATAGACTATAGGAAAATAAGATCTTTTTGAAATATTTGGAGAAGTTGGAGGAGATAATTTTGTCTAGAAGCAGTAAGTTAAACAAAAGTTTAAAATGGCTGTATCTGACTACATGAACTTTTGAAAATATGTCAAAATGAGAAAAACAACTGAAATGCAAACAGACCAGGAGAGATATTTGCACCAATTCTAACAAAGTGTTAATAATGTCATTACTAAGAGAAAGTCCTTACAATTGACTTTTTAAAATGTCTCCAATGGATGGGGGCCTGGGTGACTCAGTGGGTTAAGCGGTTAAGTGTCTGACTTTGGCTCAGGTCATGACCTCACGATTCGTGAGTTTGAGCCCCGTGTCGGGCTCGGAGCCTGGAGCCTGCTTGGGATTCTGTGTCTCCCTCTCTCTCTGTTCCTCCCCTGTTCACACTCTGCCTCTTGCTCTCTCCCTCTCAAAAATAAATAAAGATTAAAAAAAATTTTTTTTAATAAGTAAAATGTCTCCAATGGATAGATGGGAAAAGGACATAAAGCTACAATCCAAAGAACTATAGCCAGTGGACAAATATAGGAAATAATATTTAACTGCTCTAATTACAAATATTAAAATACTACATTTTCATTTTGCTACTAAATTAGCAAAACAAAATTTTAAACTAGCATAACCAATGCTGGCAGGATGTAATTCATGATAGATGTACAAAGAAGGTGATATTTATTTAGATACCATTTATATATCATAAATGGACATAATTTTCAAAGTCATTTTGGCACAATGCATCAACTGTCATTAAACTTTTCACACTCTGACTCTGTTATTTAGAGAAACAGCGTTACATTGCAGATGGCCTATGGATAAAGATGTTCCTTTTAGGGTTCATTGCAATAACAAAAGAAAGAAAGGAAGTAATTTAAATGTCCAAACAGAAAGGAAATGATCAGCACCCTGGTTAAAAACTCAGGGCCTGGAATCAGACCTGGGCAGGCCCAGTCCTGCCACTCCTTGGCTGTGTTATCAGTCCTTCATCTGGGGAAAAAAAAAAAAAAAAGCTGCTATCCTAAAGCTGTGAGAAGTAAATGAGATAAACATGGAAAGCTGACTATAATAAACATTGTGCACGTTAGATATTCTTATTGTTTCTGCTTGACAAAATACCACTCAGCCATAAGAAGCTAAACATGTAAAACAAAAGTTGAAAGTATTTAGCAAAATGCATATATTAGGTAGAGAAGAAATTGGAAAATGTTCCAATTATAAACATTATATTGGCATTATATTTGTAATAACTCATCTATGTGTAATAAACTATATATGGCCGCAGGGAGCCTGGAATGGATTTTTGCATCTTCCTATATACTTGTAATATTATTTTCATACATAAAAATAAATTCAAAAAGCAGGAAACGCCCTCTCTCAGACCACGAGTTCTGATTTTTGATTCAGAAATGAAGCGAGGTGAGAGCAGTCTGTCCGGGCCACCAGTTTCTGTCCTCGCTTGTTTCCTGTCAGCCGGGCCATAAGGGCATAGACGCTTCTCCGTGTTGACTTCGTTGTACTCCTTTTGGGTGGCTTCTCTGGATCCTAGCTGAAAGGCTCCATCTTTTCAAGCTTTCTAACTGAATGAACGGACAACATCAACTGTGTCTCTGTTGTCCCCACCCTTATAGATTCTGTCCCTAATCACACTGCACAAGTAGGAACCGCAGGAGACAGGCCATGCTCTGGAATGCCTTCTTCAACCCTCACAGACAAGCAAAGCTGTATTTTCCAGGTCCGGTGTTGCCTGGAAGCTTCTTTCCTATTATTCAAAAGCCCTTCAGTCTGTGCCTAATCCACATGATTAAGTAGGGCTTTGCTGTTTAACTCTTCGTGCCCTGTATGTCTGGGTTCTGTCCATTCAACACCACGTTGTGGGTAGTACAGGTCCCCAGATCAAACTTAGCTACTGTTTGTGGAAGAGACTACTCTATTAACTTTTCAATGTAAGTAGCTGATGGTAGTTGCAACTAAAACCTACTTAGTATAAACTTGAATTATAGCAAGTGAAAACAGTGATGCCATTCAACTCAGCAGCTGCATGGTAAACGAGTCCACAAACATTTTATTTAGCATATATGGCGCACCTACTGTGCGCTGGGTGCCACACTATGTACTGCAAACATAAGTTCTTGTGGTTGAAAAAGAACTTAAAGATCACATCTTCCAACCGTCCAATAAGTTCTTGGATCTGATTTACAATATCTCCACCAAGACTCACTCTTATCATGAGGAACTCAAAGATTCCCAAGGCAGTCCATCCCACTTTGGGCCAGCTCTGAGATTTAGCAAGTTCTTCCTTGGATTAATTCATAATTCATAATAATCAGTTACTCTAGAGACTATAACCAGTTGTCACCTCTTGCTAAAAACATTAATTACTCCTGTCCCTTGCACTGGCATCCAAGTGTCCTAGCTATCTCTCACCCTGTGACTCAGCAAAAGTTGCAGATGTTTTTAGAGCAGGAAGTTGACAATTACCAAACAGGTGTTCTGTAGTCTGGCACCCACTCAGAAATAGATAGTTCCCAGGTTAGTTAAAAATTAGGCATCTCGCTGGCGTTCAGCCCAAAGCAATTAGGAGCCCAACAACAGCAAATTAATCTTTCAGCCTCTTGAATGATGAGTCGCAAATTCCATAAAAGGTCCAACTTTCAGCCCCTAGCACTGAAGATTAATGACTTTTCACCCTAAGTACAAGTGCTTAATCCTCTTGCGGCAGATGCATTCTCAGAAGGAGTTCTGACCAAAAGTTATTACCCCACCCTGGTTATGAGGAAATGCTTTGCCCAAGAAGCAGAAGTTAATAGGGGCAGAGAGGCTTGATGGCTGACAGAAAGGGCCTGAAAGAAAGCTCTCATTTAAATTTTTAAAACTTAATTCTTCTAGTAGACAATGAAGCAATGTGTTCAAATTTTTTATGGGAAATGACTTTGAATTTAGAGTTCTCTGTCCACTCAAATTATCAATCAGATTTGAAGGAAACAAAAAACACTGTAGAATGTGCATGCAAGAACTCAGAAGGTTAACTGCCCATGTACCCACCATGAAAAGGTTACTTGAGAGACTATTTGGAAAAATAAAGGAGGAATTCAGGGAAGGGAAAGAAATGGGGTACAAGAAAGGATCACTAAATATGACCTGGAATACGTGCCAAGAGGCTGGACAATTTGAAGAGCCTTCTATCAGCAGTGAAATTCTAGAGCCAGGAGACTGGATTGCTGTTTCTATAGGTCCATTCACACTTCAAGAGGGCCATTCTTGAATAACTCAAAACTCTCTTTAAATATTTCTCTCCATTAAGCTGGTCCTTAATTTGTCTCATCTCCTTTCACAGTGACCAATTTATTTCAGCATCAATAATAGCATTCCATAAAAGACAAGGATGTCCACTTTCACCACTTTTATTCAATACAGTACTGGAAGTCCTAGCCACAGCAATCGGACAAGAAAAAGAAATAAGATGCATCCATATTGGTAAAGAAGAAGTTAAACTGTCACTATTTGTAGATAACATGATACTATACATACAAAATCCTAAAGATTCCACCAAAAAACTACTTGAAGTAATAAATTAGTTCAGTAAAGGTGAAGGATACAAAAGTAATACTCATAAACTGGTAGGATTTTTATATACTAATAATGAAATAGTAGAAAGAGAATTTAAGAAAACAGCACCATTTACAGTTGCACCAAATAGAATAAAATACTTACGAATAAACTTGACCCAAGAGGTGAAAGACCTGTACTCTGAAAACTATAAAACACTGATGAAAGAAATTAAGGATTCCACAAATGAATGGATATTCCATGCTCATGAATTAGAAGAATATTATTAAAATGCCCATATTACCCAAAGAAATCTACAGATTCAATGCAATCCTTATCAAAATACCACCAGCATTTCCCACAAAGCTAGAACAAATGATATGAAAATTTGTATGGAACCACAAAAGACCCCAATTAGCCAAAGCAATCTTGAGAAAGAAAAACAGAGTTGAAGACGCATAATGCCAGATTTCAAGATACACTGCAAAGATGTAGTAACCAAAACAGTATGGTATGGGAACAAAAACAGACATGTAGATCAATAGAACAGAAGAGAGAGCCTAGAAACAAAGCCACGATCATATGGTCAATCTATGACAAAGAAGGCAAGAATACATAATGGGAAAAAGTCTCTCCCACAAATGGTGCTGGGAAAACTGGAGAGCTACTTGCAAAAGAATGAACCTGGACCACTTTCTTACACCATACACAAACATAAACTCAAAATGGATTAAAGACCTAAATGTGAGACCTGAAACCATCAAATTCCTAGAAGAGAACACAAGCAGTAATTTCTCTGACATCCACCATAGCAACATTTTTCTCAATATGTCTTCTGAGGCAAGGGAAATAAAGGAAAATAAACAATTGGGACTACATCAAAATAAAAAGCTTTTGCACAGCAAAGGAAGCCATCAACAAAACAAAAAGGCAACCAAGTGAATTGGAAAAGATATTTATTTGCAAATGATATATCTGATAAGGGGCTAATATCTAAAATATATAAAGAATTTATACAACTCAATACCAAAAACACAAACGATCCAATTAAAAAAATGGGCAGAATAGACATTTTTCCAAAGAATATATCCAGTAGCCAACAGACACATGAAAAGATGCTCAATATCACTTATCATCAGGGAAATTTAAATCAAAACCACAATGAGATATAACCCCATACTTGTCAGAATGGCTAAAATCAAAAACACAAGAAATAGGAAATGTTGGTGAGGATGTGGACAAAAAAGAACCCTCATACACTGTGGAAAACAGTATGGACACTTGTCAAAAAGTTAAAAATAGAACTAGCATTTGATCCAATAATTCCACTATTTGATATTTACCCAAAGAAAATGAAAACACGTAAGTATGCCTATGTTTACTGCAGCATTATTTACAATAGCCAAGATACAGAAACAACCTACCCTTTGATAGACAAATGGATAAGGAAGATGTGGTGTGGATGGACACACACACACACACACACACACACACACACACACACTGGAATATTACTTGCCCATAAAAAAGATGATTTATTGTGCCATTTGAGACAACATAGATAGACCTAGAGCGTATTATGCTGAAAAAAAAAATCAGACTGTGAAAGACAAATACCATATGATTTCACTCATGTAGAATCTAAAAATAGCAGAAGAAAGAAACAACCACAACAAGTGAAAAACAAACAAAAAGCAAAACCAGACTCATTAAATGCAAGAACAAACTGATGACTTCCCAGAAGGAAAGGGGGAGGGAGGCTGGGAGAGATAGGCTTCCAGGAATAGAATGGATAGGTCACAGGAATAAAAGGCATAGCATGAGGAATACAATCAATGACATTGTAACAGCACTGTATGGTGACAGGTGGCAGACACACTTGTGGTGAGCATAGTGCATAAACCTGTTGAACCACTATGTTGTACACCTGAAACGAATGTAACATTGTGTGTCAACTATACACAAATTTGAAAAATTAAAAAAAAAAAAGCGGACACCTGGGTGGCTCAGGCAGTTGAGCCTCCAACTTCGGCTCAGGTCATGATCTTGCAGTTGGCAAGTTCAAGCCCCACACCGGGCTCTCTGCTGTCGGCAAAGAACCCACTTCAGATCGTCTGTCTCCTTCTTTCTCTTTCCCTCCCCCACTCACTCTCTCTCTCTCAAAATAAATAAACTTAAAAGCATTAAGCCCCAATATTGCCCACAGGGACTGACACAAGCAATGCCCAGGCAGTTTCCCAAGTGGTCCATCTCTGATTGCCTGGTAGGGGGCTTCCTACTGCAAGAAAGAACTTTTGAATGCAAAGTTCTTGAGTGTGTGGTGACTAATTTTCTGAGCCAAAAGTCAGGATGTGAGACCTTACCATCAAGTTAAAATACACTTGGCTGAACAAATTGGACAGAATATTTCAAGCCAGACTGTTCTTGAAAATTCAGTCTCTGTGGCTATCATTGCCCCGAGAAGCCTGGGCTAGAGGGACAACAAAGAAGGTGTGAAAAGCAGAGGCCCTTGCCCAGTGAGCATTCAGATAGTAACCGTTTCACATGAAGCTCTTCTTACACTTCTCTGTGAGGAGTCCTCCCAGGCACTGGGCAGGGTAAAGACAGGCTTATAACTGGGCACTCCTTTAAATCTGTAGTCTTAATGGAAAAACATTCCGTGCTCATGGATTGGAAGAATAAATATTGTCAAAATGTCAATACTACCCAAAGCTATCTACACATTCAATGCAATCCCAATCAAAATTGAACCAGCATTCTTCTCGAAGCTAGAATATGCAATCCTAAAATTTGTATGGAACAACAAAAGGCCCCGAATAGCCAAAGTAATTTTGAAGAAGAAGACCAAAGCAGGAGGCATCACAATCCCAGACTTTTAGCCTCTACTACAAAGCTGTAATCATCAAGACAGCATGGTATTGGCACAAAAACAGACACACAGACCAATGGAATAGAATAAAGACTCCAGAAGTGGACCCACAAATGTATGGCCAACTAATCTTAGATCAGCGTACTCTTAATTCCCTTCACCTACTTCATGCACCCCCCACTGGTAAAACCATGCCCCACTGGTAAAACCAGTTTTTACAAGTGGTAAAAACTGGTTACCACTAGTTTCTTCTTTAATAGTCTTGTTTTTTGTGTGTCTTTTTCTTTTGTTTATATTTGGGGTTTCTATAGAAACCCCAGAATTAGACCCACACAAGTATGGCCAACTAATCTTTGACAAAGCAGGAAAGAATATCCAATGGAAAAAAGACAGTCTCTTTAACAAATGGTGCTGGGAGAACTGGACAGCAACATGCAGAAGGATGAAACTAGACCACTTTCTTACACCATTCACAAAAACAAACTCAAAATGGATGAAGGACCTGAATGTGAGACAGGAAACCATCAAAACCCTAGAGGAGAAAGCAGGGAAAAACCTCTCTGACCTCAGCTGCAGCAATTTCTTACTTGACACATCCCCAAAGTCAAGGGAATTAAAAGCAAAAATGAACTATTGGGACCTCATCAAGATAAAAAGCTTCTGCACAGCAAAGGAAACAATCTACAAAACTAAAAGGCAACCAAGGGAATGGGAAAAGATACTTGCAAAATGACATATCAGACAAAGGGCTAGTATCCAAAATCTATAAAGAGCTCACCAAACTCCACATCTGAAAAACAAATAATCCAGTGAAGAAATGGGCAGAAAACATGAATAGACACTACTCTAAAGAAGACAGACGGATGGCCAACAGGCACATGAAAAGATGCTCAACATCGCTCCTCATCAGGGAAATACAAATCAAAACCACACTCAGATACCACCTCATGTCAGTCAGAGTGGCCAAAATGAACAAATCAGGAGACTATAGATGCTGGAGAGGATGTGGAGAAACGGGAACCCTCTTGCACTGTTGGTGGGAATGCAAACTGGTGCAGCCGCTCTGGAAAACAGTGTGGAGGTTTCTCAAAAAATTAAAAATAGACCTACCCTATGACCCAGCAGGGGGATGAGCACTGGGTGTTGTATGGAAACCAATTTGACAATAAATTTCACATTAAAAAAAAAAAAAACTATAGTCTTTGGGGATGTTTTTTAATGATTATGAGAGTTTGTTTGGAGTTAAGGGATGGGGAGACAGAGAAAAAGAAAGTGTCAGACAACTCAGCCTCTTCTCTTTGTCCCTACGAACGTAGCTCAGGCTGTATCCCAGAAGGCTGCTGCACAGCTTGTCGTGACTCCTGAGCAAGCCCTCAGAAGTATGGCAGAGTGGGGGTGCAATCTTACCCTGGCCTTAAGCCGCTCATCAAAGTACTTCTTCCTACCCCTTAAAATATTCTACCTCAGAAGAATTCTGGAAGATACGATTTTCCATCTCACTACATCTCCACAATATTTTAGTGTTTCTTACAGATCAATGCTCCTAGCACCCATAGGGCTAAGTGGTCTCCTCAAAGGCCCTGGGAAATACTACCGCTTCAGGAACGTATATTCAGAAGGTGAACATCTGGGCCTATGCTTCTCTCCAAGGCTCCTGCAGATGACCCGTTGGCCTTGACCACCAGCACTCCCCTGTGCTGGCTGAAAGGGAAAGATAAGACGGCAGGCATCCCTTCTCTTTGGAGTGTGTGTCGTTCGGTGAACTCTGCCACAAGAGAGAGATAAGGGCTGGGTAGGCTCACTTCCCACAGAGATTGTTTCATACCCAGTAGACACGTGCCTCAAAGCCAGAGAAGAAGTAGGAGTTTTGCAAATATTTACCTAGCTACTTGGCAACAGGGAAGTACCACTTAGAATACTATTTAACGTCAAGGACACACGCCCTGCACCCCATTCTCTCCACACACATAAAAAAGGAGGGGCGCCTGGGTGGCTTAGTTGCTTAAGAGGCCTTCTCTTGATTTTGGCTCTGGTCATGATCTCATAATTGGTGGCATTGAGCCCCATGGCAGGTTCTGCGCTGACAGCCTGGGGCCTGCTTGGGATTCTCTCCCTTTATCTCTGCTCCTTCACCCCTCCCCCCCCAAAATAAATACATAAACATTTAAAAAAGAAAAGGCTACATCCTTTCCTCTGGGTATCTTTCTAAGTGCTAAAAGCCATGTGAATGTCAGGCCCCTTTAATCCCCAAATCATCCAGTTATCCAGGATCTGAATATCCAATGGAGAAAATACCAGGTTTGCTTCCATGTGTGAAATGAATGGCTATCACTGAGCCTTGGAATTCAGACTCATCCTTACATTCTCAAAAATGAGAATCACAAGCACTTAGGACTTTTCTAGTTCTACTGCTGATCTTCCACAGATAAATTAAGGAAACCGAGTGTTTGGTGCTTTGGCAAATCCACAACAAACACAATAGAGAGAGGACCCAGAACATGACCTTCCCATACTTTCCATCACTTGCAAAGGGAAAAACTTAACAAATGCCTTCAGAGACCAACCTAACTAAGCCACCTTCTCCTCAAAATATATAAGTAACTGTTGACTCCATGCCGTCACGATAATAGCATGTTACCAGAAAGGCTTGGTTGAGGGTGGAGCACATATAAAGAACAAACACAAGAGGAAGACTTTAGTCACTAAAACCCACACAGCAAGACAGACATTTGTCTCTGTATGCATAGCATTATCAGATTACCATATGCCACTGCTCTTGAAGTACGAGGGCCTAAAGTAAGATAAACAACATGCACAGGATACGCCTTTGTATTAACTACTACTTGCATGGTGCCATCTTGTGGTGAGTCCCTTTAGCAACTTGCAAGAAACAAGACCACTTTTACAGAATCATAAAATTTTGAAACTATACACAAAATTAAAGTGTACAAAATTATGAATTTTATGAAGTGCAGTATTTAGACTATTTTCGACCAGTTTAAGAACAGTTTGAGCTGCCACTTCCTAATTTTTTTTTAAAAAAGAGTCCTTGATATAATATCCATTGGGTCTAAAAATTAATGAGTACTGAGATTTCCCCACACCAGTATCAATAATCATAAAATTGAGGAAGGAATTTGACTGCTTCATAGAAAAAGATGTTTTTAATTACAATTATCTTTTCTTATTTAAGGGGGAAAAAGTTCAAGCTTTAGACTACGTTGTACTATCTCATGTCCGAATGGTTTAAAAGGTAAGGGAATTTTTCCAGATGGCCATTGATAGATTCATTTCAGACAACCTGAAAGGAACTTAAGATCTGGGCACATGGACTCTGGATTTTCCTTTTTTTTTTTTTTTTTTTTTTATCTCGAGAAAAGGTTAACCAATGGTGTCTCCCTGGAACTCATATGTCAAGGGTACAGAACAACCTGTACACTTATGAAAACTTCACAGGATTGAATGTGCACCTGCAGAACCAGAACTGAACAAAGGTTTCCTCATTTCTAGTCTTTGCTATAAATCTGAGTTCTCAGTGTAGATAGTGAGCCCACACTGGCTAGGAGCGGTGTGAAGTTGTACATTTTGGGTGGTTATGAAATCAGAGTGGCAGACCTGTGGTTGGGTAGTCAAGGGAAGTCACCTGAGAAATATGCCCAGACCTGCCAAGATAGGGACTGGAGATGGCCCAGGCCACATTCAGGCCTCTTTATGTTGCCTGACTAGCCTTATAGCAAACAGACCCCCAAATTCACCAACCTGTCCAACACCCCAGCCCCCAAAACTTCCCAAGTCCTTCTCTTCATGGTGATACCACACCATGTACCAAGTTCACAGGAAGTTCTCAGTGGATGCTCTTTCCTGGTTGACTGCGTGATGTATCTCATCGCAGTGAACATCGTAGAACCCAATGCCTGGAACATAATGGCCACTATACCTGTAATTTTTTTTTTTTAATTGTAAAAACCTACCAATAAATACCTGGAATTTTTTTTTAAGTTTACTTTATGTCATTTTTTTAAAATGTAAATCAGAGTTCTCTCTTGCTCAAACTCTGATTTCTTTTGTTCAGATTAAGATAAACCAAACATTTGTTGAATGCCCACTGGTATGTTCCAGGCACAGTCACATATATCTTCACTTGTGGCTAAATGTATATACAGCCGGCCTGGCTGACTGAGACCATCCTTCGGTAAACATGTACCTTTGTGTTGGGAAGTCACTCCACCACAAGAAATAATCAGTGATGGACAAGATGTTTTACAATTGATTTTCAGGGAATAGAGTGAGAAGGGTGTGACTGAAAATGATTTTCCGGGTCAGGAGGGCATCTGAGTTCAGCTCTCAGAAAGCCAGGTGCAGGACATAGCTTAAGGGGGGGCGGGGGGGGACAGAGAAAGCCACAGATGATGCCATCAGTCAGAGACAGACAGAGCAGGATGTGACTGGAGAAAAAGGAAAAGATGAAAAGCGATGTGGTTGGAAGTTCATCATCGGGTTCTGAGGAAAAGAGGATCACCAAAGGAGGCCCAATGGCAGAAATTATTTTGGGGACAATCTTCAGGTGGAACAAAGGCTCAAAGTGTGTTGATGTGAGATCAACTAGATGAACGAGTTTGAGAATTTTGTATCTCCCCAATTTCACTGCTCACTGTCATTTCATGGAAGGGAGAAATCAAGGGCCTAAAATGAGGAACAGTCATTTTTTTTGGTTGGTCTTCGCAGCCCACAGAAAATGTTAGAAAGGAAAGAAAATGAACACAAATGACTAAGAGTAGCGAGGGAATGGTGGCAACAAAGTGAGGATTTGGGGTGTCCATTTTCTCCTTGTTCCATTACTGGAATACTCCAGGGACATATGTGTGAGGCACCAACTTGGAAGGAAGGGTAGAGGCCCCAGAAGATAAGGTACAGATGGAAGGATTATGCCTAGGGCATAATTTAGACAGTGGGAGGCAGGTTGGAGAAGAGAAAACAGTCTTGGGAGAAGCAATGGAAATAGTTGCAAGGCCCCAGAGAGGAGCTGAAAGTAGCACTTAGGAAGTCATCCTGGGGGAGGCAGGGGACAGCCGTGCCCAGAACAGGCAAGTAGCAAAGAGGCGGGTGGAGGGAGGGCAGACAGGCACAGAGCTTATGGTGGGAGGGCATCATCACACCCTTGAGTGAATCCTGCTGCTCTGAGGAGACCCACTCCAGCTGCTCCCTGCCCCAAAGGCCGCTGCCCTTGCCCCCATCATCAGGCCAATGATTAAGTCACAAACTCAGCCCGGTGGGGGCAACTGCAGCTAAAACAATGATGCGCTATAAGGGGAGATGTAAAAGGACTCTATTCTCTTCTCTCCCATCTCTCCATCTCCCAAAGAGAGTGTCCATTATCATGGGGCCATCTTGAATAACAAACTCCAAGGGAAAGGGGAAGAACGGAAGCAATGCAGAAGTTTTTCTAAGAGCAGAATTTTCTAAGAGACAGCAGCAGCTCCATTCTCTGCTTTTCACAGCCCACTGTGCATAAAGCATTGCCTGATGGTCTGGTGGCAGGAAAGCCCCTGGGGGTGGAGGGTTGTTTCTCCCTGTCTGTTGAGGTCAAGGACACTGGGTGTGAGCATCCTTTGGGAAGTTACCTCTCTGTGGGCTCCATGCTTCCTCCACCCAACCAAGGCAGTTACTTAGTCTCTTTGTGCCTCAGTGTTCTTATCCATAAAATGGGATAATAATGTATTTACTTTACATGTTACTATGAAGATTAAATTAATTGACAGAAAGTGTTTAGAACAAGGCTGGGCACACAGTATTATGTTTGTTAACCACTATTGTAAGTGCTCAAAAATTGCTAAATAGTTTTCCATAGCCTACCTGATATATCATCAGCCTTGGATTTCATACCTAACAATTATTCAAGGATTAAGCTAATCTCAAAATAAATCCTATTCAGCCTGTGTTCTTATAGCATCCTTATCAAAACATTTTAAAACTCAGAGTGATCAAGAGTGTTCTTTTGGAAAAAAAAAAAAAAAAAAAAAAAACAACACCAAATCTCAATTGTAAACGGTGTAAAACAGAACATAAATTGACATGTTTTTGCAAATTAGTATCAAGGTGCCACCTGCCACTTGTTAAATAAAGCTTAATCGTGTCCCTTCATTCAACTAAACAGAACATTTTTATCACAGATTCTCACTGGATACCTCAATTAGAACTTTTTGTTAACCAGTCCTTACCGTGAACTTTCTCAGGATGGTTATTTAAAATAGATTCACAAAGACAGAGGTGTCCATTCACATTTCCAGGAAATTTAAACTTGGATTCCTCTGTCAAGTTACATCATCAGAAACTTACTCATTTAAATCCCCCACAGAAATCCCTTCAAAAATTTTATTTTGATGATGTCTTTGGTGTTCAGTCAGAGGTTGATATAAGAAATGGGCGTTGATTTCCAGCCTGGGCCCAGGAGAATGGCTCTCACACAGAAGGCTGGCAGGAAGAAGGAAGGGCCTTTCTGCCATCAGTGAGGTAGTGACCAGAGGGCATACCATTAGCCTTCACAAGCACATCCAGGGAGTGGGTTTCAAGAAGCATGTCCCCCGGGCACTCAGAGAGAGAGATCCAGAAATTTGCCATGAAGGAGACGCGAACTCCAGATGTTTACACTGACACCAGGCTCAACAAAACTGGGCCAAAAGAATAAGGAATATTCCATATTGTATCTGTGTGCAGTTGTCCAGAAATGTAATGAAGATAAAGATTCACAAAACAAGTTCTATACGTTGGTTACCTATGTACCTGTCACCACTTTCAAAAATCTACAGATAGTTCATGGATGAAAACTAACAGCTGATTGTCAAATAAAGGTATAAAATTGCAAAAGAGAAAGAGAGAGAGAGGCATAGACAGAGGATGTGAATAGACATTTTTCCAAAGAAGACATACAGATGGCCAAGAGACACATGAAAAAATGCTCAACGTCATTCATCATCAGGGAAAAGCAAATCAAATGCAAATGCAATGAGATATTACCTTACACCTGTCAGAATGGCTACAATCAGAAAGACAAGAAATAACAAGTGTTGGCAAGGATGTGGAGAAAAAGGAACCCGTGCACTGTTGGTGGGAATGTAAAATGGTGCAGCCACTGTGGAAAACAGTATGGAGGTTCCTCGAAAAATTAAAAATAGGACTACCACATGATCTAATAATTCCACTACTGGGTATTTACCCAAAGAAAATAAAAAGCACTAATTCAAAAAGGTATATGCACCCCTCTGTTTATTGTAGCATTATTCACAATAGCCAAGATATAGAAGCAAGCTAAGTGTTCATCAATAAATGAATGGATAAAGATGTGACATACATATCTTTTATTTCGTTATATATACATAATGGAATATTACTCAGCCACAAAAAGGGATGAGATCCTGCCATCTGCGATATGGATGGACCTAGAGGGTATTATGCTAAGTGAAATAAGTCAGAAAAAGATAAGTACCGTATCATTTCCTCCTTTGTGGAATCTAAAAAACAAACAAATAAACAAACAAAAAGCAGAACCAGACTCATAAATACGGAGAACAAACTGATGGTTGCCAGAGACAAGGGGGAAGTGGGGGATGGGCAAAATGGATGAAGGGGAGTGGGCGATACAGGCCTCCAGTGACCAGGATCAAAAGCACAGCTTAGAGAACATAGTGGTACTGTGTTAGCATTGTATGGTGATGGGGGAGGAGGGTAGCTACACTTGTGGTGAGCACAGCATCGTATATAGAGATGTTGAATCACCATTTTGTATACTTGAACTAATGTAACCTTGTCTATCAACTATACTCAAATAAAAACTTTTTAAAAGAAAAGACCATATAAATGTCTTTGCGTTTTCTGCAAAACTACTTAAGCATAAAGGTATAAAGACATTCTCCATTGGGGCACCTGGGTGGCTCAGTCGGTTAAGCGGCCGACTTTGGCTCAGGTCATGATCTCGCGGTCCGTGAGTTCGAGCCCCGAGTCGGGCTCTGTGCTGACAGCTCAGAGCCTGGAGCCTGTTTCGGATTCTGTGTCTCCCTCTCTCTGACCCTCCCCCGTTCATGCTCTGTCTCTCTCTGTCTCAAAAATAAATAAACGTTAAAAAAAAAAAGACATTCTCCATTATACAAATTTCACAAAATAAAATCCCAAAAGATAATGTATCTCTCCTAACAAATCAGGATGTTTGATAATAAAAATAACATTTTGGTGGTTCATCACCAAGGCTGCATATTAGAATCACCTGGGGCAGCTCGAATGGCTCTTGGGACTCAGTTTCCATGCTGTACCAATTAAGTCAGAATCTTTATGCACAGGACTCAGGCATTGATGGTTTTTAAAAACTTCTCCAAGGGATTCCAATGTACACCTAGGTCTGAGAAACCCTGCTGTAGTTTATCATTTTACCTCTTTAAAAATATCTTGACTTCTTTTTAATTTTTTAATGTTTATTTATATTTGAGAGAGAGAAAGAGAGCATGAATGGGGGAGAGGCAGAGAGAGAGCAAGAGAGAGACAGAATCTGAAGCAGGCTCCAGGCTTTCAGCACAGAGCCTGACATGGGGCTTGAACCCACTAACTGGTAGATCATGATCTGAGCCAAAGTCAGACACTTAACTGACTGAGCCACCCAGGTGCCTCCAAAAGTATCTTGACTTCTAAGAAGTTCAAAACTAAAGTTCTTACAATACTTGGCCAAGATTTTTCATGCTGTCCATTCCTCATCCTCCATGGTTTATTATTTTCTATTGTCTCTTTAATTATCATTAAACAAGCCCTATAAAAATCACCTCAATCATTTTTGGAAGCAGGTAGAGAATAAGCTCTCATTTTTTAAAAAGGTCACCCATGATCTCCTGGAAATCCTTCTAAGACCTATTTGTTGTTTTGACTCCACGGGTTCTTTGGATAACTGGTTCCATAAATTTATTCTCTGGCATACAAAGCCATGTTAAATTTTAGTTGTTTAAAAACTAAACAACTTTGAGCTTTCAAACCTTCCAGGATTTAGTAAGTAAGTTCTGTATCAGCTCTCTTTTTTTTTTTTCTTTTAATGTTTATTTATTTCTGAGAGACAGAGTGCGAGTGAGGAAGGGGCAGACAGAGAGGGAGGCACAGAATCCGAAGCAGGCTCCAGGCTCTGAGCTGTCAGCACAGAGCCCAACACGGGCCTCAAACTCACGAACCGTGAGATCATGCTCTGAGCCAAAGATGGACCCTTAACTGACTGAGCCACCCAGAAGCCCCGGTTTTCTATTGCCGTGTAAAAAATATCCACAAATTAATGGTTTAAAACAACACACAGTTATTTCATGTCACAGTTTCTGGAGGTCAGAAGCATGGACTTATCTGGCCTCTCTCTGCTCAAGGCCTCACGAAGCTGAAATCCAGGCATTGACTGAAGAAGGATTCGCTTCCAGGTGGCTGGCTGCATGGTGGCATGCCTCTTCAAAGCCAGCGACACAGATAAAACTCCTGCTGCTTTGAGTCTCTTACTTGAGGAAAGACCTCACCTGAATTGCACACACAGCCTCCCAGGTGCAGACATTTCTCTGCTGGGTGTGTTTCTAATACCCTTTGTGAAGACGTTCCTACATTTAGTGATGACTGCATCGGGCTGTGGCCTCGGAGGGCAGCCCGCAGTGGTGTCTGATTCTGTTAATGGGTGGTGTCTGACAGCTCAGAGCTTATAAGTATAATTTAGAATATCTTCCCCAAACACATTATTTTAATTTCCCCGCCCCCTTATTTCATCCATGTGTCTGCTAGGGCTGCCGTAACAAAATACCACAGACTGGGGGGCTTACACACTAGAAAGTCATCTTCTTCCAGTTCTGAAGCTGGAAGTCCCAGATCAGAAGGTTTGGTTTCTTCTGAGGCCTCTCTGGTTTGTAGATTATCTTCTTCTCCCTGTGTCCTCAATTGGTCCTTCCTCTGTGTGTGTGTGTGTGTGTGTGTGTATGTATGTCCACATTTCTTCTTCTTCTAAGAATGCCAGTTAGAGTACATCAGGGCCCACCCTAACCACCTCATTTTAACTTAATGACCTCTTTAAAAAGCCTGATCGCCAAACTCAATCCTATTCGGATGTACCTGGGGTTAGGGAGTCAACATATGAATTTGGCAGGGACAGAATTCAGCCCATTACACTTCACTGCCCACTCACGGTCATCTGAAACATTCTTGGATTGACCTCCATCTATTTGATATTTCACTATCTGGAAGAGCTTACTAATTGCCTAAGCCTTTTATTCCTTCCCTCAAAGAGCTTATGATATAAACAAACACCAGAGACAACCAGGAAAAAAATATAATCAGTAAAGTAGGGATGTAGCTACTGCTTTGGACAAAGTGGACTGTAGTTTTCTAGAAGTTCAGAGAAAGACTGGGAACAAAGGCACAGTGGCTTCAGTGTTAGGAGGGCTTCAGGAGCAGGACTGGTTTGTGGACACTGGGCAGTGGGCCTGCATTTCAACTAGTTATTCTAAAGTCTAGCAGTACCTTAGAAGTATCTGGCCAATCTAGCTGGGTCCTATGCATTGGTATTAAAAAACAAAAACAAAAGGGTGCCTGGGTGGCTCAGTTGATTTAGCATCTGACTTCAGCTCAGGTCATCATTTTATGGTTCATGAGTTCGAGCCCTGCATCAGGCTCTGTGCTGACAGCTCAGAGCCTGGAGCCTGTTTTGGATTCTGTGTCTCCCTCTCTCTCTCTCTCTGCCCCTCTCCTGCTCATGTTCTGTCTATCTCTCTCTCAAAAAGAAACATTAAAATGAATTTTTAAAAATAAATAAAATAAAAAACAAAAACAAAGCAAAACAAGCAGAAACAACCCTCTCCGGGGGATTAGAATGCGTGGCTGGGCTGTGAACTGATGATTTGAACAGGTGGATGAATAAAGGAGGGTGGTGTAGGTGAGGAGGAGGAGATGAGCAGGGGCAGGAAAGCAGTAACCTGGGATATCCAAAGGACAAGGAGAAGACCCACCTGCCTGGAAGGGTGTGAGTGTGCTGGGAATAGTGGAAAATAAGTTTGCATGGATGGGTCAGAGAGAAGTTCCTGGAGGTAAGCGCTTACGGAACCTGTGTACAGACCAGAAAGGTGGGAGGAAGGCAGACACCAAGTTAGCCAACTCAGCCAGTTGGTTATTCCAGAAAAATGGGTGTAAGAGAAGGAGGGCTTTGCATGTGGTGGCACCAACCCAGAAACGCACACAGGGCTGTGAGGTCAGGAAGGACGCATTGGTAGGACTGGCTAAGTGGGTAAATTGACAAGTGATTATAAATACGAGAGATTAAGACAATGGTGGAGTTGTAAATGTTCCCAAGGTTTCGAGGCTGATGTTCTGGGAATATGCTATTAACAAAAAAATAGATGCATAAAAGAAATTGTTGGTGTGGACTAATAAGCATAAATTTGGCTAAAATGTATGCTTCCCTCTATGAGATTTTAAGTCAGGGGTAATGTCTTATTTATTCACGCTTAGCATGACGTCTCGTATGTAACAACTCCTCCACACGCTGTGGTAAAATCGGAACATGGAAGCAGACATCAGGTAAGAAACCGCACACGACAGAGAAGAGAAATGAGCAGAGAATAGGGAAGAATAGAGGCTTTGATGCAGCCGAGGCCCCGGAGTGCTGCCCCCGCACCTCCAACAAGGATTGGTAAGAATCTCAAGAGATGCCTCCATGCAGCGCCCTTTCTCTTCCCCATCGCCCGCACACGTGGAATGAGTGGGCCTCTGCTGTTTTGTCACCCTGCAACCCCGTCCCTTTGCCGGTTCCTATTTTGTCTTGAGGAACTTCCCTTCCCCCAGAGCATGCAGTCTTGCTGGGCCTATCAATCAAAGGGCTCTGTCCCACCCTGACTTGGGGTTCCAACCACTGCTTAAACGTTGGGCCTTGTGCCTTCTCTTCCCCGAGAGCTTCCCAAGACCGCAGTGCCTTCCATCTCCCTCGTCCTTTCAGTTTCTGGGGAGCTATTGTCCACACTGTTCCAATCAATAGCATTCATTTCCCCTTGACCTAATAAGCTTGGCCCATCAGACTCTCTGTCCTGGGATTCTGGGTCTAAAGCAGACTAACAGCAGGACAGAAGCCACAATCTCTTTGGTGGCTGAGTCCTGGTGACACTCCCCACTAGATCTCTGAGACTGCTTGGGTCCCTGTTTATTCAGCTTTGCTGTGAAGTCTCTGAGGTACCTTAAATCCTTCCAGTACATCCTCCTTCCTATGGTTAATCAGTACTAGTTTCTGTCGCTTGCAACCGAAGCTTCTTTACTGATTGACCACATTTCTTCCCATTATTCAAATTGTGCCACCACAGCTTTATTTTGAGTTCAAAATCCTGGGATCTTTATCTCTTTTTTTTTTTTTAAAGAAAGTTCTAATGTGGAGCTTGAACTCATAACCCTGAGGTCGAGAGTCAAATGCTCTACCAACTGAGCCAGCCAGGTACCCCTATCTCTTGTTTTCTAAAGGTGCTCACCCCAGGAACTCTCATTTCCATTTCAAACAACAGATGGTGATGGTGACAGCCTTGCACCCTTTCATTTCTCATACCTACTAGCTTATTGGAAGAGGTCCTCATGATCCTTTTGCTCTGGACTGGATTTTAAGTCATCTGTTTAAAAATGTTGTGTCTCTTCCCACTCCATTTATTTCTCCAACCCTAAATCCCCTGGCAGTTCAGACGCCACTGAAGAGTATTTGAGAATATGCCTTTCCATCCCCTCTTTCCCATGTCCCTACCTAATGTCCTTTTTTTTGGGGTGACCACTTTATTTTAAAAACTGAGAGCAACGATGCTCTCAGCGTCTCCAATGCGTGTGCTCTGCATCTCTTGTACGTGACAGAAACAGATATGAATTCTGGCTGGGGAAGTGTGGGCTTCCAGTGGGCCTAGAGATAAATGCCCTTGGCCACCCTGACAACAAACACCCCTAAAAGCAATAATGTTACTTGGCGTCGATGCAACAACACTTTTCATCTAACAAAGCAATTTTCGATGCAACAACACTTTTCATCTAACAAAGCAATTTGTAGCCATTAAAGAGCAAGCTGTCAGTTCCTTCCTCAAGAATCAATGTATAATGCTGGGTATAGTCCTGTCTAGTTCCTCAGACTCCAACAATGGGCCATGCTTGTAAACTGTGGCTGTACAAGATGACTTCTTGGGAGGAAAAAAGGGGAACAAATGTGGGGGAACAGAAAGAGGAAGAAAGAAGAAAAAGACCTATAATTTACTGAGGGAATGTTGTGAGTCTGGCATGATGGTTTGGAGAAAAACCCTCCAGTGTTCTGCCCTGGCTCCACTGTTTATTCTACTTTGTGACCCACTGAAAAGTTTCCACAGAGATTAGGTTGTTCCCAGTCATCTGTCAAGCTGTAGTATCCTATCTTTTGATGATTCTTCCTTCATGTTCCCAGCACATGTCCTTATTCCCAAATCACGACCTACCTAGCACACCGAAGCAAATCATCTTTAACAGTTGTGAGTTCATGTGTCCATAGACATGTACGTATACAACCTCCGTGCTCTTTCTTGCCCCACTGCTCCCTTCCCCCTCCCTTCTCATTTGGGGCTGGGAGCTGGGGAGGAAGGTAAATAACGAACCATGTCTGTTAGCCCAATGTTTTGCAATGATGTGACTGGAAAGAACTCAATGAGATTAAGGATGGGCTTACTTCTTCAGAAATCTATCCCATCAAAAGAAAGACGAGCCTCTACCTGCTCAGAGAAATGGTTGGCTGAACTTCTTAGCAGTCAGACACCCTGTGAACTGCAAATAAATGCAGGCAGGAAGGTAGTGTGCCAAAGCCTTTCAATGCTTTGCACACAAATCTTCCATGAAGACCACTGTATATCAGAGTTTAGGCACCCACACAGTATCCTCTCGTGCCCTGATTCTCCAATCACAACCAATAATCATTTATATCCTAGTCAGGGAAGTCTGACACAGAAAGTACAATTCTTTCAACAAGCCCTATCTCCCTTCTCAAATGCCATCATAGTATGCATATGGAGAGTGTGGCATTAAAGAAAACAGATATGCAACAAACCACATTTAGGACTGATCATTTGATGAATAGGTATTTGCATAATGAGACATATTGGGAGGATTTTTTTTTAATTTTTTTTTTTTTTTAATGTTTATTTATTTTTGAGACAATGCGAGAGACAGAGTGCAAGCAGCGGAGGGGCAGATGCAGGGAGACACAATCTGAAGCGGGCTCCAGGCTCTGAGCTGTCAGCCCAGAGCCCGACGTGGGGCTCAAACTCACCAACCGTGAGGTCATGACCTGAGCCAAAGTCGGACACTTAACTGACTGAGCCACTCAGGTGCCCCAGGAGGACTTATTTTTTTAACCACAGAGTCCTGTTCTCATAAACTCAATAAATTAAACCAACCTTTAATTTATAAAACTTCACTTTCCACACCTTATAAAACCAACTATAAATCAAAACACATCTTCAATTACTGCTCTTTGGCTGTTAACACATATGTGTATCTACCTATCTTTTCTTGGACATTCTGTGTGTGTGTCCCTATTTCACCACTGGACTGTAAACCTCCTCGAGGTCAGGGACTATCACCTCCTACCAGTCCAGGGGAATCAGAATAAAAGGGAAATCAGCAGGGAAAAAATATATAGTAACCTAAGACCTAGAAACAAGTGAAAATTCTAAAATATTGCACCGGCCCTGATGCTTATTCCCAGCAGCCACACAGGTGCATCATGCTTACACTCTAAAGTGCTGAAGAGCAAGAAGAAAGTGCCCAGTATCAACACATAAGCTTTCAGATTTGTAGGTGTGCCACTGTTTTCTTCCAAATGTAATGAAAGGTGAACTATGTATTCAATCACAATTTATTTAGAACAAGAACACACGGGTACAACACCCAGTCGTGTAATGTGTAGCTTTACTACTGTTTTAGGAGAAGGGATGGCATTAAGCCAAAAGCTTAACTGAGGGCACACAATAAAAATATACAAATGGAGCCATGAGTACTGACACTGAATTACAGAACCAAGACAAAGCTGAGGGAGCTCGTCAGGTCCAGAGGACAGAGCACATGCTCTCTGGAAGGGCTGGCGCCCCGGCCTCCGGGAGGAACGGTGGGCCTCTTGGAATTTCACTGTGGAAGTACAGTGAACCAACCTGATTTAAGTGGGCAGTGATTGGTATGCTGAGAGAATCATTAACTCTTGAAACAGAACAATGAAAGCAGTCTGTCCCAGAAGTACAGAGCAGATTCAAGTTTCTTTCTGTATGCTTCCAAATTTGTTCTGTACTTGGTTGTCTAGCTCGTGAGAGTAGGAGACATTTCTGTCAATGGCCTCCGTCAGGATTTTCTAAGAACGCTCTATATACTCTACTTGTAGAGGAAAATTAAAAGGGCCACAGATTAAAGACAGTCTGGATAAACCCGCACAGACTCCAGGTTATTCTTCTGTGAGTTCTGAAGTAGTAGAACATAGAGTGAATCACGGAGGTTTTAGTCTAAAGCTTATGTGGGTTTGAATCGTATGTCTAACATACTGCTTGTTATCTAGACCAAAACCTACAGATTCATCTTCTGTAAAATGGGAGAAATTATTGCTTAATTCATATAGCTATAGACTTAAAAATTAGGTAATGTACACAAAGCACTTGGCATTCCTTTATCCTAGAATTTTTTATTTCCAGGTTGGTCATTTCTTGTGTCTCCTGAATGGGTGTATTTGTTTCAGTCACTACTCTGTTGCATTAATATAATTATATCTGAAGCATTTCTGATATATCTGTTCTATTCTCAACGAAACGTTTACCCCGCATGCTGCTTCTTCCTTGTCCAAGGCCAAGTGGAGTGGCTCCAGAAATGCACACATTGACACTCAGGAAACCAGAGTCTTGGGAAGCTGTGTGAATGTTGGTTCCACTGAAGGCAATACTGTGGAAGGGAAAAGGCTGGGTATGCAGGTAGGATGGAGAAAATAAACACAGTGGGATCTCTCATTAGAACCCTTCCCACAAACAAAGAAAGGCAGAAAGAGAAAATATTATTGGATTATTATAATATAGAAGTTAACAGCTCACTGAAATCACACGACAGCGATGTAATATAGCAAGTAAGAGCTTGTGTATACTGAACATGGGCTACGATGCCAAGAACTGTCCTACAATGACGTCTAGAAACAACTCTGAGAGGTAGGTGCTATTGCCATCTCTGTTTTGCAGACTGGGAACCAGAGGGCCAGAGAGATTCAGTACTTTGCCCTGGACCACGCTGTCAGCAGGTAACAAAGCCAATTCTAAACCAGGCAGTCTGGTTCCTAGGGCTGTGGTGACATTCAACAACCCACAATCATGATTTTTCACTTCAATGTAAAACAAACAAAACAAAAACAGAACTACCTTCTAAGAGGTTATCGTTCTGAATGACTTTTAAACATATGGAAGGTATAGCCCCCCCCAGGTAGTGGCTACAGTTCTGTCTGTGCCTGCCTCATACTGAGACAGTGCTTGTTAGTGCTGGGGATGGGGACTAGAAAGGGGTACAAATGTCTGAAAGATGAAGAGCAAGCAAGCACAGAATATACTAAAATTCTACAGAATTTTTTTAGAATAGGCAGAAATACTCAGAGTTTATTCACAGTTTAAGGGCCAGCACATGCTCTATCATGAATACTATGGCTTGAGATATCAGCAATAGGTTTTGATGATCTGGTTCAGTTAAGGGAAGACAAGAACTCTAGGAACTTTTTGGAGCAGTGATTCTATAAGGTGAATAAAAAAGATGAACATACATAATTGAGTGTTGCATTATTCAAACTGTCGACCTTGAGAGTGATGCATTAGCTTGGGTGATGCTCTTGTTGTGGAAAGTGTTTAGGGAACTCATTTTAATTGCATCTAAGTCAGATCACCTTCAATGATGTTAAGTCACATTCCATTTGGCCAAGACAGAGTACCAGACCACTGGGAGACAACAAAGCAAGGATTCCATTCTTGCCCTATGTTTATAATAAGTAGAAAGATCATGATAGCTACATCCTACAAATACTGCATCAGGTTCTAAATGTAAGAGGAACAGTAATATCAGAGTGCCTTGAAAATTCCAGCACAGAAGAAACCCTCTGGATAATTTCATGAGGAACATACCACTTGAGCCAGTCTGTGAAGGCTGGCTTTTAATAACCAGAAGACTGGGCAGGAGGTGAGTGGGGGTAAAGGGGGGAGGCACAGCAGAGGGAGCAGATGAGAAAGATAAGGATATCCTCAGCTATATCAAGTAATCTAGGTTGGCTGGAGAACAGTATGTGCTGGTGAGGATGAAATTAGCCCATAAAGACAGATTGAGGCAACACTGCACAGGGCTTTGGATGCCCACCGAAGCCTGTACTTTAACTTGCAAGCAATGGGAAGCCGAGAGGCTGTAAGTGTTAGAATGACTGGAATTGTGTTTCAGGAAGGTTAATGTCCTAGTGGCACATAAAATGGATTAAGGCTTCTTGAGGATGACATGTGAATTTTGGAAAAATTCTGAACCATTTCTGATGAATAAGAAAGAAAAGTGATATGGAACTGTGTAACATTTTTGGTCAAAAAAACAAGGTATTGAACGAAACAGTAAGGTAGATTTTCTTCTGTGGCTTATAAATGGATCTGATGGAACTTCCCCAAAAAATTTAAGGAAAGGCTTTTGGAGTGGTGGTGGCATCACAAAATAAGTATATAGTCTTCTCTAAACCACCTGCTTCCAAGGATAACACCTATTCCAGTGAATAATCAGTTGCTCCTTTATTTATATACTTATTTATTTAATGTTTATTTTTGAGAGAGAGAGACAGAGTGTGGGTGGGGGAGAGGGAGAGGGAGAGACAGAATCCAAAGGGAGGCTCCAGGCTTTGAGCTGTCAGCACAGAGCCCAATGTGGGGCTCAAACCCACAGACCATGAGATCATGACCCGAGCCAAAGTCGGACATTTAACTGACTGAGCCACCCAGGTGCCCCAGTCATTCTTTTAAACACAATCAGAATTATTACTTAAGTCACACAGTATACTCTTGAAATACATCTATTATAAGCCATCACCAGAATTAGCTTCTAAAGTACAATGCAACCTTCTTATCCAGTCTGCGATGACTCTCCAGCGTTACTCAAACATTAACCTAGGTTCTGCTGTGAAGCGATTTTTGCAGAACTAACTAAAATCCCTATCTGTTAATTTTAAATAAGGAAGAATATCATGGTGGGCCTGACTTAACCAGTTGGAGGGTGTTAAAAGCAGGGCTGAGGCTTTCCTGAGAGGAGGAAATGAAAATCTACCTGTGGACAAGAGCTTCCACTCATGCTCACAGAGTTCCAGCCTGGCCTACAGATTTCAGACTTGCATAGCGAGTGCACCTCAACTGCATAAATCAATCCCTTGTAATAAAATATTTTATTGTATTTACACACACACACATATGCATATATTTATATATGTGTGTATATAATGTGTGTACATATAAACACACATGCAGTAAGGAGATTTTACATATGCATATGAATGCATGTACATATCTATTTCATACTGGTTCTTTTTCACTGGTTGAATTTTTTTTTTAATTTTTTTTAATGTTTATTTTTGAGAGACAGAGAGACAGAGCGTGAGCAGGGGAGGAGCAGAGAGAGAGGGAGACACAGAATCTGAAGCAGGCTCCAGGTTCCGAGCCATCAGCATAGAGCCCGACGTGGGGCTCAAACCCACGAACTGTGAGATCATGACCTGAGCCAAAGTTGGACGCTCAACCGACTGAGCCACCCAGGGGCCATTCTCTGGTTGAATTCTAACACACAGTTTACTTTATGAAAACTGACAATCTGAAGGGGATGCACTATAAATGAATTAATTACATAAACACCATTGTTAGAAACTAGTAAAGTTAGAAACTCTTAAAAGTGCAGGTACACTACACATTATGAAATGGTCCCATTCCTACAACTACAGAAGCCTTGGCTTCCAGTCTGATCCTACGTGGCTTCAAACCAGGGATTCTTAATCTGGGGTCTAAGACCACCTCAGGCAAGCCCATAGCTTCCATCAGATTCTCAGAGAAATCCATTTCTCCTCAAATTATGAAGCATCGCGGTAGCTCATTTAGAAGGTTGTAAGGTTATTTACACTCAATTTCCCAATGATTGCTTGTATATACAACTATGAATGGGTAGTTGACTCCTCAGCTGCTTGCCTGGTTCCAAAGTCAGTGCTGACATTTTATAGACGTTTTTTCAAGAATCGAGGGCAGGCCACTTGTAATTCACAGGAGAAATCCATTTAAGTCTTTACTTGACTAAAAGTCCATGAATAATACATGGGGAGATAATCCACCTAAGAACTCGACATATTAAACACGAGTCTCAAAGAGTCAAGAAAATCAGTGATGCATGGGAATGCAAGCTGGTACAGCCACTGTGGAAAACAGTAAGGAGTTTCCTCAAAAAATTAAAAATAGAACTACCCTATGACCCAGCAATCACACTACTAAGTATTTATCCAAGGGATACGGGTGTGCTGTTTTGAAGGGGTACATGCACCCCCATGTTTATAGCAGCACTATCAACAATAGCCAGAGTAAGGAAAGAGCCCAAATGTCCATCGATGGATGAATGGATAAAGAAGATGTGGTACATACATACAATGGAGTATTACTCGGCAATCAAAAAGAATGAAATCTTGCCATGTGCAACTATGTGGGTGGAACTGGAGGGTATTATGCTAAGTGAAAGTAGAGAAATACAAGTATCATATGACTTCACTCATATGAGGACTTTAAGAGACAAAACAGATGAACATAAGGGAAGGGAAACAAAAATAATATAAAAACAGGGAGGGGGACAAAACAGAAGAGACTCATAAATATGGAGAACAAACTGAGGGTTACTGGAGGGGTTGTGGGAGGGGGGAAGGGCTAAATGGGTAAGGAGCACTAAGGAATCTACTCCTGAAATCATTGTTGCACTATATGGTAATTTGGATATAAATTTAAAAAAATAAAATTTAAAAAAAAAGGAAAGGAAAAAATTAAGTAGGGGGAAAAGTTTTATAAAAAAAAAAGAAAGAAAGAAAATCAGTGATGCGGCAAATACAATGTAAGTCATATGTGGTTCCCACAGAGGCTTTCATAAAATTAATAATGCTCAGAGAATCTCAACATAATTATACTGCCATATATTATCAACTTTATTGTGTGAAGAGAGAGAGTTGTACTTGACACGTCAAAGTCAGTAAGAGTAACCATTCTATATTCACACTGCCCACAGTAAGTCTTACTACTACTCCTAATACATAAGCACAACTGTTCTGGTATATTCAACCCGCTAGCCGTGTCCCACCCAGCTGAACACAGAGCCATTGCTGGACTGCCGTCGCGGGCGCCCTGCGTGCCTTCCCGACCCCCCACGGCTCCTTGCACACAAGCTCCAATAGTGGAATCCAATGTGTCTCCACATCCTTGTTTGGGTCAGTCACTGGAATCTCGAGTTCGTGTCCAAGACCAGCATTTCGATTTCCCTCGTCTTTTCGTCTTTCCCGTTAGACAAACCACATTACGTCGCGCCTGACGGCTCAAACCCAGAACCTGGGCTTCGACCGTGTTCCTCCCGCCCTTCCCGCCCCCTCCCTGCAGCCCAGGCTCCCCCTCAGCCGGCCGTGCAACCACTGGCCCTCTGGGTTCCCCTCGAGGCCGCCCCCATTTCCCGATTCCACCCTTCCTGCCCCCCCCTGCCGCCCACACTCCCCCTCGGCCACGCCCCCATCGGCCCGTCGACGGAGCCACATTATCACCATGAGGCACCCTTCTCCCGACTGATCCGCTTTTCACACAGAAACCAGAAAAGCCCTTCAAACACCTAACCTAGACCATCTCTCTTCCTCGCTTAAAACCCTGCCCCGGCTTCCCACCCCGCGGGGGCCGTGAGCGTGAAATCCTCACACCTCAGACGCTGGGCAGGTCCCTGGCCCTCCACCCCCGCGGCCTCTCCCGTCTCGGCGGGCGCGTGCGCCTGCGCGTGGTCCCCCCCCCCCCCCCCCCGCCTGCGGCGTCCCTGCCCTGCCCCCACCCCACTCCCACCTCAAGACTGGTCTGGGCTCTCCTCAGCCCCAGGTCGCGCTTGCTTAGCGCCACCCCGGGGCTTCCTTCTCACCAGAGCGGACGTCTCTGTCCACAGCCCTTTACTCGCCACACACAGTGCCCGCCTCCGCGGCTGCTGGGCCACCTGGCGGGGTCCGTGAGGCAGGACGGCCCAGACGCCCACACGGCACCTGACACGGTCCTGCCCGGGGAGGGCCGGCCCGAGGGACGAGGGACGAGTCGCTGCGGCAGCACTCTTACCTGACGGGCTTACCACGCAGCCTGTGTGCACTTGCGAGGGTGGCTGTGGTTTGGTTTCCCTTGACTGAAAAGAGCCGCGTGTGACTGCGTGCTCTCGAGGTCATTCGTGCCAGACCCGCGGGCTGCCCGCCGCCTCTGTGCGGCCGCGTGTCCTTCGCACGCCTCTCCGCGCGTTCGCAGGACCCCCGCGCTGCGTGTGCGCGGCCAGCCCGCCGTCACTTTCCGGCGTCCCTTACCGACGCTGTGTTCTAGGAGCCAGCGCCACGTGGGAACCAAGGAACAATCACAGAGAAATTCTGTCTTTAAAATGTCTAAAAGTCACTGTCACCTCTCAAGATCAGCCTGGTTAATATAAACATGAAACTGAATTCATCTTTTAAAGACGCTGATTTCATTTAATTTCCGCACGCTTTTCATCAAATTCTTCCACACAAATGTGAGGTGAATTTGTACTTACTTTTATTGGGGAAAAAAAAAATTCCTGGCTACATACACGTGTGGTAAACACAACATCATGTATAAATCTGTGGAATCACTATGTTGTGCACCTGAAACTAATGTAACCTTGTGTCTAAGTGCACTCAAAAATTTTTTTGAAAATTCCATTATTAAAATAGTAATTTGTTCTGGATGAAACTTATCTATAGAAAATATTAGGCTAAAAACCCTTAGAGAACAGCATTAGAAAAGTTCTTTCATGGCCCCGATTCTGCTACAATTTTGGACAAGTCTTAACTTCTCTAGGCAGCAGTTTTCTGCTGTGTTAAAAAATGAAGAAGGGGGGGGAAGGGCAGGGAGGAGGAAAGGAGGGTAAAAGGAAAAGAAACTGGGCTGAACAATCTCTAAAGTCCTCCACCACTCAAAATTTTCTTGATTCTATTAAAAAACAACCTGCCTCGGGTGGCCTGGGTGGCTCCAACGCTTGGGCGCCAATTCTTAATTTAGGCTCCGGTCATGATCTCACAGCTGCCTCCCCGCATCTGGCTCTGCGCTGAAGGTGCTGAGCCTGCTTTGGGATTCTCGCTCTCCCTCTCCCACAGGCACACACGCATGTGCTGTCTCTCAAAGAAAAAACCCACAAAAAAAAAAAAAGAAAGAAAGAAAGAAAGAAAGAACGAACTTGCCTTTAGCGTACTAGGTCTGCAAAGCATAATGATAATGACGGCTACCATGTGTTGGGGGCTTAGTAAGTACAACACACTATATGAAAAGTGTTGCATGGGCTCTCATTTAACAAATGCATGAACTTATGGTTATTATTCACCTAACTTATAGGTAAGAAAGCAAGCCAAAAAACCCAATCATGTAACATTTGTTTGTTTTTTTGACACAGTCCTCAATTATCAGAAAGAGAAATGACTGAGTAGATGGGAAAACTTTATGAGAACTCAGAAAATGCACATCAACACGAGGCTTAAAAACAGAACTTTTGAGGGTGCCTGGGTGGCTCAGCGCCAGACTCTTGAGTTTTGCTCAAGTCATGATCTCATGGTTTGTGAGCATCGAGCTCTGCGCCGACATCAATGAGTCTGCTTCCAATTCTCTCCCCCTCTCTCTGTCCCTCCCCTGCTTATACTCCCTCTTCCTCTCTCAAAATAGATAAACATTTAAAAAGAAACGGAAAAAAACACAACTTTTTGGCAACATGCGCTATACTGGAGGCCCATCCTACATGCTGCCGTTCTGTAGCACAAAGTAAACATGTTTGTCCCAATCTGACTAAACAGATGCAACGTCTTCTCTTCAGAAGGTAGGATTTCAGAACCGAGCTAATGAATTCACTTTCTAAATTCAAGCACAAACCTGAGGTACCTCAAAAAAAGGACAGATAATGCCAATAAAATAAAATAAAATAAAAAGATACTCAAAACTAATCTTTAGGAGGCAAAAATGATATTTCAACCAAGGAGAATATTTCCTGCATACTATCCTGTATTTACTATTCACATCAGGATAATCAGCCAAAATTAAATACACTAAGGGGACAATGTAGAAAAGTCACATTTTTAAAAGTGAAGTGAGAGTTGAACTCGATAATGCCTCATGAAAATTAATGCAAAAATTTAGTGAGTTTTGCACCAAGAATTGTGCTTTTTATAAAATATTTGCCAAATTTTGCTTCAGTCTTTTTATTACTTATAGTCCAATTTTTTCAATTGATATTAAAATATATCAACTATTTTTTTTTTCTTTTGGGCTGGTGAAGTACCACCTTGACAAAGCCCGCTTCCAGAGCTAAGTTTAAATCAACTCGTGATTATAAATCCCTCCATTATGAGTTAACAGTTAAGTCCCTCATGAGCAGTTTATTTAAAAACCAAAAATATTTTAAAGCACCTCAATTCCAGACAACTGGCCTCAGAAATGGCATATGATATACTGAGTACAAAGATCACAAGTTGATCTTTGTATTTTGTATTTAAAATACTAATATCCAAGTGTTATAACTGAGAAACCACACAAAAAGCTACAATTTGAGATAACCAAAAAAGAAATACCTTTCTTCATTATGTATAATCTGCCTTAACCAAACGGAAAGGGGAAACTCTGCTCCATTTCCCTACCTTCCTATGGGAACATTCATATGTGCTCTCCTAAGTTGAAAAACATACCTCCAACTAGTAAAATATTCCTTCATACACACTACATAGATACCCTAGGAATGATTTCCTTCAAACTGTTCCACAATGTAAAACAATACACAAAGATCACATGGCAGAGTGTCTCAGTATATAGTAAGTACTAAGTAAATTAGTATTGATGATATCCTCATCATCAATTAGGGCACTGAAGAATAATTACTAAAATGGTGGCCTAAGTGAACTTACCTCCCCAAAATTCCGGTATTTTTTAAAAAGGCCAAATTCTAACTCTGTGATCATTTTACTAATACATATTAGACTAGTTGTAATATACAGACATTTTCAAGGTTATGTGATAGCTTGAGAAGTCTGTATTATTTTACCGACAAACAAACCAAAGATAAACCAGTAGAAAACTTACATGAAAATTCTCTCAAAGTAGGAAAAATATTTTCTACAGTAATAGAAGGTTCAACTTTTTTCTGTGAAAAAGTAATGATTAAACAAGAACCCATTTCTGTATAACAAATATAAATTCGCCCATCTACCCAATAGGTATAAAAACAGCACAAGAAACATCGGTAAATCTAAACAGACTGAGCCAAAAGAGTGAGGTATTTCACAGAAGGTATTTTATCATCAGAACAGTATGCTTTCCTATGTTTAAGATCTATTTATTATTTATTTTTACAGGTAGCAAAGTCCCTCCATTTTCTTCCAGCTTAATATACATGGATATAAAAAGCTATTGATTTCACACTGTCTCCCACCCTGACCCAAGAGGGGGAACAGAAGTTGCGAGCTCAGAGCAGCCTTTTGACACCAAGGTGGTCTCCTCTTTACCTCGGACTTAACTCTGGCACTCTAATCAGTCATCCTCTTGCTGATTTCTTTTCTGTCAAGGGAAACCAAGATACATTAAAACAGCACATTCTACTGGGGATCTATGTTCAGCCAAGATCACTTTTTCTGTCAGCAAATATAATTTTCTAGAGGCCCTGGTCAAAGATATGATTGAAAATCATGACGGAAAAATATGCCTTAACTAATTCATCGGACTAGTTTATCACTTTGGCCCCTGGGCACATTACCCTCAGCTATTTGAATACTTGACTTTCTTCCACATGCGCAAAAATTCCCACACAGAAACACACAAGTACAAATACACATATCCCCCCCCCCCCCTGCCAAATAACCATAGCAGAGAGCTAGATCTTCTCTTAGCCCAATAACAGTATAAAGACTTCCTTCAAAATCAGAAGTATTATGGGGCGCCTGGGTGGCTCAGTCAGTTAAACATGAGACTTTGGCTCAGGTCATGATCTCATGGTTCGTTGAGTTCAAGCTCTGCATTGGGCTCTGTGCTGACAGCTCAGAGCCCTGAGCCTGCTTTGGATTTTGTTTCCCTCTCTCTCTGCCCCTCCTTGCTTGTGTTCTATCTCTCTTTCAAAATAAATAAACACTAAAAAAATTTTTAAAAAGAAGTCAGAAGTACTGTGAAAATTATTCAAAAAGCATAAACATAAAACACATTTCCTATCATTCTAAGCGAATTATTCTTTCAGCGTACTTCATATATTTCTTTATAAGATGACCTCAGTAATTCTGCCCAATTAATTCATAATCACCAAATAAAACCTAGGTACTATATATAACTAAAATGAAATATTACAAAGTCAATTTGAAAATTTGAAAACAAAGGTGTACACGTATGTGTACTAAGTATATATATACTTTACCAGTTTAAGAAAATCTATGAGTTTGTGAGCATCCTCCCCAGTAGACAGGTCTACAAAGTCCTTGGGAAGTCGGTAACTCAGATAGGGACTTGGTTGAACTGTCACTTCACTGTTTGTGCAACGGAAAGCTGGAGAATCCTGTACAAAGAAAAAAAGGGGAAAGTCTGTGAAAAATTATCTTTTTAAGTCTATTCGTCAAAGTGACAAAGATCCTAGTATAACAATTTCATGTTCCCTTCTGTACGAGGTAAGGAAGAAAATAAAACTTTTTTTGAGTGTGACCGTGTATGTACACATGTGCGAACAAGCAGAGAGGGGGCAGAGGAAAAGAGAGAGAGAGAGAATCTTAAGCAGACTCCACTCCCAGCAAGGAGCCTGACTCAGGGTTCCTTCTCACAACTGTGACCTGAGCCAAAATCAAGAGTCAGACACTTAACCAACTGAGCCACCCACGTATCCCAGAAAATAAGATTCTGAAGTGAAAGAAACACCAAGATTTTAAGAATACTTCCACATGGGGGTGCCTGGGTGGCTCAGTCAGTTAAGTATCCGACTCTTGGTTTTGGCTCAGGTCATGATCTCACAGTCTGTGAGATCGAGCCCTATGCTGGGCTCTGCGCTGACAGCACGGAGCCTGCTTGGGATTCTTGCTCTCTGTCCTCTCCCTCCACTCATGCGCATACTCTCTCTCAAAATAAACAGGAAAAAAAAAAGAGAGAATACTTCCACATGTTCACTGGAAAGTAAACACATAGTATCTGAAAACAGTGTCCTCATGGAGAGCTATGGCCAAGCCCTAAATGCTACCAGCCACTGTGTCCTGAATATGGGTTATGGGTTCCTTAGCCCCGGAATGGGCCCGAGGCCTATGGCTAGTTCTCTCTGGCCTTGAGCAATCTCATGCAGGCTGGAGTGCTTTCTCAGTATTATCATTTTGTACAGGTACACAGTTGAGAAGTACTGCCCTGGACCCTACACTTTTGTGCTTCTCTTAGTCATTTAACTTACTTATTTATCTCTCTCAGCACCTATGGAAAACTGCAAATTTGAGTTTCACATTTAACAAGTCTTCACGTTCTTCAACGTACTTGCTTAGAGTCTTGCATTTAATATTTACACGTTGCCTTGTGCCAAAAAAGGATTTCAGAGACAGAAGGCCTCGGGTTTGGACTTCCTGGGTGGCAAATATCTAGGTGAGGGATGAATGGGGTCCAGCAGATGGAGACAGGCCACGAACTGGAGTAGAACAGGACCGCAGAGCCCTAGAAAGCAGGCCGTATCTTATGACAGACAGACCAATCATCTGACAAATACTTAGGAAACATCCACGTGGTGCTCACCTTGTCCTAGGTATAGGAGATCAACTGGTAAACCAGACTGGCAGCCAGCCAATAAACAAGCAAATAACTACAACAGCAAGATCATTTCAGATAGTAAGAGGTGTTAGAAAAACACAACATCCGGGTGCCATAATATGAGGAGAACAACACAGGCTACTTCACCAGGATGGTAAGACCTTGCTGAGGAGGGGCCACGGGGACTGAAGAGCAGGACGAAAGCAGCCTCGTGAGGTCTGGGGACTCGGACGGGGACTGAGCATGGCCTGAAAGGCAGTGGGCACAGCCAGGGGGGACTGCGAGGCCCAGAAGGAAAGCCGGTTCTCTAGCAGTGGGGAGTAAGGATGGGGAGACAGCAGGACATGACACCGGGGAAAAAGCGGGAGCCAGTTCTTGTTCCCTGTCCTCCCCCGACCTCCAATATAATGTTGTTTAAGTTAAAAAGAAAGAAAAGATTTGGATCATAGAGTGAATTTTGTACAAACCGTTTCTATCCACTGACTGCGTCCCTCATCTTTAAAAATAACCCTGTGCTGCATAATTTACATTCTCTTTCCTTGACGCTCAGATTGAATGGCCCCCAAATCTAAGATGCCAGCACAAAGAAAATTCCTGCACTCGTTAATTCCACAAAAATCCGCTGTGCCAGAATTGTGCCAAGCTGCACAGATCTGCGGAGAACACGAGAGATACTACCCCTGTGCTCGGAAACTTACAATCTGAGGCTGGACACAGGGAAGTACGCCACAGCAGGGCAAGAGCCGTGACAGGGAAAACCACCATCTGAGCCACATCCAGAAGAACAGGGCCCCAGAGGGCCCAGGACAGAGAAAGGATGAAAAGAAGCCTTTCAGACGGAGACAAGAGAAAAGATGTGCACACTGAAGGCGAGGCGGCCTCCAGAAAAGCAGAAAGAAGGCCGGGAGGAGAGCTTGTGTCACGGAAACCGAGGGAAGAGTGTGGTGAAAACCCAGAGGGGTAACACTTGCCAAGGGGTTAAGTGAGAAAAGGGCGGTGCACCGTCCACTGGCATCGGCAACGGGTCAGTGGAGCCCTTGTTGGGTGCGGTTTCCGTGGAGCGGCAGGGACGGGGGCACCCCGGCAGTGGGTGGAGGGCGCACAGGTGGGAAGCAGCAGGCAGAGGTGGCCAGGGAAGGAAGCCGGCTGCCACATGCACAACTACTGAGCAGCTACAAAAAGCAGGTCACACGCTAGCATGAGTGAGGCTGCTACAGTCCCACTAGTGGGAAATGTGAGTGTAGGTGCCTACAGACACATGCCCGCACTGATGTTAACGGAAGTGGTAAGGATGGCAATCTAATTCTGTCCTTGAAAATGAGCAGGTAGAAACACGACTTTGTAAAAACGATATAAAAAATACACATAAGGTAACAGGGAGGTAGTACATTCTCATTTAAAAAGTTTGTATCGGGGCGCCTGGGTGGCGCAGTCAGTTAAGCGTCCGACTTCAGCCAGGTCACGATCTCGCGGTCCGTGAGTTCGAGCCCTGCGTCGGGCTCTGGGCTGATGGCTCAGAGCCTGGAGCCTGTTTCCGATTCTGTGTCTCCCTCTCTCTCTCTGCCCCTCCCCCGTTCATGCTCTGTCTCTCTCTGTCCCAAAAATAAATAAACGTTGAAAAAAAAAATTTTTTTTAAAGTTTGTATATATATTTACAGATATGTTATACATACCAAATATGATATACAAAAATATAAACCATGGTTCTCGAGGTGGTAGGATTACGGGCAATTTCAGAATTCTCTTTAAAAATGGGCATGGGCTGTGGCGCCTGGGTGGCTCAGTTAAATATCCGACTTGGGCTCAGGTCACAATCTCATGGGTTTTTTTTTTGTTTTTTTTGTTTTTTTTTAATGTTTATTCATTTTTGAGAGAGAGACAGACAGAATGCAAGCCGAGGAGGGGCAGAGAGAGGGAGACCCAGAATCCGAAGCAGGCTCCAGGCTCTGAGCTGTCAGCACAGAGCCCGGATGCGGGGCTTGAACCCACGAACTGGGAGATCATGACCTGAGCCGAAGTTGGATGCTCAACCGACTGAGCCACACCCAGGCACCCCACGATCTCATGGTTTTTGAGTTTGAGCCCCACATCGGGCTCTGAGCTGACAGTGCAGAGCCTGCTTCGGATCCTCTATCTCCCTTTCTCTGCCCCTTCCTGGCTTGTACTCATTCTCTCTCTCAAAAATAAACATTAAAAAAAGGGGGCATGTATTAATTTTCCAAGTAGAAAAAAGCAACACAAAGGTGTTGTTCAAAGAAAGTCTGGCTGTGAAGATGAGACAGAAGGGCTGGCTGAAGACATGGTGTTAAAAGGCGTTTGTCTATTAGGACAGAAGATGTGCAAACACAGATGGAGGGTGGGTACAGAAGAGAACAGGGACAGGAAGGAGTGAATGGCAGCATGGGTATCAGAAGAGGCAGGAAGGAACGGCATGCTGTTAGACTCAGGAGGAGGGACGCAGGGATGCTTGTTGGTTCGAGGACAATTATATGGAGTCAATTCACACCAGATTTTCTTCCTGTGAAGGACGTGGAATCATCTGCTGAGGAGGAAAGGGATGATGAGCAAGGAGGTGTGAGGGGTGTGCAGAGGTGTGGCATGGCCACCGTGGGTGGAAGAGGAAGCTGGTGAGGCAAACACCATAGGAGGGCCCCCTCGATGGGGCAAAGACAGTGCAGAGCACCTGCAGTTTCGCTCTCTCAGGGGTCAGCAGGTGGCGTTAGGATCAGCGTCAACATATAAAGTGACCCAGGGTCAAGATTCTTCCATGTGGGCAGGACGGAAGGAGCCAAGAGAAAGAAAAACAACTAGGGAAATATATAAAAGATAATCATTATTTGTTTTTATAATGTTAAACAAATGAATCACAACACACATGCTTTTTTGGTCACCTCCACAGGCAAGTATCTATTGGCAAATCTGTGTTCGTGCCTAAAGAACAAGCAAGCCATTATTCAGTAGATTATAAGGTTTCCTGGTATCTTTTTTATCCCCTTACCTGCTCCAGGCCTTCTCCTTCACTAAAATCACCTTTTAAGTTTCTTCCAGATATCAGTTCTTCCCATGTAAACAGCAGTGAATCAGTTACTTCACCAAATGGATTAAAGTCAATCAGCCACACCTTCCCCTGGAGTGAAGAGAGAAAACTTAGTAAGCAGGGAAAAAAACCAAACACTTCCAATATGTCATCTGTCTTATCTGGAAGATCATCTTCACATTATTTTACCCGAAAGGTAATCTTAAAAATCTTTTAACTCATTTCAAAAGACAGTTCCTCCAGGTCCCAGCTGAGAAAGGGTCACCCGTCTAAAGAAGGCAGCGCCAGGCCCAGGGAGAAGGCTGCCGCTGAATGCAGAGAAGGGGCCTAGGAAAGCAAAGGCCTGATGAAGGCAGACACGTCAACTTCCTGCCTGGAATCACTCAGAAATTAAAAGTCAAAAAACCCAAGGAGGAGAAAGGACAATCTCACAAAATGGTTCCACCGAAACAGCATGACTGGAACGCTTTCAAGGCTGTCTGTACACTTCTCTGACAAGAGGAAGCCAGGCGGAGGCAGGGAAGAGCCGGCAGATCTGAGAGCACCCTCCTTACCCTCAAGAGCCTGCTACAAAGCGGGGAGGAGGTTTAAAAAAACATATGAAAGATGTCGGAAAGTGCTCAGTGCTCTCTAACCTTGATGCCTTAATGTAGTATTTGTTTTGTCTGCATGATAGAGCTTGCGGCTCATGAAGATGAAAACAAAACAAAACAAAACAAAACAGATCAATCTTTAAAAGAAACTTCTGTCTTCTGTTCTGAGTAGTGGTGGGCAATTGGATAGGTTCCAGCCTCGAGGAAGGAATACTTCTGACCTGATCATGAGTCAGGTTAGGGAGGTGCATCTTAGTATATAAAGCAGCAGAGTAACTGATGAAACACACCTGGGAAATCTGGAAAATCCTGCCAAGAGATTAAAGCCACCGTTGATCACAGAGATCCATGTGCCATTTAGTAGATTAAGTGTTTCCTTGAAACCTTTATCATTGTTCCTCTTGATTTTTCTCACGGAAACATTTATAAAACTGAACCAGGGGCGCCTGGGTGGCTCAGTCGGTTGAGTGTCCCACTTCAGCTCGGGTCATGGTTTCGCGGTCCGTGAGTTCGAGCCCCGCGTCAGGCTCTGTGCTGACAGCTCAGAGCCTGGAGCCTGTTTTGGATTGTGTGTCTCCCTCTCTCTCTGGCCCTCCCCCGTTCATGCTCTCTCTCTGTCTCAAAAATAAATAAACGTTAAAAAAAAATTTAAAAAAAAACTGAACCATTTTGTTGTTGGCAATTAATTTTTTCTGTAACTATGTAATCGCGTCTTGATCAGATGTGCGTGTACAAAATTACATACACCTCAGGAACTGGACTGTCGAGCTGGCATTATTATCTAGCACTGCTTTTCATCTGGGTTACAGGACAATTTTAAGAAAGATGAAACACCTTATTAGGACTAGTTTCAAACATCAGAAACATGTAGTAAATAGCCAAGAACCATTACAAGAAGTTTGGACCACACACCTTTTGGTAAGTTTCCTACTATATACAAACCCCAGGAGAAAGCCCATAAGTCTTGCCACTTGAGTTGTTTCCTCACAGAGATTCTACAACCACTTGTACGTTGTTTGACTCTGTGCAATGTCAGCCTTTCACCATCTTCTTCTGTGATGTTAGCTTTACTATGGGGTGATTACTAAGATGTCTTTAACATACTGGATGTTATTTTAACAAAATAGGTATTTTCTAACCTCCAAACTCTTTCTACTTGAGTTTTTACAACCAGTAAAACCACCTCATTATTAAAAAGGGGGGGGAACCCTACCGTACTTGTTAGTATAGGAATATTAAGCTCCGTAAACTAAAAATATGCCATCCTATAAAAAACAAGCAAAACAAATAAAAAACAAAGTACACCACCACTGTTAGGACTGACAGCTGGCAGTGTGTGTTCCGTAGCTCAGAAGGCAGCCTCCACTTTAAAGGAAAATGAAACCAGCTGTAATAAGGTATGAAACAAACCATCAGAATGAGGATTTTATAGCTGTAACATGTTTTTTATGTGATATCTCAGGCACAAGACATCCTGAGAAATTCTGTTTTTAGGCAATCCATCAGATAAGAGTGGTCACGCTGACTTATCCACCAACTAACCACCCCCTCACCCGCCCAAATAAATCTCTATGCACCAAACACTGCTAGGCACTGAGCATAAAGATCAATAACACAGAATCTATTCATTCAAAGAGCTCAGGCCGGGACACACACACACACACACACACACACACACACACACACACAGGATTGTTCACAGGAGTTTGTAAAACACTAGAAATAAGCTATGTATTAATTGACAGGAAAATAGCTAAACTATATAGTATATCCACAAAATTAAACACTACGCCATTGTAAGAAACTGGAAAGCTCTAAAAAATACAATGTTTTAAACAAATGTGTATATAAAGCAAGGTGCAGTGTGTATATCATATGCTAACTCTTCTGTAAGAAAGATGAAAAAAATAAGTATACTGCTTGTTTTTGCATCAAGAAATACTGGAAGGATATATAAGAAACTGATAAATGTAAACCTGTAGGAATACAGAGGAAGAGGGTAAGACTTCCTACATATATTTTCACATTGATTTAATTTTTGAGCAACGCAAATGTTTTATCAACTAAAAAGTTTAAAACTCAGAAGGTTTTACAGAGCAGTGTTTGCCAGGGGGTAGGGTACAGGGAGGGTCATGAGGAAATTTGGGGGAGTGATGGAGTTCTACACATTCACTGTAGCAGTGATTATACAACTGGATATACCTGTCAAAACTATCAGAACTATACCCTAAAAAGGATGAATTTTACTCTATGTAAATTATTTCTCAAAAACTCTGATCAAAAAATGCAGCAGTTTTAAAAGACTGAAAGTATAAAAGAAATCAAAACCCAAAGATGCAAGATACTATGAAAAAAAACATACACAGAACTGAAGTTACCAAATGGAACCTACAGAAATGACAAAATGTAGCTAATACAATTCAAACTTAGTGGAAGGTTAAAACGTATCCAGTTGGACACAGCTAAAAGATGTAAACAAGATGTATCTGAGAAAATTACACAACACAGTACAGGAAAGAAAAGAGGTAGAGGTAGAGAAAAAGTTGGCACACATGAGGATAAAATGAGATGCACTAACATTCCTCTAAACAGATTTCCAAAGGACAGAACCCAGAAAGAAAGAGATAACATATGAAACGATAGCTGAGGGGCACCTAGGTGGCTCAGTTGGTTTAGCGTCCAACTCTTGATTTTGGCTTAGGTCATGATCTCATGATTTGTGAGTTTAAGCCCCATGTGGGGCTCTGTGCTCACAGAGCCTGCTTAGGATTCTCTGTCTCCTCTCTCTGCCCTTCCCCTCCCCTGCTCTCTCCCTCCAAAATAAATAAATAAACTTTAAAAAAAGATAGCTGAGAATTTCTCACAAGTGACAAAGGAAATGAATTCTTGGACTTAGGAAGTATTCAAAAAAGACAAAAGAAAAGGAAAAAAAAGATGCCAACGACAACGGAGCAATGTCTTCAACATGCTGAGGCAACAGAACTTGTCAACCAAAAATTCTATACCCAGCTAAGCTTGCCATTCATGCTTGAAAGCTAAAAACTCTTCCAGCCAGTAGCTGAGGGAATTTCTACTAAAGAATATACTACTAAACAGAAAATGGATCCAAAGAGGAGTGGTAAGAGGCACTAGTAAGCAAAGAAAGTGAATAGCAACAGTCATGACTAATTTAGGGCTATTAAATGCCAAGTGGAACTCAAAATCAGAAATCATACGTAAAATGTAAGCAGGTACTGGGAATTAGTGTTCCAAGGTCTTTGTATCATGAGGGCAACAGGAAGTGAGATTAACTTTTGAGTTTAATAAATATCCTTATTAAGATTTAACAGTAACTACCAAAATAAATAAAACTCAAAACTTCAAAATTTAGGGGGAAAGGGTAGGATGGAAAGAATAAACAAAAGCCAGTAATATAAATGAAAGGAGAGAACAAAAACACAGAAAAGCAAATTGAAAACTCAAGATGGTATAAAACATTCAGATAGCAAATATAATATATGCAAACCTGTTAAAGCCAGAAATTGTTGGTGATTAAAAAAACAAAACCCAACAATGTGCCACTTATAAGATATGTGCACACACTTAAAACCTAAAGGCTAAAACTAATAGGAATGAAAAAAGGTAAATTCTAAGACCAAAAGAAAATTATACTAACACTATTAATACCAGACAAAACATACTTTAATGTGAAAACCACAAAAGCATTCTTAGGGATAGAGAAGGTCACCACCTAATGAGAATTCACTGGATAAACAAGACCATTATAAACTAGCATTTGTCTAAGAACATACCCTTAAAATATGTTATCACAAAAACTGACAGAATTAGAAAGCTGGAGATTTTAACATACCTTGTTCAGTAACTGATAAATTAAGTAGACCAAAAATTAGGGAAGATACAGATATTTTTTCATGGTTTTTAAAGTTAAAAAAATTTTTATATGAAAAAGTTTAAATACATACAAAGTAGACAAAATAGTATAAAGAACCCCAAAAAGCTACCACTCGGTTTCAACAATTATCCTGGGGAACATCACAGCCAGTCTTATTACATCTATATCCCATCCATTTCCCCCAAATCTCTATTATCTTGAAGGTCTCCTCAGACATCATTTTGTCCATAAGACATAGATTTTCACATTATCACCAAGCTTAATGTAACAAACATCTACAGAATACTTCAGACATTAGTTGTAATTTTTCAGTCACACATAGAACAGTCACAAAAGAAGTGATCAAGTTACAAAACCAGTCACAACAATATCAAAGACTCAAGATCAAAGTCCACAAAGCAATGAAATTAATAACAAAACAACAGCCATCACTAAAGGAATACATAAGGAGACTGAAATAATCTTTCAAGTCTCTGAAGAAGTTATTCTAAATTCTAGTTATGCGTTATCATCACTTAAGGAGCTTCTTAAAATACATATTCTGAAGCCTCATCCCGGACCTACTGAGTGTATGGGCCACCTCTGACATACATGATGGTTAGAATCTATCAACACTGAGTCAACTTGCCCAGCTGCAGTAAGAAAGTAGACACATCCAAGTACTGCCAGGCTCAAACACACTTCAATTCTACTGCACAGAAGAGACCACCATAGAGTTAGTTTTCTACAACTGTCATTAAATCGTCTATGCAACAAAGTTCCTAACAGTGATACATGTGCCACTGAGTAAATGCAAATGGGTTTTACATCATGGTTTAAATCTCTTCTCAGAAACTGTCAGGATGTTTATACTAGCATGCTTCTCACATGAAAAACACACAAGTACTTTCAGTTCTATTAGATCACAGCAGTAATTACTTCTGTATACGTGTCCAACTTCAGTTAAGACGTTTATATAACTTTCACCAAATTACACATTTGCAACCTTCTACCGCTATTGAATCAAAGCAGATCTTGACATTTGCCAGGGAAATATGGAGACCGTGGCAAATTCTAAATTTTTAAATGCCATTAAATATAACTGCATCAAAATATAATTGCTTCAGTTTTAATATGTGTAAAATGAGAACAAGTGATACATACCTCATAGGGTACATATGGATAACCTAAATTAAATACAAAGTTCTTCTCAGCTGCTCATCAGCGTAACAGGCTAGGTTTACTCACTAATTGATTTGATCCTGCCTGCTACCAGGCCAATTCCCTGGAAAGTTTAAGCCTTGAAGATAAGCTGCTTCTAGGTCAGGGAATCACCTTGTTGGAAGCTTCTCGTTAGAAACATGGCATCAGACAGTCCAGGCTCTCTATAAATGTTGGCTACGTGAGTGATTATGTGGCCAGTGTGTATCTATCCGTTAGTAGCAGAGGGAGGACCAGAGCCTGGGCCCCTATCAGCTCCAATTTCTATCCATTCCATCACACCAGCCTCCTGCCCTTTCTCTAAGGTTTCTTTCCACTAAACAGAAAGTGTGAGTAACATCCCTCTTCCTTACCAAGTCTCAAATGATAATTCCTCTTTCTTTTTCTTAATTTTTTTTATGTTTATTTATTTTTGACAGAGAGAGAGAGAGAGACAGAGCATGGGCAGGGGGAGGGGCAGAGAGAGAGGGAGACACAGAATCCGAGGCAGACTCCAGGCTCTGAGCTGTCAGCACAGAGCCCGACGCTGGGCTCAAACTCACAGACCTCAAGATCATGACTTGAGCCGAAGTTGGACGCTCAACCGACTGAGCCACCCAGGCGCCCTGATAATTTCTCCTTCTAACTCTTAATAGATGTTATCACCCTTGAAGACAGGTGAAAACAGAGGAAGTGATGTCTTTTGGCTAAACAGAGGCAAGTCAACATTTAATAGTTATTTTGAGACACGACCATATGGGCCATTTCCTTGTGTCCAACAAATGATTCAAAGGTTATCGCAAGCATCACGACAGTGAAGCTGATACGAGCTTGGAGAGGGAGTGAGAAATAGGCGGGTAACATTTGGAAAACATATGGTCACATATTCAGAAAACACACCTGCTGTCTTCTCAACAGCTTAGTAAATAAGCACTAATCGCAGGATGTTTAGTGACCCAAATTTCTTTGAAAAGATGGCATGTCTTGATAAGGAAATCTCTGCTGTAAAATGTATGAAGTCAGGTTTTTGTTTTCTTTTTCATTACACAAGTTTCCATCACTTGGAAGATTTAAAGAATACACTAATCCTCATCTTCACTCTAAAGATATAAGCGATCCAATCATGCTAAGTGTCTTTCAGTTGACTAAAAATAATTATCTAAGTATCAAAGGAAAACTTCCTGGCCACATTTAAGGGCACAAACTGAACTTTTTAAGCAGGCCTGGACCACTGACAAAAGGGGAAAGCGGGATATAAGGCAGCCATTTAGCCATCTCCGAAATTAATAATCCCTAAACTTGTGACGCAAAATTACTGAAGACACTATGTCTCCAAACGTTAACTATGTGTTCAAGGAGATTCTTGAGCACTGTGAATTTCCAACACCTTAGCTGGTTTGAGAAAATAGTTTTTGAGCAGTGGGCCCTCTACATGCATAACGGCCATGTACTCTGTACTCTGACTTTAAAGCATGTCAGAGAGCTGTTACTTACCCTACTGTCTCTATATACATCGAACACAACTGTAAAAGAGAAAAAATTCAAGGTTAACAATGAACTGCTATTTTCATGATCTGAGTCTCCTTTTGAAAATTAAAATGCATATTTTTATTACTCAAATAGCAGAATTGAAGTGCATTGGGAACTTCATGCTTCTTAGTATCAAAACCTTCAAACATGATAAAGTAGCCTACAATGTTTTATTTGTATCATTTTGTTTTCCTTTTGTCTACCCTCAGCCATAATCTTTTCATACAGTTGACCATTAAATAATGTGGAGGCTAGGGGTGCTGACTTCCCCAAAACTTAACTATTAACAGCCTACTGGTGACCCAAATCCTTAACATAAATAGTCGGTTAACATGTATTTCGTGTATATATATATATATACACACACACACATATATATATGCATATATATATATAAAATACTGCATTCTTACAATAAAGAGAAAAAATGCTAGTAAAATCATAAGAAAAATATATTTAGAGCCCTATATTGTATGTATCAGGAAAAAATCTGCATCAAGTGGGCTCATGTAGTTCAAACCTGTGTTATTTAAAGGTCAACTATAGTTAAAATTCAAACACATCATCTCAACAAATTCACCATCATAAACAAATTATACGTACTAGTGAAAAAAACATCACTCACTTATCTGGTGAGGAATGGTATCAATATAACTTGTAGTAGAAAAGCATAAAACCAAGCTGTGGTTATGGCATGACGAATCTTTTTTAAAATCATATCGGGGGCACCTGGGTGGCGCAGTCAGTTAAGCGTCCGACTTCAGCCAGGTCACGATCTCGCAGTCTGTGAGTTCGAGCCCCGCGTCAGGCTCTGGGCTGATGGCTCAGAGCCTGGAGCCTGTTTCCGATTCTGTGTCTCCCTCTCTCTCTGCCCCTCCCCCATTCATGCTCTGTCTCTCTCTGTCCCAAAAATAAATAAACGTTGGAAAAAAAAAAATTAAAATCATATCTGCCATAGAACACAGACTTGGCAAGTGAAAAAATATAAATCAGAGCAGATGGAATTTTAAGATCCGTGAAAACTCTTATACACGATGCGCTTTCTTAAAAAACAAGTCACAAATGTTTACTTTGTAACTGGTGCTGTCTGATAATTCAAATTTAAAAATCTAGAAAGGTAGATCAGTCAACTAATTCAGTCTGAATAACAGAAGCATTTTGCTCTCTGCAGACAGCCCTTTAAAATGAATAATAAAACATGTACAGAGAGAGAACTATCTCCGTATTAAAAAGTGACTGATTAAATCAGGTAAAATCAACATGCAAACCATCAGTAATACCGAAGAGCCATAAAGCAAAATGCTGAAAATACAGTGTTTTGAATCCAGTTTTAAAATATGAGCCACCATGAGCGGCGCCTGGGTGGCTCAGTCGGTTGGGCGTCCGACTTCGGCTCAGGTCATGATTTCACACTCTGTTGAGTTCAAGCCCCACATCGGGCTCTGTGCTGACAGCTCAGAGCCTGGAGCCTGCTTTGGATTCTGTGTCTCCCTCTCTCTCTGCCCCTCCCCTGCTCACGCTCTATCAAAAAATGAATAAACGTTGAAAAAAAAATTTTTTTTTAAATATGAGCCACCACGAAATAAGGTTCAATAACATCATGTACTTCATTTCACTGGGTCAATAAAAATACTCACAGTCTTCATCTAAGAATTTGTACTGTATGTGTTTCTTGAAAAAGTCTTGTATGCATCTGCAAATCTCTTCCTTTTGTTTAGAAATATGATCATAGTACTGTGTATAGTCCCTTTGAGAAATACCTGACAAGAAAAATATTTTATATCCATTATCATATAACATTCTTTTCAAAAACACCAAAATGTGATTTAAACCTCTTTTTGAGAGAAGCATTAAAGTAGACCAGGTGAATAATGCATTATACATGATTCAGCATTTTATATAAATATAAAACTTATCAGTTGTAAAAACTCACCCATTCAAGGAGTTGTATCTAAGCTGCATATCATGCATTCTTACTTTAGAAATAGTATTTTTATTTAGTACAATGGAAAGAACTCAGTCATAAATACGTTCATAATGTAAAAAATGAAAGAGGCGGTTTTAAACCTCTGCTTCTTTGATTTTTTTTCTATCAAACTCTCTACAAATTAGTATTCTTTCCCACTTTTCTTTGGGACACTTAAAATATCCCATAGGTCTTCCGTGTTCATATTGTATTTCATAGAAACTGGCTATTTTTCCTGCTCATACATGCTACCCTGCCTTCACAAGCCTGAGGTTTCAAGCCGTGGAAAAGTAAACATTCCTTTCTTCAGAGTTACTTGCTGATTTTATTCCAAATACGCTAAAGGGATTATTGTAAAAACTCTCTCAGTTTGCTCTAGGCCTAGGAAAAAGTTTTCTGCTCTGAAAGAAGGGTTTCCACCCAATTTCTTAATCACATGCCAATATGACTGCCTTCTTTAGCTGGATTTGTACTGCAGTTTTTCCGGGACTATCTAACAATATGATAAATTCAGACACTCCAAGTTACTTTTAGGTAAATTAACAGATGTCAACATCACATTCACTACATAAGAGTGCTGATTCGACTCTAAATCACACATTTCTTGGCTGAAGACAAGTTTCACTTCGTGGAAAACATGCAAAGACAAAAAAAAAAAAAAAAAAGAAATTATCTTCAATACTTAACTTGAATACATCACAGCAAACAAAATAATAATCTGACAGAAAGAAAACGGGTGGTTTTTAGAGTAATGCACTTACTTGTCCACATATTTCCTCTGGTTAGAATAATAAACACTGCTCCAATAATAGAAATAAAGATCCCAAAACTTGGCTTTTTATGACGCTTAAAATAAGCAGTGTGTTGCTAGTAATACTTAGGAAAGTCCCAAAGAGAAAGCAGGTAATACGGTACATATCCTAAATTGGGGATGGTCAAGACCATCACTTTCATCTCCAGAATCCAGACAGCCATAATTAATGGACAAGATTCTTTTCGTGGAAACTGAATATGGCCTCAGGGTCATTATCAATATAGCATTCCAGTGAGTTAGTACCAATTGATTAGAAGTAGCATCGGAAATATACACTGATTTATTACCCTGTCCTAATTACTAGAAATTCACTTTCATCAAAAGCTCGTCTTCTTGGGGTGCCTGACTGGCTCAGTCCGAGAGGCACGTGACTCTGGATCTTGGGGTCGTACGTTCAAGCCCCACGTTGGGTGGAGAGATTACTAAAAATAAATAAACTTTAGGGACGCCTGGCTGGCTCAGTTGGTAGAACATGCAACTCTTGATCTCGGGGGTCATGAGTTCAAGCCCCATGTGTGGTGTAGTTTACTTAACACAAAATTTTTTTAAAAATTAAAATAAATAAATAAGCTTAAAAAAAAAAAAAAAAGGCTTGTCTTCTTTCAATGGGTAAAAAAAACTCACCAATAAGCTTGTTTTCCTTTACAAAACATCTGAACTCAGCCCCCGGAATTAATTCACACCATTTTCGAAGAACAAGCTGTAGACAAAGGAAAAATGTAACAAAACTATGTAACAAGGGAATGTTTACTGGTCTAATAGACAATTTTATGTCAAAAGTATATCTTAACAATTGCCATTATCAAATAGTTTGGGGAAAAGAAGGCATCATTTCACTCATATGTGGATTTTAAGAAACAAAACAGATGAACACAGGGAGGGGGGCGGGGAAGAGAGAGGGGAAGGAAAACCATACCAGACTCTTAACAACAGAGAACAAACTGAGGGTTGCTGGAGGGGAGGTGTGTGTGTCGGGGAGGGGGGTGGGGAGGGGATGGGCTAAATGGGACATGGGCATTAAGGAGGGCACTAGGGATGAGCACTGGGTGTTGTATGTAGTAAGTGATGAATCACTGAATTCTACTCCTGAAACCAGTATCACACTATATGTTAACTAACTAGAGCTTAAATAAAAATTTAAAAAATAATAATTACAAGACTTGCATTTTGAAGATAGACCCCCAAATATCATGTGACAACACTTTTCCCTGTGTATCTTTTCATTTATCATAAAATTGTAACATTTACTTAATAAATATGCTGCTCAAATTTTTAAAAATGGCATCATAAACCATTCTCATCACGAGACGTAGGGGACAGACAGATCTATTAATTCAGTAAGCGGGGGAAGCACTATTGAAACTGTTTATGACAAAACGCATCTCTGTCACTTACTCATCACTCTGAGAACTCTGACATGATATACATATCCAAGGATGAAGTTGAACCCTACCATCATTGTGTACAGCTGCCCTGTAATTCGTATGTTCTTCACCCCTTTAAGTATATCAAAAAAATAAAACGATTTCCGAGTCATCTACCTTAGCAACATTGTGTACGATGCTGATAAAATTATTATGATTTATCACTAAAACTCCCTATAATCCTCCCATGATTTTCCCACTACTTTAAAGTAAAACAATTCTACCAATGGCCCAAGTCATAAATGGGTTCTACTACCATAATTATTTAACATGTATAAATTCTCATATACTATTGAATTGCTACAATTTTATAAATAGGATAGTTGACAAATGCATGCTTCTGAGCCTTTCTTTGGAAAAGACTAGCCCTGTTTCTGTGAAGTATTAATTCTAACAAGTGGCCAGTGCCTCCAGGCTCCCTTTTCCTGGCACACACTTCGCATACACGTCTTTGCCCTTTAGGACCTAAGAGATGGAACCTGAATTCTTCTAAGCCTCATTCCTGGAATTCCCTCCAGTGGGCCCAGTATTCCCCCTTCCCATATCCTGTGCTCCCAGTTTCTTGTACCTAACATTCTAGAGTAAGCCCATGCATACCAAGCTGTACTGTGATAATCTGATACAGGTCTCTTTTCCTTCCTAACTAGCAACTTCCCTAAGGGCCAGGAACTGGGTCTTACTCATCTTATGTCCCCAGCACAAGTATGTAATAACTAACAGGTGTTTAAGGCATGTTATAAAGTAAAACAGCAAATATATACAGCCACTAAAAATCCTGATATAAAAAAATAGCTACTGAACTGGAAAAATGTTCACACTAACTGAAAAAAAAATGATATGCAAAGTAATGAAGAGAGTGTATATATACACAGATATACACATCTCAAGAAAGGGAAGTTAAATGCCAAAATGCTAATACTGAGGATATGTTCAGGTGGTAAATTCTGCATAATTTCTTATACTTTTAAATTTTTGATAGTAAATTTCTTTTCTTAAAAAAAAATCTACATTGTTAAAATATGTCTAAGATTTTAAAATGCACTGATTTCAATTTTCATTATTGTGAGCTCTTGGTCAAGCTTTTTACGTGCCGTATGTTTAAAATAGAAATGAACTGGGGCGCCTGGGTGGCTCAGTCGGTTAAGCGTCCGACTTCGGCTCAGGTCACGATCTCGCGGTCCGTGAGTTCGAGCCCCGCGTCGGGCTCTGGGCTGGTGGCTCAGAGCCTGGAGCCTGCTTCCGATTCTGTGTCTCCCTCTCTCTCTGCCCCTCCCCCATTCATGCTCTGTCTCTCTCTGTCTCAAAAATAAATAAAGGTTAAAAAAATTAAAAAAAAAAATAGAAATGAATTATTAAATGAAGAACCCCAAACTAAAAAATTACACTGCTCTCATCTATTAAAAGCTGATACTGGGGCAATGGAGTGACTCAGTCAGTAAAGCACCAGATTTCAGCTCAGGTCATGATCTCACGGTCTGCGAGTTCCAGCCCCACATGGGACTCTGTGCTGTCAGCATAGAGCCTGCTTGGGATTCTCTCTTCTCCCCACCTACTCTCTCTCAAAATACCGGAAAAAAAAAAAAAAAACAAAACTGATACTGCCAAATATAGTTTTTTAGAGCTAGAGTAATATTTACTTAAGCAACAAAGAAATAAGCAATTGCTATAAACATTAATTTTGGGAAGAATTTGCATAATGTTTACTAAAATGTTTTGGACAGGTAGCACATATACTATAGTCAGTTAAAAAATTACATGGCGGGGGCGCCTGGGTGGCTCAGACCGTTGAGCATCCGACTTCGGCTCAGGTCATAATCTCGCAGTTCGTGGGTTCAAGCCCCGCGTCAGACTCTGTGCTGACTGCTCAGAGCCTGGAGCCTGCTTCTGGTTCTGTGTCTGCCTCTCTCTGTCCCTCCCCTGCTCATGCTCTGTCTGTCTCTGTCTCTCAACAATAAATAAATGTTTAAAAAAAACCACAAAAAACCATGAGGGTAAAAGAATTCTCCTCCCACCTCCCACCACCGTGCAAGACCATACAGTCCCTCTGTCTTCCTCCTCAGAGGTAATCAGTGCTGTCAATTTCTCACATATCTTTACAGAAGTAATCTATGAATACAGGAGCATGGAGTACACGTACGTATCTTTTTAAATATACACAAGAGGAATACACGACTATCCAGGATTCTGCTTACAACTTTTTTCATTTTAATTATTCTAGTATTACTTTCCTGAGCTTTTAAAACTGACTTTTAAATGCTGTGCCTTAACATGATGATAGGATATTCCCAAAAAAACCAATAAAAGCACAAATAGCTGGGGAAATGAATCTTGGGGACAGAAGATGACATCTCAACAAAGATCATGCCTCAGGGCAGACTAGAGAAACGATCTTTGTCACTGTGTTTTCAAGCACCAACTAATAAGATACAGCAGGTGTTTAATAGATGTTTGTTCAATGAAACAAGAGACAAGAATATAATATGTGCACAGAAATAATGTTATAAAAATGTTTAATGATTTGGGAAAATGCTCATACTGTGCTATTAAGCCAAAAAACCCTCACTAATGGTACATAAAAAAAGCTCCATTACAAGTACTAAGAGATCCAGTTCAGTGGCCTAGGTAAATAGTAAATTATTCCACACCATGGCATGATCACAGAAGATACATCAATATATGCTTTAACTATATCAAATGATACAGTGAGTCAATGGACAAGTTTTGAAAGCACATGTGTACAAAAGTGAGCGGAAGCAAACAGACAATGAAGAATTTTTTTAAAAGACCAGTGAACTGATTCTAATTGGTGTCATAAATCCCAAAATGCAAATGGTTTGCAATTATGGAGCAGGCTGGCTACTCTCTTCAACAAATTACAAGCTATCAAAGTTTTCTAAAGTATTACATTTTGACAAGCCAAGTGCAGGAAGAACCAGGAGTGATGATAATAAGCAAGAGCCTATCAGGCATGTAGCTGAAACCTGGAGTCAGGATTTCAAAGAAAAGTATGTTCCAGATTCACTAGTGACAGCTGATGTTGGGATGGGCATGGGTGGGGGGTGTAAAATACCCTCAAACTAGGAAAATACAGAATATAAATTTGGTTTTGCTATGTCTGAATTCTCACTGCTACTTCTAATAACATTTTCACTATCCTTTCTTACTTCTGCATGTAATTTGCAAAATGAATCAACAACACAAAAATAAAAAGGGCCACTGGGCCTAAACAGTAAAATGATGATCACTATTTTTCTTCATATACCAGGTTAAAAAGCTTACCCAGGTTAAGCTACATGGTGGGTACAAAGCTATTTGTGTTGTTACAAAATATGTACATTCTATAGTATATATATATATATATATATACACATATATATATATACATATACACTTTGTATGCATGTGTGTATATATTTGTATGTATTTTTCATAAATTTAAAAATTCAGTGCTTCTAGATTGCCAGAGATTGATCCAAAAAAATTTATTCATTCTGCTTAAGAATAAATAGCAATTTTTAAAACATCTTCATCTAAGATTATCAATTTGATCAAAATTAAAAAAATAAATCCTTACCTCATATTCTATACAAGGATCTGGAGAATCATCAGTACAATGAATAAATCTTTAAGAGAAAAAAAAGGCAATTGAATCTTTTTTATGGTGCCAGTTTATGTACACACATTACTTACATTCAATGTGAGAGTAGGTTTTGCTAGAAGCATCCAGAAACAGGAGGCTAATTCAAATCCAATAAACCTTTATTAAGCACTATCGAACATCAGACGTTAGCCGAGGCACTCTGAGATGTTATTTCACTAGTCTTCAAAACAACCGTATAAGCGTTACTTCCATTTTTCGGTCAAGAAAAACAAAGAAACTTAGACCCAGAAAAGACCAAATTTAGTGACCAAGCCAGGACTACACCTCAGATTATCTGAAGATAGATTCCAAATGAAGGCAGGACAGCGCTGAGGTTTTACAATTCTCATTGCCTTCTTTTTTACGGCTAAGCCAGAAGTCTACTTCTCTGTTGACATCAACTCTACCATCTAAAGCCAAAGTTATCATCTAACCCTTCCACTGCATGCCATTTAAAAAAATACTTGACAGAACTACTCATTCCTTAAGTCAACTGCTTTCCACTCTAAAACTCCTCCATTTCGTGAACAATTTTTCAGGTGTTAAATGCCTTTATTAAATACCTCCCTATGCCAAGGTCCGGCCAGACACCAGGAATGCTAAAATCACTTAAGTCCCCTGTTCTTTAGGAGGTTAGTCTAATGGGGAACGCCTAACAAGTAGACAAAGAACCTAAAACACTGGAAGTAAAAATAAAAATACTCTGGCAGCATAAAGGAAAAATGGATTAGCTCTCCATTGTATAGGGAGGAGGGAGGTCAGGAAAGCTTCAGTCGGCAGGAAGGGAAGGTCCGCGTTCAAGGCAGAGGGAAGCATGTGCCGAAGCAGGACGAGAAGTGAGGACGGCCGTGCAGAATGCGGAGAACTACTGCAGATGGGCTTAGACCTCGCGCACCGCTGGTGGGCATGCGAGCTGGCACAGCCTCCACGGAAAACCGTCTGGAAGGTATCCACAACATTAAAAGTAGAACTACCACATGATCTAGTAGTCCCACTACTGGGTATTTACCCAAAGAAAAACGCAACACTAATTCAGAAAGAGATTCACGCACCCCTATGTTTATTGCAGCATTACTTACAACAGCCAGGATGAGGAAGCAGCCTAAGTGTTCACAGATAGATGAATGGAGAAAGAAGATACGAGGCTTGAGTTAAACAAACAAAAAGCAAAAACAGACTCATATAAGAAACAGACTCATGAATACAGAGAACAAGCTGATGGTTGCCAGAGGGGAGGGCAGTAGGGGGGCGGGCAAAAAGTGAAGGGGACTGGGAGATCCAGGTTTCCAGTTAGAGAATAAGTCCCAGGGATAAAAGGCACAACAAAGGGAATCTAGTCAGTGGGACTGTAACAGCGCTGTATGGGGACAGACGGTAGCTACACATATGGTCAGCAAACCATAAAACACAGACTTGGTAAATCACTGTTTCACACCCGAAACTAATGTAACGTTGTGTCAACTATACTTCAATTAAAAAAAAAAAAAGATGAGGCTGGAGAGAAATTTGGGATAGGGAGGAGCATTCAGATTGTGAAGGCTCTTGTCTCCCTAGGGAGGCTGTACTTCATTATACAGACAACGGGGCGCTCCAAGTTTCTAAACGCGGGAGGGCTTTCACTGTGGTAGCGGTACTGGATAGCCTGTGGGGGGGAGTGGCAAGTAGGCAGGCAGAGAACCAGTTAGAAGGCTCCGTCCGATAGCCCTGGGGAGAGATGAGGGTCTAGCAGGGAAGGAGGAAAGCACGATGTAAAGATATTCAGGAGGCAAAGTCAACATGGCCTGGTGCCCTGGTGGAAGTGAGGGGTGAGGGAGAAAGAGGTCGGGATGACTGAGGTCATCAATGACTGGCTGGCAGGTGATGGGAATGCCATTCACTGAGACCGGAAGAAAAGCAGCTGACAGGTGAGAGAACGATGGAAGGAACTATGTTTGCATGTGGAGAGCTGGAGACATCCGGGAGAACCATACAGAGACGTCTAGGAAGCAACTGGAAATTAAGAAACTCAAAGAGAAGGAGAAATTGGAGACAATTATCTGGAGGTGATCCCACAGGTGTAAGAGATAAAGCTGAGAAGTAAATGGAAGGGATCACCTCACACACATGACAGAACCTTGGAGAATACTAACAAAGAGTGAGCAAAACTTGTGGTGGAGAGACACTGTTATTAAAAAAACAACAACAAACACAAAACAAAACACCACGCAAACAAAACAGAAAATACTTTTAAAGATCTCTTTAAAAGAAAAAAAAACCTCTTTTAAGCAATTTAAAGTAAAATTGAGTTTCCAAAGATTTTAGGGGGCACCTGGGTGGCTCAGTAGGTTAAGTGACCGACTTCAGCTCAGGTCATGATCTCGCAGTTCGTGAGTTCGAGCCCCGCGTTGGGCTCTGTGCTGACAGCTTGGAGCCTGGAGCCTGCTTGGGATTCTGTGTCTGCCTCACCCTCCCTCTCTCTCTCTCTGTCTCTCTCTCTCTCTCTCTGCCCCTCCCCCACTCACACTCAAGCGCACGCACGTGCTCTCTCTCTCAAAAATGAACATTAAAAAAAAATTTTTTTTAAACAAAAGCTTTTAAATTTCCCTGAACATTCGATTAGGTTGGAATTCTCTGTAATCATTTGTGACCTATACTCCAAACAGTAACAATTCTAATTTATTTGGCTGGCTGAGGTCCTCAGAAAAAAACTTTTATCCCCACTAACAACTGGGCATCGGTTGATAAAATCTGAATTACAAAGAAAAGTACACTCAATGTGCTTTGTTAAAAAGCAGTGGGTTTTCCCTGTATTCTTGAATGGGCACCAAAGGAAGGATCTTACATTTGCTATCTCATTTAATCCTTTCAAAAGTTCTGTGAGAAAGTGCTATTAATATCCACATTTATCACATGAGGACACCAAGGCTCTGAAAGGTGAGAGATCAAGCTAGTGGTAGGGAGGGTATGAAACCCTCGTCCAGCTGCTGCTGAAGCTCACAGATTTCAGCAAAAAGAAACAAACAAACAAACAAAACCACAACAAAATACCACAAATACCAGATGCATCTAAATAAAAGTCTTTGACCATCTTTTTTAATAGTCCACAATAGTCCATAATAAACTTTTCTTCATTTCAAAAGATCCCTCACTTTTTCTTCCTAGTTTAACAGTCTAAACATTTTAATTAGTAAAAAATTACTAATTATTTTATGAATTCTATCATAAAAATTCCTTTTATCCTTAAAACATTTTCCATTTATCCTTAAAACATATATATCTATACACTTTAATTTTACCTTCTAATTTTAAGAATTAAAACATACATAAAAGTACAAAGTATACATGTATTGCTTTTATAAGAAACCAATTCAAGTTTACAAGTTAATAATTTACATTTTGGAACATATACAAATATGGAATCGTCATGTGGTACACCTGAAATATAACGTTATGTCCATTCTATTTCAATAGAAAAAAAGTTAATATTTTGGCTTCCAACTAACCAATAGTTCATTATCATGTTAAAATTGAACTGACTGCCTGTCTTTTCTTAATGTAAATGTATCTACAACATACAGGGAGATGAAAGGAGAGAGATGACAAAGGACAAAATAACAGGGTATTATCTTAATGGTTAGTCTAGTCACAGAACTAGGACCATCTGTATTTTTGAAATGCGACTTTAATCGTGTGGGTGGCATACTTTTTATATGTCTGGTAACAGAGGATAGTTCTTATTAATATTCTATAAAGAACAAGGTAGATTAAGGTTCTATATCTACCTATTTTTAAAACACTACAGGAAACCCAAAAGGCACAATTCCAAAATCCAGATATTCATTGTTGAATATTTTTAATGCTTCAATATTCCTACAAATACTGATTTCACTTGGTTAATCCTCATATTGCTACTTCAAAACAGATACACATTTTATTTTTTTAATTTTTATTTTAGAGAGAGAATGAGTGAGCGGGAGAGGGAGGGGGAAGGAGGGAGAGAGCGAGAGCGAGAGAGAGAAAGAGAATCTCAACCAAGTTCCAATCTCAGGGCAGAGCATGACGCGGGGCTCGATCCCATGACCCTGGGATCATGACCCGAGCCCAAATCAAGAGTCAGACACTCAACCCACTGAGCCACCCAGAGGTCCCAAAACAGGTATACATTTTAAAACATATTTGCATTCTCCCATCTTGGAACATTATTTAAGTGTTGATTGGTTTAGCATTTAATGTTATTTTAAAAACCTGACTAGTTTCAAAAGGTAGAAATGAGAACGTCTGTGGTATGTGGGATTACTGTAGAAGGCTTTTTCATATTAAGATGATTAACCAAATGGTCGGGTACAGACCCTACAAGAGCAGAGAGCAGAGCCAGTCAATAATAACATTTACAGGAGCTCAGCTGAAATACTGCAAAGAACGCTGTGTGTGAATATTTAGATTCCATTTACATTCTGGAGAAGGCAGGTTTAAAAGAGTAAAATGAGTAAGATAATTACAGTACTAACAACACTGGAATTTTTACAATCCTTCTATGTAAATTAACAAACCTAAAACTTGTTCTACGAGTATTGATTCTTTTTATGAGTGTAAGTAATTAAAACACGTCATTTACATTATCTTTGAGACTTCTGCTTTTAAATTCATACAGCTCTACTTCCTCTTGCCTGTCGTCTAGTTTGGGGGCCTGGTGTGCTGTTTCCTCAAGTATTTCCGTATTTTTGCTGAAAGCACCCATCTGGGGCAGCTCAGTTCTCTGAGGGTCCCTCTGAGGCCTGGGTTGACAAAGTCTTTCCAGAGCACGTTGTGTTTGCATCTTCTAGGTGCCTCAAGGGTAAAATGATTCAGGGACTGACTTTTACCTTAATGTCTTAGTTTGGGAGAGCTCCAACCAGACAGGTGATTTAAATTTGTACTCCAAGTTCCTTGTGAGGTAGAGGCCTGAGGTCTCAACACTTTAAAATGCAAAACCCAAAGCGCAAGGAGTTTCAGTTCTGCCTCCTGGTCTCTGTGCCAGTGGATGAACTGTTTTCTAGTTCATCCTTTACTGGAGGTGCAACAGGGTCTCTTTTCCAGAACTTTACTTCATTTTGGCTAAATGCTCGGCCTCCAGTCCCAGTAAGGGATTAAAAGTTATGTCCCTTATCAGTTCTGGTAACCGTCCCTAAAAGGCTTATCTACCTAAGCGTCTGATTTTCCATCCTCCTTCCATTTCTTGCATCTGGGATTGCCGTTTGTTTTTTGTGAATTCAGCTGTGCCTTACATTTTTGTGTCGTAGCTCATATCTTACTAGCATTTTTAGATACGTGTAACAAAACATTTTTCAAGTTATCTTAGCCTGTTACTTAGGCAGAACCAGAAATTAATGATCAGTTTCTTAAAGTTCTTTTATAACTACAAATAAGAACATTTTGAATCGCATTTGAAGATCTGCCAATCTGACCAGCCTAGCTATATTAGATTAGCACTTAACAGCCATTTTCATATATACTTATGACCATGTTGGTTTTTAAAAATTTTTTTCCTGGGTGTGGGGAATAAGCTTAAGAATTCCCTGAGCCTGCAGCGATGGGTTAACAATTCATAAAGAATTAGAAAGCCACAGGGTGTACATACCCAAGTTTGGGTAAACAAGATTAGGTAAAGGCAAAGGGCCCCAGTACAGGTAAAGCGGGACAAAGGCCCCCAGTATAGGACAAAGGTATAGGAATAGGGAATCTCAGGATGAAGACATCCATGATGAGGTAAACAAGATTAGGTATTCAGGGTGGTAACACCCCCCCCCCCCAATTTAGTACAATAGCAGAAAGCTGCTTTCACAGGAAGGAAGGACCAAATTAGGTAAACAGGTAAATAGGGCTATGGACCCCTGTGGGGCGAAGTTTCCCAGGGCGGAGCTAGTTAGCAAAAGAAAGGTGCCTTGCTGACCTTGAGGTAGCAATCTCCGTCTTTCTTGTCTCCTAGGCCAGTTTAAGTAAACAGAGGTGGGGCCTCAAATCCGCTGTAAACAACCTTCTGCCCAGCGCCAGGATTTTGTTTTGTATTGACCCAAACCCCCTTTCCCTCAGGCCCAGCCAGGAGTTAAAGTTCGGGATTTCCTTGTCTTTGTGCACGTCCATAACTATGTTTGTAAGCCTTCTGATCCTAATAAAAATGGAGCAAGGAACCTTACTCGGGGCTCTTGTCTCCTCTGGGACATTAGCCTCTCTCACATTTTTAATCCTGCCCCCGCTTTCTTGCTGGATCAGAGAGAACTCTAGACCCAGAGTCCACGACACCTGGGTTAATATTTTAACTTGGGTAATTTCTTTGATTGAAATTTTCAACAAGGTAACAAGAGAAAGTAGTACTGAACTCCCTGCTTTACAGTCTGGATAGAAAGGAGGCCCCTGTACTGAATTACAATTACAGTTCCTCTAGCTTGCCATTAAAACTCTGAAATAAACACAAATGTTATTAAGGATGAACATTGCATTACCTACAATGGGAATTACAAAATAAAAAGAATTCTCAATATACAAAAATAAAGATTTTACTTTGGGAAAAAGCAACAAAACCTAAAGGCCTATTCTGATGAAAGCTACTATGAAATTATGCCAGTGTATTTTTAATATATTTTGAAATTAGTTAACAAGAAGTTTTCAAAGAAATGTTCTAGAGCCGAATTTGTAAAAAAGAAAGAAGGGGAGCCTGGGTGACTCAGTCAGTTAAGTGTCCAGCGTCCGACTTCAGCTCAGGTCATGATCTCACAGTCCATGAGTTCCAGCCCCGAGACGGGCTCTGCGCTGACAGCTCAGAGCCTGGAGCCTGCTTCGGATTCTGTGTCTCCCTCTCTCTCTGCCCCTCCCCTGCTCATGCTCGGTCTCTGTCTCAAAAATAAATAAAAACATTAAAAAAAATTTTTTTTAAAGAAAGGAAATAAAAGGTAGGTCCTAGCCCCAAACTGCAGGGACTGTGCTTGGCCAGCACTGATGACTGGCAGGCAGAGGGCCATCTTTTTTGTCTTTCACTTCTACTCAAGCTACTGCCCACATCATTCCCTCGACTTAAACAAGGTTGCATTTTCTATCGGCCAAGAGGTCTTAGTGTAACAGGCTTATTCATCATGCCCTAAACATCATGTCCTAAACATGTCTTAAGATTGACACACTTTTTTTCTGTTAACTTCCTAACTGTGCTCAGCAAGTTTTTATTATGCTATTCCAAATATTTCACACATCAAAAGAGAATATGACACGTTTAATGATAAGGATGCAGGTGAGTGGAAGAGCGGGAGCACAATCAGGAAAATATGGATGTATTCTATCTAGTTTACAGAAGATGATGCAGAATGTGTCCCACGCCTCATTACAAGGAAAGGAGAGAGGAAGAGAAAGGCTACAATGTACCTGCACTCTGTTGAGCTGTGCTACGATTAAGAAATACACTGTACAAGAAAGATACAATACAAGAAAGAGCTAGAGGGAGATGAAAACAGAATACACCAGTGGAAAACATTTAAGTTGAAGATGAATCCTATTTGCTGGGGGTAAGGGGTGAGACTCTGGCATCGGAGGTACAGATTTACAAGATCACCTACTCACATGGGATGGTCTCTAATTTGTGCCCATCACATGGCAGGTGGGGGGAAGGAGAATCATGGTGTTGGTAAACTTTGAGAGTATCACCTGTATGAATTTACCGTGGGTAACTTAGTATAGCCTAAGTCCACTGACTGAGATCGCAATTTCAGCATTTTTATTAAGTAATGAGAAAACATCATCACTAAAGTTTTCTCAAGTGGCAGTAACCACAATCATTAATGCTTTAAAGTGCCATCCTAGATGTTTTCCTAGGGCACAATTCTCGTTGGTAAGCGTTTTAAAAAACTTGAAAGCTGACATTATACCTCAGAGAAAACAATTATTAAGTATAAGAAAAAGTATAAATCATGGGCAGAAAAAAAAAAAAGAGAAAAGAAAACTGTAAAGCCAGGGGACATGCAGTATCAAAGTTGTAGTGATGTAGACTTTACTGCTTGTGAGGAACCAAGTTAGGAGCACTGGGGCACAGACTCCATTTCAGATTTCACCCGTGGTAGAAAAGGAAAGATAAAAATAAAACGATACTGAACAAAGGATCATTGGGTGTATTCATTCAAATTTTCATAGAGGGGCGCCTGGGTGGCTCAGTCGGTTAAGCGGCCGACTTCGGCTCAGGTCACGATCTCGCGGTCCGTGAGTTCGAGCCCCACGTCAGGCTCTGGGCTGATGGCTCAGAGCCTGGAGCCTGTTTCCGATTCTGTGTCTCCCTCTCTCTCTGCCCCTCCCCCGTTCATGCTCTGTCTCTCTCTGTCCCAAAAAATAAATAAACGTTGAAAAAAAATGTAAAAAAATAAAAAAAAATAAAAAAAGATAAAATATGCTATCTAAAATTAATATAATCTATAGCAGAAAAGTGTCAACTAATTAAATGGGTCTTAAAAGTCACAAGGCACAGGGGCGCCTGTGTGGCTTAGTCGGCTGAGCATCCGACTTCGGCTCAGGTCACGACTTCACAGCTTGTTGAGTTCGAGCCCAGCATCGGGCTCTGTGCTGACAGCTTAGAGCATGGAGCCTGCTTCGGATTCTGTGTCTCCCTCTCTCTCTCTGCCCCTTCCCTGCTCAAGCTCTGTGTCTCTCTCCTTCAAAACATAAACATTAAAAAAAAAAATTTTTTTTTTAATCATAAAGGTCTAACACACACAAAATTTTACTCCTGAGACTATTTGCTGAATTTTATGTTTAATAACCAGTTTTGTAATAATCTTAAGAATGCATACAAACTGGGGAGCCTGGGTGGCCCAGTTGGCTGAGTGTCCGACTTCGACTCAGGTCATGATCTCACAGTTTGTGGGTTCAAGCCCCGCGTCAGGCTCTGTGCTGACAGCTCAGAGCCTGGAGCCTGCTTCAGACTCTGTCTCCCTGTCTCTCTGTCCCTCCCCTACTTGTGCTCTCTCTCTCTCTCTCAAAAATAAACATTAAAAAAAAATGCATACAAATTATGTCGAGCACAGCAGTTAAATTACTAAGCCAAGTGAAATTTCCTGACCTCTAGTCAAACCTATCTCGTAAGTGACAAGTCCCTCAGACAAACACTTAATGGGTTAATTTTTTTATTTGCTCAGCCCTTTCTTCTAAATGCCAATTGAATAGCGAATATTATTTTCTTGCCTTGGCCTACTGAAGTGCCACTTAATCAAGAAAATAATTACTGAAAGCAGCCATGATATTCAACAAGTCTAACCACATAAAATGTTTACATCTGGGCCAATAACTTGCTCAGTGAGTACAGTGCAGACACACTGCATTCAATGTGTCATACTTCAACTTCCACTTTTTAAAGCTTCCTGTGTACCATAACCAGTTGAGGAATGGGAAAAAGAAGAGTATTTAATATTCTGTCTTGGATTACAGCTGTGGCCGACAGTACTGGTCTCCCGCTAGCTCTTTCCAACCTCCATCCTTGCTAACACATCAGGAAGCACTCACGTTCTCGTTACCCTCCCGAATGCCAGGGATGCACGTGCCGGTTAATCTCAGCGGTCCTCAAGGTGTGGACCTGCCCAAGCATCATCAGGATAACCTGGGAATATTTTAGAAATTGTATTATTCTTGCACCCGGCTCCCAGCCTACTAAACCGAAACTCGGGGAGGGGACCAGCAATGCAATCTCTGTTTCACCAAACCCATCAGGTGATTCTGACGCGTGCTCACGTGTGACAGCCCCGGTCCAAACCAGTCACGGCATTTCTGTTCCCTGACCATCGCTGGATTAGGCTGCTCACACTGTGCAACCAATGAGTCTGACAGGAAGTCTCCTGGAGAGCTTCCAGAATGCTCTACTTGCTCACACACACGGAGAAGAGTGAGAGGAAACACACCACCCCTTCTATTTCTGGTGCAGATACTGTCAGGTCTTCATGTGATGTTCAGAACCGCAGCAGCAATCACGTAACCATAGGGTGATAATCCCAGATACCAAGCCAGCGAGCCAAGGATGAGAGTGTGTAAACACTGAAAGAGCTGGGGTCCCTGGAGACCTCGAGGACCTGCTCAACGAACCCCAGAAACACCCAAGCTCCAGAGTCCTTGTTAAATAATATATTTTTTAAAACTCTGCATGTGTCAAGTGCTTTGAGTTGGCCCTCTGTTAACTGTAATGTCTTTGTTTCTTTTTTTGAGGCAAGCCCCAAAATAGTATAAACAACATAATGTCACTTTCATAATATTATATAATCTTATACATATCACAGATTATATAATACCCCATAATGCCTTATTATGGTCTATGCTTATATTTATTATTATTTATAATATTCCTTATTATTTAGTAATTAAATTCTTATAAAATAAAGTTCTTTACAATATTTTACTATATTTTAATTTGAAGCATTGCTAGGGGGTGGCATTTATAACCTTACTATAACCTAACTTTACTATAAAATACTGTAAACATTTAGCATGACGTTGACTGATAATCATATTCTGGTTTGGGCTCTAGTAACTAACTTGTGCAAACAAAGTACTAAACAGATTTAGGCCAATTTTCTAGCCAACAGAAGGAAAGAGATTAAACCATTAATACAATCCTGTCTACTTTAAAAAATTAGACTGCTAATTTAATCTTTAAGGGGTCCTGAAAGGACTAATATGACACAAGTTCATTTTTCGGTGGAGATCCTGTCAATAAAGATTTCTGAGCAGTGACAAGACTTACTGGCATGCAGCTTACTACCGACAAACGTTTCCAGAAATGGGTGATGACTCAGAGCCACCCAGATGAAAGGCTGCAAGCTCCGTGCTTGGGGTTTGCTCCTGCCGACTCTCAATTATTTAGACTAAGAGAAGGCTGGTATTCTTCGGGTAAACGCTCTTAATCCGGGGCCTCAAATTCACTTGCTGACTTTACTTCCCCCTCATGCAAAAATCAAAGAGTACAGAATGCAAAACAACTGACGGGTATTTCCATCTTCTACTGGAGTCCCGGTTACATTCATGCACAAGGAGAGAGAGAGGTGAGCTGGGAAGAAGCAGTAGTTCACCAAACTGCAAAGGTGATGTAAAACACCACTAGCCACAGAGAATTAAAAGTGACTTATAGTTATTTTTGGAAAGGAAAAGATGTCCTCATACTCTCAATGCAACTAGTATTAAAGGTACATGAAAGCCTGTATCTGAAGAACTAACAGGCACAGAGCATTTTTTAATGTAATGTATTTTAAGGCCTCTTTACTCAAAGCATTAGATATCAAAAAGCTTTATAATGGGGGTGCCTGGGTGGCTCAGCTGGTTAAGCATCCGACTTATTTTTTTTTAAGTTTTTATTTTATGTTTTCAGAGACAGAGCATGAGCAGGGGAGGGGCAGACAGCAAGGAAGGGGTAGAGAGAGAGGGAGGGGCAGAAAGAGAGGGAGACCTAGAATCTTAAGCAGGCTGCAGGCTCTGAGCTGTCAGCACAGAGCCTGATGCGGGGATCGAACCCACAAACATGGGATCATGACCTGAGCCGAAGTCGGATGCTTAACGGACTGAGACACTCAGGGACCCCGCGTCTGACTCTTGATCTCAGCTCAGGTCTTGATCTCAGGGTCATGACTGCAAGCCCTGCATTAGGCTCCACGCTGGGCATGAAACCTACTTAAAAAAAAAAAAAAAGGCTTTATAATGGACAAAGTAGATAGCCATCACTTCCTCTAACCAGAGGGTCTCTCCTGGAATGGAAGTGCCACTGCATTATCACTAAAACAAGGGCCACCAAACACCTAGTAATATCTGTGCCAACATGATCATAAAAGGTGGACGATGTAATATCAAAACAATACGAAGCTTTCTTCTGTAGATGAACCAAAAATATCAAGACAGGTAAAACCCCTTTGTAATAACATTACAACATAACCACACTCATTTATTATTACTGAATTTCATTTGTTTGATTACTGTAATACTAAAGTCAATGCCTGAGGTACCAAACTCAGATATAAAAGGGTAGATACACAACCGACGTGCAATGAATTTATTGTTTGGTTCCAGGTTCCTCAAAAAAAGATCTGAGGCTGAAATGGGGTGAATGGGCAGGGTGAACTACACGGACAGATGGGCAAGAAGTGGCAAGTGCGCACCCCGTGTTTGTACCCCTGCTCACCTGCTTAGTTGCTGGATTTTGTGAGACACTTCACTTGAGAGGTCAGTTTAAGTATTAGTTTAAGTGAATTGACGGTTTAAGATGGGAGGGATGGAAGGGGCGCCTGGGCGGCTCAGTCAGTGAAGCGACTGACTTTGGCTCAGGTCATGATCTCACAGCTCATGGGTTCGTGCCCTGCATTGGGCTCTGTGCTGACAGCTCAGAGCCTGAAGCTTGCTTCAGACTCTGTCTCCTCTCTCTGCTGCTCCCCTGCTTGTGAGCAGTCTGTGTGTGTGTGTGTGTGTGTCTCTCTCTCTCTCCCCCTGACCCCAATATAAATAAATATTAAAAAAAAAAAAAAGAAAAAAGAAAAAAAAAGATGGGTAGGATGGGCAATCTAGAAGAATACCTGCTATTTGGTGACAGAACAAGAGTATAAAGAGCCCACCGACAGGTCAACAGTGCAGGTGCATTACCTGCCTATGATAAAGACAGCACAGGGTCAAGTTCTTTAGTTACAGAATTAACTGGCAAAGAAAGGAAAACAGCAATTCCACTTCCAGAAATTTATTCTAAAAAAGAAAAAAATTAGGAACATGCACAAAAATTTAGCACAGGGATATTCATGGCAGGACTGTATAAAAATAGAGGGCTGATCAAACAAATTATGCCATAGCTATCCAGTGGAATACCATTGAGGTAATTTTAAACCATGATATACACAAGTATTTAATGACACATAAAGATGTTAATTATACACTGCAGTCTACTAAGCAGTGTGAACTACATGATCCCATTTCTGTCTTTAAAAAAAAAATCAGAATATGGTTAGGGACAGGCATATCTTTATTAGACGTACGCAAAGAAAGAATTCTGGAAGTATATAAAACCAACTGTGGTGAGATCATGGGTGCTTACTTTCCTTTGTTTAGCTCGAATCCCTAATTTTGTTTTTCTATGATGAGCATATATTGGTTTTTCAATAAAAAAATTACCAAAATACTTAATAAGCAGATATAAAGAAAGCCCTTGATATTTAGGAATATTCATTGTGGAGCATTTACTATCAAAGGAAAAGGAAGGTTGCTTTAATAGGTCTGTTCTATGGAACTGTTTTTAACAGTACTAGAAGTAATGGCATTTCGCCTTCAGAAAACTTCTCACAAGTACTGAACCTACTGACATGGGAGATCAACAGACATACTTACGGCTGAGTGAAGTCACGAGTGATGAAATCAGAGCTCTTGAACAACAGAAAGATGTCGCTGAGGGTTTTACATTTCAGAGAACTGTTCATTGCTATCCAGTACGCATCCTAAATGACAAAGCACATGCTACTTAGGGTACATTCCAAGTTAGTTGTTATGAATGAAGCTCAGTTCTATACACAGAATCAACAATGCACATTACGTTTCATGAAAAAGTTGAGGGAAGACATTTTAGCTGTACTGTCCAATTTCAAATTATACTTCTAAACAGTGAAGAGCGGGGCCGCTGCATGGGGGACGCTGGGTTACAAACACACAGGTCCTCACCATCCCGCTCAGGCGCAAGCACTTCCCTGTGTTTTTCTCACCGATGATGAAAAGAGGGGTGAAGAAATATTAGAAATCTGACACTTCAGCTCAACGATCAAGGTGTAAAGAGTCTGACCAGCTACTCTCTAAGAAAAAGGAGATCCTTTCTCTCTTCTTGTTTCTGGGCAGTGACAGCTGGGACACTTGAACTGTGAGGACTGGAGTTTAGACCCATGTCTATCAATCTGCACCAACACAGCTTTACACGGTGAATGTCTCACACACATGAACCAAAAAAAGGTAACAAGAGCAGGCATGTGAGGCACAAAGCTTAGCAGAACATGCCTAAAAGGGACAGAATAATTAAGTCACTTACACAGCATACTTCTCCCATAGATCAGACACAGGACAGGAATGTGATTTTAAGAAAATTAATGTTTGCAAAAAACTATCCAAAAATTATCCACACTATGTGAAAGAAAGCAGTGGCACATGGTAGGCACAGAGAAAATAAAATATAAATGAACAAATTAATAACTCAAAACCAAAATAATATACCCATCTTAAGTGGAAAGCCTCAGCCCAGTTCAGCAGTAAGGAATGATTCAAATTACTGTTCATATACAAACTACAAATCAGTCTCAATGACTTTGTTATAGTAGCTTCTTTATAATTTCCCCCAATGAAAAAGATGTTGAGCTTCTAGTTGAAAATGGTACACTGACCCTAGATTTCCCTCCACTGAAACAACGGTTTATGCGTAGAAAACCATAAACTCCAGGAAAAACAAAAGGTTGAGTAAGAAAACTGCATCATCCTGGGGTGCCTGGGTGGCTCAGTCGGGCTAAGCATCTGACTCTTGATTTCGGCTCAGGTCGTGATGTCCCAAGGTTTGTGAAATCGAGCCCCACATCAGGCTCTACACTGACACTGAAGAGCCTGCTTGGGATTCTCTCCCCCCTTCTCTCTCTGCCCCTCCATGCATGCATACGCATGAGCTCTCTCTCAAAATAAATAATCGTTAAAAAAAAAAAAAAAAAAGAAAACTACATCATCTTGTGAAGCACGTATCAGATGTGCATACACTGTCTGTGTTACCCTAACAGGAGAAACAGGGAGTCCTGACCTAATGAAAACATGCTATTACTCGAAGAAGGAGAATGGAATATAAAACAATGGGAAAGAGAGGAATGAGCATAATCTTCTCATTCCCAAATGGGCAGCAATAATGAGTATTATAGCTATAGCTAAAGAATAAAGTAGAGGAAAATAACAAAAAACGCACTGAAATATGTGAAAGCAGTTGCCTCTGAAGAGGAAGAAATGGTGAAGAAAAAGAAATGTTAGGATCTGCTTATTTGGGAAGCAAGCATATAGATCTTTTAAAAATTTAAATTGTATAAAAAAATTTTAATTCTATACATGTGTAACTAATTTTAGTAAGTAAAAATACAGGCTAGATGAGGTAGAATTTATCTTTCACTTTAGAATAAGCAAAGATAGGCACATGGGATGATTTTTGAAAATGTAAATAAGTCTTTGATTCCTTAAAGGAGCTTTGCTGACATAGTTGTTTTCTATTGGATTAGAAAAAAAAAAAACAAATTTTTCCACAAACCTTAAAAAAAAAAAAAATCTTGTCAATGCACTATTATAATAAAACACAATTTAAGAAAACGTCTGTTGATTTCCCAAACGGCTCTATTTTTTAGGTGTTTTCACATTTTAATTTTTTTTTTTTAATGTTTATTTTGAAGGAGAGAGAGACAAGGGGAGGGACAGAGAGAGAGGGAGACATAGAATCCCAAGCAGGCTCCAGGCTGTGAGCTGTCAGCACAGAGCCCCACATGGGGCTCAAACCCACGAACCGTGAGATCATGACCTGAGCCCAAGTCAGACGCCCAACCGACTGAGTCACCCAGGTGCCCTGGTCTTGTGATGTTTTAATTTTCAGTACTTTTCAAAAGAGAAAATTTCCTGTTACACACTGTGAACAGCTGAAGTTTTGAAAAGGGGCAGAGAATGGATTTCCTCAGATTTCTAGCATGATCAGCAACACGAGAGATTGCAACTGTCTTCTGGCAAAATATATAGTATTTTACAAACCCAGGAAAGTGCTAAATCAGGAAAATAGGAGGAGGAAAATAAAAATAAATTCCACAGTATTTTCCCTAGAATTAGGAATAAAAGTATATCTGTGGGGGATATAAAAAGAAAGAAATAGCAAAACAAAGAATATTTCAAACAGTGAGAGATTTACTGATATGTTCCTACCCTTGGAGCACTCCAGTTAAGCTTAGGAAATACACTGCCCCCCAGGGAATTGATAGCTTCTTGGACCTTAGTGGTGAACTCGGGAAATTCTGGTGCCTATAGAGAAAGAAGAAAGCATTTGGGCATGTCAATAATGTCACAATAAATATAGAAAACAAGATCAAAATCTCAAACAATTAAGCGTGTTAAAAGTTGGAATACAAAGTACTATCAGAATTTCTGAACTGAGCCAAATAAAATCAATGATCAAATATTTACCAGAAAGGGGGGAAAAATAATAACAAGTGCCCAAATGGCACTTTCTAAAACCATCGAAGCCCACATAGCTAAAAAGACAGACATCATGAGGCATCTGGGGATGTGAGGAAGGACTGAATGGTTCTCTTCACATCTACAGAACCCACAGTTATGAAGTGAAAAGAGACAGATGAAATGTCATCTGTACACATATTCCAACGTTCAGAAATTAACACCTCCCATTTAAAGGGCCAGAAGCCTTTCCATCTAGAGGAAAAGATTCTTGGACATATCCTCAAAAGGCTTCATAAGAATGAGAAATAAATGATGTGCTTAGCCATATTTAAACACCGCTATTTCCAGACAAGTTTTAATATAAACACACTCAAAAATAGGACCTTGGTTAAGTTAAAATGTTCTTTCCTTTTTGGCTGATTTTAAAATGTGTATTTTATATAAGCAAGTAATCAAAATGTCCAAAATGTGTGAAGGAATGCTCTGCCGTGAGCCTTATGTCACTAGCTAGGGAGGAGTTGGACACGAGTAGAGAAAAGGGGAGTAACAGACGTGGAAGTGGAGCCTGCAGGGGACAGAATACGAAAATATGAACAGATTCGCTATGGGCACGTTATCCGTTTATATTTGCCGCCCCCTACTGGGCAACTGCAAATTCTGAAAAAGCCCAGTAATGACCAGTTCTTCCAGAGGGGGGAAAAGTTAGAATGGGTCTAGAATTAGCTCAACTGCACACTGCAAAAAGAACCAAATGGCTTCTGTTGACCCCCATCATCTAGTCCAGTTGCGACAGGGAGCAAACTGTGTCAAGAGCTTGGAAAACACACCAAAAAAATGTCATTTAAAAAAAATGGTGGCCTATTCCCCAAACTAGAAACCAGCATTAAGCAACAGGCTAGTGAGTAAAGAAGGGAGAGCAGGCTGGACTCCCTTCCTTATGCTACAGAGGTCTGTGACTTCTAGACCAGCTCGCAGCATCTTTCGTATGTGCCACCGCATCCATTTTTGCGGACACCTTCAGTTTAGACACAGGAAATTAAACTGCAGCCATTCAGAGAGGCTTTCAAAATGAGTAACAGCCTTGAGTCCTTTATTTTCCATTGGCCTCTCCCCATTGAGAAGCAATCAGGATCTCTAATAAGCCAGTAATTTCCTTAAGATCCCCTGAAGTTGCTAATATGGCTCGCCAGGGTTCTATCCATAAAAACGCTTCTCAAAAATCTGCTGTAGCAATATTTTCGATGAATGGCAGTTATACAAATTTTATAACATGAAGGGATTCAATCTTCAAAGACAAGACAATTTAATTTTCCTAACCCGTAACAGTTCAGATTGCTTTGTATTTACGTATTATATTTTAAGAGGTGACAGAGTTCCTCAAATCCTCAAATTATTCCACTTTAGGAAATCCTGCTATCAGGATCCAAAAACAAATTTAAATTATGAAAAGTTTCCATACTGTGGAGACAAATGCGTGCTTCGTGGAAGACCACATTGTGCACCCACAGCGCACCCCCTGGATTATCTGACTGTAGCCAGGTCGACGAGTGGCTTTCATCTCGGTGAGTTGCAGGTAAATGATGACAATGAAAAGTACTTCTTTTGGACACACAAATTCTATCCTGGCTGAGAGAAATCCAGCAGTCTTCCTCCCGCCCTTGAAGGAGGCAAAACCAATCATGCCTCATTTACATATTCATTTCAGTATTTCTAATCTACAAAGGTGTCTCTTCTTTGGTTTCTCTTTGGAACCAGTTAAAATATCTGCCTAGCTCCCTCAAGAGTTAAATAAAACCTTCAACATGTGTCAAAGAGTTTTATTTCAATATGGGAGCCATGATTCTACCTTTTTCTGAAAATTATCTTTCAACAGATCATTTTAAGCTCATCGCTCAGTGAGTCGACTTTAAATATGCAAAACACCTCAGTTTTCTGGGTAAAGGTTCCTGTTGTGAGGTAAAATCTACTCTTTTTTATCGTACCTGTGGACTTTCTGTGATCCAAACTCTCCTGTCTTTCCAACTACACCTACCATACCCATTAAGAAAGGATATTTCTTCTTACATTTTTTTTAAATCATGAAATGTTTAAAATATACAAAAAATATATATATTCATGTTCCTGGACCCATATATTCAACAATTTGGCATACTTAACCCAGATGTTTAAATCTCTTAAGGGAACCAAGTGACAATACAAATGAAGTTCCTTACCTCCTCACTCTCTTCCCTAATCCTAACCCTTCCCCCTCCCCAAAGGCAACCAGCATTACAGACTCAGGCATATTCTTCCAGAGTCATGATTTTATAATTAATGCTACATGTGACTGACCACGAATTATAGCATTTAAAAAATTTAACATAACTGCTGTCATTGATATGTATACCTTCAGCAAACAGCTCTCACTTTTGAGATTTACCCACCTGGACTGTGTTTTAATTTTTAGTTCCATGTCTTTGTATCTAGATTAATGGACTATTACCATTCGCCAATACCATGTATTACCTGCCCTTGGACCTTGGCTCACATTCCTCCACTAAGAGTGTGCTACTATGAATGCTCCCCTGCCCAACAACATCTAGTTCCAGCCAGTGAAACCCAATCACTTTAGTGACTTTTTATTTTGAAATAATTTCAGTCCTTCAGAAGGTTTAAAAGAAGAGTAATCAGAATTTCCAGATACTCTTCACCCAAGTATTTACCATGCTTGTTTTATCCTTCCCTGCCCCAAATGTCTCTCTTATAGATCTATGCAGATATATGCATTTATTTATACATATGCACACATAAAACAAACTTTTTTTCTTACATTCTTAAAGTAAGTAGAAGTCCCAATGCCTTTTTACCCCTAAATACTTCAGTATGGTTCCTAAAAAGCAGTAACATTCTTTTATATAACCTACAAAATTATCAAAACGAGGGAGCCAACAATGACAGAATACCATCATCTCATCTGCAGATCTTATTCACAATGTGCCCATTTCCCCCAATAATGTCTTTTATAGCAAAAGAAAAAATTTTTCTGACCGAGGATCAGGTTGCCATTGATTACATTTAGCTGTTTTATCTCTTCAATATCCTTTAATCCTTCTTCCTGTTGTTATCTTTCATGACCTTGACGTTTTTGAAGAGTACAAAGCAGTTATTCTGTATAATTTCCAAAGAGTTGAGTATGCTGGATGCTTCCTCATGATTAGATTTAGGTTATGGATTTTTGGCAGGTGATGTGTCCTTAGTGTATTGTATCAGGAGGCACACAATGTCGGTTTGTCCCATCACTGACAAGGTTAACTTTGATCACTTGGCTGCCATGTCTTTCCTCTGTAAAGTTACCATTTTCCTCTTTATAATTAGTAAGTAATTTTGGTGGAAATACTTTGAGAATATTTAAATAGCCTCTTTCTCACCAAATATTCACCCACTGGCTTTAACATCTACCCCATCAATTACTATGATCATTGCCAAATGGTGATTTCCAAGTCTGTAATTCCTTCTACATTTGTGATCTGGTGCCTTTTCTACTCTAAAGGGTTTTCCCCTCTGCTCCGTTTAGTTAATATAACCATTTGTTTGTCAGTATGGGATCAGACTCTCATTTTAATAAATGGTGACACTTCACTAACGTCCCTGTTTTGAGACTCCGCTCTCTGGCCGGGGGTTGGCCTATTCAAGCTGGCCTCTGGGTCCTTCTAGTCATGTCTGCCTCCTGCTTACTTTCTGACACAAGCTGTCACAGGTTCATCTTCACTTTCTGACCCCTGGTCTTGACTTCCTCCAAGGAGCTTCAATTTCTTTCAGTGGAGAATGGTATCTAGAAACCACGATCAAAACACTTGGTGTGCTCACTGCTGCCATGATGTCACTACATGACAGCTCCCAGGCCTTGGAGAACAGAGTCTGGTAGATATACACACATGTAAGTTATTAATTTCCCAATCTATCCATCTATTAGTTAACAGGAGTTAGAACTGATAATCCTTAACCTTTTTAGGGTCCAGGTCAAATATCATTTCTCCCTTGACACATTCTAACTGTTGTCTGTTCTGACAGCACTTTGCCATCTACCCCCAAAGTGAGACATCTTTTCCTGCTGGCTTATGAACTCCCTAATGGAAAGGAAGCAACCCAAATTCACCTTTGCTCGGAACTCACTACAGTGCCCTAAATATGGTAGATAACTACCATGTATGTTTAAGTGAACAGGACTGTCATGAACAGAGAGTGACTGACCTGCATGACATCCAGAGTAAAAGGAAAACATAGAAACTTTCCCTTTCTGCATATAATGGCATGCTTTTTATACCTAAGGAAATACACTGGTTTAAGCACCTCCAGTTACTTTGCTTGTACTATATATACCAGGTCTCTTCCGTTGAAATAAACAAAAGTATCTTCTTATTTAGAACTGTATCAGAATATAACCTCCCCTAAAACTAGTTTCCTTTGTTGTGCCTTTACGTCTATTAGCAGAGAATTTGATAAAAATTTCTCGTCTCACAGTATAAGAAGTTTCATTTACCTAATACATTTTTAGAAATACATGTTTTACTTCACTCATTCCTTTAAAAATATTTTTATTAAAAATATATTTCAAGTTGACTTAGACAACAGCATTCTTATCCTCAAAGACTCCATAATACTCAATCCACTTCCACATTTTGATACAAGATACTGGTTAAAGCCACACATTACTCTCACCTGAAAGAAACTGTAATTTTTATGCCATTTAAATATATTTGAATAAGTGAACAGAGATTTCACTTTAGGTTCCACAGATCTGGGAAACGTCAAAGTTTAATGTTAGGCTTGATTACCTCTTTCAGAGCTTAAGAGCAACAAGTCATAGCACCAACTATGCACCTTAATAAATAAAAGCCAACGAGAAAAATAAGTAAATGGGAATCCATCGAGATCTGCATTGAAATCCCGAAATATCCCAGGTGACAGTGTGAGGTTGAGCCCCGGCTGGCACAGCTCTGCTCTTACCGTTAGCGTGGCCGTGTTCTCGTCGTCCGACCACTGCACGGAGAGGACAGAAACAAAGTATTAAATGTGGATAGTGCACTGGGCTTCCCCAAAGCAATGCTCCATCTAAAAATGATACATAAATAAGAGACATCTTTTCCTGAAAACAAAGTACATGTCAAAGTGAGATTTTCATGTAATTTCTCACTTTACCAAACATAGGCTAAGATGTAAATATGAGAACCATTTCAGGGCTCACTGAAATGATAGAATGGGCTGTTTTATTCTGAACCAACCTGTATTTCTTCTGCTTCATCATCACTGTCTGGCTGAGAACATGTTGGTGGATCTTCCCTAGAAGAACATAAAACAAAAATTAAGCAAGAAAAAGGCTTCAGTACCATGTATGTAGTCATAAGTTCAGTCATACTCAATATATATTTGAAAAGGGAGAGGGTATGGTTTGCTCAGTTGGTTGAGCATCTCTCAATTTTGGCTCAGGTCATGATCCCAGGGTCATGACTCCACGTTGGGGTCCATGCCAAGTGTGGAAACTGCTTGAGATTCTCTCTCCCCCTCTGCCCCTCTCCCCTGTCACATGCTTGCTCGCTCTCTTTCTCGAAAATAAAAATAAAAAGACAGCCTCAGAATTGGAGGATACTGTTAGGAAAAGTTCATTTTTTTAGAGAGAAAAACCAATACAAAATAAAAAGAATACAAACTTCCTGCCCTCTTCTCATACGTCACTAGAACCACGGAAAAGAAAAATTCAACCTCCAACTCCAAGGACACTAGCAGTCATCTACAACTCTGAATCCCGATATATGAGAAAGTGCTGCCACAGATGAGGAAGATCAAGTGAGATTAAGAAGGCAAAAGGAATCATCGGACGAGCTATTCTACCGAAGAGCGGGTCCCCCTGAGAGGCAAAATCAAGAATCTTTTTCTACCTAGTAAGAAAAGAGTGTGTGGGCTGGGGTCAGGTATTGCCCTGGACCTTGACTGGCACCACAGAAATGTGTGGGGGGAGACAGGGAACCAAAGACTTGACGTGCCTCCTGTGAAGCAGCTGGCGAGCACAGCACGGGTGGAAATGGACCACCTAGTAGCCAATCTTCATTGCCTAGGGAGAAAGCAAAGGCTGAAAACACTCAGAAGGAATAACACTGCTTTGGTCTCTCATCAACACTAAACCACAAATAACTGGCCTACGAAGAACTCACCACGTCAATGAAAACAAATAATAATCCAAACAAGAACCAGCACAGGATCTGTACCAAGAAACTATCAGAAGAAGGGAAAGGGAGGCTGCTGGTTGACCAGGGGCATTTATCTATCCCTATGCTCCTCTGGAAACCCCACTAAAATGATAGGGAAACTCTCAAGGAAAAAAGGGATCAAAGAAGAGACAGCTGCAGAAAAGAGACGGCAACAGAACTTTGGAAAACAGAAAGCCAATGAGGAGGATAACCCAGCGAGCAAAAGGGAGAAGCTAGAACTACCACTGATGACGAGACCGAAGTTCTGGGCTACAAACAGGTAGGTTGCTTGTGTGAAGTCCACAGAAGGGACAGTAAGATACACGTAGCCTTCCTCACCCTGCACACCAAAACAACTAATCCTCTCCATGAACCAAAGAGGGTAAGGACTCAGGTCCATACTGCCCCGGAGGAATACGAGGGTGAAATGCTAGAGTGCGACAAACAGCCTTGTGAAAGTCACACTAACAGTGAGGCCCCTAGTCCCCTTCCTCCCACTCTGCTCCCAGAACACACACAGGTTACAACATTCTTCTCTAGAAACTCAACCACCCCAGAGGAAAGACCTGTAGATCTTTCCGGGAAACTTCTGTCAATTTCTGCTCATTGCTGGCACTCTTAGCCAGCCCCACCTGGTTTTTACAAAGTTTCCAAGTGTGTGTGTGTATGCGTGTATCTGTGTGTGTCCCCCTCACTCTCAGATATGAATAAAAGGCCTAGAATCATTAGAAAACTAAAGAAAGGCTCCAAGATGAAAAAAAAAAAGTTTTTTAAAAGGAAAAATATTTTTTAAATCATTAATACCCTTAAAAATAAAGATACTGCATCCACAAGAGAAGAACAGAGGGAACAGAGGACAGGATTGAACCTGTAGAAATGAAAATCTGGTAGCTGAAATTTAGTTGTCTTTATTTTTCCTAATGTTTATTTTTGAGAGAGAGAGAGAGAGAGAGAGAGAAAGCACGTGCAAGCAAGCAAGGAGGGGCAGAGAGAGGGAGAGACCCAGAATCCAAAGCAGGCTCCAGGCTCTGAGCTGTCAGCACAGAGCCAATGTGGGGCTCCAACTCACAGACTGCGAGATCATGACCTGAGCCGAAGTGAGATGCTTAACTGACTGAGCCACCCAAGTGCCCCAAATAGCTGAAATTTAAAAATTCAATAGCATGAATATGGCAAAATGAAGGAAATTTCCCAGAAAGGAGAACCAAGAAGACAAAGAAACAGATAACAGAGTAGGAATGATAAAATTCAGAGAACCCAGCAAGATCCAATATCTAAATAATAGTTCAAAAAAGAGAAACAAGAAAATAAGAAAAATTATCAAAGACACAGTATTTTTAAATGTCCCTGAACTGAAAAATAGGTCTCTAGAATGAAAGGGCTCACCAAGTACACAGCATAGAGAATGGAGGAAAAAAACCTTAAATGCTATGCAAAGATGGCCACAATAATTCTTGCCATCTAGTCTGATATGCTCGTCTGCAGGGCGACTTTGCCACACTTGCCATCAAATAATGGCATTTATTTCCCCATTCCTTTCATTTAAACTGGCATCAAGATTCACTGTGATCAGCAAAATGTAGCACAAGTGACAGCATGTAATTCAAGGTGTCAGAAGCCTTTACAGCCGCCACTCTCACATTTGGAATGCTGCCAACCCTATGCAAAGTAACTAAGGGTAGTCTTTCTTCTTTTTTTAAAAACAAATTTTAATATTTATTTATTTGGGGAGGGGGGGAGACAAGCAGAGAGAGAGGGAGAGAGTGAATCCCAAACAGGCTCCAGGCTGTCAGCACAAAGCCCGACATGGGGGTCGAACTCCCAAATCATGAGATCATGACCTGAGCCAAAATCAAGAGTCTGATGCTTAACTGACTGAGCCACCCAGGCGCACCCCGCCCCCTCCCCCAGAAGAGTAGTCTTTCTGAGATGAGAGTCCACATGGGAAGAGAAGCCCAACATCAACTGCCAGACACGTGAGCGAGGCCATCTTAGCAGAACCACCAAATGACGACAGCGACAAGAATGCCTTAGCAAGACCAACAGAAGACGCATCCAGTGTCAAGAAGTATGGGTGTCAGTTCCCTCTGGCCCGTCTAGTCTAGTCCCGTGGGAGGTCAAGGTGTGGCCCAGGTTTGCATCACAACTGAGGAACCCTGAACTTAGGGAATCACGTCTTCTACAAGGTAAACCGGTTCGGTCTCCGACCCAAGGGCAGAAACACTGTCTTCACCTGTCCTAGACAATAAAAAAACCTGTTCTCTGCTAGAGAGGGAGGGAGCTGCTATCTCTACCTTCCAAGGCTCTCTGCTATATAAACATCCTTGAAAAGATAACAAGAATAAAAGGCATCAGTGCTTCTGCTAGCAAGGTAAGCAGGAAGTGAGAGACCCAAGGAGAACTCTCAACACCCAGCGACGCAATCACTGACAAAGTGTTCATTGTTTTTAAGTCAATACGTTTGGGCAATACAGAGGGCTATTGTGAAATGTAAAAACATGAAAGAGGAATTCTCAAAAACATTCATAAAGAAAACCAAGTCACAATAAAGGAACACAAATCAGAATGACATGGGACTTTATGGAAGATAGTAGACCGTGCCTTCAAAATCACAGGGAAATACTCTGCCTAAAATCCCATACTAAGCCAATTCACCCCCTCAAAAAAATCCAGAGTAAAATAAAAACTTTTTATTAGTTGTCTTCCTATGCATTTTAGAGCATGTGCTTCAATAAAACAGGTAAATCAAGAGACCCAAAAACGTGATCTCCAAGGAAAAGAAAATCGGGCACAGAATAGGTAAGTTCCAAGGTAACAACTGTATACTAGCCCTGAAGAGCTGCCAGACTGGAACAGGAAGATGGACTGCTAAAATGAATCTGGGAAAGGAAAATGGACCCGCTGGATCTGAAATGTCCTGGAGTGTTTAGAGAAACAGCTAACAGGCTTACACACTGTTTACTGGAAAAATTACTAAGTATTAGTGACAGACATATGGGAATTAAGTAAATTTAATGAAGCTGGCTAGTAGTTCCAGAGAAAACAAGGTTATAAAAAAAGAAAAGGCTGGGGATCCTGGGTGATCTCGGGCTCAGGTCATGATCACATAGTTTGTGGGATCGAGCCCCGAGTTGGGCTCGGTGCTGATGCCGTGGAGTCTGCATGTGATTCTCTCTCTCTCTCTCTCTCTCTCTCTCTCTCTCTCTCTCTCTCAATCTCTCTCTCTCTCTCTGCCCCTCCCCTGCTTGCACGTGTGCCCTCTCTCAAAATAAACTTAAGAAGAAAAAAAAGTACAAAAAATAATTTTTTTTAAAAAGGTCATCCTAGTACACAACGTGGCTCAGCAGCCAACAGTAACATCATAACATTGTGACCACTGACTAGTGATTTAACCAAAAGCTGTAATGAAGATCTCGAGGGTGTAAGAAAACTAAATCTTCAAATATCATAACAGAAAAGTGGAGATAGCATCTTTTTAAGAAATAATTAGTGTAAGTATATTGTTAAATACAAAGCTACCAACAGTGGTTCCATTCAAATTTGAGGGCATAATAAATGGTTACGGCAGCAATCACTGGAATGGCATATCCTCCTTTATAAATCAAGAAACTGACACATGGACTTATCAATAATTTAATCAGTCAATCTGGTGTGATTTTGGTTAATGCAGATCAGTTCCCTACATTTTTTTTCAAGTAAGCTCTATGCCCAACGTGGGGCTTGTACTCACAATCCTGGGATAAAGAGTTGTGTGCACGACCTACTGAGGCAGTCAGGCACCCCAGGTCTCTAAAGTTTAATCAGTCCTCTGTAATCCTCAAGAATAGAGTTCCCAGATCCACAAAGCTAAGACCCAGACCCTGCAGTATAATGAGAACGCTAACACTGTCACCTGGGAGTTCCCTGCTCAAGGAGCTATACAGCCTTTCCTTCTCTTGCATCTCTTTCAACACCATACATCCTTAAATATGACATTATCATCTTTAATGTGGCTCCATCATACAAAAGGTACTCAATGAACTTGAAAATGTGTTTTACCACTCTAAAACATCAGGTGTTTTTGATTGTATAATGAAATACATTGAAAAATCATGTTTATAATCAGGGTCTTCATATAGTTCTTAGAAGGACTTATCACAATGCCTACTCTGAGGTAGCTCACAAAACCGGACCACTGTAAATGATGACGGAAGGTATAAATTCTCAAGTTTACTAGACTTTCTTTCTAAGGTATAGCTCTAAACACTGATGACTGGAATGGTCAAAGTATGATGCTAATATTTAGAACTATTCTGTATTTCCTGTATCACCTCCAGCACAGAGCAATGGGAAGCCTTACGAGCACTGGCTTTGGAAAAAGACATGGTCTGAGCGTGTCAGTTCTGCCACTGTTAGCCGAGAGCTTTGCACCATTACCCCGTCTACAAAACCAAAAGGGAGGGGCTACTCTAGAGTTGTGAGGATTCAAATCAGGAACATACACAACACGTGTTTAATAGCTGGTGTCTATTATTATTCTGCCTTAAGGGAGACAGGTCAGGAAAGAAAGAACTCAAGACCAGAAAGGAACAAATCAAGATTAGTTCTTGGAAGCAGTAAGTCAGACCACCTGAGTCAGACCCAATTTGTGAGATCAGTTCAAGTATAACCTCTACTGCAGCTTACAGTGATTATTTAAACTTGAAAAACATGCTTATCAGAATATGGATGCTTTTATTAAAAAAAAAAAACAAACAAACAAAAACAAAAAACAAAACCCAAACACCCATTTATTTACATCTAACTTGGCCACTGAACGTGGATTCCCAAGGTAGGATACCCCACCCATCTTGTTATCTCAGTAACACACTCAGCACCCATTTCATATTAGGCACCTAATCATGTGCAAAAAATGACTCACTTGTATCAGAAATGGATGTTACCAGCCTCCTTTCCCAACCCACTACAGACAGTAATAATCGAACCAAGCTTTCTTTCTTACTGAACCCTGGATGCAGCCTCAGAATCCTTCTCAACACATCACTCTAGGAAACCATTACCAGATCTGAGTTGGCAAACAAGATAAACCCAGTTATCAGCCTTGGTCTATACTATTCATTTGACTCTACCGTGGAAGACAGTGAAGTCTAACCATGTTCATTTATTCATTCATTCACTCAATACATACTCATTAGGCCCAGACTCCGTACTAAGTTAAACATGTAAACAAGATCCCTTACAGAGCTGAAACGCAGAAATGAAAAAAAATGTACTGCATGTGGAGGTTATGGGAGATTAGGAATGAAGAATCAAGAGCTATGGAAACCCCAATACCCATTTCCCCACTTCTCTATTAATAAAACCTCCAATCTGTTCAGAAACTAAGTGCCCCTGTGCCTTGAGGACTTCTCCCTAACCACGCCAGTACCTACAGACCAGTCCACCGCTCATGGCTATTCCAACGCCCTGCCACTGAGGGGGACCCACCCCTGACCAACAAGGGACAGAGAGCTCCTGAGAAGGTTTGCTCTGCTCTTCAAGAGGAATGTGAGACAGGATCTCCTTTCTTCTGGCTTCTGGATATGACAGTGTGAGGACATGATGCTTGAAATCACTATGGTGAACTTGGACCCTGGAGAGGAGAATCAAGAAGTTCACAGAGAAGCTCTTTTTGAGTCCTAGCATCACTGACCTACTACACTTCCCAACAATTACCATGTCATAGGACTTCTGAAATAATTCATTTGCCTCCTTGTTTAAGTCATGTTTAAAATGGGATATTAAGTTAGTCTGTCTGGGCTACTAAAACAAAACACTGAGTGGCTTATAAACAGGAATTTATTTCTCACAGTTCTGGAGGCTGGAAGCCAAGATCAGGGTGCCTGCAGGGTCAGGTTCTGGGCTGCAGATGGCCACCTTCTCACCGTGTCCTCACGTGGCAGAGGGGGCAAGGGAGTTCTCTGGGGTACCTTTTATTAGGGCACAAATGCCATTCACGAAAGCTCCACCTTCATGACCAAATCACCTCCTAAAGGTCCCACCTTCTAATACCGAGTATCTTTGGCAGTCAAGACGTCAACATATGAACTTGGGGGCCACACAAACACTCTGACCATAGCAGATACCCTGTATCTGCAATGAAAATCAACCCACTGACCTGGGGGACACACACAGGGAGCACTGGGTGGCAGGTTAAGGAGAGTACGTAAGAGCTGGAGGAGCAAAAAGGCCACATTCACTTCATGAGAGATGAAACTGAAGAAATTACATTCACAGCCTTGGTCTGCCTTTTAATTTCTTTGTACCACCTAACTTGGAAACCTAGAGGAAAGCATTTAATTAGGAAATTCACTTTCTGAGATAAGTACCTTAATACACTAGTGTTAAACATATAAATTGGTACAATGGTTAGTGAAAACTATCTGGTAATACTAGTCAACATAGGAGTCAAGACTCCTATAACTGGAGTCTAGGATTCTTATTGTACAGAAATAATCCTACGTGCAAACGGTGTTCCATGCAAAAATATGTTCACTGAGGAATTATTTTTCTATAAACTCGCAAATGACCTAAATGCCCAACAACTATGAAATTAATTATAGCAAGTACATATCCATGGAAATTATGCAGTTACTAAAAATAATTTTATGCCAGGGCGCCTGGGTGGCTCAGTTGGTTGAGCGTCCAACTTCAGCTCAGGTCATGATCTCACTGTTTGTGGATTTGAGCCCTATGTCGGGCTCTGTGGTGACAGCTCAGAGCCTGAAGCCTGCTTCGGATTCTGTGTCTCCCTCTTTTTCTGCCCCTCCCCCACTCACGCTGTCTCTTTCTCTCTCTCTCAAAAATAAACATTAAAAAAAGATTTTTTTTTTTTAATAATCTTATGCCATTTTAAAAACACATGGAGGGGTGCCTGCGTGGGTCAGTCGGTTGGGCATCCGACTTTAGCTCAGGTCATGATCTCACTGCTAGTGATTCGGGCCCCACGTCAGGCTCTGTGCTGACAGCTCAGAGCTTGGAGCCTGCTTCACATTCTGTCTTCATCTCTATGCCCCTCCCCTGCTTGAGCTCTGTCTGTCTCTCAAATATAAAAAATTTAAAAAATTTTTAAAAAACCTTAAAAACACATGGAAAATTACACAATTGTGTTCACTGAAATAAAGAATATAAAATTATATATTATATAAAATATATATTATATACAAACATGTATTATGTATAATATGTATTACATATTAGATGAATATAGTATAAATTATATAAAATAGGACATTACATATTATATAAAATGTAGTATGCTCATAAGATAGGCTAAAAAATGTATTTAAAAAGACTAGAGAAGATACTCCAATATTTGAACAGGATTTGCTTTTAGGTAGTAGAATTATAAGTGATTTTTTTCTGCTTCTTTATATTTTCTCTATAAAGTTTTCAAGTTTACTATAATAAGTACTCCTTTGGTAATTAATAATAAGGTGGGGCATCTCTTACACATGATGGAATCTCTAGGCATTCGTATTGTTCCCACTCCGTACCATTTCAGAATCAAACAAAACTGCGTCATACATAACTCCCATAGTCTATGCTAAGGAAAGATGCCTAATCGACAGATCTCAGTGTCTACCAGCCATAGTTCACTACTGGCCTACTCACAATAGAAAGAATATTCAGTAAGTCTAGTCCATTAACTCCATTCTATTTATTTGTAACTATAATACTGTATTCCTCGATGCAGGGAAACATCCCATATAAAAGAGCTAAAATGTCCACATATTAATAGACACAATTGTGGTACTCTATTATTTTAAACACACACATTGATTCAACTAATTGTTACTATCTGAACTCAGGGAGAAATTACTGATAGAAACCAACCTGAATTACTCTGGCCTGAACAGAGATCATGCAGGACTTCAATAGTTGAACAAATGAAACCACTGGGATGTCTGGATCCGAGGCCATAAACCCTACTGACAATATGAACCCCAGGACAGGACTGTGCTGTTTTCCCTAGCGTAACTTGCTCCGTTGGTCACTATCGTGGATCAATAAGTGATGTGATACTGTAACCAGTGCATCTAGATTGTAATCACCTGGAGGTTGTTTTGTTCTCCAGGGTCACTCCAACCAAAACTGTTAACCCATTTAAAGTTTAATTATCCCTTTAGGTTAAGTTAAATTACGTTCTTTTTGGGTTAATTAAAGCTTCATGGGGCGTTCTCGTTTTACTTTTTTACCCCCTACTCTTCCTGGGAAAGTCAAAAAGATTAGGATAACAAGTGTTGTCTGAGCTGAGATGTCAGCACTCCCCTTGACAAGGACGGAAGGGGCTCTCAGGCCTGACCACGCACATTCGGTTAAGGCACCGCCAACTACTGTGACACACCAACCATCATTTTTCAAGAAACAGACTCTTAACTATGGAAACAAACACCTGGTCACCAGAGGGGAGGTGGGTGGGGGTATGGGTGAAGACGGTGATGGGGATGAAGGAGCGCACCTGTCATGAGGAGGACCCGGTGATGTTTCCAAGTGTGGAATCACTGTATTGTACACCTGCAACTAGTATTACACTGTATGTTAACTGGAATTTGAATAAAAACTTTAAAAAAAAATTCGTAGGTTAAAAAAATAAAAAAATAAAAAATAGCATGGACTCCAAGGAAAAAAATGAAAAGATTAGGACAGCAAAGAATATACTGAGAGGGATACACAACCAAGCCCGCACACAAAACAAACACTGAGCTTTAAAAAGACACATCCGGGGGCACCTAGCTGGCTCAGTCAATAGAGCATGTAACACGTGAGCTCAGGGTTGTGAGTCTGAGCCCCAGGCTGGATGCAGAGATTACTTAAAAATATCTTTTAAACAAAAAGACAGGTTTGAAGAAAGCTACTTAGCAATGAAACAGAGTAACACATGAATCTCAAAAGCATTATGTTGAGTTGAAGAAGCCAGACACAAAAAAATACATACTATATAATTTCACTTACACGAAGGCCTAGAACTGACAGAACTAAGCCATGGAGACAGAAATCAGACCAGTGTTTGCCTGGGGTGGAGTTGGAGGAGGTGGGCAGGATTGACCAACAGGGGAGAGCAGGGACTTTCCTAGGGACTGGAAATGTTTGATTTTTTCTTTCTTTCTCTCTTTCTCTTTCTCTCTCTCTTTCTTTCTTTTTTCTTTAATGTTTATTTTTGAGAGACTGAAAGAGAATGAGAACAAGAACGAGTGGGGGTAGGGGCAGAGAGAGAGGAGACACAGAATCTGAAGCAGGCTCCAGGCTCTGAGCTGTCAGCTTAGAGCCCAATACGGGGCTCAACCCACAAACTGCACGAGATCATGACCTAAGCTGAAGTCAGATGCTTAACTGACTGAGCCTCCCAGATGCCCCGGAAATGTTTGATACTTTCAATGGCAAGGTGATGAAACAAGTGTGCATTATTTATCAAAACTCATCAAACGTTACACTCAAGATCTGTGCATTTTATTGTAAATGTACCTCATTTAAATTTCACCTGTATTTTCAAGTTTTTACCTATAAAAATAATCCCACCTAAAATTACTGCCCTTTTCAAATCAAAGGTTTTTCTCAGCCAGAGTAAATGACACCTTCGTCCATCCAGATGTTCAGCCAGAAATGAGAGGGTAATTCTTGCCAGCTCCTTCTCTGTCACCAAGTTCTGACGGTGCAGCTCCCACACCTCACATCCACTCACATCTCCCCTCCAGTGTCACCATCGTAGTTCACGCCACTGTCAGTTCTAACTCGGTCCAATGCAGCATCCTCCAACCCGGTCTTTAATTCCCACACGGTAACCGGTCCCAGTTCAAACCCTGAAATCTGCTCAAGTCACTGTCTTGTTCTGAGCTCTTCAATGCACTCCTACTGACCTCAGAATAAATACTAGAATCTTTAACAGGACTCCCACACACCCCCTAACTACCTCCCCGGTGGCACCAACCAACTCTTGCATCGTTCGGCCCTCCGTGCTCCAGCTGCATGACTCCCTGTAGTTCCCCGCAGATCAAGACCTTCCATGCCTCAGAGCACTCCTTAATGCTGTTCCCTCAGCCTGGAAGATCTTTCCCTCCACCCATCAACTGACTACCTTCCACCCAAACTTCCTGAGAGGCTCCTAAGTTACTTCTTCAGGGTATTCTCTGTCCTTCCCTGCCATCTTCAGCCACCCCACCCCCAGTGATTTAAAGTCTCATCAGAATTCTCAGTTACATATTTACTGGTGTGCTTGCTTAATGTTCCAGGTGAGATCAATGATGATGGTGAGAGCAGGTGGTGTTTCTTCAGAGCATACAGTAGACCAGGCACTGGGCGAAACATTTTACACATTATCTCTTTTCATCTGTGCAACAACCCACAGTAAGTTCTAGGGTGTCAGTCACCCCATTTACGGACAGGGAAACCCAAGCACAGAGCACTAGAAATTACAAAGACATGATCTGCCAGCAGGCAACGGGACTGGAGGACCGGCACGAGGCTGTATCCACTCCCACACACTTGAAGCTGAACTGCCAACTCCAGAAGGGCAGGATCCCTCTCTGATAGGTGCACTACTGTGCGGCAAGGTGCCACAGAGCCGTGCGACGGTATTTAGCAGGGCCCACCCACGCCACAAGCGCGCACAAACACCTGGCCAATGAAAAACAACACGGAGCTCTTCAATATGCTTGCAATACGGAAATCTACCCAGTACTTTCTAATGTTAGAAATTATTTTCTTTATAGTCCCATTTATTTATTTTTGAGAGAGTGAGAAAGAGAGCACAGGGAGGGGCAAAGAGAATCCCAAGCAGCCTCCACGCTGTCAGTGCAGAGCCTGAGGCAGAACTCGATCTCATGGACCATGAGACCATCATCTGAGCCGAGATCAAGTGTCGGGCGCTTAACCGACTGAGCCCCCCAGGCGCCTCTACAGTTCCATTTATAGAAATAAACTCATTATTGTTCTAGACTTGAGAATAATAAAATTAAAATTATGTTTTTAAGTGCCCCAAAGTTGAGTCTTGCTTAACTATTCTACTGTTTCCTTATCCTGCAATTAGAATTCATGAGACTCTCATTAACAATCTTCAGGTTATTATGAGGCTAAGAATAACCAAAACCAGAAATGTAATCCAGAAAACTACACAGAAAATTCACAAGAGAAAGGGAAGCGGAGTATGAAATTAGTGTTACTGAAAACACACACAATTCTATTCCCAAGTTCCTTCATCCAACAAATGTCTACCAAGCACCTCTCACGTATCAGGTACTGCCCCAAGCGCCAGGAAGAGACCTGTCCAAGTCCCCGTTCTCATGAAGCCTGCATTCTAATAACAGAACAATTATGGGAATTATGCCAGATGGAAGTATTATGCAGAAAAATAAAATGAGGCAAAGAGTAAAAGTGAGGCACCAAAATGTGCCCACTCATACCATGAAGCAGTATTCAGCCTTAAATGGAAAGAAATTCTGACACATGCTAGAATATGGGTGAAGCTTGTGGACATTATGGCTGAGTGAAATAAAGCCAGTCACAAAAGGACAAATCCCCTACGAGTCTGTTCATGTGGGGTATTCAGAGTACTCAAAATCATAGGCACAGAAGGTAGAACAGTGGTGAGCAGGGGCTAGTGGGAAGAGAAATGAGTAGTTCGTGTCTAATGGGGGCTGAGTTTCAGTTTTACAAGACGGAAAGAGTTCTGGAGGTGGATGGTGGTGATGGTTGCACATTATAAATGCACTTAGTACCCCTGAGCTGTGCACTGAAAAATAATTATGATAGCAAACTTTATGTTATGGGCATTTTATCACAACAAAAAAAATTTTTTTAAACAATTCCAAGGGAGGGACGCCTGGGTGGCTCAGTCGGTTGAGCATCTGACTCTTGATCTCAGCTCAGGTTTTGATCGCAGGGTCATGAGTTCAAGCCCTGTGTTGGGCTCCATGCTGGGCGTGAAGAATACTTTAAAAAAAAAAAAAAAGGATAATAATGATAATATAGTAATTCCAAGGGAAAATTATTTCCAACCTGGAATTCTACAAAAAAGGAGTTCTGTACACCAAGGGTTCCTGTTAAGCTAGTTCAGAAAGGAAGTGAGGGATGAGCATTTATTTAGGTAACATGACCTGGGAGCAGAAACCTGAATGAAAAACTAGGAACTTCATTACATTCTATGATTCTTAAACTTTTTCAAGTTTGCACTAAAAAGACTGAAGCATGGTAATGTCGTCCCTTTATAACTAGAGGAATTACAGCAACAGAGAAGGTGGAGGGGGGTTAACCATGGGGAAGAAAAGTTTAAGGAATTACACGATACCCTAGTAAAGCTTTCTATTTGTAATGGACAATTAATTTTTTATCTTAGAAGTTAAAAGATCTCAAAAAAAAAAAGAAAAAGAAAAAAGGCTGAAGAACTTCAGAGGGTCCTAATGGGCCCTCTTCCTGCCCCCGCCCCCCTCCATTTTCTCAAGCAAGAGATGGAAGGAACTGCCCAGTTTCACAACCAGCAACTATCAGAGGAAGGAGTACTCAATTCTGAGTCTTATTAATTGAACACTGACAAGAAATACAGGACAAAGATCAGGATGTAATTTTAACTACGGGGAAAAAAAGGAGAGAATTGTGCCAAAGCTAATGTATTTATTTTACCTGGTAATTATTGAGATCTAATCACTGCAACATTTCTTTGTGATAAAGTTTAAAGAATTCTTCCTGGTACACTTTACCTTCCTGAAACCACCAGAGTTCCATCATCGAGTAAATAATCCTTCACATTCTGAGGAAGTGGAAGAATGACACTAAAAAAAAACAAAAAACAAAAAACAAAAAAAACAATAATAATAAATAAATTTACCAAAAAGGCATCATTTTAAAAGACCAATCATAAGCAGAGAGAAAAATTCCAAACTCAATTTTTTAATTACTTGTTACCTTTATTTTAAAATAAAATGGGAAATGTTAATGATGTACATTTGATAGGAGACTGAAAATTAACAATATCAATAAAGATTGTGGGAAACTAAATTCGGCTCATATATTAACAACCGTGGTGAAGAAACAAAAAACCACCAAATCCAAAGAACCACACTGAAATTACAGCATGAAAGGCACAAGCTCAAGAGAATTCTGAGTACATGGGCCTTCCAGAAATCAGACACCAGCAGATATCTGCAGCAACACAGGAAATGCAGTAAGCAAATCAGAAGTTTACAGCATCTGACCACCTTCTACGACAGAAGACAGAGGTAGCCTTAGGATCTGGAAACCCTTCCTTGGTTGGCAGTGAGCACCTAAGGCTAAGAATCCACCACGTGTCTGGATGTGTTTTGGTGGAATCCCATTCAGCAGACTGGACTGCCAGAGCTAGAAAGCTGCTTTGGTTTAATTTGTTTCAGACAATGAAGGGAGGGCAAAGCCACAACCTGAAGTCACTTCAGAATCTCATGGGATAATCTGCTTTTTACTCTGTAATAACAAATCATCAAGAGATTCTGCAACAGGTACCTAAACGTAATGCTATTATTTTGACCTTGAGGCATATAGTCTTTAACAACTGAAAAGAAATGATGGCTTGCTTTCAGAGTCAAGAGGACATCGACTCATGCATCATTTATTAAGTTTTCTGGCAAATCAGAAATGGTTTGTGTGCACAGAGATTATTCATGGGCTAGTTCAGTTCTTAAAACTAATATCTGATTTATAGAATTTTACAATTTTACATTGAAAAGCTTAATTCTTCAGGCTTTTAAGGTCAACCACTAGATCTTACTACTCTATTTGTAAATCTGCTAAACTTTAACCCATTTCAAGTGAAACTATGAAACTCAAAAGCTGGAAAAAAAAAAAAATCACCATATAACATGTTAAGTGCTACTCCAGGCGAGAATGTGCTTTACACAAACTAATGAGGCTGTCCAGAAAGAGCTTGGATCGGTCACTGAAATCCAAGTCAGGTGAGAGTCCAATGAGGTCTGTCCAACAGATGTAAAAGAATTAAATGACAAAGTACCTACTCCATTCTATATCCCATTCAGTACCTTATACATTCAGTATCCTCTTCTAGATTCTAGAATTCTAGATCTTATCTGATTCTAGACCAAGGGGACATAATTGTATACACACAGACAAGTTATTCTAATACAATTTTAAAGGTAAAAGGGGGCTTAAAAGATTATTTAATATAGCTTTTATGTTTGAGGAAAATAACCGATTTTAAAAAGTAAAGCAGATGGCCCAAAGTTATCTAGCTAATGATTCTTAAGCCTGAGTCAAAGTTCTAGAACTCATCAAAAAATGAACTTGTATTCTTACCCACCTAGTCATCTCTGAACCATGTAATAAACACTGAATAATAATGCTGAGTCAATAACAACAATATGGTCTCTCAGCATTAAAGCTGACAAGGACAATGACAAAGCTAACACAACGCCACCAGACTGGCCCAGATTGTGGAGGGATATCCTGCTGTATGTTAGGTTCCCGTGATATTACCACAGAACTAAACAGACTGAAGAAACAGTTTAAAGACAGAGTAAAGAACAGTTTCAGGCAACACGGCTTACTTAGTTGTGGACTTTTAAAAACCCCACCTCCTGGTTATTTTTCACTCTTTGCTTCCTAGGAGTGGTACACACTCTAAGTGAACTAAAGTTGTTTTGCGTCAATGGAGCTTTGACTAAATCCAAAATGTAACAACAAGCAGCATTTCCGTGTGTTTACTACATGCCAGAAACAGTGGCAAGCATTTTAAATGTTTTATCTCATTTAATTCCCATGCCAATCCTATTATTTTCTCAAATTTCCAGATGGGGCTTAGAGAGATTAAGCAATTTGCTCAAGATGCTGGCGGAACCAAAATCCAAAGCCAGGCAGACGGCCCCGATTCGAGAGTCCAATTCTTAACCATCAGACTTTTCCTGCCGAAGGCAAAGGAAAAACCACGCCACAGATGACAAAAAGGCACCTGCACACATTGCAGGTCAGCTTTAAATGCACTCAGTAGGAAAATGTCTGACAGGTTCACAAATACCTCTCCCTCACCAACACAAATAACTCTAGCCTCATCTCAGACCTAAAGCTTATTCCGATTATACAATGTAACAAAGGATTGGAATATCATAAGGGAAGATAACTTCTTAGGAGGCAATGTCCACTGCAGCTCTTGAAGCTCTTCCTTTTGTTTTGGTGTCACTTCAACCACCTTCAAATGCAAGGGTTATCTTCCCTGGAGCTGCTCTAACCTCCAACTAGAAACAGATCCTATGTATGAATACCAGGATGGAAGAGAACGGTCTTGTGAATAATCTCCTTACGCTCTTCCAAACCCTCAGGATTTCAAAATCGTTGGCCTCTCTGTATTCACACTCTGCACCAAGGGGACCAAATGAACAGAAGACAGTTGGTATCTAAATTAAGTGATAATATAGGCCTAAATGGGAGCGGGCAAAATACAGAAACTCCTGGCCATGGATATGCGGTTCTTTGATCTATCCCTCTTAGTGAGTGACAGCCTGCTCTTGCATTATTCTCCAGATGTTATGATTGCTTTTGAACACTGGGGGTATTCTCCTAGCTGCCTTGCCTATATTACCTTGAATGACCCAGCGAAGGATGAAAGTTACTCTTCTGCTTGCCCTGCAAACCAGGGATGGATCCCTGTTGCAGGCCAGAGAACTAGACAACGAATCCCATTCCACTCCTTTTCCAGGGATGGCTTCCCGTCAACGTACATCTCGATCCCTAACAACATATAACTATACTAACGCTTTCCTGTTATGCTATCTTATCGGAGCTGCGCAGGAGAAGGTCAAGCAGGGTCTGTATCACTGTTCTCATCTTACAGCGACTGAAAGCAATTAAGACCCCAGCGGGTTAGTCTGGCAAAATCCAGACTACCCAGTTCTCCTGATCACTTCTCCTCTCTGGCAGTTCTACAAGCAGTGATGGTGAACTCCCAAGCCTGAACCGGCTTAATCCACTAGTCACCCCGCCATCTGACCTTCGATGAACCATGACCTGCCCTTCTACCCGCCCTAGCACACGCCCTGAACGCAACACGACGCACAGCAAACTCGCATCGACTTCGTTCATCTCCCCACCTGAAATAGTACTAGGAAGTCGAAATCTGGGCACTGGCGCTCCCATCCAGTCGCTAAAAGGCCTGTGTTGTTGTTGTTGTTGTTGTTTTTCGCTGATGGAGCTAGGACTCGCCCCAAATGTCGCAGTTTCCTTTTGCCTATCGCCCCGGCGTAACCCCTCCTGTCTTACCTCTTGATGGTAAGGCTTCGGAACAGTGGATACCACGCGGAGAACTGACAGCGCAGCACATGCTCCTTCTTCATCCTCCAGCCGCCGCCGCCTCTCCCTCTCTTTCCAGCACCCTCCCGGAACCCAGGTCTCCCGTCCCGGAAGTACCCGCCGAGCTATTTTGGCTCAAGGACTCTTCCGGTCCATCAAGTCAGGAGGCAGTAGCAGAAAAGGGAGCGGAGGAGAATCGCGGGGCGTCCTCGTAGTAGTCACTCGTACCCGCACACACGCACAAACGCACGCGAGGCGTTCGCGTCCCGGGCAAGGAATTCCGGAAGTGTTGAGAAGCGGCTTCTAAGAAGTGCCCCGCCCCGGAAGGTAACTTTCTCAGGCGAGGTTACGGGCGGGGATTCTACGGGTACCGGGAGGGGCCGAGTGCACATCCTCATCACCGCGAGGTGAGGCTTTGCCTCCAGCAGTAGCACCGGTGTCTTCTGAGACTGCTGCCTCGGCTTCGTGCTTTCTTCTTTCGTCCCCCTCCCCAAAGGAGTACCCTCCCCTTCACCCCACACCTTGGAGTAGGTAACTGGGCGCGGGCCAGTCATGTACAATCCCCTCTTTGGGGAAGAGGGAGGGAGCACATCTGGTGCGTGCGGGCAGCCCCACGCGCGTGTCCCAGTCTGCGGACTGGGTGCGCGACCCGGGAAGCGAGGGGGCGGCCGCTGCGAAGGCGCGGAAAGGAGGGCCAGCTTAGAGAAAACCAGGGACTGGGGTAGAAGAGCCTGGACTATTCGGAGAAAAAGCAGGAAACCACTGCAATTAACTTCATTTGAGTGCAGTGTTTGAAGCATCTGCAAAGAGGATGATAGCACCTCTTCGTTCGTGGAGGGGAACTAGGAGAGATAGGGAGAGAATCCTGGCCGTACGCTCCTGGGGGTTCGACTTTGAAGGTAGAGGAGGAGAGAGAAATTTGGGAACACCGACGAAAGGGGAGAGGAGTCTCTTTTGAGCGTGAAATTCATTTATTCCAGCCCTGCCAAAGTAACAGCCTGGAAAAATACAGCCAGATTGTATCAGTAGCCGGGCCATGCTGGAATCATAAGACTGGAAGAATTCTAGTCTAGTGAAATTTGCAGTATCATTCTTTTTCCTTCTCTTGCCTCCACCACTCCGTTATTTTCCTTATCTCTTCCGTAATGACGTTATCAGATGGCTACGAGACAACAGCATATTTTAAAAGTAAACTTTTGTTTGTGTCTTCAAAAGAATCAGATTCTAGTTGATGAGAAATGCCTTTTAGAACCTAGCTTTCTTACAACTACATGCCCTGGACTTGCCCCAGTCACGTCTGTCTAAGGGCGTGTATTTTAGGTATTTTTTTTTTAAATTGCACGCTCTCCGGAGATCTCCAGGTTGTGAGTTCAGGCCCCACGTTGGGTGTAGAAATTACTTAAATATTTTGCTTGTTTGTTTGTTTGTTTTTAATTGCACATTCCGGGCTAAGCAGTTTTAGGTTAGAAAGCAGGAAGCCCACCGACTATGGGCCTCTGTAGAAAAGTATTCATTAGGATAATTACAGGATCCTCTGCCTGTTTGGAGTGAAAAGCTCTTCCCCCAAAGAGTTCAATGGTTTGTTTTTCTCAAAAATGCTACTGGCTAAGTGGTTTAGTTGGGAGCATCACTTTTAAAGATACATTTTTCCAAGCAGAGGTAAATTACAATGTTGCAGTATATTCTGGGGGGAGGGGAGGGCAGTAGTTTTTCGTAAGTGTTTTGAGAGCCAAGATTATGCAGTTCTGTCTGTTTTGAGGGGCAATGAAGCAATATTCCATATATTGCTGGGAGAATAGTGCCAGACTGCCAGATTTAGGAGAGACCTGATTGGGGGGGGGGGGGGGGGTTGGAGCAGTCCCTCTAAATGTTTGTTTTGTTTTGATTTGACTTGGAAATCAACAGGTTACTGCTGAAGGAAATATTAGCAGTGCTGGGGTGAATTGGGATAAGGTATTTTCTGTTGAAGATAATCAATAGATGTATAGGAGGAAGTAGAAACTGGGAACACGGTCACTCCAGGAGGAGTAATATCTTAGCAGCCCAGGAAACCTGAGTGTCGAGGTTGAGGCAGCTGCAAAGCATTAATACAGAGCTGCAGTTATTTGTGCCGAAGCAGCCAAATTTGTAAAATATAAACACTGCAGGGAAGGAATTTGTTACAGATGTCTTCTATTCAGGCTCTATACTTGAGAAGCAGTGTTCAGTGACTTTTTAGGATTACAGTTAATTTTAAGTAACTAGTTACACATTTAACCAGCCTCAAATAAATCAACATTACAACCAGATGTGCCAGTATTCTGAATGGATACAGCTAAATTCCCTTCCATTATTTTTTAGCCACCATATTTGTCTTTTCTTAGCCATCAAGTGTTTATACTCAAGTTGCTTCAATAAAACCTTTACAACAATGGAAATAGTTGCTTTTTCTCATGCATGCCTGAAAATATCAACAGTTAAGTGATTGTGGAAGGGGGGGTTATTGTGCAATTCCAAATTAAATAATGGAAAAACATTTCCTTCCTTGAATTCCCCTTCTAAATTAATATTTCCATCTACCTGCTGGTTTTACCCACTTGGATATCTTGCCACCATCTCAAACTTAGTGGGCCCATGTTTGAATGCTGTACTGCCCCTTTCTCCTGATGTCCCGATGTCCTTTAAGAACATCTTCTTGCAGTAGCTTTGGAAACCCTGTCCATAGACACTGGTTTAGGACAAGTAATAAGGTGTCATGTGCAAGTTTCCTTGCCACTGCGGCCACCCTAGACCAAACCTACATTCTCTCTTGCCTGGGCTGTGACTCGTGGTTCTTTGCTGGTCTCATTACTGTAGGCCTGTAACCAATTAACCTTCTCAAGGGTAATTAGTTCCCAGCCGGAACTAAATGTAATGATTATAAATCACCAAGTAGCATAATTTCAGTAGAATGTTAGTTACCTCTTTGCCCACCCAACCCCCACATCTGCCAGAAAAGAAAAGAAACTCGATGACTTTCCATAATTAACAAATTCAGTACAGGAAGTCTTCATTATCAAGATAATCGTTGTCAGCAAAGGAAAATTCATATGAAGTGGATCCTTTTGATGTGGATACCGAACTTTTACCATAAGTGGTACCAAAGAAGGACCCCTCAAAATGTCATCTTAAAAAAAAAACTGAATTTTTAAAAGTTTTATGACTATAACCAAGACTTAAATGTAGCGATACTAATTGATTATTTGTTCATTGTAAATCAAGTGTTTTTTCTGTGTAATTATTCTGAAAGAATGTAGAATGGCATCTTGGTCAGGCCTGAGCATTTGATGTTTGACTTTACAAGGTCATAAAGTTATTTTTGCGAAAAAAAAAAATTTTTTTTCTTTGCAAAAATTAACCCTTTCCCACTTAATTTCTTTCAAAATGCCTTATTGTAAATGTCTCGATCTATTCATCAGACTGTTCCGACTGCCTGACTTTAGTTCATCAGCAGCTTTGCTCATGATTTGAGTTTCCACACCTTTTATTTGGTTGAGTATAAATGGTGTTTCCAACATTTAGTTTTTACCCGGGAGAGAGGAGCCAGCGTGTTTTTTCTTGTGATTTTTTGCTTCACTTTGCAACCTCAGCAAACTGCAAGGATTCCGATATGGTAATTGAATAATGACAACCCTGAGTGCGAACTTCCCTCCCTCTTAACCTGAATCCAGCTCTTGTTACTAAGACTGAAATACCTGAGGTTGTGAAAAAGTAACCCTTTCCCTTCTTCCCTGGAGCAGAGAATTTAAGTGCTGTCCTCAAGAGGAGTTTACATAGCAACAAGAGTTTGTGGCATGCCAGTTAGGGTTGCCCGCAAATTTGGGGGAGGGTCAGGCATCCAGCCAAATCTGCGCAAGCCCTTGGAAATGAGTTTGCAAGTATTAACATCATCCATTATATGTGTGGGCTTGGTTTCAGGTGTTTTTTGTTTGTTTGTTTGTTTTGGAGGGGGTTGGGAGGGAAAGGTTGAGAACAACAGAGTTTGCCCAACTCTACTGTACTTTCTCAACCCTTCCCCCAGCTAGTGTTTTTGTTTTTCATCTGGTTCCTTCTACTTCAAATGTTCTCCCTGCCTTCTTGGTATCGAAATCATATCTTAATGACCTCTTAGTAGCAGCCTTTTCAAAGTCTACGATTTTCCCTGCCTCCCAAGTGGATGTGATTTGTCACGCACTTAAAACACCCTGATATCGCATTATCTCTAGGATAGTCGTAGAGAACCAGGCATTCCCTCTGGTTCTTTTCGAGTTGAACTATAAGGTCCCCAAAGGCAGGAATATGGATCAGTTTACACTTAGTATATACCTACCCAAATGTTTGAACTGCCCATGCTCATAAAGCCAGCTAGCTTCCTGCCTATCACTGTATGGCCCTCCTAACAATCCTTTGATGTTTTCCCTCACTAGAGTTTTTTGTGCCCTGGAAAAATACAGCTAACACATCATAGACCTTCAGTGTTTCAGACCAAACTAAGCGAAAATGCGTTATGTGAATTAAAACAACTCAACAGTATGTATACGGATATTATTTTAAGTCTAATGTGCATATTAGTAAAATGTAGGTGACTTGAAATGCTAGCTAATGAAGTGGAGAAAATTTATACTTTACTTTTAACTCTCAAAATAGCATTGAGTCAGCTCAGGAAAGCTCTGTCACAGTAAGGGGAGGGGGGCGCAGGCTGCAATGGAGCCTCATTTGTTTCTGTGCTGCCTAAGCCTACGTGTAATGACTGCCTGTAATGACTGTCCCCAAATGGCACCATTTAGCTTCTGTTTTTGAAATGCTGCTAAAAATAATATTTTTTCTGTTTCAGTAGCATTTTTGAGATGCTTTTATAATCCTGAACATTTTGGGAATCACAGGGTGAATAATATACTTTGGAAATCACCCTTTAACCTCATTTTTTTTTCCAGTTATTTACACTGTCAGCAGATTGCTACGAAATACTGTTGCCCCTTGGGGCTGATTGCATTCCAAGTAATTACCCTAGAGAGTCCCAGCCCTGTTTGCCACTTTTTTTCTTTCATGTAATTTACGTTTGTAGCTTGTTTTTTTGTTTTTCTAGCTCTCTAACATTTCTAGCTTCAGTATTTTTTAATATGATCTGTTGAAACAACTGTTTAGAGCTTAACATTTGCTGACCAAAAATCCAGCTTTTGATTACGGAGACTGTTTTGTAAGGGAGTTTAACCTGGTTAAATGAAGAGTAGTAGATGAGGAGCAGTCCTTCAGAAAAGTACTTTTTCACCTGTGGGCCATCAACAATCCCTTTGACAATCTAAGGGAAGCTATAAAGATACAAAGATAAGGAGACCTAGCAGATAATTTGAAGGAGCTGGTGACCCCTTTGCCCCTAAAGATACTCACCTGGGGCTGGGGGACTTTCTCCATTTTGTCTAGATTTACGGGCAATCCAGATTAAGAACCCTTTTCATAGAAAAAGTGACAGATTATTTAGCTCTTCCTTTATGAACTTCTGGTGGTGCTTATACTTGTGAGGTCTGCAGTTTGCTGTTTTTAAGTTTGGGTAAGCACAGAAAAGTTATTCGGGGTCAAAATACCATTTTTCAAAAGGAGGTAGGGGCGCCTGGGTGGCTCAGTAAATTGAGCGTTAGAGTTCGGCTCAGGCCATGATCTAACGGTTCATGGGTTCCAGCCCCACTTGGGGTCTGTGCTGACAGCTCAGAGCCTGGAGCCTGCTTCAGATTCTGTCTACCTCTCTCTGTCCCCTCCCCCACTTGCATTCGGTCTCTCTCTGTCTCTCAAAGGCAAATAAATGTTAAAAAAAATGTTTTTTTCAAAAGGAGGTAGAAAATTAATCCAAGTATTTTGCATCATTCTAGACAGATTACGTTGTACAATAATAAATGGGGTCGCTTGGTTGCCTAAAGGTTATTTTCTTTTAAGTGTTAGAATTAAAAGCAGAGGAAATAATTCCTTCTCTGATGTATTTGTTACTAATGAAAGGAAATGGAAATCTGGAAGATAAAAATCTAGGTAGATGAAGTTCTTTTATTTGGGTGTAGAGACCACAAATAGTGACGAGCAGCCAACCTTTGATTTAGCTAATGGTTAGTTTTCATGCTGTTTTGATTGCCTCTAACAATGTAGGTTATTTGTCATGTATAAACCAAGGCTAGTTAAAAGTTTACCAGGAATCACTGCCTGTTTTCTTATGCTATATGCCTGTAGCTAAATGACTGCCTCTACATGTCCACATAGCTTACTGTTTTATTACTTTCAAATGTCACAAAATTAAAGGGAGCTTTCTTGATCACTCCACGCCGCCCCCCCCACCATCTTCTCCACTCTTCTTCTTGGCCTTTTTCCGTAAACTTAGCGGCTCTGACATAAATTACGTATGTTGTTCCTCAGTTTCCTCCCTTCCCCCCTCCCCCCCACCAGAAAGCGAGCCCCTGGAGGACAGGACCTTTGTCTGTCGTGTGCGCTGCTGTGTCCTCGCAGCACGAGACGGCCTCACTTCCAGTGGGTCTGCTGCAGGGTGCTTTAGCCGAGTTACCTAAGACACACACTTGATGTTGGTTTGTGTGTGTGCTTTTTTACAAACATTAATACAGTTTGTGCGTATCTCTTCAAGGTTTAAATGAGTATGAAAATGTGTTAACATTTCTTTCTCTCATCTTTATTAAGTGGTTTTTATTTTTTTAGCATAAAGTCATTTTTTCTTACCTAGGGCCTCAAGTTTTGCTTCTTTGCCAAAGTCCTTATTGGAAACTGAAATCGTAGGCTTGCCCACGTAATAATCCACAGGAACCGTATTGATCACATCTTAATAATACAACAGAAACACATTTAATTTTACAACAGAAATACGTGTTGAGTATCAGGCAAAATATACACCCAGAGAACGGTAGAATGGTTGCTTGGGTTCAGTCACTCAGGGCTCCTTGAACTAGACTCCCAGGCTTTGTCAACCTTGAGATTTAAGGTGGCTTTCAACAACCCAACTCTTTGTCTCTTGGGGGTTTTAAGACTGCAGAGGTGATTGTTGTTAATTGAAATGCAATTCACATACCATAAAATTCACTTTCTTAAATTGTAAAATCCCCTGGTTTTTAGTGTATTTGCAAGATGGTGCCACCATCACCACTATTTAATTCTAGAACGTTTTTCATCAAAAAGAAACCCCATACCCATAAGCAGTCACTCCCTACCCTCTCCTTCCCCCTAGTCTCTTGGCAACCACTACTCTGCTTTCTGTATCTCTGGATTTGCTATTCTGGGTATTTCATATGAATGGGATCATACAATATTTGGCCCCCTGTGTGTGACTTCTCTCACTTGACCTAATGTTTTCAAGGTTCATCCATGTTGTAGCATGTATCAGTACTTCATTGCCTTTTTTTTTTAAGTTTATTTATTTTGAGGGAGACAGAGCACACGCATGTGGGGGAGGGGCAGAGAGAGAATCCCAAGGAGGCTTGGCAGTGGGGGCTGGGATTCACAAACTGTGAGATCATGACCTGAACTGAAGCCAGATGCCTAACCAACTGAGCCACCCAGGGGCCCCTGTATGGATGAATATTATTCCATTGAATGGAATGCCACATTTCATTTATCCATTCAGCAAATGATGGACATCTGGGTTGTTTCCACTCTGGAGCTATTACAAATAATACTGCTCTGAACGTTTGTGTACAACACGTTTCACTTCTCTTGGGTGTATATATACTAGGAGTGAAATTACTGGATCACATGGGACCTCTGTGGTTAACCTTTGTAAGATTGTTTTCCGAAGCGACTGCACCATTTTGTATGCCTTCTGGCAGTGAATGCCAGTTTCTCCACATCCTCACCAACACTTGTTATTATCAGTCTTTTATTATAATACCACACTGTGGTATCTCAGTGTGGTTTTGATTTGCCTCTTTCTGATGGCTAACAACACTGAACATATTTTCATGTGCTTATTGGCCATTGTATATCTTCTTTGGAAAAATGTCTATCCAAGTCCTTTGCCTATTTTTAATTATGTTATGTTAATAATTTTTAATTATGTTATTTGTCTTTTTAATTACTGGGTTTTAAGGATTTTTTTTTGCATGTTTCAGATACAGTTCTATCAGATTTATAAATTTTTCCCCCATTTTGTAAGTAGTTTTTCACCATCTTGATGGTATCCTTTGAAGCACACGAGTTTTTAATTTTGATGAAGTCCAGTTCATCTGCATTTTCTTGGAATGCCTGTTTATGTGTCACATCTAAGAGATTATTGCCTAAGATCATGAAGATATACACTTTTTTCCCCCTAAGAGTCTTGTAGTTGTAGCTCTTACGTTAGATCTTTGATCTGTTTTGAGTTAATTTTTATATATGGTGTTAGGTAGAGGTTCATTTTCGTCCTTATGAATGTATGTATCTAGGCCCAGAACAATCTCTTGAAAAGTCTATTTTTTTATCCCCCTTGAATACATGGCACTTTTGTTGAAAATCAGTTAAGCAGGGGCACCTGCGTGGCTCAGTCAGTTGAGCACCCAACTCTTGATTTTGGCTCAGGTCATGATCCCAGGGTCATGGGATTGAGCCCCACATCAGGTTCTGTAGTGATCATGGAGCCTGCTTAAGATTCTTTCCCTCTGCCCCTTACTCTGCTCGCGCGCTCTCTCTCTCAAAAAAAAAAAAAAAAAAAAAAAAAATTGACCATAAATCTGTGGGTTTAATTCTGGAGTCTCTTTTCCAGTAGTTTATATGTCTATCCTTATGCCAGTACCCACACCATCTTGGTTACCATGGAGCCTGTTTCAGATTCTCTCTGTCTCCCTCTGCCCCTTTCCCCTGCTCGTGCTCTCTCTCTGTCTCTAAAATAAAAATAATAAATTGTTTCAAAATGACAAGAAAACAGAAAATAGGAATGAAAAAGGCAAGACAGAAGATCAGTTCAGGAAGTGCAACAGTTCCTGAAAGAAAGAATAGAGAAAATGAGGAGATTATCTGTGAAATAATTCGAGAAAAGTTCCCCATAAGCGCAGTACGGTTTCCAGACTGAAAGGACCCACGTGACAAAATAAGGGAAGGGGACTAAAAGGTACAAACTTCAGTTATAAAAAAGACACGGGGACGTAATGTACAGCGTAGGGAATACAGTTAATATTGTAACAACTTTGGTGACAGATGGTGGTAGATTTAGCATGGGAATGACTTCATAATATATGTAAACACTGAACCACTATGTTGTATACCTGAAACTAATATAACATCGTATGTCCACCACATTCAATAAAAAAAGAAGGACCCATTTGAGTACCCAATGCAATAACGTCTACGTGAAGGCATGAATAACCACAGATTTCCTGAGAAAGAAAACAGGCCACATAGAAAAAGAATCAGGAATCAGAATGGCTTCAGATTTCACAGCAGCAGCACCAGAAGCAAGACAACTGAGCAGTGCCTGCATATTTCTGGTAGAAAGTGACTTTCAGCCCATAATTCTGTATGCAGCCAGGTCATTCAGCCCATTTTGAGGGCAGAAAAAGATTTTGAGACATTCAGGGTACAAACGGGAGAATAAGCCAAGAATAGAGGACGTAGTAGTGGATAAGAAAAGAGAGGGGGCCTTCTCTTTCCACAACAGACATGGTGGTACTTGTCAGCTCATGGACAACCGTGACTCTGATAATGTGTTAAAACTTCAAAGTGAACGGGCCACAATGGGATTGTGTTTAATTCCACTGAACCGCACATTTCGAAATTATCAAAATGGTATTATATCCATTTACTACCAGTTTAAAACAAAAAAAGAAAAAAAGATACACGGGAGGTAGAAAAGAGCCAGCCCATGCCACTCTTACAGTTGAGCTGTAACGGGTAGATAAGGGACAGTAGTTAAGGGGTGGGACTGAGGAATGGTATACAATTTTTGAACTGTTTACCCTGGAAAGTTTTTAAATTTGGAGTCAGAAAATGCAAGAATGTATAGGTAAGTGCCTGATGCCCGCCCAGAAGGAGCTCAGCCCACATGGGCTGAATCTCACTGGGCCGGCTGTTGGTTCTTTTTGGATGTTTCCTGGGGCCTCTGCACTGACCTTCCCTCTAGGGTAGTTCTCTCAAGCTCACGTGAGCAAAGCAGCTTTGATGACAAATAAGTCTTTGACCATGTGAAGTACTTTGACCAGCAGCCTCTGTTCAAATGTTGAATTCGGAAAAATAACTGTAGCCTAAACAAATCTTATCTTACAGCGTGAACTTCTTGCCTGAGCATTGTAAAGACTGACTGGTTTGAAAATGGAAAACCAAGAACCAGCGGATCCTTCTCAAAATACCAAACAGTCTATTATTTCAGAGGAGGTATAAATTGTTTTTCACTACCCTGCTCTCTCCCCACACACAGCCAAGTCCAAATGAAATGTGTAGACTGTCGTTTCAAATGATTGTATTTAATTCTTAAAGACGGGTTTTAAACATTGTTCCTGCTCCCTTTTTAGGACTCAGGGACATTTTGCTCTTGTGTGGGAGCAACTGTGTATCTCTTAATTATATGCACTCATGAAATTGAGACTGTTTTAAAGCAGATTTTGGCTCTTCGTACAAAAAGTCTCAAATTTTATTAAAAGTTTGCCCGGGTAGAAGAATTAGTCCTCTGGGAGTTTTAGGGTTTAGACATTTCATACTTAAGCCTCGCATCTTCGTTAGCTGTTTATGGTCTCAGTATATATGTTTAAGAACAATAAAAACCTAAGTTGTTAGTTGTAGTCTGAATTCCAGAACTAATGTACGTCTTACATGTTATTCAGTGTAGCTTTTAATAAGTCTCTTCCTGCAGGAACCATTGGAATGGATAAATTTTAAGTCCTTCATCTTGGAACTCTGATCTTGACACCTTCCTGCGGTTGTTTATGATTTAAAAAGCTTTCCATGTTGTCTGTGAATAGATCTGCTGATAATTATTAGGTTGCTGCTGGCCAGAAGTAAAAGATGGGACAGTAAGAAAAAGGCTACTGCTTTCTGTCCGCAGCAAAACTCCCCTCTCAGTTCAGTATAGTGCCGTAGGAATGTTAGTCCTCGTAACCGAAACTCGGTGTCTAGGCAGAATGACCGTGGGCTGCCCGTCTCAGATCGGGTGGGAAACCCACGTGTCACTGGAAATGCAGTCGATGGACACGGTCTCCTCAGTCAGCCTTCCCATGTCGTCACTGACTAAAACGCCAGCGAGGAGTTTCTACCTACTGAACATACCTGTGTGAAGGGCCCCAGGCTCAGAGCGTAGAACGCTGGGTCCCAGAAAACCCCTCACTTCTTCATCCTCCCTCTCTACCTACAACCGCCCCCCCCCGCCCCCGCCGCCAGGATTTTTTCAACTATCATCTCTTTTCACCTCTCAGTATTACTTCCAAAACTCCAAAAAGAAGCAGAACCACCCTTCAGGAAGATAGCTTTCCATACTTCGAACTGAAAACCTGCACTAATTATTGGGAGGGAAACGTGATCCCTGGGAGGGCCACACAGAGAAAATCTGAAAGAAAACACACCTTCTAAATAAAATCCTCGGTTTAAAAGCCTCCCAACTTATTGTCTCCTTTTAGTTAATTTCAGAAGGAAAATGGGTCAAGCTTGAAAAAACAACGTACATGGATCCTACTGGTAAAATAAGGTAAATGATTTTTTTCCCTTTTGTAAAATGCTCAGTATTCTGGTTCTCGGGGTCTCCGCTTACTGTTTGACATGAACTCTGATACTTTTCTTATTGTAAACTCGATCTTAAATGAGAAATCTAATTCCGTATTTTCCCACTCTCAGAATGTTTGGATCACTTCTCATCTCGGAATACAATCACATTGTAAATTTGTTACATTAACTAATCAGGAATTGATTTCAATACCATTCTCCCTGAGTAGATTAGTATGAACCTGAAATTTTGGTCCAAGCCCCATCGAAGCCAATAAAGCAGCAAAGTAATTAACAATCCAGATTGCCTCGTCCGAATCATACCAGGTTTTAATTTCTAAATTAGGATGAAGGAGAGAACATTGCTGGGTTTGAGGTAAAACTTACATGCTTTACACCTTGCTCATGGAAACGTAAATTGGAAAAAAAGAAAAAAAGTTTTGCAAAACATTTCACAGTATGTACCAATTGCTCGTAAAGATATAACTCCCTTCAATCCAAGTAATCCCACTCCGGAGACTGTTTGGAGTCAGATTTATGCATGAAAAATGTTCACAAAATTAAAAAAATAAAAACAAATCGAAAGCACCCTAACCATCTTAAAAATGGGGAAATAATTGTTATAGTGTAGCATGATAAAAGAATATGTACAGTATGAAGGCATACAGTCAATGATATTATAACAACTCTGTAGGGTGACAGATGGTTACTACATTTACTGTGGTGACTTGTAATGTGTATAACTTGAGTGACTATGTTGTACACACCAGATACAATATTGTATGTCAATTCTCAGTTAAAAATGGGGAAATAATTTTTTAGTGTATTCATTTGGTAAAATCTATGCAGTTATCTACAAAGCAGATTCTGAAGACAATCTAGCAAGAAAAGTTAAGTTGATGATAAAATAGGAAATTGTGTATATGCTTTTTAAATTCTTTCCAAATAATATATAAGAAAAGGCTAGAAGGAAAATTGGCAAAACATTAATGGCATCTGTGTGGTAAACCTGTTTTCTTCTGTTTTCCACGTTTTCTGCTTAGAATTTTTTCTTTCGGCCCCTGTCACTGCCCTGAAAAGAAATTTTTTGAAAATTATAATTAACTATCAGAAAAAAAAGTGTTAAAATAGATTAAACATTTCCCTAGTGAAATATGAAAAGGAATGAGATAGAATGAGAAAATATAAAAATGTAACTAAATATTAAAGTATCCAGATTACATGATATATCGATTCATAAAAAAAAACAAAAACTCCATTTGCTAAGTGATCAAATGAGAATACAGAGTTTCTTCATGAGGAAATACTTCTGTCATCAGCATGAAAGTACATGGACTTGCCAGTAATTGAAAGCACTTTAATTATCTCTGCTAAACTAGCAAAAATATTCCTAAGGGCCAGTGTTGGAGAGCTGTGGGAAACATCAAGCTATCCATAGCACTCTTAAATTAAAACCTCAAAGCGAGAAAGCCAACCATGCTACCACCCGTCAACACAGTGTATGTTCTGCCTTCGGCAGAACACTTGTTTAAAGAGACTGATGTGCAGAACTAAACAGGAAATAAATAGTGGGGACAGGAATACAATACAGAAATGTGGCCAGGCCCGAGCCTGAAGGAACACACAGTATGTTCAAATGGACTGATGTTTGTGAAAGTGTAGATTGGCACCCAGTTTGTAGTGATACAGCTTGGCTCTCTTTTACCCGTTAAGCTGTTAAGGTTTATAACACAAATATGCCTCTTAACACTAATTAAAAGAGTACGTGTTGGTTTGCACCGGTGGTGCATCTCTTCACTGGACTCCTCTTCCTCCTTCAGCATTTCTTAATCAGGGACGTGCATCAGAATCACGTGGAGACTCTTTTCGGGATACTCGTGTCCAGGTCTCACTTCCGGGGAGTCTGTTTGAGTAGCTGAGGCATGCACTGAAAAGCCTAGCGAGTACCTGCTTATGTGGCCTGCTTATAGCATGTTCACCTCCTTTCTTGCACGCGTAGGTCTTCCTCGTGAACTCCAGGGAGCTCGTAGGCAAAGCACTGACATTTCTACCGAAGTGTCAGGCTTTGAAGAGGGAATCCCCGTGCTTTGCCATAGGTCATGACGTATAAACTCATAAAATGTTTTATCTGTTACCTGATGCAAAAGCATGTCGGTAAGGATGAGAGCAGCTAGAAAATCCTTTGTTCTACCATGTTATTCATGGATACGGATACGGAGTTGAGTCTAGTAGTGTAAACCTATGCTGGCAGTGTGCCCCCTGATGGACATCGGGACAGAGCTGAAGTCATCCTTCGGTGCCCTTCCTGCCTCCTGCGTTTGTTGACCAGGGGAGGAACGCAGAGCAAGCTTTCTCCTATGACAGTTTCTCAGAAAACAGAGTCGCTTAACTAGAATCAGAATTCTAACGCCACAAGAGGCTTTTGAGCTAACATACTCGTAATTCCCTAGTTTTACACCGGAGGGAACGGTCTCACGGGATGTGTGGCTGTGCGCTCAGCTGGTAGGCAGGTGGAGACTGAGACTGTCTGACTCGGTCAGACGCTCCTCTTTCAGAGTCCCTTGAAGATGACCGGAGCTCCCATGGGGCATCCCTGTTCTAGGATCCCGTGTAAATGCGTTTATATTTCATGGTTCACGATGTATGGCTCGTTACTGGTTATTTTACATCATCTTAACCATAACCATGCTGCTCTCTTGTTTCCCTCATTCCTAGAGTATCTGGGATGGCGCCTTCACGGCTCCTCCCAGCACTGCCTTCTTCAGTCTTTAGGACTAACCCTGAGGGGTGGCACAGAGAGCTGAAAAGGTTTTCATCTCTTGCCATCTGTACTCTTTACTTACCAGAGTTGCTTGTTGGTTGGCTTCTTGTTACTAACAGGAATGTCGGACGGTTGTGAGTCGTCACAGCAGCGTTTGGCTTCCACAGGTTCATTTTGACACACTCGCTGCTCGAATTTGGGTATAATATTGAGAGATCTACAGTTTACAGAAAGGTGTTTTTTGGGTTTTTTTAACTAGACTAAATACCGGGATTTCTTTCACAGAAACGTGACACAGTCCAACCCAGCCAGATAAAAAGTGCGAGGCTCCCCCCACATGGCCCGTCTCATCGTTCCTGCTCTTCTGGAGGGAGGCGGATGTGGACGCCTTCCTTACTCCGGTCCCCAGAGCCACTCAGATCCAAAGCTGAACTGCTTCTCCACTTTCATTTCTTACCACTGCTTCTTTCCAGTTCAAGGGAGAAGAGAGTGAAGGGGACTTTGCCTCATCTGTCCTTCCCCTTCAGACAGCATTGTACCAGTAACCGGATTCTCGGGACGCTGTTCCCCAGAAACAAACGGCCCATCGGGAATCAAGCCATAAAAGGGAGCAGAAACCTACCATTCCTCATCTCACTTTCTCCACTCTGGACCATTTTCCCCTCAGATAAGAGAGATCTCACACGTGCAAACTAGAGCACTCACCTAAATGTAATAATTCTTCAAATTAGTAAATGGGACGGCCCTGCTTTGTAAAATTGTTATTTAGGTCACATATAAATAACTGTCTCAGTGGTTCCTGTTCTGCAGAGTATCTTTTCCTCTTAGCGAAAGGCTGGAATTCTCCTAGGCGCTTAATTTGCACAGACTGGTCAATACTTTCATTTACTGCTAACCTGTAGATTTAGGATCAAACTGAAATCTTCCCAGTGAATGATCTGAAAGGCAGCTCAAGCGATCAGTAGGCCTTCTGTTTAGATAGCGCTCAGAGGGTCAGGCGTAGGGTGGCACGTTTTCTTCAGAAGAAGTTTCAGAAGCTACAGGAAAGCACGATGGAATTGGCTTTTCCCATATAGATCTGTACTGTCGTGGCCTCCTTGGCCATTATCGTTATTACACTCGCATGCTTCGCATTTGTAAAGTTCTGGTTGTGGACTGAAAACCCAAGGGCATTCTCCTCTGTGACGTTAGTGATTTTGTTTTTGCTTCTCTGCCTGAACAGAACGTGGGAAACGGTGAAACGTACGACCAGGAAGGGGCAGTCGGCCGATGGTAGGAGTGCAAACCCCTTACGACTCTTCATGGAGGAAGTCACCGTGCTTTACTGCAAGAGGCGGGGTTCTTTTTACGTTAACCCAGACCTCAGAGCAGCTCTCTTCGATTGTGGTCTTTTAAGTCTGGTATTCCTTTTTGCAGTGCTTTGTGGCTAAATCAGGCTTTCTCTGTAAATAACTTCTGGCTTCAGTCCCAGCGTTTTTGAGGGAAAGGTATACTAATATTTACAGCCAAACGGAAGTCAGTATAATTTGAAGCCACATACTGCATCTGGATAGGACCTCTAGAAATCCTGTGTTCTGTTCAAAGGACCTAGGTGAGAGCCTTTCGTTTGGAAAAATATTTGGCACTACTTTACGATGGACCAGTTGCTTTATGAATTGAGAAGGATGCGGAATTAGGAGAAGAGACTATCCATTCAGTTCACATTCCCTTCTAGGCATAAATGCACTGACTGCAAAGATCCTGAGAATCACCTGTGCTCTGGGGGAAGTGGGCAGTAGGTCTTTGTTTTTCCCTTTCATTCCTCCCTTTCATCTTGTTCTCTTTTTAGTGGAAGTAAACAGAGTAGCTGCCACAGCTGCTGTTTTGGTCTGCCGGGAGAGTTGGGTGGAGGGAGGTAGCCAAGAACTACGTGTGGGCAATTTGTGTTTTCCAGAACACACTGGGGTTTTGTCTGTGTTCTGTTGTAAGTAAAATATTTCTCTCTTGGGAGAAAAGGTCCTTTATCCTAAAACAATAGACTCTAACTTAGCATCTACTACAAACACTGGGACTGACTCCATTTACTGCTGAAAGGAAATACAAGCACACGTAGATCAGTGAAAACGGCCTGGCTGCTGCAGGTTGAGAAATAGGTCTCGGCAGAGGTTAGCGTAGGCAGGAATTTGGTCCTTGACCCTGTGCCAGGTACTCCCTGACCTTTCATGAGGGACCTCCTTGGTTTTATCTCCTGGTCACAGGTGTGGCGGTCATCCCAGTGCTGCAGCGGACACTTCATTACGAGTGCATCGTTCTGGTGAAGCAGTTCCGACCGCCCATGGGAGGCTACTGCCTAGAATTCCCTGCAGGTGAGTCCCTAACCGCTGGGCCGAGCACCTAGAACAGCCAGAACAGCAGTGCTTGGACATTTAACACCTTTTTATGTGTCTCGGCGGTTTTAAGTTTTAAAGAAAAAAAAAACATCCCTCAAATGCACTCTTTGATGCACTGACCCCCAAAGCGAGGTGAGGGTCTGTGAAATAATCCAAGTTCTACCGTCGTCCCCACTTGGCCTCCCTGGTTACTGCTGGCTCTGAGCACGGCCCCTGCCCCCAGTCCGCCAGTCTTACGTCCTCCTCACAGGTGATCCTCATCCGGGCATTTCTCTGCAGCCTCAGTATTGCTCTGCACGGGAGGAAAGCAAGATAGGTGACAGGGTCACATGAGGAAAACGGAAAAGAATGACAGGCTTCCTGGGCCATGCCACAGAGCCGGGTCCATGAGCCGCGCCAGGGGGCCAACAGCAGCACCAAGCCAGCTCTCCTCACGGGTCCACGCTGTCTGTGCTGCAGAGATGCCCATGGGAACAGTCGAGGTCTGAATAAGAGGAACAGCTGTCAGAAGCTACTTACTCTGCCTGCGGTTTTATTCTTTTGCTTTTTTTTCTTCTTTTCTAAAGAGAGAGAGGGTGAGCACGTGAGGAAGGGAAGGACAGAGGGAGAGGGAGAGAGAGAATCCCAAGCAGGCTCCATGCCCAGTGCTGAGCATGACGTGGGGCTGAAATCTCATGACCTGAGCTGAAATCAAAGGTCGGACGTGCAACCGACGGAGCCACCCAGGCGTCCCTGCCTTTTCTCTTAGAAAAGTTCCAAGCCTCAGTCAGTGTCACCTGTGCAACCGCTTCCCACAGTCCTCTGATTCCTCGCGTAGCTCCCAGCAGTACGTCAGGAGAGGGTTTCCCTGTCGCACCTCACAAAGGATTTGGACTTCCAGGTCTCATCGATGATAACGAAAGCCCGGAAGCAGCAGCTCTTCGGGAACTTGAGGAAGAAACTGGCTACAAAGGTGATGTGGCAGAGTGCTCTCCAGGTTTGTACTGCTCTCCGGGCGTGCGCTTGGGGACAGACCCTTGAAAATTAGCCAGCCATTACACTGTGCATGGTGTAAAGGATCTTGCGTTGAGGCTCCTCCACGGAGGAGAAATCCTAACTAGGTTCGGTCACTGTCTACAGGCCAGTCTCTCTCCGCACGAGGGCAGGTTTGAACAAGGAGGCCCTGAAGCTGGAGAAGAGATGGGAAATTCGCTTACCTTCCAGAGTTTCTCAGATCCTGAGCTTTATTACCTCATCCACGTGCCAGGCTCCTCACTAGATTTTTTTTCTCAATGTGGTGAAAGGACCTGACAACATGTCAGCACCGTCTCACCCCCAGACTTAGCGCACTTAACCTAGGAACTCTGGAGGGAAACACGTATGCTGTGCTGTCCCACAGCGTATACTGAGTGCATCGGGCCGAGTGTAGTTTTCCCGCACGGGCTCCGTGGGCACTGTGAATCATGAGCCCGGTTTCCTTCCGAAGGCATTTAAGTAATGAAACATGCCGTGTCAGACCGGTGTCTGAACTTGAGCGTTTGCTTCTCTCCACAGCTGTATGTATGGATCCGGGCTTGACAAACTGTACCACACACATCGTGACGGTAACTATCAACGGAGATGATGCTGAAAACGTGAGGCCTAAGCCAAAGCCAGGTGAGTGTGCACCAGCTGCGGTTAAGGTGGTTCTGTCGCACTGATGATTGGTTAACTTGCTACTGCCTTGGTTTTTGATTTGTGAGAAGAGGAACAGGGTTCTAGATACTTCAGTACTCTGGGCTGTTTTGCTCATCGTGGGTCCTGTAGCATTTTTAACTCTTAACTGATTTTTAGGTGTTCTTTACAAATGTTAAATTCTCACATTTCCCTATCTTCTGTATGGGGTTTATTCCCACTTAGGATTATGAGCCCGAGGTCTGAAGAGGAAACAGTGAACACCTTCAGAATCACAGACGTGTGTCTTTGTGTGTATTATAAGAATGGCAGAAGTACTTATCACTGAGTTCCGTACTTAGGGAAACGTTTAAGAACTTCCTTGCTCTGTTAGATTTCTTAGCAAGTTTGGGCTCCCGCTTTGATGCTTCTGCCAGTTCCCTGTCGTCTCCCACCCCGTTAAAGGGGGTGTCAGGTAGCACAGCCATGTTCTTCCGTTTCTCATCACCTCGGTGGCTCCTGAATGTGTCAGGGCCCATCACAGCTGATTTTAAATGTTCGGTGTTCAAACTCGCAAGTAGGCACCTAACGTGCCGTGAAGCAGCCTGCCAGTCCTCAGAGGTGAACAGAACCACCGTATCAAGTCCCCTCGGAGGTTTATACCCCAAAGCACAAAGCTCATGTAGGGACTTGCACACCAGTGTCATCAGCACAGTCCCCAAAAGGTGGACGCCACCCAAGTGTCCACTAGCAGATGAGTGGACCCACAAAATGTGGTGTAGATGCCCCGTGGAATACCATCCAGCCGTTAGAGAAACACGCTGGTGCCTGCGGTGGTAGGGTGACTTTTGATAATGTCGCGCCGAGTGCTTCGGGAAGCCAGACAAAAAAGCGTAAATAGGGGCCCCTGGCTGGCTCAGTCACATCTGGGGGGTGTGAGTTCAGGCCCCACATTTGAGTGTAGACTTTACTTAAGAAAAAAAAAATTTCAAGTGTAAATATTGTGGTTCCACTCATATGAGGTTACCTAAAATATTCATAGAAACAGAAAGTAAACTAATGGGCACCGAGTTTCTGTTTGGGATGCTGAAAAGGTTCTGGAGAAGGATAGTGCTGATAACTACACAACACTGTGAATGTATTTAATGCCTTTAAATTGTATTTTCAAAAATGGTTAATGGGCACCTGGGTGGCTCAGTCGATTGAACGTCTAACTTCAGCTCAGGTCATGATCTCATGGTTCGCGGGTTCAAGCCCCGCGTCGGGCTGTGTGCTGACGGCTCAGAGCCTGGAGCCTGCTTCAGATTCTGTGTCTCCCTCTCTCTCTGCCCCTCCCCTGCTCTCTCTTGCTCTCTCTCAAAAATAAACACTAGAAAAATGGTTAAAATGGTAAATTTTCTATACTTTAACAACTTAAAAATACCTGTGTGTATTATCATAGAGTATGCTTTCAATTTGGCTATTAAGCATTTGCTTTGGAGAACAAATTCTGTACTGTTGGAATGTTTTTTACATAGATTCTAATAGAATCTATAGAATCTGATTCTCCATAGATCACACACAGAATCTAACGTACATAGATTGGATTAGTAGAGACCCAGGTCTCTGTTGAAGTCTCAGACCCTTTTCGGTATGTCTTGCACTAACCTCTTCCAGTGTTTGACCAGAGCAGGCCTTGCTGCAATGTCCTCCTTCTGTGTCTTTTCAGGAGATGGAGGTACGTCACCCAACTCAGCAGTGGCTGACGTGCGTATGGCTTAGCGCAGTGGAAATGGCTACAGGCATGTTGTGGCATTCTGGTAGGCTCTCTTATTCTGGAGCTTTGTTTTCACTTGCACTTTCTTTGTTTAGAATTTGTTGAAGTAATTTCCTTACCAAAGAACGACCTGCTGAAGAGACTTGATGGTAAGCATTCTTAAGACTGCCAGTTTTCTCAATTTTCCCCGTCCCCAGTCCCATTCAGTGAGGAACTAAGTAGAATTCTGTTTCTTTATATTCTTCTCGTTAAAGCCAAATACCTAGAAATGTTGGCGAACTGCAGTTAACCAACGATAATTTTCTTTTCTGGGTGGCACTGAGTTTGAAAATATGAGCAAAACATTCTCTGTCAAGGTGAAGGCTTTCAGTGGGATTTTTTTTCTATAGAATAGCCAGAACTATATTCCTGCAGATGAGCCAAAACTTCTGTACCTCATGTCGCTAATCCATGGCACTGAAGAGGCCTAAGTAGGTATCTCTCAGCGGATCCTCAAAAATGCTAGCATGTTGATGGTACTTCGTGCAGGGTAGAAGTTATAGGAGAATTTAACAATATTCTTTCTACAGAGACTGAGGTATCTGCTATATACGAAGAGCAACATGCTGATACAGTGAACCAAACTAACAGCGTCACCCCTAGTAAATTACTGGTCATGAAATTCCATTGTGTACTTTCTGGCCAGCCCATCTCCTAGGGATTTTGTAAAAAATTCAGTAAGCCTGTGTGGGCAGATTAGGATACGCTGTGCTGGAGCGTGACAGAGACCCTTCAGAGGGAGCTCCTCCATGCCGGCTGCTAAGTCCCCGATCACTCCTTTGTAAAGGAACAGACAGTCGTCATGACTTGAATGTTTTAAAGTTTTTACTTCAAAAATTAACTTGAAGCACAATTTGACCTGAGGCTTTGAGGGCTGTCTCTTCCTCCCCTTCCCTAAGTACCAGTGGCTTACAATTTTATTTCTAATGACTCTCTTGTTTTAAAAGTAAGTATGAGGGGCGCCTGGGTGGCTCAGTTGGCTAAACGTCTGACTTCAGCTCAGGTCATGATCTCACTGTCTGTGGGTTCGAGCCCCACATCGGGCTCTGTGCTGACAGCTCAGAGCCTGGAGCTACTTCGGATTCTCTCTCTCTCTCTCTCTCTCTCTCTCTCTCTCTCTCTCTCCCCCCCCCCCTCTCCCCCTCTCCCCGCCCTCTCTCTCTCTCTCTGCCTGTCCCCCACTCGTGCTCTGGCTCTGTCAAAAATAAATATAAATTCATAAATTAATTAATTAAAAGTAAATATGAGCTTCCAAGAACTACTGTGATTCAGATTCCTAGAAAGCTTCCTTCCTGCATTGCCTTTTTAAAAACTAGACCTAAGGTAACAAGTACCTCAAGATCTCAGTCCGAATGAGAAGTGCTCATACTGGAGAAAGCCCGAGTTTCCTCAGAGAGCTGTGGCTGCCAGTGAGGGGCAACACATCTTTGAGTCTGTCGGGTCTGACTGGGTCTGAGGTTCCGCCGTGTATGGGTTACGACCTTGAACACGTGCCACAGCCTCTCCCGGCTTTTCTCCTGAAACAGGAACGAGAGGTCTGTCTCTCCCCTGTCTCTGGGGAGGCGTGAGCACAAAAGGACTTAAATGTTAGATGCTATAGGTCTTTACTGCATTTTTATATTAGAGAAGTATTCCTTTAAAGAACGTCTTTCTCCCTTCCATCTAACTTAACCTTGCTGGATCTAGGCTTGGAAGAGGGGGCAGTACATAGTGCGAGAGAGGGAGGAAGGAAGGTAGACGGGGACAGATCTACAGGAGGAGGAAGGGGGGAAAGAACCAGTTTTCCTAGCTTTATTAGGTTGGAAATATAGTAATCAAACCATTTTTTCAACAAGTCACATTTGAGAGATTGGGAGGAAAGTATCCAGAGTTCGGTTGGTTACACAGAATAGCTTTCAGCACTTCCCCAGCCCCCGCCCTGCACAGAGGAGTAGGACGCCAGCCTCCCTTCCGGGATCAACGTGTCTCTGAGCTTGCGCCTAAACTAGTGGCTGGGAGAACCAGTGACAGATTCCAGGTCCGATAACCTCCACCTGAACAAAACAGAAGTTCCCCTCAAAGCCCATGGTACGACGTACACTCCCGCAGCCTTGTTCTGGAATTCTCTAGAATTCCAGTCCTGTCGTGCACGCGGCTGAACTTGTAGGCGGAAAATCAGTGCTGTCTGGCAGCAGAGAGGACGCACGAATCCCGAGATAAGGCACTGAAGGGTCACCACAGCAGCGCTCTAGAGTGCACTCTAAAAGAAGTAGTGATTTGCATCTATAGACTTACAGCTTTGCTGTTTTAACGCATCAAGTCCTCACCTCTGATATGTGTGATCTTCTGCCTTTATTCTTTCTTCTTGTTCTGGTCTTTTGCTGGAAATGTAATCCTGCTTATATATCCTTTTCTCTTCTGACTAGAGCAAGGTCCTTGAAGGCAGAAGGGGTCCTGTTCACTGCTGTATCTCTATCTAGCATTGTAACCGGCACATAGTAGGAGCTCAGTCTGTATTGATTGATTGATAAGGGGTATTCTCCTTTATTCTCTTCATTGTCTAACTTGTATTCTTTGCTTCCTGTAGCTCTGGTAGCTGAAGAACATGTGACAGTGGACGCCAGGGTCTATTCCTATGCTCTGGCACTGAAACATGCAAACACGAAGCCGTTTGAAGTGCCTTTCCTGAAGTTTTAAGGCCAAAGGACAGTAGCCATGTTTTTACAAACAAGACCACCCACCAGGCCTCCTTCACTAAGACTTTGTTATTCAGCTTAGCTTAATGTAGATTTGAAATTAGGTTTTTCATTAAATAAAAGCAACACAGAATACATGTGGTGATATGGAATTGTAATTACAGGGAGGCTGTAGCCTTCATATTTAAATGCTAAACTCCAGCAAATATTAATGAAAAAGAACATAAATGCAGATATGTTTAATCCAGTGTGTTTTAATCCAGTCTAGTCCAGGAGATAAAGGTATTTCTAGAGGAAAAAAGACCTGAATTCCAAATTAGGTCAACCGCACCCACCCTCAGCCCTCATATAAACTTCTGTAACGAGGTATGCAAATAACTATTTACCGTATTACTGTTGAAACAAAGATTTTTTATAAACAGATTTTTTTTTAAAAAGAAACACCTATGTAGGGACTTTTTTGGTCTCCTAATTGCTGTATGGAATTAATATACATCCCTGCAAAGCAGAGAATGTACAATCGACAGACAGTAACATTCGTAACGAGCAAATGTTTACATTTGGCCAGTCCTGCCTACCTATCGAGGGTAAACCAGCTCGTAGGTAATGAAAAGTGGCTGATTCCGTTCATTGTAACAAGGTTAAGAAGCCAATGAAAATACAGGGCCCTTCCATCAAGTAAGTACATGTATTTTGGAATCTCTTTTCCTACCCTTACCTCAGAAACCAAGTCCATTTACATGGCTGGTGGGCATTATGGTCTTGGTGTTAAATCATGAGTGTAGCCAGCAAGGTCACCAAATACCAGAAACCCAATACAACTACCTTAAAGGGGAGAATGGGGGACTGTCTCCAGCTCATTCCATGCCTAAAGCCTGTCATTCAAAACATCTACCAGTGTTGTGGGCCGTTTTGTCCTTTGGCTGAGTTCCCCTCTTACGGTGACTTCGACAAGTCTCCAGAAGCTCAGGTTAGCCCCCAGCCAAAGTCTCACGGTGATGCTCCCTGGCCAGCCCGAAGTTGGGTTTCCAGCCCTGGGCTCAGGCCCCTCCAGTCAGATAAAACCAGGGTATTCATGCCAAAAATGGCATGATGTAGTTCATTTGTCTACAGGTCCGCTGTGCTACCCAGAGAGGTTTTTGTGAGCAAAAAAACACTTATCTTTCTATTGTACTTCCTAAACAAACGGGGAAGGTATGGAAGTGGAGAACTGTCTAGATCAAATCTACTCTCTATAAATATTGCAAAAATTAGGCCCCAACTACTTGCTCTCATAGTAGCCTTCCCCTGGGCCCCTAACCCTTTTTTAAAAAATCATTATGGGCATCATGATGCTCCAGAGATCTTACTCTCTTCCTGAGCTCTCAAAGACCAAGTTCTATAATTTCCCTTGTTACTGTTCTCCTTCAAAATCAAGAACCAGATGGTGTGTAGAAAATCTACAGACTCAGGCTTAGAGCAGTCTCCAAACGGACCAGCTCTTCCAAAGCCATTCCCCACAGGAATTGAGAAACCTACTCTTAAATGTCGGTAGAAGAGAGATGTTTGTAACCCCCACCTGTTCTGCCGCCTTCTTTTCCTAGGAGTGCACATTAGAAGTGACCGCTAAATCCTAGAACCTACCCCTAATGCCATTTATGTTAACCTTTAAACATCCAGGGCTGTACTTTGGAAGTCAAGTCAGTTTGAGAGTTGGCAGCCTGGAGGTCTCCACTGGCTGGCACGGTTAATTTATGACCATTTAAAAGGTGAAGGTTTCCTATAAAAAGCCCTGTTTCCACCTTCTCTTGAAAAAAAAAAAAATCCTATATAACAACACTGGATCCACATTTCTATTCTAACAATGGTCTGAGCCCCTTAGGAGATGACCCTTGATCCTATCCTGCCAGCCTTTATTTTATCTGCCTTGCCCCTGTAATTGTTTGGTTTTGTGATGCTAGGCTAAAAAAGATATACTTCCTGCACTTACTAAATAAACAGCGAGAAAATCTTACTTCTGAAAAGGATCTTTCAAAAATTAAGTTTGATCTCTTTCTGGACAACAGAGCACATATTTATAAAGAGCTATGTTATTTCAAATGGAGGCTGGGATGTTAATCTGACACCGTTTTCCTATCCTTTGTAGTATCAGTCACGTAACTAAGCACCTTTAAGTTAGTCAGTGTTCCTCAACCATTTTAGGATTAAATACTAATTACATTTGACCTCTTACAACAGACATCTCAGGATGGGTGAGATGACTACGATGAACCTATACAAATAATCTCAGAAATCATTTAATATCTGATTTTATTTTTCCAACACAACTGAAACAGTTTTATTAAATAAAGTTTTATTTTCTACTGTTTACACTCATGTTGCTGCTGTAAAGTACAACAACATACACAAATTCCTAGCATGAATTACTCATAATGTTCACCCCCACTGAACTACAGACATTGCTTGAGAATTAGATCTTTGCTTTAGGGGTTTAAAAAAAAAATGGGGCATTGTATCTTGAAAGCATATTCTCAAGTGATGGGTTGGAATTCGAAGGCATAGCCAATACAGTCAAACAGCACCGACTGCTGTCACTGGGAAGAAAGGAATGAAAATCAGCAAGAGTCCTCACGAGCGGTTGTTTCTAGGAACAGCTGTAACCGAAGCCTGATTCTGCCAGTCGGCTGAGTGGCAGCTTTGAGAGGGGACAAGAAGGGGCGGTGGACGGAGAGGGAGGGTGGGAACGTGGATACTATGAGTTAAAAAAGTATAAAAAGTTAATTATATCTAAAATACAGATTAGATATAAATGTTCCAGAACTCATTAAATAAGCTCAAAAATACTGGAAAGTGGCAATTTGAACTACATTTATTTTTAAACAAGTGGGGGGAATATCGAGTGTTTTGGATGTGTGCAAAACTGATCCACGTCACCATCTCACCGTCACAACTGAACAAGGCAAGGCGGGCACATTGGTTTCCAGCATCACGGGCAACACTACGAGTACATTTTTTAACGAATAATGTAAACTTTAGTTTTAAGGCAGCTGGTACTAACGCTGCACACAGGCTTAGCTCAGTGCCCATTTCACAAATGGGACAGTCAGCACTTGAAAACAAAGTGTGAGGGAAGAAAAGGGGAACCAGCATTTGACAGAAACAACATGTCAAGATTATTTTCCCTTTCACACACACAAGAAATACTGGAACACTTAGAAAAACAAAGCACCCATCCCACCAACTTCAGCCTGCTCCTTGACAAAAATTTCAAAATACTGATAAATAATAGTGACTGCGAGCAGAATCCCAGTGCCAGAGCCAATGGCCCCAAGGAAGTCGGCCAACACCGACAGGGCTCCGATGCACAAGCCCCCAAACGCAGCTGCTGTGGGGATGTACCTGGAAGACAAAACCCTGGGTCAGGTGGTGCAGCGAAACAGGAAAAGGTGCAACAGTCAGAAACAACACACTGACGCATCGTTAAACAAGCCTGTCGTGAACCCCAGCACGGAATGACCCGTTGTGCACAGTAGTTACGTGTTGGTGAAAACTTTGCCATTAAGGTAACGATGTGACCCCGACTTCCAGAAACCAGTAAACAGCCGAGAAAAACAATACGTGATTTTTATGGCAGGTTAGGATCCTCAACAGATCTGCGCATTAAAACATTTAGTACTTTAGGTCATCTTTAGCTCCCTCTTGTAGATGAAGAGTAAACTTCAAAATGCTTTCTAAGTAACAAATTTATGGGACAAGATGTGGAGGACCCTCTTTACGGTAATTCAACCTTGGCTGCGCATTAGAATCACCTGGAGAGTTGTTTAATATACTTGGATGATATTTAAAATATTCCAGAAAGGAAAAACAAAAGACTGGGGAGATGGTCGATGAACAGGAATGGTAGAAAGATGCTTAACTACTGAAGCTGGATACAGTTGAATACCCGGAGGTTCCTTACACTACTCTCTGCGATCTACATTCTAGATAAATAAAAAAAATTACATAAAAATACAAATGCCTGTTCAATAAATAGTTCTGAAACAACTGGATATCCACACACACAAAAAGAAATCTGGACCCCTATCACACCAAACACAAAAAAGATTAGCTCAAAGTGGACCACAGACCTGAATGTTAGAGCCGAGACTCCTAATGGAAAATAAATCTTTGTGACCCTGGGTTAGGCAATGGTTTCTTAGATAAACACCAAGACCAGCACAACGCAACCAAGAGAAACTGAACGTTGTCAAAATTAAAAACTCGTGCAAAGGACACCAAGAAAGTGAAAAGACAACCCACAGAATGGCAGCAAATTATTTATAAATCATACACCGAAGAGGAGTCATATCCAGGATATTGTCATAAAAAAATCTTACAACTCAGGGCGCCTCAGTAGTTCAGTCAGTTAAGTTCAACTCTTGATTTCAATTCAGGCCATGATCTCACAGTTCACGAGTTCAAACGCAGAGCCTGCATGGGATTCTCCGCCCCCCCTTTCTATCCCTCCCCAGCTCAAGTGCATGTGCGCGCGTGCGCTTGCTCTCTCTCCCTTTCTCTCTCTAAATAAACTCAAAAATTTTACAACTCTGTAACAAAAAGACAACCCAGTTAAACATAAGCAAAAGATGTGAATAGACACTTCTCCAAAGAAGGTACACAAATGGCTGATTAAACACATGAAAAGACACTCCACATCATTACTCATCAGGAAAAAGCAAATCAAAACCACAATGAGCTACCACTGCATGCCCACTAGATGGCTAGAATCAAAAAGCAAGAACCGGTGCTAGCAAATGCGTGCAACGACTGGAAGCGTCACCCACTGCTGGTGGGATGGAGAGCAGTCCAGCCACTCTGGAAACACTCTGGCAGTTCCTCGATACTAAACACAGAATTGTTAGGACCCAACGATCCCACTCCTACAAGAGGGAAAACATATGTCCACACAAAACATGTACAAGTATGTTCTGAACAGCATTATTCATGATAGTCAAAACACTGAAAGCAACCAAAATCTCCATCAACCGATGAACAGATAAAACGTGGTACTATACACCCATATAATGGAATATTATTCACAAATAATGGATGAATCCTGAAAACATTATGCTAAATGAAAACTATTACAAAAGATCACAATTCCACTTATATGAAATGTCCAGAATAGGCAAATCTGTAGAGATCAAAAGTAAAAAGTGGGCTGGGGCGTGGGAGGGTGCAGTGAATGGGAATAGCCAACAGGTGCAAAATTTCTTTATTGGTGATGAAAAAAAAAATTGTTTTAAGTTTAAAAAGTAAGCTTTATAGCCAATGTGGGGCGTGAACTCATGATCCCGAGATCAAGAGTCACATGCTCCTCCAACTGAGCCAGCCAGCTGCCCTGGTGACAAATGTGTTTTTAGAATTACACTGTAATGATTCCACACTCTGAATATACTAAAAACAAAAAAAACCACTACACCATACACTTCAAGTGAGTGAATTGCACAGTATGTGAATTACAGCCCAATAAAGCTGTTATCAAAAAATAAACTAACACAAAAAAAGAAAAGAAGGGGCACCTGGGTGGCTCAGTCGGATAAACCTCTGACTCTGTTGCAGCTCAGGTCAGGACCTCACATTTGTGGGATCAAGCCCCATGTCGGGCTCCGCACTAAGGGTGGAGCCTATTGGTGAGCACGTGCCCATGCGTGCTCTCTCTCTCTCTCTCAAAAAAAGTAAATAAATAAACGAATGTATGGGATCCACCTTGGGCCAAATAAATCATAATTCCTAGAGGTTGAATATCAGTGCCTTTTAAAAGCTCCCAGGTGATTTTATGTGCAGCCAGACAAGGACTTCCAATCAAGAACATTTTACCACTGGGCTGAGGACTGAAGGAAACACAATTTTACTTAAATCATTTAGATGTCAATTTTGATGTGGAGAACAATTCAGTATTCTGTTAAATTTTGGTTCTTCTGTGTGAAGTCGAAGAAAAATGCTTCATATTTAAACAGGACAACATTTGACAATAAATTAAAGACTGAAAAGCCAGGTACATATGTATGTACACACACATGTACACACACATCAAGGGTTAAATTTCATGACCTTACCTATTGAGCTCATGAACCATAGAGGTATCTCTGTGGCCCCTCATAACCATTTGCTGTTCTTTAAGCTGTTTAGCAACCTGCCAAAAGAAAAACAACTTTTAAAATCAAACTCTAGGGGCACCTGGTTTGCTCAGTCAGTTAAGCATCTGGTTCTTGATTTTCGCTCAGGTCATAATCTCATAGTTCACGAGATTGAGCCCCTGCACTGACAGCACAGAGCCTGCTTGGGACTGTCTCCCTCTCTCTGCCCCTGCCCCACTCTCTCTCAAAAACGAACATTAAAAAAAAAAATTAAACATGGGGCACCTGGGTGGCTCAGTCAGTTAAGCATCTGACTGGCTCAGGTCGTGATTTCTCAGTTCAAGGGTTCCAGCCCCACACTGGGCTCTGTGCTGACAGCTCAGAGCCTGGAGCCTGCTTCAGATTCTGTGTCTTCCTCTCTCTCTGCCCCTCCCCTGCTCACACTCGGTCTCTCAAAAATAAACATTAGTCAGTGCGCCACATGCTAGAAAGAACGTATTGGGAAGATGGCGGCATAGGAGGACACTGGGCTCACCGTGTCCTGCTGACCACTTAGATTCCACCCAAATCTGCCTCAATAACCCAGAAAACCGCCAGAAGACTAGCAGAATGGACTCTCCGGAGCCAAGCGTAGACAAGAGGCCCACGGAAGAGGGTAGGAAGGGCAGAGAGGCAGTGCACGCTACATGGACTGGTGGGAGGGAGCTGGGGCGGTGGAGGGGCAGCCCGCCCGGCAAGGCAGAGCCCCCAAGTCTGGCTTGCAAAAGCGGAGGGGCCAGACGGAGTGTGTTCTCACAGCCAGCGGGACTTAACATCCAGAATGTTATAAGTCAACAGCTCTGCTTGGAAAGCGGGAGGGCGAGAGGACGCTGGGAGGGAGAGGTGTTGAGCCCCGGAAGACAGAGCTCAGCTCGACGGGGAACAAATGCGCTGGCCAGCGCCATTGCCCTCTCCCACCCCCCCACCCCCCCAGCCAAAATTCCAAAGGGAACCAACTCCCAGCACTGCGCAAACGCCCAACATTGTGCTTCTGTGGATCCATCCCTCCGATGGGCCTGCCTCCCTCCTGGTGCTGCAGGGCCTCTCCTGCCGGGGACCACCGACAGCAAAGCTGGCTAAGCTTGCCCCTCCCGCCCCTGTGCACCTTGCGGATCCACCCCATCTGATACGCCCTTGGCCAGATCCCATCAAAGCAGCTCCACAAGCCTGGCAGTGTGCAAGCAGCCCAGACAGGGGCCACACCACTCCACAGTGAGTCCTGCCCCTAGGAGAGGGGAAGATAAGGTACACATCAGTCTGATTGATGGCCCCAGTGGTGGGCTGAGAGCAGACATTGGGTCTGACTGTGGCCCGCCCAGCTACCGCAGGGACAAAATGACAAAGCAGAAGAATTCTCCTCAAGAGAAACTCCAGGAAGTAGTGACAGCTAACGAATTGATTAAAATCGATTTAAGCAAAATAACGGAACAAGAATTTAGAGTAATAGTCATAAAATTACTCGCTGGGCTTGAAAAAAGCATAGAGGACAGCAGAGAATCTATTGCTACAGAGATCAAGGGACTAAAAAATAGTCATGAGGAACTAAAAAATGCTATAAATGAGGTGCAAAATAAAATAGAGGTGACCATAGCACAGACTGAAGAGGCAGAGGAGAGAATAGGTGAATTAGAAGATAAAATTATGGAAAAAGAGGAAGCTGAGAATAAGAGAGATAAAAAAAATCCAGGAGTCTGAGGGAAGAATTAAAGAACTAAGTGATGCAATCAAATGGAACAATATCTGTATCATAGGAATTCTAGAAGAAGAGAGAGAGAAAGGGGCTGAAGGTGTACTTGAATAAATCATAGCTGAGAACTTCCCTGATCTGGGGAAGGAAACAGGGATTGCAATCCAAGAGGCACAGAGAACTCCCTTCAGACATAACTTGAATCAATCTTCTGCATGACATATCACAGTGAAACTGGCAAAATATAAGGATAAAGAGAGAATTCTGAAAGCAGCTAGGGATAAACGGGCCTTAACATACAAAGGTAGACACATAAGGGTAATAGCAGACCTATCTACTGAAACTTGGCAGGCCAGAAAGGAATGGCAGGAAATCTTCAATGTGATCAACAGAAAAAATATGCAGCCAAGAATCCTTTATCCATCAAGTCTGTCATTCAGAATAGAAGGAGAGATAAAGGTCTTCCCAAACAAACAAAAACTGAAGGAATTCATCACCACCAAACCAGCCTACAAGAGATCCTAAGGGGGATCCTGTGAGACAAGGTACCAGAGACATCACTACAAGCATGAAACCTACAGACATCACAATAACTCTAAACTCATATCTTTCTATAATAACACTGAATGTAAATGGACTAAATGCTCCAACCAAAAGACATATGGTATCAGAATGGATAAAAAAACAAGACCCATCTATATGCTGTCTACAAGAGACTCATTTTAGACTAAGGACACCTTCAGATTGAAAGTGAGGGGGTGGAGAACTATCTATCATGCTACTGGAAGTCAAAAGAAAGCTGGAGTAGCCTTATCAGACAAACTAGACTTTAAATTAAAGGCTGTAACAGGAGATGAAGAAGGGCATTATATAATAATTACAGGGTCTATCCATCAGGAAGAGCTAACAATTATAAATGTCTATGCGCCGAATACAGGAGCCCCCAAATATATAAAACAATTACAAACAAAAGCAACCTTATTGATAAGAATGTGGTAATTGCAGGGGACTTTAATACTCCACTTACAACAATGGATAGATCATCTAGACACATGGTCAATAAAGAAACAAGGGCCCTAAATGATACATTGGATCAGATGGACCTGACAGATAACATTTAGAACTGTGCATCCCAAAGCAACAGAATACACTTCTTGTCGAGTGCACATGGAACATTCTCCAAGATAGATCACATACTGGGTCACAAAACAGCCCTTCATAAGTATACAAGAATTGAGATCATACCATGCACACTTTCAGACCACAATGTTATGAAGCTTGAAATCAACCATAGGAAAAAGTCTGGAAAACCTCCAAAAGCATGGAGGTTAAAGAACACCCTACTAAAGAATGAATGGATCAACCAGGCAATTAGAGAAGAAATTAAGAAATATGTGGAAACAAATGAAAATGAAAATACAACAATCCAAACGCTTTGGGATGCAGCGAAGGCAGTCCTGAGAGGAAAATACATTGCAATCCAGGCCTATCTCAAGAAACAAGAAAAATCCCAAATACAAAATCTAACAGCACACCTAAAGGAAATAGAGAAGAACAGCAAAGACACCCCAAACCCAGCAGAAGAAGAGAAATAATAAAGATCAGGGCAGAAATAAACAATATAAAACCTAAAAAAACTGTAGAGCAGATCAATGAAACCAAGAGTTGTTTTTTTCAAAAAATAAAATTGATAAACCTCTAGCCAGGCTTCTCAAAGAGAAAAAGGAGATGACCCAAATAGATAAAATCATGAATGAAAATGGAATTATTATAATCAATCACTCAGAAATACAAGCAATTATCAGGGAATACTATGAAAAATTATATGCCAACAAACTGGACAACCTGGAAGAAATGGACAAATTCCTAAATACCCACACACTCCCAAAACAAACAGGAAGAAACAGAAAGCTTGAACAGACCCATAACCAATGAAGATATTGATTCAGTTATCAAAAATCTCCCAACAATTAAGATTCCAGGACCAGATGGCTTCCCAGAGGAATTCTACCAAACATTTAAAGCAGAAATAATACCTAGCCTTCTCAAGCTATTCTAAAAAATAGAAAGGGAAGGAAAACTTCCAGATTCCTTCTATGAAGCCAGCATGACTTTGATTCCTAAACCAGACAGAGACCCAGTAAAAAAAGAGAACTACAGGCCAATATCCCTGATGAATATGGATGCAAAAATTCTCAGTAAGATACTAGCAAATTGAATTCAACAGCATACGAAAAGAATTATTCACCATGATCAAGTGGGATTCATTCCTGGGCTGCAAGGCTGGTTCAACATTCGCAAATCACTCAATGTGATACATCACATTAATAAAAGAAAAGAACCATATGATCCTGTCAACTGATGCAGAAAAAGCATCCTTTAATAAAATTCAGCATCCTTTCTTAATAAAAACCCTCGAGAAAGTCGAGATAGAAGGAACATATTTAAACATTGTAAAAGCCATTTATCGGGGCACCTGGGTGGCTCAGTCTAAGCGGCCAACTTCGGCTCAGGTCATGATCTCGCGGTCTGTGAGTTCGAGCCCCGCGTCGGGCTCTGTGCTGACAGCTCAGAGCATGGAGCCTGTTTCAGATTCTGTGTCTCCCTCTCTCTGATCCTCCCCCGTTCATGCTCTGTCTCTCTCTGTCTCAAAAATAAATAAATGTTAAAAAAAAAATTAAAAAAAAAAAGGCATTTATGAAAAGCCGACAGCTAACATCATCCTCAATGGGGAAAAACAGAGAGCTTTCCCCCTGAGATCAGGAACATGACAGGGATGTCCACTCTCACCGCTGTTGTTTAACATAGTGTTGGAAGTTCTAGCATCAGCAATCAGACAACAAAAGGAAATCAAAGGCATCAAAATTGGCAAAGATGAAGTTAAGCTTTCACTTTTTGCAGATGACATGATACTCTATGTGGAAAATCCAAAAGACTCCACCAAAAGTCTGCTAGAACTGATACATGAATTCAGCAAAGTTGCAGGATACAAAATCAATGCACAGAAATCAGTTGCATTCTTATACACTAATAATGAAGCAACAGAAAGACAAATAAAGAAACTGATGCCATTCACAATTGCACCAAGAAGCATAAAATACCTAGGAATAATAAACCTAACCAAAGATGTAAAAGATCTGTATGCTGAAAACTATAGAAAGCTTATGAAGGAAATTGAAGACGATATAAAGAAATGGAAAAACATTCCGTGCTCATGGATTGGAAGAATAAATATTGTTAAAATGTCAACACTACCCAAAGCTATCTACACATTCAATGCAATCCCAATCAAAATTGCACCAGCATTCCTCTCAAAGCTAGAACAAGCAATCCTAAAATTCATACGGAACCACAAAAGGCCCCAAATAGCCAAAGTAATTTTGAAGAAGACCAAAGCAGGAGGCATCACAATCCCAGACTTTAGCCTCTACTACAAAGCTGTAATCATCAAGACAGCATGGTATTGGCACAAAAACAGACACATAGACCAATGGAATAGAATAGAAACCCCAGAACTAGACCCACAAACGTATGACCAACTAACCTTTGACAAAGCAGGAAAGAATATCCAATGGAAAAAAGACAGTCTCTTTAACAAATGGTGCTGGGAGAACTGGACAGCAACATGCAGAAGGATGAAACTAGACCACTTTCTTACACCATTCACAAAAACAAACTCAAAATGGATGAAGGACCTGAATGTGAGACAGGAAACCATCAAAACCCTAAAGGAGAAAGCAGGAAAAAACCTCTCTGACCTCAGCCGCAGCAATTTCTTACTTAACACATCCCCAAGGGCAAGGGAATTAAAAGCAAAAATGAACTACTGGGACCTCATTAAGATAAAACGCTTCTGCACAGCAAAGGAAACAATCAACAAAACTAAAAGGCAACCAACGGAATGGGAAAAGATATTTGCAAATGACATATCGGACAAAGGGCTACTATCCAAAATCTATAAAGAGCTCACCAAACTCCACACCCGAAAAACAAATAATCCAGTGAAGAAATGGGCAGAAAACATGAATAGACACTTCTCTAAAGAAGACATCCAGATGGCCAACAGGCACATGAAAAGATGCTCAACGTCACTCCTCATCAGGGAAATATAAATCAAAACCACACTCAGATATCACGCCAGTGATATCAGTCAGTGTGGCTCACGCCAGTCAGAGTGGCTAAAATGAACAAATCAGGAGATTATAGACGCTGGCGAGGACGTGGAGAAACAGGAACCCTCTAGCACTGTTGGTGGGAATGCAAACTGGTGCGGCCGCTCTGGAAAACAGCATGAAGGTTCCTCAAAAAATTAAAAATAGACCTACCCTATGACCCAGCAATAGCACTGCTAGGAATTTACCCAAGGGATACAGGAGTGCTGATGCATAGGGGCATTTGTACCCCAATGTTTATAGCAGCACTCTCAACAACAGCCAAATTATGGAAAGAGCCTAAATGTCCATCAACTGACGAATGGATAAAGAAATTCTGGTTTATGTACACAATGGAATACTACGTGGCATTGAGAAAGAATGAAATCTGCCCATTGTAGCAACGTGGATGGAACTGGAGAGTGTTATGCTAAGTGAAATAAGTCATACAGAGAAAGACAGATACCATATGTTTTCACGCTTATGTAGATCCTGAGAAACTTAACAGAAGTCTATGGGGGAGGGGAAGAAAAAAAAAAAAAAAAAAAAAGAGGTTAGAGAGGGAGAGAGCCAAAGCATAAGAGACTCTTAAAAACTGAGAACAAACTGAGGGTTGATGGGGGGTGGGGGCGAGGGGGGAGTGGGAGCGGGGGGAGGGGGTGGGAGGGAGGGGAGGGTGGGTAATGGATATTGAGGAAGGCACCTTTTGGGATAAGTACTGGGTGTTGTATGGAAACCAATTTGACAATAAATTTCACATTAAAAAAATTTTTTAAAAACAAAAAACAAAAAATAAACATTAAAAAAAATTTTTTTAATCAAACTCTAAATATTTCACTGTTTACTACCTCCAAGGTTCTGTGGGAAGTGCTTTCCACACATCAATAAATACAAGAACCCTGAAGCAGGTGCGGCCTTACCATTACCATTACACCTGAGGCTCACTGCTGTGGAACCACCTAGTACCCACATACTAAATCATGGTTTCTCAATCTTTTTTACGTATCACCTCCCTGAACAGAAATTAAATACTAAGGGATAAGAATTTGTTGGGTAAGGTTAAGCTTTGGAGGGTCACAAACCATTGTAAAACTCTAAAAATCTTTCCACTTTCAGATACTGGTTTTTAATCCCCGACGGGTGACATTACCTCATTACGAACATATGACTTAAAGTTTAAATTACAAAAGTAATTAAGACAGTTCCAATTACCATTTTTTAACAGCTAAAAAGTAAAAATGTTTATTTTCATATAAAACAAATACCTACATCTTTGGCTGAGGAACCAGACACCTCTATCCACGTCTTAGAAAAGAATGCACATGATCCCAACATGAAGATGATGTAAACAACCACATGGACAGGATCCTCAAATATGGCGCCCATGGACTCGGGAGGAGAAAGATAGTAACAAAGGCCTCCCACTGGGTAAGAACGAGCAGGTCCTCCCCCACTGACATCCTACAGGACAAGAACAATAAGGGCAAATGGTCAACCCAACTGGTCAAGATACATTTTTATGACTTTTCAAACTCCTCAACAATTATGACAATGTTGTAAGCTCAAAGCACCTACAGCTAATGATCCCATGTAACTTGAAGACTTACTTCTGTGTCTGATATTTTCACTCCTTCAAAATTATATAGTGAGCATCTTTTACATAAAAGACACTGTGAATATATTATTAACAGAAGAGTGATCTTCTAAAAACCAACATTATACTACATCTACAAAAAAAATCCTCCTTCTCTTCCTAAAATGGTTCCATTTACAGGCAACCTCTGATTACATTTAGAATCTGAAACTTTCTGCAGTATACAAGACCATGCAACATATTCTTTCACTTCATAGCATTCCATGAAGAATACAATTAACTGAAATACTGACAGACAACAAACAACTCGCTGCCTAAACTTTATATGTTTTGCATATTTTAAGAAATAGTCTTTTAGTAAATATTTGTGAGGGTATTTATCCAAACATTTAAGAATTTTTATAGTAACAGAACTAGGTACAGCGTATGTTCTGGGGTATATGGGGTAGAAAGCAATTTCTGGCCACAATGATTAAAATGTCTGCTTCCTGAATATACGTTTCAAAATGATTTCTTTACTGTGCCCCTAGAATCACTAATCCCCAATCAAAAGCACTGTTTATAGACAAATTCAATTTCCCAGTAATTATCTCATTAAAAAGAATCTTCGTTAGACCACAACACAGTCTATATACAACCACTCAATGCATTTATTGCTATGAAATTACCATAGTCATAATTATTGCTGGACCATTAGCTTGCAAGGGGAGGGACCACATCTTCCCTCATCACAGGTAATCACATTTCTGTTACATGAATGGAAAAAGAGTACTATAGATAAAGAGAATCCTATTTCCTTCAACTAACACTCAAGAGTTGCTGTCTTGCCCTGTTAAACTTTAAATTTAAAAAAAAATGAGGGGCGCCTGGGTGGCTCAGTCGGTTAAGCGTCCAGCTTCGGCTCAGGTCATGATCTCGCGGTTCGTGAGTTCAAGCCCCGCGTCAGGCTCTGTGCTGACAGCTCGGAGCCTGGAGCCTGTTTCGGATTCTGTGTCTCCCTCTCTCTCTCTGACCCTCCCCCGTTCATGCTCTGTCTCTCTGTGTCTAAAAAATAAATAAACGTTAAAAAAAAAAGAAGACCATTAGAAGCAGAAAGATCTGTCACTATAACTTACAATGGAAAAGCTAGCATATTAAGATAAATGTGTAGAATGAGCACATTTCAGAAATAAGGTAGTTGGTGAAATACTAATTCCACAGTTACATGTTCTGTAAAAGAATAAAGGCTCAGAGTCTCCTTCAATTCTATAGTTGTAAGGGGGAAAAGTACTCTGTGGTCATATGACAGAATTTAAATCACTCAAAATTCAATCCGACAAGAACTCGCACTCCAGTAACAACGACATGGCTGGGCCTCTTTAGAAAAAGCTATGCTGACAGGATCTAAAATGGGAAGTCAGGGAGTGCTGGATTCTATTTCTAGTAACTCTGTTCTCTCCTCAGGCCAATAATCACGTGGCTATCTCCAGCCCAGTTCATCACAACTAGTTTATTGCCACTCAGGCTGTGAAAAACGGTGGTGAAACAGGAGATCTCAGTACCCCACATACAGTCAGCAAATAGCTTCCTTAAAAAACATTCTAGATAACAGCAGAGTAAGTTAACAAAACAGAAAACCGCTTTCATGAGAGCAGCTGTGATTTTAACCTTGAGGTCCCTCCAGGGAGATGTGAAAATACTTCCTAGACAGTAAATTAACACAAAGAACCTGGCCAATCTTAGTTTTGCAACACTCATCACTCCTTCCAAATAAATGACAAATTCTGCTACAGGTCAGTGAATGTGAAAATGCTACAGCAACTGTTTCAATTTTGGCTCATCTCTTTCGACTAAAAATACAACCATGAAATGCAAATTACAATAAATTTAAATGCTTAGAATAAATAAGAAAATACTCACAGCCCACTGTCCTAGTAAATTTACCAAAAAGTTGCCACTAAATCGAACAGACAGCATCTGGGAAATAACATACAGGTTTGACACTAAGGCCGACTGGAGAATAATGGGAATGTTCGAGGTGTAGAAGAGCTTGATGGGATAGCTACTGTACTGTCCTCGATACCGGGCCGACTTGATGGGCAAGTCAACACGAAATCCCTAAAAAATGAAAGGAAGAGGAAGTAAGAGTAACTGTACACATCAAATAAAGAACATACAGACGGCAGACGGGACCACCACAGTGGGGAGTATGAAAAGGCCGTGCTAATGTTTTCCTTCCACAGGGCACACAGAAATGGAAATCCTGTTCTAGGCGGTAACCACAAACATTTTGCACCTTGGAGTCTAAGAACAGAATCATGTGCTTGACTAGATTCTGCAACACTGACTTGTTAGATACTAACATTTCAAATGGCATGCTTTTCTTTAAAAGCTAAATAAAAGTCCACATCCCACGTATTTCAGTGAAGAAAGCAGACTTACCTGAAAATATATGACAACGGCAAATACAAAAACTGTAGCAATGAGGTTCATGAGGTTGGGTAAGTTCTGCCGGTAGAAAGCCTCCCTTAGAGCTCGGACTTTGTCTGTCCTGGTGGCCAGTAAATGAAAGAGAGCTATGACTGCACCCTCAAACTCCGTACCTGATAAATGAAGATAGAAATGGACTGTAGACTCGTCGCCCAAAGTTGTCCCAGAAGCAAACAAATAACCTTGAAACTCCAGTACATGGCAGAAAATAGGAGTCAAAATAATTCACCAATGTTTACTCTTTAACACAGCCATGTGTGGGGCTTCTAAAAATAGCAACATCGTTGAGGCAAATGTATCTTTTTTAGCACAAATCTCAAGTTTTCTCAAAAGACTGTTCCTCATGAAAACAGCCAAAGTAGAATAAACCTACGCAAATATTTAGGTCGTAATGATTTGCCTCTCCTTTACTTTAGGGAAAGGAAGGGGACTATTTTTAGGTGGGGCTAGGGGGAAGCAGCAGCAAAGCAGAGTAAAGATGTCAGAATCAAAAGGTATGTGTTACTCTATCGTGCTTGCTTTTAAATTTGTTTTATCAAGAATATTAACAAACCATCATTGCTATTTTCCTAAGGCTGGGATCAGTTTAGATGTTAACCACTAGGAACCGTGGATGGCATCTGAGAGAAATGGAAATGGGGAAAAGGAAAGACAGAACGAATTACTTCAAAATTTAGTTGCTATTACAAAGCCAAGTAGGATAGCAGCAAAAGTATTAGTGCTCCCTCACACAATATGTAATAGTTTTTTCATTTGAAAAATCTTAATCCACTACCTTTTTGTCCCCCTGGGAATGCGGAAATTGGTCAAATCAATGGCTTCTGCAGCAATGACTTAAGCAAAAAACATTTTTGAAAAGCTGTTTGCAATCACTGAAATTTTCAATGAGCAGAGGCTAAAATTTAGTTATTGTTCTTTTTGAAGTAGTATTTCATACTCCACAAATCTCTGCTGCTTAACTCTTGAGCAATCAGCATCAGTGGTCCCCTGGGAGGGCAAACAAGGATGTCTACAGGCATGTCCTGCTCCGAGACAGGTTACTTTCCAGCACACATCCAGCAAAACTCGTGCAGTCGCAGACACTGTGCAATGTACCTCTGCCAGTGTTAATAGTAGTGGGACTAAAGGCCTTCCAGACAATGGTTTCACAGATGTTGGTGGCAATAAAGAGGGAAATACCAGACCCCAAGCCGTAACCCTTCTGTAGCAGCTCATCTAACAGCAGCACAATCAAACCAGCAACAAACAACTGTGGGGAAAGAAATGCAAGTAAGCTGAAGCAAGAATCAACTCAAGAAAGGGGAAGATGAACACCATTGACTACTTTCAAAGTACGGGCATTTGTAAATCTAAAACCTAACTGTTGCAGTATCACTGTTACTACTCTGCATCTTTTTAACCCCTCTTTAGTTCAGACAGAAGTCAGTTCTGCCAATCAGAGGGGTGGAAATATCGTTACATTATAAAGCAGACATTTCAACCTTCAAAGCATATTTATAAACCATCTGAATAGTTTCTCTTACAATGTTTACATAAGGCCTATTGAAAAGCACACTGGAACAAAAATGTTCAAGTTGTTGAATTTAGGACAGCAAGAAACTGAAAACATTCCAAGTAAGTGAAAGACCAAATGAAATAAGGTATAGTAATGAGGTGCAATTGTATACTGCCATTAAAGAAGTACGTGCACTACGTTGACACCTTTTTAAAGCTACTGTATGTAATACTTTATAGATTATGTTATACATACAGTTGACCCTTGAACAACGTGGGTTTGAACTACACAGGACCATGTATACACAGGTTTGTTTTTTTTTTTATAAATACACTGCAGCACTATAAATGCATTCTCTTCCTTACGATTTTCTCAGTAACATTTTTTCTCTAGCTTACTTTATTGTCAGCACCCCAGCCCCTGTACTGTTCAAGGATCAACTCTAATACATATAGAGTAAGTCAAAAAGAGCACAAATTAATATGCACAGATTATAACTGTGTAAAAAATGCATTCTATACATACAATGGCAAAGACTGAATGTAAATGTGAAGACAAGGATTTGCCAGGTTCTTAAGCTCCTCATTTTTTAAAAAATAAAAGCATACTAACTTTAGTTTATGTGAAACTGAAAATTCTTAATGTTCCTCTTGGAGAAGACATTTCTGTAAAAGCATGCATCAATTAAAAATAATCCAAAGCCTTGCAAGTGACCTCCGCAGTCATGACGCCTTCCCTGAACTTCAGTAACCTGATCAAGAGGGGAAGAAAAAAATGCTTCTATGCCCCCAACCTCACACCTGTCCCCATTTTAAAAACACCATCCTACATAAGTGAGGAAATGCCACTTCCACTCTTCCCAGCTCTGAAGCCTCCCACCCAAGTATTTACTCAGTTTACCCAACATCCCCGGTTAGGAGAGAGAGCAAACAACTACCATACACATACACCATTTTAAGCATGCTTACCTTCTGCAGGGTTTTTTTTTTCCTTAACTGTCATTTCAGTCCTTGGACACAGCCTACATTGTCTATTTACAGTCTTTTAGTTTGCCTTTCAAAGGACCGGAAAAAGGGTACAATTCTTCAAACTTCTAAGAGAGCTCATGAATCCTTTACTGTTTGAAAACCAAGTTTACCACTTTGACAAGATAAAAGAGAAGTTAGGACTTACTACTGAGCTTTTAGTTTGACCACAATTATGTAATAAGTAAATAAATACTCGCAATCAGAAACCCAACCCAATGCAGGGAATAAGAGCTGTCCACAATGTATCAGCCCACCAAAAAGTCTCAGCATGGGCTTCTGATTAAATGACCTGTCCAGAGTCACTGTCACTCTGAAACACCTTTAATTCTCCAAACCCACTGTTCAGACCAATGACCATCAGACTACAGAGTGATTCCACACGTATCCTGTGAAAATCAAACTCTTATTTTTCTAACTGGAGAAAGGAATTCTAGAGAATCCTAAATGAGAGACAGTTTCTATAATCAAAGGAGTAAGATAAAGATCGTAAAAAATAGAAGTATGCCTCTGAGGGTGATGAGAAACCAGGAAGTTACAGCACCTCACTGACTAGAACAGTGACAGAAAGTGAGCGCTACGTGCATGCTCTCGCAGAATGCCACCGCATGTGTAAGTCTCTACAGTAGACTTTACAAATAAAGTAGACTTTAAAAATAACTCTACATTTCAACTCTGCTCATGCATGTGCACATGCACACACACAGGCACACACATTTAGTGTGATGAAACACTTCCCTTTCGTATGTGCCATGCACACTGACAGTTACTATTCTTTTATTTTAACCGAGAGCCACTACTTAGATTTCACAACTCACTAGTTAAAAGACATGACCGTGAATGAAATAAGAATAATTAAGATGAGAAACACCTTACACAACTGCATGCAAACGGTTTTCAAAATCTGCTTCTAGGTGAACCACACTGCTCTAATCATATCTCTTCAGCATATCCACACATTTGCAATGCTAGCAATGCCTTAAAAGACGCACTACCATCTATGATCAAACAAGACAAATTTCTCTCTACATTAACACCAGAAGACTCAATCTCAGAATTTATGTTAAAAAAGGTATATATTCATGTATTCACTCCTGGAATATTACTATTCCTTGACTTCTGATACTGGAAAAAAAACTAAAATAGCTTAACTCCATTTTATCTCAAATTCAAATTCATAATGACTCCACAGAAGTTACTTCAATCTAGAACTGGTCAGATGAGGTTAAGAATCCAAAAGTATCCTAGGGTGCTTGGGTGGCTCAGTCAGTTAAGCATCCCACTTCAGCTCAGGTCATGATCTCGCAGTTCCTGGGTTCAAGCCCTACATCAGGCTCTGTGCTGACAGCTCAGAACCTGGAGCCTGCTTCAGATTCTGTGTCTCACTCTCTTTCTGCCCCTCCCCAACTTGTGCTCTGCTCTCAAAAATAAACAGAAACATTTTTAAAAATTTTTTTAAGGGGCGCCTGGGTGGCTCAGTCAGTTAAGCGTCGACTTCAGCTCAGGTCACGATCTCACGGTCCGTGAGTTCGAGCCCCACGTCGGGCTCTGGGCTGATGGCTCAGAGCCTGGAGCCTGCTTCCGATTCTGTGTCTACCTCTCTCTCTGCCCCTCCCCCATTCATGCTCTGTCTCTCTCTGTCTCAAAAATAAATAAACGTTAAAAAAATTTTTTTTTTTTTTAAATTTTTTAAGAATCTAAAAATATGGGCGCCTGGGTGGTTCAGTTGGTTAGGCAACCGACTTTGGCTCAGGTCATGATCTCGCAATTTGTGAGTTTGAGCCCCACGTCGGGCTCTGTACTCACAGCTCAGAGCCTGGAGCCTGCTTCAGAGTCTGTGTCTCCCCCTCTCTCTACCCCTTCCCTGCTCATGCTCTGTGTCTCTCTGTCTCTCAATAATAAACGTTTAAAAAAATTTAAAAAAAAAAGAATCTAAAAATAGCTTTACTAAAATACTAGAAAAATTTTTACTGGAGCATAATGTTCTAAGAGTTAGGTACCAATTCTGACTGTCATGTAAAAATCAGCGTTATTCTCAACTATGGATTGCATAAAGCAAAGGCCATAAAGAAACAGAAGATGGCAACGAGTGACGTATCAGTATTCTCAACAATGCCAAAAGCATGTGAAGAGATCCTGAGCACTGACAACAAAATCACTTTTGAGAGGATCTTCTCTCCCAAGCCATTCTAACTCTTCTGCCTCTAATTCTCAAAGGTTATAAATTTTCCAACCAAGTGTTTTTAAAACGGAGAAATAATGATAACATCATTCTAAAAAATTCTACCTTATACCAAATGAGAGCTCACTAGGGCTCAGAAACCTACCAAAGACACTGATAGTCCATTAAAATTTCCTCCCCTGGTCAAAAGACAAGATATTTCCATCTAGTGAGAAGACCCCTCCCTGTTGTTAATGATGCCAATAAATATACTTGAACAATCTAATTCTCCTTGTTCTCAATCAGACTTACTAAACGATCTTATTTTGATTTGCTTCTATGTAACGTTTCTCATTAAAAAATAATGGTCAACCATGCCAGTCTGAAATGATCCTCTTTCTCAATGTATATATTAATGAGCTGGTATTTTTATTTACTTCTAACCTTGATCCTTTGGCCATTAAAAAATGTTCCTAGGCGTGCCTGAGTGGTTCAGTTGGTTAAGCATCCAACTTCAGCTCAGGTCATGATTTCACAGTTTATGAGTTTGATCCCCGCATCAGGCTCTCTGTTGTCAGCACAGAGCCTACTTCGGATCTTCTGTCCTCCTCTCTCTCTCTGCCCTTCCCCCACTGGTTCTCTCAATCTCTCGCTCTCAAAATAAATAAACTAAAAGAAAAAATAAAGAAAACAGAGGAAGGCAAATGGTGTCCCTTAAAAAAAAAATGTTCCTAATGAATACTAATTCCATAGACAGAGCAAGAAGAGGCATTTCCAAAATAATCAAGACTCCAAATGTTATTTTTAGCTTCTCAAACTTCTTTTCAAAATCCCGTAATTATTCTAGAAAAGTACAATCCATTCGTGAGTAGCTTATCTAAATGATTTTTAAGGACTGCACATTACAGAAATATCTTCTAAATTTGACACACTTTAAGATATTTAGAAGGAAAATTATGTTGGCCTTTAAAAATTCAATTCCAAAAAATAAAAATTCAGTACCAAAGGGTTTATTTTAGAAACCCAGGGAATATATATATGTGGGCTCATGTATTTTACTGCTGAGATGTTATTTGTAATGCCATCATTCTGTGTACCACTAAGAGAATAAAATACTGTCAATTAAACTAAGACACAATAGCTTATCAAAATTTTTATTTTCTACTTATAAGAAAAGTTACTTTACACCTAACCACAGATTTTATCATCTAGCTTGCTCTGTGCCTTTGTGCCCATAGTGACTGTTCCATAATAAATCATAGGCTTTTGAAGACATTTTAAACAGCAACTAAACTCAAAAACATGTTACATCAACGATGCACGCAACTGATGTAACGACCATGTGAACAGCCCCAATCAGAGGACGCACACACGCAGGCGATGATTACCATCACCACTGTTGCCTGCCTGACAGCAACCATGAGGTACCATGAGCTCTGAGAAAACATTCCGGCTTCAGAGACATCAGAAAGTAAAAAATGTGCATCTAAGAAACAGTGCAATACAGTTGATCTGTAATTCTTTATCCAATGCAGCTATGAGGCTATCATAATAAATTTTAGCTTTTACATCAATACAATTTACATGGGTCCCTTCAATAATCAAAATCTTATAATTAGATAATACAAAAGTAAGAAAATTAATGTTCAGTCATTTAAGAACTGCTAGAAATGAAAAAAGAAATCAAACTGCTTTGTTATCTGCAAATGAAAAATTGGCTTTCTTACCTGAATAATGATAAGGAGACAGATGCCAGCACCCATTTCAGCAGGGTCCCCATACATGCCCGTCATGACATACACAATGGCTTGCCCAATGGTAATGATCATACCAAATACTGATGAAAATTGGGGGGAAAGGAGTACATGCTTACAACCAAAGACAAAAAAAGACTAGAAAAATATCTTTACCACAAAATTCTCAAATTTGGTAAAGACTCTAATTGCATTAATAGCTCACGTTTCTGGGCTCCATTGAACAGAGCTCTGTCTTTGGGTGTGTCTCCAACTTCAATGATTTTGGCTCCAGCCAGCAGCTGCATAATCAAACCAGATGTTACAATCGGGGAGATACCCAATTCCATTAAAGTTCCTGCAAAGGAGAAAGAAGGAAGCAAATAATCTTTACTATACTCAATGCAGATTAATTTAAAAGTGATGCAGTCCTTAATTATGTCTATTGAAATACACGCTCAAATGTTAACAAGCAGATTTTCATCCTTTAAACATTAACTGCCAAAAAAAAAACAAAACAAAAAAAACTCATTTATTAACAACCTTGCAACAATTGACTGAAATAAAATTACTATACCATAAAAATGTAAATTTCTGTAAAGTCTAAACTTAAAATGTGAAAGAAATCTTGGAAGATTTTTTTATTTTTTATTTTATTTATTTATTTATTTTTTAAACGTTTATTCATCTTTGAGAGACAGAGACAGACAGAACATGAGCAGGGAGGGGGCGGAGAGAGGGAGACACAGAATCCGAAGCAGGCTCCAGGCTCCGAGCTGTCAGCACAGAGCCCGACACGGGGCACGAACTCACAAACTATGAGATCATGACCTGAGCCGAAGTCAGATGCTCAACTGACTAAGCCACCCAGGTGCCCCTCAAACCATTATTTTTAAAACTTACAATGAACGTTTTACTTTAATGCAAAATAAGAAGTTACATACCAAGCCTGAAAATTAAATACCAAATTAATAAAAAATGGTATTTAAGAATATTTGTGACTCTGGGGCACCTGGGTGGCTCAGTCATTTAAGTGACTGACTCTGGTATTTGGCTCAGGTCATGATCTCATGGTTGATGAGTTCAACCCCCCATGTGGGGGCTCAGTAGCACAGAGCCAGCTGGAGATTCTTTCTGTCTCTGCCCCTCCCCTACACGAACATGTGCACATGTGCACTCTTTCTCTCTTAAAATAAATAAACTTAAAAAAAAAAAAAAAAAGGCTAGGGTACCTGGGTGGCTCAGTCGGCTGAGGGTCCGACTTAGGCTCAGGTCAGATCTCACAGTTCATGAGTTCAAGCTCCACGTCAGGCTCTGTGCTGACAGCTCAGAGCCTGGAGCCTGCTTTGGATTCTGTGTCTCCCTCTCTCTCTCTCTGACCTAGCCCCCCAAGTCATGCTCTGTCTCTCTGTCTGTCTGTCCCTCTCTTCCTCCCTCCCCTTCTCTCTGTCTCAAAAATAAATACACATTAAAAAAAAAAAACAATAAAAAAACTTAAAAAAAAAGAGTATTTGTGACTCTTCTAATTCAAAATCTAAAATTACATAAAGTGTCATCTAAATCAATGTTGTAGAATATTCAGTGGCATGAAAAATGTTCGTGACCTACTGGGTAGCAAAAAAACATCTGGAAAATAGTATTACAGTTTGGTTTCAGTTAATACTTAAGTGGAAAAATAGTTTCCTGATACGGTTGCTAAGATATGATTATTTTTATCCAGTGAGATTATAGGTAATTTTTATCTCCTTCTTTTTGCCTCTCTTGATTTTTTTTCAGTTTTTCTTTACAGAAAACACGTTTTGTACTTACAGTGAAAAATAAGAAAACCAAATACGCCCAGTGTGTAAGGTAACATGTAGAACTAAATAATTCTACAGCACCAAGGATAGGTTTCCACTGGTTGTTTTGTTACCTTAAATCCTGGCTTTTATAAATCCTCAAAAGGTACCCTTAATATGAGAAAAGATCCCATTCTAGAAAGATTCTTTATGTCTTCTCAAATACTTCTTCAACAGTAAAAGGTAACAACATTCCCTGCTGTTAAAACCACTAGGTAGAGAAATAGGTAGGAAGGTAAACATTTTTAAGTCAAATCACAAAAATTTGTAACTGTCAAAAGGATGCAGTCCAAAATAAATCCAGTCAAACTTTGATGACAATTTCACACAGGAAATATGGCACCTCAAATCAGTAGGGAAAAGGACAAATGGACCTTACCAAGTGACTGGCCATCTATAAAAAATCATGCCTGCATTTCTTACCTCATGACTTATTTCAAAATAAAGGCCTGATGGTATAGAAAATGTAACCATAAGAGACAAATAACAAAAAGACTAGAAGTGAGTATACTTGTCATCTTGGAAAGGAAAAAGCTTTCCTAAGCCTGACAAAAAAACCTAGAACCCACAATAAAAAAAATCAGACCCCCTGGTTAGATATAGCCATGAAAAATCCATGTGGCAAAACACTGCGTAAAAGTTGAAAGAAAAAAAAAAAGGCAGAAAAGTTAAAAGAAAAATATTCAAACACAAATGACAAAGAGTTCTTATCTCCAATATGCAAAGGGTTCTTACAAATCAATTAAAAAGGAACAAGCCAACAGAAAAAAATTTTAAAAAGGACGAGAAACACAGTATGGCTGCTCCCAACGATGCTCTTTCTCAGGAAATACTGACAGTACAGGAGGGACCCCAGCACCCACATCTCAACTACATAACCCTGAAACTCTAACCAAAGCTGACAGAGCATGGTATAAATCCTGGAGTTTGGAATTTTGAGCTACGAACCAAAGAACCAGGAATCTGGGGCGCTAATTCCCCAAAAGAAGGTTCCCAGTCTCTGCTGCTGAGTCTCTCTCCCCGGCCAGGCTTAGTTCTTTTACCTCCTCTGGATTCCAAAAAATAAAACAGTTATCCTTCTAATAAATTCCATTTTTGTGTTTGAACTAGTAAATTTTCTCTTACTTTAAACAAGTCCACTCAGAAAAAATTCGAATCTTCAATAAAAATATAAAATGATGTTCAAGGTCACCAATACATAAAGAAATACAAATTACATAACAGATACCAATTTTTACATGTCCAACTTCCAAAGACTGAACGACTAAATAACATCCACTGTTGGAAGAAAAATGTCATTCTCATATACAACTGCTGAGTGCACAACATACAAATCGTTTGGAAGATAATTTAGCACTATCTATCAAAAATGTAGGTGTATATATCTTGCAAACAGTTAAACTCCTAGAAATCAATTGTATTAAAAAATTACAGGACAGAGCAAAACAGTGATTGTGTCAAGGTAACACCGGTTATGATACAAAATCAGGGAAAACACTAAATGTGAGACTCAAGAGGACCCTAGTGGCCTGGAATCACACTTGAAACACTCCTTCATTTGTCTACAAAGCCATTTATAATCTGGCTCTTGGACTCATCTGCAACCACATTACTCCTTTCCTTATTTTCTTCCAGCCACAGTGACTCCTCATCGTTCCTTGAACACATTAAACACACCCCCATCTCAGGGCCTTGGCACACGCTATTCCCTAGAATGTTCCTTCCCCAGATCTTCACATGGCCTTCCATATCATGTCCTGTAGGTCTCTGCTCAAATGTCTCTCCCCTCGCCCAAAATACACTTCATGTAGAAGCTACGTCCCCAAACAGCATACTATAAACTCCATGACAACAGGGACATTGTCGTGACCACATCTCTAATCTCGGGACCTGGCACAAAGTTTGGCACACAGTTAAGAACTCAATAAATATCTGAATAATTTGAAAAAATCATGGCATATCCATCTAATGGAATGGTATATGGCCATTAAATGAAATACCTCATCCAAAATATTAAGTCAACACGCTAAAGTAATAGAATAGTGACATAGTTTACCTTATTTTTAGCTTAAAAGAAAAAGTACAGTTGGCCCTTGAACAATGTAGGGGTTAGAGACACTGACGCCCCACACAGTCAAAAATCCACATATAACTTCTGACTGCCCGAAAACTTAATAGCCTACTGTTGACTGGAAGCCTTATCAATAAAATCAACAGTCAATTAAAACATATTTTATATGTATCATATACTGTGTTTTTACAATTAAATAAGCTAGAGAAAAGAAAATGTTATGAAGACTGTCATAAGGAACAGAAAACAAATTTACAGCACTGCACTGTATTTACGAAAAAAAATCCATGTAGAAGTAGACCCATATGGTCCAAACCCATGTTGTTCAAGGGTTAACTAAATATAAATTTACATATGTGAGTGTATATGCAGAGAAAAGGTCTGGATAGATATTCACCAATCCATTACCTTCCCAGGAGTTAACCTTGACATGCGAGACTTTCATTTTCAGCTTTATATAAAACCATATTCAAATTTTGGGGTGCCTGGATGGCTTGGTGGAACATCTGACTTTGGCTCAGGTCATCATCTCACGGTTCACGGGTTCGAGCCCCACATCAGGCTTTGCGCTGACAGTGGAGCCTGCTTCTGCTTCTCTGTCTCCCTCTCTCTCTGCCCCTCCCCCACTTATGCATGCTCTCTCTCAAAAAAGAATAAATGTTTAAAAAAAATTTTTTTAACTATACAAATTCTGGTGTATTTTAAAATAATTAACCAATATTACTATTTTAATCTAAAAAAATTACCAACAAAACCCTTCATAATCCAGCCCCTACCTATCTCTTTAGCCACTGCCTTACACACATGTGCTGTTAGCTCAGGCTTCCCTCTCCCATGAATCCACACACTAAGTTCCAATTCAAATGCCATTCCAGCACTGTCTGCTCTCTGACACTGCAGATCAGGGTCATTGAGTCTCACATAAAACCCAAGGGCAGACTTTGGAGGGTCTGTGAATCTCCTGAGATTTTATGCAAAACATGTGTGTGTAAGTGTATACGAATTTTTCTCAGGAGAGTATACTTAAATTTAATTAGATTCTCAAAGGAAACATGACCCATAAAAGGATGGAGAACCAAAGCTCCAGCCGGCGCTATCCCTCTGTTCTCCGTTGTACATCTACACTCCATACATACTTCTATTATTACAATACATGGAGTTTTGTAAGTATTTATGTGTTGGTCTCTTCTCTTAGGCAACGAGTTTCTTTTACCATATGCTTGCTCCCCACCCCTGTAGACAACAAAATAGTTGTTTCCACATTGTCCCATCTATCTGATGTCGCTACTAACGAGCATGGAGGCAAAAGCAGAAGTCCATACCTCTGTTGGATGCAAGAATAACTCTCATCCAGTAGAAAGGATCTGCAGAATCTGATGACATGATTCCAAATAGTGGTATCTATAATATTACATAAAACAGTTTCTAAAAATGAATTATGTCAATTAAGTTGGAACTTAATTCATAGTTCAATTACTTAATATTTGCTATACTTAAAAAAAAAACCGTTACTTCCCATGTTCTGTAACAAAACAAGTGTACCTAAAGGCAAAGTTTTTTTAACAAAAATAAAAAAAAACAGAAATCACTACTTATAGCAATCTACTAGTAAAAATACCTAGCAGGATGAAGATTTGTTGCAAAACAACGTAAATGCACTTAACACTACTCAACTGTACACTTAAAAATAGTTAAGACGGTGGGGGCGCTTGGGTGGCTCAGTCGGCTAAACGTCCAACTTCAGCTCAGGTCATGATCTTGTGGTTCACAAGTTCGAGACCCACCATCAGGCTCTGGGCTGTCAGGGCAGAGCCCACTCCGGATCCTTTGTCCCCTTCTCTCTGCCCCTCCCCTCTGTCTCAAGAGTAAATAAATAAAGCATTTAAAAAAATAGTTAAGATGGTAAATTTTATGTTATGTGTGTTTTACAATTAAAAAAAATATATACCCCTACCAGGGCACCTGGGTGGCTCACTCAGTTAAGCGTCCAACTCTTGATTTCAGCTCAGGTCATAAGCTCACAGTAGTGAGATCAAGCCCCACATCGGGCTCTGTGATGACAGCACAGAGCCTGCTTGGGATTCTCTCTGCCCCTCTTCTGCTCATTTTCTCTCTCTCTCTCTGTCTCTCTCTCTCTCAAAATAAATAAAGAAACATTTCCAGGCACATGGGTGGCTCAGTCATGATCCTGAGCCTCGGCTCAGGTCACGATCTCGTGGTTCGTGAGTTTGAGCCCCGCACTGGTCTCTGTGCTGACAGCATGGAGCCTGGAGCCTGCTTCAGATTCTTTGTCTCCCTCTCTCTCTGGCCCTTCCCCTCTCCCTCTCTGTCTCTCTCTCAAAAATAAATAAACATTAAAAAAATTTTTTTAATAATAAATAAACATTTAAAAAAAATACCACAACCTATAAATTATAGGATATATCTACCAAGTCATAAAATAATTTTGCTAAGCTATGGGGACTAAGAACACCCACAGTCACACTCCCAATGTAAGACTGAGGATTATATATACAGTGGAATATTATTCAGCCACTGAAACTTATACGTAAAGCAGCTTATAATAGCATACAGAAGTGCTTATTTTGCAACAGTAAGTATGACACTGTTGTTATCAACCTGGGGCAATTTTACCTCCCAGGGGACATTTGGCACTATCTGAAGACAACTGTTACAACTTGAAGGGAGATGCTACTGGCATCTAGTGGGGTCAGGGGTGCTGAACATCCTGCAGTGCCCCCACAACAAAGAACTGACTGCCTAAAATTCAGCGCCATTGCTGAGAAGCCCTGGGATAAAAAGAAAGGTGCAGAATTGTATGAATAAAAGTTCAACACTAGAAAATATGTTCAGAAGATAAAACTAAGTGTAAATATTTACAATCTTGAAGAATACTAATCTGTAGGGGTAGGATTATGGTTGACTTTACTCTTTTCAGCATTGGTCAAGTTTTCTATAGTGAGTGACTCTTAATTTTTAATCAGAAAACAAAATAAATTCTTAACTTCAGAACGTTTTGTATTATGTGACCAATGTTTAGGACACAGCACCAGGCCATACCCCACCCCTCCCCATGTGGAGATCAGACACAAAAGAAAAATACATTTCCAATCTCAAAAACCTTCTTTATAATAAAGCTGCTTTTCTTTTTTAAGTTCCAAAAGATGTTGCCAACAATGGTGAATGACCCAACTGGTCAACCTAAACCTCTCTAGATGTCTGCATTTATTAGCTGGGTAAGCAAAACTGGTGAAGCAAGAAGCATGGATATTTTACGCGTACCCTAATGCTGCAGATGGTCTTCAGAAACAGGGAGGAAGGAAGTTATTGTATTAAAACTAACACTATAGGACAGTCTACATCACAACATTCCCTAAGTGGAAAGAGGTCAATCAGTCAAATTACTTTCCTTAACTGCACCTGATGGAGATGGCCATTTCCTCCACAATTAGACAATTTGTGGGACACTGAACAAGAAAAAGTGAGCCAAACTCCCCTAAGTAAGGGCATTCCCTCCTTTCCTGTAGTCAACAAGATTATTAAACTCAGTGTCTAATTTTATTCCTCTTAGTAAAATCCATAGCTATAGGTTTACGTACAACAGTATTTGGGCAGCAACAGGAGCTATTTTCTGTGACCGTCACAGTTGCAAAGTTCCGGATTTTGCCCTAAATTACATACAATAATCAGTTTCAACTTGACAAGATACAGTACAGTACTTCAGAGAAGTGTTCTATATTTTAATGAAAACCCTCAACCGATAAGGTAGACAAAAGAAAATCAGCAGTAGGGATTTCCAAAGGCAGTGGGAATGGAAAGCCAAGCAAAATACTTCTGGGCTAAGGTGGTGAGCTGCAATTCAGGTACACAATATCCTCCCCAGTGCATAAGAAAACACGATTTTTTAAAAAGTGTAAAATAGTAAAAGGTAATACAACTGAAAAAAGCTAAGGAAAAAGAAAAAGGAAAAAAAAAAAATCTGTAAAACAGCCAAAGAAGAAAAGAATCGTAAACTTGAAGCACTAGTGGTCACGGGCACGAGAAAACCATAGACAACTGAGAAGTAGATAGAGACTCAGCACCAAGGCGGCTCCAACCATCACAATGGAAGGCAAGAGATTCCTCACAATTCCCACAACATTCCAAACCTGGAGAACAGCAATCTGCACGGACAGCCTTATCTTTTTTGCCTCCTTTGGTTAGAAGGGAGCAGAAACAGCAGCTGGGAAGAAACGGATGAGAGAAGTGAGCAGTGGGGCTCTCTGCTGGTCCAATTGACAATTACAGGGCTGCCCTGAGTTGGGAAACAGGGACCTGATCTGAGGTTAGGAAGGAACAGAGCCCTCCTCAGTCGCGTGGTGAGAACCACCCAGGAGAAGAGAGAAAGCAGAGTGCAGGGAGCATTCGCTGCGCTTCTCACGGCTCATCACCCCTCCCGCCATTCCCTCAGGTCAAAGAACAATGGGTAGAACAGGAGACCCCAAGCCCTTTAACTGTGGCTGGGAGGGGAAAATAAACCTGAGATTCAGGGGTAAAAGAATCAAGAAATCACCAGCAGAACTGCCCAAGCATGAGAAAGACAAAAAACACAGCTTGGTAACTGTGCAATCATACTGTAGGGAAAAAAAATAAATAATACAGTAATATAAAATGCATAAATTAATTTACTGCATGAAACAGTCGTGAGAAATGCCACAGTTTTTGAGCAACACAGTTCTTATGGTTCTTGGGTTCTAGCTGCCAAGCTTAAAATATTTACTACCTAGCCCTTTACAGAACGTTTGCTGACTCTTGGATTAGAAGATTCAATACTGTCGACACGGTAATTTTCTCTAAACTTATCTATAAAGTCAAAGCAATAAAACCATAATCTCAGCAAGCTTTCGTATAACAACGGACAAAGCTGACTCTAAAATCTACATGGAAATATGAAGAACCTACTTAAGCCAAAAACCATTTTGAAAAGGAAAAACAAAGTTGGAGGATTTTTATGACCTGATTACAGGACTTAATATAAAGCTACAGTAATCAGTGTGGTTGACCATAACAATCATGGAATATACATCAGTGGAACGGAACAGAGTACAGAAATATATCCATGCTTATATGGCTAACTGATTTTCAACAAAGATGCCAAGGTAATTCAATGAAGAATGGGCAGCCTTTCAACAACTTGCTATCTATACAGAAAAAAAATGAATACCAACCTTACCTTATGCCATAACACAAAAATTAACTTGGAATACATCACAGACCAAAGCATACAAGCTAAAACTGTAAAATATTTAGAAGAACACAGGAGAAAATTTTCACTACCTTACAAGAGGCAAAAATTTCTCAGGAAACAAACACCATGGGCCATCAAAGGACTTGATCAAAACTTAGGATGTTTGCTCTTCAAAAGATTTAAGAAAATGAAGAGCCAAGCTATAGACTAGGAGAAAATATTCACAGTACATACATCTGAGAAAGGACTTAATCCAGAAAATATTTTACAATGCATACAATTCAATGGACAATAATGTAATTATTTTCAATGGGCACCAGATTTGAAAAAGATATTTCACAGAAGCTAAACACCTGATAAGTACATGAAAAAGTTGCTCAATATCATTTAGCAGGGAAATGCACATTAAAACTTCAACATCATTTATCAGGGCAATGCAAATTAAAACCCTACCCGTTAGAGGACTAGTACTGAACTGCCGAACAGTATCAAGGGTAGGCAAGGACGCAGAGAAATGGAACTCCTATCCGTGACTGGTGAAAATATAAAACAGGACAACCACTTAGAAAAAAGTTTGACAATTTCTTATAAAGCTGAACCTATAATTGCCATACAATCCAGCAATTCTACTTCTAGGTATTCACCCAAGAAAAAGGAAAACAAATATTCACAGTCTTGCACAGGATTGTTCACAGCAACTTTATTAGCCAAAATTTGGAAACCCAAATGTCCAACAAGAGATGAACAAATCATGATATAGTCGTAAAACAGAACACTACTCAGAAATAGGGATGAATTACTGGTACACCAAACACACGGACAAACCTCAAAAAGCTAGTGATGAAGTCAGACGCTAAGGAATAACACTCTATGACTCCACTTATGTGAAATTCAAAAAAAAAGAAAAGAAAAGAAAAGAAAAGAATCAAATTCTAGGTACAGAAAGCAAATCGGTGCTTGCCTGACACTGGGGGTGAGGTGAAAACTGACTAAGACAGATTACACAGAACTTTCTGGAGTGACAGAATGTTCTATATCCACTGAGGTACTAGATATGTGGGTGTATACATTTGTCAAAATACTTCAAAATGTACACTTAAGAAATGAGTGTATTTTACCATACATAAATTATACCTTCATAAAGTTGTGTGGTTTTTTTTGTTTTGTTTTTTGTTTTTATGGAGAGGAAGGGAACTTCTAAGATGTTAAAAGCGGTAAAAATAAGATTATTTTTTCTACTTTTCCATATTTTAAAAAAGTTCTCTCTCCCTAACCACCCACAACAATTTTAAACTACATACAGTAGTACAATATTAATGATCAAATCATTTCACTCTTCAAAAAAATATATTTAGCTTTTCCCCAGATTATGGGCTTAACGTACTCCACTGCTTCCTAATACAATTTTTTTTTATATTTCCTTATATGTATCTCAATAGCTTTTCAAAATCCTCAAAAAACTTTCACCTAAATTATCTAATTTAATCCACACGACAATCCCATGACATGGACAGGTCACATTTATTCTCATTTTGTAAACTTAATCTCTGCAAAATATCATTTAAACGCATCACTGAATTTCATCAACTTATACAGCATATTACTGGGGTCCTAGTATTTGACTTTGGGGGATTTTTAAATCAATACATGCTACTTAAAACATGATTAAAGGCAAACAAAACAGAAAATACATTTGCAATGTATATGTCAAAGGTGTAACACATTTATATACAAAAATCCATCTTAAATCAGGAAGACAAAAAATCTCAAGAAAAAAGTGGGTAAAGATTATTAACTGCACGCTAAGAGAAAAAAAGGAAAAAATGTTCAAACCCACTACTAAAAAAACTAGAACAAGGTAACCATTTTCGTCACCAAGTCAGATTAAAAATAACAATGCTCAAATGGTATTTATTGTTTTAACTAAAATAAATTTCTCAAACTCTAACCAACCAAAACCCTCCAACAATTGCATAGATATCTAATTAGTATTTGGTTTACATACCTGACAACATACTAAGAAAATGAAGAGAGTTATAGCAGTCCATAGTACCTTCTCTCTAAACTGGATCTGTACAACAAAATGAGGATGAGCCATCAAAACCAGGAAACCGCAATCACAGGGCAAAATTCCACATTAAAGCATAACATTCCGCATCGTGACATGCTCCTATTAGTTGCTATTACAATACTCTCACCTAGTTAGTAGCAGCCAAAGCAAACAGCTCAACTTTTCGAACATAACTTTCTTTCCTTTTCCAAGAGTTAAGTAAGTTACATACAGGCCCCATCACACCGCACGACGTTAAGGAAACCAAAAAGGACAACATGCAAGACACAGACCCAACACGCATGCACTTCAGTTAACAGCATTGTGCAAAGCTGGGGTGCCCGTGATAATATGCTACGAATATTTCACGGAATATGAAAAGCTAGAGCTTCTTGGGACGCCTAACATGGACCTGGAACAACTATTTTTAAAACCTCAAAGTAATAAAAAAAAAAAAAAAAATATATATATATATATATATATATATGCTATATATATATATATATATATGCTTGTAAATAAAACAATAAGATGAACACAAGTTTTCCTTATTTCTTTCTACATCCCTCTCCCATTAGTTTTGTGAGATATCACAAGCACAGCAGAAGAGGACTGTCTGGGAATTGGCCACTTCGGGATTAACACTATTTCTGAATTTAAATACCTTAGCTCCAAAAGTGTACAGTGATGGAAGAACAATGTGATACAGTCACATTATTTTCTGAATGCATTTCTGTAATTTTTCTTTGTACTGAATGATCAAGAAATGCGAGGTCTATACTTGCACAATTTAATTCATTTATGTAAAACAGCTGTAGTCCTCCAAAGTGACCCAGCAGACTGGGTCATTCATAGTGCAGTGGGATCACCAGAGATAGAAGAGTATCTTATCTAACAGGTAGGCCAAAGAAACACTTGGTTTGGAAATGTCAACCTCAAAGAACCGTCATTTTTAAGACCACAAGATAACCTATCTGGATTTACACTGGCATACTAGTTTTACTCACTTTGTGCCTCTTGCGAGGAGGAGCAGGTAATATTTCTCCAATTACACCATAAGAGGGTTGGGGATGGTAAATCCATCAGGAGCACAAGTCATTTAGCTGCCCTCTATATTACCAAAATGGTATACTTACTTTCCTTTCAGGTTTCTGAATTTCTGGTAGAACTGCACAGAAAGGTTTGATAACTTCTAAAAACTTGACTGTTAAAAAAAAAAAAAGAAAGAAAGAATAAATGTCCCTATCACAAAGTTTTTAAAAAGAGATGTACCTTTTCACAGAAACAAATACAAATGTTCTCTAACTTTCAATGGCAATCCATCCCATTCCTACCTCCAAAAGTAATCATGGTGTTCTCCATTTCAAATACATCAGGGAAGAGAAATAATTCAAGGGACAAAAGAATCCAAAAGGTTTAAGGGTTTAGTCAGTGGAAGCAATACAAGCATTCTTTTACCATGATTTTGCTTCCTTATGCTTGAATCCAGCTTTATAATATATAGAAAAGGAATAATTCAACGAGCATCAAAATACATCAAAGGAAGCAAATGCAGTCTACTACGTTACCCACAAGACAATACGCCAGAGAAGAAAATAAGACCTACCAGAGGAGGAATACAGAAGGAAAGTACAACAGGAAATGGGCTAGACTGCAGGACTGACTTTAGATGGAAAGACGCTGAAATGGATACGTGAGAAACATCGCGGAATCACCTGCTATATAGATAGCTCTTTTTGAAGCATACAATCTCTACTTCATTTCACTAAGTCAACATTCATTGCCTAGTTGCTCTCCCACATAACAATCTCAAAGCACTTGTGTATGTGTAACAATCAGCCCAGAAAATGACAATTACATTTCATTAGAAAGTACTGCTTTCCCAGAGAACTCATTATATACAAAAGTAAGATAAACCAAGGTTCTTTAAGGATAGACACTATCTTCTGGCATAGCTTAAGTCAATTCCTGCCAAAGAACGGGAGAATGAAGATGATATTCTCTCAGTCTTTGCCAGCGTCTGTAATGTGCAGAAACACAAGAAGGCACAACTAGCTATTAGTTATGATCATCTTCCCCTACAGACACTGGATTCTGTATACTAACATCACGAAATTGTTTTAACACGGACCTGAGTAATTACGCTCTCACAGTTAACCAAAAGTTGACTCGATAATCTCATGAAACTCTCAAAATGATGGCAGTCACTGATGTTTGACAAAAGAATTCAGAAATTCTCATGGGAAGATATTCACTGCCCAAGTACGATTCTGGACTATTTGGAAAGCAAATATGAATTATGGAAGAAGTATTCTCTATGCAAAACAAATATTAATCACATCGGGAACTTCCTAGACTCCTTTATCCCTTTTCTGCCCCACCTCAATCCAAATCCCCTCCCAGATTTCTTGGCTTTTTATGATCATTTGTGTTGGAGAGTTCAAACAATGCTTTTGTCAGCCACTTGTCCATTCTTGTGTTGCAGAATTTCACCGATTATACTGTAAATTCAAGGTCAGGGGTCTCCTCTACTTCCTTTCTAAATGTCCACTAGTTGGCCAATGGGGGCACGGCTCCCGTTTGCACTTACCCACTCATCCAACAAACATCTGAACAGCTATGTAAGTATCTATGTGAATACATGTGGTGTTGAGTGTTTAGGAGATGGCCCTCAAAGATGCCCATAATTCAAGGCCTTGTCCCTACCCTGAGGTTTATACAGCCTGACACACAGTGAGTTTTCAGTAAACGCTACAAAATGACTGAAATGAAAATTTTAGGGAAAACGCTATGCTACCAATCGCGCTTCTTTCCTCCCCTAACATATATATATGCCATGCATCACTTTCTAAAAAACCAAACAAGCCACGGCGCTTTATTCATCCCAACTAACACGCCAAGGAAGGGTGATTTGGAAATAAAAATACGAGCTTCCTAAGCTCCTGAAAAATCAGAAGTGGTCCAGGTTTCACTCGGTTCCCTAACTCCCCGCCCCCAAAACCACTGGCCGCCCCTCGCCGTCCCCCGCTCCTCGCCACCCAGCGAGCGCAAACCCCGGGCCTCCGGGTGCGGGCCCCCGCAGGCAGCCGGGGCAAGGCCGCACCGCCGGAGGAGCCTCGGCGGAGGCCCCCGGCCCGCGCCCGCCGCAGCGGCCCGGCGCGGCCCGTGCCTCTCCGGCCCCCAGGCTGGGCCGCCCCGGGCGGGCGCCCGCCCCACCGTCCGCAGCCCGTCGGGGCCCGCACCCCGGCGAGAGCCGCGCCGACGCTACTCACTGCCCATGGCGACGGCTGAGGCGGCCCGGCGGGGCACAGCGGCCTCGGCACTGCCTTCGCTCGGGTCCCGCGGCTTGGGTCTCGCAGCCCGCTCCTGACGCGCTCCGACCGGCCCCGCGCAGACTCCGCCCTGGACCACGTGACCCGCGCGCCGGCCCCGCCCGCCCCGCCCCCCGGTGAGGCCCAGGCAGTTGGCAGCCGGCGCGGCGGACGTCCCAGCGCGTTGCCATGGCTACCGCCGGCGCTCCGGTGGGCGTGCTCCCGCGTTGCTGCGGGCTTCCGGAGCTTGGGCGAGACCAAGGCGGCTGGGGCCTTTCCTGCCTGAGCTCGTCTGCGAGCTTGGTGTCAAGCAGTGGCGGTTTCCTCGACAGCCTGGTCCGGCCCAGGCCTCCCGGGCGCCCCGCGCGACAGGTCAAGACCCGGCCAAAGCGGCCGCCCGAGGGTCGCGACCCTGAGACGTGGAGCTAAGCCGTCCGGAGAACCAGTGTTGACCCTAACAGCCTTTTTTATTTTGCTCCCGCCTTATCGGAACTTCTTGGAAGCTTTCACAAATCTGTGACACTTTGGCTATGGTTAATAGCTTATGAACTTTCCACTATTACACGTGATCCTTCTTCAGCTTCTCTGACATACAGAGATCAGGATTTTGTCCTCTTTACCCTTCCTGGACAGCGTGGTGTAAAGGAAAGCAATCCTAGAAATTAGCGAGCCCCACAGTTTAATCCCTCCTCTCCTTCTTAATGCCTTTAGGCAATTAACTTTCCTGAGCTACATCAGTAAAATAAGGATAATAGCTGCGAACTAAAGGTGTGAAAATTAAAGGACAAGATTGACACACAGAAGCCGTTCAAATGTATTTCCTAACTCAATTTTAACCCCCTGCAGTGTAACTTCTCTAACTTCTAATAAAACAAGCTATTTCAAAGGCCACTAATGACCCATAATCACCAAATCCAGTGATCTGTTCTAATGCTTAGATCTGTGTCCAAGAAGGAAACAAATTATTCGTGTGTGTGTGTGTGAGAGAGAGAGAGAGAGAGAGAGAGAGTGAGATTTTTCTCCTTGACCAAACTCCATCCAGCCTCCTATGAGCCCTTTCTCCACTAGGCTTTACCTTGGACTACAGAGACTAAAACAGAAACAAAATTTCTGACAGCTCCATCCCTAAGATGACATTAGCTCTCCCTTAGAGAATCTGCCTTGGAAAACTCAAAACTGCCCAAGAATTTACCAACACCTGAAGATAAGGGTTTCTGTCTCCCAGACTCTGAGGAGGGTAGGAGCCTAACTTCCATAAGCACCAGCTAACAAACCCACAAGGGTGTCACATGGACCAATCCTTCCTCCTTCCAGCTCTCTGTAATTTTTCACTTCCCTGACTCTACTGAGCCCCACCCACCCCATCCCTGTTCCTTTAATTTCCCTTTAAAACTCCAGTTGCCTCTGTACAAATTAAAGTTGAGTTCAGTTCACTCTGGACTCTCTTTTCTTTTTTTTTTTTTTATTATATGAAATTTATTGTCAAATTAGTTTCCATGCAACACCCAGTGCTCATTCCAAAAATGCCCTCTTCAATGCCCATCACCTACCCTCCCCTCCCTCCCACCCCCCATCAACCCTCAGTTTGTTCTGTTTTTAAGAGTCTTTTATGCTTTGGCTCTGTCCCACTCTAACCTCTTTTTTTTTTCTTTTTTTTCCTCCCCCTCCCCCATGGGTTTCTGTTCAGTTTCTCAGGATCCACATAAGAGTGAAAATATATGGTATCTGTCTTTCTCTGTATGCCTTATTTCACTTAGTATAACCCTCTCCAGTTCCATCCACATTGTTACAAAGGGCCTTATTTCATTCTTTCTCATTGCCACATGGTACTCCATTGTATATATAAACCACAATTTCGTTATCCATCCATCAGTTGATGGACATTTAGGCCTTTTCCACATTTTGGCTATTGTTGAGAGTGCTGCTATAAACATTGGGGTACGAGTGCCCCTATGCATCAGTACTCCTGTATCCCTTGGGTAAATTCCTAGCAGTGCTACTGCTGGGTCATAGGATAGGTCTATTTTTAATTTTTTGAGGAAACTCCACACTGTTTTCCAGAGTGGCTGCACCAGTTTGCATTCCCACCAACAGTGCTAGAGGGTTCCCGTTTCTCCACATCCTCGCTAGCATCTATAGTCTCCTGATTTGTTCATTTTGGCCACTCTGACTGGTGTGAGGTGACATCTGAGTGTGGTTTTGATTTGTATTTCCCTGATGAGGAGTGACGTTGAGCATCTTTTCATGTGCCTGTTGGCCATCTGGATGTCTTCTTTAGAGAAGTGTCTATTCATGTTTTCTGCCCATTTCTTCACTGGATTATTTGTTTTTTGAGTGTGGAGTTTGGTGAGCTCTTGGATACTAGCCCTTTTGGACTCTCTTTTCTACTGCAATAGTATACTACTGATTAAAAGCTGTCCTGACCATTGTAACCCGTGTGGGGCATTATTTATCTTTGAACACACACACACACACACACACACACACACACACACACACACACGGCAATTTAGGCTGGGGATGCACAGGTCTCTGCTCTAATTGGGGTCATCTGGGATAGCTCCAAGGCTGGGGATTTGAATAATCAGAAGGCTCTCTCACAAGTCCAGCATTTGCAGCTGGCTGTGCGCTAAGACCTCAGCTGAAGCTGTCAGTTCCAGTATTTCCACAGTCCTTCGCATTGCCTGGGCTTCCTCACAACATGGCCACTGGGTGCCAAGGGGGACCTTGTTAGTGATGCAACATCACTTTCAGTGTATCATATTCATAGAGGCACCCACAAGGTCCTGCTCAATCTCAAGAGAGGTGGAAGTTTGACTCTACCTCTAGGTGTGGTTGTGGCAAGGTTCTGGAAGGGCAGATGGAGCAAAATACTGCTCTAGCCACTTTGGGAAAATCCAGTTTGCCCTAGTTATAACCTCACATCCTATGACGTAATTCTTACCTCACTCTACTTTGTATTAATCATTTTCATACTTGTCTAATCTTCCCTATTATCCATAAACTGCTAGATGGCATCATCTACAGTGACTTGCAAATGGTTGACTTACATACAGTTTTGACCCTAGATTATGAGGTAGTTTCATGAATATAATTTCCTTTCAGTAAAGATGTGTGAAATTGAAAGTCTAATTGACAGAAGGAAAGTTGTTTGCACTTGTCTTTACTTTCTATTTCTGCTACAACTCCATCTTTCAAGTAAGAGCCTGGAATAAACTTTGACATTCTAGATCACTGCTGTGAATTACCCTTTCAACATCCCTCAGTCTTTCTGCTACTACGTGCTACTCAGGACTTTTTTTTGTATAACCACAATATGCCACCTAATCTACAGCTGTCAGGAATATCACTCTACCTTGACATCCCACACTGTCTTAGTACATCCAACAAGAACATTTCTCCCTACGTGTAAAATACTTTGTCTTCTCAAATAGATGGTTAGTCCAACTGAGGACAAATGGCAAACCATGTTCTCTTTTCTTCCTGTGTATTTCTAATGTCCAGAACAATGCCATATATGCAGATGTCCAATAAACTATTGAGGAAATACCATTCTACTCTTACAGGGTCATTTCTTATTTTTGTTCATTTGTAGCGTGTTATCCATATGAATCAGAGAAGACACAGGGAAACAGCTCTAGAGTAACACACTTTTACTAAAAGTTTTCTAAAATTAACTGATTTTGCAAATGTCAATTGGGGAAATGACAGTGTGTTTTAGACTGTTTTATCAGATTTAAATACAACCATGACAATGAACTACAACTTCCATAGAGTAATTTAGGAGTTGTTTATTTGTGTCATCATGGGTTATAAATATTGAGGATTTAAGCATGTTGTCCAAATGTCCTGAAAATATGATGGTTTTAGCCTGAAACTTATGAGAAGCTGAAGATGAAAACCAAATACCCAAGTAAATCCAAGAGAAATGGAGGTGAAGCTTTTGGAACCCCAGGATCTAAAAGTCTTGACTCTTATCTGTGACTTCCTTCCCGTATAACCCCTAATTTCTTTCAACTGTAGTTCCTCAGTTTTGTAGAAGGGATACGATTTCTATTGTCAGTCAATGAATTTTTAAATAATAAAATTTCAGAGGTAATTACAGTCAGGCTAAAAGAGGTTATGCTTTAGAATATTTTCCTCATAGTATGCAGACAGAAAACTGAGCAAAATGGTTCTTTTTTTAAATGGTTTATTTATGTTTGAGAGAGAGAGCAAGTATGGAAGGGGCAGAGACAGAGGGAGACAGAGGATCTGAAGCCGGCTCCACACCGACAGCAGAGAGCTCAATGCAGGGTTCGAACTCATGAATCATGAGATCATGACCTGAGCTGAAGTCGGACGCTCAACCAACTGAGCCACTCAGGCGCCCCCCCCACCTCTTTTTTAATGTTTTATTTATTTTTGAGAGATAGAGAGAGTGAGTAGGGGAGGGGCAGAGAGAGAAGGAGACAGAGGAAAAATGGTTCTTAAGGAAGAAAAATTTATTTTACAATGAATACGTCACTTGAGACAAAATGAACATTTTTTTCATGGTTGTTAAAATTTCTATTCACTGAATACCCCATTTAAGTCTGCTCTTCATTGAACATGTACTTAATTAGCATAGATATAAACAGGATACAAATATCACATTATCGAATTTCTCTGAGAAATATAATAAAATATTTTTATTTTACTTTGTGATTATATTTTTATCCCATACTTTCTAATGAGAGTATTTGATTTGGAATTCTTTAAATGGTCCCTTCCTACAAGGTGATTCAAGATGCTGACCCGTGTTGCAATCATGATTGAGAGTAAGAAGGTTAAGATATAGGAGACATCTTCTTTTTCAGAAGACACATTTGATGGCTTGAGGTGGAGGAGTGTAATAAGATACCAGAGATGAAAAGTTAGAAATTTGGAGAAATCTAAACTGAACTTAAAAAAAATGAAAAAAACAAACCAGTTTTCCATCTCATTATGTGCTTAAACTTTGAAATGTTTAGCCAAGAGATCTGAAAAACATGACAGTGCTTTTATGTTTTTCCAGTTCAGTATACCACATTGAAAACCATTCTCATTAAAGGGACCTTTGTAATTTTACTGATTTACATGCATGGCACAAAGTTACGTGATTTATAAGGCCTGACACAGGAAGGAAGCATTAAGGTGCGTAGGGATAAAACAAGGATGTGAGTTTTACAGAAATATTAAATCAATACACTAACGCATACGTTTAAGATGTGAATCATGAATCCACTCCTGTGGCCAGAATAACCTACACATCGATTCTGAAAGACATTACCAGCTGCCAGGAAAAGTGCCCCAGCATGTCCTCCATCACCTCTGAGAAAAACATCATGGCACAGGAATGGTAGATGGCCGAGTCTCTGCAGCACCGAGCCACGTAAAGCTACACCATTTGCTGCCGTTTAGTTATGTGTCCACAAAGTTTCAGAAGTAACAGACTGGGTTGGTGATCTCTGTAAATCCCCAAGTACCTGGTGCTGGGAAGTCTCCAGCATCAAAGTTAAAAAGCTCCTTAAACACTGTGAATGAACATCACATCACGTTGTCATACCTTTCAGAAGTAAGACTGACTGACCAGGAGCTGAAATCCCCACATCAGATACCCAAAGTCAATTAAAAATATCAAGATAACAATTTAGGGGGGGAAAGATACTATGTAGCCCACAAATCAATTTCATGTAGCTAAAACTCCTTAATCATACTGTGCAAAAAGATTATACATCCAGAGACTTGTATTGAATGGGACCGATACATAAGGACAACGGGTGAAAACAACTATCCTGAAAAACACGAATCAGGACTAATATGGTTTTGCTGCAGCATTTGGTGAAACATTCTTCACAGTGGCTGCAAAGCAGCACTAGGTATTACGTCAAAAGAAAATACTGGTCGTCACAATGGCAGAATTAATGAAGTGACACGCATCAAGCAAACGGAGAAGTAATGTTGAGGTCATCTGGATGGAGCTGCAAATTCCAGCTAACAAACTTTTCCTAACGAACTTTTCCACCTAACGAACTAGTTAGCTAATGAGAAAGAGTGGCCTGAAAAAATCTGGTTCATTGAATTAGCTCTACAACTCAGAACCAAAACAAAACACTGCTGTACCTTTAAGGCTACAATGGACTGGTCAGATTCATGTATTCATGGATAATTCATGCCCTTGGCTATTCCACATACTCTGATTAAACTGCCCCCATGAATCCCAACATCTTAGAGGAACATAGGCTTTTCATGTTACCTAATGGAAGGGGAGAGTACAGAAGCAAGCCTTTCTTTTCACGGAAGTTTTCTTAAAGGAAGTAGTAGTGATTCGAAGGACACCATCAAGCAAAGGTCTTGGTGAGGACATCTTCATGCTGCTGCAGGTGAAGGGCCCCAATTCCTACAGCGGGTGCTGGCAAAGGGGGTCGGCTCACAAGACGGAGCTGTCATTGGAGCAGAAAAGAAATAAAATGGCATTTGAACCTGAGGAGAGCCCTGCTTCCTTCTCCCAAGGCAGTCCATGCATTTCTCTTAGCTTGTTTAACCACAAATCACCTTTTGGGCAAAATAATGAGTTACCTAGAATAGACTGGAAGGAGATGTTTGTCACAACTAAAAACTAAATTCCAGGCACCATGAGGTGAGATTAATTCTTGAATTATGTTCTGTTCTTCAGTAATTATTAGTTGGTTTAACCTGCAGATTTTCCTAAATTAGAACTATCTATAGGTGAAAATGACTTGGGCCCAGCAAACTAGTAACAAATGTGTAAACTGAGTCCTGATCGAAGCAGAATAGGAAGATAAAGAGAAGTACATTTGCTCTTCTCATTGTTCTTCCCTTCCTACAACATGATCAGGAAGAATTTGGCCTTTGATGGATGCCAGCTATGCAGATGAGCCTGGGACAAGTGTTACTGGGCACCTTTTCTCCCACATTGTAAAATAAACCCGCTCATCACCTTGCTCCCCAGGGCTGGATACTGAGCTTTGGGACAAGGCTTCTGAATGGACTAGTGGGAAAAGTAGATGACAGGGAAGGGCTTTTACTGTTTGAAGGATAATCATTTTTTTCTTACATGATACTAGCATGTACACATATGTGTCTTTCTTGATAAACATGCAACATTTTATTCTGAGAAAAGAGCCTAAAATTAGATTTTATGTTTTTGTTTATCTTTAAAACAACTGGAGGGGCGCTTGGGTGGCTCAGTTGGTTAAACACCCAACTTTGGCTCAGATCATGGGTTCACGGTTCATGGGTTCCAGCCCTGCATCAGGCTCACAGGGGACAAACGCATTTCTTGGTGCTCCAGGAGAAATAATACACATACACAAAACATTACAAGACAGAAAGCCATTACCTTGCAGGCCAGTTGCTTTTCAAACCTGGGAGAAACAAAGCACCATGGACCCATGTTCTGAGGCTCCTCCTGACTCCAAATAAAATCTATAACAGAAGAAAGTTCATTTCAGTATTCCAGGTAAATGTACAATAACACACACACACACACACACTCTATACATATATATATATATATATATATATATATATATGTATACACACAGTGAATATACATACACTATGTATCTACACACACAGACACATCATATCCATTTTTATACACATATGTACATATATAGCGTGTATGTATGGATAGCTCTCCTCAAGTAAATATATGCCTTTCCAATATGGCATAGTGTTACTTGGCTTTTTTTTTTTTTTTTTGACAAATGCATAGTCATGTATCCAGCACCTCACTTGTGATACAGAAAAATTCTATCAAACCTCCAAATTCCCTCAACCTGGCCCTTTCAAGGCAACCCCTCCACCCACCCAACCTCTGGCAACCACTGATCTTTCCTCTCTCCCTATAGTTTATGCCTTTTCCAGAACATCAGATAAATGGAATCATATTATGTAGCCTTTGGTTCTGGCTCCCTTGAACTGGCAAAATCCATTTGTGATTTTGCCTGTAGCCATAGGTCACGCTCTTATTCCTGAGCAGTAGGTATTGTAAGAATGTAACATGGATTATGTATCCATCCGCAGGTTGAAGGATGTGCTGGTAGCTTGGGGCAATTATGGATGAAGCTGCTATAGACATTTTTCTGTGAACATGTTTTCATTCCTCTTGGACAAATACCTCCAAGTGAACCGCTGGGCTGTACGGTAACTCTGTGTGTAACATTGTAAGGAACTGACACGTTTCCAGAATGACTACACCAGTTTCCATTCCTTCCTGCAGTGAATGCAGGTTCCGGGTGCTTTGCTTCCTCATCAGCCTTGGATACAATTAATACTTATTGTTTTAATTTGAGCCATTCTAATAGGTGTGTAGTGGTATCTCATTTGGGTTTCACTTGCATCTCCCTTATCACTGATTATAGTTGTGCATCTTTTTTTTAATGGTTGTTTGCCCTCCCATTCTTTGGTTCAAATCTTTTGCACATTTTAAAAACTGGGATTATTTGTTTTTCTTACTGTTGAGTTTTGGACACTCTCTGAACAATCTGGATAGTCCTTTGTCACATATGTATTTGCAAATACTTTCTCCCAGTCTGCGTCTCGTCTTTCCATTTGCTCTGCAACACCTTTCAGCAGTGCAAAAGCTTTTCGCTTTGATAAAGTCCAATTTTTCTGTAATCTGATGTTCTTTTAGTGTTACATCTAAGAACTTTTTGCCTAACGGAAGGCCATAAAGGTTTTCTCCTAGAAGTTTTAGAGTTTTACGTTTTACATTTAGGTCTGTGATCTTGAGTTAATTTCTGTACCCAATGCATAGAGATGTCCAGTTATTCCAGTCCAATTATTGCAGCCAAAAAAAAAAGCCTTGCCTTTTACAGTTACATCAATTTATCCAAAGTAATATCATAGCAGAGATTACCTCCAGCCTCTCAAGAAATGACATGTCTTAAGTGAGAGAAGGGGAGACTGAAAGGGATACCAGAAAAGACAAGGAGACATTGGCTCTAGGAGTATTTTTTTTTTTTTCATATTTCTAGACTCCAAGGTTGTTTCCTAATGACTCTCTCTGCCCCCAAACCTCTTTTCACATGAGATAGCTGGAATAGGTTTCAGGTATCTGAATCCAGAATAATCCCAACAAGACCAGTGCCATACCTTTAACATGTTTGTATTTGCTCATCTCTTGCTGTAACGAATCCACTGGGAAAGGACAGAGTTCTTCTAATCGGATGATGGCAAAGTCACCCTTCTTGGCCTCCAAGGATTCTCTTTGCTTCAGTAGGGCATAGAAATGTTTGCCACAGCAGAACACTAGACTCTTAACACTGTTGGGTAGAAAAGGGACAACGTGGTAGAGGAGAAATGTCTGAAAGAATTGTATCAGAAAAGGAGGAAACCACGCAGATGAAAATGCTTCATTACTGAAGGAGTGGGGGTCTCTGTAGTTGGGTTCAGTCTCATGCTGTGCCCTGGCAAGTCTTATCCAGCAAATGTATGCCTCTTCCGCACATATTCTAACTCCTACCCCATGGATGCAAAGGACTTTCTTCTATCAGGATACTGGAGATTTGGGTCACTTTGGGCTCCTTAACATGAACTAGTTTTCCCACTAATTAAAATTCTACCGCAGAGTATGAGAACGGAGATACACATCAAATTACTTTTTGGGATCCACAGATGAATCACCAATGACCGGCTTGAATGTTGTTCCTGGTGCCATTTCGTGAAGACTTGATACGGCTGCCTAAGGAGAGGGAAAAAGGCCACAAATCTAGCAGCTGAAGGCAAGGAGCTGAAGGTGACTTACTTATAAGGGATCTTTACCAAGAAATAACAACAAATTTCCCTCCTAGCATTATATGTAAACATGTGTACTAATAAGCACAATATCTTTCCCAAAAATATCGATTCTGTTTATTTCAGAATAAAATTATTTGTTCAAAGTGACTTAAAATTGCCTATTGTCTGATGCCACAATAACATTTTAAGAATCAACATTTCAGTTCAATCACACTTTAATATCCATCAAAAGTATGCTTTAATTTCTTGGAATTGGAGGGGGCAATTCATGGAATCTGTGAATGAAAACAGCTCAGCCAGGGCAATGATTTCTGTCTTTAGGATTTTAACCATAATTTATAAGTGAAACCTAATGAGTCACAGAACAAACCAGGAACAATACACAAACATTTCTGTGATGAAAAGAAATGGTATTAAGGAGTTCAATTTAAATAAGTACTTGTTGCAAAGAACTCAGAATAGACCATTAATGAGGGTAAGGTTGGGGAGTGGATTCCATTTCCTCATCTAGTTCATTTCCCTATAGTCTAGTCCCAACTGGGAAGGTGACACTTTGACTGGGCCACTGATAGGCAGCCTCGCTGACACAAGACACTGTGATGTAACCTAAAAAAATAATATTAGCGAAGAGAATAAAATAAAAATGAATATATATTATAAAATAAAATGTATTATATTTATATATTACATGAGTTATAAATAGATACATTATATATAAATATATATTCTTTATTTATTCTTGTTGCTCAATAATGCACAATAGAATCAATCTTTTTCCATCCTGAACCAGAGCCCTTGGTCAGCTCACACTTCCTATGGCGGGAATCAAAAGGGGCTGGAGGGGCACCTGGCTGGCTTAGTCAGTAGAGCATGTGACTCTTGATCTCTGTTCAAGCCCCGCATTGGGTAAAGAGCTCACTAAGAAAAAAAAAAAGAGCTGGAGTTGAGAGCTGGGTGGGAAATTGGGGTAGAATTTAGGTACCACTTGACAGGCAAACTCCATAGAGCCCCGAGTCGTGTTGGTCACATGGTAAGTCATCTCCAAATGGGCCATGGAAACAAGAGTGGACTTCTATTCTGCTAGATCACTTGTACCTACTGGTACAGTAGCTAATTTTCAGGAAGAAATCAGACTTCAATAACGGTGGTACTCACTTTCAATTACTAAAAGGACTTATATGTTTAAGGAAGATAGTTAACTACTTAATAAGAGTATATTTTGCTTGAAAATCTGTAGGAAAGCTATTGATATTTTAAAGGCTCCAGAGCAAGGCCTCACTTATTTCGTAAGTTATAGATTAGACATGGGGAGAGGAGTGGACAACAACTAGGGCCAAAATTAAATCTAACTCTCAGTTACAAACAGCAAAAGAAATTCTCAATAAAATTTCTGATAGTTCATTCAATACTTAGTAACATACATATATTGTATTTAATATGATTATACTCTTTTAGAGCAATAATTGAGGGAGCAGGTGACAATCTTGCAAGTACAATGAAAGTTGGGTGAAGAATCCCAGGTGTACATATTTCTTAGAAATAAATTAACGTGTATTATGACTTGGCCCCTTTCATGTTGCCATTTCAAAATATTTGTGTCAGGGGCTCCTGGGTGGCTTAGTCAGTTAAGTGTCTGACTTCGGCTCAGGTCACGATCTCACGGTTAGCGAATTTGAGCCCCTGCGTCGGGCTCTGTGCTGACAGCTCAGAGCCTGGAGCCTGCTGCAGATTTTGGGTCTCCCTCTCTCTCTGCCCCTCCCCGCCTTTGCTCTGTCTCTCTCTCTTTCTATCTCCAAAATGAATAAACATTAAAAAATTTTTGTAATTAAAAAATTAAAATTAAAAGATGTTTCTAAAAATTTGTTTTAATGTTTATTTTTGAGAGCCAGAGTGAGACAGTGCGAGCAGGAGAGGGGCAGAGAGAGAGGGAGACAGAATCTGAGGAAGGCTCCAGGCTCTGAGCTGTCAGCACAGAGCCCAACACGGGGTTTGAATTCATGATCTGTGAGATCATGACCTGACCCAAAGTTGGACACTTAACCGACTGAGCCACCCAGGCGCCCCTAGATGTTTCTGTTTAAATACAATGAGACACAAAGGGAGGTGGGGGGTGGGGTGGGGTTAAATAGGTGATGGGGATTAAGGAACGCACTTGTCATGATGAGCACCAGGTGATGTATATGGAAGTGCTGAATCACTATATTGTACACCTGAAACTAAAGTAACACTGTATGTTAACTAACTGGAATCAAAATTTTAACAAGGCCAAGACGTTTTAAATAAATAACATTAGATACAGAAAATAGAGGCAAATGCATATAAAAACGACAGAAGGAGAAAGGCTTCCTAATCAGTTGTTTCTACTTACAGGGAACCTGAGTAACATCTTCGGAGAAGCAACAATGAGGGGTTTTCGGAAATTCCGGACCATCTGTCTCCTGAGCAAGTGGAAATACTGTGCAGGAGTAGTTGGGTGTACCACGAACATGTTCACTGTGTCTCCATCCACCCCCTCTTCTACACTGTCACACATCTGGGAGAGAAATGAAAGAAACAAGCAAATGTTCCGATCATCTAATTCAATCATAAGGACACAGCTGTCCTAAGGGAAACTCATCTGTATACTCATGACTCCCAAACGATGTCTTCCGCATACTCGTCCTATATTTCTTCCCAAAACTGTAGTTTTGTATTTCACATGTAGTCTTTAACTAGCCTTCAGTTTATTTATTTCTGTAATCTACTTTTTATAAAATCATTTTTCTGTATTATTACCTATCAACATAACTATCCATCTATCTACTGTTCTACAGTAGACTAAACTGTCATCTAGCTATACATTTATCTGCACATATGCTAAAACAATTAATGATATTCGTGCACTTAGGATAATGTGTACAGATTACACATCTGTGACCTGTACGTGGACACACGTCTCCATTTACCCTGAAATGCATCAGCAGATAATACAGATTTATAGATAGAAGAATGATAGATGAGTAAATGTGATAAAAACAAGTACAGTATAATAAAATATTAGTGGTAGAATCTAAGGGATTGGCATATGAATGTTCACTGTAAAATTTTGTAACTTTTCTGTATGTTTGAAAATTTTCTTAATACTAGGAAGTCATATGCATAAAAAGACATAGGTAATGATCCTTACCAAATATTAACTGTGGTTATTTCTACATGATTATTGAAACATTTTCTAATGATCATGAATCACTTTATAAAAAATACTATAGTTACTCAAAAATAATTTTTTAGGTAAAAATACAGGCTAGGCCACACTCTGAAGAATCTGATCTGGTGTTGGTCCCTGGATCTCTGTTTACAAAAAGCTCTGTAGATGATTTTCATTATCAGCATGGTTTAGAAACCACTGATCTTTTCCATACAAGAACCACTTTTTTTGCCATAAAACCACGACACTAATATACCCAAGGCATCATGTTGATAAAGAATACTGGCAGTGCATTAAACCCGTTTCATTCAGATACTACAAGGCCTTACAGTTTAAGGTACATATTAAGTATTCACAGGAGGTAGGTCTCTTTCAAAGCACCTAGGAAGCAGGGAGCGGACATACCTGCAAGAAACGCTCTATGCGACAAGAGGAGTGGTCGGGTCCAGCCCCGTCATACCCATGGGGAAGCAGGATAACAATGCCGCTCTGAAGGAGCCACTTGGCCTCCCCTGGGAAAGCACGTGACAGGGAGTGAGAACTCTCCAAAGCAGGAACAGAACCATCTGATGTGACGTGAGTAGTGACACAAACGTTACTTTGCCGTATAATCCCCTAGAGTCGTTTTCCATTCTGTGTGCTTTCCAGCAGTGTTACGCGCTTAGGAGGACAATGTCCATCTTACCGGCTGAAACCCTATATGACACACTCACTGAACGGGCTGTGGCAGATGAGAGACAAATCACGAGGTGAATGTACCGGTTTCAAGGACAGCATGGGCCGCTCTGCTTCCTTTGCAGACACGACTCCTACTGAGCACTGGTGGCTCTTGTCTTCCCCCCACAGCACCAATTACAACACAGCCCACTGTCCTCAGGCTGCAAGTGTGGACACTTCTGGATAGTCTCTGGACATGTCAAAGTCCAGTGTCCTCAAGGCACTTTTCTTCCCTACAACCACAAGGTCACAGAGAAACACGGCCAGAGGGACGACTGGAGTGCAAAGAATCCAAGGGGTTGGTTACCCCCCGAAAATGGGGTGATGGGGACTCACACTTGTACCTTACATACTCTGATTTTTATAATAAGTAGGTTCTGCTTTTGTAAATGATTATTAAAAACAATAAGGGAGCACCTCGTTGGCTCAGTGAGTTAAGCATTGAACTTTGGCTCCGGTCATGATCTCAGGGTTTGTGAGTTCCAGCCCCTCTTCCAGTGGGTGAGCTGGAGCCCTGATTCCGGTGAGACCTGCTTCTCTCTCTCTCTCCCCCTCTCTGCCCCTCATGGGATTCTCCCTCTCTCTTTCTCCTTCTCTGCCCTTCATGGGATTCTCTCCCTCTCTCTCTGCCCCTTGCTCACATGTGCCCTCTCATAAAACAAAACAAAACAAAACAAAACAAAACAAAACAAGGGGTGCCCAGGCAGCTCAGTCAGTTAAGCCTCTGACTCTTTGGCTCAGGTCATGATGTCATGGTTTCGTGAGTTCGAGCCCTAGGTCGGGCTCTGTGTTGATCCCCCCCCCCCCCGCCCCTCTCTCTACCCCTCCTCCACTCACACTGTCTCTGTCTCTTTCAAAATAAATAAACTTAAAAAAAATTTTTTTAAACACAAAACAAAAAAATAAAGATGTCCCACTACCAGCTTTCAGATAGTTGAACATCCTTGGGTTGAGGGAAGTGGATTTTCTTTTCTTTCTTTCTTTCTTTCTTTCTTTCTTTCTTTCTTTCTTTCTTTTTCTTTTTAATATTTTTATTTAATTTTGAGACAGAGAGACAGAGACAGAGCATGAGCGGGGGAGGGGCAGAGGGAGAGAATCCGAAGCAGGCTCCAGGCTCTGAGCTGTGACATGGGTCTCGAACTTATAAACTGCAAGATCATGACCTGAGCCGAGGTCAAAAGCTCAACTGACTGAGCCACCCAGGCACCCCGAGGGAAGTGGATTTTCAAGGCTGCCATTCACTCTGACCACAAATCTCTACTATGTCCCCACTGCCTGCTTGGTATTCATGTCACAGGTATGCAACATGCCCCAAGTGCAGACCGCAAAGGCAAACTACCTAGGAGCTGGCAGGTACATGCCCTTCTCCCTACAGCCAAGCACACTGCCCTGGAGAAAGTGCTGCCTGTACAGTGACCGAGTGGCCCCTAGCCCTCCAGCAGCTTCTGTAACCATCCAATAGCTGCCATGCCCCAGGAGATGGCAGTGCAGCCCCTAACTCTCCTGAGGGGCTGTGGTACAGCAGTTATGGCCCCGTCTCATTCATGTTTCCCCACGAGGCTGGTGCTATGCACCATTCCACATGCATATGCTGACACCCACCTCCAGAGATGAACGTGTCAAAGATGATCTGAGCACCATTGAAGAAATCGCCAAACTGAGCCTCCCAGATGGGCAGTAACCTGGGGCTTTCGATGCTCATCCCATATTCAAATCCCAGGACAGCCTCTTCTGACAGCGGGCTGTTGCTGATCTAATTAATACAAAGGAAGAGAACAGAAACACTGTCATTGCAAGGAAAGCTGGGGACATAGATCAGTCAAGGTAAAGCGTCACAAACCTCTCAAAAAGGAGGAAGGGCACAGAAGGGAGCTTTCTTTCCAGTTATCTCCTCATTTCTTGAGAAAGGACATCTACTGCCCCCTGTGAGTGACGCATGTGGGGGAAGGTGGCACAAGGAAAGGGGGAGAAGAATGCAACGTGGGCAGTAAAGGCGATCTTTAAGGATAAGCAAAATTAATTTCTTAGATGATCTACCTTGATTGGTTAGAGTAAAACTGTATCATACAAGCTTTTAAAAAACATATCACAAAGCAAAGGGGGGAAAGTTACCAAAAGAAGGCCTACCTTTGGTTAGAATCCATTATTCTAATATCCTATCTGCACAATAAATCAAAAGAACCGTCACAGCATGTTAAGATAAAAAAGAAAAGCAGAACACAAAATTAGATCTCTGAGGAGGCAAAAGAGGACAATTAAACGCAACGTGATTCTACTCAGTCGTATGACCACATGGGTGGATCTAGAGGGTACGATGCTAAGTGAAACAAGTCAGACAGAGATGGACAAAAACTATATGATTGTGCTTAAGAGAAACAAAAAGACAAAAGTGGAAACAGACCCATAAACACAGAGAACAAACTGGTGATTGTGGAAGGAGGAGGAGCGGGGAATGGGCAAAATGGGTGGAAGAGTGTGGGAAGTACAGACTTCCAGCCATGGAATGAGTAAGTCACAGGGATAGAAGGTGCAGCATAGGGAGCATCATCAATGATATTGTAATAGCGTTGTTAGGTGACAGACGGTAGCTACACTTGTGAGCAATGCATAACACAAATAGACCTGTCAAACCACTATGTTGTACACCTGAAACTAACACAACGTTGTGTGTCAACTATACTTCAATTTAAAAAATAATAAAATAGGGGCACCTGTGTGGCTCAGTCGGTTGTGTCTGACTCTTGATTGCAGCTCAGGTCATGATCTCACCATTTGTGGGAATTTTACCCTTTAAGCTAGTAGCGTCTAGCTTCTGTTCTCACTGCTCCACTAAAATAGCTGTACGTGAAGTCAACTCTTGACTTTCCAGTGGCTAAATCCAATGGCCATGTTATTCTTCCTCATATTTGACTTCTTTCTTCTTCAGGTCATGACACAATGACTCCCTGTTCTCCTCCTCTGGATTCTCGCTAGGGAAATACTTTTCCCCTGCCAGCCCCTTAGAAGCTGTTTTTCCCAGGACCCTATCCCTTGGCTCTCTTCCCATTCTGCTCTCTCCCAGGGAGATTCTCCCACCCTTGTGGTTTCAATCACTTCACCCTGATGATGTCCAAACCTATATCTCAAGATCAGATTCCTTCATTAAGTCCAGACATACATATCTAATTGCCTTTCTGTAATGGACAGAAACTTGTATGTTATTCAGCCACCTCAAAGTCAAATGTTCAAAACTGAATCCATCAGCTTTCCTTACCAAACCTGTTCCCCCTCTTTATATTTGGGTGAGTATCACCATCATATAGCAATTGTCCAAGTCAGGAAGCCAGGAGATAAGCGAGACTAGTCTTCCTCACTCCCTCCATCTACCGCTAAGTCCCATAGCTGTTGTTTGGTAAATGTTCTCAAATCTGGTCCCATCTTCTGTCTGCACTGCTATTGCCCTCATTCAGGTCCATGTGATTTCCTGCCTAGACTATTGAGAAGCCTCCTTAGAAATTGTCCTATTATGGGGCACCTGGGTGGCTCAGTTGGTTGAGTGTCTAACTTTGGCTCGGATCATGATCTCATGGTTCGTGGGTTCGAGTCCCATGTCAGGATTTGTGCTGACAGCACAGAGCCTGCTTTGGATTCTCTGTCTCCGTCTCCCTCTGCCCCTCCCCACTCATGCTGTCTCTTAAAAATAAATAAACATTAAAAAATTGTTTTAAAGAAAAAAAGAAATTGTCCTATTATACCTCAATAAAGCTGGGTGGATACACCATCTGAAGTTCTCATCCATCTTCAGCTTCCAAAGTACCATGGGGAGGGTTCTTTCTGATACAAAAATCTGATCACCTGTTCAAAATTCCTCCATGGTTTCCTGTTTACATAACATTCCGAGTCTTTCACAAGGTGGGGAGTCTGGCCAGTCTCCTCTTCCTGACTCCTGTTTCCACTTTGCAACTTAACCTCCAGTCACATGAAGCTATTTGTAGGTCCTGTCTTCTCACTTCACAGGCTTTGTAGGTATTATGGTGTCCACCAGGAATGTTCTCTCTATAGGCATCAGACTAGGCAACTCCTCATGTCCTTCCAGGCCCAGTTCAAATCTGGCTTCCCCTCCCAAGGTTTTCCTGACTTCCCAAGTAGATTCTCTGCACCTTCTCCTAAGCATTCACTGTCATTTGTACTCATGTATACACATATCTACTTTCATTTCTTGGATTTATTAATACTTTTATTTATTCCAAAACATACTTGAGATGGCTCATAAATATATATGATGTACAATGTGATGATGTAAATGTACATAGAGAGAAAAAAGATAAAGATTGAGACACAGAATAAAGGGGAAAGACAGCCTGGTGGCTTACAGTCACCAGAGGTCAGTGGCCTCCACCTCTTCCTGGGAGCCATTACTGACAGAAGAATGTGGCTCAATTGCAGAATTCATGGTACACACACCATAGAGACAAACCACTGCTCAGTTAACTCAGTCAGTACCAGGACCAGTACCAAGAGCAAGCAGGAGTTCCTCCCAGGGTCCTTCATATAAAGGACATGGTTTTAATAGAGAAAAAAACTGAGGGTTGCTGGAGGGGTTGTGGGAGAGGGGATGGGCTAAATGGGTAAGGGGCATTAAGACATCTACTCCTGAAATCATTGCTTCACTATATACTAACTAATTTGGATGTAAATTTTAAAAAATAAAAAATAAAGTTAAATTATAAAAAAATAAATTTAAAAAAAAGAAACAAAAGAAATGAACAAATAGAAAAAGACACACACAAAAACAGACTATTAAAGAAGAAACGAGTGGTAACCAGTTTTTACTGCTTGTAAAAACTGGTTTGACCAGTGGGGCATGGTTTTACCAGTGGGGGATGTGTGAAGTAGGTGAAGGGAATTAAGAGTACACTGATCTAAGATTAGTTGGCCATACATTTATGGGTCCAATTCTGGAGTCTTTATACTATTCCATTGGTCTATGTGTCTGTTTTTGTGCCAATACCATGCTGTCTTGATGATTACAGCTTTGTAGTAGAGGCTAAAGTCTGGGATTGTGATGCCTCCTGCTTTGGTTTCCTTCTTCAATATTTCTTTAGCTATTCAGGGTCGTTTGTGGTTCCATACAAATTTTAGGATTGCTTGTTCTAGCTTCAAGAAGAATGCTGGTGCGATTTTGATTGGGATTGCATTGAATGTGTAGATTGCTTTGGGTAGTATTGACATTTTAACAATATTTATTTTTCCAATCCGTGAGCATGGAATGTTTTTCCATTTCTTTTCTTCAATTTCCTTCATAAGTTTTCTATAGTTTTCAGCATACAGATCTTTTACATCCTTGGTTAGGTTTATTCCTAGGTATTTTATGATTCTTGGTGAAATTGTGAATGGGATCAGTTTCTTTATTTCTCTTTCTGTTGCTTCATTATTGGTGTATAAAAATGCAACCGATTTCTGTACATTAATTTTGTATCCTGCAACTTTGCTGAATTCATGTATCAGTTCTAACAGACTTTTGGTGGAGTCTGTCAGGTTTTGCATGTAGAGTATCACGTTGTCTGCAAACAGCGAAAGTTTGACTTCATCTTTGCCAATTTTGAGGCCTTTGATTCCTTTTGTTGTCTGATCGCTGATGCTAGCACTTCCAACACCATGTTAAACAACAGCGGTGAGAGTGGACATCCCTGTCGTGTTCCTGATCTCAGGGGGAAAGCTCTCAGTTTTTCCCCATTGAGGATGATATTAGCTGTCGGCTTTTCATAAACGGCTTTTATGATGTTTAAGTGTTTTCTTTCTATCCCGACTTTCTCAAGGGTTTTTATTAAGAAAGGATGCTGTATTTTGTCAAATGCTTTTTCTGCATCTATAGACAGAATCATACGGTTCTTATTTTTTCTTTTATTAATGTCATGTATCATATTAATTGATTTGCAAAAGAATATCCAATGGAAAAAAGACAGTCTCTTTAACAAATGGTGCTGGGAGAACTGGACAGCAACATGCAGAAGGATGAAACTAGACCACTTTCTTACACCATTCACAAAAACAAACTCAAAATGGATGAAGGACCTGAATGTGAGACAGGAAACCATCAAAACCCTAGAGGAGAAAGCAGGGAAAAACCTCTCTGACCTCAGCTGCAGCATTTTCTTACTCAACACATCTCCAAAGGCAAGGGAATTAAAAGCAAAAATGAACTACTGGGACCTCATTAAGATAAAACGCTTCTGCACAGCAAAGGAAACAATCAACAAAACTAAAAGGCAACCAACGGAATGGGAAAAGATATTTGCAAATGACATATCGGACAAAGGGCTACTATCCAAAATCTATAAAGAGCTCACCAAACTCCACACCCGAAAAACAAATAATCCAGTGAAGAAATGGGCAGAAAACATGAATAGACACTTCTCTAAAGAAGACATCCAGATGGCCAACAGGCACATGAAAAGATGCTCAACGTCACTCCTCATCAGGGAAATACAAATCAAAACCACACTCAGATACCACCTCACGCCAGTCAGAGTGGCCAAAATGAACAAATCAGGAGACTATAGATGCTGGCGAGGACGTGGAGAAACAGGAACCCTCTAGCACTGTTGGTGGGAATGCAAACTGGTACAGCTGCTCTGGAATAGCACTGCTAGGAATTTACCCAAGGGATCCAGGAGTGCTGATGCCTAAGGGGCACTTGTACCCCAAAGTTTCTAGCAGCACTTTCAACAAAAACCAAATTATGGAAAGAGCCTAAATGTCCATCAACTGACGAATGGATAAAGAAGATGTGGTTTATATATACAACGGAATACTACTTGGCAATGAGAAAGAATGAAATCTGGCCATTTGTGACAATGTGATGGAACAGGGAGGGTCTTATGCTAAGTGAAATAAGTCAGGCAGAGAAAGACCGATACCATATGTTTTCATTCATATGTGGATCCTGAGAAACTTAACACAAGACCATGGGAGAGGGGAAGGGGGAAACAAAAGTTGCAGAGAGGGAAGGAGGAAAACCATAAGAGACTCTTAAAAACTGAGAACTGAGGGTTGATGGGGGGTAGGGGAGAGAGGAAAGTGGGTGATGGGCATCGAGGAGGGCACCTGTTGGGATGATCACTGGGTATTGTATGGACACCAATTTGACAATAAATTATATTTAATAATAAAAAAATATACACTAGATGAGCACTGGGTGATGTATGAAAGTGCTGAATCCCTATATTGTACACCTGAAACTAATAAAACACCATGTTAACGGTACTGGAATTTTTTTTAATTTTTTAATGTTTTTATTTATTTTTGAGAGAGAGAGAGAGCAGGGGAGGGGCAGAGAGAGAATGGGAGTCACAGAATCTGAAGCAGGCTCCAGGCTCTGAGCTGTCAGCACAGAGCCTGATGCAGGCTCGAACCCCTGAACTGTGAGATAATGATCTGAGCTGAAGTCAGACACCCAACCAACCGAGCCACCCAGGTGCCCCTAAATTTTTTTTTAAAACGATTGAACCCAACCAAAGTTGCTGACATCTGTTTCTAGCTGCTTTAAGAATCCTGTAACTATAATTATCAGCACCTGGGTTTTACAATAGACACTAAGACATCCTACCTCTAGAAACCCTTTCTGATTTGGGTCCATATGGTTCAGAGGGATATAGGTGTCATCGGTGTTCTGGCAAACAACCATGGCATGCCTCTGACTAAAAGTTCCACGGCCGACATCTTGCCCACTCAGACGGACATTAAAACCTTAAGCAAGCAAGGAGAAAAAAACAAAAAAAACCAGATTCCCGTGAATAACCTAAGTATTAAAACACATGGTGATGCTGAATTCTTACACATCAGTTCATTCTGAGAATTTCCCTTAGCAATAGATTAACCACATTAAAATATACCTGTTCTGGGGCACCTGGGTGGCTCAGTCAGTTAAGTGTCCAACTTCGGCTTGGGTCATGACCTCACAGTTCATGGATTCAAGCCCCAAGTGGGGCTCTGTGCTGAAAGCTGGGAGCCTGAAGCCTGCTTCGGATTCTGTGTCTCCCTTTCTCTCTCTGCCCCTCCCCTGCTCACACTGTCTCTCTCTCTCTCTCTCAAAAATAATAAACATTAAAAAAAATTATAAAAAATTAAAATATATCTGCCCTATATTCAAAAGTCTGTGTAAGGCAAGATCACACAAGAATGGAGAGTCATTGCTTGCCCTACAATGTCTGGAGGAAAATATCTTTCCAATTCATCCGGCACAGGGCCCTTTGTTTCCTAGCAAGAAATGTTCTATAGTCTATTCTTTGATGAAGGTCACCAACACGACTTATCCTGAAGATTAAATAATATTGTCAAAGAAGAAAAGCTAACACATTTTAGAACCTCTCTAGTTACTGAAAACAATTGGAGATAGTTTTACTCAGAACTGCAGGGGTCACATACATCAAGTGTCATATAAAGCAATCCCTACCAGCTGTGCAACTAAACAGAAATGTCTTACCCTGAGCAAGTAATGAGCCCAAGGCAAGAGCTTCTGCCGTAGCCCAGTCTAATTTTGTTCCATCCATCACTTTCTCCAGTCTGGACTGCAAAAAACAGAAGCAGAGGGGGAAAAAAAGACACTTTTAACAGTCTATACCCTTTTCCACACTGAGTTCACAAAATGTAATGCAACAACAGTATGGATCAAAATTATAATGTTATATTAAAACAGAAAGTGCAGAAGGGAAAGATGAGAGTAAGATAGCAATTATAGGTTTTCAAACAGGCAAAACTAGCAGGCACTCAGGTTAGTGGTTAAGCCTGTGCACAATGGAGAGGAGACGGCACCAGGGAGGGCACGCAGAGAACTGTGCTGTAATATTCAATTTCTTCACCTGGATGGTAAGTACACAGATTATTTTAAGAATCTCTGTACCTATAATAAAAGCCTAGGGTTGCCTGGGTGGCTCAGTCGGTTAAGCGTCCGACTCTTGATTTCAGCTCAGGTCATGATCTCACGGTTGTGAGATCAAGTCCCACGTGGGGCCCTGCGCTGACAGCAAGAAGCCTGCTTTGGATTCTCTCTCTCTCACTCTCTCTCTGACGCTCCCCTGCTGGCTTGCTCACGCTCTCTCTCTCTCTCCCAAAATAAATAAATAAGCATTTAAAATAAATAAAAAAACTGGAAATGAAGTAAGCATCTCAAAATCATTCAGAGGACAAAGTGCCTCTATCCAAGTTTAAGAAAGACGAAGGCCTTTGACTTTTGCTCCCTCACTTTGAGCATGCAGAATCCCACGTTCCAGGAAATTCCCGAGTCCCAGGCAAACCAAAGTTTCAATCTATCTTTAACGTGAGACAATATGTAAGAAACATCAACGTGTGTAAGGGCAAATGGTTGCCTTTGGGGGTATGTTTGTTGATGTGTACTTATTTTTATTCAAGCTGGCCCCCAAAATGAAAGTGTTTTCTGCTCACTAGTCAGAGAAATCAAAACAGGTATTTCTGTCCTGTATTTTTGATAATGTGCATGTAGTGCATGTACATGTATTAAACATGTATGAATAAGTAAATCGAGGAAAATGAGAAGTAGACAAAACCTGAATGGACTATCAGTACCAGAACCTGTTTGTGTATACAAAGGAAAGAAGAGAGAAAAGAGCACAAGTAGACAAATCTGACTTAAGAGAGCATCACTACCAAAACATCACTAGAACCTAGTGGCATGCAATAAATGTCAAATTCATTAGCTGAACCGAAAAGACCAGATCAACACCAATTTCTTTGCTGCACAAGACAAACAAACAACAACCGGAAATTATAATGCTCCCTACCTGAACGTACATCTTCAGAAGGTGACTGTGCATGTGGAGTCCCTCCGGCACTTCCACGGACTTCCCACCAATAAATCGCAGGAGGTCTAGGGGCACACCAGTGTTCCAGGTTGTAATGGAAGCCTCCGGCTGGACCAGGCCCTGCCAGTGAGCCTGCAGGTTGGTGGCCGAGGGGCTATAGTGGGCCATGTTAGTTAAATGGTCATTTAACTTTGCATAGTAGGAAGTTTTGATATCCGACACCTCTTCCTCGGTCATGAGTCCGTTGGCAATAAGGTGCTCTGCATAGGTGTCTGGGATGCTCTTCCGGGCTCTGTCCAAGAGAGAGGAGAGAAAAGTCAATCGGGTTTGTAAAAACCAAAGCGTGACAGATACACTAGTTGTCCAAGGTATCACAGAGCCACGTCACTATAAAAAGGCACACAGGAAATGTTCAGGAACTGGATAGAAGGGGTGGTTGTACTACGTTGTCAATGTACTAAATGCCTCTGAATTGTTCACTTTAAAATGATCCATTTTATGGGCCACCTGGGTGGCTCGGTTGGTTGAGCATCCGACTTCAGCTCAGGTCATGATCTCACGGTTCGTGAGTTCAAGCCCCACGTCAGGCTCTGGGCTGACAGCTCAGAGCCTGGAACCTGCTTCAGATTCTGTGTCTCCCCTACTCTCTGTGCTCTGTCTCTCAAAAATAAAAAAATGTAAAATAAACAAATAAATAAAATAAAAATAAAATGATCCATTTTAGGGGTGCCTAGGTGGCTCAGTCGGTTAAGTGTTCGACTTCAGCTCAGGTCATGATCCAGCTTGATGAATTTGAGCCCCGTGTCAGGCTCTGTGCTGACAGTATGGAGCCTGGAATCTGCTTCGGATTCTGTGTCTCCCTCTCTCTGCCCCTCCCCTGCTCATGCTCTGTCTCTGTCTTTCAAAAAATAAATGAACATTAGAAAAATTAAAATAAATAAAATAAAAAATAAAATGATCCACTTTATGTTATGTACCTTTCACTCCAATGCATTATTTTTTTTTTTAAGACAATGGTGAGTAACAACTTCTTGCAGGCAAGCAAAAAAATAAGATTCATCTTTATAAGCTTTTATCTACATCAAGGTAGAAATAATTAGTAGAGTTTTTCTATGAATTGGTACATTCTGGAAAGTTATTTACAAGACTGACCTACATTGTCTTACCACTTTATTTCAAACAGTATTGAACTCAAAGTCACCAACATCTGTTTCAGGTGGCTTTAATAATCCGGAAACTATAATAATCAGTATCTCCGTTTTACAACAATAATAATGCCAATCTATGTTCAAGTAATACTTTAAACAACCAATCTTGCTCACATATTTTATCATATTTAATCATGACGAAAGTGACAGATGGACTGGATAGATTTTTTTTTTTTTTTTTAATGGGGCCTTGAGCCACATCTGGTCACTCAGCAGCTAAATTCAAAGCTAAACAGAGAACCCAGATTTGTTCTTCTAAGAGCAGGGTGCTACCTCTGACCAGAAAGACCTATGAAGTGTCACCAAATTTCTTTCTCTACTTTAATTTATATCTATGAGGAAATAAAGTGGGGGAGGGGGTTCTATTGTACTTTCTAGTATCAAAAAAAGGAAATTCCAAAGTAACACGTTCCCCTCCATCTCATTAACTTTCTGTCTCAATGCTGTCCAAAAGAAATGCAGAGCCAGCCAACATGTAATTAAAAATCTCTTAGTGGTCATGTTAGAAAAGGTTAAAATTAAACAGGTGGAATGAATTTTAATGACATATTTAATTCAGTTTCCTCAAAATATAGTCACTTTAATACTTTATCAACATAAAAATTCATATTGAGATAGTTTACATTCTTTTTTTCAAGGTCTTTGGAATCTGGTGTGTTCGTTACACTCACAACCCATCTCCAGCAGGAATGGCCACATTTCAAGTGTTCAGTAGCCATGTATGGTAGTAGCTTCCATATTGGACAGCAGAGTTCTCTAGGTTCCTTAAAATCCATCATGTTGCCTCTTGCTGAGGCACCACGTGAATCACAGAGGATCTATTTCTGATCCTGTCAGTGACAAACTAAGTAGCTTCGGGCTAAGGGCTCTGCCCCAGTCTTCCTACCTCAGTGAGACTGGTAAGTTGCCTTCATTTATTCATAGAGTAAACGTGTGGAGTTTGAAGACTCTGGGGAGCTTTCCCGGGATCCGTAGGATGATCATCCCAGTTTGCTCAGGACTACCCCAGTTTCAGTCCTGAAAGTTTCATGTCCCAGGCAACCCAGGGAGTTGGTCGCCCTACTTCAGAGTGTCTAATAAAAATAATTTTAAAAAATGCAAGCCCTATGGGAGTAAGGGGATCTTCAACAAAGATTTATAAGTATACCTGATGATTTTGTACATGACTGGATTTGTGAAGAAGGGCTCATCCAGCTCATTGTGGCCCCACTGCCTGTAGCATAACAAGTCAACAATCACATCCTTCCGGAACAGGCGCTGGTATTCAAAAGCCAGTTGTGTGGCCCGAACCACTTCTTCTGGGCTGTCTCCATTGACATGGATGATGGCACAGCCCACAAGCTTCCCTGAGGCAGAGAAGACAGATGAAGCTGGCTAGCCAACCCCAATGGACATTAGCCCACCTCCAAGTCCTCTTGCCTGCGTGGGGAGGCAGCCCACATACTCAGAGATGATTTGGCTGGGCTGTTAAGAACCCACACTTTGGAGTCCAGCTGATAGGAAAGAGGTCATGTCCTAGCTCTGTGACTCACCCTGTGACCTTAGTAAAGTTATGAATCTCAGTTTTCTCATCTATAAAACTGGGATAATAGCTCCTATACCTCCTGGTGATGTTGTAAAGATTCCCTGAGTTACTGCATATAAAGTGCTGAAGAGTGCCTGGTATGTAATAACTACTATTTATTTTGTTACTGTCATTGTTACTGTACCTTTCCTCCTGAGATAAAAGGGTCATTAAAGGACGGATCCTAAAAAAAAATTGATTTTCTTCAAAGAAAAGACCTAGAATGTGCTTCCAGTATCTTTGTCAAACTAATCACAAAACATTCACATAGATAGCCCCAAAAGGCATCCAGGCCAGGGGCTGGGTGCAAAAACGCAATAGTTCCTACCATCTAACAATTCAGGTAACTCTGTGAATTGGGGGATGGGTTTAAAAAAAAGCCCTGCCTTTCTCTTAATATTGCTAATTTCCAGGGTAGAACAAGTCAACTTTGCTTCTTTGTATCTGATTTCTAACCAAGACCCCTTAGCCAAGTTCAATATCATTCTTGACTAAGGTCTTGGGCACCCTGGATCTGAATCTCCTAAAGATGAGTACCCTGGTGTTGTACTAATTGTGTTGATCTTTGGTTTCCATGAGAGCATTCAACTGGATATCTGGGCAATTTGAGATGGCACCCTATGTGTTTCCCTCTTGTTTCACCTCTTCGGATTCAAAGGTCACACTCAGATTTTAAAGGAATATGGATACCACTGTTGGTGACTACTAACCATATCTGACCCCAAATTTAAAATGGGGTAACCAGGGAGGCTTACTGTTCCTAGTGAACTAGATGTTTCTCTAGAGATGCCTCCCTACGTCACATACCGATATCACTGCAGTATAAGGAAGACCTTCCTCTTTCTGCAGGAGTGGTGTAACCCAGCTGGTTATTGACAATCAGATGGACACTCCCACCAATTCTGAAATGTGGGAGATTAGACAGCGTAAATGTTTCGGGAACAATCCCCTGACCACAGAAAGAAGCATCACCGTGAACCTAAATCATAGAGGAGAAAACAAGAAAATGAACATAAGAGGTGGAGAAATTTATGTATCCAGTTTGGAATAAATTGTTTTCAAATAATAACAGGAGTAAAAACAACCACGCTCTCACTGCTCTCCTGCCCTCCTAAAAATCTGCTGGTTCCGTACAGGACTTTCTAGGATGGTTAGGCTGATCTCAAGTTGGTTTCAAAGCCCCTTTACCTCTTGTGGCCACTGCCAATTGATCTATTCTTTCACCCCCACATTGTCACTCGCATGCATCACTTCTAATATACCTATCAACATTCTAGAACATACAGCAGCACCACAGAAGGAAGGACTGTCAGCAGTACTGAAGGAAAATCAGCTCCAGTACAGTTTTCATGAAAACAGCTTGCAAGACATGAGGAACAGTGCATAGCTTTGAACTCTCTCTCTCTTCCCCAATCATCCTGCCCCTGAAAAGAGACGGTGCGCAGCTCACATCACCTAATCCCCACTGGCTGTGTTGGCCACACCGTGAACACAAAGAGGTGGGGGGAGGGAGATACGACAGCAAAGACAGGAGGCATGGGGGAAAGTATATCACAGGTAATTGAAAGGATGCTTTGAGGAAACAACAAAATACTATCACACAACATCTGAAATGTGCTATTCTCCCAGCACATCTGAAGTCTGTTAGATCACGACATCATCACAAAACCTGATAGATGGAAAGTAGTAGATAAAAGGGGAGATCATTTTCACAGAAGTTGAAAGCAAATAACAAGGGAATTATAGATCTTAGAAGATCTTAGAAGAAGATATGAGTTCTACTGACTTCAGGCTACAAGGTGATTATCTGTGACATCAACATGTTATACACCTTAAATTGACATAATGCTGTTGTCAAATATATTGCAATAAAAAAAATAAATAAAAGTCTAGTATCATAAACAGTCAAAATGCTGAACTAAAGAATAAAAGTGGCGCCCGGGTGGCTCAATCGGTTAAGTGTCTGACTTTGGCTCAGGTCATGATCTCACAGTGTGTGAGTTCAAGCCCTGAATCAGGCTCTGCACTGACAGCTTGGAGCCTGCTTCAGATGCTGTGTCTCCCTCTTCTTCTGCCCCTTCTCCGCTTGTACTCTGTCTCTCTCTCTCTCTCTAAAAAATAAACAAACATTTAAGAATAAGTAATCTGGGGGACCCGGGTGGCTCAGTCGCTTGAGCGTCCAACTGTTTTTTTTTGTTACTTTTTTAAAGTTTATTTATTTATTTTGAGAGAGAGAGCGCGCGCATGAGTGGGGGAGGGGCAGAGAAAGAGAATCCCAAGCAGGCTCCATACTGTTAGCACGGAGCCTGATGCAGGGCTCAAACTCACGAAACTATGAGATCATGACCTGAGCCCAAAACCAAGAATCAGACGCTTAACTGACTGAGCCACCCAGGCACCCCTAGCATCCAACTCTTGATTTTGGCTCCGGTCATGATCCCAGGGTCAGGTTCCTCACTGAGTGTGGAGGATGCTTAAGATTCTCTCTCTCTCTCTCTCTCTCTCTCTCTCTCTCTCCTTCTGCCCCTCTCTCCTGCTCGCACTGTCTCTCTCACTCTCTCTAAAATAAAATAATATGATATGTCCTAACTGAAGGTAACCACTGGGCTCTAATAAGAATAGAAGTAAAAGACCTAAATATAAATGAAGAAAGAATACCTCGAAGTACATTTTTTAAAAGGACATTGACAATGTCCTTAAAATAGTCATTTTTTTAAATGTAAGTAGAATATTTTGGCTAAGAAAGGAAGCACTCCTTGGCTTTAGTGAAATTTCCAGGTCCCGCCTTCGTTTGGCTAGGGTGTATAGGGATGACTCCCATTTTGGAGTTATCTATACCTACTAATAACACACCCTTCCATTATCTCCACAGCATTAATCCCCTCAACAACCAGGTGGGGGCCAGGTAAGGAAGTCACTACTGTCGTTTTTACAGAGGAAGAAACCAAGTCTCACAAAGAGTGTACACTTCACATTGGACTAGACCCTGGGCCTTCTGTGTTTTTTCTACTTATGTCTCCACCCCTCCAAGCCTTTCTCCTGGATCAAGGAAGTTGTTATGTCCATGTTCTCATTTAATTCTCAGAACACGATGAGGAATATAATACACTCCCATTTTTCTATGAGATTCAGAGAACTACCATAACAGAACCAAGCACACCAAGCCAGAAAGCAGCAAAGCCAGGATTTGAACACATCTTCTTGGTTCCACAGTCTTTGCCTCTTCTACACCACGCCACACCGTCAAGTCCAACCCTAAGCCACAAGGGCCAGGGGCTCCTGGCATCTGAGCACTCCTCCTTGCCCATGGGATTTCTTGGGGGTAATGATATAAGAGGAGTCCACTGGGGTGCCTGGGTGGCTCAATCAGTTAAGTGTCTGACTCTTGATTTTGGCTCAGGATGTGATCTCATGGTCTTGAGATGAATCCCTGAGTTGGGCTCCCAGCTGAGCGTGGTGCCTGCTTGGGACTCCCTCTCTCTCTTTTTTCCCTCTCTCTCTCCCTCTGCCCCTCCCCTGCTCACCTGCGCATGCGCTCTCTCTCTCTCTCTCAGAAAAAAAGAAAAAAGGAAAGAATTTCAGTAAAGCAAGGAAGATGTGTACTTCTTCTGCTCCTTTACAAAAATGTTACACTAGAGACATCAATAAGAACATAACATCTGGTGTCAACTATACTCAAAGAAAAAAATTTTGGGGGGTACCTAGGTGGCTCAGTCACCTTGATTCTGGCTCAAGTCATGATCTCACAGTTGTGAGATCTAGTCCCAAGCTGGCCATGGAGCCTGCTTAAGATTATCTCTCCCCCTCTCTCTGCCCCTCCCCTGCTCACCCATGCACGCACACACATTCTCTCTCTCTCTCAAAAAAAAAAAAAATTTTTTTTAAAGTAACATAACATCTGCTCATAACTTGCATCATTTTATCCTGGTCTTCGGATTCACGGCACTAAGGCACACAGGTATCATCTGTTAATTTTATTTTCTTCTTAAATCAGAAGAGAAACCACTCCACTATGCTGCGTATAGCTTTTTGGGAGTGAGGGTCCATAAACACAAACAAATGCTGGATGAGGTGGAAGCTCCATAGCCAAAGATGGCCAGGGGGTTTGGACACACACAGATCACAGATGACAATCTACTTTCACCAGGTTTGGGACCAAAATAAACAGAAGAGGTCAGGCAGATAAAGTAGCATCCAGAATCTCACCCACCATGATTTTATAGGCTCCAAATTTAGAGTTCCCACAAGAAATCAGCACAGCAGGACACGTACAGACACAGCAGGGCAAGTGATTTGGGAACACAAAATAGACAAAAGAGGGAAGTTTCCTATCACTTTGAAGAAAATGTTGGGGTGTCAGCATGGCTCAGTCACTTAAGTGTCTGATTTTGGCTCAGGTTATAATCTCGCGGTTTGTGAGTTTGAGCCCCGCGTTGGGTTCTATGATGACAGCTTGGAGCCTGGAGCCTGCTTTGAATTCTGTCTCCCTCTCTCTGTGCTCCTCCCCCACTCTCTCTCTCTCTCTCTTTCTCAAAAATAAATAAAGTGTCATTTTCATCTCTTGTTTCTGAAGTCCATGTTAAGACTTGCTAATGTGAATGACTAAAATATTTTACAGTATCGTGAATTAAGTCGAGCAAAAGGTAAAGAGAATGGCTAACAATGTAAGATTTCCATTTTGAAAAACTATGTCATTGTCAAATGCAATGCTGCATACCCTCAATTTACTTACTACAAGTTTCTGGCCCATGAAAAATTAACATGAATAAGATAAAGTTGTTATTTGTATATGCAGCCAAATATTTTCCTGCCTTACAGATGTACCTATTTCTATAGGGTTTAGAGACTCAGCCACTGATACCGAGAATTAATTACTGCCCGGTAGTTAAAGGTTCATATTTAAATGAATACTCATAGGGGAAAAAAAAAATGTGATCCACAGTCTGAACATCTAGGCTGTCAGGTTACAAAAAACTGAAACAAGAGCCACACTAATGAGATGTATGGGTTGCCTTAATGCCAAAGACCTTCATTTTAAAACAAACAAGCAAGCTAACAAACTAAATCCAGACTCTTACAGCCTTGTTACATATATGGATACTATGTAGTTTCCCAGAGGGCCATATTTTCAGAGAAGTTCTGACATCTGTCCTCTGAAAAGCATCAGGGATACTAGTCAATACCCCCCGAAATAACTCATAAGAGAGAAATAAACACAGTGAAATCTCAGTCTAAAGTCAGTTGCCTTGAGATGAGACCTCATATCTGCTGTTAATTTTAAAAACAAGCCCGGAATCTTCGTTTACCAAAAGTTCATCTCAATTTCATCTTGGATGTCTACCATCTCCTTTCAGAACTACCAACCTGGGCTTCCCTTCTTTCCGGTCTCCCCACCCTCGGGCCTCACTTCCTGAAGCTACAAGTACCTGTAAGCAAATGACTTTGTCCCCAGGCTGAGCCGAACTGTCTGGAGAGTAGTCCCCATCCTGTCTAGACTGCTGCCTTCCCCGAGTCTTCCCGACAGCCACGGGGTTGACAGCTTCCAGGTGTGAGGGGTTTGGCAGCATCGTCACATGGAGGGGATGGTGCGCGCCAAAGTCCAGGTCAACCGAGGAGGTCAAGTGAGATAGGACATCACCGGTGGCTGAAACATCTTCTGGAAATTCACTTAAGCCTCGCATTTTACGGAACATCAGCTATTATGAATAAACATATAAGAAAAAATGTCTTTTATAACAATGGACAGCAGGGAAGAGATGGCTAGTTTAAATCATACAATTAAAAAATAATTAAAAAAACATTTTCTGTACATGCTTGTGTATTATTACCATGTATTAAACAAACTTTTAACTGCTCAAATGCACAGAACTATTTGAAGATCTTCATAATCAAATGAAGTACCAACAGTTTTTGCTTTGGTTTGCTTTATTTTTTTTAAATTCTTTTTACTTATTTTTGAGCGAGCACAAGCAGAGGAGGGGCAGAGAGAGGGGGACAGAGGATCAGAAGCAGGCTCTGCATTGACAGCAGAGAGCCGAACGTGGGGTTTGAACTCAGGAACCGTGAGATCATGACCTGAGGTGAAGTCAGGCACCCAACCAACTGAGCCACTCAGGTGCCCCTATTTATTTACTTAGAGAGAAAGAGAGAGAGAGAGAGAGAGAGAGAGAGAGAGATCAGGGGAACGGCAGAGAGAGGGAGAGAGAGAGAATCCCAAGCAGGCTCCTCACCCTATCTCACAAACTGTGAGATCACACATGACCTGAGCCGAGATCAAGAGCCAAACACCTAACCGACTGAGCCACCCAGGAACCCCTGAAGTAACAACACTTTCAGAAGAGCCTAACATGACAGACGTGTAGATGATAAGTTAGACATGTAGATGATAAGTTAGGCAGTAAAATGTTAGATAGTAAGTCACCTCTACCTTGCCATAAGCAAAATGATTTTTTCTTGAATACACCTGTTAGAATATAGTTTCCAAAAGAATTTTCTATGAATCTTGTTAAAGGTACACAGGAAAATGGCAGAATAGAACTTAATCCCATTTAGACACAAGATAACATGCTCAATCACACCTAAAAGGTGCTCAAATCACACCTAAAAAAACCTCTACTGTCTGATTCTCAAAGGACTTCTTTGCGTACATTCTCTGACTTCATTTTCATAGTCTACCACAAGATACATGTTACTACCCATTTTAAAAATGCACAAGCTAAAAAAAAAAATGCACAAGCTAGGAGTTAAGATGGCAGAGGAGGAGGGTGACCCCAAGCTTGCCTCCTCCCTGGAATAGCTAGATAAATATGAAATTATTCTGAACGCCCAAGAAATCAACTAGAAGTTTTAGAGAACAAAGCTGAACATCTACAGACAGAAAAAAATGACCCATGGAATAATTCAAGCAAAAATTTGAAAAGAAAAAAATTAAATATTTATGATTTTACATTTAATATTTATTTATTTTTGAGAGAGAGTCAGACAGAGTGTGAGCAGGGCAGGTGCAGAGAGAGGAGACACAGAATCTGAAGCAGGCTCCAGGCTCCGAGCTGTCAGCACAGAGCCCAATGCAGGGCTCAAACTCCTGGACCATGAAACCATGACCTGAGCTGAAGTCGGACATTCAACCGACTGAGCCACCCGGGTGCCCCTTTATGATTTTACATTTTAAAAAATGCACAAACAAGAGAAATTAACTAAATTGTTAAAGGTCCTTGGCCGCTAAGTAACAAAGCTGGGTCTCAAGCCAAGACAGTTACCAAAGACAACATGTTATTCTCAATTATCCAAATGGTTTGAGTGACCCAAAAGCTTCTTACTGACCAATTTACACCCATACTCACACAGTGTGGGTACATATGTGTTTCTCACAAATACGCTCATTTATAATTCAGCATCTTGGAGTCATTTTTTTGTGATATTTTTGGGAATGTAATTTTTGGTTTAGGGATTTCTGCATGTATTTAAGCACATCTGTCAATCACTTTATTTTGTCATCGTCTGCCTTTTCTAAAGTCTCCGTCTTTTAAAAGCAGATTATCAATCTCTCAGCATCAGAAAAACTGAGGTATGAGTAGTAGTGGTAAAGCTGGGCCCCAAACATGGTGTCATGTATACTTTCCAATGATGTAATGATAACACATCCTTCCATGGGCTCCATTCACTCCATTAACTTTCACAGTCCCTTTAACACATATAATTACTTTTACTCTTCTGGCCCAGATCAGTGCTGAGGTTGATCCACACACAATGGCCACAATCTTATTAAATTACAAGTCATTCTGATGTTCCTGGCCATCAAATCTGCAATCCGGACTCACGAGTCTGTTTAGAGACTGATAGAGCAGCTGAGTCGGGCGAAAGAAGAACACCAAGATCCAGTTACCTACAGAACCACTCATGTGAGTGGTCTCCCAGGATGACAATAATTCTAATGTATTATTAGTTTTAGTACAATATGTTAAGTATAAACTCTGCAATAAACGGAAGGTAAAATTGACTCCTTGGAAGGTGAAATTGTAAATAATTGCACAGATCTTAATGTTTGAGCAATTTTTATTAAATTAGTAAAGCGTGCTTCAAAGAACAGAGATAATTTCAAAGAAATTATCTATTCATATCATCCTTGAGAAAACAAACTAACTTTTACTTTCCCTGAGAGAAGAAAGAATCCATATAAGACTACACAGAAAATCAACCCAAATACCATATCTATCAGCAGTGTTAGGTTCCATCAATTAATTAAGCTACCTCCTGGACCAATGGCTGAGATGTTTACTCAGGCTTCTAGAAGGAATTACTAGCATCGTCGGTTCTATCCTGTTACAGTCAATTGTACATCATAGAAAGTACCTTACCTCCGGAGGGAACTGCAGAAGGCCTGTCAATAAATTAAGCCTCCCTCTATGGGGCATGCCAATAATAACATCAGTTATCCCACTGTAGGCTGCCATTTTCAGCAACTCATGGAAAAAGCCCATCATGCTTTCAGCTCCTTCGCCTCCATACCGCTTCACTGTAGCGAACTTGGTGGCCAAAAAGTGGTCAAATTCCTATGGAACATCATGTCAGACACATTTGTGGTGGGAAGATAGCCAACTACTTAGGTCAGACACATTCGTGTGTATTGTAGGAAGACCCCACACTGCTTCAAGTGACCGCAGCCGTGCCCCTTCACAACACACCCCAGAGACAGATGTAACTAATCCAGAACGTGGCTGGAAAGCCTAAAGGACAGCAGGCAGCAGTCAGATTGCAGAGAAAACCACCCGAGTGGTGGAATAACTTACCCCAAGAGGGATCCTCTTAGAATGTGTTCCTCTAGAGTAGGGGCTGGGCCTTAGGGGCCTGCCCCTCCTAGCCCTTGAGTTTTAGTACCAGGCTCTACGGTACTATTTTGTCAAGGCCGCAAATGACCCAACTATCCAAATTACTGGGAATAGTTTCCTTGTCATCTTGACACGCCTGAGTCCTGATCATAGCCTTGACAGATTCAGGTCTATTAATCTGCACCAAGAGTCTCTTCCATGCATCGTTCTTTTTTTGATCACTCCAGGTCATAAAAAGAGAAGCAAGGTCTTAAGCCCTTTTCAGTCTTTTACAGAGTGAATAGGCAATTATATAAAAAGTATATATTTTGACTCAGTTGTTTGGGGTTCTACTTTTTCCTACTTAGAACAAAGTGGTGTGTGTTCTATTATCTAGTGTGTTGATGCAACGAGGTAAATAGGGGTAAGTAAATGCTTTAATTCCCTCTCTTCAATATTGATATATCTTTGTAGAAAAAGAGCCATCCTATTCCATTGATGTTAGCTGGTACTTTTATACCTGAGATTCTAGCATTAGTTTTGACAGATGTTTTCGCTCTTCTGGGGTAAAGGTCTCTTTCTTCAGTTCCTCAAACCGTTTGGCAAACCAGTCTTTCTCCTCCTGGCTCTCAAGTTGGGAGGTTTCAATAGAAATTTGCCCACAGTAGATTTGGTTGAGATAGGCTAATATTTCCTCAAGAGAGGCCTCCTCCTTCCCCATGTTCAACAATCCTACAAAAATGAAATCATAGGGATCGTTTTAAAAAGCAACCAACCATGTAATTAATTATAGAACATACCAAAGTAATTATTTCAATTCAGAGCATTTTGTTTTGGATAAGTTGGGTCATCATCAATGGCTACCTAGATTTTTCTAAAGACAAAACTAAAAATAGGGTCAAAGGCCACAAAATAGTCAGACTAGGAGAGAGAATATCAGTCTTTCTCCACAAGGACAGAGCCATGCCACTTTATGCCAAATTTTGATTCTATTGTAATTTCAAACTAAAAATGGAAAGTTAACACTCAACTGCTTTATAGCTACAGATCAGATATTCTACCTTTATCTGAAATATCTCCCCAAATGTTTAACTCTTATATTGATACCTACAAAGTAATGTCTACCATTGAACAGTTGGCCTAAATGTTATTAATATTGATAGCAAAGCAACATTTTAAGGTAAAGGGAAATCTACCTGAACCTTGGTCAACAAAAGGAGAGCACTGTAAGTGTATCAATAGCTCAGCACCAAATCAATGATCAGTCATTTGCCTTAACCTACAACGTGAGTTTTTAACAAACCAACATTTACTTTATTATTGCTTATGGTTTCTTACAATAACTTTAGCTCTTTGATACTGATTGACCATTCAAGTTATAAAAATTGTTTTGCATATCACTTGGCTTCTCTGCCCCACATATTAACCTATAAAACAGGAACACCTCAGGAGGTAGTTGTTAAAATTAAATAAGGTAGGAGGGTGCCTGGGTGGCTCAGTCAGTTAAGCGTCTGACTTCGGCTCAGGTCATGATCTTGCAGTTCGTGGGTTTGACCCTGTGTTAGGCTCAGTGCTGACAGCTCAGAGCCTGAAGCCTATTTTGGATTCTGTGTCTCCCTCTTTCTCTACCCCTCTCCCTCCTTCATACTCTGTCTCTCAAAAATGAATAAATGTTAAAAATTTTTGAAAAAAAAGATTAAATGAGATAGGAAATAACCTAATGTCCACTGATGGGATAAACAAAATGTGATATACCCATACTGTTGCAGACTATGACTCTGGAGTTCTCTCTTGTCCAGCAAGAGAGTGGACACAGAATTGAATACGAGAGAGGCTAATGTCCAGAAGGAGACAAGAGCCCTGAACACATGTTTCATCTCGTATTTATTGAGCTCTCAAGATCTTACACGTGTGTTGTACATGAGGAAATAATCAGATAGTAATCAATAACTTGTGTGTGGGGGTGCCTGGGTGGCTCAGCCAGTTGAGCGTCTGACTTCGTCTCAGGTCATGATCTCACGGCTTGTGAGTTCAAGCCCCACGTCGGGCTCTGTGCTGACAGCTCGGAGTCTGGAGCCTGCTTCAGATTCTGTCTCTCTCTCTCTCTCTCTCTCTCTCTCTCTCTCTCTCTCTGCCCCTCCCCTACTCATGCTCTGTCTCTCACTCTCAAAAATAAATAAACGTTTAAAAAAAATAACTTGTGTGTGTAAGAAGCAAAGGGTCTGCCTGGGGAGGGGGGGGACAAGTGGTGTTTGTGATCAAAACAAATCTGATATATTGGTACCAGATGGAAAGTAGTTTCCTGCAGGTGATATAACAAGTTACTTGTGATCCCATTATAATACCTTGCTAACTAACCTTGGGCGCTTTCACCCAGTGGTGGCTGCTTTCTGACCTAAGCTTTCTTAACCCATTTACGTAAGTATAAGGAATTCTTGAACCTATTTCCCCACACCATATGACGGAATAGTGCTCAGCCACATAAAGGAATAAAGTACCAGTTTATGCTACAGTATGGATGAAACTTGGAAACAGTACACTAAATGTAAAAAGCCAGACCCAAAAGGCCACATACTGTGACTTCATTTATATAGCATGTCAAGAATAGGCAAATCTATAGAAACAGAAAGTAGATTAGTGGTTGCCAGGGGTTGAGGAGAAGGCAGAATGGGGAGTGAGTAAGTAAGTTTACTAGGCACAAGATTTCCTTTTGGGGTGATGAAAATGTTCTGGAACTAAACTGATGATTGCATAACATTGTGGCTGTATGAAATGTCACTGAATTATATACTTTAAAATGGTTAGAGTGGAGGGCGTCTGGCTGGCTCAAGCGGTACAGTGTGAAACTCTTGATCTCGGGGTTATGAGTTCGAGCCCCGCTTGGGCACAGAAATTACTTAAGGGGCACCTGGGTGGCTCAGTCGGTTAAGCGTCCAACTTCAACTCAGGTCACGATCTCGCAGTCCGTGAGTTTGAGCCCCGCGTCGGGCTCTGGGCTGATGGCTCAGAGCCTGGAGCCTGCTTCGGATTCTGTGTCTCCCTCTCTCTCTACCCCTCCCCCGTTCATGCTCTCTCTCTGTCTCAAAAATAAATAAACGTTTAAAAAAAAATTAAAAAAAAAAAAAAAAAGAAAACACTAAACTTTACGTTCCTGAAGGGCCATTTAAATTATGATGGAATAGATTTTGTCTCCAAGCCCCCCAAGTGAGAATTGCCTAGCTGAGTCCAGGCAGATTCTAGAACTGCGAGATAATAAAATTGTTGTACCCTTAGAAGTTACTGCATTTTGGAGTGGTTTATTACACTGCAATACATTACCAGAACATTACTAATTGATATATATACCAGAATTTGACATTGCCCAAAAATAACTTTAAAAAAAATGACATGACAGGGGTCACCTGAGTGGTTTAGTTGGAAGAGTATGTGACTCTCAATCTCGGGGTTGTGAGTTCGAGCCCCGTGTTGGGTATAGAGATTACTTAAACATAAAATCTTTAAAAAATAGTAATAATAAAATAAAATAAAATAAATAAGTAAAATAAAAAAATGGCATGAGATAGGAGCCCAGGATGCTGCCTGGTTATCTAGCCCCATTTTTTTTTAAGTTCCCAAGCTGGGAAATAAAACAGGAAGGGAGAGCTGGATTGTCACCTTACCTCTGCCACTTCCTAGCTACGACTAATTTAAGTTCTCTGAGTTTCTGTTTCCCTGTCTGTAAAATAAAGATGGCAGTAACTTCTTAGGGAGTAGGTATGGGAATGCATTGACAAAACAGATGTAAAGTGTCTGGTCCATAATAGGTGTCCAGCTTTTTTAAAATTATTATTTCAGGGCTTGCAATTTTTTATTCATTTAAAGTTTTTGGTTGTTTTTTTGTTGTTGTTGTTGTTTTTAGAAATGTTTATTTGTTTTTGAGACAAAGAGAGAGGTAGAGAGCAATCAGGGGAGGCGCAGAGAGAGAGGGAGACAGAATCCCATGCCATTGGCACAGAGTCCGGATGTGGGGCTTGAACTCACAAACCATGAGATGATGATCTGAGACGAAACCAAGAGACGGACACTTAACTGACTGAGCCACCCAAGCGACCCTTATTACATTTTAAAAATAGTTTTCTTTTGTAGTAAGAATGCTGAACGTAAGATCTGCACTCTTAGCAAAATTTTAAGTATGCAATACAGTATTAACTAGAGCACCTAGAACTTATTTATCTTTCATAATTGAAACTCTGTACCTTTTGACCACCATTTCCCTATTTCCGCTTCTTCCCACACCCTGCGAACCACTAAGTTTGACCGTTTTATCATTTTTCTTAAATATGGAAGGCTTCACGAATTTGCGTGTCATCCTTGTGCAGGCACCATGCTGATCCTCTCTGTATCGTTCCGATTTTAGTATTTGTGCTGATGAAGCGAGCATAAGTTTGACGATCTTAGATTCCTCATATAGTGGGATCAATCATGCAGTGCCTGTCCTTTTGTGACTGGTTTTATTTCACTTAGTGTAATGCCTCGAGGTTCATCCATGTTGTCACAAATGGAAGGATTTCCTTCTTTTTTTTTTTTAATTTTTTTTTTTAACGTTTATTTAGTTTTGGGACAGAGAGAGACAGAGCATGAACGGGGGAGGGTCAGAGAGAGAGGGAGACATAGAATCCGAAACAGGCTCCAGGCTCTGAGCTGTCAGCACAGAGCCCGACGCGGGGCTCGAACTCACAGACCACGAGATCATAACCTGAGCCGAAGTCGGACGCTTAACCGACTGAGCCACCCAGGTGCCCCAGGATTTCCTTCTTTTTTAAGGCTGAGCAATATTCTGTTCCATATACCACATTTTTTTTAAATCTTTTTTTTTTTTTTTTTAACTAGGGCCTATGCCCAACGTGGGGCTTGAACTCACAACCCCAAGATCAAGAGTCACATGCTCTAGCAACTGAGCCAGCCAGGTGCTCTCATACTGCATTTTCTTTATTCATTTATCCATTGATAGACATTTAAGTGTTTTCATATTTTTTGCTATGGTAATAATGCCACAGTAAACATAAAAGTACAGATAACTCTTTAAGACCCTGATTTCAATTTCTTTGGATAAATACTCAGAAGTGGGATTCCTAGATCATATGGGATTTCTATTTTTAATTTTTTGAGGAGTATCCGTACTATTTTCCACAGTAGCTACACCTACTTGCATTCCCACCAACAGTGCACGAGGTTTTCTCTACATCCTCACCAACACTTGTTATCTTGTGTCCCAGCCATTCCGGCAGATGTGAAGTGATACCTAATTGCAGCTTTGATTTGCATTTCTCTGATGATCAGTGATGGTGAATACCTTTTCATGTACTTGTTGGCCATTTAGTTGTTTGTTTGTTTTAATGTTTTTATTTCTTTTTTGAGAGACAGACAGAGAGAGAGACAGAGAGAGACAGAGTACAAGTGGGGGAGGGGCAGAGGGAGAGGGAGACAAAATCTGAAGTAGGTTCCAGGCTCTGAGCCATCAGCACGGAGTCCGATGTGGGGCTCAAACACACGAACCATGGGATCATGACCTGGGCCGAAGTCTTAACCAGCTGAGCCACCCACGCATCCCACCTGTTGGCCATATGTATGTCTTCTTTGGTAAACGTTTTTAAACTTAGAGGAAATGAACCCTATTGAAAGACTATTCTAGAACCTCAAGACCAGTCCTCTTAGACAGTGCTTGAATGTGCCCCTCACGGTCAACTCACACTCCATGGAAGCCTCAACTCCAGTGGGCATGTGAGTTCTTCAAGAACAGAGAAAGGAGCCATACTGCATCTTGGCAGCTAACCGTTACATGTACAGTCTAGTGTTGATGGGCTTTACCTGTGGTATTAAAAGGTCCCTGTAGGGTCTGCACAAGAGCTTGGACTTCAGGCACATTCTCCGGCAAGGCTTGTCCAGTGAAGAGGGGGTTGATTTTGGCAGCTTTATGACCATGTTCACAGTATACGGTCACCAATCTGGCAAGGCCATGATCAACTAATTCAAGGGGAAAATAAAACAATACAAACAATTTAGAAAATGCCCACAAACTAAAAAAAAATCAGTTTTTCAAAGAAGCCTTTGTGGCCTTAGACACTTTTAATGCATTCCTTCTACCTACCACATCTCAGGTTTATAGACTATCAGAATCCAGGAAAACACACTTACTTTTTTTTAATGTTTATTTTTGAGAGAGAGAGAGAGCACGAGTTGGGGAGGGGCAGAGAGAGAGAGAGGGAGATACAGAATCCGAAGCAGGCTGCCAGCTCTAAGCTGTCAGCACAGAGCCCGATGTGGGGCTTGAACCCACAAACCGCGAGATCATGACTTGAGCCGAAGTTGGACGCTCAGCCGACTGAGCCACCCAGGCGCCCTCAGGAAAACACACCAATTTCTTTAAATTTATCTCATGATTGCTAAAGTCAGTGAAGGAAAAAAAAAAAAAAAAAGGAGATAGAACTATGGGTGCACATTTGTAAAAATAACTAATTATGCCTTTAGAGAAATAGCACTGAAAAGAACTGTTAAAATGCTGAGATTCTGGATAATTAGAGTCCTCTTAATTATTATTTGAGATTTTTAAATATTTTACTTAAAAAATAGACATAGGTAGAACTACAAAATCAAAGTTACATCTCCTTCCCTATTGCTTAAAGACCCAATGTACAGAGTTATTTCATAGACTCATGAAATTTATACTAGAAAAAGATCTTTTTTTTTCTTAATGTTTTTTATTTATTTTTGAGACAGAGAGAGACAGAGCATGAGCAGGGAAGAGGCAGAGAGAGAGGGAGACACAGAATCGGAAGCAGGCTCCAGGCTCTGAGCCATCAGCACAGAGCCCGATGCGGGGCTCGAACTCACAGACCGTGAGATCATGACCTGAGCCGAAGTCAGATGCTCAACCGACTGAGCCACCCAGGTGCCCCTAGAAAAAGATCTTAAAAATGATCTTTTCACGGGGCACCTGGGTGGCCCCGTCGGTTATCATGATCTCATGCTTCGTGTATTTGAGCCCGGAGTTCGGCTCTGCACTGACAGTGTAGCGTCTGCCTGGGATTCTCTCTCTCCCTCTCTCTCTGCCCTTCCCCTGCTCGCACACTCATGCTCATGTTCTCTCTCTCTCTCAAAATCAATAAATAAACTTAAAATAATTTTTTTAATGATCTTGTTACTCACATAATGCAAAACAAAACAAAACAGGAAACAAACCCTTTATAAAGTTCTAAATGAGTGGTTCCTCAGTCTCTGCTTGGAGGAGTTGCATTATCTTTTAGTGAACCCAATATGATGATTCTATTTTGAGCCCAAACTGCTTTTCTTCCCTCTTCCATATGAAAGTTATTCCAAAATTTGAAGGAAAAAAAAAAATCCTTCATGCCCACACTCCGCTAACCTTCAGTTCATCAAGGCAGCCTTACAAACAGCACAAATCCCTGACGATGAGCAGATCCACCATTTCTGAACATTTTCTGAACATTTTTTCACCTTATGTGTTTATTCTTAGAACCCAGAGAAAAGTTCAGCATATTCTGAAACATTTAATGACCATTTTATGAACATTTATTGCCATGCAGTGAGCTACATAGGTGCTTTGTATTCAGAGTACGGCAAAGTATGTGTCTTGTCACGGGCTGACAGGAAAGAACAGAGAGGTACTGAATACGTAAAGGATGTGTTGGCACTGATGCAACAGTTAGGACGATCCATGCTATGTCTAATAAATTGGTAAGCTAATCAAACAATCCCAGTAAATGAATCGATTCCAGTCTGGAGATAAGTCATATAAATTGCCATAGGGTTCTATTCTGAATCTTATTGAAGTTCTCAATTGCTGTTATAAAGTAGGAAACCTTCACATTTGTGACTAAAATCCAGAAAGACCGCCGGTCACTCCTTAAAAACATATTCCTCCTCCCCACCAGAAAACAACAAAACAGCAAAAAAAAAAACAAACAAAAAACGCCACATTCTTCCCTGGGCTCTGCGGCATCACCAAATCCTGGCTTTTCTCCTAACTCACTGGCTACGCAACCTCAGTCATTTTGGGGAAGGAGCTCCTCTTCTTTGTCCATCTCTAAAATATTAGCGGTCTGCAGATCTGCCCGCAGCCTTTTTCTCAAGCTGTTTTCTCTCTGGGTGATCTCCTGCACCTTCCACAGCTTCCAGGAACATGTACAAAACTACATCTCTAGTGGGGCAAGTCTAATAGTAGATATGCACGGTTATCATCACCATCCTCAAATTAGCAGCCCTATTGAAAACATTCTCTTAGTGAACCCACATCAACTCAGAGACTATTGTTCCAATTTCTAACTGTTCCCCAGGCTTCTCATGCCATTCTAAGAGCAATGGCATGGGAGTTGGCACAAAAGCAGGCTGCTCGCTCCCAGGGACGTGTGGAAGCTACTATTCTGGCAGAGCCAGAGAGAGAGAGGTCCACACCCCTCCACACCTCTGGGCACATCCCACATCCATCCTGGCAATCTATTTTCTCTCAGACCCTCTTCCTGCCTTTGCTCTGGTTTCTTTTTTCCAGACCCAATCCCATATTCCGTCCCTCTCAGCCTCCCAGATCCTTCCACTGTGACCTCTGGGATTCTGCTCCATGATTAATCAACCTCTCCGCATTCTTACCCTCCTCCATAAACATTCCTTATACCCCTATCCTAACTGGAACCTGCTTTCTCCCAGAGGACAACGGGAGGTGAAGCTGCTCATCACCACACTGACCCCTCAAGTACTGAAGGTGGAATTTCATTCCTCAGGGACATCCCCCCTCCCCCCACATTAGTCCTCTAACTCTGAAAATCTCCAGCCCCCAGGGGGACACGCCCTAGGGTTATCAACTAATCTCCATCTAGTATCAGTAGCCATTACAAAACAATGTTGTAGGAGAAGCTTCACAGAAAAGTGTCAGTGTATATAGATGAAAAAACCAACTATAAACAGTATAAATAGTATGAGCCTGCTCTTTGTTACAATGTATATATGTATAGTAGGTAATGTATATTTCATTACCTAGTCTATATAGCATAATATGAGTATCTATATACTTTATATATGTGAATGTGTGTATATATATCCCATATACATAAAGGAAATGGACCAAAAATTTAGTGATTATCCTGTACAAAATTCCTCGTTTTTTCTTTCGCTTATTTGCTAAGTTTTCAATGGCAAACATGTATAGCACAGCTCTTCAAATGTTATCCTGACTTGCTGCCTACTGCACTCGTAGGGCACTCCAGTGTACCTGTCCTCACCAGTGGGCTTTATGCTTGTAAAAATCAGTTACATTTGTTCCTAAGGCTGGTGCTGTGGGAGAAAGAAAATGTGGGGGGAGAAATCATAAAAATCTAGAGAGATGTTGCATTCAGATTGCTTCCATAGTGCTCTTAATTTTAAAGATTTGCAAAAACAAATCCAAGAAGAAATACATTTGTCAAAATACATGAAGCATCTCTCATTTCTTTACCATACTCCTTGCTTTAAAGAACTTTTTTTTTTTTTTTTTTTAATTAATTGACTACATTCTAGTTTCAAATCCATCAGGGGTGCCTGGGTGGCTCAGTTGGTTAAGTGTCTGACTTTGGGTCAGATCATGATCTCGCCGCTCATGAGTTTGAGCCCTGTATCAGGCTCTGTGCTGACAGCTCAGAGCCTGGAGCCTGCTTCGGATTCTGTGTCTCCCTCTCTCTCAGCCCCTCCCCTGCTTGCACACTCTCTCTCTCTCTCTCTCTCAAAAATAAATAAATACTAAAAAAATCCACCAGATATGATTGCTTCATCTATATTTTGTAGCAAACAGTGATATTATAAGATTTCAAAGGATGAGAACACATTGAATACATATATTGTTCATAAAAAGAATTTCATATCACTGTATAAATAAGTCAAAGGATTACTGTAAAAGAAAAATGAATATCTTCATGCTAGGTATACTACCAACCAAATAACTTGATACTCAGGATATCTATAGAAGTTCAGAAGAATTTAATTTGATGTTTAAATCCCTAAGAAGCCAGAGAGAATAGGGAAAACAACAACACATATACACACTCCTTTACAAAACAAAATGGAAAATATTGAAGGCATGCTTCTGGCTCAAGAGACTGGCACATAGCAAATGCTCAAGAAACATTTGTCATTAACTGAATGAAGTCCTGAGATTCAGCATATTGTAAGAGAGTCACAGAATCCTTGTGATGCAAGTTTTCCAGAGCCAGAGCCCTCAAACATGCAGTATAAGAGCTTCAGTGAATACATCTTCCACCTCACTTTGAGCTCCTTTTTTTTTTTTTTTCCTTTTTAGAGAGAGAGACAGACAGACAGACAGACAGAGAGACAGAGAGAACACATGAGCTGGGGAGGGGCAGAGAGAGGGAGACAGAATCTTAAGCAGGCTCCATGCCCAGCACAGAGTCTCACACGGGGCTCAATCCCATGACCATGAGATCATGATCTGAGCCAAAATTAAGAGTCGGATGCTTAACCAACTGAGCCATCCAGATGCCCCTTGAGCCCCTCTTTCCCAAGAACTGCACTCTCCCATTCCAGGGAGTGGGTTTCTAAGACCACGTCTACCTCATTCCATTCTGCCTCCCTCCCAATTAATGGATTCCAAAGACACCTGAGTCAAAGTGGGTCAGATTCACTCTTTCCAGAATTTATGACTTGGGATAGGGAGACACGGGTGGTCCACTATGCCTCCTGTTTGTGCAAACAACATGGTTAACGCTGAACACCTGCTTTCCTTCTGGGAGTCTGGAATTTTGGCACAGGCAGAGGGTGTTTACATGGACGTCTGCCAATAAAAACCTCGGGTGACGAATCTCAAATGGACTCCCCTGGGTGACACGGCACATATATTGCTGTATTTATGTTGCATGAACAGGAGTGTTTCTGTATCACCCCTCACGGGAGAGAGAGCACAAGGACTCCTGCACAACGGTGCCTGTGCTGGTTTCCGTGACAGTGCAGCTGTGTATCCTTATTACATCACTGTGATGAATCTGAGCCATGAGTACAGCTATAAGCCGAGCGCCATGAGGTTCTGGCGAATCTCTAAATGTAGGGGTGGTCTCGAGGACTCCTGACACGCATTATGGGTAGCACAGGAGCTGAGTACATTAACAGCTGTGCTCTGTGGGCCCACACACAGCTTCTGCCAATATTCCCAGAGTTAGTGCTGGTTTTCTCCCCCGCTGAGGCTTGGTTGCTGCACACATCCTTCAGCTCTGGAAGATATCCTTGTATCTTTTCAAATAAAGTCCCCGCTTCCCCTTAGGTGGCCACAGTTGGTTTCTGTTGCTTGTGATCAAAAGAACCTTTGCCGATACAGGGGTAAAAAAAAAATTATGATAAGGATATCTACATCAATTACTTTATTTTCTCTGTAAGCAAGCACAGTCGGGGCACTGAAGAGTGTTTTATTTTTAGGAAAAAAGGGTTCGTATTAACCAGCATGAAGTACACTGACACATAAACTAAACTTAGTACTTAATCTAAAAGTCAATACAGTTCTTTTTCATCATCTGGTCATAAACAGCCTCCCCCCAAAAATATCTAGATCATATCCATGGGTTTCTTACATTCAAGGCAGCATATGCTTATAGCAAGTGGGAATGTTGGATATCTATAAAATGACTGAAGATTCCAAGAAAGAGAATTTCATAACTGAAGTCTCTTCAAACCCCATTAAAATGTGATGGCCGCCCCCACCCCCCACCCAATTTCAGCTTAGGAGCTTTGGAAATAACCACATTAAAACAAAGACTTCAGGGGCACCTGGGTGGCTCCATTGGTTAAGCATCAGTCTCTTGGTTTCAGCTCAGGTCATGATCTCACAGGTTCATGGGATAGAGCCCTGCATTGAGCTCTGGAGCTGAGTGTAGAATGTTTGGGATTCTCTCTCTCCTTCTCTCTCTCCCCCTTTCCCCTTCTTCCGAGCTCTCTCTCCCTCTCTCAAAATAAATAAACATTTAAAAAACAAAGAAATTAAGGCAAGACTTTGTACCAGACTATTATATTCTGTACAACAAATTCAGATAAACCTAGGCTGTGCAACTGAGTTTATTTTATATCATACCTGATCTTTCCACCTCAAATACAGTATCTTTATAAAATAAATTTATTTCAGGGTGCCTGGGTGGCTCAGTCAGTTAAGCGTCTGACTCTTGATTTTGGCTCAGGCCATGGTCTCAGGGCTTGTGGGATTAAGCCCTGCATCCGGCTCTGAGCTGACAGCGCAGAGCCTGCTTGGGATTCTCTCTCTCCCTCTTTCTGCCCCTCCCCCACTTGTGCACACACGCGTGCTCTTTCTCTCTTTCAAAATAAATAAGCATTTAAAAAATAAAATAAAATAAAATAAAACAAAACAAAATTTATTTCATTCTTAAAAAAAAAAAAAAACAAAAACCTTGTTCTGGTCCTTTCTAGGTTTTTTCCTAATCCTTTCTTAAATCACTGCCAAGATAGATAAGTAAGGATCACAGATTGATAGTGAATGATAGCAAGTACTAACTTTTGCTCAGTGTTTCACACACGTCATCTTACCCAACTCTTGCAACAACTCTGAAATAGGTCTCCTCATCTGCAGAAGAGTAAACTGAGGCGCAAAGAGGTTAAGTGACCTGCAAAATGTGACAGAGGTAGTAAAGAAGCTACCTTCAAGCATATTTGACTTCAGTCCAATGTTTTATCCATTACATTATAACAAAAATTGAAAAGGGAAGTCCAGAGCCTACAGCAAAAAGGATGAGAGAACTGGAAATCAGTGAGACATTTGAAAAAAAAAGTACAAGGGCTAATGTCATTAGCCTTTTCTGGTCTGCATTGTACCCCAGAATTATCTAGATTTTTTAAAATCTCTAATGCATTAAGATTTTCTTCAACTGCTTTTCTCATGAGTCCAGTAAAGGCTCCTATTATTTCTAATTTGCAACATACCCACAACCTCACTTCAACTACTAAAGCTCAGTGCCAAGGTCAGTAACGGCTAAATGCTGCTTGAAATCCTATGGCGCCCATCTCCTGCTGGTCCCTAAGTTCTGCCATATTTTTGTAATCTGAATCCTCCATAATGACATTGATACTCCTGAATCGGCACTCCTTCATTTTCAATTGGGATTGTTGATGAATAAACTGAAGTTTACCCGAATTGAGGTTTACAGAGGTTAAAGTACAAGCTGTTACTAATAGCCAGCAACAAAGAACACTCACCACAGGTCAAATTTTAACTAGTGAAACCACTGTCATTTAAGAGGTTACTAGAAGCAAATTCAATATCTCTTTAAAGCCTTAATGTAATGGATGTCTTAGTGAATGATGTAGTCACCCCATGCAGGCATTGATTTTCAGCCAAGATAAATATTTGTAAAAAGAAGGCTGATGAAGGAAAGGCAAAGAGGAGGAGGGAGGCACCATAACTTTGATCGTATCCCATCTCACTATGTCACCCTGGATGTGGGAGGATGCCATGTGTCCATTTTCAGGACGGATTGTCCTTCGATTGACTTTGCCAATCCCAAAGAGTTGTGGACATGATCCACCAACCAACCCAATCATTTCTCTCAACCAAGATGGTACCTTTTAGGACAACTGGCAGGCGTCATGAAAAAGGCTTGAGCCGGTCATGATCTCACGGTCCGTGGGTTCAAGCCCCATGTTGGGCTCTGTGCTGACAGCTCATAGCCTGGCGCCTGCTTCAGATTCTGTGTCTCCCTCTCTCCCTGCCCCTCCCCTACTCATGCTCGCTCTCTCTCTCTCTCTCAAAACTAAATAAACATTTAAAAAATTTTTTGAAAAAATAAAAAAAGGAAAAAGACTTGAGCCAATTAAACCATGTACTCCTAATTAACAGAACTGACCATAAGCACCCACTTATATGGAATTTAAGGAAAAACCCAGCAAGTCTTCATTGTGTTCATGAGCAAAAAGAAGTAATTAGTTCTTCTAAAGCATAGTAATATAGTATATTACCCAATGTATACAGTGCTTCCTTTCTTGATAATTGGTGTTACGGTTATACACTCAAAATTCAAATGCGCTAAATGTCACAAATAAATTGCATATACAGAATTGTATTTCCATTTCTTAGTAGGAATAACTCACTTAATAAGTATTCAGTTAAATATAGAGCTGAGAGGAATGTAAGACAAGGAGCTTACCAAGCAGGATCTTACAGCATGAGAGGATGGTCTCTATATGAAACTGCACACAGTCATAAAAAGTTCAGTAGAGTCCAAGGGGTCTCTCGGACTGAGAGTTGAAGGAGATCAGATTAGGATAGCCTGGAGTTGTCTAGACAGATGTTACAGAGGAGATGGGAATGGAGATGAGCCATGGAGAATGGGTATGAAGTGGAAGGGCATACAGAATGAGCGGGGAGAGCCTTGGATAACGGCTGGAACATGGGGGAATTTATGTCAGAGAAAGGTAAGAAAGAAGGCAGAATGGGTCATGAAACATGAAGGGCATTCAATATCAAGCTAACGAATCTGGGATTTTATTCTGAGGGGCAAAATAGAGCCTTTGGAGACTTGAGTTAAGAAAATAACTCAATGAGGGGCGCCTGGGTGGCTTAGTTGATTGAGCGTCCAACTTTGGCTCAGGCCATGATCTCACAGCTTGTGACTTCGAGCCCCGCATCGGGCTCTGTGTTGACAGAGCCTGGAGCCTGCTTCAGATCCTGTGTCTCCCTCTCTCTCTGCCCCTAACTCACTCGCATTCTATCTCTGTCTCTCTCAAAAATAAATAAACATTAAAAAAATAAATAAATAAAAAATAAATAAATAAACATTAAAAAAATTTTTTTAAAAAGAAAATAACTCAATGAAACCAATGTTTTAGAGAAACTGTAGCAAGACACTAGGCTACAAATTTTCATAGCAGTGAGGCTAGCAGTTTTATCTTTTTGAAGTCATGGGAATTCAATGAAAGCTACAGGCCCTTTGCCTAAAAATAGACACACACAGTTGTGCAAAAGCCACAGACCCTCTAAAACTTTTCCTCAGGGATCCGTAGACTTGGCTAGGAGCACCTGGATTAATATTTCTTGCAGCAGCAGCAGACCAGAATTAAAGGCCTACGCTAGGATCCCAACAGTGAAAACAGAAAGCAAGGCTTTGAGAAACACAGTGCTCAAGATTTGATATGAAGTATGAGGTGAAAAGTTGAAGGTGGGTTGTTTGCCCCACATTTTTACAATATGTCTGTAGCACAGCCTACTACAACTCCTGAGATCCATTTTCTCTTCTCTTTCATGGTGATAATCAAATATACGGCCATGCAGAATAAAGATACACGTCCCAGCCTTCCAGGCAGCCAGTTGCCCATGTGACTAAGTTCTGATGAATGAGAAGGTAGTAGCCATGATCTGTGCAACTGTGGGGTCTTGCCCTTAAAGGGAGATGTGTCCTCTTTCCCTTCCCCCTTTCCTCCATCCTGCTGCACAGTGTGGATGCAGTGATGAGCCATCCTGGACCGGAGTAGACAGCAACACCCACAGGATGGTGAAGAAACAACATAGGAGGAGCTTGAACCCCTTCGGACCTTGCAGAGCAAAACTGTCATACCAGCTCAGACCTTTACTCGTCTCACTTAGGTCACTGTTCCTCCACGTGTCCAACACAGCCCCTGAACTTACCCTATCTAATACACCATTTGGTACTCGAGGTGGGTTGCTACCATAACAGCCTAAAATACATATGACCTTGGCTTAGCAGTCAGGCGGTAGGTACCAAGAACCCAGATGTTTCAGACTAAAAAGCTAATGAGCACTGTGTTATGGTATCTCACAAAACGTGTGGTAAAACTGTCACCGGTGATGTCCTGCAAGGCAGACTGTATGTCCACGGAGCTGTCGCTCAGTAGCATGTGATTGTTGTTTCTTGTCACTTTCAGGAAAGCCCTGGGAGGGAGATGAGGTCAAGCTAGAGCGAGCTAGTTGGCAAGAAGAGATGCAGGGAAATTAAGCTCTGCTAGAAGGCAGATCCTAGCAGGTTTGGACAACTAGAGGCAATTATAAAAAGTGGTTCTGAAGAAGCTGTCTTACCAAGAGGGAAAACAGACAAACCCTTCTTCAAGGACCTTCCAGTAAGCATTCCCCGTTAGGCAATGAGGGACGCTGAGCCTCCAAGTTCCAATCAAGGGTATTACCTTCCCACTCAAGCCTCTTATTTTTGATGGTCTCAAGGTAAGCACCTCTACGTTTAGGAAGCTGAGTGGGTGGAGCACAGAAGAAGTAAATAAAAGACTGGAGTTTTCAGGCTTAAAAACTAGCTCTAGAGGAGATCTTTGTCTGGGGGCAATTTGGTCATGAAATGACCACAAGCAAAAAGACTGCAAGCCTATGAATTTCATGAGAAAACTGTACTGCCAAAGAAATCCCAACTTCGGCCATTAAAAATTAAAAAATTAAGTAAAAACAACCGTGTCGTTGATAACCCCCTAAAGTAACTCTCGGGTTCCTAACCTTACCAAAATAAGGTAGGCTGTGGACGGTGAGCAGCCCCCAAGGAGGGCATACTCCCCAACGTCCAAGGCAGAGATGGCCACAGAAGACAATGGATAAAGAAAGACCCACACGGCAAAGCCAGGGGAATGTTATGAACTTGCTACATCGCCATAGAAAGGAGCTCTTATCATTCCTCTCCAGCAGGATTTGATAACTGGTTTGAATAGTGACTACTAGAGTTCCTCATTCCTTTCTTTTCCAGATGGGAGTTTTCTTTGTATATGGAATGTGTCAGTAGGGGGTGCATGGCAGTTCATGAAATTCTAAAGCATTAGCAGACACAACCAGTCCTGACAGAGAGGACTGCACATTCTCGGGAGATAACAGACTTTGAACTGGACTCAAAAACTGAATAGAGGAGACAGAATCCATTCTATAAAAGGGGAAAAAAAAAAAGAAAAAGAAAAAGCTTAGGTTATTTGAGTGGCCAAAGGGGTGGAATGTGGTGATTACTAATTATTTTTCAGTATTTTCCCCAGATAATTCTTAGCTGATACATGGCCAACCTGAATAAAAATTATGCTTTCCAATCTCCTTTGCAGATACATACTGACCAAGTCCTGACGGTGAGATGCTACCAGAAGTGACAGCAACTCTCCTTGCCCCCTTTCTCCCACCTAGGCTAGTAGGAGACAGTGATCTACAAAATAACCAGTACCTTCTGAAACAGAAGAAAAAACTGCTACAGATCTGCATGCAATGGTAATTTTGAAAAAGGTATAAAGTGGACCACTTGCCTTTCCGTTTTATGCACAGTAGTTAAAAAATAGGAAGAATTGTGGGAAGGGGGGATGGGCTAAATGGGTAAGGGGCATTAAGAAATATACTCCTGGGGCGCCTGGGTGGCTCAGTCGGTTGAGCGGCCGACTTCAGCTCAGGTCACAATCTCGCGGTCCGTGAGTTCAAGCCCCGCGTCGGGTTCTGTGCTGACAGCTCGGAGCCTGGAGCCTGTTTCAGATTCTGTGTCTCCCTCTCTCTGACCCTCCCCTGTTCATGCTCTGTCTCTTTCTGTCTCAAAAATAAATAAACGTTAAAAAAAAAATTAAAAAAAAAAGAAATATACTCCTGAAATCATTGTTGCACTATACACTAATTAACTTGGGTGTAAATTTAAAAAATAAATTAAATCAAATGGTAAAAAAAAAATTTTTTTTAAATGGGAAGAATGAAGGGGCGCCTGGGTGGCTCAGTCAGTTGAGTGTCCAACTCTTGATTTTGGCTCAGGCCATAATCTCACAGTTCATGAGACTGAGCCCTGGGTCAGGCTCTATGCTGACAGCTCAGAGCCTGCTTGAGATTTTCTCTGTCCCTCACTCTCTGCCTCTCTCCCTCCCTCTCTCTCATTCTCTCTCTCAAAATAAACAAATGAATTAAAAAAAAATAAGAATAAAAGATTGCCCTTAGCAACAGAATTTCTTTTCTTTTTTTTATGTTTTGATTTATTTTTGAGAGAGAGAGAGACAGCATGAGTGGGGTGGGAGGGTGGGACAGAAAGAGAGAGAGAGAGAGAGAGAAAGAGAGACAGAGAATACAAAGCAGGTTTCAGGCTCTGGGCTGTCAGCACAGAGGCCGGTGTGGGGCTCAAACTCACAGACTGTGAGATCATGACCTGAGCCAAAATCAGGTGCTTAACTGAGCCACCCAGGTGCCCCAGCAACAGAATCTCTTAAGCTAGATTCTGCAACTGTGCAACAATTATTTCCCAGCATTGATTTCACTCTTTCCTCCCAATACCACATGAGCACACCCTTGGCGTTCAGTCCTAACTCAATACTGAACTTTCAAAGTCACCAAGCACCTCACAGTATAGCAAAATCATTACTAGTCTGGATGGGCGGGGGGAGCGGGAAAAGTCAATTTGGTGATGAGGGAAGAGGGAAGGGATTACATATAAAATCAACCCCAGAGATATTTTTTCAAGCCACACCAGCCCAGAGCTGCCAAAATGATTTGGATACAGTCTTCCAGGTAAAAACCACTGGCCTAGGTTTTCCAAGGCAAGGCTTAGTTTTCAGCTGCCAGGCTGAAGAATCAAATAGAGGGGTACCTGGGTCGCTAAGTTAGTTAAGTGACCAACTCTTGGTTCAGGTTCAGGTCATGATCTCATGGTTTGTGGGTTTGAGCCCTGCATTGGGCTCCCTGCTGACAGCAGGGAGCCTGTCTGGGATATCTCTCTCCCTCTCTCTTTCTGACCCTCCCCAGCTTGCTCTCTGTCTCTCTCTCTTTCTAAATAAATAAATAAGAATCAAATAGAGGCCCAATTGTGAGGGAAAACCTTAAACAAGATCACAACAATTATGCACTGAACACACACTAATATCCTAAACGAAGAAGAGATTGTCAAACATGTCCTACACTTGTGAGTTATGACTATAACAGTATTTGGCCACAGATAGCTATAGCCTTTCTGCTAAAAAATCACCAGGGGTGCCTGATAAAAATCCATATTCTTGAAATCTATCTCAGACCACTGAATTAGAACCCTGGGGTGGGAGAGGCTTGGGAAATGGTATTTTAAAAATCAATTCAAAATGATTTGAACACACACTTAACTTTGAGAATAACTGACATAGAAAAATCTTGACACTCGATTTGCAAAGTGAAATAAGATACCAATAGTCTTATCCCCAAGGATTAACAATCTATTTGGCCAAAATGAACCTAAAGGAACCCCACTGCATCTAAGAGAGAGAAATCAGGTTTACTATCAAAGTCACCTGAGGTCAAAAGCAAACTAGTGAGGTCCCAGTGTGTAATATAAGAGTCAAAGTTCAGGTACTTATATGATGAAGAGGATCTTCATTGTCAATCTAGTAACTGGATCAAAGATGCCAAATGATCTTCTTCTAATAATCAATCTGTATTCATCTGTTCTGTGAAGATTAAATGCATCACAACTTTGCGGCACAAACCAAATACCCCAAGTAGATTTTTTGTACATGAGCATACAAAGAGAGGTCTCAAAAACTAATATTCAGGTCTTCTAACCCATTAAAACCATCAGTGACATAGTTCTGAACTCAGCAAAGAATCTTAAACTCTGAAATTAAAGTAAGAGGCTAGTTAGGCCAAGGAGACAAATAATTATTACCATGCTGTGGTCCAACCACCAGCTAACTGCCCTCTTCACCCTAGCTGTACAGTCGTGATCCCCACACATTCTGCTCACAAGAGCCTTAGAGATGGCCCTGGAAATGTATCCTTGAGTAAGCTCAACGAGCTGGGAGATCTTAGAGCTCTTCTTTTCCCGTAGCTCCGCCTGCGCAAGAGCTAAGTTCCCACAAGTTTACATCCAAGGAACAGAAAAGACAAGACCTCACAAAACCAGTTTGAACACGAGCGATGGGAAGATCACCCACGCGTGGATCCAATGCCGAGACCCCGACTTCACGTTTCCCCACCTACTATGGCTGGACAGAGGGTGACCCTCACACTGACAATCTCCCCCTGCCCAACCTGCCTTCCTTGGCCCCCTCACCTCCCCTTACTCCCTATGGGCCTGAGCGCACAGTGCAGACCCCCAGAAGTCCAGCCTCTCCCACAACAGCATCCCACCTCAGGCCTGTCAGGGAAGTCCCCTGCTTCCCCAGCCCCTACGTGCACGGCACGGCCCTATCCCCGACCTGAGGGGCGCGCCAGGCCGCCCCGGGGCTCCCGGCTCTCGGGCTTCCTCGGCCGATAGCCATAGACACCCTTCTCTGTCTGGTAGCCGCGCCGGAATAGGAGCGGAGGGGCTCGGCAGAAGCCTCGTCTTGCTGCTGCCACAGTGGCCGTGGCCATGTCTCGCCTGGACTCGGGGCGGAAGACAAGGGGCAGCAGTCGCCTGGATACGAGGGGTCAAGCCTGGGCTGCCTGGAACCGGAGCAGGGGGAGGAGCGGGAAGCGGGAGGCGGGAGGCGGGAAGCGGAAGCCCCGCCCGAGACAACGCCCCCGCGCCTGATTGGCCAGGGGCCTGCCCCTGGGAGCCAATCCAGGTAAGCTGCCGGAGGGGCGGAGCCACCTGCTGGGCTCTGGCGCCAGGCGTGCGCTTCTGGCAGCCGAGGGAAGCCGGGAGTGCAGAGCCTGGCGTCGTCATCTGCTTTCCGGTACAAAACTCGTTATCTCTATGTATCCTGCAGACCCCAGCCAGGAGTATTCACCCACCACCCCTCTGCTGGAAGCCCGCGAACACGACCACACAGAACGAGACAGGTTCTCGTACCGAAGGGAAAAATCAGCGACAGGGTGCAAAAAAGTCGTGGGACCGAGACCAAGGGACTCAAGAAGGAAAGGCCATCTGAAGGAGCCAGAAAATCAATATCGCTCCTTTTATTTTTTTTCTTAAGAAACACTGAGGCGGGGGGAGGGGGGGGGGCCTGGGTGGCTCAGTCGGTTAAGCTTCCAACTCCGGCTCAGGTCACGATCTCGCAGTTGGTGAGTTCAGGCTGGGAACCAGAGCCGGGCTCTGTGCTGACAGCTCAGAGTCTGGAGCCTGCTTCGGATTCTGTGTCTCCCTCTCTCTCTGCCCCTCCCCCACTCGCACTCTGTCTCTGTCTCAAAAAATAAACATTAAAAAATTTTTAAATAAATTTAAAAAAAGAAACATTGAGGAAGAAAGTAGAAAATAGGAGAGAAGGAGCCTGCAAGAAAGGGATAAAATAAAAGTGAAGAGAAATCAGGCAGTGTGGAGATATTTGAGATTCTCGGTTGGTCTATCTCTGACAGAATTTCCCCAACTAATTTATTCCACCACTTACCTGCCAATGGAGGGTGGGGGGCAATGAAAGGGATCTGAATCCTTCCCTAGCCAGTCATCCACCATTCCAGTCAGCGGTGCAGCTGTACCCCCCGCCCCCCACCATCCTTCTAGAACATTACAAGATATCTCTCCACCTCGCTCACTCAACCACTGTGCCCACAGAGCACTTCGCTAGGTTACAAAGATTCGTAAGAAACAGTGTCTGCCCTTAATCAGTTCCCAGTCCAGCTGCAGAGTGAACTCAACACACAGTATGAGAGATGCTTGGACACCTGCCTGTGCAAGTACCCTGCGAGCATAGACAATCAGCATGGAGTACAAACAGGTGTGCCAGGGAAACCTGCAAGGGGAAAGGACACCAGACCAGAATCTTCAGGGATGAAGCTGATTATGGCGATTATGATTTTTTCTTTATAATTTTAACACCAAAGAGTCCAGAACATGTTTGAAAGATATTACAAAGTACTAAATCAAAAATACAGAAGGTAGGGATAATCCAATAGACCGAAGTCCATGCAGAGGTGGGAAAGGATGTGATCCAAGCACAGAGGATGCTGGAAAGGAGGAGAGACATGTCTTCCATTGATTTAGGTGGAAATAAGAGAAGATTGGTACAAAAGCAATTGGAGTAATAGATTCAGTGGTGGAATTCTGAGGGGATTTCTTCTATGTAAAGTATGAGGCTATAATTTACCCCCAAAGAATTATCCAAGAAGGTGCTGGGGAGTGGCAAGGCAAGTCAGAGTTGAGAATGGTAGAAACAGTACGAAACCGTTATTGAGGAGAGGAGTGAAATGTAGATTGTCCTAAAGTTTTGGGGGCCACCCCGTTGAGGTTGGTGACCATGAATAGAAAGTGATAACAATTTCTGCTCTTTTGTGATTTTCTCCATTAGTGCTCATTTGGCTTGGTACAGAGAAGGTGGGAAGGATGATGACCAGATCCATTCAGGGCTATAGTTTTTCCAAGCAGATATAATAGGCCAAGAGGCAAAGATGTCTAAGATACTAGTTAGAGAAGGGTGCCTGGGTGGGTCAGCTAGTTAAGTGGCTGACTGCGGCTCAGGTCATGATCTTGTGGTTCCTGAGTTCGAGCCCCGCATCAGGCTCTGTGCTGACAGCTCAGAGCCTGGGGGCTGCTTTGGATTCTGTGTCTCCCTCTCTCTCTGCCCCTCCCCATTTGCACCCTGTCTTTCCCTCTCTCTCTCTCAAAAATAAACATTAAAAATTATTTTTAAAAAAGATACTAGAGAATGAAATTAAAAACAAAAAAATGGACTCTATGCTGAAAATAAAAAGGCTAGAAATATAAGAATGGACTGATAAAAGGAGGGAGGTGCCAGTGGGCTGGCGATTCCAACAAGGTTGAAGAATAGGTAAACTGGGGGTGCCTGAGAATCTGAGCTAGAACAGAAGATCTTAGCAGAAAATGGGGTGTTTGATGTGATGATTGAAGTGATGCAAATTTTGACAATGATAAAATGGCTAAAGTAGAGTGTGGAAAATGTCATCAGAGGTGTGAAGGTCAAGGAACTGAGAGGTCAGATCTTTAGGCAAGTTGCCATTGGAACATTAATATCAGGTTGGAAATGGCCAGAACTGAGGTCTTCGTCTTGCGTTGAAGCCTCTGGTGAATGAAGAGGAACAAGTAGGAAGGTGGCAGTTGACGCTGAGGAGAGGAAGAAGGTATGGCATGTCCATAAGGCATGGATTCATTTATTTATTTTTAAATGTTTATTTTTTGAGGGGGAGAGAGAGAGAGAGTCAGAGAGCGCACATGCGCAGGCAAACAGGATTAGGGCAGAAAGAGAAATCCCAAGCAGGCTCCGTGCTAACAGTGCAGAGCCTGACTTGGGGCTCAAACTGTGAGATCATGATATGAACGGCAACCAGGAGTGGGAGGCTCAACCAGCTGACCCACCCAGGAGCCCCCCTAACGTGTGGATTCAAATCAGCAGGGAAATGTGCAAAAACCTAGGCAGCAACTGGGAATAAAGATGATATAGATCCCGTCTCTGGACCCCAAGTACAGTATATCCGAAATAGTTCTCAAATCCTTCTACTCTCCATCATTACTGCCTAGTCTGGGCCATCAGCACCTGTCTCCAGGAGTACCGCAATGGCTTCCTAAATGGTCTTCCCGCCTTGGGTCGTTCCTGACCTTGCCATACTTCATCCACACTGAGTCAGACTTATTAATTAATTAATAATCTGATTCATTAGATTTAATGAATTAATATCTGAATTCACAACTAGAATTAATATCTGATTCATATTGCTATTGCCTGAATTAAAAATTATAACATTCAATTTAAAAAATACATAGCAGGGGCGCCTGGGTGGCTCGTTCGGTTAAGCGTCGACTTCGGCTCAGGTCATGCTCTCACGGTTCGTGAGTTCGAGCCCCGCGTCGGGCTCTGTGCTGTCAGCTCGGAGCCTGGAGCCTGGAGCCTGCTTCAGATCCTGTGTCTCTTTCTCTCTCTACCCCTCCCCTGCTCTCACTCTGCCTCTCTCTCTCTCTCTCTCTCTCTCAAAAAGAAATAAACATTAAAAAATTAAAAAAAAATACATAGCAGACTGTGGAAAAAGAGCTATTATAATCATTACTAAACTACTAATACTGTTATAAAACTACAGTTTTATATAGTTTAATAGTTTCATTATTCCTGGAAAACAAATGTTTTGTTCTCTTATTTACTCTTATGTTACATCTACATAGGATAGATACAGTGATGTAGAGATGGTTCTATGTACAGTTCTATATAGATAACTAGAATTAAAATGTAAAGCTGTCGGGGCGCCTGGGTGGCTCAGTCGTCCAACTTCAGCTCAGGTCATGATCTCGCGGTCCGTGAGTTCGAGCTCCGCGTCAGGCTCTGTGCTGACAGCTCAGAGCCTGGAGCCTGCTTCAGATTCTGTGTCTCCCTCTCCCTCTGCCCCTCCCCTGCTCATGCTCTGTCTCTCTGTATCTCAAAAATAAATTAAAACAGTAAAAAAAAGGTAAAGCTGTCATAGTTGCTTGAGTGTTGTACTGGGTATCAGGCTAACAGATTCTAATTCTATGTTTTCCATTGATTGGCTATGTGACCTTGGGAGGATACAACCACTCTATTTCCTCATGGTCTACCTTGTCTTTAAAGTTCCTTCAATTTCTAAAAGTTTTTTATTCTAAAGCTTTCTATTAAAAGTAAAAGAAAGTGTATTGGGCCACTAGAGGAGAAGGGGAAAATGTAGGCTTAACTTATTTATACCATGGAATGCCACACAGAAATTAAAAATAAATGAACTAGATGTACTCATAGAACATAAATAGTTCCCAAGAATATAAAGTTGAGGGGAGATTTGACAGGAATGATATTCACACAAATTTTAAAAATATGCAAAATTAGTCTATGTGTTTTTAATGAATATGTACATATATAGTAAAAGTATAAGTATATGGTTAGGTAGGATGCATTTCAATTTCAGTAAATTGGTTACGGGGGCATGGAGAAGAATAGAATGGGTGGGACAGCAGCTTTTATGATTTCTACAATGCTGTAGTACTTCTGAAAATTCTGATACAAATATTTCAAAATGTTATCTCTGTTAGTATTTCAAAATTTTAGCATTTGTCAAATTGTAGGAGAACATGGATATTTGGTTTATGATTTTCTGTATCTTTCACGTTTAAAAATATTTTAAATTTTAGGGGCGCTTGGCTGGCTCAGTCAGTAAAGCATGTGACTCTTGATCTCAGGGTTGTGAATCTGAGCCCCACGTTGGGTGTAGAGTTTACTTATAATGTCCTTAAAATAAAAAGCTATATTTTAAATTTTAAACATTTATAAAATATTTTTAAAACTGTAACTGAAAATTAGAAAGGTCTGCCCTGATGTCCCTCTTAAAATCACCAGTGGCCTCATCACCCCTCATATGTCTGCTCCCCCTTACTCCACTCTTATTTTTACCATAACGCATATCATTTCCTAACATACCATACAATCTGCTTCTCATTTTTTGTCTATCTCCCTTAACTAAAATGTAAGCTCCCTAAGGATAAAGATTGTTGTAGTTTTTACTCACCATTGTATCATAAGTGCCTAAAACAGGGCCTGGCACAAAATAGGTACCCCAGAAACATTTGTCCAGTGAATGTATGGATATTAGAGTCTGACAGCCTGTGTTGAAATCCTGCTGCTAGCTTTGGGACCATGGCCAAGTCCCACTCTAAGTCTTAGTTTCCCTATCTGTAAAATGGGAATTGTAATACTACCTACCTAATGGTGTTGGTGTAGCCAACTATAAAACACTTTAGAACAACTCCTAGCATAATGTAAATACTCAATACATATTAGCTGCTATCATTATTATTATTATTATATTGTTATTACAAGGTCTTAATCATGGTAGTGGCTCTCAGCATAATTCCTAGAATGTAATGATCTTGAGCCTGCATGAGGCCTGATAAGTAAGTGTGTGTGTCAGGGTACAAGACAATTAGTAATGATTGAGCATGAGAATAGGAATATTCTAGAATAGGAATCCTCTAAAGGGGTTCATGGTATGCCACTCCAAAATATGCCACACTGGCATAAGGATCATTTTGAGCTGAAGGCAATTTAAGAAAATATAAAAGCAAATATAAGAAGGGCAGGATGATTCTTAATCACTGGACACAACTATAGACGCTAATCAGCTCAGATAAGGCACCAGAGGAATCTACATAACAAACTCACTAAAATAAACCTTACCTTCCATTGACTCCCTTTTATATTTACCTTTCCACAGTTTGCCACCCCTGAAAGCCTAAACCCTGTTTCCTTTGTCTCATATTTTCTACAGCTTTATTGTTCTTCTGTTAAGATGCCATATGGGCCCAAGTTCTAACCACTCCTTTGAGTTACTCATCACTGAATTTCTCCTGTGTTTGCACACACACAGTGCATGTGTTGATAAACTCTATTCTTGTTAATCTGTCTTTTGACAATCTGTAATTTGAAGGACCCCAGCCAGAGAGTCTAGGAAGGTAGAGGGAAAAGTTTTTCCTCCTTTATACCGCTTACTCTGTTTTATTAACAGAATGTTCAAATATGAGAATGGTCAGTTCACCAAGCTGGAAACAGGTCTATTTTATTTTTGAAGAAAGGTCTTTCCTTGGGTTCTTTGCCCTATTTGAAGCACTGAGCATGCTAAAATGTATACTTCTGAAGGTAGACTAATTTCTTCCATCAGCAACTTTTTTAAAAAAGAATTTTCAAATTACCGTGATAATGGGGCAATACACGCATTATTCTTTTTTATATATAACCCAAAATTTACCTATTGCCAAAGGTAACTAATTTCATTTTTCCTCCTTACCCCTGCCCACTTTTACTAGAGATGTTAAGAAGAGTAAGGTAAATATGAACAACTATTCTGACCCAGGAAATTGAGGAGCAAAAGGTGAAATTTATTCCAATGAATCTTTTAGGCTAAAAAATAGCATCTTTCTCTATTACTGTTACTTAATCTCATTTAATTCCTGATTAATGGAAATTCTTTTAAAAAATGACTACTTCTTGCGGCACCTATGTGGCTCAGTCGGATAAGTGGCCAATTCTTGATTTCAGCTCAGGTCATGATCTCATGGTTCAAGAGTTTGAACCCTGCATTGGGCTCTATGCTCACAGCACAGAGCCTGCTTCAGATTTTCTGTCTCCCTCTCTCTGCCCCTCCCCTGATCGTTCTCTCTCTCTGTCTCAAAAATAAATAAATGTTAAAAAAAATTTTTTTTAATGACTACTTCTTAATATCTTTACTTTCCTTGGGTTAATACCAAAGTTCTTCTCTTTGTTCTCATTAGTTTCCCCCTACACGGTGGACTATATCTAACTTATCAAATATATATATATATATATATATATATATATATATACACACACACACACACATATATACATACATACATATATATACATACATACATATATGTGTATGTATATATATATATATATATGAGTATATATAACATATAACATTAAAAATATATAAATAACTTTGATTATCATATCATTTGTCTGTTGCTGTATAACAAATTACCCCACAATGTAGTAGTTTGGAAAGACAAACATATTATCTCACAGTTTTTGTAGGTCAATAATCCAGACAAAGCTCAGCTCAGTACCTGGGGCTCCAGGCCTCTCATGAGGTTGCAGTCTGACTGCTAGTTGAGATTGTGGTCTCATCTGAAGGCTCATCTGGGGGAGAATGGACTTTCATTTCACCCATGTAGTTGTTAGCAGGATTGAATTCATCATTGGCTGTTGGTTAGAAGCCTCCCTCAGTTCTTTGCTGTGTGTGCCTTTCCAAAGAATAGGTCACCATATGGCAACTGGCTGCCCTCAGATTGAGAAAGAGAGAGAGGAAGCTGCATCTTGGTGTTTGTAAACTAACATGGGTACTAACACACCATCATTTGTGCTGTATTTTACTCACTGGAAGTTAGTCCTAAATTCAGCCTAGGCTCAAGGAGAGGGGATTACATGAGGGTGTGAAGACCAGAAGGCAGTCATCATTGAAGGCCATCTTAGAGACCACCTACCATAGCTATGTGACCCTTTTTAGAAATGTATAATTTCAGGATGCACTGTGCTCATCCTTTTGGCCTGTTATCCATGCATTCAATCTTGCTACTCTTCCACTGGCTGCCATGACACTTTGCCCTGTTAGTTCTCTATCCTTTGTTTCTATTCTGAATGCTTTTTCTCTCGTTTTCCTTTTCCAACTTCTGATTTTCATCTCTATGCTCACTCTCTCAGAAAGTCCATCTGTCACCATTGAGACTTGCAGCCCAGGTCTCCTGCCTGTGTTCTGTGAAACCTCTAATTGATGCACCCAAGCTGACCCCTTCCTTTCCTGAATTCCCATAACACATAGAGGCAGTGTTTTCAGCCGAACATTTTTTTCCTCTGTTTATCTTGTCTCCCAAAAGATAAAGTATTTGAGTGGGGATAATGATTTTTTTTTTAAGTGTTTGCTTGAGTGGTATTTATCTTGAGTGTTCTGTGAGAGTACTTCCAATTCTAGCATTGTATAACTCAGTGACTCCCATCTCCTACCTAACACAATAGAACTTTGACATTATTTTACTTTATTGAAAATCAATCTGGCATATATTCATCTGATGGAAAGGAACAGGCATTTACTTAATATTTATTGAGTACCTACTATATGCTAGCATTGTGCTAGGTTCTTTGGAATATAGAAGTGAAAAAGTCAGACATGGTCCCTACTTTCAGGAGCTTACAATGTCAGACAGAAGTAATCACATGAATAGTTAATTATAATTGTAAAAGAATCATGAAGGGTGGGCATGAGCTGCTATGAAACCATGTAACTGAGGCAAATGTTACTTAGTCTGGAGGATTACATAAACTGCAACCTTAAAAATGAAATAGGAGTTATGCAAGTAAAAAGAGGTGTCAAGGATGAATAACTGAAGGACAACATCAGGTTGTAACAAGCTCCTTATCCTCTCCTGCTGCTTGGTGAAGGAGGGAGTGTATTTTTAAAGTACCTTTTTTTTTAACCATATTCTTTACTTGTGCCATGGTCTTATTTTCACTTTCCTTCCTCTCACATCATTTCATCAGAGCCATAACAACTATCATGTTAACACACTGTCTTTGCAAACTATTGTTGGGGTGCCTGGGTGGCTCAGTTGGTTAAGTATCTGACTTTGGCTCAGGTCATGAACTCATGGTTCGTGGGTTCAAGCCCACATTGGGCTCTGTGCTGACAGCTCAGAGCCTGGAGCCTGCTTCGGATTCTGTGTCTCCCTCTCTCTCTCTGCCCCTTCCCTGCTCACGCTCTGTTTCTGTCTCTCAAAAATAATAAATAAACATTTAAAAAATAAAGAAAAGAAAACTATTGTAAATGTTGCTCCTTTAGAAAATATCCTTGAGGTAAGTGACCCATCCCCTGTCCCTTTCTTAGCTTTGCTTCTGGAACAACTGAGTTGATGTTGATGCCATTAAGTGAGATGAGGATGAGTGGAAGGGGTGGGGTGCCTGGGTGGCTCAGTCAGTTAAGCCTCAGAACTCTTGATACTGGCTCAGATCATTATCTCACAGTTCATGGGATCGAACCCCTCCTTGGGCTCTGCACTGACAGTGCAGCTGGGAACGAGGACAGGTTCCCTAACTGCTCTGTCCCTCATTTTCCCGATTAGTAAAATGGGCTTAATAGTACCTATCACATTGGATTATTGTAAGGATTAAATAATTAGTGCATATAAATGTTTAGAACAATGCCTGACCCATAGTAAATAAGCAATGTTAGCTGTATTATGATTGAGCTGTTTTAAAATTTAAAAAAAGAGTAGTTGATTCTCTCTCTCACCTTTCTCTCTGCTCCTACCCTGCTTGTGCTGCCTCTCTAAAAATAAATAAACTTAAAAATTTTTTTTAAAAAGAAAAATATTTTTAAAAATAAAATAATAAAAAATAATAAAAGAATAGTTGCATAGAACTTGCAATGTAGGAAGTACCAAAAGATGACAGTTTATGTCATTATTATTAAACTGACATTGAATGTTGGGTATGAGAAATTTAAACCAAAGGGTTTAGATGAGTCTTTCACGAAGATGGAAGAAAGGGAGCAAAACACAATACGAATAGCTACTTCTACAGCTTCTATGGGGAAAATTTAGGGAAGTTTAATGTAAACATAATTGTGTCTGCAGTACAGTCTTCCCAATGACAAATAAGTTGGAAATTACACCCATTCCTTTACCACTGACACAGAAGTTGGGGCACTTGGATGGCTCATTCGGCTGAGCATCCAAGGGTTGATTTCAGTTCAGGTCATGATCCCAGGGTCGTGAGATTGAACCCCATGTTGGGCTCTGTGCTGAGTGTGGAGCCTACATAAGATTCTCTCTCTCCCTACCTTTGGCCCTCTCCCCTGTGCACACACACACACTCTCTCTCTAAAAAAATTATTAAATAAAAATGAAACGACAGTCTATGATTGTTTCCTCTAAAGTATTGCGCCCTTTCACTCTAGTTTTTTTTTTTTTTTTTTTTAATGTTTGGTGATTTTTGAGAGAGAGAAAGACAGAATGCCAGCAGGGGAGGGACAGAGAAAGAGGGAGACACAGAATCTGGAGCAGGCTCGAGGCTCTGAGCTGTCAGCACAGAGCCCAACATGGGGCTTGAACTTGGAAACCACAAGATTATGACCTGAGCCAAAGTTGGACGCTTAGCCAATGGAGCCACCCAGTCACCTTATTTTCGCTCTGGTTTAATCCTACATTCCTGCATCAGTACACAGATATTTCTGCCTCTTCCAAGCCAGCATTTGTGGAAGAGAAAAAACTTTTCCTCTATCCTCTTAGGTGTTATAGCTGATGTGTATGAATGAAGCTAACAAAAGACAGATTAAAGGGGGGAAATGGTTTACAACTTTAATTGATGTTTTTAATTTTACATGCAAGGAGGCTACACAGAAAAGAAGTGAAAATCCAAAGAAGTAGATTCAGAAGCTTATATGCCATTTTAACAAAGGGTGATAAATTATGGAAAAGTGATTGGACAAAGGAAAGGAGAGTTTAGACTTTTAGGGGCAGTAAGTTGTGGGAAGGTAAATATATGTGGAAACTAATGGAACATAAGGCTTGTTTTAGTAAGGTTTGTTTGTTCAGACTCATCTTGGTATCAACTTTCCATCTTCTTCATGGTCACAGATCTCTCAGAGAGAAGATCAATGGAAGTCCTCATTTCATAGAGGTTTCTACTTTCAGTCAGATAATGGAAGGCCTGAGGCGGCTTCTTTGTGCCTGTTGATTCTCAATTGCTTTCAGCTCAAAATAATTTGTATGCCAAAGTGGCATATTTTGGAGTGGAATATTCTAATCCCCTTCCTATTCATTCACTTAATAATTCTTCTATCAAAATAGTATTAAATGCCTTCTGTGGCCCCAGGACACAAAGATTAAGAAGCTATAAATCATATATTCAAGGAGCTCACAGTTTTAATGAGAAAACAAATATAAACAGATTATTTCAATATAATATAATGAATGTTATAACAGAGATGTTCAGAGGCTACTATGGAAACCAGGTAGGGCCAGGGACCTAATTGGATATATGTGGGCTGGTGGTGATAAAGAATCCCTTCCCCAGGGAAACGATGCTTGAACTCCTAATTAGAACACATTCATGGGAGAAAGGGCATTCTAGACCAAAGCATAATATGTGCACTAAGGGAAGAGGAAGTCTAGTCTGTGCAGGTTATTTATTATAGCTAGAACTTAGACCTGTGGGGAAAATAGCAGGAAGTGAGACTAGATATATAGGCAAAAGGTATGCATTATTAGGGGCTCCTGCTGAAGACTGAGTTTTACCTCATATGTCAGTGGCTTCCAAAGTAGACCGGCACAAAGGGGTATGCAAGATGATTTACTTAGGCAAAAACATTAGAATTTCTGTGAGTTTTTTATTCTTACCTTTTCTATTGGGGGGAGGGGCTATATTTGTGTAGTATTACATATATACACAGTTTGTATCGAAGTAAATATACATGCATTGGGAGGATGCCCTCCTCCCCTCCCCATATGATTGTATGATCAAAGAAGTTTGGGGATGATTGCCACTAAGGGGAGTTAAATGATCTAAGACCCTCTGAGGTCAAAAGTGGAGAAGACTGGAAGCAATTAGGCAGGAGAACTAAGAGATGGTTGCCAGCAGTGTGGGTTTAAATTATGTGGGTATGAACTGAGGCTGTGGGGGTGGGGAGATGGGTGAGGACCCAGGCAAGATCTTTCTTTCTTTTTATTTTTTTTTCAATGTTTATTTATTTTTGAGAGACAGAGACAGAGCCTGAGTGGGGAGGGGCAGAGAGAGAGGGAGACACAGAATTCCAAGCAGGCTCCAGGTTCTGAGCTGTCAGCACAGAGCCTGATGTGGGGCTTGAACCCACAAACCATGAGATCATGACCTGGGCAGAAGTCGGACGCCCAAGTGACTGAGCCACCCAGGCGCCCCTATCTTTCTGAGACATGCGGATTGTATTTGGACAAGGGGTGAGGAATAAGGACTACCTAACTACCAGAGAAAACCTTTTCCTCTATGTTCTTCATTTGGAATTGTGAATTAAGCTAACAAAAGATTACCAGGAGAAAAGACACACTATTTTTATTAATATTTACATGCACAGGAATTCACCAAAAAGAAGTAAGACACAAAGAAGCAGTTAGACTCAAGGTTTGTGCATCATTGTAACAAAGGGGAAGGGGCTTGGGCTTCAAGGGATGACACAGTGTGGGGAAGTGACTTGGAAATACATGGGGAAACTGATAGAAGATAAGGGTTGTTGTGGTTGATCTGTTTATGCAAACGCTTCTGGGTGTTGACTATCACCAGTGATAAGAGTCCCTCTCTTCTTCCTGATACAGGAGTTGGGGGTGGGGGCAGAAACCTTCACAAAGGGAAATTCATGCACTGCTTTTAAGCAGATAAGGGGAGTTCTAGAGAATTCTTCCTGAAGCTGTTGATTCTCAATTGTCCTCAGCTGAAAATAACGGTCATGCTGAAGTGCCATATTTTGGCGTGGCATATTCTGATGCCCTTTAGCACCATTAACTGAGAGAATAAAAATGAAAAAAGAAGTAGTGGAGTTGCAGACCAACATGAAGTCCAATTTTGAACATTTTAGGTTTGAAGTATATGTGGAATATTTCATCACAGCTGTCCCACGGCAAAGACTTAGAAATATAGTTCAGGAACTAAATTAAGACAATTAGATGACCTGGGATTAGCTTTCTTACCACTTACTCATTAGTTCCCTCCCCCCAAATATTGAGATTGGTTATTCTGCTGGACACAATGAAGTAAAACCAGAATTAGAAACAATATTTACAGGGACCCCCGGGTGGCTCAGTCGGTTAAGCATCTGACTTCAGCTCAGGTCATGATTTCACAGCTTGTGAGTTTGAGCCTTGTGTGGGGCTCTGTGCTGACAGCTCAGAGCCTGGAGGGTGTTTTGGATTCTGTGTCTCCCTCTCTCTCTGCCCATCCCCCACTCGTGCTCGTTCGCGCGCTCTCTCTCAAAAACAAATAAACATTAAAAAAATTAAAAGTGCATATTAAAAAAAAGATGATATTTACAAACCTCTGCCTTTATTGGTTACAACAGCTGAGAAATCTCTTCCTTTTTTTCCCCTGCTGGCCTCCCAGCTTTACTGGGGTAGAATTGAAAAATAAAATTGTAAAATATTTAAAGTGTACATTGTGATGATCTGATTTTCCCCCTTTTATTTTTAATTTTCATTTTAAGTGCATCTTCTTAGCACAAGATTTCCAATGCTTGGTGTAAAAGGTTTCAGGTGCAATGGTGTCATAGTTGCATTAAGGCAAGGAAAGATGTGTTGAAACACTATTTATATGAACTGCAAGGCCAATTAGATCCTTTAGATGACTGTGTTTAATATTTCTGAAATGATTTAGTACTAGCTAACACAGAGCATATACTGTGAGCTAAGTGCTTTTATTTGAATTACCTCATTTACTGTTCACAAAACCCTATGAAAAAGTACTGTTATCATCAAGATTCTTAAGAATTAAAAGCTGTGATCTAAACTGACTAAAGAAAAAAAAAAAAAACTGGTTAAAATATTAGCCCAAGCTCAAATAGCTGGTGTATTTTGGAACTAGAATTTGAATTCACGTAGTCTGACTTCAGAGATACATGTGTCTTGCTTTCCGTGGTGGCTTTTAAACTAGTTCTCTTCCATCCTCTTTAAAAGCCCTCAGCTCCTCTGGACTTGTTCGTCTCTACTCCCAGCTACCGCAGCTCTCCAGAACCACATTCTGATGTCCTCTCCTATCCCCTTTAGTTCACTGATGTTCTTGGTTTTGTTAAGAAGCAAACCACGGGGCCCAAATGGCGTCACTTAGGTGAAGGCCTCATATCAGCAAACCAAGACTAACTACCTAATGCAGTTGCAGTCCTCACAGGAGTGTAGCCTTTAACCAGTCGCCATGGAATTTCCTGGTCAGCACTAGGAATATACTCCTATTCCTCCCCTTACGAGGGTGACCTTGCCTAAAACAGTGCATTCTTTGCTAATAATTTCCTTTATTCCACTCTCTGCCTTTAAAAACTGTCTCTTTATAAATACAGAGAGGGAGGGAGGCAAACCACAAGAGACTCTTAAATATGAGAACAAACTAAGGGTAGATGACGGGGTTGGGGAGAGGGAAAATGGGTGATGGGCATCGAGGAGGGCACTTGTTGGGATGAGCATTGGGTATGTAAGCCAATTTGACAATAAATTATATACATATAAATAAATAAATTAACTTAGAAAAAACAAACCAAAACAAAGCAAGAAACGGTCTCTTTTTGGGGCATCTGGGTCACTCAGTTGGTTAAGGATCCGACTTTGGCTCAGGTCATGACCTCACGTTCACGGGTTCGAGGCCCACATCAGGTTCTGTGCCGACAGCTCAGAGCCTGGAGCCTGCTTCAAATTCTGTGTCTCCCTCTCTCTCTGTCCCACCCCTGCTCATGCTCTGTCTCTCTCTCTCTCTTTCTCTCTTAAGAAAATAAACATTTAAAAAAATACAAAAAAACCAACTGTCTCTTTTCTACAGCTTGATGGAGCTTTTTTCCCCTATTTTCTAGATGGTATACTGCCCAATTCATGAATCATTTAACAAAGCCAATTAGATCTTCCAAATATACTCAGTTGAGTTTTTGTTATTAAACAGTTTTTTGGTCACCATTTTCTTTGCAACCTCTACTCCTGTCAATATGTTAACCCTATGCACACTCACATCTTGTTCCCCTTAACTTCCCTCCATACCCATGATCCTTCATGATTATCACTCTCTTGCAAACACACAATCCCCTTACTCTTTTCTTTCTTTGTCATCCCTCTCATGGAAAACAAACAAACCCAAAACAACAAAAAAACGAACTGTTCATCTCTTCTTGAGAAATTGGCATTATGTAGGCTGGATGGTTTTACTTTAAATTCATGATCAGAAACATTGAGTAGTGTGTCAGCAACAATCCTTAGTATGCATCTCCATTGCTTTCACACTCTTTAAGGTGTCTCTTTCCTACTTTCCCCTCTTATTTCAAACCTCCCCCAGTCTCTCCCTCACCTCACTCTTAGCTGATGACCTTGACTCCAATTTCATTGAGAAAACAGGAATGATCAAGGAGGAAGTTCTTTATAATCCCCCTTCCAAGTCTACAAGCCTACCTGTCCACGCATCCATCTTCTCTGTCTTCTCTCTTAATATCTTGTAGAAATGCCACTGCTATCAAAGGCACTCCTGCTTGTACTTTAGATTCCATTCCTTTTTACCACAAGGATTTTGCTCCTTTGTTACCTTCTTTCTGTCTCCTGTATCATTAATATTTCTCTCCCTATTGGATCATTCCCATTAATACACTTCCTCTATATCTCTCATAAAAAAATACAAAAAAGATATAAATGTAAAAAACACAAAACAAAATCCTCCCATAATCTCCTCCAGTTATATTTTTCTGTGGCTCTTCACAATAGTTTCTCAAATACCTGTCTTCACTTTTCCCATCCCTAACTTAGTCCTGAACCATTCCAAATCTGTCCCCATTATTTCATTGAACTGCCACCTACAAAGTCAATATTGATCTCTATAGTGTCAATCCAATGAGCCCTTCTCTGTCCCCATATTATGTTCTCTTAATAATATTTTAGACAGTTAACCACTTTTCCTTTCCTGATGCTTCTTTTTTGGGGTTTTCGTGACACTGCACTCTCCAGGTTTTCCCTTTCTTTACTCCTCCTTTTTAGAGACCTAACCACTATATTTGGAAGTTTCTCAGAGCTTAATCCTGGACCCTCTCCTCTTATTACATTTTCTTTGGTGAACTCATTCTTTCTTATGACCTTGAATACTAGCAATGTTGATGATGCTCTAATTGTCACGTCTATGCCACAACCCTCCTCTCTGCCCATTGGATATCTATATATCAAGTTGCAAAACTTGAACGTTTCAATTCTTCAGGTTTTAGCTCAAATTTTGTATCATTACAGAAGCCTTTCCTGACCACTCTACAATAGCCAGCCTCTTCTTTCTCTCCAGTTACTCTCCATTATATTACCCTGTTTATTTCCTTTGCCACATATATTCCAACCTTTTTAACTTTTTGCTTATTTACTATCCAGCTCCTTCATTAGATTATAACCTCATTTACAGGACTTTCACTAATTTGTTAGGCACTGTTCTAAGCACTTCATAAAATCCTGTGATTGATTTTGCTTTTTTGACTCACATATTTATCAAAACTAAGAAAAAAAAAAGAGTAAGCTCACATTGCTTCATTTCCATTTTGGCCAAATTAACAGAAGGCAGTATAGTGAACTGATTTTCAATCTTCCAGTCCCATGAGATATCTCAATGATTTGGTAACTAGTACTATTATGTTTCATATATGTGATATTTACATTTGCTTAAATGTACCCTCACTTAAATATTTCTTATTGAATGAATATATCACAACACATTCGAGAAACTATTAAGTAGAGAGACAAAGGTAAAGTTGTTTGACAAATTTCCACCATATACTTTGAAGAGGTGGGTGCTTAAAGAAACAGGTAGCTTCAACTAGCTTAGTCAAGCTGGACATTAGCATCTAAAAGACAGATGGATTCGTTCAAAATACAGCATTATTTCTGGCAGAGCACCAGGCAGTTCATCTCACATGAGGTGTTTTTTTTTTAATTTAGGATTTGTCCTGCCCTGATATTGTAACCCCTTTCTTTTGCGTTTGCTTTCTTCTGAGAAGCAGCATTATAACTGGATTTAAAAACATTTAATGTTTATTTATTTTTGAGAGAGAGAGTGAGTAGGGGAGGGCAGAGTGAGAGGGAGACAGAGGATCCGAAGCAGACTCTGCTGACAGCAGAGAGCCTGATGCGGGTCTTGAACTCATGAACTGTGGAATCAGGACCTGAGCCGAAGTTGGACGCTTAACCAAGTGAGCCACCCAAGCGCCCCTTAAATAGAAAATAGTATCATGTAAATATATATATACATATCAGTTTTTTCTTTTTTCATATCATACAGTTCTGTCAACAGGCAAAAAGGAAAAGGCATTTTTTAGAATTTTCTCAAATAATGATATATCTAAACCCTTAAAAGCTAAATATAATGTAGTTACTGAAAAAGTGAAGTTTGAATTATCAGAATGCAAAAATGATGGCTTCTTCAGAGAAATGTATTTCTTGCAGTTACAGATTGCAATGATACCCCACATTAGAAGGCTCCAGTGGCTTTTGACATCTTTCTTTGGAAAGAAAACAATGGGGAGCATTTTCAGTTTATGAAAAAGTCTAGGCATAAAGGCAGTAGGATACATCAAAAATATCTTGGGTTTTCAGTTAGATTTGCATATAATGCTATGCTACTAGTTTTGTGGTATCAAATTAATCTTTCTGTGACTCAGTTTCTGTAAAATGAGAATCCTAATACTTACCAACAGTATTATTATGATTATTAATTAAAACAAATTTAAAATAAGCAAAATCTCCATAAAAATGCTCTCCTCTTGGGGCGCCTAGGTGACTCAGTCCAATAAGCATCTGACTTCAGCTCAGGTCATGGTCTCACAGTTTGTGGGTTTGAGCCCTGCATCTGGAAAAAAAAAATTTTTTTTAATGCTCTCCTCTTTTTTGATCCCATGTATTCAGTTGGTTTCCTTTTAATACTCGATGAAAGGCAAAAGTTGACTTCAGTTAGGATAAGCAGAATTTATTTATTAACAGCATAGGTAAATTTTCTTAGGGTAGCCAGACAAAATGGGAAATACTTTTGAAAAGAACACTGGTGGTCATCCCCAGTAAGGTGTTTTGGGACAGTTCTCTCCTGTTTATCAGAGGTACAGAATTGTAGTACTGTCTTTCTCTGTCACTACCCTTTAAATGATTGACCTCTTGGCAGTGTTTTGGGGAAAAAAAATTAAGTACAGGAAACATTAACACTTAACTTGTGAAGGCAATTTGCAAGCTAAACGGGATAGGAAAATAGTAAATAGAAGCAAATGGGCAAAAGCTGAATATAAGTGAACCTAGACCTTCCTCAAGTAGTTGAGGTTGGTAGCAGCTCATTTTGTGGGCTTGTATATCGGGTGGGGCGCCACGTGTCAAGCAAGAATCAAGACCAGTTTGGCACCTTTGTTCCTTTGGCTCCTGATCAGCCAAAGCCAACCTGTACGAACACCCGGTGAAATCATGTTGGCAGATCCAAGCACAGTTTCAATAAAAATCGGAGGCCGGATACACCAACTCAATTAAGTTGTGTCGATAAACTAATACCCATTTTAAGAAGCTGACTTCGTTTCACATTCGGAAGAAATGACAAGACTAGCCAATTGTGACTACAATAATGACTTCATGGAGGTTATTTCATTGTAATTTTTAAAATTCGTTTGCTAGAACAGGGTACCTTCTAAGACCTGTTGAGAAAAAACCTTGATTCTTCTTCACTCTGGGTTGTTTTTACGTGGAACACCTAAAAACTGCTTCTGGAAATCCCCCCACGGGACTTTAGTAGTCTTTCTAGGGCACTCTTAAATCTAGACCCATTCCTAACCAACCTGTACCTTCTTCACCAGCCATATTCTTTAGCTTCTCCAGTTTCTAACTTCCTAAGTCTTCAACCTCACCCCTTGAATTAGTCCAATCAAACTTTCCCTTCTTAGACCTCTTCCTCACGTTCGCTCCTGGAAACTCCCCTGAGGATCACGTGGCCAAACTTGTCCTTAATGGCGCTCCGTAATTCTCCTACTGTTCCACCGCCCTTCCTTACCTCCTGTTAGCTCCACCCCACCCCATTCTAGCTACCCCCCCCCACCTCCTCCCCTCCGGCCCGCAGTACCTGCGCCTGCGCATCTCTAATTCAGGGGCTTTCCCTTTCCAGGCGACCAATCCATTTCCTGCCTTCGGTCCTTGTAACACTCCTCCCCTCCGCTGGGGACCTGGCTTGAGGTGATGGTTGTGGCTGCCCTATTTGTTGCCTGTCTGAAAAACTCGCTCCTCTCATCGAGTAGACCATTTGAACTAGCCGCTTTGTGCATCGCACATCTATGAGTCTTTTCTCGCGATCCGCCACCCCAGAGTTAAGCCAAGGGCATCGTTATGCCGGCGGAATGGAGACCCGGACAGTTTGCGATCAGGCAAGTGCGTGGACGGCTTTTTCCTTTCCCCCACCCTCCGCCCCGCCCCCACTCGCTGCCTGGCCGCGCTGGTGAGTGGCGGGCGGGAGGGCCGGCGGGCGGAGGGAGGAGGGGGAGCTGAGGAAGGCGGGCCCTCGGCTGCGAGATAGGTGGGGGGAGGGGAGGGGAGAGCCCGAGCGCTGGAGTTGGTGCTGGGAAACCCGGGGCTAATGTTGACAACAGGCTCGAGGTGAGTCCCGGGGAACCTCCTTCCCCTCCGCTCCAACGATCGGGAGGAAGCGGGGCTGGGGGGCACCGGCCTGGACTCCTACTCCCCGAGGGACCCAAGAGGCGACTCCGCACCCCAGCGCTCCGGGGGCGGCGAGCAGTACACGGACCGCAGCTCCGGCGTCGTCCTCCTCAGACCCCTCTCCCGGAGGCTCCCATCACTGCGGGCGCCCCCGGCCCGGGGCAGACATGAGGGGCGGCCGAGGGGGTGTCTGCCCCACATGCCCAGGCTGGGCCTCGGGGCTGAAGGCGGGGAGCCTGCTGTGGCGGGGTGAAGGTGTTTGGGGGTGTGGAGAGGCGCGAGGGGAGGTTGGGGAAAGCTCTTCGGGAGCCGGGAGGGAAGCGAGGGCGAGGAAGTGGGGAGGGTGCGTGTGTGGGAGGATGTGGAGTAGGGAGACCTGTCGGAGAGTCCCGGTCTCCGGTGGTGAGGGAGTGTGGGGTGAGAAGTTGGGGTTGGGGCGAGGATGGTCCGCGAAGGTGACCGTGGCTACCCGTGGGAAAGGGAGTTGTGGCGGGGAAGCGTGTTGGGTATGGGAATGTGCCTCCGGAGCAGGGGTTTGTGGGACATGTGTGTGGAGGGGAAGGGGTTTCGGCGTGTTTGGGAATGGTGGGCATGGGTTATTTGCTCCACTTCTGTTTAGTCACATAGACTGAGGGTTCTTCCCTTGGCTTCGTCCCAAGGCTCCTAGTACTTACTCTCGTTGGTACTTCTGAACTAAGGAGATCATCACGGGGTATTTGGTCGTCAGGTTGGCCGAGCAGAACCACCTTAGGATCTTGGGGGTACACAGTGAACCGGACCACCTGCCCGCTTGCTCTTTGAGGACCCGTATGTAGTGATGCAGCCGACCAAAGTAAAACCATCACCCTTCTCGTTTATCGTCGTTTTAGGTGTTTGTAAGAAATGTACAACTCCTCGAGAAAACCTGTTTTGAACTCTGGTGAAATTTGTAAAAACTTTGAATGAGTCCTTGATAGGAAGGACGTTTTGTAAAGCCAGAGACTGGGAGATAATGCCCCGGTGCTATTCTGCCCATAGAACATTTTGAATAATAAAGAATTAAAAGGTAAAACAGCATTGTCTAACTCTGAAATATTTTCAGAGCAGTCTGATTGTGATTTCATACATAATCCATATGGTACTTTGTTAAAAGGATATCTTTAAAAGGGAAACATCCCTTTCTCTGCGTTCTGCCCCCCCAGTACACTCCATTGATCCTTGTTTTACCAACTAATAAGGTAGTTTTACTTTCTTTTAGGCATCGAGAGTATTTTTAGAAAACCAACTAAAATATACAATCCAAGAGCCAGGACTCTACTCGGGGAGCTAGGAAGGTGGTTTTAAAAGCATGGTTTCCTTTTAAGGACTGGCTGTGATTGTACTCCGTAATTTGTAAGCTAATCATATTCGAATTAAAAGATCACTCGTATTTATCTTGATTATTTTAAGATGCAGTCTATTTAAAATTTTAGTTTCTACTTGAAAAACTTTTTGAAGCACTTCAGATACAATATTTGGCTGTTTATTAAAGCATGGATTTATCAGAATAGTTTAACTTTTGGCGTTTCACTAAATACAGTTTAATTGACAGTACAAGTGCGTACTGATCTAAATTACATTGTTTGTAAATTTGGCTTTTAAAATCTTGAGTCAGGGCATTTAGTGGAGAAGAGCACTGGACAGTGAGGCCTGACTCAGCCATTAAACTAGTGTAATTGGATGGGTCACTCTTCTGCTGTCATGTCAGTGTAAAAATTGAGAATTGGAGTGGAGAAAGTCTAGTAGTCCTAACCCTAAAAACTCTCGTCTTCCAGCAAACTTTTCAGTGTTTGGTGTGAAAGAATAAACATTTATTGAACACCTTCTGGATGCCAGCTGCTTGGTTAGTAGTTTAAGAATTGTCTCTCTGTTAGTTTAAGAATTCTCTGAGAGAGGTAGCAGTGCCTCCATTTTATCAATGGGTAGACTCACAGAAGTTGCCCAGTTCCCATAGCTAGCAGGTTGCAGAGTAAGCGTCTGATTTCAGAGCCTGTGTTATTTTCACATGTTGCATTGCCGTCTTTACATGAGCCTTTACATTTTCATCACATTTTTTTGTTCACTGAAATTTAGTTCCAAGTGTACTCTGGGTGTGTTTGTCATACAAAGATGAGGGGATTCAAAGAATCTATCAGTACCAAGACTTAAGAGTCTTACTGAGAATCTGTTTTATCATGCTGTAGAGCAGGACCAATTCATGAGTGCCTACTACAGTTTGATATAGTAGGCACTTAAACATTTATTGAATAAATGAGTACTGTAGAGTCACAGAAGTTTAGGAAACTTTGTTAAGCTAACAAATGATCCTTTATGAATTTGTCAGATTCTAAGTGAATTTCTTAATGTTTTTGTAGAACTTAATATGTAGTCTTACCTTGATAAATGAGACATTACTTGTAAATTTTGATGCCGTTCTTTTTTTAAAAAAAATTTTTTTTTAACGTTTATTTATTTTTGAGACAGAGAGAGACAGAGCATGAATGGGGGAGGGTCAGAGAGAGGGAGACACAGAATCTGAAACAGGCTCCAGGCTCTGAGCTGTCAGCACAGAACCTGATGCGGGGCTTGAACTCACGGACCGCGAGATCATGACCTGAGCCAAAGTCGGCCGCTTAACCGACTGAGCCACCCAGGCGCCCCGATGCCGTTCTTTTTATTGTGTGTAGTTCCTTGTATTACTGAAATGTCGCTTGTTGATACTTCATTTCAGAAAATCCAAACTCTATATATAAACAGTATTCTATTTTGCATATAAGGACAATCTAAATAAGATTGTATTGCTACCTTAGGAATTATCATCCCTGTATGTTTTCGCTAATATCTGCCAAAAGTTAAAAACATAATGTAAGAACTGCTATTAGGGACTCTTTATTCAGATACGTTATTGTATGATTTGTCATAGTCAGTATCTATGATCAAGTCTTCTGCCTCACAGTTTGGTACGCACGGTTCTTAATAACTTTATTTGAGAGTATGGGTTCAAATTCCTGCTCTGTCACCAGCTGTGGAGGCCTTGGTCAAGTTACTTGGTCAAGTCTCAGTTTACTCATTTATAAAATAGGGAAAATAATACCCACCTCATAAAGATTTTAGTATTAAATGAGATAATGTATGCAAGATGTTTACTGTGGTGCCAGTGAGTGGTAGCTATGAGTATTCTCTTTTAAAAGTTTGCTTGCTTTAGGGCATGGTATTTTCACATTAAAGGTGGGTTATTTGAAGCTGTTTGAGCTGCACTTCCCAGATAGCATAAATGTTAAGGCTACCTTGCCACACAGATAAGTAATTATGCTCTTTCGTGTTTTAATGATTGCCTAAACGGGATTGACAGCTTTCTTTCCTTCTGAGTTACAAACCATTGAGGTTAACTAAAGCCTTTGGGTGTTACCGTCAAAATAAATGCATAGAATGTAGACGGCAGAGTCAAAAGAAAAAGGGGAAGAGGTAGCTGAGAAAAGATATAGTGTTGAATGTGCCTCCAAAAATTACTTAAAGTGTTTCTATTGGCCTAGGTTTTCTTTCTATGATAACATTTTATTGGAGTGCTGAAATAAATGTGTGTGTGTTTACGAAATAAATGTTTATTATTGCAAATGTTTTGTTTGCTAACCTAGTTTTTATTGGTGTAACTTAAAATCTATATTTGAAAATAATTAAGAATACTGTGTGTATATTTAGCTTTTAATAAACTAAGCAGTTTAAATAATTTAATTCTGTGTTTCTTAAATAGAAAGTATTTTGATTTTCTCCTGTGCAATTTGAGATGATTTAGGACTCAGAACATGAATTGCTGTCCATTAAAGAAATTATATTAGAAAACTAGTACACAGAAAATTTATTTTTTGAAAAGAAATATGCTGAATTTTGCTGGGAAATACAGTTTTTTGTTCTACAGTTTATTTCCATTTAATAGAGCATCTACTGTAGACTTATGTTATCCAGTAGAACTTAATGTGATAATTAAAATATTCTGTATCTGCACTGATGTGGTAGTCACTAGCCATGTGGAAGTGAGTACTTGAAATACGGGTAGTGACTGAAAAATGGAATTTCAAACTCTTAATTAATTTGCATGTAAGTAGCTACTTGTGGCTAGTGCAGTGGTTTTTAACTGGTGGTGATTTTGCTCCCAGGAGACATTTGGCAGTGTGTGGAGTAATTTTTGGTTGTCAAACTGGGAAGATACTGCTGGTACCTCAGTAGAGAAGGCAGGATGCTGCTAAACTTCATGTAGTGCACAAAATAGTGTCAGCCCCCACCCCCCAAACAAAAGCCCCAAAGAATTGCCTTGCCCAAAATGTCAGTAATGCTGAGGCTGAGAAGCCCTGGGCTGATGGTTACTGTATTGGCAGGTACAGGACAGAATATACAGATTCTATAATCATCCTTATGTTTATTTATAGATTAATTTTGACTGATACTAATGAAAAGATTCAAAGTCTAATTTGAGATATTTGGCGGTTTCTGTATTTGAAAGTTTGATAAGGTTGAGAACGATGGCATGAATTTGTGTAATTTGTTCATTTATATAAATTTTTTTTTAAATCTTTATTTTTGAGAGAGAGGCAGGGTGTGAGCAGGGGAGGAGCAGAGAGAGAGGGAGGCACAGACTCTGAAGCAGGCTCCAGGCCCCAAGCTGTCAGTACAGAGCCCAATGTGGGGCTCGAACTCACAAACCGTGAGATCATGACCTGAGCCAAAGTCAGACGCTCAACTGACTGAGCCACCCAGGCGCCCCTTGTCTGTTCATTTATAGATGGCAGGAGCTCGTTTATGTTCCTGCTATAATACTTCTGTTGCACATTGTATGAAATAATGTCACCAGAATCTCTTCACCAAAGTGAAATGTTGGGATTGAAACTGATTCAGAGGCGCCTGGGTAGCTCAGTTAAGCGTCTCTCTTTTTTTTTTCAACGTTTATTTTTGAGAGAGAGCACAAGAGGGGAGGGGCAGAGAGAGAGGGGAACAGAGGATCTGAAGCGGGCTCCGTGCTGACTGCACAGAGCCTACTGTGTGAGACTCGAGCTCACAAATCAGCAGATCATGACCTGAGCTCAAGTCAGATGCTTAACCCACACTGAGCTACCCAGGTTGCCCCAAGCATTTGACTCTTGATCTCAACTGAGGTCATGATTTCAGGGTGGTAAGTTCAAGCCCCGCGTTGGGTTCTGTGTTGGGCTTGAAGCGTACTTAAAAAAAAAAAAACCTGATTCAAAATATTCTCAGATGTGTGCTGAAGTATTTATGATTAAATGCTATGTTTCATAACTGATAATGGTTGAATTTGGGAGATTGATTATATTGTGTTCTCTACTTTTGTTTGTGTTGTTTGTACTTAGACAAAGGCATAGCTAATAATGATAGAATGTGGAATGTGACCAGGAAGTTATTTTATCACAGAAATAATATTCATTTTGTGTGTGTTTATTTAATATCTCACAACAATGCATTAATATGTTCTGTTTCAAAAACAGTGTCACGTTACTAAAAAAAAAAGTCACTGCATCTACAATACTACAAAGAATACTGACATTCTTTTACTCTTACAGATTGTTCTGGGTAACATAATGCCAGCTGAGCGTAAAAAGCCAGCAAGTATGGAAGAAAAAGAAACTTTACTAAACAACAAGGAAAAGGACTGCAGTGAAAGGCGGCCAGTGAGCAGCAGGGAGAAACCAAAAGAGGAGATCAAACTTACTGCCAAGAAGGAGGTTATTAAGGTCCCTGAAGATAAAAAGAAGAAACTGGAAGAAGATAAGAGAAAAAAAGAAGACAAGGAACGAAAGAAAAAAGAAGAAGAAAAGGCGAAGGCAGAGGAAGAATTAAAGAAAAAAGAGGAAGAAGAAAAAAAGAAACATGAAGAGGAAGAGAAAAAGAAGCAAGAAGAGCAGGTAAAACGTCAGCAAGAAGAAGAAGCTGCCCAGTTGAAGTAAGAACATTTATTTTATTTATTGATAAGAAGGAATGGGAAGAATGAAGTGTTGGGAAAACAATGATTATTTGAAATCCGACTTCAGGGGTGCAGTTCCTTGAGAGTTGGGAGTATCTTAAGTTACTGGTTCTGTTAGTTTCACTGACCAGAAGCATGCTTATGATGCTTTAATTCCTCCAATTAAATAACAGGAATCTTTAATACATATTTTTTGAGAGGGTAATCTGAACTTTTTAATATTTTTGAGAGAGAGAGAGGGAGAGAGAAAGAGTGCGAGCAAGGGAGGGGCAAAGAGAGAGGGAGACAGAGGATCCCAAAGCAGGCTCCGTGCTGACAGCAGAGAGCCCGGAGAGCCCGATGTGGAGCTCGAACTGCTGAGCCACGAGACCATGACCTGAGCTGAAGTCAGACACTTAACTGACTAAGCCACCCAGGCGCTCCTGGATTGTTTTGATTTTTAAAATGGCTCTTTTTTTTTCATGGTCTCTGGGTTTTTATTTATTTTTATTTTTTTAACGTTTATTTATTTTTGAGAGAGAGATAGAGCGTGAGCAGGGGAGGGGCAGATAGAGATGGAGACAGAATGTGAAGCAGGTTCCAGGCTCTGAGCTGTCAGCACAGAGCCCAACACGGGGCTCAAACTCACAAGAATCATGAGATCATGACCTGAGCTGAAGTTGCATGCTTAACTGACTGAGCCACCCAGGCGCCCCTCATGGTCTCTTTGAAGTTGAAAATCTTTAGTTCTTAATGGCTGTTTGCTGAATTCTTACTATGTGCAGGACACTATAGAGTATATCAGCACATATCCTAAAGGTAGTCATAATGAATAAATTTTATGATCCTCACTTGACAGATTAATAAAATGAAGCTTGAAAAGGTTAAGTAACTTGCATAAAGTCCTAATAAACAGTGGAGCTGCTGGGTTTTTTTTAACGTAGTCAGCTTTAAAACTTTGGTCCTTAAAAACGATTTCGTAGTACCTTCCATTCTTATCTTCATCTAAATCTATTTTTAACCTTGTAAATCTATGCAAGTAGTATGATGAACTGGCAAAAAACAAGGTAGTCCTCACAGGAAAACTACCAAGATGTAGCAAAAATGGCAGCTATTGAGTAGCATGGACTTTTCTCTTCATATGTATAAAAATTTTATATAATGTTCAAAAAGCTGTTTGCAAACGTGAATTTTCATGGATCGCTAGAACAGCTCAACCACCTACTTTCCTATCAAAGTTTTTTAGTGCCTGTATTTTTTTCTTTAATGTTTACTCTCTCTCTCTCTCTCTCTCTCTCTCTCTCTCTCTCTCTCTCTCGACAGTGTGAGTGGGGGAGGGTCAGAGAGAGAGTGAGACACAGAATCTAAAGCAGGCTCCAGGCCCTGAGCTGTCAGCACAGAGCCCGATGCGGGCTCGAACTCACAAACTGAGGTCATGACCTGAGTCAAATTCAGACGCTTAACCGACTGAGCCACCCAGGCGCCCCTTGTACCTGTATTTTTAATGAGGCAGTAGAGCCTTAGGTCTGGAAGGCAATAGTAGTGGCCAGTTTGGGAATATTCAGAGCCATGATTCTTGAGAGTTTCTTATATTCTACTTTAAAAAAAAAAAAATTAACAAGGAGCTGTGGACCACACAGAATGAGGCAGGTACAAAATGAGACTGCTGTTAAGTATGAGTGTGAAAAGAACCCTGGTTTTGAAGACTCATGAAAAACAGTGCAATGTATTTCACTGCTATTTTATATTAATTACATGTTGAAATTGAACTATTTTAGATTTGTTGGGCTAAAAATATGTTCAAATTAATTTTAAAAATTCATAAGGATATTCAATTTCACTGTTATTTTTGCTCCTCCCTCTACCCTCCTATAGAAAGAGCAAACAAAACAAAACAAACCAACCACCAAAATCTCAACTTTTTATTGGGAAAAATTCACACACTCTCAAAAAATAGGATAGAATAATGAATCAGTCCTCCCAACACCCCCCAATCACTCTGTCTACCCAGCATCAACAATTACCCACTTTTTTCCCCTGGAAAAAAAGGGTATTTTAGAGCATTATTATTTCACTGGTAAATATTTGATTTATGTATTTTGTTTTTTAAACTGTTTTAAAAGTTTATTTTGACAGAATGTGCTGGGGAGGAGCAGGGAGAGAGAGAGAGAGAGAGAGAGAGAGAGAGACAGAATCCCAAGTAGGTTCTGAACTGTCAGTGTAGAGCCCAATGCAGGGCTCAAACTCACGAACCCGGGAGATCATGATATGAGCCGAAACCAAGATTTGGACGCTTAACTGACTAGAGCCACCCAGGCACCCCTCATTTATGTATTTTAAAGTGTTTTTATTGCTGATGAAAATAGATTTAATTAATGTATATACATAGTTGTTTGTTTGTTTGTTTGTTTGTTTATTTATTTATTTATTTAGTTAGTTAGTTATTTTGAGAGAGCCAAAGTGTGTGCAGTGTGTGCAGGGCGGAGAGAGAGAATCTCAAGCAGGCTCCACACCGCCAGTGCAAGAGCCCTATGCACAACTCCATCTCACAAACTGGGAGTTCATGACCTGAGCTGAAATCAAGAGTTGGATGCTTAACCAACTGAGCCACCCAGGCACCCCAAGAGATATTTTCTTAAAGTGCATTCTCACTGCTAATCTTGTATTTGTGTTTGGCTGGGAGACTTCAATGAGATACTCACATGTCCGTGTTTGCAGTGATGGATGCAGTTTGCTCTTAAAATGTCGTGGCTTTTAGTGGAAAAATCATGGAAGGGTTGCTAAGGGATGGTTATTTCAGAAAGATGAAAATCTGATTTCTTAGAAATTTATATTTTAAAGTTACATGTTTTAGTATCTCAGAGGCCTCACAGTCGGAGAGATACCCTACCCTCCCACCCCTGCCCAAGTTATTTTATTACTTCTGCAATTTAAACATGTTCCATCTTTTAATTTTTTTTTTTTTTTCAGGATAAATTGTTTGTTAGCCTTTTATTAAAGGAGTTTTATCTTATAGTTTTCTTCTGGTTCCTTTCCAGAATTTCTTAATTACACTTGAATTTTAAGACCCAAACCAAGAAAGGTACTTTATTAAAGGTTTGGTTAATGCTGAAGTATGGAAAAATGGTACTTAACATATTAAAACATTGTTTTTCTAATTTTTTTTTAAACATTTATTTATTTTTGAGAGACTGAGAGAGACAGAGCATGAGCAGGGGGAACAGAGAGAGAAGGAGGCACAGAATCTAAAGCAGGCTCCAGGCTCTGAGCTGTCAGCACAGAGCCCGATGCAGGGCTCAAACCTGCTAACCGCGAGATCACGACCTGAACCAAAGTCGGACGCCCAACCGACTGGGCTACCTGGGTGCCCCACATATTAAAACATTTTTAATGCATTTTTTACAAACCTTATTTTTTATAGTCTTTGTGGACAGTTTTTTTTCTCTGTTACCAATGCTTTTACCTGTTTTAGGTATTTTAGGTATCCTTCCTAGGTATTTTGTATTTTTCATACTATGCATCATGTATTTAATCCATTTATTTTTTCACCTTTATTGCGGTAGAATTGACAAAAGTGTCTTACCCATTTTGTTTGCTTGTTGGCAGAATGATTTTTACTCTAGTTATTGAGAATCCTCCACTCTGTCACATTTGATATTTTCAGTGTACTGGGTTCTTACTATCTTAAGTCATTAATAAAATGTTTTTAAAATTAGGAAAAGGGGCACCTGTCTGGCTCAGTCAGTAGAGCGTGCAACTCTTGATTTCAGGTTTTGAGTTCGAGCCCCACATTGGGTACAGAGATAACTTAAAAAAGATATCTTTAAAAAAGAAGTAGGAAAAGGGCCTTTTGCATGGTTTGTTCCTTTTGGATGCTGATACTTATATGATTTTACTTTCTCATTTGCTTTTGCTCTTATGAAATTTGTCAGAGATGCTTCAGAATATACAAGTTATTTTATTTACTTGTTTTTATATAGAGAGAAAGAAGAATCCCTTCAGCTTCATCAAGAAGCTTGGGAACGACATCAGTTAAGGAAGGAACTTCGTAGCAAAAACCAAAATGCTCCAGACAACCGACCAGAGGAAAATTTCTTTAGCCGACTAGACTCAAGCTTGAAGAAAAATACTGCTTTTGTCAAGAAATTAAAAACTATTACGGAACAACAGAGAGACTCCTTGTCCCATGATTTTAATGGCCTAAATTTAAGCAAATACATTGCAGAAGCTGTAGCTTCTATTGTGGAAGCAAAGCTGAAAATATCTGATGTGAACTGTGCTGTGCACTTGTGTTCTCTCTTTCACCAGCGTTATGCCGACTTTGCTCCGTCACTTCTTCAGGTTTGGAAAAAACATTTTGAAGCGAGGAAAGAAGAGAAAACCCCTAACATTACCAAGTTAAGAACTGATTTGCGTTTCATTGCAGAATTGACAATAGTTGGGATTTTCACTGACAAGGAAGGTCTATCCTTAATCTATGAACAGCTAAAAAATATTATTAATGCTGATCGGGAATCCCATACTCACGTTTCTGTGGTGATTAGTTTTTGTCGACATTGTGGAGATGATATTGCTGGACTTGTACCACGGAAGGTGAAGAGTGCTGCGGAGAAGTTTAATTTGAGTTTCCCTCCTAGTGAGATAATTAGTCCAGAGAAACAACAACCTTTCCAGAATCTTTTAAAAGAGTACTTTACATCTTTGACCAAACACCTGAAAAGGGACCACAGGGAGCTTCAGAATACAGAGAGACAAAACAGGTGATTTTCATATTTCTCAGAATTGAGAATTTATTTTGGAGCTCATACTTAAAAAGTTTCTTAAGTCTTCATGCCACTGAAAGAACTTGTGGAAAAGGGCTCATTGCAAGGGATTTCTTAACATTTCCAGGAGAATTTCAAAGTGTAACAGTTAAAGTACTCATGTTTAAATGGGAGTCTTATCATAGATTTTGTTTCTGAATTTAAAAGAAACCTGGCAAGTATATGGTGATTTTTACTTTGGGGATGTGATTTGTTCCTGTGATTTAAGAAACTCCTTACTGTTGAGGGATTTTCTTTTTCTGTCACTTTAACTTATCTGCTATTATTTTTGTGTTTTGTTGTGCCCTCTCTACAACAGGTATGCTTTCATTGTTTTGAATCTTAATTCATTGATGTCATTGTTGATACTTGCTGTTAGAAAACAAGTCGTTTTATTTCATAGTCTGTATTTTAGATCAGAAATTTGGAAAATAGTGCAACAAATTAGATGTGAAAAAATTTCTTAAATGCTACTATGTAGAGTGCATTTACAGGAGTCTCTCTGGGGAACATCCATTTAAAATTCTGAAGGAATAATGTATGTGTCTGTGGTAATTAGTGAAGATACCTGATTGAGGGGCCACCTTTGATTGTTACAAGATAACTATTCTGTAGCCTCTGGACCTAGGAGGCATCCATAAACTAGAAGTTGATGGAAGTTGGTGGGCACTAGGTCAACTTTTGTGGAGGGTGGATTTGGAGGGCTGAGGGGTACAGAAAGGAGACAACAGCAGTAGCCAAAGTATTTGGCTGAATACTTTCATCTATTTAAAGTGCATGGTTGAGTCTGAAATTGCTGTTTTTCAGGAATTAGTATGGGAGAGGATACTTTTCTATTTCCATAAGGTCCTTCCACAGTGGGGAAGGACCTACTGGTTTAAGTAGTTACCACTAGAAGGTGATTGACTTAACTAAAGACTAGTAGTATATGCCAGTAATACAGTTAGGTCTGGGTCAGGATAGGTTCAGAGACTGTATGGCTAAACCCTGGTGGTTGAGGATCATTCAAGAGGCGAGAGTTTAAGATGGCAATGGTGTTCCTCAAGGTTTCTTTAAAAAAAAAAAATCTTTGTTTTGTGCTTTTGATAGTGAGGACTGTTTTAAACTTTGAATAGGCAACTTCAGGCTGAATTTATATAGTCAGTAATGAGTTTAAAAGGAAAGTAGTGGTCCTCTTAATAATTCTCATATATTCAAGATCTTAATTATGACTTACATAGTGTTTTGTCATTTTCCTAGTCGTTTTCTTTTTCCCATATGTTCTACCTAATACATCACAACTGATTTTGTAGGTATGCTTTGATTCCTTTTTATTGGCTACTTTAAAGGTTTTGTGTGTGTGTTTATTTTTGATTGGCCTCACAGAAGCTTAGAGGGTGGAGTCTACAGTGATTTAATCTAATCACCCAATGAAGGAATCCATTTTACAGATTATCTGACAAAGTATTCTTCCTTTGAAAACCTCTCAAGGGAGGTTTTCTGTGTTGGACACTCCTACTTACTAGGAATTCAAGCAGAAAATTAACTCCATAAAATGGATCCCTTTGATGTACTTTTTTCTGGTTCAGATGGAATAAAGCTGCTGAAAGTGGGGGGTCCATGAACTGTTTACCTGTCCACAATGAATTAAGTATAGAAGCACACGGAGCATTTAGACATCCTTCTAGCAGTTTTCCATAGTTGTGGTATTGTTCCTGTATTTTATAAAAGCACCTGCAGTGATTAGAAAAAAAAATAATTCCTTTACCACAGTTTGAGAAGCACTGATATGGGACATGTCTCCTCTTTTCATGATAATATCTCAGATATTTGCAGACTGCCAGGTGGTTTCCCTTTCATCTTCTCAAGGCTAAATACCTCCTGTTCCTTCAGTTTGTTCCATGATTTCGACATGACTATCCTTAGGACATTTGTTTTGGATGCATTTTTTCCTGCCTATAATCTAAAATTCCATTAGTTTCTATAGCTGCTCTGTCATTCTTTTGACTGTTAGGCTTATATATGCCGAAAGACTAATTTTTCAAATGAACTGCTGCCAAATCAGTTCTTCACCTTGAATTACTATTACTAATTTTTTGAATCTGAATGCAGACTTCTCTCTTTTAACTTTATTTAGATATTTTTGGCGTATTATTTTAGTCTAATTATAATATTGAATATTGATTATTATTATTAATATATTAGTGACTCATATTAATTTGTACTTACTTTCTGGTCATATCCAGCTTTGATAAGCAAACCTGTTCTTTAATATTATTTCAAGTGAAAATTTTGAACAGGATATAGTGTTAAGAGCATGGTTTTGTGAACTTTCCCTAGAAACTTTTATTCATTTCAATATGGAACTGTTAGGTTATTAGAGGAGGTTATTTACCTAGCAGAAATTGACTTTACCGTCATAGCAGTCATTTTATCATGGGATGCTGCCTACTTAGATGTAGTAATTTGGGAGATGGGAAAATCTTAATCATCATATAACAAATAATTAGCATATAGCTTAATAAATAACTCATGCCTAGGACAGCGTCAATTCGAGGAGCCTCTGTAGTGAAGATTTGAATACCTGACTGACCAAGACGCATGAAGAATGGATTAGTGCAGAGTCCCTTGGCCTAGTATTAGTACATTACGGTGTACTGTAAAAATGATCAGTTTCCCAAAGTTTCCCCCTCCCAGTCATTATCCAGTAGGTATTTTGAGGTTTTTCTAATCATGGGAATAAATCATGGACAATAATTTTTCCCAGTAAGGTTTCTCTTAGGCATGGTAATGCTGGAAATCTAAGTGCCAAGCTAGTGGATGTTTAAGACTTATGTAGTTAAATTACTTTAAGCCTTTATTCAGTATCTTAATAATGACAGTTTTAAAAAAATCAAATCCATTGTATTTTCAGTCTATGAATCCTAAATGCTTTTGGTCATTTTAATTAACTTGGGAGATGGCACTATTCATAGAGGTTGTGAAGCCTTTGTGTATACTCCTTTGTTTTTATTTTAATTTTTTTAATGTTTACTCTTGAGAGAGACAACATGAATGGGGGAAGGGCAGAGAGAGAGGGAGACACAGAATCTGAAGCAAGCTGCAGGCTCTGAGCTGTCAGTACAGAGCCCAGTGTGGGGCTTGAACTCACAAACTGTGAGATTATGACCTGAGCTGAAGTCAGATGCTTAGCCGACTGAGCCACCTAGGCGCTCCTATACTCCTTAAGCTCTATACTTAAGAATTCTTTCAACCAATTAAAAAAAATAGAATAATAAAATCTCTGGTATTTTCTTAAAGACGCTAATGAATGAATGAATGAATGAAGACAGTGACTGCACAAGACCTGTTGAGTCTTAACTGTTCCTTTCTCATGTTTGCTGGGCTGATACCATAGGTATTAGATAGTTAGTTCTGTTTCTAAGCCCTTGAGGGATTTACAGTTATAAGCAGAATACAACTGGCCCTAGGGTTTGGTGAATTTTAATAAATTTGAACTTACAAGCTTTTTGTACTTAAAACAATTTTTAAAATACATTTTAGTTAAGCGATTGATCCTGGGGACTTATAATTAATATTTACACATCTAAAAATATTATCTTGCAACATCTGCCAATTTAGAGTTAATAGCTTTACTTCTTGGTAAGTGTTGCTTTTTATTATGTTCAGTGCTCTATACTTGAAATGTTTTGTACTATGAGATACTATTCTCATAGAGGTAATATTACCTGCTACTTTTTGGCTTTTAATAAAAATTGAAGAAATGATTTAATTTTTATTTAGATATTAATTATGTAGAAGAATTTGTGTCTTGTAATAGTGAAATTGTGAATTCAGATGTTAAGTCAATTCTTGCTTGAATAATTTCAAAGTGTCGTAATTTCTTTCTTTTTCCCTAACTGATGGGAGTGGTAGCAGAAGTTTCTCCTTTTAAGTATTGGTGAATTAGGACCTTCATGATTACATGTTCAAACAGCACTAAGTGATTTGATTGAAAGTATAGTTTAAAAAAAAAAAAGTACATTGTAGGCTTTCCTCCATTAATTAATAAAATCAGGGAGGTTTCTTTCATTAATGCAAATTCATGCGGTATTACTTTACCAGTGATGAAACTTGACAGCACATTAACATAAAATTAAATAGCGTTGCTTTTACCTTCTGCTTTTCTCCCAGGTAAGTTGTACCTTGCCTATAGTTGTGGGTTGTTTTTTTTTTTTTTTTTAAACAGGTGGATTGTTTGATAAATTGTGTAGTACTTAAGCGCTATTAAGATGTTCTATCACTGTGCTTTATACTCAGTGAGGCTTTAACAGTTTTGTAAGTGCTCCAAAATTGTTACCTCTTTCCAGGTATTCTCTAACTCTGATTCAATGACTTTGACAGTTTAATAAATATTTGATCGAGTACATTTATGCTTACCGTGCAGTAGTGGCTTTTCACACAAGATTATAAGACATCCATAACTAAATTCTAAAATGAAACCGAAAGAAAATTATTCTCATGAAAATTTGACAAATTGCTGAGATGAAAGGTAAAATCTAGTAGCTTTTAATGGGTCTGCCTCATGATTATAAATGAGCTTGCTCATTGTGACTTATGTAGCAAGTGACAGATCGGATTCTTTCATACCTCTTCATACTGTATTTTTCACAACTTCCATGTTACTCTTCATCTGCATTTAGGACTTGTACTAGATTTTAAAGTGTCTAGTAAACACATTAGCAGTGCACACAGTGCTTACCCAGTCAGGTCCAGATAAAAGGACCTGAAGGAATATAAAATAAAATACCTCAGTGTGAGAAGGCTTGCCTTTGATAGATGCATTTGAGAGACATTCTAATTCCAATGTTAGGTACCAAGTGGACAATTTTACTTTAATTTGGGAGGCAGTATATATGGTCCAATAGTTGTGAGCATGAACGCCGGAGCCTGGCTACGTGTGTTCACATCTTAGATTTGTCATTTACTTAGTTCTGTAGCTCTCAGCAAGTTATCTCACATCTCTGCTTCAGTTTTCCCTTCTGTAAAATGGAGTAACAGTAGCACTCTACCTTGGAGATAAATGTGAACGATGCAATGAATTCACACTTAACAGTATCTGATTCATTGTAAGTATTCAGTAAATGTGAGTTTATTACTTGTGATATATTGCTTGCTTAATCCTTCAGAAAGTCTTAATGAGGATGTCTCTTGTACCTTTTTATGATTTTGAAAATTTGTATATTAAGCTTTGATAGCTTTTAAAATTTTTTTCATTTTTAAAATAACGCGAGACAACAGTATACAAAATAAAAGCGAGAAAGTCAAGAAGAATAAAAATGAAAAAAAAAAGAAAAACAAAAAATAGGTCTCAAGACTAGAATCATTTGAGACATTTATGACTTTTCTCATGAGATAGAATGCTCGATTCAAGAGTGGACTATTTGATATTTTTGTCAGTTTTACAGTATTGAATTAGTAATATAAAAAACACTAGAAGTCAAAGATTGATATACCTTAGGGTTGTTTGCAGATGGTGGTAGCTCATCATTGGGTGAAGGAGGTCTATTGTATTTTTATTATAATGAATCAGATTTGGAATTAATTTTGTTTTCATTGCTTGCTTTTCATATCTTTAAGATGGTCCCAGTAACTCCCTCTTGTACAATGATGTCATGAGAAGGAATGTATTCATTTATAATACCTATAACAGTGATACTAATTCAGAGAACTCCAGTTATGACAAGGATTGGCAAACTATGACCCGCAGGCCAGATAGACCCACCACTACTTTTTGTACAGCTGGTGAGCTGAGAATAAGAATGGTCTTTACCTTTTTAATTGGCTGAAAAAAAATCAAAAGGGGAATATTTTGTGAAATACTAAAACTATATGAAGTTCAGATTTCAGTGTCCATAAATAAAGCATTATTGGAAAATAGTCATGCTCATGTGTTGATGTATTATTGCCTATGGCTGCTTTTGTGCCAGATCAGCAGACTTGAATACTTGTAACAAAGACCATATGGTCTGCAGAGCCTAAAATATTTATATCTGGCCCCTTTGCAGAAATAGTTTGCTAACCTCTGATTTATGATAGTCTCAAAAAGATTGGCTTCTATTCAACATTCTGAATATATGTGCTTCTGAAGAGATTATAATTAAAATGATATGTGATAAATCATATATTCAGCTTGATTTTGCATAGTGATAGATTGCTGTGGAATTTTCCTAAAAATTTTGGTGAGATTTATTTTACACTGATGAACAGACTAGGTACTTGGGTCAAATGTGGGGTGTAATGTTTAGTTCCCTCATACAGGTCTTCTAAAAAAAGCTAAACTAAAAATCTTTTCCAGTGGGCTTCATAAACATAAAAAACTGCCATATATAAAACATTCATTAAAAAATGTGTCATTTTAATTTCATTCAAACCTCTAAATGATTCTAGGGATTTTAAATGTTCAGGTACCTATGGTGCATTTATTTCTCTGCTTAAAATTTATAGACTTACTACATCCTGTGTGTTCAGTCTGATGTTTAGTAAATGTATATTAAATAAATGGTCAAGGAAAATATATAGGACTGTATAAGTTTTGTGTGTAACAGAACTCTTCCCATGCCATTTCATTGGTATCTTCCATTGCTTGCCAAGTTTTCAGTATAAGGTATGATTAGAAAATAAGTCTACCAAAATTTGAGCTTTTTTTTCTGAGGACTGTTGTCTCTAGGTCGTAACCTAAGCACATATTAGTACTGTTAACAAGTCTGATTATGGGATTGAGATTTAGGAAGTGTGAAGAGTTACCTCGGGAGCTTCAGAGTTTTAAATTGGTTCCAGGATGACTGGAAAGGAACTGGAATGCATACAAAGGCAGCTATCATAGAATTACATCACTTTTAATTGATCCAATGCAAAGTCCCAGGCAGATGATTGAAAATGAGGTTGATATTGGAAAAAGAGTGTTTTCTGCTGTGATAAAATAGTCCTCACTTTGCTAATGCCTATGTATCATAAATCCTTAGTGAATGTTGTATAACCTAAAACTGGATGTATTGTTCTTTAGATGACTCTAGTGTTGCAACTTGTTAGAAAAATTAAGTTCCAGGTTCTGTTATTTTGAAACATTTCCCAGTGTCTTTTCAAGTACTGAAATAATTTTGCATTGTCATTAGAGGTTCTGAAATCCCTTAAAACTGTTATTATCCCTCTTAACATAATTTGCTATGGAACAGACTGCTAAGGGGGTGCCTGGGTGGCTCACTTGGTTAAGCGTCTTGATTTTTTACCTCAAGTCAGGTCTTCATGTCAGGGTCGTGAGTTCAAGCCCCACTTTGGGCTTCATGCTGGGTGTGAAACTTACTTTGAAAAAAAAAAAAGAATAAAGTTTTTATTGGTTAACATTTTTTCTAATACATTGCAGAACATTTTAGAGTAGCCTACTTTTGAACATTATTTAAACAGTTTAATTTTAGTGGCTTTTTCTAAATTCAAAAATGACATAGTTTCTAATTAAAAGTTCTAACAAGCTCACTCATTGAAAGCAGTTCCAGTCATTGCTTTCATGGTTTGAGTATTTTTGAATGCTTTGAGTTTAGAATTCATTCATATAACTTACTGAAAGACTTTTTTTCAGTAAGATTAGTTTGAAATAAACAGTTGAAGAGAGAAACTATTCTTGTTGATAGAACGGTATCGTCCAATGTACTTTTAAATCGTAAGAAAATGAATGAAAATTTCTCATTTTAGATCCCTAATAGGCCGGATAAGAAAAAAAGAAGATTGAATTTAATGAATAGTAATGTATGCATTGATCTATCTTGTGCTTGTAATGGGAGCTGATAATTCCTAACAAAAAAATGTTAGCTGGAATGTTACAGCATTTAAACAAAAGTTTATGTGAGTAGGACTAGGATAAGAGAAAAATTTGGAAATTGTTCCAGCTAAGCAGGGATGAATAAGTGTAGGCATTGTTTTTCACATTATTTTCTGTTAACTTTTAAGATAACATCAGAAAGTAACTCATTCTCTTCACTTTTCATAAGGAAATTCAAATGACAAGTAATAAACTTTACAATAATTTGAAAATGACTTAATTTACGATTGGCTTTTTGAAACCTATATTGCATTAAGATTTGTAGATTTCAAACATTACACTACATGTGTATTATAAATAGTATTATAAGTAGTTGCAGGTGTGGACATCTCAACTGTCTATATAGAGAGATTTTTACTTGACTATACATTTTGAAAAATTTCAAAAGTTCTGCATTTCTAATCATGAGTGGCTTATTAGTGAACTGTTGGTAAAGTGAAAGACTAGTTGTGTTCTCTGCTCCTCAGATGGCCTGGCCTGGCTTAAGTGGGTTTCTCAATTAATATTTGTTAAATGGATAAATAACCAGTACTTGTGTAGGAAACAGAATTGGCTGTTTGCAATATTTGGGCTTTTTCAAAAGATAATCTTGATTCATATCATTGTGAATGTTTAAGGGTACTGATTTTATAACTTACTGTTTTTGAACAGTAACTTTTTAAGGTGTGTTAAGTATTTTTGATTAACTGTATGTCTGAAGGGGGTATGGCTTTAACAAAATACTTTAAAAATAATTTGTGTTTAGTGGCATTGTTAAATTTTATATTACTGCAGGCATAATTGTTAATTACTTTTAATGTTCTTTGAAGAACTAATGTTGAAATTTAATTACTTAGGTGAATTTGATTATACTAGTTTTAATTTCAGATACATCTTGGAAACTTTACAAATAATTTGAAGAAAATCATGCTAATAAGCTTATGTGATAAAATCAAATTTTGTGGAACGTTTCCAATATAATACATGATCACATCTGCTTTGATGAGTTTATCAGATTATTTCATCATTCGTTTTATAGGCGTATTCTCCATTCTAAAGGAGAGCTAAGTGAAGATAGACATAAACAGTATGAGGAGTTTGCTATGTCGTATCAGAAGTTGCTAGCAAATTCTCAATCCTTAGCAGACCTTTTGGATGAAAATATGCCAGATCTTCCTCAAGACAAACCAACACCAGAAGGTAAGATAACCCTAAAAACATTGTGATTTTTCCACTAAGCACTATCCCTTATCTTTACTTTTTTTAGATGTATATCATTAAAAATTTAAGTTTTCAACATGCATTTAGAGTTTTTTAAATGAAGTAGTATTAAGACCTAATAAGAACTTTGAAAAGCTACTACTTGAAATGCTCCTCTGAACAGAGAAGGTTTGGCACTTAACAATAGTTAACTCATATGATCTTATGATGTATTCCTCTGGGTTCTTTTGTATTAAGTATCTTTGGATTATATCCAACAGGGACCTGTCTGAAAACCATACTTGGGGTTATAGAAAGATTCACTTTCTTTCTCAAAGAGGTAATAAAGTGGATTGGATCTTTGGGATTCTAGTTTTTTTTTTTGTTTTGTTTTTAAGTTTATTTTATTTATTTTGAGAGAGAGCATGAGTGGGAGAGGGTCAGAGAGAGAGGGAGAGATAGAATCCCAAGTAGTGTCCAAGCCGTCAGCACAGATCCCAACACAGGGCTCAATCTGACAAACTGTGAGATCACAATCTGAGCCAAAACCAAAAGTCAAACACTTAACCAACTGTGCCACCCAGGTGCCCCTCTAATATTTTTATATTTTCCTTTTTTTTTTTTTTTTTAAGTTTATTTATTTTGAGAGAGAGAGCGAGCGAGAGTGGGAGGGGCAGATAGAGGGAGAGCGAGAGAATCCCAAGCAGGCTCTGTACTGTCAGTACAGATCCCAATGCGGGGCTTAAACCCACGAACCGTGAGATCATGACCTGAGCTGAAACCAAGAGTCAGACACTTAACAAATTGAGCCACCCAGGTACAATATTTATCCTTATTTTTAATCCATTGGTTTTGAATGATACATTATCTTAAACTGTTATTTAGAAGTAAAACTTGCTGTTTTGTGAGGTAAATTTTCATTTTGTGAGATGGGTTGTTTTTTATATTATTTCAAAGGTGTTTTAAAGTTACTTTTTTGATTGCCCTTAAGTTGGTAGGGCTCTTAATACATTAAATCTGTCATACCAAGTACTTGATGAACGAATTATATTTATGTTTGTAGACGTATTGATACGTCACTAATCTTCAAACTATCTGGCACTTCTGTTCACTTAAAAATTTTAAGAGTATAAAGTATTTGTAAGGTATCTTTTTATAGCACAAGAGTTATTTTGTATTTTGTATCAATAAGAAATATGTGTTGCATGCCTATATATGCATTTATTTTATTTACATTTAATTATGTCTATAATTCCTACTAATTTTTATATCTCTTGATCAGTGAGCCTCAAACTTTTTTATTTTTTAAAAGAAGTTCCACGTGGGGCACCTGAGTGCCTCAGTCAGTTGACTGTCTGACTCTTGTTCTTGGCTCAGGTCATGATCCCAGGGTCTGCACTGACAGTATGGAGCCTGTTTGGGATCCTCTTTTTCTCTTCCTCTCCCCCTCCCTTGCTCACACATGCATGGAGTCTAGATGCAGGGCCTGATCTCATGAAACATGAGATCATGACCTGAACTGAAACTGAGAATTGGATGCTTAACTGAGAGTTGTATGCTTAGCCAACTGAGCCACCCAGGTGCCCTGTGTCATCATTTAAAAAAAAAATTTTTTTTTCTTAATGTTTATTTATTTTTGAGAGAGACAGAATGTGAGTGGGTTAGGGGCAGAGAGAAAGGGAGACAGAATCTGAAGCAGGCTCCAGGCTCCGAGCTGTCAGCACAGAGCCCAATGTGGGGCTCGAACTCACGAGCTATGAGACCATGACCTGAGCCGAAGTCAGATGCTCAACCGACCAGGCGCCCCGCTATGTCATCATTTTTAAAAGATATTTTCACCAGGTATAGAATTTTAGGGTGACCTTTTTTTTTCCTTTCAATACTTTTTTGCATATGGTGTATTTTTCTTCTGGTTGTTTTAAAATTTCTTTATTATCACTTAATTATGATGTGGTTTGGTGTGGTTTTTTTGTATATTTCTTGTGCTTGGGATCACTGGACTTCCTGAATCTGAGTTTACAATTTTCATCAAATTTCCCAAACCTTGACCCTTGTTTCTTCAAATATGTTTTCTGTATTCTTCCACCTGCTATGGAGATTTAGTTACAACTCTCAGGTGGTTTGAAGTTGTCTTTTTTATTCTTCAGTACTTTTTTGTCTATTTTTGTTTTGGATAGTTTCTCTTGCTCTGTCTTCAAATTCATTAATCTTTCTTTTTACAGTGTCTAATGTACTGTTAAACTTATATAGAAATGTAGTTTTTATCTCTGGAACCTGGTTATATTTTCCATGGTCCTGAACATGCTCAGTTTATCTTCTAGTTTGTTGACTGTATGGAAATAGTTATAATTGTTTTAATTTGTCTACTAATTTTATCATTTAAGTCATTTCTGCATTGATTTTAATTGAGTGATTGCTATAGCTCTTGTATTTTTTCCTACTTCTTTGCATGTCTGATCATGTTTACTGGGATGACTGCTGGATATTTTTGTATTCTTAGAAATATCATTGAGCTTCATTCTGGAGCATAGTTAAGCTGCTTGGAAAGTTTTATCCTTTTCAGGTTGGCTTTGTTAGGTGGGGTCAGAACAGCTGTTAGTCTAGGGCCAATTTCCTCTGTACTCTACCTGATTTCCAATGAATTGGAAGTATGAGTAGTTATTTTCCCAGTCTCACCCAGTCCCTCACAGGTAGGGGCTGATCAGTATTCGGCTGAACATTCAAGGGGAGCTTTCTGCTGATCTTTGAGGTCTATGTGCTTTCTCCTCTCTGGTATTGTGTCCTGCAGTATCTAGCCACGTTGACTAGAGTAGTCTTGCCAGACTCAGCTCTGTCCTCAACTCAGGGGGACTGCTGGGGTCTGCCTTGCTTCTCCCTTACTTGGCTGTAGCCCAGAAAATCTTACCAGGCAGTAGTAAGCTAGGGCACTTAATTGTTGGGCTCAGCTTTTTTGTTTCTTCTCTGTAGGAATCACTTACCTGTGCTATCTGATGTTGTGTTCAAAAACTTGTATATATTGTTTGGTCTTTTTAGTTGTTTTAGGTCACTGGTACCCCATCCTGGCCTGGAGAAGCCTCAGCTTTTCAGTAATCAGAATGCCTGTTCTTGCCATTCAGAAATGAGATCGTATTATATACACTATTCTGCAACTATTTATTTTTTATTTTACTTCTTATGTTTTAAGTTTTTATTTAAATTCCAGTTAACATACAGTGTAATACTAGTTTCAGGTGTACAATATAGTAAATCACCAATTCCATAAGGTATGTGCATTTTAAGTTTTAATATATAAAGTTAGGGATGCCTGGGTGGCTCCGTTGATTAAGTGTCTGACTTAGGTTCATGTCATCATTTCATGGTTTGTGGGTTCAAGCCCCACATCGGGCTCTGTGCTGATGGCTCAGAGCCTGGAGCCTGTTGCAGATTTTGTCTCCCCATCTCTCTCTGCCCCTCCCCTACTCACTCTCTGTCTCTCTCTCAAAAATAAACAAACATTAAAAAAATTAGAAAAATGTATATGTATTTTTAAATATTCTTCCAAAGAAATTTACATGCTACTAGCTATATGACAATGAGTGTTTCCTTAGACTCTTATAATGTAGTTGTTGATTTTTACCTTCTGAGTGAGGTTGGGTATCCTTTTCTTTAGGTTTATATTGGCTGTTTTATATATGTTTGTTTCTCTGTGACATACTGGTTTGAATCCTTTAACTCTTCCTTTTCGTTTTAATAAAATATGTATTTTTAATCAAATTGTAAAAGCATTTTGCATATTAAAGAAATTATTCTTTGTCACATGCATTACAAATAGTTTCCTGTGATTATCTATTGCTTTTTTTTTTTTTAACTTGGTAGCATTTGTTTGCTTCTCAGAAGTTGATTTTTCACAGCTTATGATTACTATGCAAATACATTTTTCACATATGTAAAATATTCGTGCATATTATAGAGTGGAAAGTGAAAGTCTCCTAGCATATGCATTCCATTTTCCAAGGTATCTGTGGTACAGTTTGATATGAATCTGTCCAGACTCTTTTTTCTATAAAATATTTATGTAAAATATATAATCAGATATTGAGACATAGCTTGTTAATTTATGTAGTATGTTATTTTGCATGACTTGCTTTTCTCTTTCAATAACATATTTTTGAGAACCTACCGAGTCTGTTCAGATAGATACACCTCATTTTTTTTAGCATCTGATTAATATTAAGAGTGTATAAATATCAGCTGTTATCTTATTGGTAGATACTTAGATTCTATCCACTTTTGCTCTGTTACAAACAGTGCTATAGTCAACCTCTTTGTGAATCTTACTTCACACTTCCGTTATTTCTTTGGTATAAATTCCTAGAAGGAATCCTACAGGATCAAATATTATGCTTAATTTAAATATTGATAAGTACAGACAGATTACATCCCCTTAATGTTGTATTAATTTATATTCTAGACAAGATATGAGAGGGGCGCCTGGGTGGCTCAGTCTGTTGAGCGTCCGACTTCAGCTCAGGTCATGATCTCACGGTCTGTGAGTTCGAGCCCCGCGTCGGGCTCTGTGCTGACCGCTCAGAGCCTGGAGCCTGTTTCGGATTCTGTGTCTCCCTCTCTCTCTGACCCTCCCCCATTCATGCTCTGTCTCTCTGTCTCAAAAATAAACGTTAAAAAAAAAAAAAAAAGATACGAGAGTGCTTACTTCCCTACCGTCTTGTTAGCATTTAATGATATCAGTCTTTGTTAAACATAATCTAATGGGTGAAAATGATAAATGTTTGTTTCATTTAAACCTTTAAATATAAAACATAATCATAAATATAAAACACTAAATATAACACTTAAATGTAAAAATTAATAAAGCCCCTGAACAGGTAAGTAAGAGTATAGGAAAAGAACCTTAACCTCAGTACTCAGTACTCAGGTATTATTAATGAATATTAATGATATTAATTTCTTTGTATGAATATTGCCAGTATTGTCTTCTAGTTTGTCCTTTGCTTTTGTTTATATTTTTCATTAAACAGAAGTTATAAATTTATCACTCTTTTCCCTTATAGTGTATGGTTTTAGTGTCTTGTCTTTAATATATTTGGTATAAGGCGTATAAGTAATGCATCAGGGAGCCAGCGTTCTGTTGTTTTTGCTCTTGTTCTTATGAAATGAATACTTTTAAAAGTTTACTTATTTATTTTGAGAGAAAGAGAGCGAGAACGGGGGAGGGGCAGAGAGAGAGGGAGAGAGAGAGAAAATCCCTGATGCAGGGCTTGAACTCACGAACCGTGAGATCATGACCTGAGCTGAAACCAAGAGCTGGATGCTTAACCAACTGGGCTACCCAGGCACCCTTCTTATGGTTATTTTCACTGTACATCATCATTCTCCACTTTACAGTTGTGGTTTGGAGAGAAGCACAGTGAGAACAGATAAATTTGTGAATGGTCTCATGATCATGAAGTTGGAAATTAATTCTCCTGATCTGAGTTTAAGAATTTTTAGTTGTATGTAAAAGGTAGAGCATGTGTAGGTGCATGTATGTATGCAAATGTGTGCATGGTTTTCTGTCTTCTACTGAAATATCTATATATTTCTTCATCTTTTCTTCCATTATTTCCTATTTCTTTATCAGTTGACCATTTATAGCAATCTGCCTTATACTGTGGGAGATATGGATGTTTTAGGAATGGCCACGCTTACATATTTCTTATTTGGCTTTTAAGTTTCATGAAAGTAGGCCTATATATCAAATGGCTACTTAATCTGACAGTAATTGCTTAAAACATTTATGAAAAAACATCTTTCTCATATGCTGTCTTCTAGTTTGTCCGGATTTAGGGCTTTACTTAAAACACAGTTTATGATTTGATGTTAAAGATGGTCTTGTGAACAATTCAGAGTGTTTGTTGATTGAAGAAGCTTTTGTTAACACTCAAGTTTCATTAGTTGTGAAATTGAAAATATAAAATATCTTGTTGCTGTGTGGTTTTACACACCAGACCTGAAATGGTTTTAATTCCCTGTGGCTTATTTTATTATAGAGCATGGGCCTGGAATTGATATCTTTACACCTGGTAAGCCTGGAGAATATGATTTGGAAGGTGGTATTTGGGAAGATGAAGACGCTCGGAATTTTTATGAGAACCTCATCGATTTGAAAGCTTTTGTTCCTGCCATCTTGTTTAAAGATAATGAGAAAAGTTGTCCGAATAAAGATTCCAACAAAGATGAGTCCAAAGGTAAATTCTAGAGGATAAATATTTACATTAAGTGCTGTAAAAATTGGTTTCAAAATAGTATTTGTAAAAGGTTTTTGTTTAGTTACTAGTTTTACAATATGAACATTGAGTCATTAGATGAAATGAATGACAGAATAATATGCAACGGAGCATGAAAGGGTGATAAGTGACAGTTTCAGCAGTGCTAAAACATTTATGTTAATGTGAAATAATTTGAAAAAAATTTTTTTTCACTTTTAAATTTTTTGAGATGGTGTGAGCAGGAGCGAGGGTCTGGAGGGGGTAGAGAGAGAGAGAGAGAGAGAAAATCTTAAGCAGTCTCCATGCCCAGCACAGAGCCCAATGTGGGGCTCTATCCCCTGATAGAGGCGCCCCCAGATAACTTGTTTTTAAATGTACTTTTGTATTCTTCTTTTTTAATGTTTATTTGCTTTTGAGAGAGAGTGTGCATGAGTGGGGGAGGGTCAGAGAGCGAGGGAGACAGAGGATCCAAAGTGGACTCTGTACTAACAGCAGAGAGCCTGATATGGGGCTTGAACTCACAAACTGTGAGATCATGACCTGAACCAAATTCAGATGCTCAACTGCTCAATCGTCTGAGCCCCCCCGGGCGCCCCTGTACTTTTGTATTCTGATACATTTATTAGGGAACCCATTTAAAAAAATAATAGCTAGTGGGGCACTTGAGTGGCTCAGTCAGTTAAGCATCTGACTTCGGCTCAGGTCATGATCTCGTAGTTCGTGGGTTTGAACCCCTCATTGGGCTCTATGCTGACAGCCTGGAGCCTGCTTTGGATTCTGTGTCTCCCTCTCTCTCTGTCCCTCCCCTGCTCACACTCTGTCTCTCTCTCTGTCTCTCAGAAATAAATGTTAAAAAAAAATAATAAAATAATAGGTAGTAATTTTTATTTGATGATCACTTCATACCAAACATCATTTTAGTACTTCAAAATATAAGTGAAAAATCATTTAATTCTCATAATAACCCTGTGAGGCAGCCACTGTTGTTACCCTGTTTTCTCATGAAGAAACTGTGGCACAGAGAGGTTAATTAACTACCCAGGGTTAAGTAACTTACACAGCTAGTACATGGTAGGTCTGAAATTTCAGCCTTATTAATTAATGACTTGGGCCCTTAATTACTGTGTTCTACTGGCTTTCAGGTTATGTTAAGATGAGTAATTTCTGTGCCTTACACTAAAACTAGGAAGTAGTATTCTTTGCTTTGATGTATGAGTATTACAACACATACATCCAGAGCATTCCATTCATTACTCCTGTACCCATTGAGCAGTTTCTCTCCATTCCTCCCTTCCTCTAGCCCCTGGCAACTACCAGTTTGCATTCTGTGTCTATGGATTTATCTATTTTTAGTGTACCATATAAGTGGAATCACGTGATGTATGTATGATCTTTTGAGCTTACTTCTTTTACTTATTTTTTGGAGGTACACTACATTGTGCATTTATCAATACTCCATTCTTACTTATGAATGAATTATATTTCATTTTGTGTATATATCACGAATTATTTTTCCATTTATCCATGGGTGGACTTTTGAGCTGTTTCACATTTTGGCCACTGTGACTTGTGCTGCTGTGTCTGAGTCCCTATTTTCAATTTGTTGTGTATACACCTAGGAATTATAGGGTTATATGGTAATTCCATTCTTTAAAATGTTTATTCATTTAATTTTTCTTAATGTTCATTTTTTGAGAGAGAGGCAGAGTGTGAGCAGGGGAGGGGCAGAGAGCGAGGGAGACACACAATCTGAAGCAGACTCCAGGCTCTGAGCTGTCAGCACACAGCCCGACTTGGGGCTCGAACCCACAAAGTGTGAGATCACCACCTGAGCCTAAGTTGGACGCTTAACCAGCTGAGCCACCTAGGCGCCCCTAATGTTTATTCATTTTTGAGAGAGAGAGTGCATGCGCACACATGTTTGGGCAGGGGAGGGGCAGAGATAGAGGGAGACAGAGAGTCCCAAGCAGGCTGTGCACTGTGAGTGCAAAGCCCAGCATGGGCTCAGAGTCATGAACTGTGAGATCACAATCTGAATTGAGAACAGGAGTCAGATGCTCAACCAACTGAGCCAGGTACCCCTGTTTCTGTTTTTGTTTTTGTTTTAATTTAAGTGTAGTTGACATATAATATTATATTAGTTTCAGGTGTACAACATTGTGGTTAGAATATTCTGTATGTTGTGTAGTGCTCACCACTGTAAGTGTAGTTATCATCTGTCCCCATACAATGTTATTACAACAACTACTGAATGGGAGAAGATACTTGGAAATGATATATTCGATAAGGGGTTAATATTCCAAAATATATAAAGAATTTCTACAACTCAACACCAAAAAACCAAATAATTTGATTAAAAAATGGGCAGAGGACCTGAGTACACATTTTTCCTAAGACGACATGCAAATGGCCAATAGATACATGAAAAGATGCTCATTACCACTACTCATTAGGGAAATGCAAGTCAGAACCACAGTGAGATACCACCTCCCACCAGTCAGAATGGCTAGTATCAAAAAGGCAAGAAATAACAGGTATTGGTGACAATGTGGACAAAAGAGAATCTTTGTACACTGTTGGTAAGAATATTAATTGGTGCAACTATTATAGAAAACAGTAGGGTTTTCTCAGAAAATTAAAAATAAGAACACTATACAATCTACGATTTCTACTATTGGGTATTTACCCAAGGGAAACAGAAATACTAATTTGAAAGGATATATGCACCCTCTTTATTGCAGTACTATTTATAATAGCCAAAATGTGGAAGCAAACTTAAGTGCCCATTGATAGATAAAGATGTGGTATATATATAAAATGAAATGTTAGTCATAAGAAAGAATAAAATCTTGTTATTTGCAGTAACTTGGATGACCCTAAATAAGTGACAAAGACAAATACCATGTGATTTCACTTACATGTGGAATCTCAAAAATAAAACAAACAAGAGAAAAAGAAAAAAACCAGAAATAGATTTATTAATACATCTAAAAAACTGGTGGTGGGCATAGGGAAGGGGTGCAGAGGATGGATAAAATAGGTGAACAGGAATAAGAGATACAAACTTCAGTGTTTAAATTTTAGAACTCCCAAACTCCGTCGCACAGTGGCTGAACCATTTTAACATTCCTAGCAACCATGTACAAGGGTTCCAGTTTCTCTACATCCTTGTCAACACTTGTTATTGTATGATTTTCTTTTTGATTATAGCCATCTTAGTGGGTGTGAAAATGGTATTGTGGTTTTGATTGCATTTCCTAATGGCTAGTGATGTTGAATCTCTTTTCATGTGCTTGTTGGCCATTTGTCTTCGTTGAGGAAACAACGACATGGACAAATCCTTTGTCCATTTTTTTTAGAAGTTTTTTTTAACGTTTATTTATTTATTTTTGAGAGTGAGAGCACACAAGTGTGAGAGAGGCAGGCAGAGGGGGAGAATCCCAAGCAGTGTTGGCACAGTCTGACACGGGGCTCGAACTCCCGAACTGTTGAGATCACGACCTGAGCTGAAACCAAGGGTCAGGGGCCAACTGACTGAGCCACCCAGGCTTCCCACCTTTGTCCATTTTTCAATCGAGTTATCTTTTTGTTGTAAGTATTTTTTAAATATTCTGGATAGTAGACCCTTACCAGATTTCCAGATATTTTTTCCCATTCTGAAGACCGCCTTTTTACTTTCTCGATTATCCTTTGATGCATAAAAGCGGTTTTTTTAATAGTTAGACTTAATTTTTAAATTTAATTTTATTTATTTTTTTAATATCTAAATTTTAAAAAATGTTTCATTTATTTTTGAGAGAGAGTGAGACAGTGTGAGCGAGGGAGGGGCAGAGAGAGAGGGAGACACAGAGTCCTAAGCAGGCTCCAGGCTCTGAGCTGTCCGCACAGAGCCTGACACAGGACTCACACTCACAAACTGTGAGATCATGACCTGAGCTGAAGTCACATGTTTAACCGACTAAGCCACCCAGGTGCCCTTAGACTTCATTTTTTAGAGCTGTTTTACGTTCACAGCAAAACTGAGCAGAAAGTACACAGTTCCCATATCCTCCCTCCCCCCGCCCCCCGACATGCACAGCCTCCCTCATGGGCAACATCCCCACCACAGTGGTGCATGTGTTACAGATAACACATGTAATAACATATCATTATCACCCAGACACAAAAGTTTTTAACTGGGAAAAAAAAATTGAAGGATTAGTTTTGTTCTTTTTTTCCGTATGTAACATATTAAATGGGGGATGGGGCGGTGCTGGTTAGAATACTGATTGGAAGAAGAATAATAAAACCGTTTCTTAACTTTTTATAACATCCTTCAGAATCTAAGTTAAAATACATTGAAAATTAGGGTATTATTGTGAAAAAGGTAGTTGGGGTCATCCTATGGTGAAAACACCTTACAAGGGGCCCCTGTGGTACTTTGAAAATATAAAAACCTTGGTTGATCTCAAAGACGTTCTTACCTTAAGGTAAATTTTACTTTATATTTTTTGAAGAATAGTGTTGAAATATTTGAAATATTTCAAAAAGTATAGGGAAAATATATATATATATATATATATATATATACAATGCTCATTTTAGATGCCTCCTCCCCAGTTTTGTCAGTTAAAATTTTTCAGAAGGTATCTTCTCATGTATAGAGTTGAAGTCCCGAGTGAGGAGTAGTTTCTAAAATATTAGTCACCTCACTAATTCTTACAGTTTTAAGGATTTGAAAATTTTGTGTGATTTTTGCCATGGTCTAGGTTTTTCGTATCATCATGCAAGTTTGACTTACTTGAAGGGTTCTGATATTTGTTTCTCTTTGAGAAGTGGGTGTAGGACCTCATCCTCTCATGTGAGATAATGTACTGAGAGCCACGGGCGAGACAAACATGAACACAGGGTCTGTGGTCTTCACGGTCACATTAGTGGGGAGCAGCCAGGGCTCAAAGAATTCTAATGTGAAGGAGAGTAGGTGTGGGGCCTTAGGAAAAGTACAAAGAACTGTGACAGTGGAGGCAGTAACCATGGTTGGAGATCAGATAAAACTCTGGAAGAAATGGAACTTGTGACAGACTTTGAAGTTTGGCTTGGGTTTTGACAAGAGACGGCGTGGACCTTCCAAGTAGAGACAATGGCATGAAAAAAGATATTGAAGCTGGAAATGATTGAGTATATTTGGAGAGGAAGTAAGGATCAAATAATTCATTCTGTCTTTTTAGAAGATGTAATAAATAGGAGAGTAGGGGAAATTGGTTTGGACTATCTTGCTATAGACCGTGAATACCATTTAATTGAAGTTTGTATAACATGGATGCATAGATGTGATCAATAAGCAGCTTACTGTTACTCTGGTTACTTTCTGTTAAAGTTTACTCTAGTCAGTGACATACAGCATAAAGTAAAGTGGAAATATGGTGTGGACTGGCTAGGTTTCTGTTTTAGTAATGTTAAGAGGTCTGTTATAGGAGCAGTAACAAGAATGAAAAGAAAGGGATATGGTCTCACATACAGATAATCAAGAATGAATAAATCAGATTTGGTGACTGACTAAATAGTTGAACTTCAAAAGAAAGAAAATGCCCTTGTATTTGGTAGAGGTATAAAAAATTATAGGACAGTTTCCACCAGTAACTGGTTTGAACTTAAGGAATCTCTCACGGCCTTTCATTCTTACCAGCATGATAGAAAATTAATCTTCCCATGGGGCGCCTGGGTGGCTCAGTTGTTAAGCATCCGACTTCAGCTCAGGTCATGAACGCAAGGCTTGTGAGTTCAGACCCTGCTGTGCTGACAGGTCAGCCTGGAGCCTGCTTTGAATCCTGTGTCTCCATCCCTCTCTGCCCCTCCCCTCCCCTTCTCATGCTCTGTCTCTCTCTCTGTCTCTCTCAAAATCAAACACTAAAAATAAATAAATAAATAAATAAATAATAATAATCTTCCCAAACTGCACCACCCTGAAATCTCTAACTTTAATATTTCTCTGTCCTTGCAGCTTACTTTCTCAGATCCCCTCATTGCCCCTCTTACTGTGCTTCTCTGAGACCTCTAGTCCATTGCGTGGCTCCCTTAATTTTGTTTTTTTCCATTCCATTAGTCTCCACGTGCTTTCATTTACCTTTTTTTCTAGATTGCATTTAGGTATTCATCTTTAGTATTTCTCTTGTACATTCTTTCTCTTTCTGTCTTTCATTTATATATGCCTGTCAAGTTCAACCTTGGCTGAACTCAGTCATCCAACATACTGGTTTCTGTATCCAAACTGTTATGCTCTCCTAGATATAGAAGATCAGTTAGATAGCTTGAGAACTTGATAAATTCGTGGTCACCAACCTCAACCAGGTCCCCAACAGTGAATGGAAACTTGACAACATCTTTGTCCTCAGCTAACTCTCCCATACTCCAAACACATTTTCATTCTTTCTCCAGTTTCATTCGGCTTCCCAGCTTAGCAGATAATCATGTGCACTCTAGTACTTCATAGAGAAGATAGAAGCCATCACATAGAACTCCCTCAACATTGTGCCCCTTCTGATTTATAAATCTACCTGTCTTAGGGCTTCTAGAACGTTTCTTCCCTGGGTGATAAGGTGAACTTTTATACCTTCTGTTAAAGGCCAGTTCATCTTATTGCTCTGAATCTTGTCGCCCTCTTTCTTTCGAACCCGATTATAGTCCATCATCCATCCTTTTTTGATTTCTTTGGTATCAAACTCTCGGTCTGTCTGTCCTTTTCTCTACTGGATCTTTAATCTCAGTATTCAAATATATTCTCATCTTAAAATTGTTTTTTTTCAACGTTTATTTATTTTTGGGACAGAGAGAGACAGCATGAACGGGGGAGGGGCAGAGAGAGAGGGAGACACAGAATCGGAAACAGGCTCCAGCCTCCGAGCCAACAGCCCAGAGCCTGGCGCGGGGCTTGAACTCACGGACCGCGAGATCGTGACCTGGCTGAAGTCGGACGCTTAACCGACTGCGCCACCCAGACGCCCCTATTCTCATCTTTATTTTTTTTATTTTATTTTTTTTAATTTTTTAATTTTTAAAAAATTTTTTTTTTCAACGTTTTTATTTATTTTTGGGACAGAGAGAGCATGAGCGGGGGAGGGGCAGAGAGAGAGAGGGAGACACAGAATCGGAAACAGGCTCCAGGCTCTGAGCCATCAGCCCAGAGCCTGATGAGGGGCTCGAACTCACGGACCGCGAGATCGTGACCTGGCTGAAGTCGAACGCTTAACCGACTGTGCCACCCAGGCGCCCCAATTCTCATCTTTAAAAAACAAAACAGATCAAACAAGTTGTGAATACTCTGACACCTCCTGGGTCTCTCATCTCTTTCCATCTATCTTTTTTTAAGCAGTCCTTTTGAAAGAATTGGCTACGTGCAGATTCTTCACTTTCTTACTTCCTCCTTTAGTCTGCTCCAATCTGGCTTCAACCTCTCCTCTACCCTGAAACTGTTTTTGCCAAAGTTACCATCATCTTCATGTTGCTGTGTCTCCTGAGCAGTTTCCAGTCTTTGTCTCATTTGATTTCTCAAACCATGCAGCACAGTTTACTATTTCCTTTGTGGGGCATTTCCTTTCCATGGCTTCTGTGGCACTAACCCTTCCTGGTTTTTCTTATTGTTTATCTTCAGCTTCCACTTTCATTTGCCCTTTTAAGTGTCAGTGTTTTTCAGGGTCAGATAGAAGAGGAGGGAGCAGTCACTTTAGTAATATAGTTAATTCAACCTTTTAAATATATCTCAGATTGGTTTTATCCTTACAGCTACCGTTCTAACCTCAGGTGCCATCACCTCTGAACGTGGGCCACTATGTGATACTTCCTCCCTGGCTGCCCTGGATATGCTTTTGCTGCCTTGTATACATTCTAAAAAATTAATTTTACTCTAATGTCTTCTAATGGATTTGCATTTATTTGGAATATAATGTAAACTTAACATGGTCTCTTGAGTCCTGCATAGTTTGGTTTAGGTCTTCCTTTCCACTATCTGATACCACACTACTCTTACTTTTTTCTTTTCAGTGTCTGCAACGGACCATTTCTCTTGCTGCTTCATGGCCTTCATTCATTGTTCTGTTTTCTGCTTGGGGTCCTCTCCTCCCCTTCCCATACCCCTCTGACTCTCTCATGTAAATCGGCTTAATTTCCTTGGGTAGATTGTACATTTCTTGAGTGCAAGGGTCACATTTTAAGCTTTTTGTGCATATTCAGCAGCTTGGCATAGTTTTGAATACATAGTAGCTGATCATTTGGCTTTTGATAGCCAGACGTTAGAGGTCGCTGGGGAGTGAGTGTGAGTGTATGCTGCATGTGGGCAGGGTTTTCATCTGGTACAAAGTTGTATCCTTATTGTTTAGAACAGTAGTTAGCATGTAGTAGGAATTTAAGTGTTAGTTGAATGAAAAGGTTAATGAATGAGAAAAGTCTGCCTCCAATAGAGGCAGCAAAACCAGTCCTTACTAGTTAAAGCTTTGATTCTTCCAAATATGGTGTGGTGTCATTTATCAGTGAAACATTTCTGCTTTCAATGCATAAAGTATGAGATTAGAAGATGAGGGTGAGAAATATAATAATTTTAGTCAACACTATAAGTCTACCACTCTTAAGCATAAAGTCTTGAATTTAGGATTGTTTGGTTTTTTGTTTATGAAAATGTTCAAACACAAAAGCAAGGCTAGTATAGTGAACTGGCGGTTACCTATCACTTGGAAATAATGATCAACATTATGGCAATCTTGTTGAAATTGGGTTTAGTTCCTCTTTCTTTTCTATCTTTTTTATTGAGCCTTATTACCAACTGCTAGCCATTTTGCTTGTTTCTTCTAACTCCTGACATCTAAATCATAAGGATGTTTCCCTGATTGGTCTTTTTACATCTAATCTTTCCTTTCTTTCCAATTTATCTTGTATATTGTTGGTAAGTTAGTTTTCACAGCACTTCACATTTAATTTTTTTTTAATGTGTATTTATTTTTGAGAGAGAAACAGAGTGCATGTGGGGGAGGGGCAAAGAGAGAGGGAGACACAGAATCTGGAGCAGGCTGTCAGCACAGAGTCTGACACAGGCTGGAACTCACAAACCGTGAGATCATGGCCTGAGCCAGAGTCGGACACTTAACCACCTGAGCCTCCCAGGCACCCCTTCATATCGCCTCAGGTTTCTGTGTTATCTCCTGGGGGTGCCTAGGTGACTTAGTTTGTTGAGTGTCTGACTTTGGCTCAGGTCCTGATCTTACGGTTTATGAGTTTGAGCCCCACAATGGGCTTGCTGCTATCAGCGCAGAGCCAGCTTTGGATCCTTTGGCCCCTCTCTATCTGCCCCTCCCTTACTTACACTCTGATAAAAATAAACATTAAAATTTTTTTTAAATGTTATCTTCTGCTCATGATTGAGTAAAGCTCATACTGCATAAAAGAGAAAGTCTGAACTTGTCATGGTGGAGTTTGGGACCCATCTTAATCTGAGTCCACTTTATCTAATCAACTTTATTTTCTTCCCATCTTTACTACAATTCTTCACGCCGTGTACGTCTCCTTCCTTCCTTCCTTCCTTCCATCCCTTCAGTAAATAGATGGCATATTGAATCAAAGAAGTTATGGTTTTTGTTCTCAATGAGTATACTACATTTTACAAAATCTGAGTATATTAAATATACGCTCAGATTTGTTACCAGGTATATATATAGGTTCCAGAACAAATGATACAGATTTTATGAATCCTTACCTATTTTTTGTGTCAGGATTTCAGTATGACTTTTAATTCAGAGATACTGATTCTTTGTTTTCAAACAGAGGCAAAAGAACCTAAAGATAATAAGGAGGTATCGAATCCTGAAGATTTGGAACTTGAGTTGGAGAACCTAGAAATTAATGATGATACCTTGGAATTAGAAGGTGGAGATGAAGCTGAGGATCTTACAAAGAAACTTCTTGATGAGCAAGGTAAGCGCTATATTGCTAACAATTTAATTAAAACAAATTTTTTTTAATGTTTATGTTATTTTTGAGAGAGAGAAACCGCATGAGCAGGGGAAAGGCAGAGAGAGAGAGGGAGACACAGAATCCGAAGCAGGCGTCAGGCTCTGAGCTGTCAGCAGAGAGCCTAATGTGGGGCTTGAACTCACAAACCATGAGATCATGACCTGAGCTGAAGTCAGATGCTTAACAACCTGAGTGACCCAGGCACCCCACTAACGATTTAATTTTTAACTAAGCTTTATACACAGAACCCTTCGTTAAGAATATAGATCTTTACTCTGTAATTCCCTGTTTTCTTGTTTCTAGGCCTTCACTTTTTTGGATTTTAGGATTTAGAACAGAAACACCACATGTCCCATATAATGTGACTATATGCTTTAATGATCATCTACATTCTAAATATCTTCTTAATAGATATTTCTTACACTTCTTTACTTGCTAGTTTGTCCTGAATTTACTTTAATTCTGTGGTATAATCTTTATAGTCCTTTTTTTTGTTGTTTTGTTTTTTAAAAATTTTTTCTTAATCTTTATTTTTGAGAGAGAGAGAGATAGACTGCAAGTGGGGTAGGAGCAGAGAGAGAGGGAGACACAGAATCAGAAGCAGGCTCCAGGCTCTGAGCTGTCAGCACAGAGCCCCGTGTGGGGCTTGAACTCCTGAACAGCGAGCCCATGACCCGAGCTGAAGTCAGACACTCAACCGACTGAGCCACCCAGGTGCCCCTAATCTTTACAGTCTTAACATAAAGGTATTTAAAAGTTACTCTAAAATGGCTGAATTATAAAAAGACAACTAGTATATTAGTTGATCTGTTGTATTTATATTTGTCTTTATAATTGAGTAATGTTTTATATTTAATAATAAAAATGTTATACTATTAATTGTTTCCTAAATACTTCCATTGAGTTTATTAGTTAGGACATTTTTAATTGAAGTATAATTAACATATGGTGTTACATGGTTTTCAGGTGTACAGTGTAATAATTCAGTGATTCTGTATATTACTCAGTGTTCATCACAATAAATGTACTCTTAATCCCCTTTATCTGTTTCATCTGCCTCCCCATCTACCTTCCTCTCTGGCAACCACCAGACAACAATTCTCTGTATTTGAGAGTCTTTTTTTTTTTTTGTTTGTGTCTTTTGTCTTTGTTCATTTGTTTCTTAAATTGTACATATGAGTGAAATCCCAAGGTATTTATTTGTCTTTCTCTGTCTAATTTCATTTAGCATAATACTCTCTGGGTCCATCCATGTTGTTGCACATGGCAAGATCTCATTCTTTTTATGGCTGATAATATTCCATGTTATATGTGTACCACATCTTCGTTATCCATTTATTAGGATTTTTTTAATTAGAAGGATACCTTCTGTCAGTATTGCGTGCATATTTCTGTATTGGCTTCGTTGTTTGCTCCTGCAGATTTTCTTTTCTCTATATCCTGAAAGGGACGGTGGGCATGGCTGGAGGCTGCTCTAGGCCCAAATCCTTCCCGCCAGTGACATCAGAGGTTCTCCTTTCTCACTGTCAGTACTGAAGTGTCATGGAAGGATCTGGCTCTGTGTCATGACTGCCTGTGGCTGGGAGGAAGGTGGTGTGCTGTGCTTTGGCAGTACCCTTCCCTGTCACATTCCCATGGGTTGCCTTCAAAGGCGAGCAGGTGATGGGAGTGCTGTCACTTGAAGACGTGGGGGAAGAGATGCTCAGCAGATAAAGATAACAAACTTACTGTCAAACTACGGGCAATTGTTTTTAAGTTTTTGTGTCTGGTGCAAAAGTTTGCCTTTTCATATTCAGTATCTGAAAGACTGTAATGACTTTGGGTTATGCTTCTAGAGATATCCAAACTTTAGGGTAATAGCTCAAAAAGGCTTTATTTTTTCACAAGTAAGAAAAGCTCTAGATTATTTCCCAAATAACTTATAATTGAATGTTTATATTCTTAGATTGTCTCTCTGTATTTTTTTAACCTATTTAAACACTAATTTTATATTAGAACAAGAGGATGAAGAAGCCAGCACTGGATCTCATCTCAAGCTCATAGTAGATGCTTTCCTACAGCAGTTGCCCAACTGTGTCAACCGAGATCTGATAGACAAGGTATAATTGTCTGTTTAACTTTATGCAAGCACATAAACCTTGTAGGATAGCTCTAATAGGAATGTCTGTGGGTTTTGGACTATTTTAGCCATAGAATGAACCATTTCTTCAAATGGAATCTTATATGAGAATACAAAATAAACATAGAAGATTGGAGCCAATTTGTAAGTGTTCTCTGAGTTGAGAACTATTTGTTATAGTCTGGAATGGTGTCTAGAATCCTGTTGGCCTGACACTTCTCCCCTTTACATAGGGACCCCAGAGTTTGGAAAATATGGTTTTAGACCAGAAGTTATTAAAGTATGCTTTGTCAGTTCTTGGAGTGAGTCTTCTGAGGTGCTTTCATGACGTTTTTAAGGTTAAAACTTTCATACTAATACTAGGGTTCTATCCTCCACCTTTTCATTGTTTTTGACATTTGCAAAAGCAGCCGGCAGTTTGGCATTAGTGGGTGCAGTGGTAGCAAACTATAGCCTTTGTATTCTTCACTGCCATGAATTAAAAAAAGAGTGCTGCTTTCAGTTAAGAATCTCCTTGATGACTGCATCAAAATTTGTGATTTTATTTCATTTCAACCTTTGAGCACACATCCTTTTAATCTGAAAAAATGGGAATGGCGTGTAGGGCACTTTTGCTGTCTCAAGGTTGTCTTGAGAAAAACCACTTGTGTGATAGTTTGAGTTGCAAGCTCAGCTAGTTGCTTTTTTCATGGAATACCATTTTTACTTGGAAGAAGTACTTAAATAACCAATGGGCAAACTGTGGTTATTCAACCTTGGGTATTTAGCAGACCATTTTCTAACACGAACAAAGTGCGCCTCTCACTTCAAGGAAAATAACAAAGTATTACCAATGAACAAATCTGAGTTTTCAACAAAAGTTAGAATTTTGGAAAACTTAATGTCTGCCACCATAAATTTGATACCTTCCCAATTCTTTTCTGAAGAGACTTTATTGAGGAGATTGGCAGTGATATTAAATAATACAGTTCTAAAATGTCGTGTATGTGTGTGGAACATCTGCACAACTCAGTGAACCATTGTTCTCAGTGACCCCTTCGCATTGTTAACAGAATCTTGCTTGGGTATCAAAGATGCATTCAAAAGTACAAGATAGGCCAGTGGATTTTAATGTAACATGGCATGAAAAATTGATTTCTGTGGTTTTAGTTTCACATCGCAGCTAGCCCTTAAAAAACTGTCACTTGTCAAGTTTTGGTGTAGTATCAAAGAATATCTATGATTACTGGAAAGTATATTAAAACACACCTCCCTTTTTCAGCTATGTATATGTGTGAAGTTGGATTTTCTTTATTTACTTCATCCAAAAAAACAAATCACCACAGATTAAATGCATAAGTAGACACAAAAGTCTAGCTAACTTCGACAAAAGTACTTTTGTCACTAAATTTTTTTTCATCTTGAAAAGTATATAGTTATTTCCCAAAAAAGTAACAACTAATAGGTTTGTTGGTATTTTTAAGTGAATTAATATTTTAAAAGTCTTTTAGTTTTAATTTCAGTACAGTAAATGTTGATAAATGTAACCCATATAAACAAAATTCTTTTAGGTTCTTAATATTTTTGAGAGTATAAAGTAAAGGGCTCTTGAGACCTAAAGTTTGAAAATTGTTGCTTTAAGCCATTTTTTTTGTTGAAGTTTATTAGAATTAATTTTTTTTTCCCTCATAATGCTTTGATGGTCTCCTATAGAGAATTATAGAAGTTAGTTTATTTTTCAACTTTGAACTCGTTTAGTCCTTCTTCAGATAATTTAGATGTATTTCAGTAACTATTTGTGTAATCGAGCAGGCTTGAAAAACTGTTTCCAAGTTGGTTTACTTCTTGGAATGATTAAATCAATGTATGACTTTCAAAAACTTAGTAAGTTTGAAATATGATTGAATCTTTCCCTTGCCAGATTTTCATATATTCATTCATATGACCTAAAAAGAGGATGAAAGAGAAATCTTGATACTCTGCTCTACCCCCGTACCCCATTTTGAGCATCATCATGAAAACTGAAGGTGGAAAGGGTCTCATCGGTTTTATATACTAGTAGTGTTATTGTTCCAAGTGTGTATTGGAAAGTATCCTTTAGCGCCCAGTTCAGTATTAAGAGCTGTTGCCAGTAATGACTATATATTCAATTCGAAGTTGACTCTCAGAGTCAGGTGAAAAATAGGGGCCACTCTTCCCTGTTGGACCCCAGTGGGTTCCCCTGGGAGTCCACTTCTTCATGAAGGGAATTTCTTCCCATATACATTTACAAAGGTGTAATTGGCTTAAGAGGGAAAGGTACTTGGGAAACAGGTAGAAAAATCCAAGAATTGTTTGAATTCAGTAATTAGGTAACAATATAGAAATCGGAGTGAAGATTTTTTTTAAGTAACTTTCTATGGGTAATGTCATTCACAGTAGTTTATTTCTGCATATATTTGATGATTATAAGAATGTATTTTTACTAAATAAAATAAGAAATGATTGCTGGATTGTCTTTCATTGACCTAAAATGTTTTGAAACAGCTTTCAAAATACTGCTTATTGAGTTGTCACTTAGCTGTTGTTACCCAGACACATACCATCAGGGCGACCTCTTTGCTTCTTTCTCCCCATAGGACAGGACTGGTTAAGTCTAGGAATTCATATACACATGAAGCTTTTTTCTTTGTGGTTTTCTGAAATTTATTCATTCTGGCAGTTTTTCTACTCATGTCATCTTTTGTTTATTTATTGCATATATTTATTAAACCCCTACTGTGTGCCAAGCATTGACATGCTTTAGGGACTCCTAATCTGTGGAGATTTTTGAACGTTGTAGGTTTGTTCCCTAACTGACCTTTGATTATTGTGGTAGGTGAAGTGAATATTGCCTTCTGTGTCTTCATAAAATTTATTTAGATAGAATATGCAAACAACTTATGTATTTTAAAGGATAGTGTTCTAAAGTAGTTATTGAAATACATTTTATTTTTCATGTTTTCTAATTTATGGTGAAATATACCCATTACTAGCTATTTAAAATTTTTCTTAATATCTTCACAGATTTTGCTTTGAGGTTTTTTCCCATGTTTGTGTGAGAAGTTTTCCAATGTTAACCTATTTTATTTCCTGAGTTAACCTATTTCATTTTATTTCATGACTTGGGGTTTTTGTTTATTAGGTCCAGAATTTTTCAGTGTTTCATATGGGTGAATTGCTTGAAGGAAAATGTGTTATACTTTTATATTTTCTCTTTGTTATTTTAATTAGCTGTAATCTTTAATGTTATACAATGTAGGCTTTAATAACATTATATTCTTTTTACAAGCGTTAAGGAAAATTTGTTACTATTTTTTTAATTAAAAAAAATTTAAAAATGTTTATTTATTTTGAGAGAGATCAGTCATGAGCAGAGGAGGTGCAGAGAGAGAGGGGGAGAGACAATCCCAAGCATGCTCCGCACTGCCAGCATGGAGCTTGATGCAGGGTTTGAACTCACGAACCCAAGATCATGATCTGAGCTGAAACCAAGAGTCAGACGCTTAACTGACCATGCCACCCAGGCACCCTGCAGAAGAAAAATTTAAATTGATTTTACTCTTTTGACTAATTGTTGATGTAAAATTTCCATCTTGATGAATACTTCCAGTGTGAGTCAGTTTCCTGAATTTGAATCTAGTCCGTGTTAGTTGTGCCATTTATTTCATCAAAAGATTTAACCAAGTAGGAGGTGTTGCAGTATATTCTGTCTATAGTGAAGAGTAGAAATCCTTTATAGTTCAGGGAACTCTATGGATCTTCTATTTGCATCTGATAATCAAGAGATTATCAGATTAGAAATTGGGATTAATGATAAAATAATCATTACATGTGAGCCTATGGAAGGACAATATTTGAGATCCTCAAAAGTCTATTTAAAGGTAGTTTATTCCTATTTATTTTATTTGAGAGAACGAGAGAGAGTGAAAGCACAGCAAGGCGGGGGGGGGGGGGGCGCGGGGGAGAGGGGAAGAAAGAGCATCCCAAGCAGGCTCCATGCTGCCAGCACAGAACCTGATGGGACATGGGGCTCGATCTCATGAACTGTGAGATCATGACCTGAGCCGAAATTAAGTCTGATGCTTAACCGACTGGGCCACACAGGTGCCTCTATTCTTTTTTAAATTATAACTTAAACTTGTTATTTTTCTTAAATGAAATATCAAACAGTAAACTGAAAATCTTTAACATTTTAAAAGTATACATGCCTGGGTTTTAAAAATACCGTATTTTATTTATTTATTTATTTATTTATTTATTTATTTTTAATGTTTATTTATTTTTGAGAGAGAGAGACAGAATGCGAGTGGGTTAGGGCAGAGTGATAGGGAGACACAGAATCTGAGGCAGGCCACAGGCTCTGAGCTGTCAGCACAGAGCCCGACACGGGGCTCGAACTCACAAGCCACAAGATATGACCTGAGCCGAAGTCGGAAGCTCAACCAAGTGAGCCACCCAGGCGCCCCTAAAAATACCGTATTTTAAAAATTACTCATATTTATATTTTCCAGTGGCTTTCCAGAATGTTCATCTCTTCTAGCTTTTCTTTTATGCTTATATGTGAGACATATTGATGAAATATTGAACACTTTTTTTTGATCTGTAGCATAGAATGGTGGATTGCTACACTAAATAATAGTTGTATTTATTAATAGTGGGCATTTATTACAATATTGAGGTGTGGTTTCTTTAGTTTAAATTGTCAAGTCTGATTGTTGACACTAAACTAAATCTTTTTCGTCAATGTTGGGGCATTTATTCTTACATATTCCTGAGAATAATGTATGCCTTCTTCTCATTTCCAGTTTATCTTTGCTCTTTTTTGATTATTGTTATTAGCATTAATAATTTTCTTGGCTCCTGGTAACTATTATTGCTACTTTCTAATTCTGTCAGAGTTTTTTTCTGATATTACTTGACTTCAGTGAGGTTGAAGGCATTAATTACACATTTCATACAGTTATTTTCCAGATAGTTCATGGTGGGTCTTCAGTCTACCCACTTGGGGTTCTGTTTTTAACACTAGGTTGCAATTAAAAAGTTCATGAGGGGCACCTGGGTGGCTCATTTGGTTCAGTGTCTGACTTTGGCTTGGGTCATGATCCACGAGTTCAAGCCCCACATCGGGCTCTGTGCTGACAGGTCAAAGCCTGGAGCCTGCTTCGGATTCTGTGTCTCCCTCTCTCTCTGCCCCTCCCCTTCACACTCGGTCTCTCTCTCTCTCTCTCTCTCTCTCAAAATAAGTAAGTAAGTAAATAAATAAATATATTTTAAAAAAGTTTATGAAACATGTATTTTGAGATCTAAAAGGAAAGGATAGTTTAAGTTCAGTGATACTTTAATTTGGCATATGCTTATAATACCAGTGTTCTAAAACCATTTTGAAATATTTAGGAACACATAGAAGTCCTTTGTAGCATGGAGGGTTTCTGCTTTCATTAGCTAAATCAAAAAAGTTTTTTAAGGAAAAAAGTTTGCTTTTTCTCCCATAGGCAGCAATGGATTTTTGCATGAACATGAATACAAAAGCAAATAGGAAGAAGTTGGTACGGGCGCTCTTCATAGTTCCCAGACAAAGGTAGGTACTGAAAACAAAAAGTAATTTGTTAGTGGTTTTACTCTGTAATGATGGTTATCAGATCAACATTCACATTTAATTATCCCCTCAAAATATCTTTTGTCAACCGAGATGATTGTTTTTTGCATATTTTCTAGGACTTGTTTCTCATTGACTTCTGTTCTTTTGTTCTTTTGCCCTAGTGGAAATATTTCTTCTGATGTTTACCTGTTATTTTAAGAGAAAATATTTAAGAATAATAGTAACTTAATAAGAATAGTAATAACTTAATCATTTCTAGAAGCAATTGGTTTACATTTTTGCCTTTGAGGGAGAAAAAGTAACAAAAGGTATGTAAGTTTTTTGGAGAGTTTTTATTTTGTATGAAGATCAGACTTAGTGTATCTAATTTTTACAGTTGTGTATAAATGAAAAATTTCAAGTTTTTGTAATTATGCTAGTTTAGAGTTGAAAGTCACATTAGTGATTATGTTGCTAGTAATTCAAGAAGCATATTTAATTGTGTAATGCTTTTAGAGAATAATAATGCTGTAAATTACTCTAAATTAATGGTCCTGAAGTATGCAGGACCACTCAGACTATTGACCTTGGAAACCAGAGGAGATGCATTTCTATCTCTTCAACAATGAATAAATAATTTTGTGAACTATTATGATGATTACATACAACATAGCTAGGGTACATACTTTCCTCAGAAGATAAGGGTTCTGAGGGATTTAACTAGAGTTTCTGGAGCAGAATTTTAATTAGGCCCATTTGTTGGAGAGGCCCATGATCTCTTAATGTGAGATTTCTTAGTGAAACAAAATTGCTACTTTTTTTTTTCCTTTTATACTGGATTTTATCTCCTGTCACCATCATTAATATGAGCATTTGGTTTTCATATTAGTGGGGCAAGAGAGATGGAATATGTTAATAATAGTGAGTAGATAATTAAGAATTATGTAGTTGAGAAAGTCATATAGATAAATATTTTTATAATATGCATTTCATCAAATCTAAGGTACCATTAGTTATGAGGTACACCATTATTTTATGTACAACTGAGAGAGAAAAACATTTCCATTTACATTTAAGACCTTAATTGTGAGGCACATTCCACTTTCATGTATTTGTAAATGGGAAAAAGCTTACATCTTGAATTGATGAAAACTCAAATACTTTTCCTCAGTATCTTGGACCAGTTTTTTTTCAACTGATTCTTTTCTTTCCTTTTACAATGGAATGTTTATTTTCAGATTTTTCTTTTCAACTCTTTATTTGCATGAAGAAACATGTATTAACAATTATTTGACCTTGTGTAACAGAATAAACCAAAGTTAGCAAAAATAAAAGGTCTTGTTTACAAAAGAAATTATGCAGTGATGTTTAAGTAGTTTACTTGTAAAAGACTGTCTCTTTGCATCCCCATTCTGTCCTTCAGCACACCCTTCCCTCCCAAACCACCACCCCCTCAAGAAAGTCCTCAAAAGCTACTTGGTCTTATGCCACTTGTATCTCTTATAACTCTGTTTATCTGTTTAGCTCAGGAAATAGCTGCAAATTAGATGTACTTGGAATCTGCTAGAAGTATAGACTTAAAAGTAGTGGGAATTAACAATTATGGTTTGAGAGGAAAGAAAAAAAGTCAAGGGACAAGTACTTGAAATGTATAGCATTCTAGAGCCATGAGGAAGAGACTGCATAGTCTATATACCTGAAATGTATAAATACAATCATTTGGGTTTTTTATAATCCACCTGAGTGATCAGGAAAGATTAAATTATGTTCTACAATTTATTCATTTATTAATTCATTAAGGGTCTGCTGTATTCTGTGATTAGTGCTAGAGATACAGTGTAAACAGGACAGATTAGGCTCTTGTATTCATACCACTTACAGTTTGGAAAAGAAGAAAGACAAAGACTTCTAAGTGTAGTTACCAAGAAGAATCACAGCATGCTTTCAAGTATATAGCAAGTGGAACTGATTGATTTAGTCTCAGGAGTCCGAGAAGGCTGCCTGGAACAAGGGTTATTTAATGGGAGTCTTGAGAAAGGAATTAGCTAGGCTAGGAATGGCTGGGGAGAGGAAATGTAGAGAGCACATTCTGATGGAGGCAACGGAGTATGTGAAAAGAGCTAGAGACAGGAAAGGTCCCGACATCAAAGTATTGCAAAAGCTGCTTTCTTGGTTTTGTTGGGTGTTATCCTCTAGACTAAGCTACAGGGAGGAGGCCATGTTTACTTCCTTATCCCCAGCACTCAGCATAATAGCGGACATGTAGAAGGCAATAGAATTACATAACATGGTATTTCATGCCTTTTCTTATCTGGCCCCCTTTCAGCTTCAGTCAGAATTCTAGGCACTCTTCCTCTTGCAAAATCCTGATCTGTAATGATTTCTTGAATACCTTTGTTCTCTTTACTTCCAAGCCTCTGTTTTCTAATCTGGGATGTTCTTTTTTTTTAAGTTTATTTATTTTGAGAGAGAGCAGGGGAGGGGCAGAGAGAGAGAGGGACAGAGAGAATCCCAAGCAGGCTCCACACGGTCTTTGCAGAGCCCAGCTCAAGGTTGGAGTTCACAAACCATGAAATCATGACCAGAGCTGAAACCAGGAGTTGGACGCTTAACCAACTGAGCCACCCAGGTGCCCCTGCCTGGCATATTTTTTATTTTTCCACCAAAAATTTCTGGCTTGCCCTTTAAATCTTAGCCTAAGAGTCATCTTCCCTGAACAACATCCTCATTTCCATTATGTCCATATAAATGCCCTTATTGCACTTTCCATATAATGTCTTTGTACGAAGGATCAGTCACATATCCCACCTGTGTCCCCCCAAAGCGTAAAGACTACAGGCTTTTTGAACGTTCTGGGGGTGCCTGGCTGGCTCCATCGGTAGAGCATGCGACTCTTAATCTTAGGTTGTAAGTTTGAGTCCCATATTGTGTGTAGAGATTACTTAAAAAAATAAAAAAGAGCATTCTGAATCTTTTCATTTTGTACATTTTCAATACCAAATACAATTTTGGTAAGTGCTTGAAAGTATTTGATACATTAACGTTGGTCATATGCAAATCTAAAATTTTATTTTAAAAAATAAGTAGTACATTTACAGGGCTCAAAACCCAGAAGTATAAAAACATTGTGTGCTGAAAAACATACTTCAATATATCCTTGTCTCCCTATATCCAATTTCTACTCTTTCCAGTTGGAAACCACTGTCTCGATTCTTGTGTATCTTCCCGAAGTTTCTTTTTCATGTACAAGAAAATGCAATTATAGATTCTTATATTTCCTGTTTTTTGTACAAGGGCAACTTACTGTGCTTATCATTCTGAACCTTACTGTTTTCACTTAACAGTATATCTTGGAGATCTTTTCAGATCAGTATATAAAGATTTCCCTTGTCCTTTTAAAGCTGCAGTGTTTCTATTTATGAATGTTCTATATTTAATCATTTTGGACATTCCAGTCTTTGCCATTACAAACAATGCTGTATTTCTACTTCCTCTGACTTTTTTCTCCTCTTGATCATGTTAGCTACTGGTTAATCCATTTTAGTTTCCTTACCAGTAAAACGCCTCAAGAAGACCAGCTTCCAAATGATAATGTATTATATCATTTTACTATTGTTTTACTCCTTACTTGTATCTTTACTGATTTCTTCTCTCTTGGTTTCTTCATTCTGTTACTTTTTTGGCATTTGCTGTATGCCAACACTTATTTGGCATTTACTGAGAATGGTCTTAGTTCTGACTTGTGATTTCTGTTTGTATGTTTTCTAGAAATTCTCCAATTTTAGTTTATATTTCCTTTTTGTTTCTTAAGGAGATGTTTGAGAAAGTCTTGAAAAACTTCCAGGTTGTGGGATGTTTTGGTTTTGTTTTATTTTGTAACTTGGTTAATAACTCATACTCTTACTGCACTATGAATAGAAAATACATTTTATTCTTTTTGGAATTTTTTGAAATTTTCTTTCTGGCCTATTATAGAATCAATATTTGTGAACATTCCTCGAGATTTTTTTTTTTTTTAATGTTACATGCTTTTTCTTTTTCTTCAAGTTTTTATTTATTTATTTTGAGAGCGAGACAGAATGAGTGAGAGAGGGGCAGCGAGAGAGGGAGAGAATCCCAAGCAGGCTCTGCAGTGTCAGCTTGAAGACTGACCTGGGGCTCGAACTCAGAAACCGCAAGATCATGACCTGAGCCAAAACCAAGTCAGACGCTTAACTGACTTAGCCACCCAGGTGCCCCTAAAGGTTACATTCTTTGTTTTTACGGTGCAGAGTTCAATGTACTGATCAGGGAAGTTTATAGTATTAAATAACTTTTATTGAGTTCTGTTTTCTTGACCTTTTTTGTCTACTTGCCCGGGGGTCCTGGGCTAAGGAGGTAAATTAAAGACTACTATTGGTGTGTGTTGTTTTTCTAATAACTACTGTGATTTCAGTTTTTCAAATGTTATTGTTGTGTTACTTGGTGTGAAGATAAAACTCACACCTCATTGTGAATTTCACCTTTTATAAAGTGTCATTCTTCGTTTTATTTATTGTTTTTTTTTTTTTTTTTTTGCCTGCTACTACCTTATCTGGTATTTATATTACAGTTTCTAATTTCTTTTTATTTGTGTTTTTATAGTATGTTTTTGCCCTTTTATATTCAATCTTTCAGAATAGCTTTATTTTAGTTGAGTTTTTCTTGTATGTTATTTATTTATTTATTTGTGTGTGTGAGAGAGAGAGAAGGAGCAAGAGAGAGAGAAAGCTGGGGAGAGGGGCACAGAGAGAGAGTGCAGGCTGAAAAGAGGGGCAGAGAGAGAATCTTAAGCACTTAATCTGAACATGGAGCCCGATACAGGACTCAATTCCACGACCCTGGGATAATGACCTGAGCTAAAATCAACAGTTGGACCTTCAACCTAGTGAGCCATCCAGGTGCCCCTCTCTTGTATATTCTTGAATTGAATTTTACTTTGAGATCTGTTCTGAAAATATGTTTCTTATAATTGAGTTAGGATTTTTACTTTATTTTTTATAATTTTATTAAAAAAATTTTTTAATGTTTATTTTTGAGAGAGAGACAGAATGCAAGCAGGGGAGCTGCAGAGAGAGAGGGAGACACAGAATCCCAAGCAGGTTCCAGGCTCTGAGCTGTCAGCACAGAGCCCGATGTGGCACTCAAACTCACACCGTGAGATCATGACCTGAGCTGAAGTCTGACATTTAACCGACTGAGCCACCCATGTGTCCCTAATTTTATTTTATTTTTTAACGATTATTTATTTTGAGAGAGAGTGGGTTCTGTCAGTGCAGAACCCATTGTGGGGCTTGATCCCATGAGCCATGAGATCATGACCTGAGCTGAAATCAAGAGTCAGACGCTTAACCGACTGAGCCACACAGGGCCCCCTAGGGTTTTTACATTTTTGATAAGACAGATATGATTGGTCCATGTTCTGTTACATTATTTGTCTTTTTGGTTTAATTTTTAAAGTCTTTCATTGTGTAATCTATATTTTATTTTCCGTACATTTTTCTGATTTGAGGAAGGTTTGTATTTTTATTTTAGTAGTTAGCTTCATAATTATGGGTTTGCTTCTTGGTCATTTATTTAGACAGTCTTTGTTGTTCCTACCACAAGTGATGATAAAATTAACTGTGTTCTCGTCCTTTCTTCTCACTCTCTCTCCTCACCCATCTGGTGTTGGTCCCTACTGTTATCTTCCTTAACATTTTCCTTTTTTACTGTTAAGTGTGCTATGCTTGTATCGTAGGGTTTATCAGCTTGAATATTAATTCGCTCACAGCACTATGAATGGACAAGCAGGAAGCTTACCAGACTTCCCATCCTTTTTTCCATTCTCCCTCCCCTTGTTTTGTCTCTCTGTTGATAACACATCCTGATAGGGAATATGACATTTACATCCTCATTTGTCACTCTGACCCCCTCATTTGTTTTATCTTAGTTCTGCAGCTTAAAATATTCCATGCTCCCTGCCAGTCTTGTTTCTCTGGTTTCCTAGTTATCTTTTGGTTTGCTGAAGTTTATCTTCTAATGATTTTCTGAAGGAGAGTTCTTGGGCAAAAATATCCCTTGAGTTCTTGTACAGAGTGATGTTTCTGGAGATTCATTACTCGAAGGACAGCTTCGCTGGTTATAGGATCTATGGCTCATGCCTTTTCCCTGAATACTTTATAGGTGTTACCCTGGAGTCATCTGGCATTTGCTACTACTATGGAGAAATTGGAGGCCAGCCTGCTTTTTTCTTTCTGTAATTTATTTGGTGATTCATATGGCTGCTCAACTAATTTTTTTTCTAGTAAATCCAGTGGCTTTACTAGGATGGATATGCTGTGTTGTTGATCATTCTGGGTCACTCTCCACGCCCTTTCAGTTTTTGTATTAAATACTTGAGGGAAGTTTTCCTGATTTTCATCTTTAAATGTGTTTGAATGCTTGTTGTGTTTTCTTGTTGTGGTTTTCTTTTTTAAGTACTCCAGGCATGCATATGTTGAATCTCCTTTGCGTATTTGTAGCTGTCATATCCTCACCAATCATTCTTTTCAGTGTCTTCTTTTCTTATCTTCTGTCTCTTATTCAGCGTTCTACACAGTCTGTTCTCCCCTGCGCTCTCTTCCTCATTTCTTTTAGGACTCATATAGTATTTTTAAATTTATGCCAAAATGTTTGGCCAGACTTTTTTTTTGGCAGTATTTTTCTGGTAAATTTTGGTATTTTTAAAGGAACTGTTCTTTCTCTATTTTTAAAAGTTTTTATTATTTTTTTAGAAGTAATCTCTAAGCTGGAGTGCCTGGGTGGCTTAGTCGGTTGGGCGTCTGGCTCAGGTCATGATCTCACAGTTGGTGGGTTTGAGCCCCATGTTGGGCTCTGTGCTGACAGCTCAGAGCCTGGATCCTACTTCAGATTCTGTCTCTGTCTGTCTCTGCATCTCACCTGCTCATGCTCTGTCTCTCTGTCTCTCTCAGAGACATTAAAAAAAAAAAAAGTAATCTCTGGGTCTAGCATGATGCTCAAACTCATGACCCTGAGACCAAGAGTCACATGCTCTAGCATGTGACTAGACTGAGCCAGCCATGCACCCCTCTCTGTTTTTTAAATAAATTGTGGTTTAAATAAATCGATTTCAAAAATTTGCCCTGTTTGGATTAGTTCTCTGTTCACTTTTCACTTGTGACTTCTGCTGTAATTTACCTTGCATTGAATCTGGACTGATTTGGTAGACTCCATCAAACATTCTGCAACATTTGCGTTTACTCTAAAATATGAAGTTTACAAACTTCACCTTAAATCATTGCCATAGCTTCCAAGACTGCCATGGCACGGGAAGACAGTGTGTGGACTCAGCTCATTCTCTGGGTACCGTGGACAAAAAGTGAAGCCTCGTTTACACTCAGCCTGAAGCCTGAGAGGGATCACAAGGACATTTGGAAGATGTGGGGAAGCACATGGAGCCTTGGGCTAGCACTGTTGTCTTTGCTTCACAAATACAGGGATTTGTTTCAGATCATTAGATTTTTTTATCTCTAGTAAATTCTCTTCCTGAAAACAATAAGAGATATTAATTATGGTTTGGCTGGTGGGGGTAGTCTGTTCAACAATGGAATGTACAAGTAGCAATGACTATTACTCTTTACTGGCATTTCTGTATTTTATATACATTTCAGATGAGCTGAGTTACAGAAAAATCTCCAATTTGTGTAAGAGCAGATGTCTCATCTACCTGCTTTTCTAGTGTAAATAGTACTCTGGTCTCTAACAGTTTCAGTGTTTAGTTAAAATTTTGTTTTTTTAACGTTCCTGAGTGATTTGGAAAGTCAAGGCCTCTGTTTACACATCTATGAAATGGTGCGTTAGAGTCTGGGACGAGGTTAATGTTTCCTGGTTGTATATTTTTATTAATCAGAAAAGCCTTTAATTTTGAAAGGTTTTTGGTTGTTTCGTCTTAATACCCAGGCACGTTTCTACCTTACCTGCAATATTTGGCTTGTCCTGAGGATTATACCTTGGTCCCTAGGGAGGCCAGAGTAAAAAGATAGTAGTCAAGTGCCAGTGAGTCTCTTCTCATTCTATTTCTCATTCCCTATCTCCTTGGCCTCATAGGTTTACAAACCCTTCTCCGTCTTTTATTGATTTTATTCATTCAACCTTGAATGAAAGAGATGACTGATCACCTTTAAGGGAATCAGTAAGAAGAGGGAACAAAGAATGTTGGGTCTAGAATGAGCAGGCTAGAATATTCTCTTAGGGAGCCAGTTATTAGGGTATTAGGGGTAGCCAGTTATTCTTTGAGTCTCTGGACTTAGGGAAAGCTGGGACACTTTGCAGGAGAGGGGAAAGGAAATTCTTAACATCTTCTTTTAGCTCTTGCTCTTACCTAGCCTCATTTTCTGCCTGTGCCCAACGAGACTCTGTGGGACCCCGGGCCCCTTTGGTAAGGTGCACCTTTCTGTTGGTGTGTCGTTTTCTCTCCCCCACCTTCCCCAAAGGACATGAATCGTTTTGAGTGTCTTTATGGCCAGGATTCTTTTCTGTGGCCGGGATTCCTTCCTTTCTCCAGCTCATCCTGCCTGAGCTAACCAAATAATGTGCTACCAAAATCAGAATGAATTGTTTAATAGTTATTTGAGTGCCTGCGACTGTGAGGGCCCAAAGGTTTTATATAGACAGTAGACCTTTGAACAATGTAGGAGTTAGGTTAGGGGCACTAGCCCTCTGCATAGTAAGAAATTCACATATAACTTGATTCTCCCCAGAACTTAACTAACAGCTTGCTATTGACCAGAAGACTTACTGATAACATAAATAGGTGATTAACACGTATTTTGTGTGTTTATACGAACATATATGTATGATATATATAATATTAACACGTATTTTGTGTGTTTATTACATGCTGTATTTTCATAATAAGCTGGAGAAAAATTGTCATTACGAATATCATAAGGAAGAGAAAATAACATTTACAGTACTATACTGTATTTATTGGGGAGAAAAATCCACATATAAGTGGACCTGCACGGTGCAGACTCGTGTTGTTCAGGGATCAACTGAGGGGCAACTGAGGTTGCCCCCACTATCCGAAAGTAGAGCGTTCCTGTAAAACCTTTTTTAAGCCAAAATGGTGTAAAGTAAAGCAGTAAGTACCATAAATTCATATGGAAAAGTTTTTTAATGTACCCAGACCCAAAGAAAATCCTGTCTTAGGCTTTTGTGATACCCTGGGACACATCGTGGTAACAGAATCCAGAATCCGTCTGGGTGAGTCACAGTTCACATGGTTCAGAGCTGTGGCGATCTGATGCAGGGTTCCTGGGGATGGAGCTTGGCTGGGCCACTCTTGCTGCCCCCGGTCCATGCTGCCTCTGTAAGTGTTTGCTGCAAAACCAGCACTGAATGCTATATTTGCTTTTCAACTTTTTTCATAAAAGTGCGAACTCTTTAGATTTCTTCCAGTTAGCAAAAGAGGTGCAAATGTAGGTCTTAAGGAAAAGCAAACATGAACTTTTGAAAGGCAAGGGGTCCCTATGCTAGGGAATTTGACCGTCTTAACCTAGTCTGTATAGTTAGGTTTAGGAAGCACGTGACTAGATAAATCTTAAGGTTCTTTATAGTTCTTTTCCTTAAAAAAAAAGGAAAGGTTTTTGAGATAATAATTCACATACTGTACAATTCACTTATTTGAAGTATACAATTCATCATTCTAAATGTATGTAGCCATCACTATGATCATATTTTAAACGTTTTGTCTCCACCCATTAGTATGGATGGATCTCCTATCCATTAGTAGTCAATCCTATAATTTCTCTGCCCACCCTTTCCCCTGACAAAGAAACCACTAGCCTACTTGTAGTCGCTTTGGATTTGCCTGTTCTGAGTATTTCATGTAAATGAAATCATGCAATATATGCCTTTTGTATCTAGCTTCTTTCACTCAGTATAATGTTTTCAAGATTCATCCATGTTGTAGCATGTATTTGAATTTCCTCCTTTTTACAGCTGAATAATGGTCCATTGTGTAGATGCACCATATTTTGTTTGCCCATTTATCAGTTGACGGACATTTGGATTGTTTGTTTTAGCTACTTGGAATGACGCTGATGCGATTACTTCTGTGGATATGTCTTCATTTTTCTTGGGTATATATCTAGGAGTGAAATTGCTGTGTCCTATAATAACTCTAACATTTTCAATAATTGCCAAACTTTTTCGGAATGGCTACACTATTTTACATTCTCATCGGCAGTGTTTGATGGTTCCAATTTCTCCACATCCTTACCAACACTTGTTATTGTTCCTTTTCTGCTTATAGCCATCATAGTGGGTGAGAAGTGGTATCTCACTGTGATTTCGATTTGCATTTTCCTAATGGCTGCTGATTTTAAGCATCTTTTCATGTGCTTTTTGGCTTTTTGTATGTCTTTTGGAGAAATTTCTGTTAAATCTTTTGTCCTCTTTTCAGTTGTTATTTTTAATTACTGAGTTTTAAGAGTTCTTTTCATGTTCTTTATTCGTGTGCCTTATCAAATATAATTTGCAGATATTTTCTCCTGTTCCTTGAGTTGTCTTTTCACTTTCTTGGTATCATTTGCAGTACAGACATTTTAAAATTTGATGTCCCATCTGTTCAATTTTGTTTTTCGTCTGTACAGTTCTTAAAGGTTTGATCTAAAACAACGTTTTAACTTTTAGTGTATTCTTCCTTCAGTAAATAAATAGTTGGCTAAAAAAAAATCTTACAGCCTGGGATTTTATCTCTGTTGAAGGACTCCACAGAAATGAAACCTATTAGAAATTCTCTTAGGTATTTCATATTATTTTATAGTTAATTTGTAATATAACACATATAATTGAAGTTGCACATAAAGTGTTCATATCTTAAGTATATACATGTATCCACCACCTAGCTAGAGATCAAACCTAGCACCTCAGAAGGCCCCTCACCTAAACTAACTTTTGGAATGTAAAGTCAGAATCAGGGAAAGCACGTAGGAATGTCTTAGTTCCTGTTCTGGTATAGACAAATCTGGTATTGGTTTTAATGACTTTGTAGCCAGATAGATTGCCAAGTTTTTAAAGATGAATGATGAGATTAATATAAGCAAAGTGTTGAGAGAATGAAATGCTTCTCTTGATTCTTGAACAGCTTTTCCTTAGTGTTTTGAAGCATATTAGTGTGTTCTACCACTTGATGGCACTATTGCCCTGGGAGCGTCAACATTGCTGAAAAAATCTCTTAGAACATTTGGTTGTTGATTTTAGAGTAAATGACTCCAGTCTTTTATTATGTTTCATCCTTTTTGAATCATCATCTGATTCATTGTTTCAATGGAGAAAATCCTTTGTATTCTTTAATCGAATGGTAGGAGTGTTCTTTCACGTTGGTTCTTTTCCTAGGCATTTTTGAACAAGGTAAAATTAATAGCTTCCACCAGTTAAATTCTTTAGATTTTAAGGAGGGGAAAAAACCTGGACATTTCTTTTAGAAAGCTGATTGATTACAAGAAAAAAACCTTTAAGAATTTCTTACCCTTGAGTAAGAAAAGTGTGTGTGTTTCTGCATTCTTGTTACTTGTAGTTAATGACTGGATGTTTACTAACTTGATCATTAACTGCTAGTGAGGTACTTAAATGACCTTGAAAATCTAAGCAAGGTTTTATTGTTTAAGAAAAAAAATTGTTTTTAAAATGGTTCACTCATTAACTGTTGGTAAAAAATAGTCATCATTCTCTTAGAAGATGAACATTCAGTTTTCAAAGGAAGAATTTATTCTCTAATTGACTTTCAGAAAAGTCTAAAATAACATATATAGCTAGCTTAAATTTTAACACAGAAATTTGCTCTTTAGGTTGATTAAAATGTTTTATTTTGTGTGTAATACCTTTAATGATTGATATAGCATTTGGCACTCCATTCCCTTGCAGGCCTGCATGCATAGAGGAGTAGAAACAACAGAAAAACACACTTAAGCAGAACTAACATTCAGGAAATATATAATTTATTACCTTATTTACAACATAAAGGATTTTATTTTGTGAAGTAATGAATGGTCAGAGTTTGAAGATTTAAATAGGGCAAGGTGATATTTACTATCACCTATCCCTTTAATTGTTAAAGGTATAATGGAAAAAGAGTTTTAGAAACTTGTTAGTTTGAGAAAGATTTGGTGGGCTTTTTCGGAGTAGTGGGTTCCTGAGAAAATGGAATATCTAACTTTACTTTCACGTGGCCAGTCCCCACAGAACAAAAACCAGGGTTACTAACTACCTGGAGAGACATACAAGAGTTCAGATCTTCCAGGGAATTCTTAAACTATTAAAAAAAAATTTTTTTTTTTAATGTTTATTTATTTTTGAGACAGAGAGAGACAGAGCATGAACAAGGGAGGGGCAGAGAGAGAGGGAGACACAGAATCTGAAATGGGCTCCAGGCTCTGGGCTGTCAGCACAGAGCCCGACGCGGGGCTCGAACTCACGGACCGTGAGATCGTGACCTGAACCGAAGTCGGACGCTTAACCGATTGAGCCACCCAGGCGCCCCTTAAACTATTTTTTAAATCGCAGTGGAAGCTGAAAGCACTTAGCTGTGTTATTAGTTCACTAATGTGGCCCTCAATAGGTAGCACAGACTGCTTTCCTCTAAAAAGGATACCTATATCTGCCTTTCTTTTGGGACTAGGAAAAAGGTTTGGTATAGATTGGGCTGATTTCCTAGAAGAAGAAAATGAAACAAAGTATAAGCGACTTGTCCAGGAAAAGAAGAAAAAGGAAATGACATAGGTTGGTTAACACTTTTGATGCTAAGTGAGTATAATTTCAGATTGTGTTGAAAAATACATTGAGAAAGACAAGATTAAAATTAAAAATTAATTTTAAAAACTCAAGAGCTGGTTCTCAATTTCCAAATGGAGAAGCATTTAGAAAATAATAAGGAAAAAGAACATTTATTTTTTATTTTTCGAAAAAATTTTAAATGTTTAGTTATTTTTGAGAGAGAGTGTTCACATGCGGTCTCACGAGAGAGGAGCAGAGAGAGAGGGAGACAGAATCCAAAGTAGGCTCCAGGCTCTGAGCTGTCAGCACAGAACCTGACATGGGGCTCAAACTCACAAACCATGAGATCATGACCTCTGCCAAAGTTAACACACTTAACTGACTGAGCCATCCAGGTGCCCCAAGAAGAACATTTTAAAAGTTTAAGAAAGGAGCCAGATGATAAGCTAAAAATATTTTTTAAAACACTTGAAAATCTCAGCGAAACAGAATTTTTTAAAATTTCCAAACTATTTCAGCATAAAATAGACAGTGGCATTATCAGTTAATTTCATCTTAAATAATCCAAGGCTAGATAGCTTTATTGAGTTCTTTCGATCTTTTATGGAACAAGTAATTTCTCTGCTGTCTTGGTTATAGAAAAGCAAACTTGCCATTTCAGAGTATAAATTGACAGAATCTGACTGCCTATTCAATCTCACTTTTGAATGTCAATATAAAAATTCTAAGCAAAACACTAGCAAATCATATTTAATAGTATATTTTTAAAAATCCAGTAAGAACAAAGGGAATTGGTTTTAGGAATAAAAAGATACCTTTAATTTTTAGTGTTTTTATTTATTTTTGAGACAGCGTGCAAGCCAGGGAGGGGCAGAGAGAAGGGGCCAGAGGATCTGAGGCAGGCTCTGAGCTGACAGCAGAGAGCCCGACTCAGGGCTCGAATTCATGAACCATGAGATCATGACCTGAGCCGTAGTCAGATGCTTAACTGACTGAGCTGCCGAAGCACCGCTAGAAAGATACTTTATATAGGAAACATAGATATAACATAGGAAAAATAAGAAACTATATGGTTATCCTTTTAATTGCATAAATAATATTTGATAGTTTAGCTTTGATAAAATGTAAAATTTGAAGTTAGTATTATTTTTATAAAAGTATCAGATGATACTTCCTCACTAGGGTGAAGAATATTTTCTACTGGGGGTGCCTGGGTGGCTCAGTCGGTTGAGCATCTGACTTTGGCTCAGGTCATGATCTCACAGTTTGTGGGTTCGAGCCCTGCGTCAGGCTCTGTGCTGACAGCTCAGAGCCTGAAGCCTGCTTCGGATTCTGGGTCTCCCTCTCTCTCTGCCCTTCTCCCCGCTTAACCCACTGAACCACCCAGGCGCCCCGAATGGATTGAACTTTTTATTCTTTCAGTAAAGAAGAATACGATGCCTTTAACAAAATTTATTGACACACTAGTACAAAGCCACTATTTTCTTGATTTTTCTCAACATCTGTTACCTTATTTCTGAAATGGTGATCAGAATATCCACCTCGTAAAATGTTTACTAGTATCAACAAGTTAAATAATGTATATGAGATGCCTAGGATAGAGCCTGGCATGTTAGTAAGAACTAAGTAAGTGATTATTTGTAAAAGAAATTATAATGGTTAAGGAAGAATGCAAAGTTTTTCAGGCTCTTAGGTTTGAATTTGAGCACTTTTCTCCCCTTTCGAATTTACCTCCATTCTCCCTTTCTTTGCTATATCTCCTCTTCCAGCTGAGGCTTAATCTGTCCATGTTGGGAGTTTTCCAGATCTAATCCTAAGCGTTGCATGGTGTGCAGACTTTTCTGTCATGATCAAATCATTTTCTCATATTCTGTAGTGATGTATTTAGGGATAACTAAGGCCTGTAGGATTGTTTGTTTCTGTCCTCAATGGCTTTGGGCTGTTGTAGTCTTTTGAGCTCTTGGGTTGAATTTGTATAGTTTTTATTTTTATTTTTTTATGTTTAGTTTTGAGAGAGAGAGAGAGAGAGAGGGAGAGTGGGGAAGGGGCAGAGAGAGGGGGAGACACAGAATCTGAAGGCTCCAGACTCTGAGCTGTCGGCACAGAACCCGACTCGGGCCTTGAACCCACAAACCATGAAATCATGACCTGAACCGAAGTCTGACGCTAAACCAAGTGAGCCACCCAGGCGCCCTGAATTTATAGTTTTTAAACTTCCTTCCTTACTGTCAGCTCCGCATTACTTTGTATTGTCAGTATAGCTGCTTTTGTGAGTTCCTCACTGCTTCTCACCTATAGCGTATGATCTGTCCAGTGTTGCATCATTGGGTAATCGAGTTTTAAATTTTTTTTTCAACGTTTTTTATTTATTTTTGGGACAGAGAGAGACAGAGCATGAACGGGGGAGGGGCAGAGAGAGAGGGAGACACAGAATCGGAAACAGGCTCCAGGCTCTGAGCCATCAGCCCAGAGCGCGACGCGGGGCTCGAACCCACGGACCGCGAGATCGTGACCTGGCTGAAGTCGGACGCTTAACCGACTGCGCCACCCAGGCGCCCCTCGAGTTTTATAAAATAATGTCTGTGGAAGGAAGTGAAAATAAATTTTAGCTTGTATGTTCACTCTGATTAGTAGTGGCCGCTTCGAGTGCTGTGTTAAGCAGGATTCTGGAGCTGCATTGAAGTTTATGAGAAAGTGCTCTAATAATGAAAGGGGGTGGCAGTGTGAATAACCACATATTTGTCATTTATTGTCTAGAGTAAGAGGAGATAGACACTGTGGGAGAATCTGAGTAGGTTCTGTCATGAGGAAGGTACAGAAGTTAGTGTGTGGTTTTGTGGTAATCTTTTGCCTTCTTAGATACCTTCTTAGTTATCAGTTACTGTTTCACTTTAGACATTAAAGTTTCCAAGTAACTTATCCATGGATAAATGAAGGAGATAGTTTTCAAAGGATTCTGTTTTGCACTATTTGAGTTACCTTTAGGTTTGTTTACTCAGTAATTACATGATTAAAAATTTAGGCCATGTCAAAACTTGGTGTTCTCTCTGCTTGGTATTTCATATTTTACCAAAATTGTATACTTAGTGAAATTGCAGATGTGCAATAAATGCATGGAATAGAAAATACCAGGTTATTAGTAAGCTTTCACAAAGCAAATTGAATTTCCATATGCTTCATCATGATGGCAATAATAGGCAAGTCTGTGTGATTACTAGTTTTTATCATCATGTAATGTGTAAATATATCTGAGAAAATTTAAATTTTGAAATGAATTACTTCTGGTATGTCTTTGCTCTTACATATATCACATATAACTTTTGCAGGTTGGATTTGCTACCATTTTATGCAAGATTGGTTGCTACATTGCATCCCTGCATGTCTGATGTAGCAGAGGATCTTTGTTCCATGCTGAGGGGGGATTTCAGATTTCATGTATGTATTTAAGCATTTATTTTGTTATATATATATATATATACCCACACATATATACTTATAAGTTAAGTGAGGGTTCTTTAGTTTAAGAATAAGATTATCGTATTGGTAAGCATATTTTTGAAATTTGATAGTGGTATAACAGTTCAGAATGTATGGAGTTCCAAGTTTGTAAAATGTAAATTTTCTCAACAAAGCTTGAAATTGATAAGTGATGTTCCAGTTTGGAGATGAGCTGTTGCTGCTACCTTGTTTCCTACAGGTATTACACTTGTTGGTTTTGTAAAGGAAAAGCCATCCTCTAAGGTCAAGAGAGTCAGCAGGTCTCATTGGTGTTCCCACAAGAAACACAGGATTGACCCTGTGAGTCAGGGCACAGTGCCTGGAGGACACCTGTTTAGGTGTTGGGAGTCCAGATATCTGGGGTACCCGACATTGCATAATTGCTCTGATCAGTGAATGCTGTTCTGGCCCACTTTTTACTGACTCTTCCCTAAACAGCCTTTACCTTGAATAGTAGTCAGGACCTGTTTCCAGACAGCTTCTCTCCCTTTCTAGTCCTAGGAGTCTTAACTGCCTGTTAGTGATTCTCCAAATCTGTATTACCCGCTCACCTTGTGCAGGTGCTACAGCTACAGCATTGAAAGGAGTAAAATGACGCCTTACAAGTGTCTAAAAGTTCCTATCAGTAGACCGAAAAGACATGAAATTCAAGTGGTTATGTTAGCCAATGGAAAAATTGTGTTGACAGAATTTAGCTTTATAGCAGGTTGCTTGGAATGCAAGTAAATGTTTGCTATGTTCACGATGCACTTTATGCACTCATTATACAGAAATTGGTATTGCTGAGCGCTCAGAGAACAGAAATAATTCCTGAGATGAGGAATCTCACAACATAGTTGGGAAGATAAGACATAAATACAAAAATAACAGTGAAATAAACATTTAAACTCTAAATATATGTAATATTATAAAGAATGGCATGCTTAATTGCCAAATGAATTGTTCAAGAGTGAGAGCCTTGAGTTCGGAGGAAGGAGAGAATCTCAGTGAGGTGTGGGTTGGCCTCTATAGGCTTCTTGCCATAGAAGCCAATTTATATGAGATTTGTGGTTAACCTTTTTTTGGGGTAGTTTTTGCTGAAGTGTGTTTTGAATTTTTATGGATAGTATTAAGCAAGAACAGGATTCTCTGTTTTAAAAAAAATTTTTTTTTTCAACGTTTATTTATTTTTGGGACAGAGAGAGACAGAGCATGAACGGGGGAGGGGCAGAGAGAGAGGGAGACACAGAATCGGAAACAGGCTCCAGGCTCTGAGCCATCAGCCCAGAGCCTGACGCGGGGCTCGAACTCCCGGACCGCGAGATCGTGACCTGGCTGACGTCGGACGCTTAACCGACTGTGCCACCCAGGCGCCCCAGGATTCTCTGTTTTAAAGGAAGTTTGGAAACACTGACATCAAGAAAGTTAAATGGTTGCGTTTTGTTTTATTATAAGAATTCCCAAAGCTTTAGTAGGGTAATGTGCACTGTGAACCTCCTGGAAGGGGTCAAATACGTAGTCACTCAGAGAACACACTTTGGTAAATGCTGCCATTTGAGGGACTGATGTGTCAGAAATTGTGATATTCTTGTTGATTTATTTAATCCCATCATGCAAAACAAGGAACTGTTTTACTGGCAGGCACTATGACTCTATTACATGAGTTACATGCATATACCCCTCAACCGTATCCAAATTAAACAACACAAAGGTTGCTGGACCAAGCATAATTAGTGCTTTTGGTGAGAAACCTAAAATGAAGTATATTCTATTCATGTATACTTCCCCTCCCACCTTTGATAATTGGGGTGGGAGTTGAGGAATTTGACAGTTTTGTTCCTGATATAATGCTCCATTACAACTCAAAGACTTACCAGAATTCTAGGAGAATGCTGTGGGAACACTGCTCTCAGAGGAGAGAAGAAAAGAAAAGGTACTTGAGGTCAGCCTCCTCCAGGATCTGTCTTTCCCCACCCCCAAATCTGCAGACTTTGCCAATGACTTGTTATCAGTCTCTTTCTCACACTCTCTCCCTCCCTCTCTCTCCCTCTCTCTCTCTCTCTCTCTCTCTCTCTCTCTCTCTCTCTCTCTATATATATATATATATATACACATCAGTCTATATATATGCTCAACTTTCCCATCCTTAAATGAAAATAAAAATAGCAACAAGAAAATGTTTTCCAGCCTCACCCCCTATCCTCTTTCACTTTCTTCTTGAGTTTTTTTAGAGTATACTTGCCTCTTCTGCTTCTTCAAAGGCATTTACCCTTTGTCTTACCATCATAGCAAACCTCGCAGAGACCACCAGCATCATCCTAATCACGTCATGTCAGTTGAAGTCCTTGCAGATTCTGAACTGCTGGACTGTTCTTTTTTTGTGTCATTCTGTCTCCACCACTTGCTAGCATTGTTAACTTTGGTCAAGTTACTTAGGTAGTATATACTGGTATCTTTTTATACTGGTATCTTTTTAAATGGGATTGTTGTTATGGATTAAACTAAATGGATATAAAGTTCATCACACAATGCCCAGACATAGATATTATTATAACAATAATTATCCTTTCTCTCCTACCACTCTCTCCTGGCTCTTACGAGTGCTATTCTCAATATCATTTATCGATAGTAAAAATATTTTTTTCTTTTTTCCAACTGAGTTTATTTGTTTGCATTCCCACACTTTACTTCCTTCAACCTCTTTTTTGACGAGAACCCATTTTACCCAGGATTCAGTTGACATCGATTTCTCAGCACCCTCAAATACATATTTCTTGCCAGAACCTCTCTTGGTGCTTAGTAAGTTTTCATGCACTTATAGCTAAATACGTCCATTAAAAAAAAACAAAAGAACTCAGTACTTCTTAAAAACATCTTTACCCTTGGGGCTCCTGGATGGCTCAGTCGGTTGAGCGTCCGACTTCAGCTCAGGTCATGACCTCGCAGTTCATGAGTTCAAGCCCTGCGTCGGGCTCTGTGCTGACAGCTCAGAGCCTGGAGCCTGCTTCCGATTCTGTGTCTCCCTCTCTCACTACCCCTCCCCCACTCTCTCTCTCTCTTTCAAATATAAATAAACATTAAAAAAATTTAAAAAAAAGTCTTTACCCTTCACTTCCTCATATCAACCTCTCTTTTGTCTGTAAATTTGCAGTATTCTTTTTATCTCATCACTAAGAGAAATACTTCTGCTTTTGTCCCTCGGACATTCAGGAGCCAGCATTCACCAAATTCTGTTGGCACCATCTTCTAAAACACCTCCTCAAATCTAGCATCTCCTCTTCTTAGGCTGAATGACGAGAAGAGCATTTTACCCAGGTTTCCCTGTCTCTGTTTCCTGTCCAGTTTCCAGCACGTTGTCATAATCTGATCAATGTGTCCGCTTCTTAAGAACCTCACCTAAGGGGTGCCCAAGTGGCAGGGTCTGTTAAGCATAGGACTCTTGGTTTTGGCTCAGGTCATGATCTCACAGTTTGTGGGTGTGAGCCCTAAGTCGGGCTCTGTGCTGACAGCAGGGACCCTGCTTAGGATTCTCTCTCTCCCTCTCTGTCTGCCCCTCCTCCGCTCACGTTCTCTCCCTTTCAAATAAACGTTAAAAAAACAAAAACACCTCACCTGAGAAATAAACCTGGTTAACAAAACTATATGAAATCTCATACAGTAGTCAAATTCTAGTTTTAAAACAACAGATCTGCTAATTTGACCAACAGATTAGTAAAGGTAACAGAAATGAGAAACCAGGTATATTTGAGGTCAGGATTTGGAGGAGGAATTTGGTAATATGTTTCAAGATCCTTAGAGGCGTTTATACATTGGACAGTTTTGAGAGTCTGTCCTAAGTAAATAATCCGATACACCCAGAAAAGTTTTATTCACACCATGAATTAGTAGGAAAAAAAGGGAAAATAATCTAAAAGCCCAAGAGTGAATTAAGAAAATGGTCATATAATCAAAATGCTGAAATGATATAGAGCCATTGGTAGTAATATTTAGCAAAAAATTTTCATAACAAAGAGAAGGTGCTTTTGGGCAAAAAAAGAAAAGAAAAGAAAAGAAAAAAGGCAACAAGTTATAAAATCATAGCATAATAAATTTACGGTTGTGATGTTAAAATGCTTGGAAAGTTAAGAACAGAAAAGGATTACATATCAGTATGTCAGCTGTGGTTGTCTTTGGATAGGGGCAATAGAAAATATTTTTTCCTTTCTAGTTTTCCATGCTTTCCAAATTTCAACAGAGCCTACTTCTTTAATAATGGAGATACAACTATTGTTTAGATATGAGCATATCAGTCTAACTGATTGACATTTTAAAAATCAGTGGTCTTTCAGCTTTTTAAATCAAGCCTCTTTAGTGGTAAAATAAGTTGACCACATACCCCAATTTGGCATATTTGTATATAAATTATATGTGTTTACAGTTGCATCAAATATTTAATGTAAATTTATAAAATAAAAGCAAATTGAAAGGTATGATATATCAAAAACAAATACACGTTCCAAGATTTTTTCAAACCACACTCTAATAGATCGAGTCTTGCCCACCCTACCCTGGATATCAGTGGTCTATACCATAAAATAAATAAAATTTTTGAAGGCAAATTTGCTTGTTTGTTGACTCAGTGTCTACTTAGTGTTTAGTATATAGTAGATTTTCCAAAAAATTAAAATGGTAAAATGAATAAAGTTTATGTAAAACAAAATGAGCAAATTATAGAGGAAAAAGTGTAATATCTGTTTGGGTAAAGTTATAAAAGAATCAGTTTGGGGCAGATGATCTTCCTTGGATAGGCCTTTGAAATCCTTACTTTTTATATGTTGACATATCTGAAAAGTTTTTGTTAATGTTTATGAATTTAGTTATTCAGTTGATCTCAATTTCAGCAGTCATTAATAAATGTAAGGATTTTTGCTAAAGATTGCTTATATAACTAAAATTGTATAAGAGACATTGAACCAAATATATATATATAATTTTATGTTGTTTATTCATTTACTTTTGCAGAAGTGTTTTGCTGTGCCTTTTGATCAAAGGAGTCAACAAATGAGACTAGAAAATAATGAATAAGGAGTCAGAATAAGTTAGGCTTTTTTATAAGTTACAGCCTTTTGAAAAGCTTTTATGTTTTTCCTCTGAAAATGAGGGAGTGAGAACTGATTTCTCATACTTAATTTAAAAATTAGATAATTTTGTCACGTTAGTTAGATTGTATCTCCTTAACTTCAATAATATTTAGAATAATTGTGGATGACACACTGTGTTACATGTTTTCAAAGTTATAATGGTCAGTAATACTTAAAATTGTATGATACTCCAGAACAGTTGTTAAGAACTTGTATGTCCAGAATCACCCAAAGAGATTTTCATATATTTCTCAGCCCTACTACCTCTATAAAGATTCAGCTTTAGCATATCATTTTTGAAATGCTTCCTTGTACATTTTTTGTTTCCATGTTTCTTCAACTGTAAAAGAAGCACATGCTCAATGTGGATTATTTAGAAAACATAAAGGGGGAAGCCCCATAATTTCATCACTTTATTTTATTTTACTTTATTTTATTTTATTTTATTAAAAAAAATTTTTTTTAACGTTTATTTATTTTTGAGACAGAGAGAGATAGAGCATGAACGGGGTGGGTCAGAGAGAGAGGAAGACACAGAATCTGAAACAGGCTCCAGGCTCTGAGCTGTCAGCACAGAGCCCGACGCAGGGCTCGAACCCACAAACTGCGAGATGGTGACCTGAGCTGAAGTTGGACGCTTAGCTGACTGAGCCACCCAGGCGCCCCAATTTCATCACTTTAAAACAGACTTATTAATCTTATAGTGTATTTTCTTTACCTTTTTTCCTCTGTAGTTGTTATGATGAATTTATAGTGTATATACAATTTTCCATTCTTTATTTCTCACTGAGAAGCTTTTTGCAGTCACTTCAAACACCTCTTACGCATCATTTTAAAGATTGTATAATCTGTTGTTCTGTACACTAATTACTTAGAAATGAATTGAAGTGTAGTTGTCAAGTTACTACCACCACTATTTCCATCATCATCACCCTCCTTATTTTTATCTTTATTTAACCAAGTGAGCTGACAGATTCAGGGAATTTATGTGAGTTACCTTTAAGATTATATACCCCCCAAAACGGCACAAAATGACCACAATGGCTCAGATGTTCTAACTACAGATCATTTGCTCTTTTGTATCACTACAATACATATATAAACATTAAGCGTTTTCTTTTATTTATTCACTCAGTGAGCATTTATTTAGTGTCCACATATTAGTGATACAAACATACAAAGATGGATAAAACTAATAATAGCTAATATTGACTCTCCCTGGTCTCAGGCACTGTTGTGTGTGCTTTACATCAGTTCACTTAAGACAGCTTTTATGAGGTATTACTTTTATTAGTTCCATTTTAAAGATGAGGAGATTGAGGCACAAAGTTTAAGTAACAGCTAGTAAATGATAGAGCTGGGATTTAAACCCAGCAAGTCTGGTGCAGGGTCTATACTCTTAATGTATCCTGGATAATAAGCTTAATCACTATGAAGAGCTTTTCATATGTAGCACTTAACATTTATTTGTGAAAGGATCTTTATGAAAGCTGTGCTCTTTTCTGAATTGCTGAAACAGTAAAGGTTAAAGTTCTAGAAGTTGACTTTTATGATTTTATTTTTAATCAGTGCAGTTTTATTGATGCTTTAATAAATACTTGTAGTGAGCTTCTAGTTTGCTCTGAGTTTTTAAATGAGTAAACAAACATAGTTTTGTTTACAAATTATCTTTGAAGAACTAAAAAATCTAAACACCTACCACTGCTTACTATAGACAGTAGGTCCTTAAAATTGAAGATGATAAACTTAAGTGGTTAGCTCTCTGAGTATGTATAAGTTTAGTATTTATAAAATGATTATCATGAATTGTCCGGTGAGGTTAGGCCTTATTTTAAAATGCAGTACAGGGGCGCCTGGGTGGCTCAGTCGGTTGAGCGTCCGACTTCAGCTCAGGTCACGATCTCACGGTTCGTGAGTTCAAGCCCCGCGTCAGGCTCTGGGCTGACGGCTCAGAGCCTGGAGCCTGCTTCCGATTCTGTGTCTCCCTCTCTTTCTGCCCCTCCCCCATTCATGCTCTGTCTCTCTCTGTCTCAAAAATAAATAAACATTAAAAAATATTTAAAAAAAATAAAATGCAGTACATACTAAGGTAGTGGGATTCTCCAGTACTAGTTAGTAGACTGGGATTTTAGTGCTGATCTTTCATCAAGTCATTTGAGAGTTTTATGTCATTTTGTTATTTTAATTATTAAGTCAGAATTATAACAGCCATGTGGTACAAATAAGATAGGATAGGATAGTAATCTGGAAAAGTAGAAAACACTGAAAAAACTTGTCTAGTCACCACCATATTGAACAATTGCATAAGACAGGAGAGTATTTTGAAAAACTACACTAAACTAGCACAAGGCTCCACCATGTTATTGTCACTGTTGCTTGCATAGGTTTCTAGACTGTAAGTTGTTTTCTGATGAAAATGTAATCCATTTACATTTATCTTGCTATGTCTGTTTGCACTGTACTGTTGTAAGAGGATTTTGTTGTACTGAATACTTCTTGAAATGTGTGCCTAAGTTAGAGGCCTTATATTTGCAAAGGATTTGAATTTTGATCTACAGTTTTGATGATAGAAAAGAATAGTGATTATATTGGAAATTTTGCTGTAATGAAATTATAATAAAAAATGCAAACTGTAGTTCACATGTGTAATACATGAAGCTTTAATAATATTTTTGCTTAAGTGAACTCTTGGTACTTATTATTTTTAAGTTAGCATTTCCTAAAATGTGTTCCTTATTAATTTAATGGGATGTTAACTAGTACTTGCTAGTATTTCAAAAGGGGGTTTATATTGCCAAATAAATTTGAGATAAATTGAATTAAGCTAAACAGTCCTCTTTATTTGAGAACCTATTTAAGCCTGATGAAGTGTATTGTTTCCCCAAATTACTTGACCGTGGAACTGTTTGCAAATCATATCCCAGCACTTGTGTTCTGCAGAGTTTATATTGCCTTAAATGAAAGTAAGTTGTGTAGCAAGAAATTTACCCAAATTTATTTAAAATATTTGGAATGAATGCAGACTTAATAAAATAACATTTCTTATCACAAGAGATTTCAAAATGTTAATTCTCTAAGTTAATGTCTCCTTTCTCTTAATTTGTAGGTACGAAAAAAGGACCAGATCAATATTGAAACGAAGAACAAAACTGTTCGTTTTATTGGAGAATTAACTAAATTTAAGATGTTCACAAAAAATGATACACTACATTGTTTAAAGGTTAGTGCTGCATTATTTGTGTTGTTTTAAAAAAATTTTTAATGTTTTTTTTTTTTGCTTTTTATTTATTTTTGAGAGAGAGAGAGAGAGAGAGAGAGAGAGAAAGCGAAAGCACGGGAGGGACAGAGAGAGAGACAGACACAGAATCCAGTGACAGGCTCCAGGCTCTGAGGTACCTGTCTGCACAGAGCCCAACACGGGGCTCGAACCCATGAACTGCAAGATCGTGACCTGAGCTGAAGTTGGACGCTTAACCAACTGAGCCACCCAGGTGCCCTTTGAGTTGTTTTTAATAGACAGATTTTAAGTTTTGGTTATAAATGCTGGAAAAAATGAATTAAGTAAGGAATATTTGTTTAATCTGAAGGAAGATAGGAGTGAAAGGGAATATTAAACAGATGAACAGAATAGAAAACAAATAATAATATGCTAGAAATGCAGCTATCACAGTAATTACATGAAATGTAAAAGGACAAAATACATGAAGTAAAAGCCTGAAGAATATAAGACTTGATTAAAACAACACTGTAGGCTGCCTATAAGAAACATACCCTTAAATACGAAGACCATAAAGGCTAAAGTAAAAAGATGGGAGAAATATACCAGGGAAGCATTAATTAAAAGTCACCTGGTTTCATTATTATCAGGCAATTAAGGCACAAAGCAGTTGTTAGAAATAAAGAAGGATAGTTCAGAATGATGAAGAGGTAGTTTTAATAGGAAGGTATTACCTTACTGAATCATTATGAATCCAGTAAGGTAGCTTCAAAATATATAAAGCAAAAATCAAGGAAAGGAGACATAAACAAATTGACAAACGTAAAGGATTGGAAACACCTTTCACTAGCTGAAAGAAGCAGCAGACCAAATCAGTACATATACACAGATTTGAATAACACAACAACCTGGATCTAACTGACACTCTACCCAACAGCATCAGAATTTACAATCTCTTATGATATACATGGATCATTTACCACAATTAACCATTAAAATCTCAGCACATTAGGGGTGCCTGGGTGGCTCAGTCGGTTAAGCATCCGACTTTGGCTCAGGTCAGGACCCTACATTTCGTGAGTTTGAGCCCCGCGTTGGGCTCTGTGCTGACAACTCGGAGCCTGCTTCAGATTATATGTTTCCCTCTCCTCTGCTCGCTTGCTCTTTGTTTCTCAAATGAAATTAAAAACAAAAAAAAGAATCCCAGCAAATTAGAAAAGACTGAAATTATTCAGATTATGTTTTCTGTCCACAATGGAATTAAGCAAGAAATTAGTTAATAAGTAATTATATGTGGTAAAGCTGATACAGTATAGATGGAATAATTCTACATTTGGAATTGATTATTATTAACAACAACAAATTTTGTATCAAATTGATTTCCTAGGGAAATTATTAGGTAGTTTACACAAAGTGGGTCTCATGGATTCAAGTACATTTGGAAAACCCTGAGTTAAACAAATTTGCCCAATTACTTAACTGCTTGATTTCTTAAGAGTGTTTAAAATACTAATAGTCATTGTAAATATTCAAGGGGTTAAGTTTCCTAAACCTACTTGGAGCATCTCAGGGGACTACAAAGTACATTTAGAGAAACTCTGGATAACATTTTAAGAGGGATTGTTAAAGATTTCTCAGTGCTGTAGTTGAAGGGAGTCATACCATGGAACAATTTAAACGTTAGTATATTTCTTCATAATAATTATTACAAATACATAAGAAGGATATACATTTTTTTTGACACAGAAATTCCATTTCTATAAGTTTTAAGGTTATTATTGCACAGATTTATCTACAAGGATGTTAAGTATTGGTAAATATTAACAAGTATTGTTAAGTACACAATTGTTTAAATAAGAAATTGTAAACAGTTTTAATATTCAATAAATAAGAATCATTGGAGTTTTATTGTGATTCATATTATACAGAAATATATCCCTTTTAAATCATGCCATGCAAGGGTAAATAAGGACACAGCCAAAATAGTTATATTATCTAAAAAACACCAAGTTATTAAATGATGTGGTATATTTGAATCTGTTTTGGTTTAGAAAATATGCATAGAAAAAGATTGGTAGGATAAATACTTAAATGCTATGGTAATGTGTTATGTTTGTAAATGTCATACAATGAGCCTGTTGTAGTCAGAATTTTACAAGTAAATATCATATAAACCAAAACAAAAAAGCCATTTAGAAAATGTTCGCTGTGTATGGTGCAGATATTTAAATACATAGCATCTGATAATCATCATAGAAAGGGCTTTAATATTAGTTTTTCATGTATTTATCTGGAAGGAAAGGCATTAAATGTATTGAAGATTTTCGATTAAATTTTTGTGGCTGAACACAAAAGATACTTAGCAATGACTCTTGTTAAGCTAAAGTAGACTAGCTTTTGTTTTTCACACTGATATTTTTAAAATTGTTACATACAGTAGATCTGTATTTTCTTTCTCTAATAGGACTGAAGTATTGTCTTTGTGTTCTCTCATCATCATTATTATTACAGATGCTTCTATCAGACTTTTCCCATCACCATATTGAAATGGCATGTACTCTACTGGAAACATGTGGAAGATTTCTTTTCAGATCTCCAGAATCACACCTGAGGACCAGTGTACTTTTGGTAAGGGCTTGAGGATCCTGGCAAGAGCTTGAGGTTCTTGATTTACTTCAGGGGTTAGAAATATTATATTGACCAGTATCTATGATCAATCTTGCTCTGCAGCATAAACTAGAACTTCCCATGTTTATGTGCTGCGCAGCCAGTCCAGGAGAGTTGCAGGAATTTTTCCCACTTGGGCGCCAGTGAGTTCACACTGTTGTAAAGGAGGATTAAGTTCAACCCCAAATAACTTTTGATAAATGATTCAAATGAGCCAAGTACTCTTAATACTATTATATTAGAGTCATTGTTATGGATGTTCTTGGATATTCAAAGAAGCCATTGTTAAGTGCCATGAGCATATAAATTATAAGCTTAAACATATAAAATTGAAATTTGAAATTAAAAACAACTTTAAAAATTAACTTGGGGTAGAAGTTATTTCTTAAGCTAATTAGAATACTGAAATGGCCATCAAGTTTCTTGATCAGTTAAATTGTTATGCTTACTGATAATACCCATGCATTCCCTTGCAGTCTTGGGACCTTTCCAAGTGTGGTGGAGGGAGTGTTGGTGTTAGTGTTAAAGGGAGCTCAGGTTTAGGAATCGCCAGGCATGTACTGTCATTATTTCAGTGTTGCTGTTACAAAAGTCTGGATTGTGTCATTTTTTTTAGATGTTATTTTTTAAAAAATCTAGTTGTGAGCCTAAACATTCTCTGCCAATGCTATTTAAAATGAAGAAACACAAGAATTTATTTCTTTAAAAAATTTTTAAAAAATATGTATTTATTAAATGGTTTTTTTTTTTTTTTTTTTTTTTGAGAGAGAGAGAGAGGGAGAGAGAGAGAGAGTGAGTGAGTGAGTCGGGGAGGAGCAGAGAGAGGGAGACAGAATCTGAAGCAGGCTCCAGGCTCTGAGCTTTCAGCACAGAGCCCAACATGGGGCTCAAACTCATGAACTGGGAGATCATTACCTGAATTGAAGTCCGACGCTTAACCAAAGGAGCCACCCAGGCACCCCTAATGTTTATTTCTGACAGCGAGACAGAGAAGTTTTGTTGGGAATAAGTATTAGAATGAAAGTATTTTGACTAACTTAGACTTTTTTATTATAGGAACAAATGATGAGAAAGAAGCAAGCAATGCACCTTGATGCAAGATATGTTACAATGGTGGAGAACGCATATTACTACTGCAACCCACCTCCAGCTGAAAAAACAGTGAAAAAGAAACGTCCTCCTCTCCAGGAATATGTCCGGAAACTTTTGTACAAGGATCTCTCAAAGGTTACCACTGAGAAGGTAAATCTCATCGAAATTATAAAGTAATAGTAAATTTGAGATTTGTGGGAGTGTTAAGATTGTGTAATATTCAGGGCGCCTGGGTGGCTCAATTGGTTAATCATCCGACTTCAGCACAGGTCATGATCGCACTGTTCAGAGTTCGAGCCCCACGTCAGGCTCTGTGCTGACAGCTCAGGGCCTAGAACCTGCTTCTGATTCTCTCTCTCTCTCTCTCTCTCTCTCTCTCTCTCTCTTCTCTCTTTCTTTCTGCCCCTCCCCTGCTCGTGCTGTCTCTGTCTCTCTCAAAAAGAAACTTAAAAAAAAAGATTATATAATATTCAAATTTATTCTTCTTCCTCCTAATGATAGTAGTATTAAGAGCAGTGCACTTTCCTTCTATCCATTGCACTAAATTGTTTTAGGTCAGGAACATGTATTTCAGCTTCCTTAGGTCAGTTTGTTTATAAATTGCTTCAGTGTTTGACAAAGTATGCATAAGAAATTGAATCAGAGCTGTTAAATTTCAGCAGTGAAGTTTAGGAGAGGTAAGATTAGATTCCAAATTTAATTATGGTTGATTCTATACAAAACTTCCTAAAATGGAATTCATATGATGATACTTAATATATAGGACTTATGTTTTGTTTTCTTTTATGATTCTTACTCTGAAGTAGCAATTCTTTCCATTTTAATTTTGCTGTTGTTTATATTTCTAATTACTGCTTTGTCTCTCATATTCTATAATCAGTTTGACTAAATATTTTGCTTCAGTATAAAGGATTATAACTTTGAATGGGCTTTCGGAGGTCCATGGCCCTCTGAAATTTCATAATTTTGAATGTCTAGGGCTGTTTATATTTTTCTAGAGGGAATGTTTATAGTCTTCCTTAGATTCTTAGCAGGGATCAATTTCCAGAAAAGGTTAAGAACTACTAACCTTTTTTCTTTCTTTTCTTTTCTTTTCTTTCTTTCTTCCTTTCTTTCTTTCTTTCTTTCTTTCTTTCTTTCTTTCTTTCTTTCTTTCTTTCTTTCTTTCTTAATTTTATTTTTTTAATTTACATCCAAATTAGCATATAGTGCAACAGTGATTTCAGGAGTAGATTCCCTAATGCCCCTTACCCATTTAGCCCTTCCCCCCTCCCACAACCCCTCCAGTAACCCTCTGTTTGTTCTCCGTATTTAAGAGTCTCTTATGTTTTGTCCTCCTCCCTGTTTTTATATTATTTTTACTTCCCTTCCCTTATGTTCATCTGTTCTGTGTCTTAAAGTCCTCATGTGAGTGAAGTCATGTGATATTTGTCTTTCTCTAATTTCGCTTAGCATAGTACCCTCTACTTCCATCCATGTTGTTGCAAATGGCAAAGTTTCGTTCTTTTTGATTGCCGAGTAATACTCCATTGTATATATGTACCACATCTTTTTTATCCAGTCATCCATCGATGGACATTTGGACTCTTTCCATACTTTGGCTATTGTTGATAGTGCTGCTGTAAACATTGGGGTGTATGTGTCCCTTCAAAACAGCACATCTGTATCCCTTGGATAAATACCTAGTAGTGCAATTGCTGGGTCGTAGGGTGGGTCTATTTTTTAATTTTTTGAGGAACCTCCATACTGTTTTCCAGAGTGGCTGCACCAGCTTGCATTCCCACCAGCAGTGCAAAAGAGATCCTTTTTCTCTGCATCCTCGCCAACCTCTGTTGTTGACTGAGTTGTTAATGTGAGCCATTCTGACAGGTATAAAGTGGTATCTCATTGTGGTTTTGATTTGTATTTCCCTGATGATGAGTGATGTGGAGCATTTTTTCATGTGTCGGTTGGCCATCTGGACGTCTTCTTTGGAGAAGTGTCTATTTGTGTCTTTTGCCCATTTTTTCACTGGATTATTTGTTTTTTGGGTATCGAGCTTGGTAAGGTCTTTATAGATTTTGGATACTAATCCTTTATCTGATACGTCGTTTGCAAATATCTTCTCCCATTCTGTCGGTTGCCTTTTAGTTTTGCTGATTGTTTCCTTCGCTGTGCAGAAGCTTTTTGTTGATGAGGTCCCAGTCGTTCATTTTTGCTTTTGTTTCCCTTGCCTCTGGAGACGTGTTGAGTAAGAAGTTGCAGTGGCCAAGATCCAAGAGGTTTTTGCCTGCTTTCTCCTCAAGGATTTTGATGGCTTCCTGTCTTACATTTAGGTCTTTCTTCCAATTTTGAGTTTATTTTTGTGTATGGTGTAAGAAAGTGGTCCAGGTTCATTCTTCTGCATGTTGCTGTCCAGTTTTCCCAGCACCACTTGCTGAAGAGACTGTCTTTATTCCATTGGATATTCTTTCCTGCTTCGTCAAAGATTAGTTGATCATACGTTTGTGGGTCCATATCTGGGTTCTCTATTCTGTTCCATTGATCTGAGTGTCTGTTCTTCTGCCAGTATCATACTGTCTTGATGATTACAGCTCTGTAGTATAGCTTGAAGTCTGGGATTGTGATGCCTCCTGCTTTGGTTTTCTTTTTCAGGATTGCTTTGGCTATTCAGGGTCTTTTCTGGTTCCATACACATTTTAGGATTATTTGTTCCAGCTCTGTGAACTAACCTATTTTCTTGATTATTGCAGTTGCCTTGTTAAAAACTTCACATTTAAGTAAGATATGATTGAAGAGAACATTTCAAGGTTAACTCAACAAGTGTGGAACTTTTTTGTTTTTAGGAAAAAAATGTAAAACAAATTAACTTCTGAACAGAGTAAACCTGGGGGAGAAAAGGCGTACAATAATACTCGTGTTATATATGCGACTTTGGAAATTGGACTCAGCTTGCAGAGAGTCAGAGACAGTACTTGTTTCAAACAATAAGCAGTTTGAAAGCTGTTTTAGAATTGGCTAAAAGTTTGAAAAATATAGATTGCTTATACAGTTGATAGCATTAACAGTTCCACGGAAGCTGATTAGAGAACATACTAAGTGCTTGAAAGATGGATTGTGGCTGTAGAGTAGAGATGGAAGGAGTGCTTTGCAATCTGCCAGCAGTATCCTTTTTGTTTTTTTTCAGAATAAAAATGGAAAGAACTTGATTATGGGTAGAACTCTGCTCATCTCATTACCAGTAGAGCTTTTGAAATAGTAATGGCTAACTTTTATGCGGTACTTATAATGAGCCAGACACTTCCCTGGGTATCTCACATGTTTTAATTTGTCTAATCTTTACAACAAACTATGAAATAAGTGCTGTTATTATCCCCCCTTTTGCACATGTGGAAATAGAATGCTGTGTAATGTCAGCCTTGATTTTGTACTTTCCAGTTTAAGTAGTCTTTTAACCAATTGAGCTTGGGTTTAATTTACTGGAAATTTTTGATTCATAACAAGTATCAGAGATTATTTACATTAATTATATGCAAAAGAAAATATTATTTTTGGTAAACCTTTATTTTTTTTTTAGTGATCTGATTTTAGGAGTGTATGTTATTAGCTTGTATGAAGATCTGGAAACTCTGAAATTTAGAGACTTTATGTGAATAAATTTAGTGACAAATGTGAGTAAATTTTGCCAATAATTAGAAAAAAATCTCACTTTTCCTATGTCTAAAGTCAAGTGGCTGGTAGAGGATCTCTAAAGTATTTTTCATTTCGAAAATTATATGACTGCACAGTCAAAACTATATTACTGGGTATATGGGAATACTATGTGCTCATGTTAGTAATTGAAACAAAATTCTCTTCATGTAGGTTTTGAGACAGATGCGAAAGTTGCCTTGGCAGGACCAAGAAGTGAAAGACTATGTTATTTGTTGTATGATAAACATCTGGAACGTGAAATATAATAGTATTCATTGTGTAGCCAACCTCTTAGCAGGACTGGTACTCTACCAAGAAGATGTTGGAATCCATGTTGTGGATGGAGTTTTAGAAGATATTCGATTAGGAATGGAGGTACTGAGTACTTTCTTTAAAGGCATCAAATTGGAGTTTGGAGAATTTAAACAGCTTTTAAATTTGATTATTGAAAAATAATAATTTGGAAACCTTCCTTTCCCTTCCCCTTATGATGTCAATTTACTATTACTTCTTCAGAGTTAGTGTTTTCTTCGAAAACCCTTTTGTCTCAGATTTCGGGTCTTGCAGGCTAATGCTGGAGAGTTTTTTTTGCCTCTTTCTCAAGTTCAGTCAGGCTTTTGAAAGATTGTAGTTTTTTTATTATTTCTGGGGCACAGTTAGGACTCAAGTGATAGGTGTTTCTAAACCTCTTAATTAGGAGAATTGGTAATCATTCAATAATAATTTCTGTAAACAGTTTTCTGTAAAGAATTTCTGTATGTATATAATTCATGAATTACAGAAAAATTAAGTTTTGGGGGCTTATAGGAAGAATTACATTTTAACTGTTTTGTCAACTCATTTAATGATAGCTTAATACTGAGTTTAGTATTTAACTTGTTCTTTTTGTAAAACATTTTAAACATAGCCATTTCTTAGAGAAAGAATACCCAGTGATGATCACTTTATTTAGAAAAGAAGGAAAGAACCCACTATTTTTTCTCTGTTTAGTATTCTTTCAGTAATTGATATTATCAAGTGACAGAGGAGAATTTTACCTCTTTTCAAACACATTACTATTCTTTAATGGAAATCTGTGTTTGTTTTTCCTTTAGGTTAATCAGCCTAAATTTAACCAGAGACGTATCAGCAGCGCCAAGTTCTTAGGGGAACTTTATAATTATCGAATGGTGGAATCAGCTGTTATTTTTAGAACTCTTTATTCTTTTACTTCATTTGGTGTTAACCCGGATGGCTCTCCAAGTTCACTAGACCCCCCTGAGCACCTTTTCAGAATTAGGCTAGTGTGCACTATTTTGGATACCTGTGGCCAGTACTTTGACAGAGGTTCTAGTAAACGAAAACTTGATTGCTTCCTTGTATACTTTCAGGTATGTAAACTAAAATACACAGTTTCGCATTTAATGCTTTACCGCGGTTACAAAAATACTAGAGAAGAGATGCTACAGCATTCACATATCACATGTAAGATGTGCTCATCATTTGATTTACCCCTGCTGCAAGGATGTAGAGATTAAAAAATATATGATGAATTCTATTATATAAACATTCTACTTGGCATTGTCACTTTTATAATTGACAGTAATTCATCATTAGTTTGGAAATTATTTTGGTATAGTTTATAAATTTGGTAAAGTAATTTACGGATTATGGTATTTGGTATGGTAATTATGCATTAAATTACTTGTGGTTTGTTTGTACATCTCATAACATTTTTAACTCATTTATGTTCTGTTTTTAAATCTAAAATTCTTGTTTCTAAAGGATTTAAGTTTTTTTTTTAGAAAAAACTGTCATTTTTGGAGAATATGTTGTTTTCAACACAGGAAAAAATATTTGTTCATTCATGGTAAATTCTTGGGTTGTACTTTTCATATCTTAATTTTAGTTAATTATGTAAACTTGTAATTTAGAGGAAGTACAGTATAAATGAAATTCAGATACAAATATGGAGACAGTTCTATAACTTCTATGAAGTTGGTGTTCCAAAAGTTAACTTATAGGTTGGTTGTTTGGAACGTACTCTTTCCCATATAATACAGTGTTATAAATACTGATTAGGGTTAGCTGTTCACTATCAAATTCTCCAGGTGTTACTGAAATAAAGTACCGCAAGTACCATTCAATTCTATATGATCATTCCATTCTGTATAATCTTTTGTTAGTGTTTTCTTCCTTTATTTATTGGTGAAGAAAATAAATCTAAAACTATAATTTTTGAAGTGTCAAAACTACCTCCACATAGTGGCTGGTGTTAGATGGGGGGTGAATACTCTCAGGGAAGAGCAGTTTGTTAACTTTGTTCTGCCACCGTACCTGTGCAGTAGAGGACGACATGTCACTCCTTTTTTTTCTTAGTTGATAAGCAGAAAATGGGGAGGAGAGTTTTGGAAATTTGAGAGTGAGATTGCCTGTTGTATGTAAGGACTATCTTAAGTTGGAGACAATCTGTTTTTGAAAACCAGAGATTTGCTACAAAATGTCACCTGTAACTATCATCATCAAAAGTAAACTCTCTTTCAGAAGTGTGTTCCTTATTTGCATTTACTCTGAAATCCTAGACTGAGAGAAAAAAGCCACTTAGAAATATCCAGGAACAAAAGGAGACCAAAGTATTTTCCATACTGATTAGTCGGCAGAAACGTGTAGTAGGGTGTACCTAGGAAATAACGAGTAAGGAGTGAGTGAGGCCGGGGAGATGAGGGCAGTGTGTTCTCCCAGGACAGAGGATGTACAGTGAAGTATGGGAAAGCCAGATGGAAAGTATCACCTGCAGCAGTGCTTCTAAACTTCATTATGAATATGCACCACCTGCAGGTATTGTTAAAATGCAGATTGTGATTCATTCGGTCTGGGGTGGGGGCCTGAGATTCTGCATTTCTGACAAGCTTCCACTTGAAGTCCACACTCAAACTGGAAGAAGAGAATGAAAGCACCCAGAAGAATACCTGTTTATATACAAGCAAATTCTTGGGTTGTGCTTTTTAGTTAAACTAAATGTAGGAATTACAAAGTATGAAATCGAATGAAGGAACCAGGCTAGGAGAAGAAAGGAAGGAGATCTAAACAGTGCCATATACGCAGTGGATGTTCAATGAATGCTTGCTGATTAATGATTTTTTTGTATTTCAGAAACTGTATTTTCAGATACTTTAATTGAACTTTTAAAATTAAAATCAAAGCAGGTAGTATAGAGAAAATGATGAAAATGTATCAAAACTATGGCTTTGAATCTGGTTGTTTTGTAAAATCAGTATTTAAACCTGGTTTGGGAGTGGGGTTTCTGCCTTGTGTCAGTACCTAGAAATTTATTTGGTATTTTATTTATGATTTTAACTAGGTAACATCACAATACAGATTATTATTTGAAAGTATTTTGGTTAACAATTTCTTACTGCTAAATTTATTTTTCATTTGTTATCAGCGTTATGTTTGGTGGAAGAAAAGTTTGGAGGTTTGGACGAAAGACCATCCATTTCCTATTGACATAGATTACATGATCAGTGATACACTAGAACTGCTAAGACCAAAGATCAAACTCTGTAATTCTCTGGAAGAATCCATCAGGCAGGTACACGACTTGGAACGAGAATTCTTAATAAAACTAGGTAAGCAACTAATTAAAGAAAATGAAGATGATATTTGGCAGATTGTTTTTAGAATTCGCTTCATATTATCAGAGTTTGCTTTTGTATACTTCCTATTTTCAGTGTTGAGTGTTACTTAATAGTGTTAGGTGAGACCTGGGTGGCATGTTTGATTTCACTGAGTAATCCCAAATTGGAGGAAAGCGGTCATGTAAGTAGGGATGGAAAAAAACACAATCCTGTTAGCCTTTCTTAATTTTAGGACTTTTGGTTGCTAATACAAAGTACTTTTGATTAAAGCATCTCTTATATATACAGTATGTATGTATTTTCAACAAGTATTATTTCCTAAGACAACCTGGGCATGACACTGTAGGGAGGAGTATCTGTTAGACGTTTGGAACTACCTTGTGGTATTTCAGACCTAATTCCCTGGGAGAGTTGTCTCTTTTTCTAAGGACTAGAGAAAATGTGAGAAATAACGTGTTACAGGAGACTTGGTCTATTTACTTTCTCCACATCCCTCTGCAACTATTCTGGAATAAGAGTTAGCTCTTGAACAGTTCCCACAAGGGACTAAATGAGCTGACTAACTTTGTCAGTGGAAATAACTGGAATGAGGTGTAGTCTTTCACGTCTTGTTTGCTTGCTAATAGTTCTTAGCATGTTAGTATGTTTTAGTGTAGTCATTTCAAAGTGACATGCTTTTAGGCTGTTAAGCTAGTGTTTCATTTCCTCCTAGCACTCAGCACCCGTATGTCTGTCGCCGAAAGATCCTTAAGCTTCACCGGTTACACTAATTGCATAAATTTACTGCGTTGCAGATATGAAAAACTACTTTTCATGGCAAAGGCATTTGTGATTTTTTTTTCCTTTAAAACTGTTTTTCTTATTATATCCAGCATTTTAATCGAATTTCTTTCTCCAAAGATCCGTCTTCCTTTGGAGAATATGATTACTGTTATCTAACTGAGCATATTTTTAAAGGTGCTACCGATTGTGTAACCATTGACTTTCCTACCACTCCACCCACAAGGACATATGTGATTCTTTTGTTCTCTGCACTTTGTCCCAAGTCAGCACTTTTTTCCCTTTTCAGATTTCCAATTGTATAAAATGGTCATTTCAAGCAAAGTACTTATTTATCTACTTATTTATTTCATTTACTTAACATGCTTTAATATAGTTAAGTCTTAGTCTTGTTTCCCAAAAACTTTCATGAATGGTTCTCTCTGTGTAGTGGGCATGAGATAGCACCAGTTTGACACCCAGTTTGATAGCAGCAAAGAGTGTGGTATGCATTATCCTTTGTAGAGCAAAGGGTTAAATGAAAGGACCGCAAGCTTCTTCTGAGGGGTCTGTTCCTGTTTAGAATATGGCAAGGAAAAAATAGGCCACCATTTGTGAATGAAATTCTAAAGATGATGGCAACTGGAATCAATATGCTCCCAAGTCCCATTTTTCTCTTGCTTTAGAGTCTAAATATCAGGAAGAAGATGTACATGAATGAATCTATATTATATTATAGATTATATTATATATATATAATATATATTGTATTAAATCTATATTTCCTATTGATAGATAATACAGTATCCTTGATAGTTTTTTTTTTGTTTTCAAGCACTTTGTAAATTCTTTATTATTTTAACTTTATAACAACCCAATGTAAACCTAATAGTTAATGAGAAAGCACTACAAAATTCCCTAAGATTTTTAAGTCATTTTTAATATTATTAGAAGTAGTACTTATTCATGGCAGAAATCCTGAAAAATACCGAGAAAACAAAAATTACATATTTCATACATAAGAACAATCATGTGTTAACATTTTTTGGTACATGTTCTATTCTTTTGAAATTTTTTCATGTTTGTAGTTATATTACCGGATTTTTTTCTACCTAATACTTACGAAATTTCTTCCTGACATGAAATATTTTTCTAAGTCTTAATTTTTTTTTAATTGGTTATATTCCTTTGTATGAATGTGCCATAATGTATTTAATCTTGTTGTTTGATACTTAGGCTGTTTCCAGTTTTACATTAGTATAAATAACATTTCTGTGTGATTTTTGTGTGCATCTTGGTTTTCTCAAGAAAGACATACAATTATTGGCTCAGACATTCTCTTCCAGTTTAAGAACAAAAAACAAAGTGGTAATAGGCAATATAATTTAATCAGGCATGGAAGTTGTAGACTGTATAATAATATAAGGAACAGAAATGAGGGAAACAGAAGTGAAAAAAAAAGAAGACTCATGAGTAAATTATAAAGCCAACAGTGTATTTCATAAATGAGAAACAAATTCAGTAGAATAGAATAAAAGGCCTAGAAGCATCCCAATTAAATATAAACTTATTTAGTGTATAATAAACTAGGAATCTTAAAAAATAGCATAAGGGCAACAGGTTGGCATATAGGAGGAAAACTGATATAGATCCACATCTGCTATCCTCAAACTCCAGATGGATTAAGGAGCTAAGTATTTATTTTTAAAAAGTTTAAAAAGATGTATGATTATCAAATATTTGGAGGTGTTAATTTTCCCAAATTCTAAAACAATTGAAGAAAGCACACACATGGCCACAGATCTAGGTGCTTAAAGCTTTTATACCATAGAAAAATAACTGAAATTAAAATGAGGACAGTTTGCATGTCAGGTTTGTTTCACTTACATAAAGGGCACAGGCAAATTGGTAATAAATTAGAATATCCCAAAAAATAAATGAACATGATAAGGGAAGGTGGGGAGAAATCAAAGACTGTGCTCTCTCTGACATGTTGAGTATGGGAAGAAATGCTCAACATGTCTAGTAAGCAGAGAAATATAAACTAAAGCAGTCTAAAAGAAAGTATTACAGTTACTACTATCTCGGTTATGAGCAGGAAAACTGAGGCACCAAGCAGCGTTTTATTGTTTGTCTTTTGTATTTTTATCCCTATGTCCTGTGGGTATACATTTTTATTTCATTGTTTATTTTAGATTGACAGTGTCCTCGGGGTCAGCAGTAGGATAGTTCATATATACCGTTTAGTAAATGCAAAATGTATTTATAAATTGCTTTTGAAACTGACTTGCAATGCAAATGCAAATGTGTTAAAAATGTATGTATTTTTCTTAGAAATTAGGAGTATGACTATCAAAACAAAGTGACTTACAAGTTATAGTTCTTCCCAACCTGCATGTTTTAAATGGCTGTAACAAAAGCGTAAAAATAGCCCGTGCCATGTGAATTTATCAGTACGTGATATTTTTACCGAGAATGTTTAGATTTAGACAGTCGTGGGGTGCCCAGGTGGCTCAGTCGGTTGAGTGTCCCACTCCAGCTCAGGTCATGATCTCACGGTTTCTCAGTTTCAGCTGTGCATTGGACTTACCGCTGTCAGCGTGGAGCCTGCTTCAGATCCTCTGTCCTACTCTCTCTACTCCCCCCCACTCGCTCTCTCAAAAATAAACCTTGAAAGAATAGGTTTAGACAGTCGTGACTTTAAATTTTTTGCCTTTGATAACTTAATTTTTTTGTTTGTCTGTTTGAAAGAGACAGAGTGCGAGCAGGGGAGGGGCAGAGAGAGAGAGGGAGAGAGAATCCTAAGCAGGCCCTGCGCCGCCAGCGCATAGCCCAGTGCAGGGCTCGCAACCACAAAACCCCGAGATCATGACCCAAGCAGAAACCAAGAGTTGGATGCTTAACTGACCTAGCCACCCAGATGCCCCTCTCTTTGATAACTTAGAGAACAGTCAAATATTGTTTCTTAAAGTCTGTATAAATGAATAAGCAAATAAATAAAATTTATATATGTAAAATCTAAATTTGTGTCTGTGAAATCTAGTAAGTGATGAGAAAATAAATATTTAAGTTAATGGATTCTCATTCTGAGACACCAGCTTCTTTTCTCAGCATTAATTTTCCTTTCTCTCTGAGCATTATCCATCTTTTCTTAAATTTTATTTCCAAACTTGAATGTACCTACTTTAATCACTCTGTACACTCATGTTTTTGTCAGTTCAGTTAACTTCTTAGACTTAAGACACTGGAATAATTTTTTTTACTTTTATTGGTTAGTTAATTATTGAAACTCTCTGAACTTCAACATTCCTCATAAAATGAAAGAGTTAAATCATTTCATGGTTGCTAAAGTTTCTTTTTGCCCTAATCATCTAAGAGTCTGAATAAAGTATTTATTAAACACCTGTGTGTTTATCAATATATGGCCTCTGATAAGTTTTGAATGTATAAAACAAGGTCTTTGTAGTGAAGGGTCTTATAATCTGATGTCATGTTTTATGAAATCTTAGAAAAAATACTACATGGTGTATCCTTAGATGAAAAGTGCCATGAGAAATTCTCCAAGAGCTTTAGGAGCAGATAGGAGGAAGAGTAATAGATTCAGGTACTCATTATGTGTATTCAGGAAGTAAAATTTAGACTGAACTTAGAGAATGTATAGGACTTGAAAGTACATAGTGAAGGATACTCTGCATTGAGAAGAGTATCTGATGAACAAGATTGCAAGATAGTATGCTTTGTGACAGAAGAGGCCCAGCTATAGGAGAAGGCTAGAGAGAGACAAGGGGAAAGTCCGATCAGATGAGGCATCTTGAAAGTAGAGAGAGTCGTTTGGAATTCCAATGTTAACTAAGAATGGACTAGGCAGTGAGATGTGACTGAACATAGGAGGTGGGAGCAAATTCAAGCCCGGGGGTTCCCTTAGGAGGAGAATGCTGTTACTGAGGAAAAAAAATTAAGCACTTTGGTGACATGCCTTTGGCTCCTTCCCTTAGTCTTAATTTGCAGACATTCAAATTGATAGCCAAATGTGATTTCTCTTACATGGTTGAGGCGGCATTTTATGTGCTAGTACTTTTTGACATGTTCATCTGAGATGGAGATAAACAGAAGCTGGAAAAAAAGTACACATATGTGTGTGTGTGTGTGTGTGTGTATGTACATATTATATATGTACTTATATATATACATATATGTTGGTTCATATATATAATGTATCATTGATTTTTTTTGTTGAAATGAAGGTCTCTTTAGTTTGTAAAATGTTTCTCAAAATAATTTTAAATTGTATTCTTGTTTTACTATTCTGAGAAAATGGCTTTTGAGTTACTTTAATACATACTTCTAAATTAAGTGGTATAATATTGAAAATTTATCCTTTTTTATATACTTCTTCACTTTCTCCTCATTTCAAGGCCTAGTAAATGATAAAGATTCAAAAGAGTCTATGACAGAAGGAGAAAATCTTGAAGAGGATGAAGAAGAAGAAGAAGGAGGAGCTGAAACAGAAGAACAATCTGGAAATGAAAGTGAAGTAAATGACCCAGAAGAAGAGGTGATGACTTTTATTTATAACAAATAGGTACATTTGTACAAGAGTATCTTGATTATTTGAGCCAAGATTTCCTTGAATGCATAAAATAAGATCTCCTTCCAACCTGCGAACTCTGAAAGTTTCCTGAGAAAGTAGATATAAATGATAAAAATTTAGAACTGGAATGTTTCTGTAATTGGTTTCCATATAATAGGTAGACATTACATTGTTCTTTTAAAAAATGAGGTTGTTGTAGAAACATTCAACCATATAATTTAAATTGGATTATTAAATATTTTATAATAATAAAAGGAAATGAGTGTATCAGACCAATCTTATGGCTGCCTTTGGATTTTGCTACTACACCAGTTAGATAAACAGAATCTAATAAATTAAACAGCCTTAGTAAATGTGACTTCAAAGAGTGACTTGCGGGGCCCCTAGGGGGCTCAGTTGGTCGGGTGGCCAACTCAGCTCAGGTCACCATCTTGTGGTCTGTGAGTTCGAGCCCCGCGTCGAGCTCTGTGCTGACAGCTCGGAGCCTGGAGCCTGCTTCAGATTCTGTGTCTCCCTCTCTCTCTGTCCCTCCCCAACTCATGCTCTATCTCTCTCTGTCTCTCAGAAATAAATAAATAGTAAAAAAAAAAAGTGCTTGCTTTCCTATAAAGTCCTCATTTGAAGAATTGGGATGTATTACATTTTCTTCACTAAATACATTTCCTCCTTTTATTTCTTTCTTTTTCTTTTTTATTTTTTTTTAACGTTTTATTTATTTTTGAGACAGAGAGAGACAGAGCATGAACAGGGGAGGGGCAGAGAGAGAGGGAGACACAGAATCGGAAGCAGGCTCCAGGCTCTGAGCCATCAGCCCAGAGCCCGACGCGGGGCTCGAACTCACGGACCGCGAGATCGTGACCTGAGCTGAAGTCGGACGCCCAACCGACTGAGCCACCCAGGCGCCCCCATTTCCTCCTTTTAAAAAGTGAACGAAAATTGTATCTTTAAAAAAAAATGTGTATCTATTTTGAGAGAGAGAGAGTTTGAACAGGGGAGGGGCAGAGAGAGAGGGAGAGAGAGAATCCCAAGCAGGTACCACACTGTCAGTGGCAGCCAGACATGGGGCTGGATCTTATAAACCGTGAGATCATGACCTGAGCCTAAATCAAGAGTCTGATGCTCAACCAGCTGAGCCACCCAGGCTGAAAGTTGTATGATTTTTAACCATTGCTTACTTTTCCAATTGCAGTTGAATGTCATACATGATACAGTGTGTTTGCTAAGTGGAAAAAAAACACAGTGTTCGGTCGGCATTGCATGAGCCTTGTCTGGGAGCAAAAGTGAGAGAGATGTGGTTTAATAAGTGAAGTTGCATAGTTTGCTTCTCCTCCCACTGAAGACCACCCTCTCCCATGGTTGCTCTCTGAGCATAGGGAGAACATTGTTAAAGAGAGAAAGCGGGTTGATTAATAGCAGTGAATAAGAAACTCTGCAACCGCTTGTTTCAGCTGAGAAAGAAAAGGGCTGGAGTTCACTCTTCAGACAAATTGTGCTCTTTGTTTTCATCTTGGTCCTCACTCCTTCAAGCTCCGCGTGGCATTTTGAAGTTCTCCCCAGCAGCTAACAACCAGAATATTTCCTCCTTAATATCAGCTACATAAATTAAAAATGACTTTCAAGATTAAGTAAATGTTCTTCTAAAATTTGAATTTTCTTTAGCATTTATACAATTTAGCAGGTTAAATACAAGATTTATCATTATAATAGCAATAATATTTATCGAGCATTCATTGTTCATAGTCACTTTTTTAAACACTGTATTTACATTACCATTTCTCATACCACCCTGTGAGGTAGGTGAGAAAATAAGGGACAAATAGGTGAATTTGCCCAAGATCTCAGAGTAGTAAGTGGTGAGCCAGTATTTGAACTCAGACGGTGTGACTGGTGCTGTGCTGACCCCTTCTGCTCTCCTTAGCCAGCTTAGATTTTGCAGTCCGTTCACTTCCAGATCCCACAGGTTATTATGTCAGTGTATAATAGGGATTAGGACAATGGGATTCTTGTCCAGCCTTTCAGTTTCAGAAGTTAATTAATCCATTGTGTTTGCCTGAGTTATAAAAAATAAAGGGTAAGGAGAAAAAGTTAATGCATTTTATTTTTTTAATTTTGAAAGAGCACAGGCAGGGGAGGGGCAGAGAGAGAGGGAGAGACAGAATCCCAAGCAAGCTCCATGCTGTCAGCACAGAGCCCCACTTGGGGCTCAATCTCACAAACCGTGAGATCATCACCTGAGCCAAAATCAGGAGTCGGATGCTCAACTGACTGAGCCACCCAGGCGCCCCAATGCATTTTAATTTAAGTGTTAAGAAATGATTAATTTTTTTCCAAGGGCAAATTTAAGAGCATCTCTATTGCAAATTTGGTTGTGAATTACAGACTTACGTTTAAAAAAAAAAAGTTCATGCATTTGAAAAAAAGTAAATGCATTTCTGTACATTCCCAGAGTATTTCCACTTTAGAAACTCTATAAGTTTCCAGATACCAGTATAGTAAATTATAATACACTATTTGGATTTTTAAAATTGTTATGTTATTTCTCATTCACATTCATTGTCTTGGCACAATGAGAAGATGCTGGATTTAGTGTAGTCTTTTTTTACACTTACAGAACCAAGTGAGAGTGAGTTGTGTTGTTGGAAGTGAAAGGCTGCACAGATGGGGCACAACTGTGTGCTTTTGTATGTGTCTGCCCTTTTGAAATATCCTTTGGGGTTCTGTTCAGTCTTCTGTTTGAAAGGAAATCCGGCTGATTGAAGAGGAGGTGGGGGTATTGACAAGAGAGGATGGGGAGAAGTGGTGAGGGGGAGCAGAATGTCTAGCTCCTGCTTAATAGGCAGTGTGTCCTTGGGCAAGTCACTTATCCGAGCCTTAGTTTGTTCATGTATAACAATGGGGGCGTGAGGTCTTATCCTGCCTTCTTAGAACTGGATAAAGCAAACAAAATGAAGTATGTGAGAACACCTTATAGGCTGTTGTGCTCTGTACAGTGTAGTGCTTTATAAATCTACTGTCCTTGCTTTCCACTGCTAACCAGTAAATTTGAACTATTTACTGACGTTCATTCCAGAGTTAGTTGAGTATTAAAGAACTACTATGAGAAACTCAGTCTCAAAACAGCCAGGGAGGAGAAATAACACAAAAGGTTCAGGAAGCTCATTCCTTTTGGAATTCAAGGAAAAGAGTTTCTACAGAGGATCTTTGTATTATTAGATCGGTGGATGATCGTGAAATGGGTTTTCGGCTACTGGTGTGCATTAGTTTTCAGCTAATGTTGCCAGCTGACTTTGCCCTAAATTGTAGGCAAACCACATAAAAGGCTGGAACTTGAGAATAATGAACAATTATACAGAAATTTTTAAATCTTTTTAAGTAGTGTAAAATATAGTAACCCTTTTCAAAATGTTTTAATCTTCTAATGTTATATGATTTCAGGAGGGTTCTGATAATGATGATGATGAGGGCGAGGAAGAAGAGGAAGAGAATACCGATTACCTTACAGATTCAAATAAAGAGAATGAAACAGATGAAGAAAATACTGTATGTATGGCTGAAAATTTGCTTTTGAGGTCACACAATATTTTCATTAGTATTTCAGTTTTAGCCACTGAAGTTGTGTTTCTTGTGATTATTGAAAAATATTCTTTTGGAAATTCATTTCAATTTGTTTTCCTATCTAAGTACCTTACTGTGTTAACAGGTTTTTTTAAACATGTAGTGTTACACATTTTACTCACTTGTTCCTTGAGTTATGTTGAGCAAGTTATCCATACAAAAGACTCTGCCATCCAAAACTCTGGTTACAATTTGTGGTCTGATTTCTTGTTTTGTTTTAATAAGGAGGTAATGATTAAGGGAGGTGGACTTAAGCATGTACCTTGTGTGGAAGATGAGGACTTCATTCAAGCTCTGGATAAAATGATGCTGGAAAACCTTCAGGTACGAGCGGTTCCCCTATTCCAGAGGGTCCTCTCCCTACAGGATACTGCAGCACATTCAGTTGTGGTGGTTACAGGGATCTCTGCAGCTTAACGTTTGCCTCTGCAGCAACAGTACAGTTTGCGTCTGACAGTACTTCTTACTTCCCTGATGTGCACATTTCTTTGGGATACACTGGGGGGGAAATGTAGTTAATGTAAGACTTCGAACAGTAATTTCATTGTACCAGTCTGCCTTTTTTCTCTGAAGTCCTATCTCTGTTGCTAAGACTTTTTACTTACAGTTTGTTTACAATTCAAACTTGGCCAAAGATCAATATTTGGGGAAATTTAATACACTAAATTATTAAGCTTGATTTAAAATTTGAATAACTTGTCTATAAATATTTAGAGGAATATTGGTTATTTGATGTTTAAAGAAATTTTGTTTAATGTATTCTTGACATTAATACACTGGATTTTATAAAAAGCTCCATCTTCCCAGTGATAGAGAATAACTATGAATAAACAAAATAGCTAGGGAACTTCTGGAAGCTGGCGGGTAAGATACTCAGTAAGACAATAAAACATTTTAAACACACAATGATAGATTGGCACAAGAATAAATGGATTAAGGAAATAGGAAAGTCCAAAATCGACCTAAAACACGACAATTTAATAATACGGTAAAGACAACACTGCAAGTCAGTTGAGGGAAAATGTATTATTCAATGGATTGTCAGTAAAAATAAAGCTGGATTTCTATTTTATATCCACACCGGAATTAACTGCAAACTTATCAGAAATCTTAATAATTGTGAAGACTGTTGATTATTGCGTTAAGACTTCACCTTCTTCATACATTGCTGTCAGACACTATTAGTATTGCTACGTTTCAATTAAAGCCACAGTAAGGCCACAAGAGTAGTAGTGGCGTAGTCTGTTTTCAGCCATCTTGCCCTATTGCTTTCTAGCCCAGAATGCCACGAGAAATGCCAGACCAGAAACAGACTGTATAATGTAGGGTAACGGCTGTATTATATCAGCAGGTCCTACACACCGGTGAGGACAAATGAATGACCCAGGGTTTTTTTTGTTGTTGATTGAAACAATAAATAAAGTCATGCTAAAGCTCACTGATAATCAAAAGATAAGCAGATTAAGAAGAACCTTTTTATCAGATCATCAGATACTAAGATGCGAAAAGTGATTCTACCCATTGTGGTTAAGTATGGGTAAATATCTGTATTTGGAATATGTAAATCAGTCCATCTTTTTTAGAGAGAAACTTAGTAAACCTAGCAAATAGGCATGGCTTTTGATCTAAAAGTCCACCCTTAACTAATTTTCACCCGAGTATATGAAGTTAAATATATAAAGATGTCATACTGTAATGGGGAAATAGGTTTAGTAGAGAACCAATTATATAAATAAGAGAATATCCATATAATTAGCTCTGTATATACCCAACACAAAGATGCCCATTATATAGAATCAAAAAGAAGAAAAACATGTATATAGTGAAGAACAGTATGCATAGATGGAGCTTGTGTGTACATGTGTGTTACTAGTATTTTCAAGAAAAATGTATAGAACACGCCCCATTGATACTGGTTGTTGTTCCTTGGAGCGTGGTGAGGGAGGGGTTGGTATGGAGACACTGGCTGATGCATTTTTGTATTTAAATAATTTACAAAGAGAATATGTTCGTTTTATAATTAGAAAAAAAGTTAATTTACAAATAAAGATTGATCTAACATGATCCTTTGAAATTTTAAGTTAAAAAGTCTTTGTAAATCTTATGAATCTGGGAGAGCTTCAAGCAAATTCTACAAATTGGAACTTACAAACAATAAGACCTTACCCCTTTATTACCATTTTATTTGACTTAGGTCTCTTGCAAATATGGAGCCTATATCAAAGGCCATTTAAATTGTGGTAAAGCATTTTCAAAACCTTCGTGGCCTGTTAGCATTACCTGGTTAGATTTGAAGAATTACATTCAGCTCTTTCCTCATTTGTGCTCCATTCAGCAAATACAGAAAATTATGTGCAGTTTCCAAAATGCACCATGCTGTTTCATGTCCTTGCTTTTGGACCTGTCCTCCCCTTCCTAAACTCCCTCTGTATCCCCCAGACTGCTCTGCTGCCATCTGCTTACAAGAAGTCTTATGAAGCCTTAAAGACATTCTCAGACGTCCCAGTTTTGTTTAGTCTTTTGTGAAGTTTCAGCATCCACCCACTCCTAGCCAGGCCTATATAGTCACTTCACCCCAAAACAGGTTATACATGACTTGGATGAATTGTAATTAATTTATTTCTCTATCCTAATTAACAGTTTTTGAGCTCTTTGAGGATAGAGACTGTCTTTTTAGTATTAGTATCTCAAGTAATAAGTAATAAGCCCAACGCACAAGTCTTCACTGAAGGTTTGTTTAAATAATTGATTAATAAATCCAGTGTCAATCTTGAAAACTTGTTATTAACAAACAAAGTTAATCTGAACAGTAATAGATTCCATTCATTCCTGAATATTAATTGAGCACCTGCAGTATTTAAAACACCACTAGGGTATTTAAAACACCAGGGAAAGGGTATTCAGTGCAGAACCCCGCCAGTCTGGTGGAGGATTGTCACAGAGAAGCAGACACTTGTGACACATGAGAAGTATGAAGGAAGATATGTGGTGCGGGTATGCACTTCAGGAGCATGCGGAGTCAGGAGAACCTACAGCATTGTGTGTGTGAGCTGCACCGGTAAACAGAGCCAGTCACTGGGGACTTGTACAGGTCTTCCCAGCCATACGTAAGAGGTGGGGGCAGAGGAGGGGGCGCCTCTGTCTCAGCTGCCCGTCAGGTTACTTTGGCTCTAATGATCGTTGTGTTTTAAGAAATAATGGCACTGAATGAATTGTTCAGTTTATGTTTACATATATCCCCGTGTACGTTAGAGTATTTATATTTTTTCATTTCTATCTTTAAGCAACGAAGTGGCGAATCTGTTAAAGTGCACCAACTTGATGTTGCTATTCCTTTGCATCTCAAAAGCCAGCTGAGGAAAGGGCCACCACTCGGTGGTGGGGAGGGAGAGGCGGAGTCTGCAGACACTATGCCCTTTGTCATGTTAACAAGAAAAGGCAATAAACAACAGGTAAGAAACTGGCCACCACAGGTGATTGTTACTTATCAAGTGTAAGCAATAACTTTGTTTTATAGGTTGTAAGTTATATTTTGCCTATAAGAGGAGAAGAGTTGGAAACATGTAAAGTATTCAGTGGTAGGGGCGCCTGGGTGGCTCAGTTGGTTAAGCATCCAACTTCATCTCAGGTCATGATCTCACGATTCATGAGTTCAAGCCCCGCATTGGGCTCTGTGCCACAGTTTGGAGCCTGGAGCTGCTTCAGATTCTGTCTCCTTCTCTGTTCCTCCCCTGCTCACACTCTCACTCTCTCTCTCTCTCTCTCTCTCTCTCTCTCTCAAAAATAAAGATTAAAAATAAAGAAATAAAGTATTCAGTGTAGAAGTAATTTTATTTTTTATTATGTATAGAAGACACAGCTGACTTCTTTTGAATGTATTTTTTTCTAAAAATTTTTTTTTTAACGTTTATTCATTTTTGAGAGACAGAGAGAGACTGAGCGCAAACGGGTGGGGCAGAGAGAGAGGGAGACACAGAATCTGAAGCAGGATCCAGGCTCTGAGCTGTTAGCACAGAGCCTGATGCAGGGCTCAAACTCATGAACCGCGAGATAGATCATGACCCGAGCCGAAGCCAGATTTAACTGACTGAGCCACCAGGCACCCCATTGAATGGATATTTCTTATTTATTTATTTATTTATTTATTTATTTATTTATTTATTTATTTTTATTCTTTAAAAGGAAAGGACAATTTTAATTTTGAATTCATATGTATTTGTTAGAATATATAAATCCCTTGACTTTCAGGAGGAAGGTTTCATAAGTAAACTCAGGGTGGGAAAGGAAAGTAGGGTGATGACAGATACATCTCAAGAAAATGTTCGTGGTTAAGACTTTTCTTGAAAATCATTGTTTTTGACTCCTAATCCTTCTCCATTCTCCTTATACTGCTTCCTCCTTGTTTCCCATGTCTTACAGATGGGCCTCAAAATCATTTCCCTGACCGCTAAGCTGTTAGTTTAGGGATTCATACTTTGGTTCATACATTCATTCATCAAATATTATTGAGCATCTCGTATGTGCCAAATACTGTTCTAGGTGCTGAGGCTATGGTGATAAATAAAAGTCCCTGCCCTTGTGAGCTCACATCTTGCTAAGGTTGACAAATGTATTTGCAAGGAGTGAAAAGTACTATGAAGAAAATAAAGCCCAACTCTCAGACTCAACTGTAGGATATATCACATATTACTAATTCTCTAAGAGTTTTTTCACATTTCAACATTTCTGAAATCAAGCTGCCTCTTAGCGTTTATAACTGGCAGCATTTTTTTCTGTTTTAGTGATGTGTGATATAATGGTGTATCTTACAATTAATGGACCGTCAGATTCTACGAAATATGGCAGCCACCACAACTTAGAGACGAGTTGAATGCCTGGCTTCCATATTCATTCACACAGTCACGTAACAGGTAATTGTTGTTCACTTGCTGTGTACCAGGCACTGCCCCGTGTGCAGAAAGTACAACTGTCACTAGAGTTCCTTCTCTCTTGGGAGCTTTCATTCTGGTGCTGGGAGGCAAACAGTGAAGAAATACGTAATGTCAGGTTGGGGGGAATGCTCGGAAGGAAAATAAAATAAAAAAGAGGCTAGAGAGAGATTGGAATGGGGGGTGCGGAGCCTGCTGTTCTGAATGGGACGAACTGCAGGTCCTCTAATGAGATGCCGTCTGTGATGGACGGGATTGTCTGTTCCCTCCGGCAACACAGCCTCCATGAGATGATGCCCAAATTAATTTTTATCTTTGCTTTTGTCAGGTAATTTCTTACATGCTCAGAGGATCAGAGTTGTGCGGGGTACATTATTTTGTTATACTGCAAGTAAATCTTGAGATATAAAAACTGTACACCAATTAGAATCCTGGAAGGAAGGACCAGAAAAGACTTTCCATCCTGTTGTATGTGAAGTTAACCTTGGCTCAGGCTCAGAGCACTGCTGTGTCTTCAGACATTGCCTTCATGATTCCTTTCCAGCCGTAGCCTTTCCTCCATTGCGGCCTCTGGGGTTAGTTCTCAGGAGAGCTCTGCCCTCACCCACCCTCAGGCCAGGGGTGAGCTCTGGCATGTCCTCAGTCCCGATCCTCCACTGAGTCCCTAGAAAAATAAGGGCGGGGTGGGGGGAGGGTTTGATCCAGACCCTAAACTGAGCTTTGCAAAACCGCGAGTTCATCATGGTTCCTAGGATTCTCCAAGCCCAGAGTTTCTGCTTTTCTTTTCTAGGGACTACATTGCTCTCTGAGCTTCACTTTTCTGTTTCAGTCATTACCTTTTAGATCTGCTTCATTCTCTCTTTTCTTTAAAAGCTCTCAGCCCCTCCCTGACCCCATCACCAAATGTTCTTGGCATGAAAGAGAAGGGTTTTTCATTGTGAAGGGCCGTACCTGACAACCTCAGGTAGCTGTCCCTTGGTTACCATTTCTGTAGCGCTGCTGGACATTCGTATTGCTGGCATACTTCTCGAACCCTTTTTCTTATCTGAAAGGGGGCTTAGGAATATTTTTCTGTGAAGATCAAATCACACAAAGGAAATAATTTGTTTTCTTCATTTGTCCCTCCTTTTTGTGAGGCACATGTGAAAATTCATTTTAACTTTGTCAACTCGTATACCCCATTTGACCTTTTTAGAACATGTAGGCATAAATTAAACCACAGCCTACCTAAGAAACTCCTGAGCTTTGAAAAATAAATTCATTTCAGCAGTCCTAAATTCTATCAAGCAAAGTAAGACTATGTGTTTATTTTGTAGAAGGAATATTTTTGCTTTAAAGTAGATAAATTATATACTGTAGAACCCAAATAACTATGCAAAATGAAGAGTGGAAGTTCTTATTTCTTAAAATGTGAAAGTCTGTTTAATTTTTAAGGAAATGTTTTTATTGAACTTTATTAAAAAATATTAGCAAGCATGAAATGAGAGCTCAGAGTACTTGGTTTTTAAGTAAATTTTCAACTCATAAACTTTATTTGGAATTTTGGAAAATGTTCAGTTTCAGGAACATTATTTGAAGAAACATCACTGGTATTTTGTGGTCTGAAAAAGAAAGTTATTTTGTTCTGATTTTTATTTCTTTATTTAACTTTTGGGTGTTAGCCCTTCTGGTGCAACGGTTTTTCTAGAAATGTGAAATGTTTTGCCTTATAGGAATCTTTAATTTCTAAGTCAAAGATCTCTTTGTGTACCAGATTTGTGCTCAGAAATAACTTTCTTCTGTAGTCATTAGGAAAATAAAAATTTGCACCAATTAAATGAGTAGTTAAAGACAAAGAGGATAATGCTATTCATAATTTCTTTCTTTCTAGATTTAAATATTTATGAAATAGAGTAATGAATTGAAATAAAATATTTTGATCATTAAAACAAGTTTTAATGTAATAGGAGCATTGTATTATGGTTTAAAGAGCTTTTTTTGATTGCTTTAAACAAATATACATTATATTATAGCTTAATACTTGTAAACAGCCCATTTCTTTCCAGTATTTTAATATTTATAAGGAGTCATCATTTATTTTATATATTGTTTATCAATTGATACTTAAAGTAACTCGGGATTATGTGTGTATATATGCGTGTGTGTATTTCAGTTTCAGCTACAATTATGAAGTAGCTTTAAGATACAAAGTAAATCACCTTCATTCTATTTTTATATTCCAAGAAATCTCATTCGAGTGACTTTAGTCTTTTTGTCATTTAATTTGCCATAAAGTAGTGACTCTCTTTTAAAAATGTTTTAAAAGCTTTACGGGAAAGGCACTGGTGAAGTGGCATCAGAAAATTGGCCTCTTGTGCTCTCTGTATTTAATACTGTCTCTTTGGTCTTCTTTTTAAGTACATAATACTTGGAACACTTTTGTCTCAGGCCAGTTAGTCTTATAAATGAATAGAAACCTATATTTTTCACATTTTTGATCAAATCATTATGAAATTTCTTACACGATGTTTTATGTTGTTTCATTAGTGTGGTAAATACCATCACCATTAATCTCGTCGTTACTGAATTATGAAGGACAATTCAAACGTTATTATTAGGAACCCAGTAAAGGGAAAAAATGGCCACCCTGCTTTCTCTCTGAATATGTTAATGTAGTGACAGATCGAAGCATCTTAGAATTGCAGCTTGTGGTTTCATAGCGATCAAGAAAGTGTCTGCATGCTTTGCCTTTAGTGTTTTGTAAAACAGTAATATGTCACTCTTTCTACGTTTGCATGTATTTATACACATTTACAAACCAGTTTTTAAAGCCCCTGAGGAAAAACCAGCCAGCTGAATAAGTAAGAACATTGTAATATTTGGAATCTGTAACTTATCTTGAGAGACTCAGATTTGTTGCCTCTCTTTACCCTTACCATCTCAAATAAGGCATCTTATTTGACACTAGGAACAGAATGACTTAAAATTTAGCTGTGATTCTTGAAGCCTAATAGGTATTTTGCATTTCACTGAGATAGTACTCAACATTGCCCATATTTCTTTACTTTAATAAAGATAATAAAGTAATTATGGTAATAACAGCTAAAATATATTGAATTCCTACTATGTTTCCAACATTGTTCTTTTATATGTTCTTTAAAATTGTTCTTTAAAATTATGTGTTAATTTATGTAGCTGTGTCTTTATTGATTTATACTGATGGGTTAAATTTTATTTAGAGTATTTGTCCCTCTGATGTCTATTTACTAACCAGATTTCACAGTTGTCGTGTTGAGGGAAGATTGGAAAATTGTGTCAAACCATCGTTTTGGAGATTATTCTCATAGTTGTGGTCTTTGTAGAATTTGACATCTCTGTCTCTGCTGTCCTAGTAATTTGGCGTACTTCTGTGTACAGAGTCTGTTTTAGTTCAGCTTTTCTCTACCGTTAGTTCTTTTAGCAGTGGATTTGGAAATGCGGGTGCAACAGGATGCTTTCCTCATGAATAGGGCTGAAAATTAAAAATTTAGTTATGAATTACTGTGACATCTTAGTAATTATGCTGCTTATTAGGAAGAGTACATATATTATGAAGTTTTTGTTTCACATTAGATACATGTTAAGAGTCTGGCAGAAAATTCACTTGGAGCTGAACTTTTTCATTAAATTACTTTTTGTGTACCTTCCTGAGTTGTAAAACATAAATTAAAAGGTTTATTGGAGGGAACGATGGCCATTTTATTTTCACTTTGTTTCTGTTGTTTTTGTTAGTGGACGTAAGAGACAGTTGGGGCAAGTCCCATCTGATAGAGACATTCCTGGTGCAGACTACTGCACAGGCCCAAGGATAGTGTGCAGAAGCATTCACGGGTTTCACTTTCTACTTGGTGGTTGTCAGTCTCATTCTGCTAAGAAGGTGATTTTTTTAATTGAACTTGTGGTTTTATTTTGCTGCGATTTTAGTTTCAGAATGTCCAGTAAGTAATGAGGGCAACTGTTCTGAACTCTGTTATTTTGGCGCATTATTAACAGGTATTATTTATGGAGAACCTGGTGTGTGCCGGGCCCTGTACTGCACACTCAGAGGTAGTACCACCTCAAAGGTAGTGTGGAAATCCTCCTTGTATAGTTGAGAGAAAGAGCTGTGAACCCCATCTGTCCGACTACAGAAATCCGTGTTCTCTGCAGCCTTGCCTGGCAAGTGCTTATTTCGTGAAAGCACTGACCGTAATGTGGAACTGAAAGGAAGTTTGGGGAAGAGGCAGAAAAAAAGATAGCACAGAATTCATAGTTGTGGATGAAGGGAAAAGCAGGACCATGATCAAACCATGGACAGTAGAATTTAGCAATTAACAGTCCACAACCTGCAGTTTTTAAAGGAGATGTGGTTGAGAGGATATGGAGATACTTTTTTTTTTCTTTTTTCTTTTGGTGTGTAGTTGACGTGAGGAAGTAGTTTTTAAAAGGCTGTGTTCAGGGTCAGAAGAACAAAGGATAATCCCACTGCTTGTGGAGAGATTTGGGAGGAAAATAGCTGTTCACTTTCATTTTTATCAAATGGGAAGATTTCAGGGCACCTGGGTGGCTCATTTGGTTAAGCACCAGACTCTTGATTTTGGCTCAGGTCATGATCTCACAGTTAATGAGTTTGAGCCCCACATCAGGCACTGAGCTGACACCGTGGAGTCTGCTTCAGATTCTCTCTCTCTCTCTCTCTCTCTCTCTCTCTCTCTCTCTCTGCGCCTCCACTGCTCGCTCTCTCTCAAAAATAAACATTAAAAAAAAAAGAGAGAGAGAGAGAGAGAGCAAGGAAGATTTCAACCCGGAAGGGTAAGTTGAAAATTGGGTAAAATCAGATAGTGTCCAAAGGGATAACTTATCTACTTTAAATGAGTCCCAGTCTTTAGGCAAAAATAAATTACATACTCGAGGACTGAAAGAACTTCTGTATGTAATTGTAGAGCAGTTGTCGTTAAATTTAGAAAGTTTTTCAGAGTGAGGCAGTAGTCAAAAGATTCATAAATGAGCAAATGATTTCCTTTTTCAAAGAGCAAGGAAAAGTACATTCTGAAAACTATATAATCCAGGAACCTTGATGTCAACTTTCAGCATAATTCTAGATTGAATTTTAAAACAGATGATTTTAGTCGTTAGGAAAATGAAAATCAAAACCTAGGGTGAAAAATACCACTATATATACTCACCAGAATGGATAAAATTAAAAAGAGATAGATAGGTGGATAGATAGACCGACCGACGGACCATACCAAATGCTGGCAAGGGTGTGACACCACCGGAACTTTCATACACTTTTAGTGGAATATAAAATGGCATACCTACTTTGGAACACATTTTTATAGTTTCTTAAAAAGTAAAACACACCACGGGGTACCTGGCTGTCTCAATTGGCAGAGTGTGCAACTGTTGATCCTCGGGGTCATGAATTCGTGCCCCATGTTGGGTGTAGAGTTAATTTTTAAAAAATTAAAAAGTAAAACACACCAGGTATTCCCAGCTTTTCATTCTTAGCATTTCACATTTAAGAAAAATGCAGACATATGTCTACACAAACATTTGTTAAATATATTTGTAATAACCCCAAATAGAAATCCCAAATGCTATCAACAAGTGAGTGGATAAACAAATTGTGGTGTATAAGACAAGGAAATGCAGCTGTACAATAAAAAGGAACAAACTTAATACATACAGCAGCATGAATGCATCTGAAAGTTGCGCAAAGTAAAAGAACCTAGACAAAATAAAATGTGTGTTGTATGATTCAACTTACGCAAACTTTTAGAAAGTACAAGCTATTCAGTAGTGACAGAAATCAAGTTGGCAGTTGCCTGGGGGTGAGGTAGAGAAAGAGATGGGTTACAGAGGGACAAAAGGAGCCTTTGGAGGTAATGGACATGCTCATTACCTTGATTGCAGTGAGGTTTTCTTGATTGTATGTGTATGTGTGTGTTTTTTTTTTTCTTTAAAAGATGGTTTTGAGCTCATAAAATAGAACGGGATAGTTGCAGGGAGTCTGTACTCAACCACTCAGCACATTATGTCAGACTAAGCTCATCAGGGAGAACAAGTGAGGTCTGCTAGGCTGGTAGCCAAATGGACTGCCATTTTTTTTTTTTTATGTTTGTTTATATTTTTGAGAGAGAGATAGAAAACACGAGCAGGGGAGGGGTTGTGGGGGGCTGCGGACAGAGGGTCTGAAGTGGGCTCCATGTTGACAGCAGAGAGCCCGACGCGGGGCTCAAACTCATGACCTGAGCCAAACCGACTGAGCCACCCAGGCACCCTGCCAAATGGACTACCTTAAATATATTTTTATTTTGCTATACGAGACACTTAGTTATCTACTGTGGTAAAGATGAAGTGTAGTTAGTTGGGTTTGTAGATGTTTTGTACCCACACTTAACTACTCTTCACCTTAGTGTATCTGGCCAACTGCGCGTAGTGTTCTGGGTATTACGTTTTAAGAGGAATATTGACTGACTGAAGAGCGTCATATAAAAGAGAATACCAGAAGAAGACATCTGAGATAATAACAAAGAATCAGATTGTCAAATCAGATTCAAATGAATCAGAATTTTTATACAGTGTTAAGCTTTACTAATAATTTCAAGGTTGCAAGCATCAAAAGGGCGTAGGTCGCATAGGTCAAGCAGAGAGAGGTCTGGGATCCTGAGCACAGCTACCTATGCCCTTTCTTTCCTCATGAGGCATGCTGTTGATCCAAAGTATTAGAGGAGGTCTCTTAACTGAGTTGTGCATGTTACACACAGCAGAGAGAATTCAGGTTGTGAAATGTTTCTGTCTTGTACTCAGATAATTACATAGCTTACTCATCTATTTCCAGGGAACCATGGCCCTTAAATTCATAGATTTCTATCTAAGTTTGTTTACCTTGCACAATCCAAACCAGGGATATCCTGCTAAAAACAAAAGCATTTCACAGATAAGGACTCTCTCTCATAACAGAGAAATATGTCTCACAGGGCAGTTGCTTAACTCTTCCTTTGTTCTAACATTGCATTCTATCTTTAGAAATAAGGTCTGTCAATACTAAAGGTGGAATAGATTTGTTCTGTATTGTTCAGGAGGCCAGAACTGGTTCCAGAGGATAGAAATGAAAAGGATGCAAGTTACAGCTTGCTATATAAAAGCCTTTTTTGACAATGAACCATAAATAATAGGGTCTGTATGATGGAAATTGATACCCTGTTGCTAGATGTGTGCCTCCAAACATAGTGCAGGAAAAGAGAGGCTTCTCCTTTTCTTGAGGTTGAACTTGATGGTCTTCCATTTCCTAACCAACCCTACTGGGTTTGTCTCTAGTAGTTTAAGACTATTGTCTGTTTATGTTCTTAGATGATACTGTCTTTATTTAGATTTATTTGAAATCTTTTTTTCTTCTTTTGATTTTCTCAAGCCATTTGTGATTTCTTTTGTTATTTTTTCTCAGTTTAAGATCCTTAATGTACCCATGTCTTCCCAACTTGCTGCAAATCACTGGAACCAGCAACAGGCAGAACAAGAAGAGAGGATGAGAATGAAAAAGCTCACACTAGATATCAATGAACGGCAAGAACAAGAAGATTATCAAGGTATACAGTCACTTATAGGACAGAAGTAGAAAATGTTTATGCCTCTTGGGCTTTTTAAATATAGAATATCAGAGTTCTCATCTCCCCCTTTTCATGTCATCTTTGTAAATGTTTAGCCTGAGAAGTTGATTGTTTTTTATATTCCTTCCTATCTTCATTTTTCTCACTTACTTGCAAAATAACAATATAATTTTCATCATACCTTGCTAACTCCATTATTCAGTTAGATCCCATACTGTTAGAGCTATGTTTGCAGCTGAGATGAGGATCAGTTTTTAATTGCGTCATGTTGCCAGTCATCTGTGAGCAAATTAAATCAATACATAGTTATTATCTTATTTTGTCTGTTTGGGAGTCCTGTCTCAAGGGCCCCGTGCTTCTTCAGATTTGAGAGTATACTCAAATTAAGATTCCAGTTTTGGGGCATCTGGTGGCTCAGTCTGTTGAGCGTCCAACTTCGGCTCGGGTCATGGTCTCACAGCTCGTGAGTTCGAGCCCCGCGTCGGGCTCTGTGCTGACAGCTTGGAGCCTGGAGCCTGCTTCGGATTCTGTGTCTCCCTTCTCTCTCTGTCCCTAACCCACTCGCATTCTGTCTCTCTCTCAAAAATAAAATAAACATAAAAAAAAATTAAGATTCCAGTTTTATGCAGATAAACCGAACACTCTTGGATTAACTGGAACCTTATGTGCACAGAGTCCATGAACACTTCATAAACCAGCCTCTTGGCATTTCTGTGACACCTAAATTTTACAGTCATAATATGTCTGTTGATATAGCACTGTACTGACACACTACTTTCTATGCAAGAGGTTGTTGCATAAATAAATATTTGGTTTTCTGTCTTTGAGTCTGTCTTCTAGAATCTCTTCTGGTTGATACCCCACATTTTTAATAATAAGTAAGCTAGTACTCAGTGTAAAGGGCTTAACTGTGAGCTGGACACTGTCTTATGTATTGCATTTCTAGGAGATAAGTGCTTATTCTCATCCCCATTTGACATTTAGGGACATTTAGGGAAACTGAACTGGAAGACCCATGGCTAGTAAGTGGCAGAACCGAGATTCGTTCCAGTAGTGTCTTGTCTGGCTCCAGACAATATGCTTGTAGCTATTGAACTAGACTGCTTTTCATACTGTTTTACAGCCTCACAAGATACTTCTGTGGTGGCCAAATTGACAGGAGGGGGGACATTGGATATTAAATGATATTAAAGAGCATGTCTCCTCTCTTGATGTACTCTTTCAGAATTTCTTAATCATTATAGACTGTGTAATGGTGATTTTTGTTTACTCCCCTACCTAACAACTAGTAAACGTGATCTCCCTAGGGTTTTATTTGCTTCATGGAGGGAAGTGCATTTACCAGAGTTAGCCACCTTTTCTGTTTTGCTCCTGCTTACAGAAATGCTGCAGTCTCTTGCCCAGCGCCCAGCCCCAGCAAACACCAATCGGGAGCGGCGGCCTCGTTACCAACATCCAAAGGGAGCACCTAATGCGGATCTAATCTTTAAGACTGGTGGGAGGTAGGACAGTCCGTCTCTCTTTCTTCTGTAGCTGTTTGTTTTTCATGAGGTCCACATGAATAGATTGTTCTGGATTACACCTAATGATAAAGGCCTGATTACTAGCAAAATAGAAAAGTCTTTGAGTTGTAAGTATTTGAGAAAAAAAACCTATTTATAGAATAATTACAGGGTTTTTTTTCTTTTTTCTTTTCTTTTTTTAATTTCAGCCACAGTGATCTTGGCTTTCACCCTCTCTGTGTGGACTTCTTTGGATTTTTAAATTTTCTCTTTTGCATTCATAGAGATAACTAGTTATAGATGAATTTGAGAGAAATCACAGGCTTTTGTGTTAGAATTTCTCAAGTCAGTGTTAAGTAATCCATGTTTACAAAAACTCAACCTGTTTCCTAGACTTTCAAGCTTGCAGGTTGAGTTTGTTTTGAGGTATTTTGTTTGTTTGTTTTTAATTGTAAAATGTCCTCCTGGGATCTATGCCAGTTTTACTTTTTTTTTTTTATTTTTTTTAAAGTAGGCTCTGCGCTCAGCACAGAGCGCAATGGAGAGCTTGAACTCGTGAGCCTGGTATTTGAGTTGGATGCTTAACCAACTTAGCCATGCAAGTGTGCCCCCCAATCATGCTAGTTTTTCTTAAAGTCGAGTTGCTTAAAGTGAAATAGTTAAAACTCTAGAAGGACTTTTACATAGATGTTTCCTAATAAGATCTTATTCGTCTTTTAAGGGAGAAAATTATTTAAAGTTTTTCTGAGATCTGATCTAAAGACCCATACCATCAACTCAGTTTTCTGTCTTGTGGTCGAGTTATCAAAGGTGTCATTGACTTTGCTGCTCTTACTGATCTCCTTCGGGGTATTAGTGTTTAGCTAAGGACGTACATCAGCCCCAAGACGTCACCTTGCTGTTAGGGGCGGGCAGGTTAGGTGTGGAAGGGATTGTGCTCCGAGCGGGAGCAGAAGAGTTCATTATTGTGTAGAGGCAATGCTGGGGAAATGGCACAGGTCTCTTTTACTTGCTCTGTGTTTGTTCCCAGTAACATTTTTCTTTTTCTTTTTTTAATTTTTTTTACATTTATTTATTTTTGAGAGACAGAGAGAAACAGAGCACAAGTAAGGGAGGGGCAGAGACAGAAGGAGACACAGAATCCCATGCAGGCTCCAGGCTCTGAGCTGACAGCACAGAGCCTGATATGGGGCTCAAACTCACAAACCGCGAGATCATGACCTGAGCCCAAGTCGGGCGCTTAACCGACTGAGCCACCCAGGCACCCCATCACATTTTTCTTTGAACTATATGCTTGGACAGCTCTAATCAAATTGCTGGTTAGAACATTGGTTTCTCATGACAGTTTAGGGGTCTGTTTTTTAACATCTATGGAGTGTAATGTTTTTAGAAATCCAAGTTAGAACTGATGTACAAATCCATCTAATTAGGCATAATAAGATACTAGGTTATTTTAATTATCCAAGCTTCATTAAAGTCTTTTAATAAAATCTTTTATTAGTACTAAAATGTGGAAGCCAGCTATTTTAAGAGGCCATGCAAATTTTAGTTTTCAGCTTTTATATTTTCTTACATACCTTTAAATATATTTCAGTGTTCTTGATATACCCGTTTCTCTTCTTGTCTCATGATTGGTGAACAGAGCTATTAGCTATTAGAATATTTTATCTTGAGTGGCGCCTGGGTGGCTCAGTCGTTTTAGTGTCCCAACTTTTGATTTCAGCTCAGGTCATGATCTCACAGGTCATGGGGTTGAGCCCGCGTTGGGCCCTGTGCTGACAACATGGAGCCTACTTGGGATTCTCTCTCCCTCTCCCTCTCCCTCTCCCCCTCTCTCTCTGCCCCTCTCCCACCCATACTCTCTTTCTCTCTCAAAAATAAATAAACTTTTAAAAAAGCAAAAAAGGAACTTTAAAAAGAGGAATATTTTATCTTGATGTTTTCCGTCAATTTCACCTGTTTATATTACAGCTTAACATCTCTGAACAGCATTATTTCTGTTAAAACCTAATCCCTTCTTGAGTCACATAATGCAAGTACAGTGTCTTTTCCTAATTTTTAAATGTTTGGGTAGATTTATAGAATCAGTAACTATGACATTTGGTACATAATGAGTATTTCCGGTATGATTTGCTCCCCTCAGCATCTGCCATGGGTTCAGTCCTCCTGCACTATGACAAATTAAAAAGTACGAAAAGATAAAGTCTTTACCCTCAAGTCTAGTGGGAAGACTAAGTATGGGTACTTGAAAGAGCTAATTCTGTCCAAGTCATACATTTATTAAAAAAATTTTTTTTTCAACGTTTTTATTTATTTTTGGGACAGAGAGAGACAGAGCATGAACAGGGGAGGGGCAGAGAGAGAGGGAGACACAGAATCGGAAACAGGCTCCAGGCTCTGAGCCATCAGCCCAGAGCCTGACGCGGGGCTCGAACTCCCGGACCGGGAGATCGTGACCTGGCTGAAGTCGGACGCTTAACCGACTGCGCCACCCAGGCGCCCCCATACATTTATTTTAAAAAGCCATTGAGAGTTTATTAAGTCCCAGGCATTTCCTAAGCAGTTGGGGGAAAAATATGGGAAAACAGATGTGTGAACTTACATACGCTAAAAGATAAACATAAAGCTATACCTTTCTTAGTTTGCTGCCAGTTATTCAGTTGTTTTTCCTCATTCTCTTTAACTTTTTGTTTTTCCTTCCCTCCCTCCAGCCCCTAGTTAACCAAACTTGGAAGAATTGGCCCTGTTTGCTCTTTCTTCCTCCCCTCTCACTGGTGTGGCTGACTGTGGTCTTCTGCCCTCCCCCACTCCCAGCTGCCTCCCTGTGCTTCACTTCTGTCACTTTCAGGCTGCCTCAGCAGTGCTTAGCATGTGGCCCCTCTTTATCTTGACATACGCTGTCTTCCCTGGACTTCTGTGGCTCTCGTGTCTTCTGGTCTTTCTCCTCCCTCCTTGACTCCTCCTCCTGTCTCCTGACTCCTCTATGGGCTTGCCTCTGCCTGGAGACGCTCTGTCCTTCTGGGTCCGTCCAAGCCCTCCTGTCCTACTCTTGTGCACTCTCCACAGGAGGCATCCTTCCCTCCTGTGGCCCAGTTCCTTTTCAGAGCTCCTGGTCAGGTCTCACAGTTTAGATTCTGATTGCATGTCCAGCTGTCTTCTAAACAACCGTCTAGAAGGTGTGTCCCTTGCTCCTATGCCACTCTCCTCCTCTGTTCTCTGGCTCATCGAGTGGAGGCACTGCTGAGCCAGTTATCCAAACTGGAAATGTAGGTTTTGGTTTGGACTCTTCGCTCCCTCAGGTTGCATGTCTAGTTAATTGACAAATACTTTGATTCTACTACTGAATGGCTCTCACCCTTGCCTGTTTGATTCTGTCTCTGCTGCTGAGACCCGAGATCATCGCATTGCTGCCCGCAGCTCCCACATCTGCTTCTCAGTCTCCAGTGTCAACCCTTCCAGTTCATTCTCTGTGCTGTCCCCACATTGTTCTTTCTAAAATGAAGTCTGTTGTCTGAGGAGGTGAACTCTTGTGCTTAAAATCCTCAGTGGCTCCTCATGGCTTGTAGCGTATAAAATCCAAACTCCTCAACTTGGTTACCATGGCCCTGCATGGTGAGGGTGTACTTACCTTATTGGCTTCATCTCTTTCTCTTCCTTCCTCTACTCCCAACCAAGCTGGCCTTTCTGTCTTTCTGGTTAGGTTCTTTTTTCACCTCCCTTGTTTGGAACTTTTTCACCCTTTCCTCTGGATATCTCCTGTTCTTCCTTCAGGTCTTACCTTGATATTCTCAGATCTGATGTAGGTTGGTACATATATGCTGCCTTTGCTCGCTGTATTTCTACAGACCTTATCCTGTGTAATCGCCTGCCAACTTTTCTTTATCCCCTGTGAGACTGAGAACTGAGGCAGAAATGAAGCCGCGTCTTGTTTTCTACTATGGCTCTTGTGTCACTCTTGTGCCTGCCATACGGTAGATGTTCAGTTAATATTTGTTAAGTGGACAAAGGGACTTTTAAAAATCTGTATTTGGTCATTTAATAAACTTTTTCCCTAAGCTCTGTTCCCTAGAAGCTCTTTTTTCCTCATTTCCTGATTTTGTGAAAGTCCCATTTCTTGAGCTACCATCTCTTCCTGTCTTAAATCTCTTCTTAAAATAATAACTCAAAAAAAAAAAAATGCTGACTTGTCCATCATTCTTAAAAATGGCTCTCTGTAAAGTTTTAAGGTACTTTTCAAAGCCAGTGCTCTCGAAATAGAGGTGTGAGTGAACATGGTAGAGGAACAAGCAGTCACGTAAACAGGAGTTTTTGAGCACCAAGTGTTCTTGGCCATTTTTTTAAACTTAAGTTTTAAGTGAAGAAATGTAGTGATTTGAAAGAACATAACTGGTGGGGTGGAGTTTCCTGGTGGTTTGGCACCTCTTTATTTTTTTTCTATTTTAATGCCGGGCCAGACAGTGGAAAGATGTGTATCTAGAGCGGTGGTTCATCCGATCCCTTAGGGAGAAAATACCGCGAGGTGAGTTCCTAAACAGAGGAGGGAAGAGAAAACTTGTCAGGTCTGAGAAAGTGTTTTCAATTTGACTTTTAACTTGGCTACAGCTTATTTTAAAAATTAGTTACTAACATTGTTCATGTTCTATGGCAAATGAGGGGAAATTCATTTGGAAACTGTTTATTAAAGCAGTTAAAGTTCCTTACCCAGGGATTTTGATAGGTTCCCAGACATGAAATATAATGATTTAAAATTTTTCTAATCACAAGGTGGTCCTTAAAATAGGCTGTACATTAAAATAGTGGCCGTTCTCACTGGGCAGTGATGTCCTAATAAAGTATAGGCCTTTGTTTATAATGTGTTAAAATGGCAATAGCACTCTAAATAAAACAATTAACCAGTGTAAGAACAAGGTTGTTTTCCACTCTGCTGGTGTTGAAAAAACTGAAACTTTACATCTCTGGCAAGTGTTAGTGCTGATATGGTTGATATGCTAAAATTCAAATGAATTAAACCAGTGCTCCTTAAACTTTATTTTTATTTTTTATTTCAGTTACTTAGGTAACCTCTATACCCCATGTGGGGCTCGAACTCAAGACCCCAAGATCAGGAGTTACACACTCCTCCGACTAAGCCAGCCAGGCACTCCTTCTTAAACTTCATATGTATTTTAATCATCGTGACTCTTACTAAGCTGCTGGTTCTAACTCGTTTCTAACAACATCTCCCAGGTGATGTCAAAGCTGCTAGAATGCAGATTGCACTCTGAGTACCAAGTGTGATTTATACTATCAGACTTTTCTTTAAACCCATCATAAGTAGATGCACATTTTTTGTTAGGTATTTTCTTTATGTCCTTATTATAAAGTTAAGTAATTGATACTTTTGTTGTAAAGCAGGGTCCCTTGTAGAATAAGCACATAATCCAAAGCGAATATTTTTAGGTACTTTCTGAGCTCTTATATTTTTTAAGTCTCTCAAAATTATTGTTTTGCCTATAAAGCAGTCAAATAATATTCTACACTATATACAGGGATATGTTTGTCTTATCAAAGATTGGACATTTTTCCCCCTATCATTTACTATATTTATATAAAATACTCCATTTTAGGGGTGCCTGGGCGGCTCAGTCGGTTGGGCATCTCACTCTTCATTTTGGCTCAGGTCATGATCTCATGGTTTGTAGGTTCTAGCCCCGTGTCAGGCTCTGTACTGACAGGGTGGAGTCCACTTGGGATTCTCTCTCTCTCTCTTTGCCCTTCCCCCATTCCCTCTCTCTTCTCCTCCTTCATGTGCAAAATAAATAAACTTTAAAACACTCCATTTTAGAACATTGCTTTGTCTTGACTTCAGGAAAGAGACGTTTCTTTCTCTCAGGGAATACTTGTGTTCTTGACCGTCTTCCATTCAGTTCAGTCCCGTTTTAGATACGTCCAGCCAAAGATAACACTTTTCCATACTCACATCTTACTCTTTGAAATCAGTTTCTCGCTAATGTAACTTGCCTTGTGAGAAGCAAGCTGTGTGTTTGCTAGTGCTGCCATAAGAAGTACCACCGCTGGGTGACTGTAATGATAGAACTAATGTCTCAGTCTGGAGGCGTCTGCAGAGCTGCTTCCTCCTGAGGGCTGGGAGGGACCGTCTGTTCCGGGGCCCCCCGTCAGCTTCTGGTGGTTTGCCCCAGTCTTGGCATCTCTTGGCTTTCCGTTGTCAATCCAACACCTCCCATCTTCACCCGGCGTTCTCCCTGTCCGTGTGTCTGTGTCCACTTCCCCCTCTTTAGGACACACACTGGATTGGGGGCCCGTCCTACTCCAGTGTGGCCTCATCTTTACTAATACCCTCTGTACTGACCATTCCAAATAAGGTCGTATCCTGAGGTACTGGCGGTAGACTTCAACATGTGATTTTGTACACATTGTACAAACCATTGTACAAACCCTAAACACTCAGCACCTTAGAAAGTAGTTACCGGAACATTCCAAGACCACCTATCTGATCACCATCAGCATTGCTCTTTTTAGTGCCTGCCCCTCTGTTCCTGTTGTTTTTCAGTCCAGTAGGAGTTTGTGTGCTTTTTTTTTTTAAGTTGCATTTATTTTGAGAGAGAGAGTGTGTGAGCACGAGCAGGGGGGAGGGGCAGAGAGGGAATCCCAAGCAGTCGCCACGCTCAGCGAGGAGCCCGACGCCAGGCTCGATCTCACAACCTGCAATTAATACGTGAGCCAAAATCAAGAGTTTGTCACTCAACCAACTGAGCCACCCAGGCACCCCTTGTGTGCTGTTTAAGAAGCACTGATTTGCCTGGGAGATGGTGGTCTTTAGGGCACCTTTTCTTGCCGCAAGTTTGCCCTCAGTACTAGTTCTCTTTAACGTTGCCCTATTTGTACCTCCAGGAGACGTTGATCCAGCAGCACGTGTCATTTCATTAGGTCCTGTATCTGATGTTGTGGATAGTGGAGTCCTCCAGCAATTGAATGAGAGCAGTGGACACATCTCAGCATGTCGGTCTAGAGAGTTGCGAATCTAAACCTGGGACAGGCTGGGGCCATGAGGCGGGAACAGCAGCCTCTGCCAACACCGGAACAAGCCGACGCTTCCAGATAAGGCGGAAAGGCCTTTTGCAATGGAAATCACGTGAGGGTTAATCTTCTCTTGAGAATAGCAGTCAAGAAATGAGATGGTTAACTTGACTACTGAGCAGTTACACCAAGAAGAGCGTCAGTGAGATGACTGAGCCAGAGAAGAAACGGTTGTGATGGTAATGGTATGGGGGAAATGAACTTGAGTTTTAAATTTGATTTGAGTTACAGTGTCTCTGAATTGAACATCCCATGTTGGAAGAAGATACATTTGGGGGCTCCAGGACTACAGTAGAAAAGTATAGAGCAAGCAGTAAAATCTTCTAGTAAAAACTTACATGCAGGACAACAAAATGATGAAAGATATCCAAATACCAGATAATCCACCAGGAAGGCTTTTGTTTAGGAATTTGTTTCAAGAGGAACAAGGGATGAGGGAGAAAAATCAGTTTTATCCATCAGAGTCAGTAATACAAAATTGCCTACTAGGGTAAAAGAAAAAGGTGAAGACTTAGTATACAAAGAGCATGAGTTCAGATGGCTTAGGGGAGTCTGACACCAGCCCAAGAAGGGAGAGTTGAGCCCATTGTAAGTATCATTGAAAACAGACAGCGTGCCGGTCAGCATGTCACAGAAAATGGACGAAGGACAACAAGAAGGGGATCAGAAGATTTTGTTGACCTTCATGGGTTTACAGCCTTTGTCTCTAAACAAAGTATGGAAACAGTAGAGCTTTTATTTTGCGTTTGTTTTTGTTTTGTTGTTTTTGTTTTGTTTTGTTTCCCCCCCCCACTAAATAGAAATGAGGGTTCTTAGTCTGTTTCTGGCAATCTGTTAATTTATTAGGATAGTTGTCTTTCGTTTGCTTTCCGATAGGCATAGTAAATTTAGTTAAAGAGCACATCTGTATGCTACAACTTGATTACATCTTTTTTTCCTAGCTATTTTGCATTTTTTCTTTTACCATGTTTCAGTTTCTGCATGTAGAATTAAATAAGAAGCAAAACTTGTAAAGTTGTAACATTTCACATGGAAATGCTGCCCGATCTTCACCAGCTTCAGAAATCTGACCTTTGCCGATGCTGCAATAAAGTGTTGTCATTTAGATTTGGCGTGGTCGCGCTTTATTTGGCTTGGGTTTTGAAGATTTATTAATGGGTAGATCCTCCGCGTCCTTCTGGAACAGTTTCAGAGTCGCTTTCTTTGGCCAGGCCGCGCTGGTGCTGCTCTCCCTGCAGCATCGTGTGTTTGCATGGTTTTCCCGGGTGCCTGAGTCAGCTCACCTTCGGGTCAGTACAAAAGGGAGCCTGTGAATAGAATTAAGCATTTTTAGAATAGGCTTGAAGCTGGTTAGGATGGAAAAGGTGGTGACACAGCCTGGCCCAGCGTGAGGCAGCGTTTATGATTTTACCCGTGTGCGCGCAGTAGGATTGACAGAGCCTCTGAGCAACTCAGAAAGGAATCACAAGAACCATTGTTTTCAGTTTCTTTCCAGGTGTTCATTTCAAGGCTGCCTTAGGCAATCCACAATCTGAGAGTCAGTAGAATTTGAAAAGAAATAAACTTTTAATTAAAAAAAAAAAAGTTTCAAAACTCCATTCTGTTAACCCATTTTTCCAACCCTCATTGCCATTTTTGTCATTGTTCTATATGCCATCACCTGTGATTCTGTGTCAGGGGAAAATGGCTTACAAGTTTTATTATTTTTCTATTCTTTCTAAGTTTGAAATTACTAGAGGGAGCCAAGGGTAATTCTAATGTATATCATACACAAGGCAGAGAATATCCAAAAATCAGCTGCAATAATTCACCTTCGATCTTTGATCTAGTGAGACTAAGGTCACTAGTAGTTGTAATGTGGTTTGGGAACCGTAGAGAAAGAGGACCAGATAGGATGGTGTGCAGCATTGGTACTTGATTGCAACAAAGGCCGATTAGTGGTGACCAAAAAAAGATCAGTGATATGTAAGATAGGTTCTGTGTTAACCAAGAAGCTTGCTAGATAGATAGATAGATAAATGAATTTTGGGAAACATTCTGATTCTCATAACTTTGTCAGCCTTTTGGGCCTTTTCCCTCCTACGATCCACCAAAGGTAGACAGATGTTAATGAATCAGATGTCAGACTTCGATCCTTTGATTCCTTTTTGCGGACTCATGAGCCAAAAAAGGCTCTGGGCAGCCTAAAGGTTCTTTCCAGGTGAGTCCCTGTACTTTCCTGTGAGTCACCCACACCTTACATGCTCTGGCTCTCCCTGTAGTCATTACAAACATGAGCCATGTAAACCCAACGGCCAGACAGAAGGAAGGGGCATAGGTAGTGCGCAGTAGCTTGAAGCGTTGAAAAGGAACAAGACTAGAAAACTAACAACCACGTAAGCAAGACACAGAAACACAAAGGATGAGCGAGCGTGTTGCAGACCCACAGCCAGTGGGGTAGTAGTAATCCTGAAATATGTGGAATGTCAGTACTGGACAGTCTGCAGATGGTGAATCATCCTGAAAGGTACGGTGACGTCACACCATTTAATGTGGGAAGGTCAGTCATTGGTGGTATCAGAATTTCTGTAATCAGCAGAAATAACTGTCTTTATAGGAAGGAAGTGGACCCAGAGTGGTGAGGCCAATAGCAAAGAGAGGTAGACCTCAGATTTCCTAATAACCCCCATCATAGTATATAATGTCTTAATAATACTCATAATGGGAAACCTGACATATTGTTCCAAAAACAACACACAGTCTCTTACAAAAGGCAGAGGTAAAACATCTTTCATTCCCTTCTAAAACGGTTTTAAAGTTTTTTACCTTTATGGATGACCTTCCAGCTATCCAGTGTGTTATTTAATTGCAAATGGAAGATACCCAATTTGAATTTGCCTAAATTCACAGGAGACTGTAAGGATCTGAGTTTGAAACCAGCACAAGAGTATTGTTTACTGCATTTAGACATAACTAAATGCAGTCAGAATTCACGTGAAATGTATGTTTTCTTCTCCTGGGCTTTATTCTCCACCACTGTGGAGGGTGGGAAGCCCAAGGTCAAGGTGCCAGCACTGTCAGGTTCTGGCGAGGACTGTCAGCCTGGCTTGTAGCAGGCCACCTTCTCCCAGTGTCCTTACGTGGCCTTCTGCGCGTCCCCCGTGTCGTGCTCTCATAAGAACACCACTACACCACTCCTATCACATTAGGGCCCCAGCCTGTGACCTTATTTAACCTTAGTAACTTCCTTAGAGGCCCCCCTCCAAATAACAGTCACACTCGGGGAATTTGGGGGAGGGGGCCCGATTCACTTCATAGCATTCATTGTAAACTTGGCTGCTGACATCTCCTGAATCATATCTGTAGCTACAGAAATGACCTGATGTACTCTGCAACCAAGTCTGTGTAAGCAGAACTGCTGGCCCCGTTTGGCACAGGCATCTGACCTTGGGCCAGTGAGCTGTGGTCAAGGGGCAGGTCCTACAGAGTCATGGGTGGTCTTGGAGGGGCCTTAGGAATTAATCTGGGGGAGGGCCAGTTCCTACACAAAGTTTTCCAAAATTGGGGTTCTCTCAGATTTTAAATGTGAGGTTTCCCACACAACGGTAAGGTTATTAGCCCCAAATGTTTTATCTATACAACGTCTCACTAAAGCATCCCTTGTACTTTGTGTACAGCTGTATCCGGTCGTAACTGTCCAGCTCTCAGTCTGGTGCTCGTCCCTAGACTTGTTTTGAGAGAAAACAAAACGGGGGTGGGATCCATTTAAAACAACATTTTGAAGATACTTAGCATGCTGCAAATAAAATCACATTTTTGGCGTTCTCATTTAAGTATTTTATTCTTAATCTTTGGAAATCCAAAGGACATTCAGCCACTTTCTGGTATCTCAGATATGCTTCTTTCTAGAGGAATAACTTTAAAATTTGTTGGATTATTATTCAAATGTTTGTTTTCCTTGGAAGTGGCTCTAATTTCATAGTTTTTGAGAAAAGCATTTCAAATTTTGTTGTGTGTATGTATGTGTACAAGGACTCATGTTTTTATGTCATTCTGGTTCTATGAACCATTTGCTTTGTAATCTAAGAGGTAAAACTTCTTGTAATCTAAGAGGGGTTTGATGTGTTTCCTCTCTCTCCCAATCCCCCAAGAGCTGTGTGCCCCTGTATACACTTGACATTAGGAGGTGCTCGGGTCTGGAACATATTTTCAGTAGAGCCCCAAGGGCAAGAAATGCCTGCTATATCCAGAGGGGCAGTGAAGGCACCAGGCTGACCACTGGTCACTCACTCATGAGTTGTGTATGGAGCATCATCTCCGACTCTTCCTTCCTGTATGACCTTAGGTAGTTATTAAGCTCTAGACCTGACTTTTCTTATCTTTAAAATGGGGTAACTAACTTATCAGGGTTATACGAGGAAATAATAGGATAATGGACATGAGGGTCTTCACACAGTGGCTGGTGTGTAGTAAGTGCTCAATAAAGGTTAACTAGTGGTGGTAGTGGTAGTACCAGAGCTTTTGTGTGCCAGATGCAGTGTTGGATACAAAGTTGACCAACATACTCTACCCTTAACTCATAAACCCCTCAAGTGTGCAGAGAGTGCATATCAGGTTCAGACCAGGGTGTAAAATCACATGCATGACTTCTAACAAACTATACTGCCCACAAAAAGATGTGCCTGAAACACAATGGGAATGCCACCCTTCAGGTGAATGTGGCCAGTGCTAAGTCCCGTTTTCTTGCCAAATAGAAAAATAATGCCTCTGTCTCCCTGGAGAATACTGGCCACTTAAGTTTAGACATAAGCCTTTTATTTTCTCATCTTTTATTTCCTGTGTCTTCCTTCCCCAACAACAGCGGGTTGGTGGTTAGTGGTTGACTTGAATGTTAAGGAAAACTACATGGTGGTCCCAGTTCATAGGACTCCAGAAGTATCGTGGAAGCTGTCGAGGCCTCCTACCATTCCCAAGCAAGAATGGGCTGTTGGTCAGACCACCCTTAGTGTTTTCCCAAGGCGTATCATGCGTAGGAGGTCATAGCGAAGAAATTCCCAGACGCACTTTGGAAGAGGTGGGATGCTTGAAACTGGTGGTGACTTCCTCTTCCAGCAGACAGAGGGTGGGCCAGGAAAATACTTCAAAGTCATGTCGAGACTGAGGTGGGGTTTTTGGTGGGCTCCTTTGAGAGGGTGTTGACAATGAGAAGTAAAGGGGGAGAAACAGGAAGCAGTTTTGAAAAGAGTGGAGTTGTTCCTGGGTCTAACCAGTTTGACTACCTGCCTGTGTGTGTAGCACAAGGGCATCTGGGTCTTGGCTTTCAAATCTGTGAGCCTACGTTTACTACGACTTCTGTGTGCACAGGGGCCATTGATGAAGCATTGAGAATATGAGGAATTGTAAGGAATGGCCCAAATGCTTCAGAAATGTATAACCTTGACCAAAGCTGCACTGAGAAGGTATACCCTTCCACGTCATCCCGGGACCATCGACCGCAGTGTCCCCTTCCGTGACCCCAGTGTGGTGTCGGGATGCTGGACAGCACTGGCTGGAAACCCGGTTCCGCCCTTATTGGGTAAGTGTCATAACCTAAGCCCCATTGAACTCATTTGTACAATAAGAATCAAATTCTGAATTTTCCAGAGTGGTTTTGAAAATTGAAGGTAAAGCATTCATTCAGCGCCTGGTGTGTGCTAAGCTGCGGTGGCAGGGATATTCAAGGCAATATCCTGCTTCTAAGGACATTACATTCTAGGAGGGAGAGACATGTCATCAAAGCCATTAAGAAAAATGTCAAGAGTAGCCATGAGGGCAACTCTGTTGCACCGCCCAGACCACCTTGACTGAAGGCCTTGTTCTGGGAACATTACGGGCAGGGAGCCTTCAGCGGTCCCTCCTTGTGTGATGGACTCAGCCGCAGATGTTTCTGGACGCAGCCTGAAGAGGCCCGCAGGCAGAGACTGCTCAATGCAGGAATGCAAAGGCCTGACTATCCTTGGCCTGAGTCAGGATAAGGTGAGGGCCTTTTCAACTGCAGAGCTCTCCATGAGAGTGTCATTGGGCCTGCATCACAGCTGACTTGCCCTCTACCCATCCGTCCTGCCCCCCCTTCGCACAGTGGTGGGTCCCAGGAGTCCCTGGTGTAAACTCCTCGTGGGGTCTGCTCTCCTGAGACCACACTGTAACCCAGGTGTTGTGCTAGCTGAGGCACCGTAGACAGTTGGCTGCTTGAGATCAGGTCTGTAGAGAAGGGGCCCTCCCTGCAAAGGCAGCGGGCTCAGCCAAGACCCAAATGACAAGGTTCGGCCCTTGGAGATGGGGGAACACATATTCCAGATGAGGTCGGAGAAAAAGATGAGAACATGGTCCACTGAGGAACTAAGGGGAAAATCAGTGGGAGGCAGGGCTAGTTATTAGGATTTTAAGCCCGAGTGAGAAATTTGGATTCCCTTCTGGGTGTGATAGCACTGATTTGATCTGATTTTAACAGGTCACTGACTTCTGAGTGGAGAGCAAGATCGTGGGGGCTAACGTAGTACTGGGGAGACCTGTGAGGCAGGAGCTCAGACAGGACACAGTGGGGGTGATGGTGGGGAGAAGGAACAGGTCAGACATATTTCCTGAGGACAGCTGAGGGGACCAGCGGGGGGCAGGGGGGGAATGTCTCATGGAGGAGGGAGGAGCTATTGGGTCCCTGGCCTGAGCAGCTGGGTGGTGGGATTCTGGGAAGGAGGGAGCACAGTGTCCAGGGGTATCATTCATGGGGAAAGGGAGCTGCATGGAGGTTCCTGCTTAGTCTGCTGGAATAATTTGCAGAGCTTGGCCCCATACCCAGTGTTTTTATGGGCTGCCTGAGAAAATGACCACCGCCAAATGGACCTGGTTTCTGGAGACCTTCGTGTCTGTGGGTGGGCAGGCAGAGGTCTTGGCCAGAGAGCTGAGATTATGTCTCCCTAGAAAAGGGAGAGGAGGCACCAGGAGTCTCTTCTCCAGAACTACTGCTCCACGTGAAGCTCTGAGAGCTCAGGCCCTGCCCGTCCTCTTGGGACCCCCGGGCCTGAGCCTGGGGCTTGAGGAGTGAGGGAACACTCCCTGCAGGGCTGTGCAGGCCAGTGAGAACGGGGCCGATTGCAAACTGATCTCTCTGTGTTCTGTGTGACCTGGATTTTCCTTTCCTTTTAATTTGACTTTTGTTTGTTTGCTTTTCATTGTCCATGAAAGACTCAGGAGACATCACAGGCAGCCAGGCGGTGTCATTGCACACCTGGATTGGGCCAGAGGTCTCCCAGCCACACCTGCCAGTGTCCCTGTCTGAGGCAGGGCCTCAGCAGCAAAGCCTCGGGCTTCCTAAAGTTTCAGCACCAGGCACACCACACCCACCCAGGGGCCTTTGTCCCCTCCCTGCCTCTCAGCATCCCACCAGTAGGAACCAGGAGAAGGTGCCATTGGCTGACATAGCCCCAATGGGAGAAAGGCTTCTGCTTACTCAGAGCCTTGGGAGAGAGGCAGAAGGTAGGAGAGAGGATCTGTGGCTGGCAGAAGCATTTAGGTTCCTAGTGGCAATTCTGTGTGGCTCTGCCCCTTCCATATTCAAGCAACCTCTCTGTGCAGGCCCTCGGCACTCTCAGCTTCTGCTGTCTCCAATCTGAAAACAAATATGGAGATTAAATGCACAAAAGCTGGGCAACCCCCTTGTGTTGCAGGGGGGAGGAAATCCAAAATAGGTACAAAACCCCTAATGTTCCATTTTACTTTTTAAAAACTTGATAGCTGGGGGGAAAAAAAAACCTTTGTAGCTGGAAATAAGTATAAACTCAAGAGGGGGTGCAAAAATAGTACAAAGTCCTGCAAGCCCTTCATCCAGCTTCCACCAGTGGTGGTATCTTCTATGACAATAGCACAATATCAAAACTGGGAAATTGACCTTATTAGTTCAAAACTGATAACTAGACCACAGACTTTGTTCAGTTTCCACTAGTTTTTACATACACATTTGTGTGTATGGTTCTATATGATGTGATTCCACTTACAGATTCACCTAACCCCACCAGAGTCAAGGTAGAAAACTGTTAACATCGCCACAGAGGAGCTCTGATGTGCCGCTCCCTGTCACGGGTATATTAGAGTTCTCCAGAGAAACAGAACCAATAGGATACACACAGACGTATACGAGGACATTTATTACAGGAATTGGTTTATGCGGTTATGGAAGCTGGGAAGTCCCACAACCTGTGTCTGCCAGGCAGAGAAGCAGGACAGGTGTAATTCAGTCTGATTCCAACAGCCCCAGAGCTACAGGCCCCTGTGTCTGAGGGCAGGAGAGGATGGATGTCCCAAGTCGAGCAAAAAGAACAAATTTGCTCTTCCCCCACCCGTTCTATTCAGGCTCTCAACGAATTGGATGATGCCCACTGACATTGGGAATGGCATTATTCTTTACTCAGTTCATTGATTCAAGTACTTATCTCTTCCAGAACCCCTCTTACACACAGACCCAGACATACCGTCTGTCAGCAATCTGGGCATCCCTTAGCCCAGTCAAGTTGACACATAACATTAACCATCACACCCGGAAACTGCTAATGTGGTTTCATGTCTATAGCTTGCCATTTTGAAAATGTTATATAAATAGAATCATACTAGTATGGGGGGCACCTGGGTGGCTCAGTTGGTTAAGCGTCCAACCTTGGCTCAGGTCATGATCTTGTGTTTTGTGGGCTCGAGCCCCATGTTGGGCTCAATGCTGACAGCTCAGAGCCTGGAGCCTGCTTCAGTTTCTGTGTCTCCCTCTCTCTCTGCCCCTCCCTCGTTCTCACTCTGTCTCTTTTTAGCTCTCTCTCAAAGATAAACATTAAAAAAAGAATCATACTAGTATGGACCTATGATGCCCTAGAAATCCATCTAAGTTGGTGCTGTGTCAATAGTTTATTCTTTTTTTATTGCTGAACAGTATCCTGTTGAATGGATGTACCAGTGGGTTGTTTGGTTTTGTTTTGTTTTTTAACCATTTACCCACTCAAGGACCTTTAGGATGCTCCCAGGTTGGGGCTATTCTAAATAAAACTACTCTGAATATTTGTGTACAAGTTCGTTTTTTAATGTGGTAAAATATATACAGAATTTATCATTTTCACCATTTTTGAGTGTACGATTTAGTGTATGTACAGGTTTCTGTGTGAATGTAAGTTTTCATTTCTCTGAGACGGATGCCCAAGAATGCACTTGCTGAATCATATGGTAAAGCAATGTTTGGTTTCATAAGAAACAATTGCCAAGCTATTTTCCAGAGTGACTGCACCAGCAATGTATGAGGGATCAAGTTTCTCCACATTGTTGCTGGCATTTGGTCTTAACCACTGCTTTTTATTTTAGTTTTTGTGATAGGTATGTAGTGGTATCACCTTAGTTCTAATTGGCATTTCCCCAGTGGCTAATATGTTAAACATCTTTCTATGTGACTGCTTGCTAATCTATCTCCTCTTTGGTAAAATGTCTGTTCCTGTCTTGGGCCTCTCTGATTTGATGACAAGTAGCCTCGCACTGGTGTTTTCTCTGCATTTGTGTTTTTGAGTTTTGAGAATAATTCTTTGTATAGATTCTGGATGTAAGTCAGATACCCAGTCTTCAGATATTTTTGTTGCCAATTCATAGCTTGTCTTTCATCTTCCTAATGGGGTTTTTGCTCAGCAAAACTTTTTAATTTTAATGAAGCTCAACTTAACCTTTCTCTTCTCATAAGTTATTTTGCATCCAAGAACTCTGTTCTTTGCCCTGCCCCAGGTCTCAAAGATTTTCTGCCATCCTTCTTTCCTAAAAGCTTTATGGTTTTACCTTTTACGTGTAAGTCTGTGATCCATTTTGAGTTTATTGTGGTGTAAGCTGTGAGGTTTAGGGCGAGGAATTTTTTTGCCTTTGTATGTTTAATTACTCCATACCATTTGTTGAAGAGTTATCATGCTTCCATTGGACTGTTGTTCCATCTTTGTCAGAAACACACACACACACACACACACACACACACAGAACATACTGTACGTCTATTTTTTGTTTCTTTTTTTTCTTCCATTGATGCCTGTGTCTATCCCTCTGTGAATAGCACACTGTCTTGATTATAATAGCTCCAAATAAGCGTTGATATCAGGTAGAGGAGTGGTTCCTCCCATTTGATTCTTCTTTGTCAAGATTATTTTAGCTCATCTAGTTTCTTTGCCTTTCCATGTAAATTTTAGAATAAATATCTGTGTCTATAAAATATTTTGCTGAGATTTTGATAGAAATTGTGTTTATTTTTGAGCTATTGTGAATGGAATTATTTTAATTTCATTTTCAGATTGTTCATTGCTTATATCTAGAGATGCAGTTGATTTTTTTTTTTTTAACATTGGTCTTGTGTCCCGTGACATTGTCTGAACTTGTAATTAGCTTTAGTGGTTGTTTTGTGGGTTCCTTAGGATTTTCATCATACCAGAGTATGTCATTCTGCAAATTCAGTTTTACTTGTTGCTTTCCGATCTGGATGTCTTTATTCTCCCTTTCTTACCCGATCACACTGGCTAGGGTCTCCAGTACAATAATCAGGAGAACTGAGAATAGACATCCTCGCCTTGCTCCTGATCTTAGGAGAAATCATTCTGTTTTTCACCATCAGTATAATGCAGAGAAAACCATATACTGACCAAGTACTAGCGTCTTGAGAAAAGGGGCGGCTGGGTTGGGTGAAGGCATTTGGAAAGGATTCCCAAGGAGATGAATTGGGCAGATGAGCTCACCCAGATCAGGGAGTCTGAGTTTGTCCTGACACTGCAGTGCTGAAGCTGGTAGCTGAAGAGGTTGGATGCCAGACTGGTGATGTTGTTGTAGGCATGGCTGAGCTTCCCCAGCAAGGCACTGCTCTCCTTACCACCGTACCCATGGATGGGACAACCACAGGGTTTGTCTCATTCCCCATCACTCCAGGGTGTAGGGCAGACTTGGGGCACATGGGCAAACTGAGATGCTCTCTGCTGTTCCAGGGAAGAAATCCAGAAGCCAGCACACAGAACTCTTGTCCTGGGGTGCCTGGGCCAGCTGCCACCAATAGGGACCTGTGGGCCTTCTCCCAGTAGTAGGAAACTGACCTTCATTTGTTCCTTCCTCCAATAATCCCTTCACTTCTTGAATGCATTTGTCCAGCACCGGCTACGTACACAAGGCATCTTTTGAAACATGGTACATGATGAAATAGACTAATAAGATCCTTATTCACCAGATGTTTGTAATTTACAAGAGACCTAAGTCTCAAATACTCACGAACCCAGTGTGAGCTCTGAGACAAGAGAGGCATAAACCCACTGCTGTGGTCATTCTGAGAAGGGAAACAGTACGTCTGTGTGTGTGTGTGTGTGTGTGTGTGTGTGTGTGTGTGTGTGTACACGTGCACGCGTGTAGGGGGTGGGTTAGAGTACGTGGGATAGGGAGAGTTCCATGGAAGGAGGCACATGAGCCTTAAAAGATGCACAGGATTTTGCCAGATATCTGGCAGGAGCTTTGGGGTCAGCTTAGACTAGTGATTTTCAAACCTTCATGTGGGCGTGGCTCGAGATCTTGTTAAAATGCAGATGCTGACTGGGTAGGTTTTAGATAGGGCTTGAGAGTTCTGACAAGCTCCCAGGTGAGGCCAATGCTGCAGGTCCGAGGGTGGCTCTGAATTGCAAGGGTATAGAGAACATCTGATGTGATTTGACCAGAGACCAGTGGGAGAGAAGGACAGAAGTAGACAAGTGGGTAGGGGCCAGATTCTAGCCTGAGGAATTTGAACTGTGTTTGGCAGGCAGCACACAACCTCTGAAGGTATTTGGGTCATGAAGTGAGCCAGTCCAGACATTAGGAAGATTTGCCTGCAAATCACCCAATGGAAAGACAGAGGAAGGCAACTAGAGGCAGGGTGATTTTCTATTCATCCATCCTTCAGCCCACCCACACATTCACCCACCATCTATCCACCCACCCATTCACCATTCGTTCACCCACTCATCCGTCCACCCACTAACATTTGTTAGATGCCTATTATGCTCCAGACCCTGTGGGAGGATGAAGACCCAGGCTTTCCTCCTGTGGATCCCGGAGCCTAGTGGGCTTGATAAACCCATATTATGTGTGCAGGTTCTATGTGAGCACAGAAGAAAGGGGTGGGCAAGAGGCTTCCTGAAGGAGGGGACTCTTGAGAGCTTTCAAAGAACCGTGGGAGTTACTTGGATAAAGATTAGAGGGAGCTGCCTGAGCAAAAGTCAGCCACAGCAATGTGATGCGTGTGGGTAGTTGCTGGGCGTTTGAGTTGACAAGAGCTCAAGAGATGTAGTTGGGTCCCTGGTCACAAACAGTAGGGACACACACACACACACACACACACCCTCCCTTCTCTCTCCTTCTCCTTCTGGTCCCCTGTGCCTTCAGCTCGTCATGGGCTCTGGGTCAGGGTCCCTTTGCCAGTGAAAAGATTGGGCTGGTGTGGGGGGGGCCAGTGAAGGATGGCAAATGATCTAGACCTGAACGAATTCTGCAGAAGCAGATACTCCCTGCCAGAGAGGGTATCAGAAACAGAGACCCTGCTAAGAGTATTTGGAGATCCCGGGGGTCCTGGTTTTCCCACCCTGGAGTCAAGCCATCGTAATGTCTCTCAAAGGTGGGATCAACCACAGAGATGACACAGGTTTGGTTCCAGGCAGTCTCTGGCACAGAAGAGCAGATCCAGTTTGAGACCCAGGAAGACGGAGGGAGAAGCCTGTCGGCCTGGGCTGCCACAGCCAAGTCCCACGGACATGAAGTTCTCACAGCCCTGGACGCTGGGGTCCACATCAAGGTATCAGCAGGGCTGGGCCTTGACAAGACCTCTCTGCTTCGCTTGCAGGAGGCTGCCTTCTCACTGTGTCCTCACATGGTCTTTCCTCTGTCATTTGTAGGAGAGGGAGAGAGCGAGCGAGCATGCTCCCTGGTGTCTCTTATCTTATAAGGACTCCAGCCCTAGTGGATTAGAGCCCCACCCTTACAACCTCATTTAACCTCCATTAGAGACCCTTAGAGCCCCTGTCTCCAAATCCAGTCCCATTGAGAGTTAGGGACTCAACGTATGAATTTGGGAGGGGACGTAATTTGGTCCATAAAAGGGCCTAAGAGACCCTCTAGTCCAGCCCCCTTTTTACTGCTGAGGAAACTGAGGCTCAGAGAGGTTGAGTGGTTTGCCAAAAGTCACACAGCTAGCTGGCGTCACAACCAGAACTGGAAGTCAGGCCTGACATCTAGACGTGTGGAGGAAAGGGCAGCGTCTTCTAGCTGATGTGGCTGTGATGTGGCGAGGCCTGCCATAGGCCTGCCCTTGACCGGAAGTTCTCTATGTACGCGAGAGAGAAGAGCGGAAGGGAACAGGCCCACTGTGAAAGCTGAAGGGTTGAGTGTAGACCTCAGGAAGACTTCCTGTTTGAAAAAGATCTGACTCACCACCAAGTGTGTCCAATGGCAATTACGGGTTTTTTTGTTTTTGTTTCTTTTCTCAGAAAATGGGAGAAAGTTTGGCAAAGGGCAGGAAGATGGGCTTCATAACTGTGAAGATCTTGGTAGACTTGGGTTTCTATGCTGATTAGGAAACTATTCCACCAAAACTTCCTGAATCCAGAAGTCTTGCCAGGAGGAAACAGTCACCGAAAAAAATCTCCCCGAACATACCTTTGGCCCAGCAGCCCGACCCTGGGGGTGAGGGCAGGGACCAGGCCTGTGCGGGGCTGTTTACCTGGGTTAGGCAATGCAGATAAGTCGTCCCGTTGTGTTTGCATGGGGGCTGATGTTAGGGTGGACAAGGTCAGGTTGGAGCCGGCGGGTGAGGCTGTGGGCAGCTGGCAGCCAGGGCGGGGTTCAGGGCTGGGGCAAGAGGTGGGGGTGGGGAGGGAGGGGGGACTGCAGGCCCAGCCAAGAGAGCCCAGCTCCCCTGTAGGCATCCTTTCACTGTCTACCCTGCACTCTGTGTAGAGGTGTGGCAGCCTTAACTCTGATGTTCCTTCTCTCTCTCTCTCTGTCTCTCACCCTCACCTCCCAACACACCCCTGACAGCAAAGTTCTGCCCTGACTCAAACCCAAAAGATTTTTTTTTTTTTTTTGAAAAACTGGTGTTTTCATTGAAAGATGAATTTGCACAATCCCTCCCAGGAACACAAATACGATTTTTAGGAAAGTAGGAAGATTCTGAGACCTGCCTTGTCGGGTAACATGAGCGAGTGGCATTCTGAGCAGTGTGACTGCCAGTTTGCAAGGGGAGAGCATGGTCTTTGGAGAGAGGCATGAAGGTGTCTCTTCTCATTACAGCCTGATGATGAGCTGTGCTCAGTGTAAGGAAGCCACGGCCCCCCCTTCAGAAGACCAGGAAAGAAAGGAAGAGGCCCCCAAGCCTGCGAGGCCACAGCTAACATAAATAACATCCTCTCTTTATAAAGAGTTTCCAAAAGACTTTTTTTTTGTTTATTTTTGAGAGGGAGAGAGAGAGAGCATGAGCAGGGGAGGGGCAGAGAGAGACAGAGACATAGAATCCTAAGTGGGCTCTGTGCTGACAGCAGACAGGCTGACATGGAACTCGAACTCCCAAACCGTGAGATCATGACCTGAGCCACAGTCGGGCGTTGAACCGACTGAGCCACCCAGGCGCCCACAAAAGACTCTTTACAGAACACGAATCCCTTCTCTCGGAGCCTGCCCTTGGGTTGGGGGAAAGTCCCGCTCTGTGAGACCCCATGTTCAGCCCCCGTCCACCACTGTGCAGGATGCTTTGTAATCTGTCCCTCCAGGCTGATGGAGAGACCTCCGGGCTGGCAGTTTGCTCTGTTTCCTGTGTCCGCTCCCTCCCTTGGTGGGCGAGCAGAGGTGCGTGGGCGAAGGAAGGATGTAGAATGTCCAAAGGCCAACACAGGGCCCAGGTTTTGGTTCAGTCCCAATTTCAGACGCTTGGCCCCACTGTCCCTAGAGGAAGCTCTGGGGGGAGACTGGTGATTCGGGAAATGTGGTCAGTGGGCACACAGCCCTCATTCCACACTGTTTGGTTTTCTAAAGAAATGAGTGCATTTTAAGAGTGGAACGGCCTCTACCGAGGAAGGCCCTGCTTCCTGCTGATGTGGCAGAATCGGTTTCCATTCTTAGTGCTCGCCTCGTTAACCCGGGTTGGGTGTGGATTCTTCGGGCCCATGTGCCCCTGCAAGTGTGGGTGTGACTTAGATCTCAGGGCTGCAGAGGTGGAGAATGTCACCCCTTCCAAAGAGCTCTTGAATGACCTTGACCAACATCCTACCCGGCTGGACAGGATATTTGGATGGTGCCCCTGACCCAGCCGTCTGACCTCAGACATGTGGATGTGGCCTCACCAGCCTTTTGTGTTCCCTGGAAGGATCTCATCCCACCCACAGGATGCCGGGTGGGGCGGGGCGGCTGGCGTCAGACAGCTGGTGTGGTGCCCAGTCTCTGGTCACTTGCTGGCCCTGTGACCTTGGACGTTGGCCTGTCTCACCTTCAGCTTCCTCATCCTTCGGTGGAAATAATAAAGGAAACTACTTCACAGACTCGTCACACAGAGGAGTTACGACGACCCATATAAGGCCCTGAGCAGGGTACTTGGCGAAGTACACACAGCCCGTGTGCCCCCATGGACATCTGAGGGGGGGCCAGGACGTCTGCTGCAGAGAACTGTGAGCGACCGTTCATTTGAACATGAGGGCATCCACAGGGCCTTGTCAAATGGAGTCCTGGGCACCTGGCTTTGAAACAGCCTTACCTCAGAGGGGGTTTGTTGGCCCTAAATGACAAACTCGGCTTGAATAATAGACTTCATGCCGACTTCCTTAGCACACGGAGGCCCAGGGGCGTTATTAAGAGCCAACAGGTCTAAAGTCATCCTGAACTGAAAGGGCTCCTGGAGCCCAGCGACTCACTGGACAGGCTGCACTAACCCCAATGAGCCAGCTCAACCCCCTTCCCAACGCCCCCTGGGCCCCCCACTCCAGGGAAAAGGATATGCAGCCTGCAGCCAGTGCAGCACCAGAAGCGAAGACATTCCAGCAGCCCATCCTTGGGGCCTGGGATGGGTGGGGGGATGGAGGAGGCATGCTGTCACTTCTGGCCTGGCCTGTGAGTCACCTTCGGGCCTCTTCCTCCCCACGGGTGGGGAGCAGGCGGCCCAGGAGCTGAGACTGAATGAGGAGATGAGGGGATCTCCCAGGTTGATGATTATAGTGGCCTGAACTCCCATCCAGGTCCCAGACAGGTCTTGGTCTCCCTGGGGCTTCCACACAGCCCTCTCTTGGCCAGGGGCCTCTGAGTGGCATGTTCTGGGACCAGCAGGTGTGTAACACATGCTACAAATGCCTCTTCAGTGACATCAGAGGATCCGGGCTGGCCCAGAGGCAAAGAGGTAAAGGCTGACTTTGCCATTCCTAACTTCCCTCCTTCTTCACCCCTTTGGCCACCCCTTCCCACCCTAGTCCTCTTTCTTTCTCTCCTCTCCTGACATGAAAACTTCTCCTTAGAAAGGTAGACTTTAGACTATAGCATTTAGACTATAGTGTAAATGACTGGCAGCATTTCGGTGCTCCATCTGCCTTTCTCTGTCTTTTTAACACGTTTGACATGGCCTTTCTCCTGGGTTTTCGAAACTAGGATCGTGACTCTCTGGGGATACTTGGTATACCACTGATATACAAGACTATTCTTTTCCCAGCACTTACATAATATTTTTGAGATTAAGGTTAGACTTTTCTGTCAGCCTAAACCCGCATTACCCATTCCAAACCTAACACAGAGCTTAAAGAGAATTCACAAGAATGTTCTGCTTTTCTGAGCATGTGTTTACTTAACGGCTTACAAGTTTTAAGAAGGGCAAACATGACTGAACCAGCTGTAAAACTCTGTGAAATCGCAGGGGAAAACCTTTAATGAAAACCTGGGAGAGAGCACAGACTGCAAGGATGAAATGAAACTACACAGAGCACTCAAGGACACAGCTGACAGTATTAAAGAACAAGGATGGATGCTTGGAAACCAGGAGGGACGGGCCATCACCAAGCAGGCCGAACAGGAGCTGCATGGGGAGAGTCGGGAAGCTGTAATCAAGGCCATTAGGAGTAAGCCGGGATGTCGTCCTTGTTCTGCACCCACACCCAACATGCCTCCCTTCTTTAGAAGCTCCCTAGTGTCTAGCCGTCTGAAAGTCAAAGCCACAGGGACTTTTGACAGTATCTGATTCTAATTCCAAAAGCTTGTCTTTGCTCTCAAGACCTCAGTATCATAATTAGTAAATGTATGTAGGAAGGATGAGGTTAGTTGTGTTTATGGTGAGACAGGTGAATAAATAAATAAAATGCATTGTTTTGTTAAGGACTCCATCCTGTCTCACTTCTCATGGGGGTCTCTTCCTGGAACTAGCATCATCCTTTGGAAACCTTCCTCTTTCCTCCTGTGATCCCCTTGCAGGGATCCCCCAGTGCACCTCCACACAGAGGCCCCTCAGCACCCGTGGGCTCCAGGACTGATGGTGAAGACATTTCTCGTGACGCCAAAAGGGCCTCCCGGAGCACTGGTCCCAGCACTCCCTGGAGTGCCCTTCCTGGGTGGGGATAATCCTTTTCTCCCTCCGACGTATAGAGAAGTCAGACTCCAGAAAGCAAAGAAGGAAAACGTATACAGAGAAAACCTTTCATAGATCCAAGGCCCTTTCGCCCTTAATGTCCTATGCGGACTGTAGAAATCATTTCCTCGCTTATGTGCAGGTGGAAACTGAGGCCCAAAGAGATTAGGGAATAGGAGTGGCTGATGCTCATCAAGGGCTTGCTACAAGTCAGACACTGACATGTATTACCTGTTTAGTACTCCCCAACCCCACCACATAGGCACAATGATCTCTGCTTTACAGATGGGGAAATGACATAGAGTCACCAGGTAACTTACTCATGGTCCCAAGGTAATGAACATTGGAGCCAGGACCAGAGTCCAGAAATTCTGACTCCAAAGCATGTGTATTTCACCACCATGCTGCACTGCCCTCCAGGTCACAGAGTTATTAAACACAGGACTCTGAGTTCCCATATCTTTGCCCTCTGCTGAGGCTGTCCTGAATGCCAGTGTCTGAGGCCGCATGGCACCTCCCTCAATACAGAAGGATGTTCCAAAAGGCTCAGTTGAATAAGAAAGGCAGGGATGCACCTGCCGGCCACGTGTGCAGCTGGCACGTCAGCCTGGCGTCCGAGGACAGGAATCCCTGCTGGTCTTTGGGCACCTGCCGCTGGCACAGGATATGCACACGGGTGAGGGTGGTTTTTACCTTTCCTTACGTGCCGGCAGTTTGGCTCGGACTCCTGCCCACAGCTCAGGCTGCACTGGGGGCTGGCTGATGAGCCTGAACGGGCGCCCTCGGCCAAGAGAGGCTTGGTTCTTCCGGGGGCGGCGGGGGCGGGTAGGGGGGGTCACCTCTCCCTAGCCAGATGGAGGCAGGCAAAGTCTTGATGTGCAGAAAGAAGGAGGTGCCCGGCAGCCTCCCCCACATGACAGAGCAGGAGGCCCCAAAACACAAAGCGTGAACAAGACAAGAGGGAGAGTGTGGAATGTTAGCACAGATTCCTGAGAGAGGCGAGGCGCACACACTGGTCTAGCCTGGCTCAGACCCAGCGTGCACTTCTGAGCAGAGAAAATTGGGTCCAGCTTGGGCCTGAGAGTGTGAGCGCTGGAGAAAAAGACTTCTCTGTTAGTTCCGAGCTGCTGAAACGCTTTCCCCCGTGTGGCAGAATTGCTAGTCAATGCCCCACGTGCACTTATTACATAGCACTGTATTGCATCATATACTGTTAGTGTTACATTGTACCTGGTACTAGGGTTGCTAGGTTCTGAGCCTGGCCTTTACCTGGCTGTGACCACGTGACAAAGTTCTGGCAACTGCATGTGCATGGGAGTGAGGCGTGTGCAAATTCTGGGTCATGTCCTTTAAAAGGACATGGTGTGCCCCTGCCTTTGCCGTGCCACCTTCCTCATGGCGGGAATGCAAACATGATGGCAGGAACTAGAGCAGCAATTTTGGGCCACAGGATGGAAGCGCATAGGGAGGATGGCAGAGCAACTAGTGAAAGGTCCTGGATGCTGATGGATGTGTGGTTGCCATGCTAGCTCTGTCTACTCATCTGAACTCGCCTGTGACACAAGTACAGATTTCTGAAAACCAGTATTATTTGGGTCTCTTTGTTATAGCAGGCAAGTTGATGACCTTTTAAAAAATTTTTTTTTTCAACGTTTATTTTATTTTTGGGACAGAGAGAGACAGAGCATGAACGGGGGAGGGGCAGAGAGAGAGGGAGACACAGAATCGGAAACAGGCTCCAGGCTCTGAGCCATCAGCCCAGAGCCTGACGCGGGGCTCGAACTCCCCGACCGGGAGATCGTGACCTGGCTGAAGTCGGACGCTTAACCGACTGCGCCACCCAGGTGCCCCGATGACCTTTTAAAATTATTATTATTATTACTTTCACATTTATTTATTTTTGAGAGAGAGAGAGACAGAGCGCAGGCAGGGGAGGGGCAGGGAGAGAGGGAGACACAGAATCTGAAGCAGGCTCCAATCCCCGAGCTGTCAGCACAGAGCCCGACGCAGGGGCTCAAATTCACGAACCGTGAGATCATGACCTGAGCCGAAGTCAGACACTGAGCCACCCAGGTGCCCCAGGCAAGTTGATGTCCTACGAATGCAGCTCAAAGCTCAGATAGGCTCTCCAGGTGCCCTTTGGGTGTGATGGTTTTGTAATTCCTTGTGTGAATGAAACACCACACTGTAAGGGCTCTGTACACAGCCAGGCCTCATCAGCCTGGGATCAAAGGGGGTGAATTTTGGAATGAGTTTATAGGAAAACAGAAGAAAAGACCGTTCCAGGCAGCCTCCTTCTCGGCAAGCCTGTGGCCATTTTCAGGCAAGCTGACTGGTCAGTGCTTCTAGAAAAATGGGACCAGACCTGGTTCTGTTTCATTGACACTGAGGTTATTTTGGTGAAAACAGCTGGTGGGGAAAGAAAACACCCCAAGGGTACAGGGAAGGACTGTGTTGTGGTTCAGATGCGGTGGTGACCAGGTGGTAGAGTGGCCCTGGGCTAGTTTCTGTCTATGTAAAAACAGAAATTGACAGTGGCTGCTCTTCACTGGGCATGGCCATCAAGGTCTATCTCTCAGGAGCCTGGCAAGACTTTTTCTACTCATGTCTGTGGCAGGTTGTGGTTTTTTTTAAAGATGAGAGAGAGGAGACACAGAATCGGAAGCAGGCTCCAGGCTCCGAGCTGTCCGCACAGAGCCCGATGCGGGGCTCGAACCCACGAACCGTGAGATCATGACCTGAGCCGAAACCGGACGCTCAACCGACTGAGCCACCCGGGGGGCCCCTGTTGTGTTTCATTTTAGAAGATAAGCGTGGCATTCTGGCATCCAGCGTTGTCTGTGCTGTGCTGTAGTGAGGGGAGGCACGGATGAGACCATCTGTCACTATCAAGGGCCAGATGACCTTCCCCGGGACAGCTACATGTACCCTACGCCTTGCCCTCTATCTCTTCACATTAGCGCTTTTGAGGGACACCTCCCCTAAAATAAACATCCTTGTCTCCCCTAAAATAAACGTCCCTTTCATAAGCAATATTTACCTCTCTCCTGGAGAAGGCTTTTCCTGAATTCCTTCTCCACTTGACTCCTGTCCCCCATGGGTGCCCGAGGCTTGAATGGGCCGCAGAGGCAGCTTTTCTTCTTGAGAGGAACTTCAAGATTGATGGTAGGTCCCTGGCCATCCAGGTTCAGCCCTGCCCATCAAGTCCACACTTAATTCCATTATTTTTTCCTCTTCTGATTTCAGTGTGGAAACTGCCTGACTAGGAAAGGACCCCACAGAGTAACACAGGGTCACGGGGAGAAGGGGTGCTCCGTGAAAAGGTGCGGGGGAAGCCTGGGATGTTCTGACTTCTGCCACGCCCTCCTTCAGCCCATTTATGAAATGGGTAGCCAGAGGCCCATTGCACTTCCCACTCTGTCTCAACTATCTCTTCTGTGAAATGGGGATAATAAAAGCCATCCAGGCTCCAAGACAAGGGTCCAGACTCTCTGATCTCTTGGCCCCCTGCCATCCCTGAGAACTGTAATTTTGTTTAAAAAATTTTTAGATGTTTATTTATTTATCTTGAGAGCAAGCAGGGGAGGGACAGAGAGAGAGAGGGAGAGAGAAAATTCCAAGCAGGCTCTATGCTGTCAGCATGGAGCCTGACTTGGGGCTCGACCCCACAAACTGAGATCATGACCTGAGCCAAAATCAAGAGTCGGACACTTAACCCACTGAGACACCCAGGTGCCCGAGAACTAAAATTTTATGGAAGACTAACTTATTTGTTTATTTATTTATTTATCTGTTTATTTTTTGTAAGTTTATTTATTTTGAGAGAGAGAGAAAGGGGGAGGGGCAGAGAGAGAGAGAATCCCAAGCAGGCTGTGCTCTGTCAGCACAGAGCTCTGCTCGGGGCTCGACCCCATGAACCTTGAGATGATGATCTGAGCCACAAACCAAGAGTCAGACGCTTACCTGACTGAGCCACCCAGGTGCCCCCCTGCCTGATTCATTTAGAAACGACCTCAAACTTTCACAGAAAGGTTGCAAAAGCACGTCACAAATATTTGTCCAGATCCGTGTGCGAATAAACTGCTGACATGATGCCCCATATTCCCCCGGACGTTTCGGCATGTGATCTCCACACACAAGGACGTTCTGCTACGGGACCACGACATACCCGTCGAGTCGGGAAGTGTATCTGCTCCATTCCTACCGCGCAGTTGTCCTGGCCGCCTCCGACTCCCCCTCTCTCGCCAGCAGTGGCTTTTCCCAAATGGCCCCGGCAGAGAATCACATTCGGTTGCCAGTCCTCTTCCGTCTGTAGCACACTCCTCACTCTTGGGCTGCTCTCATGGTGTCCTGACTTTTGAGTCCTACAGACCCATTGTTTGTGGGGCGGCCCTCGGTGTGAGTGTTCTGATGCTTCCTTGCACCTGGATGCGGGTTCTGATCCTCGGGGTGGAATCACACGAACGTGGGGCTGTGTTCTCGTCGCAGCCCGTCTGGCGGCACATGGTCTCTGTTTGTTCCAACGCGGATGTAACGTTGATTCCTTGATTAGCGTCTGTCTGTCTGCCATGTTCTCACATGAAGCCCATTTTGTTATTATTCAGTGTCTTGTGGGGAGGTACCCTGAAACTATCTAAATACCCATTTACTCGTCAAATAGTTCATTAATTCTAAATATAATTATGATTGTAACTAATTGACGTAATTAATGAATTGACATATGTGTGGACTCGTGGTTTCCTATACCATCCTGTGGGTTATGACTCATTATTATCATCATTTATGTTGATGTTCAGATTGTCCCCGATGTGGTCGGTGGGAGCCCATTCCAGCCAGCTTCTGTGTCCTTTTGATGTGCCCCCATCACTCTCAGAGCACTTCTGGACTCTCTGGGACAAAAATGCATTTTAGGCTGATCTTGCAGTTTTCTGTCCCAAGCTCTGGAACTGGCCATTCCCCCCCCCCCAAAAAAAAAACCCCAAGTCTTTTTGGCAGCCAGTGGATGGTGACAAAAACTGTCCTTGATCAACTTCATTCGGGCTCCTCTGAGCTCTCTGCTCTGCTGGAACCAGGGTGGGCTCTGTCTGTGTCCTTGCAGAATCCAGTTTGAGCAAGAACCATGCCAAGTCAGTTTATCACCAGCACCTCCCCAACCCTGACCACCCTTGCTATCTGATCAAATTCCCCGTCCCCAACCTGGACACCTTATCATCCTGGTCTGCCTTCAGCAGGAATTCTGTTGAGCTGTCTATCAGGAATGCCCTTTACGCCCATTTTTCCCCTTAGAAATTTTCCATCCTCTGCCTCCCCATCTCTCCTGGGCTGTAACCCCACTTGTCATTGTTGGGGTTGGATCCAGTCTGATGTCTGTCCCCTGCCACAGACCCCCTCCCCCGAATCATCTGCCTTCCCATTACTAAGAACCGTGGCAAACCATTTTTCCTTCACAGTGGGATTTGGAAATGCTTGCGGACGTTGTAATGTGGGCAGAACGTGGGAACATGTGTGTATGAACATGTGTCTACACACATTTATTTACATCTAGTTTATTTCTACTTCTATTGACATAGATTGAAAACATTGAGTGTACATCAACATCTCCGATTCCAGCCCAACCCCAAAGGGTTCATTCTAGTTTTCTCCTTTCTGTCTCAGTCACCCCCTTCTCAGGGACAAAGCTGGCTCCCATTGTCCTTAACACTTAGACTCCTACTGTATGTGACTCATCTCTTGTCACGCTGCCCCCTCATCCATGAAGAGGCCATCCCTCCGCCCTCCCCTGTAGGCTCTGGGGCCCTGTGCTGGGCCACCCACCCTCAACAGCTCTCTCCCCTCCCCCGCCCCCCACAGCGTGGCCCCTCCCCCAGGGAGGCTCACCTTACCCACCCCCCCCCCCCCGCCCCCCACACTTCATGGCTTTTGGCTGTCCTTGTTGTTAGGGAAGGGAGAGGGAGGAAGAGCCTATGAGAGAGGCTTTGACCATGGAATCTTCCATTCGGGGTGATGGTCTCTGAAGCTTAGGAACCTAAGATAACCCTTGGCGATATTCACACAGACTGTTCCCTAGAGACTGAGGCTTTCTGGCTCAGGTCACCTGTGACCCTGTCTGTACCTCTTAAAAGGAAGATCTGTTTGTGGCATTCAAGAGAGAACAGGTCCTTTTCCCCTTCTGTGCTTCCAAATTAGCTTCAGGCTACACGGGTGACCTTGGATGGGTTACATGTTAATGATCCTACCAGCTTCAGGTCTGGTCGGAAAATTTTCCACGTCTTTCCCCTGGTTGTTCATGCTTTTGGGAAGTGGGCTTCGTGCCAGCAGCTTCTGGTCTGAATCTGTCCGAGCAGAGCCAGGGCTCCAGACTCCAGTGCTTATCTGGACGGTGGGCTGAGAGGGGTGAGGGGCTATTTTTGGGTTTCCCTCACACCCCCTTGCAGATTACCCTTCCAGGGTAGAGGAAGATAGACGCAGTGCCATTGGACAGGAGAGACTTCAGGACCCCCTAGCATAGATAACTGGAGACTAATAGCCCCAGAGGTTGCAGGGCAAGGGGCCCATCTACCAAGAGGCCAACGAGGCTTAAAATGCAGGGACCCTCGCTTGCTCAGCCTCTTCCACAGCTTGTGCGATTTGCAGTCGAAGTTTTCTAGTCTTTGTCTTAAAGAAGGACCCCCAAATTGTCTAAACTGTGGGCCCCACAACCTGGATCTAATGCCATGTGCCACATGACTCCCAGCCCCTGTGTGTGTTCCAGAGGGCTGGGAAAGGCCCAATGACAGGACCCCCTGTGCCTGGGAAAGTGGCTTTGTGTCTCGGTCAAGAGCATAACTGCCTGGGTTCAAATCTCAGCTCTGATATTCACCTTCTGTGGGATTCTGGAAGTCACCTAACCTCACCATGCCTCAGTTTCCTCAGTACTACATGCCTCACCTCCTAGAACTGATGTGAGGATGAATACATTCATTTGTGTGTGAGCTCTGTCTGTCCATCTGTCTGTCCATCCATCTACCTACCTACCTACCTACCTATCATCTGAAACACACAGACACAGAGAGAGTCCCCAGAATAGCACTTAGGTAAATTATCTATCCACTGTGCTGCCATGAAACCGTACCTGGGTACATGTCCTGCGGCCTGGAGAGCCCTTAATCTTCCCCTCGTTCTTCAAAGCCAGAGATTGTTCCCTAACTTCTTTGCCTTATTTATGGAAGGTTTGAAAGACTCATAAAGGTTTCAGAACATTTAGAACTGGGGCTTGTGGTCCTGGGCTGCTTTGCCAGAGAGCAGCCTGGCCTCGCCCTGACTCATGGGCTCATGCACCCAGGTCAGCAGCAGCCAGGGAGGCAAAAGGCCTGTAGCTCAGCTGTGCTGCCTCCCGGCTCTCTCCCCAAGGGAAGGGTCTGCCTTGCCTGTCTCCGTGAGGGAGACAATGAGAGGATTGGGGGGCTCGGGAGGGGTCAGGCTTTGGGGCACTCAGGAGGGCTGCTGGCTGGCAAAGTGAGGACAAAATGAACCGGCTTGTGGGAAAAACCACCACCACCAGTCTCAGAGGATACTCTTACCTGGAAGGTGCCTCCGCTTTGTCCTGGGAATTTCAAGCCTCCCACAGGAGATCGACCACGACCATGTGGGGACTGTGGCCCCCTTGCCACTGTCCTGCCCACCTCTTACTGTTGGAAAGCCAGGGGCTAGACTCTTGAATTTCGTTTGCATTTCTTTCTTCTTCCCTAGCCCGTTGTGTGAGGCTACAGTGAGTAATAGCTCTGATCGGGGCTCTGGATGAGGCTGGCCTGCTGGGGCCCTGGCTGGGCCTCAGAGCTCGGGTCCTCCCGCAAGGAAACCCTCTCTAGGCACCAGCCTGTCATCCGGGGGGATTCCCTTTCTCTCCCAACTTCCCAGGACATGCCCTCCGTGGTCACTACCACCGTTTTCTTCCTTCCTCCTCCTCCACCCACTGCTACCTGGCTTCTCTGCCCACCAACCAGCCTTTTCTTCCCCAACCCCACACGCATCCCGAGGTTCTGGGGTACCAGGAAGGCTGCGGGGCTTCACTTAGCATAGGGAAGCCATATGATTTCAGTCCCTAACAAAGCACTTTTGAAAATAAAAGGGGACTGTGGGACAGTGACCACAGGCAGAGAGACACTATCCGGGTCACCAGGGCTGTGTGGCCACCCTCTCCCAACACTGGTCATTTCATACTTCCCCGGCTCAGCTGGTGTTCCAACCAGACTGTGCAGTCCTTCCTTCCCCTTCTGGAATAACCACAATGCTTGCTTCTACTCAGGCGGAGCTCCTGCCTCCTCTGACCTGCCTCTGACTGCAGGCAAGAGCTGGCTTGTCCTGGCTGGCCAGACTGTTAGGTTTTGGGGAATTCTACAGGCCATCTGTGAAACACAGCCAGCATCTTAAAATTAAATGATATGAACTTACAATTAACTAAGGTAATAAATACCCTAAATTCAGCACTTCCTAATTGCATTGCTATTTTCTGTGCTCTTGATGTTGTTCACGTCTCCTCTGTGTTTTGCGGCAATACCATGGGCTGGTTTGCTTCCGTAGCTTACTTTCCACCTCTGTCTCGAGCGATGTCAGGTTGGTGGCTGGAAATTGGCCGCAGTGGGGGGCAGCTCCCCCATTGAAATGGCCCATCCTATAACCCAGGGCTTGATTGGCTGTTTTAGTGATTGTCTCTACTTCAGAAAGTGATGTGAGAAGGAAGATGTTAGTAATTCGGATTAAACGTAAGAGCATATTTTGCATCCCTTGCTATTACATTATGAATCATCCAAAAAATAGAGGGAACATCGCCACAGCATTTGAAAACTTACCTGCTTTAGCAAAGAAGTTGCTCATGTGAAATGAGGTTTCAGTTTCATAGATATAAATTAGTACGAAAGGGAGAGTTTACAAACAGATCACATATCAGATTTAAGGAGAATAGGGGGCACCAGGATGGCTCAGTCAGTTGAGTGTCTGCCTTCAGCTCAGGTGATGATCTGGCAGTCCGTGAGTTCAAACCCCGCGTCGGGCTCTGTGCTCACAGCTCAGAGGCTGGATCCTGCTTTGGATTCTGTGTCTCCCCTCTCTCTGCCCCTCCCCTGCTCGTGCTCTGTCTCTCTCTCAAAAATAAATAAACATTAAAAAAATAAATAAACTATGTAGTGTGTCTTACCTTCTGAACTTCTTTATTTTTTTTTTAATGTTTATTTATTTTTGAAAGAGAGAGAGACAGAGCACCAGCAGGAGAGGGGCAGAGAGAGAGGGAGACAGAATCTGAAATGGGTTCCGGACTCCGAGCTGTCAGCATAGAGCCTGATGTAGGGCTCAAACCCACGAACTGTGAGATCAGGCCCTGAGCGGAAGTTGGACGCTTACTTAACTGACGGAGCCCCCCAAGCGCCCCTCGCCTACCGAACTTCTTGAGGACAAGGACAACTCTGTAGTTCTAACACTTAATGCCTGGTGCATATTATGTACCCCTCCCTACATGTAATGAAATAATTTATGGATTCAGTAGTTGAGCCAATGAAGGTGACACTGTGCACTTTCCATGCATTTTCTCTTCCTGGGGAAGGACTGCATTCCAGGCCCTCTTGCACTGGGGTGTGGCCGTGTAATGAGTTCAGGTAGGTTATTTGTGTGTGTGGTATGAGTAATGCCAGCCCCTCTCACACAAGACCCCCTAGAAGCCTCTTCCTTCCCTGATCTAGGGACCAAGTGTTCCTGGTGAGGTAGCCACATGACAAAGGAGGATTCCTTACCCACGAAGTGACTTTGAGTAAAAGAAGCTTTTATTTTGCTCAGCCACTAAAGTCATGGGGTTCCCTTGTTACCACAGTGTAGCCTAATCTGTCCTGACCAATACACTGAGGAAGCTGGGATGTGGCAGGTAACTTGGATCAGGCTGCATAGCTTGTCGGTGGCGGGGCCAGGCCAAGAGCCCGTCTTCATTTTCCCTGTGCATACGACCTCCCGAACACTTTTTCAGAAGTATAGAATACAATGTGGATCTGAGATGGATTTTGTTCAAAGCCGCATTTCAGAGGGGAGCTGGTTAAGACCCACCCGTGGTGGGGCCTCCTGAGGCCACCAGCCCGGCAGGTACGCCCACCAAACATCCTCCTTCATTAGAGGATCAGCAGGTATGGCTGGCGTGTGGGGTTCAGTCTCCCATTAACCGTCATTAGCCTGGCTGATGTTTCACCCACAAGCACCCCTCCCGGGTCCTGTCATTTACCACTTCCCTCTGAGAGTATCTGGACAGGTCTGGGACTTGAAGGGAGAGAGAACCAGGTCTGGAAGGGAGACTCTCAGGACATAGAACTCAAGCCCCAAAGGCAAGCAGAAAAGATACCACCACACCCCCATTCTCAGCTGGAGAAACCTTAACTCAGTCCCACAAATATTTGTGAGTGTGGATTGTGTCAGGCATTAGACTATACTATAGCACAGTGTGTATAGTATGGGCTTAATATAGCATAGTATGTATAGTATAACAGGTATAGTATAGTATTAGCATATACGTCTAATATGTGTATAGCGTAGTATAGCACAGTATAGTATATGGCATGGTGTAATATAGTATATATAGTATAGTATGTATAGCATAGTATAGTCTCTAGTATGGTATAATATGGCATGGTATGGTATGGTATGCTTTAGCATATTATAAAGCATTAGTATAGCATAGTGTGTATGGTATAGTATTAGTATAGTATTATTACAGCATAGTACAGTATGTATAGTATATGTATAGCACAGTATAGCAGAGTATATTATGTATAGTACAATATGTGTAGCATAATATAGCATTAGCATACAAAGTATGTATAGTGTAATATGTGTAGTATACATAGTAAAGTATGTATAGTGTAATCCGTATACATATGTATGGCATAGCATATACTACTACATACATAGTATATAACATGCTATATTACACATACTGTGCTATACTATATTATACATATTGTACTATGCATACTTTGCTATACTATACTATGTATGTATGTATATTATGCTATACTATACCATGTGTAGTATAATATGTACAGCATAGTATGCTATGTAAAGTATAACATAGCATTAACATATAGCATTCTATAGTGTGGATAGTATACAGAGTATGCATAACATATGTAAGTGTATTATTAGGATAGCATAGCACAGCAGAGTAATTTTTGTCCTTCTCTTCCTCCCCTGAAGGCGTGGCAGTTTTTCCTTTCTCTGATTACAAACCAGCATTCTGGAACCATCTGGTTGAAGTCACAGAGCCCTGAGTGGTGGGGTGATGTGGAGGTGAGCTGGCATGTTCCTGACTCTACCCACCTGTCATGACACTGCCTTCACCAATTCTCCCTTGCCAGGTGTTCCCTCCGTGACTTCCGCTTACCCCTCTCCTTGAAGCACTGTTCTTGGCTTTGTGGTTTGTTGGCTTCTGTCTTGGCCACTAGGATGTAAGCCCCCCAAGAGTCTTATTTTGTGCTCTGTCTCTGTTCTGCTGTCTCCCCAGCATCTAGAAAGTGTTTGTTGAATGATGGCTAGACTGCAAGTTCTGTGGCAAGGATTGCCCCCCTGCCTTACATCATGTCTTATACCAGCACTGGGTGACTGCTACCCCCCCCCCCAACCTGTGCCCTCCCCTGCTGACTGCTTTAGTCCCCACTTGCCCCTGGTCTTTGTACAGGCCGTGCCCTCTGCCTGGGACACTCTTCTCACCTCATAGACCCATTAACTCCTGTGTGCCCTTCAAGTCAGTTTGGCCACCTACCCTGACAGGAGCCCTTTCCTGCCCTCTGCCTCCTCCTCTGTCCTCTGTATTTCCCCTGTCACAATGCTGTCATACCTTCTTCTTTTTTAAAAATATTTATTTTTGAGAGACAGAGAGAGACAGAGAGAGAGAGAGAGAGAGGCAGAGCATGAGCAGGGGAGGGGCAGGAAGAGAGGGAGACACAGAATCTGAAGCAGGCTCCAGGCTCTGAGCTGTCAGCAGAGCCCGACGTGGGGCTTGAACTCATGAACCACAAGATCATGACCGGAGCCAAAGCTGGACACTTAACTGACTGAGCCACCCAGGTGCCCCAATGCTGTCATACCTTCTTGCAGTTACTGTGTTTATCTGTCGGTCTTCTCCCTGGGCTGCCAGCTTGCAAGCATGGGACTGTGTGTACCCTGCTCACTAGTCCATCCTTGGTCCTTAGGGACAGCACATAATAGATGCTCCCATACTCATAGGATGAACCAATAGATGCTGATCACAGCCAACCTGTGACCTCTTGGTCCACTCAAGGCAGACCCAGAGATGCAGTGGGGGGGTTATAGGCCCCTTGTCTGCATGAAGGTTTCCACTGATCCTCTCCCCTGTAGTCGTCATGGGCAGGACCAAGAGAGTGGCCCACATCCACTGTTTTTTTCTCTCTCTCCCCCCTCACCTCCTTCTCTTCCTTAAATGGGATTATCTGCTTTCTCAGTTATAAAAATAACACACACTCATTGTAAGACTTCTGAGCTACTCTTGTCTTTTAGTGTCCACACACTTATTCTATGTAAGGGCTATTAATTAAACGCCAACTATATGCCAGGTGCCACACCAGGCATTGGGGATGCACATGGTAGGACATGGTCCTTACCTTCCAGGGTAGTACACTCAGCACCTATTCTGCATTTCAGGTTACCTCCCGCAGCTGCGCACCTTAGAAGGCGGGGTCTGTTTTCTGTTCACTAGCCCAGTGCCTCAGACTCACATCCATGGAGGGCTCGCTCAAATCAACTCCTGGGTCCCACCTCCAGTTTCTCGTTTAGATCTGAGGTGAGTCTGCTAAGTTGCAATTCTAACAGATTTCCTGATGATGTTTATTCTGCTGGCCAGAGGAACCACACTTTGAGTAACACTGCCCTAGGCGATACCACTCTTACAGTTTTCAGAAGTTATGCACATTTGTTATCTCATTCAGTGTTTCAGAATCGCTCACCTGAGAGTGCCTATGACTGGTGAGCACTGCAGTGGACTTTTAAGCCCGGGTCTTCCTATGGGATGCTGCCCACTCTTAGTCATACCAGGTGGCACCTGCGATCCCCACCGCCATAGGACTACCGAGAAAACCATGATGGGTCCACTCAGAGCAAGGGAGGTCAAGTTGCAGAGGAAGGCTCCAGGAGAACATTTTTTGGAGGGAGGGATGCAGGGTCTAAGCACTACACTCTGGAAGGAGAACTGGCTTGGGTCCCGATGGGCTGAGAAACAGTGACTTAGTAGAAGAGTTCCTGGACCCCCTCCACCTTTCTGCAAAAGAAGGGAGCCGGCCTGGGGGCCTCCTGAGATAGGTGTGACTGGGGCCCGGATCACTCCACCTGCTTCCCGGCGGCCGCCCTGGAAGCTCTGGCTGAGAGGCCCCCCTCCCTCTGCCCCAGCACCTCCCTCTGCCAGGACTGGCTGTGTAGGATGGAAAGTCTGAGGGCCACAGCCTGGCCAGACCAGCAACTCAAAATAGGCACTTCCTTCTTGGCAGTGAGGCAGCCAAGGTGCCAAGGGGTACACAATCCCCCAGTGTTCCCTGGAGCCTTTCGGGCGCTAGGCTGGGCTGCGCACTTCCTCATCTGGGAGGAGGCCTCAGGAGGGGGCGGGAGGGCCCAGCTCTGAGAGGAGCTCTGTGAGTCCCACAGGGAAAGTAAAGGAGATGTGGAAAAGTGTGAACTTGGAAGAGGGAGTCCTCTGATGTTGTATATCTAAGCAGGAAGCCAGACCTACCCAGTTCTGGGGAAGAAAAATAAGCTCTGGAGACCTATTTTTAGAAAGCGGCAAAATTCTGTTTCTCAGTAGGCAGTGGAATTTAAATCTAAAACTCGTTTCATTGCTGAAGTAACCACAGGACTGCATGTAGGAATGGGGCCATGGTGAGCAGTCATGTCTGAATGAGGCTATTAGGCTAGTGCCTACTCACCCCTCATGGCACTGTACTTGCTCATGGCCTCCAGAAGTCTGTAGGAATTCTCATGCGGGTTTTGTGGTGGTAATGATGATAAGGTGGAGATGGTAATGATAATGGTGATCAAGATAATGGTGGTGATATTGATGCTGGTGGTGATGGTGATGATGGCTGGTGATGATGGTGGTGGTGACAGTGATGTTGGTGATGATGGTGTCGATGTTGGTGATGATGGTAAGGATGGTTTTGATGATGGTGATCATGATAATTGTGGAGATGAAAGTCATAGTGGTGATGGTGATGATGGGTGGTGGTGATGGTGGTGGTGATGGTGATGATGTTGGTGAAGGTGTTGTGCCAGGCCTACACTTGACATATGTGATCTCATTCAGTCCTTACAACAGCCTTATGAGGTGAGTATAGGTCACCCCCATTTTTTCAGGTGAAGGAAGTGAGGCTCAGAGAAGTTAAGTCACACAGCCGACTATCATAGGGCTGGGATTCAAACTCAGGTCAGGATAACAACAAAGCCTGCTCTACATGAACCCATCACAAAATCTCAGATTTGGAAGGGGCGACACTGAGTACAATTCCTATTGCTTTCCTCCTCCAGTGCCCTTGCACCGTCTGTTTGTACACCTCCATGGCGATGGGACTCACACTCCTGTGAACACTTCTTTCCTTTCAGTCAGCTCTAACCCCTCCAGAGCTCCCTGTGTGCAGCTCAAGTCTCTCTTTGTAGAATTTCTCCGGCTGCACAGAATTATCCGTTCTGACAGCCCTGTAAAGCCTCTGGAGGCGGCTCCCATAGCCTCTGAAGGCCTTTCCTGTGGGTCCGACATGCTCAGTCTTCTTAATGGTCTCTGCTCCTCATAAAGCCCTGTGGGACTCGTGTGGAGCCTGGAATTGCGTAGAGCACACTGAGTGCAAAGTATACCTCCGAAGGTGGATCTGACTTCTAGAAATAGCAAGTGGTCATTTGGAATCACTGTGCACGTGGATGATTAAGCTGAGAGAAAAAAAAAGCTGGTTTAAAAGATAAAATTGAGTAATTTTTAAATCTGGCCCAAACTGGCACTGAAAGTAGTTATTCCTGGAAGAAATGAACCAAAACATAATTTAACCCCAGCAACATTCGTTATTAGATGAAGGCTAGAGCCTCTCAAGGCATGGAGATGCCCAGTTCTCTGAGCTGGCACATCCCAATAAAATGTAGACAAAACTCCACCTACGAATGTCGGCAGACTAGTCCTGACTTCCGACATGATCGGGGAAGGACCGCCACTTTGTGCTGAAGTTGTGTCTTGAGTGAAATCTGGTTAGAGATTTAAAATGGGGAGATGGGAGCGCCCGGGTGGCTCAGTCGGTGAAGCGTCCGACTTCAGCTCAGGTCATAATCTCACAGTTCATGAGTTCAAGCCCCGCATAGGGCTCTCTGCTGTCAGTGCAGAGCCGGCTTCGGATCCTCTGTCCCACCCTGTCTCTGCCCCTCCCCTGCTCATGCTCTCTCTCAAAAATAAATGAATGAATAAATAAAATGGGGTGATAAAGGCTAGCCCCAGCACCCTGAGCTGGGTGACCTCCAGCAGAGGGTGAGGCTGAGGCCGAGGCCAGGCATGGGCCGCTGCTCTGCCTTGCCCTGCTCAGAGCACTGATGCTCTGTGCAGCCGGGTCCCAGACTTTCCACTGGAGCCTGGCTGCCTTTCCAGTAACAACCACAACTTCAAAGGACTGCCAAGGAGCAGATTGGGCAATGTCCCCGGTGAACTCGGCTAGCTGCGTGTGCTGTGTGTGCATGGGAGTCCTGCACAACGTGGGTGTTGGAAACCACGACTGGCAATTCCGGATTCCAAAAGCAAGTCCTGAAGGAGGGAGTGGAGGCATGGAACCTGCTTTGAACTGGATCCCCTGAGGCAAGGGTCACCCGCAGCAGCTCCAAGAACCCCAGCCCGCTGAAAGGCCTTTCCCAGGCCCAGGGACACAGTCGCATTCCTCTCTCCAGCTCTGCACAGCCCACCGTAATGCTCTCTCCACCAAGCCTGACTGGCGGCAATGACTCGTCTTCACCTGCCTTCCCTTCTTTCCCTATAGACGCCCCGCCCTCTGGTCCCTGGGAGCTGCTGCACATCAGGGACGAGCCCCAGTGAGTGGCGGGCAGACAGAATGCTTCGGGAAGTGGCTCCGTGCAGGACAAGAAGGGCTGTGTTGAGGGGAAAGGAGATGGTGATCTCGGGGACCCTGGGGAGGGTTAGCCCTCTCTACGCCGGGGAGAAGGGACAGCTGGCAGGCATCAGCCTGCAGCAGCTTGGGCAGCTTCAGAGGGTGTGGAGAGCGGGGCATTTGCACCCCCTGCAACCAGGGTATGGACCTACTAGCCCCCCCCATCCCTGCTGAAGAGGAGAGAAGGCTGCATTTTCTCATCTGTAAGGGGTTGTCACACCCCCACCTGCAGGCAGCCACGAGGACTAGGTGGTAATATTTAGTACCACTCACAGTACCCGGCATACAGACAGGACGCAGAGATTTGCTGAGTGAATCTGTGAACAGTGTCATACTCAGCACCACTTGGTTCAACTCCTAAGCTTCACAAATTATTAGTTCCAGGCAACTGTTGTACATTATTAACATTTTAATTGAGTTCATTTGTTCTTTAAGATTGGACTGAAAAATAAAGGGCCTTACAAGAAGTGTCACAAACACACAGACTGTGAGTCGGGAAGAGCCTGGTCGTGGTGCCCCAGCAACTCCGGGAGGCCCTTCCAGAACCTTTCTGCTCTTTGAAAAAATCTTCACAAGGTAGAGGTTATTTCCCCCAAATTCAAAATGTTTCCACACCATCTAAGTGAAAGGATAAACTCGGTCCTACCTCATGGACCAGGAAACTATACAACGGGAGGACCAGTGGGAAGCAGAAGAGAACCTTCTAGCATTGCCCTATCAGTAACTCATCGGTGTGTGGCTCCTCTAAGGATTTACGTAGTTCTACAAAGACCCCGGGCGCCGGAATGCACCTTGGGTAACGAGGGCAAGCTTCTGGCAGCGCGCCCCAATGCTCCAGGGGTGCACACCACTCAGAAACAATCAGCAGGTGCCGAGGACAGAAACCAACCAACTGGTCACCTAGATGCTAGTGTGCATGCACGTGCAGGCATACACGCATGTGCGAGCACAGAGCTCCCTGTTCTCTGCAGCCTTTATGCCTGACACAGATTCCTCGTCTCCTCAGCCCCACCCCTTAAAGGCATTTCCAGAACTCAGGTTATTGTTACCCTTGGCACAGTGCTTCACACACAAATACTGGGAGGCTGGTTTATGAAGTGTGACGTGTTTATCAAGGACTAAGTTCCATTAACCTCTGCTTCCAAATGTGAATTCCTACCTCTGGCCTGGGGTTGGACAGCACAGCCACAGTCTTTACAGCAGGTGGCAGGGGGGCATGGGAGGGGGGTGACCCCTGAATTCTGAACCTAAGCCACCACGCTAGGAGCTCCAGCCCCCAGAGAGCAGACCCCGAGGCCCTTCCAAGGGTGGGTCTTCCCTTGGAAAAGGTTTTCTGAACCTCAGAAGCAAGTTCAGCTGGGGAAGTAGCTGGCTTCATGGAGCTTGAAGAAACAGAGGGAGTCAGGAAAAGCTACCTCGAACTCAACTAGTGGGGCCAGGAGATTCCTTCAGACTCGGTTTTGTTCTAGATCCTGGCACACCCCCAAAGCAGAAAGGCCTGTGGGGGGCCACGGCAGACAGGCCTGGGGGACTGCCAAGGAATCTGGAAGGCAGAAAACAACACCAGGAGGCGTCCCAGGATCACACGGTTCTCAGGGAGGGGTGGACCCTGCTCCCACCTTAGGGCCATTTATGGTTCTTACAGCCTTTCACCATTTCGGTTTTCTGGGCCATTTCTGGAAATCACCATGTTTCCCCTGCATTAGCTCATTGTTGACTGAAAGTTCATATGGGTTAGATAATAAGAAGCAATCTTTACAGAGCCCGGCTGGCAGGTGCGGTGATGGGTGTCTGCCTGGCTCCTGGGGTCAGCAGTGGCCTCCCCAAAAGGCCAGTAGCCAGGAAGAGGGTGAGCTGGCTGCTGATGGCAATGCTTGGTATTTCTTAAGTGTTAGGATCTGGAACATGTAGGGAAGGGTTTTGTTACCTTTTTTTTTTTTTTTCCAATAAAGAGACATTTTACAAGGACTAGAAACATTCACACACAAAGGTTGACCATTCTTAATGCTAAAAAGCGTGGGCTAAAAAGCGTGGGCTGGGAAGTGCCCTCTGGTCTCCATCCCACTGCCCGGATTCTTCTCTGGGTGGAAGGACAGATTTATCCCCAGCAGCGCTTCCGCTCATGGGGAAGAGGGCGAACCCTGCGGGCCTGGTCAGCAAGCGGCCGCATTCCTGGCGCAGACACACGGCCAGCGGCCTCTGTTGCAGAGTCCCCATCTTCCCAGGACACGGCGACTCACAGCCTGGCCTTCTCTTTTCTCAGGTATCTGAGAGCAGGGCTTGTCCAGCGAGGAGATTAGAAAAGGATAGGAGCTCATTCCCATACGGTAAAGCCAGAGAAAGCCTTGCTGTGAAGAGAACAAACAGAACCTGTTTGGTGGCTTGTCATTTCAATGACAACACGAACCTTTCACAGGTGAGCATTCCTCACACGCCTCCCCTTCCTCCTGCCCCTGGGGGGGGGGAGGGTGGGCGGGCAGTGGGGTCACCCCAGCGGGAGCAGGGGAAAAACACGAAAACAAGTTACATGCCTTCAGAGAACCCAGGGGTTTGATGACAAACATTTAAGAACCCAAGGGAGAGTCGAGGGAGAAAAGTTTATTAAAACTTGCCCAGGCGATAAAAATCACTCCAAGAAGAAACAAAGCCTCATTCTGCTACCTCGTTTAGGGAAACAGCACAGCAGGTACACGTTTCTTGATAAGAGTGTATTGTTTTCATATTTATCTTGTTTCTCTCTCTTCATTCCTCTTGAATAAACATAAAGAACTGATTTCTTAGATCACCTGTACGAAAAACATCACCACCAAATCCTCTGAAGAGTCAGAGTCCTCATAGCCAGAGCGGTTGGAATTTAACAAGAGAACACATTTCTGATTAAAAAAATTTTTATTTATTTATTTTTGAGAGAGAGAGAGAGAGAGAGCGCAGGGGAGGGGCAGAGAGAGAGGGAGACAGGTTCCCAAGCAGGCTCTGCATGGTCAGTGCAGAGCCCAACACGGGGCTCAAACCCACAAACCACAAGATCATGACTGAGCTGAAACCAAGAGTTGGACATCAGTGACTGAGCCACCCCAGGGCTCCCCGTTTCTGATTTTTTACAAATAAAAAGGCCAATCCTAAGGGTCCTTTGAGGCCTCTTATGAACTCCGCTAAGCTCTCCATGAAAGCTGGTTTCAAAAGGGGGAGCCCATGTGGGGGCCCCCCCCATGAGGAATCTTGCATGAAGAACCCTATACTGGAGCAGGCTCAGGCCATGTGCACTTTGAGAGACTCAATGACATGCTGTGCCTCAACAGGGCTTGTGAGAGGACAGTGTGAGCTGGGGTGAGAAAAGCAGAGATCAGACTTTCTGCCAGTTTTGTGTGGATTAGCAGGCACAGAGAAGTCACCCAGCAGAGCGGGCAGGAGGGGGGCCAGGACAGATGCTTTACTCTGGTAACCGCTAAGTATTACTGTTTGCAGGTGAGACTCTGGTTTGGCCATGTGTACATACCCTCCTAAAAGCAAAAAATTTTCTTCCCCCTGATTTCAAGTATTAAGATAAATGGAGAGTGATTTACAGGTATCACTTTGAAAACAATTAGGCACTTAAGATTCATCTTTTCTTTTCGTTACAATTTTGCTTTGAAATGTGGTCCTTAAAATTCCCTTGAAGATGACCCCTTGTGAATGTCTAATGTCTCTTTGCAAACTAGAGGTTTTTGTTAATGTGATACGCACACATACAGGAGTTAGTTCATCAGCAGCTGTAATTTGAGCCTCATACAAAACATGGCTTTAATTACTAGGGTTCGGGGCCCAAGAAATGACCAGAGTAATAGCCAGTATAATTATGAATAAATAGAAGGAAAGGTTATAACCACTTAAAATAACTGAGCGTAAGTATAAAATGCAAAAACAAAGCTGTTTATACTTAAATCTCTACATTTATTTTTCCAAAAATGTCATTATGAGAACAAATATACTCCTATATAGTCAAGTTCACCTTAATCACAATGAAGTCATAGGATAACTTAAAAGAGATAATCCTCGTATTTAAAGGATGTTTAAAATGTCAGCCATAATCAAGACCCTCTAATTTGAAACACCATGTATGGCATCTCACTTTGTAAAAAGGTAATACATCCCTCAAGACTTCTTCAAACAAATCCAACATAAATAGGAGTACAATAAAAACTATTTTCAAAACCAAAAAAATCAAAGCACCTATTTAAATTAAATCCATCAAGAGTCTATAAGATTATTTCAGGAGGACACGGGCCGGATGAGACACTAAAAACTATAGTTCTAAGGAAAAAAATGACAATCATTTTATGTAACTTGCTATAAGGCAGATACATACTATATACGAATACTATAAAGGACGCACTTCACAGCATATTTAAAAGTATGAACTGAAATAATACTCAACAGGAAGAAACTGATTCTGTGACACTGGCTGAGACAGAATAACAGAAGGGCGTGACTTAAAAGCATGGCCCTTCCCAGTCTATTTTTAGAGGCTTAAGACTCCAGCCTTAAATAGTTTTAATAATGCTCGTGGCTACAACTCAGCTTGTAAAACATAGTCTGGGAGAATACAGTTCTTTTCACATTGTGTAAACCAGTTTGCTGCTTTTTCCCCTCAAAAACTAATCCCAAGGTCTCGCTCCCAGAACACGAAGGGGTCTTAAGAATTTCTTTGTTTCCGTCTGTTCGGTAGCTGCCTTGGAACATGCACAACTAAAATTGGGTGATAAGCTGAAAGCAGGTTAAAATTTGGTGATACATCTCTTAAAAGTGTTCTTCTCTAAAGAAGGAACTGTCTGCTTATCTGGAAGCCTACCTGGGCTATTACTCTCCTTGTGTACAGAGCAACTTATGGGTGAGGAGGAAGCACTTTGATTATGGAGATGTGCCCTTTTCAAGGTGCCAGTCTCGATGTCACCCATCACAGCTGGGACAGCAGCATCTGTCAAGGGAACGGGAAGGCATGCCTCGCATCCTGTAGTCACTTGATAGGGTTTTAAGAAGTTTATGTATGTGTACTAATGAATGTGTGTGTGTGCACATACGATACCTGTGTGTGTGTGTGCGCGTGCGTGCACATAGGCTTCTATAAACACATGTACACGTATATACACAATACACACTCATCCACGTATCCCCCAGTGACATGGCCCCCACGGTCTGATCAGACTTGCTTTCTGAAAATTACCACCTTTTCCAAATCCACCCTTTTCCATTCCACTCCCAGAACTCAAAATTATAGTAAATCATACTCTAAAGGTTTCATTTCAATTTTCAATTAAAAAACAGGCAGACCAAATTCTACCCAGAAACAAAGGCACGTCTAGGGCTAACACACCATCCTTTATCCTTCAGAACCAAACAGAAGACCCAAAGAAGTATTTGAAGACATTACGAAAATTAAACAGGCATTTCGTTTTTATTTTCTTAGAAAAGGAGGGGGAGATCCCTGTCATAGATAACTGAGTGTAAGAGACCTAAACTGGCTTGCGTGTCATGTCCTTGGGATAAAAGTCAACATTAGGGACTGAAGAATAACAAATCAGACCCAATCCCCCTCCTTCTGAATCCTCAAAAGATAGGATGGCATTTCGGGTGTTAACGGTTATTCTCTGAGCCCCCGGAAAAAGGAAGACAAGATATGGGGCCGGACTGTCTTTCACAGAAGGCTATTCCTACTCAGATGCGGCCACAGAGTCGGGTGGCACTTACTGTCCCCAGTCCCTCGGCCCAGACCACGGAGTCCTGGCACCTGTCACGTGTCGTCCTGCACAGGGCACAGCACCGGGGCTGTTGCTCCGCCCCTTACGTGCACATCCCCTGCCCTGGCCACCCAGCCTCCCCAGCCCCAGTCTCATTCTCCATCACAAGTTCTCCTTGAGGAGGCCGAGCTTCCGCAGGGCCTCCCGGCGGGCCTCCTCCGTGGAACCGCGGCCAGAGAACTGGACGGTGATGCCCTGGGGTCTGAAGCCCACAGCCCTGGGCAGTGAACCTGACCGCTTCCTAGCATCCTGGCCGCAGTCCGGCTGCCGGTGCTCATAAAAGCTCTTGCTGGCGTTCTGGCGAGCGAGTTTGCTGGTGAGAGCCGGGTCTGGACGGAAGGTGACAGTTTTTCCGGTCGAGACGAAGGCACTGGGCTCGCTCTTCAGGACATCGTGGATGCTCTGGAAGCCGTTGGCCAGCGGTGGGGACCATTCCGTCTGCACGCCTCGGGACCGCTGAGCGCCGGGCTGCCCGCCGGCCTGCACGGACACGGCTTCGTGGACGGGGCCGGCCTCGCTCCGGCCACGCGGCCCCTGCTCCGGAGAGCCGCTGCTCCCCTGCTCCGCGAGGTCACCCCCGGGGGCCCGGCCTTCAGGGTCCCCCGGGGACAGGAAAGAGACCCCGTTGATGTTGGCCAACACCCGGGCCTTCCGCTCCTGCACGCTGACCGCCGCCCTGGAGATGGTCTTGTTGAACTCCTTCCCCGCGCTGTTGGTCACGCTGATGTTGCTGGGGAAGCGGTGAACCTTGGGCACCGGCTGCGCCGGGTGTCTGTGCCACGGGAGGCGGCCCCCCGTACGAGGGGTCGCCGAGGGCAGCGTCCTCCACTCCCCGGGCCTGCCCTCCTCGGTGGGGGACGCCGGTGAAAATGTTTCACTTCCCGCCAACTTCTCAGACATTTTCTGAGCGATAACCAGGGGGGTGGGAACGGAGCGGGGCAGTTTGGGGTGCTCCGCGGGAGCAGCGGAGGCCGGCAGCTCTCTCCTGGGGGGCTCTGTCGCCGGGGCGGCCACCGGTTGGGAGGGCAGCACAGGAGGGGCCTCTGGAGCCTCGGGGTCTGGTGATGGACGACCCTGGGCTTCTGGTTTCCCGCATTCGAAGACAGGACTGTCTTCCTTCCCGGCAGGGCCAGCCCCTGAAAAGGAGGCAGAATCTTCATAAGCTACCACCTTACGTAAAAATAAATGCATCCCATTGCCTTCTCGCTGAATTTAAGAGGCGCCCCCCCCCCCCAGGGGGACATAATGCCATTGTCAGCGGCAGCACCTCCTGTCACCTAAACTCCCTGGAACAGTGAAGGAGAAGGTCCTGGGTGAGTCTCACCCCTTACTTGGCGAGAAGGAACCTATCAGTGATGGTGAAAGACTCGCGTCTGAATGCTCGGGACCTGGGACGCACACCGCGCACGCGCACGCAGGCTTCTAAAGAGGTGAGTAAACAGGAGGGAACGATAACCCTCCTGGGAGGGGGTGTCACCGAGGGAAAATGGAGACGGGACGGACGGGTGGCATCCTCCTCCGCCTAAACAGATACAGATCGCAGGTCACCCAACACTATTTGCACTTACAATCACGCATCTGTCTCCCACTGCAAAACTGTAAGCCGTGTCTAATTTTTATCCCTGTATCCTCAGAATCTCACCCAACGCCTGCTGGGGCAGGCACTTAAAACCGCTGTGGAAGTATCATGTTAGACACTGATGGGCAAGGCGGCTTTCTCTCCGTAAGTGTTTTCCTTGGCACAAGCAGATGATCTGGCACTTTAAAATGACCAGCAGGTTCAAATGCATTTTAGGAACTACACTTCAAAGACGTGTGATAAAAACGGGACATCTGTAATTAAGTCTCTTCTTTGAAGACACGGCTGTAAACTAAGCTCCTCATCTGGAGTCTGGAACCCCAGTCTGTGAAATCGGTGTAATGCACAGCCTCACGCGCGCGCACACACGCACACAGAGGGAGAAAAAGTATTTCTAGACGCTTGTGACAAATGGCAGTATTTTGTAGTAAGAGCCAAAATACTTTCCCTTCTGTTTTTCCCTCCTCCTTTCTAATTCTTATCCCCTTGCTATGTTTATTTCCAACATCTTTTCCAGTCAGGAGAAACAGTGCAAGACAATCCCACCTCATCCACCCCCTTGCTCTTCTCACAGCACTCAAAGGACAAAAAGCAAGCCTCTCCTTTGAGGCTGCCCTGAATCCAACAGACCTGCAAAGTAGACACTAAGCCAAACTCTTGCTGCCCTTTTCCTGTTTTCCTGAACCAGCTAACTTTGTAGCCCAAATACTCCCACCTTGGGAAGTCATGCCATAGAAAGAGGGGGCATAAGAATGTTCAAAATCTGAGATCAAACCTCACAGGCTAAAATATATATATAAACAGAACCTTGTATGTTCTGTTTGTAGAATGAATTGTTATACCTGGAAGTCAACTCCAATTTTCTTTCTTTCTTTTTACTATACAGTAAAGCCTTAGGTTGCAAGTAACATGTTCTGCGAGTGTTCCACAAGATGAGCAAACGTTTTTTTTTTTTTCAATATTAAAAAAATTTTATTCATTTTTGAGAGACAGAGTGCGAGCAGGGGTGGGGCAGAGAGAGAGGGAGACACAGAATCAGAAGCAGGCTCCAGGCTCTGAGCTATCTGTCAGCACAGAGCCTGACACGGGGCTCAGACTCAAAAGCCGCGAGATCATGACCTGAGCTGAAGTTGGACACTTAACCGACTGAGCCACCCAGGCGCCCCAAGACAAGCAAACGTTTCCAATAAATTTTAACTTAATAAACGAGCAAGACTGATATCAGTAGCACGTGATGCTGAACATCACATGATCACAACCGAGCCAATGGTTCTTGAAATTCGCTTTGATATACGAGTGCTTTGGATTACAAGCATGTTTCTGGAACGAATTATGCTCACAAACCAAGGTTTTACTGTATATGAAATAGATTCGTATGGTCTGCCAGTCTCATTCTTTATTCTAGTTCCTTTGAACTTTCCCTTCATGTGTTATCTCCTAATATGCTACGAAAGCATCTACTGGTTGGACACTCAAACTCCACCCTGCAAAAACCCCCACAGCGTCCACACTGGCACACACACGGGAAGACCACAGTGTCCCGAACGACATTAACGAACCGAGTCAGAGGCTGGGGACTGGGCTTTGCTCCTCACCTGCTGTCTCAGTCGCAGCCGGGAGGAGCTCGGGTTCCCCCTCCTCAGGTGCCGGCTGCACTAAATCGAGGACATCTCCTGGCTCCGAGTGACTGGAAGCACTCTCGTCCAGAGACCCTGGAGAGTGGGAGTGCACGCCGCTGTCACACAGGACTTGCTCCTCACAATCATCTTCCAGGGAATCAATAGTCTCTTCAAAAAACAGGATGACATCCTTTTCCTCATGTGTCAGGTACTTGAGGCTCTCATCATCCTGTGTAACGGGTGTGGGGGTTGGGAACGGAAGGGAGAAAGCAAAGTTGTTTTGCTGAAGAGAGAAGCCATGACAAAGTCAGGATCTCTTGCAGAGCCCTCTACAAGTCCACGTCCCTCTACAAGTTCCTGTCGGGGAGGATCTGCCATTCAGGTGGCCCCACTGACAAACCCGTGCCTGTGTCCTCCCCGTGGTACCTGCGTGAAAAAGAACGCTGCCAAGGAACTATAGCAAATAAAGGGTCTTCGAATCTATTATTAACTCCAGTCTTATGGCTCCTAGGGAGTCAATGACAGAAAAAGAATTCTTCTCCAAGCCTCCTTGGGAAGGAACACTGTTCTCAACTTCCTGCTCTCTGATGTCTTCCCACAATAGCAGTGGGGGACATCTTTGGATAAAGACAGTGGCCATGAATGCACATATTTAGCTTCCTTTCCTCCAGAAACCTCACGAAAACAATAATGGGATTCATTTTTGTTGGAAGGCACCAATCACAAAGACAAAAAAGAAGAGGAAAAGAGACAGCAGTAACAGAGTGTGGGAAGTTAGGCAGCCGCAGGACAGGTGCAGCCGACTCCGGAGACCCAAGGAATCTGATTTTTAGCAGCTGTGGGAAGCCGGTGACCCACCTGCTGAGTACAAGGGAGCCCCTCGCCGCCCCCACCCCCCCCCCCCACAGGTGCTGAAAGTACTGGGAGCGGGGCCAAGAGGAGCGGGGCCAAGAGGGCCAAGAGGAAGGGCCACTTCTGAATAAAGAGCAGAAGTGGTTCAGCAGGAATGAGGTCATCCCGGCAGAAAACTAGATGTTTTTTAAAAGAAGGTAAAAGAGGGATCTGAAGCAGAGTTGACAGTGAGAGACCACAATGAAAACAAGCAGTAAAGGAAGCCAACCTGATGCCCTCTGGACTGAAGTCTGGAAGTCTTCCCTGAGGTATCTGAATCCAAGGGCCAAAGGGGCCGACACCATGGGCTCCCCAACAAAGCAGCTCAGCCACATGCCCCTACAGGGGAGAGGACAGTCAACAAACCCCCTGATTTCTGACCAGCTTCTCAACGTTCTCCTCTTAAACACGTGCACACGCCTAAGGATCACGGAGTCTCACCATGAAAGACGCAGCCGAACAGACAAAAAGGAAAAGAAAGCAATTTACAAAAACAAACTATGCAGAATGATGACAATTTCAACAAGATTACCATTCATATCCTCAGAGAGTTGTGGAGATACTGAATCCATCAAGAATATGATCTTATTTAAAAAAAAATCCACCAGACAAAAACACAGCTCTTCGAAATTAACACTTGGACCACAGGACTGAAAAACGAAATAAAAGCCTACAAGGTAAAGTGGAGAAACTAGTAAAGTAAAACAAATAGTCAAAATTTGTTTTAAAATAAGGAAGATAAGAAAATCAGAGGATAAGTATGGGAGGGCCAACATCTGAAATAATGAGAGCTCCAGAAAGACAAATCAGAAAAGTAGAGGGGAAGAAGTTAATCAAAATAAATAAGTAAAATAAGGAGGGGCCCCTGGGCTGAGAGACCTGAGTTTCCGAATGTAAAGGGGCCATCATAAAATCTAATGAACAAGAATGAAACAGACCTATGAGGGCTGAGGGACGTCCCTGTGAAATCTCAGGACACCTACACCGGAGGGCAAGATCGTGAAAGCTCCCCAGAGAGAAAAAACAGGTCACAAAACAAAAGACCAGGAATCAGAACAGCAACAGACTTCTCAGCAGGAAGCCAGAAGATAGTGTCATGATTCCTTTAAGATTCGGAGTGAACAGAGAACTAGAATTCTACGCCTAACCAAATTAAGGTTATGGTAGAATAAAGATGTTTTAAGACACGTGAGGTCTACACAGTGCATCCCCCACATATGCCTTTCTCAGAAAGCTTCTGCAGGGTGGTAGGGGAATGTGGTTTTCCCCTAGACGAGGGAGTAAACCAAGAAACAACACAGGACCAGGGGAGGACGAGAGAAAGCCATAGGGGATCTCGGGACTCAACTGACATCCCCAGGACGTCAGCCGTGCAGACAACAACCAGTCTGATGCACAGCAAGCCAGAGGGCTGAGAGCACAAAGCAAGCAAATAAAACCCAAAAGGTTATTAACCATAGAAAACTATGGTTATGAGAAAAATCACATATCTATGAACGCGTTTACCTAATGTGCACACATACACACACCTACATACACACACACACACACGCATATATATTAATTATATTCATATTCACAGTAGTGAGAGAACAAAAATGTCCAGGGGTGCCTGGGTGGCTCAGCTGGTTAAGCGTCTGACTCTTTGATTTCTGCTCTGGTCATGATCTCGTGGTTGTGAGATCGAGCCCTGCATCAGGCTCTGTGCTAACAGTATGGAGCCTGCTTGGGATTCTCTCTCTCCCTCTCTCTGCATCTCCTTTACTCCCTCGCTCTCTCTCAAAATAAATAAATAAACATTAAAAAAAATGTCCAACAATAAGGGTATGGTTAAACAAATCAAGGCACATTCACAGACAGAATATTACACAGGAATCTTAAATGGTGTTTTCCGAACAATGTAATGCTAAGTGAGAAACATGCAGATGGAAAGTAAGAGTTGTCTCTCAAGTATGTGCGTACTTAATATATACCCACATACATAAAATACTGGGAGGATATAGAGTAAAATGTCAATTAGAAAGCAAATAACAAATGGGTAGGAGTTAAAAGTCGTGTCCTCTAGTGAGTAGGAAGTTGGGGGAGGGGTGCTTTTCATAACACTTTGAAGCTACTTGACCCTCTATGAGTGTGAACTTTGATAAAACAACAGAAAAGGTGTGGAAGCAAACTCAGTTAAGAGCTGACCCAGACGGTGCAGGGGAATGCTTTTCACACTGGGATCTGAGAGGTTATGCAAATGCCCGCCAGCCCGCCCAAAGCACCTGACTCCCAGACCATCCCAGAGCCTGCTGGCTCCACAGATTTAGTGACCGTTCTTTCGTTTAAGGCATCCATTTGTTTTTGGTATAATTAACCCAAGAATACATGCAAATGTCTCCACCGGGCTTGACTGTATTAGCTTGATCCTCAAGGCCGGAGGATTCAGGGAAAGGCACCTGTCTGCAGCCGGGTTCGGTGGGCAGACAGAATGGAAAGTCTCTGGAGAGAGATCCACAGCATGGGCTGGGTCAGGAGACAAAGCAGAATGCGGCTTGGGAGAATAAGCAATACACATCCACCAGATATAAACCTATATACAAGTGCTGGGTCACAGATATGTGTCCATTATGGTAGATACAAACAGTTCTCCAAAATGCCTGTCCCAGTGTGACTCCCATGGGCACGCCTGCTTGTTCTCCCCATGCAGCTGGCATACGCGAGTCTCATTCTGATGTCCGGTCCGTTCCCAAGAAGATGAACAGTGTTGGGCCATGTATTTTCCCCATGATACTTAACTGGCCACTTGGAGATCCTCGTACGAAGTGCCTGTTCAAATCTTTTGCCTATTTTTCTATCCAGTTGTCTTTTTAAAAATACAGGACTATACATACTAGATAGAAATCTTTTACTGGAAATATTTATTGCAAGTATCAGCCACTACTCACTAGCTTCCCTTTTCTCTCTCTTAATGGGAGTCTTGTGATGGCTAGTCCTTAATTTTAATGTAGCATAATGTTTCATGGTTAGAGTTTTTTGTGTCCTATTTAGGAAACCACTACCAACTCCATGGTCATGGAGATACTCACCTGTTTTATTCTAGAAGCAATATTTTTAACTTTCCATATTCAGTGCGACAATTAATCTGGAATGAACTTTTATGTATGGCGTGAGGTCAAGAGTCATTGTCTTCTTTTTTTAATGTTTGTTTATTTATTTATTTATTTATTTATTTATTTATTTTGGAGAGAGAGAGAGAGATAGCAGGCAAGCAGGAGAGAGGGGGAGAGAGAATCCCAAGCAGGCTCCAAACTATCAGTGCACAGCCTGCCGCGGGGCTCGAACTCACAACCACGAGATCATGACCTGTATGGAAATCAGGAGTCAGATGCTTAACAGACTGAGCCACCCAGGTGCCCCTCATTGTTTTCTAAGTTGACATCCAATTGTCCAGCACCGGACCTTGAAAATACTATCCCTGAACACTGCATATTCCCTTGGTTGTAAGTCAAATGACAGTGTACGTGTCTTTTTATGAATTCTCTTATCTGTTTGTCTACTTGTCTACTCATATACCACTAATACAGTGTTTCTTTTTTTAAAATGTTTATTTTTGAGAAAAATAAACGTGTACGCAAGAGCAGGGGAGGGGCAGAAAGAGAGGGAGACAAAGAACTGAAGCAGGCTCTGCATTGACAGCAGAGAGCCGAACGTGGGGCTTGAACTCACAAATGTGAGATCATGACCTGAGCCCAAGTCTGTCGCTTAACCGACTGAGCCACCGAGGAACCCCTAAAACATTGTTTTGATTATTACAAGTCTCCAGATCTGGTAGTTTAAAGCCCTCTAGTTCTGCTGTTCGTCTTTAAGTCTGTGATAGCTCTTTCGACCCTTTTTACTTCCATGTAAATTTTAGTATCAGCTTGTCAGTTTCCAGACACCCAGATACACACACACACACACACACACACACACACACACACACACACACCCTCTGCCGGGACTTTAACGGGGACTACACAAAAGTTCCTCAACTTGAGGAGAACTGAATTTTCCAACGTTCTGACTCCTCTAATAGGGTACACGCCCTCACTCAGATTAGTGGCTCTCACACTGTGGCCCTTCGACCAGCAGCCACAGCACCTAGAACTACAAATGCTTGGGCCCCACCTTAGATCTGCTGCATCAGGAACATTAAGGGCCTCCAGTCTCTGTGTTAACATACACTCTGGGAAATACTGATGTGCTAATGTTGGGTAGGCACTGATTTGGTTCTGTGACTTCTCTTTAAAACTTTTTATTTTTTAACGTTTATTTATTTTTGAGACAGAGAGAGACAGCGCATGAACGGGGGAGGGTCAGAGAGAGGGAGACACAGAATCTGAAACAGGCTCCAGGCTCTGAGCTGTCACCACAGAGCCCGACGTGGGGCTTGAACTCACGGACCGCGAGATCATGACCTGAGCTGAAGTTGGCGGCTTAACCGACTGAACCACCCAGGCGCCCCGGTTCTGTGACGTCTCTTGAGAATGTCTTGCAGTTTCCCAGCCCGAGCCACCCAGGTGCCCCAAGTGTGTTTGTTTGTCTGTTTAAACATTTTTTTTTACATTTATTTATTTTTGAGAAACAGAGTGAGACAAAGCGTGAGCGGGGGTGGGGCAGAGAGAGAGGAGACACAGAATCTGAAACAGACTCCAGGCTCTGAGCTGTCAGCACAGAGCCTGACATGGAGCTCGAACTCACAAACTGTGAGATCGTGACCTGAGCCGAAGTCGGACGCTCAACCGACTGAGCCACCCAGGCACCCGAAGTGTGTTTGTTTTTAAGATAATGAGTGGGTTTTGGATTTTGTCAAATCTCTTTTTATGTATTATAGTCGTTCTCAGCAGGTGGAGAGGTTCCCCTTCACAGGGCATTTGGCAGTGCCTGGAAACACTTCTGGTTGTCACAGATGGGTGGGCACCACTGGCATCTAGGGGGTGGAGGCCAGGAGCGGTGTTCCACATCCCACAGTGTACAGGACAACTCCCCACATAAAGGATGCTGTGGCCGAGGAGGCTGAGGAGAGACGATCATATCCCTTTTCTCCTTTATTCTGTCCAAGAGCTGAATTGCAGTGATTGATTTTCAAATATTAAACCAACCTTGCATTCTTGGAACACGTCCAATCTGGTTGTGATGCTATCTTTTTTATACATCACTGAATTTGATTTGCTAATATTTTGTTTAGACTTTCTGCATCTCTGTTCACAAGACAGACTGGCCTGGAATTTTCCTCTTTTTGCCATCAGGTTTTGTATATATCTTTTTCAAATGTCAACTTTTACAAGCACCTGGGTGGCTCAGTTGGTTGAACGTCTGACTTCGGCTCAGGTGATGGTCTTGCGATGTGTGGGTTTGAGCCCCACCTTGGGCTCTGTGCTGACAGTTCAGAGCCTGGAGTCTGCTTTGGATTCTGTGTCTCCCTTTCTCTCTGCCCCTCCCCTGCTCTCATTCTGTCTCTCTTTCAAAAATTAAATAATAAACATTAAAAAAATGTTTTTAAATGTCAACTTTTGGAACAATGTGCCCTAGGATTTTAATTTTAGTTCTTAGCTTATCTTTTTGCTCCACCTTTCCTGAGATGTTTTCGGGGTGGGGTGGGGAGGAAAGACTGAGTTTAAGAATACTTTTTCTCTAGCTGAAATTAGAGCAGGTTCATATTAACTAGATCTGTGTAATTTTATCAGTCTGCATACCTAGCAGTGTACAGTCCCTGAAAACTTCAACACTCCCTGTAAAAACAGGATCAGTGTGAAAGGCATTAGAAGAGGGGCAAGGTACTGTGAGGGAAAATGGGCATAAAGCGTTCCTGACTATCTTCTATTGAGCACTGGGCCAAGGGAAAGAGAAATAGGTTTTAAAAAACCCAATATGGTCATCTACAGAACATGTGACTAAGGAATTTACACTTTATTCTGAGAATTCCAGGATCCAGCCCTACCTACTTTTCACATTTCATCTCTTTACTGCTCTCCCCTTTCTCCTCTACTGCAGGGGTGGTAACTTCCTCCGTAAGGGGACAGGGAGTAAATGTTTTAGGTTCTGCAGGCTTTACCATGGCAACTACTCAACTCTGCCCATGTAGTGTGAATGTACAGTATGTTAACGAACGGGTCTAGCTTTGTTACAATAAATCTTTACAAAGACAGTGAGGGTCCAGGGGTGCCTGGGTGGCTCAGTCAGTTGAATGTCCAATTTCAGCTTGGGTCAATGATCTCGCGGTTTGTGGGTTCGAGCCCCATGTCAGGCTCTGTGCTGATGGCTCAGAGCCTGGAGCCTGCTTTGGTTTCTATGTCTCCCTCTATTTCTGGCCCTCCCTGCTCATGCTCTGTCTGCTCTCTCTCTCTCAAAAATATATAAACAACAACAAAAAACCACAGGTGGGGGCCTAGATTTGGTCCACAGGCTGTAGTTTGCCAACTCTTGCTCCGTACTCCAATCAGATCAAACCACCTGACATCTCGATCTGTGCCTGTGTTCACATCATCAGTGCCTGTCCCTGCATAGCCACCTCTTAACTATCCTTTATGGTCCGATTTATTTATTTATTTATTTATTTATTTATTTATTTAAATTTTAATGTTTTTATTTATTTTTGACACAGAGAGAGGCAGAGCATGAGCAGGGGAGGGGCAGAGAGAGAGGGAGCCACAGAATCAGAAGCAGGCTCCAGGCTCTGAGCTGTCAGCCCAGAGCGCGACGCGGGGCTCGAACTCACAGACTGTGAGATGATGACCTGAGCCGAAGCCGGACGCTCAACCGACTGAGCCACCCAGGCGCCCCTATGGTCCGATTTAAATGTGACCACACTTCCAGCCTACTCCATAGCATCTACTGAATCATACATGCAAATATTTGAGTATCTGCTGAACATGGGCAATGTAAATACAACAGCGTAAATAAAGTTCTTGCTGTCTAGTTGATCATCTAAAGAGGGCTTTAGATGGGAAAACAGGTATTTACTTCAGAGTCTAGAAATGGCTCTGACGAGGTGACTACAGGGTGTTAAGGAAATGGGTACCAATCCCCACTTTTGGGAAAGGGGTCTGATCTGGAAAACTTTGGTGAGGAAATGATATCTGCCAAAAGTCTGAAAGAAGTGGGTGAGAGTCAAACACAGGGGGGCAGTTATATCTGTGTCCAAAGAGGTCACGTTGGCTATCGTGTGAGGAATAGCGAATGTGGGAAGCAACCTGGATGAGACTTCAAGGGTCACCTAAACTAGAGCAGGGGTGATGGGAACAGAGGAGGAGACGAGATTTGACAGAGATTTAAAGTGTAGAATCAGGGGCACCTGGTTGGCTCGGCTGGTTAAGCGTCCGACTTTGGCTCAGGTCATGATCTCATGGTTCCTGAGTTGGAGGCCACGTCAGGCTCTGTGCTGACAACATGAAGCCTGACTGGGATTCTCTCTCTCCCTCGCCTCTGCCCCTCCCCCACTCACGTGCTCTCTCTTCCCCTCCCTCATTGCCTCTCCACACCCCCCCCTCAAAATAAATAATAAATAAACTTAAAAAAGAGAGAAACAAATAAAACAGAGAACCAGCACCTCCTATTAGCTTCTCTCCCGTAGCTGTCCCTCACCCAGGGCTGCAGCCCCACCAGGGTGTTCACCCTTAAAGAGGAGCCTTGTGTGGGAAGCACCCCTGAACCACCCACAGAGCTTACAGGCTGTCTCGTCACTGTGACCAAAACGTCAGCTGCCTCCTCGCCATGTCTGTCTGCTTTGTCCCTCTGCCAACCAGAACAGGAAAGCTTCCTCCGAAATCCAGAGACACCGTTCATTTTGTGATTTTTCTAGAATTTCTTGAACACCGGTGGGATCATCTGGAGGGTCACAGTGTATGGTGTAGGGCATTCCTGCCTCATCTTTCCCCCACATACCTCCATCTTGCCAGACCACCCTGTCCCCTATGCATTCAGCACTCAGCCTCCTAACTCTCCCGCTTCCCCAGACTCACTGTAAGACATGTCAAATGTGTCTCCTCTCCAGGCGGAGTGGTTTAGCACAGTGATGGAACAGAAAAACCTTGCAAGTCTAAAATCACTAGTGCTCTTAGCATAACAGAGGCCCCTGTAATTAATAATTACAACCATCACGGGTGGTTAGGATGATGTGATAGTGGTAACAACCATAATCAAATAAAACGTCTGAGGAAATATATTAATGCTCTCTACCCTCTTCCTCCTACTTTGCCTTCCCCAATTCAGCATTTCAATAGGGCTATGCACAAGTTTCTTAGAGAATCTACTTTGGTTAGGTGTACAGACAGTAAAATTAAACGGGCAACTGGCCTGTAACAGCCCTTCAGCTTAAGACACATGCCAACTTCTGACACCAAGTGAGGGGCAAAAATACGAACAGAGCATAAAACCCCCGCAGATCTAATCCAACATCAAAGCAAGAAGTCCCAACGTAAGATTTCATTTGGAAAATAGGCTTAGGGAGTGCCTGGGTGGCTCAGTCAGTTAAGTGTCCGACTCTTGATTTCAGCTCAGGTCATGATCCCACGGCTCGTAGGATCGAGCCCTGTGTCAACAGTGAGTCTGCACTTGACAGTGCGGAGGCCTCTGGGGATTCTCTCTCTCTCTGCCCCTCCCCACCTGTGGGCACTCGTGCTCTCTCTCTCTGAAAATAAACAAACATTTAAAAATATATTATTAAAAAAAAAAGAAAAGAAAATGGACTTAGAAAGGGCAGGCCCTACGCAACCATTTTGTGTTCTGAGACAGATTCCAGGACCCACAGGACGAAAGACACAACACCGATCAATCAGTCCAGCTCCTTCACTGGAAGATGTGACGCCAGGTTCAGAGGCAATGAAATGACTCCGAGGGTCATACAGCTGCTAACTACTCCATGGCGTGGCCGAGACTAGAATTAGTCTATTCTTGCTTTTTGCTTTGTTCACCTCATTTCTGTTTCTAATGACATACTTATCCAAGCTCAGAGGCCGGGGTCCTCAAAAACTCAGATTCTTGCATCCTCACCCCATCTGAGGTCTCTCCCTGGGGTTAGAGGCTGGTACAGGCCGTGAGCCTGGCGTGTGTGCCCACGCGACTTCTCTGTGCTCAGCCTGGCCTTGAACGCTGACCTGTGGGGCACGGCCCCCCCAAAAAAGCTGCGGGTTCAGTCTGCTGCCTGATTCCTCAGACAAGAAGCTGCCCTCCACATGAACCAGGCCTCTGCCTGCACCTGGGAGGGGAGGAGAAGGCAGAAACAGAGAAGAGCTCAGTGCCGAGGGCAGGGAACAGGGTCTTCAGGGCCAGGAAAGGGGCACATGCCCCATCTGTTCCTCCTGTTCCACCCCCCCCCCCCACCAAGATGCTGGCGCTGCCCATCCCCCAGGCAGGGATGTGAGAGAGGGAGACGGGCCTTGAGGAAGAGGCAGTGCGTGGAGCGCACAGAGGTGGGAACAGGCAAGTGTGTAGAGCCAGGAAGTAGGTGAGAGGGAACTGGAGGGAAACACGGAGTGACTGCTAAAGGGCACGGGGTATCTTTGGGGGTGATGGAAACGTTAAAATAATTTTTTTAATGTTTAATTCTTTTTGAGAGAGAGAGAGAAAGAATGTGAGTGGGGGAGGGGCAGAGAGAGAGGGAGACAGAGAATCTGAAGCAGGCTCTGCGCTGTCAGCGCAAAGCCCGACGCGGGGCTCGAACCCGTGAACCTCGAGATCATGACCCGAGCTGAAGTTGGACGCTCAGCCGACTGAGCCACCCAGGATGCCCGGGTGATGAAAATGTTTTAAATGTGATTGTGATGGTGGTTGTACAACTCTGTGAATCTACTAAAAACCACTGACTAGCATACTTTGAATGGGTGAACCGTGTGGTATATGAATGACACCTCAGTACAGCTGTCACATACTGAAAAACAACAGCAGCAGCAAGCAAGGCCGGGGGCTGGTGGCTCATGTGGAGGAGGGAGGAAAGCCAGAGGCCCGGCAGTGGGGGTCCCTGGTGCTTTTGGGAAGCGGCATTTGCTAACTCAGCACCAAAGAACTAAGATAGGAAGCGAGGACAAACGAAAACAGCAGCTTTCTCTGGAAGAAACGAACTGAAGAAAACTCCAGTTTGTGCTACTGTTTGGAAGGAAGTGGGCTCGCAACAGAACATTTTTTTAAGTTTCTTTTCTATCAGTGGTGTTTGTAATGTACCAGTTTGGGCTACAAATCTCCAGACCTGTAAGAATACCTCGCCCATTTGACCCTGCCATGTTGGCATCAGGCAATGTCTGTCAGCCTCCCGGGGAAACACTGTTTTGCTTCAAGAACGTGAGAGTATATACTTTTCTCCCCTAATATGTATATTATGATCGTGAAGAAATAATCTCTACTATATTCAAACCAGAAAATTCAAAACGCTAAATCTACTTAAGTAATTGCCAAGTGTGCTATACGTGTCTCCTGTGAGAAAGACAAAGTCCTGGTGTTGCTGACATCTGTATGCTCCTACATGAAGATGACAGGAGAAAGGTCTGCCAGTCCCAGCGGAGCTCTGAGAGGAACATCCAGATAAGCTGGATGAGAGACTTTGAAGATCTTATTTAAGATCTTATTTTAATCTCTACACCCCACCTGGGGCTTGAACTTACAACCCCGAGATCAAGAGTCAACTGTTCTACCAACTGAGCCAGCCAGGTGCCACGGGTGACGGACTTTTATAACGAAAGTTACCAACCGTTCTAAAAGTCAACAATCCTCGATACACCTATGGGAGTGCCGATTTGGGACAGAAGTTTCATTCTGGGGGGAGTGTGGAGCGGAAAAAAAAAACCCTCTGTTTGGCTGAACAAGAAAGTTGAGGGGCCCTACTCCTACTAAAATAACGCCTGCCTAAAACACTACTGAATTAATTAAGTTCTGAGGCTTTTTTCTTTTCTTTTTTCTTTTAAACAAAGAAATGTGGCTTAACTACTGCAGACTGAGACAATTGTGGTAACTCCTCATGAGGGAGAAAAAAGAAGTAGTAGAACTCATCTCTATTCTAGACAAAAAGAAGATCATGAACAAGATTACGATGGCTAAAAATATTCTTGAAGTGAACCAAGATCTCTTCACGGCCAGTCTCTTAGGTGGGCAGCCTAGAGTAGTTGTTTTGGCTGAGTGTGATGTGATGTTCGCATTTTCTTTTTACACACACCAAAAATGACCTTCCAGATGCTTGAGTCAGGCTTTGCTGATTTAATAATCTAAGCTGATGAGAGACATCCCCTCCCGCCCCCCCCCCCCCCCATAACCACTGTCCCACAGCTGAGGCAGAACAGGGGCAGAGAGCAGCACAGAGAAATCAGCCTCCATGGCCTTCCCGACATGGCTTTAAACGCCGTGCTTACCTTGGCAATCTCCTAAGAAAGACCATAAGTGCCCTGGCATTCCCTGCAGTCCAGTCTAAGGGCTTAATTATGGTTATCTCTACCCAGGCACCCTGGTGATTCTGCACCAGGGCTAACTCAAGCCTGTACTTCTGGCCGGAAAGAGACACAAACAAACCAGCGCGGGAGGAGATGTGTGCACGGTTTTGATTATAGATCTAAAGAACCATGGCTTCGAAGGATTACAGCTGGGCTCCCTGGCAGCCTTAAGCTTCCTTCAAGAGGCAGTATTATAAAGAAGTTCCAATAGGACGGACCCGCCTCGCGTGTCTGGTATCGTGTGCCCTCCTAGATCCCTTCTGAAACCCGTCACGCTGTCCCAGGACTTCACACTTGGCGCTGAATTGCGAGTTTCCGAAAAGATGAAAACCGTGTCGTACTCATCAACTGCGCTGTGCTCCTGTACGCAGCAGCCATTTGTTAAACGTTTACTGAATTTAACTTTTATAAAAGCTATGCAAGCTTTGTCGTAAAATGGCTGCTTCGACCAGCAAGTTGTGGGCTCAGCGAGGCTAAGGATCCAGAATGGCAAGGAAGTTGGGGTTACTGCTGACCAGTCTGCCTCTCCTTTCTATCCTCTGTTGTTTCCTCTCCTTGAAATCATCCAGCCCCTGCTGTGTCCAGTCGCTGTGCTTGACCCTGTCTTCACCCGTCCCAGCCACGCAGACAGTGTTCACTGCTCTACCTTCTTATTCCATGAAGATCGGGTGAGGCCAAAAAGCATCAAAGGCTTTTGGAGAAGGAAGGGCATAATCAGGAGCTGGCAAATGCTGTCTGATCACAGACTTGTTATGTGACTCTAGGGCCACAACATGTGTTAGCTCAGGGAGAAGGGAGGGTCTCAGGACAGTTCACTGAGTAGTAAATCTCCAAACAAACCCAGGAATGAATCGGGATCACTGTTTTTGCCCAACGTGGAGATAAAAATGAACAAGGGGTATGCTTGGGAATTCGAGATGTTTCCAGCCCGCCCTCAAAGAAATCCGTGCATTAAAAAGTCTCTTAAGAGCTGTGGGTATTAAGAGTTTCCCACTCTGTTCAACCAGCCAGTCACCTTCTGTCCTAGAGAAAGCTCCAGGAGGCCTGCCGGCTGCAGGACCACATACAGAAGGGGCACCCAAGCACATCAGCAGGAAGCAGCCTCTGTCCCTGGCACCCAGGGCAGTTTTGTGAGACATATGCTCCAGAAGCCAGCCCGACGGGGTTAAGACTACAGGAAACCCTACACCCAAAGCTTCCTCTGTCCCCTTAAACAGCCATCATTGCTGAACGTCTCCAAATTCTTCTTGAAATTTTTATTCTGGATCTGTATCACCTACCAAGGTAGCAAGTTCCAGAACCGCCTTACTTAACTTTGCAAAGACGCGCTGCCTTGTGTTGCACTGAGGCCATCCTGAAGTTTCAAAAGAAAAAACAAAACAGAAACACATTCGAAAGATTGCCTCTTACTCAAGTATTTCAGGATTTGGCCAATTTGTTCTTGTTCTAGCTATGCCTTCCATTAAATAAAGCATTCAGAGGAAGAATTCCTTACAAGAAAAACAAAATACACATACAAATACAACTAGCCCTTTGACGATAAAGACCACATCCTTTGCCGTCTTGGAATGGCCCTGGTCATGGCGGTGGCCGTGTGTGGAGCCACAACAGTCCTATTTAAGCAGCTACTTTAATTTCTAGCTTGCACTGGCTCAGAAGGAAAGTTTCTAAAGAGTAGAGATCTGTTATACCCCAGGCAACCCCTCAGCTAGTGTGTGAAAACTTTAGGATACTCTAACGTCAGGCATTAATGTTTTATCTTCTTTCAAAAATAATCCTTGCTTACAAAAGAAATGCTTCTATAAATCGGAACTAGGTTATCTCTTATTTAAAGAGCCCTCCAAGAGGCGCATTTAACACCATACAACTTAGAGGCTTAAAAGCACTGTCCTTACTAGTCTTTTTGAGGTCAGGGATTAAGCAAGCAGAGAAACTACCATGGTTGATTCTCATTCTAAAAAAGATGAGCATTTTAAGGTCTTTTTGACCTGATGACTTAGAATAAACACATATAGCTCCGTTCTACATTTAGACTCCCCAAAAGTTCACAAACTTTTTAATAGTGTAGCTGGTTCTGGTGAAAGGGGCTGGCTGCTAATATATTGCTTTTGTGTGAAAGTCAAGTGCTGCACAGTTGTTTAGAAAACTTCAGTTCCATTTAAAGTGAAATGCCAGGGTGCCTGGGTGGCTCAGTTGGCTGAGCATCCAACTCTTGATTTCAGGGTCATGATCCCAGGGTCGTGGGAGTGAGTCCCATGTCAGGCTCTGTGCTGACAGTGTGGAGCCTGCTTGAGATTCTCTCCCTCTCCCTCTGCCCCTCTCCCCTGCTCATGCTATCGCTTTAAAAAAAAAATGAGGGGCGCCTGGGTGGCTAAGTCGGTTAAGTGTCCGACTTCGGCTTAGGTCATGATCTCACAGTTTGTGGGTTCAAGCCCCACATTGGGCTCTGTGCTGACAGCTCTGAGCCTGGAGCCTGCTTCGGATTCTGTGTCTCCCTCTTTCTCTGCCCCTCCACTGCTCACACTCTGTCTCTCTCAAATATAAACAAACATTAAAAAATGAAAAAAAAAAGAAATGCCTAAAAATTGAAAAAAAATTTTCAGGGTGCTGGTTCTAAGGCAAATGCACAAATGTGAGGTAACAACTGAGGACAACTACTGTTGGCTCGATGATCTCCCACAAGGGAAAGTGCTTGAAAACAGGCAGGGGTCCACACAGAAGGCACTGAAACAGGACTGGGACGTGTCCACCAACAGGCAGAAATGGGTAGTCAAGTGGGGTATGTGGCAGAACTATGTGGTCACGCCCATATCATGAGAATGTAATTTAATTTTTTTAATGTTTAGTTTTGAGAGAGAGACACACACATACACACACAGCACAAGCGGGGGAGGGCAGAGAGACAGGGAGACACAGAATCCGAAGCAGGCTCCAGGCCCTGAGCTGTCAGCACAGAGCCCGATGCGGGGCTCGAACTCACAAACCATGAGATCATGACCTGAGCTGAAACCAAGAGTCAGAGGCTTAACTGACTGAGCCACCCAGGTGCCCCAATTTAATTTTTTTAAGTTTATTTTGAGAGGGAGTGAGAGAGAGCAGGGGAGGGGCAGAGAGAGAAAGAGAGAGAGAGAGAGAGAGAGAGAGAGAGAAAGAGACAGAATCCCAAGCAGGCTTCCTGCTGTCAGCACAGAGCCCGATGTAGGGCTTGAACTCACAAACCATGAGATCATGACCTGAGCCAAAACCAAGAGTCCAACGCTTAACTGACTGAGCCACCCAGGCACCCAAGAATATAATTTAATTGTGCACTTCCTGAAAGTAGAATCTATCACGCCGTGCCCACAATTATCCTCCATCAGGTACAGTGATGGGCACTGGGGGGAGCAGAGATGCGTCAGACACATCACCGTGCTGCTTCAGGACATTACCAGATTGAAAAGAACTGTGGAGGGCGGGCATTCTTTAAGTTCAGTTCAAAGCGATGCCCCAGAGAGAGACTGCCAGAATTAGGAACTTTGCGAGATGCTGGGGGAAGGGGTATTTTCCCTTTAGTCTCATCCCAAAGAAAAAAATCTGAAGACTACTAATGAGACAGAGATACCAAATCCAACAAGAGGCAGCAGGATGAAGCGGAATCACATGCAGCCTGGAAGCTACAAGGGCGCCTGCCAAAGAGGCTGGTGTTAGTAAGCCCGATTACATGCTGGCCAGTTCGTCCTTACGGTGTCCCTTGGAAAGAATTATTGTCCCATCACCCTCTTTTTAACTAATGAAGAAAGTAACTAATGGACAAATTCACTGAATACTTATCCCAGGTTACAAAGGAGACAAAGTTGAATGTGAACTTGGGCTTGTCTCTAATGCCCTTGTGTTTATTACTATCCTGAGCTGATTTTTAGGATACAGACTGGTTAGTAAAAAAGAAAGTAACTTTAAACATGCATAAGGATTTTTTTTTTTGAGAGAAATTATAAGTATACTGGAGAATGTCCTGCTGATGCCTATTCAACCTTACCATAAAACCTTGCAGGCCAATGCTGACGGCTCATAAATCTTTATTAGAGGTAGTTAATGTTGTCACTTCCCCCACCTTGACCTCCTGATACTTATAAGTGTAAGAGATTTATAGTCTCTCTCACCTTTTGATCTAATGATGTTTCTTTTTTTTTTTTTTGATGTTTATTTATTTTTGAGAGAGACAGAGACAAAATGCGAGTGGGCTAGGGGCAGAGCAAGAGGGAGACACAGAAGCAGAGGCAGGCTCCAGGCTCTGAGCTGTAAGCACAGAGCCCGACGTGGGGCTTGAACCTACAAGCTGTGAGATCATGACCTGAGCCGAAGGCGGACGCTCAACCGACTAAGCCACCCAGGCGCGTGATATTTCTACTATATTACTAACAATGGCCATGGCAGGGGCGCATGGGTGGCTCAGTCAGTTAAGCATCTGACTCTTGATCTTGGCTCAGGTCATGATCTCTCAGTTTGTGGGTTCGAGCCCCGCATCAGGCTCTGTGCTGATAGTGTGAAGCCTGCTTGGAATTCTGTCTCCTTCTTTCTTCCCCTCCCCAACTTGTGCACTCACTCTCTATCTCTCTCTCAAAATAAATAAACATAAAATAAATACCCGTGACAAAAGGCTTCAAAATAAGTCACTTCTCTTTGTGACTCTGGGACTGATACTTAATCGTATCCCTTAATAGGGACACTTAAGAGTACCTCCCTTCAAACAAGAGCTTTTATCCCTGAAGATGTATTCCTGTATATGACATCCTGACAAAGCGTCAACATGGCGCATAGTCTCCCAATTTGCCAGATGACAGACCTTAACGTCCCATCTGCCTATACCTACGTTCTATGGAAAGTTGTAGTTTCTATGGCAGTATCTTGTAAACTCCTGAGTTCACTTTACAGACTTGCTTCTTCCAGTAAAGACACCATGCGGGTACTCTGGTAGCCGTGATCCCTCTAAGAGGCCCTTTTTCATTTTCTTCTAAGTCTTCTAAGCCTGGGTGATGATGCACCACCCAGATCACCTGCTGGGAATGAAGGACATGTTCCCCTATCTGTTGGCCGTGCACCTGGAAGGTGGCCCCCAGATGCCAGTCAATCACACACACAAGAGAGACAGAAGGTGGTGGAGCAAAGTCATTTCCTGCCACTCCTCATGGGACATAGAGGTCATTCAAGTCCTGTATGTCTTTGGAGCATGTGAGTGTGAGCCACCCTTACGACTTGATGAAAGAGGGCATTAACTGGTTAGCATGAAGAGTGACCCTATGTGACCAGGACAGAGGTTCAAACACAGCAGCTTTCCTTTCTGAAATTCAGAGCACTTGACATGCGTGGGATTGTGGTCTCTCCCAGGAGGAGATGGAGGGGGGTTATTTATTATTTCATTCTCCTACAAAAAAGGCCATGCTACGAAGCAAGCTAAGAGACCAAGTTCAACAAGAAAATAATTCAAATACCCTGACTGCTAACATGCTACACCCATTTCTTTAGCTACCATGGGGCGTCTGAGAAAACTCTACACTGTTTCCCATCACCACTGGCATGGGTGGTCCCGTAGAGTATAGGACCTAAGTCACCACCTCAAGTCCTAGAAATACTGTCTACAGGGGCACCTGGGTGGCTTAGTCGGTTGAGCGTCTGACTTTTGATTTTGGCTCAAGTCATGATCCCAGGGTCGTGGTATTGAGCCCCGTGTTGGGCTCTGTGCTAAGCATGGAGACTGCTTAAGATTTTCTCTCTCCCTCTCCCTAGCTTGTGCACTCTGTCTCTTTAAAATAAAACAAAAAATGGGAGTGCCTGAGTGGCTCAGTCAGTTGAGCATCTGGCTTCAGCTCAGGTCATGATCTCATTGTTTGCAAGTTCAAGCCCCATGTCTGGCTCTGTGCTGACAGCTCGGAGCCTGGAACCTGCTTCAGATTCTGTGTCTCCCTGTCTCTCTGCCCCTCCCCTGCGTGCACTCTGTCTCTCTCCCTCTCAAAAATAAATAAACATAAAAAAAATTATGAAAAAGAATTTTTTTAATATTAAAAAAAAAAAGAAACACCATCTACCAAGCAGGCTGCTTCGTGATACTTTGGAGCATACACTCTGCTAATTACTGCCAAGTTCATCTGTCATTTCTACATACTTCTCCATTATTAAGGACTTCTAGTTTCCTGGATATTCAGAGAGTAATTTGTACTATATTTTTTCTTCTGGTGAATGAAATCCGATAACATTTCACGTTACTATGATGGTTTAAAAGAACATACAAGTAGGAGTCTATAAATTCTATCATTACTATTAACTGCTCTCTACACCATATGTATCTGTCTTATATTCAACACAACTGGGGTTAATTTTAGGGCTGAAGGAAGTTCTGCTCCCACTAGAAGGGCCTGAGATAAACAACAGAGACCATTCGCAGTGCGGCCAACATTAACTGGCTCCTGTCCTTCCCTCTATGAAAACAAATGTCTCTCTCCTGCAACATGAGTATCTTGAGGGGCAGGGGGTGCAGACGGGTCACCTTTAAAGCTAAATGTCCTTTCTGTGAACGCCCCCAAAGCTTTCTCAGGCTGTGTAAGGGCCTGGATCCTGAGAGAGATGGATGCAAAAGCACTTGTATTTGCAAAGAGGTAAAAATCCGCTTCGACGTGAATTTGCTTTGCCCCGTGAGGCGCTTCTCTCCTTTCAACCCTCCGCGAGCTGAACGGCAGCAGGCCCCTGCCGGTGTCCTACGGCCTTCGGGGCAGGGTCCTCTCGGCGGCCGGGTCACCGGCCACCACTGCGAGATCCGCCTGGCTGCCGAGCGCAAGACTCGGCGTCTGTGCAGACCCTACGACGATGACGAATCAGATGCCACCTGACAGAGCACGGATGCGGAGACGCCGAGCTAGCGAACCCCAGAGGATGCCCCGAGACGTGCCTCCGGGAGGGGGGAGGCGGGGGGCCGGCACAGAATCAGCCAGCCGCCGCGGCGGAGCCAACGGTCACTCACCAGCGTGACACTCCTGGAGCGGGAACCGCTGCTTCCGCTCTCCAAGCTGCCCCCTCGGCTCAGGTCGCCGAGCCTGCCGCCGGGTGACGCGTCCGGCTCCATCTCCGAAGACTCTGACTGCTGGCGGCTAACAGGCATCCCCGCGGACCCCTGGGCCCCCGGGCTGCTCACAGGGAGTGGGGAAGGGGCCCGCGTCCCATGCTGAAGCAGCAGCTACCTGTGGAGAAATGGAGCACAGGCGGACAGGGTTAGGGGGCCCGGGCCTCAGTCCCAAGACGAAAGGCTGGGCGTGGGTCACGGTCATCCAGGTTCACAGCCTCGACCATCAAGACAAAGGGAATCAGGGGCGCCTGGGTGGCTCAGTTGGTTAAGCATCGGGCTCTTGACTTGGGCTCAGGTCATGATCTCATGGGTCGTGAGTTTGAGCCCCTCATCGGGCTCTTTGCTGACAGCGTGGAGCCTGCTTGGGATTCTCTCCCTGTCTCTCCGCCCCTCCCCTGCTCTCTCGCTCTCTCTCTCTAAAAATAAATAAACTCTAAAAAGACAAAGGGAATTATGAGACCCTAAGTTAATTTTTGTTTGCTCATTTTCATTTCTCCTTTATATCCCTTTCCATTAGGAAGATGTAAGAATCATTTTTAATAGACTTTATTTTTTATTAAAAAATTTTAAATTATTATGTTGATTTAGAGAGAGAGACAGACATGAGTTGGGGAGGGACAGAGAGTGAGGGAGACACAGAATCCAAAGCAGGCTCCAGGCTCTGAGCTGTCAGCACAGAGCCTGACATGGGGCTCAAAGCCACAAACTGTGAGGTCATGACCTGAGCTGAAGTCGGACACTCAACCGAGTGAGCCACCCAGGCACCCCAATTTATTTACTTTTTTAATGTTTATTTTTGAGAGAGAGAGAGAGAGAGAGAGAGAGAGAGAGAGAGAGAGAGGGGGGAGAGCACAAGCAGGGGAGGGGCAGAGAGCCAGGAAGAGAATCCTTTTTAAGGAAAAGATGGATGGATGCACTAACAATGACTTTGGTGCTGGAAATTTGATAGAGTAATGTTCTGACCCCCTCCTTTATACCTAGGGCCAGTACCTTCATGCACCTTCACACTCAGATTCAGGATTTCCCTGTGCTGATTATTGATTCTAGTCTTTTCCACCTCAGACACCACAAAATTATGGTTCCTTTCCAGCTTCACTGCAGTTCAGAGTTGAGCAAAGTGACAAGTTAGGAAATTGTGAAAGGAAGTCTGGTTGACATCTCTGAGATTCTAGACTCTCTGGAGGCTGTGATGCTCTTGCAATTTCTACATAAGATACTAAGGTACCTTAAGTTAACACAACAAGGAAGTTCATATTTTTACTTTCAGGAACAAAGACATTGAAATTCCCCCTATCAGCCCCTTAGTTTCATACTCTGACTCTTTTAGCAGGAAATTCAGCTCAGTCTCTGAACAATGGACAATTGAGTTCAACAAAACCTTCTAGAAGACCAAACAAGATTAATAGGGAATAAAGGAGTAAGCCTCTTGTGGAGGCTTATGGCAAGTGGAGAGATACAAGCCCACGTTCTTCCTTCCTACACTGAAAATACTGCCAGGTGGCCTTACAAGCCCCTTTAAGAATACTGAGGGGTATGTGAGCTCAGAGATCCATCAGCACAACTGTGTGTGTGTGTGTTTCTATTTTTAATAGAAACATGAACATCTGTGGAGAAAGCTCAATCAGTACTGAACACCTTTAGGTGGACTTTGTCACTTAAGACTTCAAAAATTACGGGGCACCTAGGTGGCTCAGTTAAGCGTCCAACTTTGGCTCAGGTCATGATGTTGCAGTTCGTGGGTTTGAGCCCCGCATCAGGTTCTGTGCTGACAGCTTAGAGCCTGGAACCTGCTTCAGATTCTGTGTCCCCCTCTCTCTCTGCCCTTCCCCTGCTCACTCTCTCAAAAATAAATAAACATTTAAAAAACTAAAAACACTTCAAAAATTACTGTGAGATCTTTTAGGGAAATCCCAAAGGTGTTAGAACAGCTCAAAAATGGAACTAGTCCTCTTGGTTTCTCTTCATTCTTCAGGTGAATCAGCCCAACTCAACTGGCAATTTAAGAGCAAGGCTAGGGAACAGAAGATTCTGGGCATATATGTACTTTTTGAAAGTTGGCCATTATTCCAAATGTTAAAACAAAAAGACTTAAGAAAACATTAAAAGTTTAAAATTTTTTTAATAGTAAGCAAGCCTCAACAATACACAGACCTTATCTAAACTGTCCACATAGCCAGTAACATTCCCCATCACTGGGACCGTGAGTAGCCAGGGCCTGGGTGAGGTGGGCAGGAAATGCGAGAAGCATGCGGATGCTTCGATTCTTTCTGATCTGCACATTCCTACCCACTGACTCTGCTCTAGTTCCTTCCTGAACTACAGTTAAGTCATGCTCCAAGGAAAGGAGGGAGATGTGGGTCACTAAGTTCCCCAGATACAACAGGGGGATGCAAGATGGGCCAGTGAGATGCTGATTCAGCCCCATGTGAGGCAGGAACCAGGTGGAATTCCCTCGTCCACGGGGAAAGATCTGGAATTTTGTGCTTGTGCGCAGTAAGAGCAGCATCTGAGGCGCTCACAGGATGGCCGTAGGGTGCTAACTTAGCACACCACTCGAGAGCAGACCTCTCTCTTGTGTTCCTACACTTTTAAAAGCTATTCCGACAGGGTAAAACTATAACCTTGAGACTTTGACAAATCACTGTCTTGAAAGAACATGAGGAAGCTAACCAGCATTCCCCGGAAGGCAGAGGTTGTCGGGGAGAGAGTGAAAACCCTGGTCTGATGCCCTTCACAGGCTCAATGTGGCAATCTTCTGTGGTCTCCGAAGGATTAAGAACGAGGGGCTCCCTGGTCCTAGTTCCCTAGCAACTGAAATATGAAATCCATGGCGGTCCGCGGTGGAGAGAGCTAAGTTTCCTGAAGAGGAAGGGCAAAGAAGCAGCCCTCTCTCCTTCTCCAGTCTGGCCTGGAAAGGGAATGGAAGGAGAGAAGTAGCACGTCACCCAGGGCAGACAGGTTTGACAGGAGTGACCACAGCTAGGAATCCAGGATGGTCATTACCACCCTAAAATATTTAGCCTCCTCGTCCAACCATGGGTTCACTCTTTGGGTTTGCAAACAGCGTACTTCACAACAAGGGAGACTAAGAGACCCCACAGGTGAAGAAGCTTCTACCAGAGGAGCAGAACCAGCCTTGCTGAGAAGTCCCGACAGGCCCAACACCGCAGGAGCTGGAATTTGAGACACGTGTGCTCATTTCCTGTTTATTCTCTCATACCTCCTGCGCTTATCTCTCATTATTTACTAGTTACGTCCTTCTCTGGAGAGGTCTAGTGTATCAGTTGAGCAGAGAGAAGGAGGTCAAGGCCACAACTGATCTACAGTCTTAGTAAATCTCCATCTGCCAAGCATTGCGGGTGGGGAGGACAGGGGGTATTTGGGGTTGTGGGACCTGGTGGGGCTGGTGGGGCTGTGGGACTTAGGCAAGTGAACACCCTCCGGTGAGTGCACTGGAGACAAGGGAGGAAGGCAGCTCCTCTTCTTCATCTTCCCCATGCATTCCAGAAAGACCTACAATGACCTGGAGGCATCAAGCATGAAGCCCACCTTCACTGTCACCCCACCCCATCTCAGTTCCAAATAGCTACAGTCAGGTGTACAGAACAGCCTCAGGAGCTAGGTCTTGCCATCATGCATCCGAAAGCACCCCAACCTCCAAAGATGAATGATGCCAGTCAAAGCCCATCCACAGACGTGGTGACTTTTGGCTGTGGCACATACACCCAGCTTGGGAGATGTCCCTGAGGCCTGCCCCTCCCCACCACTCGCCATCAACCAGCAGCCAGCCCTCCTGTACTTCTTCAGATGGATCCACCCCTTTTCTAGTCCCACCACCAAGTTTGGGACCAGTTTCCCCGGTGCCCACGTGATGGCAAAGCCAGCTAACTGCTGTCCTAGCTTCTCCATCTCCCTTTTTCCCTGTGCTGTTGCTGTGTTCTCACGGGATTAATCCTGGAACAGCACTTTGACCATTCTCCTAAAAGCCATCAACTTTAACCCATTCCCAAAAAGGCTCATAATTCAAGTTTTTTCCCTACCAATCAATACATGCTTCAATTTGAGGCCTACCTTCCTCCCTGGCCTAAGCATATTCTTTAGATGTTTGCTATTTTCCTACTTCACAGTGAGCAGACAACAAATTGATGGGTAAGAGTCACCTTTTCCACAGAGGAACCTGATACAGGCACTGGTTTTTAATTCAGCGAGGTATCTGACCTAGACCTACTGAACGTATTTGTGAGGGTAAAGCCTGAGCATGTGTATTTTCTTCTGTTTTGAATGCTGCATATACTCACGATCCAATAAATAATCTATTTCAGGGGCAATAAAAGCAGTTATCAAGTTATTTTCCTAGTTCACCTAAGAGATGATATAAAGACTTTGAAACTGCTGTGGCCATAAGGCTGCAACAGAAAAACGTGAGCGATTAAAGGGACAGGATTTTGAAATTTTCATGACTAACAGGCAGGGCGGGAGTACAGTTCAAGAACAAAAAGAGAAGTGAACCGTGGCCGCCAAAATGCGAAACAGACTAAGGACCAAAAACTGTCCACTGAACTCACCAACCAAGGTGACCTTATAAAGAGCTAGCAGTACAGAGACAGTCGAGCGGAAAGCACACGACAGCAGACGAACGCGGGGACGGAGGAGTGGGGTGCATAGTGACTTGTTTTAGAAGCTGGGGTGTGGTGTCCTGAGGGGGGGGTGGGGGGGGCTGGGGGGGGTGAAATAGGTGATGGGGATTAAGGAGTGCACTTGTTGTGATGAGCGCCAGGTATAGGAAGTGCTGAATCACTGTATCATACACCTGAAACTAATATAATACTGTATGTGAACTCCCTGGAATTAGAATTTAAAAAGTTGAGGTGTGACAGGAAGGACAAAAAGGCAGTAGCTACAGGAACTACTGGGTTGGAGAAAGGTATTTTGACTCATTGGTTTTGTTTACCTATTTTGTTTTGCTTTTCGGACTAGGAGAAGCCTACTGATTAGCTACGAGGCGAGAGAAGGTAAGCAAAGCCCCATGGAGAAACCCTCATTTCCAGGGTCTGCTGGACGAGATAGCCTGGTTGGCCTGTTGAAATGGTTTTCAGATGCGGAATGTGGTATGAAAATACCTCCGAGGACTCTCTCTTCCTGGCAGAAGGACACTGTCCCATCATACAAAATGACCAGGGTAATTTAAAAAAGAACCAAATTGAACTTTTTTTTTTTTAAGAAAAAAAAATTCATAGCAATTTAAAAACTCACGTGGATGGGGGTAAACAGAAGATTTAGCATAGCTGAAGTGTTGGACAAATTTAATATTAGGCATAATTTTTTATAAACTTTACAAAGGATGAGGGGAGAACGTCTTTTAACCCAAATTTAAGGTATCTATAAACAACTACAGCAAACATCACACTTAATGACAAAAACTACAGCGAACATCACTCTTAATGACAAAACATTAAAACCATTCCCGTTATTACCACTGCTGTCCTCTACTGCATAGTGTATTTTAAGTACTACCCCACCTATAAGGCAAGAAAAAAAAAATGCATAAGGATCAAAAAGGAAGAAACAAAAATGTCAGTATTTACAGGTAATTATGGTATTTGTAGAAAACTCCAAAAATCTCATAAATTATTAGCATCAACAAGTGTGTTTTACAAAGTCACTAGATATAAATTAATATATAATAAAGTCAATTTCTATATGCTAGCCAGAAACAATAAAAAAACATTTAAAATAACATAAAATAAAAAATAATAATATAAAACAAAATTGCACAAAGTATATATGTGTATGTGTATATGTATATATTACTTAGAAATAGGTGTAACAAAAAAAATAAATTTAACAAAAAATGTGCAAACTTTTTTGGAAAAAATAATAAAATATTATTGAAAGTCAGTAAGGAACTAATAAAGAGATAACCACATTCAGGACTAAAAGAGTCAATACCATAAAAATGAGCTGTTCTCCTAAAATTGAATCGCACTGAAGCTATAGATGTGGGTTGTCTAATGAACTCTGGTCATATGTGATTATTTAAATTTAAAGTAATGTTTTGTTTTGTTGTTTTTTTAGAGAGAGAAAGAGAGACCGAGTGCATGTGGGGGAAGGGCAGAGGGGGACAGAGAATCTCAAGTAGGCTCCACTCAGCACGGAGCCCCACGTAGGGCTTGATCCCACAATCCTGGGACCATGACCCGAGCCAAAATCGAGAGTCGGATGCTCGACTGACTGAGCCACCCAGGAGCCCCTAAATTTAAATTAACTAAAATTAAATTAAAATATTCAGTCCCTCAGCTGCACTAGCTGTATGTCAAGCAATAATTACTGGAAAATTTCCATCATCCTAGAAAGTTCTATTGGACAGTGGCGCTAATAGAATAATCAAAATCACAACAGAGCTATTCTTAGAGAAATCCAACAGGCTAGTTTTCTAATTTTTTAGAGACTTAAAAAAAGGAGAAAAAATGTATTCGGAAGAACAAAGAGCCACGAACAACCAGAAGACGCCTATATTTCTTAATTTGTACTTTAACTTGGAGAGTTTTTATTTTTATAAAGTTGTATTCATCAATCTTTTGGTTTATACCTCATGGGTTCTGCAGACTTAGAAAGGCCTTTCCTATTCTAAGGATGTCAAGAAAACACTTCCTATATGTTCTATCTAGCATTTTTATGGTTTCACTTTTCCTATTTAAAGATTGGATCCAACTTGAATTTACATGGTGTGAAGTGTGAAGGAGAGCTCTATTTTCCCCACAGTTATGCAGTTACTCAAATGCCATGAATTGAAAATGCATCTTTTCCACTGTTTTGAAATACTAAATGTTATTTCTAAATGTTTACATGGTAGGTTCTATTTCTGAATTTCCTATTCTGCTCCGTTGATATTTCTATTCATGAGGACTCAAAAAACACAAATCCTCAGGTGAAAATTGCAATTGCAATGAATCTACATAAAAATGAAAGACACTGTAAGCAATGCTAACAGAAAAGAGGCAGGCTGGTAGACGACGGTTTACCGTCTCATAAAAGGAACTGATAGCTAGAATATACAAAATATTCTTGTGAACCAACAGTAACAAGACAGGAAACTCATCAGGAAAAAAAATAAATAAGGAATATGATTAAGCAGTTCACAGAGAAGAAATCCAAGTGACTAAGAAGTGAGAGATGTTTAATGTTACTGGTGAACAAAAGAATTAGAAGTTAAAACTATTAACTATTAAAACTACCATACGCCATTATTTTATACCTACTGGATTGGCAAAAATTAGATAACTAAAAAATAACAAATACCAGCAAGAATGTGGGGCAACAGGAACCTTCATGTCCCACGGTTGGGGACTGTGAAATTAATACAACCCCTCCATGGAGCCGTCTGGCAGTGCTTAATTAGTGAAACTACGTCCTATGATCCAAAAATCCCACTGCTCAGTCTACGCCGTGGGAATTCTCCAGGAATACAGGGGAACTTTGCTTGCTGTGGAGTAGAACTGGTGGGAATCTAGATTCGTCGCCCACTAGGGACTCCAAGAATAATCAAACCCTGGTAGACGCTTTTCCTATGCAATACTGTATACCAGTCAGAAGCAATCAACTGGACAGTGGCAGGGAGAAGTCTTGAAATGTATTCAGTGAAACGTTATAATCAGATTCTTAGCACAATTCCATTTACATAAATTTCCCACCCACACACAAAACACTGTATTTTACACCCATACCCAGGGACACAGGCCAGTGGCAGGGACAGGTGGGCACATGACTGTCCTAGAGTATACACCTGCTTGTACCTCACTCCTACTGCTGGAGAAACAGAAAAGGAAGATGACCTGGAAGTTTGGAGAGGAATGATTCATCAGATCATTGGATCACCTGGGAAACGTGTGAAAGGTCTGGCATCTAAGGAAATGATGCGGGACAGATGGGTTCCAACTTAATGACGGAAGAAGAGAGACCTGTGTAGTCTAGAAACCCCAAGGCAATGCAGGAGGGAAGTGCTTTCAAAGGAAGGAGAAACCACTTAAGATAAACTTTTCTTGGATTACAATTTAGCTCGAAATTAACCACGGAAAGGTTGATTTGATCCAGTTTACCGAAGAATCGAGGCTGGAACAAATATATGAAGTTCCCTCACCTTCAACTATTCGGCTTTATACCCACTAGGTGGGGGAAGGGAATCACACCTTACAAGAAAGACTCAGATGCCCTCCAGACAGGCTACACAAAACCACAAGGGTGATCGCTGCCTTTGTTAGTGCTGAACATCAATGGAAAAACTATCCATCTTAACCGAGTGATGTGGAACTAATTTTGCTCAGTGTGCCTTTGTGACACTTTCTAAAAAAGAGAACTGCCCCCACTCTTTACCAGGGTAAACTCTTCATAAAAGAAAAGACCCGGATTGTGTCCTAGGATGCTGAACCCCACAGACCTGTGGTTCAGACCCTCACGCTGTCTAGATGCCACCTACCAACAGTGCTAAGATTCAGCCAGCAGAAGCACAGCTTAGCTGGGAAAGGGACAGAAATAATCCTAGAGACAGCCCCCTTCCCACGTCAGGCTGTGCAGGAGGGAGGGTCAGTGTGCACACCTATGAGTAACGGGCAGAATCACTCTCCACACTGAGTCCGTCAGCTCAGTCCCCCTACGTCCACTCACAGGAATTCTGTAAAGACTTGTTCCAAAACGTAGGAAAACAATCTTAGGAGAGTAATTATCTTTAAAGCTCTCTCCCAAGAAATCTCAATATGATGATTTAAAAGCCAAGCTGCTTTCAAAGGTATGGGGGGAGGTTCTGACCTTCAAGAACATTAAAAATGAACGAGTTTCACAGTGGGAACTGTTTCTGAGTCACCACAGCTCATTATCATGAATGGGCTTTTTCATATGGTTAAGCAGTGGGTGAAAATAAAGAGAACAGCCATTTTTACTGGAATGTACACACTCCTAGATGAAATAATCAGTAAACACAAAATAGCCATTGTTGGCCTTAATGCTAGTAGCTCTGCACAACATTCATTCATCTGAACACAAAAGGAGATGATAGGCACTTAGCTCTGATTTACTCGAACAAAAAAGGCAGGAGTCCTACTTTTTTCATTCCTATCTGGTTCTGCCTTAATTCCTACTTTTATATAAATAGTGTGTGTTAAAAATGAGTTTTTTTATAACAAGAAATTAACTAGAAGATGAAGCTATGAATGATACCGACTCCTTACTTTTTTTTGAGTTTATTTATTTTGAAAGAAAAAGAGAACAAGCTCAGGTGAGGGGCAGAGAGAGAGAGAGAGAGAGAGAGAGAGAGAATCCCAAGCAGGCCCCATGCTGTCAAGTGCAGAGCCTGACTCACGGCTTGATTCCAGGAACCATGCGTGAGATCATGACCTGAGCTGAAATCAAGAGTCAGATGCTTAACCAACTGAGCCACGCAGGGGCCCCTTTATTTTATTTTATTTTATTTTTTTAAGATTTCATTTTTAAGTAATCTCTACATCCAAAGTGGAGCTCAAACTTACAGCCCTGGGATCAAGAGTTGCACAGTCCACTGACTGAGCCACCCAGGCGCTCCCTCTATTGTTTTATTAACCCAATCCAGAAATGAGACAGAAACTGAATACAGATATTCTCTTTTGTATTATTCAACTTAATTAGGGCTTTAACAGAAATTCTTAGACTAAACGAACCCTTTCATTTCTCCCCTAAAAATAACGTGCCAGGCTGACTCCCTAAAAATGACCTCACGGCAGGTATCGCAGCACGTGGGGGTCTCTGGAACAGCTCCACTTCCGCCTTGCGCCCCGCGCTGCGCCCGCGCAGACGCACACAGAGACGCCGCGTGGAGCCGTTGCTGGTCCTGCACATGCTCTTTCGAGTTGTCGACTCTCAATATCCTTGTTAAAAATAAAACACGCAGGACAGCCTTCGCCAGTGAGTTGTAAGGACCGAAACAAGCCTTCTCAAACCCAGGATTACTTCTCCCACCACAGGCCCGCCAGAGCTCGGAGGTTTTCGGCTTCCCGATCTGTACTGCCAAGGGACCCACCTATCTGTAACACGGGGTTACGGCGCCTCCAGCCCCGGCCCAACCTGGTCTCGTCCACCCTGTTTTCTACAGTAGAAACATTTTATCTGCCTGGTCCGCGTAATGTTCTGGACAGGCTTGAGCCAGGTTTTGACCGGCTCCCCTCCAAAGCCTCGCTCAGAAACGCAACCACACCTTCTCAAACCCTGCTTCCTGCTGCTGCTCATCACTGGCCTCTCCACCGGCTCCTTCAGGACCCACTGCTTGTATTTCACCTCTCGTTGACGACCTCTTGCTATCTCTTGGTCGCTCTGATGTGTCAGATCACATCGGGTTTTGCTATGCAGGGAATTCTTTTTTCTTCGATTAGACTACAAGAGCCTCGTGAGCAAAAGCTCGCTCGCTCTCTCCCTCTTTTTCAGTGTAACCACAGGACTTTGGAAAACATTTGCCACAAAATAGAGACTTACTATTCAGTCCTTAACAAAATTTACATGTTAAAACCATCTTATTATTTTTTAAGTTATAATATCCTTAAATCAGACCTTTGTTCTAAAAGAAAAGCTTAGGGGCACTTGGCTCAGTAGGTGGAGCATGCACCTCTTGATCTTGGGGTTGTGGGCTCAAGTCCCACGTTGGGTATAGAGTTTACTTAAAAATAAAATATGAAAAAAAATAAAAGTTTAAACACTTAGGAGTTATTTCATACATCATAACTTCGGGGGCACCTGGGTGGCTCAGTCAGTTAAGCTTCTGATTCAGGCTCAGGTCGTGATCTCGCTGTTGGTGGGATAAAGCCCCGCATGGCGCTCTGTGCTGCCAGCTCAGAGCCTGGAGCCTGCTTCAGATTCTTTGTCTTTCTCTCTCTGTGCCCCTCGCTCTCAAAATTATAACTAAACATAAAGTAAAAATAAAACATGGTAACTTCGTTGTAGTGACCCATCCTTTATCATATCCATAGACCAAAGCGGTCAAATTTAGGACAAGGTACTCTCATTCAACCTATATATTTCATATATATTTCGGTCAAGGGCAAATGAAGAGCACAGGGGAAGTAACTTTAAATACAGCCATAGAGGAGATGCTTCACTTAGCTTCACGAATTATGATCTGTTAAAATTATGATCTGTTGGTGCCAATAAATACATTAGACTCACCCAACCAGTAATGCTTCCCAGTATTAACATGTAGTAAATATCAGTATAAATGCATGCATGTGTACATCTGTAAGTGTAATCCACACCCAAAATTAACTTAAAAAATAAGCCCCTAACAAATAAACGGCTGAAGTAAAATAGATACATAGTAACTATTCTTTAGTAGAGGCTTTTCTCAATGTTGAGAAAACAAAAACCTTGGAAAGACAAGAAAGCTTCCAAAAAATACTCAGAAAGCCAACTGGCAAACTGGGACTGGACCCCAGCCCTGAAGATCAAAGGAAAATCTTCCTCAGGCAGAAGCTGGTCGGTGCTGGGGGTAGAGACTTAGTTTTATTCTGGAATTTTAAATTGTTGATGCAGTCAACAGTTCAGCATCTTTTCCATGCAATTTTTGCTTTTCCTCTGAGTTGGTTTTCTTCCTCTTCCCACTAAAACATCTTCTGTAAGAATTTAGGGCCTTCAACTCTAACTGGCACTCAAGGGTATTAAATACAATTATACATTTTAAAGACTGGTAATTTTACTTCCCCAGAACAATTACCATGCTTTCATTTAGATTTTTTTTTTCTTTTGAAAAGCTCTTTCTGAACCACGTCAAAAGCCAAGATTCATTTCAGACTGTCTCAACTGTGAATAGTTTCAGCTATTTATAGGAGACGGTAACTTACTGAGGGCGGGCAGCACATGAGAGTAACTGATGAGCCTACATTTAAGCAAACAAGTTCAGGGTAGAGGCCTCACCTAGCTAGGCTGGGTTAACAGGCCCTGAGGGCCTCCAACCATCCCTTTCCTATCACTGAACAGAAGATGTAGAAATTAGATTTTCCTAAAATGAAACCTCATCTGAAAACAACCTTGATGGGGCACCTGCTAAGTGGCTCAGTCGGTTAAGCCTTCCAACTTCGGCTCAGGTCATAATCTCAGGGTTCATGGGTTCCAGCCCCGAATTGGGCTCTGTGCTGAGAGCTGAGAGCTGGGAGCCTGGAGCCTGGAGCCTGGAGCCTGCTTCAGATTCTGCATCTCTGGCTCTCTCTGCCCCTCCCCCAATGGCACTCTGTGTCTCTCCCAAAAATAAATAAACATTAAAAAAAAAAAAAAGGAAACAACCTTGACTACATTTCAGAGGAGTTCCTTGTGACAAAAAGGAATGACCCACACAACATGAGGAAGCAAACAGAAAAGCTTCAACAAGAACAAAATCTAGTTCTATTCTTATTCTTAGCTCATCAAAAAAAAAAAAAGTGACATTCTATACGCCCATTGCATTTCTGGATTCTTAAATTTAAAAAAATTTTTTTCTATTTTAATTTTTTTTTTTTGAGAGAGAGAGGGGGATGGGGAGAAGGGGCAGAGAGAGAGGGGGAGAGAGAGAGAATCCTAAGCTCCACACTGTTAGCACAGATGCCAGGCTCGATCCCATGAACCGTGAGATCATGACCTGAGCTGAAACCAAGAGTTAGATGCTTAGCCGACTGAGCTGCCCAGGCTCCCCTTAAACAAATTTTGTAAAAGAGAAGAAAATGCCCATTTAACTTCTACTTTTGTTAAACAGGTTTGTGTGCTTTCTCTGAATTTATTCAGCAAATATTACCAGAGCACCCACTACATGCTACAATGGGGAGATAAAATGTCGTACTTCTTACTTAGAAGTAATAATTATGTCTTATTATTGTATAATGCTATTTTTTTCTGAGAAACTAAAAATTCTTAGTTGAATGTTTCTTTCATCCTCACAACAAAAGTAAAGCTGAATGCACATTCATGTAGCATTGGTATTGATAACACCTGGTTAGACTGGAAGTAGAGATCTGACTGACATAAGCTTGTCTCAGATTGTACAGATCTAAATCCAAGCCAGGGGGGAGCAAAGCTCACACAAGACATCCTGCTGGGTCAACCCACCCACTGCCTCGGACATTTAACTCCGTCTTCCAAGACCTCCTATAGCCAGCCCTGCTGCTTGGATATATAGACAGAGGCTCCCTTCTTAGACACTTCCTGGGAACACCTTCTGTAAGAACTTACATCCCAATAAAATGGGAATTAGCTAAGAAATAAACAATATTTAAATACACTGTTTTTACATGAGTTTTCCAAGTTCACTGACTGCATGCTTACAAGGGTTGAAAAGGGAAGGGTCTAACAAGCCCACCGTTATTAAATTGAAATCACATAAAGTTGCCATTTGTGTAGGTCAAAAATAGCCGAATATTGGTAATTTTACATGGTTAACCTAACGTTCTTGGAATAGAACTGATAACTAGCCACGGCAAAAAAAAAAAAAAGTATTCTTTAAAATGAAATTGTAGGGGCGCAGTTGGTTAAGCGTCCGACTTCAGCCAGGTCACGATCTCGCGGTCCGTGAGTTCGAGCCCCGCGTCAGGCTCTGGGCTGATGGCTCAGAGCCTGGAGCCTGTTTCCGATTCTGTGTCTCCCTCTCTCTCTGCCCCTCCCCCGTTCATGCTCTGTCTCTCTCTGTCCCAAAAATAAATAAACGTTGAAAAAAAATTTTTTTTAAATAAAATGAAATTGTAGTGTAAGTACGGTTTTACTCCATGTGGATACTAAAATGTTTTTTCTCTGAAGACACCTCTAACATCACACAAGGAGTCTGCAGGGGGAAATAATGCCCACTACACAATATATTCGCCATGCATACATTGTAAAGACATCTGATTCATAAAGTGAAGTTGCCTGCACTCGTAGGAGCTCAGTCAACAAAGTCATTGGTCATCTGGGGTGTGTGGAGGGCAATTTAACATACAAGGAAACTATGGTCTGAAACCCGTAAGTCGATTTGGCAAGTCAGAAAGAGCTGGGTCCAGGTCCTTCGTTCTCTGCTCTGGAATAATGGGTGGGATTTTGTTGTTTTTTTTTTAAACTCTTCTTGCACCAAAACATCTATTCAAGATTTGACATCTTTGGCACCACCCCCTTGTTTGTACCATCTTATCTCATATTTCCATCCTCCCTTCCTCAACCCTGAACATCCCATTCAACGTCAAGTTACTCCCTGGGTATACAGACGTCTACGCCACAGTGAAGCCAGAAGACGGAACCTGCTGTCATAACCCAACCCGCACGCCTTCCATGGTTCATGGCCTCAGACACAAGGCTAAACTCCTCAGTGTTGTAACCAAATCCACATTTCTATCATTCTGATTTTCCAGCAGCCTCCCCTTGTTGGCCCAGCTCCACCATTACATCCTCCAACAGGTATTCTTTTAAAAAAAATTTTTTTTTAACGTTTATTTATTTTTGAGACAGAGAGACAGAGCATGAACAGGGGAGGGGCAGAGAGAGAGGGAGACACAGAATCTGAAACAGGCTCCAGGCTCTGAGCCGTCAGCACAGAGCCCGACGCGGGGCTTGAACTCACGGACCATGAGATCACGACCTGAGCCGAAGTTGGACGCTTAACCGACTGAGCCACCCAGGTGCCCCTCCAACAGGTATTCTGATGCCCTGAAGGAAAGAGCATCTCTGCCCTCTGCTCCCAAAAGAGAGCAGTGGGCCTCTGCTACGGATTCCTATGGACGTTTATCCTACCTCCTTTATTAGGTCAGTGCTTTCTCAAAGGCAAGGACCACACCTTATCCTTCTCTATATTCCCCATCGTGCCTACCATGGTAGGAACTTAAATGTTCGCTAAAGTTCCTCAAACCCTCTGAATCTCTACAGGAAAAAATACCAAGCGCACCATTTTGGAAGGAAGCAAGTGACCGAACTCGCCTGGGTATAGTCTAGCATAAAAGCACATGCATCTTTTTTTCCTACACGAGATAATTTCTTTAAGCAAAATTGGGCAACATAAACTATTTTAAGTGCACTCACAGAATTAGGTTTGTAAAAGAAAGCGGTCACGAATCCTTAATTTATCCTTTTTAGTTTCAAGGTCTGAGGGGCCTGAGAAGTCATTTAGTCCTACCCGAAATTTCGCAGACCAGCAAACCAAGTTCCAGAAATGCAAAGTGAGGAACCCCAGAAGATAGGAGGAAGACGCCCTCACTTCCAGCTGAGTGCTGCTCTTTTTCCCTACGTCAGGCACTATTAATCTGTTAATTAAAAAAATAAAATAAAATAAAACGTAGCTGCAGACATCAAAAAAGAAGCATGTAAGGACTGGTATGTCTGTATACCCAGTGACTAGCTCAGGGCACAGCACAGTGCAGATGGTCAGGCTACAAATATTGCTTGAATGAACAAAGGAACACCTGAGGCCTTTGGAACAATAACTAAAATGGGCAGAATATTAAATATTTCAAAGCTCTAGTCAGAACATTAGTCTCCTAGGAGGAGCAGCAGAAGCCTGCAAAAAGAGGCTGGGGAAAGAAAAACCCAAAACAACAGAATGAAGGTTTCAGAAGGAACATAACACACAAACCAAGCCCCCCTACACTGGGGGACCTGGGTGGCTCAGTCGGTTAAGTACCTGACTCTTGGTTTCGGCTCAGGTCATGATCTCAAGGTTTGTGGGTTCGAGCCCCACGTCTTTTAGTGCAGAGCCTGCTTGAGATTCTCTCTCTCCCTCTTTCTCTGCTCCTACGAGGACTTGCATGCTCTCTCTCTCAAAATAAATAAATAAATAAATAAATAAATAAATAAACCTAAAAAAAGTAACCACACTCACTCACATGCAAGATTTTAGCAATACAAAAGCTAATACAAAAGCGAATCAAGTCCTTGAAAAGCTATTTCTCCAAAGACCTGTTAAGTGGCTAACAAGCACATGAAAAGTTGTTCAACACCATTAGTCATTAGGGAAACGCAAATCAAAACCACAGTGAACTGCCACTTCGTGGCCACAAGGATGGCAATTTAAACACACACAAACACAAACACAAACACACACACATACAGAAAATGACAAATGTTGGTGGGACGTGGGGGAATTGAACCCTCACGTGTTGCTGGCAAGAATATAAAATAGTGTAGATGCCATGGAGAATGATCTGGTGATTCCTTGATAGGTTACACTTAGAATTACTATCTTACTCAGGAATTTCACTCGTAGGTGCAGACCTCCAAAGAGTTAAAACAAGTGTTCAAACAAAAACTAGTAAACAAATGTTCATAGCAGCACTACTCACAACAGCCGAAAGGTAGAAACAATCCAAATGTCTACAAACTGATAAATGGGTCAACAAATTGTGGTCTATCCAATGTAATATTATTCAGCCACTTAAAAAACGGATGAAGTATGGGACGCCTAAGTGGCTCAGTCAGTTGAGCGTCTGGCTTCTGCTCTGGTCATGATCTTGTGGTCTGTGGGTTCGAGCCCTGCATCAGGCTCTGTGCTGATGGCTCAGAGCCTGGAGCCTGATTCTGTGTCTCCCTCTCTCTCTGCCCCTCCCCTGCTCACGCTCTGTGTCTTAAATAAATAAATAAATAAATAAATAAATAAATAAATAAATAAAGATGAGGTACCAATGCATGCTATCACATGGATGAATCTTGAAAGCATTGCTAAGTAAAAGAAGCCAGCCACAAAAGACCACATACTGTATGATTCCATTTATATGAAATATCCAGAACAGGGAAATCCATAAAGAAAGAAAGCAGATTAGTGGTTGCCAGGGGCTGGAGTAGGGAGGAAATGGGGAGGGACTGCTTAAAGGAATGGGGTTTCCTTTCAGGGTGATGTAAAAGTTCTGGAACTAGATAGTGGTGAAGGCTGCACAACATTGTGAATTTACTTTTTTCTTTTTTCACACATTAAATAAGTGCAGTTTACTAAATGTCAGTGATACTTCAGCAAAGGCATTTAAAAGAAAATAAAAGGGATGGGAAAAGATACACCAAGCCAATATTCACAACAGCAACGAGAAGATCACTTCTGGCTATGTTACATCAGGCAAAATAGATTTCAAGGCAAAATCCTCATTAATAGTAAAGATAACTACTTAATAGTAAAAGTTCAATTCCTATTAGACACTGTATTGTCTACCAATATAAACTTACAAATGCACATTGTTAGATATTAACATATAAAGTAGTAGGCACAAAGCCTCAGAATATTTTCTAGCTTAAAATACAAGGAGAGGGGCGCCTGGGTGGCTCAGTCGGCTAAGCGTCCGACTTCAGCTCAGGTCACGATCTCACAGTTCGTGGGTTCGAGCCCCGCATCGGGCTCTGTGCTGACAGCTCAGAGCCTGGAGCCTGTTTCAGATTCTGTGTCTCCCTCTCTCTCTGACCCTCCCTCGTTCATGCTCTATCTCTCTCTGTCTCAAAAATAAATAAACGTTAAAAAAATTAAAAAAAAAATACAAGGAGATAGAGGGACGCCTGGGTGGCTCAGTCAGTTAAACGTCCGACTTCGGCTCAGGTCATGATCTTGGGGTTCGTGGGTTCAAGGGTTCGAGCCTCACGTCAGACAGCTGGGGGCTTGAAGCCTGCTTCGGATTCTGTGTCTCCCTCTCTCTGCCCCTCCCCCACTCACACTCTCACTCTCTCAAAAAATAAACATTAAAAAATATACAAGGAGATATTGACAAAGCCCCCATTACAGTGGTATCTTTCGATATAGATCTTCCTCGACTTATGATAGGATTATATCCCAATGAACCTATATTGCGTTGAAAATATTTTAAGCTGAAAATGCATTTAATACATGGAACCTACCAAACATTGCCGAGGCTACCTTAGAAGTACTCAGAACACTCATAGTAGCCTATAGTTGAGCAAAATCCTCTAACATGAAGCCTACTTGATAATGAAATGCTAAGTATCTCACATAATGTACTGAACACTATGCTCAAAGAACAGAATGGCAGGATAGGGTTGTCGGTGGATGGATGTCTGTCCTCGGCTGCCGGGTGCCTGGGAGCTGGGTCTCACTGCCCAGCATCCGAGGGAGGACTGACCACAGGTCGCTAGCCCGGGACAAGATCCAAATTCCAAATACCAAGTATGGTTTCTACCGAATGTGTACCACTTCTGCACCATCGTCAAGTCTAAAAACCATCAAGTCGGGGACCTCTTGTACCCCTCTCAGTTATTGACATGTTAAGTGGACACAAAGTTAGGAATAATTCAATTAATAAGGTTCATTCAGTGGATATCTGCAGATCTCTACAGAAAACATTTTTTTGATGTTTATTTATTTATTTTTGAGAGAGAGAGAGAGAGAGAGAGAGAGAGAGAGAGAGAGGCAGAGAGAGACGGAGACAATCCCAAGCGGGCTCTGCACTGTCAGCACAGAGCCTGACACGAGGCTCAAACTCCTGAACCGTGAGATCATGACCTGAGCCAAAATCAAAAGTCTGAGGCTTAATCGACTGAGCCACCCACATGCCACTCTACAGAAAACAAATTAAAGAAAACACATTCTTCTCAAACACATCGAATGTGCGTGTACTCGATGCCACCGATTTGTACACTTTAAAATGATAAACTTGATAATATATATGTATTTAGTACAATTTAGGAAATAAAGAGATTCAAGTCTTCACACTGCTAGGATCTTTGGAAATATCCAGTCTGAAGATCTGCATTCATAAAGTGCTATCACCGCTCTCTCTAACAAGGGGGAATGTTCTGCCCTACACATTCCTTTACCACGAATCCTGACCGCATGGATTATAAACCCAGCACCTACTTTCTTAAAATAGGTTTCAATATTAATGCTGCGTGTCTAGAAGGGGGACAAGGGCGTTACTGAGAGGCGCAGCCTCACTGCGGCTCTCCACAGAGGCTACTTACTACTAGTGAGTCTACTCTAGTGATCCTGTTGTGCCAGTGTGGACAGAGGCTTTTCTGCAATGGCCAGCAGATGCACTCAACGACTCAAGGCAGGTCGTGCTGCGGTGTCTCACGGGCAGAGAGGCAGGGCCTGTCCGCAGAGCACGCAGGCAGCTAGGAAGCCACCAGCACCACGACCAGAAGGGGCAATGGAAACTGAAATGCAATGCTGCCCTTCGGCGAAGCAAAGAGCTCAAGTTCTGGGATGCTCCTAGGATTCCCTGGCACCTACCCCTGCATGGCCTCCATGCCCCTGGCGACTGTTCCGCAACTGTGAGATAAGGTGCACCTGAACTTCTGTTCCAGAGGCTCCCCTGTTCTTAGCTCTGCTCCACCTAAGACTTTCGCCTCTCTCCCTTCAGGCTTCAAGGCTCCACTCTACCTCATGGGGTTAGTTATTTGAGATGATCGTTAGAATCAACACAGGGTGCCAACTACAGGCTCCTTAGGTGTCTGAGAACTTTGGAACCAGGGCCAGGTGTATCTTCAGCTCCTGATGAAGGCTTACTTGATCTGATTTTAATCAGTCTGGGCCATATGGCTGTTATCTAGATATGTCTGTGTGCCCAAGAATGAACTCAGAACTGAGCCTGGTGTACGTGGTCAGTCTCTAAATATCACTGAACGAATTAATGAACACTCAGCCCCTGCACCAAAGTAGGCAAAGGGGGACTGTCATAGAGTCTGACACACTCCAATCTTCTTAAAAGCATCTCTCATCTTTCCAGCCTTCTCTAAATTATTACTAGCCAATATTACTCTAATTTTGCCTTCCCGATTTTTAGTAATGGAGAAAACGTGTTGCTTTTAGATTATTAGTGTCCAAAATTTTCAAAGAAAAGCTCATTTGAAACGCCGTTACCAAGGAACCTATCCAGTCACTTAAAAGTGGCTCTTATTGGACTGGGCAAGAAAATACACAAGATTCCATACATACACTGTCAAGTCTGGCAAGAAAGATTTGAGACAACTTCCGTCCTTCCCACCCAATCCCAAGTAAATAGGGCATTTGTTTGTATTTCCACATTGGCCTCATGAACGAAAATACCTCCTCCACCTAGAAAAACAATCTGTAACATTCAGACATGGAACTTTGAGGGCTAACTTTTTAGTGCATGCTAGAACCCTAAGTATGCAGTGCTTTAGAAAAATAAAGTAGAAAAGTATCTTTAATAAACGTCTCTTCCGTGAGCATCTTTCTCAAGTTTACACTTACACCTGGCTTGGTGTTTCTGTATTTTTCAGAAATACAGATTAAAAGAAAAAATGTTCTCCATTAAAATTAGAGCCAGAAGGAACTTTCTTCCTACAGTCTTCCTGCAACAGACCTGAACGTTTGTTTTATTCTGTTGGGGGTTGGGGAGGGAGACACAAAAAATGACTTTCCTTTAAAGTTTTCTGCTGTGTACCAACTATCCTGCCTGGCAAAGAGTTAAAGAGTTTTCTGAGGTTAGTTCCTGCGGTTAAAAAAAAAAAAAAAAGTTAGATGCTTAAATTTAGACTCCGTAAAACAATACTGGGAAACTTAAAAAGCCTTGGAGAAATACTGGACTTTACTGTATTGCCTTTTGTTAAATTGCATCATTTCGGCCACATTTTCTTCTCCTGTTTTAATCCCTTCCGGCCCCGATTCACTGCAGATCCTACGCATTCCCACTTGATTCGGTTACCTGCTGGTGATCCGGGCCTGGGGGGCGGAGGTGGGGGTGAGGACAAAAATCTACTGGTCACTCGTGCAGGACCCAAGCTTAACAGGTGGCTTTGGCTACCTCCTGTCAATATTAGCCTCCCACCCTCCTCTCCGCAGCGGTAAGGAGCAGAGCTCCCGGGAGTTCGAGGACCGCGGCGGCAAGGCAGGCGACGAGTCCTGGAACGACTCCGGGGAAGGGCCGTGGGGACAGGGGAAGGATATTAGGGACAACTCGTAACCGCTCTGCGCCCAAAGCTAAACACGTGCCTCGGACTACCTTGCGCCCCCCAAACAGGACATCCTCGGAGCCGAAAATAGCCGCGTTCTCCCCACCTCCCCAACTTAGGGCGCAACCGAATCCCTGAAATCCCAAAGGGAGGCACTGGGTTTCCCGTAGGTGAGGCCACCGGGTCGACTACGGTCCCTCGGATTGCGCGTCTTTCCTAACTTCCAGGAGGTTGGGCAAGCGAGGTGGAGGGGAGCAGCGCGCAAGAAGAGATCCACGCAACCAGGGCACCGGCGGGGCAGCGTGGGAAGTACAGAGAACCGGGCCACAAGAAAAATGGGTCACCCTCGTCTATCTGAAACCCACCCGAGCCCAAGCCTCCCTCTACAGACTCCAAACGACGCCCCGCTCACCGACGTGCCAGGCGAGGTCACCGGCTGCCAGGGCACCCTCCCGCCTCTCGGACCAAGTAGGGGATCGCACGGTCCGAACTCACCTGGAAGGAGCCTCCGCCCCGGGGACCGCAGGTGCCCACCCGGACCGCGACCCGGAGCCCTCGCGCCGCCCGCTCTCGGGTCAGCCCGCGCGCGCGCCTCGCCGACAGTCCCAGGCCGCCCGGCCGCGCGCTCCCGCCGCCGCCCGGCGCTCGCACCTCTGCCGCGCGCTCCTCACCGCACGCTCACAGGCCGGCCGCGCTCTCGCCGTCCCGCGCTTCCACCCGCGCCGCGCCCTCGCACCCCCGCCCCTCGCTCCCTCCTCCCCCACACGCCGCGCGCTCGCTCCTGCGCGCTGCACCGCCCCGCCGCGCGCTCCCCGCCGGGGCTCAGCCCCCCAAAACACTCAGCGCGCGCCCGGGGCATTTAAAGGGACAGGCCCCCGCGCCGGAGTTGCCCCGCGGCCGCCTCTCGAAGGGGTCCTCGGTCGCCGCGCGAGGTCTGAATTTGGGGACCCTCCCCTCCCCCGGCGCCACCTTCGAGTTACACCCGCCGAGAAGAGCAATAGGGTCTGCGTCTGGAGCTCCGACAGGGTCGTCGTCAGCTTTGAGAGGGCGTGTTAGTAACTCGATAGTAACTCCCAAGTACGGACTATTTATTACCCTCGGAGGAGCCATGTAACGCACAAGTTATTTCAGGCAATCCTTAGTACGAGCCCCTGATTTCTGTGCCCCTTTTTGCACCGAGGGAAAACTGAGGTCCAGAGAGGCGAAGAAACTCCTCCCGCGGCTCCTGACCCCATTGCTCGGTGCTATTTTCTTCTCGGTGGCTGTGGAAATAACGACTGAGGTTAATAGCCGGTGGTGGAAGGCTTTCATTAAGTTGTTGAGAGCTAATGTGACCAGTGTTTCCACGGGGCGGCACAGCTCTCGAGGGAGGGAGAAAGCAAGAATTACGGGGCTTTATTAATTGTAGGGTTGGTTGTGCACCCAGCCGGCAGGCATTCTGAAACCCGTGTTCCGAAATGCTGTGTGTGTGTGTGTGTGTGTGTGTGTGTGTGTGTGCGCGCGCGCGCGCGCGCGCGCGCATCCCCATTTTACAGAAAACGGGGAAAGGAAGTGGCCGCACGGAATGACTGAGTCACGGCGGCGCTCAGGGCCGAGCCCCAATACCTTCGTCCTTAGCTCATTTCTTTGCCCTCCCCAGGAAGACGGACCTGATTAAAGGAGAGACACCTTTTTCACTAATAACACATTGGCCTCAACTAACTCCCTGCATCTTTAATTAATGTTTACAAAGCACTTTAATCTACCCAACATGCTGGTTAATTAGGCAAGTATTATTATCCGCCCCTTTCTGAACCCAATCCAGGAGGGAATCAATACTACCGGTCCTTAATCCTTGATGAATAATGGGTCTAAGCTTTCTGCTGTTTATTTATTTATTTTTGAACATATTGTGTTAAATACTAATCCATTTAGCATGAATTGGCTTAGTAAAAATTAAATATTAAACACCCGCCAGTGAGAGGTAATATAGGTAACCCTTGTCTTTAAGGATTTGAGATAAAGAAAAAAGTCATTTTGTCAAGTGCTTCCTAGAATTCTTTTTTTAAACATTTTTTTAACGTTTATTTATTTTTGAGAGAGAGAGAGAGGCAGCACAAGCGGGGGTGGGGGGGGGGTGCAGAGAGAGAGGGAGACACAGAATCTGAAGTAGGATCCAGGCTCTGAGCTGTCAGCACAGAGCCCGACGACGTGGGGCTTGAACCCACAAACCGCGAGACCTGAGCCAAAGTCAGAAGCTAACTTACTGAGCCACCCAGGTGCCCCTTTTTTCTTTTTATTATTGTGCTTTTTGCTTGGTTAAGTTTTCATGATATGTAAACTTATGTTTGGCTTACTTTTTTAAAGTTTCCTTAAAATCTCCGATTTACACATTATCTTTTGTGTAGAAATTAAATTTTACTCTGTCTTTTCTTACAGATGAAGAAGAGATAAAAAGGAAGAAGCTGAAGGATGATGGGAGTAGGAAGGAAGAGAAGAAAAGAAGAAGGCAAAAACCAACCAACCGAACACCACTATCACCACCAAAAAAAAGAGGTGGGAAATGAACAGGGATGAAAGTTTCAAGCAGGTGGCTTTGGGGCCATGAGCCCAGCCCCTGGCCAGCACACACCCCAGAGCTTTGTGGGAATTACAAACAGGTGGACCTTCCTCGAGCTGGTGCAGACCTTCCCAGGGCTGCCACGTGACTACCTGAGCACAGACCGGCTTCCAGTCCCCGGTGCACCCTTGTCTAGGCACCTCTGTGCCCACGGAATGACACAAACGGCCTAAACAACACAATGAGAGGTAAGAAGACAAGAAATAGCTTAGAGGGGTAATTTAAAAAGAGTTATTCATGAAAGTACTTAGATGACGTCAAGGGAGAAAAAGGAACAAAGAAACATCTGGTAAGTCTTTGTATCTCCTATTGTTATTACTTTAAAAGCCATGGAATTTATAAAAATTTACTTTATGTTCACTGGAGTTTTATATGTCTTCTGAGGCTGCTCTTTGTTAAGAGAATCCTGGCAATCCATGACCCCCAAACATTAGACAAATATTATTATGAACTTTGTGTCATGAAAATTTTTGAAGTAAACTAGAAAAATTAAGCTGAACATACATTTTTGTTTTATAAAAATAATTGCTGTGTAGCGTCCACTTGAGAAACTGCAATATCCGTGATGGCCACTAGAGGGGGCACACACGAAAGAAGAATGGGTAGTAATTTTCATGTTTTCTTTACTAAAAGAATATAGCATTTTAGAGCTGAAAGAGGAGATCCAGAAGAAATGATTTTACTTTATGCCTCTGCCACTCGGATGTGCAATTTTGAGCTGCTTTTCCTATTTGAGACTCAGCTCCTCATCTGTACAACGAGGCTACTAACACCTACCCTGGGGAAGGTGAAAATAAAATTATTATTAAATTTTTTAAAAATGTTTATTTTTGAGGCAGAGTGTGAGCAATGGAGGTGCAGAGAGAGAGAGAGAGAGAGAGAGAGAGAGAGACAGAATCTGAAGCAGGCTCCAGGCTCTGAGCCGTGAGCACAGAGCCCAATTCAGCGTTCGAACTAACAAACTGTGAGATCATGATCTGAGCCCAAGTGGGGCGTTCAACCAACTTAGCCACCTAGGCACCCTGAAAACAAAATTATTTTAACATTGACCTGAATAAACAGCAGATGATAAGAGTTAAGAAATGGAGAAAAATATGATAAATTGCACCGTTTTTAATTGAAACATAGTTCAGGACTATAATAATTAAAAGTGTCAATAGAACAGTAACAGATGTTGAGTGATACAAATAATAGAATAGAATCAATAATCCAGAAAAGGATAGTGTTGGTATAGTGTTGACTGTGAGATGTGATGACAGAGTCATCTAAAATAAATTTAAAAAGGACAGATTCTCAATAAGCAGGCTTTAGAAAACTAGTAATTTGAAAAAATACTCACTGTAAGCCTTGCCTTCCATTATGTGCTAAAACAAATTTCAGCTACATTAAAGAATTTTAAAACTAGGAGGAAATTTAGTCAGATATTTGTGTGATCTCAAGATGAGGGAAGAAAAGAAATGGAAAAATCATAGATGAAATGGCCATTAGACTAGATTACATAAAAAATTTTTAATCCTGACAACTAAAAATATTGTGAACAAAATTTGGAAAGAAAAAAATTCTATAGAACTATGCATAACAAATCTGACAGTTAATATCATCCTCAATACAAGAATACCCATAAATTGACAAGAAAACTTAAAAAACTCAATGGGGAAATTACCACAAAAATAGTAATTGATTAGCTCCCTCTCTCTGTGTGTATTATATTTTAAAGTGTTTGGACTAGCTAGTAATTGAAAAAGTAAAAATTTTAAATTGTGTATAGTATCCCTATTAGAAGATAGTTTCTTAAGTTTTAATATTCAATAATGACAGGGGTGCAGTGAAATGGGAAATTTTATATACTATTAGTGGAAGCATAAATTAATATAACTTTACTGGAAAGCAATTTTATAAAATATTTCCCAGCTTTAAAAATGTTTATACACTTTGATCATATGTTTCCGTATCTGTATGGAATTCTATAGAAGTAGTCAGAAACGAGCACAGAGATGTGTGCCTAAGGATATATACTGCTGTCTCCTTTTTATAACGTCACAAAATTGGAAACAACCAAATATCCAAAATTGGAGAGAAATAAAATATTAATAGCTTTTTAAATTGAGGACTTTTTCTGGGGTGCTGCAGTGGCTCAGCTGGTTAAGCATCTGACTTTGGCTCAGGTCACGATCTCATGGTTTGCGAGTTTGAGCCCCGCATTAGGCTCTGCGCTGACAGCTCAGAGCCTGGAGCCTGCTTTGCATTCTGTGACTCCCTCTCTCTCTACCCCTCCCTCACTCATGCTCTGTCTCTGTCTCCTTCAAAAATAAAATAAACATTAAAAAAGAATTAAAAATAAAATAAAAATGAGAAATTTTTCGTGGCTACAAGAAAATATCTAAATATTGTTAAGGGGGGAAAGAACATTACAAAATTATATGTAAATTATTATTTCATGGGAATACATTTCCACATACTTGGAAAATGCACATATGTATGGAAAATTAGAAGGAAATCTGTCGAAATGATGGCAGTTACTGTTTCTGGCTCTGATTACATGATTCTTATTTATGGTTCTGTTTATGTTCCAAATTTTCTGCTATGACTCTATATTACTTTTATAAATCAACAAAAACTAATAAATATTATATTTCTGTATGAGACAGTAAATGCCAACGTGTATAGCACTGAGCCTGGCTTATATCAAACATTCAATATATACTTGATGGACAATGAGAGAAAGAGAAGAACGCTGTTATGCTGCCAGGAGATTTCTTAGTGAAGTTTCTTGATTTGAAAGAAGAAATAATTGGGGTGCCTGGCTCAGTCATTAGGCATCTGACTTCGGCTCAGGTCATGATCTCATGGTTTGTGAGTTGGAGCCTCACGTCGGGCTCTGTGCTGACAGCTCAGAGCCTGGAGCCTGCTTTGGATTCTGTGTCTCCCTTTCTCTCTGCCTCTCCCCTGCTCGTTCTCTGTCTCTCTCAAAAATAAATAAACGTTAAAAACATTTTTTTAAATAAAGAAAGAAGAAATCATTTAAAAAGTTAAAAAGGAAATATTTAATCTATTTCTACAGATGAAGAATTTATGACCTGGAGGTTTTTTGGTGGCACATTTAGAGGAAAACTAGAAAAGATGATGGTGGAATGGTTCCATACTTCCTGAAAGCAAGTGGATGAGGTCTGTATTCCCGGGCAGTATTTTGAAGGAGAAACATGTAGAAGAAACAAATATGGAAGAAAACAGTAAACAAGTTATTCTTTAAAAAGAAAAATTTAATGTTTATTTTTGAGAGAGAGAGAGACAGAACACAAGCATGGGAGAGGCCGAGAGAGAGGGAGACACAGAATCTGAAGCAGGTTCCAGAATCTGAAGCTGTGCTGACAGCTCAGAGCCTGACACGGGGCTCGAACCCACAAACCGTGAGATCATGTCCTGAGTTGAAGTCGGATGCTTAACCGACTGAGCCACTCACACACCCCTAAACAAGTTATTCTTGAAACTTAATGGTAAGCATTCAGAAAGAGAAGCAAGACCCCAAAAGATCCCTGGGGAAAAGGAAGTGCTGGTCAGACAGGCTTTAGGACCTGCCAGTGAATGAGGTCCAAACAGGGAGAGAGGAGGTATGGTGCCCATTCATCCTTCACCCAAATATTCTTTGTGGTCCCAGGTGGCAGGCACTATTATGGGCAAGGTCCAGGAGGTACAATGGTGGACAGCATGCACAAACCCCCTGCCTACATGGACTTTATGGTCCAGGAGGGCTTGGGGGACACAGACAAGACTCAGGTGATAAAATGGTTAATCACCAACAGTCTGTTAACCCACAGATGGAATGTAAGTGATTCTGTAAATAAAAGCAATAGTGAGATGAACTACATCTCTCCCCAGAGATAAGCCTAAGGCATAATTCGTAGTTAAAATTTGACCGAGTTCAACTTGTTTTGCTTCATGCTGATCTCTGGCTAGTTTTCAGTTTACAGATGGAGTATGCGAGGCCGACAGGGTTTGGAAATGGCTTGTGTCTGAGGAGACTGGGTATGGGGCAGCTGCTGAGGGAAGGACTTTTATTTATTTATTTTTCAAATGTATATATATATATATATATATATATATGTATATATATATATATATATATATATATATATATATTTAACTTTATTTATTTTGAGAGAGAGAGCACAAGCAGGGGAGGGGCAGAGGGAAGGAGAGACAGAACCCCAAGCAGGCTCTGTGCCATCAGCACAGAGCCCAATGTGGGGCTTGAACTCACAAACTGTGAGATCATGAGCTCTGAGCCAAGATCAAGAGTTAGAAGCTCAACTGACTGAGCCACCCAGGTTCCCCGCCCCCCCTCCCCCCCCCCCCCCCCCCCGCCACCTCAGCAAAGGAAAGGAGAGTCTTAGGAAGTTTCCTGTGCAAGGTGTCTGTTAACCCTCACCACCTTCCCAGCAAACCTTCACTACCTCCTCCATTCCTCCTGAGTGTTTTTGGTGTCAGGAGATTTGAATACGGGCCAACACCAGCCTCAGGTGAGTGTCGGGTAAGAGCAGGACTCAGTGAGACTCAGTCCTGTTTGTGTCACAGAGCGGGTACCACATTTGGAAGGAGAGAGAGTACAGTAGGTGGAGTACTGTATGTGTGTCGTTTGTTGCCTTTCTGCAAAGTTGAACTTCTGTAAACCCATTTCAGTTGAAGTATTTCATTACATCAACAGCTAAGTTTGGAGGTGGACATTTTTCTATACAATTCTGTTGTGAACCAGTAGAACTTCCTGTTTGATCTGACCCTGAACTTGAGGATGTTAATTTCCTGAATTGTGAGTGAGCTCTTTCCTAGTGTTGCAGTCAGAGTCAGGATAAAGGAATCACCCAACCTGATAGGTGGCCACTTGTGGGGCAGCAAAGTGCCAGTCTGGCTCCCAGCTTTACAGATGCAGCGGCTTGATTCCCATGGGGCCACCTGGGCGTTACCAGGCTCTCAGGCACTGAGTGTCAATTGTATTTCCAAGTTTCAATATTGGTGGAAGGAAGGATAGGGGAAACCTTACTGGCAATCCTTGGATAAACTTAAAAATTATTTTATTTTATTTTATTTTATTTTGTTTTGTTTTATTTCATTTCATTTCATTTTATATATTTTTAGAGAGAGAGTGAGTGCAAGGGGGGTAAGGGGTGAGGGGGAGAGAGAAAGAGAGAGAGAGAGAGAGAGAGAGAGAGAGAGAGAGAATCCCAAAAATCCCAGCGTGGAGTCTGGTGCAGGATTCGATCCCACAACCCTGGGATCATGACCTGAGCCAAAATCAAGAGTTGGACGGTTAACTGACTGAGCCACCCAGGTGCCCAAGCTTGAAATATTTTATTTCAATTTCTAGATTGTTAAATAGGATAAAGATTACAACAGGACAAGAAAAGGGAAATCAGACCACACGCTACCATTCACTGTGAATAATAAAATGTTGTGGGATGTGTTTCCTGTTGTCCTAAAATTAAAACTAAGGACTAACAGTACTTACCACCTCTTACATTCCAAATTCAAGACGTCACCAGGAATTAACCAGGGACTATTTCCTCAGGATTTATTGACAGTCAACAAATGTGAACTGGCCCTGCCACCAACAGGCCCCTCCCCCATTTCCTAACTAAGAAGAGGCTTGAGGGTCCTAAGCTTTGTGGAAATGCAGTTAGTATTCATGTTGGGAGGCTGTTCTCTCCCCCTGCTGGGGAGGAGGGATATATGGCTTTTGTATCCACCCAGGGTAACCTCCCTTCCAATTATCTCCGAGATTAGGGACTTTACGTGTGCAGAATCCCTTTTGCCACATAATGTGAGGTAATCACAGAGGTGACACCCCGTTGTGTTCTCAGGTTCCACTGATACTCAAGGGGAGAGTATTATACAAGGATGTGACACCAGGGAGCTGGAGTCTTAGGGGGCGTCCTAGAATTCTGCCTTAGAAGGGGTTCCTCTCATCCCACGGCCAAGCATGGGCCTGAGACAAATCGCTCAGAAAGACTGGAGTTCAGCAAGACGGGGAGCACATTACCCCACGTTACCCTCAGGCCACCAGGAACTGAGTGGGGTAAAGTCATACCAAGCATTTGAGGAGCATGGCACAGAATGTCTTTCCTGCTGAGGTTTGAACACGGATTTGGAAGACTGGTGCCTGCTCCCAGGCTGGAAATTTCACGGGAGTGTAAGGAAGGGGACCTTTTAGTTTCCGGGGCTCTACCTGAAGGAGCACAAATTATCTGAGAGGCAGACCCAATAAGCTGCTTTCCAGGGGGCCAATAAGCCAGGCAAATGACATTGAGGTGGAAGGTTTTAAGTTTTTAAGAAAAAAAAAATTTTTTTATTGTTGTGAAATATACATGATATAAAATTTATCATTTTAACAATGTTAAATGTATAACTTAGGGGCATTGTTACATTCACAACAACCATCACCACTTATCTATCTCCAGGACTTTTTCATCTTCCCAAGCCAAAACTTTATCTCCATTAAACACTAACTCCCTATTCTGCCTTCCTCCAGCCTCTGGCAACCACTGTTCTTTCTGTCTATGAATTTGCCTACTTCATATATATATGGAGTCATACGCTGTCTGTCTTTCTCATCTGGCTTCTTTCACTTAGCATAATGTTTTCAAGTTCATTCACGTTATAACATATATATTAGAATTTCCTTCCTTCTTAAGGCTGAATAATATTTCACTGAATGGATATACCACATTTTGTTTACTCTTTCATCTGTCAACAGACACTTGGCTTGCTGCTACCTTTTGGCTATTGGGAACAAGGCTGTAGTGAACACGGGTGCACAAGTATCTATTCAAGTATCTGCTTTCGGTGGTTTTGTATATTCACCGAGAAGTGGAATTGCTGAATCATACTGTGATTCTGTGCTTGAATTTTTGAGGAACCACCATACTGCTTTCCACAACAGTTGCATCATTGTACATTCCCACCAGCAGTGCATGTAGGAGAGTTCCAATATTTCCTATCTGTTGTTGCTGTTAGTTTTAATAATTAGAACTGAACCTGAAAAACAAACATAGACTGGTTTAATAACCAAAACTGTTAGAGAAGTTATTAAATCTGGCCAATCTGATCCCTGATGTACTGCTAGTCTGTGGGAAATGGCAATTTCACGGAGAACAGCTGGGGGCAGATACTGGCAGCAATAAAACTGATTCATGCTTATGCCCCAACAAGTTGAGACTCTTGAATAAGCTAGTTACAGGAACAAATAAATAGGTAAAAGAGAATTTTTCCCCCTTGGCTTTTTCTTAAAATGCTTGCTAACTTTGCTAATGATTCACATAAGAATATAGCAGGCTAAACATATGTATTGCCTTCATCACTTCACCTCTCATTCATTTCTTTTTTTCTTTAATGTTTATTTATTTTTGAGAGAGAGAGAGAGAGAGCAGGGAAGGGGCAAGAGAGGGGGGACAGAGCATCCCTAGCAGGCTCCACGCTGACAGCAGAGAGCTCGATGTGGGGCTTGAACTCACAAACCATGAGATTGTGACCTGAGCCAAAGTTGGATGTTTAACTGACGGAGCCACCCAGGCGCCCCCCCCCCCACCCCATTTATTTCTTAAACCCTTATCATCTGGGTTCTAGTCTCACAACTGTTCTGAAGCTGTGTTCTCTTAGGTCCCAACCTGATTTTCAGTCTCTGACAGCTGGGATCATCCATTAAATCTAAGTATTTTCCCCCAAGTTGAATCTTTCAATCAGAGCAAAGATGCTCTTTGCTCCTTGGGCAAAGACATTCATCAGCCTGACCTCACATATTACTTCTATGACGATGACCTGAAAAATCGCCACCTCTGGGCATTATTCATTCCATTGAACAAGCTGAATGTCTCCTCTGGTTTCCATTGGGAACCTTGTTTTAAACTGTATGCCAGGCATCTCATTCATGAAATTCATTCGTCCATCCATCACTCTCTCTGGTTGTGAAAGGCCAGCCTCTCTTCTTAGATTTCTTGAGCTGGGAGGAGTATAGACACACACACAGTTAATCATTCTGCACGATATGGAAGCAGGGGTACTCCACTGGCATCTCAGGAAGGAGATTGGGATCCTAAAGGAGGAAATGGAAGGGTCAAGAGAGGCGGGAAGCAGGGAGGGCTAGCTAACAACATGACAGAAGACCACGGTCTATGGAGAGACACATAAAACATTCCCTTTGTGGGAATGCGGACTTCAGAAGAACGATGTCTGATAGTAAAGTTGAAGAGTTTGCAAATTGTGTGGCATTCCTGTGCAACTCCTGAACTTCCTAACACTCTTTGGGCTCTGGGGGAATGAAAAGGGTCATAGCCCAGGATTTTCCGGAAAGCAAGGAGAAGTAAAATAGAGCTGGGTATAATCATTTAGAGTCAGAGGACAGCAGATAAATCAATTGCAGTGTGGGTAAGAAAGCAAATCCCCGTGCCCTTAGGTATGTTAGGCAAATATGTGTTCTAAGCTCTGCCATCATCACTACCTAAGTCATTGACTTTGATATTAAGTAAAAGAGTGACCTTAAGAAGTAGGAAGCCATGGAGATTCTTGGATTGTATAATATTCATAAATAGGACATCAGCCTGTGGCATGAGGTGCCTGTGCTTCATAGATGTGAGAACACTCACGGGGCCAGCTGCATCTGTTTACTGCCATGAAGGGTTCGGCCCTCACCTTTTGGCTTCCTTCTTGGGCTCTAAGCTTCTTTCTTAAGCTCTTTAAGAGGCCTGGTGACCCTCTCATATCTCAGGGGTATAGTAATAATCATGCTGCATATCTTTATATCATTTCACAGTTTACAGAACTCATTCACACACATTTTATTCTCATAATAGTCTTTAGAAGGTATTATTCTTCCCATTTTACAGGTGAGGAAACTGAGGTTCAAAAAGGGTTCCATGATTCGCTCAAACTCACGCATGTAGTAAGTGTCTGAGTGAGTGAGAATTCTGTCTGTTGCGCTCCCCTTACCCCTGGAGCTGCCTTCCGAACATGAGTTCTTCTGACTGATTCAAGCACCTCTCTCTATAAAGTTGGTTAAGGGATTTGTGCTTCTGTTGCTGACTATTTTCAAGGTTTCAAATTAGTATTGGGGAAAAGTATGACCTTTATGAGAGTTTAGGGAATAGTTACAAACATTCAAAATGTGGAAATCTCACCTTAGGTATTCATCTGAGTGGAGTCAGCTGAGGAGGTACTAAGAGGGACAAGAAAAACCAGAAGATGCATATCCCAGCTACAGAAAGGTTGAGAACTTCGTACAAATCCACCAAGAGTTTGATGGAAATATTCGAGCATTTTCCTTAAGGATTTCATAAAGAATTGCTAGATGCTAAATACAAAGCACTGTTTTATACTTATGAGAAGATTCTTTGCTTCCATGTTTCAGGCAAATCTAAAGCAGAGCAATTCTCTGAGTCAAGCTCACCTATGTAAAGTGTCACGTCTTTCCAGGGCAGACTGAAGCCCTGCATCGAAGCAAAAGCCCAGAAACTGTAAAGGGATAAGGCTACAGGATTCATGCTACACAGGCTTCATCATCTTGCCCATCTTCACATCTTCGTTTGGTTTTACTCAGAAGCCCTTAACCAGACTGGTGGGGGGACAAAAAGGGAGTGTGGGCCATGCAGGTGATAGGGAGAGCTGGCCAGGGCACAGAGTTCGCTTCAGTCTCTGTCTCTCTCAGGAAGGGCAGACGAACCCTTAGGAACTATGCGTTCTGGTGGGAGAAAAATTATTCTCAATGGGGGTATTTAAATATGCACATTTCCAACCAACTATTTGAGGATCGCAGGGCCAGTTGACATATCCAGTAATTCTTCCCTCTCCCTCAGCCATGGTTTCGGTCACCCGCAGTCAAGGTCCAAAGCAGAAGACCCTCCTTCTGATGGATGGTCAGAAGGTCACCAGGAGCCTTGTGGTATGTCATTCACCTTGCTTCATCTCATCATGTAGGCATTTGATCATCTCACGTCATCACAAGAAGAGCGAGTACAGCGCGATATGATACATAACTTTTATTATAGTATATCATCATTGTTCTACTTCATTATTCATGTTGTTAGTCACTTACTGTGCCTAATTTAGAAGTTAAACCTTATCATAGTTGTGTATATACGGGAAAAAATGTAGTGTATGTGGAGTTTGGTACCATCTCTGATTTCAGGCACCCAATGGGGGGCTTGGAATGTGTTCCCATGGATAAGGGGCACAACTATACCAACAAGTCCATAATAGGCTTGAGTTTTGTCTTTCATCAGCTCATTTTCCAAGTTTAGGAAGAAGAGCAAAATTAGGTCATTTAATTTTCATTGACTTTCCCTTCCCCTTCCTCTCCTGGGAAGAGGAACAGACCTGGTAGATTCATAAATTGAATAGTTTAAGCAATTAAAATCTGACTCGAGCTAACTAGGATATACTAGTAAGGAAGGAGTCATCTAATTTAATAAGTGGGAAGACATGATCAAGAATAAGCCATTCTAACTTCCACTCTGTCAAAAAAAAAGTTGTGTTAAGAAATTCCAAATGTTTGAAACATTTCTAAGAAGGCCAAATAATTTTTTATTTTATCAGTGTATTTACTACAAGGTATCTTTAAGTTGTGAGGGCCTTTGGTGCATTAAGAATGTCCAGGTTGTTGGCACAAAAACAGACACTCAGATCAATGGAACAGAATAGAGAACCCAGAAATAGACCCACAAATGTATGACAAATTAATCTTTGACAAAGCAGGAAAGAATATCCAATGGAATAAAGACAGTCTCTTCAACAAGTGGTGCTGGGAAAACTGGACAGCGACATGCAGAAAAATGAACCTGGACCACTTTCTTACACCAGACACAAAAAATAAACTCAAAATGGATTAAAAACCTAAATGTAAGACAGGAAGCCATCAAAATCCTTGAGGAGAAAGCAGGCAAAAACCTCTTTGACCTTGGCTGCAGCAACTCCTTACTCAACACGTCTCCAGAGGCAAGGGAAACAAAAGCAAAAATGAAATATTGGGACCTCATCAACATAAAAAAGCTTCTGCACAGCGAAGGAAACAATCAGCAAAACTAAAAGGCAACTGATGGAATGGGAGAAGATATTTGCAAACGACATATCAGATAAAGGGTTAGTATCCAAAATCTATAAGGAACTTATCAAACTCAACACCCAAAAAACAAATAATCCAGTGAAGAAATGGGCAAAAGACATGAATAAACATTTCTCCAAAGAAGACATCCAGATGGCCAACCGACACATGAAAAAACGCTCCACATCACTCATCATCAGGGAAATACAAATCAAAACCACAATGAGATACCACTTTATACCTGTTAGAATGGCTCACATTAACAACTCAGTCAACAACAGAGGTTGGCGAGGATGCAGAGAAAGAGGATCTCTTTTGCACTGCTGGTGGGAATGCAAGCTGGTGCAGCCACTCTGGAAAACAGTATGGAGGTTCCTCAAAAAATTAAAAACAGAACTACCTTATGACCTAGAAATCACACTACTAGGTATTCATCCAAGGGATACAGGTGTGCTGTTTTTGAAGGGACACATACACCCCAATGTTTATAGCAGCACTATCAACAATAGCCAAAGTATGGAAAGCGCCCAATGTCCATCGATGGATGAATGGATAAAGAAGATGTGATATATATATATATCTATATATATATAGATATATATAGATATATATATACATATATATATACACATATATATACACAATGTAGTATTACTTGGCAATCAAAAAGAATGAAATCTTGCCATTTGCAACTACGTGGATGGAACTAGAGGGTATCATACTAAGCGAAATCAGAGAAAGACAAATATCATATGACTTCACTCATATGAGGACTTAAAAAAATTTTTTTTAATGTTTATTTATTTTTGAGAGAGAGAGACAGAGCGTGAGTGGGGGAGGGGCAGAGAGACGGAGATACAGAATCCGAAGCAGGCTCCAGGCTCCAAGCTGTCAGCACAGAGCCTGATGCGGGGCTCGAACTCACAAACCATGAGATCATGACCTGAGCTGAAGCCAGACGCTCAACCGACTGAGCCACCCAGGTGCCACAAGGAGGACTTTAAGACACAGAACAGATGAATACAAGGGAAGGGAAGCAAATATAATATAAAAACAGGGAGGGGGACAAAACATAAGAGACTCTAAAATATGGAGAACAAACAGAGGGTTGCTGGAGGGTTTGTGGGAGGGGGGATGGGCTAGATGGGTAAGGGGCGTTAAGGAATCTACTCCTGAAATCATTGTTGCACTATATGCTAACTATCTTGGATGTAAATTAAAAAAAAAAAAATTAAATTAAAAAAAAGACTTCAAATATTCTGCACTTAAAGCCATATTTCTCAACTTTAATATGCATACAAATCACCTGAGAATCTTGTTAAAATAAGGTCCTGATGCATTCTGGAGTAAGGCTTGAGATCCTGCATTTCTAATAAGCTCCTAAGGCATGCCAATGATGCTGTCATAAAGACCACACTTTGAAGAGCAAAGTCTCATAAGGTCCAAGTTTTGGGTGAGGAGGAAGTCCCCTGGTGATTCATATGCATGAGAATCTTTGCCCAAGGTCAAAGGACATTAAAAGAATATCCTTACAAAACACTAGCTACATTTACTCAAGGAATGTTAATGACATGGTCAAGATTTTTTTTTCAATTTAATGTATCTCTAAGCAACTAGACTGTTTTTGGGGCACCTGGGTGGCTCAGTCCGTTGAGCATCTGACTTGACTTAGGTCATGATCTCCCGGTTCTTGGGTTCAAGCCCCACTTCAGGCTCTGTGCTGACAGCTCAGAGCCTGGAGCCTGCTTTGGACTCTCTCTCTCTCCCCCTCCCTCCCTCCCTCCCTCTCCCTCTCGCTCTGTGCCCCTCCCCCACCCATGTTCTGTCTCTCAAAAATAAATGTTAAAAAAAAAAAGCCTATGTTGCACACAGGAATGCTTCTTTTGCTTAAGATGAGCTACTTCCGTACCTCTGACCCTATAGTGGTTTTCATGCCTCTGTCTCAGAATGTTTTTCCAACACTAATTCATTAAGTAGATGATGGAGAAAGTGAAGCTCCAAGAGAACCAGAAGAAGGACATGGCTCCTGATCCCCAACCTGTAGCTTTCTTCAAAAAAACAAGAAAAACCTTTGCCAATTCAGGGACACTGCCTGACAGGTAGAGTTGCTATAAAAGCAGTGCATTATTATTATTAAAAAAATTTTAATGTGCATTTATATTTGAGAGAGAGAGAAAGAGAGAGCAAGAGAGAGCACAAGCAGGGGAGGGGCAGACAGAGAGGGAGACACAGAATCTGAAGCGGGCTCCAGGCTCTGAGCTGTCAGCACAGAGCCCTATGCAGGGCTCAACCCCACGAACCATGAGATTATGACCTGAGCTGAAATCAAGAGTTGGACTCTCAACCAACTGAGCCACCTAGGCGTCCCTAAAAGCAGTGTATTATTAAAACAAGGCTATAAGATGACAGGCTATGATTTTTGGCAAAGTAGATTTCAGATAATTAATTGAAAAAAACCCCATAGGGGCACTTGGGTGGCTCAGTCGGTTAAATGTTCGACTCTTGGTTTCAGCTCAGGGCATGATCTCATGGTTCATGAGTTCAAGCCCCGCATGGGGATCTGTGCTGACAGATGGAGCCTGCTTGGGATTCTCTCTCTCTCTCCCTCTCTCTCTCTGCCCCTCCCGTGGTTGCTCTCTAACTCTTTCTCTCAAAAATACACAAATAAACATTTAAAGAAAAGAAAAGAAAAAAGCCATGCACATTGGCTTGCAGAGGGAAAAGCATATTTAAATGTATTTTAAAAACATATAGCTTTTGTCTTCTTGCCCAGTGAAGAGATACCTGCAGGATGGCATCGACTGGATATGTTTAAATAAGGGAAAAAGTATCTAGTAACTGAAACAGGAGGACCGGCGTGTGCCAGCGCAGTGTGACATTTCAGCAGCAGCCTGTGGTGACCACCCTCCTCAGGGCTATCAGGGGATGGCCCTGATCGCTATCCTCTGACGCACTGTTTGCCATCTCCACCGCCTTCCATTTCACCCACGCTTGCCATCCAGGAACAGCCAAAACTGTCCTCCGGGGACAGAACCTTCTTGGCAGCCGTGTCAGGATGGTGAAGTGATGACCCGGTTCTCCCCCAAGTCAGAGCCGATGAGGAGAGGGGTTGAGGTGGGAGGGCCCGAGCCCCCCCCCCACAGCTGCTGGAGCAGCCCCTGGCTTTCAGAGGGGGGCTGGGGGAGGGGAGGGCAGCACCCCAGTCCGCTCCCCAGGCTTGGATGACCTGACAGGTGCTCACACTTTCCTTAGGGGAGAGTCACAAGGAAGACTCCTGACCCGCTCACATGCAGATTCTGAAATCACTGACTCATTATGAGCCCCCTGAATTACACTTTTTCAGTTTTCACCAACGCCCCAGGACCAAGAAGGTTGACATAAAAGAACTTGGGGATCTCGCAGTTGTAAGAATGACTCAATTCCTTTGTGATTACTAGGCCATCGAGTTGGAACAAAGCCTAGTTGGTGAGAAGTTACTGACCTGTAAATCCTCCTCCCAGTGGGTCCTGCTCATTCACTCAGTGGCTCACCAGGCTCAGCCGGCCTCTCCAGGGCGACATTCCTCTCCATCTGACCCCCACATCCCCTCCTCCCTCAAATCTCTCCCTTCTTCTGCAGCCTGGATACTTTCTGTGCTGCCCCTGCCCATCCCCGCCCCCCACCTGCCCCGCTTGTAGGAATGACTCACGTCCTGGCCTGTCAAAGACCTCGTTGGTCCTTGAAGCTCATCTTAAATGCCGCCTCCTTCATGGCGATTTCCTGAGTGTCCCCCAAACAACTACCTCTCCTTTCTTCCTCTTTCTCTTTTTACAGGGCTTGGAATGTTCTGCCTGGTGGCGTGGCTGTTTCTGTGCACCCCACGGATCTCATCTCTCTGTAGCCAGGGCCGTGCATTCGTTCCCCCGTGGCACCTGGCACATGGAATTAACTCGCCATTTCTAAAATGAAACTGACTTGCAGTACACGGAAACCAGACGGAGGGGGTAAGGAAGAGACTAGGGGGTCAAGAAGGGAGGGCAGAGGCTGGTGGGCAAATGCAAGGGAGCAGGAAGGTGATTGCTGACAGTGCAGTCAGCCAGTGTGATGGCAACCAGGAGGAAAGGACACAGTGGATGAGTCTAGAGAGTCGAGTCGATTCTGAGCCACTGATGTATCTCGCCCCTTACAGGGGCCCACAGGAACCCGTGCGTGGGCAGAGCATCAGCATCTCAGAGCACGAGATCCGCAGAGTGTGGTATCACCAGCAGGTCACTGCAAGCAAAGCGCACGGTCAGTGTTCTTGGACCAGCGAGACCCCAACAGCACAGGAGCCGGGTGGGGGAGAGGCCACGGTGTCCAGAGCAATCACAACTGAGGGACACGGTTCCAGGTCCGGAGGAGGAGTCCCTGCTGAGCTTGACCAGTGTTAGGGGGCCGGGCGCAGATCCAAGGAGAACGCCGGGCTCCAGGAGACAGTCCCCTCTGGAGTCCCATGTCCTCCAGCTCAAACAAGATGAACCTCTCACCGATTTTTAAGGATTTCCAGAAAAGGAGATGGTATTCCTTTCTTCCACAGGGAAGGTTGCTTTCTTGGGTTAGTTAAGGGTGCGTCTGTGAACTACTGAGACTGCCTGCACACTGTTTTGTGAGGCCCTGATTCAAGGTCATTGCACAGGACTGCCGTCCAGCCCTAAATTCTCCAGGTTGAACAGCAGAGAGGACACCCCTGGGCGTGGTGGCCACTGAGTGGATGAAATATGTGTAGAAATTACCTCGTGCTTTCTGGACTCCAAAACCAGCCAGTGACCAGGGTAGTGGGGCCGAGGCATGGGGCGGGGTGCGGGGGGATGAGAGGCCGTTTATCTGAATCAGGGTGTGGTCACACAGCTCAGAGAAGAGGCTGAAAGCTGGGAGCTGCTCCTACCATAGGGCCTTGGAGTGATGGCACTCCGCAAATACATCCAGCCTGTGCTCAGTGACAGTCCAAACCTGACACAGGGCCATTCTTTTACAAAGGTATGCAGCCCAGGTATCCCTCAGAACTAAAGCCTGAGGGATGGCCTCAATCAGAGAGCTGGGCTAGCTGCCGTAGAGATCTCTGTGATCCCCAGGATGCAACCAAGGGAGGAAGCAAGGGCCTGTGCTTTTATTTCGGTGCTGGGGCAATTTTTCCCTTTAATTCTCAATTGCTCTCGTTTCTGGTCAGCTGCTAGCAGGAGGCAGCTCTCTGCCTGGGCCCACAGCTCCTCAGAAATCCTAGTGTGCCTGTCACCAGAGAGGCCCAATCCAGACAGTTGTCCCATGGGATAGTTCAGGGTACCCCGCATGGAACCCAGTTGTTCAAGCAAATAAACTCACAAGTTGCAGGCAGGTTGCCCTCCAAGTTTAAACATACTGTGTCCTGCCTAATGTTTTTGGGAGGCTGGGGAGGTGGGGAGGGGTGCCATTCAGACTAGAAAATTCTGCCTCAAAGAAACCTGTTACAGTAAATTTGAAGTGGATTCAGGGTCAATATTTCAGAAAAGGAGTCAAGAGACTTTAAGGGGACTCTTTATTTATTTTTTAAAGTTTATTTATTTTTAGAGAGAGTTCATGTGGGGAAGGGGCAGAGAGAGAGGGAGAGAGAGAGAATCCCAAGCAGGCTTCCCACCGGTAGCACAGAACCCGACGTGGGGCTTGAACTCACAAACTGTAAGATCATGATCTGAGCTGAGACCAAGAGTTGGATGCTGAACCGACTGAGCCACCCAGGTGCCCCTGAGGGGACTCTTTAAGGCCAGATATCGTTGTGGACTGATTTGGGTTTTCCCAAATTCACGTGTGAAGCCCTAACCCCTGGTACCTCAGAATGTGCCCAAATTTGGAGACCACTGTTAACAGAGTAATTAAGTTAAAATGAGCTCATTAAGGTGGCCCCTAATCCATTGTGGCTGCTATCTTTATTAGAAGAGATCGGGAGGGGCGCCTGGGTGGCTCAGTCGGTTAAGCATCCGACTTCGGCTCAGGTCATGATCTCACACTCTGTGAGTTCAAGCCCCACGTCAGGCTCTGTGCTGACAGCTCAGAGCCTGGAGCCTGCTTCAGATTCTGTGTGTCCCTCTCTCTGACCCTCCCCTGTTCACGCTCTGTCTTTCTCTGTCTCAAAAATAAATAAACATTAAAAAAAATTAAAAAAAAGAAGAAGAGATCGGGACCCAGACAAGGGGGAAGGCCCTGTGGAGATACGAAGAGAAGGTGGCCGAGGAAAGAGGCCTCAGAAGGAACGAGCCCCGTCCGCACCTTGATCTCAGACTTCAGTCTCCACAATGCTGAGAAGTGAATTTTTGTTATTTAAGCGTCCCAGGCTGTGGGACCTTGTTGTGGCATTCCAAGCAGACTCATACAGGGCCTGGGAGAGAGGGAGGGCAAGGGTTGCAGTGCTCTGGAATGACAGTTTAGGTGGAGGGTTCCAGATTAGGGAGACTCAAAAAGGTGGGGGATTAAGGACAATAGTAGGTAAGGCTGGATTAAGGTAAAAGTAACCATCTGGTCTAACTCTGCTCCCTTCATTTCTCTTCCACATACCCTTCTCAGCTTGCTTCTTGCAGCTGGAGGTCTTATCAGGTCTCTCAGGAATATATACCATTTATTAGGAGGCCCCTGAAAGTGGAAAAATACCTTGTCCCTCCCACCTCCGTGCCAGTAATCTCTACTGGTGGGACTTCATAATGGTGGTGGAGAATGCAGAGTGAACACCTTTCTCAAGTGGCTCTCAGATTGTATCACTTGGGGAACAGCCTGCTATTTCTACTCTCTTTAAGTTTACTTATTTTATTTTGAGAGAGAGAGAGAAAGAAAGAGAGCGCATGAGCAGGTTGGGCAGAGAGAGAGAGAGAGAGAGAGAGAGAGAGAGAGAGAGAGAGAATCCCAAGCAGGCTCTGTACTGCCCAACATGGGGCTCAAACCCACGAACTGTGAGATCATGACCTGAGAGGAAACAATGATTCGGACGCTGAACCAACTGAGCCACCCATGTGCCTCTATTTCTACTCTTAATTAAGTCTGCCTAAGGGAAGAAGTAAAAGATTTAAAGAAAAAAAGTGATTATGGACTGTGGGACGTCACAGTGAGTTTTCAAATGGAATAAAATCCCCTATGCAGAGTCCCCATGTAGAGTCCTGGCTCCTCTTTAGTCTCAGATCTTGATTCCTCTCTTTTTTATTTTTAGTACTTGAAAACAAAATCAGCAGCCTCACACAAATAAGAGTTGGACCAACATTGGAAGTTCTGCCATCGAGTGGACCCACAGAGCCCCAGAGGTGAGTTATTTCATTAGTTCATGTCTTGATTTCTCCATGTGCAAACCTGTGGGCCATGCTTCCCACTGCCTCCTTGCTCAAAATGCAGTCAGGGACATTCAAGCTAAAATAAATTCAGGTTCCCAGTAAGTATAAAGTAAATATCTACCTCCAACATACTTTTTTAAAATTATTTTTTAAAGTTTATTTATTTATTTGAGAGAGAGAGAGAGAGAGCACATGGATGGGGCAGAGAGAGAGAGTCCCAAGCAGGCTCTACACTGCCAATACCGAGCTCAGTATGTGGCTTGAACTCATGAACTGTGAGATCATGACCTGTGCCAAAGCTGGACGTCTAACGGGCTGAACCACCAGCCGCCCCCAACATACTTCTTACTAGAAGTGGGAAAGATAGTGAGCCAAAGCTTAAGTTCCCCCTTTTAGCTTTTGAGTTTGAAAAGGACTATTTTCTTTTTATGAAAAACAAAAACAATAACAACCCCTCCCCCCCTGCAAAACAACAAAACAAAACAAAACCCCAACCACTCATTTTGCTCATTAAACTGCTACGATTTCCTTTTAATAACAGGCCTGGAATAGGTAGAAATTCCCTAAACCCATTGAAAAGATGGCTCTCCTCTCACTATAATTTTGATGATTACAGCTAACAGCAGCTCACTTAGTTGGCTTCATTTGGGAGGACTGAAACTTATCTCTTGGAGTGTCTACCTTATAATAGTCGCTGTTTTGATAGAATCTCTTCAAAATCCGTTAAACATCCCTTTTTCTTCCTAGCCATTGTCCACTGGATGTAGGGTCATCATAATATTACCGTTGCATTAGGAGGTGTAATCCAGTCCTGTCACCAATGAGCCACTGTGGTTTTTTTCCCCTTAGGGCTAAATGATCATGTTCTTAGGGATCGTGTGTCTACTTGGTGCCACTGCCTGTTTTCGCTAGTCTATCTATTTTGAGTCTCTGCCCCTTGCCGTGGGCTGTGAGAGCAGATGCTGAGCTTGTTAGACTATGTCTACAACTAAATACAATTGGCTCTGAACTCCAGGTGTCAGGGGCTCTTTGGCGAACAGCGGTACAGTAGACATTCATGAATACCACCCCAGCTTGCATTACTGCCTTTCCAACAGCCCCTGATTTCTGCTGGAGGATCCACATGTTTCTACCTGGGGCTCCGAGGTTGGAGCCCTTGAGCATAGCTAAGCCAGTCAGCACGTTGCATTCCCCTAGGCATGTGATTGGTCCAGAGGTGATATATGGACCCAAGAAGGTCCAATCAGAGTGTTCTCAGCATCTCTAGCTTATGATGCCTTGATAAAGGCATACCTGCTCTCTCTTAGACATGGAACAGAGCATGTGGCCTGCATCTGTCCGCAGTTATCTTGTCACCATTAGTGAGCTAGCTTTAGGATGAGGTTGATCCCAATGAAGGCAGAATGGAGAGAAGGATTGAAACAGTTCTTTGGTGCCACCTTCTTTTTTAATGTTTATTTATTTTTGAGAGAGACAGAGACAAAATGTGAGTGGGTTAGGGGCAGAGAGAGAGGGAGACACAGAATCTGAAGCAGGCTCCAGGCTCCGAGCTGGCAGCACAGAGCCCGACGTGGGGCTTGAACTCATGAACTGCAAGATCGTGACCTGAACTGAAGTTGGAGGCTTAACCGACTGAGCCACCCAGGTGCCCTGTTTGATGACATCTTCTAAGCACTGGAATAACCATTGCCTAAAGGTCCCTTGACCTCTGGATCTTTTTCTTTCTTTCTTTCTTTCTTTCTTTCTTTCTTTCTTTCTTTCTTTCTTTCTTTCTTTCTCTCCTTCTTTCTTTCTTTTCTTCCTTAATGAGGCTTTATATGATAAATCTCCTTATTGTCTAAGCCAGTTTAAGTTAGCTTTTCTGATATTTACATCAAAGAGAGTCCTAACTGACTCATAATGTGAAAGAATTTGGACTTGACTTGGTCTGAAATCTATTTTGGTACTTCAGAAGATACTGTTGATATACTTCTTGGTAATACATGGGTATCCACTTATTTTTTAAATCATACATATGCATTGTATGTACTTTTGTTTGTATGATATTTCACTATATAAAAGAAAATAAGTATTACCAGTATACAGCCACTTAGGCAGAATACCCAGTAACATTAATTCAAAAAATATTTATTGAATGTCTATTCTATGCCAGACACATTCTTGGTCCTAGGACATGGCGGGGAAACAAGACAAAAATTCTCACTCAAATAAATAATTTTAAAAACATAGGATATACAGTAATGTTAGGTAATGATATTGCCATGAAAAAAAAACAAAGAAGGTTAAGGGAGAGACAAAAATGTGTTATTATTTTAGGCAGCGTGGTAGGAAAGGCATCTCTGATGAGATGATGCTTGAGCAGAGACCCGAAGGAAGGTGAGGAGGTGAGCCTCGCAGGTATTGAGGGATTTGGGAAGAGCTCTCCAGGCAGGGGAAACAGTATGTGCAAAAGTCCCGAGGTAGGAGTGAGCTTGGAGTGCTCTGGCAACAGCATGGAGGCTGGCAGCCTGGAGGGCAAGGGCTGAGGGAGAGGGTGGCAGGACGGCGGCGAGGAACACAGCCTCACAGGCTATGGCAAGGACCAACTAAGTCCAGAGAGAGATGGGATGTTTGGAGGGTTTTGAATAGGAGGTGTTAGGATCTAACTTAGCATTCAAAGGATCACTGTTGCTATGTGGAGAATGGTGTGTAGAGAGTCAAGGTAGACCAGGGGAGGTCTTGCATTATTCCAGGTGAGAGAAGCAGTGGCCTGGACTTTGCTGTAGCAGAAGGGGTCGTGAAAGATGGCCAGATCCCAAAAGTAGAGCCTAGAATTTGTCAGGGAACATGGATAGGATGTGGCACGGGAGGCAGTAAGAGGAATCAAGGGCACTTCCAAGTTTTTCCCTTAGGAACACTTGGAGAAGGAGCAGGTTTGGGGAGAGAATCAAGAGTTCTGTTTGGGGGCACCTGGGTGGCTCAGTCGGTTGAGGGTCTTGACTTCAGCTCAGGTCGTGATCTCATGGTGGGTGGGATCAAGCCCAGCATCAGGCTCTGCACTGACAGCGTGGGGCCTGCTTGACATTCACTCTCTCCCTCTCTCTCTGCCCTTCGCCCCACTTTAAAAATAAATAGGCAAACATGAAAAAAATAGTTCTGTTTTAGATTTGTTACATTTGTGATGCCTGATTAGACACTCAAGTGGAGCTCGGGTGGGCAGATGGATGTGCAAATGTGGAATTCGAGAGAAGATAGGGCCGTGTTTAGGTAGACTTTGCTCAGCCTCACCATTGCTTCTCCTATCAGTGACTGGTGGAAAACTCAAAACAAATGAAATGGATGGAAACTTTGTGAACACTGGTGGTCTTAACTACAATATCCATGTAGAGGTGCTAAAACTTCCAAGTGAGCTGCCTAAAATGGACCGATCTGCTGTATCTGATCCAGAAATGGTGTTACTGGGGGACGGAACAGAGATGACACGGGAACTCTCTGGAAGCGTTCCTGCGTGGCACTATCCACCACTACCAGACGATTCAGACCGCGCTCAGGTGCTGCTTGCTTCGACGACCTTCTAGATAGCAAAAGCACAGCTCTGGGTGCCAACACGCAGGCTGTTGTATTTTAGTTTTTCTCCCAGAGTCCTTAAGCGCTGTGGGTTCTGTCCTTCTGCATCTGATGCCATACCCCTTGCCAAGTGACCAAGGGAGCCCCTAAATGCAGCTGTAGTACTGCACGCAGATAATGACAGTATTGCCTGTGACTGTGACAGCCCCTGCCCTGGGTACTTGGCTACCTTTGACCTTTGACACACCAGCTCTGGGCAGTACACATCATTAAACGTGAAAGCAAACATGGAACCTGCTGGCCCCTGGGCTCAGGCTCTTTTATCCTTAGTGTGGGTCTCTATCAGACACGTTTTTACCCTAGGTCTTGGGCAGGTTCTCTATAAAAGTATCTAGTCTAGATTTCCAAATGAACATCAAACGAAAATGTTCTAGAAGTTCAAACAACAAATCCTCACCTAGGGCACCTGGGTGGCTCAGTTGATTAAACCTCCGACTTCGGCTCAGGTCATGATCTCATGGTTCGTGAGTTCAAGCCCCGCATCAGGCTCTCTGTGGACAGCTCAGAGCCTGGAGCCTGCTTCGGATTCTGTGTCTCCCTCTCTCTCTGCCCCTCCCCCACTGGCACTCCATCTCTCTCTCTCTCTTCCTCTCTCTCTCAAAGATAAATATTTTAAAAAAGGAGAAGAAGAAGAAGAAAACAGTGGAAGATACTTAAAAAAAAATGCTCGCTTCACCTGGCAGAATCATTTCTCCATTTTCCCAAAGGAGGAGGGCAAAAAGAAGAGGCATGATGGAGCCTTGTGACTCTTCAAACGATCTCAGAGTACTCTTGCTGTGGAAGGATGAAAGCCTTCTTGAGGCATCCAAGCCCAAACACTCCCCTGTAGTTTTGCATTCAAATTCACTAATGAGCTAAGCCCCCCTGGTTCAGTTTCCTGTCTTTGGTTATAATTGCTGTTGCAGTCTTACTAATCATTTCCTGCAGTTTTTCCTTCTTTTGCTATGGGAAGTATTAATGTCTTTAATTTTCCATTCCTCCTTTGGCCTGGGGAGTCTGTTAAGAGAGGATTTCTTATTCTCTAGCCTGCCTTTCTCAGCCATAAACAATTTTCGTTTTTCTAGAACAGACTTTTCTAGGTTACTTTTTAATTCGAACCTTCACTTTTGTTTTACTTCGTTCTAAAACGAACGAGAAGCTTACAATAGCCAGAGTTGAGTCCAAGAATTTGAGGCTCTCTGTGATCTCTTTTCCATCATTTTCGCTCAAGAGTCTTTAACTTGGGTTTCTAGGGGTGTGTCAGTCCCCTGAGATTATGTGCAGCCTTTTGTGCTTATATGAGTAACATTCCCCCCAAGCCCCAGTAAAGATGTCATAATTGTCATCAGGTTTTCAATACATGTTACTAAAATAAACTCAGAAGCCTTGAGGGGCCCTACTTAATCATTCTGGGGATTATTGCTTTGGGCAAATCTGGTGACCAATCCTTACCTACCTGAGAACAAAGAGAAGATCATCTCAAGACTGTAGGAAAAAGGCTACCTTCCACACAACACTGGAACTGCACATTTCCTTTTCCCCAACTCTTCCTCCTTCTACAGAGGCAGGAGCTGCTTTCTTAAAATGGTAGATGATGTGCCCAGAGTCTCGGAGCTAAGCAGTTGTAGAGGTAGGACTAGAGTCTACGTCTGGTTCTTGATTCTGTTCACCCTCCACTTTCCATCACCAACAGCAAGGTGACCGCTAACATTCCATAATATTCCACGCTGAAGCAAGTTAATTCCAAGTACCTAAGTAAAAGTAACCTAAGTGGGGAGGCTGGGTGGGCTCAGTCAGTTGGTTAAGCATCCAACTTCGGCTCAGGTCATGATCTCACAGTTTGGGAGTTTGAGTCCCGCATCGGGCTCTCTGTTCTCAGCACTAAACCTGCTTCAGATCCTCTGACCCCCTATCTCTGCCTCTCCCCTGCTTGCATTCTCTCTCTCTCTCTCTCTCTCTCTCTCTCAAAAATAAAAGCATTAAAAACAATAATTAAAAAAAAAAGAAATACCTAGGTAATATTTAGTAATTGAAAAGAAACCTTCTGAGCCATGTAAAGGGTCTGTATGTCATAAACTCAGGAAATCATTTCTTGTCTTTCCCAGCCTACAGAGAACATTCCCGTGTGTATCGTGTACTGCAGGCATTACATTGTGAGCTACCTCTTTGTATCCACGCTCCTCATTTCTCCCAGGGCTTTAGGGCCTTTGAAGACGAGGACTTCCTATTGAATGGGTTTCTATCTCAGAGAATTTGGCACACAGGCCTTTTAGTAAGGCAGATGTTTGTGGAAGGATTAGCACTATTTGCACATTCCATTACGCTTTTAGGACATTATCTAGCTGTCACCCTTGTGCACCATAATTCATAAGCTCAAATGCCTTCGAGGGTCAGGCAGGTAATTTAAATTAATGAAGCAAAACAAGTGTAGGGCTATAGGGGCAGTGGAGAAAGTGGACAACTGGGAAATTTATGCTCCATCCCATTTAATGTTTAAGAAAAAGCACTTTGGAGGCCAACCTTCCAGCTATGGCAGCATAAAAAGGTCCAGAGGACCCACTCCCCACAGAACAAGTTGAAAACTGGAAAAAACAAACCAAGCCAAACAAAAACCCAGTCATTTTTGGGCCCTGGAAATTGGCCAAAGGCAGATAACAAATTGAGAAGCATTTACTCGTGAAAAATAGCTAGAGCTTCAGGAAGGAATGGCGGGGCCTGTAGCCTTTTTGTCTGTTCTGCTACTATCCCTGCCCTCCTCCCAATTCTGTCCCCAGCTTTATCAGCAAGGGGTGACCAGAAAAAATAAAACAAAAAAACAAGTTTGCTGCCAAAGGGAGCAAATCAATTTTGGGCAGAGGGCGAAAGGCTGCAGTGTGGACAATAACAGAGGACTTGGCAGGAAACTAATGGGGAAACTTCACTGCACTGCAGGTGTGAGAATGTGCTCCTGGTTGGGGTAAGCAACAGACCAGCCATAAATTTAACAGGGAATCTTGGAATGGGAGAGCCTTAGAAAGACTGAGATGGGCTCTCACACATCCCCGACTTCCTGGGAACCTACGTGCATGTGCATGAGAGACCCTAGACAGCCCAGCAGAAAGTGAAAACCAAAGCAATTTAGCACTGGCTAAACATCAGATGCCATCCCCAACCCTCACACGGATCTATGTGCGGGATGGAAGCTTCACGGGCCTGTGGTGTTGGAGAAAAACCTCTGCCCAAATTCACTGGCTGACCATTGGGCCACACAGAAACAGGGCAACCCCTAGGAAATAAGGCTAAGAAATAAAAATAATAAGAATAAACCTACACATACACACACATACACACACACACACATATCAGTAGCTACACAAATGTGGAGAAGAGAGGTTCTGCCATTCAAGTGCAGATTAGTGTCAAATGATAAAATGAAACCCTCAGGAAAAGAAATCAGAACCCAGAGTTACTAAAATATTACCTAAAACAAATATTACCTGAAACTTTCAGTTTTCACCAAAAAAAAAAAAAAAGAAAGAAAGAAAATTATAAGACATGCAAACACATAACAAAGTGTGACTCATACTCAGAAAAAAAAAAGCAGTGAATAGAAATTGACTCTGAGTGGGACCAGATGTTGAATTTAGCAGATGAAGACTTCAAAACAGCTATTTAAAATAGGTTCGAGAAACTAAAGGAAGCCATATTTTAAATATTAAAGGAAAATCTGATACTAAACAAATATGGAATCTCAACAGGGAAATAAAAACTATAAAAGGGAACCACACAGAAATACTGGATTACTGAAAAGTACCAATAATCAAAACGAAAAATTCACTAGTGGGCCCAGGAGCAGATGTGGGATGGCAGAAGATAGAATCAGTGAACCTGAAGATAAAGCAGTAGAAAGGATATAATCTGCAAAACAGAGAAAAAAGATAGAAGAAAAACAGAGCTTTAGAGACATGGGACAATATTAAGCACACCAAAATACATGTAATGGGAGTCTCAGAAAGAGATGAGAAAAGAGTGGAAAATATCTGAATAAATAATGACTGAAGATTCCCAAATCTGATGAATAGCATTAACCCACAGGCCCAAAAGCTCAATGAATTCCCATATCATAAATACAAAAAGAACTACACCTAGACACATTATAAACAAACCGCTTAAAGGCAAAGACAGAGGGGTGCCTGGGTGGCTCAGTTGGTTAAATGTCTGACTTTGGCTCAGGTCATGATCTCATGGTTCATAAGTTCAAGCCCCACATCGGGCTCACTGCTGTCAGCACAGAGCCTGCTTCAGATCCTCTGCTCCTCTCTCTCTCTGCCCCTCCCCTGCTGGTTCTCTCTCTCTCTCTCTCTCTCTGTCAAAATAAATAAACTTGTAAAAAAAGACAAAAACGAAGTAATCCTGAAGACAGCAAGAGGAAAACAACTCATCAAATACAGTACAAAACTATGAATGGCTGACTTCTCATTCAAAGGAGACCGGAGGCCCTGGAGGGAAAGCTTCAGAATACTCAAACAGAAAACAGATGTAAGCCAAGATCTCTTTATCTGGCAAAACTATTAATGAAAATGAAGGTGAAATAAACATATCCCTGGATATTACCCAAAGACCCTGATGGAATGTGTTGCTAACAGATATTCCCTGTATGAGTAAGTAAATGATGTTTTTTAGGCTAGAATTAAATTACACCAGGTAGTAACTTGAATCCACACGAAGACATGAGGAGCTCCAGAAATTGTGTAGGTGCATAGATAAAAAGACTTCATGTCTTTGTTTCTTGCTGTTTCTCCAGACCTGGCACAGTGCCTGGGACATAGGACGTACTCAGTGCATACTGAATCAGTGAATGCTATCCTGCCATATGCAACATATCCATCTAGGAGTTGTCTTAAATACTTTTCACAAGACAGGGTATAAGTAATTAAATTCATTAAAAACTACTACTCTTGAATAATACATGTTAGAGAGGGTGGGTTCAGGAGATAGGAGTTATTATGTACCTGATGGTCCAGGTACACAGGTGCATATCCAGTGAGAAGCAGTTGATATGTGATGGAAAAAGCATTTGATCACCTGGCAAAGCTCTTTCCCTGACATGGATCTGATTCTTGCTGCTTTTCTCGATGCAGTCTGGGTCCTCTGTGTTACAGAAATCTTTCTTGGGAGAAAAAAAAATGTATGTGATGTGCTTAACACAGTGTTGGCAATGCGAGAACTCTGTGGAAATGTTATTAGGAATGATCTAATAAGGTCTTCTGGTCAGTCCTACCTTGAGCCCAATTGCATGACACCACATAATTCTTCCAGGAATTAGAAATACCCAGATGGTAAGACACATCCTCTATCTCCAACTCTTTGCTTGGAACTTCCTTAGGGAATACAAGTAGACCAGCAGTTTATGCGAACTTGGGGTGCTAATTCAGCCTGGACATTGGGCAGAAGACCGACTTTGCGTGGGCTTTGCTGCTCAGGGCAAGGACTAAGAAAACAACTAAGAAAAGCCTTTTCTTGAGGTTGGAACAGGGCCCAGAAGTATGTGAGCCGTTCGGTACGTTGGGCTGGCCTGAGTGACTGATGACATCCAAATATATACCCTCCTTCTTTCCACAGAGTACAGTGGCTTCTGTCTACACACAGGCAGCGAATCCCCAGAAGAGACACCTGGCTGAATGCCTGTGGAAAGCTTCTAAGCACCAGATTCCTGAAGAGATGCCTCTTTCAGGTGTCTTCTGATAAAAGACTTTTCAGTGGGAGGCCCAGGCTTGCCTCTGTGCAAGAACCAGAATTCTGAGGATGTTAGCTGCATTATTCCACTCGGGCTGCCGTAACAAAGTACCTCACACTGGGTGTCTTAACCAACAGAAGTTTATTTTCCCACAATTCCGAAGGCTGGAAGTCCAAGGTCAAAGTGTTGGCAGGTTTTGTGTCTTCTGAGGACTCTTTTTTGGGGGGCACCTGGGTGGCTCAGTCAGTTACGCATCCAACTCTTGGTTTTGGCTCAGGTCATGATCTCACAGTTTGTGAGTTAGAGCCCCACATCAGGCTCCGTGCTGACAGTGTGGAGCCTGCTTGGGATTCTCTCTCTCCCTCTCTCTCTCTGCCTCTCTCTCTCAAAAATAAATAAATAAATAAATAAATAAATAAATAAATAAATAAATAAAACTCAGGACTCTTTTTCTCCTTGGCTTTAGACAGCTTCTCCCTGTATTCTCACATGGCCTTCCCTCTGTACCCGTCTATGTCCAAATCTCCTGTTCTTGTAAGGACACCAATCATGTTGGAGTAGGGGCCGCCATATGGCCTCATTTTATCATAATTACCTCATTAAAGCTCTGTCTCCAAATACAGTCACATTGTGAAGCACTGGGAGTTAGGACTCCAACATATGGATTTGGGACATTGAAGTAAACAGAGGGGTCGATGCCACTTAAGGTTGTAACTTACTGGGCAAGACTAGAAGAGTGTACAAAAGAGGGTTTTTGAGGAGAAAAGGAGGATTATGTGCAGGAAATGTCCTAGAGGCTCTGCTTAATGAGACCTCACTGAAACCTCCTTAACCCTCACTTAAACAGCCACCTTACAAGGCAGTTTTTCATCTTCTTGTGTAGTGTCGTTTCCCTTTCCTTTTTGACTTTTCTGTTTTATTCTGATGGTGGTCGTTGAGTCTGTTAAAGAACGTAACTTACACTTGTTCACTCTCATTTTGAGGTTTTCTCTTGCATTCACTGAACCGTGGTAAAAATGCATATAAGCCTGTCTGCTGAGTCCTAATTTATTTCCCTGAAATGCAATGGAATACTCTTTAGCTTCTCCAACTGATGGCGTGGTCCCGCCCGGATGTGATGGAGCTACAGTTTGGGACTGGCAGTTGTGCAAGGGGGAAGCCCGGGGTTGTGCTTGTGCGTGTGCTGGGGGGCTGGGAGGGAGGGGGGAGAATTCTCTGCCGAGTTTTGTCTGATGTAGTGAACAGATCAGGCATCTGCCTTGTAAGTTGAGACCCCGAGCATTTAGTTGCTGCCTTAACCCTTAGTCCTACACAGACACAAGTATGACATGCCTGTGGGACCAGCTACCTGATTTGCAGGGCCCGATGGGAGATAAGGGGCGGCAGAGTGTTACAGCAAATGTGAGGTCCTTCTGAGCGTGGGCCCTGGGGGACTGCCCCCATTACACGTTTGTGAAGCCAGCCCGTGTAAGGAGAAGGACTTTTCTTTTTTCTGTTGTTTTAATTTTTAAATTTTATTTAAATGCAAGTTAGTTAACATATAGTGTAATAATGATCTCGGGAGTAGAATTTAGTGATTTGTCACTTACATATAACCCAGTGCTCATCCCAACAAGTGCCCTCCTTAATGCCCATCGTCCATTTAGCCCCAAACCCCTCCAGCAACCTTCAGTTTATTCTCTGTATTTAAGAGTCTCTCATGCTTTGCCTCCCTCTGATTTTATCTTATTTTTCTTTCCCTTCCCCTGTGTTCATCTGTTTTGTTTCTTAAATTCCACATATGAGTGAAAACATATATTTATCTTTCTCTGACTGACTTATTTCACTCAGCATAATACCCTCTAGTTCCATCCACGCTGTTGCAAATGGCAAGATTTCATTCTTTTTGATCCTGAGTATTATCGAGGAGGACCTTTCAGTTGATTATTATCCCCCTCCTAGATTAGAAGATCGTCTATCTTCATTTGGAGAATCTGCATCATTCACTTCAGGTTGCCATTAAACCTTTCTCAGCTGGATTTCTCAGAAGACGCCACACTATCAGGAAAATCTGGCCTTTGGCTCCATGGTTACTACTCTTATTTTGCTTGATGCTGGGGCGCTGGGGGTGAGGTTTGGATTCCTGATCATAGCTAACGCCCTTCTGTCTCCTTCTGCTGCCTGGCTCCTCCTCTCAGAGGTCCGCAGCTTGTCTAGGAGCAAAGTTGTAACATCACTGGGATTCTGTCACTCCTGCAGAAGAAGGGGGAGGAGCCCCGGACAAGACCCCTGAGGCTCGCAGGATGCCTGGTGTGTGTTTTCTGGTCATAGTGCCCTTCTGTTTCTTCTCTAGTCAAGACTTCTTGGCTAAGGGGTTCTGAGTGAGACAGGTGCCAGCCCTCCCCCGTCCCTGTGGACACTGCCTCTCTTGTCCTGGCCTCACATGGACCTCCCCATGCTGTCAGTTCAGCCTACTTCTCCTCCTAATTCCCTTGTCTGTTGGTTTCTGATCAATATGGGCAGTACACAGTTGCATTAGTCCCGGGGTTGCTCCCGGGGACTTGTAGACACCGAGGGGTTTCATTCCATCGTACTCAGGCTCCCACGAGCTACACCAGAAGCGAAGCAGAACTATCTTCAGTCCTGGAGGAGGAGTGTAATCCCCAACCCTTTTCAGTGAACCACCAAGATACATCTTGATCCAAGGGGCACCCCCCTTCTTTCTGCGGAGTTAGGGAATATGGTGGGGGGTATGTGGTACCAGGGATATATGGCGTGTGCACAATGGTAAACCACCACTTCAAGAGGAAATCCTCTGCTCTGTGTAACCCAGCTGCTGTCTCTGCTGTCTCAGAGATGACGTGGACTCTGAGGGGCCCAAGCAGACGGTTGGGGCAGTGAGGACCCGAGATCTGTAGGGGATCCCTGGGCCAGAAGTCAACACACCTGAGTTCTGGTCCCGTGAGGTAGGCAGAATAATGGTCACCCGAAGATATTCAATTCCCCAAACCTGTGAATGTTACCTCATGTGGCAAAAGCGTCTTTGCATAGGTGATAAAGGGTTGTGAGATGGGAAGAGACGCCTGGGTTACCCAGGTGGGCCCAGTATAATCACAACTGTCTTTATAAGGGGTGGGGAGGTAGGAGGGTAAGAGCCAGGGAAGGAGATATGAAGAAGGAAGAAGTTGAAGCAGGGTTGTGGTTGCTGCCTGGAGTCACAAGCCAAAAAACATGGGTGGCCCCTACAAGTGGGAAAAGGCAAGGAAACAGGTTCTCCCCTAGAGCTTCCAGAAGAAATGCAGTTTGCCAGCACCTTGATTTTACTGCAGTGGAACCCATTTGGACTTCTGACCTCTAGAATTGTGAGGTAATGCATTTGAGGTTTTTTTTTTAATCACTAGGGTAGCTGTAACTTGTTACAGCAGAACAGGAAGGGACTATACCCTACATTTGCCATTAGTGAGCTATTTGATTCTTGGGAAGGTAATTCCTTTTCCTCGGTCCCAGATACCGTATTTTAGGCACAAACATTTAATAGAAAATTTAAAGGAGCAGGATGCTCTTATTGATTGAAATCATATGTGGAAGGTCAGTGTGAGTCAGATAGGTGCAGCTTCTTGGCAAAGTTACGGACCCACTGGGTAGTGCAGACAGAAGGGCGTTGGGTCTCAGGCTATCTAGTGCTATTGACTTTCCCTGGTGGGGAGCCTGGGCACTCTGTGGACTCAATTGGTTGACAACCCTTGACACACACACATCAAAAAAAAAAAACAACAAAAAACATTGGAGGGGCACCTGGGTGGCTCAGTTGGTTAAACATCCGACTCTTGATTCTGGCTCAGGGCATGATCTCCTAGTTCATGGGTTTGAGTCCCGTGCTAGGCTCTGCTCTGAGAGCGCAGAGCCTGCTTGAGATTCTCTGTCTCCCTGTGTCTTTCTCAAAATAAATAAACATTAAAAACAAACTTATTGGAATTAAGTAGAATTTAAACTTACTGTTGATATTAGTAAGGCTTACACCTGTATTTTATCTTGGGTGTTATATACAACTCATAAGAATAGAGCTCTTGTTCAAGGCATTTCCAATTCTTCAAAGGTGCTCATTTTAAATCCCTACCCCTCCAGGAACTTAAGCAGGGAGATCGTGCCCATCCCTCTCCTATGAATATCCATTAATGCAACACATCTAGAAAGAATCACACTAGTTTTTCATTGTTACCGAGATGGACTTCCGTAGCCTGCCAGCATCCTCAAAGTGTTCTTGGAGAAGATCCTTTTCCCTGGATGTTTCCTTTTGACTTTCTTCTGTTGCTCTTGGAGGCTAGCCAGGATCTCGTGCACCTTTCTGTGGCTCTTGGTTTCAGATGCTTAATGTTGGGGACATCCTAGGACATTGTGCTCAGAAAATGGAATGAGTAGGCACTTGGGTGGCTCAGTTGGTTGAGCATCTGACTCTTGGTTTCAGCTTAGGTCATGATCCCAGGGTCATGGGATCCAGCTCCATGCTGAGTATGGAGCCTGCTTAAGACTCTCTCCCCCTCTTCCCCTCTCCTCCTCTCTCTGAATAAAATAAAAATTAATAAAAATAAAAATTTAAAAATGGAAAGGGTAAGTAAGGAGAGAAGCAGAGACGTTTTCTTATTGGCACTAAAATGCTCTGGGAGGACACCAAAGGCAATATAAACACAGCCTGTGAAATCAAAGCATCATTTAAAAAATAAACAAGCTCAAAAGGCTAGGATTACTACTCCCTTATGAAAAGCAACTTCAGGACTCAAAAAAACAAACACTAAATTGGAGGAGGGTTCTTGAATGTGAACTTGACTGTGCTGTACAGGAAAATGTTCTACTTGGTTGCTTCATGAAGAAACACACAGAGCGAGATAAAAGGAGAATATGTTACATGGAGTATGTATTTTCTTAGTGTTGACATAATGCCTATTAATCGGTGGAGGGCCTTGTTAAAATCGGGAACTCCTGCGTTCCTCCAGACGCAGCGATTCTGCTTCAGCAGGACTGGAGTGAAACACTCCTGGTGATTCTAAATGGACCGTCCCAGGCGGAGCTTTTGACAATCCCCAGCGACTGTATCTGGGCCACCAAAGTGCTCAGTCCAGAGATTAGAGTCCACTCTTGGAAATGCGTTAGCAAGGACCCTCACGCGTACTTCTTTTTGTTTCCCGCGCTGCGTTCCTTCGAAGATATTTTATCAGGTGACTAAGTAGTCGTCTAGTAAAAGCAAAAGTATCTGTTGTTGTTAGTGTTGTACAGTATCATGCCGGGTAATGGTAACGCGAAACACATTGCAGTCCAATCAACCATTAGATTCTTCTTTCTGAAATTAATAAGCTTTCTGTTCTCTCTGCTCATTTAAAATCACTTGAAGAGCCAAAGGTTTACACATCAGAAGATGTGAGGTTTGGGAAGGCCAGGAGAACCACTGAATTCATTCACAACTCTTCTGAGTATCCTAGGGGACTTCCTTTCTTAGGTCATAGTTCATAGGTCAGGCTCCCGCCTCAGCCCTTTGCCTTATTCGGACCTCAGTGCACCGGGGCGAGCCTGCCTTTCCAGGTCTGGGCTCTTCTCGGTCACTCTGGACATCAGCAGGACTCCGGCCTCTCGCATCCTGGAAATAAACCTCGTCACTGCAAGGAGAGCAGGCCAGCCCCCCCCCCCCCCCCCCCCCCCCCGCCTGCGTCCTCTGTGCTCTCCTGTCCGGCGGCTGTTTTCCCTCTGCACCTCCTCTTTCTGGTTTCCTGCATAACTGGCCTTCTAGGGGAGGAAAAAATAATTGTCCCTGTGTTTGTGGCTGAGACCCCTATAATAAAGGTTAACGAGAAAACCCGGTTTATTAACATGTAGACCTCATGTATACGTGGGAGACACCCTGGGGTATCTCTCCAGATGCCATCCTAATAGGGAAATTGGGGAGGAGGTAGGCCCCTTAGGGGAGAGGAAGTGATTATCGGAAAGGATGAGGGGTTTTAGAAGAACAGATGGGAGTGTGACAGTTTGTGACAAAGTCTGGGTGTGTCCCCTGCTGTGATGAGAGCCACTCTTCCCGGTTGATGAAACTCCCAGGGAGGGGATCTAGGACACTGAGTTCCTTTTGGAGAATCCGTTCGTAGGCAGATAAGAGGAGCTGAGAGAAAGCCTCTCCCTACATATGCTGTTTTTCAAGTGTCTAGGGCTTAAAATAATCAATATACCGAGGCGGCAGGTTTTGAGGTGCCGCGTCCTGAACTTCTGGTCCTATTTTGGGCAGCATATTTCTGCTACCCTTCAGTCTTCGTCTCTAAGACGTGTGCTGGCCCGTGCGGGTGGGGGCATTTGGGTGTTACAGGTGGGACTGCTTGTGGGCAGGGCCCTGGCACTTGCCACTCCATCTGAGCGGATGCAGCTCTGTGCGGGGCACAGGCTGCGTCTGTGTCTCTCTGTCTCTCTGTGTCTCTCTTTCTGTCTCTCTCTCACATGACACACACACTGCATAGCCCCTGCTTTCCAGCCTGTTTTTATTTATTTTTTTTAATGTTTATTTATTTTGAGAGAGAGAGTGCTGGGGGTGGGGGGCGTGGAGAGAGAGAGGGAGAAAGACCCAAGCAGGTTCCGTGCTGTCTGCACGGAACCTGACGTGGGGATCCATCTCACAAACCGTGAGATCACGACCTGAGCCGAAATCAGGAGTCAGAGGCTTAACCAGCTGAGCCCCCGGGCGCCCCTCCAGCCTGCTCTGTACCTCCCTCTGCAGCCCTCCCTACATGTCCACTCTGGTTTTGGCCTCTCAGCACCTTCCTGGTGGGGAGGAAATTCCATTCTTTCCCAAGGATGGTGCTTCCTGGGCAGTCCTCTCAGAAGAGGGTGCCTTCTGTTCCCCACCTGGGGTCTGGGGATGGGAACTGGGCTTCCCCATCTTCTTCAGTGCTGCTTCTAGAGCATTACCTAGTCCTTTTTTTTTTTTTTTAAGTTTATTCATTTTTGAGAGAGACGGAATGTGAGTGGGGGAGGGGAAGAGAGAGAGGGAGACACAGAATCTGAAGCAGGCTCCAGGCTCCGAGCTGTCAGCCCGGAGCCCGATATGGGGCTTGAACTCCTGAACTGCGAGATCATGAGTCCAAGTCGGACACTTAACCGACTGAGCCACCCAGGCGCCCCTACCTAGTCCTTTTTTAAAGAAAAAGCAAAACCCTTTTCTCTGTAACCTCTAGTTTTGGTATGTGATAAGGAGGTTTCGAGATACGGAGCGGCTCATTCAAGAATTAGAACTCTCTTCTTCATTGCTATCTTTTGCAAAGACCTCAATTCAATAAATACACTTTGCGGCCCTGCCAGACTGACTCTCCTCCCGTGTGTGTGTGCTCGTGCTCCCCTGAGGCTGCTGCTTCCTGGTCCTGTCACACTCTCCTCCTCCTCCTGCCCAGCTGTCCTCTCCCTTGGGACCTGCTTTACAGTCCAGGTCCACATCTACTCCCAAGGTCCTGCAGTGTCTGTAAAGACAGCCTGGCAGTACACTGTCCCCGTGATCCCGACCTCCTTGCCTCCTTCACATGTGCCCCACCTGCGGGGTCCTGTGATCTCCTACCCTTCTCCACCTTTGAGACCTTCAAGCACACCCTACGGTTTTATCAGTCTGGCTCTCAGGCTTAATGCATTTGGTCTTTGACCTCACGGAAAATGCCAGGGCCCAGGTTGTTCCGATTTCTTGTGACACATTAGCTTGCAATCTGGACTTTCTGCCTTTCGTGCTCAGCCCGAACCCCTGATTGATCTTGCAATGACTCTTACCAGACACATGCCTTGCACCTGTCCTGGGGAGCCCCCGCCCACTCACACCCCAGCCCTGGACTCCGCGGCAGCCTGCTTTCACTCTTACTGGATTTGTAAATTCTGCCTGTATGCTCCAACACTTAATTACACACCCAGTTGTGCAAGGTATGTGAATGTACAAATATGATAAAAGTCCTTGCCACAAACAGATGAAACTATTCCTGGAGAAAATCTCTGGATTTTTGTCAAAGGGAATCCTTGTTTCTCTGTTTCTTTATTCTCTTTCTTGTGTTAAGAATTCTTAGGGCACCTGGGTGGCTCAGTCGGTTAAGCGTCCAACTCTTGAGTTCAGCTCAGGTCATGATCTCATGGTTAATGGGGGTTCATGGGTTCAAGCCTCTGAGCCATTAGCGTGGAACTCTTTCTCTACCTCTCTCTGCCTCTTCCCCGCTTGCGTGTGGGTGGGCATTCTCTCTCTCTCTCAAATAAACTAAAGATCTCATGGTTAATGGGGGTTCATGGGTTCAAGCCTCTGAGCCATTAGCGTGGAACTCTTTCTCTACCTCTCTCTGCCTCTTCCCCGCTTGCGTGTGGGTGGGCATTCTCTCTCTCTCTCAAATAAACTAAAAAAAAATTCTTTCTCATTGGACTTGATTCCTTTTGCAGTCCTCTTACTGACCTTGAAGAGCTCTCCATGCAAAGACAGAAAGCCGCTGATAAAAAGCCTTCTCCTCAGAGAGCTCATTCATTCATTCATTCACTTTCACTCATTCATTTGTTCGCTCCCCAAATAATTGTTGGGCACCTCCTTTGTGCCAGGCGTGTCCTTGTGATGAGGGATACAGGGATGAACAAGATGGACAAGGTCCCTGCCCTCAGGCAGCTTATGTGGTAGTGTGAGAAAATAGACAAGAGAGAGAGGGAGGAGGAAGGAAAGAAAAAGAAAAAGAATCAGAGTTGTAGGCGCTAAGAATAATATGGTAGATGGCATGACCCAGTGGCTCTAGATTGGTGGCTGGAGGCGGGGGGGGGGGGGGGGGGGGGGGGGGGGGGGCGGGGGGGTGGCGACGGGGTCTCAGGTTACACATGGAGCCAGTGGAGAAACCACAAATGCTAATTGTAGTAGGAGGGGCACGTAGGCAAGAGGGGCTATGTGCTCAGAGAGTGTAAACTTAAGATCAGACCAAACAAAACCTAATTAGCAGTGCAGTTGCATGCACCCCACCATTAAAAAAAGAAACACCTTAATTCCCTTATTCTTAGCTCCATTGGAATGGACTATTCAGAATTCTAGTCACCTGTGGAGCAAAACAGCTTTGCAGCAAACACGCAGACACTGACAAATGTTAACTGCCAGGTGGCCTAGTCAGTTCTGATAGAATTTCTTTCCAAGGCAAGAAATGTGCCACCTTTCCTGGGCGGGAATCCTACCACCCTCTTCTTGCTCTCCGAGTAGGAGAGAAGAAGAAGAAAGCAAGCCAAACCAATCAGACCCAAGCCGAGAAGCCAAACCCAAGCCCAACATCTCACTTCCCCCTAAACAGAAGTAACTCCCGTTTCTCACAACTCTAGCAATGAGAGAAGGGATGGCCATCAGATACGCTGTCCTGATATTCTGCGCCATTTGGAGCAAAAGGGGCAGAGGAGAGGTTTTAAAAAGATGGGGCACCTGGGTGGCTCAGTTGGTTTGGTGTCTGACTCTTGATTTTTGACTCTGGTCATGATCTCACGGTTCATGGGATCGAGCCCTGAGTTGGGCTGTGTGCTGAGACTGCGGAGCCTGCTTAGGATTCTCTCTCCCTCTTTCTCTGCCCCTCCCCTGCTCAAACTCTCTCCCCCACCCCCAAAACTAATAAAAAGTAGGCTCAAAGAACGACACATTTCCTCCTTGATTGTTGAGAACAGCCTTGCGATTAAAATACTAAAAATACACCAGCTCTAAATTGTTTAACTAACCCACCTGCTATGGACTAAACTCACTCCCAAATGTAAATGTTGAAACCTCAGCCCCCTCGTGTGACTATATTGGAGGTTTAAGGGACTTGCAGGAGGTGATTGAGAGTAAATGAATTCATAAGGGTGAAGCCCTGATCTGTTACAACTGGTTTCCTTACAGGAAGAGGAAGAGGCCGAGATATCTCTCTCTCTCTCTCTCTGTCTTCCGAGGACACCCTGAGAAGGCAGCTACCTGTAAGTCAGGAAGAACGCTGTCACTAGAATCCGATCATGCTGGCACCTTGAAATTGGACTTCCAGCCTCCAGAACGGTGAGAAACTAAATTTCTGTTGTTTAAGCTACCCGTGACGCTGTGTTCTGGCAGCCCAAACAGACTAAGATATCACCTTACCTCTAGCTGGCACAGAGAGGGTGCAGTAAAATGAGTGGAACATGACCTCACCACCCCCACTTCCCCACCCTGGACCCAGTGTTGGAAAAGTAGCTAATAAGATTGTGGTAACTCAAGGATTTAGGGTAGAATAAAAACAAAAATTCTCAGGGCACCTGGATGACTTAGTTGGTTGAACGTCCGCTTTGGCTCAGGTCATGATCTCTTGGTTCGTGAGTTTGAGCCCCACGTTGGGCTCTGCGCTGCCAGTGCAGAGCCTGCTTGGGATTCTTTCTCTTTCCCTCTCTCTCTGCCCCTCCCTGCTTGCACTTGCTAGCTTTGTCTGTCTCAGAATAAATAAGCTTAAAATAAATTCTCTCTCGTTTTTTAAGGTTTATTTATTTTGAGAGAGAGAGCAGGGGAGGGGCAGAGAGACAGAGAATCCCAGTCAGGTTCTGCACTGTCCATGTGAACCCAGACATGGGGCTTGAACCGAACTCACTGTGAGAAGTAAGTGAGATGATTCGTTTTCAGAAATACCAAATAAAAGCTGTGCTGTCTAATTAACATTGGTTTGTAACCTACTGGAAATATGTATGGAACCACCCCCACCCCATCCCCACCATGGAGTCCCAAACCCTTAGACACTTTCCTTCCTGGTTCTTCTCCCCTCTCCATTTTATGGGTTTATTTTTCACAGGCTTTGCAATAAGCTTGGGTCAAAGAACTGAAAGTCTCTGCGTCACCTCAGGGAAGGTACATTTGTTCCAATCAGACTACTATTTGGCCTTAATGTGGGCATAGGTAACTTCCGGGTAATGCTGTAACCTCTGTAGTATCAGCCAATGAGCCAGGGGAGGAACTTGTGTGCTAGGAGCCAATGAGGAACCAGGGGAGGGGTTTGCGTGTTAGGAGCCAATGAGGAAGCAGAGGAGGGACTTGCATGCTGGGAGATAAATTGTCTGCTGTAACTGCTCCGAGTCAGACACCTGCTCTTGCAAGATCATTGACTAAAACCTCGCTTTCCTGTGCTCTGAGTCTCCGTGTCTCTCCTTTGACTGGGTCAGTGGGCTTATTTCTCACACTCACAAACCGTGAGATCATGACTAGAGTTGAAATCAAGAGTTGGATGCTTAACCCACTGACACACCCGGGCATCCCCAAAATTTTCTGTTTTTTATAACTTGGAATTCATGTATTTTTTAAACCAAAAGTTTATTAATATATATTTTTTACATTTAAATTCAAGTGAATTAATATAGAGAGTAGTCTTGGGTTCAGGAGTAGAACCCAAGTTTATTCATATTTTTAAATGCATTATTTTTTCATTTATAGCAGGCCATTGGAAATGTTTGCTGAATGAATAAATGAACATTTGAGAAGGATACCATTGACCCCATAATAGAAAAGACCTATACTTCTACATTTTTGCCCTAGCATTGAGATTTAGCTTTATGTTTGACCAAGACTGGGCCTAGATCCAGTGGGTGTGTGCCAGTGACACCCTCACTAAAAACGCCAGCACAACATCGAGGGTATAGGGTGACTTTAGGGGACTCGAGGCACATTTGTCTTTACGGGACCCTTTCTCCAAAGAAAAATTAGAAATCCTATTTTACAGCGTCATGTTTTTTTTTTCTGATTTTAAAGGAAATGAACATGAAAACATTTTTGTGAGTTGTGAGAGTGTCGTGAGTCCTCGGCACTGCTCCTCTATGCCCTGACGGGCTTGGGCCATGTGATGGGGGTCTGAGCCCTGCTGCCATCACTTCCTGGCTGTGAGATTTGGGGACAATCACATGGTATCATCATCTGTAAACTGAGATGGATGAAGGTTTCACAAGAAGGGGGAAAGTCTTCCCTTGTTAGCAGGAGATTTGGTTGGGGGTACTCAGGTGTCTTAGGGTGGAATGTGCTGGAAAGGTACTGCCTTGTCTTGCAAGAGTGCTGGGTGAGTGGAAGCTGAAGGCAGACTCTGTGCCCCCCACTGAGAAATTTTGGGGCCACAGGTCAAGGGCAGAAATGTCAAAGGGAGAATCCTGTGAAGAGGCATCTCTTCTCCTTTGGATGTCTCCAGTGATCTTTCCGTTTTTTCTGTAAAGTTTTCTGGGAGTTCAATCTATTTGGGCAAAGCTGAAGGTGCTGCGTCCTGCTTGGAGGTGGGGTTGGGTCTGGAGCAGAAGCAGCTGCCCCAACTTACGGTGCCTGAAACTCCGCACAGACACCCTGCTGCCTCTTCACATGGGCAGCCCTGGGCAGGGCTCCAAGCGCCGTGCAGGCCTCATTTGCATCCGTCTATCCCAGGATTGATGCACTGACGATGATTATCAGGACAGTGGTTCTCAACTGGGCGTGGCTTTATTCCTCCTCCTCCTCCTCCTCCTCCTCCTCCTCCTCCGCACATTTGGCAATGTCTGGAGACAATTTTTGCTGTTGTAACTGCAGGGAAGGGTGCCACTGGTGTCCAGTGCGTGGAGGCTGGACTGCTGCCAGACGTCCTTCCGTGCACAGGAGGGCCCCGAAACAGGGATCACCTGGCTCAGGGCGTCCATAGTGCCTGGCTTGAAAAACCCTGATATACAGCCCTTCCGCTAAGGGGTGCCCAGGAATAAAAGCTCCCAAGCAATCTTTATAGCACACTGTGAGGTCAGCCAATTGTATCAGGATTATTATTTTTTAAATAATTTATGAACTTCTTCCTCTCCACTGCCTGGCCTGAACTAACATCTGACTAAGTTCACCATATAACCTGCTAAATAAGTTCCATTTATTCTCAGGACTGAGAAGCAAATGTGACTTTCCGTTCACAGTAACCAAGCAAGTTAGGCAGCCGAGATTTCTGTCCAGAGGTAAAGCACCAATGCCCTCTGCTGGAAAAGTTTATAACTGCTGCTTTGTGCGCAGGACAAGAACGAGTTGACGCCTGTTATTCTTTTTTTTTTTAGTTTTTAAAAATTTTTGAGAGTGAGAGAGTGTGAGAGGGGGAGTGGCAGAGAGAGAGGGAGACACAGAATCCAAAGCAGGCTCCAGGCTCTGAACTGTCAGCACAGAGCCCGACGTGGGGCTCGAGCCCACAAGCTGTGAGATCATGACCTGAGCCGAAGTCGGACATTCAACCGACTGAGCCACCCAGGCGCCCCTGATGCCCCTCATTCTAACTGAGCAAGCGTCTGGGGCCACTCACCTTGTTTTGAACTTGTGATTGCCTAGAAGGGTGGGGTTTACATTGGTTTATAGGATCCATTTGTTTCTTATATCATACCCGAAAGTTTAGACATTATTTGATAATGATCAAATATTCCTCATCCTTCTGTATAAGCACAGAATTAACTCATGAAACAGTGTCAGAGTTTAATGATAGAAATAACAGAAGCAGATCCCAGGGTGCTTCTTAAAATTTTTTAAAAATTATAGGAAATTTGGGAAAAAAATATAAAATAGAGAAAAGTAAGAAGAAGAGGAAAACTTTTGGCAGTCCCACTTCCAGAAAAAAATTTTTACATTTTGGAATATTTCTCCCAGTTCCAGTTTCTAGGAATATAATGACCTTTTGTTTATTTTATTTATTTAAAAAAATTTTAATACTTATTTTTGAGAGAAAGAGATAGAGTGTGAATGGGGGAGGGGCAGTGAGAGAGGGACACACAGAATCCGAAGCAGGCTCCAGGCTGTGAGCTGTCAGCACAGAGCCCAACGTGGGGCTTGAACCCACGAACCGTGAGATCATGACCTGAGCCGAAGTCGGAGGTTCAACCAACTGAGCCACCCAGGTGCCCCATAATGAGCTTTTAAAAAGTTATTTTAATTTTTTTTAAGTTCATTTATTTATTTTGAGAGAGACAGAGAAAGAGGGAGAGAGCGAGAATCCCGAGCAGGTTCCACGCTGTTAGTGCAGAGCCTGATGTGGGACTTGATCCCATGAACTGTGAGATTGTGACCTGAGCTAAGATCAAGAGTCAGATGCTCAACCGACTGAGCCACCCAGGTGCCCCCAGAATTATTTTTATTGTTTGCTTTGCCTAATTGTTACATGCTATAGATACAAATGTGTGTCCTTTTTCCCCCTCTGACTACATCATAACCGTTTCCATGTTATAATGAGCATATATTGTTCCTGTGGGGGACGTGCAGACATGTCACCTAGATTCCGTTTCTGGGGAAGGATGTGCTGTCCCAACTTCTGCCTTTGGCCGCCACCCTGCAGAGGGTACCTTGGCTATGAGTAGTCACCTGGACCGGGTTCATGCCCTTCCCACCACAGCCTGCACCCAGGGCCCAGCAGAGACAGGTGTGATGGTTCCTGCCATTCTGGCCCAGGGGGAAGAACGCTGGTGGCTGTGTTGGCTGCGGAGCTTCCCAGGAGGTCTGCTGCCCCTGGACTTCTGCCTCTGCCTGTTCCTGCTTGTCTCCCACAGCTGTTCATCTCAAGGCTTTTCCTGAATACCTCATGCACACGACATTCCCCTCACAGTCTGCCTCCCACAGAGCATGTCCTGGGTGCCTGTGACTATTCTAATTTTTTGAATGTGGTACTATGTACACGTGTTTAAAAACAGCAACACATGTGAACAGTGCAAAAGGGTACGCAGTGCAAAAGTGAGTCTCTCTCTCACCCTGACCCCAGTCCCCCTCCCCGCGGGTGTTCTCCCCAGAGGCAAACACCATTATCCGTTTTGAGTGTACCTTTCCAGGGCTGGGCTGCACATATACAAACACAGATACCGTGAGGGTTAATTTTATGTGTCCACCCGACTGGACCACAGGATGCCCAAGTAGCTGGTTAAACATTAATTCTGGAGGGCGGCTGTGAGGGTTCCGGGAAGACCTCAGCATGTGAATTGGTAGACTGAGTAAAGTGGACTGCCCTCCCCAGATGGGCGGAACTCATCCAATCAGTTGAGGGCGTGAGCGGAACAAAAAGCAGGAGGCAGGGAAGGTTCTCTCACGTCCTGCGTGACTGCAGGAACCTGGACAGTCCGTCTTCTCCTGCCCTGAGAAGCTCCTGCTTCAGGCCTTCGGACGTGGCTCTCCGCCCGTGAACTTCATCACCAGCTCTAGGCCTGCCGGCTCTTCAGTTTGCCCACTGCAGACAGTGGGACCCCCTCAGATGCCACAAGGGCATGAGCCAGTTCCTCATGATTCATCTCTTTCTAAAGATCTCTGTCTGTCCAACTGTCCTACTTGTTCTGATTCTCAGAGAACCCTAATGCAGCTGCGTTATCACTGTAAAAAAAAAAAAGAGAGAGAACTTTTTATTTTGAAAATAATTCCAGATTTACCTGAGAGTTTCAAAGATAGCGCGGGGCTCCTTCCAGCAGCTTCCTCTCATGTTCACATCTTACACCACCACATCCACCACAGCTGGGAAATTAACAGGGGTGTATACTGTTGGCCCAACTACAGATCAAAGCCCGATGACGCCAGTTTTCTACTCCTGTCCTTGTCCTGGACGACGCGGGTTCCACTTTGCGCCCACCAGACTTTGTAGCTTTCGTTCTCTCTTCCAGCAGAGGTCCTGGAATGACCACACTTGTGGTGGACTCCAGCCAGTTCTGCTCCTTACATTCTGTTCCAGCATAAATAACACCCTGGCTCACCGTTGTTCATAAAGCTTTTTCTGAATTTCTCATTCTTTCCTGAGGGTACGGGGGTGGCCATTTTCTAAAGTTTCATGTCACACTAAATTTCTCTTACCCTAAGAGCACATCAATGCACCCTTTGCACTGCCCTTTGGTCAGCAGTGATGACCTAAACAGATTCACGCTGCTCCGGTGCCCTCTGGCCTCTCAGGACAGCATTCCACATGTCAGTGATGTCCGATGTCAGACATAGGAGTTTCAATGAATCTCTTGGACACATCCCTCCAGAGGCTTCTGTTCTCCTTCGGTTGGGGCTGGTTCCTCTCCAGGCCTCCTGCCCGGCCGTCACATTGGGACTCCCCTTTGCTGTCATTCTTAGATCTCCCTTGGCCCCTCTCCTAGGTTGGTATCTTAGCCTGGGCTTCCTGTAGAAAGCAGTGCCCAAGCCCCAGCTTGGCAAGCAGGTGATTTGCTTTGGAAAGTGATCCTGGGAGGAGGGGTAGAGGCATGAAACAGAGGAGGGAAGGTATGAAGTATGTTGTTGTGAGATCAAAGAAAGCACGTATGTTGGTCTCTGCCCTTGTTCCTGGCGCATAGCTCCCAAGACCCTTGTAATTTCCCGATAACAGCACTAGGAGCATCTTTTGTTCTAATATTTGGTGTTAGAGCCTGGTTCCTGACACAGAGCTCCTAAATCCCCTGGAATGTCCTGGATGATAGCAGTGTATTTTGTTTGAATGAGGCCACTCTGGGGTTCACTTCAAAATAGTCTGCGGATGGGGGTAGTGAGTATGGGATAGAGCATACAAGATTGGCCATGGATATGTTATCCATTGATAATTGTTATAAAGATATTTTTAATGTTTATTTTTGAGAGAGAGAGAGAGAGGGAGACACAGAATCTGAAGCAGGCTCTGAGTTCTCAGCACACAGTCCCATGCAGGGCTCAAACCCACAAACTGTGATATCATGATCTGAGCCAAAGTCGGATGTTTAACCGACTGAGCCACCTGGGTGCCCCGGTAATTGTTAGAAATCTGGGTAATAATTGTTAAAGCTGAGTACGTGGTAGTGTGTGACACTTTTCTCTCAACTTTTCCATGTGTTTGAGATTGTTCATAACTAAAAACCTTTTTAAAAAGTGTGCCCTTCCTGGTTAGATTCACATATCTGGTGGTAGGGAAGGTGAAGGAGGGCATGTGGACCTTGACATTGTTGACATGAGTGGTGGGAACTTCAGACGTCTCCAAGTGCTTCCCTATGCCATCATCATGTTAAGACAGTGCATGTGAGGGGAGAAATAAACAGTCCATCAAGGAAACTGGACGCCTGCTTTCAACACTTGCTAGTTCTAGACTTTTCCAAGGCAGACCTGTCATTCATGGTGAGACTGTGTCGCCCCTAAGGACTAAGTCCTGGTGATTATTTCACCCACAAGGTCTCCATGATTTATTTTAAAAAGAAACAGAATCAAACCTGAAATATGTCTTTAAGGAAATGGAGGAGCATGATGCTGGAGGGTGAGCCATTCATTAAAGCCTGGACATTTGTCTAAGTTCTCTGCACGTGCCCCGGGGCGGCTGTCAATGCAGGAGGGGTATCTCAGTGGGCCTACCTGAGCTCTTTCCTGCTGCAAAGATGGATGGTTTCTAAGTGGAACCTCTTCTCACAGTAACCAGGCATGATATTGAGTAAAATAACGGTCAGAAAGAACATCACCAGGTCTCTAATGAGAAGCAGTTGACAAAAGAATTATTCTAATGTTCATCAAAAAGCCAATAAATGTCAAGGAAGGGACTGGAGAGGAGCAGCTCATAAATTCTTTCTCGAGGGACCTCTGGAGGGGACTTTGGGGACAACACCCCTGCTCTGCCTTTTTCCTGAACATTGCTAAAGAAACTTCCAGAGAGCTTGGAACATTTATGGGGGCTTACCCTCATCGTTTCGAGGGGACGTCAATAGGGAGGCCATCCCACTCTTAGTCAGAGGATCCTGCTTTTGGTACCAGTACTGGGTAGGTCTGTTCCTCTTCAGTCATGTAGACACCGTGTGTGTGATGTCACAACTTGTGAGGTAACTGAGAACTGAGATCCCTTCCAGCTTGAAAAGTCAAAGCTTTATGCGGATGATCCTATCAAAATGGATTTCTCCTCTTGATTCCTATAATCGGCATTGCCAATGGGGCTCATTCAGCAGCCTCCCCCATTGCTTCATTGTAACATGTGTTCTGTTGCTAAATCTTGGTCTCACTTTTTTGTTAGGGGAAGGGGACGCTCACTGAGAGGCCAGTGTCAATCTGCCTCTTGACTTAGTTCAGTATTCTCCCAAAGGCAGACCCCGAATCAAGGACTTATGTGAAGGTTGTTTATTTGGAGAGTGATGGCAGGATCCCAAGTGAGGGTGTGGGACAAGGGAAGGCAGGGAAGGAGAGAGCTGGTAAAGTCTTCGTGAACCGACAGGTCGGTGCTACGGATGATGGGGTTCAGCCCTGCCGGGCCCTTCTGAGAAAACACAGACCCATATCTCAGCGTTGTTTCCTCAGTCAACTGTGGGGGGGGGGGGTGGCATTTATCCATAGGCTCCTGTCTCCTGCTGCTCCAGGGGTGTCCCTGGTTGGCCTGCTGAAGGCCGAGCCAGCTGGTGGAATGCCAAAAATCACTCCCAGAGAGGCAGAGAGAAGTGCCTGAGGGTGTGTCTTAGCTCAGGCCGCTATAACAAAAGACCACAGACTGGGGGGCCTAAGGGAAGAGATTTATTTCCTTACAGTTCTGGGGGCTGACAGTCCACAATCAGGTGTCGGCAGGTTTGGTTTCTCTGGAGGTCTCTATCTGCTGCTGGCGGGCGACTGCCTTCTTGCTGTATCTACGTATGGCTTTTCCTCTATGCGTGCACATCCCTGGTATGTCTCTCTCGTCTCCTAAGGACACTGGTCTTATGGGAGTAGGGTTCCATCCCAGCGACCTCCTTTAACCTTACTCTTCAGAGGCCCTTCCTCCAAATGCAGTCGTGTTGGGGAGCAGGCCTTCAACAGAGGAAGTTGGTGGGAACAGAATTCAGTCCATGACAGGGGGAAGCACTTACCTGTGGAAACTGCCCACTGCACCTGCAGACGTAATGGGGGTGGGACAGGGGGATGTGGAGTTATGGGGCAAGTGGTCAACAGTATTGCTATGCATACATTAATTGAACCCTCCTAACCAGTTAGGAGCTGGGTGTTACTGTCACCCCTCATAACCACCAAGACCTTCAGACTCAAAGAGGTTGAACAGCTAGTGATAGGGGTGAGCTCAGAGGTAACTCAGCTCTCTGATTCTTGTCCCGTGATAACTGTTTCGTATTTGAATGCTAACGTGTTCATGATTTAGACTAAGTTCATGGAGGGTCGCAATTGTCTTGTGCTTAGAACAAAACAAACCCATCCCATAGTGCCTAACATAGGGCTTTGCAATTAAGTAGACACTTCATAAATACAAGCATTGATGCTTTAAAAATCACCTCTTGCCTGTTTCTTTTGGAAATAGATCCAGAAAAAAAAGAAAATCAATGCAACTAAAAGGAAGTTAAATCTGTTTTCATGGGAACGTGGTAACCTTGGGGAGACTGGTCACACCCACCCTGAGGAGGGGTGTGATGGTCCTTGTGTGGGGAGGGGGAGGGGCACAACCATTGAGCCTGGCAACTGTCCACCCCCATTGGAATGGGGAGGGGTTGCTGATACAGGAACCGAGGGGCCTTGGGGAAATGTCATTGGTAAAAACTGGACAGACTGGCTATCTGAAAGGATAATTATCAAATGATTAGAGTAAAAACTTCGACGACAGTAACAAATGAGACAATTTTGGCTTAAGGTTCAAATCCGCATATTAACCAATCTGATAGATTCTATCAAGTGCCGATCTATTAGATATCTTCACCCCTTGCCAACCAACCACATATGGTATATGCCTCTCTGGAATGTTTTATCACCAGAAGTGTTAGCATTTGGAGACTAAAACATGCTTCAGCAATGCCTTTAAAGAAAGAAAACAGGCTTTACAGAACCCCTGGGACTGATTGCATCGAAGCAGAGCAACACGATGCCCGAGTACCGACCTACATTTACAAAGAGATGCTTACCGGCTTTGCCGGATCTACAAAGAAAACAGTGATTTAGTTCGTGTTCTGCTCAGTTATTTCACTTCCCAAAACTGATGGAGAAAATGTGAACTGAGGATTTTTTAAAAGCCCGTCTGTATCATGTAGCCTGTGCGGGGGAACTGTACCCCTGGTAACATTTAACTAGACCTAGCAGATCTTCCTGAAGGCCTGCTCTGTGCTGAGCAGTGCCTAGCCTCTGATGATCCAAATGCCCAGTAGAGACTAACTGTGCTCCTGCGGGAATGCACACCTTTGCGGGGGGTGGGGGGGGGGGGGTGTTGGAGAGGGTGGGACACTCAACTAGGAATTAACAACAAATAATTTAGGGGTGCCTGGGTGGCTCAATCGGTTAAGTGTCCAGCTTCAGCTCAGGTCACGATCTCACAGTTCGTGGGTTTGAGCCCCACATGGGGCTCTGTGCTGACAGCTCAGAGCCTGAAGCCTGCTTTGGATTCTGTGTCTCCCTCTCTCTCTGCCCCTCCCCCACTCATGCACTTGAGTTCTCAAAAATAAACATTAAAAAAAAGAAGAAGAAATAATTTAACGTGGTTCCCACCCAACAGAAGTTATCTGCTGAGTGATGCAGTGCCCTGGGTTGTGACACCTGATGATGTGACACATGATGCAGAGAGGTCTTTGAAATTCTCAGACCACATTTCCTTAATCAGTTTTACGAAGTGGAAGTTTTGACCAGAACCTGCCCCTTCCTAGCTGGGTGATAGTGGGCAAGTCACTTAATAACTTCGTATTTTGGTTTCTTGTCTGTCTAATGGCATTCATACGGCCTACTTCCTAGAGATTTTTGTGAGAATTCATGTGCTAACATCTGCAAAATGCTTAAGACGGTGCCTGGTGCAGAGCAATCACTACATAAATTTAAGTGTTGATGGGCTCTAGATCGCATTCCCCTCAGGCTGATACATTTTTTTTTTCCTTTTCTGAATTTCTAGAAGTTTCTAAAACTGGCAGTTACCGTGTTTTGGTTAGGTGAATATTGGAAACAAACAACATAAAAAAGAAAGAGGTCTTAAATATGAAAAAAAAAATGTGCAAATTGGTTTTAGAGTCTGTGCTTAAACATTCCTGGTCGTGACAGGGAGACCCGAAGGGACTGTAAATCACTAAGGATGTCAGAAGACTGCCACACGGGGAGTATAAACCTCATAACGCTGGATTTGCCAACCCACACCTTCCTTCCCTCGCTCCCCCTTTCCGTGTGGAAGGGCCACCTCCCCTACACCAAGGAACCAGAGGGAGCTGGGCCAGCTCATCCAGGAGACCCTGTAGGCACAGAATAGGTAGCCTGCCAGCTTTCCATAGGCCTCTCTTTGGGACCTGAAAAATAAATTTGGGGCTCCAAAATATAAAAGACAAACCCCTGCAAGATCAAAATTTAATATTTTATTAGCTGTAACACGTCAACTTCAAGAATGTTTAACTTGCAGATACTTGATGACTGCCAAGAAATAATCATCGTTAGTCAAATATTTAAAAATAATTTATAAAGCAAATCGTTCAGCTCCTTTCCCTAAACAGAAGCATTATATTTAGTGTGGAATATGGATATATTTCAGATTTTTTTTTAATGTTTTATTTTTGAGAACAAGCACGTGAGCAGGGGAGGGGTGGAGAGAGAGGGACACAGAGGATCCGAAGCAGGCTCTGAGCTGACAGCAGAAAGCCCAATGTGGGGCTCGAATTCATGAACCGTGAGATCACGACCTGAGCCGTAGTTCAGATGCGTAACTGAGCCGCCCAGGCGCCCCTATTTCTGATGTTTAATGTAATGTGGGGTGGGGCTCCCAAAGTCATGAGCACCGAGGGCCTACAAAGGCCCAAAAACCTGCCTGCCTGGCTGGTTTCGAGAGGCTCCTGGAAGAGGCTGTTGACATCCCTCTCGGAGCCAGCGGTGACTGCCCGGAACTTCACCACAGCACCTGCACTGCTTTGACCGTTAAAATACAGATACAGCTGGAGACAGATGGGTCACCTCCACCTGCATGCAGTCAGCTCATACATTTTACTGCACAGCAGAATCACTTGGAAACCCCCTTTTTTTTTTTCCTTTTAATACATATTTTTGGGCCCCGGGAGTCTGCATTTGTGATTCAGTAGCTCTGATGAGGAGCCCGGGAATCTGCATTTGAAGACCCAGGTCATCCACAGGCCACACTTTGGAAACGCGACTCTTAGTGCTGTGGGTTTTGAGAAGGAGAAGAAAGCGGAGGGCGGCGCTGGCTGAATAAGGCATCCAGACAAAATTCAGGGTAAGAGCCAATTTTGAGGAGATGTGCCTCAGGGCAGGTCTTCCTAGTTGATCACATCTTCAGAAGGTTTGGATGTGGCCCCCACAGCTCTGAATATCTGTAATGGAGTTGTTGGTCTCAGATGTGCTCAGGTGTTTCCAGTGTTTACTACTCCTCCAGGTAAAATGCCCATCTTCTCCATTTGTAAAAGAGCATTTTCTTTGAGCAAAAGCGGCCTGTTTCAAATTTCGTAGCAAGTTCCCAAATCCTGGCATTGTAGAATCCAGAATGTCACAAGGAAGAGGACAAGAGTGTCCAATGGTGTCATTGTTACAGACACGCCCTCTTGAGCGGCGAAAGCAGTTTTGTCACCTGCACCTGCCACACAGCTAGTTCCGTGGCAGACCTAGGGCCAGGATGCTGTTTGCGTTCAGATCCCTGCTTTTCCCGTATCTCCTCCTGGAAGCGAAACTTCGTTGCCTTGGCGGTGGCATTTCCGACTGGTAGTCAGTGTGTGCGGGCTGGAACAGGAACCTTTCCAGGATGTCGGGAGGAACACAGTGCGGTGGTCAGGAGCACAGCCTTCAGAAGCCCACAGACCCAAACCCACACACAGGCCTGACTTTGGCAAATGCCGGAACTTCCCAGAGCCTCCTGCACACCAGGGGGCTGGTAAGAACTGCCTCACTGGGCTGCTCGCAGGAACTGAGGAATTGAGGCTCATGAAATCAGCACTGGTTCCCGAACGGCAGCTACCCCGAGTTCACTGGAGTAGAGCAAACGGTGTCCCTCATGTGCTTGTATTCTCTGGGGCTCAAGCCGGCCTCTGGAGGGCTCGCTCACCCCGAGCTGGAGTGGATACCGGTTCCCGTGCCTGAACTGTAGGGGCGCGGTTGGCTGGGCTGAGCCCAGCAGGGCTCCCTGAGAAGTGCACGGTACAGAGGGAAAGACGACACACACTAGGCTTTCCAAAAGCGAACATCACGTGTGGCTATCAGAACAATCTCATTCAGCGTCCCAGTGGAGGGAAGCAGAGATGCAAACTAACCCCAGATTTAGATTTTCCTGGGGATGAATTCTATGACTCCAGAGGGTGGAGGCAGATCTTCCTTCTGGGTTATTTTCTCCACAGGCGAGTGTTAAGATTTATAGCTGGTCCCTGAGTGCACTGGGAAGCCAGCCGAGAGCCCTGGGGATCTCACAGTTTTGGAGGATGGTGCATGTTCATACAGACCCTGGAAACTTAACTTTGGATTTGCATTGGCCAGACGGGTGTGTGAGGGGAGGCCTTGTCACTTTCTCTGAGGCCCAGAACCTTTCTCACACCCTGTCCCCTACACTGTGTGATCCAGTAACTGTGAAATAATGACTTCCACGGCAGGCCACCTGGGCAGGAAGGTAGCGGAGGGGCCCCGTCGACAGCACTGTTTTTGAGCAGACGGTGACAGTCTGGTCCTTCACAATCTAGTCCAGAACTTCAGCCAGTTCTGTATTAGCTTCGTAGGGAAAACTCCATCAGGGGTCTGCCAAAATTCGCATCTGATGTCTGTTGTGCACGGGCAAGTTGCATAGCAGGGAGTGTGTGGCCCGTTCCCTTGTTTCAGAAAGCTGCCATGGGGCAGGGAAGTCCTCTCTCTGGCCGGCCTCACACCAGCCCGGGCGCTCCACAGGAGGTGGTGCGGCCAGAGGGAAAGGGCCTCCGGTGTTTCTTCAGGCAGGCAGAGTCTGGAACCCTCACCCTACCCCGTGCCCACTGTCTGACCTGGCATGAAGCGGGCCTTGACAACACATCTGTGGGATGGGAATAACTGTAGCACCTGCTCTACTGGGTTCCGAATGAGGACGGAACACGAATGTGCGGATGGCACTTAGCACATCCCAGGTGGCCAGGACGCGGGGACCTCTGCTCATGAGGACCATCTTACTAACAAGTTCCTCCTTTCCAAGAAAACGCTTTTTTTTTTTTTTTTAACCTTTCTAAACTCAGGCAAAGCAAAAACAAAGATGTCAATCTCAGTAGGAATCTGTGAAAGCGTGAGGGGGCATCCTTCCCAACACACTCGAGCCTGAATGAGAGCCTCGGGTTTGAGCCACATGGTTCTCTATTTCTGTCACAGCACCGACCGCATTTATGGCCACCTTCCACTCCTAGGGAAGATAAGCTGGCTTTTTAAAAAAGATAAGATCCTTGGTAAAAGCTTGAGGACAAGAGACTTAGAGCGTTTCTTAGGCGGTGTTGGACCAGAAGCCAGAAACGAAATACGTTTGAGTCCTAATTTGAATGCTCAGCTGGGGGGCTCAAACGCCTGGGGCTGGTTTTATTGCCTACCAGAGGTTGGGCAGGGTTTGGAAACGTGTCCAGAGTGGGTGTTGTCTGGTGGGCAGGCCATGTGCTCTGTATCCCTCCCGCGTCTCCCCGGGGGTTTTATCCCCAGCTCTAGCCCAGGACCCTGGTTTCAGGGTGTTGGATAGCCAGGACGTGCGTTACAGGAACACCAGGCCTCTGATGTACGCCCACGAGTGTGGGCATCCAAAGAAAGAGGTCAGGGATTTTTTTTTTTCCTTTCTTTTCTCAGATGGCTTACAGTCTGGTTGGGAAGATAAAATTACCAGTCTCTCTAAATATGTAATCTTTCTAAATCATAGAAGATTAGTTCAAAGCCATAGGCGTGATTATTTCTCAGTGGAATCAAGAAGGTTTTCAGTGTGGAGAATCTTGGGGAGATTTGAAATGTCTCGCTGCTCTCGGGCGGACAGAAGGGCCTCCGCCTCAGGGGACGCTTCTGGAAGCGGAATTAGGTTGGCATCCTTCTTTCACGCCTTGCGTGTCCTCGCTTTCTCCTGCATCCGGTGACCCCTCACCTGTGGTCCCCATGAAGGAGTACGTCAAGTATGAGCTTTCCGCCAGAGCTGGCCGGCACAGGTCCCAACCTCCGCTCCATTCGATTCCCCACCGCATCCCTTCCCCCGCGGAATCACGGCTTTTCACACAGACCACAAGCGACAAAACCATTATAAGATACAGCAGGCTGTCTCTTCTACGGTCACCAGGCAGCAGCGGTGTCTGGGCCTCAGAAGGTGGGGGGTGGGGGGGGGTGAGGGGTGCAGGACTCCTCCTCCGTTTCACTTACTGTGACCAGATGGGTTTTCTCTTCTGGATGAAGGCCTTGATTCCCTCCTGCCCATCCCTCAGGGCCACGTTGTCCACCATGGTCTGGGAGGTGAGGTAGTAGGCTGTTCTAAGGTCCTGGGGCAGCTGCTTGTAGAAGGTGGCCTTGCCCAAAGACACCACAGGACGGCTCAAGGAGGCAATCTTCTTTGCGATTCTCATGGTCTCTTCCTCCAGCTGCTCTTCTGGCACTACTTTGCTGAGCAGCCCGTGCAGCAAGGCCTCCTGAGCGGAAATGGGCTCCCCAGTAAAAAGCATTTCTAAGGCAACCTGAGGGAGGAGACGTGTGCGTTATTAAGGCACGCCGCTTGTGACCCTCTCCGTCCCACCCTACTTCCCTACAACCTCAGCCCCGTTTTCTGCTTCCTCAAATCACACGTCGTCCATAGACCTGACGTCTGCCAGGTCACCCAGCGTCTTTCCGGGAGCAAGGAGAATACAGGTGCCTGGGAAAGGGGGGGGACTCTCCGTGTTCTCTTGCTCCTTCCCTAGATTGGATCTCCCGGCCCCTGCTGAGCCAGGAGCTTCCCTCTGCCTCATTCAAGGGCCAGGCATGGGGCAGCGGCCACATCTGATGCGAGGAAGGTGACACTACTGAACCGGTGAGGCCCAGGCCTCCCGCAGACCAACGTGGTGGCTGCTTTCCAGAAGGAGAAAGATGTTCAGGGATCCATCACCTCGGTCTGATTGAAAGAGCAGCCTCCCAGAACCACAGCAGGAGGGATGGAAAGGGGACACCTTCCAGGGCAGGGGTGCAAGAGCCTTGTATGAGGCGGCTTTTACCAATAGGTGAGGCCCCCGCACTGGCAAGACGCCCCTTCCTTCCTGGAGCCGCCGCCCCCCCTTCCCACCCCCCACCCCCCAGAAAAAGGGACCAAGGGACCTAAGCTCCTTACTCTCTGTGGCTTCCTCCCTTCTGAGGCCTGTGGCTATTGTGCCTGACAAAGCCTGGCCTCTTGAAATTCAAATTGACCATTTAAAAGAGGGTTTTACGCAGGTAGGGAGGTGCCTTTTCTGTCCCTCCTCTCACTCCCCGAGGCCCTGCTGTTTCTTGAACCTGCCAGGCATGCTGTCACCTCAGGGTGCGGTTCCCTTGGCCTGCAGTGCTCTGTCCCCACGTATCCTTACGACTGGTGCCCTCGTCCCCTTCGGGCCTCTGCTTACATGACATCTCATCCAGCAGGTCCCCCATGACCATGCTATCGAAACTGCAAATCAGACCCCAGCACCGACCCCCTTTCCGGCTGTATTTTTATCCTTTGTACTTCTGCTATCTAACACACTATACATTTTGACACATTTGTTTTGTTTATTGTATTATCTCCTTTCCTAGCGTGGAAACTCCAGGTGAGAGTTTTTTTTTTTGTTTTTTTTTAATGTTTATTTTTTTTTGAGAGACAGAGCGTGAGCAGGGGAGGGGCAGAGAGAGAGGGAGACACAGAATCTGAAACAGCTCCGGGCTCTGAGCTGTCAGCACAGAGCCTCCATGGGGCTCAAACTCACAAACTGTGAGTGAGATCGTGACCTGAGCCGGACGCCCAACAGACTGAGCCACCCAAGTGCCCCTGAGGGTTTTTTGTTTGTTTGTTTGTTTGTTTTTTAGCTGCTCTGTTTATTTCTGTACTGCCAGCACCAGAAAGGGCACTTTGCATCTAGTAGGCAGCTTACTAAATATTCGCTGATGAGTGACTTGAGGGATGGATGGAGGAAGGCAGACAGCACAGCAGAAATGATGTTCCAATTCTTTTAGAGGTTTGGCCAGAGGTGACCCAGCTCTCACCTGGCTTTTTTGCTCGGGCTGCTGAGTCTCGGAGCCGGCCTGCCATGGCGTGGGAAAGTCTAGGACATACGAGTGGCCATGCGAAGTGTTCCAGTGACCTGCCCGGCTGGGGCCCCTGCGGCAAGGCAGCCTAACAGCCACTCGGATGACCGCCCCCAGCCGTCACTCTCCCCTGGAGTCAGTTCTTCCCAGCTGAGGCCACACACATTGCAGAGCAGAGATAAGCTTCCTCGCTGAGCCCTGTCCAGATTGCAGATTCATGAGCTCGACAAATTACTGTTGTTGCTTTGAGCCACTAAGTTATGGGTGGTTCACGGTGCAGTAATAGATAATTGGACGAGCTTGAGATATAAATTTGGGAGTCGTTAGCATTTAGATCATGCTACTGACTAGGTTTTTCAACCTTGGTGCCATTGTGTATTTTGGGCCGGATAACATGTTGTTATGTGGGGCTGTCCTGCGCACGGTAGGATGTTTAGAGCATCCCCGGTCTCTGTCTGCTAGGTGCCGGTAGTTACAGGTCCCACCCCAACAACTGTGACAATCAAACATGTCTCCAGGCACCACCAAATGTCCCCTGGAGCCACTACTGCTCCCAGCTTACAGCCACCGATTTAGAAGGTTTTTGAAATCAGGACACTGGATTGTATCAGGGAGGGATGGAACTTTGATAAGGGAGGAGGGGTCACAAGGCTAGCTTTGAGGACTCCTGCCTACGGGTACAAGTGGAATACACAGTGGACTGGCAGTCGGGGGCAAGTGGTGCCAGGCCCCGATTTCCCTAACTCTTTAGGGGATGGACTAGATTGCAGCGCTGTCCAGTTTGGGGAATGCAATGCTCCATGTTGGAGGCAGCAGGAAGGCGAGGCCTGTGGGTTGCTCCGGAGACCATGTGTTGGTTGACCGGGAACAATGTCATCGCTCCAAAGTGGGTTTGAAGCCCTGATTGAACATGGAGCGGAGAACCAGGTCCTGCTGATTAAGGGCTGCCGCTAAGACCCAGCCAAAGACGCCCAGTGAGTCACCCGAAAGGGCCGGGACGGTGTCCGCTCTGTCTCTGCCTGAGAAGCGCGTGTCAGCGGGGACCCAGGTCAGAAGCCAGGTGGAGGCGGCGCCTTCCAGCCTGTTGTTCCCTCCGTTCGTGTGGGCGGCTCTCCAGAATTCCATGCGGACCACAGACCAGAAAGCGGCCAGTCCCGAAAGCAACCTTAAAAACCAAATGCACCGAGGACAAGCCCATCACTCCCTTCCCAACTTGCAACAGTCAAGACCTCATGTGACTTTCAAAGAGTAGTTAGGAATGGCAGCAGAGTCCGGAGGAGGCCATCCCACAGTCAAAGCAGCGGGTGCTCCCGCGGCCGGCTCAGCAGACCGGCATTTACTCGTCCATTGCAGTCAGCACCTGCCATCCGAGCTCATGATCTGTCCGCGGGACAGTCCCCTTGGGAACGCCTTCTTCGGCATCTCTGTGGCCCTCACGTCCTTCTCCCTTTCTCTTCCTGAGCCTCCTTGTCTCCGTCCTCCTTCCCCTGCTTCCATCACACGACTGCAAAGCACCCGTCCGGCTCAGGAGCTGCCGCTGCACAGGACCCGAGTGCTCCAAGAAGTTCTCAAGGCGAGTCCTTCAGAGTCCAAGCTCCTGCAGGCCAGGGCACAGGCCAGGGAGCGGGCGGCGGCCTTGTCCCACCTGCTGAACGTGGCTCCTCCCGAGGACCCCGGCCTCCCGGATCGCCTCTCATCCCCGCCCCCTGCCCCCTGCCCCCTGGGCACAGATGACTCAGAGATGCGGGACGGACAGCTGCCCAATGAGTGCAGGGCACACTGTCACAGCCAGTGCAACAGGGATGCCAGGGAAACGGTCCATCTGATGCAGGGGGGTTAACTGTGAGGGTTTTGCTTGCTCAAGGGACCTGGCAGGAGTTTGTGTTTAATGAGGATGGTAACCAGGTTCCGCAAAGGAGGAACTCAAAGCAGAGCACGACTTTTTCTTATATATTCACTCACTTTCTTGTATATTCACCCAGAGCAGTGCCAGGCACTGAATCACATCGCCCCAAAATGCCGGTGTTGAAGCCCTAAGCTTCGATGTAAGTGTATCGGGAGATGGGGCTTTTAGGGTGGCAGTTAAGATTAAATGAGGTCGGAGAGTGGGGCCCTGATTTGCTAGGATTGGTGGCCTTAGCAGTTAGAGACCTCTGTCTCTGTGTCTGTCTCTCCCTGCCGTATGAGGACACAGTAGGAAGGTGGCCAGGAGTCAAATCTGCCGGCATCTGAAGCTGAGACTCCCAGCCTCGAAAACTGAGAAAATAGATTTCTGTCGTTTAAGCCGCTCAGTCACGCGTATGCACTACGGCAGCCGCAGACGACTAACCCACGCCCAGGAAGAGTCTGGGTGTTTGTAACGTGTTAATTCTGGAGCACCTCCAAAACCACCCAGTCCCTGAACTGAATCACTCTGGGAGAATGCGGAATCCTCACCCCTGGGGATGTGTGAATGGGGGCGGGGGCCTGTCGGTCACAGGCGGTTCTGCCCACAGGAGAATAAATGACCTCTTACGTTCCCTTGCAGACAAGCAGTTCCTGACGTTATTTCAGGATCTCTACTCATAAACAAAAAGGAAGTGACCTTGAGCTACAACATGAAGCATTTTAATTGGACAGAAAAGATATTTCCCCTTTCAGTCAGTGAGTCAGTCAGCCAAGCAGAGAAAGACACAGATAGACAGACGGTCAGAACACCCTTGAGAGACAGAACTTACAGCTATCTGAAGAGACCGCTACTAAGTCCTGGGCTCTGTTCCTGGCACACTCAGAAACAAAATGGGGCACACACCATCCCGGCCTCTCCTCCTGCCTGCTATGTAGCGGGTGTGAGAACCGCCCGATTCAGAAATCACCTCACGTGGAAACATTTTCGAAGACACGAGGTACTCCTCTTTCTGGGATACTCTAAATGGGGCCTTGCCTGCAGATAGGTGAAGGGACCACACCCCCCGGACCAGTCCCTGCGACTCTTGGATTCATCACCGCTTATTGTTGGCGCAAACTTCTTTCATCGCTTATACAGATTCACTAACAGTTTTTTAAAAATCCAAATTGTTAAGTGGTGGGAGGTTTACTCATGTCCCGCCTTCACATAAAGTGACCGACTCTCCTGTGAAAAGGGATAATGAGGGGTCACCAGGGGGCGTGGCGCACCGAGTCTCGTCAGGCTTGGGAACGCGGTTTGGGTGGCCTCTGCTTGGTCACGGGTTTGCAGTCAGTGGCACACGGGCTCCGCTTCTCAGTATCCTCTCAAACCCAGGCAGCAGCACAGACACGTCACCTCCCAGGAACACCAGTTTTTAAAAGCAAAGAAGTCAAGAGAAAAGGCGAAGGACCGGGATGGCGGCGAGGAGGCTGGCTGAGTGGCTTTGTCCCCGTGAATCACAGACGCGTCCGACTAGGTGTGGTGGAGAGCAGCCCCACGGCTCTTAGTGATGGAGGCAAACCACTGGCCTGGGTCAGCCCAGAGACTGGCACGCCGGCGTCACCCTGGACCAGGAGGAGCACACTCTCCCTCCCGCTGCCACTGCCCTAGAGATTCTTTCATCCCAGAAGACCAGGAAGGTCTTAATGCGATTAACACCACTCGGTGGGAGTGAGGTCAGCAGCCAGAGGTCTTGGCTTCCTAACTCAGCCCTGCCTGGTTCATCCTCTCCTTTGGGCCTCAGTGTCCTTATCTGCCCATTGGGGTAATACTGTTAGCATGTATTGATTTATAGGGATTTTACCCAGGCAGGTTGGGTAACAGAAGTGGTATTCTCTAAGGAAAAAAAAAGTCTGTTTATTTTCTAGCTAATCAGCACAATCTTTGCTTATGATTGAAGTGACTCTGTTGGGCCCCCCAGAACTTTAGATGAGAGAGGAGACACATTCTCTTATCCTTGTCTCTTGTCAATTCAAGCTGCCTTTTAGGATGGCACATCTTGGGTCACCCTAGCAAGCTGGTGGTTTAATACTTCCTCTTCCTGGGGAACTTGCATTAAAAACAACAACAAGCACTTGAGGCCAAAGCTAATCTCAGAAGCAGCAGGACTTGGGTCTGGAGCTGGTCCCTCAAGGTCCATTCCCAGATCGGCCACTTACTAACCACAGGACCTTAGGATGCAACATAAGCCCTCTGAGTCTGTTTCCTCATCTGAAAATGGGAAGAAGCCTTCCATCCTGTGGAATTATGAAGATTAGAGACAGTAAGTGTAAAGCTTATGCTACAGTGCCAGGCACTCAGCGGGCACCTAATAAATGCACTGACCACTATTAATATGCCCATCCCAACTGTAGGTTTGTATGAATCTCTAATTGGCTTTTAGGTGTCACAGCCCTGAAAGGGGGTGGCTCTTGAAAGCAGAGGGCTCTTTGGGTGGCCCCAAGTCACATCTGTGACAAGAACCGGCCTGCAGCTGTCGGCATTACGGGCTGGCAATGCAGAGAGAACTCAGAGGAGAAGGGAGCTGACAGAGGGTCACAGGGCTAGTATAATTTCAGGTAAGGCCCTGACACGCCCCCCTCCCCACAAGCCCTCCTGTAAATTGTGGCGGTTAAACTACATTTTCTCAAAGGCACCAAGGCCGATGGCTGTGCAAATCCTTGTTAAAGTGCAGATTCTGATGAGGTCTGTCTGGGGCAGGCCTGAGACCCTGCATCTCTCAGACCCTCTGGTGGTCTTCATACCAGGCTGATAGCAAGGCATTAACACTCTTTCTGGCTTGGAAGTTCTGCTCTGATCTAATTAGACGATTAGGAAATCAGATTCCACAGATACAGCAAGTTACCCTGGAAAAATAGGAGGAAGCAAGCGTTTCCACCACAGAGAAGTGCCTGGCGGGGGGAGAGGGGGTTCGGATCTTTCCTCTGCTCTCCTGTGATAGCAACTGCCGGAGGCACTGGCCGTGCTTTTCTGAAGGAGGCCAGCTCTGGGGAAGGGAGCAGCTGCACCAAGCAGGTTGTTTATATGGTGCAATGAAGATGCATTATTTAACTCCTGCCAGAGGAGAGAAACGTTTTACAAACGTAGGAAATTATTCATGCCCGGCTTCGGTCTGGCTCGAACACAAGGGCTGCGTTCCATCGTTTCTGCTCCCAGCGGACAAACCGCAGCCCTCCATTTTCCGGCACAACCGAGCAGTTTCCCACAGCGACCAGCAGAGGGCACTGGCGACCCACACACGTGGCCCTGGCGGTGCGGAAAAGGGTAGAGCTTCCCTGCCAGGCCGGTTTGCAAAAACGCTTGCTTCCCTGTGGACAGGTACGGGGGGGGGGGGGGGGGGGGGGGGGGGGGGGAGCGCGTGTGCCCACCACCCACGACAGCCTAAGGCCCGGGTATGGATGTGTCCGTAGGGGCGCACTCAAGCACCGACGACAGGGAGGAAGGACAGTTTTTGGTTAGGTTTAGATTTTTATGGATTCCTAGTTGCCTCCTAAAGGGGACCCCTCAGATGAGACCTGCAGATCCAGAATCCTGGCAAAGGCCCTAAGGTCTGACCGACTTTTTTTCCTACTAAATTCCCTTTATCGGTACTGTGACTGCAGCTCATTAGTGTTGGCCCCAAGCCATGTATCTGCTTCAGGCCTCCATGTCGTGATGAACCCGATGGGGCAGGGACGTCTACTGACAGCTCTTAACGTTACACTTTCAGACTGCTGACAAGGAAGAAACTCGGGGGGTCAGATCACAAGGAGCACAGACCAGGGAGCTGAGTGGGACAGTTTCGGAGACTCTGCCTTCATCTTCTGAGCAGGCCTGGCCCTTCCCAAAACTGTCTCTGGGAGGTAAAAGCTATTTTGGTTTCTTGCCTCCTGGAAACTTAAAGCCTGTATTTACCACATTTTTCTTTTCTCAAAAACTAATTTAAAATTTAGCAACTATGATACAATGTTTAAGTTTTCAGGACTCACTTATAAGCCTTGATTTGAAAAGTTTACTTGTGGTGGGGGCTCCTGGGTGGCTCAGTCAGTTGAGCAGCAGACTCTCGATTTCAGCTTAGGACATGATCCCAGGGCTGTGGGACTGAACCCCACGTCGGGCTCTGCACTGAGTGTGGAGCCTGCTTAAGATTCTTTCTCCCTGTCCCTGTCTTGTGTTCATGCTTTCTCACTCTAAAATAAATAAAATGGGGGTCGGGGGGAGATCCCAGCCTTTAAATTAAAGACTGAATTTTTTTAAAAAATGAGAAGTTTGTGTTAAGAAAGAATGGATTCTTATCCTGACAGTGTGGCTGACACAAAGGCTCAAATGCCTCACTGTGGACCCTTCTAGAACATGAGGTGTTAAAGAGATAAAAAGTTGCAGGTAGGGTAATCAGTACAATGGCCTTTTACTATGCACCAGCCTCATGATTTGATTTGCACAACTGTAAGGGAGCTTATCAACGAGCTCTGATGAGATATTTGAAACACACTTTAATGCACTGGCACAGAGTAGGGGCTTAAGAAGTATTTGCTGAGTTACTGTATGTGTACATCGAAGCAATTTATGTTCCCTGCCTGCTGTGGTATATGACTTTGCCCCCCTTCCCCCCTTTTTTTTTCCAAATTAAAAAAAAAGTTTTTATTTTTCAGAGAGAGGGAGAGAGAGCGAGCGAAAGAGAGAGCAGGGGAGGGGCAGAGCAAGAGGGAGACACAGAATCCGAAGCAGGCTCCAGGCTCTGAGCTGTCAGCACAGAGCCCTGTGTGGGGCTTGAACTCACTAGCTGTGAGATCATAACCTGAGCCAAAGTTGGACACCCAACTGAATGAGCCACCCAGGCGCACCCCCTCTTCCCTCTTTAAGAACAGATTTCCAGGGGCGCCTGGGTGGTTCAGTTGGTTAAGCACCTGACTCTTGATCTCAGCTCAGGTCAAGATCCTATGGTTGGTGGGTTCAAGTCCTGGGTCAGGCTCCGCACCGGCAGCGTGGAGCCTGTTTGGGAATCTCTCTCCCTACCTCTGCCCCTCCCCTACTCACGCACACTCTCTTTCCTCTCAAAAATCAATTAAAAGAATAAAAACCAATTTCCAGTGGAGCATGAGGATGTATTTTTTTCTAGAACAAGGAAGCCACTGGTCTACATTTGGGAGATGTGTAGTAAATATTAGTTTATCATGTAATAGGAAGGAAGAAAGCTTTGTGAAGAAAATGAACTTCACCATGGTCAGCACCAACAAAACCGCTCTTGTAACATGGCTCCTCCGGGGGCGGATCCAATACACCAAGCACAGGCTAATCGTGCTCCTGAAATGTAACCATCGTAAACCTGACACACCCCATCTATCGGCGATTTTCCATCCTTTCTGGAACAAGACGGATTATTGGCAAACAATAAGCCAGTGATGCCAGTATCCTAGCCTTTTGGTACTGGCGTATGTCACCATGCCATTACGTCTCGTGGGCAACCTTACGGTACAACAAAACTCAGCGTCAACTGCATTGCCAATAAGATTACAAAAATGCAGGGGCGCCTGCGTGGCTCAGTCGGTTAAGCATCTGACTTCGGCTGAGGTCATGATCTCGTGGTTCATGAGTTTGAGCCCCGCGTCGGGCTCTGTGCTGACAGCTCGGAACCCGGAGCCTGCTTTGGATTCTGGGTCTCCCTCTCTCTCTGCCGTTCCCTTGCTCACGCTCTGTCTCTCTGTCTCTCAAAAGTAAATAAACGTTGAAAAAAAAAGATTGCAAAAATGTGTGCCTTTATGAAAACAAATAAGAATCCTAACTAGTTGTACTGAGAGACAGGCAAGATTGGAATGGGGTGACCCACAGACAAGCCCACGGGGAGAAGCTTCAGAGGAAGAGGCACTAATTAGAAGGGACACTCCCTCGCTGCACAAGGCATCAGAAGGGACATCGTGGCACATCCAGCCAGCTACATGCTGGGCAGAATGTTGTGACTCAAACGGTATTTATAACAAGCGAATTCTCGAACTACCCATCACACGCACGGGAGGACCGCAGCTGGAGGGGATGCCGGGAGCTACATTACCTTTCTCGGCACTGTTCTCCCCAAGGCAACCGCAGGGGTGGAGCAGAAGAGCCCAATGTTCACACCTGGAGTGGCAAAAGAGGACTTGTCGCTCGCCACGGCAATGTCACAGCTGGCAACCAGCTGACAGCCGGCGGCGGTGGCCAAGCCGTTCACCATGGCGATGACGGGGACCGGGTGGTTCTGGATCAGCATCATGACCTGAAGGAGCAGACACACCACATCATTTCCATCCAGGAGTGAGGTCCAACGTGAATGCGTGTATCACGTTATGTGACTGCACCATTTTCAGAGCATTTTCCGGATGCATCATTGTATCAGGCTCTGGAAAAAAGGGTGAAAGGCGGCGCAAAAACTACCTTGGCATTAAATACCGACTGTGAATCAGACCGTACTATTTGGTCTTCCCGAGACCCACAGAAGGAAGAGCCCCTGTTCCACAACCAGGATGTGAAAGCTTAGGGGGAAGTAAGCGGCCAACACTGGAGATGCTCACGAGGGGCAGAGGGGTCTGAACCCGCGTCTGGCGGACCCCACGGTCCGGGTCTTCCCTCCCAGGCAGGGCGCCTCTGCGAGGCCACAGTCCCCACTGCTCTCCCGGCAGCCCCGCTGAAGAACAGAGCAATTTTGATCTCCGGAGGGAACCGTGTCTGCGTGGAGCCCTCCTCCTGAGTCTGAAACTGGTATTTGGTACATCCTTGAAAAATTAAGGTGGAAAGGAACTGGAAGGCAATTTCCTTAGTAATTACTTCCCAAATTACCACTATGAACACTCTCTCAATTCTACTAAAGTGGTAGGGGACACCCTGCTGTCATCAAAATAAAATTCCCCAAACAGGGCCACTGGCACAGAGAGGAGCCGAAAACTTGCTCATGTGACACCCCACCCCTCATAAATCTCCAGAACTTTAACTTATTTTTGCAGCTTACAAAATAACTTGGCTTATTTCTCCATTTTTTCTTGCTGCTCTAAACAGACTGCGTTGCTATGGTGACTTCAATGTATAAATGGTCGCACTTTGAACCTTGGCAGGAAGGAGGGCAGGCGGGAAGGAAGGACCACATCTGGACTTGTTTCCCATGGCGGCATCCCAGAAAAAATGACCTTCATTGATTTGAAGATTCTGCCCAAGGAACCTAGCCTTCTGCATTCACAAACATTTGATATTTGCCAGTTTTATTATAAAATAACCAATTGGATATTTAAGTATATGATATATTCTATAGTACTCGTTCTGGACTTTTTTTTGAGGGGGGAGTCACCTTTTGAGAACCTGATCAATGCTAATGATCCTCTCCTCACAAGAATGCACATATCTACATCTGCACCCCAGACTGCTCATGGTGGAATTCGTGTGCTCTCGGTGAGGGTTAGGATGGTTGGGGATGAAACTCGTTCCCAGTGAAATGCAGTAGCAAGGAGAAAAACGCGTGAGAACTTCCAATGTCTTGTGCAAAGACAGACTTTTTTTTTTTGGCTGAGTGTCATCTGTCACCTAAGAACTGGTTCCTTATGAAAAGTTATTTGGCTCTGATTAGCACAGAATAGTCTGTGTCTCCTGCCTGCCATCTACAATGTGCTAAGATTTTCTACAGCCTGGTCGGAAAATACTTACAGTAGGTACCGACAGTATTAAAAATATTCATGCCTTTCATCTAGGGATTACCTCTTTTTTTTTAATGTTAATTATTTATTTTGAGAGAGAGAGAGAGAGAAAGTGAGCAGTGGAGGGACAGAGAGAGAGAGAGCAATGTCAACACAGAGCCCGAGACAGGGCTCAAACTCACAGACTGTGAGATCATGACCTGAACCAAAATCCAGAGTTGGCGCTTAACAGATTGAGCCACCCAGGAACCCCTAGGGATTACTTCCAAGGAGTAATCCTGAAATAGGGTAAAAAGCTGTCTGGACAATGATGCTCACAAATTATTTTATAACATGTTGTAAAAAATTAATAAATAACATAAATATACACCAATCAATAATGAAAAATGGCTATGTAAACTAAATGTCCATTGAAAGGAATGCTGTGTTCTCATTATGAGAGTTTCCACAAGACACATTAGCCTGATGGGCTGGGCCCTGTGTAGTGGTCTGGAGGCAGGCTGCTGGGGTTTGGTGCCCAGTTGACCACTTAGCCACTGCTTATCCCTCAGTCTTCACATCTGGGGATAATAATGGGCATAACAATAGTACCAATATTTCATTGTATTGTATTCTATTCTATTCTAGAGTGTGTGTGAGCGGGGGGCAGGGGGGAGAAGGGACAGAGCGAAAGAGGGAGAGAATCCCAAGCAGGTTCCATGCTCAGCATGGAGCCCAACACGGGCTCAATCCCATGACTCCGAGATCATGACCTGAGCCAAAATCAAGAGTCAGATGCTCAACTGAGCTACCCAAGAGCCCTATAATAGTACCAATCTCAGAGAACACAAGAATTACATACATTACTATGTCTAAAGTACTCAAAACATTACCTGGCACATGGTAAGCATTCAACGATACAGTCATGTTATACAATTATATGGTATAATTGCACGTATGTATGATTACTCAGACAAATAGGATCACATGGGAAAAGATTCAGAAGAAATATACCAAATATTAGCATTCACTCTGGGTGGTATGATTATGGTCTAGTATCAATCGTTTATTTTCCTTCCTCTCATTTTCCTAGATTTTCAAATTTTTCCATAATAAGCATTTATTATTTTTATAATTGAAAAGTATTTTAAGTACAGTTAGAGAGCAAATTCGGGAAAGACAAAGACAAGCTAGATAATAAATCAGCTGGGATATTGAATCCCTTGGTAGTCAGGACTTGGTTATCCCTCCTACTTTACTTTCTTGAACCAAGTATTTTTCCTGGCTGTGCCTGCTCCAAAATGTGACATAAACTTGACTCTACCTTAGCCTCACTCAATAGCACTGCCAAGGGCCCTGTGTTACTGCCCAAAAGTGAGAGGCCTTGTTCCATTGCCATTTCAGTGTGAGGATGTGATAAGGAATAGAAGATTCTCTTCCTGGACTGGGGTTTCCACCTTCAAACTTCAACAGGAAAGACGCAGGGATAGGTGTCCAGTGAAATCTGCCAATCAGCTCCACAGAGGGTTACTTTTGGTCTCTCAGAGCCAAGCGCTCCTTCTCATTCTCGATTTCTCCTATTCCTGATTTGGAAATAATTAACTATCGGGTGGTACTTGTGCTCTGTAATGAACCTGCTGTAGTTTAGATGCTGAGCCAGTTCAGGAATCTCTGCCTTCCTCTCTAAAACCACGTCTTCTCATGCATGAACCAAACAGTGAAATATGTAGCTCACTCTGTCCCAATCTGTCTGTTGATTACATGTGGAGATTGAAACCTTGCCCAAGTTCATGATGCTCGTATTTACCCAGGACATTGTGATTTTCTTAGAAAAAGTGTTAATCAGTGCGCTTTCACTTGTATCTCCCTATGTTAGGACAAGGTCCTGCTATGCACTGTGTTCTGAAAGGTAAGCCTGAGGCATCCATGGGTTGCAAGCGTCCACGAAATCTGGCCTTTATCCTCTGAAGGAGCCCTGGTCCCCCTGTGGCCCTTTTGCCAACCTGTTTAGATCTTAGTTCGTGAAGACACCACGGCAGAGTGATAAAAGCAGGCCCTTTAGGGGGGATGGAAGGGGTCTAGTGGTTCTCTTTGATGATTTTGTTTTAGCGAAACACACTGGATATTAGTCGAAAAATAACTTTTAAAGCACCAAGCCTGGGTGAACACAAGAGCTCGAATGTTACATAAACATCATTAATGTGAAACAAAAGACCTAAGACTTCGCTCTGGCTCACTTCTGCCTCTCTATGAAGCCTCAAATCAATTGCTTTTCTGTCTTGTCCCTCCTTGACAGGAGAAAACTATAATTGGATTTCCTTGTGGCGTTCTGGAAGGGCAGGGAAAAAAAATGGTGGTCGAGAAGGTATCTCAATCACCTCTGTCTGCTTCCCTGTTGCTCACCTCTGTTTTGTCTGTATAGAAGGTATCATTAAATATTTGTGGAATCATTAATGGCCAAATAAATGAACAAGTCAACGAATGCATGAAAAATTAGGTTAAGTAATCTTAGGATGGGGTTATGAAACGGTTTTGTGTCTTGCTTCTCACCTACATTTCCAGTTTCAGTTTGGCAGGAAACTTGTTTTTCCTTCTATTTCCCTCAGTGCCTTATAAGTCTTATGCACACAGTAGTGCTCAATAAATAGCCATGAAATGAACAATGTATTACTTAAAGTTGGATTCTGTATTCAATTTGTTATTATCCAGGGGCCGATTTAATATATTTACAAATCATCCCAAACTTTCTGTTCCTCTTCCTCCTCTCTGTCTGCAATTCCTCTCCTTCATATGGTTAAAGAGACATCAACGTGAAGGAGCTAATTTTCCCACTTGGAGGAGTGGATCACAAAGGTTAGTTGGAAGAAGGGTTTGAAAAGAATCTTTAAAATCGTTATGGCTGTTCCATTTACCTATATTCCCTCTTTCCCATTAACAGGGTTGTTTTAGTTTAAAATTTTTAAAAATGATACTCCTCTCAGGTTCTTCCCCTCTAAAGATGTACATTCCCACCCTGTATCTCCTCCATAAGACATGTGTACCAGGACACACCCCATAATCCCAGAGTTCCACCCAGAGGTGGAACCCTCCAGTGCCAGGATGTATTTTACTTTCTCTGGCATCTAACAAGATCAATCGCAAACCATGGTCCCTTCTTAAAAATCTAAACCAAACGGTGGCTTGGATGAAGGATTCACCAGTGACCGGTTTGCAGTGATTAGGTCTCACAGATAAAACCTCATCTGTAACTTGGAAGCCTAATTCAATCGTTCACGTAATTAACATCTCCGGGCTTGCAATGCCGACCAACCGTCCTCCTGGCTTACCTCAGAACAGGTCTGAAATACTTCGGCATGATAATCCGGGCTCTGCTCATCCGTCAGCTCCTTTAAGTCATGCCCAGAAGAAAATACAGGCCCCTCCGCTACAAATGTTTCCAGTTGAGAAAAGAAAAAGAAGACGTAAATGGCCAGCTCTGGGACTTACTTGTCTACCGGGTAACTAGCAATAGTATGGATGCTGTGGACACTCAGAGAAAGTTAATGGCTCAATTTTGATAAGAATAATTCTATTTAGCTTGAAAAGTAACCGAGTAAGGTGAGGCATCTGTTCCTAAAGGTCTCTGGAGGGACCAGCGGAAACATGTAATTCCAGCAAGGAGAAGGCTCAGGAACCAAGGCGAGTATACGTACTCTTTCCAGATTTATCCCTCTGGTTTCACACTTTTGTTGCTAGACTCGGTCTGGCCTGAGTGTATAGACTCATATAGGCCCGTCAAATCCAGCATGCCTCCCACGTGTCCCTGTCCTTTGTCTACAGACAATGGCCACCCACACAGGTTCGAATCCAGGAAGGGCAGAGTGTGAGGAGAACCCCCTTATTTTTATGAGGGATCTGAGGACGTGGTTTTATTTTACTGTTGTCATTAGGAACAATGGTGACGTGTAATCTCACTGATAAGCTGCTAACACTTTCTTATATTTTCCTTTTGCTGTGGCTGCTGGGACAGACGACATTATTCCCTTTAAACAAGTGAAAAAATTGTGTGGTTCAGAGTTTGCTGCCTTGCTGCATCCAGGTTACACCCCCATGGCTGCAGGACAATTTCCCTTCGTCGTATAAAACGTTGAAAATTTATATTCAACCACAGACAGGGAGGTAACGTTCTGAGTGTCTGCCTCCAGAAACACCAACTCTTAATTTTTAAAAAATAGTGCCTCATAGGGCATCATGTGTTTTATTTTTCTGTGGTTGCTTTAAAACGCTGGCATTGCTGTTATTTATACCACTGTCATCCTCACTAGATGATCTGGCAAAAATTCTTCCTGGAAAAAGAGCAAGGAAAGAAATGAGCACAATATAGCATGCTTTCTGGCACCACTGAAGAAGACCACAGATCTCGGTTGAAAGCTTAGTTAAGAACCCAAAAGACAAACCAACCAAGTGCCCCAAGCAGCCTGTCCTAGCCAACTAGGTTGTCTACCGAAAGGATCAGTGATTAAACCCATCTCATCAGGTCCATGAAGAAATCCGTTCTCTGACTTTGACGGGAAGACCAGCACAGCCAAGGATGGTGGCAGTGGTGTTTTGTATCCGACAAAAAGGAAAAGGCACACATTCTCACTGCGCGGTAATGTTTGCTATAATTCCCACGGTTGACAGTGTCAGGATCAAGGCCCCCACTGCACATGAGTCTTCCACAATCAACGTTCTTGAAAGGAGCTTCAAAAACAATCACCCCGTTAAGTGAGGGAACGCCCCAGATAACCAAAGAATTTTGAGAAACCTCTTCTGGGTACTGCAGAGCACTGAGGTTGGATATCAGATAAATACCTGAGATGATAACGACTTTGAGGTCTTTGCTGTCCGCTTCGTGAAGAAGGTCACTTTGGAGAGATTTCAGCATCGCTAATGACAGCGCGTTCCTCTTCTTTGGATCACTCAAGACAATGTTCCTGGGAAGAACGTTTTATACTTACTGGGTCAAGCATGAGTCAGAACAAATGAGGACCTCCGTGATCCCTTTCTAACCTGGGAGCTATTTTTAAAACACCAGGTAAAAGAACCATGGGTGGCAATTGAGAGGCTCTGCCCTCTAGAGTTACAGCTAAGCCAAAACAAGGAGACCAGCTGAAATGTGGGCCGGGTTTTCTCCCTCCTTCCCTGGATTGGTTTCTCTTTTTCTCTACGTTCGCTGTCAGACCCATGACTGTCGCCGCCACAGAAAGGGCAGTTGCGACAGTTCCCAAACCACTGCCCATACTGAGAGGCGGTGAGGTTTGTGAGATAACAGGGGTGGGCGCCAGGGGAAATTGCCACATTGTGGTGACCTTCGGCTTGTTTCTTCAAAAGAATGAGGCCGGGGAAGGAGCCCAGAATGAAAACACGGCCCCAAGTCTCCTCCCGTCCACCCCGTAGAGGAAGCAGTGCAGTTATAGCTATCGATATGCGTATGGGACAGCATTTTCCTGTTGTTTTTTGTTCCTTACAGTGGCATCCTGTAATTCTGCAAAATAATTTATGCTGAGAATGGGCAATATGTGAAGAAGAAAAGGGCAGGCGCTTGCAGCAAGAAGGCTCTTCTGCACGTGTCATCCGACAAAGAGCTGGCACGCAAAGGTCTTCCCGCTATTTTCAGGCATCCCACATGCTGATTAAAATGAGTGGTATTGTCATCTGGCTTCCCGTACACAGAAAATGTCTCATTTTTACTGTTATAAGGACTGGGCAGGGAGCCAAGCACCAGACTATTTGTCCTATATGTAAGACGTGTTTCCCATCGGTCCCCACCTACATGTTTTCTGCCTTTCTTGTCCTTTTTTGGAATCTTATATTCCTACTGCCGTGTGTCAGCCTGGATCCTCCTGTAATAGCCTTCTGCTGCCACTGTTTTCTGGAAAACCACTTTGGTGACGGACTTTATTTCAGCGCGTTAAGAAGAACCGGTTTCTTTGGAACCCCATGCCAGCTTTGCTGCCATCTGCAGGTGCCTGTGACACTCACCCGTTCTGTTTCTCACGAACACATTCCCTCCGAAGTACCAAGGGACTTGCAGCCGATAATGCTGGTAGACTAGGACACCCACGTCTTGGGGTGTGGTAACAAGTGCTGACGAACCTTCCGGTAAAATCATGAGCGTGCTTTCTGTAGCAAAGCTAAGCGCTGCCATCCCATAGGTGACATATGCCTTAAATTAAATTCTGAGGCCTCTGGCAAAATTGTGCAGAGATGCCAGCCCCTAGATGCCCTGGCTGCGTGGCAGCATCGGTTCCTATGTGGCCATTAACCCTTTGGCTGGCACGTCCCACGCCCTGTCAGGGTGCTCTAAACTGCTGAGTTCGCTTTTCAACCCGGTGTAACCAGGCCTCTGTTCCTGCTACTCCCCTGCAACCGTTCTCACCGAGAATCTCCCAATTGCCAGAACCGAATCCAATGGCCGTTTGGCTCATGCTCTCCTTCTGGAAGCACATCTCTTTAGTGCTTCCCTAGCCTGCCCTCCACTTCTTCGAGGGGCACCTAGCCTTCTGCTATGCCCTAACTGATCCTCAGAGCTCCCTCCCCTGCTCTCTCCTTGTTCCATGTGCTTCCGAGTCCACTTCACCATGGCCGTGGCTTCTACTGGTACCTCTGTGCCGATGAGTCCCGATCTTTGCTCTCACTCAGACCTCCCTCCTGAGCTCCAGGTCTGCACATCCAGTCCAGGGTCTCCCGGACTGAGGTACCCTTGGGCATCTTCCTCTCTCCTCCTTTCCTGATCTCAGTGCTGCTACTCGGTTGCTCAAGCCAGAAACTGATAGCCATGCTGTTGCTTCCCTATTCAACTGGTCATCAAACCTAGTTGATAATCCCTCTTAAAAATTTTACCAGTCTGAATTCTCCCAATGGCTCTCTTGGGTCAAAACGCGTGATGCCTTGCACCTACGGCTTCACCAATGCCGCCGCTCGAAAGAGGGAGGGAATCACTAAGAGTGAGGTCACCGCCACAGCATGTGACAAAAAGTGTAATTATTTGTGTGTGCAAGGCAAGTGATGGGCCCTGCAGATGCCCCCGGCAACTGTCTAGAGACCATCACATCATTGTAAACCAACAGAAGGTCCATGAGATGAGGCATGGTCATGTTTACACACAGAGGAGACACTCTGCAGGTACCTGCTCACTGAATTAATGACCCCAAGGAGCACTTCGATTTCTCACAGCCAATTGCACCAAATTCCTGTAAATTTTCACCTCGCCTAGTGTTTGGCTGCCTTTTTTTTTTTTTTTTTTTAAACGGGGGCGGGGAGAGAGAGAGAGAGAGAGAGAGAGAGAGAGAGAGAGAGAGAGAGAGAGAGACTCTTAAGCAGGCTCGCACGACCTGGGGATCATGACCTGTGCCAAATTCAACAGTCAGACACTTAACCAACAGAGCAACCCAGACGCCCCTTGTCACCTCTTTTAAACCTCAGTGGCGAGTACACTGGGGTACACAGCAGAGTGGAAACAACTGGAGGCACATGGACCTTTTCCTGCCTCCTTAACTTTCTTTCCTCCTGGCTGTGTGGCCTTGAACAGGCTGCCACCTCTCTGAAATTGTGTCCTCACTGTAGGGTGGGGACGACATAATCTGCCTCACAGGCTGTTAGGTATTAGGGGTAAGGATCGTACAGTACCTAGCACAGTACCCGATGCCTGGCTGGTTTCACTCCATGACAGTACTACTGCTGAGGGAAACAGCTTTGAAAAGGAATGCTTAGTGTGACTTGAGTTGTTCAATCTCACCTACTTAGTGCTTAACATACTACTGCTTTAGTGCTGGATCTGGAAGTTCCTAATTACCAAACAATGTCAGGCATTTTATGATAGATTGGTTCTCCCCATTATCTCCCTTTCTGATTCATGTTTAGCTCCGGGGAACTCAGTCAGACCTTCTTTGGTCAACTGGCTGCCATGCCAGAAGTTAGGCTGCTGATCAGGTGGAACCAGATTTGCAGAAGCAGAACCACCCTTGAAAATGGGCAGGAAGGACCCCTGCCTGGGCCCTGCCCTTTAGAGCACCCTGTTCTGGCCCTCTTCCAGCTGTGGCCCGCCAGGTGAGCAAGGAGTCAGTATGATGTGCCTGCCTGGAAATCACCACCCCCTTCCAAACCCTGCTGCAGTTATCTGAGACTCTGAAATTCTCTGGCTTTGCAGTGGGCACCCTTAAGCCCATCGGGTGGCCAAGAGCAATTATTTACAGGGGTTGACAGGATAGAGAGAATACAGGCATGCTGGGTGGGTGTCTGCACACCTGTGTACCAAGCTCCAGGCAGAGCAGCAGGAAGGAGGGGTGGACAGGTGAGAGGGGGTAAGCACCGGGTGGGAAGAAAAGAAAAAAGCTGCCCACCAGCTGGCTCTCCACTGCTTCAGGGGAACTCCTAGGAGCCGGAGGATTACACATTCAAGCATGGTCTTCCAGGTCTTACAAAGATAACACTTGTCAGGGTAGGAAAAAAACATTTAGCTGTTAGTTTGGTTTGTAACTTCTAACTGCTTAGCATGCTGGGTAGGCCTCTCTTTGCACCCTTGCCCTGGCCAGGCAAACATCAGGGTGAGGCCTGGATGGGGCTAGGGGCCCTTCACCTTTTACTGCTGCTACTTCATCCGGTTCCAGTTTGTGCACCGGTTTTAGGTTTGTTTAGCCAAAGGGCAGAGCTCAGTACAGTGTGTCCTTCATCCTACATATTTACCTGCCCCGCCGCGGGCACTTCTGGGGGAGGGCCAAGGAGCAGCTCCGCTAAGCCTAACCTGGCCTCGGAACTAGGTCAAGTTTGTGAGAAGCACAAAACCCTCTTTCTCAAAGGCCACCTGGCGAGCGGCCCACCCCGCGCCTAAAGTCCAACGAAGACTGGGCTCCGTTGCCATGGCGGTTTAGGGAGTTTGAGCGCTGGGACCTTTGGAGGCTGTCGCACTTGAAATTCTCCGGTGTCCTGCAGGGTCCCAAATGCTACCGTGCCCAGGCAAGGGACTTCAGGAAACACCGTGTCCGCGGGTTCCTTCGGGACCGCCGGCCAGATGTAGCCGTAACGGAGAAACTGCGGTCCCTAGCGGGCGGAGCTGACCCCAGGCCGAGCCCTCGTTGGCCTCCGTGTGGGGTGACTGCCCACGCCAGTGTCCCTGCCGCCCACCCCCACCTGGGAACCGCCCCGCTCGGCCCGCGGGCCGGTCCGGGAGGGCTTGGGCGCCCGGTGGCCCCGCCGCTGACCTGATGCCTTCCCGCTGCCGCGCGCTGGTGGGTCGCGGCCCGGGACCCCTGTTGCAGAAGCCGGCGGAGAGCGGGGCCCACGGGTTGCGCCGGAGCCAGCCGAGCCCCTTTGTCCCGAAGGCCCGCAAGCCGAGGGCGGCCATGGCAGCCAGAAATACACCCCGGAGGGCCGGACGCCCTGAGAGCCGCTGTGCAAGCCGCCGGACCGCGGCGCCTCGACCGCCCCCAGCCGCGGGCAAAACTGGATCGGACCCTCAGGCCTGGGCCCAGATCTGCCTCCTCTCACAGGCCCGCCCCGCCCCTCCACCACGTACCCCGCCCCCCGCCACAGCCCCGCCCCCGCCGCCACCGACCCCGCCCCTGCGCCATCGCCCCGCCCCTCCACCACCGGCTCCTCCCCTCCGCCGCCGCCCCGCCCCCGCCGCCACCGTTTCCCGCTCCCTCCTCCCCTCCGCCGACTGGCCGAGCAGTGGAGTCTGAGGTGTAGTGCGCTAACCCTACAGGCGGATTCAGCGGATTGTTTGTTTTAGCAAGGCCAGATAAAGAGTTCTGGGGAAGCAAGGAGAGGGTTGGCTTGTTCCCTTCTGCACCGACACCAATGTGTTGGTTTGCCTAGATTAGAAAAATGAGTGTCAACAGGTGGCAAGTGGTACGATATGGACGCCACTTTGTTACTTCACCCCACCCACTGCAAACCCGCTCGGGCCACAACCTGAGGTGTATTCCACACAGGCACTGACTTTTGAAGGACTTTGTGTCCTCTCCTCAAAAACCTTACATTTGTCTCTTGGGATTTTCCAATGCACCCGGGAGGGAAAGGGAGATCCTTCTCAGGGTCTAAATGAGTGGCACTAGAGAAGACAGCTTACCCTGTCGCCGAAAGCTTTAGTATAATGAGAATATCCTCACTGTCATTTGTTAGCTAAATTCTCAAAGTCTGGAGGGTTTTCTTTTTTAATTTTTTAAGTTTATTTATTTTTGAGAGAGAGAGAGAGAGAGAGTATGCCTACAAGAGCAGGGGAGGGGCAGAGAGAGAGAATCCCAAGCAGGCTCTGGGATGCGGGGCTTGTACCCACCCACTCAACGCTGCCAGGTATGACCTGAGCTGAAATCAAGGGCTGTCTGAGCTACCCATGCACCCCGCAAGGTCTGTAGGTTTTAAGAAATGTTCTCACACACTTTGTTTTTATTGACTACATGCTCATTCTCAGCAGTAGGTACCCTCTGCAGGGATTGCTCTGGTCTTAGGACACATTCTGTCTTCCATTATTGTTCAGTTCCAAGTATTTTAGTCAACCAAATCATCTTTTCAAAATACGTCTGATCATGCCGCTTCCCTGCATCCTGCTGCAACATGGGCCCCTGCTCCTTCAGCCTGTCTCGTGCTGTTCTCCGCGCTCCAGGCACACAACAGATCAAAGTCTGGAGATTTGCAGGACACACGGGAGAAATGGTCTTAGCCTCAAGGATCTTACAGTCTCTAGGGGAGACACCGTGCTCGGGACCATCCACACCCTTTGCAGTGGAAAGTTTTGCAAGAATAACAATTATACGAAGGCATATTTAAATGAGGCCCTGGAGACCGTACTGTGGCTTCAACTAGTCACACACCGGGTTTACCTCTCAGCCTCATAATTGCACAGGACTCTTATTGTGCAGAACAATATTCTGAAGTATCAGTTGAGATTTCCAGTACCCCCACTCACCCCATTTCCTTGGTCCTTGATCCACTGAGGCAGCTGGCATATTCCTCATTCATTGTCTCGAAGGAAGAGGGGGCCTGGCAGAACTCAAGAGACAAACAGGGAGCAATTTTTGGCTCCGGCGTCATAAAAGGCCGGCACTTGGGGGGTGGAAAGAACACCAAATTGGCCTGATAGATTTGGGAGGGTGGTGCTGGTGAGTAAGATAAGGCCGCTAGCCCTAGCCCAAGGCTGGATTAGATCACAGGACTTGTAAGCAAAGCCAGAAGAAGCAACTAATGTGGAATTTGGGGACGGGGTTGGGTTGGGTGGAAGCCTCCTGGAGGAGAAGTGGGAATGGCCGGAAGCCCCAGCAGGGGCAGAGGTGGGCTTGCTCTATTTCCCTGGTAGAACCCCCCTGGGGAGTCCTGAGATTCCATGCGGCACTGAATGTCTGGGCAGATGGGCCTGAACAACTCACGGAATTTCCCACGTCCCAGTTTGATGCTGTGACAACAGATGGGTCCCTGCCCTCGGAGAAAGGCTCAGAAACAGCTGACAGAGGTCTGGACCCCAGGAGGCCCTGAGTGGGGGGATGGAGGGTGGTCCGGAAGCGGGACTGCCAAGTTGAAGGTGGGAATGAGGACATCTCAGATGGATGCCCTACCTGTACCCTTCAGGTAGGCTAGGGTAGGCCCAGGTTAATAAAAACAGCAACAACAAAAACGAGTCTAAGTGGCTCAAACCACAAAGACTCATTTCTCACTCACACTACAGGACCAAGGAAGATCAGGTGAAAGCTCGGTGCTGGGTCAGCACTGTCCTCACCCCAGGATCTCCTGGAGCAGTCTTTATGGGGAAAGTTGCCAGTTTCTGTGGCGGGAGGTGGGGGGGGGGGGGGTTGTATAGAGAGAAGCATGAACTGGCACTTCAGACTTCCTTCTGGAAATGACACTTGCTCTCGTGTTTCATTTGCCAAAGCAAGTCACATGGCCACCCTTAACTTAAGGGGAAAAGAAAGGAGCTGGAATCTTCTCCAGCACCAGCTGCCTAATGACTGCCCAAGCACAGAGCTTTGGTGTTATAAACTAACTTATGCATGGGGCACCTGGGTGGCTCAGTTGGTTAAGTGTCTGACTTTAGCTCCGGTCACGATCTCACAGTTCATGAGTTTGAACCCTGCATCGGGCTCTGTGCTGACAGCTCAGAGCCTGGAGCCTGCTTCAGATTCTGTGCCTCCCTCTCTCTGCCCCTCCCCCACTTGCATTCTGTCTCTCTGAAAAATTAATAAACGTTAAGAAAAACAACCTAACTTATGCTTATTATTCAGGGATTCGTGATAGAATTTCAAATTGGCTTAGATTAGATTTCTGCCCTCAAGGCAGAATGGAGGTTTGAAATAGAAATTAAGCTCTGATATAAAGTGAAGTTAAATTTCTAGAACACTGAGTTTGTGCCCTGGGGTTTGTACCTATCACCTTAGTCTTGCCAAGTCCTGGAGAAAAGGCAGAGCAATGCTATCTGAGGCTGTGGGTCACGCAGGATCAAAAAGCCAGCTCAGAATGGTCACCACCACAAACCATATTCCACCCCTGGAGGACATTTCTCATCTTCTTCCTGAGGTTGGTTTTGCTGGCAGGATGGGAGGTTTGGTTGGGAGACAAAGAGATGGCTGTATCCTAACACAGGAGTTGGAATAGAGGAAGCAATCTGGAGTTTAGGGTTCTGAGAAAAAGAAGGAACTGGGAAGGCACCCAGAGCCTAAGAGTCACAGCTGCAAATGGAAGTTTCCAGAGCCAACATCCGCTCTTCTAGATTTTACTTAATAATAATAGTGGCTCTTCGAGAAGCCTCCCACTTGGTGCCTATGCCTACCCTTGTTGCTCTCCTTCTACCATCTCAGGATAACTTGTGAGGGCAGGTATCACCATCCCAGGTCAGAGGGGTTTCGCCGGCCTCACTCTCACTCAGTGCAGTGGTTGCAAAGTTGGGGCTGGACGCTGAAGGTCACCTTAAGGGTGGTGCTGCTCATCTAAATTCCTCTGCCTGGTCTCCCATCCTTTCCACATGTCCTTCCCCCTGCCCCCCCCCCATTTCCTGCAGAGCCCCGCAGCCCCAGGTTGAGAGTGGCGAGGCACTCCCAGGGAAGGGGAGATGAACGGCCATCGTATTATCCAAGTGGGACTCGAACAGTTGCCGAACCGCTCACCCGTCCTTAAGCAGCGCGAGCGTCTTTTGGCTCAGGCTGTTTCTCCAGGCCTCCTCTGCCTCTCATTAATTTTGGTAGGGCCTGCTTGTCTTTCTTCTCTCTTGTTCGGTGCCCTTCTAATCTATTTTCCACACGGGACTTCTCCCTGACACGATTTGATTTCCAGGTTGCTAGCAGAGAGAGCTCTGGCTTTGATTTGTGTGCTCCTTCTCCGCACCACATGTCTTTGCTGCACAGATGTGTCTTTGCTACCTTTTCACATTTCCTTTAAAGGCCCGCAGATGCTTGGCAGAATGCTGCAGAAATAATGCAGAATAAAAGACAGTTCTAGGGAGCCTGGTGTCTCAGACTTGATGTCGGAATGAAGGAAGATTTAGAACTCCTCCGGGTGCAGAGAAAGAAAAGTGAAGGGCAGATTTTCTGCTGCTTATGGAGTGGTTTTTGAACTTCTTCTTTTTATTGATTTCAGGCCCTTCTAAGGCAGGCATGTAATGACACAGTTCAGAGGTATGATGCGAGAGCGGGGCCGAGTTTCAGTGAAGGTCCCTCTGGCACCCGGCTGACTCCCCAGGCCCAGCTGCCTCCCCCCCCAATTCTCCACACACCTGCACCCCTGCAGAAGCCATAGGGGGCCAGTCCCCCACAAACCAGAAATGTCTCAGACTTCCCTTGTTTCACACAGCTACAGATGCTGTCCAAAACGCCTCAGTTCTTACTATTTTGTATTTCATTTAAAATCCACCGGTCATTATCCTGATGCCTTTTGCAAACCTGAAACTTCTTTGTGAAAAACCCAGACAAGTTGGGTGAGAATTAATTTAGAAACTAAATAGGAGGTGAGGAGGAGCGCGTGGATGAAATTAAGTTCCTTTTATCCCCACTCAGCACAAATTCTTGAGTTTGCTCACGTGCCTTAAACCAGACGAGCTCAGTAACTTCCGGTGAGGGATATGGAAGCTTGGGATGGATTGCTGGAGATGGGTATGTTTCATGGCCTCCGGGCTAGAGGCAACATTTTGAATGAGCTTGCTAAATTGAAGGATCCTGGTAGCACATAAATAGCACCTTTCTGGAGGGCACAAGGTCATTTGGGAGAGGAATGTTCAACATTGGATTCATTAAATGGTGCCAGAGAAAGACAGCCATGTGGAGACCGAACCATCGCTAGAGAGAGCCCTTGGTTCCTGTCTTCTGCACCTCCTGCATTTCATTATGTTTCAGTATTTTTTTTTTAAGTTTATTTACTTATTTTTGAGAGAGAGAAGGGAGGGGCAGAGAGAGAGAGAGGGAGAGAGGATCCCAAGCAGGCTCTGCACTGTCAGGGCAGAGCCTGACTCGGGGCTCGAACTCAAGAACTCAGAGAGCTGAAATCAAGAGTTAGAAGCTCAAGCGACTGCACCACCCAGGCGCCCTTATGTTTCAGTTCTTTAAAAAGAAAAAGGAAAGGCAGTGGACATCCTGGCATTAAACAGGGTAACCTCCAGCCAAAGGGAACACGGCACTGTGTGGAGTGATCTATGGTTTGAATATTCCAGATAGCCCCAGCAGAGAGTCAGGGCGGTGGTGAGGGGGATCAGGGAGGAGGAGGGGGTTTGCTTGGCTGGAAGAAGAGGGATGATTTCCTACCTGGGGGAGGGATGGGGCAGGTTCTGCTTTTTGGTAGTTACTAGATTACTAGTTTGATGATGTTTGGCAAATCACCATGGAGCCTGCGTCCTCATCTGTAAAACGGGGGAAACAAAATTTTCATCCTTTTCAAAGAATATTCGTTGAGCCTACTGTGTGCCAGGTATTGATCTGGGCTCCAGGGAGAGGGCAGTGAACAAATCTAAGTCCTTACTCCTAGAGGGCTTGAATTCCAGTGCAGGCGAGCAGAAGATAAGCAGATTAATGGGTAGTGTGGCAGGTGGTGATGAATGCCATGAGGCAAGATAAAGCAGGGTGAAGGCAGAGAGAGGGGGTGCTAGTTCATTATAAGAGGATGTGTGTGTCAGGGAGCATTTGACAAGATGATGTTGGAGCAGAGACCCCAGAAGGAAGTGAGGGAGTGAGTTATGCAGGTGTCAAAGAGGGAGACAAGCATAGAGGCTGGGGGCAGGGGCAGGGGTGCTTGGAGGGAAGCAGAGGCAGAGGTGGGACCTCTGGCGGGACCAGGTCGTAGTGGCCTTTGATTTAGGTGACAGTGAACCCTTGGCTTTCTCACTCTGAGCAAGGTGGAAAGTCACAGGCTGGAAGGAAATGGCGCTAATCCACACAGGAAGTGATGGTCCTGGACAGGGCGCCGGTGGTGGGGAAAGTGAGCAGTGGCGTCTGGATGTATTTTGAAGGTGGAGTGGACAGGATTTGCTGATGCGTCAGCATGGGTGTGAGAGAAAGAGAGACGTCAGGGACGACTCTGAGTGTTTTGCCCTGGACAACTCATCTTATGCCTAAAGCTGCCATGAGTGTCCCACAACATGAAAAGTGGTGTGGAGTATTGTCGATGAGCCTGGACTCGGAGCCACACGGCCTGGGTTCAGATCCTGGCTTCGCCACTGCTTGCTAGGTGACCTGGAGCATTTTACTGAACCTCTGTGCCTCAGTGTCTCCGCCTGCAACCCGGTGCTGACAATACCCCCTGCCTCACCCGGGAGTGAATACAGGTAAAATGTTTGGACCGGCGTCAGGCACATGGCAAGCTCTATATTAAATGTTTGCTATTTTTATGTGAAGTGATACGTATGTCATGGGTTTATGTACATGTAGATGTAGTATGAGCTTGGGAAACTCAGTAGATGGTTAGCTGCTATTGCTTTTATGTAACAATGTAATACAATTTCACAATAGGTGGGAATTATTTTAGGCAACTTCCACTAGTATTTCTTCGTTGCAGGTGCCTTTACGTGGTGTTTCTCGGAGCCCCTGACGCTCCCCACAGTGATGCCCTCACAGTCCTTCCACTGCACCCTCCCAATCCCCAAACAGGTATTTTCTCTCCTAGTCCCCAAGGGAAACTTAGCTGGGTCAGAAGTTAGAGAACCACAGTCCTTTAAACCACCACTTCTGCCTCATCTGTCACCGCTTCTTGGATACCTCCACTGGGTGTCATCCTTGCCCCCAAGTTGGGATATCTGAACCATCTATGCCGGTTCAAACTCATCCTCTGCCCCATCCGACCCCACTTCTTCCTTTTGTTCCTGCGCAGACTCAAAGCTTTCACACCTCCTTGAAGGCCTTTCGTACCCTGCTCTCCCCCTAGGCCGGGGCTTCCTCACCCTGGAAGTTTGGGTGAGGTTTTCCCAAACCACACACTGACCATCCTCCCTCTCATGCCTCACTCCTATTCCCCAGTAAGACAACCGTGATGGCCTCCCTGCCTCTTGCCTTTCCACTCGACATGCATCCTGGGGCCAGATCAGCCTTCCGGGAGCCCTTCTCCCCATCCCCATTGACAGCCGCTTGGACACAGCCAACACACGGGCAACTGCAGAAGCCTTACAGCTGCCGTCCCAGAGCCGACCACACCCCCCTTCTGGTGCGTTCTTCGCACTGTACCAGAGTGATGTTTATAAATGCAGATGGGCTTGAGTCCTCCTCAGCTGTCCATGGCACTTAAAATCCAGGCTCACTGCCATGACTTACAAGGTCAGCACAGACTAACGCCCATTTTCCTCGGCCACCTGAGGCCACCCTCCTCATATGCTATGACCCTCCACTCATATCAGCCTGTTCCCGGTCTCCTGAGCTCAGCAGACTCCTTACTTCTTCAGGGCCTTTACGTGAGTCTGGAAGGTTCATTTCCTGAGTCTTCACCTGGCCGGCACCTGAACATCCTTCATGTCATCAAGCTTCCAGCCACCCTCATTATTCTCTAATAAGGGCTTGTTCTTCTTTATCTGCCTTATCATGATCTTGACTCAGGGGTGTCTTGTGGGAATGCTCCTTGTCACCTGTCTGCTCTAAGCTGTGTGAGAGCAGAGCCCATGTGTGCTTTTATTACCTCCGGGTACCGAACGCCTCGTGCCTGGCGCAGATAGGCACACTAATATTTGTTGAATGAGACCACCGGATAAATCAAAGAATAACTGAGTGTCTCTCCTCTGCTCAAAAACCTTCTCTGGCTCCCACAACACCACCCAGAGAAGCCCAAGTTGGTTTAGTCCTAATTCACATCATTACCCTTCATGAGTCCATACGCCAGGAACATAAAACTCCTTGCTATAATCTTCCACGAGTCCTGCACGTTTCTGCCTTGGGGGCTTTATTTCACCACCACTTAAAATATTTCATGAGTGAACGAATGAATGACTGGCCCCAAATCATACCCAGTCTTCAAGGGTATCAAATGTCACATCTGCCGTGAAGCCTTTCAGACACCCCCTGCTGGAATGAAGTTTTCCTTCTTCCAGCCCTCCACGGCACTTTCTCTGTGGCCATTAAAGAAATTGGTCACATTGCATCTCTCCTTTCGGGTTCTTTCTGCGTGTCTGATTTTCTACTACACGGTGAGTTTCTTGAGGGCAAGGTCCATGTTCTAATCATTTTCGCACCTGCCACCGTCATGCTTCGCCTGTGGCAGGGGCTCAGTGTAAGTGAAGACAAAAAATTATTATGGATTATTGAGTCAAAGGGAGGATGATTTTCCTACAGTAGTTTTTCTAAGGTAGATTCTTCTACAGGTAGTTCCCTATGGAGACACGTGGGGGTGCCCTAGCCAAGCAAAACTATATGCTGCTCAAGACAGATTCATTTCTAAATTATTTTAAAAACAATGGGGCTTCTTTTGAATTTTGTCTCATGGGTCATATTGATCAGCTGTGGAGGACAGGAAGGAAAGGTAACGGACAACTTAGTGGGCCAAGTAAGAGTTAGTAAATCAAATCCAAAGACCACATCTGGTCAGAGAGACAAGGCAGGACACATCTGCTTTCTCTGAGTGAAGGGTCCTATGATCACAGACTATGGCTATAACATTATATGGTTGTCCTCCAAATAAGGAATGGCTGAGGGTTGTGCTGTGTCCCCTCAAAATAGATAAGTTCAAGCCCTAACCCCAAAGTGTGGTGGTATTTGGAGACTTTGGGAGATACTAGGTTTAAATTTTTTTTTAATGTTTGTTTGTTTATTTTTAAGAGAGAGAGACAGAGACAGAGACAGAGCAAGAGCAGGGGAGGGGCAGAGAGAGAGGGAGACACAGAATCTGAAGCAGGCTCCGGGCTCTGAGCTGTCAGCACAGAGCCCAACTCAGGGCTAGAACTCACGAATGGCGAGATCATGACCTGAGCTGAAGTCGGAGGCTTAACCGACTGAACCCCCCCCCCCCCCCAGGCGCCCCAGGAGATACTAGGTTTAGATGAGGCATGGTGGAATTGGTGTCCTTACAAGAAGAAGAGAGACCAGCACCTGGTCTGTGCCATGTGCAATACAGTGAGAAGGTGGCCATCTGCAAACTGGAGGGGGGTGGGAAACTCTCACCAAGAGCCTGGCCCTGCTGGCACCCTGGTCTCCAACTTCCAGCTTCCAGACCGTGAGAAATGTATCTCTGTGGTTGAAGCCATCCAGTCTGGGGCGGGTCGTTAGGACAACCCAAGCAGGTTATCAGAGGCCGCGTGCAGAAGGGGCTGACTTCCATGCCCTTTGCCTTTTCAACCAAGAGGTTGGTATTTAGGTAAGGAAATGCTGAGCGCGCCTGCGTGGCTCAGGTGTTAAGCATTGGACTGTTGATTTCGGCTCAGGTCATTATCTCATGGTTTGTGAGTTTGAGCCTAGCGACGGGCTGATATCGTGGAGTCTGCTTGGGATTCTCTCTCCCTTTCTCTCTGTTCCCACCCCCTCTAAAATAAAAAATAAAAAGTTTTAGAAAAATGTGTATATCCTGGGGCACCTGGGTGGTTCAGTCAGTTAAGCATCAGACTCTTGATTTCAGCTCAGGTCATGATCTCACAGTTTGTTAGTTTGAGCCCCATGTTGGGCTCTGTGCAGACAGCACAGAGTCTGCTGGGGATTCTCTCTCTCTCACTCTCCCTCTGCCCCTCCCGTGCTCATGCTCTCTCTCTCTCTCTCAAAATAAATAAATAATCTTAAAAAAAAAGGAAATAAAAAGAAAATGCTGAAACATTTGTTAGGAACAGACAACAGGCTTTCAATCCCCTATCAGAGCCTCTGATTTTGTTCCCTTACTGTATATGTGATGCTTTGAAGACCTATTTTCCATGTTATAAAGAAGGACCAGTCTTCTCTTCTTTCATAACAGTAGGTCAGTGGCCGATCGCTTTTGTTAGATTGTTTGGACCAGACTTTTATTTCCATTTTTGAATGTAATCTTTTTCATTCTTAATGTCAGAATGTTATATTGGAAATAGGTGGTGGGAGCTCCGTCACCCAGGCTAATTGGCTCCCCACTCTCACTGTTGGTCTAAATGTGCAAAGCATTAAGTATGCAGTTGACCCTTGAACGATGCGAGTTTGAATTGTGTGGCTTCACTTGAGTGTGGATTTTTTACAGCACCGGACTGTAAATAAATGTATTTTCTCTTCCTTATGATTTTCCTAATACCGTTTTCTCTTCTCTAGCTTACTTTACTGTGAGAATACAGTAGGTAATACATATAGCATACAAAATATGTCCATGAACCGTTTATGGTATTGGTAAGTCTTCCGGTCAACAGTGGGCTATTAGTAGCGAAGTTTTGGGGGGAGTCAAAAGTAGTAGGTGGATTTTTGACTGCACAATGCCTCGGTGCCCCTAACTTCTATACTATAGGAAGGTCAACCGTAATTAATCCAGGAATGTCAGTTCAATAGCACCTCACTGCTACCTGGGCCACTTTGTCATGCCTAGATTTACAAGTGTCAAGCTATTGTCTTCCTGATTTCTCATCACTATCCTCTACTGTAAGAACTTTACATTTTGGGGGCACCTAATGGCTCAGTCGATTAAGCGTCTGACTTTGGCTCAGGTCATGATCTATCTCATTGTCCGTGAGTTCGAGCCCCGCGTCGGGCTCTGTGCTGACAGCTCAGAGCCTGGAGCCCGTTTCAGATTCTGTGTCTCCCTCTCTCTGACCCTCCCCCGTTCATGCTCTGTCTCTCTCTGTCTCAACAATAAATGAACGTTGGGGCGCCTGGGTGGCTCAGTCGGTTGAGGGTCCGACTTCGGCTCAGGTCATGATCTTGCGGTCCGTGAGTTCGAGCCCCGCATCGGGCTCTGTGCTGACAGCTCAGAGCCTGGAGCCTGTTTCAGATTCTGTGTCTCCCTCTCTCTGACCCTCCCCCATTCATGCTCTGTCTCTCTCTGTCTCAACAATAAATAAACGTTAAAAAAATTTAAAAAAAAGACCTTTACATTTTTATTATTTAAAAAAAATTTTTTTTAACGTTTATTCATTTTTAAAAAAGACAGAAAGCAAGCAGGGGAGGGGCAGAGAGAGAGGGAGACACAGAATCTGAAGCAGGCTCCAGGCTCTGAGCTGTCAGAACAGAGCCGGATACGGGGCTCAAACCCATGGACCGCGAGATTATAACTTGAGCCAAAGCTGAACACTTAACTGACTGGGCCATCCCGGCGCCCCAAGACCTTTACATTTTAAATTTTACATGTTTATTTATTTAGATAAACTGAACTGACTAAGCTGAAAACATTGGCAGAATTCAGAGGCATGTAGTGAACAGAAGTCTCAGGTGCAAGGGGGCATGGGTGGCTCAGTCAGTTGAACGTCTGACTCTTGATTTCAGCTCAGGTCATGATCCCAGGGTTGTGGGATCAAGCCCCAGGTCAGGCTCTGTGCTGGGCATGGAGCCTGCTTACGATTCTCTCTCTCTTCCTCTGCTCCTCCCCAGCTCGTGTTCTCTTAAGAAAAAAAAAAAAGTCTCAGGTGGAATTTAAAGCGTTTACAAGCCGAAACAGAAACCTCTCCTTTCCTGTCCTTCATTCTTCTTCCCTCCCTCCCTCCACCCACACACATGCTTCATGCTACTGTGTGCATATCTGTGTGCGTGGGGGTGTCTGTGTGGAATTGTACGTGTACATACATTAAGGATAGGGCTGAGTTTCACATCTGGGTCAATATGATGTAGCCATGAAAGCACGTGTCTTCTCCCTCACCTCCTACTTGGAAACTGGAGGGATCTCGGGGAAGCCTTCGAACATTCACAATCCACAGAATTCACGAGGAGGCACCAAACCAATTATACCTGCATCCTGAGAAGTAGAGAAGTCCCAGTGGAACGTCTAAGTTACACGTTTTTCCTTAATGTGTATATTCTAGGGGCACCTGCATGGCTCAGGTGGTTAAGCATCCGACTCTTGATTTCAGCTCAGGTCATGATCTCATGGTTTGTGAGATGGAGCCCCCCCTTATCAGACTCTGTCTGATAGGGTGGAGCCTGATAGGGTGGAGCTGATAGGGTGGAGCCTGCTTGGGATTCTCTCTCTCCCTTTTTCTCTGTTCCCCACCCCCTCTAAAATAAAAAATATATATATATATATCATATATATATTTATATATATGATATATGTAATATATATGTAATATTATATATATATTTTTAATGTGTATATTCTGGGGTGCCTGGGGGTTCAGTCAGTTAAGTGTCTGACTCTTGGTTTCGGCTCAGGTCATGATCTCATGGCTTCATGAGTTCGAGCCCCGCATCAGGCTTTGTGCTGACAGTGTGGAACCTGCTTGGGATTCTCTCCTTCTCTCTCTCTCTTTCTCTCTGACACCACCCCCACCCCACTCATGCTGTCTCTGTCTCTCTCAGAATAAATAAAATAAACTTTAAAAATGAAAGAATTTAAAATACTAAAAAATAAAAAAATGTGTATATTCTGTAACATAGAACATAAACTTGGCATAAAACGGGGTGGTGTTTTACCACTTACTTTTTTCTTGAATAAATTATAAATACTTCTGTGGCACAATATCCTCCTAGAAATGACTTAAGTAGCACCATGCTACTTTATCATGTAGTTTTACCATAATTTATTGAACCAATCTGTCTTGACCTGTGTTTAAATTGTTCCCAATTTTTAATATTATAAGTAACATCACAGTGAACACCTTTTTGCATATTCTCTCTGCACATCTCTGATATTTCTCTAGAATGAGTTCCTAGAAGCTGACTTGTTGGATCAAAGGATATGAACATATTTAATGGTGTCTCCAGAAACATTGTTCTTCTTCTCTTGGGTGTTTTTATAAAGAAAGTGTGTGATCTTGGGTTAGACTTAGAAATCACCTATCTATGTGGTTGAATTGGCTCCGCAATGATAAAATACACATTTGCCTTCCACTGACGTGTACATATGGCTTTGCAGAATGAACAGTTTTGTAGGTATTTTAAAGACTTCCTCCGCATTGATAACAACTCAGAAAATTATGGCTTAGTGGGCAGATGATGGGACGGGCAGAGGGCAAACAGGTAAATCAAGAATCACTACAACTTTGCCGTATTGTTTGACCATCCCAGACAGTTCACAGAGTGATCAGCAAAAACTGCAGGAAAAGACTCAAATGTTGTAACTTTGAGATTAGATTATCAGTGATTTAAGAAACCGTGTTTTACAAAATGCTTATTTCAGTCATTTGGCAGTTTCTGTCATTTGTGCCCCTTTGTCATATGAGATATGGTCTTGCCCAAGGGACAGATACAAACAGCAAAGCATCATCATCTCCCCTCTCCCCACTTCATGGGAAAGGGGTCTCTTTTCCTTTTCTTTTCTTTTTTTTTTTTTTTTTTTGGCATTGTCTTTTACATATGAAGATACTGCTTTTGACCTCCTTCAATCAGATATGCCGTCTTGATTTTTGTTGTTCCTGTTGTTGCAAAAATGTTGCTCATATCTGTCTTTTGCATTTTGTCTCCCTTCCCTCTGCCTCTCTGCTATGAGTTGGTGGCCGCCATCACCAATGCCATTACACCATTAGCAATGGCTTCCACCATTCTCAGCGTGGCATAAAGGGACACGAACTGGGCCTGAAATCAAGACATCTAGGTTCTGGGGGTGCCTGGGTGGCTCAGTTGGTTAAGCATCTGACTTTGGCTCAGGTCATGGTCTCACCATTCATGAGTTTGAGCCCCACATCAGGCTCTGTGCTGACAGCTCAGAACCTGGAGCCTGCTTTGGATTCTGTGTCTCCCTCTCTCTCTGCCCCTCCCCTGCTCACATTCTGTCTCACTCTCCTTCAGAAATAAATAGGCATTTTTTAAAAATTAAAAAAAAAAAAAGACATCCAGGTTCTAGGAACCTAACCTCTGTAGACTTGTCTACTCATCTATCAAATGGGAGAAGTATGTTAATTGAGGTGGTTCAAGAATAGTCAGAGCTGGACCGTTGTTAAAACAGGAAGAACACATTTCATTCGGGGCTACTGCAATAGGGGGAGAGAGACCTCAGTTCGGGGCCGTGCTCAATTCTGACTACAGCGTGCACAAGGAGGGGGGATAGCCAAGGAGCAGGGTGAGGGTCAGTGGGTGGAAAATTACTAAGAAGAGACATCAGGGGTGAACTGGCCTAACTGGATTCTTGCTGAAGGCAGGCCAGGGTGATCAGATGTCACCTGGGGCATGCTGGAGGATGCAGAACCTGATCTGACACTGAGGGGGATTAGATATGAAGGACAGGGATGCTGGCGGAACCAAATTAGCAGGATGCTTGTTAAAACTGGACAATGCAGAGACAAACACAAGGTTCCAAAAGTTAAAGCCAGGTGGGAGAGGGGTTGAGGAGAGACTATTTGTCAGGATGTTTTCACACTGTGTCGTGAGAAGCCCTGGGGGTTCAAGGAGGGGACTTAGGACTGCGGATGGCCAGGGTGTGGTGCTCAGAGGACCATGGGGCTATGAATGGCCCCAACCTGACCACCAGCCTAACAGTTGCACTCTTATCTGCCTGATATATTGGGTTCTATCCAAAATTTGTTGGTTGTTTTAAATCAGTAGAACCCTCTTGTTCTGGGGCACCTGGATGGCTCAGTCGGTTAAACATCGGACTTCGGCTCAGGTATGATCTCGCAGTCCGTGAGTTCAAGCCCAGCATCAGGCTCAATGCTGTCAGTGCAGAGGCTGCTTTGGGTCCTCTGTCCCCCTCTCTCTGCCCCTTCCCCTCTTGCACGCTCCCAAAAATAAATTTAAAAACTTAAAAGCACCTTTTTTTCCCAACCTATGAAGACTATTACACCAGAAAACGTGTGAAGACAGTTCCAGATGCATTTTAGGATTTTGAGCCAGCCTGCAGCAATCTAAGGGCTTAATTTTCTTCGTAACCGATGTCTCAGGAACTCTGCATGAGGGACAGAGGCTTTTTATGAATTACAGAAACTTGCTATGCTCAGTCTGCCTTTCGTGAGAGGCATACCCTTCAAGGACAGACCCTTCCTTTCAGCACATTTTCATAGCCAACGCTGAAATTGATGCGGATTTGAGCGCGTCTCTCGCACTTCTCAGGGATAAGTATTCATCCCCGCTCCTGACTTCGCATTTTAGGGCATTCATCCTCTGTGGGAGGCCCTGATTATTCATCCATTTCCACAACACATGCTGTAGTATGATTAGTGCCTGTTCTGCCGCAGAGGAAACTGGAACACAGAAGGCATAAGCAACTGACCTCAAATAGCACGCACTGTGTAGCAGAGGGAGTGAATAAGGACCAGAGCTTCCTAAAAACAGTTCCCTTTTTGCTAAACGCTACCCTGCTGTGAGGGGACTCATTTCTCTTTTCTGATCTCTTGATGGCACCCGGAGAGCTTCTCTCTTTTTATCTTCTTCTGGGAAACCAGCCAGTACAGTTTGGCTGCAGGGCCCAGCGAGGCAGCCTCTGGGCTTGGAAAGGCGGAGCCACAGTCAAAAGACACACCTTCTCAGGCTCCCGGGAGGGTGAGCCAGTCAGGGAGGGTTGCCCTTATTGACCCACAGCACCTGACAGAGTCTAGTGCCTTTCGTTGAAAAGGGACCTCACAGAATAACCCAGAGACGAGGAAGCAGTCAATTGAGTTTCAAATAACATTTCAACTCAACACGGTAGTTCTGGACTTAAAGCCCAGGCTCACTTCATCTGCAAGGACTGAGACTTTTTTTGAAAGGGAAAGGATTCTAGAGTTCCAAAAGTGTAACGTTGAACACTAGGAGGCAAAGCTCAAAGAACAACAAACAGAGGTTACATCGTAAGGCGGAGCTCTCCCGCCCATCCATCTCGTGGCCTTCACAGAAAACGATAAAGCTGGATTAGTATTGGCAACACCACCGGCAGCAACCCAGGGTGACTGTCTGCCTCAGCCGCCCTGGCCACCTGAGGGGTGAAGGGATCGGCGTTCTTACCCCGCTCATTCTGGCTGCTGCCTGACATCAGGCAGATCTGCCAAGTAAACGAGAGCTGGGACGGAGCCCGATGACGCCAGAGTGAATTTCCCAGAAAGAGACAAGAATGATGTGTCAACATCGGAGAAGAGACCGTGACTCTGATATGGACACCCTGACCTCCCCTGGTGGAGTCTTGAGGGGATCAGAAGCGCAGATTTGAAAATTCAAGAGGCCCTGGGTGGCTCAGTCGGTTAAGCACCCGACTTGGGCTCAGGTCATGATCTCTTGCGGTTCACGAGTTCAAGTCCCGAATCAGGCCCTGGACGGACAGCTCACAGCCCGGAGCCCTCTCTCTCTGCCCCTCTCCTGATTGCTCGTCCCCTCTCTCTCTCAAAAATAAATAAACATTAAAAAAAATTAAAAATTCAAGGTAATACCACAGTGAGACACCACTGCATACCCATTAGGATGGCTACCGTCCAGAGCTGGCGAGGATCGGATGTACTGGAAACCGTGTGCTATGGGTGGGACTGTAAAAATGGGACAGCGCATACAGGAAGCAATGAGTTACCATATAACCCAACAATTGCCCTTCGGGGTGTGTGCCCAAAAGAATCGCAAGCAGGGACTTGAAAAGATATTTGTGTGCCCATGTTCACAGCAGCACGATTTGCAGTAGCCAAAAGGTGGTGATAAACCAGGCGTCCGTCAGCAGATGAATGGGTAAACAAAATGTGGTCTATCCATACAATGGAATATTATTCAGCCTTAAAAAGGAAGGAAATGTTGGGGCGCCTGGGTGGCGCAGTCGGTTAAGCGTCCGACTTCAGCCAGGTCACGATCTCGCGGTCCGTGAGTTCGAGCCCTACGTCAGGCTCTGTGCTGACAGCTCAGAGTCCAGAGCCTGTTTCAGATTCTGTGTCTCCCTCTCTCTCTGACCCTCCCCCATTCATGCTCTGTCTTTCTCTGTCTCAAAAATAAATAAACATTAAAAAAAAATAAAAAAAAAATGAAAAGGGTTCTGGAGGTAGATGGCCATGATGGTTTCACAACCATGTGAATGTACCTTGTGCCACTGAACCGTATGCTTGAAAATGGTCAAGATGCTTGCATGGCTCAGTCGGTTAAGCCTCTGACTTCGGCTCAGGTCATGATCTCACGGTTTGTGAGTTCGAGCCCCACGTCGGGCCCTGTGCTGACACCTCAGAGCCTGGAGCCTGCTTCAGATTCTGTGTTTCTCTCTCTCTGCCCCTCCTCCACTTGTTCTCTGTCTCTCTCTCTTTCTCAAAAAAAAAAAAAAAAAAAACATTAAAAACAAATTTAAAAAAGAGTGAAGTTACTAAAATAAATGGTTAAGATGGTATTTTTGATGTTACCTGTATCTCACGACAATTTAAAAAAATTCAGCAAGTAGGTAAAACAAAACTAAAGATAGGTTTGGAAGGCTCTCGGGCAAGAAAGGACTTGCACCTTGATTTTCTAGAAAAGCCCCAGGAGGCAGCAAGCCTTGTGGAGAGATTTCACCTCTGGTAGAGCATGTGACATCTCTACAAAGCCTGCAGAGAGGACGTGGCCCCGTCCCTCCCCCTCCTACCTCTCTTGGCCAGTGGACTTCCCCTCTGGAGAGGCGCAGGGCAAGGAAAGCCCCATCCGACTGACTCAGAATGACTGGGAAATCAATGAATGGATGTGGAAGTGACTAGATTAATTTCTGCTATGGAGACAGAAAGGATGTTATAGAAAAATGTAGCCAACCCCCACCTGCACACTGGAGGCGGTGGCCATACGACTCCCACTCCAGAGGAAAACAGGGGAACATGTTGCCAGAACAAAATAGTGCCGCTTCTGGGTTGCCCCCGAGCGCTCAGCCATCTGCCTGCAAGTGTAACGGTGCTGTCACTTCCTTCTCTTTACGTGGTCTTTCCCAGACTCACTTCCTCGGCAGAGGAGACTTGCAGAAAGGGGCCCAGTGCACATTAGAATCTGCGTCACTCACGTGGGAAGACCCCTTTCCCATTTTCATGGGTTCGAGAGCGGCAGACGTCTCTGTGATCGGTCTTCATAGGAGGTTTTAGATTTTGTGAACTTTGTCAGGGCATAATGAGTGTGTGTGTGTGTGTGTGTGTGTGTGTGTGTGTGTGTGTGTGCTGCTGTTCTTTCACATTCCTTCTGAAACAGACTGCCCTTTTCCTGTTGTAACCTGTACGCCCCAAACATCACCCCTGGCAAGGTCTCCTACATATATATATGCTCATACCTACCCTGCAATATGGGCGCGTTTTCATCTTGCTTTCCTAGAACAGCTTCTTTGCTAGGGTCTCCTCCTGAGCATTTCCGGGGCTTTCCCATGGGGGCCAGTGGGCTGGCTGTTGCTTCCCCCCCGCCCCACTCCCCACCCCCCACCCCTAGCCTCGCCAGCACCCTGAGGAGGGATCTTAGCCACCGTCCTTCCCCTTTCTGTGGCTCCCTCCCCTTTCTGTGGGGGTACCTCCCCTAGTTCTGGCACCTTCACCCAAGGTGGGCACAGACTCTTCCCTTGCTCCCCTCCCCCAATGTGACAGCTCAGGTCAGGTTGTAAATTTGGCCAGACTCTATTTTCAGGAGGATACAAAACAGAATAATACCACAGTGGTGACGGGCCCAGGGTAGGTGCCGAATACGTATCCCCTGAAGAAATGAACTTCGCCCACAGCCCGCAGGCCTATACCGTGTTGACTCCTTGCCTGTGAGGTTCCATGAGGCGGGAACCAACTTACACTTGAAGCAATCCCAGCCTTGCAGGCCGAGCCCAACTTCAGCCTTGAGGGGACCAACAGAAGGAAGCTGTAACCCCAGCCCTCTCCTTGCTCCTTGTTTCCTCACTCCAGGACGGACCCCTTCCAGGGAGATGGATGATGGGAACGCCCACCCCTCCCTCATGGGGGCGTGGTCTTGCCCAGCGATCTCCACCGGGACTCAGTGGTCCAAACCAGGCCCTTCCAGATCCTTTAATCTTGGACAACCTGGTGGCTTTCACAGCCTCTTCTCAGATAGGAGGGGGACATCTAAGAAGAAACAACTCACAGAACATGGTAACAACAGGACACCCCACATTCAAACCAAAAGAATAAGCAACAGTTCCTGCAAAGCATCCTCTAAATCCAGGCAGAGAAAAGGAGCATTTCTCTCAAAGACGTGCGGTGTCTCAGGGTCTTGAAGCCTTTCCGTGAAGTGTATACATATTTCTTGAAAAGTCACTTTATTGAGGTACGGTTCACATACAAAAAGTTGTACACACAAATGTAAACATTGTTTTTAGATGTTTATTTATTTACTTTGGGAGAGAGAGAGAGAGAGAGAGAGGAAAGAGAGAAGGGGAGGCAGAGAGAGAGGGAGAGAGAAAGAATCCTAAGCAGGCTCCACACTGTCAGCCCAGAGCTCGACGCAGGGCTTGAACCCACGAAGTGTGAGATCATGACTTGAGCCAAAACCAAGAGTCAAGACACTTCACGGACTGAGGCACCCAGGTGCCCCCACACGTAAACGTTTTTAATGCCTAGAACGTGCTGAGTTTGGAGATAAGTGTATACCTGTGAAACTGTCACCACAATCAATGCTGTAAACATGGCCCTATCTCCAAAATTCTCTCCTACCCTCTTTTTTCTTTCTTTCTTTCTTTTTTTTTTTTTTTTGGTGATAAAAACACTTAACATAAGATCTCTACCCTCATAGCAATGAGTACCCAATACAATGTCATCAGCTGTCAGTACTCTGCTGGCTCTCCAGGACTTGTCCCTCCTGCATGTGAAGCTTCCTGAAGCTTTCTACCTTTGAGCCTTACGTTTTCATCCCCTCCCCCGCCAGCCCCTGGCAACCTCCGTTCCACTTCTGCTTCTGCGTTGGACTATTTTAGATTCCTCCTACAAGCGGCGTGGTGCAGTATTCGTCCTTCCGTGTCTGGCTTATTTCACTTAGCATATTGTTCAGCCGTAAAAGAAGGAACTCCCGCCGTTTGCCACAACGTAGATGACTCTGTACACACATTTTTTGCCACCAAACCGAAGAGTCAGCTTCTCAGTGGACAGCATCCCGTTCAGGTGACTGCAGCCTCGCGAGAGCAAGGAGTCACATATCGGCAGTGCGCACTCCAGGGGCCTGGGGTGGCTTTCCCTAAACAGGAAAATCTGCCCGGTGGGTGAATTCCAGTGTCTGATACAGGCTGCTCCCCTCCCTCTCCCCCCTCCAGAGGCGCTTTCCTGGTTTTTGTGGGATGGGTCACGGGCACGCTGCTGAGAGAGAAGCCCAGCCCCATCCTGGATCCTGCTGTTTTTTCTGAGCTGGTGGCCTCATCCCCCAGGCCCCTGCTGGGCCCCCGGGTCAGCTCGGGTCAGCTCAGCTGCCCAGGCTGGTCTGGACCTAACCCTTCACCCCTCCGCCTGGCTTCTCCACCCTCATGGGACCTCTGCAGTGTCCTCTGTAGTGAGACCCACCTTGGTCTCAACGGGTCCTTCCCTGGCTCATGTGCCAGCGGTCACCCATTAGCATTGCCTCCCTCTCCACTCATCGTTTATTGCTTCCAAACACCCTCTTTCTACGCCAGTTGGAGAAAAAAAGTGACTCTTCGTGTATTTTCCCTTCTTGTCCATTCTTTCTGGCCTCCTTTCTCTCTGTGAGATTGGACACACTGCGTCAGGCAGAGGACTTGATTCATCTTTGTGTCAGAGCGAAAAGAGGGCGTTTCCGTTGTGAGGTTGGTTGGGTCAAGGTCCTGGACAGTCTTTTCCTTTTGGCTCCTATGCCATCTGGCACAAGGTCAGTCCCGCTCTGACTGGAGTTCGGGGCCCCCGGGGGGGAGGCGCAACACAAAGGCAGTGCTTCAGGCTTCTGGTGGGTGGTGCCCGGAGCACAGACATTCCCTCCTTGTTCCCCGGCCCGCCAGCTGGGCCTTCCTTCTCTCACATCCCGCCATGCCAGCTCCGTCTATGAAAGCACCGTTCTTTCCATGGGACCAAATGCAGCTTCCACTCCACCCATCCTCGGCCGTGCTTCTTGGTCCGGGGCCCGTCTGTGGTGCAAAGTAATCACCTCTGTGGTCGGCGATGAAATCTAAGGCAAATGTGCCGGGGAGACGAGGGACAGAGCCCAGGTTTCTGCTTGGCTGACATTGCCCCTCGGGGCCTGCGGCTGTGTGTTGCACACGGGCTGCCCCCCGGGATACCCGAGAAGGCTGTCACGTTGTAACGTCAGAGGAAAGCATCAGTGCATACCGGTCGGATGCTGGGACACAGGCCACAGTTGTGGCAACACTCCTGTCTCTTTGCTTCTCAAACTCCCTCTCCCAAGCTGCTCCCACTTAAACCTCAACGGGAATGTTTTCCAAACAAGAGCTGAAAGTCTTTCAAAGGCGATCATAAATTGTTTCTCCATCACCTCCAATGATAGATGTACCATTGGAGACACAGATGTCTCCATTCTGTGACTCTCACAAAAGTTCCAGATGAGGGAGGGGTGCCTGGCTGGCTCAGCTGATAGAGCATGCAACTCTTGACCTGGGGGTTGTGAGTTCAAGCCCACATCGGGTGTAGAACTTACTGGGGGGGGGGGTGGGGAAGGAATAAAAAAGCGTTCCAGTTGGGGCACCTAGGTGGCTCATTCGGTTAAGTGTCCAACTCTTGGTTTCGGCTCAGGTCATGATCTCACGGTTTGTGGGTTCAAGCCCCACATCAGGCTCTGTGCTGATGGCACGGAGCCTACTTGGGATTCTCTCTCCCTCTCTCTGCCCCTCCCCCACCCACACCCTCTATCTCAAAATAAGTAAACATTTTTTTTTTAACAAGTTCCAGTTGAGGGTACAGAAGGTCTGGAAGGGTGAGGGGCAGGTAGGAGGTGCCCAAGCCTTAGTCCACGCCGACCCCCTTTGAGAACACCCTGCCCATCTGTCATGGGCGTGTGTGTGTTTGCTAGTGTGTGTGAATGCGTGGGCAGCCTTTCATTTGGATCACCATGTCTGCCGTGCTTTCCTCCACTAGTGTTTGCACACCCGGAGGGGTAACAGTTGGAACAAACTCAATGCTGGTTCAGGCTTCATGCAGATTCCACGCCTGCTCCTGCACCAGCTCTTTACCAGACTTTGTGTTCTGGGCCCACAGACACCTTCACAGCAATCAACGTCTCTGAGGGCAGCTGGGCGCCTTGGGACACCTGAAACAGCAGATAATTCTCAAAGTGGACACATATAGCAAGGGTTTTGTGATTGTTCAGGGGCCTTTTAACCAGGAGAGAAAATATAAGCTGTTTATAGTGATTTGAGGCCAGAGATGCCTCGAGGTGAACTGAAAAAAATACCCAGGCGTGACTGTGTCCTGTATATCCTTGGAGTGATACCAAGTGCACAAGAAATCGATAGACCACCAATGGGTGTCCAGAGGAAAGCTTAGCGTGCTGGTTATTCTGCTCGGGCTATACAGGCGTCTGTGGTTCCATTGGCTGCCTGATGCGAGAAGACAGCGCACTCAGGGTCTCCGGGTAGTTCCGTCGGTTTAGCCTCTGACTCTTGATTTGGGCTCAGGTCATGATGTCAGTTTGTGGGATTGTGGGATCGAGCCCACGTAGGGCTCTGTGCTGACAGCGTGGAGCCTGCTTGGGATTCTCTCTCTCTCTCTCTCTCTCTCTCTCTCTCTCTCTCTCTCTCTCCTCCTCCTCCTCCTCTCTTCCCCTCACCTGTTTATGCTCTCTCTCTCTCTCTCAAACTAAATAAATCAACATTTTTTAAAAAGTGCACTCTGGATTCTAGTTTTTATATGTTCAGAGATGTCCCGAAGGTGTTCTCGAGGGTCCCTCCAGTCATGGTGCAGAATGCAGCCTGGTGATCCAGAACAGGTGTGTGCTTGCACGGCAGCCCCTCCCACCCAGCCCTTGCCTTTCTTCCTTGGGGTCTCAGGATCCCTCCTACTTACTACCCCTCGTCCCTGAAGAAAAGGGGAGGGTATTGACTGCAGACCTCCAAGGGTCTCTGTTAGGAGTGGGCCATGCTTCCGGAACTCATCTCACGGTGAACATCTCTTCCGTTCCTGAAAAGCCTCTATCTGTTCACCAGAGTGAGATTCTGCTGCTTCTATCCCCCTCCTTGAGGTCGTTTTCTTTCCCACTGTGAGCAGTAAGTGATTGCAAAGATCATCCACTCAGTGAATATCTACTGAGCACCTACTATATACTAGGCGGTGTTCTATGACCGGGGATATGCCTCATAAAACCTTCCATGTATCTAGTGCTTTACTGTTTACAAAGAGCTTTTGGTTCACTCACCTCATCTTCCTGTTTTCTTTGTGCATTTTTTTAATGGCGTTAAAAGACACGTAGCATAAAATGTACCATCTGCGTTATTTTTAAGTGTACAATTCAGGGGCGTTAGGTATCCTCACGTTGTTGTGAAATGGATCTCCAGAACCTTTTCATCTTGCAAAACTGAAACTCATTCCCATTAAACAGTAAGTCTCCTTACCTCCTCCACCAGCCCCGGGCAACACCATCCTACTTCTGTGAATCTGACTCCCCTAGGGACTGCGTATAAGTGGAATCATGCAGGATTTGTCCTTTTGTGACTTGCCTTTTATTTCACTTAGTACCACGCCCTCCAGTTTCATCCACATCGTAGCATGTGACCCTAATCTTTTGTAAACCTCTGGTTGGGGTTCTATGTTTGGCATATGAGAAAATTGAGGCTCGGAAGGATTAAGCTATTTCTCAGGGCCACACAGCTAGTGGGTTGAATCGTGTCCCCCAAAAGATACGACCAAGTTCTATCTCCTGGTACCTGTGACCTTATTTGGAAATAAGGTCCTTGCAGATGTGATCCAGTTATGGGTCTCGAGACGAGATCATTCTGTCTTTCGAGTGAGCTCTACAACTAACCACGGATGTCCCCAGAAGACAAAGGACAGGGAGATTTGAGATACTGAGAAGCACGGGGAGGAAGGCCATGTGAACGGAGAGGCAAGCTGCCAAAGCCACACGACACTGTGAGCCACCTGTCGCTGGAACAGGCAAGGAAGACCCCTCCCTGGAGCCTTTGGAGGGATGTGGCCCTGCTCATAGCTTGATTTCAGACTTCTGGTCTCCATGACTGTGAGAAGTAAAGTTCTGTTGCTTTGAGCCCCCCAGCGTGCGGGGATCTGTTATGTCAGCCTTAGCAGAGGAATACAGCTCAGAAGCTCCAAGAGGCAGGACCCAGATGCCATGACATCTAGCCCCATGTTCTTTCCATGAGAGTGGGTCAGGAGAGAGGTCCTCCATGAGGGTAAGAGGCTTTCTGTGTGATGGAGTTCGTACAGGAGAGAAAAGAGCTATTTTGTGGGAATGCCCTGCCTAGTCCCTTACTCCCTTCCATACATAGCGAGCCTCCTCCCCTCCGCCTACTTCCCAAACTTGCAGAGGCCCCAGAATTCAAGCTGCGGGTAGATGGACTGAAATAGCCCCACACCACCTGCCTTCTGTCTGCCCCGCCGGATCACTCTCTGCCTTCTCCACCCTGCTGTCTGCATAGGATGCTGGCCTGTAGGGACGGATCCATGCGCTCTCCTGCCCTTGGCTTCCAGGTGAGGGCAAGGAGGGTGAGGTCAGGGGGCCTCTGCTGGGTCACCGCGGCGAGGCTGGTCCCTCAGCCGGAGATCAATGCTCTTCTGATTATCTCCTCCCGGAAAGGGGGGCTGCAGTCTCTCTCCTCTGCCTTTTGGTCCCCACGGTGGCTCTTCTCTGGACCCTCACCCAGACCTTTGCAGCTGGTCCTCTAGTGAACAAACCCACCTTGAATCACCTTCTGGGTCACACGACAGCTGTTTCCTCTCAGAATAGCTAACCACTAGACTAACTACTAGTTAGTCACAGCAACCACTAGAACATGAGCTTCACGGGGGCACCTATTTTTGTGCTGTATCCCAGGTGCCTAGAATAGTTCCTGGTAAATATTGGGACAGGAAAGGTTTTTGCATGAACGGAATATGGAACTCTCACGTGGGCTGTAAGGTTATCTGCATTATTAAATCCTAGGAATTATTTCCCCCTTTATAATTTTTTAATGTTTCTTTATTTTTGAGAGAGAGAGAGAGAGACAGAGACAGAGCACGAGTGGGGGAGGGGCAGAGAGAGAGAGGGAGACACAGAATCTGAACCAGGCCCCAGGCTCTGAGCTGTCAGCACAGAGCCCGACATGGGGCTCGAACCCACGAACCCCGAGATCATGACCTAAGCTGACTTGGGATGCTTAACCGACTGAGCCACCCAGTCGCCCCTATTTCCCCCTTTATAGAAAGAACACCATATGGCAACCTCAGATTTAAAATATTATGAAACAATAAAATATTATGTAAATATTATTATTAATAAACCTTAACGTTATTTTTTAGGCCCCCCTCCCCAACCCATTTCGTTAGGATAGCAGGACCCACAAAAAAACCTGATTGGTTCACGGTCATTTGGATGGACAACAATGAACTTCTCCCTACATTGAAACAAACTAAGCCTGAACCTCTGCCTCTCTGGCTTCCACACTTCCTTGTCCTGTGAGCTTTTCCTTGCAGACGGAATGGCTGATATCAGCCACGCTCGTGTCTGCTCTGTCCTGCCTTCACATTGCCTCCAGTGTTCCTCCTGTCTCCGCTCAGCAGCAAAGCTTCTCTTTCCAAAGGTCACTGATGACATCTTTAAGGAGCCAAATGTCTTTCTCCATGTCCCTCCCTCTGAGCTTTGGGTTCCCCTTGACCTACTCATCACTCTGGCTTAGATGGCTCTCCTCAATGAGCTTCCTCTTGTGTATCTTGTAGTCTTTTGGTTTCCTTCATCCTCTGCTCCTTCTCCAGCTGCTTCTGCCATACATGAAGTCATTGTCTCCTGGATCAAGATGTAAGCCACCAAGGGCCAAGAGTGCTTGGTGTTGCCTTGTGCACCCATGGCCCTCCAGCCAGCTCTGATCTCCTGGGAGATTCCCAGGAGACAGTCATTAGTTCTGGCTCTTCTCCCTCCCCCTGGTCTCTGCCCTTGTTCCTCCTGGTTTCACGTTGTTGTGGGCTGGCCCCACCACTGAGCCCTGCTCCCTCTGTTTTGTTCCAGACCCAGTTCCCAGGCAAGAGGGGCTGGTACCCCTTAATGGGCACTTGGATTCCTCATGCAATAGTTATCACTTGGTGTATTAGTCAAGGTTCTCCAGAGAAACAGAACCAATATGATGTATCTATCATCTACCTACCTACCTACCCATCCATCCATCCATCCATCCATCCGTCTATAAGAGGCTTATTATGAAGAATTAGCTCACACAATTATGGAAGCTGAGAAAGTCCAATGTTCTGCTATCTGCAAGCTGGAGGCCCCAGGGAAGCCAGTGGTTTAATTCCCATTCAAGTCTGTAGATTTAGAGAACCAAGAATGCCAATGTCCAAGAGCAGAAGACCGATATGCAAGCTCAGACAATCAGGCTGAGTGTGAATTTGCCTTTCTTCCGCCTTTTTGTTCTGTTGAGTCTCTCCATAGATTGGGTGAGGCCCATCCACACTGTGAGGACACATCTTCTTTACTCAGTCTACCAATCCAAATGCCAACCTCTTCCAGAAACACCCTCACAGACATACCTAGAACTAATGTTTAATCAGCCATTTGGGTATCCCTTGGCCCCGTCAAGTTGACGTATAAGATTAACCATCACACTTGGAATATCTGCCTTTCTCCTCCATGTTGGTTGAGAGTCAGGCCCTGCTCTGGCCGAGAACTCACAGTTGATGCTAATTTCACTTGCTTCTGAAAGAATTCCAACTTCTTTGGAAGAGCTATAGCTCAAAAGGCATTTAACATCTCTTTCTTTACTACTGGAGGAACCAAATGATGGCACTTCTGACTTTAAAAAGTCCTAGATGCTGAAGATCCATATGACCTGAGAATGAAATTTGGGCATGGTGGCCATCCACTTATTTTCTCTGATGGCAGTGGGGACTGTGGTTAAAACTTGCTTCCATCTCTAATAAAGAAGCCATGTTCCATTCTCTCTGGAACAGGGGTGCAGGGAGCATCAGAACCTTGTTATTTGGGGCGGTTTGTGTGTAACACAGCATATTATTTCCCCAAGTGTGCCCCCGTTATATGGGTAAGTCTAATTCCTCAGATTCCTTTCTCAAGAGAAGTTTCCATGGTCCAACAGGGAAATGCTGAATGAAAGCAAGTTTATATTGGCTACTTTATTGCAGAATTTCCCAAAGCCCTTATTGCTAATTCAGTCATCACATCAGCACCTGTCTGTAGACTGCCCACTGTGTATGTGGGATTGTATGGAGGTGCAGGGAAGGTAGGGATGAGGAAGACGTGTCCTTGTGAAGTTTATATGGTAGCAGCCAGCAAGCAGGAAATAACCAACTACCGGCTAAGGATGCAATTATACTAATAAGTGCACTGAGGGGGAAAAGCAGGGGGGTGAGGGAGCATTTGTCATTAGGACCTAATAGAGTCTGGGGAATCAGGAATGGCTCATCTGGGGAAATGATGTTCAAGTTAAGATCTGAAGAAGAGAACGGTATGTACCAGGTGGAAGGGGTGTGGGCAAGGAGCATTTTAGGCAGGAAGATGGTTTATGGAAAGGTCCTAAGTGGGAAAGGGCTGGGTGTCTCTACAAGGTTTTGAAAACAAAGATTTGTTTTCAGGGAGCACTCCTCCACACCCCTTCCCACCCTGCAGTGTATTGTGGGATTAGAATTCTGCTTTTCTGGTGTAGACAGACCCCTGGCTGGGATCCGGGAGACTCAGGCTGTGGTTGCTGTTAATTGTCCCAGAGACAATGTCCCTAATTTGTTTGAGCCTAGTATTTCTTATCAATAAAGTTAGGGGCAGGGCACCTGGATAGCTCAGTCGGTTGAGCTTCTGACTTCAGCTCAGGTCATGATCTCGGGGTCCGTGAGTTCGAGCCCCACATCAAGATCTGTGCTTTAGACTCTCTCTCTCTCTCTCTCTCTCTCTCTCTCTCTGCCCCTCCCCCATTCATGCTCTGTCTCTGTCTCTGTCTCTCTCTCTCAAAAATAAATAAACATTAACAATTAAAAAAACAAATAAAGTTAGGAGAAGACAACATAGTTCCTAAGATCCTATGTGCTCTCTTCTTTCAAAGACAGGATTTCCAGAGGAGCATGAAGACTAAACTCAGTTGGGGACAAGGGGCTCTGAGGGACACTGGGGAAGCCAGATGGCAGCTAGGACCCTGGAGAACCCAGTGGATGCTCATTGCCACCCAGGAGACTTTCAGAGGAGCATGTATTTTATAAAGTAACATGCTTGCTTGGGACGCCAACAGAGTCCTATTTTTAAGCTCCTGCAGGTGGAGAAGAGAAGACCCCCCCACCCCGCCCCGCACAGCATCGGCCTAGAAATTAAGAACAAGTAACAAATGAAAACTATTTTCTCTCAGGATCCCTACTTCTCACTCTTTCAACTTTTAACCTTACTCTCTCCTGCCCACGTTTTTTTTTTGTTTTTTTTGTTTTTTTGGCTCCTTGATCCAGATCCTTCTGTTCCACGTCTCCCCACCTGCCCCAGAAAACAAACACTGGTTTTCCTGCTGCTCTCAGGTTACTTCACTTCGTGTGAGAAGCTCCTCTCTGCTTGAAGGAAATGGAGTGCTAAGCCGGTCTTCGGGTTGTGGCTCGGAACATTCTAGGTGCCCCCACCCCCACCCCACTGCGGATGTACGATACTGTTGTAAAGGTCCCTCTTTCCATGAAACCAGCATATCATTATTTCGTTGTTGTTGTTAGTGCTGCCCTAACAAAGTACCACAAACCCAGTGGCTTCAACGACAGACATTGATGGTCGCCCGGTTCTGGAGGCGGCGAGCCCGTGATCAAGGCATGGGGAGGGTCGGCTCGCTCTGAGGCTGTGAGGGAAGAGTCTGCTCCAGGCCTCTCCCCTTGGTTTGTAGAGGGCTGCTTTCTCCCTGCGTCCTCACGGGCTCTTTCCTCGGGGCACATCTTTGTGTCCAAATCTCCCCTTCTTAAAAGGACACAAGTCGTATTGGATTAGGGCCCACTCTAATGACCTCATTTTAACTTGATTACCTCTTTCAAGATCCCATCTCCAAATTAGAGCCCATCCGGAGCTCCTGGGAGTTAGGACCCCAACATATGAATTTTAAGGAGATGCAACTCAACCTATAAAGGGCTAAAAAGTCTTAAACTTCAGTGTACCTACTGCTTACCTGGGAGCTTAAGAACAGAGGCACCAGGGGCATCTGGGGGGCTCAACTGGTTAAGCGTCTGACTCTCGGTTTCCGCTCAGGTCATGATCCAGCAGTCTGTGAGTTCAAGCCCCAGGTCAAGCTCTGTGCTGACAGCTCAGAGCCTGGAGCCTGCTTCAGATTCTATGTCTCCCTCTCTATCTGCCCCTCCCCCGGTCACGCTGTGTCTCCCTCTGTCAAAAATAAACATTAAAAACTTTTTGAAAAAAAAAGAAAATCATAAGAAAAATACATGTATGGTGCTGTGCTATAAAAAAAATCGAGGGTGCCTGGGTGGCTCAGTCAGTTTAGCATCTGGCTCTTGGTTTCGGCTCAGCTTGTGATTCTCATGGTTCATGGGTTCAGGCCTCGTATTGGGTCCACGCTGACAGTGCAGCTGCTTGGAATCCTCTCTCTCCCTCTTTCTCTACTCCTTCCCCACTCTCCGGCTTGTGCGAGTTCTCTCTCTCAGAATAAATAAATAGCTTAAAAAAAATCCTCACATACATGGACCTGTACAGTTCAACCCCTTGTTGTTCAAGGACCAACTGCATGTCCTCTTGGTTCTGTTTCTTTGGGAAACCTTGACTAGTACAATTACCTACTTGATGGTATAGTAACAAATATATTTTTGGTCTTCCACGTCATTTCTGGCACAGAGCTTCTGAAAGCCTTGCAATTTCCCAAGAGTTGAGAGTGACAAAGGTGTCTTTTGTTATGTTAATAAAACCTTTTGGCCCACACCAAAGCGTGGGGGCAGTTGCCCTGGGAACTAATTTGTGATAAGAAAGTGGGAACTTCTAATCCCACCCCCCTGACCTCCGAGGAGGGGAGAGGGGCTGGAAGTTGACTCCATTGCCAATCATGCTTAGGTAATAAAGCCTCCATTAAAAACCCAAAAGACAGGGTTCGAATTGCTTCCGGGTCGGTGCACAGGTGAGGGTTCGGGGAAAGTGGCACGCTCAGAAAGTGTGGAAGCTCCACGCCCTTTCCCCACGCCCTGTCTTACGCATCTCTCCTATCTGGCTGTTCCCGAGTCCTATCCCTTTATGGGCCCAGCACGCTCCCTCTGCGCCACTCTGCCCTATCTCTTTATCAGCTGGTGATCTAGCAAGTGAAATGTTTCCCTGAGTTGTGTGAGCTGCTCTAGCAAACGAAGCAAATCCAAGGAGGGTGTCATTGGAACCCCCAATGTAGAGCCGGTTTGTCAGAAGCACAGGTGACAAGGACTTGTGATGACATCTAAAGTGTCTGCATACATGTGGGGAGCAGTCTTGTAAGACTGAGCCCTCAACCTGTGGGATCTGGTCCTATCTCTGGGTAGATGGTGTCAGAATTGAGCTGAATTGTAGGACACCTGGTTTGGTGTCCGAGAATTGCTTGGTGTGAGGAAACTCCTTCCCATACACACATTGGAATTGGTGACCAGAAACTTTACTTGAGAGCTTTCTAGAACTTCTGTGGTCTAGGAGGAGAGAGTAGGGTTCTCTAAGGAACAAAAGAATTTCAAATTGAAGTTGGAAACCTAAACCAGGAATGCTGGGCAGGGGGTCATTTACCAATAGCACGGAGGAAAAGTGGAGGGATGAGTCAGGTGTGGACAAGAGAATAGTCGAAACAGGAAGCTGTAAGAGGTGAGGGCCTTATTCTTCCAGTGACCAAGAGGAACAAAAAGAAAAGAGCTGTCTCACCTTGGGCGATACAAGCTCTTGGAACTGCGAAGAAAGGGCAGTTACTCAAGAAATGAAAGGGGAATAAAAATGGTGGTGGGGGCCCCTGGTTCAAGGTAGTCCTTGGCCTTGTCTACGGCGTTCAACCTGTGTGCAGTCACCTGAGGCCCTGGGCACCCTGTGCCTGCAAGACCCCATAGCTGGCCACAGCTGGTGCCCTGGGGTGGTGGGGGGAGGGGGGGGCGGCATTAACACAGCACTCTGTGCACTCTGGAGCATGGGCCTACGTCTGCGGTCGAAATGAAAGGAGTCAATCTTGGGAAGAGGACCCTTGTCTTTTGTTCCCTGTTGGCCAACGGCAGCAGAAAACTATTCTCAAGAAGTAGCACCTGAGATTTCCTTTTCCTGCAGACGAACCCACCCAGCCTGGGCCTTGAAAGCTGGTGGGCCTGCCCAAGCATCACACCGCCGTGTCTGAAGAAACAGGATCCGATGTCGCCAGCTCGTTCCCTGTCTTGGTCAGCTCAGGCGGCCATAACAAGATGCCACAGACTGTGGGTCTGAAACAAGGCACATTTCCTCAGAGTTCTGGGGGCTGGACATCCGAGATCAAGGTGTCAGCGTGTTTGGTTTCTCCTGAGCTCGCAGACGCAGGCTTCTCTGTGTGCCCTCACATCCTTTCTCTCTGGGCGTGTGCGCCCTGTGTCTCTTTGTGTGTTCAAATTTCCTCTTCTTGTAAGGACACCTGTATCCCCCGCTTGGCTCTCTGTGCCCCCTGGGACAGGGCTTACACTTGTCTACACAGAAAGAGTTCTAGGACGTGAGAGATACTACAAAACAAAATCCAACCAAGCGTATTTGAAGATCGAATTGGCTTTATTAAGCGATTCCTGAAACAGGAAGCATCCATCTAGCAAGTAGAGGGGAGCTCAGAAGAATTGTACAGAAGTGGAAGGTTTTTATAGGAGGGAGGGTGGGGCAAAAAAGTTATCAGCAAAAGGAAAGGCAGGATTGTTCCAGACCGGTTGCTTTCCCTCGGTGGGCGGAGCTGGGGGTCTTATCCTGCAGATAATCTCATCTTCCTGGGGGTGGGGTGGCCCAGAGAAGGCTCCTGTGGCAGATGACTTCACTGGTGCTGATCGGCAAATTCCTGACTGACCGGTTAAGACTACATTTCTGGGGGAGGTTGAAATTGCAACTAGATGAGATATCAAGCCCCGTTTTGGGGACTCAACCTAAGTGGCACCATTTTGGGCCGGTGGTTTTCTGTTTAATGTGGATTGAGCCATACGGTTCATCCTGCTTCTGGCCACTGGGAGCATTTATCCTGCTCAGCTTTGGCTCCTGGCAACTCATTCCCCTGTCATCTGCTGCCCAGTGTCTAGGGCGAGGTAGTGAGCAGATAGCAAGCTCAGGAAATCCAAGGTCTGAGTTAGCACCTCTGTTCCCAGGGCTTCCTAGCAATATGGCCCTGGTAAATTTCCCTCTCCAAGCTTCCTCTCCCATGGCAAAGTGGGATGATAACACCTACCGTGTAGAGTCGTTTTAAGAAAAACAAAACTACCTCCCCACAACTCTCCTTATGGACAGAGGCCTGGGTGGAAGATGGTCATTGACCCACAAGTTAATCTGACCCTTACAAACAAGTGTACTTTTAAGGTGTTTGCAGAATATTCCAATCTTGCTACAATTAATCCAGGAACCATGAGTCCTGTTCTTTATTTTTAGCAGGCTACAAGGAGCCTGACTGAAATGGGGAGGGGAGGAGGGGAATTTTTCACCTCTGGAAGATAACACGGGAAGTCTCACTCCATTGTGAAAGGGGCAATGTTGCCAATTGTGAGGGTAACAGAGAAATGTCACTTTTGTGGTGTCTCTCCAATCAGATGGGAGGCCCTCAAATGTGGGGGGACACAATCCGGTGGGGGGGGGGGCAGGTGGCTCCGGGGGTGGAAGAATTCACCTGAGGCAGAACAGAGGAGATAGGAGCTTATTGACTACAAGGGAGCAAGGGAGCAGTGGGCAGGACAGCAGTGGGGAGGCTGTCTGCAACAAAGTGGTGGGTGGGGGCTGTATTTAAAGACGGGAGCTCAGGAGGTATGGAGACGGGCGGAGTTTTCCCTTTTTTGGTAACTGGGCCTGGTTGCCAGTAGCCCATTGGTTAGTTAGGGCCTATGGATATTTTGAGGTGAGTCGCCCGATGAGCCTGTCTGTATTCATCCAGGGGGTCGCTTTGGGCCCTTTTGCCTTGATCAAGTTTTCATTGCTCAAGCCTATTGTCTAAAAGCAGCCTCTACAACTTTCCCTCACTGTGTGTTTATAATATACTCTTTCTGAGAATTAATACTTGTCCTTTAGGGACGTATTTGTGTAAAACGCTGGTTTACAACCCCAGCTGCACATCAGAATCACCCAAGAAGCTCAAAGAGCAAATACTGGTGCCCAGACCTCCCCCCTGGATGTTCTGTTTGTTGTTGCTGTTCTAGAGGGAGACCTAGGAACCAGTGTTGAAGAACCCCCGACCCAGGGTTCGGGGAGTGTTGAGAGCCACTCACCCTAGGGTTACACCAACAGCTTCTGCACCGACCTGCCGTGTGAACTGGAGCATTTAAGCAATGCTTTGTCTCAGTGTCTTTGTCTGAAGAGTGGATAATTGTGAAACGCTCAGCCTGGCTCAGGACAAGCTCTATATAAATGTTTGCTATTTTTATGTTCAATGATACATATGCAATGTATGTAGGTACACGTATACGTGATGTGAGCTCGGGACACTCAGTAAATGGTTAGCAGCTGTTATTTTTATATGATATAATGTAATACCATTTCAAAATAGGTGCAAGTTATTTTAGGTAACTTCCATTTGCGTTGCTGTGTCTCTTTCTTGCTCAGAGCTGCCTTTCCATTGTGTGTCTCTTCTCAAGCCCCCGAGCTTCCCTGGTTTGGGTGGGGTGGGTATTCTGCCACCACCCTTCATCCAGCTCCAGGAATGAGTCCTTGTTTTTCTAAGCATTATAGGGTAGTCCCACCTGAACCCCAGGCACATGATGGATTCAGAGATGAGCATGTGATTAAAGTTGGTCTATACCGGAAGGATGCTCAGGACTTCGATTCCAGTTGGGGGAAGGATATTTTTTTCCTACTCTATGGGGCTGAGGCAACTTATCCCGGGAGCTGGTGGTGATCTTCTTATAACCAAAGAGGAGAGGGCTCTTGGATAAAACCAATCCCAGGAAAACAAACAGGGACAAGAGATAGAAAGATGGGGTTTTTGGTGACTTGTGAACTGCTGGGTCAGTCCTCGTCTAAAGCCTAATCCCCCTTGGGGCTTTTCATTTATGGAAACCAGTAAGTTCCCCTTCGTGTCGAAGCCACTTTGAGTTAGGTTTGCTCTTACTTGCCAGCGAAAGCATCCCAAAAGACACAGCTTGTTGAACAACGTGGCGATTTTCCAGAGCGGAACAATGGATGGGGCCACAAAGAGAGGTGTGATCTGCCTGGTTTTCACCCCTGCCCCACCCCTGCAAAGGCTTCTTAAAAGGTCTCCATATTGCACCAAGAGGAATCAGCCCATGTCAACAGTGGCGTGAGGAGTGGCCCCTGGGAACATCTTCCATAGACTTTCAGCTATACTGACTTGTTGACAACGATGGACACCAGAGGGCGTCTTTGTAAATGTGTCACCCAGGGCAGGGAGGAACACCCTGCTGGAGGAGTGATGATCAGGCGGGTAACTCTGGACCAGGTAGGGGACAGTGCTTCTCCCTCTGTCATCACACCCTCCCAACACAACCAGACTGGTGTCCCTTAGAGGGAGGGAAAGGCCGACCCTGATTCCCGTGTGAAGCACTGGGCAGTGCCTGGCACACGGCAGCCCCGGTGAGGAGTTGCACACTCCACGTCCTCTGAGGTGGACCGGGTACTCGAGCCAGGTTTCATTGACCACAGGATAGGCCTGTGCTTGTTCTTGCCTTCAGCAAAGTCTGTGCCTAGAAGCTACCTCACTGCTATGGGCTGAATTGTGTCCCCTCAAGATTCATGTGTTGAAGCCCTAACTCCCAATACCTCAAGAACGTGACTGCATTTAGAGATAGCTTCTTCTCAGAGGTAATTAAGGTTACATGAAGTTAAGGTTGATTGAAGTGAGGATAAATGAAATGGGGTGGGTCTCAGTCCAGTCTGTCTTGTGTCCTTATAAGAAGAGGCCGTAGGACACATACACAGAGGGTAGGCCATGTGCAGACTCCGGGAGAAGTCACATCTAAATTTTTTTTTTTAGCTTATTTATTTATTTTGAGAGATAATAGATACAGCATAAGTTGGGGAGGGGCAGAGAGAGAAAGGGAGAGAGAGAGAATCCCCAGCAGGCTCTGTGCTGCCAGCGCAGAGCCCGACATGGGGCTTGAACTCACAAAGCCGTAAGATGATGACCGGAGACAAAACCAAGAGTTGGACGCTTACCCGACTGAGCCATACAGGCGCCCCAGAAGTCAGCATCTAAAGCCAAGGACACACACCTGCAGAAGAAATCAACCGGCCAACATCTTGGTCTTGGACCTTTGCCTCCAGAATTGTGAGAAGATACATTTCTGTTGTTTAAACTATTCAGTCTGTGTGTATTTTTTTTTTTTTATGGCAGCCCTCCAAACAAATACACTTATTTAATCTTGCAGCAAATATTTATCAAGTGCTTTCTCCATATCAAGTACAATTCACCCTCTCATTTGGAAAGAGGGAGTTGATGAAGTGAATTTAGAACGTGAGTAAGGGAGATGTTGGCGCATGCTAAGCCCTATGATGATAAGACAGGACAATGTCTTGGGAGGTTTGGGGAGCTCCTTGGGACTGAGCGCACTGTGAGGCCGTCCGAGCAGGTCTCAGTGATAACAGCCCCTTAGAAGGGAGGCATGTTGACATCAATGAAGAAGGGCACATGTGGGCATCTTTGAGTCTCTAAAGGTGGCTCCCTGTGGAGAAGACCAGGTAGCATTTCTCAGCTGGGTTTGTACAGGAAAAGGAAAAGTGATTAGATGTTTTGTTTCAGAGGATTTGAAAGAAAAAGCTATTAGGGTGCCTGGGTGGCTCAGTCTGACTTCAGCTCAGGTCATGATCTCACAGTTCGTGAGTTCGAGCGCCATATTGGACTCTGTGCTGACAGCACAGAGCCTGCTTTGGATTCTCTGCTGTTGTCTCCTTTTCTCTCTGCCCCTCCCCTACTCGTTTTCTGTCTCTCTCTCTTTCCCCCTCCCTCTCTCCCTTCGTCCTTCTCAAAAGTAAATAAACATTTAAAAAAAAAAAAAGAAAGGAAAGGCTGTCTCACTCCTGGGCTCAGCTCCAGGCTCTGGAGTGGACAGGAAACCGACCCAAATAGCTCTGGCCTCCTGAGCTGGCTGAGGCCGGAGTAGGGTCTGAAAGATGCTTACCTGGTGTTAAGGCCTGATTTGTGTCTTCCCAAAGGTCATATGTTGGAACTTTTACCCCTGGTACCTCGGAATGTGAGTGAATTGGGAGATGGGATCTTTAACGAGGTGATTAAGTTAAAATGAGGCCTTTGAGGAACCGGGGGGTGGCTAATCCAACCTGACTGGGGTCCTTCTAAGAAGAGGAAATTTGGACACACACAGAGACACCAGGGGTGCACAGACAGGGGAAAGACCAGGTGAGAAGGCTGCCATCTGCAAACCGAAGATCTTGGTCTCGGAAGAAACCACACCTGTCAGTGCGTTGATCTTGGACTTCCAGCCCCCAGAACGGTGAGAAATAAATGTGTGCTGTTTCAGCACCCCCGTCTGTGGCCGCTGGAGCTAAGGTACCCGGGCTAAATGGCACTCCCCTAAGATCTGTCCGCCAGACCTGGGAAGGTTGCCTTATTTGGAAAAAGTATCTCTACAGACGTAATTAAGTTAAGGATCTTAAGATGAGAACATTCTGGATTGACCAGGTGGGCCCGAAATCCAACCACACATGTCCTCCCAAGACAGAGAAGCAAAGAGGAGAAACCGTGTGAAGGAGGGGCAGACTGGAACGACAGAGCTGTGGGCCCGGGGGGCCCTGAGGGTGCACGAGCTGGGAGGGAGGCCTGAACGCTTCTCCCACATAGCACCCGGGAAGACCAGCTCCCCCAACACCTTGCCGGCACACTTCTGCCCCCGAAACTGTGACAGAATAAACTCCTACTGTTTTCAGCCACCCGGTTTGCGGTCACTTGTAATGGTGGCCCTAGGAAACAGCTCGCCCGAGGTAACATTTCGGGCCCTCTGGGCTGGACCGAGTCCCTGGTGGGGGGAGGTGGCTCACCCCACCTCCGGGAGCCCAAGCAAGTGGCGCACAATTGCAGCTGGGTGTGGACACCGAGTAGGGCCCACCTCCCGCGGTAATGCTGCGCGGCAGCCAGAGGCAAAGCCTTTTTATTTTTATTAAATGAATTTATTGTTTTAAGGTTTTTTAAAAGTTTATCTATTTAATTTGAGAGACAGAGAGAGCACGTGAGTGGGGGAGGGCAGAGGGAGAGAGAGAGAGAAGGAGAGAGAATCCCCGGCAGGCTCTGCACGAACAGTGCAGAACTGTTCGTGCAGAGCCCGATGCGAGGCTCGAAATCATCAAGGGCGAGATCATGACCTGAGCCGAAATCAAGAGTTGGTCTTAACCGACGGAGCCACCCAGGCGCCCCAGGAGCGAAGACTCTTTAGACCTCAGGGTTTTCTCTGCTCAGACGGTGTGGACTTCTTGGGGTGAGGAGGGGAAAGGGGCCCCATGAAGATGAATGGATTTCTTGTGAATTAGACAGGGTCGGAGTATCCATGGTTCAGGAAAGGTTGCGGGCGGGGGGATGGGACCATCCGTACACACTGACTGGTCATACCGGGCTGGAACTGCCCGGGTAGCCTGTCCCGGGAGCTGCCTTGGAAAGTGGAGACTCTGGGGGCGTCTGGGTGGCTCAGTCAGTTAAGTATCAGACTCCGCATCAGGCTCGTGCTCTCTCTCTCTCAAAAATAAAGTAAACATTTAAAAAAATTTTTTTGAAAGTGGAGACTCTGCACGTCTCAATGTCTGTGACCACTTCTCAAAACAAACATTATTACAACGCAGCATCTGATGCTTCCCATAAAACTTACTATTATTTAAGCTAGAGGCAGGGCCGAGGAGTACAGTGATGAGCCCTGCCCCTCACCCACACTGACACCCACCCCCTGCTCTCACCTGCATTCGTGCCCACCACTCGTGCAGAGCCAGGTGCCTCCTGGTGCTGCCAGGTGGAGGCGGTCCTGTTGTTACAGGAGCATCTGCGGCCGGGGATCAGGTGAGGGATCCCTAACATCCCTGGCAGACTCGGGTGTGGGTTTGGCAGCTAATGGCTGTGCTTCTTGCCATATTCCTTCTCCTGCTCCAAGATTACAGAAAAGCACTTGGCTCTGGGCACCCTGATTTCTTGCTCCGTTTGACAAAGTTTTCCTTGGTTTTCCCTGTGCCCATGCCCACGTCAAACCGTGTGAGTGTAAGTTGAGGGGATGTGTGATCATGCCCCAAGACGGGAAACCTGGTGCCTGGAGAGGCGGGAACCGACCCAAGGCCACATAGTCCATTGAGAACCCTTCTTAGACAGTGTGAAGCCCAAATCAGGACAGGGAGGCTGTGCTTTGCTACAGGACACCGAATTTCAGAGGATACGGACGTTTGAAATAATGCTTTTAAAAGATTGTACAAGGGGTGCCTGGGTGGCTCGGTTGGTTAAGCATCTGACTCTTGATTTCAGCTCAGGTCACAATCTTATGGTTATGGGATCGGGCCCCGCATCGGGCTCTGCACTGACAGCAGGAGCCTGTTTAAGATTCTCTTTCTCTCTCCCCGTCTGCTCCTCTCCCACTCTGTTTTGCTCTCCCAAAATAAATAAAATAAAACTTAGAAATAAATAAATAAAAGACTGTACAGGCTGTAAGCTGGTAATTCCCGAGGAAATGCTTTACCATGCGTCATCCCTCCCCAAGGCAGCTCTCTGGCTGGGGTGGCAAGGTGACCCTCTGGCTGTGTCAGCTACCACCGATGTCAGGGTGCATGGAGGGGGCTTTGCCTGCGTGGGGGCCACTCTCCTCCCACTTTTCACTTTGCAAAGGACACTTTTCATATTCCTAGCCCCAAATGCCAAAATTGCTGGTTACTGCGTTGGGAAAACTTTCTTTTGCAGGGAAAGATAGACTGCTGTGCACCTGTCGAAGGAATAGGCAGAGAAATCAGAGGATGTGGGACCTTTGCAAGGTCCTGCTGAGGTGACAGCCAGGGAAGTCACCTTTGTGACTTGAGTGTGAGTAGACAGATTAGTTTTGAGGGTGGAGGCTTCTAACAGAAATGAAAGGATTTCTTTTTCTCAGATGTCAGTTGAGTTGAAAGCAGGTCTCTGTTTCTTTGGCTCTGGGTGAGGCCAAGAGGAAGTTGTCTCCGGGACTAAAGGCTCGCAGAGGTGTTGTGTGGGTGATGCTGGGCCACTGTTTCGGAACGACATGGCAACCCCACAGCCTGGTATCCTGTTGTTTTCTTTGCTGCCCGCAGCCTGCTTGGCGGACGCTGGTTTCTAATTCCGTGGACTTGCATTTTCTGAAGAATAAGTAAAAGTTAGATCACAGCTCTCTTTCTCTCCCCAAAGCCTAATGAAATCAGAGAACGTGGTCATGCCAACAAAACAAAACAAAACAACCCACAAACACTGTTGGCAATCAAATACAGAAGAGAATACAATTCCACATTGTAAACTCTGAAAAGTGGACACTGGGGAAGGAAGCACGGTACCTGAAGTAGCTCTTAACTTTACTTTCACCTCCCCGCCGCCCTGCCTTCTCCCCCTGAACCCCAAAACAGGATATAAAAGGGAAGGCTGATCAGGAGTTCTCTGGAGTTCTCAGGAACACGCTCTAGTAAATGAAGGAGTCTAGACAACACTGATAGGGAAATCTCATGAAGGTCAAAGCTCTTACTCACCCCCTTCCCCACCTCCAGGCTCTCGGGATGTTAGTCCTTTTCCAGAGCTCCACAAAATTGGAAATAATGACCAAAAGAGCCTGGGGGATCCATACAGTAGTTAGAAACACTCTTAATGAAGTGGGATGAAACCTGGAGCAGGACATTTCACATAATCTCAGAAGAGAAGGCAGCTTTGCGAACAAAGTCTGTGCAGAAGCCCCAGAAACTCTCCTGTGTCGTCCCTGCCAAGTCACCAGGCACTGAAATGTGGCTGTGGCTGCAAACCACGCCCCTCCCCCCCCTCCCCCAGCTACATGCCAAATTGCACCTCAGAAGAGGGGACGTAAAAGCGGTCAGAGAAGGAGTGACAAATGACATGGAGCATTCCACCTCACTCTACGTGAGAGAAACAGAAGGCTGGAACAGCAACCACGCAAAAATAAGAAAGGAAACAAAGGAACACAGAGACACACATACTAATGACGAGTGAAGAAACCTGGCTGGAAAAAAAACCAATCAAAGGAACAGAAGTAAATGCAGACCCCCTACGTGTTTCACGCTGGGATAGACGCGGGTGGTCTCCCCCCGCCTCTCACTGGCCCTGTGGGCTGCCATCACTGCCTGGCTGCCCCTTTGCCCAGGATGGTATGCAGCCTGCCCCATGGACAGGACAACTACAATCCGGCGACCGCCGACTGACAAAAGGCTGGCCGCCTCGCCTGAAGGTGGGACTGCCCCTGTGATGTGGCTCAGGCTCCACAGCGCTAACGTGTGGGGCCCACAACTTTACCAACAGCTTTGCTGGGCAGTGCTGAAGAGCGTATGAAAAACGCTGTTCATACCTGCGAGTCATGGGTCATCCGTGTTTTGATGAACACACAAAGTCTTATTCTTTCCTGCTTACTTCTCCACCCGAGGAGAAGTATTTCTAAGCCCTTGATGTGGCTGCGAAGAGAGGCATTTCTGCCTAGGAACTGAGTCTCATTAAGCCTTCCTGGGCCTGCCATCTGAGCCCAGCATCAGCAGGCTGTGGGTGGTGAGCAGGTGTGACTGGTTCTCTGGACAACGACAGTAATGAGGTCACCAGGGAGCCATCCTTCCTGTGTGTGTGTGTGTGTGTGTGTGTGTGTGTGTGTGTGTGTGTGTGTGTTTAATTTTTTTTTTACATTTATTTTTGAGAGACAGAGACAGTGTGAGCAGGGGAGGGGCAGAGAGAGAGGGAGACACAGAATCTGAAGCAGGCTCCAGGCTCTGAGCTGTCAGCACAGAGCCTGAAGTGGGGAGCTTGAACCCACGAACTGTGAGATCATGACCTGAGCTGAAGTCAGACGCTTAACCGACTGAGCCACCCAGGCGCTCCCCTTCCTGTGTGTTTAAATGGCACAAGCCCAGAATACCTGCATTTCTCCTGGGATGACGAGCAGGGGACACTCCTGGGGCCGGTTTGACTCTTGGCAATGCCATTTTCTGTTTCCAGATACTTCCCTCAGTCCTGTGTGTGAAGCCCCTTTGTAGGGAAGGTCTTGTCTTCTGGGACTCAGAGTTCCCATCCCCCATCAGAGAGCTCTACTGAGGCCACGTCAGACACAGCCAGCAGCAGTTGGGTCACCCTTGTTCCCTGGCTAAGGGAATAATCAAAGGTGATTAAAGAGAAAGGTCTGCAACACTGTGCAGTGGTTTCTCTTGAACAACTGGTCTACCCCACAGTACCTGACCTGCTCTTGTGTGTGGCTCACATTGGTGACACCTCCTCAGTGAACTTTAAGGGCTTCTCTGCTGCGTTCCTCCCTAAGCCTCACACTTGCCTGTACCTCCCTTTCCTCCTGGCATCCGAAATTCCAGTTAGACCATATTCCTTTTTGTATTAGTCTTCCCTGGAGAAACAGTTCAACAGGAGATAGATCATAGATAGATAGATAGATAAACACAAGGAGATTTGTTTAAGGGGTTGGCTCATGCAATTATGGAAGCTAAGAAGCCTCAAAAGCTGTTGTCTGTGAGCTGGAGGCCCAGGAAAGTGGGTGATGTATTTCTAGAATAATCCCAAAGGCCTGAGAGCCAGGAGGGCCAATGGTGAATGTCTTAGTTCAAGTCAAGAGGCCCAAGAACCAGAACTGGGGTTGAGGCTGTATGTCGCAGTCCAAGGCTAAGGAAGTGAGAACCAAGGCTAAGGAGTGTCGATGTCCAGGGATAGAAGAAGCTGGACATCCTTGCTCAAGCAAGCCTTGAGCAAATTCACCTTTCCTCTGCCTTTTTGTCCCACTCAGACCCTCAGCAGAGTGGATGACACCCACCTACACTGGGGAGGCTGGTCTTGCTTTACTCGGTTTATTGATTCCAATGCTAATCTCTTCTAGAAACACCCTCCCAGACGACCCAGAAATAAGGTTTTACCAGCTACCTGGGCATCTCGTGGCCCAGTCAAGTTGACGCATATAATTAACCACCACACTTTTCCTTCAGGTTTTGTCAAGAAAACCTTTGCTGCTCAGGGAGGTGCATCTGCCAAAGATCAGCCACTTGTGTCTCAAAGAACGGCCATGGGAGTTTCTTCAGAGCTTTAGTTTCAGGAGAACACAAGACGGGGCTGGGGCGGCCAGGAGAAGGAAGGGAGCTACAGATACTTGAGTGGTCAGGTTGAGGAAGCTAAAGATTTATTTTACCTTCTAGCGGTTTGACTCTGGGCAGGTCCAGCTTTGGGCCAGATGTGAGAAAGAGGGTCACCAGGAGGAGGGACCCATGAAGACCCTACCTCACTGTGCCCACACCAAACCTAAACCTTGCTTTGCAAATAAGATCAATGCAGTGGTGCCTGGGTGGCTCAGTCTGTTAAGCGTCTGACTCTTGATTTTGGCTCAGTTCACGGTCTCACGGATTGTGGGTTTGAGCCCCACATCGGGCTCTGCACTGGTGGCATGGAGCCTGCTTGGGATTCTCTATCCTTCTCTCTCTGCCCCTCCCCTGCTTGGACTCTCTCTCTCTCTCTCTCTCTCAAAGTAAATAAATAAAACATTTATTTTAAAAAAAGATTGATGTGGGGCACCCTAGTGGCTCAGTCGGTTACGTGTCCGACTTTGGCTCAGGTCATGATCTTACAGTCCCTGAGTTTGAGCCCCACATAGGGCTCTGTGCTGACAGCTTGGAGCCTGGAGTCTGCTTTGGATTCTGTGTCTCCCTCTGTCTCTTGCACTCTGTCTCTCTCTCTCTCAAAAACAAAGAAACATTAAAAATAATAATAATAAAAATAAAAAAATAAAAAAATCGATGCAACAGTCAGCCGTGGTGAGTTCCGGGGGACTGTCTGGAAGCCAACCCCACCTCTCCAACCCGTCCAGTTACCAGGGGAGGAAGAACAGGAACATGGCTTCCATTTCCTGCCCCACGGACCCTGCCTAACCTCTGAAGACCAGTCCTATGAGCTGGGTTTGTTATCGCGTTTGGCTCCTGGATTGTATTTTTAAGACGTTTGAAGTCCTTTGATGAGCTGGTGTTTATACTTCATGTTCTTTCATGCCAAGTGAGTACTTATTATTATCTAGAATTACAAAAGCATTTGGTGTTTTCCAAGCGTAGGCAGCTAGCTTCAGAATCCAAGAATTTCTTGCTTTACACCATAGAGGGGTCTGAAAAAGTTTTGTACATCAATCGGATTTCTAACAATTTAGTAGTGTTTTAAATTCACTAGAGAAGCAACCAAAGGGAAACTTGAAGGCATTTTTTGTTGTTGGGAAAATGAAATAATCACATTCTGTAATGAGTGTAATTGGCTGTATACTAGACAATGGAAGTACCGTAAATTGAGGTTTGGGTTGGTGTTTTCCAGTCAGGCCACTAACATAAACGCTTCTTGCCTTGTGCTCTCTGTGTAGTTCTGGCTTTTTCCTTTTTCCTCGGCCACTTTTATTTTATTCGGACTATGACTCACATAATGGATCAAGTGCATTAGAAGCCAGACCAAGACACCCAGGGCCAGTCCCAAGAACCCCGGGCTGGCAGTGCCCCCAACTCTGGGGGAAGCCGTCCATTTCCTCAACCGGTCCAACTGGCGAAAGGTAATTACAGTCTGAGATGCTTGTTAAAGCCACTGGCTCAGCGAGAACAGGTTGAACTGCCCCTTTGTTTCCAGCCCACAAGGAATGACACAACAACCATCCCCAGCCCCAGCCCACAGCACTGTGGAAATTACTTCCCTACGCAGCTTTAAAACTTGGCCTTGAAAACCAGCGCCCGCTGTCCGGAGGCAGGTGCACAGAGTGGGGTCTTCACCTGTGGCTCCTGGTTCTTCCCAAGCCTAGAGTTCTCGGGATTCTAGATCCCATCGGGCCCCGAGGGCAGCAGGAGCCAGAGTCCTGAACGACTTGATGGGGAAGAAGAGGTGACTCACAGGATTAGTTATGATGTTAAGGTGTGAGACAGTGGCTCCTTTAAATGACATGGAGTCATCTCCTCTCCCCTCCGAGAAGGAGTAGCCATAGCCCTGGTTTAACAGGGGCCTCGGGTGCCAGAAAGAACAAAGGACACTCGGCCTGCCAATCTGGTTTGGAGGCTGCTTGTGCAAGTAGCCGGGCAGGCCGCCCCCGCACCTCTCGGCCCAGCCCTCCTGAAGCCAGGCAGTCCAAGGTCGGGGGTGAGGCTGGTGGCCAGCAAGGGTGTGCTTATCTTCATGATCAAGTAGGCCTGGAATGTCAGAGGTGGATTCTTTTTCTCGTGGTTCCAGTCGTGTGTGTGTGCGCACAAGAACAAGAAGGGGGAGGCGTCTGCAGGGGACAAAACAGGTCTCCCAACCCAGGCCTTCTCCAGAATCTTCCAGAACTGAAACTCTGCACCCTTTAAGTAATAATCCACCGTTCCCGTCCCCCAGCCCTCTCTGTTTCACTCCTGTCGAGCAGGGCAGCGCGAGAGGCCGAGGTCGATGTTATCCCGCCAGCAAAGAAAGAAGCTTAGACCAGACCCTGAAGCAGATGCGTGCAGGCCTCTGTGACAGGAGGCAGAGATTCTAGAAGGAACAGCACATAAAAGCCATTCTGTTTCACCTGGCTGAGTGTTCCTGGGCAGAGAAGAAGCGGAGATGTGCACCTGGGAGCAGTGGAGATGGGATGAGGGCAGAGCTAATCTCGCAGTTTTGTGCCTTCTTAGGACGTACAGATGTATTTGCTCAGTGCCCTCCCTGGGAAGCAGGCTGGGTGTGGTGTCTCAAATGCCTGGATTGGGTATGCAGTGGGGCATGGGGCCCAGGCAGCCTTTTTGGGAGAAGCTGAAGCAAAAGCCAAGGCCAGGCCAGCCACAGAACAAGGGATGGCCATCACCACGCGCCCTATCTCTGACTGATCATGGCCCCCAGGGGGCTGGGTTAAGAAGAATTCTGAGTCTCCATGTTCACGAACTTTCAGGTTTCACCGAGGCTGTCAGAAGGCCCAAGAGGTTCGTGCACAGCGGGCTGCTGAACTCATGAGGAGGCTGTGTTCATCTTTCCTCACCCCTGCCGCACATGTGATCCCAGTCACCCGGAGCTCTGATTCCAGGGTGCTCGGGACCCCTTTCTCTATGAACACAGCCACGTCTGGGCTGCGAGGCAGGGAGGGGCAGAACCTGGAAAGCTGAGCCAGCAGCCAGATGGGGGGCCTCCTCTGGTGAATCTCTGGCAGGTTGGGGCAGTTGATTTGATCATTGCCTGGGGACAGGAGCTTAGAGAATGCTGTGTTCATTCCCTTCCAGAGAGAGCCAGGCCTGAAGTCCAGAATGGGGGGGGGGGGGCAGGGGGGTTCCTCTGGACACGTGACCAGGTGTGGCTGCTGGCCACCTTGCACAGAACCCTGGAGATTTTGTTTGGGATTAAACAAACTGAAGCCTTTACAGCACTTAGGGCAGTGCTGATATATATTAGGTACTCAATGAATGTTACATCACTTCCGCTTTCTCTTTTCAAAAAAAAATGTGATCAAATATATACAACATGAAACTTACCCTATTAACCATTTTTAACAATATAGTTCAGCAGCCTTAAGTACATTCACACTAATGTACAACCATCACCACCATCCTTCTCCGGAAGCTTCTTGAACTGAAACTCTGTACTCATTAAGGAATAACTCCCCATTCCCCATCCTCCAGGTCCTGGCAGTCTTCATTCTACTTTCTGTTCTCCATGCTTTTGGCTACTCTAGATACTTCATGTAAGTGGGATCATACAGCATTTGACCTTTTGTGACTGGCATATTTCACCTCATACGACATACTCAAGGCTCATCCATGTTGTAGCACGTGTCAGAATTTCCTTCCTTTTTTAAACATTATTTTATGATGTTTATTCATTTTTGAGAGACAGAGTGTGAGTGGAGGAGGGGCAGAGGGAGAGGGAGACACAGAACCTGAAGCAGGTTCCAGGCTCTGAGCTGTCAGCACCAAGCCCATCTCGGGGCTTGAAGTCACCGATTATGAGGTTATGACCTGAGCCGAAGTGTATTGATTACCCGAGTGAGCCACCCGGGTGTCCCTGGAATTTCCTTCCTCTTCAAGGCTGCGTAATATTCCCTTGTGCGTGTATATCATTCTTTGTTTATCCGTTCATCCATCGACAGACACTTGGGTTGTTTCCACCTCTTGGCTGTTGTGGACAGCATTGCAGTGAATGTGGGGGCACAAACAACTATCCGTTATAATCCCTGCTTTCAATGTTTTATGTCTATACCCAGAAGTGGGTCCTTTCTCTTTTGAAACACCTGTAGCAAATCTGTCTTTCAAGAACATTAATAGACATAATGGAAGGGGCAGTCTGCCAGCTGTTGTCTGTAACACTCTCACTTTGCCCATCTCAAGGCCCACAGATGAGGCCATCAGCCCACCAGGCTCCTGTTCCTGCGGGGCAGGGGGGGTCCTCACTCTCCCCCAAAGCGACTTTTAATTTCCCTAGGCCCCTGGGACATTTATGGATCAGCCTACCCCCCTCACCTTACAAGGCTTCCCTGTGGCACGGGCTGTAGTGACCATCTTCTAACCTGTGTCTATGCCATCTGTCCCAATTCCTGCAAATCCGTCTTTCTCATTGGCCCCAAACTCATCTAGATGTGATACAGATGTGACCCTGTCACTTCCCACTGCCTTTGGGGTACAAGCTGAGCTCTGGAGCGGGGCCTGGCCATGCCTCCCCACCTCTTACCATTTACGCTATCGTTACTCATAGTTTCGCTCTTTCTCTGGCTTCTCTGCTGTCCCCTCTGAATGCCGTCCACCTGCCGCCCCCAAACCCATGCCTCTAATGTTTACCTGATCTGATTTATCCTGTAAGACTCAGCTCAGGGATCTGTTCCTCCAGAAAACCTTTGTTGTGTGGCCTGGCAAAGTAGGACTCAGAAATGTCTGATGAATAAGCAGGAGAAGGGCATGGCCAGTGGTCTCTCTCCAGGTGAAATGAACACACCATTCTCATACTGTTTCAGAGGCGCTCGTGCCCATGAAGGTCCGGGCTCAGGTGAGCCCCACCGGGCATCCGTCCCCTCCTCAGTTGGACAGTTATGTAGTGTTGGAGAGGGTTAACAGAAACACCGAGGCTTCTTTTTTTTTTTTTTAATTTTTATTTTATTTGAGAGAAGGAGAGAGGGAGAGAATCTTCAGCAGCCTCCACGCTCAGTGTGGAGCCCATGGCGGGGCTCGATCCCACAACCCTGGGAATATGACCTGAGCCAAAATCAAGAGTCAGACGCTCAACCGACTGAGCCACCTAGGCACCTTCTTCCTTTTGAAGAAGCCACTCAAGAGCACCGCATGATTAGAAGTTGGATTGGAATATGGGGAGGGGGGGGCGTGGCTCTTTAAGGATTTGTTGTACAAATCTACATGCATAGATCTCGGTGCATGTCTGTATGTGTGGACCTCGCTCCATAGGAGTCTTGGGGCTGTCTCAGGAGCAATGAATAGCACCACGTCCCTGATGAGTGCCAGGGCTCCCCTGGCGTGGGGGTCAGAGCAGGGCTACGCCTCGCTCTGTCCTGGCTGTGCGTGCTCCATCTAGGTTGTGACTTACATACTCTAATACCTCCACTCCTCGCTGCCCTCAATCTGGTAGGTTAGACTTCCCCTGTGGGCTGCTTGCCCTACATGTAAGTGCATTCTTCCTCGTCCTCTGCAGTATTCCAGGCTTAAATACTACCCTACACAAGGAATGTAATTGCTAGGGTGAGACAGCGCAGAGCTAAACAGGTTGTTGATTAAAAGCGGTGACTTCACCACTTTCTTGGAGATGCCAGCTCAGCGATTAGCACCGCGTGTGTATCAGACCCCATTTCTGGGGGCTGTTTTCGTCCCCTCGGAAGAGATGCTTCAAATGCAGCTGCCTCGGTTCTAAAACAAGATCAGTTTAACATCTGGAGGTCCGTTCTGTCAGCAAGAGGCCAAAGCCACCACGACATGGATTGAACCATTTAACTTTGGGGTCGCGGGCAGCCTGTGTCTGACGGATAATTTTTCTGTCCTCAGAATGTTAAAGGAAAATAGTCTCCCGCAGACTGTGCAAGGAGCACAGAACTTCCCTTCCTTTTATCCCTGCCCACTGAGGCGGGAGAGAGGCGGACAGAGCTCTCTGGACATGGGCTTCTGTGCACGGGCCAGCCTGCTGTGGTCCCGTCTCGTTGAAAGTCCCTTCCCAACTGGTATTCCGTTCCCAACATGCGTCCTGCCTTCACCTGGAATATGGCAGGGCAAACACATCCAAGTCATACACAGCCACGTTTCTTCCCTCCGTTCTTTATTCTCCCTGGTCTCTGCCTTAGAGGGAAGGCCACGGGCTGGCAGGGACAGCTGGCGGGGAAATAGATCATCACAGGGTAGAAGGGCAGGTGAAAGCAGGGAAGCTGAGGGCACTGGGGGAGCCAGGTGAAGGCCCTTGGCCCACAGGAGGGGAGTTAGGGCATTTCAGAGGAGGAGAATTCGGGGGATGGGAGGCACAGTAGGGAACATTTTTAAACTCCGGGTGTTTCCTTCCATGTAGAGGGAGCTTGGCCAGCATCACACTTCTGGTCTCCTTCTGCCATATCTGTTCCTAGAGGAAGAGACATGACTTCCATTTGGAAAGAGAGACTGGATTTGCAGAGTCCAGATGTCCTCTTCTGGTCGCAGAGAGCCAGCCTGCCTTCAGACAGCGCAGTAAGTATTCCTGGGCAGGACCCCCCCACGTGGGAGGTCTGCGATGACACAGCACAGCCTGTGAACCCTGGGTTGGTGTTCGGAAGACATTTGTTTGCAGATATTATAAGCCACGTTCTCCAAAACCAATCTTGCCAGTCATAAATGTGGTATTTTACTCTCCATCTGCCTGGCTTCTTTGTCTGATTTCTCAAGGGCTCAGAACTTGGACAGAAAGGAAGGGTGCTATTTTGGGGCCATGTTGAACTCCAATAGTGACAGTCAGCTCAGCCCCAAGCCCCGATAATTAAAAGGAAGAGAGAGATTGGGAGTGTGTTCTGTATCCAAGGTGGCAGTCCCTGAAGTGTGTGGGGTGAAGTGCTCAGGCACAGGCAAGAGAAAATACAGAAACTCAGGGTGGGAAGAAGACTGAAAAATACCGACGTTGCTGGAACATTGTGACTGAGGAAGGAATGATGGAGACAAGGCTCGAGAAATCACCAGATCAGATGAGGCAGGCTTTGTAGGCTAAGGAACAGAGTTTGAATTTTATTCTAAGTGCAGTTGGAAGTCAGTGAAGGATTTAAGCAGGGCACTGAAATGGTCTTCCTTATCCTTCACAACGTCATTCTTTTTAACTCTGTAAAGAATGGTGTGGGGGCTGGACGATGAAAATAGAAGACTTGGGGACGAAACCTCAATTCTGTTTAGATGAATGGTGGATGTGGGTGCCATTCACAGAGTTGGTGAAGGCTGGCAGGATGAGGGGAAGATAATTACACTTCAGGTGCTCCCAGGCTTCTCGGGGGCAATGTAAGCTGTTAGGTGTGGGCACTGGTGCTCAGAGGGTCTGGTGGAACCCCAACATGTAGAGGTGCAAAGGGGACGAGTGAACAAATCCCTGGCTCGTCCATAGAATCCTGCCTGGACAGTCACAGACTGGAGAGCACCGAGCAAAACACTTTTTTATTATTCAGCAGGGTTTGGGGCTGAATGATACCGACAACCTCCTTTGGAAAATTCTATGTAGAAAGCCTTGCATCATAAAGAATTATTGCATGATTTTGTTTGGGGGAGATTTTCCTAACTTCCAGGATATCTGTTCTTCTTTATACAATAGCTGGTTGTCAATCATTTTCCTCTTGAGGGCAAAGAATGCGGAAGACTTTTTATTCATTACAATTGAGGTCTTTTGAAAAGGACCCCGTAATTGATGTTTACATGGGGCACATAGCTTTTTCAAAGACACCCATCCCTTCCTAAGACGCGCAGCTGTGTTTTAGAGCCTGATTTTTCACTGAGCCTAAGGACCCCACAGGGATCCACTGTTCATCTCAAACTCTACCTCTCCACATTTTTCATAATGGAACCACTTCCCTGCAATCCTCCTGCTGGCTGGATCCCATTCATCCCCATGAAAGCGGCTGCTGGTATTTAAAGTTCATTGCAGGAAGGTTTCATAATGAGAACTGGGGAAAATAACATAATCTCATTTTAAAACATTTCCTTCCTCTGTTCTGCTGATAGAATCAAACAATTCAGAGTTCCATCTGTCCTGTAACGGGTCCAGATTGCATGATGTGGTTTTGAAGTGATTTGTTTCCTTTGTTTCGGGGCACCTCTGGTGAGATCCCCTCCGCTCCTTGATGTATTCAGACCATGCCATTCGATCCTTGCATTTGCAATTCCAGAAGCAAAATAATGAGCCAGCATTGTAGGAAAATGTCACTCTGCCCCAACAATCAGTACCTAGGGCTGGGGAGGGAAGTCCAAATGTCTAAAACAGAGTCCGTTTTCACTTAAAGGAACACTTTTCTTTTTTTTTTTAAATTTTTTTTTCCAACGTTTGTTTATTTTTGGGACAGAGAGAGACAGAGCATGAACGGGGGAGGGGCAGAGAGAGAGGGAGACACAGAATATGAAACAGGCTCCAGGCTCTGAGCCATCAGCCCAGAGCCTGACGCGGGGCTCGAACTCACGGACCGCGAGATCGTGACCTGGCTGAAGTCGGACGCTTAACCGACTGCACCACCCAGGCGCCCCTAAAGGAACACTTTTCAAAGTTAACATAAAAACACCCAGGTTTAAAATAGAACAGCCACAGGCTAAGCGTGAATCTGTATGTGATGTGCTGACATGCTCCACGGTATATTGGTTAGTCTCTCTCCCCTCCTCTGAACAGCACACTTTGCACCGAGAAGTCCCTGATATGATCTCCCTCCTAGATGAAGGTGGGAAGGGATGGGATCCTGTGGCTCTGCCTGATCCTTTCCAGAGTTCCTGTTTGCCCATCCCCTTTCCTCAAGGGCTGGCGATTTTTTCTGTAAAGTGCTATGTCTTACCTGTTCAGGCTGCTATAACAAAATACCACGGACTATGTGGCTTGTACACAACAGACATTTATTTCTTACCGGTGACTGGGAAGTTCAAGACCAAGGTATGGCGGATTCAGTGTTTGGTGGGGACTCCATTCCCAGACAGTGCCTCCTAGATATAACCTCACTAGGCAGAAGGGTGGGAGGGAGCTCAGTGGGGCCTCTTTTATAAGGACACAAACCCCATTCATGAAGGCTCTACCCTCATGACCTCATCACCTCCCAGAGACCCCACATCCTCATACCATCTCATTGAGCATTCGCTCTCAACCTAGGAATTCTGGGCGAACACTAGCATTCAGACCATTACAGGCTGGATGGTAAATACGTTAGTCCCTGTGGAGCACACCATCTCGTTTACAACTGTTCCACTCCATCACACGCCATGAAAGCAGCCACAGGCAACATGCAAATCTCTGAGGGGCGGCTGTGACCCCCAAAACACCTATTTCTGGACATTGAAATTTGAGTTTCAACTGATTTTCACACGTCATGAAACAGTAGACTTCTTTTGATCTTTTAAAAAAACATTTAAGGGGGGGCGCCTGGGTGGCTCAGTCGGTTGAGCGTCCGACTTTGGCTCAGGTCACGATCTCGCGGTCCGTGAGTTCGAGCCCCGCATCGGGCTCTGGGCTGACGCCTCAGAGCCTGGAGCCTGCTTTGGTTCTGTGTCTCCCTCTCTCTCTGCCCCTCCCCCGTTCATGCTCTGTCTCTCTCTGTCTCAAAAATAAATAAACTTAAAAAAAAAAATTAAAAAAACATTTAAGGGGCGCCTGGGTGGCTCAGTCGGTTAAGCATCCGACTTTGGCTCAGGTCACGATCTCACAGTCTGTGGGTTCGAGCCCCGCATCGGGCTCTGTGCTGACAGCTCAGAGCCTGGAGCCTGCTTCTGGTTCTGTGTCTCCCTCCCTCTCTCTGCCCCTCCCCTGCTCATGCTCTCTCTCTGTTGCAAAAATAAATAAAAACATTTTAAAAACATTTAAAAATGTAAAAAGGGGTGCCTGGGTGGCTCAGTCGGTTAAGCGTCCGACTTCGGCTCAGGTCATGATCTCTCAGTTCGTGAGTTCAAGCCCCACGTCAGGCTCTGTGCTGACAGCTCAGAGCCTGGAGCCTGTTTCATATTCTGTGTCTCCCTCTCTCTCTCTGACCCACCCCTGTTCATGCTCTGTCTCTCTCTGTCTCAAAAATCAATAAACGTTAAAAAACATTTTTTTTAATTAAAAAAAAATGTAAAAAAAAAAGTACAATGGCCCATGTGCGTTATGAAAACAGGTGTTGTACAAACACAGGCAGTAGGCAGGACAGAGCTGGCCCACGGGCTGGAGGTTGCCAACCCTGTTCTGGTTTGTGGCTTCCTTACTAATCTTCCTCCTGGCCACAAGGGGCACATGACTTCCTCCTTCCACCCTGATGAAAATCCCATGTTCACAGATGCAGGGATTAGAGTAGGAGGAAAGGGGGGAAGGATCATTCTTCTTTCTATTTTTTTATTCTCATTTTCTACTGTTTTCTTCCCCCCCTCATTGCTCTGCCTCTCTGTCCACCTCCTCAACGGAGGTTTCATTCTCTCCTGTTTCACCTTCTTGTGTGTGCGTTCTAAATCCTCATCTAAATTCTATCAAATCTCACGGTTTGGGCTACCCTCCTGCCCTAGGCTGGGCCAATGCAGACCAGAAGGACTAGGACACAAGTTTCTTGGGTTTGCGGCCAAATGAGAAAAAGGATGATCGAGGGAGGTTTTCATAAGCCTAAACCTATTCCATTTAAAGGAGCCTCCTTTATTCTGAGATGATGGCTGTTGTATTTTGTGCAATTACAATGTCTGGCCTTTTGTGAAGTGCTGTTGACAGCAGATGAGAGTATTTAACACAGATCAAACTCTCAGCGTTGTTGACGAGGCCTCTGTACATCTGTCCCACATCTGCTCTACATCTAACATTCCAACCTCATTTCTCACCATCCCTGGGATGGTTAATTTTATGTGTCAACCTGACTGGGCCATGGCGTACCCAGATATTTGGCCAAACATTATTCTGGGTGTTTCTATGAGGGTGATTTTGGATGAGATTAGCACTTGAATTGAAAGACTGAGTAAGGCAGATGGCCTGCCCTTCCTAGTGTGGTGGGCCTCATCTAATCAGTCCAAGGCCTAAATAGAACAACAGACTGACCTCCCCAGAGCAGGGATACTTCCTGCTGCCTGACAGCCTGCAGAGGGACACTAGCTTTTCTCCTGCCTTCAGACTCAAACTACAACATGGGCTCTTCCCTGGGTCTTGAGTCTGCTGGAGGAGAGACTGGAATATACCCTCTGCTCTCCTGGGTCTCCAACTTGCTGACTCACCTGCAAATCCTGAGCTTTGCCTGCCTTCATAAACCCATGAATCTGTTTCTTATAAAAAATCTCTCTCGGACACCTGGGTGGCTCATTCAGTTAAGCATCCAGCTCTTGACCTTGGCCTAGGTCATGATCTCATGGTTTGTAGGCTCGAGCCCTGCATCAGGCTCTGTGCTGACAGGGCAGAGCCTGCTTGGGATTCTCTCTCTGCCTCTCTTTGCCCCTCCCCTACTCGCTGGCTACCTATCTCTCAAAATAAATAAATTTTTAAAAAATTAAAAGAAAAAGGAATCTCTTTCTCTCTGTATACATCCTATTGGTTCTGTTTTTCTAGAGAACCATGACTAATGCAATCCTTTCTCCTTCCAGTCATCTGTAGCAACCCTCTACGGCCCTGACTTTATGTCCTGGCTAAAGCCTGCCCCACCTCAAGTCTCAGCTCAAGCGTTGCTTCCTTAAGAAAAGCTGACCCCACCACTGCACCTCACCCCCACTACTGGACTAAGTCCCTCTAAACTTCTTTCCGAACACCTACCATAACTGTACTTTAAATGTTTATCTGTGAATCTGACTTAATGTCCATGCCCCTTCCAGGATAATATGCTGACTGAAGGCAGGGAACCACAGCTGTCTTTCCAACACTGTGGTCCCAGCTTGCGGCACAGGACCATGTACGGGTGGTCGAGCGATCACGTGGACCCCTGGGCCTGTGGCTGGTGTTATACCGGAAGTGATTAAGTTCCGTGGAAGGACAACAAAGTGTCAGGGCAAGGTGAAGACATAAATAGCCTGCCTGCCTTAATCTGTGCCAAGAATTGTCAGTCCTGAAGAGGAAGGTGTTTGTTTTTTCTGCTAGTTAGAAAAATCACTATTTCTCTGTCATGGCTGAGACAAAACTCAGTCGAATTAAGGCAACAAGGTGTTTTCCAGTCGGGTGATTTTTCTTGTGGTGGTTCTTTAGCTGGATGATAAGAAATGACTAGGAGTCAGGACAGATGAAATCCCAATTTTCATGTCTTCACTGTATCCACCTTCTACTTTCCATGATGACTTCCATATGGGGATAAACATGATTCATAACTCGTGCTTTTAAGTGAAAATGCGTACATTGCAGCTCTCTGGTATGCCTCACTACCTTCCTTCTCTTAGCAGAGACTTCCTGTTAAGTCACGTTCTCCTGGAGCACCAAGGTCTCCCTGGATGCCGGGCAAAGGGAGGCCGAGCTCACTGACTCTGGGGTTCCCACAGGTGGGTCACACCACTGCTCTAAACGGTCACACACTGTCCCTCCGTCTCCCACCTCTTCTGCCTCTTGCCTCCCTCCTTCCTCTCACAGCACGGACTTGGCTGGTTCCCATTGGGGGTTTGGAGTGATTTGTTCCTTTATCATGTACTACGTTCTCTTTACGATTCCCCAAAGGGAACAACATGAAATCAACTGAAGAAAAGGGTTTCAAAATAGTAGTGAAGACGTTGGTGATATAGGAGGCCACCAACTCGTAATCGGTTAACACATGCATGTGTTTTGAGAACCTACTTTGAGATTGTGCTCTAGTAAATGATTGGGAGTTACGAGAATGTAGCATTATCTATTTGTTCCCTACTTAATCAATATGCATTGGATAATTGTCACATGCAGTGCAGAAGACGGTGTTGAAGTTGGACAGCCAGCACTAAAGAGAAAAGGAAGAAAAGGAGAGGTGCCTGGGTGGCTCAGTCGGTCGAGCGTCCGACTTCACGTCAGGTCACGATCTCACAGTTCGTGGGTTCGAGCCCCATGTCGGGCTCTGTGCTGACAGTTCAGAGCCTGGAGCCTGCTTCCGATTCTGTGTCTCCCTCCCTCTGCCCCTCCCCCACTCATGCTCGAGTGCGCATGCTCTCTCTCTCTCTCAAAAATAAGTGTTAAAAATTTTTTTTTAAAGTTTAGGGAACTTGGTGTTCTCTGGGATGGGGTCCATGCTGAGAGATCACACCCACTGGGCTTCTTCCTGTATAGGTTCCCTCTGTAACCTGCCTGGAATGTTGTTCCCCCAAATACCTTCATGGTAGCCCTCGCCTTCTTCAAGTCTTTCTGCAAGTGTCATTTTGTCAACAAAGCCTCTTTGTCTGCTACATTCTGGATTTTGTGTCTCCCCCAGACTCCCTGTGTTGGAGCCCGTGCCCCAGTGTAACGGTATGTGGAGGTGAAGCCTTTGGGAGGTAACTAGGTCATGAGGGGGGAAGCCCTCAGGAATGGGATTGGTGCCCTTATAATACAGGCCCCAGAAAGCTCCCTTACCCCTTGTACCATGTGAGGACATAGAGAGAAGACGGCCATCTGGGAACATGAAACTGTGTTCTCACCAGGCACTGGATCTGCCCGTGACTTGATCCTGGACTTCCCGGCTTCCAGATCTGCGAGAAATAAATTTCTGTTATTTATAAGCCACCCAGTCTGTGATATTCTGTTATAGCAGCTCAAACAGACTGAGACGCTCTCCGTGCTATTAATGCTGTTTACAACTGCAACATCTCATCTCCTCTAGAACATTCCCTGCCTTGCACTCTCAAATGCCCTTTAACTTTTCCAGCTTTTTCTTCCTTTTAATAGCATTTATCATCTCCCAATACACTATGTAACACACTTGTTTATTTTGTACATTAGTTATGTTTGCTCCTAGAATGTATGTTCTACCCCAGAATGTATGTTCTATGAGAGCTCTCTGTTTTTATTCATTGGCGTATCTTAAGTGCCTACAAAAGTGTCTGTAGATGCTCACTGAGTATGTGTTGAATACATGCATGGTCACATAGTTTCTTTTTAAGTTTTTTTTAATGTTTATTTTTGAGAGAGACAGAGCGCCAGTGGGGGGAGGGGCAGAGAGAGAGGGAGACACAGAATCCAAAGCAGGCTCCAGGCTCTGAGCTGTCAGCACAGAGCCCGATGAGGGGTGCGAACCCACAGACTGTGAGATCGTTACCTGAGCCGAAGTCGGTGGCTCAACCGACTGAGCCACCCAGGCGCCCCACGCATGATCCCATAGTTTTAATGAATTTACTTGTGTTTACCTTTAGAGGCATCATTACATTGAAAACGATAAATAATTTACCCACCAACATCTGTTCCCTTTGTTTCCTGGTTTTTAAGTGGCTGAGAGGCAATCACTGAGGTGGTAATCTTCTTGCTAATGGAAATGTGAAATTTGCATCACCGTGGCAGGCGTGTGCTCTTTCTGGATATTTCCACTCCAGGCAGCGTGCCCCGCCAGCCGAGGTGCAGAGAAAACCAGCCCAAGGATCACAGAGAGCTAACCTGAAGCAGGAGGGGCAAGGAGGAGATGCTGAGAACTGGAGAAGCCCGGCAGAGGACCTGGGGCGTTTTGTGGTAAACAGAGTCATGTGGCTGTGCTACACGGGCCAGCCGGCAAAGTGGGGTCAGAGAAAGTCAGAGAAACCAGCTGTGCCATCATCACCCCCCAGCAAAGGAAGGTCTGAACAAGGTACTAGGACAGGCTAATGTGAAAGAGATTTTGAAAGAAACAACAGAAGCTTTTCTCATTTTTATTATGAAAAATTTCAAACATACAGAAAGAGGGAAGATATAATTAATCGTTACACATACAGACGGGTACACACACACACACACACACACACACACAGCCTCGGTTCAACAACTGAAACAACAGAATTTTAATCGGATCTTATCTCACCAAGAACCTAAAACTGGTTTACAGTAAGTAATACATTCTGTAGACAGGAGAACACTTTTCCAGTTGTTACACTAGGAAACAGTGTAACAGATTCAGATGCAGCACCTGATCATATCTTCTCATCGCACTTTCAACAGTCAAGACGAGAACGCTGTTTTTAGCGTACGTAGTCCTTGAACACGAACTTCTATACGAAGCCGCATCTCCCTAAGTTATCGAGGAAGGCACCGTGATGCCACTGTGATTGTTATCTCTGCCAGCAAAATAGTTTTGAAACGTTCACGTTAGCTGGGTCACGATGGAAAATAGTGTTTTGTCCCTCTCTAGCTTGTGTGGTTAAGATTTTATGTGAAACATTCTCCAAGGATGAAGCACTCATTCAAGCTTCGCCATTTTTTTTTTCTCATGTGGAAAAAAAAAAGTAAAAGACTGAAACGTGAAGGTGAAAACGTGGAGGAAAATGAGGCTTATCGGCCTGCCACGTGCAGACCTTCCGCGACTTACCAGGAGTTAAGTCCCAAGAGACTGAACCGAAGTTGCAAATGTTCTAAGGGCGAAGCATGTATGTAACGCATCTGACCCACCACACGACGTAGCTTACGTAGCCTGGCCGGCCTTCAACGTGCCCACAGCACCCACAGCAGCTTCCAGGTGGGCAAAGGCATCTCGCACGAAGTCTATTGGATGGGAAGGTGCTGACAGTCCCGTGTAATGTGTTGAGGGCTGGCCTGAAAGGGAAGAACAGCACAAGCCCTCCGACACTGGCTGTCTGGGAGCTGCCACTTACCTCAGCATCCGAGAGAGGATCGACTGCGTGTCGCTAGCCGGGGACAAGATCCAAGTTCCAAATCCCAAGTATGGTTTCTATTGAATGCCTCAGTTTTGCACCATCACGAAGTAGAAAACCCGTAAGTTAGACCATCGTAAGTCAGGGACTGTCTGTAGTATTTTTTTTTTTTAATTTCCGGGTGCCTTCCTTTCCCCAGTCCCCTGTTTCAGGTTGTTTAGATTGCTGCTTTTTTTTTTTTTTTTCAGTCTGACCCGGTGTTACTTTCTAGGTGTATCAGTTCTTAGGCCACAGAGATGTGTGCCACCTGTTAAAATGCCAATTCCGTAAATGCAAACTGTTCCAGCGTCTCTGTTTTATTTTAGTTTCTAAAGTTTACGTATTTATTTTGAGAGAAAGAGTGAGAGAGAGAGAGCACGAACAAGGAAGGAGCAGAGAGAGAGAGAGAGAGAGAGGATCTCAGCAGGCTCCTTGCTGCCAGCACAGAGCCTGACGTGGGGCTTGAACTCATGAACTGTGAGATCATGACCTAAGCCGAAAGCAAGAGTTGGACGCTTAAGCCACCCAGGTGCCCCAGCCTCTCTCTGTCCAGATTTTCTGTTTTCAAACCATAGATGCCTTGGAGTCCCTAAGGCTGACTAGTGCGATGATGAGGTCCTTTGAATTCCTTATGTGATGAAACTCTGCTGGGGGGAGAGCCAAGAGACACGATCTGATGTTCACTTGGGAGCTATAGATGATCACATTTCACTGAGGTAAGGTTCCTAGCTGTTGAGTTCCTTTGACGATCATCTTCAGGCCTGTGAATCCCTCATTCTGAGGGGGTGGAGTAGCAATCTGGGGTGCTATACTGCTTCAGAATAGATTGCTGGGCTGTCCAGCAATTAGAGGTTGATGGACTCCACATGTCAAACATCCAATCAGCATGAGGGAGAAAGTGGAGACACTGTTGTTTAGCTCCTCAGGAAAAAGCTCCATCCTTCTGAGTGGTCAACTCTATTTATATGTCTGCCTCATGAAGACAGGTGCTCTGTCTGCATGTTTCTTTTCACTCATTCTTTTAAAGTTTATTTTTATTTGTACAACACACAAGTACATTCTCATTGTAAAGGAAACTTCTATACAGATAGATAAAAAAACCCTCTTAATTCCCCCAATTCCCAACCATCTTCCTTCCTCAGAAGTAATCACTGTTATCAGTTTGGTATAAATCTGTCCAGATTTTCTTGTTTGCATTTGCATGACTGTATTTACATAGAGAAATGTGTAGTTTTATGTATGCATTTACATGAATAATGTCACGATTCCTGTCGTGTTCTGCAACTTGTAGCTTTCAGTGAACATTATGTCTTTGAGGTCTTTCCATAAGATCATTTATGTGGTCTTTTCCATATAAATTTACTTCATTCTCTTTTTATTGCTACATTATACTCCATAGATGTGCCAAAACGTATCCAATAATCCTAATGATGGCCATTCAAATTAGTTTCTGTTTTAAACAATGTGTAAACACTGCTGTAATAAACATGCTTTGCTTTTTCATGCATACACTTGACTAATTCTCTAGGATATATGTCTCTAGGAGACACCCAGAAGTGAACTGTTGGTTGAAGGACCTGGAAATTTCATTAAGATAGACACTGCCAACTTGCCATCCCCAAAAAGCAGCATATAAGAGAATCTATTTTTCTCCACCTCGGCAATGGATAACCTTGAATTTGTATCACTCCGTTTTGCAAAAATGTACTCTCTCACTGTCTATTATAATTTGTATTTCCATGAGACTCAGTGGGGGCAGGGGGGAGTTGAGCAAACTTATTACCCACATACCTTTCATCTTTTATTTTTTTCTCATTAAGAGGCCTTAGATATTTCTTTCAACCAATACATGCACGTATAATTACAGAAAGAAGTGTGTTATTTGAAAGGGGTGGAATGGGGATTCTGTTCATCTTGGACCTGGCCCCTCTCACTGTTTTTGGAGTTTGGGTTTGGGGTCTGGGCTGTGGTGGGACCAGGGGTCCTGCCATTGACCTAAAATAGTTTTGAAAGCCTACCGTTATTACTTAGTAAACATGATGGCTTTTTTTTTTAAAGCTTATTTATTTTTGGAGAGAGAGAATAGGAGAGGGGTAGAGAGAGAATCACAGGCAGGCACCACACCATCAGCACAGAGGTCGACACTGGGCTGGAACCCACGAGCCGTGAGATCATGACCTGAGCTGAAGTCGGTCGCTTAACCACTGAGCCACCCAGGCGCCCTGACGTGGTAGCTTTTAATGACAGAATTCTCTCGTACTTTTGAGGCTGTTGATGTCGAGTCAGGTTTTACTACTTATCCATATCCCTTTTACAGGGTCTGATTCTAACTCTGGTCAGCTGGTCAGCTGTAACCGTATGGCTCCCGTTCATGCCCTTGTGTGTGGTTTTCATTCCCCCGCAGAAACACCCGGCCCCTTGACGGGGTCTTCTCATCGACAGGAGCAGATCTAAGGATGTTGTTCTCCGGGGACGTTGACCTCGTCATTTATCAGCATTTCCTCTGGGCAGGACGTGTTTTCATAGCCTTCTCTCCTTGACTCCCAATCATGTGTTCTAAGCTTTCCCTAGACCCTCCTCTTCTCCATTTCCACCAGGAAGCATTCCAGAATCTACCTTGGGTCTTGAGCAACCCGTGGGCCTGGAGGCGTGGGTGGGGTCATCAGCAACAGCTGCTCTGTGTTTTGTTTCCCTTGCTGGTGTCCTCTCCACAGCCATCTCAGCCTCTCCGCTCTCTGCGAGCCACACCCTTGCTGCCTGCCCTCTGCGCCTCTTGCTCTGGCCCAGCTGCACCCCAACTTCCTCCCGCCTGCCGACGAGCCAATCCCACAGCCTTCGCTGCACTCCGGGAGACTGACCTGGTATCTTCTACAACACGTGGGCAGTGTCTGCAATTGCACCTGTGCGTCCCTGGAAACCCGACAGCTGCTCACCCCTGGACGCTCTTTCCTGGCCCCCAGCCCACAAATGCTCTGACATTGACCGGGAGGATGCTTAAGTGTCCAGTCCATGGTTTGCTTCCAATTTACCATCTGCTGTTGTGTCCCGAACCTCTTTGTCCAGGTGAGTGCTAACTACCTTTATGTGATAAGTAAGGTCTTTGAAAACGGGACAGACAGACAAGTTCAACGCAGTTCTTTTTATACAGTGCTTAGCCCAAAACTATAAGCAATTAGGTACTTACTAAACGCTTCCTGGTGGTATAATACAACAGGAAGTTATTTCTTTAATTAGGTATTTCTTGGACTTCTCTCTTGAATTGGGTGGAAGGTGGGTGGCTGAGGGGTAGAGTGGTGGTAATTGTTTTTGAAAACTTTTTCCAGGCGTTCAATGTCTATTTTCATGTATTCCTTAGAGGGTCTGATTTCATGCATAGCTCTGGAGATGTAAATCATATTTACAAAGCCAGGTCACATTTAGTCCCACAAGGAGCTGCCGTGCACAGATCTGAACAAACGTGAGTGAGGGCCGTCCCATTCTTGGCATTCACTTACTGCTGTTCTGCCTTACAGACCCGTCGTCCCAAACCAAATAAAATGGGCAGGAGAAGGCGTCTTTGCCCATCCCGTGCCTCCTAGACTCCCTCAAGGAAGTTTTCCGTGGCCAGGAGATCCTGCTTTATGTCCCATTCTTCTTTTTAATGGTAAATTTCTACAATTTAAGGAATTGTTCAAATTTACACAATTTAAAGAATTTTTTGAAAAGTATGACATTTTGGCGGAAAGGATGTGGACATACATATTGTTTTATCTGAAGGCTAAATAAATGTTTTAGAGGAGGTAGGTAGGATTTGGAATCAGAGAAAGCTATCAGGTTTTATTTTGGGTTGTTTGCTTTAGTTTATGAAACTGAACCCTCCTGGACTCCAGACTTGTCACAGCGGAACACATGTAATAACATTTAGAAGGTGTGAGTAGACTCATACACTGCCTCTTGTAGCTGTTTGTTCTTTCTCACAAGGCATTAGCAGAGCACCGCCCGGATACTCTGCGTCTGGGAACTGGGGTGTTATCTTCCCGGTCCAACCGAGTATCTCACTTTGTGACGTGGAGACCATTAATCTCTCTGTGTAAGTGTGAGTTGTAAGACTGGGAACCGTAACACCAGCAAGGATGACGTCTGCCACCCTAGGCAACCCAGAAAAGAGTTGCTGCATGAGTGCGGAATAGAAAGTGAGCCGGGGGGGTGGCTCAGTTGGTTAAGCGTCTGATTTGGGCTCAGGTCATGACCTCATGGTTTGTGGGTTGGTGAGTTCGAACCCCGCATGGGGCTCTCTGCTGTCAGCGCAGAGCCCACTTCGGATCCTCTGTTTCCTCCTCTCTGTACCTCCTCTGACTCATACATGCTCTCTCTCTTTATCTCTTTCAAAAATAGTAAAAAAAAAAAAAAAAAAAAAAAAAAAAAAAAAAAAATATATATATATATATATATATATATATATATATATATATATATATATATATATACAGTGAGCCCATGTTTAAAGGGTTTGCCCCCAGATGGCTTGGCAGATCTTAAAAAAAAAAAAGAGCCCAGGACTTCCTGCCTCGTGATCTGGTGCCGGGGCCAGAGGTTTGGAGGGAGAGGAAGCAGAGGGAACCAGCTCCAAGCACGTGTGAGCTCTTTAGGCTGCCGACTGGCTGGGCACTTTGTGAAGATGGTTCCTCCTGGCTCTGCCAGTAACCTGGTGAGGACCCCGGCCGCTGCCGCTCGGGAGCTGGGTGCCGGGGGAAGGTCACGAAGGCCTTCGCCTCTGCTGCCCTCGGTGTGTTCCCAAGGCCTGCGCATCCTGGGCTCCTTCATCAGACCGAGGCAGGCTCCCTGGCCAGAACAGCTCTGGGGGACAGGGGGGGTCAGCTTCTGCATGGGAGACAGAGACAGAGGGAGGGGTGTGTGTGTGTGTGTGTGTGTATCTGTGTGTGTGAAGATAGAAGAGGCCACGAGAAAGAGAGTGGGCTCTCTGGTCTCATGTAACTTAATTTTTATTTCAAAATTCAAAATGCTTTTCCTGCTGCTTTGTTCTCAGCTGTCTCCTTTGCTCTGTCTCGTGATGTTCTGACCCTTCGCTTTGGTGTGCCTGATTCCGTTGTAAGCTCGGCCTTTTGTTTTCCACTTTTGCTGCATTGATCCAGGCTTTTTTTTTTCTTCTTCCCCTCCTGCTGGTTCCTGCAGTTTCCAGAACATGCTTGAGAGACAACACTCCTCTCAGGCATTAGGTGAAAAGTCGTATTTTTTATAAGAGCATATTTTTTCCTTTCTCTAAAACAAACAAACAAACAAACAAACAAATGAACAACCCTCTCTTTATCTCCCTCTGATTTCTAAAGTCTCATTGTTCATTTCCTCCTACATCGACTTCCTCCTTTACCCCCTTACCCTCACCGTGAGTTGCTTTTCTGGTAACAGCTTTATTGAGATAGAATTCACATACCGTAGACTTCATCCATTTAAAGGGTACAATTCATTTGGTTTTTGGTATAGTCATAGAGTTGTATAAGCGCATGATTGAAATCGTTTTCATCACCTCGAAAAGAAATACTGTGTCCATTGACAGTCACTCCCCGTTCCCCTCCCCCAGCCCCTTGGCAACCGCTGTTCTATTTTCTGTCTCTATGGACTTGCCTGCTCTAGACATTTCACATAAATGGAATCATCATATAGCATTTGTCTATTGTGCCTGGTTTCTTTCACTTAGCCCTTGTTTTTAAGGTTCCTCCACGCTGTGGCATGCACCGGTACCTTGTTTTTATTGCTGACCTCAGAGGTGCCTTGTGTCTGTATGGCATGGGTTAGGGTGGGGCCAAGAATCAGATGTGATGAACAGGAACATACATCACGTGGAAAAGAATGCAAAGTGATAGATTATTGAAACCCAGTGTGGAGGATTTGCCAGCGCATTGGCAATCATCTTGTGCCAAAATCATATTGAGGACCGTTAAATATGCCCTGGCAGAAGATATGACAAAATCTCTGAAATGGAGGAGGGGCTCTGTCCAGAAAATTCTTTCCATGCAAATCTCAATGCACCCAACACCCTCCGCTTGTTCCTTTCTCGTTTCCTCCCTCTACTCTTTCTGGGGAAAGGCGCAGCAGTGTCCTGTTTGGAACGATATGCCCATGAGGTTGTAGGCATGCCTGGGGGGTCTCCGTTCTAGTCTTGGTCAAGAAGGAGGGAGGCAATTTCTTGAGAATTTGAAAGGGCCCAAATAAGGAAGCATAGCTAGACTGAAAAATAAAAAAGATGCTATCAAGTCAAGAGGAGATGCAAAAAGGCCCAAGACCCTGGAAGGAGAGAGCTGGAGACCAACTGGCATTGAACCCAACTCCGGCAGTGACCGCCAGCTGGGTCGGCACCTGGGAGTCAACTTTGGTAGGTACGTGTGGTGAGGGAGTCGAGGAAAGGGTGTCTTAGATATCCTTCATTATCCTGGCAGAGGTCAGAAACCTTCCCAGAGCCTCCGGTGTCTCACTCAGAAACAAAAACAGCTGGCCGCGTTTAAAGTCAAGAATTACAAGCCGTTGGCATTAATGTACACCATAAGCTAAGAAAGGAATGTATGAGCAGGATGGGAAAGTTCTCCTCTTGCAAAAGTATCTCAAAAATTATATTCATAGCTACAAAATCCATTAAAGTTAAGTATAATTAACCTGACTGATGTGGCTCCAAAACGTTAATAGAGGAAGAGAGAAAGGCCATGTGAAAACTCTGGGATGGCTGAAATCTAAGATATTTTGAGTTTGGATTGGAAAGAAAGAAGAAAAGTCAGAGTATGGTTTACCCCGCCTCACTGTCAGGTGATATGCTGCTGTGAATTCTGAAAATCTAACACTCGGGCTCATTCTGGATAGCTCTCATCTGTCTGTCCTGTTCCTGAAGGTGCTATGTGGTGTTGCTTAATGATCCTGGGGTATTACAGGATCATACATCACGTGGCCACAGTTAACTTCATTTACAATCTTCTGTGACTCCAGCAAGCATCCGCAGAGCTAGGAAGTAACCGATCATGCTAACCACACTATTCTGTATTCCGAATTCATTCATTTATTTAAACATATATACTTCCAGGGTGATTAAACAGGGTGCTGGGGATGAATAAAATATTCATAGCCCTGGCTACACACTGAATATATCCCCTCCACACACAGACACACACACACACACACACACACACACACACACACACACACAGACACGCACCCCAAATTCATATGTTGAAGTCCTATCCCCTACTGCAATGGTATTTGGAGGTCAGGACTCTGGGGGTGACTAGGTCATGAGAGGGAAGCCCTGTAAATGGGGTTAGTGCCCTTCCAAAAGAGACTCCAGAGAGCTCCCTCACCTCTTCCCCACGTAAGGATGTGGAGAGAAGACACCAGCTGTGAATCAGGAAGCAGGTCTTCACCAGACACTGGTTCTATGGGCATCTTGATCTTGGACTTCCAGCCCTCAGAGCTGTGAGGAATAAATGCCCGTTGTCCATAAGTCACCCAGTCTGTGGTTCTGTTACAGAAGCCTGGACAAACAGAGACAGCCTGCTCGTGGAGGTGTCCATGCAGAGGCATTAAAACATGGTCCATGGTGGGGCACCTGGGTGGCTCAGTTAGTTAAGCACCCGACTTGAGCTCAGGTCATGATCTCACTATCCGTGAGTTCGAGCCCCTTGTCGGGCACTGTGCTGACCGCTCAGAGCCTGGAGCCTGCTTCGGATTCTGTCTCCCTCTCTCTGCCTCTACCCTACTTGTGCTCTGTCTCAGTCTCTCTCTCAAAATAAGTAAACATTAAAAAAAACAAAAACAAAAAACAACACAGCATCTGTGGTAATTGCAGGAAATGCTGTAAAGACTAAAGGAGAGCACGTATTACCAGGAATCCTACCTGAACTGGAAATCTGCTCTTGCCCCTCACAATGAGTCTGACTGTGTTTCTGGGTCAGGTACCTGGTGCCTGGATCTTTCTGCATTTAAACTAAATTCTCAGCCAATAAACTTGCAGATAAACTTCTCTCAGGCTAGCCCACTGTTTTTCCAGACCTGCCCAAGTATATCCCATCATAGGACACGGTCATAGAAGTCAGGCTGAGATCCCTTTGTGTGTGTGACAGGGATTTTAAAAGTTACCTCTTTTTCCTTTTTTTTTTTTTTTTATCATGGTAGAAAATCTAGATAACATAAAAGTCACCATCTTAACTATTTCCAAGGGTGCAGTGTGCACCACCATCCATCTCCAGACCTTTTCCATCTCTCCAAACTGAAACTCCGTACCCCTCCCCTCAGCCCCTGGCAACACCATTCTACTTTCTATTTGACTATTCTTAGTGCCTCGTGTAAGTGGGATCGTAACAGAATTTGTCCTTTTGTGTCTGGCTTATTGCACTTAGTGTAATGTCTTCATGGTTCATCCATGTCGTAGCAGATGTCAAAAATTTGCACGTGTATGTTAAATTCTAAGCACTTACAAGGCCCCTTCCCCACTACATTTTCACGGTCCCTGCAGGAATGATTTTAGATATTGACATGGATATTGAACAGAATTTAACAAAGGGACCATTTATAAGAGTGTGGGTTTAAGGAAGCCAACCTTGGGTGGTGAAGCCCCTCAGAACCAGCAACAGTGGGGGGCTGTTACCATTCCAAGGCCTTGGCGGGGCCTGGGGAGGTGATGATTGCCAGAACCTGGAGGGAGAATTGTAGCTGGAGATAAGGCCACCAGATAGCTGGAGATAAGCCTTGGGAAGAGAGAAGAATAGACCCCTCCCCCCCCCCATTCCTCAAGCTTTATAGTATGCAGCCCAACCAGGAGCCAGAGGGCAAGATTGACCTTTCTGGGCACAGGTGCCAAAGGCTGGAGATGGGATCTGGAGGAGCAAATGGTATACCCCTGCACACCCACCTTCTGCAAGGGGTTGAGTGGGGGGTGAGCAGAGGGATGCTAGGCCAGGGAATCTGAGAACAGAAGTGAGCTGGGTTTCTTGAAGAAGAGAAAGGATGTGGCGTATACTCAGAAGGAAAATAGGTCTGGAAGGAGTGGGGGAAGGGCGAGAATGAGGAGAAAGTAGAGTCAACAGTTCCCAAGAGGAATGCTGGGTAGAAACCTCAGGAACAAGAGATATCTAAGGAGAACTTACTAGGTGATGACCTCAAACTCCCTTCTCAGTGTCCTCAAGGGATCTTCAGTAAAGATACACTTTACTGTCCAGGCGTTTATAGAATTGTGAGTGTAGCGCCATGTTGGGAACAAGGAAGTCCAGTGGTACTTGACGGTAGACAGAGTAACTGGCCCCCAAACACGTCCACGTCCCAATCCTGGAACCTATGAACGTCAGCTTACATGGAAATGGGGAGTTGCGTTTGCAGAGGAATTAAGGTTGCTAGTCAGCTGACCTTGAACTAAGATTATCCTGGTGATCTGGGTGGGCTCAAGAGTCGGTGTCACATGACTCTGAGTTGAGTGGGGTCAGAATGACTCAACCAGCTGCTGCTGGCTTACAAGATGCGAGCAGGCCACCAGCCAGGGCTTCCAAGCCTCTGGAAGCTGGAGAAGCCCTCGCAAAACCCTAAATTTAAGCCAGCATGACCCTTTTCAGACTTCCTCCCTCTAGAACCGCAAGACAATATTTTGGTGCTGTTTAAGCCGCGAAGCGTGTCGTAACTTGTTACAACAGCCAATAGGAGACTGATACGCTGGGTTTTATGAGTTTCGGGCAAAGTTAGCTAAATTTGGGATAAAAATACGGAGCTGTTGGGGGTTCCTGGGTGGCTCAGTTCATTAAGCGTTTGTGGCTCAGGTCATGATCTCACGGTTCGTGGGTTCAAGCCCTATGTTGGGCTCTTTTGCTGACAGCTCGGAGCCTGGAGCCTGCTTCGGATTCTGTGTTTCCCTCTCTCTCTACCCCTCCCCTACTCTCTCTCTCTCTCTCTCTCTTAAAAATGAATAAACATTAAAAAAAATTTTTTTTACATATGGAGCTGTTTATAATTACCATAGGTACTGTATTGATAGCTGAACTTGTAAACTTTACCAGTAAACTTAAAGCTTTAAGTTTAAACCAGTAAAGTTCAGCTTAAAGCTGAACTTGTAAACTTACCTGGCTAAGCATCACTCCTGCTTCCAATGCTGCAGGACTTGTGTTGTTCTTGTCACCTGGGTTCTTGTGTAGCTGTTCTCAGCCTGATTCGTTAATCAGCGCGGGGTCTGTGGTTTTCATTTTGCACCTTCATCAGTCTCCTTTGAGAGCCCAGGGCTGTGGCCCCCTTCTGAGCCCCACACTTTAGTTTTAGAGCTCTCCCTGTCCAGTCCATCATGCAGAGGTTTTGCTGGTTTGGGGAGCCCTTTTTTCTGCCCACACGAACTCTCATTGCAATCTGTTAGACATGCAAATATAGCAAACTCATGGTGGAAAGGATTAAGAGACTTGCTCTCTGGCAATAGACAGTACCTGCAGAGTAAACCCTCCGATCTCCCGTTCCTGAAACAGCTATGCTTCTCGACATCAGTGCCTCCACAGCTGACAGAGGCTCTTTTGGGCACTGGTGGCAAGAGTACAGAGCAGATAAACAATTAAAGATGAGAATGGAGCAATATTTAATAAAACAACATCGAATGGGTCTTGCTGGGTTCGAATCAACGTGTCGGCAGGGCTGCGTTCCCTCTGGCCCAGCAATCCAGCTTAGATCATTTCATTCTGAAGAAACATGCTGCAGAATGCAAAGCAACATATGAAAAAGCGTTACTGACTGTGGGATTTTGTTACAATAGCAAATATTGAAAACACAACCAGAGCTCCTGTCCATCAGAGACTGGTTGAATCAGTCATGGAACAGCCAAGGGATGGAGTATCACACAGCCATAAAAAAGACTGGGGGACTCTCCGAAGGGATAGAAAAGGATTTCCAAGCTATATATATTTTTTAAAGAGAGAGAACAGGGGAAGGGCATAGAGAGAGAGGGGGACAGAGGATCTGAAGTGGGTTCTGTGCTGTCAGCACAGAGCCCGATGCTGGGCTTGAACTCCCAAACTGTGCGATCATGACCTAAGCCAAAGCCGGACACTCAGCCGACTGAGCCACTCAGGCAGCCCATCCAAGCTATCTTGTTAAGTGAAGAAAGTAAAGTGGAAAAGAATATATAAAGCATGTTACCATTTCTGTACAAAAAGGTCGGGTAAGAATTGTGTGTGCGTTTGCTCGTTTTCACAAGGATCACTGGAAAGATAAACCAGAAACAAGGGAAATAGCGTGGAAAGAGGAGGGGTGAGAGGGACAGTGACACTCCTCTGAGGATCTTTTTGTGCAGCTTTGAATTTTGAGCCACAGAAATGTTTTAAGTATTTAAAAAATTAAAGAGAATGGGGGGGGGGGAGTCGAACATAAACACAAACAAAGGAAGCTAAGTGGTTTGCAGCAAGCTGATGGCATAACACCCCAGAAAGGAGGATTGTCAGTAACTTTTGAACCCTCTGCTCTGACTACTGGGACATACTCGAAGGGAAAAAAGACTTGCAGGAGGCTTATGCATCCCAGTGAGAGCTAGTAGCAACATTAGCGTCATCATGCTGACGCTACTCTGTGTGTGTCGTAAGGTACAGCATCTGAGTAAACACACTGACTGTGTGCGGAAGCCTCGGGCTCTCAGGATCCAAGGAAGGAGGTAACGTGCATGGAGAAATGCTCTGCTTCTGGATGAGAACTGGAAGGATCTCTATGAATTCACCATTTCCCACCTCTAGTCACCGCCAAAGACAAAGCGACGCGTTAGTTAACGCGGTGAAAGCAGACTTTATTCAGGGGCTACTGACAGCAGGGGCGGGAACTGAGTTCCGTTCTGATTTGCACAGAGTAACTGGTGTTTTAAAGGGAGAATAAGGCAGTTGGGAGGGGGACAGAGCGGTGCTCAAGCGATAAATTACAAAAGATTGGTCAGTGTCACTTATGTCAGCTGTGTCTGCGGGCTGGCAGTGGAGGAAGTCAGGATTCTTCCGCCCAGGGAGACTGGGAGACCCGAGGTCCCGTCCAAAGGCATGACTTTCAGAGCCCCAGGGAAGGCGTTCCTGAGTTTAGGAGGTACATCTACATCTCAAAGTGTCGGAGGAAGGATTCACAATTATATGCCTGTTTTAGTGAAAAGCTCTGAGACAGGGTGGTCAGAAGCCTGACCTGGAGGCTTGAGCTTTCCAGGCAGGCATTTGGGGAGGGGCTGGAGTCCTTGTAGGGACACAGCCTCCTGCTGCTTGAAGCCATGCTGGAGTTTGGGGTCTCTTAGTGTAGAGGTTTGGATGGGGTCATTATGTTCAGCTCTTCCCACTGAAGATGATTTGAAGCAATGCCACTCCAGGATCAAGGGACACATGTGTCCTCAGATCTTGGTTTCTAAATAACCATTCCCTCTACAAGGAACAAGCCTCCTTGGATGAATTGGCTGATTCCAGATTAAGGACAGGGAAAATGCAATGTGTTCGGAACTTCTTGTGCCCGAAAGCAAGAAGGTGCTCCAAGACCAATGGGCAGGACCAGCTATGTAATTTGCAGGGCCCAGTGCAAAATGAAAATTCAGGCCCCTTGTTGAAAAATTACCTGGAATGTCAAAATAGCAATCGCAGAGCAGTGAATCACACAGGTGGCTTTCCTAAGAACAAGGTCTTGTGCAACTGCCCAGGTCACCCGCCTGCGATCCCGAGCCTGATCGTGGAAGATGTGTGAAAAGTTCAGGGGAGCTTGAAGGGGCTCCTGCTGGTTAATTTTGGGACAGTGTGACCACCGAAAACCAATAAAAATGGCAATGGGCTATAAAACATGAAACTAGAAAAGAATCCATGAGTTTATAGTGATACAAACACTGTGTATTGCAAGGGAGGGAAAAGTTTATGAAGAATGTCGGCTAATGTAGACAGAATTACAGAATTCGGAATATTGCCATTTTTATGCAGTCACCAATGCAATGATGATGCTAAACCCATTGTGTTTAAGATTGTAGAGGAGAAGGTTACGCACACAATTGATGTCTGCCTTTATTACTTATTAATTACAAATTGGAAAAGATGTTTTCACAACAGATCTGGAAGAAAAGCACCCTTAACCAAATGATCAACTTTGCATGATTGACAATGAGACAATATATCACGTGCCTCCTGATAGGAAGCAGTGAAAAGTACACCAGGTAGTGTTTTGCCCAAGACGTTTAGTTTGAATCTGACCATGAGGAAACAAACAAGGCAACTGGCCTGAACCCTTAAGAAATGAAAGAAAGAAAGCAAACAAAAACAACAAACCCAGAGCTGTTCTGGATAAAAGGAGGATAAAGGATAAATAAACATGAGAACCAAGTGAATCGCATGACGTTTGATGACCCAGATGGAAAAGGAGCCACGGAAAACTTCCAGGGACGACTCTGGGCGTTGGGATTTTGAACTGCAGATAATAATACCATTACCTCAGCGTTAAGTTTCTTGGACGTGATGGTGGTATTGGTTACGGTCATGTAGAAGAACGTCTTTTTTTTGATGATACATGCAAAGGAGTTTAGACTGAAATGCCTTGGCATCTTCAACTTAGTTTTAAATGAAAGGGAGGCTGGAGGGAAGGAGGGGGAAAGGAAGAGAGGAAGTGAGAGAGACTCAGAGAGAGGGATGGGGAGAAGGATAGAGAGGGCAAATGTGGCAAAATGTTAATAATTGTTTGAATATGGGTGAAGAGTATGTAGCGATTGTACTGTTTTTTCACTTTGCAATAGGACAGACATTTCAAGAAGTAAGCTAAGGAAAGAAAGGTTTCCTCGCTAAAGTCACACATCAAGGAGGAACACAGTTCCTGGCACAGCAGGGGCAGAAAGGCTCTCTAGCTCGATTGACAGTTCCCCTGGTACAGCAGACCTGCCACCAGGCCCATCAACATAATTCACGTGTGTCCCGGATCTGTGTGCCCACACAATGAGTCATGGTGAGCAGGGCAGAGCTGACGGCAGACGGCAGTGATGGGCACCTGTCTCCTGAGGACTGGCAAGAGCCGAAACTGGAGTTGGTAGACCAGCGAGCCGGGGGCTACGGTTCCCGCTGCGTTCAGGTGCCAGTACAGGCTCAGACGGCCGTTTTGGGTCTTATTTGAACATTGGCGACAATATGCCTGCTCTGTTAACGCGACAGAGATTGAAGAAGACAATGTATGAGACAAAACGTTCTTATTTCCCAGATCTATTTTGTAGATGATCCCATGTTTCATCGATTTTATTCTGGAAATACAGATTGTTTATGAGCTGTTACAGATGTTCTTGCTGTTTGTAGTCTTGTAATCATTTGTGTCCTATAAATACAGAATTCATGATCATTCTGTTTCATAGGATTACCATCAAAAAATGGGGGGAAAAAAAGGCGGCGTATCTAAAACGGTAAAATCGTCTCTGCTGCATTCCTGAGCACTCCTGACAGGAGAGGATTTCTGGTCTGAGCGGGCTTCCAGCTGCACACTTCAAGCTTGTTTTTCTTTCACTACCTGTATCATTTCAGGGCTGGGTATAATAGGACATGTTCATATCATGACATGCCTTCTGGGTGAATCAGCCTAATGGGCAGCAGGGATATTTCTGGAGGCCAACCCACCCCGAGATGGCTAGCAATAACCATACACCCAAGTGATTGTGAGCCACGCAGATCTACCCCACCAAGCCCTGGCATCCCTGACTCAACTTCTCCTTAGCCAGAGTCCAAAATGTCGTGGCCATTTCAGTGGTATCTGTGCAAGGGGAGGTGTGATGGAGAGAAAAATCCCAAGAGGAAAGAGACAATGGTATGAACCAATTATAGTTAAAATATCTTAAAAAAAAAAAAAAAAAGAGGAGAGCAAGAGACAGAGACAGGGAGAAAGTTCATCAGTGTTTGTTACGTTATATGGGAGGTAGAGACGTCTGAGGGGGCAGTCAGAAATGCAGGTTTAAAGAGCTGATGGATGGCAGTGTAGAGACTATGGAGTCATTCACAATCAATATGGCTGCGTAAGTGGATGAGCTCCCCCCAAAAGAAAGTGTGTAGAAGAAGAGAAGTGAACCAAGGGCAGAATGTTGGGTGATGCCTATATTCTGTTGTCAGGTGTAGGTGAGGAGACCGCTATAAAGTCTTGGGCCAAAATGCTGTTTGCAGCCAGGATAAGAGGGCTGTGAAAGATGAGCACAACCAGGTCGGTTTGGATTATTGTCATTTACAATGAAAAGGGTTTTTTTTTTTTGTTTTTTTTTTAAATGAAAAGATTTTTGATAATATACACATTTAAATATTTAAAAGAAGATGTAAACCTAGGCTGATAGTCTTATACAATTACAAAATCAAAACATACTAGCAAAACTACAAACTCATAAAGTAAAAATTAAAGTTCAGTACGATAGATGGAATTGTCTTGCTGAAATAAAGTCACTGCTAGTGGTGGTAATAGTAGAAAAATCTATTGATCTGGTTGAAATTTCACTTGTTGGTTTGGTTATTTTGATTTTTTAAAAAATATCTATTTTGAAAGAGAGCGAGCAAGCACAGTGGGGGAGGGGCAGAGAGCGAGAATCCCAAGCAGGCTCTGTGCTGTCAGCAAAGAGGTGGACGTGGGACTCAAACTCACAAACCATGAGATCATGACCTGAGCTGAGATCAAGAGTCCGACACTTAACTGACCGAGCAAGCCAGGTGTCCCCTAGTTATTTTGATTTTGAGTACACTGCCCATCATTGGAGTGACTGTCATGATCTATGTTGATATTTTTTCTCCTTTTAAAATTTATTTATTTTTTATTATCTCCTTAACAAAGTGGGTTTTACATCCCCTACCTATTATTTAGAATGGACAGTCTAGGGGCGCCTGGCTGTCTCAGTTGTTTGAGTGTCTGAGTCTTGATTCTGGCTCAGGTCATGATCCCAGGCTCGTGGGACTGAGCCTACATTAGGCTCTGACCGCGCTGAGCCTGGAGCCTGCCTGGGAGTCTCTCTTTTTTTTCTCTCTCTCACTCTGCCCCTTTCCCTGTTTGTGTGTGTTCTCTGTCTCTCCCTCTCTCAAATAAATAAATAACACAATGCAATATAATACAATAAAGATGGGACAGTCTAATAGTGCCTCTCAAACGTGATGACAATAGTATCATTTACTGAAGTTTGTTACTGTGCACATTAATGATCTGTGGTAAAGCTGGTGTGGGTCCTCATCACCGGATCCTTACTCCACATGGCTCGCCGTGGAGCTGGATACTGGGACCCGCACTTCTGGGTTCTGTGTGCTTTTACCATCATGCATATTTTGAGGATTCAATTCTCCCCCCGTTTTTCTCCATTCAAGCTACTATAATACCTTCATCTCAATCATCTGGCTTCAAATGGCCTGCAAATACTTAACCATATAAATAAAAGAACTAAAGATATATAGTTAACTAAAATTGGGTGGTGGAGGGAAGCAAGGAAGGGGGGAGAGGAAGGATCTACTAATTCACCATTGCTCTAAGTACGGTGCCACTATGGCGGAAAGGATGTATCTGGCAGGGCGCCTGGCTGGCTCAGTTGGTTGAGCGTCTGACTTTGGCTCAGATCATGACCTCACAGTTTGTGAGTTCCAGCCTCAGTTCAAGCCCAGCATTGGGCTCACTACTGTCAACGCAGAGCCCGCTTTGGATACTCTGTCCCCTTCTCTCTTTGCCCCTCCCCCTCTCGCTCACTCTCTCAAAAATAAATAAATATTAAAAAAAAAAAAAGAATGCGTATGCCAATTTTTCCTTGTCAAAGGCTTAGGTGAGCTATTTAATTACTTGGTTTCCTCATCTGTAGAGTCCTGTTACAATGATCAAATGATATCTTGTAGCTAACATGCCTAAAGCTGTGCCTGGTACACAATTGTTGTTCAGTGATAGTAGTTATCAAGTTTAGACATTTATTTATTTATTAAAATTTATTTATTTTGAGAGAAAGAGAGAGCATACACGCAATTGGGGGAGGGGTAAAGGGAGGGGAAGAGAGAATCCCAAGAAGGCTCCACACTGTCAGCTCAGAGCCTGACTCGGGGCTCGAACTCACAACTGTGAGACCATGACCTGAGCCAAAATCAAGAGTCAGATGCTTAACCAACTGAGCCACCCAGGTGCACCTTGAGTTTAGACATTTAGTAAGACTAGAATAAATGTGGAACTCACAATGCTGGCTGATGAGGTAAATAAGACTCAGAGGTATGATGGGCTTGACCATAGAGAGGGCTGTGTCCAGTCAGACCAACTGAGCAAAGGGCGGGTGTTGGCACCTGGATCTACACAGATTTTATGCATCCAGATCATTGCCAGTTCTGATGTTTGACCTGAAGTTAATGTCTCACTGTACTTGTGGCAAGATAGTTGCACCTGTCCCAGATTGTACAAATCCCGGCGTTCACCACATTTTTTAGTAAGTTTATTATCAATTTGGGAAAATCTTTTGTACACAGTCCATTCCCGGGGATTAAAAATGATTATTTCTTTTGTCTTTGAGGGTTACAATGCTTTTGGTCTTCTTTGGAGCTTCTCTTTTTAGTCTTTCTTCAAGAACTAATTTCTATTCTTTTCTGTTTTTGTTAAAGACTTCAGTCCTGATCATGTCGTAGCAAAGGTTTGGTCCAAGCAGACCTGGCTTCCATGCTGGCTGTCACTTAGATATTATTTGATCTTGAGCACGAGCTTCCTAACCTGGCAGATAAGGAAAAATAATACCCACTTCGTCTGGATTGTTAGGATTAAATTAGACGATGGCTTGAAAACTCTGAGCTCAGCAGCAGCACTAGTAACCTTAGTACCATTGTCCACATCCTCCCAACTCCTCCCACTCCAGTTAAAGTGGAATATTTGCAAGATTAGTGGTGCTTTGGCATATTAAAAAATAGTTTATTTTATTTTATTTTATTTTATTTTATTTTATTTATTTTGTAATCTCTATACCCAACGTGGGGTTCAAACTCACAGCCCCAAGAGCAAGAGTCACACACTCTACTGACTGAGCCAGCCAGGCACCCTTCCATCCTCCCCATAATCTTTAATTCATGTTGGGAAAATATTAAAAACTATAGTACCAGCCTGAGTCTTACCACATTTGAGAAAAATTAGAGTTTCTAACTGTAAGCTTACTTTATCTAGATGAAGAGATATTAAAATTCCCAGGCAAGGGAAAAATATCTGCCATTAACCAAAATATGTGATTATTATCAGAGTTTCCTTTTTCCCGAGGGAAAAGAATACAGCTAAAATACAAATGATTCCCACAGATTACCCAGAAATGCATTTACTGAGAGCAAGAGAGTGCTGGAGAGTTGCTAATGAGCCATACAATCTGAGCAATCACTGCCTCTATCTTTCTTCTGTTTCCTCACCATAGGTGAGGTGATTATCCTTAGTTGGGGAGGGGAGGGCAGTTGGGAATATATGTAGGACATTTCTGTCACAGCAGTTACCCTATATGGTGGCCATCTTCAAAGATGGCCCCCAGCGATCCTGCTTTGGGTGGTCACGGTTCGTCGTACCTCCCATACGGCAGCAAAGTTGGTCTGTGTGATCGACAGAATTCCCACAGAAGTGAAGGTCTGCTACTCCCAAGATAAGGTTAGAAAAGGCAGTGCAGCTTCCCTCTTGGACTCCCCCTCTCTCCACTTATTTGGTGCAAAGCCTCATCATGAGCACCCCTACGGAGATGCCCATGTGGTGAGGAACTGAAGCCTGCTGCAAAGCAGCCGTGTGAGTGAACTTGGAAGCAGACCCTCCATACCCAGTCAGGTCTCAGATGTCGGCAGCCCCAGCTGACACCTGGACTGCAGGCTGGTGAAGACCCCAAGCCTGAACGACCCAGCTAAGCTGCTCCCAGCTTCCCGACCTATAGAAATGGAGATAATAAATGGTCCTTGTTTTAAGATGCTAAGTTTAATAATATTTTTAAAGTTTATTTCTTTATTTTGAGAGAGACAGAGGCAGCGCAAGTAAGGGAGGGGCAGAGAGAGAGGTAGAGAGAATCCCAAGTAGGCTCTGCACTGTCAGCATGGAGCCTGATGCAGAGCTTAAGACCACGAACCACGACATCATGACCTGAGCCAAAACTAAGAGTTGCACATTTAGCCAACTGAGTGCCCCATTAAGATGCTAAGTTTAAAGTAATTTGTTGTACAGCCAGGTTGCTACTGGCTTTCAATAAGCAGAGTCAAAGATGTTAGATGTCTGGCCGTCTCTGGAACAGCCCTGCTCAATGAAGACTTGTCCTACCTTGCTATAGACTGAATGTTTGTGTCACTGACAAAATTCATATGCTGAAACCTAATCCCCAAGGTGATGGTATTTGGAGGTGAGGGCTTTGTGAAGTGATGAGGTCATGAGTGGGAAAGCCCTCATGAATGGGATTAGTGCCCTTTTAAAAGGACCCTATAGCACTCCCTTGTCCCTTTTGCCATATGAGGGCACAGTGAGAAGACAGCTGTCTGTGGACCAGGAAATGGGCTTTCACCAGACCCTGAATCTGCCACTGCCTTGATCTTGGAGTTCCTAGCCTCAGAACTGTGAGAAAGAGATGGTCATTGTTCAGTTCACACAGTCTGTGGTATTTTTATGATAGCCACTTGAATGGACTAAGACACACCCTTGATGTGGAAATCAGGCCTATCCTAACACTGGTATGATCCCTCCCAGTTTGAAATGTGTATGATTGTATTTGGGGGGTTAAAAGCAAAGATCAAAAAGAAAAGGTAACCATAAATTGTTATGTGACTCTATCCAACTTTTAATGTAGGTATCCAATGGCCCCCAAATTGTTCTTTGAATCTATCTTACAGAAACTCATATGGATGTGGATAAAATTATGTACAAAAATAACCTTTGCCCTTTTGTTACCAATAACCAAATGCTGCAAATAACTAAATTATTAGAGGACTAGTCAAATAATTATAGTTTATCTGGGATATTATGTCATGACATAAAGTGGACTCTAAAGGATATTGTTAAATGAAAATCTAATCATAGAATAATACAAATGGCATACCATTAGGGTTTCATGCATGTGTGTGCATGTGTATAAATGCACAGAAATAGAGAAGGTATGGATGATTCACCTCAAATTTGACTTTTCATTCTCTGTGCCTCTCTGTATTTGAATTTTTTACAATTAGCATTACTTTTGTGGTTACAGAATACTCTAGATTATTATATTCAGTAATAGGGGTAATGTCCTGCTTACTTTTGGTTCCATCGAGGTTGCTCCAATCTCATTTTATACTCCAAGATGGGCGGAAGTCACTTATGTTTCTGGTTTGGATCAGATGGAGTTCAGGAATGAAGTGATGGTCGGTAGAGGGTAGAGTACCAGAAATGGGGAAATCAGCGTGGAACATAATTCCTGACTGGGCCTCAGGCCTTCAGCTCTGTGGGCTCTGCCCTCCTAAAGGACCCATCATTAGCTGGCCTGGGAACATTACAAGTAGCTCTAAATCCAGAAATGGAATTGGAGACACCTGAACCTAGTAGGTTCTGTGGACCCTTGGATTCCCCTTGGCTCCTTTAAAAAGGAGGTTGTGCTTTCAACTCAAAAGTGAAGTCAGAGATTTCAAGTGAGAACCAGGACTTGAAATTCCTTAGACTGGAATGCATCTGTTCCTGTACTCAAAGCACACCTCCCCTTGTTCATTGGCTGGCTGCCTTTGTTTGTTTGTTTGTTTGTTTGTTTGTTTGTTTTTAAGTATGCTCACACCCAACATGGAGCTTGAACTCACAACCCTGAGATCAAGACCTGAGGTCAGTGAGATTAAGAGCGGATGCTCCACCGACTGAACCACCCAGGCGCTCCTGCTGGCTGCATTTTTACCTTTGCAGGTCTTTGCCGGATAAAACATATGGTAATAGAATAGGCCCTGTTCATTATCAACCAAGAAAAGCTTGGAGTTATGTCTCCCAAGTCCAAAAATGTACAATGAAGATGAAAACGAGAGTAGTAAATATGTCTAAGGGAAACTGAAAGTTTCGACTTGTGTGTCAAGATAAGGCAACAAAGATAAACAGTACAGACATCACAGCAGTGAGGGATAAGAGCCAAGTGGAGAGATGTGGAAACAAAGAAAAAAAGGGTGAAGGAAGAACGTTTTCAGAGATTTTGCTGATCACTTTTTGACCGTCATCTTAAGAGAATATAAAATTGTATATTTTGGGTTGTATGAGAACCCAAACTCCCACTATGCCCTTTAGTCTGGGGTTTGTTACAAACAACGCTTCTTCAAGAGAGTGAGACGTTGTTTCTCCCCCTCCCCCACAGTCCACAAACACCTCACTCAGGACAGGAAATGTACATTCAGCAAATGACTGTGTCTAAAACACAATCCATAAAAGAATGGGTAAGACTTACTTTTTTTCTTTTGTGTGGAATTAAATTGTTGGAAGGCAGCCAAGGAAGTGACACATTTCACCTCCTGTTTCTGGTGGAACAACCCTTAAACCATTGGTGGTTGTTCATCAAGTTGTTTGGGGTCTTAGGTACTGTGGGTTACTGAATTTATTTTCCAGCCAACAAATTTTAATTTTTTCGTATTTCCATAAGGAAATGAGATACAGTGCCTTTACACAGATTGCAAATCTATTCTTTTTTAAAAAAATTTAAATTTTATTTATTTTGAGAGGCAAAGTGGGGCAGGAAGGGAGGGAGAGAGAGAGAGAGAAGAGGGGAGGGGAGGAGAGAGAATGAATCCCAAGCAGTCTCCACGCTCAGCACGGATGGAGCCTGATGCCCCGCTTGATCTCACGACCCTGAGATCATGACTTGAGCTGAAATCAATAGTCAGACGCTTTACTTACTAAGCCACCCAGGTGCCCCAATTGTAAATCTACTTTATTAAAAGTAGTGGAAAAATATCCTTCGTATCATCTACTTTGGTTCCTAGTGTGCACAGGGTGGTGGTGGTTTTTCAAATCTTTAAGTAACTTCTCTCCAACTTAGTCAAGGCAGAGAATAAATCTTATTTCTTTTGTGTTTTTCTGAATGTCGTTGACGTCACTGCCTCTCAGAGTCTTAGTTTCCTCGTCTGTAAAATACAGGCATTTACTTTAAAGGGTCACGTGTATACTTTATATACTTTATACTATATACATATGCATATAGATCAAAGTACTTTGCGAATAGTAAAGAGAAAAACGCTAATTACTTTGTTTCCAATTGAATTTATGGGAATTGAATAGTTTTTCCTAAGTCCAAGATAGGAGAAGTTTGTACATTTAAGAGAGCATATCAAACCCAAGTCAGGAGAGTGGAAAGTGAAGACAGTTGAATGTGTGGTTCTTAGGCTCAGGTCAGAGGCCTAAGCTGGAGATGACAGACGGGGGAATGAGCAGCCTGTCTGGGGTGGGTGAAGTCAAAGGTGAGGGTTAGGTCCCACAAGGGAAGTGTATGGAACTAAAAAGGGTGAGGATGAGGGCGCCTGGGTGGCTCAGCCGGTTGAATGTCCAACCCTTGATTTCAGCTCAGGTCGTGATCTCACTGTTCACGGGTTTGAAACCTGCTTCAGGCTCTGTGCTGACAGTGCAGAGCCTGCCTGCTCAGATTCTTGCTCTCCCTCTCTCTCTGCCACCCCCCCCCCGCAAATAAAAAATAAATAAACATTAAAAAAAAATAAAAGAGGTGAAGATGACCAGTGACTAAACCCAAACAAATACCAGCTGTTGAAGGCAGAGGTCCTTAACTGGGATAAAACACTCCTTGTGAAGACTTTCTAAGGTATTTGCGTACATAGTTGGGTTTTTTTTTTTTAATGTTTATTTGTTTATTTTGAGAGAGAAAGCGTGAGCAGAAGAGGGGCAGAGAAAGAGGGAGACAGCGAATCCCAAGCAGGGTCCATGCTGTCAACACAGAGCCTGACGTGGGGCTTGACCTCACAAACTCTGAGATCATGACCCGAGCTGGAATCCAGAGTCAGATGCTCAGCCAACTGAGCCACCCAGACGCCTCTGTCTGTAGAGGTGTTTTTAAGGGAGTCCATTTCTAGATTTTCGGCTTCAACTTCTTTTCTTTCTTTCTTTCTTTTTTTTTTTTAGGTTTATTTATTTTTGAGAGAGAGCACAAGTAGGGGAGCCACAGAGAGAGGAGTGAGAACAAATCCCAAGCAGGCTCTGCACAGTCAGCACAAAGCCCAATGCAGGGCTTGAACTCATGAATCCTGAGATCACAACCTGAGCCAAACCAACTGAGCCACACAGGCGCCCCTAGATCCTCAGCTTCGATTTCCTCATTATATATATTTTAATGTTTATTTATTTTTGAGAGAGAGAGAAAAAAAAATGAATGAGCAGGGGAGGGGCAGAGAGAGAGGGAGACACAGAATCCGAAGCAGGCTCCAGGCTCTGAGCTGTCAGCACAGAGCCCGACGCGGGGCTCGAACCCACGAACTGGGAGATCATGACCTGAGCTGAAATCAGATGCTTAACTAACCAAGCCACCCAGGCGCCCCTTTCAGCTTTGATTTCTAATCTTTCCTCACTTGCTCTATTTCAGAGCTGACCTGGGATGGGACAGAGGATGGGGGACTGTGTCTCCTCTCTAATCCTCTCACGCTTACCTTTCTTCCACTTTCCAAAAGGAAGACACACCCTTCATCACGCAAGTTGCATTATGCTGGAGGGAAAAACCTCCAGGGCAGCAAACAAAGGGGCAGCTGGGGCTGGTTCTAAGAGAGCACATGGCTCTGGTGGCCAAGGGGCAGGCCTGCCTGCTGGCGGTCTCCAGCTCTGTACGCGACAGAATTGAAGTTGGACCTTGCTGACCTGTCCCCCGGGAAGCCATCACGAGTGGTCTGTGATCATAGATTGCTCTGATTTGGGGCATAACTCAACAAGAGCTCAGATTTGAGAGCCATTGCTCCAAAAACCAAACCAAATCAAACCAAAACAAAACAAAATTTCTTCCTTTTCCATCCATTTATTTGTAAGGTTTCTCAAGGCTTACATCTATAAAAATGAAAAATAGGAATAGAATTGATGGTGAACCTTGTCTCATTCTAGAGACCAGTAATATTTACTAATAGGTGACTAAACTGGGAAATATATGTAGATAGATATCTATATCTACTGATGTATCTGTATCTGTATCTATATCCGTATCTATATCTCCAGAGTCACAAATTAAGAGATGCATTTCTTAGTCAATTCAGGCTGTTTTAACAAAATACCACGCTGGGTGTTTTATAAACACTAGAAATTTATTTCTCACTGTTCTGGGTGTCGGGAAGTCTGAGATCAAGATGTAGGCAGATTCTGGTCTGGGAAGAGCTTGCTTCCTAGTTCATTGATGGCATCTTTTCCCTCGATCTTCACCTGGTGGAAGGGGCCAGGTGGCTTCTCTTTGTGAGGCCACTAATCCCCTCATGACCTAATCACCCTATGGGCCCCACCTCCTAATTCTGTCACATGGGGGGATTAGGATTTCAGCATATGAATTTGGAGGAGACACAAACCTTCAGACCACAGCAGTTTCCAATAAATATTTAAGGCAAAAACTGTAGTGACAGAAGGCAGATCTGTGGCAGCCTGGAGTCAGGAACAAGAGTTGAGGACCCTCTGCAAAGCTCCAAGAGGGAACTTGTGGAGTCAAGGAAATGTTTTATATCTTGATTTTGACTGTGGTGTTGGTTACATAAGTCAACACGATTGTCCAAATTTATCAGCGTGTACACCTAAAGTGGGTGAATGTTTTTTGGATGTAAATTATATCTCATTAAAACCAGGGCAAAGTTTTCCTTTTCTGCTTAATCATTATTTATCAACTTTATAGTATTTACACTGTTTTGATGAATCACATACCAGTGATCATTGTAATGGCAACTCAACACAGAAGAAATTTTTGAACATTTAGAGGCTTATGGGTATGGGAAACACAGCAAATTGTAATTGGTACTTTTTTTCCCAGAGAAGAGAGGGATCAATAAAAGGCTGCAAAGTATAAAATATATTAAGATTAGGATCACGTGGGTGGCTCAGTTGGTTGAGCCTCCGACTCAGCTCAGGTCATGATCTTGTAGTTCATGAGTTCGAGCCCCATGTCAGGCTCTGTGCTGACAGCTCAGAGCCTGGAGCCTGCTTCGGATTCTGTGTCTCCCTCTCTCTCTGCCCCTCCCCCACTCACACTCTGTGTCTCTGTCTCTGAAAAATGAATAAATGTTTTAAAACAGTTTTTAAAAAACTTTAAAAAATATTAAGATTAAATTCTGCAGGAGGGGAAATATGATATCAAAGGGAAAAAGAAATCATATAAAATGCCAAAGGTTAAAAAAGAGGTTGCTCAAATATTTTAAAATATGGATGATAGTGGGTTATAACCATACCATGCTTTATAGATTCCATTAGATTTATTTAAAAGAATGCCAGAACAGTTTCATTTTAAAATAATACGATTTACAATATACTGGAAAATTCATTCTTTGCAACCGTTTAGACTTAGGAGAACATGTCAACTTCAAAATGTACAGGTATGTAATCTTAGGGTACATAATCTTCTCAGGTACTTTTAAGAGCAAACAAGGAAAGAAAAAGAAAGGAAAACCATTGATTTAGGGATGAGCAGAACAAAGAGAACTAGAAGGAAAATCACAAAGAAGGGAAAGTCAGAGAGAACGTGCACAGAATTCAAAGGAGAAGAGACTTTCAATGAGGGGAAATTGTTCTCACCTTTAGAGAGGCTCAAGCAAGGTTGGTACCAAAGCATCACCAACTGAGGCTTTGACTCATGAGGCTTTGACTCATGTGTCGATGGGAGATGTTTTCATCTTTCCTTTGCCCCAGCGGGGATCTTGAGTTTGGAGATCAAGGATTCCATTGGTCCCCCAGGGGCTCCTCAATTGCAAAATTGAGGGCAACTGGGGTGCCTCAGTCAGCAAGAGTGTTCTAAAGGGTAGGGGAATGAACCCAGGCTCATGGACTTGGAGAGCGGTGGGGCCCAAGGCCTTTCCCCTTAGGACTCCCAGGCAGATGCAGGTACAGTGTCTACCTAAGAAGAAACCAGATTTTCCAGTCTAGACAGCATCTGCTGTGTCCAGCCACGAACAGAAGGAAGGGAGCCACTTGTCCCCAGGGGAGGTGGACTGGGTGGGACAAGAAGTATGTCGCTCAGGACTCTTATGAACTAAATACCCCATCCCCAGTGTTCTGGGCTGTCTAAAACCCTCTTGACTCTTGTATGACCCAAGACCTGGGAATCTTAATCATGGCTGCGATTGGGTTTCCTCCCTGCCTAGTGGGAAATGGAGCTTAGAAACATTAATTTTTAGAGTCAGAAACATAAATATCACACTTCTTGAAATCCGCCTGCTGTTGCATATTAAAAGCCACTCCATAAGGACCGAATAGCGTTGGGTTGGATTTGGCAGCTTAGGAGGTCAAAGGTGCATTTTCAGCAAGGGGTGGGGGGTGGGGGGTGGGGGGCAAGATCTACGTTTATAAAACAAGGAATGAGTGGGAGGTGAGGACACGGAGAAAACACATGGAGACTGCTATTCCAAGAAAGTCGGTTCTGAATAGAAGGTGAGGGAAGGGGTAGAAGCTTGAGGAGGATTTGAAGGAGAGGATTCAGCTGTGAGGCCACGGACAGCATTGTTCTAACACATACTCTTGCAGACCATTGCTCTTGTCCAGCTTTCTCTGAGCGACTTTCTGTTGTTTCACTGGCATTTATAGACGTGATTGTAAGGTGAAGTGAGCTGCTATAAGAGGAACTCCCAAATCTCAGTTGCTTAACATGGTAATTAAGTTTTATTTTTCATGAAGGTAAAACCCAGTTGGGTATTTCTACTGGGTGGTCATGTTCTCCGGCAGAGATGCAGGGGCCCAAGCTCATTCTTTCCACGTGATCTTGCACACTTGGCTTCCAGAGCTGCCCTGGAGAGGGAAATTAGCATAGGGAATTGCCAGTGGGAGGCTTATGTGGGCCAGGACTGGAAACGGTGGACGTCATCTCTACCCACTTTGAGCAGAACTGCCACGTGACCACATTTAACTGCAAAGGGGCTGGAAAATGCAATGTGGCTACGCATGGCATTAGGAGGTGGGTCTGATGAATGTGCACTAGTCTCTGCCACGTGATTCTGCCCATTTGTTACTATGACCTCCTTAGCCTATATCTTAGCCTTTCAGGACCTCACCCTCAATTTAGACTGGTATCTTGTCTAAGACACTGCTCACACCCCGGTCCCAACCCATTTCCAGTCTGATACATTCAAGTCTTAGAATTTCTTACAGAGTCTGGAAGGGAGTCCTCCCTGCTTGTAAATTACACAACCCTTAAATTCTTGGCTTGGGAAATATCAGAGGGGAAAGATTAGGGAGTTGAGGTGTGATAGGTAGCAGGACGAAACAATCTCCCATGAGACATGGACATTTCACTTTTCCCTTGGGGTTCTCTGCTGTGATGCCATTGTTAGCATCATGGCCATAGGGACTGTCTTCATTAACATCCTACCCCCCAATATAAATGAAACCCATCTTCCTACAGCTGGAACAAGATGACATTTTCAAAACGACTTTGCTAGGGACGCCTGGCTCAGTTGGTTGAGCGTCTTGACTCTTGATTTCAGCTCAGGTCGTGATCCCAGGGTTGTGGGATCGAACCCCATGCTGAGTGTGGAGCCTGCTTGGGATTCTCTTTCTCTCCTCTGCCCCTCTCCCTCCACTCCCACTCTCTCTTTCAAAAACAAAACAACAAACAAAAAGACTTTCCTAATTTTGAAGGGAGGGCAAATGGAAATAAATAAAAGTATTGTGTGTAAACCAGAGGTCCCTGGTCATACATAGTGGCAGGATTACTCACTACCCACCCTCTTTTGTAATTGCTGCCCCTCTTGACCAGCATAACTTTTCAATGTGGACTGTTGGGTTTGGCCTGACTCCAGATCCGCCTCTACTCTTTGATATTTGACCCTTGTACATATTGGATCAGGTTGGCATACTGATGAATCACCTTGTTAGTTTTGATGCCTAGTATTAATTTAAAATGAAAATATAAAAATTATAATAGTTTAAACTCTTCTGTCTTCCATTTCATTACACATTTTTTGCCTGTTAAGAATTTACCTGAGGAGACTAACAGCAATGAGATAATTGTTTGGAGAACATAGAACTTGCATGAAGAGAGTTTAAGGGCTTTTCATGATGATTCATCCAGGCTATGATATGATTTGGAAAATCACTTCCACAAGACTATGTGGTATACCCTTTTCTTGCAGAAATGTTCCCAGAGGTGTAGTATTTCCCTTTGATGGGAAAGGTTGAATAATTACAAATTCTTGCCATTTGATTTTTTTTTCAAAGATTCATGCAGACTTCTATCTTTATATTTTGAGCACTTATTTTCTATACAGTATTAAGTTTAGTTAACTTTTTATTGGTTACATTTAGTCCAATTGAGATGTAGGACATACTCTAAATTTCATAATAATGCTTTGGATAAGATATGAATTTTTTCTTTTTAATTTTTTTATTGAGTCATAACTACAAAATATAAAATCCTCTCTTCTAGAGTAAACAACTTGGAGGTTTTTTAGTATAGTCACAACTACTGTCTAATTCTAGAATATTTTCATCATTTCAAAGAGAGACCACATTCAGGGTGTCTGGGTGGCTCAGCTGGTTAAGCATCCGACTTTGGCCCAGGTCATGATCTCACAGTTCATGGGTTCAAGTCCCGTGTCAGGATCTGTGCTGATGCCTCAGAGCCTGGAGCCTGCTTTGGATTCTCTGTCCTCCTTTCTCTCTGCCCCTCTCCTGCTCATGCTCTGTCTCTCAAAAATACATAAATGCTAAAAAGAGAGAGAGAGAGAAACTACATTCAATTAGCAGTCACTCTTCATTCCCCTGCCCCTAGCTTGTGGCAGCCACTTACTTTCTGTCCTTACGGATTTGCCTATTTTGTATATATTTCATATATGGAATGGAATCCTATAATAGGTAGCCTTTTGCACTTGGCTTCTTTCAATTAGCATAATGTTTTAGGTTTATGTATGTTGTAGCATGCATTATTACTTCATTCCTCTTTGTGGCTGGATAATATTCCATTATATGGATATACCACATTTGGATTATTGGCTCAGTAGTTGATGGACATTTGGGTTCTTTTGACTTCTAGGCTATTATGAACTATGCCGCTATGAACATTCATGTACAAATTTTTGTGTGAACATTTCTCAGCTCTCTTGAGTATATATCTAAGAGTGTAACTGCTGGGTCATATGATAAATCTGTGTTTAACTTTTTGAGGAACCATCAGAATGTTTTCCAAAGTGGCTGCACGATTTCTCATTTCCACCAGCAGTGCACAAAAGTTCCATTTTCTCCATATCTTCGCCAACATTTGTTATTTTTATAGTTTTGATTGTGGTTTTAATGTGTATTTCCCTAGTGGCTGATGATTTTGAGCATTTTTCATGCACTTTTTGGCCATTTTAACCATAGGACAAATGTCTATCCAAGTCTTTTGCCCATTTTTAAATTGTCTTTAAAAATTTTCTCATTGTAGTTGTAAGAGTTCTTTATATATATATTTATAATATTAAGTCTTCTATTTCCTTGTGGATCTTATGTCTAGTTAATAATTATTAAAAATGGAGTATTGAGGGACACCTGGGTGGCTCAGGCTCAGTGCCTGACTCTTGGTTTTGGCTCAGGTCATGATCTCACGGTTTGTGGGTTTGAGCCCTGTGTCAGGCTCTGTGCTGGTAGCATGGAGCCCACTTGGGATTCTGTATCTGCCCTTCCCCTGCTCACACACATTCTCTCTCAAAATAAATAAATCAACTTAAAAAGGGCATATTGAAGTCTCCAGCTATCATTGTTGAAGTGTCTGTTTCTCTCTGATTTCTGACAGCTTTTGCTTCATGTATTTTAGGGCTCCATTGTTAGGTGCATATATACTCATAATTATTATCTTTTCTTGATGGCTTGGCACTTTTATCATTATAAAATGTCCTTTACTGCAAGTAGCTATTTTTTCTTTTTTTAGAGGGAGAGCGAGAGAGAGTGTGCATGTGAATGGGGGAGGGGCAGAGGGACAAGTAGGGAGAGAATCTTAAGTAGGCTCCATGCCCAGTGTGTAGCTGATGCAGGACTTGATCTCAGAACTGTGAGATCATGACCTGAGCTGAAATCAAATCATGATTGACACTAACTGAGGGACCCAGGTGCCCCACAAATAACAATTTCTGACCTAAAATCTATTTTGTGGGATATCAGGATAGCCACTGTAGCTTTCTTTTGGTGACTATTTGCATGGTATGTTTTCCATTCTTTAAAAAAAAAATTTAATGTTTATTAAAAACTGAGCCACACTGGTGCCCCTGTTTTTCTATTCTTTTACTTGACACCTATTTGTATCTTTGTATCTAAAAGGTGTGTATTGGGGTGCCTGGGTGACTCAGTTAGTTACATGTCCAGCTCTTGATTTCAGCTCAGGTTGTGGGATCAAAACCTGTGTTGAGCTCCGTGCTGAGCGTGGAGTCTCTCTCTCCCTCTTGCTCTGCCCCTCCCCCTGCTTGTGCTCTATCTCAAAATAAATAAACATTTAAAAATAAATAGGAGTGCCTGGTGGCTCAGTTGGTTGAGTGTCCTACTTTGGCTTTGGTCATGATCTCGTGGTCTGTGAGTCCAAGCCTCGCATCGAGCTCTGTGCTGACAGCTCAGAGCCTGGAGCCTGCTTTGAATTCTGTGTCTCCCTCTTTCTCTGCACCTCCCCTGCTCACACTTTGCCTCTCTGTCTTCTCTCTCTCTCAAAATTAAATAAACATTAAAATTTTTTAAATAAATATATATATAAACAAATAAATAACAGGTGTATCTCTCATAGATAGCATATAGTTGGATCATGTGTTTTTGTCCATTCTCCCAGTCTTTGCCACCTTTTAATTGGAATGTTTAATCCGTTTACACTTAATGTAATTATTGGTAAGGTAAGATTTATATCTGCCATTTTACTGTTTGCTTTCTCTATGTCTTTTGCCTTTTGTGTTCCTCTATTCCTCTATTACTGCCCTCTTTTTTTTTTTTTTAACATTTCTTTATTTTGGGGGGGGACACAAGCAGGGGAATGGCAGAGAAAGAGGGAGAGAGAATCCTAAACAGGCCCCACACTGAGTGGAGGGGCTCGACAAGGGGCTCGATCTCACAATTATGAGATCATGACCTGAGCCAAAATCAAGAGTTAGATGCTTAACCAACTGAACCACTCAGGTGCCTCTATTACTACCTTCTTTTTTAGGATGTTTTCTAGTATAGAATTTAAATTCCCTTGTCATTTCTTTTACTATATTTTTTGAGTTATTTTCTTAATGGTTGACTGGTGGATTTTAATTAAATTTTTAATTTATAACAAACTAGTTCAAATAAATAGCAAATTAATTTCAATAGTATATAAAACCATTACTCTTATGTATCTCTTCTATTCCTTCCCCCTTCTTTGTGCTATTATTTTCTTTTTTTGTACTATTATTTTCATACAAATTATGTCCTTATGTTTTCTGTTCCCATCAACACAGATTTAGAATTATTAGTTTATGTAGTTGCCTTTTAGGATACATGGGAAGAAAAAGAGGTGCAAACAAAATACACATTTATGCTGTCTGTCTTTAGTGATTTTTATTGATGTTCTTTTTTTTTTTTTTAATTTACATCCAAGTTAGTTAGCATATAGTGCAACAATGATTTTAGGGGTTGATATTCTTTATTCATGTGGATTTAAGTTACTATCTTGTGTCTGTCTCAGCCTTCCTTTAATATTTCTTGTATTTCAGGTCTGCTAGTAACAGATTCTCTTTATTTATTTAGTAATGTATTCTCCTTCATTTTTGAAAAATAATTTTCTGGATATAGAATTCTTGGTCGATATTTTTCTCTTTCAACAACTTTGAGTATATCATCCTATTGCCTTCTGGCCTCCATGGTTCTGATGAAATTTAGCTGTTAAGATTATTGAGGATCACTTGTATGTAATTAATTACTTTTCTCTTGCTGCTTTCAAGATCCTCTCTTTGTATTTTCAAGTTTGATTATATGGTGTCTAGATGGGGATCTCTTTGAATTTATCCTACTTGGACTTCTTGGCTAATAATTTCTCGGATATATAGACTAATGTTTTTCTTCACATTTGGGAAGTTTGGGGTCATTATTTCTTCAATATTCTTCTTCTTTTTGTTCTTTTTCTGTGACTATCATCATAGTATGTTGGTATGCTTGCTGGTGTCATACAGGTCTCTGAAGTTGTGAATAGATTCAATTCTCTTCATTCTTTTTTCTTTTTCTCAGGCTTGATATTCTCAGTTGATCTGTCTTCAAGTTTATTGATTCTTTCTTCCATCTGATCAAAACTTCCATTGAGCCTGTCCATAATCAATTATTTTATTTCTGTTATTGCACTTTCAATTCTAGAACTTCTATTTGCTTCTTCTTTGTAATCTCCTTTTTATTGATATTCTATACTTGGCAAGACATTGTTTTCATGCCTTCCTTTAGTTCTTTAGACATGATTTCCTATGATTTTTGAACATATTTAAAATAGATGATGTAAAGTCTTTGTCTCGTAAGTCCAGTGTATGGATTTCCTCAGTGATAGTTTCTATTTATTGCCTTTTCCCCTGTGTGAGCCATAGTTTCTTAATTATTTGCATATTTTGCAATTTTTGCTTATAATTGGATAAATATATTAATATTTTAAAATAATATGGCAATTCCAGAAATTAGATTCTCCCCCTTCCTCAGGGTTTGTTGGTGCTGTTTGTTTTTACTGTTTTTGTTGTTGATTAGTCTAGTAGCCTTTCTGAACTAATTCTAGAAACTCTATATTCTTTATCATGTGTGGTCACCAATGTATCCGCTCACTTAGCTTAGTGGTTAGCCAATGATTAGACAGAGATCTCATTAAACTTCTAGAACCAACAAGCCTCCCAGTCTTTCCCAAAGGACTCTGTGTTTTGGGGCATGCCTTTAACATTCAGTGAGGCAATGGACTAATCTGCTTTTGTGTTCATTTCTTTCTTGTGTTGAGTCTCAAAATTAACCACAGGTGATTGTTTAGGTCCTCTCAGGTCTTTCTTGAGGGTGCATGCAGGCCCATGCATGCATGTAACCTTCTGGATTCCCATATGTTGAAGCTTTTCAAAGCCCCTATGGACATCTCATTTCCTAGGTTTTCCTTTTAAGCATTCTTGTTAGCCTATTGTTTTCTTTTGACATCTTCATCTTCAACTTCAGGAAACTGCAAAGTTAAACAATGGCCTCTAAATGTTTTTGAGAAATTGCCTCAGGGAAAGGGCTTTTCTAACTAGGTGAGCTCTCAGTCAGATTGAAGACAGCCTTGGAAACAGAGTCTTCCAGACAGGTCAAGTAATGAGAGTTCTCTGGTAATGAGGCTTTGAAGGATTTCCAACGCTAGACTGCCTGCTCCAGTGGCTCTCTGACTGCTGGTTTTCACTGTGATTGGGGATTGTTGTGTTTTTTTTTTTTTTTTTAAGGCTACCACAAAGCTGTAGAGAGCGGGATTGGAATAGGAAAAGTTAGAACACCCAAGGTCCTCTCTTTTTATCCGGATTAAATGATTTTTCTTGAATAAACACTCCCAGATTGCTGTAAGCCTTTGATTAATCTCCAGAGTCCTGGCTGACTCTGTCAGTTTTTCCAGTTCTCTCATTGATTTTTGAAGGGGAGAATTTTCATACGTCTTACCCCACCACTTCTGCTGACATCTCCCTGTATTTATTCTTATTAGTTTCAAGATCTTTGGAATAAAGTCAAATGTTATTTGGAGCTATTACATACTGCACTTACCATATCACTATACTCATTCAGTCACCCATTCATTCATTTAAGAAAAAGTGTTGTGTTCCTGATATTCACCCAAACTTTGTGTGAGGTATTGGAGATGCAACAGTGAACAAGGCAGACATAATTCTGCCTCAATGGTGCTTACATTCCAGTGGGGGCAAAAATTGGATGACAGTGAGGGGGATGAGGATAGAGTGAGAAACATGTAATAGAAAATAAGAATATAGTGTGATAAGTGCTATCAGAAGGATGTACTAGGTTCTGTGGGGTCTCATAGGAGAAGCACCCAACTTGAACTTGTCAGGGAAATCTGAGAAAGTTAAGGAAGCCTTCATGGAAGAAATGACACCTAATGTGAGACCACAAGAATGAGCTCAACTTAGCCATGTGAGGAGGAGGAGGAGGAAGTAGGTTTCAGACAGAGGTAAGGTAAGAATGTGAGAAATTACAGCAACTGAATTCCTCGTTTAGTATGGTTACAATATTGAGTGGGTGGAAATAGATAAGATGCTGGAGGTGTAACCAGAGGCCGATCATAATGGGTCTTTATGGCAGTCTTCTTAGGGCAGTGAGAAGTATCTTCTGGGAATTTCACTGTGGTTTTGTGTCTACTGTCTCTCCCTTGTTCAAGTAACAGCACTCTCCCTTTAGGGGCATTTGTTCTACCCATCCTGCTTCAACTTTATGGCTCTAGTGAAGCTTCAAATCCCAGAACCCAAATTCTGACCACAGACATGAGCTGAGCCAATCTGAGTCCTTTCTGAGAAGTTTTGTTTTTAACTGGAACTATAGAAAAAGGAGGTGCTTTTTTTGAGTTGTGAAGCCGGGAAGAGACAAATCTGGATGTAAGGGTAAGAGTGTCATGGAAGTGCAAAACTGTACAGGCAGAGCTGTTGAGAGATCTGGCCTTGCACATGGAGCTAGATCCAGAGCCAAAAGGAACTTGGGTGCTCCCAGGAAATGTTTCGGCATCTCGGGATTAAAGTTTAGATATTGTAAGAGAAGAGGTGGAATATGATCTGTGCGTCCTGGAGGGGCTACTTAGGACAGGGATCAGAGGCCTATACTTTGAAAATAATTTTATAATAGTAATTTATTTATGTATTTTTTATCATTGGAAATCTAATGACAAAGCGTCACACAATTCCAAATTGAGGGATCTTTCTATAGAATAACAAGCCTAAAATCTCCCAAAATGTCATTGTCACAAAAGGCAAAGGAAGGCAAAGCAACTATTCCAGATTAAGAAGAGTAAGGAGGGGTGCTTGGCTGGGTCAGCTGGCTGAGCATTCGACTCTTGATTTCAGCTCAGGTCATGATTCCAGGGTCATGGGATCGAGCCCCACTACACGTGGAACCTGCTTAGGATTCTCTCTCTCTCTCTCTCTCTCTCTCTCTCTCTCCCTCTCTCTCTCTCTCTCTCTTTCTCCCTCCCTCCCTCCCTGCTTGTGCATGTGCTCTCTCTCTCAAATTAACAAAATTTTTAAGAAAACAAAATGAAAAGATTAAGGGACACATCTACTATGTGCAGTGTGTGATGATGGACTGAATCTCCAGGTAGGGAAAAATTTTGTTATGAAAGACATTATCGAGATCATCGGCAAAATTTGAATATGAAATGTATATTCATCAGCATGTTAAGTTTCTTGTTTTTGGTAGTTGTCCTGTGGTTATGTTATAGCATGTCCTTATTCTTGGAAAGTACATGGTTAAACATTTGAAAATAAAGGAGCATGATGTTTACATATTATTCTCAAAAGGTTCAGAATGTGTGTGTGTGTGTGTGTGTGTGTGTGTGTGTATGTGTGTGGGAGCGTGGGTGGGTGTGTGAGAGAGAGAGAGGAAGGGAGGGAGAGAGAGAGAGCACACATGAGTGCAAATGTAAAATGTTAATAATTTTAAATTTGAGTAAATCATTGTAGAAGTTCTCTGTACCACATATGAAATTTTATCAAAACAAAAAGTTAAAAAAATAATTTTTATAGAGGACCTATGTTATGCCAGACATTGTTCTAATTATTAAGGTATAATAACCAAAGAAAACCTCTTGCCATCAAGTAGTTTACATCCTAATGGGGGAGACAGAACGAACTACGGAAGTAAATGATATTGTATATTGGGAGGTGATAAGTAAAATGAAGACAAATAATCAAGATAGAAGGATAAGAAATCCCAGAGTGAGGTATTTGCAATTTTAAATAGGTGGTGAGTTTGATGTCTCTTCTGTCCTCAGATCTCTTCAATGCACACTCTGCTCAGCCTGATGCAGATAGAACCTGGTAGCACCACCTGCCTCTTCTCTCCCATTCTAGGGCTGCTCTGTTAATGACAAGGTGGGGGACACACCTTTCGGTGCCCATACCTGTGCATGCATGACGCAGAAGTGCAGGTTACTTAATGCTCCTTGTTGGTTTGCAAACTTGCCCCCGTGCATGCAGGGCAAGAAGAGGCCAAAGGAAGAAGCAAGGCACTCCAGATTGGTAGGTGGCAGGTTTAATAAGTAAGAAAACTTACCTATGTGGCTGTCTTGGATGGAGGTGAGATGAGTAGATCTCCACTCCTGCCTGCCAAATTTTAAAAGCCTTACAGAGGCCTTAACTGGGCTCAGTCACATATACTGTCAGATGCTTTCCACAACACCTTACTCTCTCAAGGCTACGTCTTTGGAATAGCTCTGATGGTGGGAACTGTGGGCACAGTGTACTTTTTAAGGACGGGTGGGGGTAAGGAGCCTCTGATTGCCTAGGTCTAGCTTGAGGTTCAACAGTGGTCATATCCTCTAGATTACTTTCTCCAACACCCCCTAGGGCTAACATTTGACCGATATGGAACAGGAGTTGATGGATACATGCTTCCTCCTTTCCCCTCCGCACATAAATGGAGGATCCTGAAGGACCTGTTGAAAGACTTCTCAGTTGGTCCTATAGGACCAAGTGACCAGTTGCCAACTTTGTAATGCTACTTTGCATCCTTGTGTTGGCTCTCCCATCTGCCCTGCTATGCCTCCTTCTCTCTCTCTTCTGATCCCTGAAATCACAATCCCCAATAAAGTACACAAAAGCATCTTTCTCAGATTCTGTTTTTTTGGGGGAACCCAAGCTAAGACAGGCAGGGAAGGGCCCACTGATAAGATACCTTCTTAAATGGGAATTTTTTGAACATTTAAAACAATTCAGTGATAGAGATTCTATTGTTATCATCTCTTATGTCGTTGTTGAGGAAACTGAGGCTTGGGGAGGTGATGTAGCTAGCCCAAGGTCACACACTGTAGAAATGGTAGAACCCACTTAATCTGTCTCCTGCTCACTCTCTGAGCCTTTGTATTCTGCCGCCTCTTTTTTCCCACTGTGTTTATTCATGTTGTTTTGAAAGTTCCAGTGTTTACCAATGAAGTCAACAGGAACCTAAGAAAGTTTTTGTCGATGTTGGGATCTCAGGGTTAAGGGAAAGTTTGTAATGAGGATCAGGGTGTTAGTGATAGCAGTAATCCTACTGTGTTAGGATAGGCTAGACTTTGCTGCACTGAAAAACAATTCCAAAATTTCAGTGGCTAAAAATAAGATTTCATTCTTATTAATGTCATATTTCTATGGCAGGGCAACTAGGGGTTTCTATTCTGCATTTTGTAATGTAGGCTCATGGAACAGCCACCATCTGGAGCATTGTTGGTTATTGTAGCAGAGGGAAGGAATGCTGGAGGGTCTCACACCAGCAATTAAATGTTCCACACAGAAGTTACATATGCCACATTCTGTTCACAGCTCACTAGCTGGGATGACTGTACCCAACTCAATGGGGCCAGGAAGCAGTCCTACTGTGTGTTCAGCATTAATAGCATTGAACACTGTTAGTGACTATCACACTCATTGAGAAAACCCCAGGGGGAAATGAAACTCAGGCGACAGAGGCAAGTTCTCCATTGTTATCATCTTGTCCTCATAGAGAGCATCTTTTCTCTGAGATGAGAGAGACAGCTGTCCCTTAGATTTGTGTTTTAAAATATGTATATCCTGGGCGGGGGGCCGACTGGCTCTGTCAGTAGAGCACTTGACTCTTGATCTCTGAGGTATGAGTTCAAGCCCCACATTGGGCATCGAGCTTACTTAAAAAAAAAAAAAAAGTATACCTTGCTTATTTAAAAAATTGTATTTTGGGGCACCTAGGTGGCTCAGTCGGTTAAGGGTTCGACTTTGGCTTGGGTCATGATTTCACAGTTCGTGAGTCGTGAGTTTGAGCCCCATGTTGGGCTCTCTGTTCTTAGGCAAAATCTGCTTCAAATCCTCTGTCTCCCTCCCTCTTTGCCCCTCCCCCACTCACGAGCATGTGTTCTCTTTCTCTCTCTGTCTCTGTCTCAAAAATAAGCATTAAAAAATGTAGTCCAAGTGTTTTGCTTAAAATGCCTTTTCAGATGTTTTTTATTATTAATATTTCGAGGAAGGATAGCAATTACTTCAAAGGTCCACAGGCTTCAATACTGCTGAAATAAACGGTGACTTTCCTTTTAACCTCAGCATAGTTATGTCTTTTTTATCGTTTTCTTTGTATATTCCCTATTTACTCAACGACACTCGCAGGCCATACATTACCCAAAAAAGTACATGATGCAGAAGGGTTATCACCAGCCCTTATCAATAACGTCAGCTGCCATTTTGAGCCTGTCTACTAAGTGCAGATTTTGTTATATTTCAGTGCCTCTTAATAAAATGAAAATGAGCAAGCATTCCTGGATTGATTTGATTCTTTGTTCTAGATTGTGCAACATTGGAGAAGGTGGATCTTAACATTTTCTTTGTTAAAAAGAGTATATTTATTATTCTTAGAGAAATGACTTGATGTTGGCATCACATACAAATCTGCAATTGGCTCTCTTTAGCTGAACTGCATCTTCCCAGCTTCTTGATGATAAAATCACATCAGAATCTTTATTGCAGAGAGTAGATTATATAGATTATAACTATTGCTTCCTCCTTATCAGCATAGCCTGCCACCTCATCCTGGAAAGAAATGAAATTGCTATTAACATGGCTTGTACTTTTCCACGTTCTGTTAGATGTTCTTCAACCCTTTCTCCCCCCCACCCCTCTTATTTGGAAATGAATTATTTCATAGTTTATCTTAGCATTTTCCTGGTAGCAAGGCTAAATGCATATGTAATTACCAGAGGTATCTTTTACTTTTCCATGTTAAAAGTGCCTTTTTAGGCACTCTGTTATATACACAAAAAATTGTTGTGACCTTGTAATGTGTAAAGTGCTCCCCCTTGAACTTCTTGTGGCATAGTGAAAATATGCATGAGTAACATGTAACAAAACTTGGGAACACCTGTTTTGAGTCTGTCCAGAGACCAGATGGTATTAGATTATTATAACAAAGGATGATTAGCCCAAAGTTACCCCAGATTGGGAAGGGGGCTGGCAATCTTGTTCCAAGATTAAGTCCTCCCTTTATGCAGTAAGTCAGTTGGTCATTTATTGAATATTTACCTTGCATTTTATTTTGAAGCTCAGAATGGGTGAGAGAATGCCGTGGCCAGATTTAAATTTTAGGAAAACTGTGCTGCTAACAGTTTGAAGCATAGCTGTGTACAACAGAGTGAGGAGGAGATTAGAAATAAGAGTTGTAGTTACTCAAACACAAAGCGATGAGAGATTGAATTAAAACAGTGGTGGCGGGAATAACGAGGAGAGAATGGATTCAGGAGCTCTCCAAAGAGAGAATCTACACTTGTTGACTTGCTGGATGTGGGGAGAGATGAGAAGGAGCACTAAGGTGGGTGCCCAGGTACTGAGCTTGGCAACTAGGAGCATGGTGGTACCAGTCAGTGAGAGTGAACACCAAAGGAAGAATGGGGTGTGTGTGTGTGTGTGTGTGTGTGTGTGTGTGTGTGTGTGTGTGTGTTAGTAACAGAGGAGTTTCTGAGAGAGATATGATGAGTTAATTATTTGGGTCTAGAAGCCTGGGGAAAGCTTCATCTATTTAATAAATTTTTATTGTGTGCCTGGGCTCTGGCTGTAAGCGTGGCGATTCCATGAAAGTGGTAGTTAAAACCACAGTGTGGATGAAATCAATCAGGACTATGGGTGGAATGAGAAGCACTCCCTCTCCTCTGTCCCACTACTGGATGCTTCTACCAGCAGTGAAATATGCTCTCTCATATTTCCCACCTTGGAAAACCTTCCCTGTACCTGTCATCTCCTCCATTACTTTTCCCCATCCAGCCCTCTCCAGTCTGGCCTGGCCACTGCTCTGAGCCTGATTTTGCTAAGACAGCAGGGATTTCTTTCTAGGCCGCCACAATGTGAGAAGAATGCAAGTGTTGTGGGCTCGCAGTGCCAGGATGGGGAAGCATTCCCATAGACCCTCACTGCTCCTTCCTGCTGCCCTGAATTGACAGTCACTCTTTGTCCTACTCTGTGTCACCTGCCACATGCCCTACTTGAGTACTGTAGTGACACTGTCTTTTTTTTTTTTTAATGTTTATTCATTTTTGAAAGACAGAGAACACCAGCAGGGGTGGGGCAGAGGGAAAGGGGAACACAGAATCTGAAGCAGGCTCCAGGCTCTGAGCTGTTAGCACAGAGCCCGATGAGGGGCTTGTACTCACAAACCGCAAGATCATGACCTGAGCCGAAGTCGGATGCTCAACCGACTGAGCCACCCAGGCTCTGTGTCTCACAGTGACTCCTGGGAAAACATTTCTTCAGTCCTTGCTTGCAGCCTATCTTGCTATTAGGTTCAGACCTAGTCTGGGGGCCTGAGCTGTAGGTTGGACCCTGGTGTCCTCTTCCTCCTCTTTCCGGACCCTTCCGTGAGCTCATCTCCCCCCCACGACAGAGAAGTACACAAACTGCCTTAGAGGCTATGCCTTCAATGAAAATTCCCTTGCAAATAGTTGTAACACGTCTGAATGTGTATTTCACAAAATATAAAGGGTTTTAGAGGGGAGGATATTTTAAAGGTGTAACACATGCTTGCTGTAGAAATCATTCAGAAGGTATAAAAAATTTTTATTATAAATAAAAATTTCTAATGTAATTTTCCAGAAATCATCACTGTTAACATTTTCAGTAATTTCCTTCCCTCTCTGTATCTCACATTTATTTTATTTAAAAATAAGATTAGGGGGCGCCTGGGTGGCGCAGTCGGTTAAGCGTCGGACTTCATCCAGGTCACGATCTCTTGGTCTGGGAGTTCGAGCCCCACGTCGGGCTCTGGGCTGATGGCTCAGAGCCTGGAGCCTGTTTCCGATTCTGTGTCTCCCTCTCTCTCTGCCCCTTCCCCGTTCATGCTCTGTCTCTCTCTGTCCCAAAAATAAATAAACGTTGAAAAAAAAATTAAAAAAAAATAAGATTATACTATATTTGTAGGTATTTTTATATATGTAGTTTAAAAAAGTCATTTAAAGGGCACCTGGGTGGCTCAGTTGGTTAAGCTTTGGACTCTTGATTTCAGCTCAGGTCATGATCTCATGGTTGGTGAGTTTGAGCCCCGTGTTATCAGTGTGGAGCCTGCTCGGGAGTCTCTCCTTCTCCCTCTCTCTCTGCCCCTCCCCTGCTTGTGTATTCATTCTCTCTCTCTCTCAAAATAAGTAAACATTAAAAAAAGTAATGGTAAATAAATTAAAAATCAGTTAAAGGTGTGTTTCTGTTATTAACAAATACAGATGAAATGATTTTTTTTTAAACATTTTTTTAACGTTTTATTTATTTTTGAGACAGAGAGAGACAGAGCATGAACGGGGGAGGAGCAGAGAGAGAGGGAGACACAGAATCGGAAACAGGCTCCAGGCTCTGAGCCATCAGCCCAGAGCCTGACGCGGGGCTTGAACTCACGGACCGTGAGATTGTGACCTGAGCTGAAGCCCGACGCTTAACCGACTGAGCCACTCAGGCGCCCCAGGATGAAATGATTTTTAATGGAATTGCACTTTGCTGGGGCGGGGGGGGTTACTCTATTTTAACCAGTCCCTTCCTGACAGGTAGTTAGCTTCCAATTCTTTGTATTATAAACTAGGCTATGCTGAATGGCCTTATACATAGATTTCTGTGGGTTTTCTTTGTGTATATGTATGTGAGTTATTTCCTTAGGAAATACTCCTAGAAAGTAAATCACTAGATCAAACTATTTATACTATAAAATCTAATATATATTGCCAAAATTCCCTTTTCTTAAATTCTACCAATTTACACGCCCTCCAGCAATGTATGAGAGTGCCTGCATCACCCTAATTTTTACATATTCTGGGTGGTTTAAAATTTCCACCAATATGGTAGATGAATAACTACATTCTATTGACCTCAATTTAGATTTATTTGGTTATTTATGGGGTTGAACAGGTGTGTATTGATCATCTGTGTTTCTATTTCTCATAAACTTCCTTGCCACGGGCCTTGGCGGTTTCCTAGTTTTCTATCGGAGCGTTCATATTAAGACTCAATACGTCAAAACAGGACAATGGTGGTTACTGTTATTATTTAGAGTGAAATCAACTGCTGAATGACTGGTTCTCAAATCTCCTGCACCAGAACCACTTGACGTGCTTGACAAAGTGTGGCATCTGGGCAAATCCTTAATCTCACAGAATTGGAGGCTCTGGGGATGACACCCAGAAACAGCGTTTTTCAAAAGTTTCAGGTGACGATTACTGGATTTGGGGATGTTTTCTCCCAGGGGCTGCAAGGCCTGGCCCCTGTAAACTGGTTGGAATTACCTACCCATCAGCAACCTGCTGGAGGAGACCTGGGGCTCTCGGTTGGAACAGAGAATTGTATCATACTATCTGGGAAGGGCAACTCATTGAGCACAATGACTTCATCTGATGAAAGCATTAATGTAAGTTCTGTGAGGGCAGGAACCGTATGTGTCTTGTGCCTTGTTGATACTATAGGGCGTCATGCAGTGTGGCATATCTGGGGCGTAGTAAGTGTTATTTGCACTAATAAATCCCCCTTTTGTTCATTGCCTTTTAAAACGGACTTTATATGTTAGAGCAGGTTTAAGTCTACAGCAAAACTGAGTGGACGGTAGAGAGATTTCCTGTATCCCCCCCAACCCCTGCCCCTGCACACGCACAGCCGCCTTCATTATCAGTATCCCCACCAGAACCCCATCAGGTTCACAACTGACGAACCTAGGCTGGCACATCATTATCATCATCGCCCAAAGCCCAGAGTTGACATTAGTGCTCACTTTCGGGTCATACCTTCCATGGGTTTGAATGTAGAATGGCGCGCATCCACGCTTGGTAAAAATCCTTTAAAAACCCTATAACTCCTGCATTCTCTACTTATCCCTCCCACTCCCCAACCCCTGGCAACCGCTGATCCTTTACTGTTTGCATTGTTTTGCCTTTTCCAGGATGTTACAGAGCTGGAATCATACGGCGTGTGGTTTTTCATTGTTTTTTGTTGTTATTGTTTTGTTTTGTTTTAAGGAGTTTTCCTTTAAGGATTAGCCTGCCTTCTTATTGCCAGGTGTAAGTTAGGCTGTTTCACTTCTCAGACCAATGTGAAACTACATTTTCTGGGTTGGTGATAAGAACTGTTCTCATCTCAAATGCATCCTTCTGAGCTCAGGTAACACAGGGAGGAAAGGAGTGACTCGGAACAAAAGTTACGGACTTGGGCCGGTAAGAAGATTTATAGCTGTTCTTCTCTAGCCTTGCCTCTTCAAAAGTACAAGGTAGAGGTTTACTAAAAGAATAGGATGGGGGAGGGGGAGGGGGGAGAGGAAAGAAGGAAACTTCAAGTACAGTACATTAAGGGTAACTTAATTATCTAGTCTCTGCCTTGATTTTAACTTGACAATATTTAGGTCTACAATTGAGGTAAGCAAAAGTCATCCATTTTGAAGATGGGTGTGTTGAGCTTGAGGCAAATAAAACCTTTAGGTGAAAGAGTGACTTCTCTGAAGTGAAGTATGAACTAGACTTGGAAGGTTCAGAAGAGGAACGGATTACATTGCAAGACACACGGAGATTTCCGTCTGGTTTGTAACCCAGGATGCACAACTTTCCAAAGGCAGATGAGACATTAGAATCTGAGGCCATGATGACATAGATGATAGGCTTTCCATTGGCCTACAACCTTCACAGGGGCAACATTACTATTTTTCACGATTGAACCACCAGCTATCACCAGTATAGTGCTGGACACACATTAGGTACTCAATCAGTATTTGCTGATTGAATGAGTGAATGAATGAATTTCCAAAAGTGAATATAGCCTATCAAATACCAAGGTCTAGCATTAAAATGAATTCTTCTAAAGTTCTTACATATCTATACAGGTTTTTTTATTTTATTTTAATTTTTTAGAGAGCGAGAGAGGGGAAGGGAGGGGTAAGGGAGGGAGGGAGGGAGAGAGGGAGATCCAGGCCAGAGAGAGAGACAGAGAGAGAGAGAGACAGAGAGAGAGAGAGAGAGAGAGAGAGAGAGAGAGGGAGAGAATCTTAAGCAGGCTCCATGCTCAGCATGGAGCCCGATGCGGGACTCAATCTCATGACCCTGGGATCATGACCTGGGCTGAAATCAAGTTAGTGGCTCAACCCACTGAGCCACCCAGGCATTTCCCCCCATACAGTTCTAATTAGAGAATGTTTTCTTTTTTTTTTTCTGTGAGTAAGGTCATTTTCTTTTTGTTGCTTGGGGAATGAAGTCTAAACTCCTTAGGCATTTGAAGTCCTCCATTATGATATGCTCTCAAGTTAGCCTCCTAGGATTATGAGCTTTCACCTCACACCAGTGGTCCAGCTAAAATGGACGATTATTCCCTGTTTTTAAAAAATGAGCCTTCACACTGTCCTGGTGTTTGATTCCCCCTGACCAGGTCAAATCGTATCTCTTCTGCTAAGACTTCTCTGAGATTACCTGTGGTGAACATTGTGATGGCCTCCCCATATCCCTTCCTCTTTTCTTTATCACTTGCCCAATTTCCATTTGAGGGCCATATCTTCATGTGGGAAGAAGCCCAACTCCATTACGTGCTAAACAGCAGTGAGAGCAATTAACATAATCATACGTCCTGGCAGTAAATGTTGATTCAGGAAGGGGTATGTGATTCAGTTCATACCAGAGCCTGAGGCAGAGACAGGTGTTAGCTAGGGGTTGCTCATTTTCTCGGACTGAGGTGAGGAGGCATGGAGCCCTGGAGGTTGTTGGCAGCCATCTTAGTTGGATGGAGCAGACATGATGGGAGGTAGAGAAAGAAGCTGGTCCTTGACGATATCATTGAATTCCACAAAGCCCATCTTCTAGTTGGCTTTCAGTGACATAAGCCAATAACTCATCTGTATTATTTAATCCAGTTTGAGTTAAAAAAATTTTTTTTAATGTTTATTTATTTTTGAGAGAGAGAGAGAAACAGAGCGTGAGCAGGGGAGGGGCAGAGAGAGAGGAAGACACAGAATCTGAAGCAGGCTCCAGACTCTGAGCTGTCAGCACAGAGCCCAACGTGGGGCTCGAACCCATGAATCATGAGATGATGACCTGAGCCAAAGTAGGATGCTCAAAGTAGGATGCTTGTTTGTTTGTTTGTTTGTTTTTGATTTGCAACATATTACTCCTCATAAACTGGCAGTCCAGTCTTTCTTCTTAGCACTTCTGTAACCTTCTATTAGTATGTAAGAATAATATACTATACTAATAAACAATATGTATACTAATAAGTGTGTGTATATATATATAGTCTACAGTTACATACAATCTAGTAGAGATTTGTTCATAGTCATGGCTAAATAAACCCATTTACTAAAGAAACAAATGAGTCTTTCAAGGGTGAGTAAATTTCAACAGTTATAGAATTAATCTAGGTCAGTGGATTTACCTTATTTCTATGAAAATTTTATACTGTGATTTAAAAATCATGTATAAACATAAAAGCTAAAACATAAAACTCTTAGAAGAAAGCATAAGGGCAAATACCCCTGACCTTGGATTTGGCAATGGATTCATAGATACGACACTAAAAGCAGAACAACAACAACAAAAAAAGAAAAGGTAAATTGGACTTCATCAAGTTGAAAACTTCTGCTTATCAGAGAACATTACCAATAAAGTAAACAGGAAACCTACAGAATGGGAGAAAGTATTTGCAAATCTCTTATCCGAGAAGGGTCAAGAATACATAAAGAACTCTTACAGTTCCACAATAAGAAGACAAACAACCCAGTTTTTAAAGTGAGCAAAAAGCGTGAATAAACATTTCTCCAAAGAAGATACACGAATGGCCAATAAACACATGACAAGATGCTCAGCATCATTAGTCATTAACGAAATGCAAATCAAAACCTCGGGACACCACTTCACACCCACAAGGATGGCCGTAATCACAAAAAGCAGAAAATAAGTAGTGTTGGCAAGGATATGGAGAAATTGCAACCCTTGTGCACTGCTGGTCGGGAATGGAAAATGGTTCCTCCCTGATGAAAACGGTTTGGTAGTTCCTCAAGAAGTTAAACGTAATCACCATACAATCCCACAATTCCAATCCTAAGCATACTTCCAAAATAACTGGAAAGCAGGTACTGAGGCAGATACGTGTACACGCGTGTTCATAGCACTATTCCCGATAGCCTAAAGTTGGAGGCAACCCAAATGTTCATGCATGGATGGATGAGTAACCAAATGTGGTCTATCCATTCAATGCAATGTTATTCAGTCCTAAAATGGAATGAAGTACAGGGACATGCTACAATGTGTATGAACTGCAAAAAACTTAGGCTGAGTGAAACATGGACACAAAATGTCACATATTATATAATTCCATTTACATGAAACATCCAGGGTGAACCTATAGAGGCAGAAAGCAGGATGGTGTCTGCCAGGGGCTGGGGAGAGAGGAAATAGAAAGTTAACTGGTTACCGGGTATAGAGTTTCTTTTTGGGGAGATGCGTATGTTTTGGGATAACATAGAGGTGGTAGTTGAACAATCTTGTGAATGTATTAAATGCTACTGAATTGTTCACTTTGAAATGGTGTATTGTATATGATGTGAATTTTACCTCTGCATCAGACAAACAAATCTTACATGAATGAGTCAGTAGGAGCAAAACACACTGATGTATATTTAACACTGGGCTACCAAGTACTTTCCAAAATCGAACGAATAAATCCTCTGATTCTGAGCTCAACTTTCAAAATTGATACGGCAGGAAGAAAGCATTGTTACCTGAAGTGTAGGATGTATTTAGAAGGTGAGATGGCTAAAGCTTTAAATAACATTGCCTCAAGTAGTGAGAAATTTAATTTCTTTTCAAGGATTTTAGTCATCTTTTAGACCTTGTGAATATATCAACGAGAGAGTTTCGGTTTGGTCTTAGGTGTTTGCTGTTCGTATGTCTGACATCTCTAACACACCCCAGTCTCCATTTTCAACAGAGAGCAGGATTCAGGCTCAGTGCCCTCTGTGGGCAATGCTATTGAAGTGGTCTTAATACTATTGCGTGGTTTTCTGTGTGTTCATTTTTTTTTAATGTTTATTTTTGAGAGAGAGAGAAAACTCAAGTGAGGGAGGGGCAGAGAGAGAGAGAGGGAGACAAAGGATCTGAAGTGGGTTCTGCACTGACAGCAGAGACAGTGAGGGGTTCCAACTCACGAGCTGAGCCACGACGGTCCTGACCTGAGCCGAAGTGGTCGCTAAACCTACTGAGCCACCCAGGCGCCCCCTGTGTGTTCATTTTTACTTTTATCTTCCATTTATGGTACATGACATCTGCTTTCCGCTTCAGTGATTTGCATTATACTTTAGATAGCGATGCAAATTTTCCTATTTAAATTGACTTAAGTAGAAATGTGAGCCACCTTAAAGGGAGACAGTAAGTAAATAATACAAATGGTATGAGGACTTGGGGGAAAAAAATAGGACTCGGATGAGCATTGGAATAAAGCATCACACTCTAGATTTGGAATATGAGCATCCGAGTGTCTCACTACTCAGCCAACTCTGGACACGTCACTGAGCTCTCTGTGCTCAGTTCCTGCTTGCCTCGCAGAACCTTACGGCAGATGCTTTACAAATGTAAATCACTATTATTAAATTATTTGTGTTGGGTATCATCTGTATCACAGGGGCTGCATTTCCCAGAGTCCTTTGCTAGCACTGTTCTGATAAGGTGTTGTTCTGCCGGTGAGAGGCACGCCTGGGATCTGAATGGCATAGGGAGCCTGACATTGTTCCTCTGACAGCAGTGGCTGACATAAGGGTTTGACAGACATGCATATGTGCCGTGAAGCTAGACTCCAGAGAGTACCCCTGGCAGTTACCAGCGTCTAAGCTGCAAGGCAGCTGTGGCATTGGCAATGATTTTGTGTCATTTCCTGTGACTCCAAATTCTGGGTTCAGCAGCTTCCTGACACCGATCGGGTCCACAACTGCTGTGGAATAACTCAGGACTCAGTGCTGGTCCCCTTCCCCCCCACTCACCCTTTCCCAAGATTTTTTACCTCTGATTCCCTGTGTTAAATATCTTCCTGCTGGTAATACCTTGAGTAGTTTCTTTTTTTCTCACTGAGCCCCAAGAGAGATATTAGTTTTGTTGAACATGAAAAAAAGCTTATATGTAATAATAACACAATAAGACTTGACATTTGTTGAGTGTTACTAACTGCTGGTCATTGGGATAAGCCCTTTGCATGTGTGGCCCCATTTAGTTCTCTAAGAACCCTATGAGGTAATTTTTATTACTGTCTTCATTTTGCAGAGGGGAAAACTGAGGCCGAGGGTTTCTCTAGGTGTCAGAGGTGGCAAACAGTGGAGAGGGGATTTGAACTCAGGCTGTCTGAATCGAGTGTTCAATGACCCCACGTTAATATCACCCCACCCCTGCACAAAAGAAAAAAAAAATGTTACTTCGGGTCTCTAATAAAGTCTCCTTCAGGTCTGAAGCCAAAACTGTTTTGGAATTCAGAAGTTTCGGTTTCTAGAAGGGTGACATAGCACATACACTGCATATTACTTGAGGGCAGCATAGGTGGGAGCTGGGCCAGGGCCTTGTCATCAACATGTTGATGGTTCTGTAATAGGATGAGTGTTCATATCAAATAAAATAAAGACCATAAACAGCCAAAGGAAAGTCCAGTTGCTACCAAATGAATCTAGGTGCCAAACTTAGGTGGAAAAAAAAAACAACAAAAAACCACCCCTTTTGGTTTCCAGAGCTTTTTAGATTCCATAAGTGCTGATTAGGAATTATGGGCCTGCAATCTTCATAAAGCATTAGCAAATAGAAAAGAGAAGCTGAGTAGATAAAAAAAAAATTTTTTTTCCCCATCTATTGTCTCATTTTAATTGAACCTTTAGTCTGGCTACTTGTGACCACTCCTTTCCTTTTTTAGCCAAAGCATGTGGGTGGGGACTTACTTCATGTCTGTGTAAATCACATGTAATTGCAAGTGTATTACTTTGCAGACACGGAAAGGTTAAGGTTGTTATGTTGTTTCATGGTGTCCAGAGAGCCACCCCCCACTCAAGGGAAGAAGCCAGACAACATCAGCCAAGAACAGGCCATGGGATACCTCAGGATCCTTTACAGCTCACCTTGTTCTTCTCGAACTTGACCTTCTTATGCAGCATTTCTGTAATTTTGATGAAGCTATTTATTAAGGTCTTAGCGTACATATAGGTAAATATAGCTTTATCAACTTTATATTTATTTATTTATTTATTTATTTATTTATTTATTTATTTATTTATTTTACATGTTTATTTTTGAGAGAGACAGCAGGAGCGGGGTTGGGGGGGGGGGGGTTGCGGAGAGAGAGGGAGACACAGAATCCAAAACAGGCTCCAGGCTCTGAGCTGTCAGCACAGGGCCTGACGTGGGGCTCGAACATCATGAACTGTGAGATCGTGACCTGAGCCGAAGTCGGACGCTTAACCGACTGAGCCACCTAGGTACCTCTAAGCCACTTTATTTTTATTTTTTTATTTTTTATTTTATTATTATTTTTTTTAGCAACTTTATTTTTAATCAACGTATCCCAGTTGTCAATATGTGGATAACAAAGCAGCCTGTTTCAGTGACTTACAACAACAATTAATGTTTGCTCTTGTGGTTCCACGGGTTGACTGCGCTCACCTAAGACGTCCTCATTTGGGGTTTCTCACGGGGTCGCAGCGTCGGGGGTCAAGGCATCTGAGGGCTCATCTGTGCTGGATGTGCAGGATTGTCTCACCCGCGTGCCTAGCAGTGGAAGCTGGCTATTGGCTGGGGCTCAGTGAACGTTGCCACTATTGTGGCCTCAACATGGAAGCCGAGGGACGCTGGGTGTTTCAGTCAGTGAAGCGTCCGACTTCGGCTCAGGTCATGATCTCACTGTCTGTGAGTTCGAGCCCCACGTCGGGCTCTGTGCTGACAGTTCAGAGCCTGGAGCCTGCTTCGGACTCTGGATCTCCCTCTCTCTCTGCCCCTCCCTGCTTGCTTGCTCTCTCTCACAAATAAATAAATAAAAACATTAAAAAAATATTAAAAAAAAACAAACAACCCTGGGAGCTGAGTTCTGGAAGGGGGTGTGCTAAGGGTAAGTATTTCAGAGATCCAGACAAAAGCTGTAAGACTTCTCATCATCTGGTCTTAGAAAATATTCAGTGTCACTTATGGCCTATTCTTTTGGCCAGCTCAGATTCAAGAGGAGGATGATATACAAAGATGTGAACACTGGAGTCATGTTTCACTGGGGGACCATGTTTGAAAATTAGCTACCACACATCTTATATAGATTTGTGTACACAAGGGTTTAAAAGTTAATTAGAAACCCATACATATAGAGGCAAAAGTTTTATTACCCTAAATTGGGGACAAAAATGCCTTGAAATCATACCTCATTTATTTCAATATCTTAACAGTTTTTTTTTATACAACTCTGTTTGATGAGATTTAAAAAAATAAAGGGCATGACATCTAAGATGTGGTCAAATGGAGACTTTAAGTATGGTAACTTAAAGTTGAGCAGGCAGAAGCCATTCTCTAAAGCTATAAAAACATAATGAGACACTCTCCAAATGGTATGACATCATCGTAGGCTTCTGGCAAACCATGATAACCATTTTGTTCTGTGAGCAGGGTGGCTGGTGAGCAAAAGGGCAGAGGAGATAATGAGAGGTGGCCTTTGTAGTTGAAAACTGGTCTTTCTTACTTACTTGTGTGTATGTGTCACAGACCCTTCTGAGCATACGATGAAAGGTAGAAGACTTCTGCCCAGAGAAAATGGGTATCTGTGTACCTTTGTTCCTTCCTCTCTCCTTCCCTCCTCCTCTTTCTTCATTCCTTCTACAAGTGTTTATAGAGAGCTGGTCTTGTACCAGACACTGAGCTGGACCAAGAGATAGAACAGGGAAGAAGACAGAGGAGTTCCCCAATCTGTGGCATGACGTTCTTACGACAGACAGAAACAACCCCCAAGTATACCGATAAATGGACAAGACAACCCCAGATAGTTGTAAGTAACAAACTGTGTACACAACACCTTGCATACAGTTTTATGGGGTTCACAACCCTTCTGTGAACTTTTTCCTTGCTCTGCATCGGTAAGTTACCTTTTGGACCAAAGGATAACTTTTTCGTATGAGCAGCGTGGATGTGGTTGTTGATCCCCCATTGCTTGTGTACTTAGACTGGGTGCAGAGATACTGACTGGGCTGGTTTTTTCCCCAATAGTGAAGAACAATTATATGCAGTCTCACTGGAGGTGACTTTCCTAATCAATAGAAGAGCATCGCTTCCTTAGGAAATTTCAGAAAGTATTGCTGCTAGTGAGGATGAGAATGTGCACAGCAGAGTTTGCCTCAGCTTTTTTGTCCCCTTCTTCCTCCCGTCCCTCCTTAGGGACCTATCTGTTACCCCTATTAAAAAGAAATTGGATGGATCAAATAGCCACGGATTCACATTTGAATTCTCAATTTACAGGAGACTCAAAGGACCTATACTTTCATCCACGTTGTAAAGATGGCAGTGAAGGATGATTTGCTTTGGAGAATTTTTTTCTTCTTCTATGTTCTATGTTCTTATGTTCTCACCTCCAATTGTACTTCTGGCTTTCCAGAAGTTTATTATGGCATTCTGTGGGTGCACTCTTACCTTTGTCAACATTTTACGTATTCCCATTGTCATAACTCCTAGCTTTTGAAAAAACGAAAGGCCAATATCCATCTATCTTATTTCATTATAGTACACAAAATGTAGTTCTAAACCTTTGGTGTTTGTGAAATATTTTAATTGGTAACGTGAACTGATTCCATACTTTTTTTTTCACTTTTTAGTGCTTTATTGATATCGAGCTTTTACCCTTTGTATTTTAATATCTGGCATTTCACATTGGAGTGAATAGAAAAATGGAGTGCATCTGACAGAATTCTTTAGGGGTCAGCAAAATATGGCCTTGTGGGTCAAATCCACCTATTTCCGTGAGTTTTTAGTGGAACACAGGCACATTCATCCTGTTGTATATTGTCTACTTTTGCCCTCATGTTTACTATGTTCCCTCTGTATGAAAAAGTTTGCGCATCCCTGGTTTAGAGGAAAATGATTCTATCTTTATTTCCTTGACAATCACTGATGTAAATTCCACGTTTATCACATGCCACAGATAAGTGAATCTGCACGCCTACCCCAGTGTGAAGCCCTACACAGGGGATCTAAAGACAAAAATCTGTGTTTGTCGTTTAACAATACCTCCGAGATGCTTAAATATACAAAAAACTATAGCAATTCCCTGAAATTATACCTAAGAACAAATACTAGTTTTATACTGAAGTGACAGAACTCACTGGTGACACTCTGACTTGGGGAAAAATGTGGGGATTTCTGAACTTGAACTGTACTATAGAGTCAGAGGGCTATTATTGAAGCATAAAATTCAATCAGTGGTGCTCATAATTAGGTCCAAAATAAAGTTAAAAAAACTTACCCATATAAGTTGTGGAAAAACCTATCTGAAATTTCCACTTTATTTTGCCAAATAAGCCTGAGGCCAGGGTTGTTCATTCCAAAATCACATTTACTAGTGACGTGGGGTTCCTGTTGATTTGCAGTGATGTCCCTTGAGTAACATCTCTTGTGTATCTCTGTGGTTCCCAAGGTCTCCTTAAATGATGAGCACTCAGCCATAAACATGGCAATTTAATTCAGTAAACATTTATTGAGGGCCAACCATGTGCAAACTGCTGGTCCAATACGAGCTACAAAGCTATATGAGTGGCGGGGCTCCTGCCTTTCAGAAATTCAGGTATCTCAGTTTGGGTAATCGCTAATCAGAGCATTCCAGAACTTTTGGAGAAGTGTTTGGGTATTGAAAAAGTTTCCTGCATCCTGCCAACTCTTGACCTGTTTTTACTGCAATTCATATATCAAACTATTTATGCCAGTTTTGGATCAGGCTTATTAAACACCTGTCTTCACAAACCTGGTTTAAGTGAATAGCCAAAGGGAAGTATAAACTTAAAGAGTGTACGAATAAGATCACAATACTTGTAAGCTACAAGGAACCTTGGAGACTATCCAAGACCCGGTCTTACGCAGAGTTATTAAAGTCTGCATCCTTCAGCAGAGTCTGTGACCCCACCTCCTCTGTCCATCCCTCTGTTTCCATATTGCACACAGCACCCAGTTTTTTGGTGTCTGTTTTCACCAGCTGGAAAAGAGATAATAACAATGGTGCAGAGTTGCCAGCTTTAGTAATTCTAGTTCCTGGAATCAAGGACAGGAAGCCTTTGTTATTTGCACACCCTAACTCTTCTAGCTTCTATTGAATAAATCATTTAACTGTCAGCTAATCACAGTGTTGGAAAGTTTACATCATTCACCTTTTTATGGCACCTCTTAATGGAAGACTCTGGAGATTAAAACTCTTGACAGTTTCCATGATATAAAAAAGGAAAGCTGACCTAGAGAAAGATGGGACAAAAGATGAACATTTGGGAAGTTTTAAGCAGCAATGGGATCTGAGACAGTAGCCTATTTAAAGCAGTGCTGATTGGAAGACCTAAAGTTCCTGGAAAATGACAGAAATGTGATTTTTGTTAGAAGCAATACCTTTTTATTGAACGATCATTTTGCACTCACTACCAGGCACTTGCTTGTTCCAGGTGATAACCTTACGAGGTAGGTACTACGATTCTATCACTTTACAGATGAAGAAACTGAGGCACAGAGAAAATTAGAGTGCGCTAGCTCTGACAGCTGGTAAGATGGGCCCGAAACGAAACGCGCGGCAATGTGGCAGCAAGAAAACACGCTCTAGGCCACTACTCTACTGACTTCAGCCCTGGGCTCGCCCATCCCTTGACCTTTCCAATTGGACGGCTTAAGTGGGTCGTTTCCGCGCCGTGCCTCGAAGCCTCGCTCCAGGTCCGGGGTCTGCAGTGCGGCGCGGTTCCTCTCTCCCTTGCCGGCCCGGGGTCAGAGGCGCCGCTTCCCGCCCGGGATCCCGGGGCGCTGCCTCCGCACCCCGCAGCCCTGGAAGCGCGCCCCCGCGGCCGGCGGGAACGCGGGAGCGGCGCGCACGTGCCGCCGGGAAAAGGCCGCCCGGCCGCGCCAAGATGGCGGCGGCCGCGGCCGCAGGGGCGACGGTTGGCGGCGGCCCGTGAGGCGGGCGGGGCCGGCGGCGCGGAGGCGGGGTCCCGGGCGAGCCGCCCTGGGAGGCGGGGGCCGTTTCCATAGCGGCGGCAGGAGGTGTCGCGCCGGGGAACTTCCTGGTTCCCGGGCTCGGCTTCGCCGGGAGCCTCTTGGAAGGGAAACAATGGGGCGGAGGGCACTGCGGTAGCCGCCGCCGCCGCGCCGGGACCTGCTCGGCTGCCCCGACTCCCCGCGCTGCGCCCCGCCACAGCCTCCGCCGACGGGACCGTCCGGAGGTAACTTCATTTCTTCATCTCCCACCGCAGGCGGCCGGCCGGCGGCGGCGGTGCCGGTCTCCGGGGTTTCCTCCGGGCAGGGACTCGGGTTGGCCCCGGGGAGCCGGACGCCGCCATTCCCGGCCCCAGGGAGGTGGACGGAGCTGCGGCTCCCCGCCTCTGCTCTTGGGGGTCAGGTTCGGGGAACCTGTGCGGGGCCGTCCGAGTGCCCCCTGGAACCTCGATCGTGGGGCTCTGCGGGAGTGATTGGCAGGTTGGCGGGCGCCGGGCGGTGGGCGCTGGGATGCAGGGGGCGTGCGGGGAGGGTCTGCGGCGGACGCAGCGCGAGGGGACCTGGTGGCGGGTGAAGGGGCCCGGTGGAAAGGACCCGGGTCCTCAGATCCTGGGGGAGGGGAGCCCCGCCGCCTCCCCCTCCCCCCCGGAGCAAGCTTCGGTCCCCGGGAGACGTGTCTGTCTCCCCTGCAAGTTTCACTTGCGTCCTGCGGAGCCCAAGTGGGCAGGACTGAGGCGAACTTCGTTCTTTTAAATTACTGCCTTCGTGCCGCGGAACTTTCTTTCGGCTCGGCAAGCGGAGGATGGGGTGAATGAGGGAACCGGAGAGCCTGGAAATCTGTGCGCCTTTGCAAAGTTTGCAAAGTAGTTTGCAGCTAACAGCCGAGTGACGGTGCGGCATATCTAATGCGTGAGAATGGTTGCTCGCAGGTATTTTAATGCCAGGAAATGCGAGGAGTCTGCGAATCCACATTTCTGTAAATTGGAAGACCTTTCTATAAATTGAGAATTGCACTCTCCCCGCCTCCTCCCCTTTCCCCGCATTTTAATCCACAGTTGCTTTTTCGTCAGTAGACTTTAATAGGAGTTAAATGGGTCCCTTATGGGACTGGGGAGGATGTTTGAATTGGGGCACTACCCGGTCACGGGAAATAATGTGACACAAATGGGGGGAAAGAGAGTGGGGACACGATCTTAAATATTTTGCTTGCTGGAAGAAAGTGACTTTAATCCTATACTAATCCATTTATAAATGGAATCAAGTCTCTGGGATACACACTGAACATTTTGTAGCTCAGAAAAGTTGGACAGAACTTTAGAGATCACCGTGGCCAACTCCCTCTATGTGTTGAATCTCTGGGAAGTTCTAATGGAGGGAAGTCAGGGTACTTTTTACTTTTGTGAAGTCATTTTAATAAGAATTCAGTTAGCCAGCATCACATGAACAGTGGTTTATTTACTTGTATTTCTCTATCAGACCCTCAGATTAAGAAAAAATATTTATGAGTTTGCTGTTTTTTTTTTTAATTTTTTTTTCAACATTTATTTATTTTTGGGACAGAGAGAGACAGAGCATGAACGGGGGAGGGGCAGAGAGAGAGGGAAACACAGAATCGGAAACAGGCTCCAGGCTCTGAGCCATCAGCCCAGAGCCCGACGCGGGGCTCGAACTCACGGACCGCGAGATCGTGACCTGAGCTGAAGTCGGACGCTTAACGGACTGCGCCACCCAGGCGCCCCGAGTTTGCTGTTTCTGATAATAAAGTTTGTAAACATAGTTTAGGTTTTTACTTAGAGTGGATATAGATCCTGTGTGGGATTCTACACACGCAATTGACATATGTCAAACGTACATAGGTCAAAATATAACAAAAAAATTATGCTAATAGAAGTATAAATTAATTTTTAAAGGAAAACAGGTATCCCGAGTTAACAGATTCCTTTGCTGATTAAAGAATTAGTGAGTTGTCTCAAAGGCATTTGAAGAAGCATCGTTTGCCAAACGTTAAGAACTTGGGCCCGAGTCTTGGTGTTTGTGCCTTACTGTTTTTAGCTAGCGGTCAGACTCCCTGGTGCACTTGTTTCTGATGAGGGTAGCCCATTTCCAGTTATAACAGTGCTTCGACGTGAAATATCTCCTAGTGAGGACAACTGCCACTGGTTATACAAGCCAGTAAGTGGAAGTGTCAGCTTTGCCACCATCTGTCAACTGGCTGGCCATCCTTGGAGTTGTTGGGAACGAAGACAACTTCCTGGCACGGCGGATTCAATCTGGGCCTCCAGTGCCTGGCAGAGGTTGTACTGGTCAGCCGTGGCTGCCATGTGCACATCTATCTCAAGTTCCTGTTACGTTTTGCAGCCAGTGAACGTGACTGAGAAGGAGGCCAGTAAATGAAAGCTAGTGGCAGATTGAAAACACAGTTAACTTCGGTTAACATGCACTAGGCATGTTGGAAGCTGGCAGAAGACTTGGCCACAATACTAAAACTTTGGGAATTGGTGCTTCAGTTCGAGAGAAAGAGACAGGTGATTGCATTCTGGTTTATGTTTGCAATTTCACTTTAACCATGCTTGTTTTGCTTTAGTGCAATGACATTGTTATCAACAGTGTTCTGACCGTTTATTCCCAGAAAGTTTCAGTTTGTCCCTTCAGGGTGATTTTTGAAAGGCATATTGGCATTTAGGTGGGATTCACTGGTATTTAGAGTCTCTCTCCCCCCCGCCCCCCATTAAAAAGTATCTCACTTTTTACAGTGGAAGTCAACAAAAGTAATACCAATTTGAAAGAAATCTTTCCTCTAGCACATTTCATTATAGTACCTGGGGGTCACAGCATGGGAATTAGAATTGCAGACACTTGGATTCTCAACCGATCTATGCCATTTCCAGGCTATATCATTTCATGCAAATAACTTAATTTTTGAGGGCTGTTTTCTTTGCAAAATTGGGGAGAATCGTGAATTCAGATTTGTTTGTTCATCCAGCAAGTACTTCTCCAGTGCCTTCCGTGCCTCAGGTTAGCTACCTTGTTTTCAAGGATGACAGGGAGATAGGTTCTTTGAAGTACTGGGAGCTATAAAACCCAGGAGCAAGGAGCCTAACCTGACTTGGGGGTGGTTGGGCAAGCTTCCCTGAGCCAGGGACTCCTAAGACCTGAAGGAATAGGAGGAGATAGTAGGTGCAGAGGGGAGGTGAGCGGGTGGGACACTGTGAGGATAAGACCGGAGCATGCGCACAGCCACGGCGCCCGAAGAGACTGCTGTGAAGGTTAGAGAAGAATGCTTGGGTTGGGTGGGAGTCAGCTCCCCACACGGCTTGTCGGCAACCGCGTTTGGTGTGTGGAGAAGGCCCTCGGCACCGCGCTCGTCACCTGAACGAAGGCTTAGTCTTGCTCCTCAGCCCTCGTGGAAAGGGAGTCCGTCTCGTTGACGCTAACGCAGTAGACCTGGACACGCCTCTCTGTACGCTTTGGGGTCTCGTTTTTTAATTCTGGCGCTGTTCACGCTTCGTTTTTATGTCTGAAGGCTGGCATGAAATAAAAAGATTCTTTGATTTCTTTACAGAGATAGGCTATACGATATGAATATAGTATTTTGATACAATTTTGGTAGCATTGTTTCTTTGCGAGAGCTTAGGCTACCTTACTTAAGATACCTACCTCTCACAAAATGGTAGTAGCAATCTACCCTAAAATCAAAAAATATTTATTAAGGGGCGGGTAGTTTCATTTGCCTATAGGAAGGTCAGGAGTTGACTCTGGAGTTTCATATCTCGTTTGCTTAAGTGTTTTTGGCTCGAAATAGATATTTGATTATTCTCTGAGAGAGGTACATGTTGCACCTGTGTCTTGCCGACATTGATGTCAGTGTAGAAAAAGTTATAATTTTATGCTGGAATTTTCCTTTCACTAAATTAACAATTGAATTAAAAATATTAGAGTAATGTTTTTCATGAAAGAAGTGAAAACATTGTTTTTGAGTTTCTTAATATATTAATTTCAGTAACTTTACATAGATCAGTAATGGCAAATTAATATTTTATTATGGAACTAATGCAGTATTTATAAGCTAGTTAGCTCTCTGGGCTTTTTGTTCCTGTTTCTTATTTGGTTTTCGGACATTTTAATGCTTGTTAGCATATCTGTGGTAAGAAAAGAGAAAGTGAAATAAGATTTCAAAAAGTCAGTCGCAATAGAAAAGATTGGTCAAAATTTATAAAAGGTATGTGTGCCAGATATTTTTGTGTATTTTGCTGATGACTATTACAAAAATGAATTGGCACTTAATAACTTTACATTGACATAAATATTTAAAAATTTAAAAAATCTACTTGAATTCCTTGTTTTCCATATTTTTTCCCCTCATTCTACCTTTGTTTTGGATTCTCTTTGTAAAAATAATTATTCCATTTACTTCTTTTTTATTAGCGTGGGATCATGTGTTCTTTTGCTGTTCCTTTAGTGTTGGCCTACGAAATTCTGATATGTTTTCCCAACTTACCAAAGTATACTATTGAGAACTTCCACTCTTTTTCCTGAGATTGTGAAAGGCCTTTAAAAACATTTAAGTTAATTTTCTTTCTTTCTTTCTTCTTTTTTAAACCCATTTCGTTGTCACCATGTTTTAAAATGCATATATATTTTAAACCCCAAAGATATATTTCTATTGTGCGAGCTGGGGAGGAGCAGAGAGAGAGGGAGACACAGAATCCAATCCAGGCTCCAGGCTCCAAGCTGTCAGTACAGAGCCCAACGCAGGGCTCAAACTCATGGGCTCTGAGATCATGACCTAGCCGAAGTCACACGCTTAGCTGACTGAGCCACCCAGGTGCCCGTATTTGGCTTTGTTTCTATTGAGAAGTCAGTCATAGTTTATTGCTTCTGTCTTGGTAATTGGTTTCTTTCTCAGGCTATTTTTAAGATTTTCTTTTTGGATTTCAAAGAATCCTCCCTCTCTTGCTTGGGGAGTATACCTTCCGATGTCTTTCATCCGTTTTGGATAGTTCTCAGCCATCATCTCTTCCAATATTGCTTCTTCCCCATTCTGTTTCTTGATCTTTCTGCGACTTCAGTTCCACAATGTTAGACTCACCAAATCCTCTGTGCATTTCACTTGCCTTCGTATTTTCCATTCTTTTGTTTCTTTTCTGTGCTGGATATTTTTTTTTGTGTGTGTGTTCTGTCTTCCAGTTTACTAAGTTAGTCTTCATCTAATATGCTCTTTTTTCTAAGTTGATTTATTTTGAGAGAGAGAGTACTTGGCTGCACGCCCTTAGGAGGAAGGTGGGGCAGAGAGAGACAATTTCCAAGCAGGCTCTGCACCTTCAGCGCAGAGCCGGGTGTTAGGGCTCAATCTCGTGACCCGTGAGATGATGACCTGAAGCGAAGTCAAGAGTTGGACTCTTAACTGAGCCATCCAGGCGCCCCACTGTCTAGTATGCTCTTAAATGTTATTCTCTGGGTTCTTAATTTTGGTTAATTGTATTTTTCATTCTAGAATTTCAGTTTGGTTCCTTTTAAGTGGTCATGTCACTTTCATAGTTTCTAATTCCCTATCAAAAATTTCAAGCTCTGTACATATCTCTTTGAACAGCGTGAGCATGGCAACTATCCCCTGGTCGTGCAGATTTTTTCTGTAGTCTTTCATTTCTCGAGGGGTCTTATCTCCTAATGTTCCTGCCTGTCTTTGATTGTGTGCTGTTCATTCTATTTGAAAAAATATGTCTAGAAGTAGTTACCGATTTAGGTAAAGCTTTTTCTGTTGCTTTTGCCAGGCACTTGGTCTTACCTTTATTCAAATTAAGTTTTTTTGAATCTATGCAAGGACCGGTTTAGTTTACCTCTGTGTTATACCTTCTGGGATTCAGCCTTATGTGGTCTTATTCCAAAGTAGGGGATGGCTCCCTTGGAGGATCTTGTACTCTGACACTTTGGCTTCTGAGTCTCCAAGGCCGCCTCCATGCAGTTTAGCCTCTCAGGCATCTCTTGATTAGGCAAATATTTCCAGGAGGGAAGAAACCCCAATGTGCCACGCATGCTCTGCCCTGTCCTCCTGATTCCTTGTTAGTTCTTTGATCACCATCCTTCCCTACGTTTTAAAATTGAGGTATAATATACATATAGTAATGTCACTAATCTTAAATGTATATCCTGAGGAGTTTTTGTAAATGTATAATCATACTCAGATCAATATACAGAACATTTTTGCCACCCCAGAAGGCCCGTGTCACACTCCTTCCCAATCCATACTACCTATCTTCCTTGCCTTGGGTAACAATTACTCAGTTTTCTAGCACCATAGACTAATTTTACATTAAAAAAACTCATTTATTTTGAGAGAGAGAGGGAGTGACCAAGCGGGGGGTGGGGGGGGTGGGGGGGATGGGGGGGATGGGGAGGGGCAGAGGAAGAGAACGAATCCCGAGCAGATTCCGTGCTGTCAGCACAGAGCCTGACATGGGGCTCGATCCCATCTCCCGTGAGATCATGACCTGAGGTGAAATCAAGAGTCCTGCACTCAACCGACTTGAGCCACCCAGGTGCCCCTAGTTTTGCATTGCTTGTTTTTTGTTTTTGTCGAAATAGTATCATACAGTGTACATTCCTCTGTGTCTGATCTGGCTTGTTTCATTCAATATTGTAGTCCATCAACGAGATTCAGCTATGTTGTTGCATGTAGCGGTAGTGTTTCTTTTTCATTGCCCTGTACTTGTTCTAGTTACTGGGGCACCTAAAAAATTGCCTCAAAACTCAGTGACTTAAACAATGACCTTGATTTCCGTACACAACTGTAATTTGAGCCTTGCTTGTTATAGCTGCACTTTGGTGTCAGGAAGGGCTGCTTGAAGGCTGGGCCTAATAGTGTTGCAAGTTTTGCCCACGTGTCTGCCGTTGGCGGACCAGCACTTAAATGTGGCCTGAGTGTGCTCACAGCCTCGTGGCAGTGTTCCAAGTGCTAGCGTCCTCCACACACGTGCAGTGGGGAGAGCGGTGGAGATCCTGTGAGCCAGACACATGCTGTATGTCCTCTTATGACTTGGCTTTGAAACTTAATGCAGTTTTACTTCCACTACATTGTATTCTTGGAGGCAGTTATGAGCCTGCCTAGGTTTGAAGAGCGGGGGAACAGACTCTGCCTCTTGATGGGGAGAGAGAAGATTCTGCCCTTGATCTTAGCCAAAAGGCCAAGAAGCAATGGGAGAGATCAGATTCTAGAAGAGCATGTGAGACCGGAAATGTTGTGGTCGCCATTATTGGAAAATAGAGTGTGCCATAGTTGCAGCCTCATACACAAGCCTATCACAATTTATTTATCCATTCTTTTAATACACATGTGAATTATTTCCAGTGTTGGGCTATTGTAATAAAGCTGCTGTGGACATTTTTGTGCGTGTACTTTGTTGGGTTTATGCAGTCCTTTCTTTTGGAAATACACCTGGGCACGGAACTATTGAGTAATATAGGCAGATATATATTTTTCCCTACTAGTTACTACCAATTTTGTCAGTGTGGTTGTACCAATTTATATCCTCTGATATTTTTAAGAATTAAAGAAATACATACATTTGTCTAGCTTTTTGTATTTAAAACAAGAGGCTTGGTGTGTAACCTGTGGTCTAGTTTTATTGGAAATGTAAGTTGTATTTGAACATGTATTCAAATTAGTGCTAAGTATAGTTACCATTAGCAGACTATCTGCATTAATTGCTGAAGATAAATTTCTGAAATTTCTTTTTAGAACTTGCTTTTTGGACATATTGAGCTCCATCCCTCAATTTATATCACATTTTGTTTCTCATCAATGCTTATCATGAGTTTGAATTCTAAAGCTCATTCACCAGACTTGCTTGGGAAATATTTTTCTATTACAAAATCTTTTTCCTACAAAGCTGGTAATTTGCCGTCACCAGGGATTGCCAGAAGAATGCTCCAGGTTCTTCCCTTAAACTCTCAGGGTTACTCTTTTGATTACTTCACTACTGATAGTCATTTTAACTTTCTTCTAAGTGTCATTTGAATCTGGCCCCCTCCCACACCCCCTTTTTGTAACCAGCATTTTAGACCAGTTTGTTTCAGCTCATACCTGGTTTTCTGCAATAATTTATTGATTGATCCTGCTAATAATGCTTGGGAAGTTAGAATTCTCTTACTCATTGAATTAAGATTAGTTTTTAGGTCCTAAATCTAACAGTGCTAGAAAGAGAACTTAAAAATCATTTCAACTTATTTAAAAATAAGACCTGAAAAAAACAACAACAACCACCACCACCAAAACTGAATCAGTGCTAGAGTATAGAAGATATTTAGATTACCGAAGCATTTTTTCTGGCATAATCACTTGACAGTCTTGAGTGGTAGGTGCGTTGAAAAGTTTAACTCTCATTTTACAGGTAAAGAACGTGAGTCTCAGCTGTGCCTCTTGCATCTAGGACTCCTTGTATGTTGAGTGATCTTCCTTCAGGGCCCACAACCTACCATCAATTTAATTTGCTGAATTCCAATCTTATTGACTACATGAATTTTCCTCTCTTCAACTTGATATATTTGCATCTTATGGCCAATACGTTTACTCATTTTCATTCACTGCAGGGCCTTTGCATGAGCTGATAGTACTTTTGTCCTGAATTTGTTTGGTTAGTGGCAGGATGGCTGGGACCAGGTTTGCCTTGATTTTTTATACCAAGCCCCTTGAGAAGTTTTTGCATATTGTCTAGCTGGATAAGTATTTACTGAAGGGATGGATAGATTCTTGTCTTTAGAATCTGGAGTTTTTAGCTGACTTTTAAAATGATGCCAGGCCTCTTAACGTCAGATGTCTTGTATCCTTCGTTTTAGCTTTGATCTGCAGAGCTCGCATTAGGTGCACTTCTCTGATAGTATGTATCAAGCGCGTTAGGCAAATATAACCTGAACAAATTATAAGCTGCTTTTTTTTTTAAAATGTTTTAAATGTTTGTTTATTCTTTTTTTTTTTCTTCAATATATGAAGTTTATTGTCAAATTGGTTTCCATATAAGCTGCTTTTGAAAGGCCCTGCCTCTATAGCTATAGGTAAAGAAGCTTGGGAAAGGACATTTGTTTTTCTAAATACATAAAAGTTAGCATGTTCACCAGTGTAAAGCTGCTGGAATTCGATAAGTCCTTCTGGAAACCTAACTCAGATTCTACCTGTAGAAGGGGAAATTAGACCTCATTCTTATCTGATGCTTCATTAACATACACGTGTAAACAAATTGAGGAAATCCAATGATTTCACATTTTGCCCATCTCATTCTCTGACCTTACTAGCAGGAAGTGCTGTGTTGATGTAGTGAATAGTGGGTAGGAGAAATAGACCTTTCACTCTAGCGCTGACGGAAGATTTGCTTCACTTCTCTTGAGCTGGGAAAATATTGAAAGTTGTTCAAATTTAGCATTGTATTTCAGGGGGTATAAACTGCAGAAAGAGCATTCTTTATAGAAAGCCCAAGAGTTAGGAAAGTATAGTGGTGAGACTTCCTGTGTCAATGAATAGTGACTCTAATATTAACTGAAGTTGTTTATCTGGAATGAGAAGACATTACCCAGTACGTATATGTGTGCCCAGCATATGTCTTTGAACCAATGAACTATGAATCTGAATTAAGAAAGAAAGGTACTAGAAATCCTCTAATGTAAGTTCCACGGGGCCAGGATCTTTGTTTTGTTCTTGGCTGTGTCTGCAGGGCCTAGAACACTCCCTGGCTCATAGTAGCTGCTCAGTAAATATTTATTGAATGGATAGTCAATTTGTATATTATCTGTTTGTTTTAAATTTAAAAACCCAACATTAATCATTTAAATATTGCTTTATAATCCTTTGGGAAATAAATTGGTTGAGGCATCATTTCTGATAATTCTTGTTGGACATTTGAGTTGTTTATACATTTTTTTGCTGTCATGAATCAAGCTTCAACAAAGGAAATTTTCTTAAGCTCTTTCTTGGGCTGGTAGTTCAACACATAGCAATGTTGTAAAACAGGCTCTAGGAATTTCTCCTAGAAAATGAACTTGGCTTGTGCAACTCTGAGGGTGAGATCAGAAGCTTTAGTGATCAGACATCTGAGATCAGGTAGCACCAATGATACAGCTCTGAGTAGGCCTGCTGCTCTTACACATGTGGATAATGTCTAATCCTCAGTCTTTGCACGTGAAAGCTCTCTTGCAATTTGTAGTGGAACTGCCTATCACTTGACTTTGTCTTTTACTTTTAAAGAATGAATGAGTCACTACAAATATTTCTGCCTCTTAATTACAGTTTAAACATTCTAAATGCATTTAACTCCTTCATACGGATGGGTACACATATTCTGTTATTCTCATTTGTCATCATTTCACTTCTGAATGGCTTGGGAAAAATTTTGCTCTTTCATATTAAAGTATTATAAAACTTATTCTACAAAAAGCTCTGTGTAATGTGTGTTACATAGGTTCTAATATAATGGTGTCTATAGTGTCCCCTCCCTCAACTTAAGCAATAGAACATTATCAGTATCCTCTTGGATCACATCTCATTGTTCCTCCTCCTCCGTCCATTACTTGTGCGGGGAAACCGTCAGGTTCAACTTTAGGCTCTAGCATTCTCTTGCTTTTCTGTATAGTTACATTGCATATGTATATGTCCCTGAACAACTTATTGTGAATTTTACATATTTTGGAACTTTATGTTAATAGTATCATTGTGTGTGTGTGTGTGTGTGTGTGTGTGTGTGTGTGTGTGTATTCACAAATTCAGTGAGTAAAGCTTTTTAGTAAAACTAAAACTCACACATTTCATTTGCATTTAAAGTTAATGTCCTTGCTGTCTGCATTAGTCATCTTTTGCAGTAATTATGCTGTGTAACAAACCACTGCAACATTTCAGGGCTGTGAAAGGACAGACATTTATGTCTAGCTCATAGGTTTGGCAGTCTCTGCTGGGTTTGGCTGGGCTTGTCTATAAGCCTTGGGTTAGGTTCAGTTATGTGCTGGGTGTCAACTCATTCTGGGACCAGCAGCTGTTGGGGTACAAGACACACGCCAAGCTCAGGGCTCTTAAACCCTCCACTTACAAATGGGATAGTGTCATTTGTGCCCAGAGTCCCAACATGTCATGCGATCAGGCCCCCACATCCATGAGGTGGGGAGTATGTCCCACCCTTAGGGAAGTCACAGTGAGAGCAGTGAGTGAAGGAAGGCATGTGAACAAAAGATAGTATCTGCCATATCTTCCTCTTGAACAACAGCATAAGAAACTTGGAATATTTCCTTTCTTATTACTTCCCTTCTAGATTACATGCTGTTGTTCAGTACTTTCTCTCTCTCTTTCTTTTTTGTAACTCCTGATTTAGAAATCATACCTCTAATATTTGTTTGTGTTTACTCATGTTTACAACTTTTATCTCACCATTCTTTCCTGTGTTTCAGATCTTCTCTTTGGCATCATTTTCCATATTTGTGCACTACAGTTTTGGAAGCATCTTTAATGAGGATCTGTTTATACTCTCACAGTTTGTGTCTGAAATTTTCATTATTTTGTCATTTTTCTTGAAAAGTTAGTTTTAACTGTGTTGAGTATATAATTATGGTTAACAGTTTCTTTATTTTAGCTTTGAAGACATTATTCTAGTGTCTTCTGGCTCCCATTGTTGCAGTTGGTAAGTCAGATGTCAAGTCTAATTGTTCCTTCTGTGAGCAATCTGCCTTTGGTTTCTGGTTGCTTTTAAGAACTCTCTGTCATTGATGTTTCACAGTTTCACGATGGTATCTCTAGGTGTCAGTTTCCATTTTATTTATACTTTGTGGAATTTGCTGAACCTGAGTCTGTACTTTAGTGTCTTTCATCAGTTCAGGGAAATTCTTGGCTATTGTCTTTTTGCAGATTGTCTCTCCCTCATTCTTGATGTTCTCTTTCTAAAACTCCCAGTTAGATATATATATATGTAAAATAGATGTTTTAATCTATTTTTCATATCTCTTAATCTTCCTTTATATTTTTTAATCTGTCTTTGTTGCATCCTGGATGATTTCAGATCTGTCATCTGGTTCATTAATTCTCTCTTTAGCAGCATCCACTTTGCTGAACTTGTCTGTTGAGCTTTAATTTTAGTTATCCTGTTTTTCACTTGATTCTTTTCCAAATTTGTTGCCTTCTTTTTTGCTCATATTTTTCATTTCCTGTTGTTTTTCAAAACATTATTGTCCTTTCCTTTTTGACATATTTGTGATGAGTCTGCTTATTTCTGTCGAATCTTGCTTATGCATAGTTTTAAATTTTGAGCTAATTTTTCCTGTAACTTTGTGGAAATGCTTATGAGACTTGGCTTAAGAGTGCTTTCTCCCAGAGGGAATTTGCAATTGAGGACAATGTCAAACCAGGGCAACTTAATTTCTAGGTTTGAGATTTTTATAATATACAAGTGTATGGATTTGAACTTGAAACCTGGGTGAAGGTTGGTTTTGGTTACAGATTTCCAGTGAATACTCCCCTCCCCCTCCCCAAACACAAATAAACCTAGACTCAGGAGAGAATTTTCCTTCAATCTTCCTTTGGGGTAGATTTTTTTTCCCCCTTACTTAGTTAATTATTTTTATTGAAGATGTAGTGTTTCAGGTCCCAGGCTGTCTGTACTTATCTGTAGTCTGACTTTCCATGTTGTATTGTGTAAAGCTCTAGTTTTGTCCCAAGCATGACTGTCAGCACTGAAAGCCCTTCAGCATTGTCTGGTAGAATTTTCGGGGATCATGGAAATGTTACACACCTCTGCTAATACAGTAGCCACTAGCCACATTTAAAATGTATGAGGTATGACAAAGCAATGGAATTTTAAATTTTACATGGTTTTAATTAATTTAAATTTAAATAGCTACAGGCTGGTGGCTGCAGTATTGCACGGTGCAGTGCGGTTATGGGAGATTGGCAATTGCCTGGAAGACCCATTGCTGGCGTCAGTGCTTACTTATCACCCTCTCTTTGTGCTCCTGTGCATTTTTTCAGTCTCTGAGGATTTCTCTTAGTTGCTTATGAGCTTTGCTGTGCATTTAATAGGATAATTATTGTATTTTATCAAGTATTTTTGATGTCACGTAGCAAGAGGGTTCGCAAGCTCTTTGGGCACAAGAATCTCAGAAACGGAATTACCTGACAGCTGTATTTTTAGTTGGAGAGATACTTATCTTGAATGGTAAAAATTGGAAAGTTCACAGTGAAGTAGTGGATGTTCTTTGGAAACTGACCATGAAGTTAGAAATTATGAGGAAGAGTTAATTAAATACTTTCTTTGCCATCGTTCTTACTCTACAAAACATTGAAGGATGCTAAAAGATAAAAATGGAGCTGTAACTAAAGTTTTTCAAGTCTTAACACATGGTCTTCAGCTGCTTGGTGTGAGTGTTTTACCAATACAAGAGCACTTGAATGAAAAGGTATATATATTTATTTAGAGAGAAATATTTTGCAGATGGACAGAAAAAACAAAATGAACTTGAGAGATCATAGGGAACTGTGGTGGTGGAGGGACAGGAAAGGACTTGGACATTCAGTGCTGAAAGTATGTGTTTTGCTTCTGGCTTTAACAGGGCCTGTGTTATTTATTATTATTTTTTTTATTAAAAAAAATTTTTTTTTTAACGTTTATTTATTTTTGAGACAGAGAGAGACAGAGCATGAACAGGGGAGGGTCAGAGAGAGGGAGACACAAAATCCGAAACAGGCTCCAGGCTCTGAGCTGTCAGCACAGAGCCCGACGCGGGGCTCGAACTCACGGACCGCGAGATCATGACCTGAGCCGAAGTCGGCCGCTTAACCGACTGAGCCACCCAGGCGCCCCTGTTTTACTTTTTCAAAAAAATTATTATTGATTTAAATGTTTATGTACTTTGTGTGCACATGTGGGGGAGGGGCAGAGAGAGAGGGAGAGAGAGAATCCCAAGTAGGCTGTGCGCTGTCAGCGTGGAGCCTGGTGCAGGGCTTGATCTTGTGAACTATAAGATCATGACCTGAGCTGAAATCAAGAGTTGGACGCTTAAGCCACCCACGCGCCCTGCGTTTACCCTGAGTTCCCTGTCAGGATGGGTTATCCGTAGCCCTGCTTACCATTCATGCAGATCAAGTTTTGTCACAAAAAGTTGGAGGTGTCACTTGAAAGAATCTATATTAGGTTAGTGTGAGTACACATTCCCATGTGGAGGATAAATAGCATAGCTCAAGTTACTAGAAAACGACTTTAAAGGCCAGATTTTACAGAAATACCCCAGTATACCTACTATGTGAAACTGTGGATTTAAAACAAATTATTTTTTTTCCCTCTTGGATGGTGTGAAAAACAAAGTTAGATTTTTTTCTTCTCTTTTTTCTATGTCCATTGGGAGGGGATAGCATTTAGAGGAGGAGAAAGAGAGTGTGCACATTATTTATTTTGAGAGAGAAAGCACGAGTGTGAGCGGGGTAGGGGCAAAGAGAGAGATTGGGAGGGAGAATCCCTAGCAAGCTCTATGCTGTCAGGACAGAGCCTGATGTGGGGCTTGACCTCACTAACCTTGAGATTATGACCTGAGATTATGAGCTGAAATCAAGAGTCAGACACTTAACCAGCTGAGCCACCTGGGCTCCCCTGTGCCCATTTTATCTTACATGCTTCTGAACTGCGTTGGTGCTTAAAAGAATTTGCATGCGACCTACTTTGAAAGTAGACAGGAGGGTCTACATTTCAAAGTTGCGATTATGCTAAAGAGTTTGAACCAGTGAGTTCAGTTACGAGTAATTTCCAAGTATGTTTTTCTAAGAACTACTCCATGACATTTTACAGTAATTCCAATTCATGCATTGTTTCTATTTGTCAAGTATATTTATCACCTTAGATGGTAAGGTCATAAATCCACTGTTGGTAAGTTTTATTATCCTGGTATTTTTGAGGTTACTATTTTTAGCGATAAGAAAACTTGATATGTTAGGAAGTTCAGTTCTTGAATAAGTATTTGTTCAGCATTTTACAATTATGGGTAGGAGGCGCTACTTAGTATAAAATGCTTTCATGTTGCCATTTAGGAATTAAAAATTTTTTTTAGAACATTTATTTATTTTTGAGAGACAGCATGAGCAGGGGAGGGGCAGAGAGAGAAGGAGACCCAGAATCCGTAGCACGCTCCAGGCTCCGAGCTATCAGCACAGGGCCTGAAGCGGGGCTTGAACTCACGAATTGCGAGATCATGACCTAGGCAGAAGTTCAGATGCTCAACCGACTGAGCCACCCAGGTGCCCCACCATTTAGGAATTTTAAATTTAAGATCAAAAACTTTGTTATAAACAGCAACAAAGAGAAAAGTCCCTGACCAAAGAGACTAGACTCTACCAGTGTAAGTGAACTATAAGTAAACTCCTGGATCATCTGTGAATGTTTAATCTACCCTGTGTATCTGTAACATGGGATTGCCTTCCTGTGTCGTCATTCACCATGCTCCAGGGCTCAGCATGTTTGACCTCCTAGTTCCCTGGGAGGGAAAACAGATCTAATAGCCTGAGTAGAAACACCATCAAAAAACTGTATTTATAGTGAGAAACTTCTTGTCACATATTCTGAAACTAACATGTAGATTATGTGTTATTTTAGATTTTTCATACAACTTCTCATTTCCTTTGGGATAATTGGGTTATCTGGAAATGAAAATCATAGCATTTACTGTATAGATAAAGAAGAAAGCCTGTGGGATGGGGGTCAGGTGATTACGTGGCAGTACTATGATTATATGCCATTGCTAATTACAGTCTACAAATCATGCTGTGCATACAGATTTTCATTTTGTAAATTTGTATTTCTCACGTATTTTACATGACATGAGTGAAGTATATAAATGAGACCAACATTATTTCTTCAAAAAATGTTACCCTAACTTTAATCTGTTGCAGAGTCAGTGGTCCTTAGTACTATGCTATGTTCTTAATTGATTTAGAAAATAAAGTAACCGTCACTTTCTGTGATTGCAAAAAGTAGTTTATCAGTTTATGAACAAAGCTGTAAATGAGGAAGCACAGTGTAAATGTTATATCAAACCTTAATCTACCTATGGGATTTTATATATTAGATTTGGGGAGGCACTGTGCATCCGTAATTATGTTGAAATACAGTATTAGTATTACTTTATGCCTCATTTTCTTTAATATATTAATCAAGTAAGGCAGATTTAGTTTGTATTTATACTAATGCAGGGCGATGCTTTATGTTATACTGAAGTGAAAAGAACCAAATACAAAATTTTGTATGTAGTATTTATAAAGTATATTTTAATTTTTTTAAATGTGTATTTATTTTTGTGAGACTGAGAGACAGATGTGAGCGGGGGAGGGGCAGAGAGAAGGAGACACAGAATTCAAAGCAGGTTCCAGGCCCTGAGCTGTCAACACAGACATGGGGCTCGAACCCATGAAACACGAGATCATGACCGGAGCCGAAGTTGGATGCTTAACCGACTGAGCCGCCCAGGCACCCCTATAAAGTGTATTTTGAAGAAATACTTACAAAAAAAATCCCTTGAAAGGAACGTGCCCCACGTAATTGGGTAGATGTAGTGGCATTTTGTGGTAAGAGAATTTTTCTTTCTATTTTGCTGTTGTTTCCAATTTTTTTAAACAATGAAACCATATTTTATAATGAGGAAAATGCCCATTATTAGAGAAAGTCTATAGCAATACCTTTAGTGGTCTTCATTTGATAGTGTATAAATTATTTATGTGTAATCAAAAATCAATTTAGCAGATGCGATATGCTGTCTTTATCCTAGGTGGAGTACTTTCTTTCTAGGACTTATTTATTTGGGAAAGGGGGAGAGAATAAGTTTTTAGTAAGTGAAAACCAAGGACACCTGTTTCTTCTGTGTGATAATTACTTTGTATGTACTATTTGCTTTGGGGGTAACTTCTTATAGACAAAGGAAAATACAAGTGGAATCATGATGTTTTAAAGATTGGCAATTTTTTATATTTTTAGATGAAGGTTTTATATTCAGAAGGTTCTTTTGGAAATAGAAAATTGTTGAAACCAAATTATTTTCATTTCTTTTTAGAAAATTTTATTTTAGGGGCGCCTGGGTGGATCAGTCGGTTAAGTGTCTGACTTCGGCTCATGTCATGATCTCACGGTTTGTGAGTTTGAGCCCCGCGTCGGGCCCTGTGCTGACAGCTCAGAGCCTGGAGCCTGATTCAGATTCTGTGTCTCCCTCTCTCTCTACCCCTTCCCCACTTGCACTCTGTCTCTGTCTCTCAAAAATAAATGAACGTTAAAAAAAATAAAAAAAAATTTTATTTTAAATGCTGACCTTTAAAAAGATGATTTCTTTCTCTCCGTTTTCTTACTAGGACATGTATTCTTCTGAGAAACCTTGGACAGCAGATTTTGGTTTACTATCTGATTGGGACAGCCTACAGAGATATTTCCAGTCATGAGTAAGTGTCCTGTGTTTCATTTCAGAGGCCTGGGCAGCATTTGCAGTGTACTGAAAAAATAGAAAAAGTTTATTATTGGACAGACTGGAATTATGTTACTTCATCAGAGACTGGATACTCTGGTCAGCCCAGTACTGTGTACCTATCTGTATTTAAACAAGGAGATACTTTTTGATGCTTGGTTTATTCTGAAAAGTTAGATATGGTGAGGAAATCTGTGTCATTAGTTTCTTGGCTGATTTAATTCTGTTATCTAAAATTTTCTGTTGAAAATTGGGAAGTGACTTGTGGAAAATATGAAGAGGGAAACCCTCAAATATAGAGGATAGTCTAGTGGTTGCCAGAGGAGAAGTGGGTGGGGGAAAAAGAAAGAAATATTAAGAGGGAAAATTTAAATTGATTGTAATTAGCAGAAGTTTAATTGTATGAGGTTTGATCATTGGGTAACATGGGTGAGTATATAAGTAAAAAAAAAAACATGTATTAATGTCTTTGATGGAATGAAAACCACATCTATCCTGTAGACTTTCCAAATTTGATACAGGTTTTATTTTCTCCCGTAGTGGTTCTGTACGTAGTATTTTCTGCCATTCCAGTCTGCTTCCGGCTGTGACTAGGAGAGCTGGGTTTTACGACTTTGTATTAACTGTTTATTTTAGGGAGTGAGGAAAGAATTACGAGTTTTGCCTTGACTGTGATCATATAACAATTTTGATGTATTTTTTAAAAAGTACAGATTTTTTGATTATGCGAGCTTTGAATAGAGTGAGCATTTCCTGCTGGAGTATAATGTTAGAGAGTTTAAACATTTTCACATGTAATTCATATTGATTATCTTAATATGGATAGAGTGTTTATTAATTTAATTTACTTTTTTAAAAGATTTTTTTTAAGTTTATTTATTTTGAGAGAGAGAGAGAGAGAGAGAGAGAGAGCATGTGTGTGTGCGTGAGCAGGGGAGGAGCAGAGAAAGAGAGAGAAAGAGAGACAATCTTAAGCAGCCTCCGCAGGGCTCGAATCCATGAACCTTGAGATCATGACTTGAGCCGCAATCAAGTCAGATACTTAACTGACTGAGCCACCCAGTCACCCTGGATAGTTTTTCTTACCATTGATTGAAATAATTAAGCAGTTGTTAAATGAAAACAAGGCTGTTGTTGCTGTGAAATCTTTGAGTGCTTTCTATTAAGAATAATATCGCAAGAAGTACGCTTTGATTTTCGAGAGTTTTCAGTGGGTACTTATTCAGTGGTGTCCTTTGAGTAAACCAGGATAGCTGCTACATGAGTTCAAATACAGATTCAAGAAGAAGCAGCTTTTATTATTTCTGCTCCATTCAGATGAAATTTTGTGAGAACATTTATCTAATGTAAAGTGCCAACTCTAGTAAAGATGACCATATGAGTTTATGAAAACTAAGAAATGTCCAGCATTTTAACTTAAAAATGCTTACATTTTGGGCAATTTACATTCTGTTCTACTTTGTAATCTTAGTGTTCTGTTAGCGTCCCTGTTACAGAGTTCTTTGAGGACAGGTACCCAGGGTCTTTCATTTTTTTTTTTTCTTTTTTTAAATATGAAATTTATTATCAAATTGGTTTCCATACAACACCCAGTGCTCATCCCAACAGGTGCCCTCCTCAATGCCCATCACCCACTTTCCTCTCCCTCCCATCCCCCATCCACCCTCAGTTTGTTCTCAGTTTTTAAGAGTCTCTTATGTTTTGGCTCCCTCCCTCTCTAACCTCTTTTTTAGGGTCTTTCATTTTTGAATCGCAGTGTCTAACAGGGTCTTGTATACCTGCTGCCTCTAAAAATTCAGAGCCCTGTGGGGACAAAGGCAGAGAGGGTGGGGGTACCTTGTTAGGCAACTAATAATAAATTATCTGAATGACATACAACTTTTTATTTGTGAATTACAGTGGCTATATTTCATTTCTAAGGTTTTTCATTGGTTCTTTTTTGAATTATAAATTACACTTTATAAAAATGTTTATTTATTAAAAATATTTATTTATTTTTGAGGTGGGGCAGGGGCAAAGAGAGGGAGACACAGAATCCGAAGCAGGCTCCAGGCCCCGAGCTGTGAACACAGAGCCCGACATGGGGCTCAAACTATGAACTGCGAGATCATGACCTGAGCCCAGGTTGGACACTTAATCGACTGAGCCACCCACGTGCCCCAAATTGGTTGTTTTTTATGCCCTTTAATTCTTTTCTTATTTCTGCTTTTTGTTTATTTATTTTTTTAAATTTTTTTTTTTTAACGTTTATTTATTTTTGAGACAGAGGCAGAGCATGAACGGGGGAGGGTCAGAGAGAGGGAGACACAGAATCTGAAACAGGCTCCAGGCTCTGAGCTGTCAGCACAGAGCCCGACGCGGGGCTCGAACCCACGGACCGCGAGATCGTGACCTAAGCCGAAGTCGGCCGCTTAACCGACTGAGCCACCCAGGTGCCCCTCTGCTTGTTTTTATTTTAAAGATTTGATTTATTATTCTTTTATTTCTTTGTGGATCTTTCATGTACTTATTTTGAAGTGTTTCTCAGATCACTTGATTATTTTTTAATTTTGTCTCCAGTGAATTTATATTGTAGTTGTTGCTGCTGTTGGTGTTTCATCATATTCTGTAGTTTTGCAGGCACACTCTGATGAAAATTCTTTCTCTTTCTCCTATGGCTGTCTCCTTTTGTGCTTTTCCTGCTGGTGTAGCACATTTGCAGTTGTCTCTGCGTGCCTTTGGAGTTCCCAGATCAGAATCAGGTCTTGTGTTAGTGGATCAGAGCACCAGCCGCATGGTGATGTTGGTGATATCACAGATTCTGTCACGGAGTCAGCTGGCATTAGGTCAGCAGCTTCCTAAGCTGTAGCTTCAGCAAGTTAGCAAAGGCCTTTTTCAGTCCCATTTTATCATCAAGGAGGAGTGTCCCCCCTCCCCTGTCCCTGGTTTTAAGCGAGGAGCGCTACTGACCCTGCTTCACATGAACGCTTATATACAGTTCTCCCCTGGGATTTACTTCCTGCTGCCTTTTCCTGCTTTGGGGCCCACAGCCCAGCAGACCTCCTGGTTTTAGTTTGGCTCATACTTCGTGTTCCTGTTAGATTTTGTTTTATTTTTAATGTTTATTTTCAGACAGAGAGAGAGAGAGAGGGAGAGAGAGAGTCCCAAGCAGGCCATGTGCTCTCGGCGCAAAGCCCAGTGTGGGGCTGGATCTCGCAAACCGTGAGATCATGACCTGAGTGGAAGGCAGGAGTCACCGGCTTAACCAACTGAGCCACCCCGGTGCCCCCCTGTTAGATTTTAATCTGGAGATGTTTAATATGTTTTGGGGCATAGGTATGTCATTTTAGTGATTTGTTTTTATATTTTATCTGTAATTTCTCTGTTTGTTGTGAAGACAAGCAGCCACAAAGAATGAACGTGCCACTGGTATTACCATAAAGTCCCAACTGACTGTTTCACATTGAAGAAAAGAAAACCAGTTTCTGCTTAGTTCCCTGGTTCCTAGTGTTCCTCTCTTTGCTTTGCTTGCTAGTTGGCCCCAATGTGCTGCTTCCCTGTGGTGGTCTGCTTGCCTCATTCTAGTTCTTGCCACTCAGCTCTTCACTCTTACACCATGTACTCTGTAAGATCCTTGACGGCAAAGGTTTTTACTACGTGCTGAGCACTTTTCCTGGCTCCTAATATGTGTTTGATAAACTGTGTGGATGGGGTGTTCCTAAGTAACTTGTTTTAGTATGGAGTAGCTGTTCCGTGAGTTACTACTTTTAGGTGAAATTTAAGCTGATCCTACATGAAGAAAGATTGAGGGTGGGGCGGGGGGGTAGTGTGTACGTGTGGGTAGGGGGGAGTGTGGCATAGGATAGAGCATTCCAAGGCAGTGGAGCAGTGTGAGAAAGGCATGGAGGTGTGACTACACATAGGTGTTGCCACGTAGTTGAGCATTTGGGAGCTTGGAGATGGGGAATGGAGACCGAGAGAGAGGGAAAGCCGGCGGAGATGCTAACGGGGTCTGGGTCCCAGACGCTCCGGGAAGTTTGGACTTCACCCTGTAGGGCTTAAGGAGCTGTTAAAGAAGTGCAGTTAGGGGAGGGGCGCCCGGGTGTCTTGTCTGACTTCGGCTCAGGGCATGGTCTTGCAGTTTGTGAGTTCGAACTGCCACATTGGCTCTTTGGTCTCAGTGCAGAGTCTGCTTGGGATCCTCTGTCTCCCTCTCTCCCTGCCTCTGCCCCACGCACGCTCTCTCTCAAATATAAACAAGTAAACATTTAAAAAAAAAAGTTCAGTTAGGGGAGCAACTGAAGATTTCATTCTGGAAAAATTAGTCTGACAAATAGACATTTTTGTTAGATGTAATTGAAAAGAATCGGTTACAGGCAGTATTTGCCTTTTTCTGGCTTTTTTCTTACTTTTAAGCTTATACTAGGCTTCCTTTGAAATAGACTGTGAATTACATTTCTTATGCTTGCCATTTTGGTGATCTTCTCTCCTGATAGATGCCCGTTCTTGAGCAGACCACTGTAACCATAGGTTAGGGAGTGTTACAATGTCAGTGTTATGATGTGGTTGCCAGGGGGTTGTAAGTTTTCAAAAAGGTGGGAACTGAGTATATCAGAGTTCCTGTTTTTGAAAAAATAGTGGAGAATCATGGTATAGGTTACAACATAGGAAGATGTGTCATTAAAGTCTAGATAGAATTTCCAAACCTGGGTTTGGGTGAGAATGATGGGTGACTAAAGTTTTTTTCAGTATGGCTCTAGCGATTAAGAGGAAGGTTGGTACTTGTTACATCTGGGCAGATTTATCTGTGAAGCATTTGCTAACCCTTGCCGTGTCATGGACCACGCGGGACGTGGTAGGAGTTGTACAGCATGTGGGGTGAACTGTTGGGGGCTCGGAGGTGGCTGGCTCTCACCAGGCTGTTCTTCGTGCCCAGCTGCTGACGGACCGCTTTTGCCGCACAGCCTGGCACACTCGCTGGGGGGGGGGGGGGGGGGGTCCCAGCTCCAGAGCCTAGAGAATTTGTTACATGTTTGAGGTGTTTTTCAGCTTTTAGTTTAGATCCTTATATATTCTGTCGAATTCTGAGGTTAGATACGTACCTTGTGGAAAATGTGATGCTTCTGCGATGTGCATTTCATTGTGGATTGTTAACTTTATCACAATCCACAAAAAGCCTTTTGATTTTCAGTACTGAAATTGTTTTTGTTTTTCTGTATTTGCATATTTTGCAATGTTAAACATTTATCAAGATTTTTTTCCCCAAAATTCTGTCTTATCAGATGGTGCCAAAGATGAAATATTTATATGAAAGTCATTATATTTAAACTGTAGCTGTAGTTTGAAATGAACCTCTTAGAGCTTTAAAGGAGATTGTAACAATAGGAGTAGTTCTTGTAAAAAGCATTGCTGAAAATTTCTAAAGATGATGATTTTGGAGGAATGTGTTAAAAAAAATAAGCCAAAAAACATCAAATCCCAGAAGTGATTATTTAGGATACTACTTAATTTTATTTGCCCATGTTTTAGCTTGAAAAAATAAAGCTTATCTACTCTGTTTTTAAAATTTTAGTCTTACATATTTTATTTAACTTCAGAAAACTTTTGCTCTATAACTAATTATATGTTTTGTTTGTTTGTTTGTTTGTTTGTTTGTTTGTTTTTAAGAGAGGATTTCTGTGTTAATTCTCTTCTGATTTGACAATCCAGGAGTGATTCTGTTATGTTGGAGTGTTTGATCCTGCCCTTTGACCTAAATAAAGGAGTGGGGTTTTTGAGATCACTTCTGGATCTGAAACACTTCTCACTTAACTGAGGAAAAAGTAATGTCAGTGAGTAATTTGAGATGTAGTATATTTATGGCTTTCTAATAGAGCATATATCTTTATTCCTCTGGAGCAGTAGACAGAAGAGTTCATGCTGAAGTGAAAACAATTTGTTTTAACATTTGTTGGAACAGGTAATGTTATAAATAAGTGAGTAGATTACTGAGTCCCTCAGTCTTGGCATGAGGATTCTTCCAAGTCTTATTGAATAGAAAAATCATGCAACAGATAATAGAAGGCTTTCCCTAAGTATTGGCTAAAGTTTCTGTCTAGGATAATTATCTAGATGCATGTATATCCTGTTTTATGGAATAGCTGTGTACCTGAGAAGCTGGGTAGAGGTTAAAGAAAAGAAAATTTAAGTTGAATTGTATTTTGAATAGTGGGTTATCTGCATTTAATGGAATCGTGAAAGAAATCCTTTTGTAAAGTATAACGAGTGTCTATTTGTTATACTAAGACTCATTTATGTTTGATAAGTTTGGATTTTGGAAGTAAAGTTTTAAATGTTAACCATTCTTAAAATGAATACAAGTTGATCCTCGAACAATATGGGTGTGCATGGTGCGAGCCCACTTGAGTAACATGGATTTTTTTGGTAAATACAGTACAGTACTGTGTGGTGACAGATGGTAGGTACACTTGTGAGTACAGCACAGTGTATAGAGCTGTAGGGTTCTCGGATCCCTGTATTGTACACTTGAAACTAACGTAACATTGTGTGTCAACTATACTTAAAAAGAATACAGTGCAGTACTCTGAATGTAGTTTCCTTATGATTTTTTAATACTTCGTTTCTCTGGTTACTTTATCGTAGGAACACAGCATACGTATGTCGCACATGACATGAAATATGTGTTAATCAACTCTTTATCTGTAAGGCTTCTATTCAAGAGTACACTATTTGTAGTTAAGTTTTGGGGGAGTCAGAAGTTATAGGTGGATTTTCAGTTGTGTGGGGGTTTGGTGTTTCTAACTCCCCCCTTGTTCCAGGGTCAACTGTATAATCATTGATTTTTAATTCGGGGGAGGGGGCTGAATTGGGGAGTGTATGGAGACTTTTGGTCATTCTAGTTACTGGGGAGACCTACTGGCGTTGAGTGGGCAGGGGCCGTGTACGGAGTAGAGTAGACCCTGTTGAGAGATACCGTGTGTCACCTGTCTGACGTGTGGCAGCCGTACAGTGTAGGTGAGGTGATGGAGGATGCCAAGAAAAATTGCTTCTCAGGAAATTCGTTAGTTCAGTTTCTTGGTTTAAGGCGCTTCATTGTGTTAAGACGAACCATCAAAAATGGAATATACTTTACTTTTAGCAATTTGTCATCTTTTTGACCACTACAGAAAAGTGAGTAATTCTTAGTTTGATACTATGGGACATTGAACATGAGTTTAATGTAGTATTTCTTACAGAGTATATTCAGTTACAGTATTCAAATACAGTAGAAGGGGACACCTGAATGGCTCTGTCACTGGAGCATCTTGATTTTGGCTCAGGTCATGATGCGGGGTCGTGGGATTGAGCCACGCGCTAGGCTTTGTGCTGAGTGTGGAGGCTGCTTGGGATTCTCTTTCTCTCTCTCCCTCTGCCCCTCTCCCCCCCGTTTATGTGTACGCACACTCTCTTGCTCACTCTCAAATTAAAAAGAAAAAGAAGTGTAGTAGAAGTACAATATAGTATTAGGTTTTTGTTAGGAGGTGATTTACATTATTTTGTATCTTGTTTTGATATTTTTTCAAACTTGTAACAAGAAACGTTGTAAACATAGAACCCAAATTCTTCATATACCTTTATCTGATGTACCAGTTGTTTACATTTTGTCCATTTGATTCTCTTTCTTGCACTCCCTCTCTCTGTCACACACACACACACACACACACACGCACACACCCCTATACATACATCTATACATACATATATAGAAGAAATTGATTTGTAGTTAAAACATTTTCTGTGAAAATCATTTCCTTTTATTAAAAGTCATTTAAATTCTTAGCATAAATGTCACTTATTATAATGTTACAATATAATCTCAGTAAATCTTCTAAATTACTTTTGCTAGTTAAATCTTAAAATTGCAAACCATTTACCAACTGCTGTCACACTCTCATTGTTTAAACACTACATTATTTACATGGGTTTTGTAACCTGTGTCATTAGGTTAGTGAAGAATGTCATTAATGTTTTTCTTTTAGATCTACAATATACTGCATAATATAGATAACCTTGGTATATAGGTCAACTTGAATGAAAATTCTTCAGTATAGCACAAAGCAGGATGCTCCAAACCACTTCTTTATAATAGTTTTAAGGTACTCTATTCTGAAGAGAAATTCTTTGAAATCCCATTCTGAGAGAGTAAGTTTTCCGGCGGCAGTCTTCTTTTAAGAGTCGCAGAGACCTGGGTTGGCTTTGCTGTTGACCCACCGTGTTACACGCCTATGCGTAGCCGTTGGCTTGGCCGCTCACGGCGCCTCCATCCTCCCTACCCCTGCCTCTCCTGTGCCCCTGCCCTTTCCTTGTTTGTCAGCGTGGGGACTGTGCTGCGGTGTCTGGAAGCCTTCTAGCTCTGGAATGTATGATTCTATTAGTGAGAAAATGTGCATTTCCACTTTTGCCTGTAGGAACATAACTATTGGATAAAATGAGATTTGTGTCTATGAAGCTACATTAAGACAACGGAAACATGCAGTTTTCAGGGTTTGGGGCTCCTCGTGTTGCTTCGTGTTGGCATTTGTGTCCTGGTTATTTCAGGGGTTCTTTTGTTCCAAGTGTAGGCACGTGTTCTCTGTTCATTCTGCTGCTTCTCTAGGCAAGCAGAGACAGAGGGGAATGTATATTGAAAATTAATAGCCTTAAATATTCATCTTGTTACCTCTCATTAATTTCAGAAAATAGATTGATTTATACAGTTTATCCTTGAATCCATGTTATTCGAAGTGATGTACTGGTTCCATATCTTTTTTACATTAACTTCTCTAACAATGAATTTCTACCTGAAAATATTATATATATGACTTAGTATTTCTCATTTGTTAAAAGACACACAGTGGAAAGCACATCTTAGTGATTTTCTTTTTTTTTTTTTTTTTTGTAAAGTTGTTTATACAAATTCAACAAAGGTAGAACTGCCTCAGGGAAGGTCTAGGAAAACAACACCTTACAACAATGCACTTCTGAAGGCATAACTTTACAGCTAGGAAATGGCTATGTTGTAAACCTTTACTGAGAACTCAGCTTACTTCAAAGGAGAGGAAAAAGGAAAAGAAAGGCTATGTTGGACCATTTATTCTTTTTGACTTGCTGTATAAATTAGATCTGTATAGAATACAAGAGCTCATGCTGGTGCAAAACTCCCCTGAGTGTAAAGGCTGAAGTCTGAACTTTAAAATTTGGAGATACAGGTGAATTCTATATGGAGGAAAGATGGCAAAGTGTCTTACTTTGACTGCAATTAACACAAGCAAGAGATACTTGTTATGTAGTCTGACTAATAAATCTGCATATATTAACATTCAGTTTTTTGGTTGTCTTTTTTTTTTTTTTTTTTTTTTTTTTGATAGTGTCTGGACAGCTATGTATTATCACATTTTGGCTGAAACACAAATAGACATTTTCTATTAAGGGAATTTGAGCCTGTCAGTTTGTATGATGGATGTCATTATACAGTTGTCTCCTCATTTTCCACAAGTGTGAAATTGATATTAAAAATTTCCAGGTCTCTTTCTCCCTCAAAATTGATCTAAAATAGTGTCTTAATATTACAATGCCTTTTTCTCTTTTCGAGATGGACAAGGTGACTATGAAAGTAATTCTTTCTAGCCTGTCTTTAAAGCTGTTGGTTAGAAATGGTCAGGATCAGAGTGAGAATATCTTCCCAGTTCTTCCCCTTTCCCTAGTCTCCCCTCTCCTACTTCAAGCACACTGAGTCATAAGTTAGTTATTAAATTCATGTTCAGAGATAGTGGTCATGTGCAGGCACTTGATTGTAGAGTGCTATTTTTTGCCCTGAATTCAGAAGCTGACTTCTGCTGGCATCACCTAGGTACCCTGGAGTCAGACCGGTTTTCTTTCCCACTCACACATTTGGAATATTCAGGTATTAATTAAGCTTTAAACAATGGAACGTGAAAAGATTTCAGTAAGACACTAATCTACACTCCTACACGTTTGTATTAAATTGTGGAGTATTGGCAGTCACAGTGTCTTTTAAAAAATAGTTGCCTGTCTCAGATTCTAGAAGAATGGAATAGTAATGGAAGTTACAAGGATGTGTCAGTAAAGATTTCAGCACTCTCCAGTAAAGCACTGTGTTTGATGTTCTCCCTGGTCAACCTTGTTATGTTCTCATGCGGAGTGACGTGGAATAGGTTTGATTGATTGTAACTTAAAAGAAATTTGAGAAAACAAACAGGTACACATTAAGTTTTTATATAAATTCACAGTAATTGGTCTTGTTTATTTTCTTTAGGTAATAACTTTTTGTTATTTTCGTTTTTTTTTAAGTTTCTTTATTTCTGAGAGAGAGAGAGAGAGAGAGAGAGAGAGCGTGGGCATGAGCAGGGGAGGAGCAGAGAGAGGGAGACACAGAATCCAAAGCAGGCTCCAGGCTCTGAGATGTCAGCAGAGAGCCCGATGCGGGGCTCGAACTTGCAAACTGGGAGATGTGACCTGAGCCCGAAGTCGGATGCGGATGCTTAACCGACTGAGCCAGCCACCCAGGTGCCCCTGTTATTTTCTTTATGTAGATGAAGTGTGAAGTGTTCTAGATTAGGAAAGGAGGGGCTAGGTCTTACAGCATTGGAAGAACATTGCAGACTTGTTTACTTGTGACAGTTATGGTACCACAGATTTTGAATTTGATTTTCAAACCTTCAGTTTGTTGCTTTGACTGCATCAACACGGCTTTATATGCTAAATGATTGATACAGGCTGTTAAATCATGATCACTAAGATGCATTTCATTGGCATGCTTTATTATCAAAAATGTTGTTGTTGATGCTACCATCAGAATAGCCTAGAAGCTATTTAAAATAGGGTTTCTTTACTGCTAACTAAGGGGAAATCTCGTCACTTAGACTCTCCTAAGGAAACATACTTTTCCATTGCCGTGGTCTTGGTCCAGGTTGCCCCACATGGAGTCAGTAGGGCCACTGTGATTTTGTTTTTGTTTGTTTGTTTGTTTTTGCCCAAATCAGCCTTGAACGGTTTATGGGAACTTTGTACTTACATGTACCTGTAGGTGTGTTTACTGATGTGTGTGGGGAATTCTGTCCAGGACAGGAGAAAGACACTACTCCCAACGTTCTCAGTACCCAAACTGACTTTGTTGAGAGGAACTTAGATCTCAAAGGATTCCTTAGTAGAAGTAACTCTGTACTTAAATTACTTTAAAATGTTTGATTTGTATTACAAAAGTGAAGTCTTTATTCTTTTCCCCTGACAAATGTGTTGTCAGAATTGTTAGCCATCAGAAGTTTTGGTCTCACTGAAGAGATGTGCTTTTCTGACTCAGTGCTGAGCTGGATTCTGGTGGAAAATAACAGTGTTGAGATGGGCAAAGTTTTCCTTCTGATTTCTTCCTTTGATTAGTGTGTATATCTTCTCAACAGGTGAAATTCTACCTCTCCTTCCCGACTAGCCCAACTTTATTTTTTCATTAAGTTCAATCCTTTATTTATTTTTTTTATTTCTGAAAATATGTTTTATAAAATACATATTGCTTATTTGTTTTGGAACCATTTGAGAGTAGTTGCATGTATCTCACACTCCTCCACACATTTGTCTTCAGTGTGCAGTTGCGAAGAATAAGAATATTTTCTTTCATAACCACAATGAAATTACCAAGTAGGTAAATTATGTTTATCTAGTCTAAAGTTCTTGTTCCACGGTTCTGTTTCCCAGTAATGCCCCGGAGTGCAGATTTGCCCCCAGTTGCAGGGTCCATCTAGGTGTTTCCCACCAGCTGCGTTCAGTTGTCAGGTCTCCGAGGTCTCCTTGAACCGGAGGCCTCAGGTGTTCTTTATCTTTCATGAGATTGGTGTCTTGAAAAACTGCAGCCCCACTGTTTTGTAGAGTAGCCCTCAGATTCAGGTTGTCGGTGGGTTCCAGTGGTGGAGTCCCTCCTAATGGGTGTGGTGGTTTGGGGACATTCCTCCAGGAAGTTTGTCTGGAAGAGAAAGGAAGACTGCATGGTGATCTCTTTACTTTTTCCTATTTAGCTTTTCAACAGGAAAATTTCCCGTTTCTTCCTTAATTGAAATAGGATTCATATCTCTTGCATAAGAACAGGATTTATTGCTCTGGTTTACTGGTTTCTGTTTGGCTTCTATTACGTAGGCTTGAGGAAAAAATGGCATGAGATATTTTCTAGAATGAGGTGACCTTGAAAGGAGACAACATTCAGCTTTTATCAGGAGAAATTTCTTTCTGCCCAATTCCCATTTTAAATTATGTTGACAAAATCTCAAGGTGCTGTTGAACAAATGTTTTTAAGGGATAAGGTATAGCACTATTGGATTTGTTTCCTAGCAGTCAACCAGCTGTAGCTCTTTATGTATCAGTTGAGATTGCTTCACTAAGGATTAGCTTTTCTTAAAAGCTGGTGCCTCTTTGTCTTTGTCCTAATAAACTTTTTTTAGCCAAAAATAGAATAAATGAACATATCAAGACGGATTCTCGTTAGGTTTTAGAGATTTATGGGTTTTATTAGATTTTAATGTGAAATGTCAGAATACTTACCATCTATAGTAATGTCTCTTAAAAGTTTAATAATTGCAAGGTGTAGTGAAAGCTAGAAAATTAATTTGCAATATTGCAAAGTATAAGAGACTCAAATCTCACTTTTTAGGCAACTTTGAGACACATGCTATAAGTTGATTTCTTCAAGTATTTTAAAAGTTAGGGTGTTTGAATCTGATTGTAAAACAAATTTTAAGGAAGGGAATGTATTATTTTGAATAATCATTATGTCTTTAGTATTAACAGATATTGATGAGTACCTCCAAGTATACTGCTGCTAGGTTGGTCTTTGGGCACATAGATCAGAACAAGACAAGCGTGACCCTTGGCCTCTCGGAGCACAGAACTAGTGGGGAAGACAGATGTAGCAGTGTTCTTAATACAAAAAGGGAAATGTGGGAGTCTGCAGGAGCAAGGGGACCGAGCTGCTGGGAGGGCGGGAGGCCTGGAAGACTGCTGTTAGGAAATCACGTTCCAGCTGAGGTCTGGCTAAGTGAAGAGGGGGAGGGAGGGGTTTCTAAACAGAAGGAACAAAATGGATGAAGGCCTGGAGTTGAGAGGTGGAGATTAAGATTGAGAAATGAAGGAGAATTCAGTATTGGTATAAATAAGTGGTGGGAGGAGGTTAAATTTGTAGTTTTAGCTTAGATAAACACCCCAGTGTTGCCTCCATTTTATTTTTTATTTTACCTAATTTCATCGAAACTGGTCTTTTTAATCTTTCCAGTCCCTTTTTCCTTATTTTTAAAGTATAATCATAACGTTAAAATGCATACATTTTGGAAATGGGGAGAAAAAGTCGTGGTAACCCCATTACGTTAAAGCAGCCATTTGCGTTTTTGCATATGACCCTGTACTCTTGTCCAGATAATATACATTTTTGGGGCACCTGGCTGGCTCAGTCAGAAGTGTGTGACTCTGATCTCAGGGTTGTGGGTTTAAGCCGCATATTGGGTGTAGAGATTACTTTAAAAATAAATAAATAAACTTCTAAAAATGTATGTTTTTATATAACTTGATTCATAATGTATATGCAGTTTTATATTTGGATTTCTAACGTTGAGTTGTGTTTAGGCAGTTATCCTATTTCTGTAATTGTTTTTCATAATTCAAATTTATAATTATCATATTCCTTAAAGGTAATGATGCATAGTAACTTATTTAAACATTTTCCTATTTTTAGGATGGTTCAGTTTTTTAAAAACATTTGCAGAATGAATATCACTGGTGAATTTGACCCTTTTCTTTAATAAAGGGAAGTAGAATGAATTCCTTAGGCTAGATTCATAGACTGAAATCTTTTTGCCTATGTCTGCCTATCTTTTTTTTTTTTTTACATGAAATTTATTGTCAAATTGGTTTCCATACAACACCCAGTGCTCATCCCAACAGGTGCCCTCCTCAATGCCCATCAGCCTTCAGTTTATTCTCAGTTTTTAAGAGTCTCTTATGGTTTGCCTCCTTCCCTCTCTGTAACCTTTTTTTTTCCCCCCTTCTCCCCCTGCATGGTGTTCTGTTAAGTTTCTTGGGATCCACATAAGAGTGAAAACATATGGTATCTGTCTTTCTCTGTAGGGCTTATTTCACTTAGCATAACACTCTCCAGTTCCATCCACATTATCTGCCTGTCTTTCTTAAAAGACTGTACTTAACTAACTTACAGTTACTCTGGTAGTTGGTATACAAGAATATATTTCACTCTGACCAGTTTAGTAGGCTCAAAATAGCATTATAAGTTGCTTTTAGGGGTGCCTGGGTGGCTCAGTTGGTTAAGCATCTGACTTTGGCTCAGGTCATGATCTCACAGTTTGTGGGTTCAAGCCCCCACTGAGCTGTCAGCACAGAGCCTGGAGCCTGCTTCGGATTCTGTGTCACCCTCTCTCTCTGCCCCTCCTCAACTCATGCTCTCTCTCTCTCTCTCTCTCTCTCTCTCAAAAATAAACATTAAAAAAAGGTTACTTTTAGTTGCATATATTTAATTTTTAGACAGGATAGCTTTTTCCCCCAGATTGTGGTAAAATACAGATAACATAAGATTTACCATCCTAACCATTTTTGAGTGTCCAGTTCAGTAGCTTTAAGTATATGTTCATTGTCATGCAACCAGTCTCCAGAACCTTTATGTTGAAAAATTCACACTCTGTACTTGTTAAGCAACTTCCCATTTCTCTTCCTCTAGCCCTGGGCACCCACCACTCTTTTTTCTGCTTCTATGAATTTAACTTCTCTAGGTGCCTCATGTAATTGGGTTCATGCAGTGTTTGTGTATTTGTGACTGGTCCATTTCACTCAGCATAATGTCGTCACAGTTCACCCATGCTCTAGCAAGTGCCAGAATTTCCTTCCTTTAAAGAAAAAAAAAATATATATATCTAAATATGTGTAAAATATAATATACATGATAATATATAATATATATGATGATATATATGATAATATATAACAATATGAAATTTATATATTTTTAACATTTGTTTAGGTTTGAGAGAGGGAGAGAAAAGGGGACAGCAAGCGAGAGAACGAATGTGAGCAGGGGAGAGCTAGAGAGAGGGGGACAGAGGATCTGAAGCGGGCTCTGCGCTGACAGCAATGGGCCTGACTGGGGCTCAAACTCACGAACTGTGAGATCATGACCTGAGCCAAAATTGGATGTTCAACCAACTGAGCCACCCAGGTGTGTCCCAGAATTTCCTTTAAAAGACTGAGGACTGTTTCGTTGTTTGGACGGTACTGGCCAGCTTGGGTTGCTGCCACCTTTTGGCCGTGGTGAGCAGTGCCGCTGCGAACACAGGTGTTGGAGTATCTGTCTGAGACTCACCTTTCGGTTCTCTTGAGTAGATGCCCAGAAGTGGAATTGCTGGATCGTAGGGTTATTCTGTTCTGTGCCTCATCTTCTGAGGAACTGCCTGTGGTTGTCCACAGCGGCTGCACCATTTTACATTGCTCAAGGGCTCCAGTGCCTCCCCACGTCCTGGTCCACACTTGTTATTTTCTGTTTTGGTGGTTTTTGTTTTTTTTTTTTTTTTTTTTTTTTTTTTGATAGCAGCCAAGCCATTCTAATGGGTGTTGAGGTGCTATTTCGTTATTAGGGTAACTTTTTTCACTGTTTACATTTTTTCTTGTATCATATCCTTTTAAAATAGTCCTTTCTTCCAAAATGCTTATTGGAAAACCACAGATGTTAACTTTGGATGATGCTTTTGCATCTCCAAAAATGTATTATGAAGGGATGTAGTTTTTTAATGTATATACAGAAATTTTATATGTTTCTTTTGGGACATGGGTCATTTTGTTATGGGTAGCAGAGAGATAATACATAGTATACATAAAAGGCAGAGGGAGAGGGCGCCTGGGTGGCTCAGTCGGTTGAGCGTCCGACTTCGGCTCAGGTCATGATCTCACGGTTTGTGGGTTCGAGCCCTGCATTGGGCTCTGTGCTGACAGCTCAGAGCCTGGAGCCTGTTTCAGATTCTCTGTCTCCCTCTGTCTCTGCCCCTCACCCACTTGCACTCTGTCTCTGTCTCAAAAATAAATAAACATTAAAAAAAATTTAAAAAAAAAAGGCAGAAGGAGAAAAAAGTTTCAGAAAGAGGAAGAATGGAGAATAAAAGGTATCAAAGATCAATTTTGCCTCATATATTAGTCTGTCAGGGACTCTGTTGGTCTTACTTTCTGTTAAAATTAATGTGTTATGGTGAATTACAGGTTTTGTATTATGGAAACTCCAGAAAGATCTTTTTGAATGTTAGAGGGACTTCTATGTTTATATACATAAGCACTTTTGTGAATTTTATGGAAATGTCTATGTCTTTATATTTTGTATATATACGTATGTGTGCGTATGGACATTTGATCTTAAATGTGAATATCTATTGAATTGTGATTCATCCAAATTGAATTGACTTACTCCAAGATTTAACTGCTTTTTAATGTATTTTTTATGGTAATGAAATTTTAAAAACTAATGTTATTTGACAGCTTTGTTAGATAGAATCTGGAGTGGGTCAGATTGCTTGGATGCTGTGTTTTCTTTGAGTCCTTGATTTTAGAAATAGAGTCATATTAATTTCTTCATTATGACTAGAAAGTCTCTTTGCTTTCTCTTTTTGTGTGTCCATCTGCATGTGGCTTTGGAAAGCCAGAAGAGTCATTTCTACAGAAAGGGAAGCTTTCTTTAAAAATCACAATGTTGGGGCACTGGGTGGCTCAGTTGAGTATCTGACTTTGGCTCAGGTCATGATCTCACGGTTCATGGGTTCAAGCCCTGCCTCCGGCTTCCTGCTGTTGGCTCAGAGCCAGCTTTGGATCTTCTGTCCCCCGCCTCTCTCTGCCCCTCCTCTGCTCATACTCTCTCTCTTTCTGTCAAAAAAAAAAATAAGTAAAACATTTAAAAAAAATTCAAAATGTAATTCAGAAATTGGAATACAATGTTCAGTTGTGTTGTGTATAGCCTTTAATTCCTACCATTTTTCCACTTAAGGACACTCTCCTGTCATCCTGTAATTACTTGCAGGGGTTATTTCAGTTGTAATTCAGTAATTAATTGTGTAATTATGTGTTTAATGTTAATTTCTTTTGGTAGAACTGAAGGAGATGATCACTCTTACAATACCAGCACCTGGCATTGTACCTAGTAGAATGTACGAGGTGTTTAATACTTTCTGTATGGATGAGCAAAATTTCACTGCCTTTAAAGTGAACTTATGATATAAGTCAGTACGTTAAGAATTTCTAGTGTTGTAAAGATAAGCTGGGGTAATGTATTTTCATTCCCCATGTTTGTGAATTGTACTTTGCACATATTTATGGCAGTTTCTGCTGAGCCACAGAAAGTACAGAAGCTTCCAGCAAGCTACAGAAGTTTCTTGGCTGCCTGTTACAAGCAAAGTGAATTGCCTTTTGATAAAATAGCTTTAAAACTGGGTTTAAAAGAGCTGCTAACTTAATTACATCACAGGTACTTCTGTTTGTAAACAATTACTACCATCTACTGTGCTTTGCGTTATGTGGAAGAAGGACACATATTCTCTTGGCTCTTTCCACATTCTGCAAATTCAGGACATTTTACCTTTCTGTCTTTTTTATTTTGTCTAACGTTTTTCTGTGAAAGAAATCTGCAAAGATCAGTGATGAGCTCGACATTGTTCATTTTTAAATACCCCGTATGAATTATTAGGAATTACTATAAACACCTGAGCACTATTTGGACAGAAAATATTATCAATATTTGGTACAGGAAAAGGTATGTGGACAAAAGCCAACAACTTTTATTTTTATAATCGACATACATTCTATTCCATATTGGTGAGTTTGTTGAGCTTGTTTTCAAAATTGTAAAACAGAGTGTTTATATCCCCCCCCCCCCCGCCCATAAAATCTAAATAGAATAACAGAGAAGTGAAGTGTCTTAAGTTGATTAACCCAAGAGGAGACCAGTCAGAAATGGGTTTATAGTTTAATATTCAAAAGCTGTTTTCTGTTTGTGGCCAGTTGACATCTTGAATATTTACAGATTGTTTTTGTCACAACAAGCGTGGCCTCTCACATGTTTTTTTTCCTCATTTATCTACATGTTCTGAAACAACTGACAGTAGCTTTATTCTAAAATATATTTCCAGGAAAGCCAAAACAGTTTTCTGAAAAGTGCATAGAAAAAAATCTAAATCATTGCCAAGAATGAAAAGATGCTGGGCTGTTATTCATATGATCAAAAAAATTTTTGGACAAAGCACAATACAAATATCCTTGTCTGTATTTATTTTATAAAAAAGATGTTGATGAAGTATTTTAAAGTGTGTAAACATCTCCATTCCAAAAATGTATGTATGTTACCTCATTTTTGTAAAATCAAAAAAGTGCATGGGTAGGTCTAAAAGGTTGTTAGCAATGCTTATCTCTGTGTGGTAGGCCTAAGATTTTATTTTCTCTCGGCTTATTTTCGTATACTTATTTTCTACAGTGACCATGCATTATTTTTGTAATAAGAAAACTATTAAAGATGTATATTGATAAAGGGAAGAAAATAGAGACTTAAAAAAGTTTTTTTGTTTTTCTTTATTTTTTAAATGTTAATTTATTTTTGAGAGAGAGAGCGTGTGCACGTACGTGAGAGCAGGGGAGGGACAGAGAGCAAGAATCCCAAGCAGGCTCCACGCTGTCATCGCAGAGCCTGATGTGGGGTTCACACTCATGAACTGTGAGATCATGACCTGAGTTTAAATCAAGAGTTGAATGCTTAACCGACTGAGCCACCCAGGCGCCCCTCACTTTGTATTTTCATGTGGAGAAAGGAAAATGGCGTAAACTGGAGTGTCCCATTAGGTGTGCGGTGGAGTGCGACAGCCTATCGCGCTACTTTGGTGTTATCTTGCTCTGTTTTCTCCCAGTTTTCCTCCCTGTGCCGTACTCTGGGAATGCTTGATTGGGAAGTAATGGGGAAGAAGAGTGAGATTAGTGAGTTTGGCCATCGATAACAAAAATACAAACAAAGAAAACAAGAATAAAGTAAGAATTTTTCTCTTGAAAAGAACTAGCACACAGCTGTGTGCAGGCAGTCCCTTGTTTTGTTTTTTTTTTTAAGTGTTTATTTTTTAAAGTACTTATCTATCTCTCTATCTATCATCCAAGTTAGTCTGTCTGTCTGTCTGTCTGTCTGTCTATCTATCTATCTATCTATCTATCATCCAAGTTAGTCTGTCTGTCCATCTATCTATCTATCTATCTATCATCCAAGTTAGTCTGTCTGTCTGTGTATCTGTCTATCTATCTATCTATCATCCAAGTTAGTCTGTCTGTCTATCTGTCTATCTGTCTATCTATGTATCTATCTATCTATCATCCAAGTTAGTCTGTCTGTCTGTCTGTCTGTCTATCTATCTATCTATCTATCATCCAAGTTAGTCTGTCTGTCTGTGTATCTGTCTGTCTATCTATCTATCTATCTATCATCCAAGTTAGTCTGTCTGTCTATCTGTCTATCTATCTATCTATCTATCTATCTATCTATCTATCTATCATCCAAGTTAGTCTGTCTGTCTGTCTATCTATCTATCTATCTATCTATCTATCTATCTATCTATCTATCTATCTATCTATCATCCAAGTTAGTTAGCCTATAGTGCAGCAGTGATTTCAGGAGTAGATTCCTTAATGCCCCTACCCCATTTAGCCCATGCCTCCTCCCGCAACCCTGTTTGTTCTCTGTATTTAAGAATCTTTTATGCTTTGTCCCCCTCCCTATTTTTATATTATTTTTGTTTCCCTTCCCTTATGTTCATCTGTTTTGTCTCTTAAAGTCCTCCTATGAGTGAAGTCATATGATTTTTGTCTTTCTCTAAATGACTAATTTCACTTAGCATAATACCCTCCAGTTCCATCCACGTAGTTGCAAATGGCAAGATTTCATTCTTTTTGATTGCCAAGTAATACTCCATTGTGTCTGTGTGTGTGTGTGTGTGTGTGTGTGTGTGTGTGTGTGTGTGTATACATATATACCACATCTTCTTTATCCATTCATCCATCTGGACATTTGGACTCTTTCCATATTTTAGCTATTGTTGATAGTACTGCTATAAACATTAGGGTGCATGTGCCCCTTTGAAACAGCATACCTGTATCCCTTGGATAAATACCTAGTAGTGCAGTTGCTGGGTCGTAGGGTAGTTCTATTTTTAATTTTTTGAGGAACCTCCATACTGTTTTCCAGAGTGGCTGCACCAGTTTGCATTCCCTCCAGCAGTGCAAAAGAGATCCTCTTTCTCCACATCCTCATGCAGGCAGTCCATTGTAAGGGCACCTGTTCCATTTGTGGTCTACCAAACCACATGGGATCTCCCACATATAGACAATTACTGTTTTTGTTTTAAGCACTCTCTCCAGTTAAACTCTGTACTTTTTGGGTTTATTTTTGTATTCTTTCTTTTTTTTTTTTTTTTTAATTTTGTTTTCTTAATGTTTTTATTTATTTTTGAGACAGAGACAGAGCATGAGCAGGCAAGGGGCAGAGAGAGAGGGAGACACAGAATCGGAAGCAGGCTCCAGACTCTGAGCCATCAGCACAGAGCCCGATATGGGGCTCGAACTCACAGACTGTGAGATCATGACCTGAGCCGAAGTTGGACGCTCAACCGACAGAGCCACCCAGGCGCCCCTATTTTTGTATTATTTCAGATGATGTCTAAAGAGTAGGATATAGATGAAGTATATATTAAATATAGATTTTCTTTATTTTAAAAGCCTGTCTTCTATTTATTTTTTTAGAGAGAGCGGGAGAGCATGAGTGGGTGAGAGGGGCAGATGGGGAGATAGACTCTTAAACAGGTTCCACACTCAGGGGCCTCAATCCCATGACCCCAGGATCATGACCTGAGCCAAAATCAAGAGTCAGATGCTCAACCAGCTGAACCACCTAGGCTTTCCTAAAAGACTCTTTTAGAACACTTTTAGATTTACAGAAAAGTTGAGTGGAAAGTCCTGGGAGTTCCCTTAAGCCCCCTTAGAATACTCCCACCTTCCTGGTTTCCTGTTATTAACATCTTGCATTTTTGTGGTTCACTTACTGCAGTTGATGAACCAATATCAATGCATTATTGTTAACTAAAGTTTACATTAAGGATCACTCGTTGTGTTGTACATATTATGGGTTTTGACAAATGTATAATGACATGTATCTACTGTTACAGTAGCGTATAGAGTAGTTTCACTGCCTTAGAAGTTCCCTGTGCGACTGCCTATTCATCCTTCCCCCTCTCTTCTCAAATCAAAGGATTTGAGACAGCAAAGGATCACTCTGCTGTCTCCATAGGTTTGCCTTTTCCAGAATGGCATATGATTAGAATCTTATACTATGTAGCCTTTTCAGATTGGCTTCCTTTACTTAACATTTAAGGTGCCTCCTTTTTTTTTTTTTTTTTTTTTGTGGCTTGATAGCTCATTTCCTTTTATTGCTGAACAATATTCTGTAACCTGGATCTGAGCAATTTGTCTATCCATTCATGCACTGAAAAACAAAGGATTGCTTCCAGGCTTTGGCAATTGCAAATAAAACTGTAAGCGTTCATGTATAGGTTTTTGTAAGTTTTTAACTCATTTGGGTAAATAACAAGGAATAATACAATTGCAGCATAAAATGGTAAGGGCTTGTTTAGTTTTGTAACAAACCACCAGATCGTTTTCCAAGATGGCTGTACCATTTTGCATTCCCACCTTGTGTTCCCACTGGCAGTTAATGAGAGTTCCTGTTGCTCCGTCCACACATCCTTGCCAGCATTTGGTGTTGTCAGCGTTCTGCCTTTTAGCCATTCTAATAGGTGTGTAGGGGTGTCTTGTTATCTTAACTTGAAATTTCCTGATGACATATGATGTTGAACCTCTTTTTACGTGCTAATGTGCCATCTGTGTATCCTTTTTGGTGAGGTGATATGGAATATTTAAAAACCAAAATATAATTCTTTTCTTTTCTTTTTTTTATATATGAGTGAGAGTGCACATGCATGTGCACACACATGCACATTGGAAAGGGGCAGAGGGAGGGAGGCAGAGAATCCTAAGAAGCCTCCATGCTCAGTACAGAGCCTGACGCGGGGCTCAATCCCATGACCCTGGGATCATGACCTAATCCAAATCAAAAGTCAGATGCTCAACCTACTGAGCCACCCAGGCGCCCCAATTCCTTTCTTTAAATAGTTAAATGTATTCTCAGAAAAGTATAGCAAAAAGGAGATAATAAAAATTAATATGTAGCGTCACTTTTCAGAGGAAAAATTGCTGGTAACATTTTGATGTTTTTTTCTTTGTGCATACATCTTTCTCCGTGTGTGTGTGTGTGTGTGTATGCATGTGATAAACACACTGAAATGGTGGAATCATAATTTTTGTACGTTTCATGTGTACTTGTACATATTAACTTTTCCTATGTCATTCTTCTCTAACAGTGGTCCTTGAATGTTAGGATTGTTTGAGGGAACCTTTAAAATTTGTGATGCTTATGCTACACCCTTGTACAGTGAAGTCCAAATCCCTGTAGATGGACTCAGAAACCAGATTTTTAAAACTTTTTAAAACTTTTATTTATTTTTTTAAATCTTTTTAACGTTTTGTTGATTTATTGATTGATTGATTGATTGATTGATTGAAGAGGCAGAGTGCGAGCAGGGGAGAGGCAGAGAGAGAGAGGGAGGCACAGGATCCAAAGTAGGCTCACGGCTCTGAGCTGTCAGCACAGAGCCTGAGGCAGGGCTCGAACCCATGAATGCAAGATCATGACCTAAGCCGAAGTCGGACACTCAACTGACTGAGCCACCCAGGCACCCCTTTAAAACTTTTAATTTCAATGTATAGTGAAGATTGAGAACCACTGGTGTCAATATGTAAGAAAAAATATAATTCCTCAAAGATAATACAAAATATGTGATACCCCAAACAGCAACACAAAAATGTGTGGCGTGTGTGTGTGTGTGTGTGTGTGTGTGTGTGAGAGAGAGAGAGAGAGAGAGAGAGAGAGAGAGAGAGAGAGAGAAAGAGAGAGGGGGAGGGAGATAATGATAGATGGATAGAGAGATATAAAGGAAATCAAGGGAATGGTTAACTACTGGATTCAGGATGTTTGTTAGTTTGGGATGAAGCAGGGGGATGGGTTGGTGGTTGGGGGGGACTGTAGTTAAATGTAGATTATTGTTACGGCCCTAGTTTTTGTTTGAGTGGCGCTTTGTGGTGTTTATTATTAAAAAGAAATATTGAGTGAATAAGTAAAAGTGGGCCATGGCATGGACCAATGATAAGAACTGAAGTCTGTGATTAAAGCAGTTCTTTGTGCCAGGGGCCCAATGAGGACAAGTATTAAAGAAAACGATTACATCCCTCTTGTAAGTGTATCTAGTGAGGTTTGAATAACACAGTGGTTTGATACCCAAAGTCATCTATTTAAAAAATGAACAGGCTATTCCTGAGTAGCCAGAGATTGTATCTACTTGTTTTTCTGAAATCATACATCCACTCTGCTTTCCTCACAGAGGCTTATCCTGTGCCATTTGTCAAAATAACAGATATGTGATACATTTTGATGCATAATTATTCACTTTAAATGAGTATTTTATTAGAAATTGCTATCTTAATAAGTGGAATGGGCTGATGTTACTTTGCCCTGATTAAAGGAGTTGTTGGGTTGTATTTCTCTGCCATCTCTCGTGTTTTTACCCCTTGAGCACTGTGCTGTAGTAAGATGGGTCAGGGTGGACCTTGTTTTTATCTTTTGTTTTCTGTTTCGTAAAGTGGGGTAGAGGTGATCGAGTAAAGGGACGCGGAAATGGAGAACCCCTGCTGCAGGCATCTCCTCAAGCAGGTCAGCTTTAGTGACAAGTACATATGGAAGTTAGGGTCTGGAAATTAATTCTTTTAAGACTGCCCGTGCCAGAGTAACCCCACAGGTATGTGTACTTTCACGATTTGCGTTCCAGGATTCAGAATGACCTTTGGGGAGAGGAAGCAAATGTGAGAATGCATATAAATGTGTGTGTGTATGTGTACACATACACAGACAACTGGCACACAGCATATTCACAAATGTGGAATTCTTTTTTACGTTGTTAGTCTGGTCCTTTAAAATCCTTTGCTTTATGTGATTTAAACATACATAAGTACCAATACGTATATATCCTTTATAAACAAATAAATACGCATGTATTGGGCTATGTAGTCAGAATTTTTTTTAAGTTTATTTATTTTGAGAGAGAGAGAGAGAGAGAGCGAGCAGGGGAGAGGCAGAGCCAGAGGGAAAGAGAGAATTCCAGGCAGGCTCCATGCTGAGTGCGGTGGGGAGTGGGGGGCTTGATCTCAGAAACTGTGAGATGATGTCCTGAGCCCGAATCAAGAGTCAGACGCTTAGCCAACTGAACCATGTGGGCACCCCTGTGTAGTCAGAATTTAAGTTTATTTTGAAATAATTTCGGACTTAGGAAAATGTTGCAAGAATAACGCAGACAATTCTCATATTCTTCTACCTGGATTTCCCAAATGCTAACGTTGTACCACATTTAGTTTCTCATTCCGTATTCATATTTTTTTTCCCCCTGGACCAGTAAAGGGTACAGTGAAGTATTTACCCCTAAATACTTCAGGGTATATTACTAAAATCCAGGATGTTCTATTATGTAACTGCAGTATAGTGGTCATAGTTAGGAAATTAACACTAATAACCTATAGATGGTGTTGTTCCCAAATATCATGTATTTCCCCTCATCTCTTTCTGGCCCAGTATGTAACCTGACATCATGCGTTACATTCTAGTTAACCTGACTCTGGACTCTCCTCTGATCTGTAATATAATAGTTCCTCTGTCTTTCATGATCTTCACATTTTACAGTACAGCTCCCTTATATATACTATATTGGAGTATGTGGTCTGATAGGTTTACTGATGCAATATGTGATAAAAATGAGAAGAGAATGAGAGAAACAAGAAAAAGCTGTTGGTTGCTTTGCAGAAGTTAAGGACTGACGGTAGTAAGTCAAACTGACTGCTCCGATTTTCATTTTCAAAACCAATACTGTTATCAATGAGATGGGGGACGATGAAGATTGAATTTTATGGAAACATGAGTATAGAAAGTCTTCTCTTCACTGATCAGATATGGAAGATAGAGCTGACTGAAGATAATGCCCTGTAGATCCCCTTCCTTGTATGGAAAGAGAAAAATACTGGGAGAGAGCAAAGCTAACAGCAAGTACCTTTCAAAAACATAATTTTTTTCCAGAAGAGTGGAAATGGTTTCTCAGGAGCTGGAAATGCAAAGAATTGGAAATAAACTCAGTATATACCTAACACCTATTTTGTGCTCCGACCTGCCCTAGGAAATGGGGCCAGGGATTGAAAGAACTGGGTGGGGAACTTGATTTGAGGAGTTTGATTTAGATATTGATGTGTCTCTATCAAGTCTTCAGAGGGAATTGTTAAAGGGCACAGTTTTGATGGGAGGTTGAAAACTTGGTCTTTGACTCATCTGAACTTTTTGATTTAGTTTGCAAGTATAGATATTCTCTTTAAAGAGAACAGGTAGTTAGGATAATTGTCATGTTTTGTCCTCCATTTGCAAGTAGTTTCTCGCTGTCATGGATTTGTAACACTAATGTCTTAAATTACCACCCATATGGAGAATAAATTATGGGTGGATATATATGCACATGTTATAGCACCTCTTCTCTGAAGAGCTGAAAACTTCACCCTGAATTTTAAAACTATACATTTTTACAGAAAAGGCGTGATGTCAGAGAAACCAGAAGCCTTTGAATTTTGGATCCTGTGTTTTACTTGCAACCCTGGTTGATCGTGCACCTTAGTTGTCCAATTGAAAAATGGGAAAATGACAAATAAGCCTTTAAGTGTGAGGACAAGGGAACTGCCTTTGATTTGCCCTGAGATCCATTATTTAATGATACATTAAGGATATCAAAAGTAACAAATGGGAAAGAAGAAAAACTGAGGGGACAGTTGGGAGGTACAGTAAGGAGAACACATTGCCGGTGGAGAATCATTCAGTAAATACAACGTTTAACCACATTAGCACCAAATGTGAGTTTTCTCTTTTCATTAACTCTGTAGCCCTTTGAAAAGGGGATGTGTATGGTAAATAGAATATGTATCAAAGGTATTCAGTATTAATTGGGCGTTGTTGCAGCTTAGGTGTTGAAAACTGTGAGGCAAAAATGGTGGTTATACCTGATTTGCACAGTCTCTGTCTGGCTCATGCCTCTTAGTGGTGAGGCCAATGAATTTCAACCCTTCAGGGATTTCTAGCGGGAAGTGTGAATTTAGACTTCTTTTCATGTACTAGGATGTCAGAGCTGTCTGCATGAGGAGGAGGGCAAGGAATTTATAGGATCATTTTTGAAGGTTCCTATCTGTTATACAGACCTGGGAGCTTGGAGTTTGCAAGAGTATTATTTTTAGCTTCATTTTATTTTCTGTGTTTCAAATATGAGATTTTTGAGAAATTGGGGAAAAAAGTATTAAGGCTTTGCAGTGCAGGGTATTTTGGTTGACTGCTTCTGAGTGTTTTTAAAAACTTGCACATAGCATCTGTGATCCACTATATGAGAATTTATAGCATAGCACTTTATTTTTCCTGTCATGACTTTTGTGAGAAAATGTTTTCACTGTGCTTAGTGATTTGCAGAAGATTGCCCACACTGCGTTTTATTTTGTTTTGTTTTGTTTTGTTTTGTTTATAACTGGTTAATGCTTTGTAAAGTGATACATTTGGACTTTGAGGATGGTGGTTTTCACAAGTGCTGAAGTCACTTTGTATCAAGAAGATACAGCCTATCCTTTCGTTGTTTCTTATTAACTGCTTCAGAGCCTTCCTGGATAGCTAAGCAAAGCATGTGTCTCTCTGTAGTTGAACGGTGTTCGTGCCGAGCTTCCCGAAAGCAGAAACAGCAGTGAGCTCGGTGATGAAACCTGTTGGATTTCTGGAGGAAGCAGCGTAGTCTCTGGCTTGTTAACTAGCAATGATTCAGGTCTTGCAGATTGTAAAGGATCTGGTGACACCATCGAGGCAAAAAGCAGCCAAAGTCAAGGAAGGTAGGAACATCGTCAGAATGAACAATCGGAGCACGTAGAGGTTTTTACAAATATCGACCTAAAAGAACAGCTATAAAAAAGGAGTTTTGAGTTATCACGTATGCTTTTGCTCTTCTGATAGATTATGGTAACTGAGAAGGATCAGGTAATGGCATAATTGTTAACACATCTTATTGTTACTGTTTTTAAATGACAAATTAGAAGCATATCATCTTACGAAAAGGTATGAAGAGTAAGGAGAGGTTATGACATAGCTATTGCAACAGTTTTTTTCACACTGGAAAGATCCTTTTGTATCATGTATTTTGGAGATAGCAGAATAATTTATATAATCCTCTTTTAGTTTTAAAATACAAATGTTCATGGTAGAAATCAGAAGGGAACAAGCTAGGATTCTGCCTGTACCAGGGCAGAATAACTAGATGGTTCCTATTTGTATGGCCAGCTGATCAATTAATAGTTACAAATGTGAATTCAGCAACTGAATGGTAGTTTTCTGACCTTTTTCAGTGATTAATTACTTGCATCTATTTGTGATTATATGCTTAATTAATGCTGTTTATATTTAAAATAGTCCTTTATAGTCTGTGTCAATTTCAGATATGTTGAAATACATTTTCAGAATTTTTCTAAATTGCATGCCTGATTTGCAGATCTTAAAATGAACTAATGCAGATACACCTTTGAAGAAATATTCGTGTTTTTTGCTTTTTTAAACATTTGAAATCACAAATCTCCAAAATGACATTAAGGAATTGGTTAAAAACATGTAAGTTTATAAACTTAGTTTGTAATGCTGGCAATGTCATTAATTTAATCTGTGGTTTAAAATCAGTCAGTTGATAAAATTTGTATATCAGCTTTTCACGTGTAAGATATCATACAGCATTCATTTTTGTATGATTTGAATAGCATAAATATATTTCAGATGATATAAAATATAGATTATTATGGATTTTTAAAAAACTTGTTCTGATCTCTATTTAAGTAAAGCTTATAAGATTCCTTAAGTCCTGTGCAAAATTATCTAGAGTGGTGATATGAAATAGTATTGTGACACATAGTATATTCAGCCACATATAAAATAGTACAGCTGAAAGAAACCTTAGATTATCTTGTCTGTTCTCATTTTATGGAATAACATGGTATTTAAATGGGCAAAAATGCATGTCAAAAAGCAGAGAAACTATTGTCACTTACCTTTGAATATGTGATAGTATTTAGGACACTTTACTTACCTCCTTTTTGCTACTTTATTTCCTCTTCTCTTCTTTTTCTTCTGTAATAAGAAGGACTGAATTCCTATCTCTGAATAGCAGGATTCTAACAATTAGGCACTAAGAAAAAAATAAAAAGCTTACTGCTTTTACTATTTCAGGAGAACATAAATTAGTTAATTTAATCTCAATCTGTTTGAAAATGTCAGATTCATACAGTTTAACCTTTACAGATGGAATTTTTTTATTGGAATGTTTCTGCTACTTTACATGTTTTCAGTCACAATCATAATTACTTGGAATATACCCAGGGAAAAGAGTAGTAATATTTTTCTTGTTTTTAAAAATGCATGCATGCCCACAGCCTAATCATATTTGACAGGAAATGCCATATGAATATAGAAAATATAGTACTAAGAGATTCTGTATACTAAAGTAGTAGAACAGCTTTTCTTCTTCGATTCTTATGATTTTCAGGCAGAATTTTCTATGACCAGGAAAAACAGAGGCATCTTGTAGGCACATTGTTTTTCATAGACACTTCTTTTTTTCATACCTAATCTAATAGTGTTTTTAATCATGTAGCTAATATGTTTATTATTAGTTTTATCCTTTCTTAAAATATATTACATTTTACCAATTTATAATATTGATAAACTGAGAAAAAGTTTTATAGATAAATATAAAACAATGACCTATAAAAAGAATTTTAAAACTCAGTTCTTTAAAATATAACATGAATTTGGATGAATGTAGAGAGAGCCACATTCCAAAGTATTATATTCACATTAATTTTAGTAAATTGTATGGAATAATTGATTTGTGAAGGGAAGTATCAGAGTTGGAGATGAAACCATTATGATAAGTGGTTTGAGAAATTGTCATAACTTAGTTTTCCTCGGTATGAAGCAGTAAGCAAACTTAATATATCTTGTTATAGGTAGGACTCAAGGGTATGGTGAAGGATTATTTTGAGGAAGGAGGGAAATTGTGCAATATTCATAAATATTTTCTTTAAAATTTTCAAAATATCTGCCAAATCACTGCTTTGTCATTTAGTTGAAGTATTAATCAAGTATCCCAACCTACCTAGCACTTGGTGAAATTACTAAGAGTTCATGTTAATGCTTTTCGCGGAACTTAGAATTTTGTAGCAGTTAGCATTGTAAGAAAGGGAGAGAACTAGTGTTATTTGAAGTATGATTTTAGTGGATCTGTATTTTATATTTTAATAATTTAGTGGGGAGCTGATGGAAATGATTGACATTTGTAAGATGGTCAAAATGAATAGGCATAGATGTTTTGTAATACACCCTTGGGCAAAATAAAGGAAGATTAAGCAAAGGATAATTGGTCTTTGGAAAAGTATCCTTGTCTTCTGGGAAAGAGGGTCAGATACACATGTATATGTTCATTTGTCCATTCATCATTCTCCCATTTATTTATACATAAAGCCCTTGTCAAGTGCCCACTATATGCCAGTCACTGTGTTAGTCACTGAGGGTACAAAGATAAGATCCTTGCCAGTGTCTGGGATATAGTAGGCAATCAGCTATTTGTTGAATGAATGAATGAATGAATGAATGAATGAATGAAAGAAAAGAAAGAAAATATACATTTGTCAAGATAAACTAGTCTAAGAGTTAGAGCAATGTGATCTTGTAGGCCAAGGAAAGGGATGGAATGAGTGATTTATGCTAAATGGAAACACAAACTGTCACAGTTTTCCTCTCGAATATCCTGGTAAGCCTCTGTCTCTAGGGCCAAATCGATGGAGGAGGTTGGGGAGGCTCCACACTGCTGAACAGACTGGAAGTAAAACTGTACAATCTGTTCACATGTACAGAAGGCACACGTGTAATCACTGTGGCTGTGTGTCACTGAGCAGCCTGGTTTTCTTCTTTAAAAGCTTCATGTTTATTTGGATAACAATATTTAAAAAATAGTACATGTTTCCCTATCTTGTTAAACAGAAGTCTGATAAATATAAATATGATTCAGGTTCTTTATTCAAAATATTTTTTGTAGGTTGCAAAACCTGATGACCATGTTTATTAAAATTATTTTTAAAGTAAGAGTAGATTTAGAGTGAGACCTTGAAAATCCCTCCTGTTAATAAAGCCTATGAGCTTTGGTATCTGTCCTAACCTTTTTATTCCCACTTTTAAGCCTTAACATCTCTCCCCTAGATCATTAAAGTAGCTTCCTCATTTATTTTATTTGATAAACACTCACTGAACATTTGTGACTTCTTAGATGCAGAGTTTCTCAGGGAACGCATATGCAGGTGGTAAGAGACAAAAGCTAATAATTACAATAGTATGATAGGTGTTGTAGTAGACAAGGTGTCATGGGAACCCCATGGGGAACTGGCCCCAGTGTGGTAATTAGGAGAGCAAAGGAATTAGACTCGTTGGCGAAGTGACAGATGCTTTCATTTGAGCTAGGTGTCAGAGGATGTATAAAAACCTAGCTGGCTGGGGGTGTGGGGGGAGAGTGTGTAAAAGCATCCTAAGCCAAATAAACAGTGGACGGGAGCCAGGTAGCCAAACATGAAGAGACCTACATACCATGAGAAGAAGTTTAGAAACCTTTAGATGATAGTGGGAGAAGGTGAGAAGACTAGTCATGTGACATTCTGTCATTTAACTGTATTCCATCCTTCCGTTGCTCTCTGAGATCACTTTGTGAAACAGTCTGCCATGCAACCTGGATTGGGATTTAACCTGTGTTTCTAGTGGCATTACTAGATCTCTCTGTGTGCTGTCTGTGGAGGCTCAGCAGAGTGCTTGCTGTGTCTCAGACGTGCTGCGCCATCAGGATGGCAGGTCCTTCCTCTCATCAGGTCAGTCTCCAGGGAGCAGTGCCAGCCCTCCAGAGAGCATTCCCTAACTTTCTCCCCTCAGCCTTCGAGGGCAGAGTTAGGCATTCCTTTGTATGTCCTTAGCAGTTTACTTTTGCCTGTTACTATGCCTTTAATATTCTGTATATTATGGTTATATTTGTTAAATTGGTCAATAAATGTTAACTGAAATAGTTGGCTCTTGAATAATGTGGGGGTTAAGGGTGCCAATCCCCTCAGAGTTTAAAATCCATGTATAACTTGACTCCCCCAAACTTTACTAACAACCTACTGTTGAGTGGAAGCCTTACTGATAATATAAACTGTTGATAGAGACATATTTTGTGTGTCGTGTGTATTCTACGCTGTGTTCTTACACTAAAGCTAGAGAAAAGAAATGTTAAGAAAATCATAAGGGAGAGAAAATACATTTACAGGATAGCACTGTATCGACACTGTAAGTGTATGTCATCAGTTTACAAGATGAATAGTCTGTCAGTACCATTATCAGTATTGTCTTACATGATACAAAACATTGTAGCTGTCAAATTTCTTACTAACACTAGACATCAAAAATGAAAAGATAATGTGAAAAAGAAATTCATACCAGGTCTCATGATTCAGGCATTGATAATGAGAAAGCAGCAGTACGATTGCCTTACGGTAGCCTAGTGTAATCAATTCGATTGCTTCACGGGAGCCTAGCCTGTATACTAATGAATAAATCATATAAAATTTTTATGCTATATAGTGTCACAGTCGTATTCATGATAGCGTATAGGAAACACTGTTACACTTTTTTTTGTTTGTTTTGTTTTAGAAAAGACACTTACTTTTGATGATAGGCTGATACAAAGCTCCTCCAAGCATAATGTACGGTGGTGTAATTCTTTGAAAGCGAAGTTATAAACAGTATGAAAACTAACACATTATTGATTTTATATTAAATGCCACTCACCTTATGCTTATCTGAGGATAGGCTATCTGCTTATGTAGGTCTTGCACAGGACGTTCTCCATGATGAATACTTAAGTGACACTGATGATGCAAAAGCATATCCTACAGTTCATGCCTACAGTTATTAGATGTTTGCACAAAGACACACATGTACGCAACCAACATGTATGAACTATGTGGCATGATGATTGTTTACTGTTTATTAAGTGGAAATGGGATCCTCATCCTTGTTGTCTTCACGTTGCCTAGGCTGCAGAGGAGGAGGAAGTGGGGGTAGTGGCGCCTTCTCAGGGGCAGCGGACGTGGAGGAGGAAGGAGAGGCAGGTGAGGAGGGCACAGTAGGTGAAACTCTATGGAAATACATCATGATTTCTGTCTGACTCTTTTGCTTTTTCATTTTTCCAAAAATATTCCCATACTTTACCAATCCTTCTTCCACCATTTGCTTCAGTTTCAGTGCCTGTACCGTAGAAGGGTCCATGTTGTTAAAGAAGTCAAAAGCAGTTTTGAATGATGGGACCCCTTCCGCCAGATTATCTGATTTCAATTTGTTTTCGGGCTCTGCTGCTTCTGTGTCTTCCTCATTGTCCGGCACTGGTTCGGAAGCATTCATTTCCATCAGGTCATCTGTTAACTCGTCTCGTGTGGTATCTGTTATCTCTTGAATTTCTCTAAGATCCATATCTTGAAACCCTTCAAGCCCCCCCCCCCACCCCAATCTTTTCTTTGCCATGTCCCCAATCTCTTTCCTGGTTTCCTTGGTTGGCTGTGTTGTAAATCCTATGAAGTCAGGCATAACATCTGGACACACTTTTCCCCAGCAGGAGTTTATTGTTTTGGCCTTGATGGCTTTCATGACTTTTTCCGTAACAACATGGCATCTTTAGTAGTGTAATATTTTCAGACTTTCATAATGTTCTCACTGTCAGAGTTCTCTTCCATAACGTTAACAATCCTTTCTGTAGAGTGCCAAGTAATGAGCCTTAAAGGTCCTTATGTCCCCAATCCGAAGGCTGAATTAGAGACGTTGTATTTTGGGGCATGTGGGCCACTTTGACGCCTTCAATGTTGAACTCATGGGGCTCTGGGTGGCCAGGGACACTGTCCAATATCAAAACAACTTTGAAAAGTAGTCTCATACTGGCAAGATACTTCTTGACTTCAGGGACAAAACATTGATGGAGCTGATCCAAGAAAAGGGTCCTGGTTGTCCAGGCCTTCTTGTTGTACAACCAAAAGGCTGACAGCTGGTGTTTATCTTTTCCCTTCAAAGCCCAGGCTTTCTAGATAAGGACAGTCTGGTCATAAACCTGACTGCATTTGCACAAAACGGTAAAGTTAGCCTGTCCCTTCTTGCCTTAAATCCTCATGCTTATTTCTCTTCCTTACTAATGTCCTTTGTGGCATTCTTTTTTTTTTTTTTTTTTTTTCCCTTCAGAATAGGGCACTTCATCTGCATTAAAAACCTGGTCAGGCAGATACCTTGTCTTAGTGATTTTCTTAATGGCATCTGGGAACTCGTCTGCTGCCTCTTGGCTGGCAGAGGCTGCTTCTCCTGTTATCTTGATGTTTTTTAAGCCAAACCTCTTTCTAGAATTATCAAATCATCCTGTGCTGACATTAAATTCTCTGGCTTTAGATCCTTCATCCTCTTTTTGCTTTAAGTTGTCACATCATGACTTCGCTTTTTCTCCAATCATACTAGATTCTGTAGGTATTCCTTTCTTACAGCAATCCTGTACCCACATAAGTACAGCATTTTCAACATGAGATAAAAGGTATTTCATGAAAAGTGTAAGGTTTTCACATCTGCTGGCATGGCTGTGGCGATGGCTTCACAGATTGCCTTTCCCCTTCTGGTTAATTTTATACAGTTGTGATTTAATCTCCACATTTGTTTACATTTGACTGTGAGTGGTGGCATGCATGGTCTGTAAGTGTGTACCTAAGTTTTGATACATTTTAACTTTTTATAATAGATTTGTATATATTTTATGGTAACAGGTGATAAAATAGACTAATGTCTACATATATTTTACACATTCATGACAGACCTTTTACTTAATTTTTTTGATATTTCTAGGCTATGCGATTTGTCTGTGAATTTTTCCAGATTGTCTCAAATCTCCAAAAAGTTTTCCACTGTGTTTACTGAAAAACATCTGTGTAGGACCTGTACAACTCAAACCCATGTCGTTCAAGGGTCAACGGTAAATGTTTTGGCTCTGAACAATTTTGCTTCCATTCTGTCTTTTAGCTGTGCTTTGGAAAAGAGTTAAGATTGTCAGAAACTGATCTTAAGTTAAATGAAATATTGTAGCTAATAACGTAACAGTGGACAGAGAAAGGTGGGATTCCTTTTGAGATATTTTGTACTGTCTGATAGATCATGGTTTTTAGCTGAAAGATCATGGTTTTCAGCTTATATTTAAAGTGGATGTATTTTGCTGCACACATTGACTAAGTTTGAGAAACTGAAGTTACAGCAGGTAGTATTCTTGATTTAGTTGTTTGTTTGAAGTTTTTTTTATGATTTACAAAAAGTTTCAAGCTTTTTTTTTTTTTAATGTTTCTGTTTATTTTTGAGACAGAGAGAGACAGAGCATGAGCAGGGGAGGGGCAGAGAGAGAGAGAGAGAGGGAGACGCAGAATCTGAAGCAGGCTCCAGACTCTGAGCTGTCAGTACAGAGCCTGACGCGGGGCTCGTACTCATGGAGTGTGAGATCATGACCTGAGCTGAAGTCGGACGCTCAGCCGACTGAGCCACCCAGGCGCCCCAAAAAGTTTCAAGCTTTTGACCAAAAAAGAACTAATGAGAAGTTGAGAAATGACTACTTGTGGCATATACTGTTCATTGCCCACCCAGTATCCTGTCTCCTTCAAATCTTTACTAATAACAGGATTTTGATTTTGTTTGGAGTGATACTGTTTGTTAAAAAACAAACCAATTAGGGGCGCCTGGGTGGCGCAGTCGGTTAAGCGTCTGACTTCAGCCAGGTCACGATCTCGCGGTCCGTGAGTTCGAGCCCCGCGTCAGACTCTGGGCTGATGGCTCGGAGCCTGGAGCCTGTTTCCGATTCTGTGTCTCCCTCTCTCTCTGCCCCTCCCCCATTCATGCTCTGTCTCTCTCTGTCCCAAAAATAAATAAAAACGTTGAAAAAAATTAAAAAAAACAAAACAAACCAATTAAACGGTATTTTTCTGCGATGGAAGTAAAAGTCAGCTAGAGATTTCTGGGAAAGTTTTGCTTTCTGAGATAGTTGGTCATCTCTGCTTCCTTGTTACATCTTTTTTTCTTATCTGGAACGTGAATGTAATTCCTGAAGTTGTAGCAGCCATGATGTGACCGTGAGGACAGAAGCGATATGGTGGAAGAGAAATGTAGAAGTCTGGTCTTTGGTGAAAGCACTGGGACCAGTGAGCATTTGCACCACCTCACTTCCCTCTACACTTCTTGGTTTATTACTTATAGTCAAAGCAATCCTCACTAGTGTGTATCCAAAAGTATATATTTTAAATAGCAGAATCTCTTAGCATGCAACTCAAGCCCTATTACAGTATATTTTGTTATTGTTGGGGTTGGGTAGTCTTAATGAGGAATAGTCTTTATCCTGAGTTAAAACACAGATGTGGCTGTTACAATAGGATGGGAGGGACATTGATGGTTAGGGAATCAGAAGACCTATGATCTAGTTCTACCATCATGTGGCAAGTCAGTAAATCTCTGCGTGTCATGGTGTTTTCCATTTGTTCTATGATGAGGTGTTCTCTAAGATCTCAGCACTGACATTCATATTCTGTTATTTTTCTTAAAGCCATTTTTGTTTTTTTGTGATGACCTCTTAGATTAAAATATCAGATTCATAATGCTCACCTGGCTGTCTTCACTGTTTTCTACACACACACATAGTAAATTGGGTTGCAGAAGTCTTAGAAAGTATAAGCTTAAGTATAAAAACTTTCAGAGAGTTTTTACAGTTTACTGCTATGTCGATATACAGTAATGTGACTTAATCAAGAGAAAGGCAGCACAGACGAGGCTAATTGAGATCATGGACTATATTCAGGCAGACTGGGGTCTCAACCCTGTATCTGTTTCTCACTTATTAGCTGTGTGACCTTTGGCGAGTTACTTACGTCCCTGTGCATCAGATTCTTTTCCTGGAGTAGGGATGATCATGGGACGTACTTTGCAAGACTGTCGTGAGGATTGAGATCAGGCATATAAAGGGCCTGCACGGTGGCTGGCATGTAGTAAGAGCTCAGCATTAGCTGCTGTTAATGTTTTCCTTGGTTCTGTTATTTTTGTTGTTATTGCCACTGATATTGCACTCCTGATATGTTCGATGGCTACTAAACTTGCTGATAAGCGTTTGTGTCCAGGAGAGAAGACAGTGCTCTCTGTGCACAGTGGTCAGACTCAGTATAGTGATGGGTAGTCTTTTGAACAGTTTCATTTCACTTACACTTGGAAAACTTTAAGCAGTGCATTTATTCTTTAAATTGAGAAATGTGATATTTGAAATTGTGTATGTGTTATGGGCACAGATAATTGATAACAGTTTTATCAGAACATTGTGTTAGGGAAGTATATTTCTGTGTATAGATTTTAATTAGCAAGCTGTTTTAAAGTACATTATTTTAAAGAAAAATGGGTCCATGTTATTTAGCTCATTGGTCCAGTGTGTCATTGTCTCAACTATGATAAAGAATTATGGAAGTAAGGCAGTAAATTTTGCAATCAGTTATTGCTTGAAAGTCTAAATTCTTTGAAAAGTTTTCTTCGGATTGTATAAACTAAAATTGAATGCAGTGGACATCCTGAGTAACCTTCCTTTCTTGCTTGTCAGTAAGGTCGTACTCCATGGTAATTAAGAGCATTGTCTGAACTCTGTCCCTCATGGTACACTAGCCACTAATGCATGGTTATTTAAACTTAAACACCTTAAAGAAAATAAAACTTAAGTAACTTAATAACTTAAATAATTAATATTAAGGAAAATGAAACAATTCGGTTCCAGAGCGCCTGGATGGCTCAGTTGGTTAAGCGTCTGACTTTGGCTCAGGTCACCATCTCATGGTTTGTGGGTTCGAGCCCTGCATCGGGCTCTGTGCTGACAGCTCAGAGCCTGGAGCCTGCTCCAGATTGTGTCTCCCTTTCTCTCTGCCCTGCTCGTGCTCTCTCTCTCTCTCTTAAAAATAAATAACCATTAAAAAAATAAAAAATAAAAAATTCAGTTTCTTAATCATACTAGCCACATGGTAAGTGCCCAGTAGCCACGTTGCAGAAAGTTCTGTTGGACCCTACTGGGCAGACTGTCTAGCCAGACTGCCTGGATTCATATCTTGAATCCACAACCATCTAGTCATGTGAACTTGGGCAAGTTATTTAATTTCTCTGTGCCTCAGTCTCCTCCTATGTACATTTGGATTAATAACAGCACACAGACATTCTCATAAGGTTGTTAATGGGGATTAAATGAATCAACATTTGTAAAGTGCTTAGAACAGCACCTGGCACATAGTATCTGTGTGTTTGTTAAGTAAACAAATGTGTGTTGTGTGTTCAGATTTATTACACTTTATAGTTAGTAATGTGTAATGATGATATTTTTGCCTTTAATGTATTTTTCATTGCCCATTTGAGAAAAAAAATTATGTATACCAACCTGTTTGGATGCATTTTTCATTTTTATATTGGATCACCATTTAGAACAATGTTTCGGTCATACGTTTGAGCTTAAAAATTCATTGTGAGTCCTCACTGCTCTCAGGGTGAAGGATGGTCTCCTTTGATGGGCATTTTGGGAGTTCCGTCCTACCCATCCCAACTCACTTTCCACTACCGTCACTTCTAGCCCTTTGTTCCATTTTTTAAAATCACTGCCTTAGTTGTTAAAAATATTTAATGGTGATGGTTTCCCTCTTGAAATGGTGTAGGAGCTCTCCCAGAATGTGTAGTGTTAGGATGTGTGCATTTAGTAAATGCTCAGAGTATGCTTGATGAATAAAAAAATCTTCAGATTTTGAAATGCAATCAGTATTTCTATTAATATCAAAACACATTTGTTCAAGTAATTTCTGAAGTAAAGGGAATTCAAAACCCATTCTGCCATCTGTGATGTCAGTATCAGAAATGTGCCCCATGTCTCAAGACTCTACTTGTCTGTATTTGTCTCAGTCGGGAGGATCTGGGTAATAGTTCTTGTCACTGGAGGTCACAACCCTACAACATGGTGACATGTGGAGCACCCTTTGGTGACACATGTGTTGATTTTCTGAATGGTGCATTCTTCTCTTTTTCTTTTCTTTCTTCTTTCCTTCTTTCCTTCTTTCTTTCCTTCCTCCCTTCCTTCCTTTCTTCCTTCCTTCCTTCCTTCCTTCCTTCCTTCCTTCCTTCCTTCCTTCGAGACAGCGTGAGAGAGTGAGGAGCTTGAGACTGAGTGAGTGTGTGGTGGGGGAGGAGGAAAGAGAGAGAGAAGAGAGAGGGAATCCCAAGCAGGCTCCATTTCCTGACCCTGAGAGTGAGACTCTATCTCACGACCCTGAGATCATGACCTGAGCCAAAATCAAGAGTCAGACACTTAACTGACTGAGTCACTCAGGGGCTCCTGGATGATACATTCTTAAAGGATGCTGATTTTATCTTGGTTTCCTCACTTCTTTAAATTGTCTTGCACGCTCTTTGGTCTGTCGTTTATTGCTTCTTTCTGTGTTTTTCTTGATTATACTCAAGGATTTATCACATGGATATAACAAAGGGGAAAAAAAGTCAAATCAAAAGGAAAAAAAGTACCACCTAACAGAACAAGTAGGGCACCTGGGTGGCTTAGTTGGTTAAGCGTTCAACTTCTGCTCGGGTCATGATCTTGTGGTTCATGGGTTCGAGCCCTGCACTGGGCTCTGTGCTGACAGCTCAGAGCCTGGAGCCTACTTCAGATTCTGTGTCTCCCTCGCTCTCTGCCCCTCCCCCACTCACATTCTGTCTCTCTCTCAAAAATGAATAAACATTAAAAAAAAACATGCAAAATGTAGTTTTAATTTTTTTATAGTAATGACATCTGGGTATAATTTAGGTTATTTTTCACTTTAAACAAGTTACTGTCTCAATATGAGGAAAAACGTGTAAAAACTTGAGTGTAGACTTCTGTAGATGGTGTGTGCCTGTGGTATAAGATCTTACGGAATCTCTGTTACTACATTTTGCTTAATGGAAAAGAATAGCAGTGACAGATCCATAATTATCTGTGGACAGCTGCATTTTGGGTTACGTGTCCTGTCACAAATATATGTGGTGCCAGTTACCTTGTATTATATATTATATGATGGAGAAAAGAGTGGGTATTATAAAACCGGTAATGTGAGTCAGATTTATACATGGGCTTGCAGTGTAAGTAGGGATCCTCAGACAGCCTCTCTAAGACAGTGATCAACATCCTTTCTTGCTTTCTTAGTTTTCTTAGAGATGGCGTTGGGGGATAGTTGGGAACTGGTAGGACAGAGGTGTACTGAGTTCTACCTGACAGTGATTTAGAGTAACGCTTTGCATCGATCTCTGCTTATTCTCTTATAACACATGTCCTTATGCTTACTTTTTAAAAGGGTTGTGCCTTTTTTAAGCTGTGACCTTCTTGAGGGCAAGGACCTCATTCGCTCATTCATTGTTTTGAAGAAAAGTTAATTCTTTTTTTTTATTTTTTATTTTGAAGAAAAGTTAATTCTGAAGAATGCAGTGGTTCATGAGCTTGCCCGGTATTTGTTTCTCCAAACAAATCTCTTTATCAGCAAAGAGATGAATGCACCTGGATAATAGATAATTGGTATATTTAGTCAGTTGCCTAATGACTGAGAGGATTTGATTCTCACTCTATATTATTTTATTACTGAAACAGACTGCCCAGTAGATTTTATAAACATTCTCTAGAGAACAATTAGGTTTGCAGTGAGTTGTTTTACTTAGAATGCCACTTGGAATTAAATGTTTATTTGTACCCACTATCTTGATATAATCGGAGTGCAATTGAAAAGTACTGCAGTGTCTATGGTCACAGAACTTGCTGCCCTTTAAAAAACAGGCTACTTGAGTATTGTTTCTCTTCTATTTGGCAGACACAGATGCAGTAGTTAATAAAGGTCATTTTGCTACCTAGTCATGTGAGCTTTTGATGACTGTTACCTGAACACCTGCTAGTTACATCACTATGGTTACCAAAAACATCCAACACAATATAGATGCGGTACTTTGGAAATCTGACTTGGGCTCATCTAAATTGCTACTTAAGAACATTTTAATATTCCTTGAAATTTTAAGTAATTGTGGGAAAGCCCTTATCTTTCTGTAAACAATCACACATGTGAATGAAAACCTTTGGAATGGTTATACTTGATAATCTTGGCATCCTGTGGGCTGATTTCTTGGTGTCTAGGAATTAATTGTCTGTGCAGAATTGGGTGGGGGGAAGCAGTGACTTTCTTATGCATTGATTAGCCTCTGAAACCTTGATTGGAAATGTGGGGTTTGGAGTAGAGTTGAAAGGAAAGGAAAAGTTCATTCAGATTCTGCTGGGAGAAATTTGAAGAGTGAGAAAGAGTATATTGATTATGGGTTTTCAAATAGGACCATGTATTTTTAAAATTTTGAAACAATTTCAGAGTCACAGCGGGTTGCAAAACATAGTACTGAGAGGTCCCATGTACCCTTCACCAGTTCCCCCTATGGCAACGTGTTACAGAACTATAGTTAAATATGAAAACCAGGATATTGACATATTGGCAACTTACAGACTTTATTCAGATTTCACCAGTTTTATATGCAGTGTGTGTGTGTGTGTGTGTGTGTGTGTGTGTGTGTCTGTGTGTGTGTGGTTTATGCAGTTAGCACATGTATAGATTTGTGTAACCACTGTGCTTAAAATCAGGCAGAGTGCCTGGAAGTCCAGGGTGGGCACACTCTGTAGGGCAGTTACAGTGGTGGAGTAAGGGCCTTAAGTAAGCCAGTGCTTTGCATTCTTCTCCTCAGTCACATTCAGTCTTTGTCCTGACGTTTGCAAGAGAGCTGCTTCGTCTCCATCTTTAGGTCCAAGAGCCAGGAGGAAAAGGAGAAGGGGAACTCCAGAATGGGTGTCACCTGGATAAAGAAAGCATAAACACTTCCTTAAACCACTAGCCAGAACTGTATCACATGGCTGCAAGGTGGCCGGAGAAGCAAGTATTTTTTAACTTGAAACATTCTTGCTGAAAAACTGGGGTTCTAGCAGTAAGGGAGATGTAGGAATATGGGATACACAACTAGCAGTGTTTGTTGGAGAATGCAGATATAAACGGTAATGAAATCTCATGTGTGCCCAAGACTAGCTAAAATTCAGAAATATGGATAATATTCAGTGTGATGAAAGAGGTACTAACACATTGTTTGGTATGTTTTTTGGTGGGCAGTTTCGTATTCTTTATCAGAATTAAAAGTCATGTTTTATCTGGCCCATCATTTCAAAGCTGTGATTCTGTTTTGTAGAACATACTGTTCCTGCTTATGTGCATAAAGGTCTGTGTGCAGCGTTATTCACATAATATGAAACCACCTGAAATTACTTGGATAACTCAGTAGGAGAAAGATTAGTACACAGTGATCTGTCCATTCAGTGGAGCACAGTACAGCCGGCCATTAAAGATAATAAGCTTGATTGATATGAACAGATCTGGAAAACAGCCATGAAATATATGTGAGGAGAAAATTGCAGAACAGTATGCATAGTATGGTTCTCTTTGCTGCCCTCTTGTACGTACGTATGTACGTGTGGATATACGTGTTCTTCTGCATGAGTGCGTGTGTGTGTGTATTTGGTGTGATTTTATCTGTTTTGGAATATGAAGATGAAAAAGACTGGATGGAAACACACTGAAGAACAGTTAACACTGGGAAATGGGTTTGGGAAGGCAGTTTGGGGGAAAGAGATTTCACTTCCTTTATACACATCTGTATTGTTTGAACAGTTTACAAGTGTGTGATAACTGTTCAGTTAGGAAATGAAGTATTCTATAGTGTAATTTTTTTGGATGCTTGAAGCACAGACTTTGATATATCAACTTTCTGGATGAAACTACTTAGAATTTTATTTTGTCATTTTATGCCGTAGACTATACTAGATACTTTTTTCTGAGTAACTCAGGGCCTAGGGAGATACTTAGCGCTGCTGAATGTACTCCAGGTAGATTTAGATTAAATGCTATTTAAATCTTCCTTATAAATTTTTTAACTTTCTGATTCTTTGGGCGGGCAGTTACTTGTACGTTATCAGTGCATCTGCCTCTAATAGTCTTTCCTAGTCTCATTTTTTGCTTTAATATTCTTTGACTTGGGAGTGAAGCAACTATCAACCTGCTTTTTAAACTACATCTAAAAGTAGTTCTGAATAAAGATAGGATAAATTAGTTCTGAATGAAAGTTGTAAGAGATGTTTTAAGAATGTACATGAACTTTATTATTGTTGGCACACTGATTTTTTTAGAGGTCTTTTCTTCTTCTTTGGTTAGCTGTATTTCAGTTATTCGCTGGGGCTTGATGTGTGAAGTTTGCTAAATCTCTAGGGATCTAGATAAGCCGATAGTGTCCTCTTTCTTTTAGAGAAATTTATTACAGTAGTAAAGAAAGGACACAGGATGTTTTAGGGCAGGGTTGTATAAGAAGAAAAAAAATTTTTGCTTTTTGCCTTTGTTGCCAAATTCATGATTAACCATTGTAATGTGTCTAGAGCGGATAAGTGGGACTGAGGTTTGAATCCCGGCACTGTCATGTACTAGCTGAGTGACTTTTCTGATCCTCAGTTTTCTTACATTTAAAAGCCTATTTTGCTTAATATTAGTACATATTTTACAGTTGCCGAGATGACATATTCATAGGTAGCTGTGTGAACATCAAGTGGAGATAGTTTATGGGATGTATCTGGCACACAGTGAGAACTCAGATAGTGACTGTTCTTCTGTGGGATAATAGGAAATTTGAGATTTGCATAATACATTGTGCTTTTGGGGAACAAAACAAGACTTTTTATTTTTTTCATTTCATTTTTATAGAATTATTATCCTTCGTGTCCAAGAAAACTTGGACAACACAGAACACTCGGAAAGATTTTTTTGGACATCCTCTAATTTCCTTAGGAAAGATCTCTGTTAAAATTTATTGTCTACCATTCCGGTCTTTTCCCATGTGCAACTGCTACTGGCTTTATAGACTAGATCCTAAATCCTTAAAACAACCTTGCATGGTATGGTGGTATCTCAGTTTTACAAATAAGGGAAATGAAGCTGAGGGAGGTTAAGATCAAATTGCTGATAAGTGGTAGAGCTGCTGTTCACAATCAAGAAGAATTCGTCACGGGAGCGACGCGGGGCTCTCCTCCCCACCTAACTGAAAGCCATCGTCTCTCTCTGTAATCAGTTTACATAGGTTTGTGTTTATAAGATGTTTAGGATGTACTTTATGATTGCTCAAGAAATCAAAGTAGCTTTGAGCTTAATGCATTATTTTTCCATATATTATTGTAATGTTGCTTAGAGGATATGCGTATTTGGAGCTCCATAAATGTTAAGTTGTAGTAATGGAGAGAAAAATGAGACTTTGTACTACCGCAAAGTGATTATAATTCTCTAGGCTGTAGAAAGTCTTATACTACGTGCTTGGGATGCACTATGTATACACTTTTAGATGTTGAATTACTGAATGGTTTGGAAAATGATCTTTTTCTGATTTATTTTTTTAAAGTTTATTTTGTGTGAGAGCACGTGAGCGTGGAGGAGGAGCAGAGAGAGAGAGAGAGAGAGGGAGAAAGAGAAAGAATCCTCCATGCTGTCACATTGGAACCCAATTCGGGACTCAATCTCATGAACCATGAGATCATGACCTGAGCTGAAATCAAGAGTTGGACACTTAACCAACTGAGCCACCCAGGTGCCCCTCAAAAATGATTTTAAAATTGATGTTTTATTGTACTCAAAAAATGACTAAGCTATATTCTTATTTTTATGTTGTTTTGAATTTCTGATTTTCCTGTTCATGTGTCTTCAAGGTAAGAAGTAGAAATTATTATTTGGACTAGTAAATATTGCCTTTAATTTAAACAGCCTAAAGCATTTGCACACATTTATAATATTCAGAAACCCCGCTAGTTAGTATACTATGTTGTATGTACTGCCTGCATGGTGCTTGAGGTGCACACACTCATACACACACAAATCTGCTTCCTTCACTGGGGACTTCCCTTCATTGCTGCGCTTGGACCTTTAGCTTAGAGAATTTGGCAGTCTCTTATTTCCAGTAGTTGAAGATTGTCCTGTCATTATTATAGAAGTATGTGACCAAGCTTGACTTGATGGCTTGCATTGGTTTTTTATGATTTTTTAAATTCAGAAGTAGGTTTTTTGTTTTGTTTTGTTTTTAAATAATGTTGTTGATTGGAATGTGTTCATCTAGGCAATTACAAAACATGAACTAATATTAAACAAAATAAGCTATGGTTAGTTGTAGAAATTATACTTTGAACTTAGATACTGTCACGAAAACTCCAGAAAAAAATGCTGTATTGTTTTATGTGTGTAGCAGAGGAGGGCTGGATCTGTTTGAGTTCTTTAGGAACTTCAGTTTGATGTGACTTTCAATATGACTAGGATTAAGTGGGTATAGTTTATATAAAGTTAATGAAGTGAGTTAGATATAATAATCTGTAGAGCTGTGAGGTTGTAAAAGGACGGGTGTGTTTGGGGAGGTGTAGTGTGTCTTGATGGTGGGTTCCGTGGATGGGGGTGTGTGATGTGTGTTGGGAATTCCACAACCACAAATCGGGAGCAGACTGTCAGGGGTTATTTTTGACATCCTGAGATTTATCCTATAGATATCCAGGTGTAGACATCCTGTAAGCAGCAGGATGCGTCTAGCATTCAGGTGGTATAGGGTGGAGGGACACAGATACAGGATTCATCATCTTGGGACTCACTCATGGGGAAGAAACAAGGTGAGAGAACCTGAGGAGACAGATCCTGGACATGACGATGTTCTCCTGTGCAGGGACCTTAGTGCGTATTCTTGTAGAAGGATTGAGTCAAGGGGATTGAGTCAGGGGGCAGGGGGACGTGGGGAAGAAGAGGGCAAGGCTTCAGAGTCTTTTTGGTAGTGAAACGGACTGGGTGCTTTACAATAGGCTCTGGTCAACTTTGCCTCCACTTTGTACCTGTGCAGCTGGTTGTGGCTGGAGAACACATCACAACATTCTGACTAGTTGTAATTTAAATTCATTATCATGAACTTTAGGTGGGCTTTTCCCTTTTCTCAGACCTTCAACATCTCTTCCCCGTACCCAGTTCTCAGCTGGTTATTGTTCTTCTTTACTGAGAAAGTTGAAGCTTCTTGTTTCAGAGGACTAACTAACATGGTCAGAGTTACCCACATCCCATCCGCTGGACCCCTGTACTGTGCCTGTTCCTACTCTAGGTGAACTCTAGCTCCTTTGTAATGGGGCCCCTCTCCTAGTGCGCTGAATTCTCTGCCCTGTCATCCGCCCGGAAACGAAGCTCACTCAGCTGTCTGTTCTTTCTCTGTGTCATCAGTGTCCCTCCTCTGACGGGTCCTTGCCATCGTTGTGCCATGTGTTGTTATTTCTCTTGTCCAATGAAAAATGACTTCATTTGACTTTGCTCCCTTGCCAGCAGCTATTCCATTTCTTTGTTTCCCTTTGCAGTAAAGCTCCTCCAAGGAGTTGTTTGTACTCAGTTTCTCCTCTTCCATTTTCTTTCTTTCTTTCTTTCTTTATTTATTTATTTATTTATTTATTTATTTTATTTATTTATTTATTTTTTAAATGTTTATTTATTTTTGAGAGACAGAGACAGAGAATGAGCATGGGAGGGACAGAGAGAGAGAGAGAGAGAGACAGACAGACAGACAGACAGACAGAATCCGAAGCAGGCTCCAGGCTCTAAGCTGTGAGCACAGAGCCTGAGGCGGGGCTCGAACCCATGAACCGTGAGATCATGACCTGAGCTGAAGTTGGATGTTCAACCGACTAAGCCACCCAGGCGCCCCAACTTCCATTTTCTTTTAATCCACTTTAGCCAGACTTTCAGCCCCATGACTCCAATTTCACCTTGGTGATAATCCAATTTAAAATTTGCTTTTAAAATCACAAGTCGTCTTTGAACTAGAGTATTCACACCAGTTTAAATTCCTGTGTTAAGGAGAATAAATTTAGGGAAATGCGTAGACTTTACCATCCATGTATAGTTGCTATGGTTGTATCATAAAGAGGGAAAGTGGAAACTAATTTTCATTGCTGTTGTATTGTATTGGGATCATACTGTTGGCTTTTGTGATATTGGACTCCATACGTCTCTTCTTGTGACTATTCTTTAAGTCTTCCTACTACTGAGAAGTTGTCTAGCTTTGACCAAGCAGATGGTTTCAGGTTTCTCTTTAATAATGTTGAATGAAGTTGTAAATGAATAACTGAGCTGAGTGAGCATGAAAATAATTAACATGAAGGAGGTTTAGTACAGAAAGCAAAATATTCAGCAAAGTTAGTCTGATGTATAATTAATGATATCCATAACTGATAATGAGTTGCATGTTTGGCTTTTAGTCATCTGTTAAAACTCTTTTGAGGATATGGAGTTGTTTTAGAATTCTTCTAAAATCCTCTGGTTATGACTTGAAAGGAAGTAGTCAATGGGCTTTTTTTCTTTCACAAAAGGAATATAAAATATACAGGTTATCAGTTGGTGGTGGTACCCCTGAAGTTGAGAGCAAGAGTAATTGACTGAAAATATTGAGTGTAGTTGATTTGTTGTTAAGGAGAGATCTAGAGAGGTCTAAGACTCTTCCTGACCTTTCTGGACAGTAAAATTCCCCACTCTGTGAATTGGTCTGTTTTTCTTATTAATTCTGCCAATTTTTGCTGTATGTATTTTGAACTTATGTTATTAGCTTCATCCTTATGTCTTCCTCATAGATCGGTTCTTTTGTTGCTGTGAAATGTTCCTTTTTATCTGTAGTGATGATTCTTCCTAAGTCTGCTTCGTCAAGTATGCATACAGTGATACTTTCTTTTGATTTGTGTTTGCATGATATTTCTCTCCCCATTCTTTTTACTTTCAAACTTCCTGCCTCTACATTTAAGATGTGTTTCTCCTAAGTAGTATATATCTATATGTTTTTTTAAAAAAATCTGATTATTTAAATCTTTTAATTGGAATGGCTCAGTCTGTTTACATATATTACTGTCATGTTTGGGTCCAAATCTGACTTTCTATTTTTCCACCTATTTTAAATTATTTTTCTGTCATTTCTTACCATATTTTACATTATTCAAATACATTTCTTTATCGAGTCTGACACCTATTAATTTGTTAGTTATAAATTCTTTTGCTGCTCTTTGGTGTTATTCTAGATTGCATTATTCATCCTTGACTTACTAGAATATATAATAAGTTACAGCTGTTCCCCAATTCCCAGAAAAATCTAACAACTTTAGAATACTTTAGCTTCATTTATATCTCATCTGCCTTTAGGCATTATTCATGTATATTTAAATTCTCTCTATATATTTAAGCCCTGTATTCTTAATATCCATGTATTGACCTTTCCTGTTGCTCTTTATTTCTTCCTTGATGTCTGTTCTTCCACCAGGACTCATATTCTTCCACTTGAAAAACTCCCTTTATTATTTTAGTATATGTATGCTGATCATTAAGTCTGTCTGTTGTTTGTTTGTAAATGTCTTTATTTTTGGATTCAGTTTTGAAGGATGTTTTAAAAACTGCTTGAAATTCTAAGTTGCTGGTTATTTTCTTTCAGAGTTTCAATTTAGAAATTTGCTAAATTTTAAATTATTGCTGCTCCTTTCTTTGAAGGTTATCTGTTTCTTTTTGTCTCTTGCTTCTTTGAAGATTTCATTTTGTCTTTAGATTTCACAGGTTTTACTCTGATATGTCCAGGTGTTTTTTCCTTTGTATGCATTTTGCTTGGAGTTCATGTTGCCTTTTGAATATGTGGGTTACCATTCTTGCTTATTAGCTCTTTAAAACTGTTTCTCCTCCATTATCTATATCTTCCCTTTTGGGACTCCGATTACATGTATGTTAGAACATTTCCTTACGTCTCCAGTGTTTCCCCTGCTCTTTCATGTATTTTCCATTTTTTTTCTCTTTTTGTTTCAGATGATATATTTTCTACTGATTTGTCTTCTAGATGATTAATCCTCTCTTTAGCTATGTCTAATCTACTGTCAAGCCTGTCTGTTGAGTTTTTAATTTCAGTGATTGTATTCTTCAGGCCTAGAATTCTCATGATTCTTAAAAAAAGGAAAAGATTCCAAATCTTTGGCGAAATTCTCCATCTTGTTACCAGTCTTACTGAACATATTAGTTATAGAATTAAAAAAAAAAATATGTCTGATACTGCAGTATCTGTCTTATCTTTTAGCCCCCCCCCCCCTTTTTAGAGGGGCTACCATTCAGATGCCTGCAAAGTTTTTATTAAGTGGTAGCTATTATATATGAAAAATCTGTAGAGATTTTGGATAAACTTGTAGCTCCTGACAGGCAATTAGAGAAGAGGCAGAGCAACTTAGTCCATCATATTTGAGGTGTTGTAAGTCTGAATTTTAGGAGTTATAAGGCCTTGTCTGTTTCTAGTTCTTCATGAGTCCTAGGGTATGGTCATTCAGTGACTTCGTTTGGAAGTCTGGGGTGCCTACCAGGTTCCTGCCTCATCAATGAGTCCTGAACTCCAGTCTTTGTCTTCTTAAGATTTTGAGACTGACAACAGCTGTTTAGCTTTTTAACTGCTGTTGCTACTTTCTGCTTGGCTTCTCACAGTCTGTGCTGCTTATGAATGGACAAATACATTGAGGAATTAAGCAGCTGAAATTTTAGGTTGACTTCCCTATGTTTTTTTTGTAGGATCTTGGCCCTCAGGCCCTGACTGTCCTAGGTACCCTGAACTCCAGTGTGAGACTGAGAAATGGTGATTTTCTGCCTATTAGCAGTTTTTATTTGGGGCAGGCAGTATTTTTACTCCCTTCCTCTGGTGCACCCTCCTCCCGCTACACACCGAGTCCCCTGTCTTCCTTCATTCTTGCTCTCTGTAAGACAAATATGATGTCTGGAGATCTGGCAACTATCTTTGCATTATGAGGTGACTTTGAGGATATAAGCCTTAAGGAGGATATGGAGAAGAAAGATTGAGGAGCCTGAATTCCTGTTGACTCTATGTAGCATCCTCGTATCAGACCTAATGACTTAGTTCTAAAGTTCCTAGACATCAGGAGAGAAATCAACATCTCTTGTCTTAGCCTTGTGATTTTAAGTTTTGTGTTATATCCAGGCAAATCTAATACCAATTAACAGAGCGAGGGTTTCTTGAATCACCATAAGTATATATTCACATAACGTACTAAGGGTCACCAATTTTCAGCCTTTTATTTAGTTGTGACATATATAACAAGTGACATGTACCTGAGTGAATACTCTTACGGACACATTCTTCAATATGTCTGGCGTACTTGCCCACATGCTGTCTGTCACTTTAATTCCCATAGCTGGAAACATGAAAATTCAAGTTCGTGCGAGGAATGTTACTATAGAGAAAGACTTGACAAATTCAAGTTTTGTTAGTTATTGTTATTGGCAGGTTACTTATGACATACCTACCACATTATCCCAGTAGACCACACACAGGGATTACAGTACACTATACTGTCATAAAACAGTGTTTTCTACAGTATTGTCGTAGACTAGTGTGACAGTGGGGGAAATGAAGCAAGGGGTGATTGAAAAAATATTCAGAAATTAGCAAGAAATTACATGTAGAGGGTCAAAGAAAAATATGTTAAATGATGCTAAGCTTTTGAACTTAAAGTCTGGCATAGTAATGCCATTGGTAGAAATAAGCAAATTAGGGGAGGGTTCCTTGGAAGGAAATAAATGTTTCATTAAAGTTAAGAATATGTTTAATTTAAGAAACAGTTCTTCCTCTTGGTATATGTGAATTCTTTGCATGATGTGGATTGTATTACACCAACATAAAAGAATTTTCTTTATCTTATTCCCACCCTAAAGGACATTGCAGGACTTTACCTAAACCTCAAGTTGCAGCTTTACCCTCATATATTCCAAAGCTGCTTCTATCCACAGACAGTATTTCAGGAACTAGTCTTCCAACCATTTACGGTCTAACTAATGTAAGGGGAAGAACTATGACTCCCTTGAAAACAGGAATTCAGCATAGAGCAGCATTATTTCCCTCTTATGACAGAGATTATAATTAGCATCTTAGGACTTATGGTAGTATCTGTTTGCATTTTTGAGGTATACACTTAAGGATGACTCACTACCCTGACTCACTTGTTGAAGTTCACTGTCATTCAAAAGCTCTTTCATTCTGCTTTTCTTTTTCTGGCTTTTCTTTCTCCCCCAGTGAATAGAATTATTGTAGTAAGTCTCACATTGCTGAATATAACCTTTGTTTTTTCTTAATTGGTGCGTATGTGCCACGCCTCTAGGCATATTCAAAGCTTTTACTTAGGACAGCTGGCATTTTGCTGTTGGGTCTTGGCAGGAAGTGTAAATAATGAGAGCTAGTAGTGTGTAAGAATAGGGAGACAGCAAGCTCACTCGTTAATAGAACAAATGTATAAATACTACATAATTTACTGAAAGTATGCATCTCTCGTTTAGGAATGTTTATAAATTTAGTTGCACCCAATTAAAGCCTAGTCCAGAAAGTATCATCAAGCTCAGTAAATATTTCTGTTTCATAATTGAGCTGGCCCAATTGTTTCAAAGAAGATGTGATCAAACAAAATTCCAGGCAAATAATTTGAATAGTCCTTAGAGTTTATGATAGGATCCAACCAATAACTTGATGCTAGGTGGACAGACTTAAATAGTCCACTGTAGAAATTCAGTGAATTCTGCTACACTGCATATACACATTACCACTTGGTTACATGCATGAGATTTGGAGACATAGATGCCTGTTGCGGTACCATTGCTTAATGGCTATACAATTATCCTCTGATATTAACCTCTCCAAGTCTTAGTTTTCTCATCTCTACAAAGGTACTTGTGTCACTAGAGTTGTGATTGGGATTAAATTAGAAAATTCTTATCCGTTCATGTAATCATACAGTAAGTTTACTGAACCACTGTTACGGGTCAGGCACTGTGCCAGACCCTGGTATAGAGTGGTAAACAATATGATCCAGACTGATTTGTGGGTCCAGTAGAGAAGGCAGAAAGCAAACCAGTAAACAAAGAAAATATTACAAATTGTGGTATTTTCTGTGAAGAAGATATCAAGGTACCCTGAAGAGAACAACTGGAGAAGACCTCCCTGAAGAGGTAGCTCTCAGGTTGAGATGAGAAGAGTGGTGGGAGTCAGCCATATAAAGAGTGGAGAGAATTCCAGACAGAAGGAATAGAATGTGGGATGGCCTGAAAGAAAAGGAAACGGGATGCAGTGCTGTTAAGAACTATAAATAAGGCTTGTGTGGTTCAAGTATTATTTGCAAATGGGGAAGAGTAGAATGAATAGTTATTTGTGATCTGTGTGGTGCCTAGACCTGGTACTTGATGTTAGTTGTGACCATTCTTACGCTGAATGATTTCTTTCTTTATTTAGAGGTCATTTAAAAACTTGAAGCAAATCGTTTCCAAAGTAGATGCAACAAAGTCAGTGCATTGAAACTTGTGTTTGCTGTTTAGAGAGACCATTAGGCCCGCACTCAGAGCCCATTGGTGATTATTTTTCATATTGTTCACGTAAATTTGGTTATTTGATTTTTATAACAGCCTAGAAGTGGCAAATTGAGATTCTCCAAAAACAGCGAAACATTTCAATAATAAAAATAAAACTTAAAGTGGTTAGTGATTGTTAAAAACACGAGATTATGAAATATTTTTTAAAAAAGATTTATTGAAGGGGTGCCTGTGTGGTTCACTTGGCTAAGCGTCCAACTCTTGGAGTTGGCTCAGGTCATGATCTCACGGTTTGTGATTTCAAGCACCGCATTGGACTCTATCTACACTGACAGCATGAAGCCTGCTTGGGATGCTCTCCCTCTCTGTCTGCCTCTTCCTCCCTCCCTCTTTCTCAAAAAAAAAAAATCCAAAAAACCAAAAACATTTATTGAGGTATAATTTGCACACAGTGAAATTCATACATTTGAAGCACTGAGCTTGATGAATTTTGATAGTTTTATAAAGTCACATCATCACTACCACATCTTGATGTAGAAAAGTTCCATCAAGAATCCTAAAAATTCTTGTTTTCTTGTATCTCTTTACCCTGGTCACTGGCCTCAGGCAGCCCCTAACCTGTTTTCTGTCACTATAATTTTGTGTTTTCTACAATTTGATACAAATGGAGTTAGGCATTGTGAGGCTTTTTGTGTTTTATTTATGTTGCTTCATGTATTAGTAAATTTGTTTGTTTGTGTTATTGAATGGCATTCAATGTAGAGATTAAATACTTGTTTATTTGCCAGTTTATGGCCATTTAGATTTTGTCTTATCTATTATGAACAATACTTACATTAACATTCACATAAAAATCCTTATGAACATGTTTTCATTTTGGGCATCCAATGTAATAAAGATTTTCTCCTGTATTTTCTTTTAGAAGTTCTATAGTTTTTGCTCATACATACAAATCTTTTGTTAGAGTAGGCACTTAGTTTCTAACAGGCTACCTGGAGGCCACATAGAGGAAGTCTTGGCCAGCTATAGGGAAAGTCAGAGGCCTGTCCTGGTAGCACTCCAAAAGAAGCCTGCTTGCATCAGACAGGCCCAAGATGGCGGGTGCCGTGACCAGAAACCCCTGGCCAAATAAGGAAGAAAATGATTGGAAACCCATACTGCCTCCCCTCCCCTGTAATGAATATTCTACTCCCTAGTTAACAACTGTCAATAAAAGATAGAAACCCAGCCCCCAGGGTGTACAGCTCTCTTTCTCTTTCTCCTCCCATCCATCCTCCCCCATCCCTTGCCCATTCTCACATCACAAGGGTATACTTTTCACTTTAATAAACCTTCCTGCTTGTGTCCCTTGTCTTTTGCGTTGCTTGTCTATCCTTGAATTCTTTCTCATGACAAGACCAAGTGCCTTCGGTGACGCCTTCAGGATGAACCCAGTCAAGACCCTAGGGCCCAGGGTCTCGCCCAGTTCACCTGCCAACACTATGACTTATTTCAAATTAATTTTTTTAAGTTTATTTATTTACTTTGAGAGAGGGAGGGAGGGAGGGAGGGAGAGGGAGCCCATGCAAGTGAGCATGAGCTGGGAAGGGGCAGGGAGAGACAGAGAATCCCAAGCAGACTCTGTGCTGTCAGCGCACAGCCTGATGGAGGGCCCCATCTCACTGCTGTGAGATCAGACCTGGGCCGAAATCAAGAGTCAGACACTTAACTGACTAAGCCATCCAGGAGTCCCTCAAGCTAAGTTTTATGTACTGTGTTAGGTAAGGGTCAAAGTCCACCCCCCCCCCCCCCCCCCGCCCACGCAGTATAGCTAGCTATCTAGTTATTCCAGCATCATTTATTGAAAAGATGTTTTCTCCATGAATTATTTTGAAACCTTGAAACTCTGAGATCTTGCTGTCATTTGTAACCATTTTCTTTCAATAAGAACTTAAGCCTGACAATAGAGCTTATTCAAATATAAAGAAATCCATCTTGTATATGTAAGTATATATTTTAGGAGGCTGTGGGAATGATGAAAGGAACTGCTTTTTAGGGCTAATTCAAGCTAATAAGAAAGTGCTTGTTGGTAAGTTTCAAGTGCTGGTAACTTCTGAGAATTTGTAAAATTCTAAGGGATGAAATTCTGTGCCTAGTTAGTGATACATGATTATGAGATTTAAGAAAGTGAATTAGAAGAATATTAAAGGGGGACTTCCTTACATTTGGAGACATTTAAAGGAGACCTGGATCAATTAAAAAAACAAGGGGGAGAAAAAGAATTCTACAGTGGCCACTGATTCTAAGAAGAAAGAAAAGATAAAGGAATTTAAATTAAATAAATAAAAAAATATATAAAATTAGCGCCTGGGTGGCTCAGTCTTGTTTTTGGCTCAGGTTGTGATCTCGTTGTTCATGGGTTCCAGTCCTACATTGGGCTCTGTGCTGACAGAGCACAGATTCTCTCCTTCTCCATCTGCCCCTCCCCTGCATGGGACCTCTGTCACTCTCTCAAAATAAATAAATGAACATTTATATGTATACACATGTACATATACATATTCACATAAAAGCTGTTTAAGATGTCTTTTGAGTTTGAGGGTTTGAATGAGAGGTGGAAGAAAAGACTTGTAACCTATAATGAATGAAAAAGAGTAGTAAGTACTTTTAAAAATAGTGTCAGGAAGAATCAAGTGTAAATGAATTGACATCTGTGAACAGTATAATAAAAACACTTTAAAAGGCATAGCTTGATTCCTGGAAATCAGTAATGACCATAGGCCTGCCATTCAGAGCAGATCATGTAATGCAAACATGAAAGAGAAAGACTGCGTTCCAGACTTTCACTTCTATCTGCTTTTTGCTTGGTTGGTTTTTTGGTTTTTTGTTTTGTTTTTGTCAAATCAGAATTATCTTCAAACAGAAAAGAGAATTAGTCAGAAATGAGAGGTATTTGAAGCCCAGGGTAGGTTAGGGGATAACACCCTTTAAATTCAGGTCTTTAGGATTAAATGAGTTACAGACTCAGACTTTTTTGGAATAATTGTGAATAGTAAGAGTGGTAAAATACAGAGAAGATATCTGAAGACTGGACTCAAAGGAGCAATGGTAGATTCTGGTAACTAGAAACTATTGAATTTCATGATAATTGTAATCAGAATGCTCGCATGGTTTTATTAATAATGGCTCATGAATAGATTTAAAAGGAAATGATGATCTCTAGGAGCTTTTCTGGGTGTAAGAAGAACAAATTAATGTAAATTCCTTGCTGTCACTGAATAGACATCCCAAGGAAATGTTGCAAATAGGTTTTTGTGTTTGGTTTTACATTTCTTCTTTTTTAAAATTATTTTGGGGGAAAAATTGATATGTAACGTTATGTAAATTTCAGGTGTACAACATTGTAATTTGACATCTTTATGCCCCGCACAGTGATCAACACTAAAACTCTAGTTACCATCTCTCACCATACATATGACCCCTCTCCCCCATTTCACTCACCACCCCTCCACCCTCCTTCTTCTCTGGTGGCTATCAATCTGTCAATCTGTTCACTATGAGTTTGTGTTTTGTTTTGTTTGTTAATAGATTCCACATATGAGTGCAAATATATGTATTTTTCTTTATCTGACTTATTTCACTTAGCATAATACCTTCAAGAGTCATCCCTATGTTGTTGCAAATGGCAGGATTTTATTCTTTTTAAGGGCTGAGTACTAGTCCATTGTGTCTGTATGCCACATCTTCTTTATCTGTTTGTCCATGGAAGGATGCTTAGCCTGTTCTCATTTCTCAGCTATTGTAAATAATGCATTGAAATCAGTGGTGCATATATCTTTCTGAATCAGTGTTTTTGTATTCTTCAGATAATCTCCCAGAAGTGGAATAGCTGGATGAATAGCTGGATCGTATGGTAGTTCTTTTCTTAATTTTTTGAGCAAACTCCCTACTATTTTCCATAGTGGCTGCACCAGTTTACATTGCCATCAACAGTGGATAAGGGTTCCCTTTTCTACACATCTTCCCTGTCACTTGTTATTTCTTGTCTTTTTGATAATAGCATTCTATCCAGTGTGATCTAATATCTCATTGAGGTTTTGGTTTGTATTTTCCTAATAATTAGTGATGTTGATCATCATCGCATGAATGTATTGGCCTTTTGTATGTCTTCTTTGGAAAAATGTCTGTTCAGACCTTCTTCCCATTTTTAAATTGGATTATTTGTGTTTAAGCTATTCAGTTATATGAGTTCTTAATATATTTTGGATATTAATCCCTTATTGGATATCTGATTTGCAAAAATTTTCTCCCATTCAGTAGGTTCCTTTTCATTTTGATGATTGTTTTCTTTTACTGTGCAGAAGCTTTTTAGTTTGAGGTAATTCCATTTGTTTATTATTGCTTTTGTTTCCCTTGCCTTTGGAGTCACCTCCACAAAAATATTGCTAAGACCAGTGCCAAGGAGCTTACTGTTAGTTTTCTTCTAGGAATTTTATGGTTACAGGTCTTGCATTCAAGTCTTTAATTCATTTTGACAGAATTTTTGTGTGTAGTATAAGATAGTGGTCTAGTTTATCATTCTTTTGCATGTGGTTGTCCAGTATTCTCAACACGATTTCTCGAAGAGACTGTCCTTCATTCACTGTATGTTCTTGGGTCCTTTGTCGTAAATTAATTGTCCATGTATGTGCAGGTTTAATTTTGGGCTCTCGATTATGTTCCATTGATCTGTGTATCTGCTTTTATACAAATACCATACTGTTTTGATAACTGTAACTTTGTAGTGTAGTTTGAAATCAGGGAGCATACCTCTAGCTTTGTTCTTCTACGTCAAGATTGTTTGGCTTCAGGTGGCTGCACACAAATTTTAGAATTATTTGATCTAATTCCATGAAAGATGACATTGGAATTTTGAGAGGTGTTGCATTGAACCTGTAGATTGCATTGGGTAGTGTGGATATTTAAACAATATTAACTCTTCTAATCCATGAGCAAGAATATCTTTTCAATTATTTGTGTCTTCTTCAGTTACTTTCATCAGTGCTCATTGTTTTCAATGTACAGGCTAGATTTTACCTCCTGGGACTGATTTTACCTCAGTCGGTTAAGCGCCTGACTTCAGGTCATGATCTCACGGTTTGTGGGTTTGAGCCCCGCGTCGAGCTCTGTGCTGACAGCTCAGAGCCTCGAGCCTGCCAGGAGCCTGCTTCGGATTCTGTGTCTCCATCTCTCTGCCTCTCCCCTGCTTGACTGTGTGTGTGTGTGTGTGTGTGTGTGTGTGTGTGTGTGTGTGAAGTAAATAAACATTAAAAAAATTTTCACCACCTTGGTTAAATTTATTCCTAGGTATTTTATTCTTTTTGATGCAGTTATAAATGGGATTGTTTTCTTAATATCACTTTCTGATAATTTATTATTAGTGTATAGGAATGCCATAGATTTCTGTATGTTTATTTTGTATCCTGTTACTTTACTGAATTTATTTATTAATTCCGTGAGTTTTTTGATGTCATCTTTAGGGTTTTCTGTATATAGTCTTAGGTCATCTGAACATAGTGATAGTTGTGCTTCTTCTGTTCCTACTTGGATGCCTTTTATTTCTTTTTCTTGCCTGATTGTTGTGGGTAGGACTTCCAGTACTCTTTTGAGTAAAAGTGGTGAGAGTGGACCTCCTTGTCTTGTTTTTGATTGTAGGGGAAAAGCTTTTAGCTTTTCACCATTGAGTATGATGTTAGCTGTGGGTTTGTCATATATCCTTTATTTTATTGAGGTCCATTCCCTCTATATCCATTTTGTTGAGAGGTGTTTTTGTTTAGCTTTATTCATTTGTTTTGTAGGAGAGAGTGCATGAGCAGGGGAGGGGCAGGGGCAGAGGCAGAGGCAGAGGGAGAGGGAGAGAATCCCAAGCAGGCTCCACCGTGTGGAGCCTGAAGCAGAGCTCTATCCCACAACCCTGACTCATGACCTGAGGCAAAATCAAGAATCAGATGTTCAAGTGACTGAACCACCCAGGCGCCCCTGTGAAATCACTGAAATGATTACATGGTTGTTATACTTCATTTTGTTAAGGTGGTGTATTATGCTGATTGATTTGTAGATGTTAAACCATCCTTGCATCCTTGGAATAAATTCTGCTTGATCATGGTGTATGATCCTTTTAATGTATTGTTGAATTTGATTTGCTCTTTTTGTTGTGGATTTTTGCATCAATGTTCATCAATGCTCTTGGCCTGTAATTTTGTTTTGTTGTGTCCTTATCTAGTTTGGGTATCAGGGTAATGGTTGCCTCATAAAATGAGAAAGTATTCCCTTTTCTTCGGTTTTTTTTTGGAAGAGTTTGAGAAGGATAAGTATTAAATCTTCTTTGAATGTTTGGTAGAATTTACCAGTGAGGCCATCTGGTCTTGGACTTTTGTTTGGTGGGAGGTTTTTGATTACTGATGCAATCTCCTTACTAGTAATTGGTCTGTTTAGGTTTTCTCTTTCTTTAGGATTCAGTCTTGAAAGATTATGTTTCTAGGAATTTATCCATTTCTTCTATAGTGCCCAGTTTGTCTGTATAATTGTTCCAATAGTCTCTTATTGATCCTTTGAGTTTTTGTGGCGTCACTTGTAAGTTCTCTTTCAAACAAACATTTGTTAGAGAGGGCTCTAATTAATTAGTTTCATTGATTTTTTTTTTTTAAGTTTCTCTTGTATTTATTTCTGCTTTAATCCTTATCATTTTATTCCTTTTACTGACTTTGGGCTTTTCCCCCCTACTAGCTCCTTTACGTGTTAAGTTAGGTTGTTTATTTGAGATTTTTCTTGTTTCTTGAGGTAGGTCTGTATCACTACAATCTTCCTTCTTAGAATAACTTTTGTTGCATTCCATATATTTTAGTGTGTCATATTTCTGTTTTAATTTGTCTCTAGGTGTATTTTTTATTTCTTTGATGACCCATTGGTTGTTCATAACATGTTTAATTTCTACATTTTTGTGTCTTTTCCAGTTTTATTTTTGCAATTGATTTGTAATTTTATACCGCTGTGGTTGAAGAAGATGCTTGATATGATTTGAGTCTCCTTGAATTTTTGGAGACTTGTTTTGTAGCCCTACATATTGATCTGTTTTGGAGAATGTCCCATGGCACTTGAGAAGAATGTGTATTCTGTTGCTTTGGGAAAGAATGTTCTGTATATGTCTATAAAGTCCATCTGGTCTAATGTGTCACTTAAGACTGATGTTTCTCTTTTAATTTTTTGTTTTGATTTATCTATTAATGTGAGTGATGTGTTAAAGTTTGCTACTTTATCAGATGTCAATTTCTCCTTTTAGGTCTGTTAAATTTGCTTTATATATCTTGGTTGCATGTATATGTGTTGCATGCCTACATACTTATATATGGTATGCCTTCTTGTTGGGTTGATTCCTTTATCATTTTGTAATGGCCTTCTTTACTATTACAGTCTTTGTTTTAAAGTCTATTTTTTCTGCTATGAATATAGCTACTCCAGCTTTCTTTTCATTTCTATTCGCATGGAATATCTTTCTTTTTCAGTCTGTGTGTGTTCTTCTGATGTGAGTCTCTTGTAGATAGCATATAGATATTTTTTTAATTCACTCAGCCATTCCATGTCTTTTTATTGGAGAATTTAATCTATTTATATTCAAAGTAATTATTGATAATTTAAAGTAATTATTGATAGAGATATACTTCTTGCCATTTTGTTCACTGTGTTTTGGCTGTTTTCATACCTCTTGTCTGTTCTTTTCTTTTTCTCTTTCTCTCTTGACCTGTGGTTTGATGGCTTTCTTTAGCGTTCTGTTTAGATTCTTTTGTTACTTTCTTTTGTGTATTTAACCGTAAGTTTTTGCTTTGTGGTTACTGTGAGGTTCACATATATCTTCTTCTGTATATATGATCTGATTTTAGTTAAATTTGAGGACATTCCAAAACTTTACATGGTTTTCTCCATGCCCTGCACATCTTCTATTTTTTTGTCCTATTTTACATCTTTTTATGTATCTCTTAACTAATTACTGTAGTTTTAGTTACTTTTGCTATTTTTGTCTTTTAACCTCCATATTTGCTCTATAAGTTACTGGTCTACTACCTTTACTATATATTTACCTATTCTATTCTAGTAAGGTTTTTACTTTTGGATGTTTTCTTGTTATTAATCAGTGCCATTTCTTTTTGGTTTAGGGAACTCTCTTTAACATTTCTTGTAAGACCAGTTTAGTGGTAATACTCCTTTAGTTTTTGTTTATGTGGAAAATGCGTGATCTCTCCTTCAATTCTGAAGGATAAGTCTTGCCAGGTAGAGAATTCTTGGAAGTTGGAAGTTTTTTCATTTTAGCCTTTGAATATGTCATGCCACTCTCTTCTGGCCTTCTGAATTTCTGCTGAAAAATCTCCTTTAGCCTCATGGGATTTCCTTTGTGTGTAATTAAGATTCTCTCTTTATCTTTTAACTTTTACCATTTTATTTATTTATTATTTTTTATTTAAAAAATTTTTTAATGTTTATTTAATTTTGACAGAGAGACAGAGTACGAGTGGGGGAGGGGCAGAGAGAGAGGGAGACACAGAATCCCAAGCAGGCTCCAGGCTCTGAGCTGTCAGCACAGAGCCCGACATGGGACTCGAGCCCACAGACCATGAGATCATGACCTGAGCCAAAGTCGGATGTTCAACTGACTGAGCCACCAAGGCGCCCCTTTATTATTTTTTTTAATTATTATTATTATTTTTTTTTGAGAGAGAGAGAGACAGAGTGTGAACAGGGGAGGAGTAGAGAGAGAGGGAGATACAGAATCCAATGCTGTCAGCACAGAGCCCAACACCGGCTTGAAACCCACAAACTGTGAGAGCATGACCTGAGCTGAAGTTGGACACTTAACCTACTGAGCCACCCAGGCGTTCCTAACTTTTACCATTTTAATTATAATGTGTCTTAATGTAGATCACTTTGTGTTCATCTTTTTTGGAACTCTCTGGGCTTCCTGGACCTGTATGTCTGTATGTCTGTTTCATTCTTCAGATTAGGAAAGTTTTCAGCTATTTCTTGAAATACGTTTTCTGGCCCTTTTTCTTGCTCCTCTCCTTCTGGGATCTCTATAATGTGATTGTTAGTCTACTTGATGTTGTCACAAAAGTCCCATAAGTTATCTTTGTTTTATAGAAATTGTTTTTCTTCTTGCTGTTCTTTCTGGATGAGTTCTGTTGCTTTGTTTTCTGGCTCACTGACTTGATCTTTGCTCCATCCAGTCTGCTCTTGAATTCCTCTAGTTTTTTTTCAGTTCAGTTATTGTATTCTTCAGCTCTGTAACTTCTGTTTGGAACTTTATTATATTTTTTATCTCTTTGTTGAGGATCTCACTGTGTTCATCCATTCTTCTCCTGAGTACGGTAAGCATCTTTATGACCATTACTTTGAACTCCTTTTGGGTAGATTGCTTATCTCCATTTCATTAATGTCTTTGCCTGATGTTTTTTTCTTGTTCTTTCTTTGGGATATATTCCTCTGTCTTTTCATTTTGCTTCTTTGTGCTTGTTTTTATGTATTAGACAAATCAACTGCTTTTCCCAGTCTTGAAGGAATGACCTTGTGTAGGAGATTTGATGGTGGAACCCAGAAGCGCAACCCTGTCTCACCAGCCAAGCTGGACACCCAAGGGGTGTTCCCTGTGTGGGCTGCATGCACTCATCTCATGTGGCATAGGGGTGGGCAGGGCTGGCACCTGGCCCAGCTGTGATTTGCTGGATGTGCTGTACGGGTGGATGGGTTTTCAATTGGGTGCCTCACCGGCTCTAACAGGTTAGAGAGATAGCTCCAAGATGGAGCCTGCTGGTGCTGACATTAGCAAGGTAGGATGGGGTTGCAAATATGGCACCCACTAGTGTCTCCATCCCTGGAGAAAATCGCAGTGGTTTCCTGCCTGTCTGGCAGGTGCTTTAAAATTGACAAGTGGGTCTCCACATATGATTTAGGCACTTTTCAAACTGGTGTGTTTGCACTGGGTCCTGCGGTGAATGAGTCTATATAAGAGCTCCTTAAGAGTGGGTTCTCCATTCCCTATAGTTTTATTGCTTTCCTGGATATAATCCCTGTTGGTTTTCAAAGCCCAGTGATTAGTGTATCTTCTTTCATTCAGGATCTAAGGGTTGAGTGCCTGATGTGGAGTACAAATCCCTCACTTGTCAGGGAAAAGTTCTGTATTCTTGAAATCCCTTCTCAGTGTGGTTTTTCTTTGCTTTGCCCCCTCCCCTCCCCCCTGCCCCCATCCCCCTCTCCCTCTCTCTCTCTCTCTGTCTCTCTTCTCCTCTCCTGCCTTTCCAGTTCTTGATGCTGTCGTTTTTGTTCTTTGTTGTGAAGGCTCTTTTCGTCTAGTTTTCTGGTCTTTCTCAGAGGAAATTATTCCATAAGTAGTTATATATTTGCTGTATCCATGCAAGGGAGGGAGTTCAGGATCTTAATATGCTGCTGTCTTGAGCCAGCCTACCAGAAGATAGCTTTTATTTGGGTGTTAGAAATGTATTTGATAAAGTCTTCTTTGATGTCCCCACAGACTACAAGAAAAAAATAGGTTTTGTAAGGATTTATATTTGATTGATGGATCATGTTTAATTAATTCATTTATGTCAGAGTCAAGGTCTTTGCTAATATGTCCTAGGATCTTAACTTATTCAGCAGTTTTTCAGTGGCCAGGGTGAAATTTCATTGTAATCATTGGGTTTGTGAAGGAAGAAAGAGGGTACAGTGTTGATAGAGATAGCAAAAGTAAGGTTATGAAATTAAGTTTTGTCAAGATCTTTTGAGGCTAGAATGATAGACCAAAGTGAAGACTAGATTAAAAATGATACAATGTAATGTTCTACACTGTGATCAAGATAGCCCCTAAGAGAGGACTGAGGGATTTCAATGAAGTGTGTGCTAAATACGAGTCCATTAAATGGACTCCCAGCCAGGAAAGAAAAGTGAATGATTTAGTTGCAGATCAAGAAGGGTAACAGAGCTGTTATTTTCCTCACATCAGACCTGTCTTGGATATTTGGGTGTCACATTTCAAGGGGGATTTTAATAAAATGTCATGTGTTGAACAGTGTGAATATCTCAGTGGTTTGTATTTATAGGCTTATCATGTGGAAAAGTCTAATTTTTTTTAGAGCTGAAAGGAAGACATTTCTAATAATAATTAGAACATTTCAAGATGGAATGGGCTGACTTGTGAGCTTGGGAGATTTTCGTCTCTGGAGGCATTAAAGGAGAAATTCTGTGACAACTTATTAAGAACGTTATCAAGGGGATGTTAACATTTGTGGGAAGCTGAGCTAGATACCCTTGAAGATCCTTTACAATTCCTTTAATGTGTGTGTGGTTTTTTTTACATAAAATTTTGCTTTGATACCTCCACAGTCAGTTTTTATCAATCTTGTCCTTAACACTTTATTAATAATAAATACCCTATTTTACATGGCCCTTAAAGTAATGCCTTTATGAACCCAGTTAAATGTGAGGTTCACAAGAATTCTACGAGTTGGGCAGGAGACGTCTTACAGTTTTTAAGCAGCTATATCTTAGTGATTGAGTGTGTGGCTTCTGGATCCCCGAGCATCTGGGCTCTGCCACCTGCCATAAGACCTTTGGAAATATGTGCCCCTCTTTCCTCATCTGGGGTTTGGTGATGCATTATTCTATATATATATGGTGCCTACACCATAGGGTTGTTTGAGTTTATGATCATATGATCATATGCTTGAGAATATATGCTTAGAACATTATGATATGCTTGGAACAGTATCTGACATGCAGGAGACATTTAGTAAATGTTAGCTAGTCCTCTTGTCATTTTTTCTGTTTTACAGGTGAGGAAACTGACGCTCACGCAGGTTGTAACTTGTCCAAGTTTACGTCAATAATAAGTGGTAGAATTATTAAGAATTCTGTTGGGGGGCACCTAGGTGCTTAACCGACTGAAGCGTTTGACTTCGGCCCAGGTCATGATCTTATACGGTTTGTGGGTTTGAGCCCCACATCAGGCTCTGTGCTGATAGCTCGGAGCCTGGAACCTGCTCTGGATTCTGTGTCTCCTTCTCTCTCTCTCTCTGCCCCTCCTCCACTTGCACTCTTTCCCTTTCTCTCAAAAATAAATAAACATTTAAAGGAAATAATTCTGTTGAACTGAACAAAAACAAAATCAGAAATGGAGTAAAATTACCGATATATGGACTAATTTTGTACTAATTTGTATAACAGTATTGATTTCATTTTAATTTGTTAAATGAATCATCAGGCTGTTGTGAATCTATTACTATAGATTTTGGGGAAAGCTCTGGTTTGCATATGTTTACATATATACACACATTCCAGACATGATTCAGTAAGAAAATGCTTTCTAAAGCATATTGTAAATAAAGAAAACTACACTTTCCAAAAGATTTATGGTGCTTGATAGCATTTAAAAGGAAATAGTTAACTTTGGTTTGTGTTGGCATTCCAGTATACTTGCTAAGCAATTTGAGCTTCTTATTTCTAGATGTGCTGTTAAGATTTCTAGAGGGATATAAGTCAAACCGAAGGCATCTCCTAGAAGAAAAGTCCAAATTGGCTCTTATTTATAGGGTTGAAATAAACAAAAATGATCTCACTAAAACTCTGTTCTACCTTTAATCACCTCTTATAATAATTAATTTATTAAATGCTCTGTAGTTTTCTAGTCTAGTCATGTGAGAGACAGTTTACATGGTATAGTAACATAGTTGTCCTCTGCAGATGGTATGATGTGCTTTAAGAAAGATTATCACTTTTGCCTTTCTCTCCTTGGCTGGCAAGGTCTTGTGGGGAACACATCTCTTATGGTAATGATTCTTTTATTCATTTACAAGGTTGTAAACATCTTGAGGGCAGATATTGTGTCTTAATAATCTATGTTTCTCAGTACTTGCGAAGAGCCTTTGTCTATAGTGAGTTTGTGAGATTGTCAAAGCATTGATGGTTTTATTGGAAACCTAAGAACTCATTAGATTGGCTGTATTACAAATAGTCGGTTAAAGTAATATAAGCCATTTGTCAGCAAGTTTATTAAAGTTATGTTCTTGAAAAGAACTGCTGTAGGCAAAACTGCATTTGACAAATCAGTGTCATATGGAAAATAAGAGTTTAAAGGAAAAAAATACTCTCTAAAAGGCTTTAAAGGCATTTCAAGAACACTGTAAATGAGAGTTCTATGAGACATCTATTTCAAAAACAACCTAGATTTGTCAGCAGTAAAAATCACATTGAGTAAGTAAGTCAATTGATTAGAAAAGTTGTAGTGTGATCTGCTGAGGCAGATTTTCCTGTAAATTTTATTTGGCTTGTATGCTTTTCTTTTCTTTCTTTCTTCCTGTTTTGTTTTTTTTTTTTTTTTAAGTAAGCTTTCTGCCCAACATGGGGCTTGAACTCACGATCCTGAAATCAAGAGTTGCACACTCGACCAACTTGGGCAGCCCACTCCCTCTTGTATTTCTTTTAAAGTGTTTGAACTAGTCTATAACAGCCTAAAATTTAATGCCTTTAGCATTTATATTATCCTTTAATTTTTACATTTCTCAGTAAAATACTCCTTTCCAAATCATTGTGATGGTTAAAGACATGTTTCTCTGGACCTGGTTTTCTATTCATATATTGAGAAGGTGGGATATATATTCTTAATTTCCCCTTTCTGCACCATCACAGCCCCTCTGCCTGGATGGCCTGCTAGAGGAGAAAGTGCTAATTGGTTTTCTTGTGATTATGGGAAAGAAATAGTTATGCACTTGGCACAGTTTTCATCTCTTTGAATTTACATTCTTCCTTTCCTTCCTTTAGAGCAGTAAAGAAAACTGGAAGAGATGAAGGCATTCATTTCATCGTAAAAGCTGAGGTGAACTTGTACTTGACTCTCTTCATGTTTCAGGTCCCTGCAGGCTAGAATGAGGGTGTGGTAGAGAAGGGAACTTTTGCTGTCAAGGGAGCTGTGCTGGAGTAGAATTTAATCTTCAATCTCCTGAGGAGGGGTTTTACTCCTAACATTAATTATCTTTACAGTTGTTAAGAATTTTATGCTTGTCTGTCTGTATGCATGTATGTATTTAAAGTTGGGTATGGAGTCCAATATGGGGCTTGAACTCACGACCCTGAGATCAAGACCCTAGCTCAAATCAAGAGTTGGGCACTTAATTGACTGAGCCACCCAGGTACCCCCCAGATTTTTACTTTTATGTTTTGATAAGGTGGTACATGTACATAGTAAACAATTCAAGATGCACTAAAGGTTATGCATTGAAAAATAAGTGTCCTTTCCATTCACCTACCTAGTTTTAAGTTCCCCAGGGCAGCCACTGTTAATTTTGTGTATTTCTGTGTATCCCTAACCCCCGACAGGGTGTTATATTCACTATTCTGAACCTTGCTTTTTTTCCCCTACTTACAATGTATCTTGGAAATGAATCCAAATCAGTGTGTAATTTTGCCATGTGATTTTTAATAGCCAAATTGATGGACATTTATATTGTTTCCAGTCTTTTTCGGTAGATTATGAAGTTGGTCAAGCTTATTTACTTGTAAAAGAGGAATTTGGGTTGCTGTTATGTGTTCTGTAACTTCAGATGGTATACTCAATGAGTATGAAGGAGACAGTGCTCTCTAAGAAATGCTTTCCTCAATGAGAAGGGTGGCAGGTCCTTTATAATCAGTCTCCTAGGAGAATGGTGATATTTCATGTGGAGGTTGGTATAACTCATCAAGTACAGTATTCTCGAAGAGGCTCCCCCCGCCCCTTTACTCGTGTCTTTGAGTTTTACTCTTTAACTGCTGTATATAAAAAATTCATATAGAGTCTGATTGAACCTGTCTATAAGTTTTGGGCCAGGCAATCGAGTGACGTTGGGATGGGGGTGGGATGTTTAGGTTACAGTAAAAACCTGGGTAGGAATTTTCAAGATATCCAGACAAGCTATTATCTGCAGCTTAGTGGCAGCCCATCCCTTTCTTTCTTGGGTCAGTTGCATCTAAGTTATTGGTTTTTGGTTTTTTTTTTTAAATTCTGACTATAATGGTGCTGTTTTCTTTGGAGATCTACGTTCCACGGCTATTTTTCTTAAATATATTCCGTTCTGGGAAAATAATGTAGATGGTGGAATATATACATATTGAAGGGATGTGTATTCGGATGTGCTTAGATTTGTTTTTAAAATTGGCTTTTTGAGCAGAATTTGCATCATTAAAAAAAGGTTTACAGTTGCCATTATCTTAGTCACTTAATTCTGAATGACTCAGGTCTTGATGAATGAATACCCGAGTAATGATGTTATGTTAGTAGTATCAGAACGGAAGATACTAATTTGTACTATGTTTATGTTGCTTTCTTATGGCCTCAAACTAATGTCTCCTTTTGTTATTTTCCTGCACACACCTAACTTTTGCCCACGGAGATTGCCTTCTGCTCCAGTTGTGTGGGTGGGATATTATGAAAAAGAAGAAGGAGAAGGAGACCTGTCTTTTTTACCCCAACAGTGAATGTGACTGTTGAGGTATGTGCTCTTGAAATAGGTGTACCTGGTGCTGTGGACTATGGCTTTTTATTAACATTCCGTGGCTTTCTGTTCTTGTCCAAATGGTAAGTTTCTACCGTTCTTTTGAGGCCTGGCTAAAATGTTGCTTTGTAGGTGAAGTCTTTTTCTGACTTTGCTTTTTTCTTATTAACGTCTCTGTGGATTTTAAAAAGACATCTATTAAGGGGAGTTTATTACATATTTACAGTGGATTCTTTATGTGTCTGATCCCCTTAGGGGACTGTGATCTGTATGAAGAATTACATTTTGTCCCTATTTATATTCACAGTGGCAGTAAATGGCGTTCAGTAATTTTTGAATTAATGAATATAAGAAAACTTAATCCATCTCATTTTTTCTGAGGGAAAGCTGGTCTTTATATTCTTACTCTGACCTTTACTCACTTACATGACTTATTATTTGGTATTCCAAGTGGAAGTTTTAGGTGTTCTTAGAGATAGGGGAGGATTATTTTGATGGCTAGATAACTTTCTTCAAAAATTGTTTTACAGCTTTCCATCTAAAACCTCATAAGAGAACTGGGGAGCAAGTTTGTTTTCCAGGCATTGTACTATTTTATTAAAAAGCTTAAGATGTGTTTGGGAAAAATGTTTTTTTTAACTTTCTAACTTATTAATGTCCTCTTTACATTAAAAAAGAGTTCTTATGTTAAAAAAAATATTTTAGGGTTGCTTGGGTGGCTCAGTTGTTTGAGCGTCTGACTCTTGATTTCAGCTTGGGTCATGTTCTCACAGTCATGGTCTCATGGTTGTGGGATCGAGCCCTGCATTGGGCTCTGTGCTGAGCATGGAGCCTGCTCTCTCTCCCTCTCTTTCTGCCCCTCTCCCACTCTCATGCACATACACATGCATGCACTCTCTCAGAATAAATGAACATTTAAAAAATACACATATATTTTGTAATAAAAGTAACTTAAGCTTTAGTTAATGACCATTCAGAAAAAAATGTAAAAGTGTAAGAAGAAAATATAATTATATGCAGTTCCTCCTGTCAGACTCTCAGAAATTAAAACATTTGTTAACATTTGGTGCATTTCGTTCTTATCTTTTCTTTTTTTTTAAGATTTTAGTTTCAGCTGATCTCCACACCCAGTGTAGACACAACCCCAACGTCAGTAATTGCATGCTCCATCAACCGAGCCAGCCAGGTGCCCCTCATTGTTGTCTTTTTTCTGTTCATGGATTTTTTTGTTTGTTTAGTTTTTCACGGCAGTTGATGATTTATTGTTTTCTTGTTTGGCACTGAAGTAACTTTAGTCTTCACGTGGCACACTTCTGGTGAAACGTATCATTTAAGACCTCTGTAGATCACATCTAAGGGGTTGATATTGTGTTACCTTAGCAAATCAGAAATGCTTCCAAAATACTACTCGCTTTCTTTTTGAGGCCATTAAATTTTGTGTTCTGCTTTGGTTTTATTTCACTCCCACATAGGGATTTGGTGTTTGTGAAATGACTAGAGAAAAACAAAGCTACTTTGAAAGGCACTAGGGAGGCATCTAGGTGCCCTCATTGACCAGGTAACTCACTTTCGTGCACATAGTCCATGACTCAGATTCATGCCTGAGGAAAACTGCCAGTTGTTACATGTGATGGCCCTTGGGCATGTTGAAACTGATGAAACATTAAAATTTTTCAGATGCCAAGGGTGAGAGCTGGAGTGTTTGTACAACATTATATACTACAAGTTGCCTGTAGTAGATGTGTTGAAAATACTGTTTTTTAAAGTTTGATCACTTTAGAATTAATGAATCTTCACTCTGAAGAACTTATGAGTTATATGATAGGAGAAAAAAAGATATGGTCAAAAGGGTTTGAAAAATAATAAATGTAGGACCGGGTTATGTTGAATAGAGGGTATGGATCAAAGGCAACTAACAAACGTTGGTGGGGAGCCCATGTTTCCCTGTTCCCTGCTCGGGTCTGGTGATTGTTACCTAGTAAAGCATTAAAAAAATAGGTTTAATTTTATCAGTATTTTAGCTGCTCCAATGTAACGTTTGGAAATTTTTATTTGCTTGCTTATAAGTATAAATCAGTTCCTAGGTAATTACATTTTGGCAGCTTTGTAGTATCAGTGGATTGAAACTTTGGAAACTTGGGTATGTGAAAGTGCACGGAAATAAGTAATTTTGGGAAGTCATCATTTTCGGATCTTGGAAGAGTTTTGTCTTTATTGGAGGAGGAGATTCACTTGTGGAAACACAGCCAACACACGGCGGGCTGATCACACTGACTCCGGTAACCCACTTCCTGGTTATGGTGCGTTAGTTTCTTGGTAGCTTATACCTTATTAATTTACAGATACACAGATATATTCTCTCTCTCTCTTCTCTTTTGTAACATAATGGGCAAGAGGACAGGCTTTGGAGCCTTCCAGATGTGGCTTTGACACTTAACGTAGCCTTGGACAAGTTTCATTTTTCTCACCTATAAACTGAACGGTAATAGGGCTATTTGAACATTCAGTGAGATATTGTGTGTGCCTAGCACAGTGCCCGATGGGTAATGAGAGCTCAACAGTGTGAGGTCTTAATAAGCAAATTCTTCTTCCCTCCCCAGCAGCCTTGGTTTTCTCCACAGCTTCTGGCCAGTTTTCTCTTCAAAACCACCTCCGTGGCTTCCTGTTGACTGAAGGGCACTTCCTTGGTCTCTTGCCCTGATTTAATGCTACTTTGAGGATCCTGTTAACAGAGTCACTTGACAAACCTTTGTTCATTCGCTTTCCATTTGACGTATCCAAAGATTATGTGGAGTGATTAAGAGTGCCCTGGGGCCTTCTTGCCTTGGTCTGAATGCCACTTCTGTAACTTCAGTGCTGTGTGATCTTTTCAAGTTAATTAACCTAACAATTTTCTTTCTGCTAAACGAGCAATAATGATACCTACCTTATAGTTTTGATGTGAGGTCATTCGACAAAATAACATACAGGAGGTGTTTAGATTGTACAGAATAAATGCTAGCTGTTATTATGAGCCAGGCTCTCCGTTGGTACTTAGGTTATTTAGTCTTCTTATCATCAGTGACTTTCGTATGTGTATAGATAGCGCTTTTGATATTTGTTACGTAAAATAAGTCTTACACAAGGCTCTCCAACACAAAATTATTGGCACAATAATGGTAACCACGTGAAGAATGTGTGCTTCGTTAAACATACGTGCACATGTGAGATACTCTTACATGATGTTCTCAGGAGTTGTCAGGTGAGATGTGGTGAGTGCAGCTATATGATGAGAATTCCATGGTGCTGGGCTTGGAGATTATGGCACTCTTTTTTTTTTTTTTTGTTAAATAATTGAATGAATGACAGCTTCAGCATGATATGAACACTTATATTTATTATTTTCCAAGTTGCTGGCTTTCAGTGGCCTTATATTCTGATTTGGACCTAAGGGCTATTCAGGGACCAAATAATACTTGCATTGTTAATACTTTTAAAACATGTATTAAGGTAATTCTTTGTGTGTTACTCTGTTGTTTTAGGTGATACTGAGTTCTTGTTTTTGTATGCCATGCTGGGTTCAGTTTGTTTTTTGCACGTCATTTTTGATTTAAATAGTAGAAAAGTTACCATTGGGTCGAGAAGAGGGTTTGCCAAATTATCTGTGGAATTAGTTATGTACTATTAGGGTGGGCATTCTCTGAACCCTCTTCCGTCCCCTTTGTTGGGTATGTGATCTACGAGAATCTGCTGTAATTGCATCATTTCTTGTTAGCTCCCATTGGGCTGAATTCAGCATGAACTTGTAGTGAACATAACTGCATGCTTACAGTTCTGAATGAGCCGGAAGAGTTGTGAAGGTCAAGTAAGTGCATTAGATTCAACAGAATTCTTCCCATAAACATGGAAATTAATTGTGAGGGCCTTTGAGTTAGTATCTCCAAAACACCTGAAGTATTTTAGCAGAGTTAACTTTAGTATCCATTTGGTGATTTGTCTGTCAAATATTTTTGCAGGTTTTTTCTTTTCTCTTTTGGAACGCTTCATGAGTTTCATGCATCCTTGTGCAGGGGCCATGCTAAATCTTCTCTGTATTGTTCCAACTTTTAGCCTACATGCTGCCAAAGCGAACACTGCATGTTTCTTGATCGTTTCCTATTATCCTAAAACATACAGCTTAAAATATAATAGAGGAGTACAGTTGCTTAGAGGGGTCACAAAGACTGTTCGTATAAAGTGGTTCTTGGATTCTCTATATCATTGGACTCCATTTTGCACAAATAGTAGACAAAGTCAGTTTCGTAAGTTTAGAAGGCTACTAGAAAGCAGAAAGCAACTGTTAAGAATCCACAGGAATCACAAATAGATTTGTTTGTAAGAAAATATATATAAAGACTAGCAGAAATGAGAAGAAATATAAAGATGATCCATTTGTGCTTTAGCAAAATAGCTTGGTATTAGAAACAAGGCTTTGAAGTCAGACAGCCTGACTTTGAAGTCCTGCTCTGCCACTTACTTCCCATAGCACCAGAATGACTTAACCTCTCCACACATCAGGCTCTCCTTATGTAAACTGAGAATAGACACACAACTATCAGAGTAGGTTGTCATGAGGATTATATGAGATTACACATAGTAAGTGCTCAACACAGGTCTGGCACATAGTAAACGCTCACTAGACAGGTTATAAAGTATCCACAAACAGGGAGTCATTACCAATGAGTCTGTGTCATCTATTCAAACAATCATATTGCTGGTAAAGCAGCTAAGGTATAATCCTGAATTTGCCAGCCACTGTAGGCGGATTTAAATGAGTGAAGTGACTCATAGGCTTGTCTTGGTTCTAAGTATGTGTTGTTGGCAATTTTGTCACTCAACCCTGCCCCCAAATGTGGGAGTTACACTCATACTCAACAACTAGTAATTATGCTTCTCATCAGTAGTAATGGTATTTAAATACTGTTACATCACTCCATATCCTTTTTCTCTATGAATCACCTTACACATAAACGTAGGAGTTACTAGTGTGATTTGGGGAGTTCTAGGGAACCAATAGTGATACTGTTTCTTCTCCTTGAGAAGTAAGACACAAGAGACTGACAGATGGAGATCAAAATGGCTTCTGTATTGGTTGATCTAAGGATGTGACATTAGATCCATTAGGTCCAATGGGCCTTATTAGCCCATCTTGACTTAGACTTCCCCACTGGGTGACTAGCATAGCTGAGCAACCACAGACCTCCCCTCAGGACAGGTGCCTTCATGCATGGAGAACAGACCAGATGGCTTGCCCCCCAGGGTGGCTGAGAGAGAGAGAGAGAGAGAGAGAGCGCGCGTGCGAGCACGCAAGGAGCTGAGCCAAGCCAACCTCAAAAGTCCTTCTGCCCCTATAAGAGGGGAAGAGTATGGGGAGAGTTCTGGAGTGTTCATACATGGATTTAAAAGCATGATGGTAGTACATTCAGCCAAGTGGGCAGGACCTTCCTGTCAAGAATGTGAGACTACGATTTTGGGAGTAGTTTCTGGGAGTAGACAGGTAGCTAAGTCAGGAAGACGTGGGGAGAGGAGTGGGCTGGGCACAGACATCACAGACATATCTCTGGTTTTCTTCGTCTTTCAGGAGGCTCCTGCCTTTTTTTTTTTTAAATTCCTTCCCTCCTCTCCTTCCCTCCTTTCCTCCCTCCCTCCCTCCCTCCCTCCCTCCCTCCCTCCCTCCCTCCCTTCCTTCCTTCCTTCCTGGATATGAAGTACTTGTAAATATGCAGAAGTGCTAATCAGAAATAGATGGTGACTTCTCATTTCTGAATTTTAGAATCTTAATAAAATTTTAAATGCTACCTTGAAATAGAATTAAAAAAAACTTAGAATCTTTTGTAAAGGTATACTTTTTGCAGGGAAAGTATTTCTGAAAAATAGCTTAAAATCTACTTGTTAAAAATAAATTGATATGTTAAGTGTTGAGCTGGTTGAATAGTTCACAATAGTAATAATTCTGAGGAATTAGTTTCATCCTTTTAAGAAATACTTGGTGAGCAGTGACCGTGTGCTAGACCCTATGATTAGATACAGTGACCGCAGGGTGAATGAGAGAACTGTGTTTTGTTCATGGAGCTTACAATTAAATAACACGTCAGTAAATCATATGTCAATAAAATGTTACGGGTTCCTGTTTCGAAGAGAACTCAAACAAAAGAAGCAGTGGCTGGTTCTCCCTTTATGCCAGCAGGTATGGGTAGTTCAACTGGAAGCAGACTGTCATTCCTGACTGCATTTGAGAAAAACTTACCTTTTCAATTACAATAAATCTTTGCCAGTAATTGGCTTTAGGACTTTAAATATTATTTTGTTTCTCCTCTTTCTAGAAAATAGGAAGCAAGTAATAGAAGGCTGCCCAGGAATTATTGCTATGACTATAATTTTAAGCATTTTCTTAGTTATGGAAATATTAAATACCTAGCTGATACTGGGTGCTCCGTGTTTAAAATATTAGAGATGTGCCCTGTTCTTGCTTGCTTGGCCGGGATAGCCTTGCAGGTCTGCGTGGGTCATGTGGGTCACTTGGAGGAAAGAGGGAGAGCAGGCCAGGGGAACTTTGCTTCCTCTCTCCTCTACCCGACCTGCCTGCCTGGCTTGGCAGTTGGGCTTCTGTATAAGGATTTGTGGGAAGAAATGTGTTCTGCACATTGAATGGCAAATTTAAAAACTATTCATTTAAAGTATGATATATAATAGGAAATATCAATGTCATGCTGATCGTGATAGAATATAAATATTTTGAATGAAAAGATACAAATCCTGTTTGTAAATCCTGAAGAGCATTTAAGCTTACTTATTTTGAATGTTTTTATGGTATCAGACCATGTGGATTAAGCCAGAGAAATATGAAGCTATTATGTGGATACTTGTGTGACTGTTTTGAGAGGAAATCTGGGCGTTTCTGGGGACTTTTGGGTTCTTTCATGTAGTTTGCTTTTAGCCTTTGGCTGTCTCTTCCTTGATCACCATTATTTGTCATAGTTTTCCCAGTGAACATGGGAAAGAGAGAAGGAAACCAATGATTTTTCTAAGATTATTACTCAGTTGGGGGAGGAAGAAGGAGATTAGTAGGTGTTGGGGGTTGTGCAGTTTTTGAGGACATTGTTTAACATGGAATTGAGTGAGTTAGGAGAGGGGGAAATAGGACGGGGCTGGGGCACGAGGGAATATTGGATGATAGATGACCTCCCTGTGGAGGGAAGAGACCCTGGGTTAGTCTTCTCTCAGGACCACCAGGTGGTGCTTTTGGCCTAGACTCCCCCCGGGATCCTGGCATGCTGTTTCAGAATCAGCATTATAGGGGCCGGTAGGGGGAGGCAGGCAGGGATATGTACCTTGTAGGTGCCTGCATTTAACATCATCTCATACGAAACACCCAGTTAAAATCCGTGGTATTTCAGGCTCTTTTGTGACTGGTGCACCTGCCTTTATTTTATTCGTTTGTTTTTAGTTGTGTTTTAATGTTGATCTGCTTAACTCTGTGTATTTCTCCTCTGAGCATTTCTTCCAGCCTTGAATCTAGAACATGAGAAAATAAATGCTGAAGTTTTCAGCAGTGGTGCCTAATTAAGATTTTACCATTAAAAGAACTCTTATTTTTGATATGTCTTAGCCCATAGTGCACTAAGAAAGTGATCACAAGTAGCTGAAACCATTGCTTAGGCACCACTGGTACTTGGGGCCTCTTTTGGTTGAAAGATGAGGTTGAATGAAGGAACTCTGATTATAGACCAGAATAACTTATTCAAATTATTTCAAGGAAAAAAAAAAAGAGCATTATTTGTATTGAGCAGGAAGTGTAAGCCACCAGGAGCTGAAGCATGAAGCAGCTTCTGTCTGTGTTCTTTTAGGCTGAAAGGTCTCTACGATGGTGACTCACTCTGCTGTCTCAGGTCCTGCGTTCCTCTTTGCAACAGCTGCTTTTTCTCAGCTTACTGGTTGTTTCTGCTTCCTCTGTTGTTCTGTTGCCTTTGGTCACCACTGCCTAGTAAGCTCTTTACCTTAGGATGTTTTCTCTTTAACTCCCATTAAAAATGGACTCTCGTTTTTATCCTAGTTCACATTCCTTAGAGAAGACTGGTTGAATAAATTATATTAATGTATTAGGTAGGAAGCTTTCCAGCTACGGAAAAGGTTAAGGTAGATCTGTTGATGTATTGGAGCCAGACCGAACCGTCTGTTCCATGAAGGCATGTTGTAGTTTGGCGATTAGCCGCCGTGGTGGGAGAAGAAGTGGCATGGAGGTTCGGAGGTGCCACAACCGGGGCCTGGAGCCCCTGCTTCCTCCCTTTAAGAATGGGTCGCTAAGCCTTTATTGGCACACCACTGGGTAGGTCTGCAGATGTGGATATGCACAAGCTCCAAGATGCACTGTTAAATGAAAAAGAGTGAGGTGTAGAGCTATTGATAGAACAATTCTAGTTTCTCACTAGAAAAGGGAGACTGAAATCTGTGTGTGCATGCATGCATGTAGATTCTTGTATAGTGTGGAGAATGTTTTTTGCAGGTATTGGTGGCTGCTTTTAGGAAGGGCATTTAGGTTTGGAGTGTGGTGTGTGTGCGTGCAGATCAGAGTTCAGTTTTGGACACTTTGTAGTTGATTATGAACACCAAAAGCCAATAAAATTCTTATATAATCAGAATAATGTCAGTATCGTATAATCAAAATAGTGTCAGTGTCATTTATCTAAGTCTCGAATATTATGAGGTATGTAAAAATAAGTATAATAACCCTAATGTTGAAAGTGTCAAGATCACATGGATTCATTTCTCCTACATGCCATATGTGTACAAATGGCCTTTGTACATTTCTTCACGTTTGCCTGTGGCTTTATCACTTTCTGCTTTGCTAGTTCTGAGATTTCAAACAGTCCTCTCGCCCTCTTTTTGGAGTCTTTTATGTGTAAGCTTTTACTGTGTCACTGATAAAATCTATTTTCTTCCTGAAGACACCTTGTATTCCCTATTCTAATGTAGGCTGGCTGCTCTCTAGGCAGCTACACATTTGGCATCTGGAAATGTCTAATTTTAGCCATCTGAGATTTCATGGATCCCGTGTCTGCCTTCTTTTTTATTCTGTTACAGAAAAATTATTCTGGCTCTTGTTAAAACAGCAAAGACGTTGTACACGAGAATTGCAGTTGGGGTCAAGACTGTCGGCAGTAGGGGAGAGAGATCAGGCTCCACTCCAAACACAGGAAGGACAGGTGGGAGTTCATAGCCACCAGGCAGACTGAAGATTTCAGTGCATGGCGGGGAGGGGGTGGTCCTTGCTACGCTGACTGAACAGGATTCTGGATAAAGGCACGCCAGGGTGACTAGCTATCAGGGTGTGGGGGCACTCTTGCTAAACTGACTTAGCAGGATTCTTGCTGCGGCTGGGCCAGGCCAGGCTAGGCAGGCCGAAGATAGGACAAGGCTAGGAGGAGCCTGACTGAAGTTTGGAAAAGGAGAGAGTCTTTGTCAGTTCTTTTTATTGTTGTTTCGTTTTTCTGTAGTGTATTCTCATATTGTTTTTAAAAGAAACATTGGGTAGGCAGTGAACTTTGAATCATGTATTGGTTTTCTGTCCCTGCTGTAACGAATTCCACAAACTTAGTGGCTTAAAACAACATAGATTTATTCTTTTATATTTCTGGAGGCCAGAGTCTGAGCTCAGTTTCACTGGACCATAGTCAACATGTCAGCTTAGTTGGTTCCTTCTGGAGCCGTTTCTTAGCCAGTTCTGACTTCTAGAGACCACCTTTGTTCTTTGCCTGCCAACCCCTTCCTTCCTCACAAGTGCTCCAACCTCTTCCATCGTCATACTTTCTTGTTTCCCTTCTATAAGGTCTCTTATGGGGCGCCTGGGTGGCTCAGTCGGTTAATAAGCGTCCAACTTCGGCTCAGGTCATGATCTCACGATTTGTGAGTTCTGGCCCCACATTGGGCTCTGTGCTGACAGCTCAGAGCTTAGGGACTGCTTCAGATTCTGTCTGTCTGTCTGTCTGTCTGTCTCTCTTTCTCTCTCTGCCCCTTCCCAACTCCCACTCCATCTGTCTCAAAAATAAATAAACATTAAACAATTTTATAAGGTGCTTTATGATTCCGTTGGGCCCATCTGCACGATGCAGGATAATCTCCCCATCTCAGGATCCTAACTTCCTACATCTGCAGATACCTTTGCCATATAAGGTACACTCACAGGCTCCAGAGATGAGGATGTGGACATCTTTTAGGGGTGAGGGTCATTTCTTGAGCTTTAGCAGACCTGATAATAGCTAAAAATGTTTTTATTTTTTCTCCATGCTTCATTGATAGTCGGGCTTGGTATAGAACTCTAAGTTCATGATCATTTTTTTTTCTCAGAACTTTGGAAATAGAGTTTCATTATCTTTTAGCTGGAAAGAAGTTTGATACCAGTCTGATTCTTATTCCTCAGTGTATGACTTGAAATTTTCCCTCTCTCTAAGCTTCTGAGGTCTTTTGCTTATATTAAATACTACAAATGGCTTAAAGTGAGTGTAAACTTAATGTGTGAAGTGTCCAGTTAAGTGTGATTAATGTCCGCAAGCATGCCTCCAACATGACTGTTAACTTTTGCAAAGTGGTTTCCAAATTGTAGGTCCCTGAAGAGGAGTAAGAAGGAATAAATAGAATAGAACAGAAAATTTCACAGAGCCGTCCTACAGTAGTTATACACATTGTTCCCTAAAAGGTGTTTCACTTGTATATGTGTGGTGTGTTAAAACTTTCCAAAACCTTCCAAAATTTAGCTTGTATTCATTTAGTGTCTGAAATAGAGGCTGACGTTCTCACATTAAAAATTATGTTAAGAAGGAAATGTGTTTGAGGGGAACATTCCTACCTAGTTTTAGTTTAATGTTTTCAATAACAATTTTCTTTGTTGCTTTATGACAAAATTTAGGGCAAGTAGTAAGCATGTGGTTAACTTTGCAGCAGGAGGTGAAGGCGTGTTCTAAAGCGGCTTGTCTCAAGCCCCTGTTTGTTGTCAGATGGAAATGCCGGGTGTAGGCTGCTGTGGCTCATACTTGGGATCTGGCCTGAAAGACATGTTTTTACCCTCAACAAACATCATCTTTGTTAGAATATCTGGAGTCCGTGTAGCCACAGAAAGGTCTTTTCTTCTCCCTTAGAAACGTTTTCTTTCTTGTGCTTGTTTCACAAATAGTTGAAAGTAGAGCTGCCTTCCACTTTTCTGTTTCAGTTTGTTGCAAGAATGTGTGAGGCACCACCTAACTCGCCTGGTGTGCTTGAGAACTGTAAAATAATAATGAAATCTTGGAGTAGATAAGTTTAATCTATGAGGACTGAAGCCGCCGTTAATTCCCAGGGCCGGACTAACCGTCTAACAAATGGTAAAGTACTTCTTAAGTTGGAATAGGTGATTTGTATATAGTAGTCCTGTCAGAATGTACACTAGGAAGAATGTCCGCTTTGAGGTTTGTTCTATTGGACAAACTGAACTTGAAATTTAATGACTGTGAATGACTTGTTCATTACAACGTGGGGTTAATTGAGTGAGAGATACTCAACTACATTGCCTGCTTTTAAAAAATGTCTTTCAGGAGGATGCTTGATTCTTAAAAGTTCTTGTGTTTAAAGGGAATTAGAAGGCTTCTGGAAATGTTAGAGTTGTCACTTTTTGAAATGCTTCATAAGATGCGATAGCTGTCATTATCTTCCATAAATTTGTGCCCAGATAGGTTTTACTGTATACTTGCGTGTTTAATCCAGTGGCTCTCTATTTTTACTGCTTAAAACATGCCTTTTTTCTTTGAAACATTGTTGCCTTAGATGTGAAGTCAATAAAAATAATTTTATTTCATCTGGCTTGAATAATGTAATAGAGGTTTTTTAAATTAAGTAATGACATGTGATGTAGGTGCCGAATAACACAACTGTCATTGTTTGATAGGTGCCTGGAACTTTGTGTACACTTGCACACAGACACAAGGCAGCTGTTGATAACCCTTTGTCTTCAATGTTTTAGGGCAAATTCTTTGTTCTTGCAATGGAATTTCTAAATAAGCTTTCAGAATGAAATCAAAGGGAGGATTCTAGTGCAATTCTTCATAAACTTCTCAACTATAGATCAGACACTATGATACATAATTTAACTATAGTGAATTCTGCAGAGGGATATTAACTTCCTACTCTAAAGATGGTTACCTCACAATGTGGATTATTAAATAATGTCTTTGCACTCCATGTTGGGAACAATTGGCATTTACATTTAGTCTCTTCTAGGAAGCAGGTTTGGCTATATTTTATAAAATTAGTATGCCTTTAAATTCACACTTTTTTTTAGAACACATTTGTCAGCATTACAGAATTTTCTCTCCACAAGGAAATACAAGGACAAGAAAGTTCTAAAGGAATTTAAAGATTTAGAACTTACTTTATTTGCTTTAGAGCCAAGTCAACCTCTCTAACCGTGTTTAAAGTACATGATTTTTCTCTCCTGAAATTAGGATACAATTTCATCCAATTTCAATATGACCTCTATTACGTGGTTAGGTTTTTTCCTTTTTGGAAATCTCTAGACTGGAGATGATCCCTGGAAAGCTTTATATTTTATAATTTGCCACAATGATGCTTTCTTGGGATACTTTGCATCTTCTCAACTCTGTACTGTTTTCAGTTCTTGCCTTTATACTTTTAAGCCTTTCATTGTTAAGTAGGAAAGACGGTTGAGACTCCTATGACTGTAGCAGCAATGAAGGTCTGATATAGAATACATTCAAAGAAAGCACTCATCCATTGAATTTGGCCTGATCACCGTAGATATTCATGCTTCGTTGTTCTGATAATGGAAGTGGAATTTAATAAGTGGTCAACTTTCCTAGTTTGAGTTTAATTTTTTTAAATTTGCTTTCCCTACCCTTTTGGAGAAATGTGAGTGTAATGTTGTAAAACTGGGCAACAGAAGAGGGAAAAGGAATTGACAGAGGTCCCTAAGTCTAGACTAGGGTAATGAATATATAATTGAGTTGATTATCGCAGACTTTTGACTGCATTAGTTCACTGTGAAGATCTAGTCTGCATTTTTGTTATTTTATTGAACCATTCTATTATTTATTCACATTTCCCCCAGAGGAGAGCGTATTGACAGTCTGAGAAAAGCAGTGACATAAACATTTTTTCCCAAATAAACTTTTAAAAATTGACAAATTCCCATTTTTTTCCAATTTTTCCTATTATATTGATGATCTCATTGGCCTAAATCCCCAGAGGTGAAATTGTTAGGTAAAGGACATGCTTGTTTTTAAGATTCTGGGGACATATTATCAAATTGCTTTCCAGAAAGATAAGTCTCCCCCAGAGTAAGCTACTGCAGATTTCCCCACACTCTTTGTCAACATTGAGTAACATCAGTGCATTTTTTGTCAGTCTAAGTACAAAGATATTTTAAAACTTGTATTTCTTGAGTTTCTAATAAGTTTGATTTTTTTTCCATTCCTTGGCTTTTAAATTTAGATTTTATTTTTATCAGAGCTATACTTGGTTTAAAGATTCAGCAGTCTGTATGACTTATTTTGAAAAATAGCTGACTTCCATACTCCTCCCTCCCCACAGCCCACCTCACAGAAGTAACCACCTTTCTCTCCCAGGCTGATTCGTTTTCTGTTTTCTTCCATAGTGCTAGAGAGCAAGCCTGGATTGCCACTTCCCGCTTCCACAGTCGCAGGCAGTATGGGTTGGTTCCTGCTGTGGAGGGCGAAGATGTGCTTTTCTTCCCCACACCTAACCTCTTCTGTACGCATGCACATCCCCTTCGGTCTCGGGGAGTTGACTCCTTTCATCACCTTTCTTGGGTCTAACCCCACCCTTCCCTCTCCTCAGGAGCCACCATTTGCTGGGCCTTTGAGGGAGGGGGTTTGAAGAATCCCTGTAGAGTCACTTTAGTGTTTCCAGAGGAATGAATATGAAAGTGTGTTGTGTTTGCCATCTTTCACTGCAAGTCCTTTCCTGTGTCTTTATTATTATTTTTCTTTCTTGTGTCTTTAGCGGTCATTTTTATAAAATTATCCTTAAAATTACGGGCTATGGAGTCATGACTGTCTGGATTTGAGTCCCAGTTTTGCTCTTTAGTAGTTTTGTGACCTTAGACAGTGGGCTAAATCTCCAGGCCTCATATGCTACCTATGGTAGGGTGTCGTGGTGAGACATAAATGGGATGAGGGATGTAAAGAGCTTTTCACAGTACCTGCTGCCAGGCAATATCGTCCTGTCTGCCAGGGAGTTAGTGAGAACACAGATGTGGTTGTGGCTGTTATTGTTACTCTTGGGAATTTCTTGCTCATGGCCATTGCCCACATTTCCAGTGAAGTGCTTGTGTTTTTCTTCGTGATAAGAGGTACCTTTGATATAGCCTGTCCCTGGTCTTTTGTTTTTCTTTATGGTACTTGGGATGTGTCATCATATGCATGCTATTTCATGTCGTGATCTCTACCACTCTTACCAGATTTGTATTTTTCAGGGATACCTGGTGGTGGTAAGAAAGAAGGGTATGTGTGCAGCAGAATTGGAGATTAGCATAGTTAATTGAGGCATTTGGTGAGGGAGGACCTCAGGGGCCCAATGAAGGAGTGATTATTTTCATCATGTAGGAGAAATAATTTTTCTAACTCCTGAAGTGTATCTTAACACTGTTTATTTTGTGGACAGATTACCTCAATTTGTAAAAGCATTCTTGAATGTTCTTCTCATCATATACCCAGATGGGTTTCATCTGAAAACTTTGAGCTTTCGGTTTGTTTCAACTTCAACACTTGTTTCTCCGAAATTAGATCCAAAATTGATTCTTGAGGGATAAGATTTATCATCTCCTCTAAGTTAATGCCATGTTAATAAATTTACTTTCTTTTGAATATCATATATACTACTGAAATGGTAGATATGTTGATATTTCAAAGCCGTAGTTATAGATAATTAACTCAGCCTTTTAAGTTTATTTGATTTTGCTAGTTTGTCCTTTTAGGCAATATTGATTTATTGTTTATTTTTTGTTTTACCTTAGGTTTATAATTAATTAACTTTATGGTTTTTTAAATAACAGTTCATCTAAACTCGTTCTCTCCGCAGATTCGGACCAGGATGTAGCCCTCAAACTTGCCCAGGAGCGAGCCGAAATAGTTGCTAAATATGACAGAGTAAGTATTCAGATTTACTCTTTGAGTCTGTTTTATCAGAAAAAACATATAAATAGAAATGGATTTGTTTTTTGGAGAGCTTGAATTACAGAAGCAGTTTGTTTATTTAATGCGACCTTTGAAGTCATCTTTATTCTCTCTTCTTCCCTCTGCTCCAACCACCCTGGTCTCTTGCTGTTCTCCCTACACACTGAGCTTGCGCTGGCCGTTTTTTCTGCCCAGAACGTTGTATCCTAGATAGTCTCAGACCTCATTGTCTCACCTTTTTCCGATCTTTACCCAGATGCTACCTTCTTAGTGAGATCTTCTCTGACCACACTGTGTAATAGCAAATACCCCCTCCTTCCCCAGCTATCTGGGTCCCTGTTCTCTCCTTTCTCTTTCACCACAGCACTTATGTCAGCTTACTTTATATTACGCTTACTTTGTTTTTCGTCTACTCTCACTCCTAGAATGTAAATGGAGGGTAAGAATACCTTTTGTTTGATTTACTCTTATATTCTAAATATCTAGAATAGTTTCTGACTCATGCTAGGTATTCAATAAATATTTGAATATGTTAGTATATAAAATTAAATACCCATTTTATTTATAATTTATATGTGGTATTAAAATTTTAACACGGATCTGAAAATTTGAACTTATACATTATATATAATCTCCATTAGCATTTTATCTCTTTGTTAGTTATGAAATCTGGTTTTTGATGCTTTAGAAAATTACAGTTGTTGACAGTTCACATGTCTCCTCATTATTACTTTACCTCTTGAGGTCTGTAATGGGTTGTAGGCAGTGATTTATAAATGTCATGTTTTATATTTATATCACTTGCATGTAATTTCATATCTGTTGCTTTTGATTATTTGTGAGAATAACAGGAGCATCAGATTATAGAAAGTCATCTGGACTGTGCCCTGCCCCCAGGGAGGCATACAGGCGGTGCTCAACTTAACAGCTATGTTCCCGGAGTTCGTTTTTAAATTGGTTGTTTGGAACAACCTGACACAAATTCCCATTATTGTGAATAGATTTTAGTGTGATCTATGAAAAACCTAATTAATTTATTTAACTGCTTAACTAACTTAAAATCAGTAGAACTGTCATTCATTCATGTTTGTATGAATTTTTTTTCCATGCAGTTAACACTTAGTGACTGGGCTAGCCGTTGTACAGTCATTGATAAAATACATGCAGACGGAGGGGTCCACAAGACAGTTGGGTAGGAGTCTGAAATGTGATGGGTTGGTGTAGACATTTGGGGTTCCTACTAATCAGTGCTAGTTCACGGCCTCAGAAGTACAATGAGAAGAGCAGTGGTCTGAGGGCAGGGCTCTGGGCACACTGAGAGGGATCTGTGAAGACCCATCAAAAGAAGAGTTGGATGGTATGGGGAGAGCCAAGAGAGGCTGGTGTCATGGAGCTTGAGGCATGGGGAATGTGCAACACTGACGGGCACACCGAGCAGAGTCCTCTAGATAAGAACCGAGCAGTGTCCACTGGATTGGACAATGGAAGATCATTTTTGACCTTGGCAAGAATCATGTCCAGGCTGATGTAGCTATGAAGTAGAGAGACAAGGTGGATAGCTTACTGTTCTTAGAAGTTTGGATGAGAAGGCATGAAAGAGTTTTTTTCCAAGACAGGTTGATTCAAAAACATTGAAGTTTGGCAGTTCCTTCCCGAGTGGCTTTCTTGCCCTTCGTTGCTCCCACGTCCCCAGTTGGCTTCTCACAGGAACCCAGGTCTGATAAGTCAGGGCTTAGCTGCATGTCAGTTCTTGCTGACATATGGGACCTTCTGAAGCCTGTACCTAGGAAATGGTGATTCTATTACCAAAAGTCGTTTTTTTTAAAAGTTAATTTAGGGTGATAATGCCTGATTTCTAGCTCTTTATAAAAAATAACTCTTGTGGCCTTTTTATTCTGAATAATTATTCAGTTTTATAAATTCCCAGTAATATCCTTCTTTGTTCCCTATTACAGGGACGAGAAGGTGCAGAGATTGAACCTTGGGAGGATGCTGATTACCTTGTTTACAAAGTCACGGACAGATTTGGCTTTTTACAGTAAGTTGTATCGATTGAAAGTTAACTTTTTATTATGATGTTTCTATGGTGACCCATTATATTGATTTTCTTTATTTTTAATAGCCCTGCTATGAAGGAGATGCCCGGACTGGTCCTGCAGTGTGCTTTTTGTTATTAAATTCCTAGCATTTTTAACCTCTATGATTAAAATTGAACTACAGTTAAGAATACAATTTTTAATATTTGTTGTATTTTAGTAGGGACATAAAGTGCAATAAATGAGTTGTATCAGTAATTTAGCAGAATTAAATGGAAATGAATAACACTTTGTATTTCAGAAATAATTACAAAACATTTCATTTTATGTAAATGTGTTTTAAAAATAATTAGCAATTAGAACTTTAGTGTTATGCAGCCTAAATATGAGCAATGAAAAGAAATGCTGTTGATCTTTCCTATAGTTATAAATGTCTCCATGTTATTGCTTCTCAAAATTAATTCCATTTATCCTGAGTATGTTATGTAAAGAGTTGAGGGAGGTCTAGACTACTATAAAGTAAAGTGGCTGAAGTGGTTTTGACTCTTGGAAACATCTCGCTCATGACGAGAATCTGCCCGTTCTGGTTCTGGCATTGTTTAGGCAGATTCCTACAGGCTGGAGACTCCTCATCATCTCTACAGTTTGTTTGGTTCCATCCAATTTAGTGATTAATTTCTCGTTCAAATTTATTTTTTTCCCACTCTGATTTATTATAAAGAGGAAGAAGCCAGGGTTTTTCAATTTATGATACATGATTACATTTTGGAGAAAAAAATGTAATTTCTTGATAGTTCATAGCAGCAACTTGTAGTACTCAGACTTTGTTTTCTCTTTCTGTTGAGTTTTCTTGCATTTAGGAAGTATTTTTTTGTATCATGTTTTTCTTTGGGCTGAACAAGCAAACAAATTAACAGAAACAGTTCTGGGAGTTGGAGAATGCCCTTTCTTGTGGCTTTGCTGCTCTCAGATAACACTTTAGTGCCTCATCTATAAAGCAGAATCAGTAGCTGCTCTGCGTACCTAGAGTATAGTTGAAGCTTTGAAGAAGTGAAATGATAGAGTACTATATAAAGGTGTGGACAAATTTAAGGTGTTATTATTATACCTAATGACATTAGCATAACCAGAGTGTTCTCCTGAGTAGTTATAATTAGAAGACTCAGAACTTCAACAGGCCGACAGAGCAATGTTTAACTATGATGAAATACTGTTCTCAAATTAAACCCCCACTTCCACTTTTTTTTTTTTTTTAATAAATCAAACTTAGCCACAAATGTGTCAGGAAATGATTGCATGTTTGTGTGGGTTAGTGTGCAGAACCGAGGTATGTGACTGAAGGATAATTTGCACATTTAGCCCTGTCAGGATCAGTAGGTCCCAAAATTGCCTGCACGTTAGAATCAGCTGGGAATTAAAAATAAATAAATTTCTGGGCTCTATCCCAGATTTTGATTCAGAAGGTGAAATATAACTCAGCTGATTTTGACCTCCTTTGTATATTTGGTATGTTGTATATACAATATATTGGAAGTGAACCACTAGAAGAGATGTTTGTATCATAAAATGGTCTAATGTAATACTACATATGAAAGAAACTGCATTCCAAAAGGATCTAATAATTACCTAAAACCTCATTTCTCATTGCTTGAAACAACATGTTTAGTCAATCAATAATTTATCTTAATAATATTAGCCAGTATTCATCGAGCACTTACTGTGTGCCAGGCACTGTTCTAAGCCTTTTACATGGATAACTCTTTGATTCCTCTCAAAAACTCCTTGGGATAGGCGCTCTTATTTATCCTTTTTTTAGATGAAACTGAAGCAGAAAGAAGTCGGCCAACTGGCCCACGTTGTGTTGACAGTAGGTGTCCGATGAGGGATGTAGTTTTGCAGCAGGGCCTGTCTTCCGGATTGTGCATCACCACCCTCCTGTGTGTTCAGTAAGAGAAACACAGAAGTGCCTTGAGATGCCTAGAAAGAAAATCGAAAGGGGAAAAGGAGGGCCTAAAGAGGACACCGTTGAAAGCGACCACTTGTGTGAAGGTATAGTTGGATAGCTCAGTTCACCACTCCTTGGAAAATGAAGCCAACTGGTACCGGTTCTCATATGATCACGCTCACTTTTTAAATTTATACTGTGATGCAGTTTTGAAGCATCTAGTGCAAATGAAAATAATGAAGCATAGAAATGGATTTTAGTGTAATGTTAGGCTTTATTAAATTTCACCAAAGTCATAGATTTTTTGTTACAACGCCTAATTTAAGTAAGATGCTTTCTCTAGAGGTTGCTGCTGGTGCCTTTCATTGCTTATCACTGTAGCCTGAAGAAGTGTTTTTGCACTATTGAATAAAGTCCCTTGGTCTAGACATTTAGACACTGCGTTCTGTCACACCTTGATCAAAGAGCATTTCTTTCTGCTGTTTTAGTTCTTTGCAATTTTGATTGGTTCTGCGGTGAATTCAGGTTGTGTCAGTGTCAATACAGTACAATAGCCAGAAGTCACTTTGTAATCTTCTTTGAAGGCTGCTGACTTCATATCTAATTACAGTTTTAGTGACTTAAATTACTTGCTATGATATGTGAAGAAGGCATGTATTTGTATTCACAAATACAGTATAGGACTAACGTGGTTTTATAATAGATTTCACAATAAATATAAAAACTGTTGCCAAACCAGCCTGGCTCGATGCTGCAACAGGAAGGTCTTTGTTTAGTATTCAGAGATGGGGGTTAGCCCCGGTCCGCGTCCCTGCGACAGGGTTACATCCGGAGAATGGAGAAATCAAGCTTAGTGAAGAGTTAGAGAACTTGCAACATTTGTATCAAAAGTAGTCACCACTCGTCTGTTTAGTGAAGAATGCTTGGAATTTGGACATGATAGATCGAGCTTTTAGGTCATAAGTTATTTATAGAATTAGAAGGAAATCGTATCAAAAATAAAGATAAAATTAATGTGAAGCTTTAGGTTTTTAACTAATCAAAATGTGTATATAAAGTTTAGCAGATTGTCTGTAGTTTACTATGACTACATAAATATTTGGAAACCAAAATAAAGGTGTTTTTGTTTTCATAGGACATCTGTTTTGATGACAAGAGCTTGAGAACTTTTCTACCCGACCGATCCTTTTGATTAGAGTTAAATCTAAATTTAGACAAAATTTACTTCAAAACAAAATTTAGTCAATATATTTAACTTACAGATTTTAACAAGTGTTAAGTTGCCAAATGAAAGTTTATCTCACAGAAATATGCCAAAAATTACAGTCACATACACTCTTGTTAATAATTCTTTTAAGTTTAAAACAGATGAAAATAGATGCAGTTTAGGCCCCTCTCTTTCCAGGGATGACTGTGTTGTTTTTATTTGCTGTGTTTCTATGAGGCATAGCTTCTTGCTGTCAGCTTGGTGTTTTCTTTAAGCAACTTCTGTGTGTCTCATTCATAGAGGACAAACCTTTGTTTTGCTTTGTTTTTAAGTTTGTCTACTTATTTTGAGAGAGGGGGAGAGAGAGCACAGGTGAGCAGGGGAGGGGCAGACGGCAAGGGAGAGAATTCCAAGCAGGTTACACCCTCTGCGCCCACCGAGATGCGGAGTTCAGTCCCACAGCTGTGAGATCATGACCTGAACTGCTATCAAGAGTCAGACGCTCAACTGACTGAGCCAACTAGGTGCCCCCAAACCTTTGTTTTTTAAAGTAGGGGTAGGCAAACATTTTCTGTGAGGAGCCAGATAGTAAATATTTTTGGCTTTGTGGACCGCATGATCTTTGTCATAACTATTCAACTCTACTGTCGTGGCATGAAAACAACCGCAGACAACACATGACTGAGCGTGGCGGTGTTCCGTTGAACCTTTCTTTACTCACAAGAGCAGGCCGTGGACCAGATTTGATCCTGGGGCTGTAGTTTGCTAACTGAAGGAATACTCTGCACTCATGCAGATTTTGGTCTTTCTTCTACTTGATGGATATTTAGGTGCCAGATAAAGATGCACAGATGCATGCAGCTTGGGGTCACCGTTTTTTCGTACACTGACTCAGCAACGTGTAGTGTACTCCTTCCTCACACCTGCCAGCTGCTGTGCCTGAGGCTGGTGCTGTGACTCACATCTGTATCCTAGACATTGTGTGTAGCTTTCGGTTCGGCAGCAATCCCCTCCTTGCTTTTTCCTTGGAAGGCTGTGAAAATTAATGCTTGCCGTCACAGAGATTTGAAGAGGAAAAGTTCTGTGGAGATCAGTGCTGTGCACACAGCAGATTTCATATAAAAAGTGTCAGGTACGGAGTAATAGTGCAAGAAAATCCATTGTGGGAAAACTTGACCACATTCTTGCTCTTTCGTCCATCTAAGGAGTTTCAAGACTGTTTTCACAATTCAACATACAGCAGGTATGGGGGGAATGGACCTCATCATAAATAAAGCCACATATGACAAACCCACAGCTAACATCATACCTGGTGGTTAGAAGCTGAGGCTTTTCCTGCAGAAACAAGACAGAGATGCCCACTTTTGCCACTTTTATTCACATAGTACTGGAAGTTCTAGTCAGCACAGTTAGACAAGAAAGAGAAATAAAAGGCATCCAAACTGGAACAGAAGAAGTAAAGCTATCTCTTTTTGCAGATGATAGGATCTCATATATAGAAAACCTGAGACTCCACCAAAGAATTGTTGAAACTGATAAGTGAATTCAGTAAAGTTGCAGGATACAAAATCAATATATAAATTAGTTGCATTTGCATTTTTATTTTTATTTAAAAAAATTTTTTTAACGTTTTACTTATTTTTGAGACAGGGAGAGACAGATCATGAACAGGGGAGGGTCAGAGAGAGGGAGACACAGAATCTGAAACAGGCTCCAGGCTCTAAGCTGTCAGCATAGAGCCCGACGCGGGGCTCAAACTCACGGACCAAGAGATCATGACCTGAAGTCGAAGTCGGCCGCTTAACCGACTGAGCCACCCAGGCACCCCTAGTTGCATTTTTATATATGAGTGCCAGATGAATGCAAATGCAACTAGTTTTTATATACTAGTAAAAACTATCAAAAAGAGAAGAAAATAATCCTGTTTATAACTGCATAAAAAAATAAGATAGAAGATCTAGGAATCAGTTTAGCCAAGGAGAAAAAGAATTACACTCTGAAAACTCTAAGATGTTGATGAAAGAAATGGAAGATGACACAAATAAATGGAAAGAAATTCCGTACTCATGGATTGGAAGAATTAATTTTGTTGAAATATCCATACTAACCAAAGCTATCTACAGATTCAGTATACTGTCCATCAAAATTCCAGTGGCATGTTTCACAGAAATAGTACATGGACAATCCTAAAACGTGTATGGAGCCACAAAAGACCGAAATAGCTAAAGCAGTCTTGAGAAAGAAGAGCAAAGCTGGAGGCATCACACTTCATGATTTCAAAGTATATTACAAAGCTCTAGTAGTCAAAACATTATGGTGTAGCCACAAAAATAGAGACATAGAGCATTGGAACAGACATGAGAGTCCAGAAAGAAACCTACGCATGTATGGTCATTTAATTTACTACAGTAGGGAAAGGACAATTTCTCTAATAAGTGGCAGTGGGGGCACTGGGCAGGCACAGGCAGCAGAATGAGTGGATTAAAGGCTTGAATGTAAGACCTGAAACCATAAAACTTCTAGAAGAAAACATAGGCACAAAGCTCCTTGACATTGGTTTTGGCTGTGATTTTGTGGATCTGATACAAATAGCAGAGGCAACAAAAGCAAAAATAAACAAATGGGACTACATCTCACCAAAAAGCTTTTGTACAGCATATAAAAAGGCAGCACACCTGGGATGCCTGGGAAGCTCAGTCGGTTGAGCGTCCGACTTTGGCTCAGGTCATGATCTCGCGGTTGGTGAGTTCAAGCCCCGTGTTGGGCTCTGTGCTGACAGCTCGGAGCCTGGCGCCTGCTTCGGATTCTGTGTCTCCCTCTCTGTCTGCCCCTCCACCGCTCATGGTCTGTCTCTCTCTCTCTGTCAAAAATAAATAAACATTAAAAAAAAAATTTTTTAAAAAGGCAATGCACCAAATGGGAGAAAGTATTTTCAAATTAGGTATCTGATAAGGGGTTAATATCCAAAATATATAAAGAACTCCTACAACTAAGTAGCAAAACACAGTCAAATTAAATAATGGTCAAAGACCCTGAATAGACATCTTCCCAAAGAAGACATACACATGGCTAACAGGTGCATGAAAAGATGGTTAACATCACCAGTCATCAAGGAAATGCAAATTAAAATCACAATGAGATAATGAGATATCACCTCACACCGGTTAGAATAGCTATTATCAAAAAGACAAGAAGTAACAAGTGTTGGCAAGGATGTGGAAAAAAAGGGACCCTTGTGTACTGCTGGTAGGAACGTAAATTGGTGCGGCTACTGTGGAAAACAGTAGGGAGGTTCCTCAAAAAATTAAAAATAGAACTACAGTGTGATCCACCAATTCTACTTCTGGGTATTTATCCAAAGGGAAATCACAGTCTCAGAAGGATTTTTGTTTCCTGTGTTCACTGCAACATTATTTGCAATAGCCAAAACATGGAAACAACCTTAGTGTTCATTGATAGATGAATGGATAAAGAAAATGTGTACACACACATACACACACACACACACACATACACACACACACACAGAGGCATATTATTCAGCCACAAAAAAGAATGGAATTTTACCATTTATGATGACATGGATGGACCTTGAGGACATTAAGTGAAATAAATCAGATAAAGACAAATACTGTATGTTATCATTTATATGTGGAATTTGAAACAAACAAGCAACAAACAAATGAACTTACAAATACAGAGAACAGGTTGGTGGTTGCCAGAGGCCAGATGGGGGATGGTGGCTGTGGGAGGTAGGCAAATGAGTGAATGTGATCAAAAGGTACAAATTTCCAGTTATAAGGTAGGTAAGTCCTGGGAATGTAGTGCACAGCATGGTGATGATAGTTAATATTTGTATATTTTAGAGTTGCTAAGGGAGTAGATCTTGAAAGTTTTCATCACAAGGAAAAAAGCCAAAAACTTGTAACCGTGTGTGGTGATGGATGTTAACTTAATATAGTAATCATTTTGTAATATATACATATGTCAAATTGTTGTGCATGAGTTCGAGCCCCGCATCGGGCTCTGTGCTTACAACTCAGACCCTGGAGGTGGCTTCAGATTCTGTGTCTCCCGCTCTCTTCTGCCCTTTTCCTACTTGTGTCTGTCTCTCTCGTTCCCAAAAATAAACATTAAAAAAAGAAAATTAAAAAGAATCACTATGATGTACACCTAAAACTAGTGTAATGTTATGGTCAGTTGTATCTCAAACAAAAAATTTAAGGAATAAATTTTTAAAATGCATATAAATAAAGGCTTGGTTAGTAGGAGTTCAATAACTATTTGGGGATATGATGGAGGTGCTGCATAGACAATCAGATCCTGGTGGGGTTGTGACAGGGCAAAAGGAAACAATGTAAAACATTGAGGTGGAGGGAGATCCTAGACCAAGTGTGTCTACTTTTGGAGTTTGCCTAAGACTTACTTTGGATATATGTATATATATCCAAATGTGTGTGTGTGTGTATATATATATATATATATCTCCATCCAAATATATATATACATGTATTTATATCCACATATATATATATAATCCAAATATATATATGTATATATCCAAATATATATATGTGTATATATCTGCATATATGTGTGTGTGTGTGTATATATTTGGATTATATATACGTGTGTGTATATACATGTGTATATATACATATACTTACACACACACACACACACACACACACACACACATTCCTGCATGTCTCTGTCCCAGGGATTTCAGTAGTATGGTTTGATGTTAAGATGGAGTGGGATGCTGAGGGCAGTCCTGTCTCATCTTGAATTTCACCAGTGCATTCTGTAGGACCTGCCCAACATAGGCCACGTAGCCTGAGCCGATACATGGTCCACACCATTCTACAGACAAATACAAAACTTGGTTCTGATTCAGTGTTTAGAATAGGCACAGCAAAATGTGTGGGTCTTGTTTAGTAAATAGAAGAACGCCACAGAAATGTACCCGGCACCTTCAGAGAACTCGTCCTTTGGTAGGCAGCCGGAGTTGACACTTCATTTGCAGTCAGGAAGGTTCAAGTAGGCAGTTACCAGGATCTGCTCACATCAGCTGCACGAGAAACTGCTGTTGCCCAGGGCAGCCCGCTCGCTCCAGAAACACCTGTCGTGGTGTGCACAAAGGGTGCCAGACGTTCCTGTGCTTTCGGGACATCTCTGCTGACCCCTTCACCTAAGAAATAGATTCCAGCGGCGTTGATAAGCCCTTTTCTGCCAACAGTTGAGGAATGGATGGATGCGCTTTTAAACCAGAAGTTACGTGCTGTGCCATTCATACCTCAATGGCTGCAGGGATCAGGGACATGTAGACTGTGAGCACAATGGAAGACATAAAAAACCCAAGGTGTGGACACTTGACATTTTTTTAAAAAAAGACTTTTCTATTAAATCCTCAGAGGTGTTTTTTCTTTTCTCAAGAGTTGGTTTCTCAGCCTCTTCCTCATCTTCTCCTGCATAATCTGAAGGTCTTGTCCATCTTCGTTTGAACCACAGGGTTCGATAGTTTTGAGCATCTCTGTATTAGACTGAGTGACTGTGACTTAGTGAAAATGCTGGTTTTCTTATCTCTGAAATGAGGGGTTTGGACTCTCTCTCTACCACCTGTTTCAGCTATTACACGTTTTGTCAGTTCCATTGCTATATATTGGTTTGTGGTTCACCTAAGGACTCTTCAGAGTAGCAAGCATGCCTTTGGAAATACTAGACTCTTGAATACTAATGCGTTGCACTCCTAAAAATGGGATTTTGTGGTTCAAGAGAAATGAAGACAAGAATCTATGTATCATTGCCAAGACATCAATACTGCTGAGGTAGCAATTGAAAGCACATAACTTTGTTATAGACGGTGCATTGTCTTTATACTTTGGGCAGTTAATACAAGAGTCTTAGCATGTTTTAGGTTAGGGGTGGTATCACAGAATTACAGTATTAGAAAAATGAATTTCATCTTTTGTTGTACATTTAAAAATCTCTTCCCCATTGAAGTTTTGGCAGATGAAGCTTTCCTGATTTATAGAGTTAGATTTTTCTTTTCATTTAATTTTTTTTTTTTTAATGCTTCTTTATTTTGGTAGAGGGAGACGAAGTGCAAGTGGGGGAGTCAGACAAAGTGCGAGTCAGAGAAAGGGAGACACAGAATCCGAAGCAGGCTCCAGGCTCTGAGCTATTAGCACAGAGCCCAACGCAGGGCTGGAACCCTCAAACTGTGAGATCGTGACCTGAGCTGAAGTCGGACACTTCACCGACTGAGCGCCCAGGTGCCCCTAGATTTTTCTTTTTAATTCATCAATCTATTGGAGGTAATTTTGTTTCCTTATACCATTTTTTTTTAGCCAATCATTTGTTATAGGCCATGGTTTGAACCAGAGAGTTGAGGAGACGGTATAGAGTAGGGGGTCACCTTCAGCTCACTACCTGTTTCTGTAAACATTTTGCGGGACTAAAACTGCATGCCGTCCTCATATTGTCTATGTCTGCTCGCACGTTACAGCATCAGAGTTTAATAGTCATGAAAAAGGCTGTATGGTCTGCAAAGCCTAATATATTTACTGTTTAAATGGTTACCTTCACAGAAGAAGGTTCCTGCCCTCCTGTCTACAGCAGTGTTGTCCAGTAGGACTTTTTGGCAATTTTAAGACCATTCTTCCTATATACACACTATTGAAAACAGTAGCCTCTGTCAACATGACTGTCTTGCGCTTGTACTGTGGCTGAATTTAACATTTAAGATTAAATAGCTACATGTGGCTAGAAATGACTGTCTTGGACAGTGTATGTCTAGAGATTTAAAGAGAGGGGCCATTGTGGTTACAAAATAGCCAGTTGTTTTATATTGAATTTGGTAGAGTGGAAGCTTATGTAGTTTGATCCATTCTTGTGATGACAGATAAATGGTCGTATATCATAGGTACCTGTAGGTATATAATTTTTAAAAAGTTCACTGTGGAGGGTCCTGGGTGGCTCAGTTGGGTAAATGTCCGATTTGATTTCACCTTAGGTCACGATCTCACAGTTCATGGGTTCAAGCCCCACATCAGGCTCTGCACTAACAGCATGGAAACTGCTTGGAATTCTCTCTTTGCCTCTCTCTCTGCCCCGTCCCTGCTCACCCGTGCAAGCACTCTCTCTCTTGCTCGCTCTCTCTCAAATAAGCTTAAAAAATAAATAAATAAAAATAAAAAGCTACTGTGATCTCCACTATTTCACATTTACTGTTCTTCCTTTGCAGCGAGGAGGAGCTCCCATATCATAATGCGGCTGTGGAACGGGTGAGTCCAGCTCTACATTTATTTTTCGTTTCTAGTGAGTTATGTTTATCAGAGGGATAAAATCCACCACCTCTGTGATTTTGAGTGCCGGCTTATATGTAAATGGTACAGGCATTGTTCGAGTTTGACCCAGAGTATACCACAGTAAGGAAGGAATTAATGGTGAAATAATTTTAGGAGGTTTTTGGAACTTCTGATAGATAGTTGAGAAAAAAAGAAAGGTAGCAGTCATCAGAGACTTGTATGCTAGACAGCTCTCAGTCTAGGACCCAGTCCACTTCTCATTCATGCTTTGAATGCAGAGCCCTTTCAGAGCATGGTTGCTGGGACCTTCTTCCGTCTGTTAGGTCAGACTCTCTGGGCAGGAACTCAGGACATCTGCGGAAAGCTTCTGAAGCGATTCTCAAGCACTCTTTGGCTAATAAAGCACCATTCTAGACCCATAGTTTTTTGTTTCAGAACTGTTCCATGAGGCTGTATCAAATTGCCTACAAACAACAACAACAAAACTTTGCCTTATTCAAGTAAGTCTTTTAGCTTTTAAGGACTTAGAGAAATCTTACGTATATTAAACCTGTCACTGTTTTTAAGCTTAGTGTTTCCACCTTTCTTCATTATACTTGGTTGGCTAGGGAGTTGGTTCCATAGGTGCATGTGCATGAGAACTAGAGATTGAGTGGTTTTTTTCTTTTTAATTTTTTTACTCTCTTTATTTTTGAGAGAGAGAGAGAGAGAAAGAGTGCGAGCAGGGGAAGGGTGGGGGGGGAGGCATAGAATCCAAAGCAGGCTTCAGGCTCTGAACTGTCAGCACAGAGCCCGACATGGGGCTTGACCCCACAAATTGTGAGATCATGACCTGAGCTGAAGTCGACACTTAACCGACTGAGCCACCCAGGGTGCCTCAAGATTCAGTGTTTTAAGGTTCATCAGATGTTCCCTCCCCATCTCTGTTTTTTTCTGTACCAAAAAGTGAATTGCAGAATGAAAGGCAGGCTATTTATTGGGATTATCTTCAGTTTGTGTATGTTTGATGTGGGAAGGAGGCTGGGTTTCAGATAATAGAGGTAAAAATATTGTAATGAGAATTTGAAAAATACTTTAGAAAATCTCTCTAAAATCAAAAATTTCTGAAAAAAAATGAAGCATACCTTTAAGATGTAGACAAAATTGCCATTGATATATATGAAGATCATTAGAGGTACTTCCTAGAGTTGAATTGTCATGTGACTGCCTCATTCTCTCCCAGTACCATAACCTTGATGTTTTAGCAAATGAGTTTCTTAGTAGATACGTTATTGAATAGCAACTGTGTATCAAACCCTGGGGTAGGTACTGCCTAGAATACTAGGGTCAGATAAGACATAGTTTCTGCTTTGAGACACTCACTGTCCATCCAATGACTAGAGGAAGGTCAAGTGAGACAATAGATAGGAGATTATTGATGACTTCTATCAGTCCACCTTGAAAAGGGAACCTGAGGGCTTGTTCCCACTCTCTTGTTTAGTGCCCTGACTTCACTGATCCTTGGACTCCACTGCTAGAACCACTGTGACATTATCTCTCACCATACTCTTGTCTTCATTCCCCTCTCTTCCCAGCTGAAATCCTACTCTAGGTCACTACAGTCACTCGCACATACCTTTCTCCTCCTTGCCTCTCTTGCTTCCTCTGGAGTAAACTCCAGGCCACGTTGAGGCCAGCTTTCTGCCTCTGCAGTGCCTGCTCCTGTCTGGCTCAGTGTAACTGGGAAAAGACTCACAACCATGCTGACTGGTTTCACTTTAAAGTCATGATCACAAACTTCAGTCGAACGTTAATGCTGCCTAGAGATCATGCTGTTCCTAGTGAATTTTTGCTCCATTTCAGCCACTGGAACATTCTTTCCTGCTTAGATTTCCAGTACCTCGTCCATGCTCTCAGTTCATGTTCTTACTTCTTACAAGGAAATAGAAGCAATCAGAGGAGAACTTCCACAAACGCCCATAACCATACCTGTTTTCACCTATGCTTATGGGCTCTGATCACTGTTGCTTGTTCAGGGACATCACTCAGTCTCTTCTTCCCTCTCCCACCTGAATTCATTCTCTTTCTGCTTGATGTTTCCCATCAATGTAAAATGTATTATCTCTCTCAGAAAGCAACAACAAGACCACCAATCTTCTTTTTCTTTCTTTTTTTTTTTTTTAATTTTTTTTTCAACGTTTATTTATTTTTGGGACAGAGAGAGACAGAGCATGAACAGGGGAGGGGCAGAGAGAGGGGGAGACACAGAATCGGAAACAGGCTCCAGGCTCTGAGCCATCAGCCCAGAGCCCGACGCGGGGCTCGAACTCACGGACCGCGAGATAGTGACCTGGCTGAAGTCGGACGCTTAACCGACTGCACCACCCAGGCGCCCCTCTTTCTTTTTTTTTTTTTTTTTATATGAAATTTATTGTCAAATTGGTTTCCATACAACACCCAGTGCTCATCCCAACAGGTGCCCTCCTCAGTACCCATCACCCAATTTCCCCTCCCCCCAACCCTCAGCAACCCTCAGTTTATTCTCAGTATTTAAGAGTCTCTTATGGTTTGCCTCCTTCCCTCTCTGTAACTTTCCCCCCCTTCCCCTCCCCCATGGTCTTCTGTTTGAGTTTCTCAGGATCCACATATGAGTGAAAACATGGTATCTGTCTTTCTCTGCCTGACTTATTTCACTTAGCATAATACTCTCCATTTCCATCCACGTTGCTACAAATGGCCAGATTTCATTCTTTCTCATTGCCAAGTAGTATTCCGTTGTATATATAAACCACAATTTCTTTATCCATTCATCAGTTGATGGACATTTAGGCTCTTTCCATAATTTGGCTATTGTTGAAAGTGCTGCTATCAACATTGGGGTACAAGTGCTCCTATGCATCAGCACTCCTGTATCCCTTGGGTAAATTCCTAGCAGTGCTATTGCTGGGTTATAGGGTAGGTCTATTTTTAATTTTTTGAGGAACCTCCACACTGTTTTCCAGAGCGGCCGCACCAGTTTGCATTCCCACCAACAGTGCAAGAGGATTCCTGTTTCTCCACATCCTCGCCAGCATCTATAGTCTCCTGATTTGTTCATTATGGCCACTCTGACTGACGTGAGGTGGTATCTGAGTGTGGTTTTGATTTGTGTTTCCCTGATGAGGAGCGACGTTGAGCATCTTTTCATGTGCGTGTTGGCCATCTGGATGTCTTCTTTAGAGAAGTGTCTATTCATGTTTTCTGCCCATTTCTTCACTGGGTTATTTGTTTTTTGGGTGTGGAGTTTGGTGAGCTCTTTATAGATTTTGGATACTAGCCTTTTATCTGATAATGTCATTTGCAAATATCTTTTCCCATTCCATCGGTTACCTTTTAGTTTTGTTGATTGTTTCCTTTGCAGTGCAGAAGCTTTTTATCTTGATGAGGGTTCAATAGTTCATTTTTGCTGTTAATTCCCTTGCCTTTGGAGATGTGTCAAGTAAGAAATTGCTGTGGCTGAGGTCAGAGAGGTTTTTTCCTGCTTTCTCCTCTAGGGTTTTGATGGTTTCCTGTCTCACATTCAGGTCCTTCATCCATTTGGAGTTTACCCTTGTGACTGGGAGTAAGAAAGTGGTCTAGTTTCATCCTTCTGCATGTTGCTGTCCTGTTCTCTCAGCACCATTTGTTAAAGAGACTGACTTTTTTCCACTGGATATTCTTTCCTGCTTTGTCAAAGATTAGTTGGCCATACTTTTGAAGACCACCAATCTTCTTTTGCCCCATTTCCTCCTCAGAACCTCCAGAACTGCCCTGATTCTCTTTTGCTCTTAGAGCAACGCTTCTTGAAAGAGGTGTCTCTACCCTTTCTTCTCCATTTCTTTCCTGCATTTCCTTCTTGCATCCATTCCAATCAGATTTTTCGCTTTCCCCCTTATCCCCACCTCCTTCTGGCCTGTATTAAGTTCCCTAATTCCCTTTATTGCTGTGATGCAGCCGTCAGTTCCCAGTCTGACTCTTGGTCTGCCTGCAGTGTGTGTTTGAAGCGGTAGGCTGCCGTCTCCTTCCTACACGTTCTCTCTTCCTGGCCCTCAAACCCTCATGCGTTCCGCGTGTTCTTTCCTCACTGGCTGCTCTTTCTCAGTTTCTCTGCTTGTACCTTCTCATCTCCTTGATCTCTGTACTTTGATGTGCCCCAGAGCGAGGCCTTGAACTTCTCTTTCCTATCCGTATTTTTTCCTTGGTCATCTCATCTTGTCTCTGGCTCTAAATGCCAACTGTGTGTTGATGACTTGGCTCCCCAAATCCCAGGCTTGTGTACCCTGGTACATTCATTTAAATGTCTACACTTAGGTGTCTAATGAATGTCCAAACTGGAGCTTCTGTTATTCTCTTTAAATCCATTCTGTCAACAGACTTCCCCTTGTCAGTAAATGGGAACTCTACTCTTCTAGTTGTTCAGTCTAAACTTGTAAGTTATCTTTGACTTTCGTTCATACCCCACATTTCGTCTGTCAGCAATCCTATGAGCTCTGCCTTCAAAATGGATTCAGAATCTGATGACTTATCATCACCACTTTTGCCCCCCTGTCCACTGTTAATGTCTCTTCTGGAGCTTTCTGTCTTCCTGCTTCTGCTGTTGTACCCCTCTCTCCCCACAGTCTTTCTGTTCACCGAAAGAGATAGATTGAGCCTGTCACGTAAGATTGTGACACTCTGATTGGAACATCGTTTTGGCTTTCAGTTGTATCCACAGTAAAAGGATAAGTCCTCAGAGTGACCTTCATTGCCCTCTATGACCTTGTTTCCGTTAAGTCTCTTGTTTCATTTTCAACGTTTATTTATTTTGGGACAGAGAGAGACAGAGCATGAATGGGGGAGGGGCAGAGAGAGAGGGAGACACAGAATCGGAAACAGGCTCCAGGCTCTGAGCCGTCAGCCCAGAGCCTGACGCGGGGCTCGAACTCCCGGACCGCGAGATCGTGACCTGGCTGAAGTTGGACGCTTAACCGACTGCGCCACCCAGGCGCCCCACTTGTTTCATTTTCAGTGCCTTCTCTTCTTTACTCACTGTGCTCCTTCGTGGTTCCAGAGCGCGCCTGCCATATTCCTTCTTTGGCTGCTTCCTCTCCTGGGGTGCTTTCCCCCCCTTCGTCCCCATAGCTATAGGACCCATTCCATTTCCTTTCCTATTTACTCAAATGTCACCTTCACCTTCAGAATAAGACCTTCCCTGGCATGATACCTAAAATTGCAAACTCCCTCCCCCCACCACATCCTAATTATCCCCCTCCTTCCTTTATCTTTCTCCTTAACACTTAACACTATTTCACATTCTATAAATATGTTACTCACTTCTTTTTGTGTGTGTGTGTTTGCTCTCCAGGATGTAATTTGGTGTCGGGGGGGGGGGGGATCTACTTTGTCCTGTATCCCCAGAACACAGAGCATTGCACATAGTCTAGGCTGAGCAAGTGGTGGCTAAATGGATAATCAAATGAATGTAATGGCTGCTTTATAACTCTAAACACGGTGACTTAAACACTTGAATGTTACAGTGGCCTTTATTTAAGAAATTAGGGAGAGAAGAATTGGAAGGTATCGTTTAACAAAAGATACCCATAATTGGCAGAATAAAATCTGGTAACTCGGTATAGACTTCTGCCTTCAGTGCCCCCACCTCTCTTTTTCTTTGTTATAATTTTCTGGTCCAGAAAGTCCACAAGTCTGGGAACTGGTGATATAGACGATTCAAGAAAGGTGGCAGCGAATGAAAGAAGAAATACAAGACAGAAACTAGTAGAAGATGCATGCTTGAGGGAGGTTGTTTTTACATTTTTATTTTTTCAGAGTCTTGCCTATGCAATAAAAGACCTACCCAGTGCAATTATACTTATAATTAATTGGTTATTTACTTTAAAGTGTTTAATAGGAAGTCACTCAAAAAATCTATGCATACCTTAATAATTTAACATAAGACATAATTTTATATTCATCTGCCAATCTTTTATGAAGCGAGAGGCAGGATACTGAGGCTGCTCATTGAGATTCCACTTCTGCCTTTTGTATGAGTTTTCTATAAAACGGCAAGTGTATTGTATGACCTGCCCTTTATACTTTTGGTTTCTTTATTGTGGAATGAGAACTTCAGACACATGCAGACGAGCAGTCGGGGACTGTAACCTTTTTAGTTTATCAGAATTTCCCGCAGTTTTTCTGGTTTCAGTTCAGTTCAGGTATTCTTAGTGACTGCCTAGTCCTAATGGCCAAGCCCTGCAGTTTCCAGGAAACTACTAAACAATAGTGCACATATGGCTTCATCGAACAACCTCAGTGGAAACAGTACCATGCTGAATTCTGCACGTGTGTGTTAATCTTTACAAAGCACACACTCAAAGTGTGCACTTCCTGCCCTTTGGGAGACTCGTACACTAATGCATAGTCGTGTAATCATGGTTTTAGTTCCAGCTTTGCCCATGTGTTATTGTACAGAAAGCAGTTCTCTGCTTAAAACAGGGGTAGTAGTAGGCAGTCTCTCTTAAGAGAATTAGTGTTGATATTTGCAGAGTGCTTTGGATTCCCCTGAACAGGCATTTAAACAAATAAACAATCACACTTATTATATTTATTTGGCAGAGAACAATCTTAATAATGGATTATATTGTTTCTTCGAGCTTATTGATGTTTTTAATAAGGAGGAAAGGATATGTAAAGCTATGAATTTTCACGAATTCAGCTGTTTCTTTATGTAATGCAACATTTTGAATAGCTTATGGAATATTGGAATCTATTCGTGTCTTTAAAAACTGTATCTTAATTTTATGTGGTGTGAAATCTTACTCAAAATACATGACCGATAGACTTTTCAGTGTCGTTATTCTGTCTAAACAGGGCTCTTTCCTCCCTGTACTTCTTGTCCTCTCCTGACCTCTGCTGGTGAGGTCTAGGTGTGTGGGACTCCAGTCCACTATCCTCAGTCACCCATTCCAATACTCAAATAGGAGAGACGGAAAAGCATCTGAAGATTTGAACTTCAGTAGAGTTCCAAGATTTCTTATTCTAGAAGAGAAGTCCATTTAATATCTGTCCATGATTGTATATATGTAGGGCCATTACTGTCAGGATTATTAATCATGTTAATCACCTTAAGACAACTGGGCATCAGATTGCAAACTCCAAATGAAAGGTTTAGTCCTTTTCTGAAAACAGCTCATGGGAAGAAAGTGCACAACATGGTTGGTTTTCATAGTCACTGAGGTAATAGAGAGCTAGTAGTAGACTTAAAGATCTCGGCGTTATTTTCCTTTGCATAGATGTTGTTTTGAAGTTCTCAGGGGAACATAATTTTCTTATACTAGGGTCTCCTATATGATTTTAGCAGTTACAACGTTGAGCTCACCTAGTGCCCGATTTTTAGCTTTTGAAAACCATTCCCCATTAAAAAGAACCACTGTTTCTTAAAAAAGTGGCTGATCTAGGTTTGGGGTAGAAAAAGTATACAGTAAAGTGAACCTGATTATCTTGTGCCAGATAGGGCATGTCTCAAGGATCCATTTGAAGGGGCAGATCTCCAACCACTTAAGAGGCAGTCCTGCCAAATTTGGGACAGTTTGAGCTTCAAAAGAATAATGATGAGAGTGGATTATAACACATAGAATAAAATATTTCTTTGGGGTGCCTGAGTGTCTTAGTCAGTTAAACCTCTGACTCCATATTCGGCTCAGGTCATGACCTCACAGTTCATGAGTTTGAGCCCCATATCAGGTTCTACCCTGACAGTGTAGAGCCTGCTTGGGATTCTCTCTCTCTCTCTCTCTCTCTCTCTCTCTCTCTCTCTCTCTGTGCCTCCCCCACACTCTTGTTCTCTCTCTCAAATATATAAACATTTGAAAAAAAATAGTTCTTTATACCATAGTGTTATTTCAAAGGGAAGAGGGGATAGAAGAGAAAGATTTTTAAATAGAAAAGTGTCAATAATATAGAAGGAGTCCTAGAAAAAAACCCACCACATCATTGTAGAACCACCAGAATCAGAATCTGTTCAGACAGGGATTATTTGAGGGTAATAAGATCACTGGATAGAATTGTGAAGGAACAGGATGTCCACACTCCCTCAAAGCCTACCACACAGACTATAGTTGACCATTGACCATACAGTGGGGGCAGGGGTGCTGACCCCTCGTGCAGTCGAAAATCCACATAGAACTTTTGAGTTCCCCTAATCTCAATTACTAATAGCCTGCTATTGACTAAAAGCCTTACAGATAACGTGAACAGTCAATTAACATATTTTGAATGCTCTATGTATTAGATACTGTATTCTTACAATGAAGTAAGCTGGAGAAAAGAAAATGATGTTAAGAAAATTGTAAGAAAGAGAAAATACATTTAGAGTACTATGCTGTATCAGAAAAGAATCCACATGGAAGTGGACTCGCACAGTTCAAACCCATATATCATTTAAGGGTGAGCTGTATAAATACATGGTGCAGTGTTCTAACTTTTTGCGTGCTCAAAATATTTGAGAACAAAAGTTGGGAGAAGTCAGATGTCTGTGTATGAAGTCAACAGAGCTTCTGGTAGCAATTTTGTGTAGACTTCTAATATCAGTAGTTCTGCCTTTTGGCGATACTTTGAAAGGTGTTGCCAACATGATGGAATGATAACCATTCTTACCATTATGTAAGAGATACTATTATAATTTATTTCTGGTTATTTCTGTATTACAATGATTGAAGTACTTCCAAAAGTATTTATGATCTTGGTTCATCCATTCATATTTTTTCTCTTTCATACCCCTCTACCTCTGGTAGAATGCTATTAATTGTTTCACAGTGCTGTTCACTCATTTTTCTGTATATAAATTGTGTTTAACTTAAAAATATTTAACTCTTTAAATATAACAACCCCTCTTTTAGGTGTTGAAATTAGAACAGGAATATATGATACGGTTCCTATTGTCAAGGAGTTTCTATGGTAATAATAATAATAATGATATGATTTGGCCATTTAGGGCAACTAAAACACAGCTGTTTGGTATTATAATAATCCTAATAATTCTTACTTTGTAGACAAGACAACTAAGATACAGAGAGATTAAGAAACTTGCCCCAAATGAAACAGGTAGGAAGGGGCAAAATTCAAATTTAAACCCAGGCCAGCCGGGTCCTCAGTCCATGCCATAAAATGCTGAGGAAACAGTTAATTTTGCTTGGACCATGAAGGCATTTGAGAAAGGTTCCAGACCTTTGACATTTAACTGAACGGATATATTTTACCAGATGATGTTGGGGAAGAGCATCATAGGCAGACAAATAGCAAACTTTGCTTAAAGAGTCATGAAAATCTCTTATGTGCTGGGAATGACGAATCGTTCAGAGTGGCCAGATCATACAAGTAGCAGGGAGTGAAACTGGAAGGTGAACGGGGCCATGTGGTGAAGAGCCATCCATGTAGAAGTTTGAACTTTATTTGTAGATAGTGGGTAGCCATTGAGGGGTTTTTAACTGTGATGCATTTAAAAAGATGTGGTAGCGGTGGAGGTGGAGTTGAAGACCACCCCAGCTACCAGTGAGGAGTTAGTGCCTTCATCTAGGAGTTAGGATTGCTGAACCAGGACAGGAGACATGATGGAAGCAAGAGACATGGATGGACCAGCAGAATGTGGATTGGGGAGTGGAAAGGAAGGGAACGGTTTTAGTTTGATAGGCTTAGTAGGTAGTGATGCTGTGGATTCATGTTGGAGAAGAGAAGGGGAATAGCATGGTCAGGGAATAGTTTGGGATATGTTGAGATTGAGTATCTGCTGAGCTTATAGGTCGAGATTCTCACTTGATGTTATATTCTGTCTAGTTTGTCTTGGTGTTACTGAGTCCACGACAAGATGGTGTTCGTTAGCCTGTTTTTCTGGAGCATTCAGGTTCACATCTGTCACCTGTGGTTTCAGTTACTTCTTATTTCAGAATAAGTTCTGGAATAGTTAGTTGTAGCATGTTTGGCGATAGAGTATATTTTATCCACGAGTTGTAGATTCGTGAGTGGGGGGAAGACATTCACTGCGTTCAGCTCAGGTGTAGCTGAATTGATGGCATCACGGAGTTAACATTTAAACGAGATGGAACTACTAATACATAATTTTTAAATCCTGCAGCATGGGAGCTTTTCCCAAGGTGTGTCTTTTTCTCCCCCCTGTAGGGGAAAGAAAAGCATACTTAATGGTTTTTAAAATTGTGTTTGTGTGTTTTGTCCTTCCGTGTTAGTGTGTAGCATTTAAAATTACATATATGATAAATGTGAGAATACAAGGTATGCCTTAAAAAAAGAATAACTACTTCTTAAAGTGATTCATTGATAATTCATAGTCATAAAAATGAAACATAGCAAGAGACCTGCTAGGTCTCAGCAGGGTTGTTCCTGGCAAAGTGTATGTTATTATACTCTAGGGTTGGCTTGAATTATTTGGCGTTCTCCTGTTGGTGGAGAAAGGGGTTGTGTTTGAAGAAGTCAGGGGGAGGAAGTGCCGAAGAACAAAAAAATACTAAACTTTGATCAATCTTAATTTTTCATAGCTTGGCCTTCTCTAAAGTCACATTTAGCAGAAACATTAATTAGATTTCAGTGCCCCACTGAGCTTTAAAATTAAACATATTTCTGGAACCATCTGTAACATTTTATCACTAATAATATAATGAAGAATATGCTCAGTCTTCTGAAAAATGGGAATTATAACAGTACGTTTTGCTCACGAGTGATCATCTTTTATTATGAACAACCCCTCACAATTTCTAGTAAGAGTTAAGTAATTAAAGGGTTTTAAAAATATGCCTAAAAATAAAATTCTCTAAAAATATTTGCGTTTTTAGAAATTGAGAATCATTTCCCAAAATCAGGATTTTCTTTGGGATTTTATGCTTCTTTTAAATCTAAAAATATTGATGGTGGGCATATGCCATCTGCCTGTGAGACTGCACTGAAGACCGTCAGTAAGAGCCATTGTTTTCATCTAAACTATAATTACCTGAACCGAGGACACGTGGGAAGCAAGAGACATAGATGTGGTGGCTAAGCGTGTAGGTCCTGAAGCCAAGCTGCCCGGCTTTGGACCTCTCTTCAAACTTGACTTTACCAGATGGGGGAATTTGAAAGTCCTTTAACCCCCTGTACCTCTGTTTCCTTATTTGTAAAACAGGGACGATTATACTTACCTCACAGGGTTGTCATAAGCTTACCGTTTGGAGCATAAAGTATGTCTTCGGAACCGTTTTCTTTCCCGTATGGGCTTTCCTTTCCTTTGCTTTTGCTTCATCCACCTATGACACTGACAGAGGCCTCCAGAAAAGAAAATGTGGGGATTGAGGAGAATTGACAAAATGGCGGACTCTCAGCTCACTCACCAGAAAGGATTACTTTGGATTCCTTTCATGAGAATGAAATAGTTTGGGACCTACTCTGTGTCCGGCACTGTTCTGGGGACTGGGGAGACTGCAAACACGTCTGCCTTCATGGGGTGCGGAGTCGTTAGGGGAGAATGTGCGTTAGGTGCGCAGCAGCAGTGGGCTCCCTGACTCTGAAGCCCGGCAGGAGACGGTCTGACCCGGTTACACAAAGAGGTCCCCACAGACTTTTTGGCTGAGGAGGGTATTTTCCTCTGTCTGAAAGGATGGGGTACAAAAGCGCCTTCCACAATTGTGTCGGGCTTCTGAAGAAGAGGGACGGATGAGCTGTACATGCCTAGTTCTTTGTCTAAATTTACTAATCAGGTAAGTCACTTTACCACCTTAGGAGTTGATCAGAGGTTGGACAACAGGCCCAAATAATTAGGAAGAAACGTCCCTTCTCCTGGAGACCAAAGAAGGAAGGAAGAAGCATTTTCTGTACCACCCTCCCCATCCCCCAGCTTTGCTCCAAATCCCAATTTGGTGTGACATCTAAGTCCCCTGCCTACGTTTTCGGCCTCATCCCCTGATGCTTCTTTCTTTAGCTCTTTAGAACTACTGTCAGGCACCATGGGCTGAATTACCTCAGAGCTACATCTATCCATGCTTCTTAGAATATTCATTCCCACGTTGTGCTTGATAAAAATCCTAATAATGTTTCAGTGCTTCATTTAGGGCTTATCTTCTTTAACATCCCTAGGTGGATTTGACTGCCCCTTCCATTGTGACCTTGCTGTCACCTTTTCTGACCTTATGTTGTCACACAAGTCACGGCACTCACCCATGTCCATGACAGTTGCCCCGAGCAGACGCTGATCTTCAGGGGAGCAACTTTACTTACTTTTGGACAAATTTTTCACTAGCATATTGCTAGTTATATGTTAATCTCTCCACACATAAATACCTGGTTCTCCTTTAACGAATCATCTTGGTCACTGAAAACATTAGTTAGAATTCAGTAAAATGTAACAGAGGAGAATTGAATTTTGAAGGTCTTTTTGTTGTAGTTGTTGTTGTGGCTGCATAAAACATATTGCAAAGTAACTAAAAATGTCCTTTTGGTTTAGTTTTGTAGAATACATAGTATTTTCAGCAATTAATTTAAAAGCATTGGAAAATTTAAACGATTCCTTTCTCTTTACCTGTCTTTAGCTATGGAATACTATTGCTACAACTATAATCAATTATCTAACTTCTTAGAATTAGAAAGTATATTTGCTATCTAAGAGTTTAACTTTTTTAGTAGTTTTTGTCGTCGTTAAGCAGCATTTTTTTTATTTTGTAATGTTTTTAGTAATTTGTAATTACAGAAGCCTTAAACAGTAACATTGAATTTCAATTTTGTTTTAGCAAAAACAACTGGAAATTGAAAGAACGACTAAGTGGTTGAAAATGCTAAAAGGATGGGAAAAATATAAGAACACTGAAAAGGTAATTAAAATAATGTGATTTCTATCTGATACTGTACAAATTGAATGTGGATTTTCCTAATAAAAGCTTTTCTTAAATGATAGGAGTATTCATATTCTTGTTAAAAATTTCACTATAACTTACTTTAGTAAATTAGGAGTATTTATGTTGTAACAGAATGTCTAGTTAAGAGAGTGTACTGGACAGTGTGGAGGTAGGATGGTTTCAGGAGTGATTTGCTTCAGACTCTCCATTGTGTTGCCTATGACTTAGTTTCTTTCCCTCTCTCTTCTCTGACTTCTGTACTGTCATCTTTATCTTGAGGTTGCCTCCCCTGTGTGATCAAAATCATTGCAGTAGTTCCAGGCTTCATGTCCACATGTCACACTGGTCAGGAAGAGGGCTGGCCTCTCAAAGCTTTCCCTGAAGCAGGAGCAATCTCCTTTTCAAAAGCTTCTAGCAAATCTCCCCTTAAATCTTTTTGCCCTGTACGGTTGGTGCTAAGTTTTAAACCAATTAAAACAACACACACATCTATTTAGTATCACCCCCAGTCTCCTCACAAAAGTCTTTATACATTGGGAAGCTGTGAAATTCATGGTGGTAGAGAAAAGGGCTTTCTGGTTTTTTAATGAGAAAAGGGCTCTCTGGTTAAATAAAGTTGGGAATATCAGAACGAGCCAAAGTTAAGCAAAGTTACGTCCTTTATTACAGGACTCCTCAGAGTCTTTATTATGACTTGTGGTAGGGGGACCACACCTTGAGGGACCTTAAATTGAGTGAAACTTATTAGATGGTGGAAATCTTTTTGTCATAGGGCATCTCACAGGACTAATGTCCCTTTTCTTTTTGAGCATCCTAAATACCCTTATTTAAAGTCTCTTAGACTCTTTTATTATTTTATTTTCATCAGGTGTAAGTTCATTTTGGGATTGTCGATTTTATTAACTGTTGCTTTAGTATTAGGTTGGAACTCAAAGATGTTTTCTGAGAGGAATCAGTTTAGAGCAGAATGTGAGGTATAACATCTGTGCCCTTGTTCCTTATCATGCTGTCGCCCATACTGGCCCAAAGTTGGCACCTACTTTACCTCATGTCCTTGTGGAAAGATTGCTCAAGTGGTGATGACAGGGTAAATGTTGACGCACGGCACCTACCTTTCATCTCCCATTCAGTCCAGCAAAGTATTTGTAGAATTATATGGCTTAATGTTCTTCTTTAGTATACATATATCTATGAAAGTATGTAAGCCTGTGTAAAAATAAGCAATTCTACTAGGCTGTTATTCTGACAGCAACTCTGGCTAATGTAGTTCCCAGGAAGAGAGATTTTAACAGAACTGTTTTCTTTGATGTGTAATTTTAAAGCCCTTTCCCACAGCTATAACGGTGGAATTATTTGATGATATATATGGTCCAATTTGATGTGAAACAAAATGTACCTTCTAAAAGAATCGCTGCTTTCAGTTCATACCTAGTTTTAAATTGTACTGAGGCAAAAAAAAAACCAAAAAAAAACCACATATTTTTCTTCTCTTCCAAGAGGAGGTATACGTTTTCTCTCCACAGATTCCTTACTTATGTAATGGTAACACGGAGAAATTTCTAAAAATATCTTGAAGTAAAAATACAGCTGTGATAGAGAATATTGGATGGAGTTGTTAAGAATCCAAGCTTTAATGGAAGACTTTCCATTCAGGTTGTTTGTGTTGCTTGTGTGTTCTCACCGTGAACACTGTCTCTCCGTTTTCACTGCGCCAGTGTTAAGTAGTGTTGGGTTTTAAAAATATAGTCTACTAAATGCAGTTATCTCTGGTTTTTTTTTTTTTTTTTAAGTTTATTTATTTTGAGAGAGAGCAAGTGAGCATGAGCAGGGGAGGGACAGAGTGAGAGAGAGAGAGAATCCCAAGCTGAGCAGGGAGTCTGACGTGGGGCTCAATCCCACAACCGCAAGATCAGACGTGAGCCCGTATCAAGAGTCGGACGCCGACTGAGCTACCCAGGTGCCCCAAAGTTATCTCTGTTAAGTGGAGACATTACGATGTAGTCAGTTGTGATGTAATTGTGTCTAAGTTGTGTCACAGCTGAGTACCTACGAAAGATACACTTGTTATTTTTTTAAAGTCAAATAACTGAATGGACCTTACATTAGCATTTTATTTTACAATGGGAAAATGGAGGCACAAAGTTTATAAATCAATTCCTCAAGGTCACACAGCTTGTTAGTCGCAAGCAGGAGATCCCATGTCCAGACTCAACGGTTCATTCGTTGTATCATCTTCTATGTTGGCTTTCCCTATTGGTGTTTGTCAGCAAAAGGTCAGAGGAAGTAGAACACAGTTATAAGATGCAGTAGGGCCTTGTGTATGGTTTAAAGCTGTTTTAGATCCAGGGGCTCCTGGGTGACTCAGTCGTGTAAGCGCTTGACTCTTGATTTCAGCTCAGGTCGTGATACCACGGATCGCGCTGCACTGACAGCATAGAGCCTGCTTCGGATTCTCTCTCTCCCTCTATCTACCCCTCCCTCTGTCCCTCTCAGAATCAGTGAATAAACTTAAAAGAAAAACAAATAACTTTTTTAGATCCGGACTTGAGGGACTCCTGCCTCTCTGGAGGCAGAGATGAAGGAGCTAATGGAGCAGGGAAGCTGAAAGAAAATGGAGAGGCAGTAAAGAGACAAGCAGAGTGAGCTTCGGTTTCATGGTATACACTTGCGGTTTTGCACGTCCCCCAAACTGAGCCATATTTGGTGGGCTGAAAAGTTGACTCACTGGCCGCCATGATGATGTGGATTGGCACATTCATCACTATTTTCAAACCACTAAGGTTAGAAAGAAGTATTGAACATGTTAAGTCAGTTGATGGGTTGTTTTTCAGTTGATGGATTTTTAAAAGGATTTGTGTGATTGAAATAGCCTACTTGATTGTGTTGGCAAGGAAACAAAGATACTGGAAGCAAAAGTAGATTTCAGGGAACCTTACTTTATTTTTTCTTTAAGGTTTGATGTATCATATCCATTAAATACATTTCTAACAGAATTTTAAAGGTAGTACTTTTCAAATTGGAATATTAAAATGTTGTTTAAATCCAACATATAGACATTCTAAATCGTGGTTGTTAAAACTGTGGTTTCTGAAGTTGGACTAACCGAATTTCAGTTCTTTAGTTGATTAGTTTATTAGTTTTAGGACTTAAGAGTTAGTTACTTTACTTTTCTGCACCTTAATTTTCTCATCCAAGAAACGGGGATGATAATAGTATCTCCCTCTTTAAGAACGTGATAATATTGCAAGAAATAAATTGATATAGAAACACATATGCTGCCTCCTAATAAATAATCTGAAAATGGTAGCGTAACTTTTATTATTAAAGTTGTTATTGTTATTTGATTGATTATATTCCTCCCCGTCATCTCCACCCACATTTCCCCTTCCTGGCACATCTCTGGGTGTCCTTCAGGATTGATCTTCCCTAACTCTGTCATGTACAGTTCATGCCTCCCTTCCTCCATTACGGTATCTCTGATACAGTCTCAAGATGAGAGCCACTGTTGCGGGACTGATAAGAAGTGACCACCACAGCAGATTCACTGCCCTCACCTCAACACCTTTATTCCTAAACTTTTTCTGGTTTTCCCTTTGACATGAGGACTAACCACCCCTGCATGCCTACCATTCTCCTTTTCCCACCCTGGCCCCCTCTGAGTCTGTGTCTGTCACAACATCTCCCATCAGGGTGTGACAGCTCTGTAGCAAGTACTAGATGTGACTTTATTTGATAATAAAGGAGTGCCAGCTGGTGCTATAATTATCTGTTTACATAATTATTTTCACTGCTACACACTGAGTTCCGAGGAACTTTTTCATGTTCATAGCCATAGTACCTAGTGAGTGTTGGCCACAAAGCAGGCAGTCACTACAAAGTTTCTTTTTAGAATGAATGATACTCATTTATGAATTGGAACACACAGCTATCACCTTGTGCTGAAGTCTACTACTTAATTGAAAGCTGTGATCTCTTACGAGGCAGTGTGATTTGGCGGAAGTGGCCTGAAGTAGGAGTAAGAAGATGAAGTTCTTTGACCTCAGCACCCATTTCTCTGGGCCCTGGTCTCCCAGCATTTAAAGGGGAGATGCACTTGCTCTGCCTCCTTTACAGACTGTTAGAGCCAGTACGAGATACTACTTTGCCAGTTAAAAGATTCTCAACAAATGTAAACTGGGCTACCGTTCTGGAGAAGAAGCAAATTTTATTAGTAACTGTTGTACTTGATATAATTCCTACTTTGTTTTACAAAATTTCCAAAATTTCTATGATAGTTGAAAATTTGTGATGAAAAAAATATGTTGCCATAATGTCAGTCTGTGATGTAACACTGCAAGTATTTGAAAAACAATAAGCACAGTTTATTTATTTTAGGGTCTCATAATGTAATTTTTCCTGATATATGTGACTTTGTTTACATGCTTTATTTCATTACCTCCTAAAGCTTGAATTCCAGATGCATCCCTTTTTATATTTCTTTTGAGCTTTTTAATTGAAGTGTAGTTGACCTACAATGTTAGGTTAGTTTCAGGTGTATGACATGGTGAGGTGAGAACTCTGTATGTTATGCTTACCTTTTAAGTACAGTTTCACTGTCATCATTTTAATGCTTTCTGCTCTTGGATTTCTTTAATATTTTCTGATCCATGTATCTTAGTAAATTCACTTGAGCGGAACGGTGGCTACTAGCTACATGCATTGTGGTCTTGGAAGGATGGTCTTTGTTTTTTATAAAATGTAAAATCATTATCTTTTGCTAAAAGATGGTGATATCTTGTGTGTGTCTTAGGCATATTATTTATCTTCTTTGTGATTCACTATCACCACCTAGAAAATTGGGATAATAACAGTTGTTGATGTGATTAAATGGGAGACACATCTATAAATAACTTAAAATAGTTTCCTGGACATAGTAAATGCTCAGTAAAAGTTGTGCCTCATTTTTCATTTTAATTCTGGAGTAGCATTGGGATCATTAATTTTTTCTTCCTAACCTGAAGTTTCTCTCTTATTTCTTCTTCATATAATCATCCCTTGATTTTTTTTTTTTTTAGCACATCAAATCATGACCAAATGGGGTTTATCTGAGGAATACAAAGTTAGTTTAGCATCTGAACATCAGTTCAAGTAATTCAACATATATTAAAAAACTAAAAAAAAAAAGAAAAAACACTTCATCTGAATAGGTGTAGAAAAGGCATTTAACAAATCAAACATCCATTCCTGATAAAAACTCTCAGTTAAGTCAGAATGCAAGGAAACTTCTCTGACACGATCAAGGGTGTCTACAAAACTGTCACTGGCATCGGACTGTCATGGTGAAAGAGTAAATTTTTTTTCCCCAAGATCAGTAACAAGACATGATATTTACTCTCATCCCTTGCTGTTTAGCATTATACTGGAGAATCTGATCAGTACAGTAAGAGAGAAAAGCCATCTGTCTTGAAAGGAAGAAATAAAGCTGTCTTTTTTGTTTTAATTTTAGATTTACTGTAAGATGAAAAATGGACATTTATATATAGTTGTTGAATACAGAATTGAATGAAAACAGTAAAATAATGTCTAAAGTCTTTTCAGGTCATATAGTTTGAGAAATACATGTCGGAACTCTTATTTTTTTATTCATTGAAAACATCAGCCTAATGGAGATTCGAGTCCACCGAAGTTACTGTGTACCTGCCATCATCTTCCACTTGACTATTGAAATTTTCCTTTTCACATTTGCAGTAATTTCCACACCTTCTGATATTCATTCACCTTCTGATGCTTACAGTACAGCATCTTTACAAATGTAGCAGATAATTTGAAAATACTTTTAGTGGGTGGTACTCCTTTAAAAAGTGTAATAATACGTATTACAGCTTTGGAATGAATGTAGATGGCACACTTTCTTTAGGAAAGTAAATCTTAAATTCACTGTTTTTTTAAACCACACCCAGTTTACAATTAATGGTGGTTAGTGTTCAGTACCTGGGAAAGCTCCAAGTAGCAGAGTCTAGTTTTCACAAAATCTTTCCCTATATATATTCTTGCAGTTAGAGTGACTGTGTGAGTTAACACATGGATGATTCTAGTCACTATCTGCTGAAATTTCACATTTGAGGCGTAGTGTGTTCATACCAGGAGAACAAAGCTGAAATTACATACGGAATTTGCCTAATGAATCAACTTCATAACATTCTCTGTTTCACAATAAAGGTTCTACAGTGTTACTCATTTTAAACCATGCAATCGGTTTCATAAAGCTACATCATGACTTTGTTACTAAAGCATTAGTTTCCCAAAACTAGGTAGTATGTAGTAGGAGTTGAAACTCTGCTTATTAGTTCATAACTTGTCAGCATTTCAATTACAACTTACATCTTATTTTCTTAGCCATACTATTAACATAGATTATTTTGGTCGTAAAGGTAATTACGTACCTATTCTTACCTTACTCCTTCAGATTTCTGCCACAATTTGTTTAATCATTTCCTTGTTTGGACATTTACTTTAAAGTTTCAGGTTTTATTATGCACAACTTTGTAATGACCACAATAGATTTGTATGTTATTTTGAATAATTAGCCTTGAGGAAAAAAAAGAGACAATCTCAAGAAGATGGAGAAATGTATACAGTCTTAAGATTCGTAGAGTGATAGAAGTGTACAAGGACCCAAAGAGTCGATGAAGCTGATGATTTATTCTTCATTTCGTTCAAAGGTGATGGCAAGGTATTCCTGAAGAACTACCAAAATTGAAAAGAGGAGAGGGAAAAGGGACAGGTGGGGGGGGGGGGTGGCTTGGAGGGGAGAGACAGGGAGGCCAGGAGTCAGGGAGAGAACTGAAGATTGAGGGTGGAGTTAGCCGAGGATAACAGGATATGTTGTGTTGACACATCCTGGAGAGCCCCAGAGAGGGGTTGCTGCAGGAAAAGACATTAGGGGTTCCAGTATTTACACGCCATGAAAACACTTCTGGGACAAGGCGACCTTTTTGTTATTTGGAGCCTTTTAGACGGACGGGGGAAAAGGAAGAAAGTACATAACTAGTTAATTATATCAACAGGGAATGTGTAGATCATGTTCACACCTTAAAAAAGAGCACTGATTATGCTTTCATTTTGTATGAGGGGTGCCTTTGTAATGGTATGAAAATACTGAAATGTACTAGTCATATTACCACCTTCTTACTTGTGACTTCTTTCTGTGTATGTCTCCATCAGTATCAAAAGAGGAGAGATGATAGGATCCAAGTGTGCCATGTCAAAATGTATCATTTGTCATGGATACTTGGAAAACAAAGGACTGACAGATATTAATTAGTTTGATTTGAGGGATCAGTCTAAGATTTGGTCATTTGTAACCTTCAATTTATGTTTCTTTTAATAAGTTTCATAGGAGAATTTACAAAGGAATCCCACTCCAGCTCAGAGGTGAAGTCTGGGCTCTACTTCTGGAGATCCCTAAAATGAAAGAAGAAACAAGAGACCTTTATAGTGTGAGTATGTACAGCAAACTTGTTTTGAAATTGAAAAGTAAAACCCATTTCCTTTCGCTTTCAAGGTGATGTAAGATATTCATGTCATTTGAAGTTATATTAAAATTACAGTACATTGAGTTTTCTAAGAAAATGTTATTTTCTGTATCAGTCGGTCAGTATCAGGTGCTTTTCGTGTACTTGAAATGATCGGTGTTGGGGCATATTCGTGAGGAAAATGGACTAACCCCTCATCGTAGCTGCCCTTTGGCAGTGTGGTGTCACTACAGAGATCTAGGGTTCCCCCTCATGGACATTGTGGGAAGACGGCTGCGGAACTACCGTTATTCAACAGCTGCCTGTGTGTGCTTGACTGTTTGCTTCTGGGCATGAGAAAAAAGTTTGCCTCCAAGATTAGTAGGTATTTCCCAGTTTTGTTATTTATTAATAAAAAGTCCAACTTTTGACTCCGTGATGAGTAACACTTTCCTTAAACTAGCTAATGTGTTAAATTTGTCTAGTCATTCCTTCAATACCCTTTCTAAACCTACCTTTTATATCAGTGTTTGAAAGGAATAGGAAACATATCTAAAAATCATTCTGAAATATATTCCTCAGAAAATGTAAATAAATGGAATAAATTAAAATAGCATACAATGGCTAACAAAAATTATTTATAATTTAAACCCAGTACCAATCATAAAGGGAGCTTTGGAATACTCTTGATCCTTTCTTTTCTTTTTCATATAATGTGTGTGTGTGTGTGTGTGTGTGTGTGTATGTGTAAAATTTTACCAAGATGAAAGATAAAAAAAATGGTTAATTTTAAAGAGTTACTTATTTTGTGTGTCTGAAACATTTTTTAAATTCGCTATTTGGGCCCTACCCGGACTATGGGTTTATGTCTTAGGATTTTAGAGTTTCAAATTATTTTAGCCTGTTGATAAGATAATTTGCTTTTAGTACCATAGTTTTAGAGCCAGTATTGAAAGTGATGTCTGAGAAAACATACAGAATGTAACCCCAGCCCCTAGAACAGTGTGCCTGGCTACGTAGTAGTGCTCATTAAATTTTGGTTGAGTTAATGAGAGAACACAGTTCTTCTTCCTTCGCCTGCTCCATTCGTTTTCTTGGGCTGCCACAGAGTGCCACAAACTGAGTGGCTCAGCACAGCGGCAGTGTCTTCTGTCTCACCTCTGGAGGAGAGAAGTCTGACGTCAGGGTGTTGGTGGGCCCAGGGTTTCTCTTCAGGCTCGGGGACACTCCTTCCTGCCCCCTCCTCGCTGCGGGGATTGCCGGTGCCCCCCCGGGCACGCGTGGGCCCGCAGCCACATCCCTCGTCTCCGCCTCGTCTTCACGTGGCCTTCTCCCTGTGCGCATCTGTGTGTCCCACCTGATAAGGACGCCAGGTACTGGAATTGGGGTCCATCCCAATCCAGAATGGTCTCATCTTAACTTGATGACATTTGCAAAGACCCTAATCCCCAAATCAGGTCACATTTCCAGGTTCTGGATAGATGTGAATTTGGGGAGGGGGCCCTGTTCGACCCAGCACAGGTACTGGTAGCAGCACTGTGCTTTCAGTTCCTTTTAGACCTTTTCTCTGTGGCATAAAATGATCCGGGCACTGGTTCACAAGAGAGATCCATTCAGTACGTGCCAGTTGTACGATAGCAACCACAAAGGAAATGACTGGCCCGTCAGTACTTCCATCCTTTTCCAACACTGCCATCAGTTCCTCTTTTGACTCTCTGAGTTTTCCCGGCATCATTATTTGATCTTCTTCCTTTCCCATTCCTTCCTACTCTCCCTTCTCCAAAGATGGTATGAACTGCCCTCTTCAGGTTGGAACTTCACTAGGAGTCGAACTGCTGAGATTTTTCTCAGGTGGGTGAGATGGTCCCTGGCTCCTGAGCTGGCGCTCTTGTCTACCACTTCCTCCTATTCTTTAGTTGCACCTCAGTGTCATCCGCCTCTCTTGTGTCCCTGATTGGTCTCACGGCCGGCGGTTCAGTCCGTCGCGGTTAACTGCCTCACCTACGGCCTTCTCAGCCTCACCTACAGGCGCCATAATCTTGTTGGCCCAACACACAGGGATATCCCGAGTTTGCACGTAAGTGCTTTCCGCCGTTCTTCCACCTTCAGGTTTATAGGGTCATTAGACCCGATTTCTTTGAAATGAAATGTGTGTTTTGTATTATTGTTGACACTCCTGGGTCTCAGCCACCCAGTTCCAGAGATAACCAAGCAGCTGCTTTCCCTCCTTGAACTGAGGTAAGAAATATGCTTGATTTCCTGTATTCTGTCGTGTGTAAACAGGCAATGACATCATCTTTCTGACCCGTTACTTTTTTTTACTACTTAACTGGGATTTGCTTCTGTCTTGAGGCCTTTTTATGTTGGATTTCCTTGTCCTATAGAGAAAGTAATACTATAGACGTATTTGCGTGTTTTTCTGCCTTTGAACTATTTTATCATGTCCTATCAAACATTTCTTTCTGTCTTTAGACTTCTCAGTTTTTGCCAGGAGGCCTGTAGAATGATAATTGAAACCTCTTTACTTGCCCATTACCTTAAAAAAAATTAAAGAACAAATATGAACAGATTATCATTTTTGAACTAAATTTTGGTATCAACTTTTATCAGTGATAGTATACAATAACATTTTAGTGGTCATGTGATTCTAATACAGTACTGTAAATATCTTCCTCTGTATTTAGGACTTTGAAGTAGACCATGGTTACTCATCATGATTTTAAAAGCTACAGAAACTGCCATTCTCCGAGCTCCTGCCTCAGAACCCAAGAGTACACATAGTCATGAAACACTTAACACATACACTCATATTCCGGATAGCCTACTTCTTTCTACTTTTAGCTGAAGTCGAGAATTAGCAGTTGTGTTTTTATATGTGTTCGTTGGAGTTAAGACAGATATAGATAGATATAGATATATACACCAGTACATGGTAAATGAGTCAGTTATAATAGCGTATGTAGATGCTTAATTATACTTAAGCATGGTTAAGTATAGATTAGTATAAATTTTAATCTCTTATCTAGTTAAACTTGGGAGATTAAATATATTCACTTAGCTCCCTTCCTCCCTGAAATGCCACTAAATTGACAGCAGTTTTTGAAAAAGCAAGCCCGCAAGGAATATGAAAATGGAAGAGAGAATGCTGCCAATTTTTGGAAACCAGAATTCAGACAAACATTTAATAAACTTAGCAGACCCGGGAAAATGAAATCCTAGGCTGGCTGTGGGAGATGGGAGACGCAACCTGATTTATATCTCAGAGTCTCCAGAAGGCTTGGTAGTTGCCAACTCCAGGTACCTCTGGGAGTAGAAGGGAAGCTGAAAACAGTGGAAGCGGTTCAGAGTCCGGTGGCAGAAGCAGTGAGACCCCCGAGGTCCCTCTGCAGCCCTGGCTCGAGGCTGAGGTCTACCGTTTGGAGAGAGTGAACCAGAGGCCTCTGGACTGGAGAGGACACACACGTTGCGGAGGGTGGGGCCGCTGTGACCAGGGCACGGAAGAGTACATGTCCTGCACTGGGGGCGTCCCAGCCTCTCCCCCTGTACTCCCTGAACGTTGGCAGCCACGTGCTTGGCTTCCTGGCAGGAGCCCAGAAGACACTTCTCTGGGGGACCTGCCCAGCCCCAGAAAATACACCCAGACGTACTGGCTTCAGGGGAACCCCCCCAGTGGAGCTGCCCAGCCACGTCACTCTACAGTGAGGACACGGTGGTGAAGCCCCACCTCCGCACACAGAGCTTTCCATCAGCTTCTAGTGTTGTACTTTTAAATAGAAGCAGACAACGAAATACCTCTGTTCATTTGAGGAAAGGAGCTAACATGAAAGACAAATGAGAACAAATGGAAAAAAAAAAACTTGTAAGAAACAGACTATACGGCAAGAAGAAAACTTAAAAAAAAAAAAAACCCATCACAGATATCTTCAGAGGGATTGAAATAGATGTTACATCCATAAAGCAAGTACAGGATGCTATTAAAAGGAATCTTTGAGAACAACAGAGAGTTATTAATTACAAAAAATCAAAATAGAACTGAAAGATTTTAGAGAAGTTTGAGAATAACAATTGAAGGAGTTTTCCAGAAAGATGATAAAGTCAAAGAGATGGAAAGTAATAGAGAAAATATAAGAAAATTAACTGACAGCCCAGGAGATCCCACACTGTGATAGCAAGAGTTCCAGAAAGAGAAAATGGGAATGCGGCAGGAAGGTTTGAGGAAATCGACCCAGGAGTTGCTGAAGAAATTACTCAGACCTGAGAGATGGGAGTCCGAGTTGTTAAGATTGAAAAGATCTGTCAAGTGCCCAACCCCGTGGATAAAAATAGATACAAATCAAGCACAGAAATGTAAAGTTTCAGAATGTGGAGAGAAAACTGCTTACAAGCTTCTAGAGAGAAAAAGATTTCAGAATTAGAGTTGCAGAAAACCAGAATTAGAAACCAGAATTAGAGTTGCAACACCGGAAGCTCTAGAAGACAGCAAAGGCAGTGCCTTTTGAGCAGAAGTAGTTTCCAGCTTAGAATTCTAAAACAGCCAGACAGTTAAGTAAGGAGGTAGAATTATCAGACATTCAGAGTTTCAAAAAAATTTACCTTCCGTACACCCTCCACAGGAGCTACTAGAGGATGTGCCCCTCCAGGACAAGGGAATAAACCAAGAAAGAAGAAGATGTGAGACCCAGGAAACAGGGGACCCAAGCGAAGGATGGCCCAGCTGAGGGTGAAAGGGACACCCCCACAGCCCAGCTGTGCATCACATCCTGAGGTCCGGGAGCCCAAGGCTGGAGCTGGACAGGAGGCTGTGGCAGAACACCCGCAAGAAGTGGAAATGGGAGAGTACCTTTTCCCCTGCAACAGCACCAGAGGAGATCAGTGTGGCTTCAAGTGAGTTTGGGATTGGATTAGCAGCAAGCAAACAGAAAATGAAGCAAATCAAGAAAGAAGGCAATGATTAGCTTGAAGGAAAACAAAAACACTGCGGGAAAGCAACAAGAACTCATAATGGACTGCGTGGCCCAGCTGTGAAGTGCTTTTACGTAGTCTGAGCAGTGCACACTCGGAGAAGTTCTTCCTTCAAAATTAAAATCTGTATGGTTAAGATGAATGAGAGGTGGTGGTGGGAAGAGGAGAGGATGGGTGTGAGGGAGACCCGAGTCGGGAGGGGGGGGGGGGATGGGTGGGAGGGACGCTCTTCATTGTGTGCCTTTTCATATTCATTGGGGAGCCATGGGCGTGGTCTTCCTAAATGAAAACAGCTTTTAAATGAGAATTATGTTTTGATTTATTATTTTAATGAGAATTATTTTCAACAGCTGATTTCCATAAAAACATGCTTTCTTCCCCTCTTTTTTCTCTTCAGAAATTAAAGCACAGAGCACGGGGCTGTTCACCTGACATCAGACAAATAGACCTTGACGTCAACCGCACATTTAGGGACCATATTATGTTTAGAGACCGATATGGTGTTAAGTAAGTAAAGTTTGAAATATAAATGGCATTTATAAATAGTGTTTACTAAAGTCTTCATTAACTTAAAACATGAGTAAGCAGAATGTCTTATATGAACTATAATTTTGATGTATGTCCTAAAAGTTTAAGCTCATTTGGTCTGTGTTTTATGAAACTTAGGATCTAGGTTAACTGAAATTTTTTAACCTTTGACATAGTAGATGCCATACAGTTGGTAAGGAATCATTTTATGATCCAAGAATGGTTAAAAATACAGTAGCTACTTTTATTACAATCTTAGTAAAGAAATTTGAGATTGTGTTACTTTTTGAGAACCATGTCAGTGACAAATAGATCCCTATAAATTTGACCCCAAAGCATAGCTGAAACAAAAAAAGAGGAATGGATGAATGAATGAGTACTACCGTTTACGAATGAGAGGGATAGTTTTGATGACCTCAGGATCAGGTAGAGTTCAACAAAAGAAACAGAAACCCGGTGAGAGGTGTGTATTCAGAGATTTATTGAGAGGAGTTGGTTTATACAGTAGCGGGGGCTGGCGAGGCACGTCCCCTGATGGGGAGGCAGGCCATCGGAAAGGACAGGCTGGCACTCGGGAGCACAAGCCGGGCTGCTTTCCACAGAAAGAGCTGCTCCAGGGAAGCCTCACATCGCTCTTAAAACCTTTCAACCGATTGAATCAGGCCCAGCCAGACTATCTAGGACAATTGCCCCTACTTAAAGTCAGCTGATTATAGATTGTAATCGCATCTACCAAATATACATTCTTTCAGTAACACCTAGGTTAGATTTTGAATAACTGGGAGTTGTAGCCTAACCAAGGTGACACATAAACCTGACTGTGACCGTGTATCCTTGTCGACTCAGTTTCCGAATACAGATAAATACAAGGCCATACTTTTGCCTAACGCGATTTTGCCTAGGACTGAAACTATGCTAGTCCTTACCCCACAAGAGGATGCAAAGTCTTCGGTGATGGTTACTCTTTTGCTTTGATATTCTGAAACCTAAATACTGCGATACAAAGTTAATTATTATTAATATATCTAATATAGCTAATGCATTAGATGAAAAGGGAAAAGGAAGGAGGAAAACAAAAATATTTTTAAAATATAGATGTTTATGTATACACCCACACCCACACACACACACACACCCACACACACACACACACACACACACTCACTCATGCCAAAATAAGAAATGCTCAGAACAGTGATAACGGTCATTTCTGTGGCTGGGCATGTGGTGGTGGCTGGGTTCCACTACACATTTCCTATTCCCTTTGTCCTCTGCAAGTACCTCAGCTGGTAGTGGTTCTCTACCTGGTGGGATGACCTAAATTTTAATTCGGGACCATTAGCAGTCCTGCCTGAATTAGATTGCTGTATTTTTCCATTGACTTCAATCGCAAGGTTTGGTTATACTAAGAGACCCCCTAAGTATTCTCCTGTGTTCTGGACATAGTCTTCCTTACATCCATTATGTAGTAGCAACTCAGTTTCTCCTTAGTAACCAGGATCAACCCCTCCAACCAGTACAGTCAGCCTCCTTTGCCTGGTGATTCAGAGGCTTGAGGAGCCCAAAGTGGCTGGGTGGCAGTCTCAACTACCAGTTCAGTGGGATCACTCCTAGACCAGCAGCGCTTAAGGCTGATGGAATGGGAAGCAAACATTTTGCTAGTGGACTACTAGGGATCATAGTGGGTTGAGCCATCCCCATTTCTGCCGCTTGAATCTTGGAACCCAGTTCCTGGCTGTGGGACAGATAGCACCATGTAGTGGGGGCTTATTGAGAGCACATACAGCTTCCCACGTGATGTGGCCCCAGCCCTGCACGGTATTGTACTGAGCTGGCACTGTAATAGGCTTCGCAAGGCCTCCATGGTTCTGTGAAGCTGGCTGCTCCCATGTGGTTGATTTTGTAGTGAGAATAGTTCAGTGAAGGATGGCAACAAGTTTGAGAGATTGTGAAGCCCTTTGTGTTTTTTTGGTGTAAATTTTATCAGAATGAATGTCATCTAACCTTGAATTTAGACTGTATAGATTATCGTTCACATTTGAGCTGGGGGTCATTTCTTTATTACAACAGTGATTTTGTCTGGATTATCTGTTTTGAGGCAAACTGTTTAAGTTTGTGTTTTTAAAAATAGGTGAAATAAGTAAATTGTGTTTAATATAAATTCTCTTTTCTCTAGGCAACAATCCCTATTCCATGTTCTTGCTGCATATTCTATTTATAACACGGTAAGTTGGAGCACACCCACCCACAGCTCTTTGGGTTGTATTCTGAGGAACTGGAGGAACTCTTGGGGCTCTCCCTGCCTCTGTGGGTCTTTTCAAGGCTCCTCTGGTGACCCTGGGGTCTTAGAACAGAGCCACTTTGAAGTGGGAAAAACCACCGCATGCCAGTGAATCTCTCATTTTCCCCTCTTTCTCTGGATTGTTTTGTTGTTTTGTGATGTTGTTTGTCTTGTTTTTATTTTACACAGTAGCGCTGAGAATGAGCAGGGCTAGAAGTTTAGGGAGTCAGTGGGCAGATTAATTTTTGCTTGACCCTTGAACATTCCTCACCACCCCTGGGACCGAGGTTGCCTTTCAGGGTATGGACCTACTTGCCAAGCCCAGGAGCAGGCTAAAAGTAAACTTTTTGGTAATGGAACATGTTGTTCTTAACATATTTATAACTCAGGGGAAGATAATAATTTGGGGAAAGATAAATTAGTGTTGAACCTAATGTGGATGTTAAATAAATGCTTGTTGACTGGGTTCTGAGGAGGACAACCTTGAACCTTGGGTGTGTAATTTCTATTACAGTAAAGCGTTTCAGTTATGAGAAAGTTCAAGCTAGGACAAGTTAAAGAGTTTATTAAAGGCCATTTCATAGAAGTGAAGCAATGGTTGGGCCTCATGGAATTTGGAGCTGGACAGTGAGAGTGAGAAGACTTCACTGAGAAAGAGAGCTATACTCTCTGTCTTTTCCACTCTGAGGCCATGTGGTAACTCTGATTATCTCTGTAAACTGTTTGTCCCACTATCTCTGTCCAGATTCCTTTCTTTGCCTACTTTTCACTTTTCCCATGGCTAAAATAGCACCCACAGAATGGTCGACATGACCATTCTTTGAAATTGCATTCCACCATCTGATTACAGATCTCCTGGAGAGAGTATGGGATTAGTCAGTGCAGCTGATTAACTGTTCCCCTGGGGTCAGGTGACCTCTTCTACTCCAGCAGCTTTGGTTCATGTGGCACAAACATGAAGCCCTAAGGCCCCATCGTAAGCAGGGAGTATGGGGAGAGTAGGCAATTCTCAGAGAAGGGACAGAGACTGGTTGGGTATCCCAAAATGTGTCTATATAAAGGCCTGGAAATCCAGAGGAAAAGAGACAGCAACCTGGAAACTGTAGGAGGAGAGAGATTTGCCAGCATTTGAACAAAGAGGGGGAGTATTGAACTGAGAATCATACATACAAAGGAAAAATAAACCTAGCACTCTTTACAGAAGGTATAATGGTATTGAATAGGAGATAATAAAAATACATGCAGCTTTAGACTTTGTCCACACCTCTACATTCATTCTTGAATACAAATTTATTCTTTTATAGCATATAGTTCAGTGTTGTAAAAATTGTAGTCTTTCTCTGTAGAATTGCCCATTCTTTAATGTGTTTAAGCATTCTCTGATTATTTTGTAGGGCAGGTTTTTATATGTGTATATCCATGTGATTTGATCTTAAAACCCCCAGTTTCTTTGTTCTCATTTGTCTTCAGGAAGTTGGATACTGTCAGGGGATGAGCCAGATCACAGCTTTGCTCCTTATGTATATGAATGAAGAAGATGCCTTCTGGGCCCTGGTCAAACTATTCTCAGGCCCCAAACATGCCATGCATGGTAAGAAAACCCCAGAGTTTACACAAAACAATAAACAGGGAAGGGAGAAAAAGGTAAATTAAAACAAAGTCAAACTTTGGGAGATGCTTGTTAGGGTTAAGGACAAAAAATTAATGTCTGGGAGTTTGTTCAGTTAATTAGTGTTTGTGAGTCATTTCTTATTTCCTCCTTCTTTATTGAACTTTGCTAAACATTTCTGTTCACGTTTATCTCTGTTGTGTTTGCCTCAAGGTATACTGTTGGCATTCTGAAATTCTCTCCTCACTTGCCCCCAGTCAGAAGAAGCTAATTTAGGTTTGGAGGAATTTAGGAAGAGCTATGTTACCGGGAGAAATAAAAGATGCCTTTTGACCAGAACTTTCAGACTGTCATGCAGTTCTCATTTCAGTGAGATGTGTGCTTTGCTTCTTGCAGCCATAAAATTGATTCCCTTTTACAATAAAAGGCTGCTGATGACATGCTGCGGGTACTTTGTTATTTAAGATCTCAAAACTTGCATGAGTTTTTGGTTCTCAGGTTAGAAGATTGTTTTTAATAACCTTTTTCCTAAATCTGCCAAGCATATACAAGAGATTTTGGAGAGTTTGTATTGCAACTTCTCTTGGAAGTAAAAGTGCCATTTGCCCATATAATGCAAAATTATGTTCCCAGTGCCATCCATGATAATACCAAATTAAAAACATTTTTGACATGAATCCCTCTAAGAAATGGATCATCTAAGTTCCATTTGTGAGTAAGCTTTATGTGGTGAGGAACCTGCCACATGTTGAAAGTGATATTTTAACATTTTCAGAATTATGACTATAGCTTATTAAATCTCACGTTCTTACCATGTGGTTTCTATGGAGGTATTTTGTGGTGTGTGTGTGTGTGTGCGTGCATGCGCGCGCGCGCGTGTGCATGTGGTCATCTCCCTCAGTTTTCCTAGGGAATCTTTTTTTTTTTTTTTTTTTTTTAATGACTACTACTATTACTACTTCTACCGCTGATAACTGTTTCTGGACGCTTTGTATCCCATCAGTAGACTCCAAAAGTAAGAGGTAAGATACAGCATTTTGAACTGCCATCCAACACACAGTCATTTGAAAAGGCATCTTGAAGAAAAACAACTGTCCCTTATCCATCTTTATTTTGACTGGCATTGCTCCTCTGTGCTGAAGTGCAGAGGCATGTGCAGAGGCATACTCAGGAGTATGTAATCACGTGGAAGACTGCCCAAGTTCAGGGAAGTCCTTTCTTTCAAACATACCTGATAGCTTACTTTCAGCAGTTGTCACCAGTCTAATCTGTAAAGTAACATTCTTACTATCCTAACGTTTGCACTTATTGTGCAGCTTAGGTCATTATCGTGGGTAAGTTTATACTTAGAGATATTTGCTTCTAAGTCTGCAGATGGAATTTTATAACTAAAGGTTGCCTCGGTTCTTTGTAAATCCTGTATGATAGTGATGTCACTTAGAAATGTATAGAATAAAGTGAGGGCTGAAGAAAATGAGATTTTAAAACACCAAGTCCGGGATATCACTAACAAGTGAAGAAATGTTAGCTATCTTAGCATCCTTGAGCTAGTGTTTATTACTGAGGGGCATTGCCTTTTTCAAAATGAGACCTTTTCTTGAAATTCTTCCAATTCCCATTCTTATCAAATTGACCAGGAAAGTGGCACAGATATAGATTTTTTTTTTTTTTTTATGACCTAATTTCCCTGGAAAATGTTACTATGGGAGGCATAGAATCTCTGTCTCTGGAAATTTTTACAAATACCTTAGAAAACTGAAAATTAGTTAACAAATAGGCCTTCCCCAAAGATTATAAAGCAGTGTTTCCCAAAAGCATGTCTCTTGCGTTCTTGGAGAAACACAGTTTTAATTTTTGGAAACAGATGTTCTGTGGGGGAAAAAAAAAGGTGGACTCTAAGATCAACTAAGTCTGGCAGAGAGAGCTAAACAAAGTTTCTTTAGTTTATAAAACATGTTAGTAGCATTAGGAAGCTCTTATGTATCATGAATATGCAACAAGGGTTCCTATAACACAAGGTCCTTCCTCTGGATTCTTTTTTAAAAACAGAGCACAGCTATTAACATCCTTCAAAGTTACAGAAAGCCCAGACTGGAAATAACTAATGGGAGAAATGATGCATCTGTTGAGGATTCTTCCTTTCTAATGCATTGTGTAGAATATCTGAAAGGAAACTCGTAAATAAATATACATGTAGGGTTCCGTGAGATAAATACACAAAATCAGTACTAATTCACCATTTACAATTTGTTACTTCCTAGAAATCTTACAGATTATATTGTGTAATCAGATGGGATAAACTACAACGTTAGATAGAATTGATCATAGAGTGCCAGAATGTCTTAGATGATGTCAAATATCACTTACAGAAAGGATTAAAAGTGATAAAAACTTTGGAAGCACAATATTAATGAAGTTGTTAGAGTAGGACTGAAAAGAGTAATGTTTGTTATGTAGGATATTGACAGTAAAATAAAATAAGTCCTTAAGACTAGAATAACCTATAAAAAATTTGTACATTTAAACCACAAGGTACTCTTAAATCCAGAGAGCAAACTAAGGGTTCCTCAAGGGGTATCGGCTGGTTGATGGGCTATGTGGGTGAGGGGCTGTAATGAGGGCACTTGTTGGGATGAGCACTGGGTGTTGTATGTAAGTGATGAATCACTAAATTCTACTCCTGAAACCGTTGTTACACCATATGTTAACTAACTTGATTTTACGTAAAATTTTAAAAAAAGAAATTTTAAAAAATTTGCACATTTAAGATATGCTTTAAGATACTTCAAGAGAACAGATAATCCTGATAAATGGCTTCAGTTCATTTTTCATCTTTTCTTAATTTCTAAGTTTCCCTTTTAATTCAGAAATATTGTCCTCTTTTATATTTTTACAAGGTTATAAGAGATCTCTGGCAAACAACTCCTAGGCCACAAGTTTCATTACCCAGAGCTCATACACGATTATTTCCTTGGTGGGGAGGACAAATATCTCACTAACTCCTGGATTTTTGTTGTTGCTGACAGTTAAAAATGAAAACAATGTGTTGTATTTTAAAAGAGGGGTTTTTGTTGTTACTGTTTATGAAAAACTGTTTTTATGTTTGTATTCTAGGCTTTTTTGTTCAAGGTTTTCCTAAACTCTTGAGATTTCAAGAACATCATGAAAAAATACTGAATAAATTTCTATCCAAGCTTAAGCAACACTTGGTAGGTAGATATGACTTTGACTTACACCCACTTATACCAGGAATGAAGCTAGAGGAATTGAGTGCAGCCTTTGGTCCCAATTACTTGATTGATTTGCAGTGTTGTCCAGTTCCTTTCCTATGCACTTGTCATTGCCAGGTGTTTGAAGAGCATGAGATTTGTGAAATTTAATTGTTGTTTATGTTTATTTTTGAAGGAGAGAGAGACAGAGTGTGAGTAGGGGAGGGGCAGAAAGAGAGGGAGACCCAGAATCTGAAGCAGGCTCCAGGCTCCAGGCTTTCAGCACAGAGCCTGACACGGGCCTTGAACTCACGAGCCGCGAGATCATGACCTGAGCCAAAGTCAGACACTCAACTGACTTGAGCCACCCAAACGCCCAATATTTGTGAAATCGAGTACTGATGAACCATCACAGCCCTAACTCATAGAATCAAACCACTTCTTTGCAGATGATATATACAAATAATATAGTTTTTAAAGATATATGATTTCTCTGTAACTTTGGAGGCTTTTTTATGGCACCAAAAGTACTTTAAGGCTCATACAGACATCCTTAGTGAACCATATATATACTCTACTATAAAACACGATAAATTAGTGAAGCAGAGATAGTTCACGGTAAAGTGTGTTCTAGAGAATCAAAATGTATTACAATCCTGTATGCGAAGGATTTATTCTTAAGGTGATTTCCAAAAGTGAAATTGAGGGAGAAAGAGAGGAGGCACGAAGAGAAAAAAACTAGAAATACTCTAGCTTGAAAAAGATTTGGAATGAAACGGTTTTATGTTTAGTTTTGACAGCTACCTCCCAACAACCTTCCTGACTTTTAGTATTAGATTGTCATATTTCATTTGCTGCAATCCAGAAATTTGAAGTCTTTGTTTTTTTCAGGATTCTCAAGAAATCTACACAAGTTTTTACACAATGAAATGGTTTTTTCAATGTTTCCTTGATCGTGTGAGTATTTGTTTACAAAACCCAATCGTAAAATTATAAATACCAGATGAGGGGTGAGCTGTTAATCTTATCTCTGTTTTGTTTTTAATTATAGACTCCCTTTACACTAAACCTCAGAATATGGGATATCTACATCTTTGAAGGAGAACGAGTTCTTACCGCTATGTCTTATACAATCTTAAAATTACACAAAAGTAAGAAAATGTTTAAGTATAAGGATTTCACGAAAATCAAGGCTTGATTTAACTCTGATTTCTCATTCCCCACCCAGTTTCAAATTCCTTTTCTTTTTGTGGTGGATTAAAACATTTCTTGAAAGTTCATGAAGAAGTCATGTTTGGTTGGTAATTGGCTTTCCTTGGTTCTGTCACATGACTAGAAGCTGATTACATTACAAAGGTCTTTGATTTGTTCTTCTGTTTCAGTTTCATTTTCACACTGAAGCAGTGGAACACAGTGTCCCGATTTTACTATTAATATTATTCCAACCAAGTTTTGTTTCCTTATTCCTTTCTTCAGTCTGAATCTCAGGTTTGTAATCAGAGACGAGAGAGACCAAAAAAACCAGGCCCTTAGTTCAAAGGTCTAGAGAGAGGACATTTTCCATCACTGTTTCTTTCATCCAGGAAAAAAGCCTCCAACTCTAAGCTGTAGACCAAAGATGGGGAACCTTCTGCTTATCTCTCTACTTGACCGCATTGTCTCTGGGGCAAGTACAGTCACTGTCTCTAGTTGCACACATGCAACAAGGCTTTAAAAAGTCTTCAGTTGCAGTATTTCAAGGGCTGTATAAATTTGGCATGCTATGCCTTACTTTAGAAATCGAGAAATGAGAGTTTTCTTCATGGATATAAAGAACCTTATTCATCTTTAAGCCTCTGTTCAACCTTTATAGTTATAACTACTCGTAGTAACTTCTCTTGTAACTGCAGAGAAGAGAGTCACTGGAAGCTTTAGAACTTCCTAGAGTGCCTCAAGCCTAGGTCTTAAACATACATGGTTTCACCTGTTTTGGTCCTTCTACCCTCTTAGGTTATTTTTGAAAGATTCATCTGTTCAGCCTCCCACCTAAACTATAAGCTAATTGAGTACTTGGGGTCATGTTTTGTCAGTTTTTTTCCCCTGTTGTGCTTGGCATTGTTCTAAGTACATGTTAGTATTTTAATATAAAATTGTTTGATTGCTTACTTGAAAAACATGACTTCGGATTATCCAAAGTTTGGATACAAATGAGAAGTCCCAATGAAATCAAGTTTGTATTGTTTACTCTGAAAGATAGGGATTCAGAAGTGCTGTGGTTCCTTTCCCTTAAACCCAGTCCTCACTCCTCCAGCTCACACACTGCTGCACTGAGATAACTGTGTCCCGAGACTCAGGGTCTGTCAGAAAGCCACAGGAAACCCCATCCACCCCCATCCCATCTCATTCCCTCCCCTCCTCTCCTCTCTGTGTCCTTTCTCTCTCTCTGGATCATGAACTAAGATGTGGAACAAAAGTATACTTTTTATTAAAATTTATATGTATTAGTTTAATGTTCATTAAACAGCAAGAAAATAGAAACATGATGTTCTATTTCTCCATAGCTCTGTTCACCACCTTAAATTATGTTTTATTTGTATGACTTTTTTTTAAAAAAATGTGTGTGTGTTTTTGAGAGAGAGAGAGAGAGAGAGCACAAGAAGGTGAGGGGTAGAAAGAGAAAAGGAGATAGAGAATCCGAAGCAGGCTCCAGGCTCCACACTGTCAGTGTAGAGCCCGACGCGGGGCTTGAATTCACGAACTGTGAAATCATGACCTGAGCCGATGTCAGACGCTTAACCGACTGAGCCACCCAGGCGCCTCTTATTTATTTGACTCTTGCTTCATTTTGGCAAGTGAGAAGTTTCTTTACCCTTGGCAAGTAAACTGGAAGCATAATAATTACTTTATATCCTATCCTATCATTGGGCTAAATAGCTATTGGAAAAAACGTGTCTGCTGCTTTATAGTTTTTTATTAGTTAGGAAGACAGAAGCTCCAGGATTCATGTGAAGTTGCTTCACCAGAAAACTTCAAAAACTGTGTCTGGGCACCTGAATTCAGTGACAGCTCCCCTGAGATTTTGTTCTTGTTTTTTTCTTGATTTCCTTAATAATATTTAGAGACATTGTTATGGGATTATGGGAGGTTTATCACACAGTGGTTTTAAATAGTAAAAAAAAAATGTAATAACCGAACTGTCCAGTGTTAGAACACTAATTATATAGTACTTATATCCAATGGACTCAAAAGTATAATCAATTTTTTAAATTGATACATGTGTATACACATCTGCTTGTAGGGCAGTGGCTCTTGGGATCCTAGCTGATTTTTGCTTTCTACTTTGTATCTGAAATTTGAATTTTTTTTAACAAAACTGGTTTCTTACGTAGAAATACAAATAAGATTAGTCATCTAGATTTTTTGGAAATTCTGATATAGTAAAAATAGAGACTTGAAATGGGTTTGTGTATGGTAGGTAGAGCTCCATAACAATAAAACAGAAAGCCCTCATGGCATCCTAGTTGGTCTGTGTCTCTAACAAGTACTTGCTCTGGGTTTATATTAACGTCTAAGGTATGGGTAGTTTTAAATAAACCAACGAAAAGGTATTTAGCAGAATTTACCTTCTGCTGTCTCCCCAGAGTACCTGCTTTTCTCTGTGACTGCTTTAATGTCAGAAAAAGAAAAATGTTTGTTTGTTTGTTTGTTTGTTTATAGAGAAAGAGAGCATGTGTGGGAGCCTGTGAGTAAGGGGAGGGACAGAGGGAGGGAGAGAGAGAATCCCAAACAGGTACTGCACTGTCAGCACAGAGCCAGATGCAGGGCTTGATCTCATGAACCATGAGATCATTACCTGAGCCAAAATCAGGAGCCAAATGCTTAACTTACTGAGCCACCCAGGTGCCCCAGAAAATATTTTTATCTTACAGAGTTTCAGTGATTCTTACAATGCTATGTATAAGCTGTATGCTGTGCCCTTTTTGAAGACTACAACCCCAGAATAGAATGCATTATCTTCTCAACCTGAAACAGCTGTTGATGCAGCATTCGTGTTTCTCTCATTCTTTCTTAGAACACCTAATGAAACTGTCCATGGAAGAACTTGTAGAATTTCTTCAGGAGACCCTGGCAAAGGATTTTTTCTTTGAAGATGACTTTGTAATAGAGCAACTTCAGATTTCTATGGTAGAACTGAAGCGCGCAAAATTAGACCTCCCAGAACCTGGTAAGAAATACTCAAAACACTTTATATCTAAATCATAATTAAAGTTGGGAAACACGGCACAATGAACACAAGCCGTTTCTGTTTCCGAACATAAGCATTATGCGTACTTGTGGATGGCAAGCTGCTTATGGCATTATGCTTATTTTAAGAAAAAGCAAATAAACGCATTAATGAAATCCGCCCCTCCTAATAAAATAACCGTACTGTCCCTAGTTAAATTTAGAAGGTTTGGGTGGCAAATAATACTGATCAAGAGTAGTAATTGTGGTGCTTTAACTGAACATAAACAATGACCTTTACTTTCATCACATCATGTTGTAAAACCGTAAGTAATAGCAGAGAAAGTAAAAGATCCATTTTGTAGAAGAGGAAATTGATACTGAAATGCTTATGTACAGAGCTACAGAACCAGCAGATGGCATTATTGACCCTGGAGTCCCAAGTTTTCTGACTGCTGATCCAGGATTCCTTGCAGTACATTGCTGTGTGGATAATATATTTTATTTGCTTCTTTCTTTTTTAATTTTTTTAAAAGTTTATTTTTATTTATTTTGAGAGAGAGAGACAGCAAGCAGGGGAGGGACAGAGAGAGGGGGAGGCAGAATCCCAAGCAGACTCGGCCCTGTCAGTGCAGAGCCCCATGCGGGGCTCAGACTCAGGAACAGTGAGATCATGACCTGAGCCAAAATCAAGAGTCAGACGCTTCACCGACTGAAATGCCCCTTGATTTATTTTTGAGAGTGAGAGAGACTGAGCACAAGTGGGGGAGGGGCAGAGGGGGAGGGAGAGGTAGACACAGAATCCGAAGCAGGCTCCAGGCTCCAAGCTGTCAGCACAGAGCCCAATGCAGGGCTCAAACCCATGCCATGAGATTATGACCTGAGCCAAAGTCAGATGCACAACCGACCGAGCCACCCAGGCTCCCCTTATTTGCTTATTTCAGTACAGCTTTCAGCACCTCCTATTAGATTATCTGCAGGGTGCTGTGGCAGAGACCCAACAACTGAAGAGAAAGACGTGGTCCTTGTGTCAAGGTGCACACAGGAGAGACAGAATTTATATAACTGATAACAAATGAAGTGTAAATAAATAGGATAATTGGGGAAGGATCAAAGGAAGGATAGGATGGGAGGCAAGAGAAAAGAAAATGTGGAAATAGGATGGCAGCAAGAGTAACTCAGAGTATTACTTGACAGCGAATGATTTCCTGAGAAAAAGGCATTTTTTGCCCATTTCCTTTCTTGCCTTTGTTGCACTGGAGGGTGTGGTAAGGGAGGAGGGAAGCTGAAGAGCCTGCGTGAGAGGTTGAGGAGTTAATTGGGGTCAGGGGTTATGCCCTCAGGTAGAGTCCGATGGAACATTTCCCAGTCTCTGGGGCACATATTTTGGTGTCTTCTGGATATGTCTGTGCGGATCAGGCAGACATACATTCATGGAAGGCGCATCTTTCTCCATTTGGTGAAAACCAAGATGCTCTGCTTTTAGTTACTTAATTTTGAGGGGTCCTATCAGCATTTCTCCAAGGTTCGTTCTGGGTCATCCAGATTCTCTAGAAAACAAAACGTCACAGCAATGATTGATTGTGGTCAGCAGCCTTGTGAAACGATCACCTTTGCTAAGTGAGGTTACCTTGTGTTCAGTGCAATAATGTCCATTCCCCACTAATTCTTTACCTGGAATGGCAATGACTAACTGTATTCTTGCCACTTTAACATTTATTTTATTTTGTTTTTTAATGTTTATTTATTTTGAGAGAGAGTGAGCAGGAGAGGGGCAGAGAGAGAGAGAGAGAGAGAGAGGAAGAGAGAGAATCCCAAGCAGGCTCTGCACTATCAGCACAGAGATCAGCTCACAACTCGTTAATTGTGAGATCATGACCTGAACCAGGTCCAAGAGTCAGACGCTTAACCGACTGAGCCACCCAGGAGCCCCTAACATTTATTTTAAAATATCTTGCAATAGGGGTACCTGGGTGGTTCAGTCGGTTAAGCATCCAACTTGGGCCCAGGTCATGATCTTGCGGTTCATGGGTACGAGCCCTTGTCGGGCCCTGAGCTGACAGCTTGGAGCCTGGAGCCTGCTTCAGATTCTATGTCTCCTTCTCTATCTCTGCCCCGCCCCTGCTCATGGCCGCCCTCTCTCTCTCTCTCTCTCTCTCTCTCTCTCTCAAAAATAAACATAAAAAAATTTTTTACAATAAAATATCTTGCATTCTTTTAAAAAGAGTTAAGACAAGTTTTAGTAAAAGACATACAGAAAGAAAAAATACATAGTAGAACTATTTAACCATGAGAATAAACTATTATAGAAGAGGATGACTAAGCATCTAACTAGCGGGTATCATTTACTGAGTGTTTAGTATGTGCCACATACTACACGCATTATGTCATTTAATCCCTAAAAATAACTCTGAAAAAGTACTCGTCTGCATTGTACACATGAATAAAATTAGTAGCTGTAGTTTGTAAGATCTTTTTACTGGGAAATGGTAGAATGTGGATGGAGGGGGAGATGCAGAGAAAGGGAAAGGGAGAGAGAAATAATCCCAGAAACACTAGCTAACGTTTGCTCTGATCCTACTGGCACTTGAAGTAGAACGTGGTGAGGTGGCCCCCCACTTTCTCCATCAAGAATCTGGTTTTCACCTGTATTTCTACTGCTGCAGCATCGACTTCCTGGAATTTGTGCCCTGCAGCCTGCCCAGTGTTATCCTCTTGAAATTACTTCAAGCTCTATACGGAGCATGAAGATGGTTCAGTGATCACTCTGGCAGGAAATTTTAATCTCCTCTCTGTCATCTTAAAAGGACACATGAGCGTGTTATTTCTTTGTGGCTCCTTTTGTGCTGCCTCCATTTGTAAGTTGTTTTCCCAGACCCACACAACATGCGGCATTTTAAATTGTTAGTTTATCTTTCTAGCTGAATAGAGTTTTCCATTGTTTTGACTTGCATTTCTTTAATTTTGATTGAGTGTCTTTTATTTTTATTGGACATTTTAATTTCTTTTTCTGTAAACTTCCCTGCTCATCTTCTGCTCCCTTTTCTGTTGGTGTGTTTGTGCAAATTCTTCATAAGTAAAGGAAATGGGCCAGTTTATTGTTATTGTGGATACTTTTCATATACAATTTAAAAAATTTAATCAGTCTTTTTCTTTAAACAATTTTTTTAATGTTTACTTATTTTTGAGAGAGAGAGAGAGAGAGAGAGAGCAGGGAAGGGGCCAAGAGAGAAAGAGAGGCAGAATCCGAAGTGGGTTCCAGGCTCTGAGCTGTCAGCACAGAGCCTGATGTGGGGCTCGAACCCACAAACTGCGAGATCACAACCTGGGCCCAGGTCATGGATGAAGCCCGGATGCTTCACCAGCTGAGCCACCAGGTGCCCCATCAGCCCTTTTCTTTATGGCATCCCACTTCTGTGTTCCACATGCTGAATGAAAAGGTTTTTGTTACCTGTATTTTCTCCTATGACTTTTATGTCTTTATTTTTTTTTTATGATTAAATCTTTAGCCCATCTAGAATTACTTGTGGTTTAAGGGAAGAGTTTTAAGGTGTGTTTTTAATTTCCACAGATTTATGAATTTTCCAATTTTGCTTCTGTTAATTGAATTCTTTCTTCATGCTGTTGTGGTTAGATAAGATACTCTGTACAGCATCTGTCTTTTAAAATCCGTTGAGACTTAATTTGTGATGTAGCATACCCTGTGTCCTAGAGAAGGACTCATACACTTGAGAAGAATGTGGATGCTGTAGTTGTTGGGTGGAGTGTTCCGTAAATATCTGTTAGATCTAGTTGGTTTACTGTGTTGTTTTCGTCCCCTGTGTGCTTACCTTCTCTCTGGTTATTCTGTCTATTATTGTGGGCCACGTATTGAAATCTCCAGCTGTTACTGTGCAACTCTTCCTCCCTTCTGTTCTGTCCGTTTGTATATCATATATTTTGATGGTCCATTATTAGATGCATACGTATTTGCAATTATTGGATCTGCTTGCTGTATTGAACCTGTTATTCACATGCAGTGTCCTTTTTTGTCTGTTGTAACCTTTTTTAGATTTATAGTCTATTTTGTCCGATTGAGTATATCTACCCCTACTCCCTTTTGTTACTGTTTGCATGGAGTATCTTTTTGCATCCTTTCACGTTCAATCTGTTGGTGTCTTTTGATCTAAAGTGAAGTCTCCTGAGGGTAACATATACCTGGATCGTGGGTCTTTATCCATTCTGAAGTCTCTGTCTTTTGATTTAGGAGTTTAAACCATTTAATTACTGATAAGGAAGGACTTCTGCCATTTTGCCGTTTGTTTTCTGTATACTTTATAGAATTTTGTCCCTCATTTCTTGGATTACTGTCTTACTTCCCATTTGATGGATTTTTTTAATTGTGAAATGTTTAAATTACTTACTTTCTTTTGTGTATGTTCTATAGCTCGTGTGTGCGTGCGTGTGTGTTGTGGGGGCGTGGCAAAGGGATTACATTTACCATCCTGAAGTTATAATGCCTTAATTTGGACTTGGGGCAACTTTAATAACCTACAAAAGCTCTGCTCCTTTGCAGCCCCACACCCAGCCCTCTGATCCATCCCCAGCCCTTTTGGCCCACCCCCAGCTCTTCCAGTTGACCTTTTCCACATTGCATCTGTGTACGCTCTGTGCTGCAAAACGTGAAGTAGTAATTCTTTTAAGTGCATTAGTCTCTTCAGTCATGGAGAAAACAAAATGTGGAGTTATAAACCGAAGTTAAACAATACTAGCTTTTAGACAAACAAATGTGTTTTTTTAAGTATTATGCTCTTAAATTATGTAGAAAAACAGAATGTGGAGTTACAAATGATTTTTACAATGATAGTAGTTTTTACACTTGCCCCTGTATTTGCCTGTATTAAGATCTTGATTTTCTTTCATGGCTTGGAATTTCTGTGTAGTGCCCTTTCGTTTCACCACGTGCCCTTGAGCATTTTTTTCTGGGCAAGTCCCAGAAAGCGTTCCCTCCACTTTTGCTTATCTGGGAATGTCTTAATTTTTCCCTCACTTTTGAAGGACAGTTTTGCCAGATACAGGACTCCTGGTTGATAGTTTTTTGTCTGTTTTTTGTTTTCCTTTAATGCTTTGAATATATCGGCCTCCTGCCTTCTGGCCTCCAAAGTTTCTGATAAAACACCTGCTTATAACCTTATGGGGATAACTTGTATGTGACAAGTTGCTTCTCTGTTACTGCTTCAAGATTCTCTCTTTGTCTTTTGAAAGTTTGATTGTAACGTGTCTCGGTGTGGGTTTCTTAGAATTCATTTTATTTGGAGTCCTTTTAAGCTTCTTGCTTGTTTATTTTCATGTCTTTACTCAGATTTGGGAAGTTTTCAGCCATTATTTTGTCAAATATTTATTCTGCCCTTGTCTCCCTCTCTTTCTCCCACAGTGCATGTTTGCTTGATGGTCTCCACTGTCGCTTGGACTTCTGTTCCTTAGACTTCATAATTTCCATTGCCCTGTCTTCAAGTTTGTTTTTTTTTAATATTTATTTATTGTTGAGAGAGAGCAAGAGAGAGACAGAGTGCAAGTGGGGGAGGGGCAGAGAGAGAGGGAGACACAGAATCCGAAGTAGGCTCCAGGCTCTGAGCTGTCAGCACAGAGCCCGACATGGGGCTCGAACTCACAAACCGTGAGATCATGACCTGAACCAAAGTCAGATGCTCAACCGACTGAGCCACCCAGGCTCCCCTTTTTATATTATTATTATTATTATTATTATTATTATTATCATCATCATCATCATCATCATCATCATCATCATCCTGTCTTCAAGTTTGCTGATTCTTTCTTCTACCTGCTTAAATCTGCCTTTGAATATCTCTGGTGATCATTTCATTTATTGTACTTTTCAGCTTCAGAATTTCTTTCTGATTTCTTTTTATGTGTTCTCTTTATTTGTATTTCCATTTTGTTCATACATGATTTTCTTGACTTTCTTCACATCTTCCTTTAGTTCTTCAAGTTTCTTTAAGACAAAGTCTTTGTCCAGTTTATTTGCCGTTGGTCTTTTTCAGGGACATTTTCTGTTGGTTTAGTTGTTTCCTTTGAATGAGCCATATTTTCCTGTTTCTTTGTGTCTCTTGTGATTTTTTTTTGTTGAAAACTGGGCATTTGAATCTAATAATGTGGTAACTCTGGAGCTTTCTTCCCTTCCCCCAGGGTTTGCTGTTGTTGTTGTTTTGGTTGTTTGTTTGTTTTATTGTGTAAGCTATCTCTCTGCTGAGGGTCAGCCAGAAGAGTAAACTTCAGGTCTTTTCAGGTCTTTTCTGAGCCTTTCTCTGGACTTTGTAATTTTGCCCTTAATATGTTGCAGTTTTTGAATATCCTAGTCTTCAATGTCTGGCCTCGTAGAAAGGAAAAAATATATAAATAAGGGGAGAAAAAAAGGACTGGCCCTTTAAAGCCCCTGAAAATCACCTCAGGGTGCTTGCAATAGTGGGGCGAGGGGGAGGTGCAAGGAAAGTGGCCTCTGCCTCTTTTCTGCACCTCCCTGATGGAGGCAGCTATCAGCAGTCAGAGCCAGACCTCCAGTATCTGGAGGACACGTTTTCTTGCCCACCCTGGCTCCCTGAGCCTGGTGCAAACTGCTCTAGGAACAAGGTAAAGCTGCCTGCCCTGTGGCTGGGGCGGGGTAGAGTATGGGGTATTTCTGCAGTGCCCACAACTGAAAGTGAACAACATTCACTGCCGTTACCTTCCCAGCCTTCTCCTGGCCGTTGCAGGCCTACAGTGGGCACCAGAGTTCCAGGACAGTTCTGTCAGACACGTTCTGCTGGTGCGGTTGTTGTCCAGGTGGGGGGACAGATTCCTGGTGCTTATTCTGTCACCCTCCCAGCAGCTTTTCCCTGTCTCTGTATTTCTAATGTTGTAGAGCAAAATGGATTCCCTCACATTTTCCAAGATTCTAGATGCACAGTTATCATCCAATAATAGTATTTTTCTTCCTCTTAAATACTTTTTATTTATTTTTCACCCCAGAGGGTATCAAACTATTACTGTTTTTCCAAATTAGAAAAAAAGTAGATGTTGAGGGTTTTTTTTTTTCTTAATGCTTTTTAGGCACAAATGAACAAATCTCTGTGTTTTTCTCTTTTTAAGACCTTCTTATATGGTGAATTTTATTAATGTATTTTCTAATTGTGAACCATCATTACACTCCTTGGATAAATTTCACTTGGTTGTAATAAATTACCTGTTAAAGCTCTGATGTTTTATACTTGCTAATATTTTACTTAACTTTTTTGTTGTTATTCCTATGTGGGATTGCATAACAATGAACTGAAACTTCGTTGCGTTACCAGGTTATGCTAGTATCATAGTATGGAAAGTTTCCTTCTTCCTCTGTGTTTTGGAAAATTGTATGTAGTATTAAAATTGTTCCTTAAGAGCTCAAAATATACTTATGGAACCATTTTAGTCTGATATGCTTGTTTTGTGGGGAATCACTCTTTGATAACTTTATGTTTGCCTGGTTATTGGTTATTGTTTTGTTACTCATTTTGTCTTCTCAGGCCAGTGTGCATCCTTTATATTTTCTTAGAAAATCGTCCACTTCAGTTTCTAAATGTATTTGTGTAAAGTTTCACAAAAGCTTTTCAAACATGTACAAAAGAAAAAGAGCTGAAGACCCTTCCCACCCCCATGTATCTATCACACAAGCTTGTTGAATAATTTTATTTTAAAGTTTATTATTTATTTTGAGAGAGAGCATGAGCAGGAGAAGGGCAGAGAGAGAATCCCAAACAGGCTCCGCATTGTCAGTGCAGAGGCTGACACGGGTCTCAAACTCCCGAACCATGAGATCATGACCTGAGCTAAAGTCAAGAGTTGGGACGCTTAAACCGACTGAGCCACTCAGTCACCTCTGAATAATTTTTTAGTGAAAATAAAGACCTCATGGTATTTCACCCTAAATAGTTTAGTCTCTGTGTCTCAGAAACAAGGACTTTTCTCCTGTCTAAGCATAGTGCCATTATCAAATCTAATTAAATTAACAATATAATTCTCAAATATCATCTAATATCAATTCCATATTAAAAGTTTCCAGTTGGGGGCTTAGTCAGTTAAGTGTCAGACTTTGGCTCAGGTCATGATCTCATGGTTCATGAGTTTGAGCCCCACGTTGAGCTCTGTGCTGTCAGCTCAGAGCCTGGAGCCTGCTTCGGATTCTGTGTCTCCCTCTCTCTCTGCTCCTCCCCTGCTCTCTCTGTCTCTCTCTTTCTCTCTCTCAAAAATAAATAAAAACATTAAAAAAAAAAGTTTTTAGTTGTAGGGTACATGGGTGGCTCAGTCAGTTAAGTGTCCTTGTGCTGAGAACACGGAGTCTCTTCGGGATTCTCTCTCCCTCTCTTTCTCTATCGCCTCTGCTCATGCTGCTCTCTCTCAAAATAAATAAATAAACTTAAAAAAAAAAGAATTTTTTTTAATTGCAAAAACTTTTTAATTAGCAAGTGATCTGTGGCATAATGTTTTGCAATTATACAGATATCCACTTTCCTTTTGATCTTTCCCCGATGGTTTCAGCTTCCATTAATAATCCTTGCCAAAAACAAATATTTTATTACACGTCGTAAAGTAGGAATTTTCAAATTCCATTCTTTCTTTTATATTTATCAGCAGATTTTCTTCTGTAACAAAGCATTTTTTCTCCTTTATCAGCTGGGGCTCTTTAGTTACCTTAAGATATATTTTCTACTGAAAAAACAGAATAAATGCTTAGCTGTTTTCTTTTACCAGTTTTCAGAGTTAGGAGTTGATGTTCTTGATTATCTCCAGTGGCAGAAAATGAGCTTTTGTTTTGGCTTTCTCATTGTGAATCCATGGAATTTGATATATTCTTAATGTTTCAATGAGATATAATTATTATTGTTTTAATGTTCACATTGTTCTCCGTTTGGCCAGTGGGATCTCCCTTAAACTGATCCTGTGTTCTTCTGACTCAACACTATTAGTCTTTGAATACTTCTTTGCTTTTATGTGCAACAAGATATTTCTATCTTACCCTAAAAAATCCCTTATTCCTCAGTTTTATTACCCGATTTACAAATGTATCCTCATAAGAACTCTAGGTAATCTTTGCAGTATATTGAGTGAAGTATGAAGACTTTCCATTACTTCAGTTTGGGGAATATTCAAGTCCTTTTCCTTTGCTTTTACATATAAAACTTGTGTTTAAAGCGCATATATTTACATAAACGTGCACAGCTTTTTTGTAGCTGTCTTTTATCGTCAGACATTTCTTTCTCTTCCTAATTTGCGGACACCGTTTATCGTGTGTCCTTGTTGGTGCTGTTAGTCTTCATTTGTTGTGAGTATTTCAGGCTTTTTACGTCGCTCATCTGCTTTCCGGCCATTTGTGTCCTATCTTACGTTGTTAATTCTATCATGCCTTTCTTGTTGACCACTGCTAGTAGTAAACGTGTAGAAAGTAGTTGGAAAGTTTCAGCTCTCCATCTCTTCATGTGAATCAACTCTGAAGACCCAATTTAAATAAAAGTACATTTAGTTGACACAGTACTGAAATGACATGCATCGCTTCTGGCATACCCCGTTGGCTTGCCATCTTGAGGTGGAATTATCCCTTGGATCTCCTCAGCTACCTGTCTTCTGTTCGCATCGGCTAGGATTCTCTCACTTAGGGAGGTTGCTCTGGGTGGAAAGCCTGTGTTGATCCACTGTGACTGCCCGTGTGGCCTGGCTATAGCTTATGACCATACGACCTAGAAGAATCAAGAGCACGTTTTTCTTAGAATAATTGAGAGAACCACTTCTATTTTAGGTATCAGAAAACGTGAAACTTAAGGAACCTTTTTAAGAAAGGAAAGCATTTTGTTGCTTTTAGCTGTGGTACATGTCCTTTTCTGTCCTAGGGCAATTCGGATTCTTTATTTTGTTTATAGCAAAACTTTGCCAGTTCCAGAATTGCCATTTCTCTTTTGTATGTTATTTTGTAATGGTAATCAAAATTTTGGGCTGGAATGTAGGAAGGAGATGTTTATTTTTCCCATTTCTCCTGTGTATTTCTGACCATGGTAAAACATTCAACTTTACCCCATCTTCTTTTTTTTTTTTTTAACTTATTTATTTTAATGTTTATTTATTTTTGAGAGAGAGAGAGAGAGAGAGAGAGAGAGACACAGAGTGCGAGCGGGGGAAGGGCAGAGAGAGGGAGACACTGAATCTGAAGCAGGCTCCAGGCTCTGAGCTGTCAGCACAGAGCCCAGCATGAGACTTGAACCCACGAGCTGTGAGATCATGACCTGAGCCGAAGTCTGACGCTTAACTGACTGAGCCACCTGGGCGCCCTTTACCCCTCTTCCAAAATCTTCTCCGCATTACCCCAGCTTACGAGCAGTCCATTCACTGTCCGTTCAGACACCCAAGTTCTGTGTTTCTTTTGATTCCTCGTCTCTCTCTAGCATCCCCCTCCTCTCCAGCCTCACTAGCAGGGCTGTGTCGCCCGCCCTGGAAGCCCTGACTCCCGTGTTGCTCACCTCCTTGTCTTGCCAGAGTGACTTGGTGAAGTGGCCAGCTGTTCAGGGGACACTTCCGTGCTGAAGGAAGAAGATCCAGACTCCTTAGTTTGAGCCAAGATACTCTCCCAGTCTGCTTGTTTTTCCTACTTCTGTCCTTCTTCCCCCCTCATACCCCCAGACACTTCTGACATAGTAACAACAAGAGCGGACTTTGGAGTCCCACATGATAGACGCCTTGCAGTATGCTTTTTTTACATACACATGTCAATTTTTTTTCAACAGCCCGTTGCGATAAGGTACTTACTGATGCAAATTTATTAGTATCCTTCAGGATAACTGTTGGTGCACAGAATTATTTAGGTTCCTAAAATTAGTATTTAATTTCTTACAGTTACAAATCCAGAAACCTAGTTCTTCTTTAGTTTGTTAATTCAGCTTACAAAAGTTAGTAGACGTGGGAAAAGTTACCGTGCTCTCTTTTTTTTTTTTATTTTTTTATGTTTATTTTTGAGAGAGAGAGAGACAGTGTGAGCAGGGGAGGGGAAGAGAGAGAGGGGGATACAGAATCTGAAGCAGGCTCCAGGCCTGTCAGCACAGAGCCTGACACGGAGCTTGAACCCACGAACTGTGAGATTGTGACCTGAGCCGATGTCGGACGCTTAACTGACTGAGCCACCCAGGCACCCCAAATTACCATTCTCTTTTAAAGGGAATGTTAATGTTTGGTTAATGTTAATGTTTGGTACAAATAAACTTCTACAAACGTTTTAAATTGCATTTATAAATTTAATATATACAATCCCTTAAACATGTCAACTTTTAAATTAAAAACAAAATCTTCCCTAGTTCTTAAATAACTTCTACATCTGATAAATTTAAGAATTTGCTGAACCTTGAGTCCCTTAAAAATTTGTTACACTCCTGTTTATACATTTCAAATCGTAAGTTCGAATCAGTGACTTTCAATTGGCATGAAAAGGCAATACTAAATATGAACAGATTCCTTAATGCAAAAATACAGAATTAATCCTGTGTTTAATTCTCTTCAGTTTTTCTATAGTTAGTTTTAGATCTTTGGGAATTAAAAAATGTATGTCAGATAAATTTGGAAGGTACTTTGTTAGTTGGAATGTAAGCCAGGACTCCCAACTGAATTCTGGTCAGTGACCGAACTCGCAGGCCGAACCACTTTTTCTTATTGCTGGGTCCACACCCATCAGGTCCTTGGCCATGTAGTCCAGACACTGTGGGTGCCCCTTGCACACAACCTCGTTCTTTCTTCTCCCTGAGGAAGTCTGCCTTTCCACCCAGGAGGATTGGACTTTGCGTTTTTTTGGTCTTTTACTTTCACCTTGTACCTTTAAAGGGTCTCTGAACGTGATAGAACCCCCCCCCCCCCCCCGTGTTCTTTTGGTTTTTATCTGGAAGGGCCATAATTCTTACATTAAGTGGCACTTGTTTTAATTTTGAAAAGCTTTCATGGTCATTCTGCCATCAGTGTCAGTAGTAGTAACCTAGAGATGAGGAAACGGGCTACGGGGCGAAGTATTGCCCAGGGTCATATAGCTGGTGACCAGCCTGACTCCAAAGCCAGCACCAGACATCACAGCAGATGCTGTGGCTGATAGTCACGCCGCTGTGTTGTGCGCCCACAGTTCTGTGCCTTAGGACGTGCTACTCCCCAAGAATGCCCGGCACGCTTCCCCAGGTCCCTGTGCCCACATCCATTCCGTTCAGTTTTCACGACTTGGCTTAAGCATCGTCTCCTCCAGAGGCCTTCCCAGCCACCCCCAGCCTCCCAAACCACACAGCCGGATCAGCGGGATTTTGTGCCAGGAGCACCTCCCCACCCCGGACTCCACCCCCCTGCGTATGCTTGCAGAGCTGTGCTTCTCCTGTTCCTCTGACATGTGTTGGACAGTGAGTTCTAGAGGACAGTGACCACGTCTTTGTGTCACCAGCACACATTTCAGTGCCCGGCATATATATAATAGGCATTTGGCCAATAATTTTTAATGAACAAATGAAGCTTCAATCTACTTTGTAGATAATAAAAGCCTGTCATCTACAAAAGGCAGGTTTTTGAGGTCCTGGAACTATTTCGTATTCTCATTACATAGACATACACAAACAGGTCCAACTGTATCGTTTGTCAATTAAAAAAGTAAGAAACTCCCGCTTTTTGAGTGTTTAGATGGGTTTTCACTTTTGTTTATATGATAGAAACTGATATTACGCCATTTTTTCCTGTGTATATATGAATTGAAACACTAGGAAACAAAAATTATTTCAGAAAGATCTATTGAATGTGTGTGGCATTAAATACATTTATAATGACAAATGTGTTTAAGTAATTCTCTGCCTCACCTCTCTTTCAAATTTTGTCTGATGAGAAAAAAAGTCAAGCCTATGAACCTAATTACTATAATTAAAAAAATATTTTTAAAAAGTTCTCAGCTATAAATTAGAAAGCAAAAATACAGTAAAACCTTGGTTTGCAAGCATAATTTGGGAAACATGTTTGTAATCCAAAGCACTTGGGTATCAAAGCAAATTTCCCCATAAGAAATAATGGAAACTCAGAGGATACTCATATGAAAATGATTACAATACTGTCATATAATACAAAATAATATAGAAAATACAAACTCTAAAGAAAAATAAATGAACCTGCACTTGGAAAACCTTCGTGGCCAGTGTGAGGGGGGCAAGAGAGGAGGGGGATGACTTCCACTGTCACCAATGGAGTCCCTGCTCTCGTTGCCTCAGTGGAACCTTTTTCTGCACGGGAGCCATTGTGTGCACTTGCACAGATGCTCCCCACTGCACAGTAGTAACAAATTGTCATACGCTGTAATGAGTGGAACCGGCAGTAAAGCAGCAGAGGCAGGCAGCCTAACCTGGAATGGAGCAAAGCATTCCTGAGCTCACTCTTGTCTGGAAAAGCAAAAGACTGTCCATAGGTACTTGGAAGTGACAAAAAATATGCTAGTGCCAATTGTGGGCACCTTCCAACATTCTGAAAAATCACTGATTTCTGCCAAATGCTGCAGCCTGAGGCCAATCATCCAAGCATAGGAGACAATCACCTACAATCCCAGAGAGAGAGAGAGAGAGAGAGAGAGAGAGAGAGAGAGAGAGAGACAACTATTGGCTCAGCTGTGATCATGTGACATTCAGGGTCATGTACTACTTGTATTGTAAGACATAGCTTACTTATCAAGTTAAAATTTATTAGAAATGTTTGCTTGTCTTGCAAAACACTCACAGAACAAATTACTCGCAATCCAAGGTTTTCCTGTATTTCTTTGGTCACTTATAGAAGGGGGTATAGAAGGGTTGAAGGCTGTAATAAATAACGCTTGAATTGCATATTTTTCTTGCTAAGGGTACATTAAACAGATATAAAGCCATTTGAATTTTCCAGTATATTTTGAAATCACTGATTTTGTGACCATATTTTCAAACTCGGTTGGACTTAATATTTGATCTGGAGAGGAGTAAGATGACTCTTCCCCAGAATAATTTTCCTGACAACAGCCCCTACCATTTCTTACTGAAAACTGTTAGAACAATCAGAGTACATATATTCTGTTGTTGAAATTTGTAAGTAGGATATTGTTTACAAGAGAGAGAGCACTTGGGTGCATAGGAGCCTGTAATGCCTCTTAGACAATTAATCTGTAAGGCTTGTAGTTGAGTGTGGTGTCCACTGGGTGGCGGCACAGACCTGAGTAAAATCAACAGTGAACAAACCTGAGGGTATTTGAGGGACTCTTCTGTATTTTTTTTTTTTTTTTTAGGGATGGCTAGAGTATTCTTTTTACTTACTTTTTTTTTTTTTAAAGAAAAATTAAAAAAAAAGCAACTAATAAACTTTTTGGCCTTTACTCTGAAAAATATCAAGTTGGTACTGGCATGAAAATACCATTTTTGATGAAATGCTAGTGAAAAATGTTATTAATGTGGTATTTTCATAAAGCTGTCTCACTGTTATATATGATAGGAACTGTGGTGCTTTCCTACCCTTTAAGAATAGGGCAGTAATTCTTTTAAACACCTATGTTTTTAAGAAGGGAAGAATTTAAATTCTAGGCAGGCAGCTATAGTGGGATGAGCACACACAGTATTGTGGCTACTGAAAAGAAGTTCAGAACGAAAGTATGGATAATAAATATTAATACATATTGCCTGTGTATAGCCATCTGCGTTGACATCGGTTATGCTTGAATCTTGTAGTTACACTCCATTGGGTAGGGGTGAAAGGAGACAGGTAAACCAAGCAAAGCCAAGTACAGCAGTGTTAGTGTGTATGTGTGTGGCAGGGTTCAAGGCGGTTCAGATGGATCTAAGGAGAGATTGGGCAAGAATGTTTAATGCTTATTTGAATCGACTTTTGTGGGAAAAGGGCAAAGCGTATTTATTAGGATATGAAAATATTCTGGGTGATGGCATTTGTCCTTCTTGACGGGTCTACAGAGATATCTTCAGCTCAGTGAAAGTGGAACAGTTCATCTTCAGAAAAGAATTGCCTTTACAGCAGTGTTCAGTAGAGTTTTCTTCCAGACTCCATAATTACCGAGGTCGGGTCGCCCTGGCACAAAGTCCTTGAGTTTTGGCATTGCCGTTGGAATGGAGAGGCCTCTGCCCTGCCCACTTTTTGTGACACACGAGCAAATCCCCACCCAGACTTGAGCAGCCCCAGGAAGGGAGCCGCTGCTCGGCGCCTCGGTTCCCTGTGGAACCGTCTCCACCTTCTGCCCCTCTGCTCCGCTTCCTTCTCTTTGTGGCCCTCTCCGTTATTCTGCCTCACGGCACCCCACCTCCCCCCTCTCTCCTGCTTTCTTTCCCTCTTTTCTTTTCAGTCACTTCTTCCTGCCCCTTCTCATTCCCTCTCCTCTCTTGAGACACAGCCCTCCTCCACAGCCAGTGTCGCCCTGAGGGCCAAGGACCTGCACTGAAATGCAGACAGCGTGTGTACATTTGAGCATCATTGGGTTACTGAGAATTATACACTGGTCAGAGTGTTTGGTCAGTTATGGGAATAACTTGAACGTGGCCCAGTCCCACAGTGTCGTCAGTCAGCAGGTATTTATTATGGAAGGTAGATGTTGATGCCAGGATCAGGAGCCATGTATTACCTCCACCTGTTAGTCTTTCCTGCCCCCAGGTCACAGGTCACTACAGAAAGGAGGTGTGACCGGACACTGTTTTAAATTAAACATATCCTAGCCTGCTGTTGAGCCCGGCACCTGTGAATATCCTTATCTTCCCTAGTCTTGCATGTGTTATTGTCTTTAAAATTGGAAGGAATTGGGTTTTTCAAGTGCCTACACTTTGGAAGGCTCCTTCTTATATCGTCTACTGCCTCTTTCCCATTGTTGTACCTTCTTCCATGCTTACTGGAAATCTCTGCAGGGGGCAAAGAGGCTCTGTCTTCTAAATGTCTTTGTACATTTGAAGCATTCACCCTCTACCTGCTACAAGGCCCTAGTACCTATTGAGAAATTACCAGTTAGGAATTAATTAGATACAGTGTCATTTTGTCTGCACCAGATTTTTTTTCTCTCTAAACCCTGCTACGTCTAGTTTCTTAGCTGGTAGATCTTGGGTATTAATAACCATTATGTGCACCAAAAACCGTAAAATACCTAGGAATAAACCTAACCAAAGAGGTGAAAAATCTATACACTGAAAACTATAGAAAGCTCATGAAAGAAATTGAAGAAGACACAAAAAAATGGAAGAATACTCCATGCTCCTGGATAGGAAGAACAAATATTGTTAAAATGTCGATACTACCCAAAGTAATCTACATATTCAGTGCAATCCCTATCAAAATAACACTACCATTCTTCACAGAGCTAGAACAAACAATCCTAACATTTGTATGGAACCAGAAGAGACCTCGAATAGCCAAAGCAATCCTGAAAAAGAAAACCAAAGCTGGAGGTATCACAATCCTGGACTTTAAGATGTATTACAAAGCTGTAATCATCAAGACAGTATGGTACCGGCACAAAAACAGACCCTCAGATCAATGGAACAGAATAGAAAGCCCAGAAATGGACCCACAAACATACGGCCAACTAATCTTGAACAAAGCAGGAAAGAATATCCAATGGAATAAAGAGTCTCTTCAGCAAGTGGTGCTGGGAAAACTGGACAGTGACATGCAGAAAAATGAACATGGACCACTTTCTTACACCATACACAAAAATAAACTCAAAGTGGATGAAAAACCTAAACGTAAGACACGAAACCATCAAAATCCTAGAGGAGAAAGCAGGCAAAGACTTCTTTGACCTCGGCTGTAGCAACTTCTTACTCAACACGTCTCCAGAGGCAAGGGAAACAAAAGCAAAAATGAAGTATTGGGACCTCGTCAAGATAAAAAGGCTTCTGCATGCAAAGGAAACAATCAGCAAAACTAAAAGGCAACTGATGGACTCGGAGAAGATATTTGCAAATGACATAGCTGATACAGAGCACCCAAAGTCTACAAAGAACTTACCAAGCTCAACTGATAAATTTAGAATGAGTCCTACTCTTTAGATTGGAGGTTGAATAACTCTAGCCCAAAAGACAAATCTGGCCGGCCACCTGTCTATTTATTTATTTATTTATTTATTTATTTATTTATTTATTTATTTAATTTTTACTTTTTATTGACATAGTTGGTCCATACCCTGTTTTTTTTTTTTTTTTTTTTTTTTTTTACATGAAATCTATTGTCATATTGGTTTCCATACAACATCCAGTGTTCATCCTAACAGGTACCCTCCTCAATGCCCATCACCCACTTTCCCCTCCCTCCCACCCCCCATCACCTGTCTTTTAAATAAAGTTTTATTGGAAGACAAAAAAAAAGTGTCTCTAAAGAAGCCTTAACTTGAAAATACAAGTGGGTAAACCAAAGCCTGGAAGTCAATGTCTATAAGAGGTTAAATTTTGACCTTGAGATGGGGACATTATGCTGAATTATCCAAGTGTACCTTAAATGCAATTACATGTATCCTTGTGAGAAGGAGGCATTAGAAGGTCTGACACACATAGAGGAGAAGGTGATGTGAAGAGATGGCAGAGAGCTGGGGGAAGATGCTGGCCTTGAAGATTGATGTGGTCACAAGGCAATGAATGCCAGTAACCACCAGAAGTTGGGAGAATCGAAGAACTGGTTCTACTCTAGAGCCTCTGAAGGGAATGTGGCTCTGTCAACACTTGGATTTTGGCCCAGTGATACTGGCTAAGCTCTTCTGGCCTCCAGAACTGTGAGAGAATAAGGTTCTGATGTTTTAAGCCATGAATGAATGAATGAATGTATGAATGAATTAACCATTATGTGTCTGTACTGTTTATATGAACAGTATGTCATTACTCTAATTCATATTTATTACATATGAATGAATGGACATTTTGTCAGCACCTTACTTGTGATTCCCTTACTATCTTAGATACTAGAGGTATGAATACAAAAGGAGAAGTTACTTTAATTAGGTTATTGTCTACTAGGGGAAAGGGAAATGTGTCATGGGCTACCATGAAAGAACTTAGAGATGCTAGTTTTTTGACATTTTAGAACAGTTGCAGAATTTTTTCTCCACTGGGTCTCTTTGCCCATTCAGGAAATGGAACATGTTAAAGTTTTCTTTTACTTCTACTATGATGTGTAGGTATGCAGAATATTAATGTCCCTTCCTTAGAAAACTTTCTGTACTGACTTGAATATAAAGTAGTGTTAAATGTAAGGTGAATACTTTTCTTACCCTTTATATTGAAAAATTAAATCTCCGACGTATGTATGTAAGACACATACCTTTCCATTTTGTTTCATGCAGGAATTACCACCTTGGTCTCCCCCTTACTTTTGTCTCAATCTTCTTATTCCTTCTCCTGAGAAAAACATGCCTTATATCCACGATCCTGCCTTTTTACTGTGTGTCCTGTTAGTCTTTACCAATATGTGCCTTTTATGTATCTAAAGGATTTCAGAATGAAAGTCTGTAGATAGTAGAATAGCGGTCCGCTGTGTGACACTGCCTTATTTCCCCACAGGTGTTCCATTTTCTCTCATAGTCTTTTCTCCCCACTTTCTTCCTTCCACCTCCCCAAGTTTTGTTTGTTTGTTTTGTTTTGTTTTGTTTTGTCTTGTTTTGGTTTTTTGTTTGTTTTTAAATCTTTCCACTGAACTGGTCCCTTATTAACGCCTTTCCACTCCGGTTCAGTTAGTCCAAATCTGGAATCTTGCTTAAATTCTGGTTAGCACATTTACAAAGATGCCCTTTCGTGTCCATGATTGTCCATAAGTCAATATAGCTAAACGTCTATGGAAAATGCTATGGAAGCCAACCCTACAGTGACCATCCCTGGTCAATACATTGGTGACCACAAGACATCGAGAATGGCATATGAGAGTCTGCAAAGTAATGGAACTCTCATTACCCTTAATGGGTCTGTTATTGCTGGTGTCTGCCTTCCACATTTGTTCAGTTGTCTTTTTGACGTGGTTATGTAAAATAAATTTTAATTACTATCATTGGTTTCATTACATTTTGTCGACATTGAAAATATGCTAGGACCATAAAAGCATAATTATAAATTATAATTTCATTATCATGAAATATGTGATTTTTAACTAGCAGAAAAAGGCAATCCATACAATTTGTGTTTAGTACAGCAAGTCAGTTTGGAGATTGAGGATGTAGACTTAAGGGTAGTATCTTAGCTCGGGCTGCTAGAATAGAAATACCACAGACAAAGTGGCTTTAACAACAGAGAAATATTTTCTCATAATTCTGGAGCCTGGGAAGTCCAAGGTTAAAGCGTTGGCAAAGTTGGTTTCTTCTCTCCTTGGCTTTCGCTGGGCGTTTTCCTGCATGGTCTTCCCTACACAGTCTCCCTGTCTGTGTCCGTACGTCTCTTCTTAGAAGGAGGTCAGTCATATTGTTTGAGAGGCCCACTCCAGTGACCTCATTTAACCTTAATTACCTCTATAAAGTCCTTCTATCCAAATGTCACATTCTGAGGGATTTAGGGGTTAGTTCAACACATGAATCTTGAGGGGACACAATTCAGCCCACAGCAGTGAGGTAGCTTCTAGGCACAGACTTTGCTGAAGGCAGGAACAAGCACAGGCCTGTCCTGTGGTCAGTGAAACCTGGCTCGAGTACCCGGTCCACCTCAGGGGACGTGGAGTGTGCAACTCCTCACCGGGGCTGCCGCGTGCCAGGCACTGCCCAGTGCTTCGCACGGGAATCAGGGTCAGCCTTTCCCTCCCTCTAAGGGGCACCAGTCTGGTTGTGTTGGGAGGGTGTGATGACAGAGGGAGAAGCACTGTCCCCTACCTGGTCCAGAGCTCCCCGCCTGACCACTGCTCCTCTAATAGGGTGTACCTCCCCGCTCTGCCAGGGGCCACTCTTCACTGTTGACCACAACTGGGAGGAACCCATGAGCTGCACTCTTTGTGGTGCGATGTGGTTCCTTTCCTTTTAGAAGCCTTTACAGAGGGAGGTGGGGCTAAAAACAAGGCAGATCACACCTCCCTTTGTGGCCCCGTCCACTGCTCTGCTCTGAAGACAGTGGGGGCACTAATCCCATCAGGATTAGTTCCCTCATGACCTAATTTCCTCCCAAACCCCATCTCCAAGTACCGTTACACTAGGGAGTTCCAGCATATGAATTCTGGGGGGACACAAGCATTCAGTCCATAGCAGTTAGCCAACCTTGGAAAGACCTAATTACAAGTGAATTAAGTTTTCCTGGGTTGTGAATTGATACAGATTGAAATACAGAAAGCAGGATGTGAGCATTCCCAGTCCAGGCAAAGAGAAGCGTTTGAAGCTTTCACCCCTAGATTGATGTTCTAGGGCATCCACCTACGTGCACGTTGCAGCCACGGTTCATTTTGAAATGTGGTGGTGGTGGTTGTTTAACACTGCCATGGAGAATTTTTTAAACATTTTAAATGATTTCATATGAACTGAAATGTTGGTGGCTCTCTCTCTGCAGGCTGCCGGAAGCCACTCAAGTGGTGGAGAAAGGGGCAGCTTAAAGGGCTCAGTGTAAGAGTCTCTACAACTAATCTGCTTTTGTCCCTGTGACAGCACATTTTGCAGGCATGAATTCACCATTCTCTGGGTGTGCGTTTTCCTGTTCCTTTTAGTGGTTATGTTTTTCATCAGGTTCCTACTCACCAACCTGCAAAGGGTGTTGTGATGATTGGCCGATATTTTTTTCTGATGGCATATCAGCCAGCCACCGAATTAGCCATTCAGGTTCCTATGCTGTGCCCTCAGAAAATTGTCAAAGAAGAGTCTTAAGTTCAGTTTTTCAATTACATAGGTCTATATATCTTCTTAATAATTTTCTTGTTGGTGTTAGCTGTCTATAGGGAAGAAGGAATTCCTACATTTATCTGGGACTAAATGGATAACTATTTGTAGAGCGGGTGAAAGCTTTTGGGCGACTCGGATTGATTTTAGTTTTATTTGTATGGTTAGTTTTTAACTCAATAGGCTAAGTAACTACTTGTGAATATTCTTGTCTCGGGCTGCATGTGAGTCCCCTCTCTTACCTTGATTCCAGCTAGTTCCTGTGAGACTAGTCAGATGCTGCACTGGAATTGCCTCAGATGCTTTTACATACAGCATTCAAAGACAAGGACAACTTTTGTCATCGACAAGCATTTCACCGTTTGGGTTATCACTTAAAATACTGTGTCCATGTACCGTAAAATGTCATTATTATGGTAAAAAGATATGAGAACAATGTCATTTCTGCCTGGATTTCCTCCTCTACAGTGAGAGGTCCGAGTAGTGACCTTAGTTATACGCCTGTTCCTAAATGCCGTATGTATTTTTTGAGTAGTATCTGGTGCACGTTAAGTGCTTAATGAATATTAGCTATTACTGTTACCATCATTAAGTATTACATACTGTAAGTCTAACCCACCAACGTGAACTTGGTAAGATAGTATCAGATGATGTTATCCTCCTACTGAAAAGGCCCCAGGAGTTGGCAGTTAACTCAGAAAGAGGTTCAGAGCCATTACTGTAATCTTCAAGGCCCTGCGTGATGTGACTGCTGTTCCTCAGGCCTCGTCCCCAGCTGGTCTCTGCTTGTCTCCTGCTCCAGGCACAGAGCGCCTCTGTCCTCGCCAGAGCTCTGCCCTGTGCGGTCCTGCCCCACCCCCACTTGCTTCCACTGCCTTCTCTGGTGCTGTCTTCCTGGCTCTGCACAACTAGCGTGTGTGCTCCGTGAGGGTGGGAACTTCTTCCTTGGTGTCCTTCCTGGATTGGCAGCTCCCTGGGCAGTGCCTGGGCCATAGTATTTGCTTGATACATATGTATTTGTTGAATGGACAAATGAATGGAACAAACCCTGATTGCCAATTCTAGTGATTTGTGTGCTTTCAAATGTGCAAAATGAAGAGCTTGCACAAGGATTGTCACAGTAGAGTCTGCTAAAACCATCCGCAGTGTCTCTGGAGTTTAATGAATGTGCCACAGTGGCAGAAAGCAGTGAGCTGGGCGTGAAAACACGGGGTCCTGGATCCCATTCCGTGTCTGCCATGAGAGATTGATCACATGGCTTCTCTGAAGCTCTGTTCCCATCTTTCCAGTGTAGGCAGAACTAGACCTTGAACCCTCGGGCTCTGAGCAGCTGCGCAGTTGAGGGAAGAGGAAAAGGGGTGACTTTCCACTTTTATCAGAGCAGCTGTGTTTGTATTTTCCTTATGTATTGGGGCCTCATATGGAATTTGGTTTGAAGAACAAGAGCCTGGTCTTAAAAAGTTTAAAAACTCCTGGATTCCAAGGTCACAAAGGTTATTTTTGGCTTAATTCCGATTGCGGCATAGCTTAACTCTTTAAAGGATCTTGTTTCTCTATCACTCTCTGCTACCTCCCCCCCCCCCCCAAAGAAAAGCTCACTGAATATATTTTTTTAGTATCTCAAAAGTCCCATATGTGGGTGAAGAACAAAGTTACCATCACCCGGAGTGTGAGCTACGTGAAAACGGGGACTGTGCGCTCGCCTCTGGTGACACATTGCTTAGCCCAGAGCAGAGCTCACTCAGTAACTCTTGTAGATGGATGGGCAGGAAGATACCTGAAGAGCAACCACGTATTTGTAAGTTGAGAGTATTATTTTTCAATCTGTGAAAATTTTATTTTAAAGATTTTTTTTAAGTAATCTCTACACCCAACATAGGGGCTCAAAGTTACAACCCCCAGATCAGGAACCCCATGTTCCGCCAACTGAGCCAAACAGGCGCCTCATGAAAGTCACATTTGAAACCATGGAATTTGTACAAGAGAAGTCTGTTGTCTTTTTCTCAAGATGATATTTATTGGATATCTACATTATAATCATTTTCAGTTTTTCATTTTTTTTTTAATGTTTTATATTTAAGTTTTGTATTTTAATTCCAGTAGAGTTAACGTAGTGTTAGATTGGTTTCAGGTGTCGAGTATATACATTACTCCGTGCTCATCAGGACAAGTGTGCAGTTGATCCCCTTCACGCAGCCCCCTACCCACATCCCCTCTGGTTACCAACAGTTTGTTTTGGTTTGTCTCTCCTTTTTTCTTTCCTGTGCTCATTTGTTTTCTTAAATTCCACATAGGAGTGAAATCATGTAGTATTTGTCTTTCTCTGACTTGTTTCACTTACCATTGTACTATTTGGCCCCATCCATGTTGTAGCAAATGGCAAGATATCATCCTCTTTTATGGCTGAATGATATCCCATTGTATATGTATAGCACATCTTCTCTATATATCAGTGGACACTTGGGCTGCTTCCATAGTTTGGCTATTTTAAATAATGCTGCTATAAACATATGAGTCCATGTATCCCTTTGAATTAGTGTTTTTATATTGTTTGGGTAAATACCCAGTAGTGCAGTTACTGGATCTTAGGGTAGTTCCACTTTAACTTTTTGAGGAACCTCCATACTGTTTTCCACAGTGGCTGCACCAGTTTGCATTCCCACCAATGGTCTATGAGGGTTCCTTTTTTCCCCAAATTCTAGCCAACACTTATTGCTTGTTGTGTTTCATTTTCACCATTCTGACAGGCGTGAGGTGATATCTCATTGTGTTGTGATTTGCATTTCCCTGACGATGAGTGATGTTGAGCATTTTTTCATGTGTCTATTGGCCATCTGTATATCTTCTTTGGAGAAATGTCTGTTCATGTCTTCTGTCCATTTTTAATGAGATTATTTGTTTTTTTTTTTTTTGAGTGTTGAGTTGTAGAAGTTCTTTATATATTTTTGGGTACTAACCCTTTATCTGATATGTTATTTGCAAATATTTTTTGTCATTCAGTACATTGCCTTTTAGTTTTGTTGATTTTTTTCCTTCACTGTGCAGAAGCTTTTTGTTTTGATGTAGTCCCAACAGTTATTTTTGCTTTTGTTTCCCATGCCTGAACAGACATCTAGAAAAATGTTGCTACAGCCAGCATCAGAGACATAACTTCCTATGCTCTCATCTAGGATTTTTATGGTTTCAGATCTCACATTTAGGTTCTTTTATCCATTTTGAGATTATTTTCGTGTATAGTGTGAGAACATGGCCCAGTTTCATTCTTTTGCATGTTGCTGTCCAGTTTTCCCCAGCACCGTTGGTTGAAGAGGCTGTCTTTTTCCCATTGCATGTACTTTCCTGCTTTGTCAGAGACTAATTAATCATGGGTTTATTTCTGGGCTCTGTGTCCATTTTTTGTGCCAGTACCAAGACTGTTTTGATCACTGCACCTTTGTGGTGTAGCTCGACGTCTGGAATTGTGGTGCCTCCAGTTTTGTTTTTCTTTTTCTAGATTGCTTTGGCTACTCGGCGTCTCTTGTGGTTCCATACAAATTTTAGGATTATTCTAGTTCTGTGAAAAATGCTGTTGGTATCTTAATAGGGATTGCATGAAATGTGTAGGTTGGGCAGTATAGACATTTTAACAATATTTGTTCTTCCATGAGCATGGAATGTCTCTCCAATTCTTTCTGTCATTGTCAATTTCTTTCATTAGTGTTTGAGAGTTTTCAGAGTTACAGGTGTTTCACTCCCTTGGTTAAGTTTACTTGTAAGTATTTTAGTATTTTGGGTACAATTGTAAATGAGATTGTTTTTTTTAATTTCTCTTTCTGCTGCTTCATCAGTAGTATATGGGAATGCAACAGATTTCTGTACATTGGTTTTATATCCTGTGACTTAACTCATGTATCAGTCCTAGTAGCTTATGGGTGGGGTCTTTCTGATTTTCTCTTTATAGTATCATGTCATCTGCAAATAGTGAAGGTTTTACTTCTTCCGCCTTTTATTTCCTTTTGTTGTCTGGCTGCTGTGGCTGGGACTTCCAGCACTATGTTGAATAACTGGTGAATAACGGTGGTGAGAGTGGATGTACTAAACTGTTTACTAAATGCCCAATTTATTGCACCTTCCTTTAATTCTTGATTAATTTTTTGGTGTTAATTATATAAAATAAAAAACTGAAAGTATCCAATATAATTTTCTTTCTTTTTAAAGTTTTTTTTCTCTTTTGCATTAGGATCCTTTTAGAGGTGTTAACTTTGAGATAGAATACTATTTCTTTCTATTATGAAGTTATACTGTGGCAAGTACTTAAGATAATAATAGTAATAGTAAGCTGTTTGGGAACAACTTTGAGACCACGCTTGGTCATCACCTGCCTTTTCAATTTGGTAGACCTGCTGAAAGTTGATAGAAGTTTGACTGAGATTTTGAAACCATTTTAGTTGAGGCCAACTAAAGCGAAAGTAACAGTAGGACCTTGAACTGCTGACCTGCATAAGGGTTGTAATAATGAGAATGAGAGTGTCAGCTGTGTGTCCTTGAAGACACATAACAGTATAGCTTAAGAAAACATAAGAATCACATGTTACATAATTGTATCATCCTTCCTCATAAGTTCATAAAATATTCCCACCTGCACATTGTCTAATAAGATTTTGACTTGTGGTATGTTTTAGTATCAGTCTCCCTAAAAACTGCTTCTCCTAAACCCCCCAGATTCTGTGGTTTATGTGTATGAGTGCTCAGATGAAAAGTATACCGTTGTTCATCATGTGGTTTTATATTTGATATTATTTACTGCTGTATTTATGTTATTTATGGATCTGTCTTTCCCTTTAGGTAAAGAGGATGAATACCCACGGAAACCTTTGGGACAGCTTCTACCCGAATCTGCTGGCATCAGTCACCTGAGCAACGGACAAAGAAGCATGGGCAGGTCAAGTCCCCCTCTGAACAGCAGAAGAGAGAGCAGCTCTTCACCCCACAAAAAGCATGAGCATTCCCCTCACCATCAAGGTCGAGTTGGCACACCAGAAAGAGTAAGGGCGCCGAGAAGAAAATCCGTGGACGAAGACAGTAAAAAGCTTAAAGACGAAGCAGATTTGCAAAGAAAACTTCCATCGGGCCCACAAGACAGTTCGAGGCAATATAATCACGCAGCTGCTAACCAGAACAGCAATGCCACTTCAACTGTCAGGAAGGAATTTGTGCCCAAGTGGAATAAACCGTCAGATACTTCAGCTATTGAAAAAACTGCCAAATATGCCATCGAAGGCAAAAGTAGGTCAGCACACCCCTCGCTCACAGCCACCGTCCCGAGTTCTGCTGATACTCGGATGTCGAATGTGAGGCAAAAGATGAAGGTTTGGGATGTCGATGAAGGGAAACGGGGCTCCAATGCATCCCAGTACGATAACGTGCCCGAGAATGATAACAGCGCGTCTATTGAAGAGGCGCTAGAAAGAGCTTACTGTCACAGTCCCAGGAAGCACGTGGAGCCAGGGTCTAGTCCATCAAGAGCCTCAAACAAGTTTACTTTTAAAGTGCAGCCTGCAGGTTACACAAAATACCCGTCTCCGTTAGACAGGGAAGATCGCAGGACAGTGCACCCACCCTCCTACAGTAACCCCCCTGTGTACCACGGAAATTCTCCCAAACACATCCCTGCTGCCGACAGCAGCTTTGCATCTCCACAGTTTACCCGTGGGACTCCAGGGAATCCTTCCAGGAGACCTTATGGCTCTACTCTTTCAGTCGATATTTCTCCAGAGAAATCTTACAGCCGCCCTCTTCCTCTTGTCCTGCCATCCAGCCGAATAGAAGTTCTTCCTGTGGAGACCAGTGCCGGGGGGTATTCAGGCAATTCGGAGTCACCAAAGAATGGGAAATTCATCATTCCTCCAGTGGATTATCTGCCGGATAACAGGAAATGGTCAGAAGTTAGTTACACATACAGACCTGAGACTCACGGACAGCTGTGGACTCAAGATGCTAACCGTAGCCACTTGAGCAAGTTACCAAAATATTCCGCCTTTCAGCATGTTCCCTTTCAGGACCATAGCCTCCCAGCAGTCTCAGTAGATAGTCCAGTGCGATACAGAACTTCACCAGGTTTAGAAGATGCCGGTTCCTCTGGGTATCAATATTCAGGGCCCTCGCCTCCAGGATATCACTACAGAAATCGGGATGGACTTCCTATTCAAGAATCAGTATTGCTGTGAGAATTTATCTATACTTGGTAAAGACAAGAGAATAGAAACCATTTGAAACCTACATTGCTATGTTTATAATTGCCAAAGCAGTATTTCCTACTACTGTAAACATCTTGCACAATTCCAGTGTATGCTAGTAATAAGAATATGTAGAAGCGTTTCATCCCCACGTAGATGCTGCTTAAGATGAGCAGTTTTTAAATTGCATCATCACTGAATCTGCTCAAAAGAATTTAACATGGAAACATAGCAGTGGTGTTGAGGGATGCACACATGATGATAATTCATCACTCAGTTTCATTTATATCTTTCTCCAAAACCTGAGCATTTTTACTCCATTAGCCTATGCTATTTTGAGAAACGTTATAAAGCACTGAAAAACTGCATAGAATACACATTTTTAAGGCTAGATGTAGTGTACGTATCTTTTAATAGATACCAAAAGGCCTCCGTGCACACACATTTGAACACAAAACTAAAGAAACGTTAAAAAAAACTAATTTTAATATATATCCATGGGATAATTTACTGTTCTTCCTTTCCTTATCTTTCACTCAAGTTCCTCCCCCCCCCCCCCCCCATCTGTTTTCCACCCAGGTCCTAAAGTGATGTAAGGGTGTGCCCCGACTTGATTCAGCTTCTCTGCCATTGCAGCCATTTTCTTTCCATCTGAAAATTAAAGACACTGGAGAGCAAGGCTCACCACTTAATGGTGCTTAAACATTGGGGCACTCAAAGTAAGTTTATGGCCAAAGGCACGGCCGCGCTGCCCGTTGCATCCACGCACCCTGAGATCAGTGTCAGAGCAGCTTTAGTTGGTTCGGCGCCCTTTGTTCTGGTCTGACTCTTGCAAAGCTCAGAGCTGAATGCTCCTTGCCAGATGCAAAGGAAGCGCGAGGTCCTGCTCTCCAGTGGATGCCAGCAGGAGGAGTTACTGATGAGTGCGCGCTCACGCGGGGCAGCAGAGCAGCTCCTGTGAAGTTCATTCGAAAGCTGGATCAGCAGTATGGTGACTTCTCACTTCTGCCCTTTCGATTCCTGCAGGCCCAGAGCGTTCATTTACACGATCTTTTCCTGGTACTCTTTCTTTAAAGGCCCTAGTGGGTATCACTGCCCTTGGGCCACTAAATTATCACTGTGTAAAACTGTAAACAATGATCCTAATTATTAATAGGAGTCTTAAGATTTTAGTCTTTTTTAAAAACGAGTGTGACTTTCATACTTTCAAAAATCTCCTTTTTTTCTTTCTCAGTGAAAAAAATTCAGGTTCATGGTTTAAAAATGAGCAATGTCTTTTAAAATACTCTATTACACTACAATTACCAAAACGCTGGCAAAGTTTTGGGCACTCCCAGAAAGTATGACTTTGTGTTTAACGGGAGAGCTCGTTTTCAGCATACTTGCCTGGTGTTTGAATAATGAAGAGAGTAGGATCAACCTAACGTCCATGGCTCTTCTTGTCACAAGTTGGAGCTTTAAACTTCCAAGGTACCGAAGTATATCTTTTCAAATGAGAGTAACATTTGTTTAGCTAGTGAATGTGACAATATTTTTTATGTATATAATGAGTCTAATGTAATTTTAATCAACTCAGTAATGATGTTATTTAAATGGCAAAACAAATGCAGTGTGTTAGCAGCTAAGCACGACGCTGGAGCACAGACAAAACCCTGCTGTCCCTGGGCTCTTGATTCGGATCATGTGGAGGCTTAGAAAGACATGTATATAACGAAATGCAGCTAAGGATATTAGTTCGAATTTTTAAACCATGATTCTGTGACTTGTAATAAACCAAGCTGTACAATTTAGGGTATGATGGCAGCATCTGAGCTGTTCCAAAATATATATGTCAACAGTGGTAAATACTGTAGATTTATATATATATATATATATATATATACATATATATATATGCAGAATATATATATACACTATTTTCTTATGTCATCTATGACATTTTTATCTGTATACTTTTTTTGATGTGATTGTTTTTAACATGCTAAAAGTAATAAGTATATTTTGTTTTGTGTCTTTCACGTGCTTTTTTTTCATATGGTAAAAGTGCTGCGTCTCTGATGCTTCTGAAGCTAATTTTCTTCTCATTGAGGAGATATACTACTCAGTGTTTGCCTACATGACTATATATATATATATATATATCACAGTCGTATGTTAAATACTTTATTAATTTCCAGGAGTGCTGTATTTAGAACTACATCACCTTTGCTTTATTTTGTCTGCCATTATTAATAGCAATAAGGTATTTCCAGTCTTCCCCACTATAAAATGTAGCTCTCTGTCCATTAGTTTTTCAAGTAGGGAACTTTAATTTGAAGTTATTTTGCTACCGTAGCATTTTAGTCTTTCATATTTATCTTGTAATAAAAGATAAATAATGGAATAATGATAAAAGATGAAGTAATATTAGTAAAGTGGGTTAAATATAATCGTGAACCTGTATTTGGTGAGGGTCCTCACAGAGCAGAGGCTGATCCTGACAGCTGCACACGCTGTAAATATCTCTCCATTATCCACTCTTTTCCTTATAGCAGTCTTGCTTCACACAATAAGCACTTTGGTCTATTGTTTCAATATCTAGTTTGAAAAGTTAAAGAGACTGGACCCGGAGTCTCAAAGGGTTTTAAAACTTTGACTCTTTCAGTTACTTACACTTTTTATTGGATTTTTAAAAAATAGACAGCTTTTTAAAGCTGAGAGAGATGTGTATGTGTAAATGTAAAGTCAGATTTCAAAGTACTAAAGGGGAAGAAAAATTATTTTTCCTTCCACCCTGCCGGGTTCTCCAGCCACAGCCTGTACCTTGGTCTGACAGAAGCAGATCAACAAGAGAAAAACAGAAGCGTTCTCACAGGTGCATCCTGCATTCACACGGTGCCCGGTCCTGAGTAACTCAACGGAGGGTTGGACTTGGAGGTCTGTGCAGCTAACTTAGCAGGGAAAGGGAGGGGAAGAAAGATACTCCCGGGAAGACAAGTGGCCCTGAGAGAAGTGATGGGCGATGGGAAGTGCCTGGTGGTGTCGGGGTGTGGTGCTGGAGAGAGCAGAGTGGCCTGGAGATGGGAGTTGTGACGAGACTTTTGGGGAGAACTCTCGGGCAGATAAGCGACTGCAGGAACTGAGATGCCTCTGGCTCAGAGTCGTTCTTTTGCGAGAGTGGTGTCTTTTGGGGTGACGTGTCCTGATCCCCCTCAGTGGCAATGATAGAGTGTCTCCTGAAAGAAAGAAAAGAGATAGAACAGGACGTTTCTGGAGAAGAAAAACAGATGGTGGTGTGATTGCTTTCGCCTTTTTCACTTTAAGGAGATTCTAATACTAAAGTTTATGTCATACTCAGTGTAATCTTAACAGCGAGGTTTCCGTTGTGTCATTTCGGGTCTCTCCCTCAGGGCCCATTGAGGTGCGAGCACAGAAACAGTGCCTTTTCAGTACTTTGCTGGGATTGCTTTCTGGAGAAACACATGCATGCTCTGCCCACAAATACGGATTTATTCACAGAGGACCTACAGCTCCGTCTTCTGGGAATGTTATCATTCTCAGTTGTCTTTTGATTCACACCTTTTAGTATGCATTTGATTGTGGATTAATTATAATTGCAGTTTGGGGATCTTTGATTGTCCTTTAATGGATTTTATATGTCCCTCTGTAATATGGATATTAATGCTTATTGATCAGGCGGTTTTAATAAGCCAAACCTTATTTTTTCAGTGACCCAAGGTAGTGAGACTAAAAAGAAAGGATTCCACTTAACATTTAGTTATGAATTGTTCTTTCAGAAGGATTTTCATTTATCTGAAAATCTAAGCCTAATTGCCACCATTTTATCCATAAGAGCACTGAGGCATAAAGGAACAAATTTTAGATTTCATAGGAGTGTATCTTGACCCTTGCTACTCTTTAGAATTATCTGGGGGAACTTAACAAAAAAATGTTCTTCTTGGTTTCTACCCTAGGCCACTTCAATCAGAACCTGGGGTGAAACCCAGGCATCAGGTATTGGTATTTTTCACCCGTTCAGTCAGCTAAGCTCTTTTTTTTTTTTTTTTAATGTTTATTTATTTGTGAGACAGAGGGAAACAGAGCACGAGTTGGGGAGGGGCAGAGAGAGAGGGAGACACAGAATCTGAAACAGGCTCCAGGCTCTGAGCTGTCAGCACAGAGCCCAATGTGGGGCTCAAACCCATGAACCTTGAGATCGCGACCTGAGCCGAAGTCGGATGCTTAACCGACTGAGCAACCCAGGCACTCCTCAGCTAAGCTCTAAATAAATAAATAAATAAATAAATAAATAAATAAATAAATAAATAAATAAATAAATAAATACTAATACTAAAAATAAATAAAAATCTCTCTAAATTTGATTGTCTTATATTCTCACCATGAACTGTCTCAGAAGTTCTTAACAGATCGGTTTTAGGGTTTAGAAACTCTGATTTCAGGTAAGTTAGGAAAAATTCTACTGGAAGGATTAACTTTCCAGCCGTCTCTGTAAATTTTGATGAACTACTGGCAGTTGTGGAAAGTGTAAATGGCTTCGAATGGAAGGCGGCATGACCCTGGGCCTTCTCTCATTATACGTTACAGTAGTTCTTCAAAATAGGTAGAGTCATAGTAAGGTTTCCATTTTCCTGGACAACCTCTGTCATTTTCCTTAAGTGGACATGCTAAAAATAGGCCTAAGCTGCATTTGCAAACCTAAGTGCATTTTCCCTATGTGAGGAGCTGAGAAAATGTGCACAGTCTGGTCATTCGCTTGGCCAGTCAATATTTTATTGAGCGCCTACAGTGTACTATTGTCCTCGGGACCATGCTAGGCTCACGCTGCAAGGTAGGAGACATGGTTTTTAATCTTTGTGCCTCCATTCAGTGTGGGAGATGTGCACAGGTGATTAATACAGACGTAGAAAGGCCACGCATGGCTCAGGAGGGTCAGGGGAGGCCAGTGGGGGCGGGGTTGCCTCCATTGCTGAACCTGAGGATTAGTAGAGTAGACTTTGCAGAGGGGATATGGCATGAGGGTTACATGGGGGGCATCTGACACCTTGATGATGTTGGGGGTGGGGTGGAGTGTTCCACAGAGAGACCAGATGATGGGGGCCTTCTGTGCCATTGAACTGGATCCTGGAAGCCAGTTTTGCCTTGGGCATATTCATATTTCCTGTGTGGTCTCTAGAGGCTACGTGGCAGTGAGCAAGCGAGCCTGGAGAAGGTTAGGAAGACTGCCCCAAATGGTCAGTCTAAAAGTAGTACAGTGTAAGACCAGGGAAGCACTTTCAAAGAAAAGGTGACTGAGAGCTAATTACCAAGTAAAGTTGGCCAGACTTAATAATTGTCTGAATGTAATAATAATCGTAAGAAAACTAGCGCACTTTCCTGAACGCTTGCTGTGTGTCTGGCCCTGTGCTTACGCATTTAACCTGTATTAACCTATATACTTCTCAGAATAACTCTGAAGTGTGTTCCCTCTAAGTAAGTCCCTGTTTACAGATGGGAAAATGAAGGCACAGGGAGTTGACATAACTTTGCTCCAAGTGACAGCCGGTTCAAGTCACAGAGCCAGGACATGAATCCACGCAGACTGAATCTAGAGCCTGTGCGTACCCCAACTGGACAGTTTTAAGAAGGTGTAACTTTCTTTTTTAAGTGTATTTATTTTGAGAGAGAGAGCGCGCGAGCATGTGCGCACATGAATGGGGGAGGAGCAGAGAGAAAGAATCCCAAATGTGGGGTTCAAACTCAAGAACTGTTGGCATCATGACGTGAGCAGAAATCAAGAGTTGGCCACTCAACTGACCGAGCCACCCAGGTACCCCAAGAAGGTGTAATTTACCTGCCATAGAATTCACCCATATAGGTACACATCAAAGGGGGTTTTTTTTAGTAAATTTACACAGTTATATAACCACTGAAACAAACACAATTTTAGAACATTTCCATTACCTCAAAAAGATCTCTTGTACCCATTTGCAGTCAGTCTCCATTCCTGCCCCCCACCCCCCGCCCCGCCTCAGGCAACCACTAATCCACTTTCTGGTTTGTCATATAAATGGGATCAGACAATATGTGGCTTTTTGCGTAATGATGAGGAGTTTCACCCACGTCGTAGCATGTATTAGTGATTCCTTTTTATTGCTGAACAGTAGCCCATTGTGTGACTCTGTCACATTTTGTTTACTCACCAGGTGTAGATGTTTGCATTGTTTTCATATGCTGCTATGAGCATTTGTGTGCAAATCTTTGTGGGAATAAGTTTCCATTTCCCTTGGGAGTGCTATTGCTGACCTTTGTGGCAAATTTATGTTTAACTTTTTAAGAAAGTGCCAGACTCTTTTCCAAAGTGTTTACACCATTTTAGATTAGCATAAGCATTGTGTGAGGGTTCAAATTTCTCCACATCCTCACCAACACTTGTTGTTTTGTATTTTTTTTTTTTTATTGTAGCCATTCTAGTGATATCTCATTGTGGCTTTGATTTGCATTTCTATAATAGCCAATGATGGTGAACACCTTTTCTTGTGCTTCTGGGCCATTCATAATATCTTCCTGGGTGGAATGGCTGTCCAGATCTTTTGCTCACTTTTTGATTGGGTTATTTTCATATTATTGGATAGTAGGAATTCTTAATATATTCTGGATACAAGTCCTTTATAAGACATGATTTGCAGTATTTTTTCCCAGTCTGTCTTATGGTGTCTTTTGTGTTACAGATGCTTTTAATTTGAATGAAGTTCCATTTTTTCTGTTTTTTTTTCTTTATGAATCATGCTTTTAGAATTTTATCTGTCTGCCTAACCCAAGGTCACAAAGGATTTTCTCCTTTGTTTTATTCTAGAAGTTTTATAGTTTCAGCTTTTGCATATGAGTGTATGAGCCATTTTGAATTAAGTTTTGAGTATGGTGTGAGGTAAGGAGCTAAATTCACGTGGCTATCCAGTGGTCTTAGCACCACGTGTTAAAAAGACTGCTTTCTCCAGCTGAATTGGGGACCTTGGCACCTCTGTTAGAACTCAACTGACTGTGTGTGTGTGTGTGTGTGTGTGTGTGTGTGTGTGTGTGTGTGTGTAAGTTTTGAAATCAGAAAGTGTACATCCTTCAACTTTGTTCTTTTTCAAATGGTTTTGGCTATCCTGGGTCCTTTGCATTTCTATATATATTTTAAGATCAGCTTGTCAGTGTCTGCAGAAGAAAAAAAAAAAAAACAAGACCTAGGATTTTTGATAGGTGTTACTTTGAATCTACGGCTCAGTTTGGGAAGAAATGCCCTCTTAACAATGTTGAGTCACCAGTCCATAAACCTAGATCGTCTCTACATCTATTTTGATCTTCTTTAATTTCTCTTTGGTGACATTTTGCACTATTTTTGTTAAAATTTTTCCTACATGTTTTATTTTTCTTGCCCTTGTGAATGGGTTTTCTTCAGACCCTGTGTGTTTTCACCTCATTCTGTGCTATTGAGGGGAGAGCAAGTGAGAAGGTTGATTCTGCAGTGCAGAAATGGGTGGTGGGGTGGCTAGTGGGGCCGCCATCTGATAGAATTCAGGAGCTGGAGCAGGCTTAGGTTGAGTGAGAAAATGACATGTTTTGACATGTAGAATTGGAGGAACAGGGGGTTGACAGATGGTGTTGTCTGACAGACAGCTGACCGTTCCAGAGAGACTTGGGGCTTGCTTGCCAGCACGTAGGAGGTAAAGCTGTGAGAGAGTACTTGCCTAGGGAGAAGATGAGCAAGTGAAGGATGGGGAGACCCGGGGGGTCGCTGACATTTAAGGGTTGCCAGCAAGACAGGAGTGCGCGAAGGACTCCGAGCAGCCGTGGTCTGGTTCTGCGGGAGCTGAATGCCCAGGGACTGGCTGTGGAGCTTTGGAGCCGGACTGGCTCGCGTTTGGACTTTGCATCAGAAATTCTGACGTAATGAAGCAACCAAGTCCTCGATGTCGTGGGGCCGCTGTTCCGATCCAGTCCCTCCTCTGTAAATGAAGACTGGTATTTATTTCATGGAGCTGTGAGTTGAATGGGTTGCTTTGTGTAAAGTGATCGATCAGCACGGCCTCGTCACACAGTAATAATTTCAAATGTCCCCTGGACTCACGTGCCACCACTGTGCAAGGTTTAGTGACAGGAGAGCGTGGGCTTTGAGGTCCCGGAGCTGAGAGTTCGGTGAGGAGCTCAGAGGTTACAGGTGACATAGAAGGGGGAACGCACAAAGGGAGGTGTGAGGAACGGCCACAGCTGGGAGCGGGGTTCCCAGAAGAAAACCATCTGCAGGACGGCCCCGTGATCGGGAATGAAGAGAACTTGGATGTGACACCGAGGAGTTCCTTGCTGTCCCCCTGCTGTCACTCCTGGGGTGGGAGTGAGAGGCGATGCGGCTCTCGGCGGAGCTCACAGAAGGGAAGGGTGGTTGCTGAATCAGAGCCAGAGGGACTGGTGGGAAAGGTAGGGGCTGGGGGGCAGGGGGAAATGTCTACAGGGAAAAAGTAAGCTAATTGGAAATCAGTTCTGACCATTCAGACTCACTCCAGTACTTCTCCAAGGCGGCCCTTGGTTTTATTCCAGCTTGCTGCGTAATGTGTTCATACGTATTAAAATCCCAGCCCTTAAACTTCCTGTAACTCGGAGTTGTCACTTGAATTTGGAGGAAAATCAGCATACTCGATATGAGGCAGGCTGTATCGAGAAAGCTCGAGCACTGCCCATGAAGATCGGTGACTTGGTAGAGCTCATGTGTTATGTCGCGCTGTGTCGTAATAGGAGACGTGATGCAGGGGTGGGCGCCTGCCGAAGATGGAGAGGTTCGCCTCCTTGTAAGCTCAGTGTGAGTCAGCCGCGAACGTGGCTTCTTCAAAACCACGTCACTGTTGAACGGGCTCATAAGCTCTGCCATAAATTCACGATGTGGGAAATTTGGGAAGGTCACGTGTCCTCTCTGGGACTCGGTTTTCTGATCTGTAGACCCTGGAGGTAGGGAAGGGGAGTTTGAAAAAGGTCCTGCCCCGAACTCTAAGGGGAGAGTGCCCGACCCCAGGCCCACCTTCCTGCTTCATGCTGGGCACAGTGACAGTGATCAAGGCCCAGAGACCACTACTCACGGAGCCCATGGTCTTGGGGGGAAGACCCACGTTCATTATGTGGTGACGACCCCCTGTGTGGCAACGACCAGGAAGGAGACCCCAGTGCACTGAGGGCTTGTGATCACGAAGGCATAAAGATGATGGCCACAAGGAACCGTGGCTTGAGTTGGCCACGTGGAGGAACGCCGGCATACTGCCGTGGACCGTGCCCCTGTTCTCACGGTGCAGCCTGGGAGTAGGGAAAGTGGAGCAGCAAATACTGAAACAGCCACTGACGTGAGGACAGTTTTATCAGCCATGTCTGCACCCATGAATAACACTCTCTGTGGAGTTACCTTTGAGAAGGAGGGACGACGGGGACCCTGTACATTCGCAGTGTGGCAGAAACGACCGGAGGCCACCAAGTCCGCACCGCAGTCTGAGCTTGCTGCTCATTAGCAGCGTGATCTTAGGTGAGTCCTATTCCCTTTCTGGGCCTCGCTTCCCTCAGCTAGAAAATGGGGGCAGGAACGCTAGAAAGGTGAGTGGAGGTGGCCCGATACGGTGGAGCCCAGCCATGGCCGCACGTAAGAATGACAGGGAAGCTGCAAGAAAATGATGCCCAGGCCCTCCGGCCCAGAGCCATTGCGTCCCAGCCCCAGAGCAGTTTACGGGCGGGGCCCAGGACTCAGGGTTGAACGCCTCCAGCTCCACAACACGACTGCCGGGGATACACAACAAGACGTGTGAACTTTGACCACAGAGAAAGGAGAGCCCACTCCCTCGCCCCGTGTTTCTTCATTCTTCTAGCGCGCATGTCATTCTACTACTACTACTACCAGAAAACCCCCCTGAAAATTACATCGAGGCATTTTTATTTAGAGGCTTTGGATGGTGTGATGGCTCAACAACACACGTGGAGCCGTTTCAGTGTTTCCACCAGCCTTGCTGGACCCGTCTCATGAGCAAAATAGGAAAAATGAGGCGTTCCCTACAAGGTTGTTCCGAGGAGTCATTCCGATAAGGCACACGTCACACAGTGCCTGGAACATAGATGCTTTATAACACTCTGTGATGACTGTAAGCGTTAGTATAGGGAAAGGGCTGATACTCTTATTTATAACGAGCTTTTCTTTCCTTTTAGACTTGTAAAGTAGCCCCAAATGGAATATGGGCAAAGAGTATTAAAAGAACATGTACAGGTAAAGAAGTCCAAAGCTTTTAAACATGTTCTGTATCCCCATTAGAGAAATCGAACCTGAAAGAGTGATTGGCAAGGACAGCAGGAAGAATGCCCGTGCCCTGCTAGTGACAGGAAAATTGCAGCCCCCAAATAGGCCGCTTTCCAGTACCTGCATTTCTATGTTGTATTCTTTGGTCCAGCAATACTACTTCTATGAGCAGAAATACAAGTGGAAAACATATATGTGAAAGGATTTCACAGTATTTGCAATAGAGAAAAATTGGAAATAACTTGAATGTCCATTAATAAGGGAGAGGTTAAGTTGTGGTGTAACCATATGAAAGAATGTTGTTCACCCACCTACGGACATAGACAGACATCTCTGCTGCAGCTTTACATGCACCGACATGGACACGTGTTTATTGCTCATTGAAAAAAGCTACAGACAGTGTTCACGTACTTTGGTTGGCTTTCCAGCTTCTGGCTTCGCCTCAGATCAGCCTGGCAGTGTTGAAGGTTGCGGGTACGTTGGCAGTGGGGGCTGCTCCCTGTCAGTCTAGGACGGTGGGCTCTCTGGGAAGGCCACGAAGGTTTGGTTTGCATGAAGCCTTTGGGGACTTTTAGGACAAAGAGGGAAGAACTCGGATGTAAGAAATCAGCCACGTGGAAGCAAGACAGGGAGGTGAGGAGGGCAGACACCCCTGAGAGGGGGAGGGGTTCATCCCAGGTAGGTGGGAATAGGAGGTGGGAGCAAAGCAGAACATACACTCCCAGCTGGGGTCACCGTTTCGGCCTTTACCAAAAATGAACATGACAGGGCTTTGGGTGGAATATACTAAGTCCCTGTCCTCAACAGAGAGGCTCTCAGACTGCCGATCCTTCCCTTTGAACACTGTTCGCTCCCGTACTGGTCTTCCACTGGGGGAAGGGTGAGGAAGGGGAGAAGGAGGGGGGAGAAAACAGGTCCCTGGGGGTAGCCCTGAAAGGCACAGGTGGTCCCAGGCCAGGAAGCCTGCAACCAGAACACTAAGTAGAAGCCGCACCCTGACTGGCTGAGGCTGGTATGGCCTGGGGATGAAAGGGCGCCCTCTTGTTTCTACCTTCAAAGCTGAAGTGATGCCCAGTGAGCAAAAGGCAGAAATCTTAGAAGTAAGAAGACCTGGAAATAGGGAGAGAGTCAGATGTCTCCTCTCCTCTTCCTGCTGCATAAGCCAATGTTGGATTTAAAGGCTTCTATTTAAAAGCCCGTCTTTTCATCCCTGATGGAAACCATGGCAGGTGTCTCAGGAGGATGTGGAGAGGGTTTTCAGCCTGGATGTGTCCCATATTTTAAAATATCACTGGATGCTGCATTAGTCCAGGGTAGTCTATTCCTTTGGCTTCCAGGGGATCAGTAAAATCTTCCCCATGATTTGAGGCACTGCCATAGAGTTGTCCATTGTATTTTTCAAATACGTTTATTAAAAACATGTTAATATTGTAACGCACATGATAAGAAAGTGTAAACTCAGAAAAAAACGACAGTTCTTCACGTTGAATATACTTACCCTTTTAATATATTGACTTTTTTTTTTAACACCTCATTGCAGGCGGGTGAAAACTCAGTGGCTCAGCTCTGGTGCACACATCAGCATTTAAAGGCCACTGAATTAGTGTTTGTTTCAGTCCCAGATGATATGATTAGATTGTGTGGTTGGTAGAAAATTAAATTCTTTAGCCAAACCAGATGCTAAGCTTCTGCCCAGAATCAATATGCTATTAGAAGTCCCGGAAACTAATAAACATACCATAACTATTAATTTATGGATAGGTTGTTGGCAAATAACCTCAGAGAAGGAATCCAGGCTTGAAACAGCTTTGGGAACACCAGATGGAGTATGCAAGTCTAATCAGAGTCCTGAAAAGGGGTCTGCGCAGTGTGTTTTAAAAATCCACTGTAATCTAGGAGTTAAGTCTGAGATATGCTGAGAGAAGCATAGAAAAGTAGAACCTAATTGAAGCTGATACCTGAAATTATAACTCATGCAAAGAAAAGCAGGTGGTCTTTTACAATGAAGTATGTTGGTGACAAGCGGGGACAAGGTACCTAGAATCTGGTCACCTAGCAGCTTCACCTGAGCACAAGAGGCCAACAGGAACCTGGCCTCAGCAAGCAGATATCCCCTGTTTTGAGTGACAAGGCTGAACCCCTGTGCCTGTGAGGGCACCTCTCAGGATGACGGGCCACCCCAGTGCCCAGGAGGCCTGTTTATCCCCAGCAGGCTCAAGCCAGGCAACCCCTAAAGCTCTTCCTATTTTGTGTTGGGCAGTTTACAGCTGAAGAAACGAGCCCAGAATCGTCCAGTGGTTTGACCTTGGGCAAAAGACCGGAACTTGCCTTTCCCCACTCCAGCTCCATCCCACAGCAGAGGGAAGCCGGCACCACTCAAAGGTGGGCTGTGCGTGCCTTGCCTGCTGCCAGAGAGGCCTCAGGCCGACCACGAAGAGGAAGGAAACCCAGTCGTGTGTAAAACCAACCAACAAGTCCGGGCACAAATATTCAAGGGACGGTATTTTGGCCCATTGAATCTGGGTGAAAAGATCTTAACAACATTTAAAGCTTAACTGCTTTACTATGTAGATTGGTCTGTGTAATCATGTCCTAAGTCACTCTACATTCATTCAATACAATGTTATTGGATGCTGCTGTGTGTCCCTTGGAATAAATGAGTGTCCATTAGAATAAAGTTACATTTTGTTTACTGCACTTCCAATTAAAAAAACAAAAACAGTAACACCCTATTTGAAGTCTTCAGTACATTTGACTGGATTCTTGTAATAACTGTCTACTCAGCCGCACGATCTCAAATGGTATCTTTCAAGCCCACTTGGATTATGTCCTCCTGCTTTAAGAGGCTCCCCATGACCATTGCCCTGAATATGCATCCCTCAGCCTGGCCTTCACAGTGGTCCATGACGTGCTGTCAGCTTCCTTTCAGCAGGGTTTTCCTGTCTGTGCCTTCTGGAGCCCCAGACCTTCCTGGACAGGACTCACACAGGGGTGGGTTTGGGGAAAGCAAAGTTGGATGTTTGTGTGAGAAGAAGCAAGGGGCCTGGTTGGCATAAGATCAGTGAGGAGGTACACAGCCGGGCTCTTAGCTTTGTGGATTGCTGGTTGGTCAATGCCCCAAACTCCACAGCACCCTGTAGTGGGAAGGCCACCTTCCACTACTGCTGGGTGCCCATCACCCAGCAGGCTATTGGCGAAATTACAAAGCATGGTCTGCCTTTCATGTCCTCCGCACACTTCCTGTCTATTTTCTAGTGCTTTGTACCCCCTTCCCACGTCAAAGACTCTCACCACCTGGTATCACTTCTCCTGCAAACTTTATCGTATTTATGTTCAAATAAGGGTGTCACATCTCTCAGTCATGGGTATCTATCCGGTGGCTTAGATTTTTCATAGACCTTGCTTTTCTTACAGTTTCAAGTTAGAAACTTTTTAGGAAAGAATTAGTTTTAACTGGAAGTTGGACCGCACCATCTATTGCCCAAGCCACTGCTTCTTAAATTTTTAATTTTCACGTGCGTAGAAATCACGTAGGAATCTTGCCAAATGCAGACTTGGTTCTACACTTCTGCAATTTGCTCCGAGGTTCTCTATCCCCAATGAACTCCCGGATGTTGATGCAGCTAGACTGGGGACCACACTGTAAGCATCAAGGCTTGAAAAGCAGTCAGGAAGACGTTCAAGTTCCTGAGCCCCAACACACCCACCCTGGAGGGCCCAGCATTTTCCCGGGACCAGAGGCAGCTGGCCATTGTGGCTCTTAAAGTACGTAGTCGTTTGCCTCTGAAGAGCTAATGGACGTAAACAAGATGACTTTATGTCTTCTCTGTGCACGTCTTTGCAAACTTCATTCATTTTACAGAGCAACCCCCTTGGAGGTTCTGGTCTGGCTGTTGGAGATGTTGCTTCTCATCAATAGAAGGCAACTCGGCAAGTTCTTGAGGAGAATGGGGAAACCATTGCCTCTTGGGGTTTCCTGGAGGAGCTTCCAGCAAGTGGAGGAAGTGCCTGTTGACATTTCCTTTCTCCCACATACATTTTCTTCCTTTCGTACATACAGATAGGCCAGACCATTTGAGCACAAGTTCTTGGGTATGTGGCAGCCACCCCTCACTTCTATACTTGTGTTTCTATGGAAAAGGAAGATGATAAAATTTAGCTAAACTGAGCTATGGTTGCAAGTTCTAACCTACCTAATTCCTTAATTAAGCTATCAATTAAATCTGTGTCTATGCCACCTGCTATGCCTGGGCCTCGTGCCATGTGGTGGATGCCAACTCTGACAGACCCATCCCTACAGAACCCAGAACTCCTGACATGTTCGTTCCCGGTAAATCTTTAGTCGTTGCTCTCCTGCCTTCCCCCATTGCTTTTTCCTGAAGTGGTTTTGGAAGCTCACCTTGAGGTAGGTTGCCCAACCCATTTGTCACGCATATGGGATTGCAGAATGTTGGACTTTGCCAGCAGGTTTCAGCTGGGCCTTTTGAAGGCTATAGCTTCTGCAACCTTTTTGTTGACCCCTTGGCAGGGAGCCAATCACCTTTCTCGCCGCTGTAGAGGCCCTGAGCTTCACCCCAGGGAAAGGGATGGAGAATACAACTCAGGAGGAAAAAAAAGGAGTCAAAGACACAGAGAAAATGAGGGTCCTCTGAAGGTAAGATCCATTGCAAACTTATGTTACCTTGGTAGATGTTAAATAGACATTTGCTGAGAGAATAAGTGGGTGAAAATAAAAGCAAGAATGAAAAGGCTGTTGTGCATGAAGCACGGTGGTTTTCCTGTTTTCCCACCAGTTACGTGTATGGCTCTTGTCCTAAACAGCAGGGGGCCTCTGAGACATGTGCGGATGTCTCCTCCTGAGAAGGGAACAATCATAGCTTGGTTCATGGGGTCTTGGCAAGTCCCTCAGCTGTAGGGTCTCCTTCAGGTCATAGAGCTTCTGGATCTGGTTCCTATCGGAGCCTGGACTAAAACCCATAAGCTGTGACCCCCAACTCAACAAGCTTTCTGATTTATCGGTCTGTTGACACACGCAGGAAATGTTTACTCCACCGTGAGTAGTAGCAGTCCTTAACTCTGAGACCTTCCACTGATCTGCCAAAGGGCCTCCCTAAGCACTGGCATCCCAGTAGGAAGACCTGACCTCTGCCTCTGTTCTCCACCTTGAGTGAACGTCTTTACCTAAAGAGGTTAACTCTGCCCCATATGCAAATGAGCATGATGCCTAAGACCAGCAGGAGTGGGAGCCACACACTAATGGTGACTCCACTGTACCTGCACCAAGTGAATGATGAAGAGAAAGGTACCCAAGGGGCCACCAACTTTCCCTTCCCTTCTGAAGAAGTACAAAAGGTCTTTCTATTTTAGTTTAGAAACCGCGCGAGGATCCACATGATCAGCTTGGATTTTTTTCTGGATCACTTGAGAAATGGTATGCTGTATTCCCTCCCCACACCTCCTCCATTGAACATTAATTGAGCATTTGCCATGTGTTAGGCAGTGTTTCTAGGTGCTGGGAACGCAGCAGTGTACCACAGACCACACACCCTCTGGGAGCTTACATTCCATCCCAGGAGGGAAACAAGGCAAAGTCAATACATAGTATGGTAGAGAGTGAGGAAGGCTACGGTGAAAATGAAAGCATGGGGGAGGGATAGAGAGCGTTGGGAGGGGTTACAATAGTAATCAGGATGGTTGGCAAAGACCTCCGGGAGAAGTTGACTGAAAGAAGCTGAGGAAGCACGCTATTGAGATATTCTTTAAGAGTCTCAGACAGAAGCAACAGTGAGTTTGTATGTTCTGAAGAAGGAGCAGGCACGGCATGTTTGAGGAACCAAAGGAAGGCCAGTAAAGCTAAATCCAACAATGTTGGAGGGGGTGAGAGGTAGATGGGCTAGAGAAGTCCAGAACAGGGGCCAGATAATTAGATCCTGAGGTTGTTAGGACTTGGTTTTAATCTGAGAATGATCAGAAACCAGTGGATTTTGAGGGGAAAAAAAAGTTGATGTGACTTCTGTTGAAACACACTTCTCCCTGCAGCTGGTCAAAAAGCCAGTCAGGCGGGTGCTGAGGGGGGTGAGGGGGTGGCAGCACATCTTGGCCATGAACTAAGGGGAGGTGATGAGAGCTTGGATGAGGTAAGAGCATGCAGTGGTGAGAAGTGGTCAGTTGTGAATCTATTTTGGAGATAGAACCAAAATGCATTGCCATTTGGCTGCGTGCGGAATTTGAAAGAAGGAAAGGGGACAGGATGAAACCCGGTGTTTGGGGTTTTTTTGCCTAAGTTGAAGGACAGTGTGCCATTAAGCCGGATGGGGAAGATGTGGGAGGTGCTGAGGGAGTGTGAAGAGCTCAGTACTGGGCATGTTAAACTCGAGATAATATGTAATGAGAGTAAGAGAAGCCTACGTTTATTGAACTCTTCCTGTGTGTCAGGCACTGGGTGAAGCATCTCACACACATGGTCTGCTTTAATCCTTACGACAGCACTATTATCATCTCTATTTTAGAGAGAAGAAAATTGGTAACCGTGCCCATTCACAGCCTTACAAGACCTCGTGCAACCACCACAACAACAAAGTAGATCTTTTCTGTTTATATTTTCTGTCTCAACTGCACGACGTCCTGGTTGGTATCAGCTCATCACCCTGTTAATGAAGATAAGAGTTTTCTCTCCTTGCTTGTACTGAACAGTGAGAGATTATCAGCTTTGTTCTGCTCCTGGAGGCTCGTGGATGCTCCAGAAACACCAGAGTGAGCGAGCAAGGAAGCATGTGGACCCTGTAGGCACCAGCCAGCCACGCCCGGACCGCCCAGTGCTCCTCGCTTGTGCGGGATGGGGTACATCAGTCCAGCAGGTGCATGGCAGGCGCATGAGAGAGCGAAGCTTGACGGGTCAGGGGAACATAGTGTTAAAGTTAGCAACCAAGTGACCATAATTACAGGTGTCTCAAGTAGAAAATAGGAGTGAGCACTGAGGAGGGGAGCAGCATGAAGAGAGTGTGCGCAGTGGGGAGGAGCAGTTCAAGGCTAAGTCTGTGAGACCAGGTGTGCTCAGATGTTCCTTTGTCCCTGGGCTCCTCCATCTGGGGGAGTCTTCAACAGGCCAACAGTGTGTGGTGCGAAAAGAGAAGTAGAAAGGGCACCGGTTGTGCCCCAGTCGAGGAGTGTGTTAGTTACCTATGGCCGAGTAGCAAATCACCCCAAACTTCATGGCTTAAAACAACCATGAACGTGTATTATCTCACACAGTTTAGAAACCGCTGAGGGCATCTCAGAGGATTCTTCACTCCCACGTGTGGCACAGGGGAGCTCTGTCTCCTCAGGCATTTCTCTATGTGGTCTCCACTCACGGTCTGTCCAGCATGGTGTCTTCCAGTTAGTGGTACTGCCCATGTGGCAGCTCAGGTGTCCCCAGAGACAGGGACAGCCAGGAGGAAGCTGTGCCCCTTTTCTGAGCCGTCTCTCCTGCTGCAGTCTGTCAGGAGTGAGTGCCCCCACCTGGCCCTCATTCACAGGGAGGGGAGTCGGCATCCACCTTTTGCTGGGAGGCATAGCTAAGAATCTTCTGGCATGTTTCATAACCACGCAGGAGCCTGCGACGTCATCTGGGGCCTTCCCAATCACGCCAGCGTCAACGAGAAGTCTCTTGCTGTCTGCAGTGGCTGGCCGTTCATGTGTGGAGGGGTGATGTGACACGCGGACAGGTGGCTCAATGTTCTGAGACTAAATACTACGCCTGTGTGGTTACCAGGAAACCTCCTGTGCCTAGAAAGACTTTTCTGTGACTCGGGATGGCTTATCTGAGAGTAGATGGTAAAGTGGTGATGCCACAGGGGTACAAGACAGTGTTAGGGGAGCAGGAAACTGAAGAGATTGAGCAGGAGACCAGAAAGGGGCCTTGACTTTGGTGTGCCTTTGATTTCTAATGCCACAGCGGAGAAGTCCTGTCTTTGAAAGACGGCGGTCTGGGTACTAGAATGCTGGCCACCAGTTGTCTCTGTGACTGCTAAAACCGATAGCAGTCGAGTCCCGGCACCACCAGACTCTCATGCTACTGACCCCGGTGTGAGTGGCACTTGGGGTTCCGTGTGCGGAAACTGGACTGTAGATAATTGATTTGTTAGAGGGGGGCTGGGAGGCTTAGCGCATTCCAGTGTGTTTCCAAGCGGTGTTCGAAAGCCTCCTGTAAGGACACTGATTGCACCATGCGATGTTTGCCTGATGCCAGCTAATTAGGAAAACCCATCCTGGGCCTAGCTTGAGTGAGCCCAGGGAAGGAGAAACAGTGTCGCGGTAGCTGGTGCGTTGCAGGTCCCCAGCGTAACCCGCAGTCCCTTTACACTTGATCGAGCTTATTCTGTGCACAGACTTTCGCTAAAGGCCGCCCCGTCCCAATGTGTCAGGCAATTTCCAAAGTGCAGTAGCAGTAACAGCCAGGCTTCTTATCTGCCTCCGCTGAACAGTTAAGAGGAACCTGAGTTTCACCAAGAGCAATTCGTTGGACACTTTGGCATCGTTTGCAAATGGGTCCAGACGTCACCACTGTGGAGTCCCCTTGGGCTGAGATAAAGACTTGCTGACCCCTGGGATCTTCCACTTTGGAGTCCGGCATTCCTGACCCACTTGCCCGAGGCTGGGCTGTTGCTGAGGCCGGACCCCCAGGCAAGTATTTCTTAGCGTGTGATTGGTAGGATGTTGTTAGGCAAATAGTGGGTGTGTTACGCAAAAATGAGTTAATCGGTAAACAAATAAAAGGAGAGAGAAAGAGAAAGTAAGCAAATAAACTTGGAAAACTGGGCTCAATGCAAGTAGTTTTTGCTTCTTTTGAAACAGGATAGGGGCACCTGGGTGGCTCAGTCAGTTAAGCATCCGACTCTTGATTTCAGCTCAGGTCACGATCTCAGTTTGTAGGTTTGAGTCTCGAATTGGGCTGCACTGACAGTGACCAGGTGGGCCTCTCTCTCTGCCCCTCCCCCACCCAAAATATGTCAATACACATTACAAAAGAAACAGGATTTCTCAGAGGCTTTAATATGCCCCCATGCATTGTGACTGTCCAAAAGGAGATGTAGTATTTTCCACACCTTATTTGACCAGTGGAACTGTCTCCCTGAGATCACCTTGGGTGACACAATATTCCAGCGACGACTTTGGGATATGCTGTCCTGGACCAGAGCTGATGAAAGGATGGGCCCAGACTGCAGTAGGGGAAGTACAGAAATTGAGAGCAAGCTTTTAGAAACTTTTATAGCAAGTGCAGTGAGTAATTTTTATTGTCTGTTGAGCCTAATAACAATGTTGTGGGGTTTACTTTTTGCATTTCTTTGTTTTATTAATTTTATGTTCCTACTAGTTCATTTTTAGGGTATTTTACAGAAAATATCAGTCCTTACCCTCATAATCTGAGGGCATCCCTACCAACATCTAGGTCTTTCTAGCATCAGGTCAAGAGCACAAAGGTTAGCCCAGATGGGCTCTGGACTACCTTCTGGCACCCTCTGCCACTGCAGGGTGGCCGTCCCTGCCTGGTATCATTTCCTCACACCCCTGCAATTTTGGAGTCTCAAGCCCAGGTGCCCAGAGTGGTCCATCCACCCCTTGGCCCAGAACAGGGAACCACAGGTTGTGCCTTGTCTGAAGAGAAGTTGAGGGGACAGAAGGCGACAGCCGTCACCCTGCGTGACCTGCCACATGCAGCCCCGCTCACGTGTGTGTCACCCTCCCACCCCGGGGAATACTGCTGACAGCTCTTTGAAAACTTAAGAAAGTATGACAGGCTTTCAGGAACAGTGACTTCCCACCATGGAACGGGAGGCATGGGAGGATTTAAGCAGCTGGCTTTAAACAATATTTGGCTTTTGTTCTCCCTAATCGTGCTGGTCATGTGGGTTTTTTCCACAGCTTTCTGAAGTGTTCTCCGATAGAGGACTCTGGTCTTTTAAAAACAGTAATTTTGGTAACAATGGTAATTACTTTAATTGGAGTTCTTTAAAGGTAGATCCTTCTCACCCACCTCGTCTTAAGATGTGAGGCACGCTGTCATCCATTGCGTCACTCCAAGTCAACTCGGTATTATTTCCTCTTTAGACCTATTAAAGGGCATGGTGTGTGTGTGGGGGGGGGGGGGGGGAGTCAAAGAAACTTCCAAAACTTGCTATTTTTTAGTCTAGAATAATTACAAGTAATTTCTCCTTGTTTCCAGGTAATGGTAGATAATCAGCTTTATGTGTAGAAAAATACACACATTGCATATGGCTGGGCTCCCCTAGTTAGGCCTTTCACAGAAGATTAGAACTCTTAACGCCCCATGGGGCTCCATTTGGTCACAAAAGCCCTCTCCTGCTCACTGGCATAATCTACTTGGCTGACATGTTTCCGGAGGCCTTGTGTGGTTATGCAGTGACATTAGTTAGCCCTACACAGGGACTTGTATCCCCAAATAGCCACATTCTTTAGAATAGTTGTGTGGGCTGCTTGATATGCCCTCAGGAAGCAGGCCAAATATCATACCCTTCCCGTTCTGTAGGAAGCGGGTGAAGGGCAGAGGCACTGTCCTGAAGGAACCCCATGGCTATGGTGACACTAGCAATGTCCAGCTTCCCTCAGGCCTCTTCTGGATGACTTCCCCTGCATAACGCCTTTCCTGTGACCTACTGGACAGGAATGGGCCGACCCTGTGGCTCTCAGACTTCTGGTTCATGTTGCATTGTGACCTCCTGGTTGGTGTTGGGTGCAACTGCTTTGAAATGTCTCCATCACACACACCTGGAGCAGAGAAAGCCCAGGAAGCTTTGAACTCTGCCTCTGCAACTCCTTCTGGATCGTGGGGAGCAAAGCAAGTGATTTGCCTTCTGTGGTTTTCATTTGTTTTCATGTCCTTACTTTGCCCCTTGTCCATATTTTAGGCAGATAATAAATATAAATGTTTCCTCCATAATCTCCTTCCCTTTATCTCCCTTCCTTCCTTTTTTCTTTCTTTCTTCCTCTTTCTTTCTTTCTTTCTTTTTCATTTTTTCATTCTTTCTTCCTTTCTTTTTTCCATCCTCTTTTTTTTCCTTTCTTTCTCTCACTTTCTTTCTTTCTTTCTTTCTTTCTTTCTTTCTTTCTTTCTTTCTTTCTTTCTTTCTTTCTATTCCTTCCTTCTTTCTATCATCTATCTATCTATCTATCTATCTATCATCTTTCTATGCATCGTATACCTATATCAATACGTATCTATTATAGAGGAGGAAGGATTCTCCTCTACCCTCTTTGGGTCTACAGCTGGGTCTGAGATTTAATTTAAGCTTAATTAAATATTTGCATGTATGGGGCACCTGGATGGCTTAGTTGGTTGAGTGTCCAACTTTGGCTCAGGTCATGATCTTGCATTTCAGGAGTTTGAGCCCTGCATCAGGCTCTCTCTGTCAGAGCAAAGCCTACTTCAGATCCTCTGTCCCTGTCTCTCTCTGCCCCTCCCCTGCTCGTACGCGTGCTCTCTCAAAAATAAACATTAAAAAATATATATTTGCATGTATGTGGGAACCTTCTCAAGGTAATGAAGACCTAAAGATGTGACCAGAACAGGAAGCGTTCATACCTTTTAGACCAAGAGACAATATATTTTTATTTATCAAAAAGACAAAGGGGTTTGGGCTAGGAGTGGTAAATTGTGAAGAAGTGTCTAGGAAGATACGGGTCTGTTTAACAATATTTGAGCGTACAGATCTCTCGGCACCCATTTCCCTGTCTCTGGTGATAAGAATGTTTCTTTCCTCCTGGAACAGGGAGGGCACTTTCATGTGGGCGTTTATCTCTTGCTTTTGGGAAGAAAAAGGAGGGTGCAAGTGTCTTTCTTATACCTGCTGTTTCTTCAGTTCTTTTAACTCAAAATAATCAATGTGCCAAAGTGGCCTCCTTTGCAGTGATCACCTCTGAATTCCTTCACCATCAAGCCTCCACCTGTAGCTCTGTCTGCCTATATCCCCACCCATCCCCCATCCATCCATCCATTCACCCACCCAGCCACCCATCTTCTCCACCTGTAGCTCTGTCTGCCTGCCTGTCTATCCATCCATCCATCCATCCATCCATCCATCCATCCATCCTCTCTACCTGTAGCTCTGTCTGTTTACCTGTCTATTCATCATCTATCCTTTGTCTCATTCATCATGTCTCACTCTCACAGTCTGTGATCACATTTCAACCACACTTCATCTTTTCTATGAATTCCCCAGCTGCTTGTTAATCTTGTGAATTGTTAGCCTTGGGTCCCCTCCGTGCCCAGGGTCTCAGTCTCCTGAGATCTTTCAGAGGTCTGATTCAGCAGTTGTGGTATAGCATTCATGTTTGTCATTGGGCCAGGCCACGGTCTCTCTCCCTCAGGCTGCTGTCCTTACCAGCACGCTAGGTTTGGCACTTGGCACTGAGTTTCAGGCACAGGACAGGCTTTTCCCTTAAATGCCTACCCATGACAGAAACCAGCCTGTGCTGACGAGCTAGAGAGAAAGAGGGGGAAGGAGGTACAGCATGGATAAGGGATAAGCCTCCTGGATGTGGCTACCTTTAGAGTCTCTAGGTGGGTCTGTCCTGGGGTCCTTTACAGGGTTCTCCTACATGGCTTCCAAGTGGTCTTCATGGGAAGGAGGGACCACCTCCCTCCCCTAGGAAAGCTTTGGGCATATTTTTAATTCAAGGGCCAGCCCAGCTGCTCAGAGGCCCAGAAAGAATGGCCATCTCTCCCATCAGAGGCTGGCCTCCCTGATCCTTGTTTCCTGTCTCAAGACCAGACTTTTCCCAGGATGACTGACAACAGAAATGGTCCCTAAGTTTGAGGCATACCCCTTTGGCCCCAGGACTGTTCCCTTGCCTTCTGGTCATTGACAAAACTGGTCCATCAGAACATGCTTGTCCAACACGATCCCTCACTGGGCCTTAAAATGAAGCTTAGGGCCACAGCATCCCCAAAGGCTACAAGCCCCACCCAGGTTCCCTGCTCTGGACTTTCTTCCTTCCCTTGTGGGGGAATTCTCCAACTTTGTTTGGCCTTCTGCTGAAACATCACCCCATAGGCTGCAGGTACAGTCACTGCAACCCAATTTCTCAGCCCCTTACTGACCAATTAAATTTTTTTTTCAGGTACAATTCTGATTGTGCTGTTTACTCTACACAGAACGTGGAGCTTCTTAGCCTCAACCATGCACATTGAGGACAACAGACTCAACACGAAGCATGGTGAGTATTTGCTTTATATTTAGTCATCAAAGCTTCATGTTCTGGTTTTGTTGCGGGATTGTAGAACTCAATGGTCAAGAAAGAATTTTTGAGACAGTGTTTGGTGCAACTTAGTAGGTTTATTTAAGTAGCACAGGGACGGGACCCATGGGCAGAAAGGGTGGTACTGCTGCTGTGTGAAGCTGGTGGTTATATGCTTAGTGCTTAAGTGAGTCGGCGGGATGGGGAGGCATATGATCATTAGATCATAAATATCTTCAAGTTTCTATTCATAAAACTGATTTTGCAAGATTTCTCTGCTTATCATTCAGCTCGACATTAACTATTGGTGAGATTTACAGACAGTCATGAGACTCTTTAAGAAGGTAGCAAGCAGGGGCACCTGGGTGGCTCAGTTGGTTTGGCGTCCGACTTTGGCTCAGGTCATGATCTCACGGTTCATGAGTTTGAGCCCCACATCGGGCTCTGTGCTGACAGCTCAGAACCTGAAGCCTGCTTTGGATTCTGTGTCTCCCTTTCTCTCTGTGTCTCTCCCCTGCTCGCATTCTGCCTCTCTCTTTCAAAAATAAACATTAAAAAAAAAAAGAAGGTAGCAAGCAGTACATATTTGATCCTTATTGAAAGTATGCAGGCTATAGGTCAGCCTTCTGGGCTAAAGGTGAACATTTCCCTGCTTCTATCCCCCATCAGTTTAAGGGGGAATTCATTTAAGGAATTCATTTAATGGTTCCTTTCAAAACAAGGAATCTGTCTGCCCCAATGGGGAATTCACATTTCTTCTTTTTATTGGGTAATTACTGCTTGCATGTTTAACATAATTTTCAAAAGTAACAAACAAAACCCAAAGAATCTCACTTAGAGTACTCTGTGGGCATCCTGCCTTTCCTTTCCTTTCTACCTGTTCTTCTGCCTGCCTTTGATCAGCTAACAAGTCATCTCCCCGCCAGAGCCGCTTGGAGACAAGCGTCTGTGTATAGCGCCATGTGGCTTACCCGCAGACGCCCTGACCCCATGCCCTTCTCCGACAGTGTGGGCCCTCTTTACCAGTTCATTCCTGCCCCCTTCCTCAGTTCCTGGCTCACAGATGCTTGTTAAGAAAAAGTATTGAAAACTCGGAAATGAGACCAAAAAGTGACATTTCAGTGTCCAAGTGAGCATCATTTGATAGGTCTGCCCAAGGATTATTTAATTATGTGAGGCAGTGGTTCCCCACCCTGGGTCCCCCAGGGGACATTGCGACGTCTACAGACATGTTGGATTGTTGTGACTGGCAGGGAGCATGGGGGTGTTACTGACAAGTAGCGGAGAGAGACCTGGATGCTGGTAACTGTCCCACCATGTCCAGTCCAGCCTCTCCCAACAAAGAACTACTCCGCTCCCTGTTTTCTGTTGATTAAAGGTCTCAGAAGTTCTATATGGACTTTAGATTTTTGACTGACACAAATGAAAATAATTTACTTGGTGGAAAAGATAACCCAGTTTCGTATTATTTTGTGTTTAAATTTTTTTTAATGTTTATTTATTTTTGACAGAGAGACAGAGCATGAGTGGGGGAGGGGCAGAGAGAGAGGGAGACAGAGAATCTGAAGCAGGCTCCATCCCCCGAGCTGTCAGCACAGAGCCCAACATGGGGCTCGAACTCACAGACCTCAACATAATGACGTGAGCTGAAGTTGGATGCTCAATCGACTGAGCCACCCAGGTGCCCCATTGTATTATTTTGTGTTAATCTAGCACTCAGATTCTAGAGGCTCTTCATTAAATTGCCCTTAAGTATCAAGTTCCTCAAATGCTCTTGGAACTATAGTACTGTCTTCATCATTAGTTAATGAATTGAATGAACTGTTTGATGTGTTTGTTTCAATCCTGTAATAGTTGTCTGTTGCTGGGTAGCAAACTACCCCCCACCTCAGCGGCTTAAACCAGTAATAAGAGTTTATTATTCTACATGGTGCCTGTGGGTCAGGGATTAAAGAGCATTTTAGAAGAATCCCGGGGCTTGGGTTCTCTCACAAGGTTGTATTAAAAAAGTCAGGCGGGGCTGCGACCGTCTGAACGAGGCCACAGGATCTGCTCCACGGGATGGCTCATGTGCAGGCGAGTCCGTGCTCACTGTCAGCACAGCCCTCGGTTCCTCACCAGTAGGGACTTTGCAGAGGCCTGCTCGAGTGTCCTCGTGGTGTGACCACTGGCTTCCCCCAGAGAATAAGGGGAAAGCCACGAGGTCAGAGGTGCATTGGAAGTTGTGCACTTGAGTTCTGCGGTTTGCTGTTGGTTCCGCGGGTCACTCCGATTCCCTAAGGAAGGACAACACAAGCCTGAGAATGTCACAGCGTGGGATCATTAAGGGTCATCTTGGAGGCTGGGTGCCACAATCCCCCTCTGTCCCGCAGCGATTCATGGACTGTCCACGTTGCAAAATGCGCCCAGGCTCTCCCAAGGCCCCCGGAGGCTCATCCTGGTCGAGCATCAGTTTATCCAAACGAGGTCCACACTGATGAGCCTCCTTGAGCCCTCAAATCCAGGTCTTTTCGATCTGAAATTTGTGAACCAGAGACACAAGCTATCTGTCCCCTCCCACACTCAACAACAGACAATGACGGGACAAGCATAGGGTAATGCTGTGGCCCCTCCCGTTCAGCAGGGGTGGAAGGTGGGGATGTGCCGAAGTCACTGGTTCGGATGGAGCACTTCTGAAACAGGCGGTGCCGGTGGATGGTTCTTGCGGATAATCTTCCCCGGCTCTTGTGGCCTCTGTTTCTACCTCTGAGTCATCCTTCCTTGTCCTGGGGGCCTCCTTTTCTCAGCCCGCTTTCCACCTGTGCAAGGCTCAGGGTCCAAAGGCATCTTTTCGATGTGTGTTCTCTGTCCCTTTCAGCCCAAGCTGGCCATGTTTCTTCCACTGCACTTTTCTGTAAGACTTTGTGGGTATCCTGCAAATCTTTGTGGGGCTCATTCCATCAGAAAAAAAAAAAAACAAAAAAAAAAACAGCTCAACTGTAATATCAGCCCTGCAGAAGACAGAGTTGGCTAAGCCACCCCGTCTGTGGTATTTGCTATTTGTTACGGCTCAAACAGAGACCTAATCACACTCCTGGATTCATCTTTAGACCAGATTTTTCTGGCAGAGCCCTGCACTTGTCTTTGGCCTGGAAGAGCTCTTTCTTCATTTTTTAAAAAATGTTTATTTATTTTTGAGAGAGAGAGAGAGAGAGAGAGAGAACGTGAGCGTGGGAGGGGTAGAGAGAGAGGGAGACACAGAATCCGAAGCAGGCTCCGGGCTCTGAGCTGTCAGCACAGAGCCTGATGCGGGGCTCAAACTCACGGACTGTGAGATCATGACCTGAGCCAAAGTCGGATGCTCAACCGGCTGAGCCACCCAGGCGCCTCGCCCTTTCTTCATTTTAACACCATTTGGCATCCGGAGAGGTGGAGAATCTCCCAAACCAGGACACCTGGCTCCCTTTTGTTTAACGGCCCTCCCTTTAGCTCACTCCTCCCTCTCGCCTCTTCCCAGAGCAGCAAGAAGTCAGACAGTTCAGACTGTCTCCTTGGCCAGATGACCCCGTGTGTGAGGTTCACTTTCTACTTTCCCCATTGCTTCAGGCAACAGTGCTGGTGGACTCCTGCCGTTACTGCAAAGCTGTTTCCAATGCAGTTTTTCTCTCTCCTGTAAGCCCTTAGCCAAGGCCCCTCAACGTCCTGTTCCACTATCAGGTTCCAAACCACAGCGAACTCTCCTCGAGTGTCCCCAAACCTCTCTGGAACTTCCACACCAAGGGATGAGGGGTCCTTCTTGGAAAACCTGCTCCTACTCTCTCCCTGAACACCCCCTCCCTTCCCTCCCAATACTCTTCATTTTTCTCCTCTCCTCTCCTCCCTCCCTCTCTCTCTCTGTCTGTCTGTCTTTCTCCTTCCTTCATAGGGTGGGGGGTGTGATTCGCTTATCAGATACACATGAGCCTTCTTGTCTTACCCAGAGATGACAGCTCTGAAACTTTTGGCCAAACGCTGAAGCCAAGGCAGGTCCGTGTGTAATGTTCGGCGGGGGGGGGGGGGGGGGTCCCTGACAAGGGGGGTGGAAGAGCGTTCTCGCCCATGAACGCGTCACACTGTCATTTAGAGCCCCATCATGCTGCGTACCGTTCCAGGTGCAATTCCATTTCGTTGCTTTAGAGCCGCGTGGAGCAGGTTTGCTGATGAGAATACAGAAAGGTCATGTAATTATCTCAGGGTCACACAGCTTGTGGCAGAGCCAAGATTTGAAAACAAGTCTTTCACAGAAGCCCGGGACGTTTCTAGCACATCAAGCAGCAGGCTGCCTAAGGGGCCTCTCAGTGTCTGACCAGGGGGTGAGTGGGTTTCTCTCAGCTGGCTCTGCCACATGCCCAGGCTCTGTGGTGGAAACCCCAGGGCGGCTTCAGTTAGACACCAGTAAATGCACACTGCGGTCCTCTGCAGGTGCTCACGATGGAGAAGGTCAGCTCAATGCTAGTGACTTATTAGACCCATCAGGTTGACCAGATGTACCCTCGGGGCAGAGGCAGATCAACAGGGATCCGGGGGATCATACGGGGATCAACTCAGGTGTCCCTTCTGTGTTGCCATCAGAGTATCAGTCCAGGCATTTGCAAGCAACCTGTGACACCCAAAATACAGTGGCTGCTGCCGCCCCAGCCACCATCCCTCCAGTCTATACTGTGGCCCCTGGGAGTCCCACCGAGGGGTCCGGTGCCACCCCATCATGGCCCCTTGCTGGAAACAGCTTCTCCACCTTCCTCCTCCCCCCCATTGGCAGGAGGGAGCAGCACCTGCTGTCTGGCCCTGTCACTGACGGCAGCCTCGGCCTGAGAATTTTTTCATTGGCACCCTCTGCTCCTGCCACCATGGATGGAGACGTGGCAGTCGATTATCTATCTATCTAACGTTTATCTATTACTGAGAGAGAGACAGAGTATGAGCTGGGAAGGGGCACACATGGGCTTTGGAGTCGACTAGACCGTGGTTCGCTCTGTGACTTTGGGCAGGTGACCTAACCTCTCGGAGCCTCCACATCCTCATCCGCCAAATGGGACTCCAGCCTCTTGGGAGTATCGTGAGGGTTAAATATCAAAGCATGTGGTGTCGTGTTGGACAAACCAGAGGGGTTCAAAAGTGTTTCCTCACATAGGAATAAGGAGAGAGGTTTTTATTTGGGAAAAAGTGGGGTTTACGAGCGTGAAAAAAAAATTAGCTTGCCTCAGCTTAATGTAGAAAATGATACCGCAGGACCATGAACTTCCATGCCTCCCCGCTGAGGAACAGGAGGGTCCCTCCTGCCCAGCATCATGTGGTCCCCAGATCGTGTTGCTTGCTTGGTCCATGTGGCAGACAGAACGCTTGTGTCTTCCACCAAATTCCTGTCCGAGGTGATGGAAATAGAAGGTGGGGCCTTGAGAGGTGAGTGGTTCGTGAGCGGGGAGCCCTCAGGATGGGATGACTGCCCTCACAGAGACACCGGGGAGAGCCGCCCGGCGCCCCTGTCGTGTGAGGCATGAAGGCAGCCGTCTGTGAACCAGGAAGCGGGCCCTGACCAGACAGAGAATCTGCCTGTGACTTGATCTTGGGCTTGGAGCCTGCAGAACCGTGAGGAGTGAAAGCTTGTTGTTTAAGCCCCCAGACTGTGGTATTCTGTTACTGCAGCCCAAACGGACTAGACAGTCCTCGTGAACTCGTTTTGAACTCAGGCAAAAATCAGAGATTTCCTAACTTGATATTCCCGTGATTCAGAAGCAGTCACAGCTTTTATGAGTTTTGAGGAGGGGAGGACGGCTACATTTAACTTGTCGTCTCTGAGCCTCGGTTTCTTTACCCACAAGGCAGAGGATCAGACCTGTCTTCTGGCCTCTCTGAGGATGAGGGTCCATCACTTGTGGTGCAGGCATGTGGTACACGCCCAGGGAAGCTACAGTGACTCTCATAGGTTTACTTATTTAAAAAAAAAAATGAATGTTTATCTATTACTGAGAGAGAGACAGAGTATGAGCAGGGGAGGGGCAGAAAGAGAGGCAGACACAGAGCCCAGAGTGGGGCTGGAACTCACGAACGGTGAGATGATGACCTGAGCCGAAGTTGGACGCTTCACCGACTGAGCCACCCAGGCGCCTCTCATAGGTTCGTGTCTCCTTCTGCCTCATCTTTCTCATGTCCTTCCGCCACCCAGCGCTGCTGAAACTGAGGCAGAGACTCCTGCGTCCTAAACTCTGCCTCCCTCCAGCGGCTTTCATGGAACCTCTATCCGTCCAGCCACCCGGGTCTTGTTTGCCTGTACTGTTTCAGTGCATAGAATAAATGTGTATTTGGGCACTTGATTGGAAAGGTGTGCTTGCGGGTGAAGATAAGACCCCCTCCCCCACTGCCACCACAGACGCATGAGCGCGCGCACACACACACACACACACACACACACACACAGAAACCCCAAACTTCAACTCGAATTCTATCGCAAATCATCCTTGAAGCTTAACCAAGCTTGTAGCCTTGACATGCAGCCCTGGGAAAGCAGCTAAGTGTCTGTGGTCTGGGTTTCAAGTGTCCTGTCGAGATCCAGCAGGAGGAATGAGTCATGTTAATTCTGTCCGACTTCAAGGGCCTCGTTGCAATTCTTTACAGTCCCCCGCTCACAAGTCCTCAGGGAAAAGAAGGTTTTTTTCAAATCGAGGACAAAACCTCAGCACAAGCAGGCTGCAGGGTCTTTGTAGCTGGTTCTCAATAGAGAAATCCAGCATTCGATGTCAGACTTGCCCCATGGAGAGCACGCCCCACGAACGCCACTGAGAGCAGAGCCCAGACGAGTGGTTCTCTCTGCCTGAAGCACCTTGTCTGGTGGCTGAATGTGAACTGGCTAACTCAGGGCGTTGTGTGCCTCCATCCCCAGCCGCGGGTCCCTGTCTTCTCCCTCCTCGGAGGACAGCGTCTGGGGGCCCGTGAGTCGCTCAGCGAGGTCGCTATTTGGTGACCCACAGATGGCGTTGGTTTTATGCTGCATCTGGTCTTCCGTGCACAGCTGGATGGGAAGGGCAGACCAGAGGTCGTTCAGGGCTTGGGGGAGCCGGTGCTGGGTGGGCGGCTACCCCCCGGTTCAAGTGCATGCTGTCAGGTGGAGCGGTCCCTGTGTCTCTCCTCTCAGAGTCTGTCCATCTACATCCTTCCAGACTCGGCTGTGTCTCAACGGCAGCTTTGGGTTTTATTTATTCATGTCTGTGTTCTCACAGCCCTGTGCCATTGCCAAGGTCTTTATGGCCTCTTAAAGTTTCGGAGCCCCTGCTTTTATGGGCACTGTTTGTTGAAGAGAAGTGCCATTTGGGGAAATGACCAGTTTGCCTTCTGACTGGCTGATGGATGAAAGATTAGATTTTCCTCTTTTGTGTTTGGCTCTAACAACCTGGACATATGCTTTCCGTGCCACCAACTCTCCGAAATAGTCTTTACTTCGTGCATTTGTGCGCACTCTCCACGGGATCTACTCTGTGCCAAATTCATCGCTTAGGCATGTGCTGCATCCGTGCAATTTATCACGTTGGATCCTGTGGATCAGAATCCCGCGGAGAGGTTCGGAAGCACTGATGCAATTAGGATGCAAATATATACACTTTCCAAGTAGGACTCAAACCGTCTGTAGCCTGGCCTCCTCAAAGCACAGTTACACTCAATACAGGGTCTGTTGTCTGTTCACGGCGGGTGTACTGGGATCGCTGTGGTGAGGAATCTGGGTGGCTGTCGCAAGCGTTCTTAGCTCCAGGGAGCTCGGGAATGTATGGCCCTGTCTTGGCCCCATCCTGTCCGGCACGTTTCAAAGGACCTTGAGTCATAAGGAGCGGGAGCAAATGGGGAAGCAGGTACCACTTCTGTAGCAGCGGAGTGAGTGTCGTCTCCCGGCGCAGCTCAGAGTCGCGAAGCTGGGCCGGATTCTGCAGGAGGCCACAGCCAAAATCTTGAGATGTAGAGTGTCATCACCTTCTACCAAGGGCCTCAGGCAGGCGACCAAAGCAAAGCACACCCAGTACCCCATTACATCAGCAAGGGGGAGAAAAGGGCACGGTGGCTGTGCTGGGCCATCACCCTGTCCCGCCAGAGACTGAAAAGAAGGGCACCTGGGTCTGAATAAACAGTGACCTGCAGAGGCAGCCCAGCTCCGGGCGGGGGGTGGGGAGGGGCAAGAATGCATGTCCCTTCTCCCTGGGAGGGGATAGAGGGAGGCGACCCTGCCTCCTCCTTGTTACTCTGCATCCCCAAGTCCTTGCAGAATCAGCAAAGTGAGAAGGCCAGCTCTTGTCCCCGGAAAGAGATCAGAATGGACGTTAATTAAAGCCAAGAACACACATTAGACCTCTAATCTGCAGGCCCTGCTCGGTGTGTAACTGGCCTTTCCGGAGAGAAACACCACGGTCACCAGAGACCTTGCCAGACGCCATGCTAGAGACAGCAGAAACCCCTCCCATTTGTGTTTCATCAGAGAAACTAAGACCCAACAAATGCAGTCTGCCTGTACCACGGGGGCTGGACCCTTGTGAGCGTCTGTCCTTGGCCGGCTTCGGGAATGCTACCCTTCCAGCAAGTTCCTTCGGAGCCTCTGGCTGCTTTTCCCTCCAGCCTGGTGTCACTGAAGGAGCCAGGATCCCACCCACGTTCCCTCATGTCCCTTCTCCCACTGCCACGACTGGTCCCACCCTTGCTTCTGCCCCTTCCAGATCCCCTCGGGTCCTCATTCAGCCTTTCCATCTTTCTACCAATATTTCTTTATATTAAATCTTCCCATTCAAATAACCAGGGTGGTCTGTTTCTTCTGCCTGGACCTTGACTGATACTTACCCCTTCCTTTCCTGCAGAAAAATGAAAGTCCCAAATAAACCCTCCTTTGTTCCTAATGCTTTAAAGAAATGGCATCCTCAAGGAGAGTGTGGCCCCCAAACTTCTCCTCTCTTGCTTATTGGGTGTGTTTGGAGTAAGCTGATTATTTACGCCATAGAGGGTGGGGGTTGTGGAGATGGAATTGGGCTTGGTCTTCCTGCTGGGGTCCTGAGCTTGGAGCACTCATGGCTGGGAATGAAGCTAAGGCACAATGCAGCCATCACAGACGAGGTGGCACAGGAATGTTCTATTTCAGTCCATCATTCAGCTGAGCCCCCTTCTTCAACTTCACAGTTGGCTACACGAGCCAGTAAATTCCCCCCTCCCTCCCTGCCTCCCTACCTCCTCTCTCCCTCTTCCCTCCCTGACTCCCTCCCTCCTCCCTCCCTCCTCTCTGCCTCTTCCCTCCCTCCTCCCTCCCTCCATTCTGCCTCCCTCCCTCCTCTCTCCATCCTCCCTCCTCTCTCCATCCTCCCTCCTCTCCCTCCCTCCTTCCCTCCTCTTCCCTCTTGATTCCCTCCCTCCTCCCTCCTAACTCCCTCTCTCCCTTCTGCCTCCCTTCCTCCCCCTCTTCCTTCCTTCTCTCCCACCTTCCCTCTCTCCCTCCTCTCTCTCCTCCCTCCCTCCTTCTCTCCCTCATCCCTCCTTCCCTCCTGACTCCCTCCCTTCTTCCCTCCAGAGGTAATTAAGGTTAAATTCAGTTATTAGAGTGGGCCTTAATCCTATATGACTGGTGTCTTTCTCTGATGTCTACTGGGACCATGTGATACTGAGGATTTTGCCAGAATAATCCACTTGGCCTTATTCAACTGTGTTCTACTTACACAGTGTACTTCTGGCCTGTGACACTGCCCAGCCGATGACCAGGGCCCTCCCATCCCTGTGATGTGGATAACTGGTTGGGGCTGCATTCCTGGCCCCTGGGAAGATGGCCCCCACCCAGGATGCAGATGTCCCTGCTTGGAATGAGCTGGTCCTTTAACATCTTCTTTGACAGAAAGTCTAATGACTTTCTTTGGATGTTAGTTCCGTCACCCACTGAACCCATCAATGATAAAAATCCCTGGATCGAACTGGAAAAGTTCACAGTCTCATCTTCCTGGCTTGAGTTTTTATGAGTTAGTGCTCCACAGGAGAGGTAGCAGAGAGTGGAAGAGGGCACAGACTGTCCTGGAGAGAGCAGACCAAGAGAAGTATGCCAAGTGTGGTGTGTCTTACCTAGAACAGGTGAAGCTGCAGGTAACACAACTTAAATGGCTCGAACACGTGCAGGCTTATTGTTCTCACATAAGCAGAGGTTCAGACGTGGGCACTGGCTGCCCGGTTCTGCTAATCTGTGATGCTTACCCAGCGTCTCTCTTTGCCTCATGGCTACAAGATAGGTGCTACAGCCCCGACATCATGTCTGTTCAGGGCGGAGAAAAGGGAGGGAAAGTGTAGAACCAGCCACGTCTCTCCCTTTAACGGGAGAAGTAAAAGTTTTCCCAGAAATGTTCTCAACCTACTTTCATTAAGGTCTCGTTGGCCAGATGTGGGTCATAGAACCACCCCTAGTTGCAAGCAAAGCTGGCAAATCAGGAAACAGGATTGTCATGATTTATTATCTGGTGTTGGGCCTGTGGCCACCGTGGATGAAGGCAAAGAAAGAATAAATGTCATGTAGGCAACTAACAGGTGGCTTTGTCTCAGCTTATTTTTGAGAGTCACATCTCCACGCAGAGTATTTTAGATTGAGATCAGTTTACGATACCACCTTCACACCAGCTGTCTTGTGTAGACAAAGTCGTTTCTACAAGTGACATTATTAACATCCCGGCTGAGCGCCCTGGGGTTTGACCTTCTCTTGCCGGTTTAGAGGAAACTGCTGAATCCTCTATATTTACCAGCTGTCCTGCTCAAAATATTTGAGTATCTAGAAAGGAAATAAAGCAGATGGGGCTGAGGCTTCAGGAGGAAGTTGAAGGTATAAAGGAGGGAAGTCCTTCATTAACAAAGAAAATCTTTTCAATACCAGAGGCATTTGTTTGAGAGCCCAGGGATGAGTGGGGTTGCCCACGGTAACCGAGAGGATCTTTCTTCCCCACCGGGTGACGGGTCAAAAAGAAGGTATGGGCCGCCATGCTTCTATGTTGATTTCTTGTTTAATTACACACTGGGGAGGAATCAAGGGTGGGGATAAGAGCCCATGGCCGAGAGGTTGTCGCAGAGACAGGCTCCACAGAAGTTCTGTTTATTACCACTCAGGGAGGCAACGGGAGGGAGCCTTCTTTCCCTGGAGGCCACCAGACAGAGATCTAGTACAGGCCACGGTTGCTGATATTTCTAATTCCAAAAAAAGTCAGGAAGATTTTTTTTTTAACATTTTTAAAGTTTTTCTTAAACATTTTTGTAAGTTTATTTATTTTGAGAGAGAGAGAGAGAGAGAGAGACTCCCAAGTAGACTCTGCACTGTCAGGATAGAGCCCAACGTGGGGCTCGGTCCCACGAACTGCGAGATCATGACCTGAGCCCAAGTCAAATGTTCGAGCCACCCAGGCACCCCAAAAGATTTTTAAACCCAAGACAAAGTTAGGGAGTGTTTTAGGAAAAGTAGAGTTTTTAACGAGTGAACACCACATTGCTCTTATATAAAACCTATGGTAAGTTTAAAATAATATATGTATTTATTTACTTATATTGAAAAAAAAGAACTTTTCACAGGGTCATAGGTTTTCCAATCTCTCTGCTTTTCTGGATGGAGAAATACTTTTCCTCAGACCCTACAGACCATTGAGCGGCCAGTATCCACCCTGCAGGGTCCCCCAGTAGCTACTTTGTCCCCTAGGGACAATGCCAAATGTACCTCTTTTGTGTCCAGAAAAGACACAGAAGCTGATTTGTTCCTAGGATTCTGATTTTTGTTTTCCTGATTTCATCCTCCCGACCTGACTAGACACGGATTCGGATTCGCAGTCACCTGATCATTTAGCGGGGAGGGGGCAAGCGTCTCTCCCCCGTCGCTGAGGGAATGGCGCTCCAGGAGAAGACGGCGACCTGTAGTTCTTACCTCTCACCGGAGCTCTGAAAGGAGCTGAGGAGGATAAAGCACATCCCAAAAGCCGGGCGTGGGGGACTGGATCAAAGGAAAAGTCTCAGAGCTGCAGAGGGCAGTTTGTGACACAGCCGTGGGGTGAAGGAGGCGGGTGTCCTCCCGTGGGGGCAGGAGAGGGCCTTCCTCCCTCCCTGCAAGGACCAGGGGCAAAGTCACAATTAGGCATTTGTGAAGGAAAGAGAAGCCGGTCATGCCAGCAATTCAGCTCAAGGTGGTGGTGCTGTTACTTTAGGAAGCTGACTGGGTCTTTTTCTCTTCCGTCCACTTTGCCTTATTTTGGTGGACCAAGAAGGCGGTATTTTCCTCCTGACCAGTGTGAATCAGGTCACATTTGCTTCTTTGGGTGGAATCACCTCAAAGTGATCAGAAGCAGTTTCCCCGCGGTCCCCGGTGCTGGTGGGCTCACGGTGGCTGCTGGCTTCGTGCAGGCTCAGCCGGGAGGGAGGTGGTTGTGTGACAACAGGCTTCCTGTTCCCTGCTTCTCGCCCCAGCCACAGCGCAAAGTCTGCATGTGAACGTGTGTGGGTAAATATAGACAGAAGTGTGTTTGTGTAAAATTTGCTTGTATTTATAAAAAGTAATGGTAAACCAGAAACTGCAGAGGGGCTGGGGACAGGGAGAAGAGCTGGGTCTCCCCGTCGGGGCCGCCGGCTCTGGCCTGCTTCCAGCAGCCTGCCCCACTCCGCAGGGCTGGGTGAGGAGGAACTGGAACCCTCCTTTACAGATCATGGCACTCGAATTCCCTGCCTCTGTGGCCCCAAGCCCACTTACAGAACCCTTCCCGCGTCCCCCCTCCTCTGGGCAAACAGCACCTCGGGGATGCACACCCACCACCTGAGGGCCGACCAGGGGCTGCCCCCCCCCCCCCCCCCGCACGTGTGGGTGCAAGGCTTCTGTGGGATGGGAGCGCCTGGGGCCTGGGAGCAGTGGGCGGAGGGATGGGGCAGGCTCTCCCTGGGCCATCCAGTTCCAGCCCAGAGCTCCTGGGAGCCAAGTTCTGAGTGGGAAACTGGTCTCCATGTCCATGGGAAGAAGCACTTTCTAGGAGGAGAGGACATATTCTATTTAGGAATTTGGTGGCTCAGTCGGTTAAGTGTCCAACTTTGGCTTGGGTCATGATCTCACAGTTTATAGGTTCGAGCCCCACCTCGGTCTCTGTGCTGACAGCTGGGGGCCTGGAGCCTGCTCTGGATCCTGAGCCCTCTCCCTCTCTCTCTCTGCCCCTCTCCTGCTCACGCTCAGTCTCTCTCTCTTGAAAACAAACATTTAAAAAAAAAAAAGAATTTGGTGGCTTGATGTATAACCTGAAATTCTCATGGGATATGGACCCCTGTTACCTTTGTGCAAGGACCCATGGGTATTAAGGACACTTGACTAAATTCACCTTGTTTTGTACATTTGGCTTTGGAATCGTGTGGATAATTTACATAATTATGAATTGAAATGAAGTTTTATTAATGAAATTCATTTTATTAATGTGGGACTTATTAAGATGGGACTATTTGGTACGGAAGGAAGGATGTACAGATATGCACTTAATGAGTTAAATAAAAGAGGAAAAGGAGACCAGTGACCTGGAATGGGTATTGAACCGGTGGCATAAACATTCCAGTGACTGTGGAATGCGATCCTGGAACTCTGCCTCCCAAGCTGGGCTGTATTCTGAGAACAAAAGGACCGTAAAACATTTTTTTAAAACCATAGTCACCAATTCTCTTGTTTGTGATAGCGTCAGGCATTTTCATTCTGAGCCTATTGTGTGTATACCGTGGAGTAGAGAACATGAGTTGTTTTGTTGGTGTCATTGAAGATGGGACTTTTTTTTTTTTAAAGGATTTTATTTATTTTTGAGAAAGAGAGTGCAAGCAGGGGAGAGGCAGTGAGAGGCAGGGAACAGAGGACCTAAAGCTGGCTCCGGTGCTGACAGCTGAGAGCCTGATGCGGGGCTCGAGTTCACAATGAGATCATGACCTGAGCCGAAGTCAGGTGCTTAACCGACTGAGCCACCCAGGCGCCCCGTGGATGGGACTATTTGGTATGGAAGGAAGGATGTACAGATATCCACCTAATGAGTTAAATAAAAACCCCATAGTCCTGAATCAGAGTTGGAAGTGTTAGTATGAACTCATGTATTTTATCTTTAAAAAGAGACGTATTTCCTGGTTTTGTCCAATAAAGAGGCTTGGAGACGATGAACGCCACTGGAACCCAAATGGAGTGTCTAAATATCTAAAACTAAATCCTGGCAGGAGGAACCAAGACTTCTAAGTTTGGGATGGGATATGTTCACGGTCGGCTCAGATATCGTGTCATACCCACGAGCGAGGATGTTAGCAAAGATGGTGACACACATGCCCAATGATGGGGTTTGCGAGCAAACAGCTGAGAAAGAATTCTTGAGACGTCTTTGGTGCGAAAAGGTGATTTTATTAAAACCCAGGGACAGGTCCCATGGGCACAAAGAGCTGCCCTGGGGCTGCAAGGAGTGGCTGATTATATACCCTTAAGTTGTGAGGGGGGGCGGGGCGGGGTGTTAAGGAGAGCGTAAGTCTCTGAGGAATTTGCAGGCAAAGCTTTCAGGACCTTGAGGGCCAGCTGCTGTTAGAATAAGGTTACTTTTAGTCTTTAGTGAAACAGGAAAAGTAAGGCAGCAAGGCCGCTGTGAGTTCCTCCAGGAAGCTCATGATCTGTGTGTTCCAGGTGTCTGTCAGTGGGTTACAAGCGGTAAGGAGATTTGGAGATGTAAGATTTCCCTTCTGTGTTCGTCATCACCCAAGACGCAGTCGTGAGCCAGACTGAGGAGTCTCCCACTGCCACTGCGGGTGGAGGATCTCAGGGCTTCTTTAGGGAACCGATGATGACACTGTTGCCCCCCACCCCAAACTTAAGGACCCCCGTATACTTTCAGTCTGTCTGCTTCCGGTTCATTCCACAGGCACACAGTCTGTTCAAACGTCTCTTTTGGACACCACCCTTCAGCTCGTTTTATTGAACGATTTACACTGCCTGTCTTCCTCCTTTTAACATGGCTTTCTTTTCTTTTCTTTTCTTTTTTTAATTTTTTAAAATGTTTATTTATTTATTTTGAGACAGAGAGCATGCAGGAGGGACAGAGAGAGAGACATAGAGAGAGAGAGAATCTGAAGCGGGCTCCATGCTATCAGCATAGAGCCTGACACGGGGCTCGATCACAAACCGCGACATTGTGGCCCGAGGTGAAGTTGGATGTTCAACCAACTGAGCCGCCCACGTGCCCCACACCCATTTTAAGAATTGGTTTTCCTAGAACTCCAGGCTGTCTAGGTGCCTGGTCCATTCTCCGAGTTATTGAAGGCAACTGATTTGCCAAGTATTCCGCCACATAAGTAATGCAGCTCCGCGACTCTCCAGCCTCAACGTGGCTTTCTTCCCACCTGCCACCCAAGTGCTAACACGGGGCCGTGTGATTGAGTTTTCACTATGATGGCACACGACTAGTTAGGACACATGACAGATGCTGTGACACAAGAGCCCAGGCAACAAGGGCTCAAGGAAGGTGAAATCGCAGCTCTCTCCCACACAGAAGCCCAGACGGGACACAGGTACTCAGGGAGCTCTGCTCCACAAGGCCATCAGGGGCTCCAGGGCCTCATCTGCCATTGCTCAACCAGTCCCCGAGCTTGCTGTCTGTGACTGAGGGGTCGAATTTGACTCATTCCATGGCCTCTGCCTTCCAGTCCAGACTAAGCCAGAACAGGAGGAAATGGAGGGCAGAGAACTTCTTTATGACAATAACCTGTCACTTGAACAAATAACTTCTGCCCACAGTCTGTTGGCCAAAATTTAACTCTCTGGTCATAACCATGCGCACGAGAACCTAGGAAATGTAATTTCTAACTGGGATGCCATGTGCGCAGCCAAATTCAAGGGTTTCTGTTATTAGAAGGAGGAAGGGGAAAATGGATACTGGGGCAATTAACTTTTCTACCCCACCTAGCCAACCCTTGGGGTAAGAGCTCACTCCAGGGTATTTTTCCTTAAATCTCTGCTGTCCAAGAAATGAGACATTTTCTGTGGCTCAAATCTTATTGCATAGCTCATGGTTTAAGTCAGATCAGGGATAAGGGCTTTAGCTGGAGTGATGTCCCTTCTTCTAGATGGCCATTCCAATCCAGATTCCCAATTGCCCTGTGGTTGGTAATGATAGCAATAATAATGGACAACCACCATTATTGAACAGCCATTTTACAGTGTTATTTTTTTAAGTGACTCATGTGCATTTTCTCATTTAGTCTTTGCAAAGCCGACAAAGCAGGTGTTCAAATGGCCGTGCTCTACACTAGGAAGCTGTGCCCAAGACTGTAATTGAGAGAGCTTTCTCACCAACCTTCTTGACCCTGGGTCCACATCATAGGGGTCCAACACAGACTCCTGAAAGGAAATGAAAAGCTGGCCATGACATGACAAGAACAACCATGGGTGGACCGAGTCTCGTGCAGGATCAGTATAGCTTGGAAACTAGGGATTTCCGAATTGGGACCCTGCATCTTGCGGTGGGGGTGGGGTCAGGATGGCCCATCGGAATGCAGGAAGACAGTGCCGGAATGTTCATCTGCATTTATTTTTACCTCATCCTGTAGGCATTTCTCTTGGGTGCATGTTTGCTAACGTGGGCACCATCATCAGTGCAGTAGTGAATATATTTAATTTATAAGTAAATATACAATATGGAAGTGCTCACCAGGCATTTGCAAATGGCGGGGTGCTTGATCTACAAAGCTTGGAGACCACTGCTCTCCACTGCTGTCCCCCCCAGGTCCCAGGTGTTCCTACAGAGGAGTAGTGGACAGTGGAGGGATGAGCGTTCTGGGGCAATAATGCTTTTATACGGGCCAGAGTGCAACTGACCAATTACAAACACACACACAGCCCAGAGAAGGTGCAATCCACTCCTCAAAGCTCTCCTTGGCTTCTTTCCCCCGTGCACCATGTGCCTTCCTGGGGCTCCTTCTCACTCCTTCCATCTGCCTCTCAGAAGTTTCCAGCCCCAACCTCACACCATCCTGTGTACACAACTGGGGAAGTCCCATTTCTGGACCCAGAATTTTCCAACGAGAGCACCAGCAAGGCCAGCACACCCCTTTCTTGCTAATATTGACCCCCCTTATAGCATAAGTCCTTGTGTTCTATGTAACAGTGGTGACGGGTCCACTGGTGCCCCTTGTGAGGGACTGAATTGTGCCCTAAGTCCTATGCCAAAGTCCTAACTCCCGGGGTACCTCAGAATGTGGCCTGATTTGGAGGTAAGATCTTTACAGAGGTCATCAAGTTAATGTGAGGTCATTAGAGTGAGCCCTAATTCTCCATGACTGATGTCCCTATAAGAATGGTAAAATTGGGAGACAGACACGCACTGGGGGAGAAGGCCATGTGACCACGCAGGTGGGGACCTGAAGGTCAAGGAACCCCAGGGGGTTGCCAGCACACCGCCAGAGACTCTTGGACGGGATTCCCTCCTTGCTCGCAGAGGGACCCAGCCCTGCCCACACCTTGATCTTGGCCTTAGGCTTCCAGAACTGTGAGACTGTAGGTTCCGTGATGAAGCTGGTACTTTGTTATGGCAGCCTCAGCCGACAAATGTGCCCTGGTGCCTGAGGAACCTAGCCTTGTTCAGCTCAGTCTCGTCTTCATTAGAAAGCGAGGGCTTCTCTCTGTCCATCTGAGGGTGTCCGGGTCTCCACCCGCTGCTCCGTGAGGTTGAAATGGCCCCGGGGGGTGGAGTCAGTGGAGGCAGCGGTGGCCTCCATTCTCTGATCTCGCCTTGGTTTCCCCTCTGTTCCTGCTTAATTTCCACGAGAGTTTTCTCTCCCCTTCCTCCAGGCCCAGCCTTACCTTCTCCAAGCAGAAAAACTAGCCATAGCCAGGGTTTGTCTCTTTTCTGCTAGAAACTGGCCTAGTCACAGAAAAATCGAGTTGCCCCTGGGATACAGCAGGCCGTGTCCCCCAAGTCCAGAATGAGGACATAATTGCTGAGGTGCGAAGGTGTTTACCTGAAGGGTCATGCAAAAGCATAAAGGCTAACTTACATCAGGTCATTCACTTTACAGTATACATTGAAAAGGGTAGAAAAATATAAAATCAAGACTGTATTTTTTTTATTAAAATTTTTTAATGTTTATTTTTCGAGAGAGACAGAGAGACAGAGAGAGAGAGAGAGAGAGAGAGAGAGAGAGTGTGAGTGGGGGAGGGGCAGAGAGAGAGGGTGAACATAGAATCCAAAACAGGCTCCAGGCTCCGAGCCATCAGCACAGAGCCCAATGCGGAGCTTGAATCCACGAACGGCGAGATCATGACCTGAGCCGAAGTCAGACACTCAGCTGACTGAGCCACCCAGGTGCCCCTAAAATCAAGACTGTCTTAATAATGAGGTTGCAGGGTCCCTGTCCCGCACAGAGTGGGCTGCCCCCCGTCTGTCTCTCTATCTCTTCAGGGAGAACTGCCACTCCTTATCTGAGTAGAATCGACAAACATGGCCACAGAACTTTCCAGAATCACTATCTTCTCATTTTGCCTCATGGGATCTGTTTCTAAATTCTCTGAGTCTTTCATGTCCTCTGCCCCAAATTCTATTTTTTCTCTCTCTGTTCTGTCTAGAACTCCCGTACTCACAGACAAAGAAAGTCTGAACAATCACATTTGCCCCATCTTGGGCAGCAGGAGGAGTGGGCAGAGGCATATGGCCAGGCGTGAATTCCACACCAGCCGTGGGCCCTGGAGCAGTGACTTCACCCACGTGCGCCTCGTTCTCGCCTGTCACCCTGCCTGCCCCACCGGCTGTTGTGACAGTGAGTGAGTTCTCATAACCCAGGGTTAGTAAATGTTACTCTTCTCTAACCGCCCATGTCTGCGGCCCAGTTGCTCATAGTAGATATAGATCTGCTCAGTACACATTTGCTGTTTGAATAGACACGTCTCTCACACTATCCTTTCCTTGTGCCCAACTGCAAATTAAAATGCTTCAAAAATAGTGCTTAAAGCATGGTGCTTGCTGGGTTGTTTCAGTCTGGGTCCAATCAGGAGACAGAAACCGCACAATAATTTGAGCGAGGAAGTTAGTGATAGAAGAGTAAAGATGGAATGAAGATGGAACAAGAACTCTCAAGGGTGTCCTAGGGTTGGGGGAGGCCCCCTAAGAAGGGCTTGGAAGGGGGTTCACCTTTCGTTGAACAGGTGTGGTTGGGAATCACCGGATGGTGCGGAAATCCACTGGTAGCTCCGGTCAGAGCTGGCCCATGTCCCCAGGTCATCCTCCAGGATATAGGTGAGCAGGGACTTCTAGGTGGGTGCAGAGGGGCCACTGCTGCCCATGTGAGTCCTGGAGCACACTTCCGGGGGCCTGTGCACCGGGCTGGAACCCGGCTTCACTCGCTGAATGAGGAAGGGAGGCTGACCTCCTTCTGCAGTGTCCCTCTCACGCCCTCTACTGGCAAAGCTTAACATTACCCTCACTACAAAGGGGAAATGCTGGGGTCTGGCCTGTTACCACAGAGCAGGTACTGCAGGGTGTACCGAAGTACTGACTGACAGGAAATCAGTAACGGGCATACGGGGTAAAGATTGTGGTATTTATCCACAAGGTAAAATTATATGGAGTAATGTAACATTATGTGGTTTTTAATACTGTTTCTTTATTTTTGAGAATGAGAGAGACAGAGTGCGAGCAGGGGAGGGGCAGAGAGGGAGACACAGAATCCGAGGCAGGTTCCAGGCCTTGAGCCGTCAGCGCAGAGCGCAATGCGGGGCTTGAACCCACGGACGGTGAGATCATGACCTGAGCCGAAGTCGGACGCTCAGTCGACTGAGCCACCCGAGTACCCCTAATATTATGTTTTAAAACACTGTTTTAATTCCTGTTTTAAAAAAGTTTTCACAATACCTTAAGTGAAAAAAACCAGTTACAAAAGCAAATGGTACCCTGTTTTTATTAAAACGGTACCCTAATTTTATTAAAAAAGAGAGAGAGAGAGCAAAGGTGTTCGTTTAACAGAAAAAGATTCCTGAACTTCTTCTCCTTCCTCCTCCTGCCTGTCAACCCCCCTCCTACCCTTTCCCATTGTTTGGTTAGAATAAGAGAGTGAGAAATCGGTGGGGCCGGGATAGTCACCTCACATACGAGAGAACCGAGGGCTTTAGCTCCTTCCCTGTCAGCCGCCTCATCCCTCACCCAGGAGGGGTTGGGAAGAAGGTGTAGCGAAGTTATTGCTGAGCTATGTCGGATCACAGCCGACAAATACTCGTCTGCCACTTTCCTCATCCTTTTTGCTCTCAGGATTCCCCCAGCGGTGCTGGACTGGCCTCCCCTCAGACCCAAAAGGATTAGAAAGGATTTGTACACTGGCTTCAGGAAGGGCGTGAGAAAATATGATTCTCCTTATTATGTAGATCAGCATGTATCGGTGTTCTTGAGAAAAAAAGTGGCCTGTGGTCGACAGTGCTGGTTAGACCATGTTTAGCAACCATGTTCCTGGTTCTGGGTTTTGAGGGTTGTTTTTTTTTTTTTTTTTTTTGCCTCCCTGCTTCTCCTGCTGCATTCTGTAGCACGTCCCAGCTTTTATTTTAAATTAAAAAAAAAAATTTTTTTTTTACACGTATTTATTTTTGACAGAGCACAGGTGGGGGAGGAGCAGAGAGAGAATGAGACACAGAATCCGAAGCAGGCTCCGGGCTCCGAGCTGTGAGCACAGAGCCTGTTGTGGGCTCAAACCCACAAACCATGAGATCATGACTGAGCCAAAGTCAGACACCCAAATGACTGAGCCACCCAGGCACCACCCCCCTAGCTTTTATTTTAATGCATGCATTTGTTTTGTGGAACACAGTTTGGAAATGCTGCAGGTAGAAAAATATGAAAAATGTCTACAAACATTTTTCAAACTTTAGATATTAAAATGTATTTGGTCTCATAAGCCTCTTTTTTTATATTGGTGATTGACTTTTGTTACAAAGTGTTTGTTCATAAAAATACCACTGCATGCATATACATATACACACAGACACATCTGTATGCATATGCACAGATGGACACACATGCTTGTATACAGGCATGTGCACACATACATGTATACACATACGCACACATACAAACACGTATATATACACATATATACGCAATACATCATATACACATACATAGGTGTATGTATACACACATGTGCACATGCATATACACCCATACGCGTGCTCAGACACATACACACATGTGCACACACTTACACAGGTGTATACCCACCCTACATACACACGCGTGTATACGTATATAGGCATCGACAAATACTGGAGGACTCTGTGCTAAAGTGGGAGCAGCTCTCACCTTTTGGGGTGAAATCCCAGAGGACTGAATCCATCTGTGCGGTTTTCTCCACCATTTCTATGGTTATTTATTCCTTTTGTATTAAGGCAAAAATAACCGTGAGATGCCTTCTTTTGTTTTTTTACCATGGCATTTAAGACCGTCTGCTGAGCGCCACTCTGAGGGACAGCTCGCACGTGCCCCCGTCAAGGTGACTGCACAGAGGGTGTCTCCCACGTCAGATTTCTGGATGAGGGAGCGTCAACGCAAATGTCAGCGGGGGAGCTCCTCTGACCCGCTAATGGGCTGTGTCCCGATTCGGCCTTCCTTTCGAGGGTCACTCTGGTGTTTTCTCAGCTGGTGAAGCCCTGACCCGCTCTGACAATTATTACTTCATGTCGAAAGGGCGCCGTGCTGAGCTGTCTAAATCTGACAGGAAAAGATAGAGCGGCCCCCATCAAACTCTGGGCCACGAAGCTCCAGCAGAGGGTTAAAGGTTCTGGAATGTTCTGTGGAAAGACATAACAGCCTTTCCTGCGCTGCCTCCTGCTAGCCTCCTAAATAAGATCTCACCAGCCCGTGGCCTCCCTCTGCGTTGGAGCTGATGCCCTCAGACGGTAGCCCCATCTCGGGGCCTGGGTCTGTGCACAGAAAATGGGCCGAGAAAACGGGCCCCGGGGGCTGCCAGCTGACCACCTTCAGGGAGAATAACCCGAATCTCCTGGAATTTGTTCCGAGGGGAAGTGGTGAGGGCGCTCTCTAGTATGATGAGAAATGACCTATTTAAAATGCCAGCTGGGCGCCTGGGTGGCTCTGTCGGTTAAGCCTCCAACTTTGGCTCAGGTCATGATCTTGCCGTTTCCGAGTTCGAGCCCCGCGTCAGGCTCTGTGCTGACAGCTTGGAGCCTGGAGCCTGTTTCAGATTCTGTGTCTCCCTCTCTCTCTCCTTTTCCCTTGCTTGTGCTCTCTCTCTCTCAAAAATGAATAAACATTTTTTTTTCATTTAAAAAAAATTTAAGTGGATTATTTCACTTAAACCATTCTTTCAACACTTATTTGCACACGCCCGAAATGCCAGCAAGGTTCTAGGTGCTGTGAGATAGTGGTGGACAAAAGAGACAAAGTCCCATGGAGAATCAAAGGGCGATTTATACACACAGTGCAATATTATTCAGCCTTAAAGAAGAAGGAAACCCTGTCACGTGCCGCCACGTGGATGGATGCTGGGGACAGACGCTAAGTGAAATAATCCAGGCACAAACAGACGAACACTGTATGATCCCACTCACATGATGTACTGATAGTCACGTTCACAGAGACAGTGGCTTCCAGGGGCTTGGGGATGGGAGAACACGGAGTTTGTATTTAATGGGGGCAGAGTTTCAGTTTGGGAAGATGAGAAACTTCTGGAGATAGATGGTGGTGATGGTGGCACAGTAATGGGAATGTAGTTAATGGTGCTGGACTTCAAAATGGTTAAAATAGTAAATTTTATGTTATGTGTATTTTAACACAGTTTTTCTTTTTCTTTTCTTTTTTTTTCCTCTTTTTAAAAAGAGAGACCAAGTGCCTGCTCTCGAGGGGTCCATGTTCTAGAGGAGACGTCTCTAGTCCAGCGGCTGCACCGGACTTGGGGTTCAGAGTGATGATCTCATGCTCTGTACAGCCCTCCTTGCTGAGGCTCCCGCACGGATGAGTGAAGTACGCGCCCATTTTCACCTTGGGCGCCGGCCCGGGGTACATGCTGACACCCTGAGGGGTCCTTGAACTATCACACAGGTGCGTTTCCCCCTTAGGCATCTCTCCTTGCCCCCCCCCCCCCCCCCCCCCCCCCCGCCCTGCTGTCTCCGCATTCCAGCCTGCTCCTAGGAGTCTGAGTCCCACCCTGTCCTCAGGCTCCTCATCAAGAAGCCCAAGACTAGTGCCTCGGAGGTGTCACCTGGGAGTAGGGCTCTTCGGAGGGGCAGTAGCACCTGGAGTCCTGGTGACACAAGAGCTCCAGCCCCCTGGTCACAGAGCAGCCCCTCTACCTCACCCCTTCCAGCCTCTCACCCTCTCTCTCTCTCTCACCCCCCCACCTTGACCCTGTCTTCTTTAACCTTCTGTGTCCCAGCCCAGAGGCAGGTCTGACAGAAACCACATGACAGAAGGCCGGGGACAGTGATCCCACAGGGGTGGACAGGACAGGCCGAGGTGGAGGCCCAGCAGACCCTGGACCCACCACTCTCAACACATCGCCCTTAGGATCACCTGGGGCTTTAAAAACAGTGGTGCCCAGGACCTTCTTTCTGAGTTGTTTAAAAAAAAAAAAAAAAAAAAAGCTCCTCGGTAATTCTGTTGGGCAGGTAGGGCTGAGGACCATTGATTTACATACAGCCTTGACCTCACATTTTAATCACTTGGGGAGCCTTTAAAAAGTACAGCTGGTCTGGGTCCCATCCCGAGGTTTGAGTGCCCTTGGGCTGTGGGGTTTCTAATAGCTGCCCAGAACATTCCGTGTGCCGCTTCCGCTGTAAACCAGACGTGGGGTCCCTGAAGCAGGTGCCACCGGTCTGTTGGGGCTGCAGGATCCGTCAGGCTCAGTGTCTGTGATCCAGGACACCTTCAGGGGCCCCGGATAAGGTTTAATTTTCACTTCTTTTAAAATCGGAAGAAACAGATGAACTTTTAGGTAGAAGAAAATGCTGTCATATATGCTATTCATGTATTCATCTTTGTGCCAACAGAGTCATAAAATATACTTTTTAATATTAATTTAATATAAATTTTAATATTAATCTTTGATTTAATATTAATGACCACAAAGGTCATCGCGAGGCCCCGACATCTGCTGTGCTCAATGCAGATCCTCGGGGCCCCCTGTCCGGGGCTTTGCACCCAATGGGCACTGAGTGAAAAGGAAAGGGATGTCTATGAGGAAAATAAAATGCTAACGGGGGGTTTCATGGAACTCATCCCTCTGACGGAGCCTGAAAAACGAGAGGAGATTAGGCTGAAAAAAATAAGAACCAGGAAGAAATAAGGTTGAAGAGAGCTGCCTAAGAATACAAAGGGCGCCTGGTTCTTTCTGGGGTTCTGTGCACCTGCCCCGGGGTGGGCGGCGGGGGGCAGGCAGTGAGCTCCATAACTGTGAGCTCCATTCCCCTGGATAAGTGCAGAGAAGCAATGCGGGGGTGGGGGTGCCGGGAGCTTTGGCACATTTAAAGACGACTGAAATAAGAAAGCAAGCTGACAATAAAGAGTTTGCGGGCACCCCAGCAGGAGGGCCCTACGCTGCCGGTTCTGAGCTTGGATTTCCCAGGCTGACAGCAGGGAGGAGGGCTCTGAGTCCAGAGCCTCTGGGAGGCCTGGCCCAGGGGCGCCCCCGACTCTTCTCAGTGGCCCCCATCGAACAGCCTGTGTAGGGTGAGCCGTGGGGGGAGAGAGCCTGCGCACATGACCTGCTCCAGAAAGCTGCACCAAAAGCACGTTCTATTTATATGTTAGAAATAGCAGTCACAGGAGGTTCGAAAGGCGCATGCGCCAGCCGCGGCCTCAATCAGGCCGTCCCCAGGAGGGTGGGCGCGGGCAAACCTCCCTGCTCCGAGGGGCACACAGGGCTGGGTGCAGGGCCTCTCGGGGGGCGCTGGCAGCTGGGGCAGGGCCGCATCGTCACGCCCCCAGATGCTGCTGCTGTGACGAGCCCGTGAAGGGAAGGGGGGCTGCATTTTCAAGCCGATGTTTGATGTTCAGATGCAACCTGGTGCTTTGTGCGCTGCTATTAAATGTGATTATGTGATGGCACGTGGTGATTAGCGGAGCCGTGTCCCTCGCTGGGAACCTCCTCCCCCTGCTCTCCACCCCCACAAAGCCCTGGAAGTGGGGTTGAGATCAGAGCGGGGGCGCACATCAGCCGGCTCCAAAGAGCCTTTACCCCCGCGTGGCTTCCGTTAATCAGTGAACACCTGCGAGCCAAACTCTGCTGCCCCCCCAGATGTCCTCACATGCTCCCCCAGAGTAGTGTCGGGAGGGTGACACCGTGCCTTTAACACCCCATGAAACAACCTGAGACCCCATTTACACTCAGTTGGTGGAAAGAGCACACCCATCCACACTCATTCCAAAGGCCACTTTCTTCCCGAATAATTCGGGGTTGTCTCATTTCTGCTCCAGCCATGCTGCAGCCTGCTTCTCCGATGCCGCTGGGCACAGAGCTACCAGCCCCAGGGATTCTGCCCACTTCCTTCGTCCCCTGGGGGCACATCAGCCCAGGATGTCTTCCTGATGGCTCCCGGACCACAAGAGGTGGGTTCGGTTCAGAGGGGACAGGTGGCCCCTTGAAATGTAGCCATTCCTGTGCTGACGGGCCCCTGCCATTCTTCCAGAAGCCGTCTTCCTGTTGGGATGCTGCCCAACCCCTCTTCATAGTTGTCCCTCCTATCACCCGGGGAAATTCCACTTTAAGTGCTTGCAGGGCTCTTGATTTTTAAAGCTGAGCCTTGAACACTGCTTTGGCTAGATCTCTTTTATCGGAGTGATGCCTTCTGAGGGAAGAAGCAGGAGTTTTAGACCCTAAAGACCCAAGAAAGCCCGGGTGGGGTTTTTCCACTTCCCTTGCAGCTCCGTTTCGTCTCCTGCCCCTACAGAGCAGTGATCGCCATCTGCCTGTGGGCACCAGCCTGAGACAGACGCTAGGGTCCAGGGAGGGAGGTGGACATCACATGTCATGTAGCCCCCTCCGATTTTGTGGCACATTGGGGCAGTTGGGGTAATCCTGCCTGGGGAGCAGAGGCCATCTCGCCAAGTGTCCTGACTCATCACTGCTCTGTAGGATGGCTCTTTCATGGAAAAGTTCTGCACTGAGATCATCTTTGGTTTGGGACCCGGCTGTCAGGTCTGGACAGGGCAACTTTCCCTAGTCATTTATGGCTCTCCTCCATGTTCCTCCGGATGGAGGTCACATCTGGTTCAGAAAACCAAGCCCCCGAGGAGATCATCACTGGATCTCTGTAATCAGGGTCCAGTTGTCCTCCCACGTCCTGGCTGAAGTCTGAGGGTGGGGCAGAGCCTCCGGGACTCTGAGTGATTCTGAGTCAGAGAGGACAGGCCAGGACACTGGCTTCCTGAAGGGTGTTAGTCACATGTGCACACAGGCATGTGTGTGCACATACTCAGACACACATATATGCATGTGTACACGTAAACACGTGCGCACCCATGTACGCATACGCAACTTAGCGTCTTTGCTATGGTCACAGTCACACACATAGATAATGTACCCAGGGATCTGTGTGCAGACCAGTTTAGCTGCAGAAAGAACCGTTCTTGAAGTGTATTCTGTCCAAGTCTGTAGGTGGTGGGTGAAAATGGCTATAATACATGTAGCCCCCCAGTGAGACTTGTGTGGGCAGGCAGCCTTTCAAGGGTTGGGAAGAATGTGAGGCTTGGAGGGGTTGGGGAAGTACAGGGATCTGAGCTGGGTCTTCACAGACAGGTAGGATTTGAATAAATGAAAGGGCATGGGGGCATTTAAGATACAGGAGGCCGTGTAAATAAAGGTTGAGGGCATTAGTGGCTCTGGTGAGTGGTGACAGCAGGCTGGTGGGGCCAGAATGGCAGGTAGTTCGGGAGAACAGTCACAGCAACAAGGTCTGGCAGATAAGGCGGGTCGGACTGAAGGGGGCTTGAACATCTCCACAATGGGGCGGACATTAGCAGCCATTGATGTTTCTTGAAAAGGACAAGAAGAAAAGGAACGGACATTGACATGCTTTCTAGTCACCAGATTCTGTGCCAGGTACTTTACGTTTATTTACCCTTCACCAGAGTCCTGTAAGGCAAGAAAATATCATTCCTAGTTTTACCAATGAGGCAACCGAGGCTCAGCTAGATGGTATTACCAGCTCAGGGTGGTGCAGCCGGTAACTGATGTGGCCAGTTCCAAACTCACTTTCCCCCAGTTCCCAAAGCTCCTGTCTGTTCCCTGTAGCACATTGCCTTCCAAGAACAGCAGCAGAGCTAAAATTAATTTAAGGAAAGATTCATCTAGCTGCAGTGAAGACACAGACAGATTGGAGGCTGGGGTCAGGGGACCTTCTATTGAAATAAGCAGGAGTGAGATGAATGTACAAGATGAGCCTGGAACATGTCACATCAGAAAGCAAGGATACCATCAAAGTGGACACAGGGGCCAAAGTGGTTCCTACCGGCCGAAGACGAGACAATGCAAACATCAATTAGGGTAATAGCTGCAGGGGATTGATCGCAACGGATTAAAATACATCAGATATGCTGAACTCCAGGCCTTTGTCACAATGCTAAAAGTAAGACACGCACTGGCCACTTTTGGAGGAGTTCATTCTTTGGGAAACGTGTCTAAGAAAGGAAAATATCCAGCATTCTCAAGCATTCCTTCTGCTTTTCCCATATGAAGTTTCTCCTTTCAGAAGCCTTCTAGCTAATAACTGAAGAAGGAGCTGTAGAATTAAAACATCACCGTGTGCCAGCCTCTCACGGATGAATGGATCTGGCCCCAGTGCCTAATAATATCCCAAGAAGAGCTGACCAGGTAGATAACCATATACCTCCTCGTGGAAAGAACACCGCCACTTTTGGTGTTTCTGGCCAAAAATAATCATGCTTGAATTGGATTAAGCCTCTAGATCTAAATATGAACTCGCAGGAATTTCAAAGGACAGAGAAACATATTAAGGGACATCTTGGGGATGCGATCAACAAAATCCAGACTGCGGGATCACTGACTGGATATCTGATATTCATCGGGAATTGATATCGTTTTTGAAAGGAATGGGTTTTGTAGATTTGTGCTCAAAAAACAAACTCTGGTCTTACTGAGAAACCTTCTGGAGTATTTACGGATGAGATGATACGATGTCTGAGGGGGGAGTTTGGAAGGTGGGGGTAGCTGTAGATACAACAAGGCTGGCTATGAGTTGAAAAGTGTTGAATTCAGGTGGTAGAAAGGCATTGTCTTCTCTACTTTGGCATCTATTGAAAATGGGCCTCGGATGGGATGCTGCTATTGCTGAGGTGGCAAAGGGAAAGCAGTGCGTAGCAGGGAGGTTTAGAAGGGACAGGAGAATGAACCAGAGCTGGATCTGGGGCACCGGGGGAGGACGAGGCATGGATGCGTCTAAGCCCCTGACCCCCATCAGTGTGCTGGCAGCATATGGTCCAGCACCACCCAGCTCCTGACTGCAGACAAGCTCTTCTGCCTTGGAAGTGCTGAGAAGTGTTGCCCGCCCAACCCGGAGGACCGTCTGCCAATTGTTAATGATCTGCCAGAATCCCAGCTCCAAGGCCACCTCAGCTGTGCCGTCTTCTGGAGGCAATCATGCCCCCTCCCGGGCTCCCCTGGTCCTCATTCAGACTGGCCCGGATCACAGTCTCACCTGCATTTCGGTAGGTTGTGTTCAGTCCCTTGTCATCCCCGGTGCATGTCCCCCTGGGGCAGGCAGAACTCACCAGGGAATCCAGAGCGGCTCCACATGGGAGGCATGTGGGACCTGCCTACTGGTTGTGAAACGAACAGCCCCCTCGTTCCCCACTGGCAGGCGAGGATAGTTAAGCAGAGGGCGGAGGACTGGACAAGAAGAGACAGTCTTGACCTTGGCCAGGAGAGGCTCTGCCAGAATCTAGACCCTCAGCTGTTTCCATGGCCCCGTGGGCAGCTGCTTCTGAATCCCTTCCTCAAAGTCAAGCGCATTGAGGACCTAGGAGGAGAATGATCCTGAAGGTGCTCCCCATCAGGTCATGCTCTGGGTCCAGGCACCTCATGTGCCCCACGCTCTGCTCTGGGAGTTCAGAAGGTGCCATTATAGGCAGCCTTGCCCTGGGAACCCGGGGAGAAGGTCCAGCGATAGAGCTGGAGGGGAGCATGAGGGAGAAGGCCTGGGTGCCACATCCCAGGCTCTGCGGAGATGTCTGGGATGGGCTGCTGGCGGTGCCCCCTTCTGCTAGTGCTGAGTCCCCGTGGCCTCTGTGGGAACGCCACGTCTTGGACCCGTTCCAGGCTCAGTAATTACATTCTGCCTGTTAAACTCCCTCTGCGGTCTCAATTGGATACTGTTGTCATTGAGTTTGCTTTCTCAAATCAGCTTTTCAGGGTGACGTCTGCAAGGCTGTGCCACTGGGAGCTGTCTCACAAGGTGGAGACGCGGAGCAGAACCCCGGGCCTTGCTTCAGGAACTCCGGTCCCTGCTGGGGACTGGGACCCCTAGGGGACAGATGTTGGTGGACGGGGTGAGGAGGTGCTGGGCACCTTTCTGTCCACTTGTCCTGTTTAGCTCACAAAGGGGCAGAGCAAGGGGGCTGCGGTTCTGAGCGACAGACGCACAGTGTGGGTCCCGCTGGGCCAGCCCCCCACCCGGGTCCAGCCTGGCTCAGCCCAGTCCGGCCGTGTGATACGGGGCAGGGTGCGTTGTCCGAACAGGAGATACCTCTGTGATGTCTCCTGATTTCAACATGAGGCACTTGGGAGTCACAGAACTGTTTCAGTCGGTGAAATCGGGTCGCCTCCCTCCAGGCCAGCCATTTGCCCCCTCCCCCAGGCTCTTTTGGCTTCATGGCAGCTGAATGGGGGTAGAATGAGCAGATCAGGGGCCTCCTGCAGGCACGGCACCCCCGACCCCTGGGTCAGAGGGACCTAGAGAATATCCAGCCCGATAAATGTCAGACATTGCAGAGCCACAGAACCTTCCTGAAACTCGTGTGTAGCAGAGAGCAAAGTGGGGCTGCTTGATTCCTTCCCCTCCCCCACGCTCTCCTTCCCCAACCTTCAGGGCACTGAGTCTCACGCCCAGTGCAGTTCATGCGGGGTCTCCTGGTCTGGGTAGCGGTGCAATGAGGCAGAATCCTGGGGCTCCTCAGAGCACAGCTTGAACCCACCGACCTGGTCCGACCTCCTCATTCTGCAAGTGGGAAACTGAGGCTTGACGTCACACACTCTTGATGGGCAGAAGCTCTCCTTATGACCTGTCCAGACTTTTCCCACAGCACAAACAGACCCCCCTCTGTCTCCTCCAGCACCTCTGGATGTGTGAGCAGGGAGATAGGGTACCTATCACCTGCAGCATGGCCCCCTGTCTCAGGCTGGGCCACCCCTCGTGTGGCTGTGGGTCTGGAGACCAGGAGAGGTCAGTGCTCATGTCTGGCTACGTGATGGCACACCCAATCAAGGAAGACAGCATCCAAAGGCAGACACTCTAGTAAATAAACAGGAGGAACCCGGCTTGGCTGGAACAATTCTCCAGAATGTCTCTGGATCCCTGCAGAGTGGGTCAGCATCTGGAACCAGGGACAGCTGCTTCCTGCTGACCTAGCTAGGCATGTGGGTGGAGACCTGGCCATTCATTTTCCTGGAAGGCTTCTTAACAGTCCTCCCCCTCAAATATCATGGTCTAAACCCTCGGTTTCAAAGAAGACGGGAAACCCACCCGCCAAAATGGTAATGGCAAGTACTTCAAAGCACCCGGGGCCCTGGGAAAGGAATCACAAGAAAGAATGAAGTGGGAGATTAGGAGGAGTCCCCTCACACCCCCACCCACCCCAGTGAGCGACAGGGGATGCCCGTGATAGGCTGGTGAGGGAGGGCGTGAGGGCGTCCACAGAGGTTCTCTTCCTATCTATCTAGGAGCCCTGTGCAGAATCATCAGTAATGGTTAAGACTTCCGGCTAAGCAGTGCCCTCCTCCTGAGTGTCTGACGTCAGCTCTCAAGTGCTCCTGCGAATTGAGGCGAAAAAGGTAGGCGTGAAAGCTCAGAGGCCAGATGGCAGGGTTTAAATGTGCCAGCAGCGAGTTGGGACTGCTTGACTTCTCGGAACCTCAGTCTCGTCATCTGCAAGGTGACGGCAGTGCCTACGTCACTGGGCTTTCTTGGGCATAGAGTGAAGTCATCTGGGAAGGAAAGCAGTGCCCGACCCAAAAATGGTGCCCAGCAAATAGTAGCCTTTCCATATTGTCTTACAGATGATTTATCAATCGGTCACTTCCTCTAAGATGAGTGACGGGGCCCAGGGACTTGGGAGAAGAGGGAGTAGGAGGTCACGGGGACACAGAGAGTGTGAGTTGGGGGGCCAGGGTGCAGGAGCAGGAAGTCTTTGCAGAGTTTCCTCTTGGTGACCCCCCTTTCCCTGCCTGGTGGGCTGTAAAGGGGTCTGCTGGGGTGTCTCAGTAGGAGAGCTCTCCGAGTCCCGGGGGCCTCCTGAGCCCTACTTGTGTTTCCTCTGGTTTCCGTGGTGATGCTCTCTGTCCCCCAGCGTGCGACAGAGCTGGCCAAGGCCATAGGCTGTGAAACTTCCGTGTCCCACTAGCAGCCCCCACACCCCACACATCCCCTTTCCTCCCTGTGCAGGTTTTGTGATGGATGGGACACTAGGAGGGAGGAGACTGAGCTGGGTCATTGCGTTGCTTGTGCCCCAGACAGAAGCCTGTACCTCAGACCCACAGACCTTCAGGGACTAAAGGGGAACTTGCTCTAGGGGGTCCCCATTCCCTTGCTGACATCACCACCTGCACGAAATGATTCCCAGCCTGGTGGGTCGGGAAGGCCCGCAACCGTGGGTCTCTTTGTTTCCATTTGTTTTAGCGTGAGTGACTTTCGAGGGACCAGTTAGAGACGATCCGCTTTATGTGTGTAAGGCACTTGATAACACTTCTCGTTTGTGGTAAGAACCTCTCTGCTGCTGTCCTTTCGGGGAAATCTTGCCAGTCCGCATGCAGTTAGGGGCTGCTCGTAGCTTTCTTGGGCCTGGAATTTAATTCCTTTGCTTTATCAGATAGCACTTTCTTAAAATCAGCTGATTTCTAAGCCATGAAACATGATTGGAGGGGGCTGGGGCTCGGGGTCAGACTGGTGGACAATAGGGGGTGTTCCGTTTTCTCATGGCCCCTGGCAGAGGTCATGGTGGAGCCCTGGTTAGCGAGTACTCCAAGCCCAGAACATTCACCACTTTCTAGCAGCTGCAGACGCATAGGAGTCTGTTTGGCACACATGGCCGAATGCTCACAGCATCTTGGTGAACGTCCGTATCCCAGTTACACGGTCACTGTCAAATCCTTCCCCGTCCCTGTAGATGGAGTCCTTGCTCAGACCCTGTGTTTCACGTGGGACAAATCAGCACAAACCAGGCTGTGGCGAGCAGTCTTCCCTTTTCCTGACAAGCAGCCCCCACAGCTTCTAAAAGCCTCTTCTGGCTCCATCGATCGCACGTGTCCCCTCCCTACCCATGAGATTAGCCATGGAACCTTCTGGAATGACAAATTCCAGAACTCTGGCTTAGTCGCAAGGATGCACAAATGAATGTCTATTCTGTTTACAACCACCACGCCCTGGCAAAGCCATTCTTCATGCTCCAGATCTCCCATGGTCAGGAGAAAGTTCTTCCAAAACACTAAAAACTTTGGGGCCATAGTCAGTGACCTTTTTCTCTCTGTTTCTCTGTAGTGACATTGTAGAGGGGCTGGTTTCTCTCCTTCACTTCTCATGGGCCATTAGTGGGAGGAGATGTTCCATTATCTGAGCTCTAATGAGCCCAGTAACTGGAGAAGAAGGGCCTATGGGGGAGATTTAATTTGAAACTCAATGGTCTAGTTATTCTAGTGGGCTTTATTCTGGACCCCAGAGCCCACAGGGTAGGGGTGTCCCGTTGTAGTCAGATCCAGGACCTGCAAGTGGTGTTGAGGGCAGCCCGAGGCCGGGAGGGAAGGGAGGAGAGGGGAAGAGGGAGGAAAGCGGAGGGAGGGTGGAGGGAGGAGAGAAGACCCGCTCCAAGGAAGTCCTGCCTGTTGTTTTTGCTCATGATAGTGGCCTTTAAAATTATCCAGGCCCAGGCGACAGTTCCTACATGCTCTGTGACTTTGCAGCCTTAGGGAACTAGTCAGCCTCCTCTAGCTTTTATAGTTAGTTCAAAATGTTCTGGAGAAAAAGTTTGGCTTGCTTGTGAGCAGCTCAATGGCCTACTTCTGTATGCTAAGGGGATGGTTCCTGTCTGCTGGTCTAGAGACCACATGGCCGTGGATGTACATTCCATCAAGTGCATCCCTCATGGATTCATCCATTCCACTTACATTCACGACCTGCATGAAATATCCCTCTACTGCATACACCACCTCGCTGGGGGTCCGTCGCTCTGATTAGAGCTTCCGCTTGGTCCCCTTCCTCCTCCTCCTTTTGTGTTGAAACGGGGCAGTTGGATCTTCTCTTCCCCAAATTCAGTGTTCCCTCTGGCTTCCTTGGGGTCCAAAGGTGCTTCTCTACTGGCTCTTTGCCAACATCATTTAAGTGTGTTGAAAGCTTTTTCCACTCAAAGAATTCCACTGGCGGTGGGGGGGCTCCTGGGTGGCTCACTCATTAAGCGTCTGATTCCGGCTCAGGTCATGAACTCATGGTTCGTGGGTTCGAGTCCCGTGTCGGGCTCTGTGCTGACAGCTTGGAGCCCGGAGCCTGCTTTGGATTCTGTGTCTCCCTCTCTCTCTGCCTCTCCCCAGCTCGCACTCTCTCTTTCTCTCAAAAATAAATAAACATTTAAAAAAATTCCACTGGGCTCCTTAACCTCCCATATGTGACTCTGTCCTTTAGCCTGAACAAGCCAGGAGCATTAGAATAACAGAATAACTAATAATTAGAATAACAATAGGTAATCCTATTATTGTTGTAATGAAAGAGGCGGATAGATTTTCCTTCTTTTCTTTTCTCAAGGGTTGGTTTGTTTCTGTGCAACTGCTGACTTGGGTTCTGGATTTCATGGATATAAATTTTGCAAGATTTTTGGTTGAAATATGGTAAATAGCGTTAATGATTACTGATCAGAGTGATAAATCAAGTTGATGTATCTAGTGGTGGCATATCATTAAGGGGAGATTTAAACTTTCAATCTTTAACTTAAAAGGTTAATGCTTATATAGCCTCTTAATGACTTTATGGTAGAGATGGTGATCGTTTTTCGAAATATGTGAACGGAACCAGTTCCAGTACAATAGGTTTGAAGCTGCGATTAGAGCCTCAAATCTCTGAACATTGGCTGTAATATACTCCAGGTCGTGTGCCCATTAGGGTTGTTTGATTAAGTCGGCCTGGAATGGCATCAGTTTTGAGGCCTAGGGATGGGATGGCTTATGAATGTAGCACGTCTCCGATGAGATTAATATACAATATACGTCCTCTTCCTGTGGAATCATGCCTCCAGTCCTACCCTCCCTTGCAACTGCTCTGACCCAGGGCACCGTGGCCCCAAGACAGTTAATAATCCCCACAGCTGCCCTCTGCCCCTACCTGTTTGGCCATCCTCCCTTGCTGACCACCCACTCTGGTCCCCACCCCCCCCCCCACCCCCAGATTGCTCTCGACTTCCTGGTTGGCCCTTGCTGACCTCTCTCTGCAGTCCTGCAAGATCAGTGCTTCCCAGGGCTCTGTTCTGCCTCTTCATCTGTATCTTGTCCTTTCAGCTGGCATTCACGTCCTCGCAGCGACCCAAACCTAGAGTCACCTCCATCTGCCGCCTGGACTGCCGGCAGCATCCACCCTTGTTCCTTTAATTCATTTTCCACCACAGACGGGAAGGATCTTTCTAGCACGCCGTTTGTCACGTCCTTCTTCTGCCTGAAACTCTTCCATGATCTCAACTTTCCCTTTCAGGTAAGGTCTAAAGAAAACACTTAACCTGACATACTGGATCCTTCGTGATCACACTTGCTCTTCTCCAGCTGCGTTCTTTCTGGAACACTCTTTCCAGAATTGGGTACCTGGCCAGCAAGTAATAGGCTCTTAGGGGCTGAACCGTGGGCCCTAACTTCCAGAATGTGACTGTATTTGGAGACAGGGCCTTTAAAGAAGTACTTAAGCTAAAATGAGGTCGTTAGGTGGGCCCTAACCCATTATGACTGGTGTCCTCATAAGAAGAGGCGATGAGGACACAGACACAGATGAGGGAAGACCGTGTGAGGACACGGGGAGAAGGCGGTAATCTACAAGCCAAGGGGAGAGGCCTTGGAAGAGAGCTGCCCTGCCAACTTCTGGTGTCCTTGCAAGTCCTCAGGGTTCTCTGACAGTAGAAACTTGTGTTTGTTCTGGGGCACCTGGGGGGCTCAGTCAGTTGAGTGTCTGACTTTGGCTCAGGTCATGATCTCAAAGCTCGTGGGCTGGAAGCCCCACATCAGGTTCTCTGCTGTCAGCACAGAACCCGCTTCAGATCCTCTGTCTCCTCTCTCTCTCTCTCTCTCTCTCTCTCTCTCTCTCTCTGCCCCTCCCCCACTCATGCTCTTTCTCTCTCAAAAATAAATAAACATTAAAATTTTTTTTAAATTTTTTTGAAAGAAACTTGTGTTTGTCCTGCTCATGGCTGTATTCAGCGTCTAGCGCACCCTCTGGTATCTAGAAGACGTACCAGTTAGTGTGGGTGAAATGACTGGCTGAATAAACAAGAGAACTGGTTTTAAAGTATTGAAGGGGTGATCCTCCGAGTGGAAAACCAGCTGCTTCATGCAAGCTGATGTGAGCAGGTGTGAGGATGGCAGCGCAGAGCCCTGATTCCTTGGTCTTCTATGTCTGTATCTTTTGCACGCTTTGTTTTGGAGTAAGCTAAATGAGAACAAAATTTTAAGATATTATAGGAGAGAATGGTGGTGTGGAGTTGATAATCAGATCCTACTCACCTCTTGGTTGAGGAACCTAGCTGGAAAAGAACAGTTAGGAGGAGGGTGTTGACAGAAGGGAGGTGGACTTCGGGAGAGCAGCCAGAGGGCCGCAGGGTGGGCTTGGGAGCCTGGGGTGGGTGTGGGGAGGAGACTGCACGAAAGGCAGGTTTTTGCCAGGAAAACACTTCACCCATGACTCATTCTCCGTTAGGGTCTCCCTGGAACAAAGAGGGCGTCCAACAGGCTGTTCCTGTTCAGTAGCTATTGAGTGAGATAGATGAGGAGGGAGGGATTCCAGAAGGTTTCATGACACACACCTCAGCACACGTCCGTGTAGAACAAATTTCCCCTTGCGGTATTTTGTCCTTTCAAACTCGGGTTGGGAGAGGCACCAATCTCTGGTCTTCCTTTCTCATTTTCCACAGCACCCCCTCTCCTCACCTTTAGGGTGATCCCTCTAGCCCAGGAGCCCACCCCTCCCTGAAATCCCTCCCCTCTGGGCTTGGGCTCTGGCCCACATGTGCATCATGTAACCCCTTTCTGCTGGCACTGGACTGAGATGGGCCCAGGGGCCTGGCCAGATTCTCAGCCCCGGGATTCAGAGATGGCCAGCTGGCTTCTGCACACAGACATCCCTGGTGTGTGGGATATCTGCCTACCACAGGTCATGTCCAGCTGCGTGGGCTGAGAGGTGAGGGCACTGAGCTACAGAGAGAGGGGAACAGAGCAGGAGAAGAGGGTGCAGGAGGAGGGGATGGGAGCAGGAAGAAACGGGGAGGCCTACGTTTCTGGAGATGTTTGAGGTCTTTGTTTCAGAACTTCCCTTAGGCCTGCCCAAGCACATTTATTTCCATGAATCTTACTCTGTCCCTATAGTCTGTCACTCTTTGTCTCTTAGGCTTGTGTTAACTGGTTTCTCTCCTTGTGACCAAAGGCACCTGCGACCTTTTGCTTTTCTTCCTGCTCTTTGCTTTTTTCTCTCTCCCCTGCTGGCCTCTCTCTTCCCTCCCCTTCCCCTTCCCCTTCCCCTTCCCCTTCCCCTTCCCTTTCCCTTTCCCCTTCCCCATCGCCATCCCCATCCCCTTCTCCTTCCCCTTCCCCATTCCCTTCCCTTCCCTTCCCTTCCCTTCCCTTCCCCTTCCCCTTCCCCTTCCCTTCCCTTCCCTCCCTTTCTCTTCCCTGCCTCTTTGTTTTCCCTTCCCTCCCCTCCCCTCCCCTCCCCTCCCCTCCCCTCTCCTTCCCTTCTCTTCCCTCCCCTTCTCTTCCCTACCTCTTTGTTTTCCCTTCCCCTTCCCCCTTCCCCCTCCTCTCCCCTTCCCTCCCCTCACTGAGTCTAAGAGAAGGGAAGTATTGGGGAGGAACTAAGGCACTGTGGTCAGTTCTTCTGGGCCTCAGCCGTTTGGAGGGGGCTTCCACACTCCTTTTGCTGGCCTCCCCTAACTCACATCCCCAAATCCAGATCTGCTTTCTTTGAGCTAATAAGTATATTTCTCTTGTGTTCCCAAGTTCAAAGCTGCTATCCTAGCAATGGAAATAAGCACTCATTTTTATATAGTTATAGCTGGGGCCATTTTCATTTATATTTTTATATGTGTTGCTTTTCCCCAGCAGATCCTAAAGAAGATATTAGTTCCCAGGGAGGGTCCTATTGTCCTCATCGGGTAGAAGCGACACAGCATGCATGTGTATATCTATGTTATATATAGAATAGAATCGCAGTGGTGCGATTTTAATGAAAGAGGGAGGAACTAAAACCCTTTAAAACACTTTGCTTGATCAAAATTTCTCAGCCCTCTATTTCACATTTGTTAATCTTTCTGGAAGAAAAGTACTACAGTAATGACTAAGGCATGCTGGGCTCGGCCTCTTTTATTGAAAATGTTGTGCTTTTTTAAGGAGTTTAATTTGAGCAGCAGTGTTGGTCAGGCTGGCTTTAATCACCGCCTTCCATCTGAGTGGCGAGCACACGGACCTCAGAGTCGCGGAACAGAGTGGTGGCTGGGTGCGAGCAGGGGAAGCTTCTTCCCCTGGGGGGATCTCGAGTCCCTTTATCTAGCTTAGTTTTTCTTTTTTAGTGAACGTACATTTAAAATACAGGGCGAAAATAAATACAATACGATACAATGCAATACAGGGCAAACAGGATTTCCAGAGCACTGAGTGGTGTGAAAGCCTTATTTTTCCACGACAAAACTTCCTTTCGAGTCGTTGTCCCATTGGTTTCCTGCCCTCCCGGTGTCCCTGCTGGCTTGTGGGAATCAAAGACCCCCCTTCCCCCCCCCCCCCACCCCGCATAGTGGCCCCTGGGTGGCTCAGTCGGTTAAGTGTCAGGCTCTTGGTTTTGGCTCAGGTCATGATCTCACTGCTTCGTGAGTCTGAGCCCCGCATTGGGCTCTGTGCCATCAGCGCAGAGCCTGCTTGGGATTCTCTCTTTCTGCCCTTCTCTTTCCCTCCCCCACTTATGCTGTCTCTTTCTTTCTCAAAATAAATAAATAAACTTAAAGAAAATGAAACAAAAATAAAATTAAAACGTTAAAAAAAAAAGCAGACCCCCACACGGATAGAACGGGGATACAAGCAGGTGCTGGCATTGGTGGTTTATGGGTCAGTATGCCTTTGGTTTGTGCCAGCCCTGCCCGAAGGATATCCGTGTCTGCCATCACCTCACATCCATCACCCTGTCTCCTCCCAAGGAATGTCTTCAGGGTCCCTTAGGCTACGTCTCGAATGGGTGACTCCATGGCCCACCTACTGGTGCTAGATATCAGCTGTCCCTTGTCCTCTGGCCCCAGCATTTGTGGGAACAGCCTCTATTTCTGTCTTGCACCAACTTGGGAGCAGAACTCAAAGTGTTTATTCATTCCTTCATATGACAGCAGTTGTTTCCATAGTAGGATTTGCAGGCACCCTCGTAGGGGAGATGGGGGTTTACATCACAGCACACTATCTAAAGACCTTTGAGATGTTTTGTGGCTCTAAACCTTTTCTCTGAGTGCTTTTTTATCTCCCTGTCCCCAGGAGGCACCTGACCTGGGTGGCTGCCCTCTCCTCATTCACACAGCACACAGTGGGTTTGCCCCAGCCTCTACTCCCGAACCTGCCCCAAAACCCTCGCTCCAGGTTTCCAAGGTTAACCGGACCCAATTTCTATAAAAAGGGGTTACATGATCGTCTCTGATGATTATGTCACTCTCCATAAGTAACTTCTCAAAACACTGATTTCAAGGAGATTTCTCTGCCTGAGAGAAATAATTGAAAGAAATTTTTTCATCAATGACTTTTTATTTGGTGGTTGTAAATGCTGTGTCACATTTAACACTCATTAGACTCTACCCCTTTGGATTCCCATAAATATCATGCTGTCCGTTAATGCGTTCAGGAAATTCTTTTTTTTTTTTTTTAATGTTTATTTTTGAGAGCGAGAGAGTGTGTGAGCAGGGGAGGGGCAGAGAGAGAGAGCGGTAGAGGATCCGAAGCGGGCTCTGAGCTGAGAGCAACGAGCCCGACATGGGGCTCGAACTCATGAACTGTGAGATCATGACCTGAGCTGGAACCAGACTCTCAACTGACTGAGCCACCCACGCGCCCCAGAAAATTCTTTTTTAACACCCTCTCTTTGCCAGGCACTGGTCTGGAAAGCTGGCTGGGGACAACTTGGAAGAATGGAGGGGAGGCCATGTGGAGGAGTAGGGGTGGCTACCAGCACATGTTGGTTGTCTAACCAATCCACCAGCTCCTGCCTGGTTTTGAAGTCTTCCCATTGCTGATGAGGAAAAGCTCACACCTCTTGACCTGGTGTGCGAGGCCCATGGCAGTCCGGTACCTCCTACCACACTTCCTCACTTTAGCCAGACTGGTTATTCCCATACAATGCCATTAATTGGGTGTTCTTAATGTGGTTCCTTAAATTATCGGTCTCTTGAGTACTTTAGGATCTTTCAACGGTCCTCGACTAGGGCCTGTTCTCCAAGCCCACATTCCGTCCATGGAGGGCAAATCTTTGGGAGCAGCAGGAGTCTACACTGCCTGGCCCTGCTGCCTGAGGCCTTCCCCACTGGCTGGGTTGAGTTGGAAACTGTGGGCATGAATAGCCAAGGTCAGAAGCCATAGTGTTGCTGGATAGAGATGCAACTATGAGTAATGGCTAACACCTGGGAGGGATGAGCATTTGTCCTAATGACCTGGGCCACTTTGCCAGGCTGGGGTGCAGCACAACTTCTCTTACCCTTGTGCCACCTCTGGAATTCGTGGCTCAGCACAGTGTACTTCGCCGGGCGTCTATCCTGAACCTGCATCAGGGGCCGGACTCTCTGGAGTCCCGCAGTGGACCCCGGGGCAAGACACTGCTTGGGGATGACCGGAGAGGGGTGTCAGCATGGGATCTGACATCTGGCATAGCGAGGCATGTCTCCCCCTCTCTGATTTGCACCTGTCTCCCCTCTGGTGCCACCAGCCGGGGAGCTGGGCACAGGAGCCGTGGGGGAAGCACTGAGCATCACTGAGGCCTGGTCCAACCTGTCCAACCTGTGACCCTAACTTATCTTCTGACTGACTCACATCTTCCCCAACACCAAGCATATTTCTCAGGCTGTATGCGCCCTGCATATACCCCCTTAATACCCCACTATCCATATCGTAGGAAACCAGAATGGGAGGGTGGTGCCCTGAGTCGGGCCTGGCTCCCTGTCCTAAGAGTGGAGTTTGGAGCTCCCCCACCCCCACTCTGTTTGGGGCAGCTGCTGTCCTCTCTCTCTCTGTGCTATTTCTCTTTTAGTCTCTAAGACCTGAGCTTGTAGCATTTCTCTTTCTTTAAAATACCTGTGGCCTGCTCTCTCTCTCCTCCTCTGCCCAGAATGATCTTGAAGACTCTGGAGGACCCTCAGGCAGTTCATGAAGCCCGAGGCTTGTTGTTAACACTGTGACCGTCTTCAGTGAACTCCTGGCTGGGCCCTGCTGACACTCTCTGCCTCCTTTTCACTGCCTTGTCTGGGAGCCTCTCCAGTCTCATCTCTGACTCTGGGCCCTTCACGCCCTTTCTCCCAGCAGGTAAGAAATTTAACTTGGCTTTTCCCAGGACTCTTTTCTCCGACAGACCTGCCTCCCCTCCTGGAAGATATCTTGGCTTGAAAATGTGGGGTCAGAAGAAGAGGCTCACACTCTAGCTCTGTGGGACCCTCAGCGTGATTCTAACACAGTGGGACCTTGAATCAAAGTTTGGAGAGCCAAGATGGTGGCCTCTCCCACACTTCTCATGGCACTCAAGCTCCTTAGCTCCCAGGATATGAAGCAAAGTGTGGCTAGGAGAGGACCCAAAGGACTTGTTATTTTTTTTAGCCATTAATAATGGCTCATGGCCCATGCTCAAGATAATTCTCTTACTTGGGTTGACTGGAGCTGGGACCTACTCCACACCCTCAGCTGTGACCAACTCGGCCACCATCCCTCTAAAGCAAACACACGTGAGCAGGGGGATACCAATGATGTTCAGATAGATCTTAAGGTCTTTGGTGAGAGATCTAAACTTCAGAGGTGGGAATAGAGGAAAAATCAGGTGTTAGACACCTACCCTCACCCCGAATCCTCCACCCTGGTCTAGAATTCCTGTGCCTTATACCATCAAAGAATGTGGCCATCTTGGCCCAGACCTTTGGGATGACCCCTCATAGATGTCCCCTGGGCCACCCTTTCTGCTTTACTGGCTACGTCTTTACTCTCCACACAGTTTTTCTGCCCCTTTAACTTCTTCCTCTTTCTCCAAGACCCCTTATTCTCCTCCCCCCCCCCCCCAGCCTCCATCAGAATTTGAGGAATTTCAAGTTTTTTCCACTGTCTTGTGAGCTTTCACTGCCTGTGGATACAGCCATGAGCCACTTACAGCAACCCTTCTACTCCTTGGCGGAATGAAAGGGGGTAGCGGTGGTGATCTTCTGCTCCCAGTGACAGCTGTCTTTTCCTTGTATTTACTTGAAGTTCCTAAAGCCAATCAGATTCCTCTCAAATTGCAAGGGGTGATTTCTGCCCCAAGTCCTATCATTTTCACATTTGAGATTCAGAGCCGCTCTGCTGGTGTAAATGAGCTTATTATGCTGTAGAAAGTCTGCACAATGCACCCCCAGCTCTGCCCCCTGACTTTGGGTTACCTTTGTGAAAACTTCTTCCATTACTTTGGCACTTCTGAAGGGCCCAGGCCCAGCCCCTCTCTGGTCATAGGACAGGGTGAGGGTTGGGGTGGGGCACACTTAAAATTGGAAATTACTCAGAGCTGATCTTCTCTGAGACCTGCCATCTTGTAGACAAGAAGCCTGAGGTTCAGAGAAGTTAAGTGACCTGCCAAATCCCATTGTCAACAGACTGGTGGCAGAACTGGGAGTGGAAGCTGTCCCACTCCACTCTACAGCCAAGTGCTCTTTCTGTCCCCTCCATCTTGCGCACAGGCACAATTTCTGGGCTGGGTTAGCACCGATGACTTCTAATGAGGCAGAGCCCATCCTTCCAAAGCCTCCGGCATTGGTACCCAGCTTCTCCAGCACCCTCATCGGGGAAATGCCATCTCCTGAAGCAGGCCACACACCTTCGATGAAAATGTCTCTTCTTTACCAAACTGAAATTTGTCTTTTTGGTGCTTGCACCTGGTTCTGCCTCGCAGGATTGTACAGAGTTACTCTGATCCCTCCTGCAGTGACCACACTTCTCATAGGAAGCCTGCAGTCTGTCCCTTTGTCTTCTCTTCTTCAGGTGAAACAACCCTGTTTCCTGTCTATGATGCTGAAACTAATGTTGATGTATGTGTGGTTCTCTCCCCACAGCACCAGTTACCTCAGTTCTGACGTGGTCTGCTTGCAGAGAGAGCCTCAGGTCCCACAGATTGAGGGCTGGCTCCTTCAAGACCGCCCCTCCCTCCATGCAAGTCCAGGTTGTTACTCAGCTTTTCTGACTGGCTATATAGGTCAGAGGTTCTAACAACCCCTGCTTTGGGTTCAGTGAACTTGCTGGAGGGGCTCGCAGAACTCAGAGAAACATTCTACTGACTAGATTCCCGGTTTATGATGAAGGATATTAAGGGAACAGCCAGATGGGAGAGAGGCACAGGGCAGAGAATGGAGAAAGGGCTCTGTGCTTCCTCTATGCGTTCACCAACCCAAAACTCCCTGAACATGTCCTTTTGCGTTTTTATGAAGGCTTCATTACATAGGCATGATTGATTAGGTCACTGGCCTTTGGCAACTGACCCAATCTCCAGCTCCTCTCCCTGACCCAGAGGTCAGTGGAGGGACTGAAAGTTCCAACCATCCAATCACACGGTTGGCTCCCTTGGTGACCAGCCTCCAACCTTAGGTGAACTTGGTGCTTTCCAAAAGTCGCCTCATTAACATGACAATGACACCTTTATTGCTTTCACCCCCTAGGAATTTCCAAGGGTTTTAGGAGCTCTGTGCCAGGAACAGGGACGAAGACCAAATTTATATTTATCAATAAATCACGACATCACAGTCTTCCATTGTGGGAAACCTCATTCCTAGGGCTCCTCTTTCCTGTCCATGTGGGGCTGAGATCCAGATATTGTCTGGCAGGCCCAGAGTCCCGACAGTCACCTGCTACCCTGGGTGGCCACACTGTCCTGCTCTCCCCTTTCAGACCACCCCAGGGCAGCTGAGCCGGAGAGGAGGCCACCATGTTCTTCTGTCGCCTGCCTCCGCGGCTTCCCAAGCTATCCCTCTGCTCTGCGTGGCCAGGAGTGGAGACGGCCGAGGAGCAAGACACCAGATGCTGCTGCTAGGGCTTGGCATTAGGGAGGGTGGCTCACCTCGCCTGGCCCCCGGGGGAGAGCGCCGGGGAGGGACCTGCTTTTGAAGAACACAGATAGAAAGGTCCAGCGAGGAACACTCTTCACGCAGCAATTAACAGGCCAGAGTGGCACCAAGTGGATATTGCAGTCTTGTGGCTGGGGCACAGTGCCATCAGGGCTTGGGCTCCAGAAGGGGCCAGCTGCACATTCCCACAAAAGGTTGAGCAGCTGGCATTACTGGTGGAAAAGCCAGTTTTCGAAGGGTGATTTCCTGGCTCCTCTAATTAATGAGAAGCAGAGATTTCAGGATGGCAAATAGAACTCCCTCTGGCCAGATGCACAGATTTTTGCTCTTTTGCTTCCTTGTTTTTCATGCCTCTAAGTCTTTGCAAAAGACTAAATAATAATCATAATAATCATAAGCCTTTGGGGAGGCTCCAGTTTTCAAATGGAATAGAAACACACAGGGCTGAACGGAGGGGATCCAAGAGGCTCCCAGGCCCCACACCTTGCCCTGGAAAGCACGGAGCCCAGACCCTCTCTCCCTTGGCCTCCCTGCTATAATCTTCCTTACACACAGACTGGATGTTTTCAGTGCTCTCAGAAATTCCTAGAGTCTCCACTTCCCTGTAGAGTAGGATTCAAATGCCCCCCACCGGGATCCAAAAGTCCTCTGTGGTTCCCCATTCTTCCAGGTCAAGCTAAGCCCCGTTTCTAAAAAAAAAAAAAAAAAATTTCCTAGGGGTACATGATGTTCTCATCTTCAAACCCTTTGTGGGCCGGGTGGGGACCCAGGGTGCCGTGTCCCTTCTTGTGCCAGAGTGGAGGGCTCAGCCCAGCCCAGCAGGCAGCCTTGCTCTGGAGCCCCTGGCTCTCCTACCAGAGATCTCAGAGTCATAGAGTGTCAGAGCTTGGTCTAACCTGGCCACTTTATGAAAGAGATAGTGAGGTCCAGAGAGGGCCAGGGGCATACTCCACATCACCCAGCCAGCTACTGGCTGTGTCTCCCGCTGCCATGCTGGGAGCCTGGGGTTACTCTCCTAAGTTCTCCTTGGTTGATTATTCTCCCCTGGCCGATTATTCTCCACTGTCTCTGACAGTGGCTTGTAAGGGGAAGTGAATTCAGCGTGAACAGGTATTATTGGAAGAGAGACACATGGAGAATGGGTGATGGGTTGTTGGTTTTTTGGTGGTTTTTTTTGTTGTTGTTATTTTTTTGCATTTCCTTGGTGACCTGTGCCCCATTCGTTCTCACTGTTTGCAGAGGTGGTCCTATCATCATCCCGAGGCCCGGCTGGGGCTGGATGGGCTGGCCTTCCACGGTGGCCCGGACTGCTGCTCCTCGTGATCTCAGGTGATTGTCCCCCCATAAACGTGATGGATGGCCCCTTACCAGACTGTAAATCCCAAAGTAAGCAGTTTGAACTCACCTGCAAATCAGCTCTTCTCTGTCCTGCCCCCCTGACCCTGTGAACGTGTGATGCAGCCACTGTTCCCGGGATTCATGACTTTAATTACGTTTCTTCCAGGGGTCTGAGTTTATTGTGGAGGCTGCTGGGCTGGTGGATTCCTTCTTCCCTGTGCTCACCCCAGAGGAGTTGCCACAAAGTGCTGATCTTCTGGTCTCATTGAAAGTAGCACATTCACGTGAAAGGGGCCCCGGGAGAGCATTTCCACGCCCAAGTCACCGAAGCGTCTGCGTAAAGCTCCGGGCCAGGTGGGGGTATCTAGGACTGCGCTGTAGTCCCAGACCCGTCACCCGGCCTCCTGTGCCACCTGAGGCTGGTCCTGTGACTTCTGGTCTCAGCTTTCTCCTTCGTAAACGGTCTACGCCCCCACTCCTGGCTCTTCGGGAACTGACAGTGATGGGGGAGCCCTCGGTCCAAACGGTGCAAATGCTTATTAAGCAGTGCCCATGTGGGCCAGGCCGCTTCACACTCACAGAACTCAGTATAACCTGCTTAACACAGGACAAATCCAAAGTTCAGAGGGGTTCAGTGATTTCCCCAAGATCACATAGCTGTGGAGTGCACAAGCAGCCTGGAAGCCAGGTCTGTCTGTGTCCACAACCAGCATTCTTATTAACCATAGGACTGTGCTGCCTCTTAGAACTTAGAGTTTCAGCTCCTCGGTCTCCCAGATCAGTAAAATGGGGCAATGATGTCGGTCTCTACCCTCCCTCACATGGATACTATGGGGCTAAGGGAACTTGAAGGCTCTTTGGAGGAAGATTCCAAATCTGCTCAATTTTACCAGCCCCCTACAACGACTATTGCTCCACTAGCAGATTGCCTGGCCTGGACAGAGTCTGGCACAGAGGTCACTGGCCTGGGAGGCCTGCCTGGGTCTCTCGGTCATGCCTGCATGCTCTGTGCTAATGGAGGAAAACCCTTAAAATCTCCAGCATCAGATCCTCATGTATGAAATGAAGCTTTTCGAATATTTCTATGCCCAGGCCCACCCCCAGACTGATCTGCCGGGCCCGTGAGTGAATCACATGTGCACATGGCTGAGAACCGCCAGCCCCATGGCCTCCAGGGTCCCTGCCAGCTCCAGATTGCTGTGTTTTTTATAATTTATTGAGTGTCTACTATAATTCCAGCATCAAATTAATTTATGATCTACCCTTGAACTGAATTAAAACCAGCGCCTAGGGAAGTAGCCCGATTATGAGGGCAGGAGCTTGGAATCAGGTGTTCCCAGTTTTGAGCCTGGCCCCGTGCCAGCCCAGTTACTATGAAAACGGAGACACCACTTTCCTCTTTCCCTTCCCCACCCCACTTTCTCTTCTGGCAAATAGGGTGTTGCCTCCTCAGCAACATTTTCGAGAATGTAAAACCCAGGTGGGATGTCTAGCCGGGCAACGAGGACTGATAGATTAAACCAGCTGTCTCTGCACAGACCAACTTCCTCTGCCCTCAGTTTTGTTAGCACCTTATGGTACGTTATTCCAGGCTGAAATGAACTTCGGTTCTGCAGCAGTTGTCGCTGTTAAAAATCATTCGTGACACCCCGTGAGGAAATTGAAGTCCCCCTGGAATGTCACTGAGTCTGTCCCTTTATTTTCAGCAAGAAGGCTGGGCCCTTGGTCACATACCCCCCCAGTGGAGGCAAACATTTCACAAGTGGGCAGAAGTGAGACAGTCTAGGGCTCTGGGGTCTAGTGGGCTGGGTCCCATTCCACTCTGCTACTCCTTAGCCATGTGACCTTGAGGCCGTTGCTTAAACTTCTGGAGCCTCTGTTTTACTCTCTCTAAAATGGGAATTAAACAGTGGCACTTGCAAGGGTTCTGTATGAAGATAAAATGATACAATTGCATAAAACGTACCCAGCCTTGACTGGCCAGAAGAGGCAGCATGGGCTCAGTGCCAGCCCTGGGGGAAAAGACAGCTCCAGCTGTGACCTGCAGGTATTTCCTCCACGCTCTGGGGCATCCTTGGGAGGAAGACACAGCAGGTGTCCTGTCTCAGGCTCACCTTCCTCAAACACAAGGGGCAACATCTTGTTCTTTCAGTAGAATGGGAGGGACTACTGGACGAAGCAGGATTAGAACAAAAGTCTCCACGTTGTTTTTGGGGGGGAGGGGTGATTTTCATTCATGCATGCATTCAACAGATGTTTATTGAGAAACTACTTGGGTTTTTTGTTTTTTATTTTAATAATTCTTTTAAGTTTATTTATGTATTTTGAGAGAGAGAGGCAGGGCGGGGCAGAGGGAGAGAGAGAGAGAGAGAGAGAGAATCCCAAACAGGCTCTGCACTGTCAGCACAGAGCCTGACATGGGGCTCAAACTCACGAACACCAAGACCATGACCTGAGCTGAAATCAAGAGTCAGCCACTTAACCGACTGAGCCACCCAGGTGTCCCTTGAGAACCCACTTTGTACCAGGCACTCCTCTATGTCCAGGGTTGGCAAACTTTCTCTGTAAGGGACCAGATGGTCTTTATGGATTGTGTCATGACTACTTTGCCATGTAATTTGAGAGCAGCCATAGATAATCCATGATCAAATGAGCACATTCAACAAAATAGGCTGCAGGCCAGGTTTGACCCGGGCCATAGTTTGCTGGAAACTGGCCATGATGAGAGGCTTTACCCCATGGAAATGAGTGGTGGCTGGGAAACCAGTTGTTGACCATTTGCCAGAGCACCAGTGGTATAAGGAATGGAAAGTGCAGGGGTTCAGCACCTGAAGGACTGGTTATGAGGGGCCCCAGTGACACTTGAGCCAACACTGGAAGGCTATCTGGGGGGAGAGATTTTCGACATTGAGAAAGCAGCTATGGCAGAACATGTGTGGCATGCTGGAGGACCAGCAAGGAGGTCAAGGTGGCTGCGGGGAGTCAGCAAGAGGGAAGATGGCAGGAGATTGGGTTTGAGATGGGTAGGCAGAGAGGAAGAGATATAGACTGTGGGCAGCACAGTCAGGAGTGGAAGCTACCACAGAACTCCAGGCGGAAAATATGGCAGCTCTGTTCTCGGGTCACAGCGGACGCATGAGAAGAAGTGGTGCCACCACGATATGCTGACAAATCAGATGTTGAATCCAAGGCAAAGAGAGGCGGGAGCCACGTGTTCAGGCTTTTGGGCTGAGTAACTGCAGAGAGGGAGTTGTGATCAACTGAGGGAAGATCAGATAGAGTTTTGACAATAGTTTGAAAGGTCTATTTGAAGTCGTAAGAAAGATGTTGACGAGACAGTTGGATATTCAAGTTTGTAGTTCAGAAGAGAGATCCCGGCTCCAGAGTGAGAGTGAGAGTTGTCTCCCTCTTAAGAGTGAGAGTTGTCCACGTATGGCTGGTATTTAACTCGAGGCCAGCAAATGAGTGAGTATAGACGACCCCTAGGAGAGATTAAGTGATCACGTGTTGGGCACCCCAATGTTTGCAACTTGAGGATGTGTGAAGAAGATGGAAAATGAGTGGCCACTGAAGCAGAAAGAAATTATTTTCTTTTCCAAATAAAAAACCCTGGAAATCATGATTCAAAGTCGGCTCAAATTCTCCCCACTCTGGGCATCTTGCAGAAAGAACCACTCCAGCTCAGCGGACTCTCTCCTCCCATGAGCACTGCCAGGAGCTCCTGTACAGGTCACCCATTTGACGCCTCTCCCATGCTGCCTTGGGTCCAGCTCGCTGTCCTAACAGGAGGTCTTGCCATCCACCTGGGGTCTAAACCCCTTGAGGGCAGTGACCATGCCCTGGCCTCTGTGTCCCCACATGGTCTGGTGAGCAACTCTGCACACAGATAAATGCACAGTAAGTAATTAGCAGATGGGAGAGGTTAGAGATGGTGACAGGACTCAGACTTACTGAGCAATGTTTACTGGGCACCTAGGACATGCGGGCCAGAGGGCATGAGCTTCTAGGAGAACCAAATTGTTTTGAAAAAATCTATCAGAGGGGCGCCTGGGTGGCTCAGTCAGTTGAGCATCCGACTTCAACTTAGGTCACGATCTCGCGGTCCGTGAGTTCGAGCCCCGCGTCAGGCTCTGGGCTGATGGCTCAGAGCCTGGAGCCTGCTTCCGATTCTGTGTCTCCCTCTCTCTCTGCCCCTCCCCCGTTCATGCTCTGTCTCTCTCTGTCTCAAAACTAAATAAACGTTAAAAAAAATCTATCAGAATGTCAGATCACAGAAGGGTTCTAGGAGAAAAAAGATTGAAAAAGAATGTCTTTGGCTTCTGGAGGGAAAACTGCAGAGAAGACCCGAGGGTTGGCTGACCCCAACGCCATGCAATCCCAGACTTCCAGACAAGATCCATGAGACTCTGCTGTTCACTTGTTGGGCAAACCTTGGCCTCCCTTTATTCCTCGGGAAATGCAGGAGGTGGTATCCGACTTTCCTGAGAGACTGTGGGGCACTTTAGCACCAGAACCCAAAGAAACGTGCCACCAAGCATGTGGCCCAGCCTGGTTTGCACTGGGGACTGCCTGCCTGCTGTCCATGGTGCTGCTCAGGCTACCCTTGCCCTCACCCTTCAGATATTCCCAGGCCCGTGGCCCTCATCGCTCACCCTCAAGACAAGCTGGTCACAGATAAGCCTTCTCCAGGCTGCATCACTGTGAGACCCTCTTAATTCTTCCTTCTGGGAACATGAGATTCATCCTCAAAGTGAACCCTGGGGATACCGAGGAAGAGCCTAGTTAAGTGGCCTGACACCTACCACTTGATTTTTTTCTTAACCAGAGATGCCGTTCCCTTCTGTTCTTGAGTGGTCATTTTCATGGAGAGTTCTGGCCTAATTTCACTTTTCTTCTGCGTGATCACTGCAGCCGAGAGGCTCCCCCCCACCCCCCAAAAATGGCCACCGTGTGGTGTTCTTGGTGCATTTTCCTGTCAGCATCTCTACCTCTTTGCCTCAGATCTCTGCATCGGTTCTTAGAGGGTTGCTGTCTCCTATTTTTCTGCAAATCTGTGCTCTCTGCATGGGAACCAGCTGACTCACTCCTCTTCAAAGCTCCAAGGACCATGTGCTTAAAACTTGTCCTAGAAGCCAGGGCTTAAAACGGTGCTTGCATACAGCTGAACACAATCACTATCTGAATGAAGGGATCCTTTGAACTCGCCCTTTCGTCATCGCTAGCCTCGGCAGAGGAACAGACCTGGTTGACCACAGCCTTTCCTGTGGAAATAATCCTACCTAACTCACAGAGGAGGGCTGACTCTGGGCGCTGGCTTCTCTGGTTTCTGCCTCTCTGTGGTCTGGGTTTATATAATACTCAGCAGTTTAGCCCCTCACCCAATATGGACCAAGGAAGGTCTGTAGTGGAGAGTGCTGGGCGGACCTGGCCATTTCCCTAGCTGTGGCCCCTGTCCTGGGAAGCACCACATTTTAGCCACAGCACAGCAGAGCAGGGTAAACAAGGACACTGGTGGCAGTTCCAATGTGTGTGTGTGTGTGTGTGTGTGTGTGTGTGTGTGGCCTGGGGCAACCCCTCTCTTCCAGCCTCAGTTTCCTTATTGAAAGTGAGGATAAGAACCATGGCCCATGAAGTCGGTCAGGTAATGAGGTAAACACCTAGCATGAGGCCTGCACATGGTCGCCGTAGTGGGTCCAACTGTGGCACTCCCGAGTTCGTGTCCACCTGGAACCTCAGAATGTGACCTCACTTGGAAATAGGGTCTCTGCAGATGGAAGTAAGTTAAGAATTGAGATGAGATCCTTCTGGGTTAGGGTGGGTCCTAAGTCCAATGAGAGTGTCCTTACAAGGAGACGGAAAAGGACACACGGACACGGGAGAAGGCCGTGTGAAGACGGAGCCCCGGAACGCCAGGAGCCTCCAGATGCTGGAAGAGGCGGGAAAGGACTCTGTCCCAGAGCCTTCGGAAGGAGTGTGGCCCTGACGACTCCTTGACTTTTGGCTTCTGGCCTCCAGGACTGTGAGAGAGAAATTTCTGTTGTTTTAAGCCACTAAGTCTGTGGTGCTTTGTTATGGCTGCTCTAGGAAACGAATCTGATGTGTTCTCCCTAAGGTGCAGCTAGCTGTTACCTTCTTCCTCTTACAGAAAAGACTGGACGCGTGGATGGGCTTCTCGGGGAGAGGAGCAGGGGCGTCCCTGGAGGGAGCCCCCAGAATGCTGGTGGGTGATTGGTGGAGGCTCCCTTGGGGTCCAGCGGGGCCTGGTTAGGGGTGGGACGGGTGGGGGGAGTTAATGCTGCAGAAAGGTCAATGTGTCCCCCTCTTCCTGCTCTCACCCAGGAAGAAGGTGACTCACTCTGGGCTGGGGGTGGGGCCAGGGGCTCCCGTAGACAGAGCCAACCATCTGTCAGAGAACCCGGGCCCTCCTGAGCCGGGGCTGGAAGATCTTCACCAAGCCTGGACCCACAGTGTCCCCAGGAACGGGAGAAGTGCCCACAGAAGAGGAGGGGCGGGGCTGCCGAGGTCAAAACACACCCCCATGACCAGGGGTCCTTGTAGCCGAGCAGACCGCACTGGGACCTCTGTCAACTTGTGCTCTGTTGTACCTGAGCCCCAGGGCAGCCCCTCCAGACCCCGCTGCTCGGCCCTCGTCTGTGACAGTCAGGCCGTCCTTGGCCCCGCTCAGCCATGTTTCCCGGGGCTACAGCTCCCCCGGAGGCCAACATTTTGTGCTGGGGGTGGGGTGTGGGGGCAGCCCTTGCTCGCCCCTCTGACTGGATTCAGAAACCGCCTGGACCATGTAGCCCCCCTTCTTGCCCTGCTGTCCACCTGCAGGCGGAAACGCCGGGCACACCGCCTCCTGTCTGTCCGTCCTTTGTGCCCCCTCTTCCTGCCTCGTTGTCTGAAGAGCCGTGTCTCCACAAAACCACCCCCTAACCCAAGGGTCCAAGGAAGAGAGGCAGTGAGGGAGCCAGCCCCCGAACCCCATGTTGCCCTGACCGCGGGTACACTCCTGACAGGCCCTCCATAGAACCAGGACAGGGTTCTGTGAACCAGGACCTGTCGGTAGGTCACGCAGCACCTCTGTACTAAGAACCTGTGACAAGATGTCCCAGAAAGAAAGCAGTGAAGAGTCCTCTGCTCGTGGAACTTTCATTCTGGTGTGGGGACATTGACAGAGGTCCTGGTGGGGAGGAGCTGGGAAAGCAAGGAACCCAGTGCTGTGTCGGTTGGAGAGTCAGGAGCCCCTCCAGGTGAGGGGAGCGGAAGAAGGCTCTGAGGGGAGGAGACCGCTCAGGGGGAGACCAGGGAGGCGGGGACACAGGTGTCAGCCGTGCAGGGGTGACAGCTAGTCAGAAGCAGGTCCTTTTAGGGCAGCACTAGATTTCCTGACGGACGGCCTGCAGAGATGAGGGGAAGAGGGAGTGGCAGTGGATTTAGGGTCTGGGCCGTCAGGAGATGCAGGGTGAGGGGGTCACAGGCTGTGATGGGGGGTGAAGTCGCCTGCCGTCTGGCCCTCTCTTGCCCATTCTCATTGTGGCCACTGAGCTCTGGACTGGCCCTAAGCCGGGGTTCGTGAGACGGAACCCGATTATGGGCTCAGCCAAGCGCCTGGTCTACTTGGATAGGTGGGCACATCTCAGCTCCCACCAGGCAAGACAAGGAAGCCCCACCCCTCCTAGTCTGGGTGCCACAAGGGCATCCAGACCTTGGTGGGAGCGGGGGGCACGCCAGGGCCCTGCATTTTCTCCCGAAGCCAGTGCTAAGCCAGTGAATGCCAGGCAGGAAGTAATGGCACCAATGGCCTTAAAAAAAATTTTTTTAAGGGGCTCCTGGGTGGCTCAGTTGGTTAAGTGTCTGACTTCGGTTTAGGTCATGATCTCCCAGTTCGTGAGTTCGAGGCCTGCGTCAGGCTCTGTGCTGACAGCTCGGAGCCTGGAGCCTACTTCGGATTCTGTGTCTCCCTCTCTCTCTCTCTCTCTCTCTGCCCCTCCCCTGCTCACACTCTGTCTCTCTCTCAGAAGTAAATAAACATTAAAAATAATTTAATTAAAAACCTTTTTAAATTAAAAAAACATTTTATGTAAGTTTATTTTGAGAGGGAGAGAGCACAAGTCGGGGAGGAGCAGAGAGAGAGGGAGAGCGAGAATCCCAGGCAGGCGCTGTGTGTCAGTGCAAAGCCCGACGCGGGGCTCCACGGTAGGATCATGACCCGAGCAGACATCGAGAGTGAGGCACCTAACCGACTGAGCCAGCCAGGCGCCCCTGCCTTTTTAGAAGGCGGTCTAAAGGTTGTGTGGAGAATGGACGGGTGGAGGGCAGAGGTAGGAGGCTGGTGAGGACGGAGTGGGAAGTCCCCTCCCTGGAGGTGCAGAGAGGTGGGGGGCAGGTGAGAGCTGTCCTCAGAGGTGAATGGGGACCAGAGCCTGTGGGCACTAGGAGCTGCCAGGCACGAGGGTCACACACAGGCCTTGTTCGCTTCTAGATATCGGGGCCGCGTGCCCCCACGCCGTGGGCGCCCAGTAAATGCTCGCCCCAGTCCCTCCTGGCTCCCCCCAGCCTCACCTGTGCTCTGGCACTTCCTGCCTTCCCCCTCCCTCCCCCCAGCCTGGGTCTGGGGCCCTCCAGCCACCAGGCTCCCTGTCAGACTTTCTCTCCATCTGAAAACAGATGCCACGGACAGGCCACACAAGTGCCACGACTGTCTAACTCCACCGAATGTGTAATTATAGCAACACAAGCATCAAATTACCAGGGACAAGTAGCTGCAAAGTAATTATATGATTCTTTGTTACTTGGAGGGTTGGGGTTTCCCCCACATTTAAAGCTGATTCCTTTAAAAGCTCTGGTTCAGTGGGCGGGTGGGGAAAGCAGGTGGCAGATGGGCGGGACCAGAGACCGCTAGGGGGTTCCGCATCCTCGGGGGTGCAGGTTGTGGCGGAGTGGCTGGGGTTGAGGTGAGGGAGAGCGGTGCCCTCTCTTTCTCCTCCAGGGCCCTGCTAAGTGGTATCCTTCCACCGTTCTGGAGAAGAAGAGAGCAGGGTGGGGGACGGCGCCTGGGGCGCAGAAGGGTCAGAGAGATGGAGGGGGAGTTGTGGGGGAGGAGGCAATGGTGAGGTTGTTCCTGGGGTCTGTGGAACCACCATGAAGTGGGGTGCAGTGCTATGGCACCCACGGTATCCTCAAGGCGAACCCCGGCCCCTCAGTCTCCCCCTACCACATGCTTCCCACTGACCCTTCAGCCTCTGCAAAAGCCCCAGAGAAGGGGCTTCTTGGGCATGAGAAGGGGACCTTCCTTGGTCACCGAGCCCGGGGAACAGACAGAAGGATGCCCAGTCCGGGCTCTGACCGCCTCCCCCAGCAGACCCGAAGGTGGAGAGGCACGATTCCGCTGCAGCCTTCTGCACGGCCTTCGCGGCCCAGCTCTCCCCATCCGCAGGTGCCTGGCGCTGTTTGTGGCACTGTTGTCCCTGCCTAGCTCCCCGGCCGGCCGGGTGATAGCCCCGCTGTGGCCCCTGCTGGGCTCAGAGCCGCCCCTGCCCATACATGCACAGGCGCCAAGCTGCCCCCCTGTGTCTGCCAAGCTTTGAGTGGTGCATTCAGTAGGAGGCCCGTTAGTGTGCAGCGGCTGGAGTGTCGGACCGAAGGGTGACTTGGCCCTCAGCAGCAGGAAATCCAGTGCGAGAGGACCGCAGGGACCATGGCGGGAGATCTGGGTCTCTCCCATGGACTCTCATGCCACCCTTGACGTGAAGATGTCTCCCACACACCTCTCATCCACTCATCTGCGCTGTTACTCATTTGCACTCACTTGACATAATGCCTCTGAAGGGTTCGGTCTGCTCCCTGCACCAGTGTGCATGTGGAGCCTTCCTCCTGGACCCTTCTCCCTGCGGTGCCCTCCCCTGGAACCACCCCCCACCCCCACCCCCTGTGCCCAGCCGGGGACCCGTTCACAGGGAACCGTGCCTGTGGACACCCTCAGGCATGCAGGGCAGCCACTGTCGAAGACTCTCCCACGCTCACACCCATTATGGTTTAGATTACAGAGCAATTATCCTTCTGAGCGGCTGCGTAATTCACAGGTCACATCCATTCAGCTTGCTAAATGGTGTTCAGCAGACCCGCACTTGGGAGAGCCCAGGACATCGGAAACTGGCGGATGCCTTAGCAGCAGGACGCTCCTTGGTGCTGTAGAGGAGTGGTGGGGATCCCTCCATCCAGATTCCTAGACCCGTGGGGAGGAGGTAGGGCTGGGGTCCAAGGGGGGTTTCCCCCCAACCTCATGGGTAGCACCCTGCCTCAGCCAGACGTGCTGGGGCAAGGGCATTTTGGCTGGATTCAGGTGTTAGAAGCCCAGCTCTTTGACCCAATAGCTTCTTTGATTGGCTGTGCTAGAACTCCATGTCTGGGTCTCTAGGAGGCAGAAGCACAGAGGTCATGCCATCAACGTGGCAGTCCCAGTGGGCTCCCTGACCATAAAGCCGGCTGTCTCTCTCCCTCTCTCTCTCTCTCTCTCTCTCTCTGTCTGATAGGGGGGTTGACTGGGGTATTTGGAATTCTAGTCATAGGTATGTAGAGGATGGTCTCCCAAGGCATTTAACTCTGTTCAATTCAACAAGACTGGAACTTAATTACCCAAAGCGAAGGAAGCAAACTAACACCGTAGTTTTCAACTACTTTTCCCCAGAAGCATGGAGGGAAGAGCGAAAGCCCCTTTTCACCCACAACCCAACCCTACTCTCCCACAGCCTCAGGAACAAGCATCGTTAACAGTCATTGTATATACTTCTTTTATCTATACACTCATAGGTAGGTAAGTAAATAGATATAAAAATCTATGCGCACATAAAATTTTAAAAATCACATAAACGGATCAATAGTCCATATTGTTCTGTCGATTTGTTTTACCTCACAATATACTGTAAGATCTCTCCCTGTCTGTATGTACATGTGTGTTTACACAATTTTGTTAACCACGACATAATGTTCCATAGAGTGGATGGCTCACAATTTATGTCACCACTTCCAGGTCAACTGTTCCCATTTTGTGATACTGCAAGTGACCCTTCGGTGTCTGGGAATGCATTTTTCTGTAAGTAATAGATTATAAATATCAATATAAATGTAAATATGTTTCTAATGGTTTAAATAAGAGGGGCACCTGGGTGGCTCAGTCAGTTGAGCGTCTGACTCTTGATTTGGGCTCTAGTCATGATCCCGGAGTCGTGGGACTGAGCCCCACATTGGGCTCTATGCTGAGTGTGGAGCCTGCTTGGGATTCTCTTTCTCTCTCTCTCTCTCCTTGCCCCTCTTCCCGGCTCACACACTCTCTCTCTCTCAAAAGAAAATCAATCTTAAAAAAACAACAACATGGGATTCTTGCCTCCATCCTTGTGTCTTCCTTCCCTCCTTCCCCCCTTTCTTCCTTCCTTTTCTTAAATGTAAGGAGAAGCCTGGAGGCAGGCAGTCCAGGACTGTCTTCCCGTGTGGCTTTGGTCCTCCTGGTGGAAAGAAGGCTGCAGCGCCCGGGTACGCGCCTGTGATTCAGCCAGGAAGGAAGAAAGTGAAGGTGATACCCGAAGCGTTTCTGCTTTTGAGAAGTTGCCTTTCAGCGTGTCTGTGCTGGGGTGCCACAGGGTCACACGTCCGTGTAAATGGCCAGACACTGTCCCATGGCCTCTTAACATTAAGAGGCTGGAAATGGATGTGTTTTATCAGCTTGCTTGTAAAGGCAGGCAGGAGGGAGAAGGTGGTTGGGATGGTGTGTTAAGCCATCCTCACACTCACCTGCCGCAGGATATGTGAGTAGAGCTGTTGGAGAGACTCCCAGAACTGGATTCTTGTACAAGCTGTTTGTCGCCTTTTCTCCTACGTGTCCCCTCTGGCTGAGCACAACCAGTTTCCCAGCTTCTCAGCACCAGGCCACCATGTGCTCTATTACACCCCTGTCTTGGACCCCGCTCTCCTGGAAAGCCCGTGCCACTTCTACCTGGACCCTGTCCTTCTCCGTGACTCAGTTACAGCTTACCTGTTCCCCAAAGTGGCCGTTGGCCAACTCAGCTGGCAAAAGTCTTCTCTTTCCCAAAAGGACAGTCTGTGTGTTTTTGCTGTCAAATCCCTTTCCTAGGATTATTCCCAAGGGTCTGCTGGCCGAGGAAATAAGGAGGAAAAAAGAATCATTGGGGAAGAGAAGGTCATGCCCCCAGGCTCAATGCTGAGTCAGGACCTGCCATTTGGAGATGGGTAGGAAGTATTTTCTTTCTTTCTTTTAAAAAAAAAAATTTTTTTTTAATGTTTATTTATTTTTGAGACAGAGAGAGACAGAGCATGAACAGGGGAGGGTCAGAGAGAGAGGGAGACACAGAATCTGAAACAGGCTCCAGGCTCTGAGCTGTCAGCACAGAGCCCGATGCGGGGCTCGAACCCACGGACCGCGAGATCATGACCTGGGCCGTAGTCGGACGCTCAACCGACTGAGCCACCCAGGCGCCCCAGTATTTTCAAATAAGGATTTTCAAACTTGCACAGGTATTTATTGAGCACATAGTCATTGAGAGGGAAGGTGTCAGACTGGAATCAGATCCTGGCGTCCCCACTTACTAGGTGGCAATTTTGCATGAACAACTCGCTCTCTGTGTCCCTTGGTTGTCTCATGAAATGGGGGATAACGGTGGGATGTTGGCAGGATTAAATGGCTTACTATATACAAAATGCTTGCGTTAGTGACTGGCACATAGCAAGTGGTAAATAACAACATTAGCTATTATTATTTAGTGTGGCAGGTGTGGCCGTCGTGCTAAGCGGACATAATTGGCATGATCCCCACCATCACGGGGTCTATAGTTAGTGCTACGAGGTATTCCCTCCATTCATTAGCTCAGTGGATTGTGATGACAAAATATCCCTGCTGTAGTGGTGTGCCAAATGGCTGAATCCTAGGAAATGCAATTGTAAGTTGACCATCACTTAACACATTTCATGTGTGGCTGACAGACACATTACATTAAAAAATTTTTTTTAATGTTTATTACTTTTCGAGAGACAAAGAGCTCAAGTGGGGGTGGGGCAGAGACAGAGGGAGACACAGAATCCAAAGCAGGCTCCAGGCTCTGAGCTTTCAGCACAGAGCCTGATGTGGGGCTCGAACCCATGAACTGTGAGATCACGACCTGAGCCAAAGTCGGACGCTATATGACTGAGCCACCCAGGTGCCCAACACGTTACAGTTCTAAATTTATTTTTAAATTTTATTTGAGAGAGAAAGAAAGAGTGTGAGCAGGGGAGAGGGGGAGAGAGAGAGAGAGAGAGAGAGAGAGAGAGAGAGAGAGAGAGAGAGAATCTTAAGCAGGCTCCATGCCCAGTGTAGAGTTTGATGATGTGGGGCTTGATCCCATGACCCTTGGGATCATGATCTGAGTTGAAACCAAGAGTCTGACACTCAACTAACTGAGCCACCCAGCCACCCCGAGATACATTACATTTTTAAAATTTTTATTTTTGTGAGAGACAGATAGACAGATTTCAAGCGGTGGAGGAACAGAGAGAGAGAGGGGGAGACAGACAGACAGATAGAATCCAAAGCAGGCTCCAGGCTCGGAGCTGTTAGCACAGAGCCTGATGAGCATGAACCATGAGATCATAACCTGAGCCGAAGTTGGACACCTAACCTACTGAGTCACCTAGGTGCCCCAGCACATTACATGTTTTAGTCAATTTTTTATTTTATCAGAGTAAAGCATGCACATTATCAAACAAGTTAGATGATAACTAAAAATTTTAATCAGACAAAAGAGTCTTCTGGCTCCTATTTCCATCCTATTTTCTTCCTTAAAGAAAACTTTTATTTTTTATTTTTTTATGACTTATTTATTTTGAGAGACAGAGCACGAGTGGGGGAGGGGTGGCGAGAGAGAGGGGGAGAGAGAGAGAGAGAGAGAGAGAGAGAGAGAGAGAGAATCCCAAGCAGGCTTTACATTGCCAGTGCGCAGAGCCCGATGTGGGGCTTGAACTCAAGAAGCCTTGAGATAGATCATGACCCGAGTTGAAGTTGGACGTTTAACCAACTGAGCCACCCAGGCTCTCCTAAATCACATCTTGTATTAGCTCTTTCTTCCATGTTTTCTTTTGTGACTCTGTGAATATTGTTCATTGCTGAGTCAAATGATGTTCCATGACAGTATTTTATTTCTTGTTCAACTTTTGTTTTTCTTGGAGTTAGTAACTGCATTAGTCTATTGTCTGTTAGGTTTTTCCTTATCCAGCTGCAGATTTTATTTATAGGTAGGCTTTTTCCCCCAAGTTTTATTCTATTGCTTGAAATTTGTATTTTCCCCCAAGTTCTGTCGCTCTGTTTGTTTTGGTATCTCTCTTTCACGATGAAGACATTCCTCCTATGCCTTGTGACCCTTTGCAGTCCATTCACGTTTAAGAGGGATGTAGAAGCAATTGATCGGAGCCCTGTGCACACTTATGGGGATGCCTACCTTGGGAGCTGTACTGGGGGTGGAATGGGTAGCCAGAAGGCTTTCTCCTTGGAGCCCCCCATGTGTTATTACCTGTGGGTCTGTCTTTTCTCAAGGGTGTATCAGTTCCTCTAGAGAAGGATCGTCTATCCATTGGCTTGGGATTTCCCCATTTGTGGGCGTTCTGGAGCCAGGAAGGAGCAGAGGGCGAGCTGTCTCACCTGTCAGTGTGCAAGCCTTCCTTCAATTCCCTTACATCCAGTCCTGGACCCTCCACCACCACCTCCTCAATACCTGCCAACTGTGAGTCCCCCTCTCTGGTTCAAGATCCTGGCATTCCTGGGGGGGCAGTGGGACACATCGCTTGCCAGAACGGGTGGACTTTGGGCCTGCGAGTTTAAGTTCTCCTCCTACAGACTTTCGAACACACTTTCCGCTTTCATTTCCTCACATTTCCCTGCCTTTCACTGTGCCTGTGCCTCGGGTCCTGGGGGCTTTCTGAGCTTCACTGTAAATCTGCTTTCTTCTAAATCCGACACTTTACTATAGGCCCTTTAGGTATGACCTTCCTGCTCCCAGCTTGGTCATTTCCATCTGCTTTTTTTTTTTTTTTTTTTTCCCTTTACTTTGTGTCATTCTGGTTACAAAAATCCTTTCATCTCACTGAAGATGAAGTCCATATTTCTGGGTTTTTTTTCTTTACTGTTTGGGATGAACGTGAGAAGAAAAGTTAACAGAAATGTCTTTATGTGATATCTGGAAGCTAGTTGGAAACAATTTGAATAAAGATCACTGAAAGATATGTGGTCCTTCCATACATCTCAATGATCTAAAAGAATTCTTTGAATTTAGCCAGAGCCTTTGAAAGCTACATACCTGAAGCCTAGCATGTTGTGTTCCCAAGTTGCCGAGTTTCATATTGGTATGAAGCCACAGCCTATAATAAGTCCCAAGGAACTCGTTATTGTGTGTCCCAGAAGGAAGCTTTTGAGGACATTGATCAGTACATTAAATGTTCTTCTCTTGCAAGGATCCTCAAGAGAATTTCTTTGTCTTATCCTTGAGTGGTATCTAATTCTTTTTTACTGAAAGGCTGGTTTGCTTTTATTTTTTGGTTCGGGTAAGCTTCTCTTTTCCCATTGGCTTCTCTATAGCTTAGAGCATGTAGAACTGAATTTTGTGTTCTCGTCTCATTTTTCTTGACATTTTATCTCTACTTGTTCGTCTTTGCCTTTGTTTCTTCTTTCTCATCCACTCTTGGTTCTTGTTCTCTTACCCTATCGTTTTAAATGTTTTCTTTGATCAAAGAGTTATTGAAATGAATAAGTCAAATGTTGGCAATAAGAATTGATAACTGCATACATATTCACAATTTATATTTTTGGTGTATGCCCACTTGACTCACCAGATTTGGTCATTTGTTACGATAGGTCTAATTTAGTCTTTGCCTTTTACAGGTGAGGAAAGTGAGGTCTGGATAAAGTAAGTGATTTATTCAACAGCTCTCCTGAGAAAATTAGTGGCAGAGCAAGGTCATGTGCCCACAACCGCTTTTATGATTCTACTTTACCACTTGGATGTTTTGAGGAACAAAAAATCACCTTGGACCCACGCCTGGAACCCTGATCTCTGATCTCCTACTTTTGGAATCAACCCACTTTGAGATGCAGGGCCCAGACTTTTTAAAGCTCTGTGGTCTATGGATTCACCATACTCTAAGTGTTGGTTGCCCACTTCCGTCCCTCCTCCCTGGATACTGACTGCCTCTAGATCCAACCTGGGTGTGTATATGGGAGATATTCCATGATGGATCCTGAAGAGATGTGAAGACATGGGAAGTTGGGATTGTCTCCCTATAAGACAAATGCTCTTGGATCGATCCAACCAGCAGGCATTCGCTGAAGGCTACCTGCGCACACAAAGCTAAAATAAAATACATGGTGATACCAAATGCTATTTTTGTTGTGAAAGAAATACCTTGGAATTCCATTTTCAGAGAATTCTTGGGGCGGTCAGGTCTCTTTTTCTCAAAGCGAGGCCCTTCTTAGGCAGCCCACAAAGAGGAAGGGCCTCAGGCCTCTCTGTCATGGGCCAAGGGTAACAGTTCATTCTATGAGGCCAGAGAAGACAGTACTTTGCCTGAGATTCCTTGTGTCGAGTTGCTGTCTTTCCCTCTAAGGTATGCTTCTACTGTGTCCTGTCATCTGATGTTGATGGCCCGGTGGGGCATGGGCTTAGTCACCAGTTTGTCATTCCATTATCATTTTGAATTATATTTAATGTTTATCTCATCCATCTGACCTTCCCTTCCTCACTGAAGGATTTGGGACTTGACAGGAATTTCACCCAGCAAATTCCCAAGCCAGGTGGTCCTATTACCCATTAAGGATTATATTAGTTTCCTTTTGCTGAGGTAATAAATTAACACACATTTAATGGCTTAAACAACACAAATTTATTATCATTAAGTTCTGAGGTAAAAAGCCCAAAATAGGGCTCACTGGGCTAAAATCAAGGTGTTGGCAGAGTTGTATTCCTTTGTGAAGGCTCTAGGGGAGAATCTTTCTCTTCCCTTTTCTAATTTCTAGAATCAGTGCATTCCCTGGCTTATGGCCTCCTTCTGTCCTCAGAACCAGCAATGACCGGCGAGTATTTCTCGCAATGTACTACTCTGAACACTGAGTGTTCTGCCTTCCACTTCCACATTTAAGGACCTTTGTAATTACATTGGGCCCACCCAGATGATCCAACGTAATCTCCCTACTTAAGATCAGTTGATAATCAACCTTAATTCCATCTGCAACTTTAATTCCCCTTTGCCGTGTGTAATGTAACATATTTGCAGGTTCCAGGAATTGGGACACCGACATCTTTAGGGAGCTATCACCACAAGGATCAAGTATTCAGTTAACACTAAGTGCCAGGCATTCAGCTGACAATGTATGACCTGGGAGACAGCTCAAAGTTCATTTGTCCCAACTGATCTACTCACCCCCACTCACTCCTATTCCCAAATTTATTCCTCTTCTTGGATGATTTTTCTATGTTGTTGACATGACAATCTGCCCAGTTACCTAGGGAAGAAAATTTGGCATTATCTTTACCACCCCTCGCTTTCCCTCATTATCTCACCCCGTCCAGCCTGTCTGCCCATTTCCCTAAGTGTATTTGTGCCCACCCTCTCCTCTGCCCCTCTCCTGCCTCAGTTCAGGTTCAAAGGGCTCAGCTGGGCAACTACAACAGCTTCCCAGCTGGATTTCCTGTCCACATACTGCTTCTTCCAAACTGTACCCCACACAACATCTAGAGTTATCTTTTTTAAAAATAGAGTTTATATTATATTATATTATATTATATTATATTATATTATATTTATTTTTAAAGTTTATTTATTTATTTTGAGAACGTGAGAGAGGGAGAGGGACAGAGGGAGAGAGAGAATCCCAAGTGTGTTCCATGCTCAGTGTGGAACCCAGTGTAGGGCTCGATCCCATGATCTTGGGACCACGACCTGAACAGAAATCAAGAGTTGGTTGTTCAACTGACTGAGCCATCCAGGTGCCCCTAGAGTTGTCTTTTTTTTTTTTTTTAAATTATACTTTTCTTTGTTTTGAGATAATTACAGATTCATCTGCAGTTGTAAGTAATAATATAGAAAGATCTGTATCCCCTTTACCCAGTTCCCCCATTGATAATTTCTTTTTTTTTTAATGTTTATTTATTTTTGAGACTGAGAGAGACAGAGCATGAATGGGGGAGGGTCAGAGAGAGGGAGACACAGAATCCGAAGCAGGCTCCAGGCTCTGAGCCGTCAGCGCAGAGCCCGATGTGGGGCTCGAACTCACGGACTGTGAGACCATGACCTGAGCCGAAGTCAGATGTTTACCCGACTGAGCCACCCAGGCGCCCAGATAATTTCTTACAAAATAATAATACAAGGTCACACCCAGAATACTGACACTGATAAAGTCCAAGATGTGGAACAACTCCAATATCACAAGGATCCCTGTGTTGCCTATTTAATTTATTTACTTTAAACAATGGAGCCTGTATGACTCAGTCGGTTAAGCATCCAACTTTGGCTCATGTCATGATCTCACAATTGGTGAGTTTGAGCCCCACACCAGGCTCTGTGCTGACAGCTCACAGCCTGGAGCCTGCCTCGGATTCTGTGTCTCCCTCTCTCTCTGCCCCTCCTCTGCTCATGCTCTCTCTCCCAATCTCTCTCTCAATCTCTCTCAAAAATAAAATATGACATTAAAAAATTGTGGTAAAATGCACACATCATAACATCTATACACTCATAACCCATCTTTTCTCTTGTTGATGGAAAATTAGATTGTTTCTAATTTTTTTCTGCTTTTAACAACATTGGAACAAATAGTCTCAGACGCGTTTCCTTGGAGACATGAGCAAAAGTTCTCTACTCAAGAAGGGAATGCCTGGGCCGCAGATCAGGAGAATATTCAACCTTGCTGGATCTTGTCAAGTTTTTATCCAAGGAAGATTCTACTACTTTATTCTCCCCAGCAATTTGAAAGTTCCCTTTTCTCCACACAGAAGAATCAGTTTTTTGTCCTGCAAAGGCTATTCTGTAAAGAGTGAGTTGGGTGGGGGCGCAACAGGGGTCCAGGCACATGGGAGTTAAGAGCCAGGTCAGCCGAGTTTCCTCAGGTCAAAACTTGCGGTCAAGAACTTTCTGCAAAGGGAGGCCATATTGTCTGTTCACATTCTCCCTGGTATCATGGGGCTAGCAGGAACGGAATGATGTGCTTCTCAAGTGTTATCCATCAGATGGAGAATTGTGTGGGCAACCAAACTTCTCTTCGTTATAGAAAATTATTATTTATTTTTTTATTTAACAAAACTCAAGGCTGAGAGCGTGCTCCATTGTGCCCTTCTGTGTTTTACGTGTTTTCTCTGCTTTGGCTCAGCCCCGGCTGTTTGTTAATGCATGTGTTGTATTGCAAATGTGGAACAAATGAAGCTGAGATATCAAATTAATACTGTGATCTGTTTTTCTGTTTTGTTGCCATAACAATCTGTGGCTCTTGAAGCAAAGAGAAAATTAGAATTGTATTAAAGGTGTTTACACCATGTACACTCCATCCTGCATTATTGTTTATTGCTATAATAAGTGTATTTAACATTTGCTTAAGGAGGGTTAACTGCTATTGGTTTTTGCTAATGGTTTTTCTGCTCACCTTTCCAACCTGGTTTTGCTTTTGACCTTGACTTGTCCTATAGTTCACAGCAGGAAGGAATAGGGAGTTTTGGTCAGATGCCTAATGACATCATGACTCCCTTATGCTTATTCCTCCCCTCTGCTCCCCAATCTTTTTTTTTTTTTTAACTTTTTAAAAATGTTTTTATTTATTTTTGAGACAGAGAGAGACAGGGCATGAGCAGGGGAGGGGCAGAGAGAGGGGGAGACACAGAATCCAAAGTAGGCTCCAGGCTCTGAGCTGTCAGCACAGAGCCCGACGCGAGGCTCGAACTCACGGACTGTGAGATCATGACCTGAGCTGAAGTCGGACGCTCAACCGACTGAGCCACCTGGGCGCCCTCCCCACCCCTAATCTTTAGAGCAATTTGAAGTCAGGAGTCTTGGTTAGAAACAAAGCAGGACCTGGAATAAATTTTCCTTCTTTTCTTTGCCCCAGTCCTGTCTTTTAAACCTGAATAAGAGGCCCAACATCCTTTGGGAGAGATGAAGAGAAACTGAGAAATTGGGGAAAAGAGAGGTGGAAGAATTTATGCCTTAGAAGCAGTTGTGTGGAAATCGATACGAATGGAGAATTGGGGTGATGGTCCCCCGAGGTAGTCTTCCATATTACCCTATTCCCAAGGTTAGATACTCAGAGCCTTCTTTGACTGAAGTCCTTACTGCCCCAGCCATCACAGGCCACAATCTGCTGAGTCACAAGGTGACTGAAATGGTGAGGCTGGTGTGGGGGAAACGCCTCTCTCCCACTAACTAAATAAACTTACCCACTTGGCTGCCCGTTGGGGCTGTCTGGTTTTGTAAGCTCTTTGAAGGCAGCTGCTGTTCCCGCTCCTTTTCTCAGCCCACCATCCCTAGAAAAATGTAGGGCAAACATGAGAAACTCCAGAACTTCAGTCGTTCATTGTCTGGGTCATTGTAACATATCTAAAGAACATCCTAGTACTGCGGGAAGATTGTTTAAAAATGTACAACTCTTGGTGGATTGCGCCCATGTTAGAGTGTCTGTGGTTCCAGAGATGATAGAAGGAAAAGAGATATTTCTGACGCTTCTCACAAGAGTCAGCGCTGCAGATGGTCTTTGTCTATTTTCTTCTAGGTTGGGGTAGAACGTGTAGGGAACCTCCACCTAGTGACTGTGTAAGAAGATCAGTGCCGTAGAGGCCCTGGTTCGTGACAGATTTAAAACCTGTCCTGTGGGCACCTGGGTGGCTCAGTCAGTTAAGCATCTGACCCCGGCTCAGGTCATCTCACCGTTTGTGAGTTCAGGCCCTGCATTGGGCTCACTGCTGTCAGTACAGAGCCCACTTTAGATCCCCTGTCCCCTCCCTCTCCGCCCCTCCCTCACTCTCTCTCTTTCTCTCTCTCAAAAATAAATAAACATTACAAAAGATGTCCTTCTGTTGTCCTTTACTGCCCAGGGGGTCTGGAGTCAAGCCTAAAGGTCAGGGCAGAATGAAGGCCCTTTCTTGGGCGAATCTCTTTTTGGGCACAATAGACACAGACCTAGAGTGAGCCTTGGTTATGTCAGCAATACAGGCCAAAAAAAGCCCATTAGTTCTAAGAAAACCAACCTCTCTCTCAAGGCTAAAGTTATCTTCTTTCTCAGATTCTTGTCCTTGGATGTGCACATGTGTGTGCCCACGCGCACGCACACACACACACACACACACACACACACTTAAAAAGAAAGGATAAAGAAAGAAAATGGGTTTGGAGGTCCAGGTTAGCGCGTGAGCGGTCACAGTATTATCACGCAGGAGGCAGCTGCTTGTGACTATGGCAACTTCAATCCCGAGGGAGAAGTGTGAAATGGAAGGAATATTAATCAGGTCGGGGGAAGGAAGATGCATTCGGAAGGGATGGGAGTGGCAGAGGGGCCCAAGAGGGCTGGGTAGGGCCGGCTCTGGTGCATTTTCGGGAAAAGCCATCATGCACTGTTGGTCTCCCTTGTCTTGCCTCGGGCCCCACCTTTCCGCCTGGACGCCCCCATCCCGAGTCTAGGGCAGAGGCCGCCTCTGGAACTAGGTACTAAGAAGCATGAGGCAAGGTGCGGACATCCCCAAACACGGCCTTTTTACTTTTAGGAATAACTGGTTTGAAATGTTCCGTCTAGTCTCAATGTCGCTCACTCAGGCATCTCTGACAAGGGTGAGGGACCACAGTTAATTCCTTTGTCCTGGTGGCTCTACTGTCTGTGCCGCCGGAGCGAGCACTGTCTCCATGGATCTCAGTTGCTTGGAAAGTGTCACATCCACTACTTGAATTCAGTCACCGATTCTGACTATCAGAGTTCATATCATGGTGTGTTTATTCTCGTGCTGGATCCTTCACCGAGGTGCAGACTTGTGAAGTAACTTGTCCAGGCTCACACAAAGAGTGAACACCGCACTTTAGAGCACTTTGCCATTCTGCTCGCTTAAACAAGCGCCAGCGTGTATGTGTGTGACGAAGGGCCACCGGAGCTCTGCTGAATGTTCTTTGGTTGAATTCCCGGGTGACTACATGGTCTGAATGTCAGCGACTAAAACACAGTTACAAGAGAGCAGCTCTCGGTAACTATGCTTACGGAAACGTGTGCTTCCTACCTTGCATGATACATGACAGTTTCATTTGTTCCAAATAAATTCCTAACACTATCCATCACCATGGATTCTGCTGATAAAATGCCCCTATTATGGTTCCTTTAAAAACATTTAGGAAACGTGTGCATTTTTATTTGTGAGGGTGGGTAATATTGTGAAATATTAACATAATCTCGCACCTCTCAAGGACACACACATTTTGCTCCTCAGCGCTACCCTTGATGGAGGGCGTCAGCAAACAGGCCTCCGTTTTCCCAGAGTAGGTTTGGCAGACTTAGCAAATACATATCTAGGATGCTCAGTTCACTCCGAATCAGAAAAATGACAAATAATTTTTAGCATAATTATATCCTATGCAATATTTGGGACGTATACTAACAATTTTTTGTCATTTACCTGAAATTCAAACGTCACTGGGTGACTCGTATTTGCTCTGACAACCCAACCCCAAAGGAGGGTGAAATCAAAGAAGAAAAGTAACAAATGCTTGGCTTTTTTTTTTAAATTTTTTTTTTTACGTTTACTTATTTTTGAGACAGAAACACAGACCGAGGGGCGGGGTGGGCAGAGAGACAGGGAGACACAGAATCTGAAGCAGGCTCCAGGCTCTCAGCTGTCAACACAGAGCCTGACGCAGGGCTCGAACTGAAGGCGCGAGAGATCATGACCTGAGCGGAAGTTCGACGCTCAACTGAGCCACCCAGGCACCCCACAAACGCTTGGCTTTTAAGTTTAAAAACTGTGATTTAGTGTAAAATAAAAACACTGGGAAGACTGCTTGCCGAGTGTTTTTATTTATCTGCATGGGAGAAAAGAACCGTGGCCTGGGTAAGGGGCAGGGGCTGGAGCCAGAAAAGGAAGAGACGGTGCTGACTGTAACGGTTCCTTGCTCCGCAAAGAACAATACTTTCCCCAACTACCCTGGAGGATCCTAGAGCAGCCGGGCTTGGGAACCGGGACGGAGGCGTGGCTCGCGGTAGCACCACCCACTCCCGCCCCCCAGTCCCAGAGTGCAGTGCGCAAGGAACTTCCCAGCGTTCCTCGCGGCGCCGCAGATCAGCCCCGCCTTTGGGAGGTCACCCCAGGGCGGGGGACCCACAGGGCTTCAGCCAAGGTCAAGAGCTGGGTCAGGGGCTGACTGCTGGGAAAGCCACCACAGGACCCGAGGACGCAGGAAGCGCCTGCCGCGTGGAGCCTCACTACTGGCCTGCCAGCAGGTAAGCCGACCCCCGACGTGTAGAGCGCGACCTAGAAAACCTGAAACTGGGTTCCAGGTGAAAACCTGAGGCCGAGTGAGTTTGTGAGCAGCGGATAAACACTTAGGGTCCTTGCGCGCCTGAATTGTGGTGGGAGACGTTGGGGCCCGCCTCGTGGAGAGCTGCGGGAGCCCCGTTAGTGGCAGGAGGCCACAAGGACGTGGTCATACATGCCGCGAAGGGTTTCAGCCTCACAGGCGTGTTGAGGCTGGGGTCGGTGACCCTTAGCGCAGGGGTAGCAGGTGCGGGGCGCCGGCCAGCCCTTCCCCTGCGCCCGTGCGGGAGCTGCGGGAGCGTGCACTGTCGCTTTGCATTTGACAGCCGACCGCACAACCGGGGGGTGGTGGGAATGAACCACACTTGCTCTCCGGATCTAGGCTTTTTAGCACCCGTGCGCCCTGATGGTTACAGGGAAACCACGTAAGGAAACTTGCGGGGCCGTGTGGGCTCAGACTAACACCTGAAACTCAGCTTGCTTGCCTGTAATGTGCTAGGAGAACGTAGGAGTTCGGCAAAGAGGGAAGGATTAGGGCCTGAGGTTCCTGGGTGGGGGAAAAAACACCTATTTTGGAACGATGCTGGGAATGTCCGCAGCAAACCCCGCAGGCATAAGGTGCCTCTCAAGAATGTAACAGACCCCACCTACTCCCTCTCAGGTTTCCCCTCAGGAATTTGGCCCAAGACCTAAGTATGGCCATAGACCACCCCTTGTACAATGGACAGGAGCCAATCAGGAATGGACAACCCAGCACTTAGAGCTATCAAGCCAATAAGGGTAGAACCTGAGAAGGAACCAGGGGGAAGGGGATGAGGAGGGCCGAGCAGAACCTTATCAAACAAGAACCCCTGTCCTCAGGCAGTTCACTTTCCGATGTCCCCTCTCTGTAAAGGGAGGTTCCCCACTGTTCTTCCTTTCTGGTCTTCGCCTGCTGCTCATTTTGTGTCCCCCTCTTCATCCTTCCAAGTGGTGAGGCAACGAACCCCGGGTATTGCATTAAAAAACCCTGCAACAGTAATACGGAAACGGTGATGCCCCTTCGTTGGGTCACTCTGAGGACGCATTGAGACCATGGATATAGAGCCAGTCCATAGTGCAATGGCTGGTACATAGCCAAGGTGCCGAAGGTCCCTTGTCTTGGGTGGAAGCAGCTCCCTGACCACATCCTCTCTCCTTTCAGGCTTCTGGGAGAAACCGTTGTTTGACTTCTTCAGGAGCATGGCCTTTTATCTCGTTGTGGGGTGCGAGGCTTCGGTTTCTAAGTGGAGCTTGTCAGGAAGGAAGTTTTTAATTAAGAGCAGGGAGCCCTTCCCTGCTGCGGAAATCCTTGTAGATGGCAGGTGCAGCCTGCGAGGCGCCGGGTCGCACAGGGCTGGGCCCTGCCGCTGGCAGGTGGTGACGCTCCGGTGTGTCCAGCAGTGGGCCGGGAGATGCCTGGGTGCTAGGAGCTGGCGGGCAAAACTGCACCCCGTGACCCTGAAAGTCCACAGGGACTTTACGTTCAGGGTCACCCTGCAGCAGCTGTCTGTTCTTGGCTGGGGCGGTTAGCCTGACAGTGGAAAGTCAGCAGGAGGAGAACGGGGGGACTTCACGGAGGGAGGGACATGACCGACGTACATTCGGTTCAGTTTGGGCTGCAGGAGAGGAAGGCGGCTAATTAAGACGAGGTGGTACCACCTGGGGATTTCAGCCGATCCAGGTGGGGGTAGAAAGAGTCAGAGCTCCACGTAGGAAATTTTGTTGTGGTGGTTTTGAGACAGTCACTTTGACACAGGCATGGCAACAGGGAAAAAAAGAAAGTGTTTTTTGTTACCGAGGAGAGTGCGTACTCAGACGCTGCTGACCCTTAACGCATCCTGAACCTCGTTCTTACTCCTGAGTGAAGTTCAGGGGTGCACGTAAGCCAAGAGAGGGATGAGGATGTGAAGGGCGTCAGGGACAGGGTGCGGGTTTTTGAGCATAATAAAATAAATATTGAAAATGAAGGGGCGTCTGGGTGGCTCTGTTGGTTAAGCGTCCGACTTCTGCTCGGGTCACGATCTCGAGGTTCGTGAGTTCGAGCCCCACGTCAGGCTCTGTGCTGACAGAGCCTGGAGCCTGCTTCGGATTCTGTGTCTCCTCCTTTCTCTGACCCTCTCCCGCTCACGCTCTGTCTCTCTGTCAAAAATAAACATAATAAAAATTTCAGAAAATGAAAATGTATAGGCTTATAAATTTCGCTATGAAAGATTCCTGTGTCAAGTAACCATTTCAGACATAGTTTCACGGATGGTGAGTGTGCCGAGGGAGAAGGGACTAAAACGTTACCCACCTGATAGAAATTCCAGGCTTTTGCCATCAAGTGGGGAGGGGAGGAAGGCCCAGGGAGCAGAATGGGAGTTTGAATGGAATGTAGCTTGGAGATGTTACATCCCAGCTTTCCCAGAGTATCCACACTGATCTCTTTTGGGGAAGGGGAGAGAGAAAGCCCCATCCTGCATCTTACTCAGTACAGGCCCTTTTCCCTCCTGTTGACACTCTTGAAGGGTGAGCCCGACCATTCCTGTAACTCTAATGGCCACCCATTACTCCTGTCTCTCAGCGCTGTTCTGTGCCCCCTCCCCCTGAGATCAAGACCGGTAGACATTTGGCCCTGACGTGAACCCATTTAATTGCCCATCCCCCCTCTCAGAACATGCATCTGCTCTTCTTGCATCCATCTCCAGGACATTTGCTACCACCTTGGACCTTCTCATCCCCCACACCTAGTGTCCTTTTTTGTCTTTTTGCCGTGTCTAAACTTTCTCTAAACGCCATACCTGATATTTTGCTACATTTGAAGTGCCTTTAAACCTGTTTTCCGTGGGGCGCCTGGATGGCTCAGTCGGTTGGGCATCCGACTTCGGCTCAGGTCATGATCTCGCGGTCTGAGAGTTCGAGCCCTGCGTCAGGCTCTGTGCTGACAGCTCGGAGCCTGGAGCCTGTTTCAGATTCTGTGTCTCCCTCTCTCTGTGACCCTCCCCCGTTCATGCTCTGTCTCTCTCTGTCTCAAAAATAAATAAACGTTAAACAAAAAAATTAAAAAAAAAATAAACGTTAAAAAAAAATTAAACCTGTTTTCCTTTTCTCTAGTGTGACTGCTCCTTCCTTCTCTGTTTCCCTGAAGTTTTATAATATCCTTGAGCCTCATCTTGTCTTCTCACTTCCCACATTGATTCTCTGATCCTTCCCTGGTTGACTGGCTGTCTTTAACGTGTGTGCTCCTTCATGCTTGTAGAAGAAATTCCAAGGTCCCCAGTATGGAATACAGGACCTTTAGCAATCTAACATCAACCTCATTTTCAGGACATCCCCCATTTTGTAACTTCTGCACTCTAATCAAATCAGGCTCCTCACTGTTTTTCATCCAGACCAACTCTGGGCTCCTGTCGTTGTCTCCTTTTTTGCTTGGTGAAATCCTACCTCTCAGTTGGCTTCTTTCCTGAAACCTCCCTCACTCTTAGAAATATTCCTTCCCTTCTGTGGGCTCCAAAAGTCCTCACCCGCTCCTTGTTCAGGACTTACCATATTGTGTCATGATTACATACCCTCTCTGCAACTAGTCTGTAATCTTCTCTTAGACAGGAGCCCCAGAACACTAAAGGGTTAGTTTCTCTACCAGTGTTTGCCAAAGTGTCTTACAACAGTGGTTCTGCTGGATGTTCACATTTATAAAGTGCTCATGGTGTTATAAAAATACTGCTATGAATACTTTGCATGAAGGAGGGTATTGTTACCCTATCCATTTTCTAGATGAAGAAAATAATAGCTACTGAAGGGCAGAGCCATGCAGGGTTGAATAGAGGCAGTATTGTCTTCACCATCACACTACAGGTCTATTGCCCCTTGAGTTGATAGGAATTACGTGATACGAAGTTTGAAGTACAAGTGCCCAATTTAATAAACACTGGATTAAGCCAAGTTACATGGGTGGATCTTTGCTGCAGGGTACAGAGAGAGGGTACGTTAAAAATTTTTTTTTTTAATGTTTATTTATTTTTGGGACAGAGACAGAGCGTGAACAGGGGAGGGACAGAGAGAGAGGGAGACACACAATCTGAAACAGGCTCCAGGCTCTGAGCTGTCAGCACAGAGCCCGACGCGAGGCTCGAACCCAGGTACTGTGAGATCATGACCTGAGCTGAAGTGGGATGCTTAACTGACTGAGCCACCCAGGCGCCCCTTGACTTCTCAGACCTTTTTATGTGTTAATGCACATTGTGAATTTCCAAAGGGAGACTATAGTTAACAGCATTCCTTGTACTTTCTTGGCTACCAAACCTTATTTTTTCCCCATAGATTATCTTGCAGGTTAATGTTTGTGAAATATAATTTGGAAAACAGTGCTTTAGATCACTGTTTCCAAATTCATACCACACTGTATTTAATAAATTATGCAAATTTTAAACTGGACAGTCGTGTGTGTATATTATATATTTATCACATTCAGTTTTATTGAGATATAATTGACATGTCACTTAAAAGTGTAAGGTGTACAGCTTAATGGTTTGACTTAAATCTATTGTGAAATGATGATACAGTAAGTTTAGTTAGCATCCATCATCTCATTTAGATATAATAAAAAGAAAAATCTAAGAAAAAAAAAAAAGAAAAAGCTGAAAAAAAAGATCTTTGTGAGGAGAATTCAGGATTTACTCTTTTAATAACTTCCTGTATATTATACAGCAGTGTTAGTTATGCTCAACACCTTACATCCTTAGTACTTATTTATCTTATAAATGGAAGTTTGTGACCACTTTCCTCCAATTACCCTAGTCCCCACCTCCAATCCTCCCGCCTCTGGTAACCACAAATCTAGTCTCTTTTCCATCACTTTGGTTTGTTTTGATTCTACATGTAAGCGAGATCATACAGTGTTTGTCTGATTTACTTGACTTAGCATAATGCCCTCAAGGTCCATCTGCGCTGTCACAAAAGGCAGGATTTCCTGTGTGGTTTTTTTTTTTTTTTTTTTTAATGGCTGAGTAATATTCTGTATATATACACTACAACTTCATTTATCCATTGTTGGATGCTTAGGTTATTTCTGTGTCTTGCCTCTTGTAAATAATGGTGCAGTGAACATAAGGATGCAGCTATCTTTTTGAGTCCGTGTTTTCCTTCCTTTGGATAGACACTTGACCCTTGGACAATGTAGGGGTTATGGACGCCGACTCCCTGCAGAGTAAAAAATCTGTGTAAGTTTTGATTCCCCCGGAATTTAATTGCAGATTGTCTATTGCTGACCAGAAGCCTGACTAATAACATAAACAGTTGATTAACATATATTTTGCACGTTATGTGTATCATATACTGTATTTTTACAATAAAGTAAGCTAGAGAAAAGAAATGTTAAGAGTTACAAGGAAGAGTAAATCCATTTACAGTACTGTACACATATTTATTGAAACAAATCCACACATACGGGGACTCACACAGTTCACATCCATGTTGTTCAGGAGGCAGCTGTCTTCCTAGAGGTAGAGCTGCTGGACCAAGAGTAGTCCAGTTTTTAAGTTTTGGAGGATTCTCCACACTGTTTTCCATAGTGACTGTACTAGTTTTCAGTCCCAGTGCAGCACACTGGGCTTCCCTTTTCTCCACATCCTCATTATCTATTGTCTTTTTGATGATGGACATCACACAGCTGTGAGGTGATATCTCATCATGGCCTGTTGGCCATTTATATCGACTTTGGAAAAATGTCTGTTCTTCTGCCCACTTTTTTTTTTTAAATAAATGAAATATAGTTGACCTATAATACTAGTTTCAGGTGTACAACATAATGATTCAACAATTATAAACATTATGAAATGCTCATCACATTAAGTGTAGTTACCACCTGTCACCATACAGAGTTATTTCAGTATTATTGACTATATACCTTATGCTGTACTTTTAATCCTCATGATGTATTTATTTTATAACTGGAAGTTTGCACTTCTTAGTCCCTTTTACCTATCTCTGGCAACCACCAATTTATTCTCTATATTTTTGGCTCTGTTTCTGTATTTTTGTGGTTGGTTATTTGTTTTGTTTTTTAGATTCCACATAGAAGTGAACTCATATGGTGCTTGTTTCTGACTTATTTCACTTAGCCTGATACCCTCTAGGTTCATCTATATTGTCATAAATGGCAAGATTTTGTTCTTTTTTTATGGCTGGGTAATATTCCATCATATATGTATATAGCACACCTTCTTTATCCATTCGTCTATTCTTGGACACTTGGGTTGCTTCCATATCTTGGCTATTGTAGGTAATGCTGCAATAAACATAGGAGTGCGTAGATCTTTTTGAATTAGTATTTACATTTTATTTGGGTAAATATGCAGAAGTGGAATTACTGGATCCTGTGATATTTCTATTTTTAATTTTTTGAGGAACTTCTGTTTTCCACAGTGGTCTCACCAGTTTGCATTCCCACCAACAGTGCGCAAGGTTTCCCTTTGCTCCACTTCCTCATCAACACTTCATTTTTTGTTGTTTTGGTACTACTTCTCGTTAAGTGGTATGAGGTGATATCTCATTGTGGTTTTAATTTTATTTCTTTGATGATTAGTGATGTTGAGCATCTTTTTATGTGTTTGCTGGCCATCTGAATGTCTTCTTTGGAAAAATGTCTATTTGGGTCTTCTGCCCATTTTTCAGATTTTTTTCCTTTTGTGTTGGCATTAAGTTATATAAGGTCTTTGTATATTTTAGATTTTAATCCCTTACTGGATATTTCATTCACAAATACTTTTTCCCATTCAGTAGGTTACCTTTCCATTTTGTTTATGGTTTCCTACACTGTGCAAAAGCTTTTTATTTTAGCATAGTCCCATTAGTTTATTTTTGCTTTTGTTTACCTTTTCCTCAGGAGACCTATCCATAAATATGTTGCTAAGGCTGCTGTCCAAGCAATTACTGTTGATGTCGTCTTTTAGAAGTTTTATGGTTTGAGGTCTCACATTTAGGTCTTTATTTAATTAATTTGAGTTTATTTTCCAAGAGATTACTGCCTGTGTTTTCTTTTAGAAGTTTTATGGTTTGAGGTGTCACATCTATGTATTTATTTAATCCGTTTTGAGTTTATTTTTCTGTATGGTATAAGAAAGTGGTCTAGTTTCATTCTTTTATATGTAGTTATCCCATTTTCCTAACACTATTTATTACAAAGACTGTCTTTTTCCCATTGTGTATTCTTGCCTTTGTTGTAGATAAATTGACCATATAAGTGTGGGCTTATTTCTGGACTCTCTAATCCTGTTGCATTGGTATATGTACCTGTGTTTGTGCCGGTACATACTGTTTTGATTACTGCTGCTTTGTAGTATAACTTGAAATGTGGGACTGTGCTATCTCCAGCTTTGTTCTGCTTTCTCAAGATTGCTTTGGCTATTTAAGGTCTTTTGTGGTTCCAAACAAATTTTAGGATTATTTGTTGTAGTTCTGTGAAAAATGCTATTGTTATTTTGATAGGGATTGCATTGAATCTGTAGATTGCTTTGGGTGCTGTGGACATTTTAATGATAGTAATTTCTCTGAGCCACGAGCATTGTATGCCTTTCCATTTGTTTGTGTAGTCTTCAGTTTCTTTCATCAGTATCTTACAGTGTTCAGAGTACAGGTCTTTCACCTCCTTGGTTACATTTGTTCCTCGGTATTTTATTTTTTTGGTGCAATTGTGGATGGGATTGTTTTCTTAATTTCTCTTTCTGCTACTTCATTATTAGTGAATAGAAATGCAGCAGTTTCTGTATATTGATTTTTTTAACCTGCAAGTTTACTGAATTCATTTATTCTAATAGTTTTTTGGTGGAGTCTTTAGGGTTTTCTCTGTATAGTATGTCATCTGCAAGTAGTGACAGTTTTACTTTTCCCTTACCAATTTGGCTACTTCTGAACCGGGTCTTGTGCTGAATGAGACTGTATGCTGGCTCTGTAAGAGAAGAGACTTGGTTTCCTATAGCCCTCCAGTTCTTCTGGAGGTAAGCCCTGTTGATTTTTAAACCTCTGGGAGTTAATACCTACTGATTTTCAAAGCCATATGTCATGGGGACTCATCTTCTGAGTGCACCCCCCCAGGGCTGGAGGGGCCCTTTGTGGAACTTGATCCCCTTGCTCCTCCATGCTTGTGATATCCCTTCCGCTTGTGGGTAGCTGCACTGGTGTTTTGGTTCCTGACCATGTTTCTACTTCTGTCCTTTTCAGTGTGCATTTCTCTTTATGACTGTAGCTGTCGAAGATCTATTCTACCAGTCTTCGACTTGTTTTCAAGGTGAGTTGTAATATATGTTGTTGCCTCGGTGTGTCTGGGAGGTGGTGAGCTCAGGATCCTCCTGCTCTGCAATCTTTCCTCTTTCTTCCATTTTGCTATCTTTTAAATTGGATTATTATTATTTTGTTACTGAATTGTATGAATTTTTTATACATTTTGGATATTAGACCCTTATTATCTATATGCTTTGCAAATATTTTTTCCCATTCTGTAGATAGTCTTTTTACTTTGTTGATTGTTTTGCTGTGTGCTTTGATGTAGTGCCATTTGTTTATTTTTGATTTTATGGTTTGTGCTTTGGGTGTCATATCCACAACATTGCCAAGACCTATGTCAGGGAGCTTTTTTCCTATGTTTTCTTATAGGAATTTTATGGTTTCAGGTCTCACATTTAAGTCTCTAATTTGTTTTGAGTTAATTTTTTTGAGTGGTCTAGTTTCATTCTTTTCCATGCAAATATCCAGTTTTCCCAGCACCATTTATTCTAGAGATCAACTTTTCTCCATTGAGTATTTGTGGCTCTCATGTCAAATATTGACCATATATGCTTGGGTTTATTTCTGGACTCTTGATTCAGTTCCATTGTGTATTTTTATGACAGCGCATCATACTGTTTTGAGGCTGTGCTTGAAATCAGGAAGTGTGATGCTTTCTGTTGTGTTCTTTCTTAGGAAAGCTTTGGCTCTTTAGGGTCTTTGGTAGTTCCATGTAAATTTTAGGACTGTTTTTTCATACTTCTCTAAAAAATGCTGTTGTCATCTTGATAGGAATTGCATTGAATCATTGGATAGTTTTGGTGGTATTGACAATTTAACAATATTAATTCTTCCAAACCATGAACATGGGATACCTTACCATTTATTCATGTCTTCTGTGATTTCTATCAACCATTGTCTTGTAGTTTTTAAAGTAGGGATCTTTCATCTTCTAGGTTAGGGTAAGTTTATTACTGAGTATTTTGTTTTTGATGCTATTATAAATGGGATTGTTTTATTTCCTTCAGATAATTTTTTTGTAAATATATAGAAATGCTGTTGATTTTTGTATTTTAATTTGGTATCCTTCAATTTTACTGAATTTGTTGATTAGTTATAATGGTTGTGCGTGTGTGTATGTGTGTGTATAGTCTTTAGGATTTTCTATATGTAAAATCATGTCATCTGCAAACAGAGGTAGTTTTACTTCTTTCCTTTGGTGCCTTTTATTTTTCTTGTTTGATTATTCTGGGGAGGACTTTTAGTACTATATTGAATAGGAGTAGTGAGAGTGGGCACCCTTCTATTGTTCCTATCTTAGAGGAAGTGCTTTCGACCACTGAGTATGATGTTAGCTGTGGGCTTATCATATATGGCCTTTATAGTGTTGAGGTATGTTCCTTCTGTACCTAATTTGTTAACAGTTTTTATCATGAACAGATGCTGAATTTTGTCAGATGCCTTCTTCTGCATCTATTGAGATGATCATCTGATTTTTTTCTTTCATTCTATTAATGAGATGAACCACTTCACTTGATTTGCACATGCTGAATCATCCTTGCACATCTCAGATGTAAATCCCACTTGATCATGGTGAATGTGAATCATCCTTTTAATGTGCTGCTGCATTCTGTTTGCTAGTATTTTATTGAGAATTATTGCCTCTATATTCATCGAGGATATTGGTTTGTAGCTTTCTTTTCCAGTAGAGCCCTTTTCTGGCTTTGGTAGTAGCATAATGCTGGCCTTGTAACATGACTTTGGGAGTGTTCCCTCCTCTTTGATTTTTTTCCCAAGAGTTTGATAAGGATTGACCCCAGTTCTTTAAATGTTTGGTAAAATTCACCATCTGGTCCTGGGCTTTGTTTTTTTGTTTTTGTTTTGTTTTGAGGGGAGAGATTTTTGATTATTGGTACAGTCTGGTAGTACTTAACTCTGTTCAGGCTTTGTATTTCTTCCTGATTCAGTCTCAGTTGTTTGCCTTTTTCTAAGAATTTTTCACTTTCTTCTAGGTTGTCCAATTTGTTGGCATATAGTTGTTCATAGTAGCGTCTTATGGCTGTATTTCTCTGTTATCACTTGTAATGTCTCCTTTTTCACTTACATTTCTGTTAATTCGGGTCCTCTCTCTTTTTTTCTTGGTTAATCTAACTAAAGTTTTGTCAATTTTGTTCATCTTTTCAAAGAACCAACTTTTACTTTGGTTAATCTTTTCTGTTGTTTTCCTCTTCTCTGTTTTGTTTCTTTATGCTTTAATTTTTATTATTTTCTTCCTTTTGCTTATTTTGAGCTCAGTTTACTCTTCTTTCTCCACTTCTTTAAGGTGTAGAGTTAGGTCGTTTTTTGGAATATTTCTTGCTTCCTAATGTAGGTGTTTATAGGCATATCTTGGAGATACTGCAGATTTGGTTCCAGGCCACCAAAATAAAGTGAATATCTCCATAAAGTGATTCAAATTCATTTTTGCTTTCCCAGAACATATCAAAGCTTTGTTTACATGTACAGTACTGCAGTCTTTTAAGTATGCAGTAGCATTATATTTAAAAATGTAATGTAATTGTTATTTTATCATTATGATTATTTTAATTAAAAAATACTTGATTGCTAACACTGCTAACCATCATCTCAGCTTTTAGGAAGTCATAATCTTTTTGCTGGTGGAGAGTCTTGCTTTGATGTTGATGGTTGCTGACTGATCAGGGTGGTGGTTGCTAATGGTTCGGTTGTCTGTGTCAATTTCTTATTTAATTAACTTAATTAAAAATTTAATTACACTGTAGTTAACATACAGTGTTATATTAGTTTTAGGTATACAATATAGTGATTCAACAATTCCATATACTACTCAGTATTCATCAAGATAAGTGTACTCTTTATTTACTTATTTATTTAAAAAAATTTTTTTTTAATTTATTTTTTGAGAGAGAGAGAGAGAATGAGCAGGGGAGAGGCAGAGAGAGAGGGAGAGAGAGAATCCCAAGCAGGCTCCACACTGTCAGCACGGAGCCCATGAGGGCTTGAACTCATGAACTGTGAGATCATGACCTGAGCCAAAACCAAGAGTCAGACACTTAACTGAGCCACCCAGGTGTCCCCAAGATAAATATACTCTTAATCCTCTTCACCTATTGCACCCATCCCACCATACACCCCACCCCTGCTGGTAACTATCTGTTCTCTATAGTTAGGCAATTTCTTTCTTTTTTTTTTTTTTTAATGTTTATTTATTTTGAGAGAGAAAGAGCTCATCTGTGCAAGTGGGGGAGGGGCAGAGAGAGAGGGAGAGCTAAGAATCCCAAGCAGGCCCTATACTGTCAGCGCAGAACCCAAAGTGGGGCTTGAACCCATGGACTGTGAGATCATGACCTGAGCCGAAATCAAGAGTTGGACGCATAACCAACTGAGCCACCTAGGATCCTTGAGGCAGTTTCTTAAAATAAGACAACAGTGAAATTTGCTGCATTGATTGACCCTTCCTTTCATGAATGATTTCTCTGTAGCATGCCATATTGTTTGATAGCATTTTTCTCCAGTAGAATTTTTTTCACAATTGGAGTCAGTCCTCTCAAACCCTGCCACTGCTTTATCAACTAAATTTATGTTATAGTCTAAATCCTTTTTTGTATTTTCAACATTTTTCATAACATCTTCACCAGGAGTAGATTCCATCTCAAGAAACCACTTTCTTTGCTCATTCAAAGGAAGTTACTCCTCATCCGTTAAAATTTTTTATCATGACATTGCAGCAGTTCAGTCACATCTTCAGGCTCCCCTTCTAGTTCTAGTTCTTCTGCTCTTTCTACCACACCTACAGTTTCTTGCTTCACTAGATCTTGATACCCTCAGAGTCATCCGTGTGGGTTGGAATCAACTTCTTCCAGCCTCCTGTGAATGTTGATATTTTGACCTCTTTCCATGAATCATGAATGTTCTTTATAGGATCTAGAGTGGTGAATCCTTTCTAGAAGATTTTCAATTTACTTTGCCCAGATCCATCAGAGAAATCCTTATCTATGGTAGATATGGGCATGTGAAATGTATTTCTTAAATAGTAAGACTTGAAAGGTGAAATGATTCCTTGAACCATGGGCTGCAGAGTGGATGTTGTGTCAGCAGGCATGAAAACACAACACTAATCTCATCATACATCTCCATCAGCGCTCTTGGGTGATGAGGTGCATTGTCAATGAGCAGTCATATTTTGAAAAGAGTTTTTTTTTTTTTTTTCTGAGAAGTAGGTCTCAACAATGGGCTTAAAATATTCAGTAAATCATGTTGTAAACATGTGCTGTCATCCAGGCTTTCTTGTTCCATTTATAGAACGTAGGTAGAATAGATTTAGCATAATTCTTAAGGGCCCTAGGGTTTGTTGAATGGTCAATGACCATTGGCTTCAGCTTAAAGTCACCAGCTGCATTAGCCTTTAACAAAAGAGTCAACCTGTCCTTTGAAGCTTTGAAGCCAGGCACTGACTTCTCTTTAGATATGAAAGGCGTAGATGCCATTTTCTTCCAATAGAAGGCTGTTTTATCTGCATTGAAAATCTCTTGTTTAGTGTGGCCACCTTCGTTAATTATCTAGGTAGATCTTCTGGATAACTTGGTGCAGCTTCTACATCTGCACTTGCTACTTCACCTTGCACTTTTATGTTATGGAGATGGTGTCTTCCTTAAATCTCATGAACCAACCTCTGCTCGCTTCATACTTCTATAGGTTCCTCATCTCTCTCATCCTTCATAGAATTGATGAGAGCTCAGACCTTGCTCTGGATGAGGCTTTGGCTTAAGGGAATGTTGTGGCTGGTTTGATTTTCTATCTAGACCACTAAAACTTTATATCATCAATAAGGATGTTTTGCTTTCTTATCATTTGTGTGTTCACAGGAGTAGTACTTTTAATTTTCTTCAAGAACTTTTACTTTTGCATTCACAACTTGGTTAACTCTTCAGCACAAGAGACCTAGCTTTCAGTCTGTCTCTGCTTTTGACATGCCTTCCTCATCAAGTTTAATCGTTTCTAGCTTTTGATTTAAAGTGAGCAATGTGCAATTCTTCTTTTCACTTGAACACTTAGAGGCTATTGTAGGGTTATCAATTGACCTCATTTCAGTGTGGTTTTGTCTCAAAGTAGGGAGGCCTGAGGACGAGAGAGATGAGGAACAGCTGGTTGTTGGAGCAGTCAGAATTCACATAACTTGTATCAGTTAAGTATGTCATCTTATATGGGTGTGGTTTATGGTGCCCCAGAACAATTATAATAGTAGCATCAAAGATCACTGCAGAGCACAACAAATATAATAATGAAAAAGTTTGAGACGTTGTGAGATTTACCAAAATGTGACACAGAGACATGAAGTGAATAAATGGTGTTGGAAAACTGGCACTGACAGACTTGCCTGATGCAGTGTTGCCACAGCCCTTCATTTTGTAGAATATCCAGTATCTGTGAAGCACAATAAAATGAAGTGCAATAGAATAAGATATGCCTGTATTGTTACGAAGTTCCTTCTGAGAACCTTTTTGCTTGTTCCATCCATTAAGTTCTGGTATGCTTTGTTTTCATTTTTGTTTCTCAAAATACTTTTTAATTTTTCCTTAACTTCTTCTTTGATCCTTTGTTTAGGAGAGTGTGGCTTAATTTGTATGTATTTGTGAATTTTCCTGTTTTACTCTAGTTATTGAACTCTAGTTTTGTATCATTGTGGTCAGAGAAGTTGCTTCGTATTATTTCAATCTTCCTGAATTTGCTAAGACTTGTATTGTGGCTAACATGGACTATCCTAGAAATTGTTCCAAGTGCAGTTGAGAAGAATGTGGGTTCTACTGTTGTTGAATTGAATGTTCTCTTATGTCTGTAGGACCAGTTGGTCTATATTGTTGTTTCGAATCCATGGTTCTTTATTCTCTTTATTGTCTTTATTATCTGCCTAGATTATCAACCCATTGTTGAGAGGGGTATTAAAGTCCCCAACTATTATTGTACTCCTTGTTTATTTCTCCTTTAGCTCTACTAGTTTTTCTTTATGTATATAGGTACTCTGATGTTGGGTGCACAAATATTTAAATTATTATGGTTTCTTGATGTATTGATATTTTTATGGTATAATGACTTTCTTTGTCTCTTTTAAAACCATTTTTAGTTTAAAGTCTATGTTGTCTGATATAAGGATAGTTACCCCAGTTTTTATTTTTGTTTCTGGTTACCATTTGCTTGAAATATTTTTTCCATCCCTTCACTCTCAGTCTGCATTTGTCTTTAAGACTAAAGTGAATCGTTTGTTGGATCTTGTCTTTTTATCTATTTAGTTATTCTTCATCATTTGATTGGAGAATTTAACCGATTTACATATAAGTAGTTATTGATAAGTAAGGACTTACTATTGCTATTTTGTTAATTTTTTTCTGTAGCTCTATTGTTCCTTGTTTCTTATCGTGGTGCCTTTTTTGTGTGTGTTTTGATGTTTTCTAGTGTTATTGTGCTTTGACTTCTCTATCATTCCTTTTTGTGTAATTACTACAGGTTTTTCCCTTGCCACCATGAAGCTTACATAAAATATCTTAAAATTATGACACCCTGTTTTAAACTAACAACTTAACTTCCATATAATTTCTGTGCCTTACACCTTTATTTCTTCTCCCTTTGACATTTTAGGTTATTGGTGTCACACTTCTCATATTTTTTATATTGTGTAACTAATAATTATTGTGGTTATGGTTATTTTTACTACATTTTTACTTTTAAACTAGAGTTGTAAGTGAATTACATACCACCATTACCATATTACAGAATCTGACTTTGAGTGTATATCTACCATTATGTTTTACACTAGCTTGTTATGTTTTTATAATGTTACATACCGTCCTTTTGTTTCTGCTCAAACAACTCCCTTGAGCATTTCTTGTAAGGCAAGTCTAATGGTGATGAATTCCCTCAGCTTTTGTTTGTTTGGGAAAGGCTTTATCCCTCAATTTCTGAAGGACAGCTTCACTGACCATAGCATTCTTAGTTGATCTTTTCTTTTTTTTTTCCTTTTAATATTTTGAAAATATATCATGTGACTAGTTTGGCCTGAGAAGTTTCTTTTTCTTTTTTTCAAGTTTATTTATTTATTTTGAGAGAGAGAGAGCGGGACATGCATGTGAGTGGGGGAGGAGCAGGGAGAGAGGGAGAGAGAGAATCCCAAGCAAGTTCTGCATTGTCAGTGCACAGCCTGATACAGGGCTCAATCTCACGAACTATGAGATCATGACCTGAGCCAAAATCAAGAGCTGGACACTTAACTGCCTGAGCCACCCAGGTGCCCCTGGCCTGAGAAGTTTTTATTGAGAAATCTGTGAATAGTTTTATGGGCATTCGCCTACATGTAACTCCTCTCTTTTGCTGTTTTAAAAATTCTTCCTTTCTCCTTTGACTTTTTTTTTAAATGTATGTTTATTTATTTAAGGGTTTTTTTCCTTACTTTGGAGGGAGAGAGTGTGAGTGGGGGAGGGGCAGAGGGAGAGGTGGACAGAGGATCCAAAGTGGGCTCTCTGCTGAAAGCAGTGAACCTGATGTCGGGCTCGAACTCATGAACCACAAGATCATGCCCCGAGCTGAAGTCAGATGCTCAACCGGCTGAGCCACCCAGGTGCCCCAATGTTCATTTATTTCTGAGAGAGAGAGAGAGAGAGAGAGAGAGAGAGAGAGAGAGCAAGCAGGGGAGGGGCAGAGAGGAAGGGAGACACAGAATCTGAAGTAGGCTCCAGGCTCTGAGCTGTCAGCACAGAGCCTGATGTGGGGCTTGAACTCTAGAACCACAAGATCATAACCTGAAACGAAGTTGGATGCTTAACCGACTGAGCCACCCAGGTGTGCCCCTCTTCCTCCTTTGACTTTTGACAGTTTAATCATAATGTATTTCTCTGCAGCCCTAATGTGGTTTGTGATATTGTGGTTCACTCTTTTTGGGGTCCTTTGGGATCCTTGGATCTGGATGTCTTTTTTTTTCTGCCAGGTTTGGAAGTTTTCAGTCATTGCTTTGAATGTACTTTCTGTTGCTTTCTCTTTTTCTTCTAGAGTTCTCATCATGTGAATATTGTTTTCATTGTGTCTCATAAATCTGATAGGCTTTTATCACTCTTTTTCATTCTTTTTAAATTTCTGGTCCTATGACTGAATAATTTCAAATGTCGTATTTTTCAGGTCACTGATTGTTTCTTCTGTATGGTCGAATCTGCTTTTAAAGTTCTGTGTTGAATTCTTCAATTCAGTTATTGTATGTTTAGCTCTGGGTTTTTTTCTTGTATGGTTTCTGTTTTTTTGTGGAATGGTTTCTATGGTTTCTTTGTTTCTTCATGCATTGCTTTCCTAGTATTATTTACTTTTCTGTGTCTTTTTTTTTTTTTTTTTTTTGTAGTTCACTAAACTTCTTAAGGTAACTAGTCTGAATTTTTCACAATACATAGATGTCCAGTTTTTTTAGGGTCAGTTATTAGAGCTTTACTAGTTTCTTTTGGTGGTGTCCTATTTACCTCCTTTTTTGTGATCCTTGATCCTTTCCATTGGTTCTGTCCATCTGAGTAAGTGATCTCTAAGATTTTGCAAGTTTGCTTTGGCAGAGGCAGTCTTCACCCATCAGCTCAGTTTGGGTTTCTAGGTGTGTCTGCTGGTAATGTCCTTGGGCAGGTCGGGCCGGCTTTTAGGGTCTATTTTTGGGGGAGGGAACCGTTTGGGTTCTGAGGTCAGACTGGAGGATGGGCCCCTTGCTGAGAATGGCTGGATAGGACTTCTGGCTTGGTTTCCTGCCAAAGTGAGGATGCAGGATGGGTTCCTTGGTTGCCTGGATTCATTGGTCAGGCTTTACTAGAAGGTCTGGGCTGCGTACTGTACTCGGCAGTAGGTGGGACTGTGAATTAGCTCTCTGCTGTTTGGGGACCAGGAGTGTGCACTGAATATCCCGGTTAGGTGAGGCCACTGGTTTTGCTGAGCAGACGGGGAAAGCCATCTGCTGTACTCTCCGTCCCAATGCCACCGAAAGTAGGGCTTTCAGATGGGCTACTTGCTGGTGAGATTCTTTGTCAGGCAGACTGAAGGCTGTATTCAGCAGGAAGTGGATATAAATTGGTTTTCCTGCTTAGGCACGGCGGGAGATGCAGCTCCCCGGCCACTGAGGCTTTTTGTGGTCTTGACTCAGGCTGACCTGTGCCCCAGGTTCCTTGGCCAGACAAGACCACTGGCTTTGCTCCGGAGGTGATCAGCTCTGCCCACCTGCCTCCTGGCTCAAGCATTGCCGAGTTATGTAGCAGCTTCAAGGTATATGTGCCAGCTCTTCCTGTCAGATGGGGCGGGGGTCCATACTCTGCAGAAGATGGGGCTGTGACTCAGTTCTCCTGCTTGGGTGAGACTGGGAGGGGAACTCCCCAGTTTTCCCTCACAGGCTTTCTGGTTGGGAGTGTCTGGGAGCCATGTTTTCCAGCGGGTAAGGTGACTCAGCTCCTCTGCCTGGGGATGGGTAGACCAGGCTCCAGGGCCAGCAGAACTCCTTACGTGAGCACCTGAGTCAGGCTGACCGGGCTCCTCCTGAGTTCTCTGGTCAGACTGTGCCACCAATTTGGTTTTGCCCGTGAGCAAATCCGCTGGTTGGGCATACTGCTTGGGCTCTACAGGTAGGAACTTGGTCTCCCAAGATCTGAGTGCTGGTTGTTGCAGGACCCTCCCTGCTTCTCTATCACAATCAGATACCTCGTGATCGAGTCCCACAGAATCCCCTGTATGCCCTATGGGGCAAAACCAGAGTAGGGGCTCCCATGAAGTGACCCATAGTGTTGGGGGTGGGGCTGGATGTCATCCCTGGGCTCTCTTTTCCCACTGGAGGAACCCTATGCTCAGGATAGACTTGTCAGCATCATGCCTGCTGGCCTGGGGGAGTGTGGTCAGTAGGTAGTGTTCCCCTCACCCTTGAGGTGCCATCTGGCTTGGTCTCTGTGGTGCCGGTGGGTGCTTCAGCCTCACTCCTGTGTTCTGGGATTCTAGTGGTGTCTTGTCTGTGGATTCTAGTGGCGCCTTGTCCGTGGATTCTAGTGGCGTCTTGTCCGTGAATAGTTGTTAGTGGTTCTTGTGAGGGGGAGTGAAGCCTCCAGCCTCTGCCCGCCTTGGTGATGTCACTCCTATCGCATTCTTTAATGACAGAGTCCTCTCCGTATTTCCTTCTTGGTTGTTCCAGCCAACTTGATGAAAGCCCTTCTCACCTTTCATCCCAGGAACAGGGAAGTCGAATTAGAAATCTCTCTTCTCTGAAGCCCGCCCTGCAGAGGGTGGGACACCAGGGAAAGCTGGCAGGTGTCACCAACATTTTACTGCATCTGGGCTGAAGCTGATACTAGGGTTGGGGTGGACCTACCTCCGTAGGAGAACTCGGTGAGGCTCTTGGATGGTGGAGCACACACTCACAGTGGGATGGGAAGGTGGGCAGAGTGGGTGGGCAGAACTGGGTGCAGAGCTAGCTTGTGGGGCCTGGGACTTCATACAGGTGGACGGTGACTCCACCGTCAGCTCTGCAGGACGTCTTGTCATGCCAAGGCTCTGTCTCCCCTCACCAGTCCCCTCCCATCTTCCTTGTACTCTATAATGGGAAGGTTCTCCTTTGTTTCAGGTCATACTGTTTAAAGAGATGAACTTAGTGGATGAACACATTCCGTAGACCGGAAGGAATGTGCCACAGTTGGCCGGTTTGGAAACATGACTCTTGAACACATAGAGCCGCTTCGCTCAGCTCTGTCCTTTGTAGAGACTTTGGTGTATAGAAGACTTTAGAGCCAGCTCCTCTGCCCCCATCACCCATGTTATTTCATTCTGAGGACAGACCTTTTAGCTCTAGCCAGGGAGACATGCCTAGTGGTGCTGAGCCCCGCCAAGGACTAAAATATCTGAAAGAACTGTCATCTGGGTGGAGCTCCAGTACGAAGCTTCATGTGTGTGATAACACTGCGGTGCAGACACGATGTTTTGTTGGGACGGTCCACAGGCTCATTTGAAGGGTTTCTCCTTACCTGGCACATTTGCTAACGATGGCAATTTCCCGGAGGCAAGACCATCTATTGCTTGTCTTTGCAGTCCCAGCGCCTGCTAGAGGGCCTCGCATGTGGTAGCTGCTTAATACGTATCTTTGGAATAAATGAACCATTAATTGATGATGCAGTATTTCTGTGGTAGCTAACACATCACTGGATGCATTTCCTGGATGCCAGGAGCTAAATGGCATCCCGGTAGCAGCACCAACTTTTTGCCTTTTCGAGGCCGTTCTAATGACTGAGTGGTACCATACTGCCTGGGGCTGGTCTGGGCCCTATCCTGGCACATTGAACAGTAGCTGCAAATGGGAGACGCGGCAAATGGGAGTTGACTTGCTGTTCAGGAATGCTGAAGAATCATATGCCTTTACTCATAGTTTTTTTTGGTATTGATTTGTATTCCTTTCTGTAGCTTTTCTGGTCTCTTAGATGTTAAAAATCTTTCTAGGAATAGTCCTTACATGTAAAATATTTCTGAGAGGGTGCAAAATTTAGCCTGAAAGAGATGACAGCATACCGAAGGTGGCTTGACCTGATGGTAGGAATGTCCTTCCATTCAGGACTCAGTGGCTGATTGGCCCTGTGGCAGTAAGGAAAAACCTGCATATTTTGGATCCTCAAGCAGGGAGTATTCTTCTTTGTCCCCACCTATGTCCCAGGCCTCACATCGTGGCTCCTGACTTTTGCCGAGAGGTGTCCAGTTTCCACCATCGTCAACCATAATCCAGACCATAGCATAATCAGAACTCCCTCCACAGATATTTCTTGAGTTGTCCATTTAATATGGAACGCCCTTCTCTGGTCCCAGCAAGATCACCTGTTACATTGATACATCCATCTATCTATGCCCCCATCTACTCTTCTACCCATCCACCTTCCTTCCTTCCTTCCTTCCTTCCTTCCTTCCTTCCTTCCTTCCTTCCTTCTATCCATCCATCCATCCATCCATCCATCCATTCACCAACCCATCCATCCACTCATCTCTCTCTGTCGCCATCCTTCCATCCACCCAACAGTTTTGAACACTGACTATATGGCAGGTACTGTGTGAGGCACCGAATATACAGTGATGAAGGAGAGACAGGCACCTCCAGAGAGCTCATGTTCTAGCGTAAGGAGACAGACATAAGCAACGTGTAAACAGTGCACAGTAAATAGTGAATGTCGTGATGCATCGCAGACAAAGAACTATGAGAATATAGAAGGGTGGAGAGACGAGAGAGGAAAGGAGAGAATGACTCCAAAGGCAATCAGTATTTGTCACAAGGCTTAGGTATTGATGAGCCTCTCTCTCAGTTATGCTCTTCTAAAACAGTGTTTTAAAAATCTTCATGCTTTTAGTAGGAAAATGGTTTTTCTAAATGAAATCCTACATGAGACAACCAGTAAATAAACAAAAGCAGAGTATCTTTGGTTACATTGGGGATGGGGTGAAGATGGGGCTGGTGGTCTAGAAAGATCTCTGCTTGGCTACATTCAAGCTTCTGAGCCCTGACCTCTGTTCTTCCCAAGGTGGTCAAAGTTGTATTGATTCTGGTTGTTGCTGTGGACACAGCTTTGCCTTGGAAGGGCAGAGAACCTACAGGCTATTAACAGGCAAATCTCTAGGTGATTTTGACACCCACCTAGGACCCATACTGGATAGCTGGGTTTTTCTTTTGTGGAAGAGAGACCTAAGTATAATACTTGGAGGTAGGAAGGGGTGGATTAGAGCGAGGAATCAGTTACCCCTTTTGGGATGGAGTTAGTTCTTTGTCTCCCTGGCTCAGGGCAGGACTGTGTGGGTGTGCTAGCCTGTAACGTGTGGTGGGCATGCTTCTGGTTTATAGTTTCTCATGATGCGAGGAGCCTGTTCCGGGTCTTGTTAGTGCAGAGATCTGTACCTGAGGAGCTGTGGTATCTGGTCTCGCCTTGTCCATGTTTGTCTCAAGAACCCAGGGAGAGCTGTGGGGCTCTCTGGGGTTGGCTGAGAGTACACGTGGTAGGAGAGAGTAACAGACCAGGCCCGCGGAGGGGAGCTTGGCTGGCCGTGTCAGTAAATACTACCACTGCTACATACTGGTTGACTTTACTGAGCGCTCCCGGTGTGGTTGACCCTGCTCTGAGTGTTTTCTGTGTGTTGGCTTAATGAATCCTCACAAGAAGCCCACGTGGAAGGTACTTTTTCATCCCTGTTTTGCTAATGAGGGTAAGGCACAGAGAGATTCCGTGGATAATTAGTGGTAGAGCTGGCATCCCAACTGAGGCAGCGTGGCTCACCAGAGAATGCTCCTAAGAGTGTTGCGTACCTTTAACGCCAGCTTCACGTAAGAAAGTTCATTCTGTCTCAGAAGTGGGGATGCTTATTTGGGGCTTTAACTATAAGTGACCAGTCTTTTACATTTATATATTTCATATGTATAGATTTATGCATTCATTTTTCATTTTCAAAAACATCCCGCCCCGTAGAGAAAGGTAAGAAAAAGTGTAGCTTTCCCCTGAAGCACCTCCCGCCTGACGGACCCGCGAGCCTCATTCTGAGCCAGGTCTCCCAGCACGTAGGCCCGGGGTGGCGAGTCAGTAGTGGGGGGACCACTGAACTGGGGCTGAGAGGGAGAGGGCACGCGCTGGTTTTCCTTCTTTCCTGACGGAGCCTCAGAGCTCTCCTACCCGTGATCGCCTTGGATAGGTTCTCTTTAAAAAAAAAAAGATGCTTCCTAGATATGTGACTGATGCTCAGGGCAAGACTTTGAAAAAAGTACTTCCTAGGGTACCTCCGTGTGTAAGCACCTGTTCAACACTTGAACCCAGGTCATTTAGAACTATGGTTCTCAAAATGTTAAAAAAAATTTTTTTTTTTAAACAGAACTTCTTTCCCCTAACCCAAACTCCATGGCTCCAGCAAGCACAGTCTGTCTAGACCCTTTGATTTTACTACCCTTGGCGATTTCTCTGATCCTTCGCTTTCACTAGAAGTTTTTGTTTTTGTTTTTGTGACAAATTGATGAGTAGGATGTGGGAGGAGGCAGAGACTGGAAGAAGAATTTTGGATTGTCTGTGGATTTTCATTAGCCATGCTGTCTCTGTCCCTCATTATCAGGGATTACAAAGATTTGTTTTATAAGGGATTAGGATGCCTGTGCCATTTTTCAAGTAGAAGTTTAGGAGTTCTTCTTAGAATCAAACATTAATCAAGAAAAACAAATGTAACATAAAACCCCAAAGCAAAAAAATCCAAGAGAACGCTCCATTCTGTTCAGACTTGTGGCCTGTAGGAAAAATTTCAAAAGTATTTCTTCAAGGGGCCAAGCAGCAGGACTCCCATTTAAGCTTTGCAGCTGTCATAAGATGTCTCTCTCACATATCGCTTTGAAATGTTACCCTTCTCATCCTGAATGATCAAACGCCCTCTCTTGCTCGCTCTCATTTTGCAGTCCTGAATAGAACTGCCATTGCTCTCCGGCAGGGTATAGTTTTTAGAGTCACAGCATTTTGGGAAAGCATTGACGCAAACCAGCATTATTCTCGGATCTTTCTTTTCTGTCCCCTTTCTTCTGGGCCTGAAGAGATCACGTTCAGAAAGGCACTTGGGTTTTCTGTGTAGGGCCAGTTCTAGATGCTTTCCAGGGGTCTTTGGCAGTGAAGGGATTGCTCTCTTCTGCCACCCATCGTGCCCTGGGTAGAGATTTGCCATGGTCACCAGTAAGGGGATGGTTTTCCAGATAGACATCTGCTAAAATGTACTCGGAAGAACTTCCCCCCACTCCATTTTGTTTCCAAAGAAAATTTATTGAATAGTAAGTCATAAAGCCAGTGATATAATTTTAATGAAAAATATCCTGTATCACTCAAGACTTAAAAGAACAAAGATACCCCTTAGAAACACTGCCTTGAAAAATAATCACATTAACTTTACACACAACAGAGTCCTTTCTTAAGCTTTATTTAAGAAATCGAGTACTATATAGTTCAATATATATAAGACACATCCAGTATTGTGTTCCTGATAGCAAGTGCATAGATTTTGTTAAGATATCATTTCACTCGATATAAACGTTTTATGGTCACATGAAGATAGTATTCCCAGTGATTCTGCCCAAGCATGAGAGGAGAAAACAGAACACAGCAAAAATAGTGAGCTACAACAGAGATGAAAAACAAAACAGCGAATTAGCAGAACAGTCGATTCCTGATAAGTGAATAAGCTGATTGTTTGGTCACAATGTTTTATTCACTTATCAGGAACGATTCACAGTACATTTATGTTCACTGTGTTTCCTAGCCTGCCAGCTAAGAGTCCCAGCCCACGGACTGTTCTAAGTGCTGTGGGCCAGGCAGACGTGTGTGGCTGCCGTCAGCGTGGTAAATGTTGGCAGTTCTGTAGTTTCCCAAGGTGGCCGTGTGTGGCAAACAGATACACCTCGCTAACGGACGCTGCAGTGGTGTTTTACAGAATCAAAATGAGAAGTATGAATTCAAGCAGGGACCAGCTGTACAATCATGAGCACTTCAGGGAACTAGCAGTTTTGTTCCCTTCTTTGGAGAATTCCTGTTTGTGTTGTTTTTCTAAAACAACAACAAAAGAAACTGGCTTTGTCTTCCCCTTCTTTTACTTAGCATGAGTATTTTGCCTTGTGCCAAATGGTGGATATATATATAGTTGTATTACTTACAGATTTTAAAAAGAAACACTTGCATCTCGGAAAGAATTAATCACCCTCCTTACCCCCTTCTCCCTCCCTCCCCCATCAACAAAAGAAAACAAAACACACCCTTAGCCATCTTGCCCCACTGAGGTAAGCGGTGGGTTCTCAGGCAGTCTCATGAAGTGTGAGATTTAAAGCGGAAGTATTGGCTGGAAGTCAGCTCCTGTCCGTGCAGGTTTGGAGCTGGCAGAAGTCACTTCACCGAGGTGTTCGGCCTATGGGGGGAAAGGGCCTCCTTTCCTCCGCCTCCCCGGGCCCCTCTGTCGTGGAGCCAACTAGGAAAGGCAACCTAGGGGGCAGAGGGGCCGCCGAAACCAGAGGGTGAAGGGCTTGAGCACCTGCAGGGAAAACCTCACTGGCAGCCAGAGGAACGCTGCCCGGTGCCGGGTGGCCTGAGTCAGACAGAGTTTGTGCGTCTGAAAGGCTGGTAGGAGAGCTAAGACAGAGGGAGCAAACATCAGTGGAATCTTTTAAGAGCACTTGGAGAGCGGTCAGATTCCTGAGCTTAAGAGATGGGCAGAAAAGGGAGAGGGGCTTGGAGCTTCAGTTTCAGAGGGCCTACGAGGAAGAGTTTTTTTTCGTTCGTGTTTTTGGTAACGGGTTGGGGTGATAGTGGGGGACAAGGTTTTAAAAAACAGATGTTCGTTCAGGAGGGAGTGTGTGGATGCATATGGCATTCCTGGCTTTCATTTGGAGATGGATGATAGATTATGAAGATGTGAGCATGAGAACCTTTACCTCCTTCCCCTCCCATCTCCGAGGAGAGCTTCTAGATTGAGCACTTGGAAGGATTTCCTTTGTTTTCTGATATTTTTAATAATGAAAGCTGCCCCTGGATTCAGTTAGCTCTTAAAAATAAATTACCTTGCTATAAGTAGGTAGTGATTAATAGCAACGCATGAACTTAAGTTGAACCCTTTTCCCATCTTCTGTTCACCAGGTCGGTTGGTTGGTTCTTCCCTTAGAGCTCACCTCTTTAAAATACGTGATTAGTTTCTAAGCAGGCTTTGCACCCACGTGCCTTTAGCCTTGTGGGGAGGTGGGAGGAGCCCGGGCTCTGCTGCTGGGACGTTTCTTAAGGTGATGCAGCAGAGCGGTTGTGAGGGAGTGTTAGGAGCCGCCGCGTACACGCACCCGTGAGGGGGACAGGGCGAGAGGACAGAGGGTGAAATGTAACACTGTGCTCACAAGACCGGGAAAGGTCTTGGCAAATCCGACACCGGAGGCAGTTATTTAGGTGAAAGATAGCAGTTAAGTAGTGGCGGTCTTGGAAGCAGTGGTTAAAATGGGCTGTTTGTTGTACATAAATCGGAGGTGGCTGGTGTGTGGTTTTCTCTTTCCCCAAATCAGATATTCACTTAGGTGGAATCGACTGTATCTTTTTACACAACATAGAGAAAAAAAACAGATACGTGAAACAGTGAGGTGTGTAGATGCATCACCAACACAGAATGACTACCAACAATACAACACGCAGAGAGAGAAACAAGTATTAGGAAAATGGTTTAATATTGGAGACAGAAGCAAAAAACTGCATCACACAATAACATACGTTACAAAAATAAGTTTGACTGTTTCAACTACACGGTTATGTTCACAATGAGGACAGAAGAATCAGAAAAAACTTTGATCTAAACAGCAAAAAAGCAAACCCCTAAAGTTGTAACTAATACATTTATCCACTTAAAGTGACTGAGTACTTCTAAATCTAATTACCTTATTGTGTAACTGCACAATACAGAATAAAAAGTGAAACTTACCGCTGTATTTTAAGACAAAATTCTAATGCTAGATATAAGCAAAGGGAAAAAAGAAATCAAGCCAAAGTTTTTAATTCTCAAAAGAAAAGCAACTTTCTTTCTATCAACCAGAAATCAAACTTGAAATCAGTCATTGTCAGGGGGCCCACTAGAGTAAGCCACAAAAATTTCCATTTTTTTTTTAATCTCCAGTATAAAAAGTTCCACTGGTACAAAATGCGTAAGTACAATCAGTTGTAGAAATAGGAAAGCCTGCGTATTTTTTTTTTTTTTTTGGCTCAAATTCCATCAAACAACAAAATCCAAATGCATCAATAAAACAAACAATACTCAAATGGTCTTACAGTTTCCACTAGGTTGCATTAACTTTGGCTTTTCTCAGACAATATTTAAAAACTATTTTGTAATTCTAAACAAAATGATATTATTAATCTACAAACAACAATTCTCACAGCACAAAAAAACACAAATACATTTTTTGTATGACATTATTCAAAAAGGTAATGAAACTACAGGTTTTTTTAAAATTTTATTTCTTGTTAATTAGCACTTAAGATAATAAAAACAAACGGTAAAATGAGTCCAGAGTAGCACAAGCCAAAGAACTGTAACCCCTATGGTGAAAGAAAGATGAACTTGTTACGCCTTTGAGGACGGCCATTTTCTCACAATTCTCGAATTTAGTTTAAAAACGACTATTCTCTACACTTGATTTAAAAAAAAAAAACAAAACAGTTTCCTGTGTGTTTTTTCTTCTGGCACAGGCCCTTTGCACCCTTGCAGCTTTTTCCTTTTTATATTAAAAGATAAAGTGAGTAAAAGGACAGTTTGTCTCTGAGGGTTAGCTTTAAGAACAATGCCAACATGCAAAAAAACCCCAAAAACAAAAAACCAAAACAAGAGAAACCCCCAAACTTTGCCCTTCAATGTTTGGCTGCCTGCAAAAGAAGAGACACCCAATGCGAAGTGCCCGTCTTGAGCCTGCGGTCACCGTCACCGGCACTCAGGCTCCTCTTGGGGAGATGCAGGCGGGTGAAAGGAGAGGACAGTCTGAAACTCAGATGGTGTTCTCTTGTGTTCTGTGCATCCACAAGCCACCCTGTGCTGTATGTGAGAGACACGTGCGGTAACTTCTGGTATTAAGCTGATTGCTGCAGGAAGTACAAAATAGCCCTCAAAGGATGAAGGAAGGCCCCAGCAGTAGTAAACACGTGTGAGGATAATACAGATCGTTTCGTTGTAAGTGCATGTGCTGGAAGAAGGAAACTTGTTTTGAGTTTGTGGTTTTGTTTTTGTTTTTTTGCATCATTAGAGGCTAGTCCTTTCCATCCCAGGGCTATCCCATCCACATGAAACCAAGCAGAGTGGTGAGTGGGAAAAAGGAGGAAGGAAAGGGAGCCAGCAGTTTCTGAACTCCTTTAGAGACTAAGAAGCTTCCAGGGCCTCTTTCAAGAAGGCGGGAGTTTGTGTTGAGGCTTGAGGGATGACCTAGGGGTTTGTCAAGACAGCCAGAGAGAGCTGTTCAACGTGAAGTCGAAGTCCAAGTACTATGACACTTGACAAAGTGGCAGGAGGACCTGGTACTAGGTATTTGGTCAGTAACTGTGATAAAGATCAGAGTTTTACTTCCGTGGTCAGTCCCTTGTACATGATTTCAGTTAATAAAGTTAACCCAAAGGGAAAGGGCTATCAGCTTCTAACCCCAGACACCTTGCTTAATCAGAGGTATCTGCTGGGATCAGAGAATGCTCAGCACAACGGCTGATGAGAAACATCATTAACTTTTTAAGCATGTAAGAAACAAAAATTCCTCAAAATACTACCTCAACACAAAGTCGCTTAATTGGAAGGAGAATGAAAATATTCTGCACTAGAACAGACCCCTGAACCTGATCTCAAAAGCATACATGAGTTAAGGTTAATGTAAGTGCTGAATCTACCTACCATCCATCCCCCTTTAGAAGGTTTAGCCAATAAACTTTTTAATGAAAACCAGAGAAGGAATATTCAGGAGCATACTGATTTTTTTTTTTTAATGATGAGAAATAATCAAAACGACAACAAAAAAATGGTGTAGGGTAAAAAAAATCAGAGAGGGTTAAAGTATATTCTTTTTCCTTCAGATTTGCCTTGCAGAGTTTTCTTCTTTTGGGTCTCAACCAATGGATAAAAAAAGTAGGAAAGACAAAAACAAAAACAAAAAAAGATGTATCTGGGGGGATCCAAATTAGAAACACCCCGGAACAAAGAAAAATGATGACAGTATAAAAAGTTACCCACATTCCAGATAGCTCTGGGTAGAAAGGGTTAAAAGTTCAAAACTTTCTCACCTTAGAGGTTTCCATATATTATGAAGAAAATACATTGTGAGGTTGCCGTCACAGCATTGATGTGCAGAGCGGTTAAAAAAGTGAGACATGGGCACTTATACAATGTCTTACAAAAAACATCATAGAGAAATAACAAACAATAACAATTTCAGGCAACAAGACCACAGGATAGCAAGTTAACAAACTTTTTAACCTCTTTTTTTTTGTTTTTTGTTTTTTAAATATTAGGGATTTATACAAAACACATAATAAAATACCCATGTTATCAAATTACTTCTCACAAGAAACACACTGAAGCTCTAGGAAGGAAGTACCTTTGGAATTTGGCACTATATATTTTCACTTTTTTTCTTTAAAAGAAAAAAAAAATCACATTTTGCTGAACACAAACACATCTAAATAGTCCACAATAAAAAAAAAATGACATCAATGCTTTACAAGCCAACACAAAACTTATTCTGGAATAGGTTTTTTTTTTTTTTTTCCCCTCACATGAAATTTTTTTTTAAGCAAACATTTTTTTTTGAAATTCTTTAAGTAAACCAATTCTAAACTTGTCTTATCAACAGAGAACATTAAGACCGTAAGACTCATGATGAAGCCACAACTTAATTCACAGAAGCACCAACGTAACACAGTTTACAGTAACCTTTCTCCTGTACATTGAAACAGTATAAAATATAGGTAATTTCATGTGCATTAAACCATGGATTGTCTAACTGTGAGTCAGTTCAGCAAAAGGTGACACAAATAGGTAGCATTTGCCCCAAAACAGGGTAAATATTTTTCTTATACTAATCTACAAAAAGTGGTTCTATATATATATCTTAATGAGAAAGTGAGCCACCTAAAATGGCCTTATCAAAAAACTTTACACTGCCTGAAAAATGTAAAAACTATTACAGACCTCTAGAGACTTAAAATCAGACAGTTTTTTTCTCAAACTGTTTTTGGAAGTAGTCTGTTAGAAACCAACATTCTGTGTCCCTGGACACATATTGCTATTGTTACCAGTGACCGGGAAGAATGCCAATCCCTGTATAATACTTTCAAGTCTGTTTTATGAAAAGAAAAAAAAATAAGAAAGAAACGTTTTTGCCACAGGTTTTTTCTATAATTAATTTGTCTAATAATAAATTTCAGTCTTGCATGAATGCAGCAATGTTTTTCACATTGACTTCCCAGAATTCAATAGCTAGATGAGGTCACATGCAAATTTCAAAGGTCAAACTAGATCAAAGGTCAGTAGGAGAACCAAATGTGATGTGAGGTCAGAAAGACATCAGAAACAATGACGGGACGATGAAACTTTTTTTTGAGACGCCACAGGGACATGCTAGGCAAACGGTGAACTAACGGGCATGAAGATGTCTAGGGAGAAAACAAGGGAGAGTAAAAAGTTACACAGAATCTACGCAGCAGCAACAAAATCACTCTTAAGGGTGCAGGAGAAAAACTAATGCAAATCTTAGGTCATTAGGGAGTCTACGAGCCATTCGCGTAATTTGCATTTCTTACAGTCTTTATCCACAGCACAATGGAACCCCAAGAGAATCCATCCGGAGGAGGAGAGGGGATGGATTCTGGGTGTTTTGGGATGGGGGCTGGCAAGGGACAAGGGGAGAGGATCCAGTTTCAACGGATGTAACATATGGGGAGAGTCAGACGACTGAGCTGTAAACTAGATAATGGAAGTTACGAACAAAATAATCAGACAGATACGAACAACGAGAGGATAAAGCATGAACTGTAGGCCTAGGGTTCAACGGTGAAAAAAAGCCCATTCCTAGAACGATTCCTCTAGAGACTACTTCAAAAGGATCTAGCTAGCACAGAGAACTGCTCTTTAGGTACCCAATAAGTTAACAATAGGCAATAAATAACTTCCATTATTTCTGAGGCAGTAAAAATTTTGTACAAAAATAGAAATGCTTTTTTTACAAATAAAATTTACAGGCCTGTGGCTTTCTTTTTTATTTATGTATTTATGTATTATTTATTTATTATTAAATTTATCTTTCAAGAAACATCAAGTATTTTCACTCATTTTTATTTTATTTTTAAACCCTGTAGCTTTAAGAAACAGATCTCTAAATCTTTTTTTTTACATTAATCCTTTCTAAAAACTAAAAATAAAACAACGAAATAGACAACCAGTGTAATAATCTGACCAATAAATGTCATGTTTCTTTGAACCCTAAAATAAAATCCTACTTGTTGAAACAGAACCAAATGTAGTGGAAAGACGTTTGTGTTGTTTTAAGTGCTTCTCCTGGCTTCTCTCTTGCGCTATGCCACCACCTTAACCTCTAAACGGTTGGCGCCCTCCTCGAGGGGGGGCGCGGACGAGGAGGGGTGAATTCTCCAGGCAGTGCTCTGGGGCACCAGGGGTCTCAGAGTTAGAATTGCACATTAGCCTTTGTTTGCCTTTTAAATTCTCAAGATGTCATTTATTTATGTGTGTTTTTCTTAAAAAAAAAAACAAAAAAAACCAAAAAAAAACAAAAGCAAAACCGAAGAAACAAAAAACGAAAACAAAACAAAGGTAAAAGGAGATTCAAATTGCAAAACAAAGGAGAATACAGTGGCACAACTGGAAGAGGAGTTTACTCAATAGAAACAAGGTAGCCCGAGTTTTAATTATGGCGAACGGGGACGGGGGAGTGGGAAGGGGACATGGAGGCCTTATTGTAAAAATAACCGTCTCTCTTGGTAAAAGTTGGCAATGTGGTCCTCCTCTGCCTTTCCTGTTGAGAACAGGCTGGCTTGTGGGACTTACCCTAAGAAAGCTAAAATAAGAGCAGGGAGCCTCTGGGGTTAGGATCAGTAAGGTTTGCTGTCGTTTTTGGAGCGCTTCAGCTGGACCTTCAAGCGTTTCATGCCAATCTGAAAGCCATTCATAGCCTGGATAGCAGCTTGTGCAGACACCGGATTGTCGTAGCTAACAAAACCTGGAAAACACAAGGGGAAGGAGGGTGGGAATCAACATGGAGAGGGAGCAGGGCGTCACGGGGTGGCTGGAGAGTTAGCGGAAAGTGGTAGGTGATGTGCACGTCCTGTGGGCTCCGTGCTGCGCCACTCAGCTCACGGTGTGCCTGCCATGTACGGACACGCGGTGTTTATGGGCAGCACCGGAAATCTCCACTGAGAAGCAGGGAGAAAAGCTGATGCATCACGGCAACAAAACCCGTCTGTGAACAGCTACATCTCCAACTCCCGGCCTCTTTTGTTTACCGAACCCTTTTGAGATAGCCCCGGGTTCCCTGAAGTGGTGCTCATGGGAGCACAGGGATACATACTCCAGGGTTCAAAGGGCCCCCCAGAGGCTCACAGGTCCCAACCCAGTGAGGTTTAAAGGCAGGGCTGGTGACGGTGCCCTGCAAAGATCCTGACTTTCATTCCAGTTCTCCATCTGTATCCACAGAGCCCATACCCGTTCCTCTGTCGGATGGGGTCAGTTAGTGAATTAACTCTGGAGTAATTTATACTTGGTTTCTAACATTGTGGAGTTATTTCTGGGAGGAACCTAGGGATCCAAGGGAAATGCTGGGCCTTTTTTCCATAGCTCAACTTCCATTTTCAAAGCTCCACTGAATTCAACAGACTGGAAATCTCTGCCTTGCAACCTCTAAGAATATTAAGAGTGAACAGCTCAGGGCATAAGAACCACCCTAACAGACTTCCTAGCATCTTTCTCTGTACCAACACTCACCACCAAAATGGCAGGGAGGGCAGGCTTCTGACAAAGAACCAGTGATGCTCTGCAAAGACCCAGAAACAATTCTGATCATATGGTTTGTTCAGACACTGGGGGTGGGGGTGGCAGGATACACGCAAAACTTTCTTTAGTTAATGCTGGTGTAAAGCTGTTGAGCTTGTACTGTCCCTACTTGGGGTTGAAAGGAAGCCATTATACGGAGTGCATCTTCGCTCTGTTAAGAACGTTCTGTATTAGGCTTCTTCGACGATCTACTATTAAAAGTCTAAAGCTAAAGAGAAAATTCCTTTACAAACTAGAGGAGGAAGACAAGGACATAAAATATACCTTCAGCAGAGTTCTCAGCTGATAAAAATGAGCATATGGTGTAATGCAGCAAAGCTTTTCCTAGTCAGGCTGTATTGCAAAATGGGGGTATAGATTCTTGACTAAATCTAATTCCTGGTATGGGTGATCTTGAATCCAAGATTTTTGCTATGATTTTCTCCTTTCCTTCTAGGTCTTTATCCAGAAGCAGCAAGATAGTTAAAGAATGGAAACGGATCAAGGGTGAAATGGACAACGAAACCTGGCCACGAGGTTAGTTAGCATGGAAGGATGGGGTACCAGCTTATGACAACTCTGGCCTCCCCTCTCCCCGCCACCATTAGGCTGGCTCACTGAGAAACGTAGGTATGGGATGCTGTAGCTTGTGACAAAAATTGAAAACAGTGCGTAGCATTGCATACAATGGTCTGCTGATATTCATAGGCGTAGGTTGATTACACACTGGTTGAATAGTTTGTGGGCTGATATAATCTCTTTTCAAGGCTGTACATATTTTCTTAAATTCAGACCCTGAAGCACAATCCCTTTCCAATCTCCAGATAAGCCCAGGACATTGTTTAGCAAGGAGTATAAAAATCAAAACCTTGTGCAGGGAAGCTCCTAACGGTAAGCTACCCAAGTGCACACTCACCCCCTATGTAACCACTTACTTTCCACTTCACTCGCTCACGAACCATCACAAGGGGGTTTATGTAGCAGAAGCCATAGTGTATTGAGTTCAGGCTGACAGCCTTTCCAGTTGGGTGAAAACAGTGACTTTCAGTGGTTGCCATACTAATTCCCCTAAACACAGAGGCTTCAGACCTTGCTGGTTGATAGCACAGAAATTAGAAAGGTGTTATATGATAATGGGGTTTTAGAAGCCGAAACACTGTCTTTAGATGAGCTGCCCATTACCAGTGAGAAGGATCTTAAGTTTGAGTACCACCCCTCCCACCTCGCTGTTTTTGTTGATACCATTCACTTTCATTTGCGTTTCCACTGGTCTGTATCTATTTCGCTTTGTTTTGTACGGCTACTGCCCACGTGAATTACTAAACTGGAGGAATGATTCAGGCAAATGTTCTATTAAACTGGGCCACGACTTGTCAAGTGAATAATATATACTCTTAACATTCTGGCCTCTAAACCACTTTGGGGGCCCAGAAGGGTTCAAAAAGTAAAACACGAAATAGACTTAATGAATGCTGTGCTTTTGCTATAAAACATCAGAGCAAGTAGAGAGCGGGCCTTACTCTCTCAGGGAGGAAACACTGCCCCAGGAGGCAGGGTCTGGGCTCCTTGAGGAAGGAGGTCAAGCCACCGAGGACCTGAGTTTTCCAGCATTCTCGGAATTCCTGTAACTCCTGTGCTCCTCCACTCATTCAGTCCCTGCAGATCCTGTCATTGCAAATTCTGGCTCCTGAATCTCAGCACAAGCAGCATTTCATGTGACTGTGAAATACCTCCACGGCCTGCCCCGGGGCTCAAGGAGCTGTGGTGGGCAGCGTAGCCCCAGGCCTGCTGTGACGGGATGTGCATTCTCGTGAGGGTTCGTGTGAGTGTATGTGGTGCTGAACAGGAGCCTCCCAGTACGACATGCTACCCAAAGCCACAGTGTCTGAATCCTACTGGACCCAGAAGGGCCTGGAAACCGTGGCAAAGGGTCTGTAGTGCCCTTCTGTATCAGGGTAGCTTAAACTACACTACAGTCTGTTAAGTGTATTTCCATCTGCTAAAGCTGGCTTCAGACCTTGGGGCTTAAAGAGATTGCTGCTGCTCTATAGTGAAAGATGATTAGATGTATGGAGCAAGACGCTCTAATACCTAATGTATAGGCATTTAATTTCCCAGCTCCTTTTTATATAGCCCCTACCTCTGCTTTTGATTACACGACTTTGCCCAATCTGCTTACATGGATCCAGAAAACCGGAAACGGCACCACCCAGGGAAGGCCCTATCTGGACGTCTAAATGTTTGCCATTTACATTTTCCTTCCCATGACTCCTCACTTGGGAATGAACTGTGATATTCTGGCTTGGTTTCTTTTGCATACCAAAGCACTTGCTCAGATTGGTCTGTTTGTCAATGAAGACTTTAGCAGAGATAACATTTCCAAAAGGCATGAACATCTGCAGAATGTCCTGGTCTCCAAACTCCTGTGGAAGGTGGTAAATAAAGAGGTTTGCACCCTCTGGACCTAAAGAGGAAAAAGAAATCAGAGTAAGGTATTCTTCGCTTCTTAGTTCCCCAGGCCTCTTCTTAGGACTGCTTTAACAACAGGCTAAGCGTGTGCCTTCCTCTCATACTAAAGGGAACGAAACAGATGTATACATGTCAAGTGCTGGTATGTCTTTCAAGATGGGAATCACCTTTCAGATGTTCCAATTTCCAGAGACACTGGTCTGTGGCTCGTATTTGCTTAGGGCGCATAGTTTTAGTCTCTTCTTCGTGGGGATGAGGGTGGCTGCCGTAGGGTAGAGCTGGGGAGGAGAATGCAGGTGTGGGGTTTTCCCGGGTGGCTGTGTTTTTGTTGTATGTATATACTGTTTCTCGGGAGTTGAGAGTATCCTGTGTTTTCTAAGCAAATTGCAGCAATTTAGAGTAATGGATATAGCAGTAATGTTGCTTGGATTTCTCAATCATTTACCTAATTATCCATCCAGTTTTGATTTGCCAAATCTCTTAACACACAGTCTAATAATCATTTTTATTAGAAATGACTGGCAATGAGTCAAAGCAGGGAAAAATAGGTAGCTAGAGTTTCACAGGCGTGATAGGAATTATACCACTGGGGATTAGCCTTGGAAATGAACGCGCAAGGTGCCGACTCTCGTCAGAGACTGAACTCATCCAAGCTCCTCACGCTCCACTGTCACTTTCCAGAGAAACAAGAAGCAAGGGCAGAGTAGGGAAGGTCTTCCTAGCTATGCTGGTTAGAAAGGTAGGCTCTTCTAAGTGTCTTCCCGTGCACTCTCCCCTCTCTCTATAGCCACCTGCACAAGAACCATCTGAAGGTTAAAAGGAGCAAAAAAGGAAAAGGAGGGAATCTGAATGACCTGGTGGGAAGTACCCATCTTCTAATATGTAACCAGCAAGAACACTTTCTAGGCTGAAGGCTGCCTGCGGTGGTTACAGATCTTCCCCCCACTGGTTCTCAGAGGCCCCGGGGCTAGATGCCTCTAGGATGTTCCAAGTTCTGGGCCTGGTGTCCCCTGGAACCAGCACTGCCCGTGGGGCGGGGACAATATATGGGTCTACGAAAAGTAAAACTGGGGTAAAAGAACTTTGTGAAAATAAGAGAAACATCTTCATAAAGAAGAGTCAAACCAAGTTTCTTCCCACAAAACAGGAGTGTTCTAATGCGTAGGACTTGTCACAAGGAAGTCTTCTTGAGGCAAATGTCTAAAGCCACACAGGTGAAACCTTTCTTATTTAAGTGCCAACGTGACCACTTTAATTTTCGGTGTCACAGGTTGCACGGACAAAGCCATGTTCCAGTGCAAAGGAGGCAGTCTGTAGTTAAAGGGGCATGCTTGCAGGACTTAGGGCCCCACGTTTCCTGGTTTAAAAAAATTCTTAAGCAATCAAAACTTAATATGGATAGATGTAAAACCAAAACAGTAGAAATAGGTGCTCTGAGTGGTACTATGCCAGGCACATCTTTTGCAATACGTATATTGGGCAAATCTGGTGCCATCCAGATTTCATATTCCTTCTAGATAAAAGATCCAAGTGTACAAATGAGGATTTAGGGGACCCACTTTGATCTGTGAAGTCATCTCAACTCCTGAAGCCTGGGGAGAAAAGCAGTTTAATGTGCTCTGACAGATTTACTGGCCATGCCTGGATAATCCTGGCATTCTAGAACGCTAGACATTCTGATTGTATCTGAGCCAGAGACGGGACCAAGAAAATACAAAATGGTAAATCTAAGGAGGTTTTGTCTTCTTGTTCACTATTTTCTCAGGTAAAACTGCCACCAGCATCTCCTAGTGTATGACCCCCCTCCCTCCCTGTTTTTTCTTTACCCAGCAACAGTTTGATTTTGCAAACTGCCAAAATCGTGAACACTAAAACAATCTGAGGGTTCCCCCTATGTATCCACCTCTACGTTTAGTAAAAACCTGACAAATCACATTCCTTGGAGTTTCCTAGTACACATTATTTTTTACTTCCTAGAGTTGCTTACATGGTTGGCCCCAGCTGGGCGGGTGCTCACATTTTGTATTTCTCATGGGGCACCTGGTCTAGCATGGAGTGCTGGGGTATCTGTGTCAGCCAGCCTACACCCACCAGCTTCTGCTCAGGCCTCCAGAGGCTCTACCTGTGTGTGTGTGTGTGTGTGTGTATAAGCGAGAGACTTGCCTCCTGTAAATCAGGGAGGATGGGAAGGTATAAAGAAGGTCAGAGGGTATTTAGGAGGGACAGGAAAGGTGGTCAGTGTTCCTCATCAGCTTTCAGAAGATTTAGCTGGGCAAAATATCAAACCTACTTTAAAAAACAAAGCCAGCCTGGCTCATTTTCCTCGGGGAAAATATACACTAGGATAACACATCACTTGATTTTCAACTCTCTTGACTAAAGAACAAAAAACTATGGAGTAGAAAGGCTAAAAATCTATTCAGTAGTGGAATTCATCTTTTTTCTTCTTCTTCCCCTTTCCAGTATAATGTGCCTTGAAAACAACAATTGAGGTAAAACTAATATTAAGATGGTTTAAATTTCTTGAGCACACATCACTGGGTGAGAAGAAGGTGATCAGAGGAGAGGTAGGAGGAAGTGGGAAATTATTTAAAAACACTCAACAAGCCAAAAAACACCACCAACCACAAACATCAAGCACTGAACCTTGCTGCTGGTAGGCCCGATACCTAAATGTCAACAATCATTCAGTGGGTGGCCGTTCTCCATGTTAATCCCCGAGAGTGAGCTGCACAGGCTCTCCTGAAAACTCAAGGCGTGGACACTGGGGGCAGTGGAGGAAGTGTTTGGGGCCTAGACTTCACCCTTGCACTGTGACATGCTGAGGCCACCGTGACTCAAGTTTTTCAGTGACAAGGGTCATGTGGCTTGCTGGAAGGCCCTGATGGGACACTGGAGAAGTGACCGGCGTTCTCTAAAAATCACGCAGGGACCTGGCTTTTAGGTTCTTTCCCGAGAACATTCTTATCTCATGTACGCCTCCTACCACCCTTATTTGGCACTATTTGGGTAGTTAGATCCTGGACAAAGGGACCTCAGTGCAGGCTTTTCTTGGGGAAACGAGGCATATATGACGTGCAGTCTCCCCACACCTCGGGAGACACAGTGGACTGAACAGTTGTGCAGCTCTTTAAAAACCTACATTAACAGTCACAGCTGAGAGTAAAGAAACTTTCATCTGTCTTTCACTTTTAACGATCTCTTAAGATTAGAAAAAAAATCTTTTTTTACACACGAGTCTCTTTAAAGCTGTGTCCCTTTTAAGGTTCACTTTATAAAGTAAAACTACTCTATTTCTTGTAGAACACCAGATGTCAAGCCGAAGTTGGCACACAAGAATACTTTGGAACTGTAGGGTGAGGATAAAGAAGGGGAAGAAATTAAAATGTCTTCAGTACTTCCCTACCGTAGCTTCTTCCCCCATACTGTAACAGGTCACAAAGAGAATAAACATAATGTTGCAGATTTTGCTTTAAAGAAACCAAAAGGAAAAAGGGAAAAAGACAAGCTGTCCCTCTCTGGACTGGCTCATGAACTATTTTACAATTAGCTTTAATTCATTCTTAGTATTAACTTCCTGATACTCAATTTGCCTTAGTGGCAGAGGAGCAAGACAGTCGGTCACTTAGTTACGTGCTCTGAGGACCCCCAGTTAAACACGGACCCAGTCGATCCTAATGGTGGATCTGATCATCATCACCCTGGAAAGCCTCACCTACCGAGAGGCAGGCTCTGTGGTCCCAGGGCTAGTGGACGCTGAGAAACCCGGGATGTGCCTGAGAGCGCTTTGCCCACAGGAGACTCTCTGTTCACCCCCTGCACTCATGCGGAGTTGAGGTGTAAGGGGAGAAATCCTAGATGGTCCGCGCCGACTCGGGAAAGGGGGTTCCTGCAGCGTTTTGAGGACAGCAATTCCTAAGTGATTGCGTGTAAGGGTGCAGTGGGGGAGAAATCCATAGTGGGAGGTAAAAGAACGAAAAATTCAAAGATAAACGGACAAGGCTGAACAGGAGGGGAGAGAAGATTCAAACCAATGGTTTAGGCCTGTTAAGTTTCTTAAAAGGAAAAAAAAAAAAACCCCAAAGACCCGAAAAAAAAGAAAACCACCACAAACCCCAGGAAGAACAGAAGTATGCTAACTGCCCTCTCGTGATGCCGGCCCCATCTAGCTTCTCCGAAGGCCGCCGCCACGGTGGGTGTTGCCCGCCGCGCCCGGGCCCGGGCCGGGCACCTACCTTCCTTCTGGCTGCCCGCGGCGCTCTGCTGCTGCAGCAGGCTCTGGCTGTACAGAGTGGGCAGCGCCGCGGCCGCGTACTGCTGGATCCCTGAGTAGGCCTGCGTGAGGGCGTCCATGGTGCCCGCCGTGCCATTCGTCAAGCCCGTGGCGCCAAGTCCTCCGTTCAGAGCCGCCATACCTGAGAGCATTTGAGCAACTTTACAAAAAACCCAACAATAGAGAAGAGAAACAGCACTTTTCATTAGTGCTTTCCAAAGGAAGTTAGAGAATCATTTGACACACGTACAACAGCAAGTGCATGCAGCCGGCACACCAGTGAAACCGACACGGAAGGAAAAACGCAACGATGCAGGAATACATCAGCATGATGGTAAACAGACCACGCCCCCCAAAGCCCCCTGAGCAATGACACCCTCACTCCCTAAGGCCAGCGATCAAAACTCACAGAGGCACTACCGACAGACAACACGTCTCCATTCCATGCGCTGTGCTACTGGCAAGTCCCGCTATCTTTTTGAAATGAAAGCCTTCTCCTTGGAGCTTAGAAGCTTGGAAAAAAACATTAGTGACAGAGGCTTGTAACATCTGTACACTTCAGTCCACCTCCTGGGCCCTCTGAAGGGCCAGGGGATGGCTCACGGGTTGGAGGAGAAAGGGGTAAAACTGGTGTCCCTAGGCCATCTGACCAGACGGTCCTGGAGGCCAGCTCTGTCCTCGGTGAGCCAGCGTGCGGGCAGTGCCCTTCCGGCTCTACGAAACAGCGGAGGGATGGTGTCAAGGAGGAGGACCCCAGGGAGAATACGCAAGCTGATCAAGAAGTAAGGCGAGGAAAAAATGTGGACCCTTACTCTAAGTGCAGAGAACCAAAGCTGCTTACGTAGTACAAGGGGCTCAAAAAAGAACGGGGCCATCTTTAGCAGCGAGTAGACGCGTGCACACGTGCAAGGATTTATCAGTGCCCACGTAACCGGAGTTTCTACCCACGAAGGAGCTCCAGGTCATGTTTTTCAGTTAACTGAAGGGATACTCGTGTCTATAAGCTGGATCTTGGCCAGTAACGGATGGGAACTGGATGCTGTCCAGCACCTTTTTCTTGGATCCTGGCTGCTCTTTTGCTCTGTTATGGTTGCTGACTGTGCCACATTTTCCCTGAATATGGAGTCAAAACAAGCAATACTTTTATAGAGTGTTAACTTTCATATGAACTCAGGAAATGGAAGAGGTGACATCATAATTGCTTTTAGTTCCCTTTGTGACTGAGACATTAAAGAAAAAAAAGGTTTCTGGGAAGAAATTATTGAAAACATTAATGAAACACTTGAACGGATTAGGGCTATTGATAAGGGCTGTTAAAACACCTGAGATGACTAACTGAAAAAAAAGTGGTAAGGAGTCTAATGAGGATAGAGGACTAAAGATGCTTAGAAATTATACAGAGGAATCCAACACTAGAATCATGTCACCATCCATCAGTGCTCCTGCCTGCCATCCACAGGAGACAGAGCAGGTGGGGAATGTTCTTACTCTCGACACGACTGTTATTCTGATAACTTCATCTCTTAGGTTAGAAGGAGTCAGACCATGGCCTAACAGCAGAGGAAATGCGTAGCGCCCCGGGCCTGGTATTCTCTGGGGGGTGGGAGGCTCGAGGAGACACAGTGGGCCCTAAGAGAAATTACCAAGCACAGTGTCCTCGGTACAGACACGGCATTGGGCTGGGGTGCTGAGGAGAGTCTGAAGCACAGGAGAATGGAATAATAAGCCTGCAGAGAGGAAGTCCTCGCAGGCAGATCTAGCAAATTCAAATTAGGCAAAAAGGTGTTGGCCAGCAGAGGTCCTGAGGACTGTGCTTGAGGTTTCTTATTGTGAAGGAGTCTATTCTGTTAATTTTTTTCAGTCATGGAAATCAATACTGTTAAAGAGCTTAGAACTAGTGTGGCCTCCTAATTAATCCCTCAAGACACCAGCTAATCCCATTTACCTCACCCAGGCTTCTCTCTTCCACCCCTGCCATTCTTACGGCTGCCGAAGGGCTGGGGGGTGATTTCTCTTTTCTCCTCTGGTCTTATTTTATCCTCACCTCCCAACATTGGTGTGAATGCAAAGAAACATCGGTGTTTCTTTTCTAGAGAGGCGGGAGGGTGTAAAATAACTCCGGAAGAGCTGGGCACAGTTAAGTGCCCTGTGTTTCATTTCTGTCAGGCTGTTAACAGGTGCTAGGGATACAAGTGGTTGCGCCACGTGGCCCAGCCCTCCAGAAAGCCGGATTCCCGTGTAGGGGGAAATTCTAGTAAGAGTGAGTGGTGACCTTGCGCTCTGCTTACACCCTGGGGCAAGGGTGCATCACAGCCCGCAGGGCCTCGTGGAGCACAGCCGAAGACCAGCTCGGCTGCCATCCACGTCTCCGAGTCCCCTTGCCGTCACTGGTACAGAGCGCCGCCACTTGCTGGTACCCGGGCAGCTAAGGGCCTTAAGAGTTTGCCGGCCCTGCCGCGCAAGAGCCTTCGGAGTGCCTTCCTTCGTAGTTTCCGAGGCCCAGCTTCTCCAAGAGGTGCTCCTTCGCTGCAGTGGTCTTTGGTGCCCCTGACTCCCTCCTTCTGTGGCACGGGATTTGTTTTTTTTCTTCTTCTTTCTTTTTAGTCATCCAGGTTAGGAGAATTTTCTTCTCTTTCCCCCTTTTCGCCAATTGTTCCCCCCACTCTTGAAACACAGAAGCAGAATGAACTTCAGTGCTCCCGAAAGACCGGATGGGTTTCAGGACCAGAATTGTTGTGAGGCTTCCTGCACATCGCCGCTGTTCTGCCTACACTTCACAGTGGTTGACTGTGTTTTTGGACTAGATCTCAGGGCAGATCTCCTTTCTGAAGGGTTGGCTTGCTTCAACTGATTCCATGCACGTGGGAGGTAGCCGTGGCCGGCCTGACCTGCCTGAGGTGGGGAGGGAAACGGTATCGGAGGCATCAAGCAAAGGGGGTGTTGATGTCAAAGAGGGGACGAGCAAGGGCTCTCCGGCTTGGGGCTTTCCTTCTTCGTGGTAGAACCACCCTTTTGAGCAAAAAATAAGTGTCAAAATTCTGACAAGTACAAGTGCAGTGAGAATATTTGAAACCAAAACTATCCTGGAGATTCTGGGGGTATGTGGTTATCAAAGACAAGGTACAAGAAGTAATTGATTATCTTGTAGAATTTGAAAAAATCACCCAGGGAAGATTTATATTAAATAATTATTCTGTCAAAGATAACCCCTGTCAATTCAGCTGCTGGTATCTGATTACATGTAAAAACTGTGGGCAGTAGAAAAAGAAGTTTGAAGAAAATTAAATTGAAAAAATGCTTCCCCTTAAAAAAGTAGGGATTTTCTTTCAAAAAGCCAAAAGGATCGGTCATTTCATCCCATGTAATCTAAATTCCCACGCATGCTGTTTGGATGAGGAACAAAATGACAGATGTGGCAACCTCAACAAGGGGACGTCTCTGCGCATGGGCAACAAAGTCTGCATACCCTGCCTGTGAGACGCTTTAACTCTCCAAAGGTCCTCAACTGAGAGGGACCCGAGGAGCTGTGAGACGCCTGAGTAAATCTGCAAATGACACAGAAGGACCCACCAGTGTGAGCAGGAGCACTTTTGGTGGCCACTGTGAAGATGGTCCTGAAGGCAGAGGCGGAAGCAGCGTAAGTGCCCCCCTCCCCCCCCCCCCCCCCGCTTCCCCCGCGAAAGGGCAAAAGTGAGGAATGTATTATATTCCTGTAGGTTTATAATCTATTTCCTGGGATGTTTTCCTTGCTGTAGACAAGATATACATCCTCCTAAGCTGCAAGCTGATAAGAAGTGTAAAATGTCTAGAACCATGGTAGAGGAGTATGAATATGCACTTAGCGGCATTTATATGTGTGTTTGTGTTATTATGGTCACAAGTGTGTATGAAGTTGTATGTGCCTATATGTGTATCTACCTATGTACATTTCACATATTCCAAGAATACAGATTGAGGGTGATTTTATAATGCATACTTAAGAGTGACAAGCCAGAATAATATGCCCCAAACATCTTCTCTCTCCTTTACATAAAATACGGTTGACTCTTGAACAAGTGGGGGTTCAAATGAAAGTCTCTGTGTGTTAATTTTTCTCCCCCAAAACTTAACTACTGACAACCTACTGTTGACCAGAAGCTCTTACCGCTAACATAAATAACACATATTTTGTACATTATCTGTATTATACACCGTATTCTTAAAATTTAAGAAAATCATAAGGAAAATGACCACACATTTGTAGTATCCTACTTACAGTATTAATTGACAGAATTCTGCATATAAGTGGACTGCACATTTCAAACCTGTGTGTTCAAGGACCAAGTATTTCCACAAACACTATTCATCAGGTACTTGTGCCTGATTGTATTCTGACGATCCTAATTTTAAGGGCTGTATGCTAAGCCATTTGGAAGAACGAGGTTGATTGGAACAAGGAAAAATAAGTGTGTCACCTGATATACATTTAAATAGAGTCAGACACAGACTTTTGGGCAGTTGTGTCTACAAAAAATATCTTCTTCGTCTTAGCTTAGATCTTAATACACAAAACATGCCTGGAGAACCCTCAGATAATCCAGAAGTGAATCACCCACATTCCTTACTTATGATCTTGACAATTTCTGCTTTTAGCTTTAGGGTTCAACTGTACCTTTTTAGCCCCTCCATTCATGAATGTATGGAGCAAGGAAAGGGACATCAAACTTGAACACTTTAATTTAGCTTCTTTTCTTCGACCCCAAACTTTATTTTAGGCGGAGTGAAGCGAAATGGGTAAAATTTATAGGAAGATGAGTTGGGGAATTAATTGGATTCCGTCTACCTACATTCTCCTGGCTCCCTGGTCCCTGGGAAAGAGGACTCTATTCAGACAGCCAGAGAATTCTTTCAGTACCAAGTAACTGTTCCTGGGATGGAGTAGGGTAGGAAACAGCAATGATAGGGAAACTGTGGCCAACTATTTCAGAAGCTGCCTCTATTCCGGTACCCATTTCTTGAGTACCTTCTCTGAGAATTTTCCAGTAGGACAGGTAGCATCATCATGTCTGTTTAGGCAGAATGGTCTGAAAGAGGACACTATATATTTTGGGTTTTCCTTGGTATTTGAAAAGAAACAAATATCTGCTCCAAGCCAACGTTGGGATTGTTAAATAGCTCTGTGCTAGTAACACTTACCGGATCAGAAGGAATGTGGTTTTGTTTGTTCATGGTTTTTGGTTTAATTAAACACTTTTCCTGGTTCACACTGTTTGGTAGGGACTGTTCGAAATGAGACACATTTTTAACTCCCCATGAACTATACATACCTGTATTACTCCAATTGCAAACAATTTAAAAAACAAAACAATTTAATAAGCCTGTTGTCCTTGCCAGAAGCAACATCTGTATGACATAGACCCCACACAAGAACTAGTCATAGTCTTGGCCATTCAACACAGTCCCTCTATAGTCCCTCATGGTAACGATGGGAAAATACCAGCAAAGCACAACAGACGAGGATGGAGAGAGGTGGACACACGGACCCGAGACAACACACAGCAGTCATGAGCACGTGCTGAGGAGGACAGCCATTCCCACTGGCCTGTTACTTTGCAGACCAAGGACAGGACAGGCAGGCGATCAAATCAAAGTCCTTGTTTTAGGGGAACTAGGTCCTGGGGCAAGAGAAGCAGCATGAAGGGATGTGTGTAAACACCCATGTCTGCAACCAAGGGGGAGGAAGTGGGTTGGAGCGTCTGCAGAACAAGGTCAGAAACAGGAGTAAACGTGATGAGGGCTCCTGGGCTGCTGGAGGTGGGCAGCTGGAGGCCGTTTTACTGGAATAAGACATTCTGTTGTCACATGATTGCCACTTAATACGCTATTTGCTAATCAAGAGCTATCATATCTAGAAAGAACGATCCCCCCGCTTTTTTTTTTTGGCCTATGGTCAGAAGAAACTCAGTCCCAATTTTTGTTTGTTTTTCCCAGAGCATCTGAACAAGTGTTTATTAAAACTTGGAAATTTGATGAGGTCTAGATTTTGTGTTTTTGTTTTGCTGAAAAAAAATGGTAGTATCTGATCACCTCTTGAAAACTGTTCACTTGTTGAGTCATGGGGTAAACTAACTTGCCAGGGACCCTTTCTTAAAGCTTGAAGCAGGCAGGTGCTGTGTTGCCTGCACTGCATGGAAGATAACTGGGCCCCCAAATCAGAAATCAGATTTGCTCTGGGCTCTCCTGGGCCTGGCTACTCTTGACTCAGGACGGAACTGAGGGAAAGGCAAACGAGATGTCCCTTCTGTGCGTGGAGGGTCAGTTCTTCCCAGTGTAGAAGCCAGTGCCGAGCACAAGCCTAAAACATGACTTTATCCCCCACAGCTCTAACGTGGCAGAAATGGGCAGGCTGTGTGGGACGGAACCTGGAGCTCTCCAGGGAGTCCCTAGGGTTTGGGCTGAAGTACTTCTGGAAGCGAGTTGCCTCACTCTGCCTCAGCCTGCCATGGTGACATGAGCCTCTTCAGAGATGAACTGCTGTTGAGTGAGCCGTCTGTGAGCGCTTAAAGACTCCACACGGTACCACTGCCAGCCGGGGCCTTTTCCACTCAGCCTTATTTCCTCCTTTCCAAGGCCTCGTGCTTCTCTATATAGGTCATCAATCTTTAGAGCAAGAGGGTACCAATAAAATCGTCTAATCCAGAACTTCCAGTTTTCAAATGGGACTCTGAAGCCTGGGGTGGCTGGGCAGTGCTTTGCTGAGGTTTCTGCAGGTGCCTGCCAGATTTGGAACTGGACCCACGTGTCCACTTTTCTATTAAAACACACTGCCTCTCAGAAGAAGAGAACCAAAGCACGCCCCTGTGAAAGCTGCAACTAGCTGTCAGCCACAGAAACCTACGAGTGAACGAACACACGTTCTGAGGATTAGAAAAGAGCCGGGGCGACGAGGGCTGGGTACCTTTGAGGCCAAATGAATGTAGATCGCATGTGCCTAGCGGGGTATGTGCTCCTCCATCCCAAGCTTTAGTTCTCCCTGTTACGTATCCTTTGCAGTTCAGGGCTGGCTGACCATTTTCTGGGGAGAATTTGGGGGAAGGCTGTCCACCAGAGCAGCAAATACTCACTGTTTATGGTACCTGCTAGTGCATTAATATTATTCAGTCCGACAGTGGCTCCCGCCAGCCCTTGCAGAGTCCCAAGAGAGGTCAGAGAATTCATGGCCGCACCAGCACTGGAGTTGGGGGTTGAAGCAGCCACTGAAAAACAAAACAAGACAGGAAAACGGGGAGAGAAAACACAAGATGAGTGAAGGCCAAGTGGCCCGGAAAGTAATCGTCCTCTCCACGGCAGCTGGAGCTGGGGGCTGAACCGCGAGCCACGCTTAACGCTTCCCATCGGAGAGACGCATGTGGGGCTGTGCTTGGGGGCAATTCTGGCGGTTAGGTTTGGTGATTCAAGTAAGCCATCACAGCTCTGTTCGGCCAGTCAGTGAATACGCTCACTGCTCGTTAGTGGGGGTGAATCGGCAAACAGGAGGCCGTCTTCTGGGTAGGCTGCCCCCCACCCCCCCCCCCCCCCCCACCAGCCACAGGAGGGCAGCCTCAGTCCTGCAGGCCGAGGCCTTCTCCTGTTCACCAGTGACTGGCACAGAAGGGGGTAGGGGGTGGGAGTGAATGGCAGTCCTTGGTTTTCTCACTGTTTCTGCTTCAGACTCAGCATTTTCTTTTCTCACTGAAATTCTGAAAAAAAAAAAAAAGATCCTACATCTTCCTGAATTTGACAGAAGACTTCAGGGCCCAGGCAGTGCTGGCAACAGGGTGAGGAGTCGTAGGAGACGAAACCATTTTGCTCCAAACTCTCTCTTACCCCCCAGCCTTTTAGGTAACAGCTTTACTGACAGATTACTCACTTGCCATAAAATTTGGCCCTTGAAGCATGCAAGTCAGTGGTTTTAGCATGTTCGCAGTTATCCAGCCGCACCACCATCTAACAGAATATTCTTACCCCGAAAAGAAAGCCATCCTTGTTAGCTATCATTCCCCGTTCCCCCCACCACTTCCTGTCTCTATGAATTTGCTCAGTCTGGATATTTCATGGAGGTGGACTCACATAATTTGTGATCTTTTGTGACTGCTTCCTTCACTTAGCAAGACGTTCTCAAGATCCCTCTGTGTAGGACGGGCCAGGATTTCATAGCAGAGTAATACTCTGCTGTATGAAAACACTGCATTTTGTGTATCCATTCATCAGTTGTGGACATTTTGATTGTTTCAACTTTTGGGCTAGTATGAATAATGATGCTATGAACATCTAACACAAGCTTTTGCATAGCCATAAACTTTCATTTTCATTTGAGTACACACACACACACACACACACACACACACACACACACACACACACCACACCCAGGAGCAGGACCGCTGGGTAAGACGATAACTTCCTGCTTAACATTTGGAGGACCTGCTGGACTGTTCTCCAGAGCAGCTGCACTCTCTGTCCCTTTTACACCATTACATAATGGCGTCTGTAAGTAGTATGTCACGTGTCTTACATGTGTATACACTTGTACAGCTTCACACTCCGCTGACTTTTTCCATGGACATCACTTCGCTTTATCCTGGTGATGGAGGTGAAAGCTGAACTGAACTCTGACCAGCGCCGAAAGCAGCACCTGGTCCTTTTCTATTCTAGCTGTGAGATCCAGGATGGCCAGGAACTTCATCCATCTCCTGGAATGTTCCTGCTCAGCGGGAGCTCATCCTTCCTCTGCCTTCAGAAACCACAAACAGCACTGCTTGAAAAGCACCTTGCTTGGGATCCCTCTGGGATGAGGCCAGATCAAATGCCTAAAAAATGAATTCCTCACCTTGTCACATTTCAGTCCATGTAGGCCATTAGCTTCTCACACCTCATGATGCATATCTCTTTTTAAAAGAACATGATATATAATCCAGTGTCTTTAGTCCTTTTGTATTATGAAACTTTTCAAATACACAAGAGAAAAACATGACGGACTCCCATAAACTCAAACTCATAGCCACATTCTAGAATATTTGAGAAGCAATTTAATCTATTTTTTTTTTTAATTTTTAAAAACATTTTATTTATTTTTGAGAGAGACAGAGTACAAGGGGGGGAGGGGCCGAGAGAGAGGGAGACACAGAATCTGAAGCAGGCTCCAGGCTCTGAGAGTCAGCACAGAGCCTGATGCGGGGCCTGAACTCGTGAACCGTGAGATCATGACCTGAGCCAAAGTCGGATGCTTAACTGACTGAGCCACCCAGGCGCCCCTTCTCAATCTCTATTTTAAAGCCAATTTCAGACCTTCTGTTGTCTCTCCCCTATATACTTCAGTATGCAACTCTAAAAACTGTGGACATTTTTTTAAAAACTCAAAACCAGTATTACACCTCACAAAAATAACAGTAGTTCCTTGGTTTTATTATGTAATAATACCTTGTTTAGGATTTTTTTCGTCTATGTACATGAGTATGATTGGCATTTATTTTCCTTCCTGTGTGTCTTTAGTTTTGCTAATAAGCTTTTGCTAACCTCATCAAATGACTCAGGCAGTGTCTTTATTTTTGCATTTTCTGGGATAAACTGTAAAAGATGGCAATTATTTCTAACTTCAATGTTTCATAGAATATGCCAGTAAAAATGATGTGGACTTGATATTTCTTCATGGGATGATTACATTTCCTTAACTAAGATTGTTCAACTTTTCTTGTTCTTCTCTAATCAGTTGTATTCAGTTATAGCTTTCTAGGAACTTATGTATTTAAGTTTTCAAGTTTATATTAGCAAAAATTATTCATAATATGCTCTTAATAAATGTTTAAAATCAGGAACATTTACAATTAAATCCTATTTCTTTGTCTGCTTGTGCTGTCTGTTACTGAGAGAAGCATGTGAAAATCTCCCACTGTGGTAATGTCAATTTCTCCAGGTAAATATGGACATTTTTTGGAACACATCTTGAAGCTATGTTACTACTTGTGTAGATGTTTGTAAATTATTGTATCTTGTGGTGCAATCAACTTTTTGTGGCAGCTCTTATTTCTAGTTTCTTCTTGAAGTCTGTTTTGTATGATAAAAAATAAAAGCATCAGATTTTTTTGGTTATTTGCATGATGTATCTTTCACCATCGTTTTGCTTTTTTGTCTATTTCTGCTCTCTTATAATCAATATGTTAAAGAGGTTTTAAAAACTACAGCCTAATAATCTAACAGCCTTTCAGTAGAAATGTTTAAATTTTGTGTTCTATGTCCTGCCTATATTTTTTCCTCTTCTTTTTTGCCTTCCTTCTTAGGACTATTATTTACTTTTTTTCCCCCATTCCATTTCCCCCTCTGCTACTTTGGAGGTAATGTATATTATTTCTGTTCTTTTATATATTACCATAACAATTTTAACAAACATAACTTATGAAAATCAAAGGTAATCATTACCTTTATTTCTTGCCAGAACATTTGCGAGAATGTTTCTCCATCTGTGGACGTTTAAGGACAATTTCTAGAGATTTTAAGTGGTTGACTTTTACAATTTTTACCAGTAATGGTGGTTTCACGGGGTAAAGGGTTCACAGGTATCCTCACATTACCATTCTAGAAGTATTCCCCTGGTGTCACCTAAAATTGTGTGGAAGTTTTTCAGGCTTTTATTACTGGCTGCGAGTCAGAACACGCATGACGGATAGTTTTTACCCCTCACTCACTGGCACAACAGTGTGGGAAGGGCTATTACATGGAGACTGACACTAGATTTAAGTCTCTTTTTCCATGGGAAATAGCCCAGAAAGGAGGACTTCTGTTTCTGGCAGTTTATTGGTCTAGGTGACCAGAGGGACTCGGGGGTGGGGGGGGTGGGGGGGGAGTAAACACCAAAAGAGTAACAAGCACTATAAGATATCTTTTAAAATATTGCTAATCATATCAATAGTAATGTAAGACAGATTAGGACACGGTGCTGAGGTAAATTAACTGTCAACTTAGAACATCCAACAAACATATATTTTGGAAACTAGGACAAAATAAATAATTGTCACATAAAAGCTAAGACTTTTTAACCAGTGGACCCTCACTAAATGTTCTGTTGGATAGGATTCAAACTAAAGGAGAAATGATCCCAGATGAAAGAAGGAATAAATAATAAAGCAAAGGAAGTAGTTAAATATGCAGGCAGATTTAAATAAACGCTATTTATATAAAGTAACAGTGTACTGGGATGAAACACACTGGAGCTAGAACTGCAATACATGACAATGTGAATACACCACACATGGGTTGGGAGAGAGGCTCTTCTGAATTAAACTAGTTTCTTCTTCTTTACCCCTCCCTCCTTCCCTCCCTCCCTTCCTTTTTGAGAGTAAGTGGGGGAGGGTGAGGGTGAGAGAGAGAGAGAGAGAGAGAGAGAGAGAGAGAGAGAGAGAGAGAATCTCAAGCAGGCACCATGCTCAGTGCAGAGTCTGATTTGGGGGCTTGATCTCACAACTGTGAGATCATGACCTGAGCTGAAATCAAGAGTTGGCTGCTTAACGGACTGAGCTACCCAGGCGCCCTTCAGTTAAAGTATTGTAAGGTCCTTGAAAGAAGATATTCAGGTAAATTTGCAAAATCTCAGAATGAACAGCAAGAGTCTGTGGCATTTGAGCCACAACCTGCTCCCTCCCTTTCAGCTGCTCCTCTCCCACTTCCCCAAGGTCAGTGTATGTAATGGAAGCTCAACTCCAGGTGGTTGTGGCCAAGGAGATAAGGGCTTCTTCTCCCCACAGGTCCAAACCTAGGGCTATGGTTTCTCCCAGGGAAGGGCAGGCCACTGGCATTTTTAACCACACCCCTGGCTCTGTCTTATGGAAGCTCTGTTCCGGGCCAGGAAGTGTGGGAGTCCTGTCCTCAAAGTAGCTTCTGCTCACTGAGCAGGCACCAGAAACTGTGTTTGAGAGGGTCCAGATACTGTACTTAGCAGACAAAGACATCAAAACAGGTCCTATAAATATGTTCAAAGAACTAAAGGAAAACACGCTTAACGAAAGGTATGATGACAAAGTTGCATCAAGCAAAGAATACCAATAAAAAGGGAGATATTATAAAAATGAACAAAATGGAAATTCTAGACTTGAAAGGTAAATTACAGAAATGAAAAATTCACTGTGGGGGCTCAACACTAGATTTGAAAAGGCAGAATAACAAATGAGTTTGGAGAATGATGTAGATCATGCAGTCTGAAAATCAGAGAAACCACAGTGAATAAAAAGGAACAGAACGTCAGAGGTGTGGCATGCCATGAGATACAGGAGTGTACAGATACTGGGGGTACCACGAGCAGAGAAAAGAATAAATAACTCAACGACACAAGGACTGAAAAGTTCCTAAACGTGACCAAAAACATTCATCTATATATCCAAGAAAGTCAACAAACTGCAGGTAGGATAACAGAAGAAGATCCACACCCAGACATGTGATAGTAAAAATACTGAAAGCCCAAGATGAAGAAAAAAAAAATCTTGCAAGGAGAGAGTGGACAACATGACTCATTGTGTATAAGGGGATCCCAAGAAGATTAACACCTGGCTTCTCAGCAGAAACAGTGGACCAGAAGGTGGCATGGCACACTGCAAATGCTGAAAGGAGTAAAACACTATGAAGTAAGAATTTTATATCCAGCCAAACTATCTTCGGTAAACCAAGGGAAAAATAACATTTCTAGATGAACAAAAACAGAATGTGTTGCCAGCAGTCATTGTATTACAAGAAATACGAAAGCAAGTTCTACAGGCTGAAAGCAGATAACCCAAGACAATAATTCAAATCCCTACACACATACACATACATAACACCCATAAAGGTAATTATGTGGATACTTATAAAAGACTGTATAGTTGCATTTTTCTTTTCTTCTCTTAATTGATTAAAAAATCAACTGCCTAAAGCAGTATGTATATTAATTGTATCATTGAGTCTCTAATATACAGAAATATATTTGACATTTTAAGCACAAAGGAAGTGGGTAGGGGGACAAAGTTGTATTGCAGTGAGGAAATTATACCAGACAGTAACCACAAGAAGAGATGAAGAGAACCAGAAATGATAAATAAGGAGGTTATAAACAAACTCTAGAGATACATGTATCTGCTCTCCTTTTTCTTTCAGTTCATTTAAAATATATAAAGTAATAATTGTAACTATACGTTAAGTTTATAACATACAAAGACATAATATGTATATAAATAGTAGAAAAAAGGGGAGGAAAGGAGAGATATGTATAGGAGGCATGTTTCTGCATCTCATTGGCATTAGGTTAGTACATATCTGAAGTAGGTTCTGATAAGACAGGATATATGTTGTAAACCCTAGAGCAACCACTAAGAAAATTCAAAAATATGGATGAAAATCACTGAAGAAATTCAAACATTATACTAGAAAATATTCACTTAATGCAAAATAAAGCCACAAAGGAGAAACAAAAACAACTGAAATACACAGAAAGTGAAAAGTAAATTTATGTCACATATAAATGCAACCTGATAATATTAAATGTGAATGAAGTAAACAATCCAATCAAAAGGTAGAGATTGTTAGACTGGCTTAAAAAATTATAAAACAAAACCTAGCTGTCTGTGTTGCTTATAGGAGGCACACTTTAGATTCCAAGACACAAATAGGTTGAAAGTAAAAGGATGGAAAGATAAATACCATGCAAACAACAAACTATATGCTATAATGAGACAGAAGACTTTTGCATCAGTTTCAGAGAGAAAGAGAAAAGTGGGTCAACTGCTTGCATTGCAAAGGACCTTGATACACTTCTATGAACATCTGTGTCTTTGTCCGGATGAAATACAGCTCATAAGAGAACACTACTACCAGTGGGTACGTCAGAAAACCCTCATTTTATTCAGCACTCTTTTTCTTTATGCCCTCAGACTCTTCACTGAGATCTTTCAGAAGGGAAAGGGATGGAAAGGAATAGGATAAGGAGAGCAGATATTCCTCAGACAGCACAGGAAATGATGGAGATGTGGAAATGAAGCAAACTGGGATAAGGTGTGGAGGGAGTCAGCCGAGTAATGGATCAGAGCAGTCTCTCATTCATCTGAGAAACACAAGCTACCGTTATCAGAAAGGCCTCCAACTCCATTGCTGCTCACATCACTGATGAAGCAGAGGTGCCAAAGCACTAAGGTCAATGACCTGGAGAAAGTGCCTATCAGTTAGGGACACCAGCACATTACTAGAAAGACTTATGACGCCAGTCGTCATGCTGCTGTGGAGTATTCACTGTAAGTGCTGGAGAGGAAATATATGACCGGACCTTAATACCTCAGTGTCTGCAACTTACATTTTCCAGACCTTGTTTATAGCACAGACATCATTAGTCTCAAAATTCTTTCTGCTGCTCCCTGGGAGGTCACCCTGCATCTCCTCTGGTGGCAGAAGAGGATCATGAAAGTTGAGGTTAGCATAGGCATCCTGGAGAAGGTCAGGGGAAAGCTTCCAACATGGCCTCACAGACACCACAAAGTGAGACTACTGCTCTAAGCAACAAACCATTACAATCTCATTACCCCCGTTTACAGACAGAAATCTGGAGTCACAATGGGGCTGTCGTTGAAGCTGAGTGCTCTGGACTCAACCTTTCCTCTTCTCCATAAGCTTCCATTTCAGCATTTTTAAATGGGAGAAGAAAGAACACCCAACTTAAAAGGTTGTGAAGATTGAGTAGGGTGATCTAGGTAATGAACCTGGCACAGTGGTACCATCTGGGGACTTTCAGATCATAGTCCATTACTGGCTACACACCGAACTGAGAGGACAAACCTACGTAGGACATGTCTTGTAAAACAAGGAAGGAGGTAAGCTTCTCTCCAATCTCTGCCTACACAGCTTCAGTTACTGATGACTGGATGGCCATTGGTTCTGTTTCTGCTGGCTGACCCTCCTCTTCCTCACCACCAGTCACAGAGAAAAGCCTGTGTGCAGGGCCCAGGCCCCTCTCCCTCTTCAGCAGCCATGTCAGGGACTACAGGCCGTAGATGCGGCCTGCTTTCACTCACCCAGGGAAACCCAGAACGGCCACGGGCAGACTTGTCTGTCACCTACTTCTAGCTGGAGCTTCACAGGGGGCAAGAGGGGGCAGGAGCTGGGCGACATCAGAACTGGCTGACCTCACACTGTGGGTGATCTTTCACACCCTCCATGTCTGTAAGATGGGCTTGAGGAAGAGGTGGGTTTAAGCCATTCTCTGCTTTGTGTGGGTAATTCTCAATTACGGTGGTGAGCAGCAAGCTGGAGAGAGTGTACCGTAGATGTAGACAGACACAGACAGACAGACACACAAACACACACACACACGAGCCATGGACGCATAAGGGACAGGAGTGAGGTGGGGAGCTGGGAAATTCAGCAGGCCCACTTGTCACTGATAATACAAACAGTATGCAAGTTAGAGGTCTCTTTAGGTCTTGGTTTGCTATTTCTTTAAAACCGCAGGAAGACTGGATACAGTCAAGTGGGCCTCTTAGTATGTGGTTGAGGGCTAGACCCAGTAGAAGGGTGGGGAGTGGGTGAAGGACACGAGGGACAGGGATCAAGTGTGACAGTAAGACGACTGGACCAATGGGGCGCCTGGGTGGTTCAGTCGGTTAAGCGTCCAACTCTTGATCTCAGCTTAGTTCATGATCCTAGGGTTGTGAGAACAAGCCCCTTGTTGGTCTCTGTGCTGACTGTGGAGCCTGCTTAACATTCCCTCTCTCCCCTCCTCTGCCCCTCTCCCCTGCTTGTGTGCTCTCAAAAAAAAAAAAAAAAAAAAATTACAGAAAAAATGCTGAGTGAACTAAGTAACTGACCTTGAAACGAGACGACCCTGTGTGCCCCACAGCTTCAGACAATACTCTGAAAATTCACCCCAACTGGAGTCTCATTTGGAAAAGATGGCTCAACTGTGATCTAGCCACCTTTAAGAATCTTTTGAATTCTAGCAAATAACCGCTTTAAAGCAAAAAGCCTCAAGTTTGTCACACAGCCAATCTTAATCATGTGCTCCAAAACCAAATATTCAGCAGACACACAATAGAGAAAGAGACCCCAGACACGAAAGACAGAGACAAATTCAATGCCAACAACACACATATTTTCCTATTTCTGTGTTGGCCAACTGGCCAGAGGATTCTGCCCATCTGAAATTCCCTCTGGTCTCCACCAAGAACTGTATCCTTCACTTTCTCCATTAAACTGTTTATGACATGCCAAAGGCACATTTTGGGAGAAGGGTGGTAAATAAACCTGCACTCTCCATCGTCCACGGCACCTCTTTTAGTAGAAGGCTGCTCCATACATGACAAAGCCCAGAGGCACCCAGGCCAGGGGAGCAAAGCTCGGCTGCCCTTGCTCACGCAGTGCAGACGTGTCTTGTCAGAGGTCACATCTTCAGCCTGTTTTACTACTGCTTAGAAACTACCGACGAACCCAAAGAGGTTGTGACTGGCCGGCTAACCAGGAACTAAAATGGCCATGCAATAAACACAAGTCCTGTTTTCATTACCTCATACAGCAGCACAGTTCTGTGCCTTCTTAGGAAAGAATGAGGGAAGGGAACAGCGTTAGAGACTGGGGGGTGGGGGAAAGGAAGACTGGTGGTGAGCATCACAGGATTTCTCTGCTCTTCTGAGGTTAATTCACTGCTGGGAAGACGCCAAGCTCAACAATTCCCATATGCCTCTCCCAATCTAAGTGAGAAGACGGGTTCTTTCTCCTTGAACTGCACTAGGTCTTAGATCAATAATACACTGAGTAGAGTTTCTTGGCCCAGGTCAAAGCTTCAGGTCATGGATGGCATGCCTAGATCACTAGGTTTCCTTGCTATGCCAAGGTGAAAGGAGGAGGGAGAGAAAAGAGAGAAAAGAGTGCTAGACGAGCCGGAGGAATATCCAATGTCCAGTATCTCCAGGAGAGCCGAGTGCTGGCTCACCTACCCTGGCCAGTGATTTGTTTCTCTCCCTTAATCCCCATCGACAGGGACAGACAGCACTGCCTTGCACATGTGTTCCTTCATTTCAACTTGGATCCTCTGAGGCAATGCATGAACTAGACTGAGAGTCTTCTCCACTTAGAAGATGGAAAGCAGAGGCTGAGTGGACCTGCCCAGGGCACACAGCGAGCAGTGGCACAGGACGGGGCCGGTGCTGTAGCTCTGTGGGTGAGTCCTCGGTGAGGAGGCCATCGGGATAGCTAACAGCTGTGGGAGAAGGGCTCTTTGGGAAACTTTCTCAAAGCAGCCCCAAAAAACAAGCAAGCTGAATCTTACCTAAATTAAAAAAAAAATGCTTCATTTGTTTTATATTTATTTGTTCCAGAGATAAATGCTTATTCTTGCTGAGCTTTCCAGAGAGAAAAGGCCCTTGGCTTCATTTCTCAGGAAAAAGTCACCCTCCCTCTGCCGTGTGGATAAGCCGGACTCCCTCCCTTCCAGCCCCCACCAGCCTTCATCTCCCTAACAATGAAGCAGGTGACGAATGTAGCAGGAGAGACTGGGAAGGATCTAACATCCATGGGGCCGCCAAATTAAAACACAGGACACCAGTAGGTGCTTGATGAAGGCCTTCCTGCTCTCCATTCTCTTTCTGTTCTAACTTCTGCATTACTGGAGAGGGCAGGTAAGTTCATTTGGGTCCCAGGACTACGTCTGCAGAGGGAGACAAAAATTACTACTACATGCTCTATGGCTCCCCCCAAAGATGCTTGTGTTCGGATTCCTGCAGCCTGTGACACAGAGCTTACAGGGTTTATAAGCTGCTCTTCAGAGGACCTTGGGATGAGGAGACTGTCCAGGATTATCTGCCTGGGCCCAGTGTAATCTCAGGGGTCCTGTCAATGGCAGAGGGGCTCGCAAGAGCCAGGGAGATGGCAGCGCGACAAGGACTTGGAAGGAGGGGCTGTTTGTTGAGGAAGCCAGCAGCCTCCGGAAGTTGGAGGAGCAGGGAAGTGGATTCTTCCCTAGGGCTTGCAGAAAGAACTGCACCCTGCTGATACCCCTGACTATGTGGGGTGTCAGCCCAGTGACTATGCTGGACCTCTGGCCTACAGAGTCGGAAGATAATACACGTGTGTTGTTTCAAGCTACAATGTGTGTGGTAATTTGTCAGAGCAGCAATGGAAAACGAGTACATTTTCCAACTCAGCTTCACCAGGAATACAGCTTAATCGTGGCGGTGGCTAGCATTTACCCGGGGGCCGGTCTTTGTTCTAAGTACTTTCTGTGCATCAGCTCTTTTGTTTATGGTTAGCCTATGCGGCTAAGTAACTGCTGGAAGGTCCCACACAGCTGTAGGTTGTAGAGCCATGACTTCACCTAGCTCTGGCTCCAGAATGTTAACACTATGAGCGTATAAACTTAAATTCCTGTTTTGCATCTTGTGTCTATCTTGGCTGCTGTTGAGATCTACAGAAGCAATGAACTTGCGGTTATTCATATTCACCCTTAATTTTCAGGCCCTGTCCCTTCCACCTGTAAGACCTTGGGCAATCCCTCACTTTAGCTGAGGCTCCGAATGATGCTTAAAATGGGAATAATGTGACCCACCCTGAGAACTGACATGATAATCAAACAAATGAGGTGGCAATGATGCCTGACACACAGTAGGTGACTGATAAACACTGCTGACGATGTCTATCCGAAGGATGAGAATCTGGTCATCCTGTCCTCAGATTCATGCAGATTCAGTATTTCCCGGCAGGAGAGATGGAAGGAAGTGCACAGATGACCGACAATCCCACGGCCTGTATCACTGGTCTTGCCGTCAGGAATCCCGGTCTATGTGTATCGTTCTGAGAGCCAGGAAGAGGGTGACCAGGCCTGCCAGTCATGCCGGTGAGAGAAACCGTTGATGAAAAGGTCAAATTTAGCCCAGAGAGGAGACAACCAAGGGAAGGGCCAGGGTTAGGTGCTGTCGTCAGGAAGACACTCCGTAGCTCAGGAGACCAAAGTGATGGGTCAATGGGTCAAAGCCGTAAGGGGGCAGGCACAGTATGAAGGGCCGGTTGTGGACCGGAAGTGGCCTCAGAAGCACGTCCTCCCTGTCTGTGGAACTATGAAAGCAAAGGCCGTCAGGTGGTCACGTTTCAGGGGGTTTCTGCAGACCCTGACATATGCCTGATGGCTTTGGAGGCCCAACACTCCAACTCCTGACAAGTTCTTACTGTTTCTACGAGTACCAAACGCAGGCTGGCCGCCTCTGCTGGCAGGGAAAACCAGGACTCAGAGAAGGCAGAATTCTACTGGTTTAAAGGCGGCACTTTGTGAAGGTTCCGATTTTCACTGCTCACGGTGTAACTGAAGAATGTGAGAACCCAGGGTCTATTTAGAGACCGCAGGGATCTACACCGACAGGAGCCCAGCCAAGCTGCAGACACCAACAGCTTCTACCTTCTTTGCTAGAAGAGCCGCCCCACCCAGCACAGCCATCTTGAATCCTAAATGACCCAGTCACAGAGGAAAGGATGTAAGGAGAGACAGGCCAGACTCTGGGGGTGAAAACTCGCTGACCTGCTCTGCCGGCCACGTGGTGAGGGATCTTCTGTCTGCTGGAGGCAGGGACCACGTTACCCTGTGAGGGTGTGGTATCTGTACACACATTAGATGGAGCAAAGTCACTTTTTAAAAATTAGAGTCTAGGCCCTCGGGCACCTCATTCGCCTGGAGGTTACCTCGGACCCTCTGAACCAACATCCGTGGCTGCAGGGCCCAGGACTTGCCCTCCTGGTGTGTCTCTCCCTCAGTGAAGTGTGGGAACCACCGGGCTGGGAGGCCTCCAAGCACAGTGGCACCTCACCCTGTCCGGCTGTGTGTGGGGAGTCTGGGGCCTGAGAAGGTAAAGGTTATAGGGGAGGTGAGGTTTGGTTTGAGATAAAAAGGGAAACAGATGCCGGGGGGGGGGGGGCAGGAAACCAGGAGTAAAATGTTTCCTGAGTTATGGTTCTATCTTCCCGAAGAAAAAAAAAAATCCCCCCAGCAGATAAGCTTATTAATGAGAAGTTCTGCCTCATTTCCTAGAACCTACAGGAGTAACTAAGATGTAACAGGCACCAAATATTTGCTGAGCGGATGAATAAATGAAAATAATACTGAAGGCTGAGGCAGGTACATTGAACGCCGTATCTAGTTTCTCTTAGGATGAGGCCAATCGAAGGCCTTCATGAGCCGGGTCAAGGCGATCCCATTGCACCTTATGAGGGCCCCTGAGGACACAGCCGAGCTGCTAAAAAAAAGACTCTCCCCAAACTGTCCCTTTCTGCTCACAGGCCACGAAGAGTGTGGTTATTTTAAAAAATAGAATGGACGGGGGCGCCTGGGTGGCTCAGTCCATTAGGTGTCTAACTTTGGCTCAGGTCATGATCTCACGGTTTGCAGGTTCAAGCCCCACTTCGGGCTCTGTGCTGACTTTTCAGAGCCTGGAGCCTGCTTCAGATTCTCTCTCTCTCTCTCTCTCTCTCTCTCTCTCTCTCTTCCCCCACTTGTGCTCTTTCTCAAAAATAAATAAAAGTTGAAAAAAAAATAACAGGATGGACAAAGCCACTTGCTGCCTTGTCACCAAGAGACACCCTTTGGTCCTGGGACAGAACTCTTACACAGAGGGCAGCAGACGCCCACGCTCACTGTCCCAGCTGGCACTCCCGTGGGGAGTGGCGCCTCTGTGGCGGGGGGCAGGCATGGCCCGGCTCCAAGACCGGCCTCGATACCCACCTTCGCCTGCCGCGGGATCAGAGACACACGGGTAAACGGCGGCTCCTTCCCCTTCCGCACGGAAGGCGGGACAAAGATCCAGAGGCGCGGTCTGGGTGAAGTGACTGCTCAGGGGGAACGCGGCCACCCCTCTGTCCTTCCACAGATTCCAGGCCCAGCAAGGGAAGCAGACAGACGGCCACCGGGGGGCCTAGGAGTCTCTCATGCACCTCACTCCCTGCCGGCAACATTCTCCCTCCCCAAAGGCCGCCCCGCCTCCTGGTCTCTGCACGGGCAGGAGGAACGACCCACCGTGCTCTCTAGGAACCAAAGGCACCCGCTTCCTTGCGTTAAGCACCCCCTCCTCCCCTGGACAGCACGAGGTTTGTCCCCGAGCTACAACAAACCACCACCGAAGACGGGGAGACTGCCTGCAGTGCGCTCACTGAACATCTGCTCGGAGCCATCGGGCGGTGAAAGCACAGTGGCTTTGCGGCTTAGGAAACAGCAAACCGTCTACACTGCGCGAACCTACTGAGGCTGCCACCCTGCCTCAAAGGAGCTCGGACGCGGTCTCTGGCTGGCGCAGAGAAGACTGTGAGGAGGCAGAATTAGGCAATGACACAAGCACTAGCCTTATTAGCTAATCACAACCCCAGGGCATTAGTGACACACGGAGTGACTCTTCTCCCAGGGGACCAATTATTCCACAGTTACGTCTCCTCCCTTAACTTTCAAGTTGTGGGGGCGGGGAGGAATGACAGGGTAGGGGGAGGCTGCTGCTATCAGAAAATGGTGTTAAAAGGGTCTGAGGCGGTCCGATGTCACTACCTGATGGTCTGTAATGGCCATATCCTCCGTCCCATTTTCTTCTCCCAGCACATTGCCTCACCTCAGAAGGACAGTTGACGATGCGGCTTCGGGCGACACCGGGCCAGACAGGCCACCCTGGTTCTCCTGGTTCTCCGGAAGATGCGCAGGAAGAACTCTCTCTCAGTCTAGAGGGCTGGGTGAAGCAAGCCCCTCGTCTGGACCCTGACTGGCTTTTGAGGCATTATTCCTAGGAAAGCACACACTGGAAGGTGAGAAAGCGGTGCAGAAATGGAAGCGGAAATGGTTTCCTTCATTTTAATTCTTTTTTGCAAATGCTTGTTGGGAGTCCTCGCTAGTTGACATTTCTTCACTTTATTTATTTTGAGAGACACACGTAGAAAAAAAATGTGTGTGCCAGCATGGGGAGGGGCGGAAAGAGAGGGAGAGAGAGAATCTCAAGCAGACTCCACACTGTCAGTGTAGAGCCCGATGTGGGGCTCGATCCCACAAACCGTGAGATCGTGACCTGAGCCAAAATCAAGAGCTGGATGCTTAACCGACTAAGCCACCCAGGTGCCCCTCACTAGTTGACATTTCTAAGGAAGAAACTGGCTTCATTAGTTGTCAGCAAACTTGGGTACCTCCTTGTCTTGCCTTGTTTGTAGTGTCCTCCCAGTCCCAAGAAGACAGACACTGAAGAATGAAGGTGTAATTTGGGGCTGCGAGTTTGAAAAAGTCCGTTCATGTAAACTCAGTAAATACGGATCTAATAAGAAGGGAGCAGAGAGAAAACAACCTGTCTTCCCTTCCGACGATATTCTGCTAACGATTTACGAAAATACAAGTACTTGGATGGCTCCAGATGTTTGTTTTTACAGATGGTCATCAACACAGATTGAAAAAAACAAATGTGGATTTCCTCACAAGAGTGAGAACATGTAAGTGGAAAAATCCAGAAACACAATTCCAGTTCTCCCAGAGTTCCTGCTTTTGCATGTTTCGCGGTAGCAGGATTGTCGTCACATCTGCTGCTAATCGCCTGTGTTTCCTCAGCCAATCATTAACTAACCCTGCGGGCTTCCGTGTGGATCATGCGTGAGGCGCCTGGACAGATTATCCTGAAGACTCCTTGTAACTGTAAAACTTGATGATCTGACCAGGCTCTGCACCCTGGGGAGAAGTCACCTCCGTGGTAACCAGCTGTGTGTTGTTGGCAGGTCGCCGAAAACCTGGCTGAGTCTGGTCTTAGGATCTCCTGGAAAGGGGGCAGTTTGCCCAGAGGGACCGAACGCTCATTTCTAGCGTTTTCCTTTGGATAAGATGGCACAGTTGCCGAGGGTCAAGTGCTCAGCCAGCAGGGTTCTAGATGAAGAGCTGTGGGCCGCAGGCACGGTCTGAGCGTGCGCCTTGGCACGGCGGCTGCCTCTGCGAATGGCCCACCACGAGCACAGACTCAGTCATAACCCCCAGCTCTCCAAGAGCCTCAGTGCGTGACCCTCCATGGTGGCCGCTACCCAGAAGTCCTGCCCCGTCACGGTTAGCTGGCACTCTTGAATCCAACAGTGCCACGCCGTCTTTGGTAAGAAGGGTGTGTTGGTTCCATAACCTGGAGTCACACTCGAAGTACGTGGGAAAGTCACTGACAATTTGTTCAGCTGAGCCCCAAAGGAGAAGGAAGGAAGGAGTGGGTCTACTTCTGCATTTATATGCTGGTATTTTTTAGGAAGGGTGGGGGAGATACTCATTTCCAAAGGTAAAAGGTTCAGAGAAAAATATCACTGATCTTATTCTAGTTTTAACCTAGTTTCCTGTTGTCAACAGGGGAATTTAGTATCATTCCAAAATAATGAAATCATCTTTCTCATAAGATAATTTAACGTTGTCTTCAAATAAAAGCAACAGCGTGCTTTCTATGTATGTATTAACCTCAATATTTCAGTAAAGTGAACAACTCCATTTCCCAACTGAGAAAATTAGATAAAGATTAAATTAAATGACTTGCTCCACATCAGTCTTCCAATTCTTGGTCAAGATGTCCACATATTCTAGAAAGGAAATGAAACTGTAACTCCTCTAGTACATTCTTCAGTGTACCTCCTTTTTAAACTTCTGCCCCAAGTATGAACTTTTCTGTTTGTAGCGCTAGATATTTAAATTCTTAGCCTACACATGACGTAAATACCTCTGTGTCTTAAATTCCTTGCGTCCTCCCCAATCTTGGCCGCTGTGTGCTCGCGTCTCAGAGGTGAAGAAGGCGTTCCCTCTTTCAAGACTATACAGCCCGTTGCCAGCATTTATTATGGGTTTATGCCCCGTCAGGCACATGGTCACACACATACCATGCTGTGGGACAGCAGGGCAGGGCGCGCCGTCCAGGCACTCGGTGGCAGGGTCCCCCTCCCAGCTCGTCACAGACCCTCATGCGCTGCTCCAGTGCCACAGACAGGCATAAAGGAGGGTTTGGTTCCCTTCCTCTGACCGCCTTCCCACTCAGTCCATCAGTCTCATCTCTCATTGGCCTCTTCCTGTTCTCTCTCCTTCTGGCTCCTTCTATTTAGCTTAGAAGTACTTTTAAGTTTCCCCATCTTCATCTCTCTCCTGACCTTGCTATTTTTGTAGACTTTTTTTAAAAAAAAACACTAAATTTCATGAAAATGTCATTTATAAAGATACAATTCTCACCTCCAGTCCCACATTCCTCCTCTCTCATTGCCTCTACAACTGGGACATTCACTCCGCCACAGTGGCCTGGCCATGCAGGGGGTGGGAGGTGGGGCTGCCTAATTGCTAAATTCAAATGCCCCTTCCCTGCTCTCCCTTGTCACCTCCCTGCGTGGTTCCTGGGTACCACGCTACCACCACGTGGTTCCTCTTGTCTGCCCCACAAATACAGCCATCAGCCAGAGCATTGCGCCTGGTCTCCTTCTCTGCTCTGTTTGGTGATTCTAACTTAAAGGTATCACCCACCCCAAGCTGACATCAGTCCACCTCACCTCTGCCGCCAGTTTCCAACCCACTCTTCTAGTTCCGCGACAAACTCCACGGTCAGATGGCCAACCGTGTGCACGGTGGATATATGTACACAAAAGGCCTGTTCACGTGTGCAGCACAAAATCCAATCTTTGTCTACTACAAACTTTCCCTTCTCCTGCCTCCCCTCTACACCAATGAAAACACTGGGCCACCTGTCCCCCAGAGGAAATGTGATTCTGTCACCTTCAACTCCTTCCTTCTATCCTCACATCCAGTCAGCGCTCAAGTCCCATGGTGGACTCTCTTGTTCTCAAAGTCCTCACATGTTCTTCACTGCCTGCACGAGGAAGTTCTGGCTCCCTAACCACACCTTTCAGGACCCACTCTGGTCATTATTTTCCATACATCTCATGGCTGTGAAAAGGAGACCAATTTCCATTTGCTCACCAAATCCTTTTTATTTTTTGCACATTTGACACATTTGTTAGATCTCCCATTCCATTTCTACGTCTCAAAACCCTACCTAGTCTTAAAATTTGGGCTTAAATGTCAGCTGTTCTATTCAAAATTTCCCGTTTCCTCAAGACACAATCTCTCTGACTTTCTGCCCTTCAACTAGGTTGACTGGGTTGGTGCATTCTGCTTGTTTCTTGAATGTGGCCACTGCATCTGGTTTAAGCAGTTCGTGGGATTAAACCACACGTGAACTCAGTGATCATACTTTGTGGCTTTCAGGTCTTAAAACACGGACCTTTGGTCATAAATCTCTGGGAAGCTGTGTCTAGCAACATTTGTTAGCAAAAGTTGGTTGCTTTTCCTCCTTAATATATCATTATGTGATTAATATGGGCTTTCCCCCAGTGCTAGCAGTGATAACATAGCTCTATCAGACAGCAACATCAATGATTCAGTGGGAACAGAAGTACACCGAGTGACTGTGTTGTACAGAAAACACACCTGTGAGCTCATACATGCACCACAACGGGATCCGATGTGGGTCTGACACAACGTAGACCGTATAGAGCACTATTTACAACGAATCACTAACGCTTGGCATAGCTCCAACTCCAGAGCCGCTAAAAGCAAACGTGCAAAGAACGACAGCCGGTATCTAAACGTATTAAAAAGCGTACCCAAAGCAAGGCAAGAACAAAGCACTGAGTGGTGAGTGACAGCCCCCAGGACAGGAGGACAAACCGTACTCGGGGCACAGGTAGAATCGGCCACATAGACCTGAGTGCGGGCTCCGAGGAGAAGAGAGGTGATCCAAAAATAGCTCTAGCCCCTCAGCCCGGCAGCTTTATGAAGCTTTAAATGAGCTCAGGACCGTTCAGAGCACCTCATCTGCGTGGGCTGCCCATATACTATGCAGAGTCGTTCTGATGCCAGGAGTGGAGAACCCTCTGGCAGCTCAGGACACCGGGATGACTTAGGGATGAGCCGCGGTTTGGACTATGTAGCCCAACAGACATCCGTTTTCCTGATGCCAAGTAAAACTTAAAGTGAATTCTGCATCGAAACACCCAGCACGTGCAGGAGCCAGTGAGATTCCTCTGGCAGGTATTTGCATGTTTTTTGTTTGTAAACCCTATGAGTAGGACGATCAATGCCAAACAAATAAAGAACCACTTACCAAAAAGACAGACCACAGCCAATTACCTCCCCCCCCCCCCAAATATGTTCTGAATGCCTAAGAACTTTGGAAGTAATTTGGTTTTCATGAAATGCCTTTTTTTTTTTTATTTATTGAGAGAGCCCACGTGTGAGTGGGAGGGGGGCAGCGAGAGAGAGAGAGAGAGAGAGAGAGAGAGAGAGAGAGAATGAATCTTAAGCAGGCTCCATGCTCAGAGAGGAGCCCAATGATCCCACGACCTTGAGATCATGACCTGAGCCAAAATCGAAAGTCGAAAGTCAGACACTTTAACTGACGGAGTCACCCAGGCACCCCTTCACGAAATGCTTCTGTTGAGAAGCCACTCACAGAAGTGTGTGCATTCTTCTTCTTTTGACTTTCATCATTAGACTTTTATCATCAAATTTACTAACTAGTGCATACTATTCTTAGCGTTTTGCTTCATTCAATGTGAATGCTTTGCTTTCATTCAATGTGAAGAGAAACAGCAAGGCTTACAGAAAGGGAAGGAAGATTCCCCACCCCCCCCCCCCCCCTTTTTCAACTTTGGTCTTTCACAAAATTTTAACATAACATAAGCCAAAAAGTTGGTTATGAAATGGTTATTTTAAAGGGTGTAGAAGTTATAGCTTATATTTCAATGCTCACCAAGTCATTTGATGATAGCAGAAATTTGGTAAAATACGTTTTTTAAAGAGCTAATGCTAGAAATATCAACTACATGAGGGCATGGATTTTCTCTACTTTGTCCACTGATGTGTTTCAAATGCCTAGAATAGTCCCAGGTACATGGAAGATGCTCAGGAAATATTTGTCAAATGAAAAAATATATCCAGAAATTACAGTCGCTATGGTGATATTTTATTTACAGGGCTTTTACATCATGTTCAACTCCATTAACATCAATGAAAATAAAGTGAGCCCTGTAAGTCAGCAGCAAGTCCACACACGGAAACCTTCTAGAAAGATAAAATGTTGAAACTTGCAGGAAATGAGCAAAGAATCGCATTATCTGTTCTCTTTCTGTAGCAATAGGGTGTAAACCTGTCTGATTCAACCCCACAAATAAACAGGCAATTTTAACAGCCTTCCCGACGAAAACACTTAAAAGTATAGCTAATGATGGGGAACACTGACGGCTTTGAGAACTTTCTTTGGTAATAAGCAGTGAAAAAAGATGAATGGAGGAAAAGAGGAAGGTCAGAGACGCAGTCAAGGTTGAACAGAGTGTAAGTAAAAACACCCTCAACAGTTGGCTGGGTTCTTGCTGTATCTAACCAACGCTGGCGCACTGGGGGCACGTGGCCTTGGTGAGGCATGCATGATGCACGGGAGTTTTCTGAGGATGATCTTTCAAAAGCCCACACTAGAGTAGATGGCGCTTCTGAAAAATGAATGCCCGTATTTGATAGGAGACTCTCACGTCTATATCATGACAGGAGAACATTTTGAAAGCCAATCTTTGTAATGACTGCAATAAAAACCACTTTATGTGATTCTGTACTAATATAATTAGTATGATTCATTTTTCAGGAAGCTGTCAGACCTGTGTATTCACTTGTAGGGTGTGGCTATTCTGGGATTACTGAGGAACCGGATCATGGTCCGAGGTGGTGAGTGGACCCTGTCATATGTCAGCAGGGCAGAGCCAGGTTCCTCCTTAGAGATGTATGCACTGCACTGGGCTGAACAGATGGCTCTGAGACCCCGTCTTAGAGCACTTGGCTATTGGCTGCTTGGCTACTCTGCTGAACTGAAAACCATTTGAGGGCCTGTGATGTACTTTCCAAAAGCAAGGGGGATTATGGGTAAATAAACTTTTCCTACTCTGAAAGAACTTGCCCTCGAGACAGGGAGAAACAGGGCATGTGTCCAAACAACTATCCTGCAGAGAAAATAGGTGAAGCGTTCTAGGAAAAGGATGGAGAATATACTTGGGTAGCCCAGAAGGGTAGGCGGCATTTCTAGAAGCCTCTTCGCTGCTGCACTTTTCTCTCCGTCTCCACTGGCAAGGTGCATCTAAGGGAGCTCCTTATAAAGGAGTCTGCCTTTAACCCAGGTTTAGACCTAGTTAAGTATTTATGCTAGAAATGTAATGTGGAGGCTCTTAATTCTTTCTAGGGGGCTTTATGGTGGAGGGGGTATTTGCCCTGGTTCTTAGAAGTACTAGAGAATTTAAAGCAATTTGCATCAATTATTATCAAATGTTTTTTTCTTTTTACTGCAGTTTAACTTATGTAGCATAAACTCTATTTTTTATGATGTGCATTATGAACACTGAATTTATACCTATACATTAATCTCCCTAAGCACCAACACTGCAATAAATTAGTGGCAGAAGATTTTCACAAGAGGAAACAGGAGAAGGCACTTCAGGCAGAGAAGCCAGCAGAAACAAAGGCCGACAGTGTCTGGGGAGGATGAAGACCTGCCTGATCCAGCTGCAGGGGGGCGGTGGGGGGGGGGGTCGTGCTGGCAGGGAAGCGTGGAGGCAGACCAGGGAGCGCCTTGAATACCACGCCAATGCCTCCATCTGCCTTCCTCTCGACTGTGTGTGAACCACGCGGAAAGTGTCCGACGGAGCTGTTTTGTGTCCCCGACAGCGTGCAAAATGGACGGAGGGCAAGCGTGAAGCTGAAGGCCGTTCTGATGGCAGGAAGAGGGCAAAATCGCGGCTTCACCCGGGGTAGCGGGACCATACGATGCTCCCGAGAAGGCACCAGAACGGCCTGGATGCGCGGCTGATGAGACGCACAACGAACCCAGAGGCTGGTTCAAGGCGGCTGGCCGAGGAGAGGGGAGTGGGATGAGGGAGGGCAGGGGGAGGTCTGGACGCGTGGATGACATGGATGGGCAGACCCCCGGGGTCGTGGGGTCAGGGTGGCAGCCTCGGCAGATGGCCTTTCCTGGCCCCTTCGCCTTAATTCCACCTGTACTCCTGTCCCCTGTGCGTGACGGCTTGGCGGGCGGAGGGGTGGGGCCCAAACCACCAATGTGGGCTAAATTGGCCTGTGAATCGCACCTCCTCACCTGACACGGGTCCCCCAGGGACATGCGCAGGTACACACACGGGGGACAGACACCTCTCGTCACCCCGAAAGCCTCTGGAGTGACCCCGAGGATAACTCCTCGTTTCCCACTCGGCTTTTCTCCACTGCTGCCCCGGTGAAAGGGGTGTGTGACACTGAAGGTCACCACGCACGGGTCCTTCCCACGTGATGACCTCCGGAAGGGAGGCTCACACGGAAAGACTTCCAGGCTCCGTGAACCTCAAACAGTCCACAAGGAGGTGCCACCGTGTCCTGGGGACTTTGTGTCTGTCACAGCCTTCAAGGAGGCAGGTAACGTCTGGAAGACGTGGGGGATAAAATATTGCTAGAATTTAAGGGGAAAACTATTTGAAAAGCCAACGGTGGAAATGGGGGGGGGGGGGAATCCTCCTTAGCATTTTAAACTGCCTTATCCTATCAAGAGAAATTATCTATTATCCTGAAGTGTGCACCTGATTGAGTGCACTTACAGAAGCATTTGGAGAATGTGAAAACCTCTTAAAAAAAAAAAAAAAAACAGAAGAAGGTCAGAGGAATAATGTGGCACACCAACGCAGTATTATGTTTTAGACAGAAAGTGCCAAAGACACGTGCCTGTGTGGTAATTATAATGCTCTCTCCCAAGTTCTCAGAATTGCCAGCCCAAACCAACAAATCCACGAGTTGGGGAGAAGACAAATATTATCATCTCTCTTTAAGACCTTGCTGCATACCCTGGAGATAATGTCTTCTTTATACCAACACAGAGACACATTCCTCAAAAACAAGTTCAAAATTTGGAGAAGAAACGACCCAGGAATTAATTAATGAAAGAGGAGAATGAAGTAAACAAAGGAAAAATTATCATATCAACATAAAAGACAAGAAACACGATTAAATTAGGCTTCAAAAGACCCCATGAGAAACCCATGAAAGGCATAATATGCATTTACCTGGTTTTTATTCTTTCATGATTTAATTTCTAATTTTATTCACTACCATCTGATAATTGCATGAAACACTTATTCTAACCATGGGCAATTTAAACTATTTTAATTTTTATTTCAAGGCCATGAGACAAAGGAACCTATTTATTGCCTAAGGGGATTTTTTTAACAAAAATTAAAGCTTAATCTTTCATGTTTTAAAGCACAGACTGTTTAAAATCATTTATAATAATGCTGTAGGGAGACCATGCCTGGGTATGCAAAATTAAAATGATAAATTTACAATTATTAAAAAAATTAATAGTTTGGGGGATTGAATTGTCCCTTTCCCTTCGAGATGGATTGGTCGGAAGCGTAGGGGACATCTTTAAAAACAGGGTAAAACCAGGGTCTGTGTGGGAGCTGAGTGATGGGGCATCAGTGCATTTCACAGTTGGACTGGTCTTGCTAGAGGTACAACGATGGTAAGTCCTATTTTTTATTATTTAAAAGATAAATAATGGCATCGGCCTTGGGAACTACCGTGTACCCCTTTTATTTCACAGGAAATTGCTTTGATGGAGTGGAGGGTCGTGAATTCTACCAACCACATTTTCTGTGACTTTGAAAAAGTCCCTGATGGAAATTAGACAAATAATTTACTTCCACTTAAATGTCAGATTTTTTTTTAGTTACGCTTAAGAAAAATAATTGAAATGTAGATTTAAATCATTTCGGCTGCTACACTTCAGGATTCTAATGAAATACTTTCAGCTATTATGCAAAGCATTGCTCAACAGAGAGGAGAAAAACCACGTTCGGTGGTCTGGCACCTCAGCAGAATTAATGGAAGGGCGGAATGTTTCTTTGAGAGCAAAGGTAAGGACACTCCGCTTTGGAGAGAAGAAGCAAAGCAGATCTCAGGACACAATTTCCCTTTCACTAAGAGCTCAGGAAAAACCTGAAAGTGGTCAAATATGTTTAAAATTTCTGAAGCATGTAGGCCATCTTCCTTGGCTGTCTGAGTAACCCCCCATTTGAAACAGGTTACATTATTTGAGCTTCCGACCCTACTGGCTGGACTGCATGTGGATCCGGGGACATGGCCATCCCCCACCCCTCCCCGCCCAGCAGGTGCCATCTGCCTCCTACCTTCACACTTGCTCCTGCCTCACCCGAATGCCCTTGCCCTGGATACCCCCATGGCCTCCCCCCAACACCCTTCACTCTCCACCGTACTCTGGTGTGTCCTTACAACACCGCCTGGCACCTACGGGGCACGCGGACTCGCTCGCTATCAGATGCCCTGACCAAGTGGAGGACGCGAGGGCAGGGGCAGGTCTGTGCCGTGCCCGGGGCCGGGGCCGGTGCCTGACACCGTACAGCCGCTCGGACAGCTGTTAGGTATCAACTCCGTTGTCTACACCGACCAACTTACATCCCACTTGCACTTGACTTCGTAAACTGACCAGTCTTCTTTTAAAGGACAACGAAATGTTCAAATATTAATTCTGATTCCCTGCAGCCAAGGCACATTCCAGCCCAAATATCACAACGGGAGAACACAGTTCAACAAAGTCAAATGAACCCTCACAAGCAAATAATAGGCCACATACCCTTAACCAAAATGTCCACTTATGATAATGGTCTGCCCATCTCTGGAAAGGCAGGACAATTTTAACATCATTACAATACTGAATATATCAAAGTTAAAGCCCTGAAAGGCTGGTGGTCCAAGCTGCGGGCTTTGTGGCTCCTTGCCATTTAAGGAAAAGTGTTCTTGTTTTTCCTCCAGTTTACTACCAATGATTTGGTTAGTTTCTGCTGGTCACTCTTGATAAAAGGAAGACAAGATGAAGGCCAAGGTTGGGAAAACTATAATAATATACTTTTGCTAAATAAAGGAAAAGCGTGTTTTAAAAAACACAGCTATCTTTATTTTTATATAAGCAAATAAAGGAGCATACAGGTTGTAAATGACTTACGTTTTTTTCTCTCCAAATAAGTTATAGTTAAAAACACGAGCTTCTAACTAAAGACACAATAAAATGTGTGTATGACAGATACTTTGTGCTGTTTTAACGTAGTCATTTCATTGTCCTCGTGGACAGAAAAACATTCTTATTTACAAAAATACTTTAAAAAATTTTTTTAATATTTATTTTTGAGAGCGAGCGTGCGCACATGAGTCGGGGAGGGGCAGAGAGAGGGAAACACAGAATCGAAGCAGGCTCCAGGCTCCGAGCTGTCAGCACAGAGCCCGACGCGGGGCTCGAACTCACGAACTGCAAGATCACGACCTGAGCCGAATTCGGACGCTCAACTGACTGAGCCACCCAGGCATCCCAAGAAATTAGTTTTCAATCTGATTTATAAAACAGGTAAATTAGTGAGGTCAAATTTTTAATTTGCCCTTAAGAAAAATCACGCTTATTTTTACAGGGGGAGTTTCTGTCAAAACGTCTATTGCTTAACAAGGGTCACTTAAGGATTTGTATAAATAACAGGTTTACGTATTGCATGAGATTTGTAACTTCGTTTGTTGGGGAAAAAAGGGCCTCAAGTTGATTTTTCGGAAATGCCATCTATTGCCCCAAATGAGGCCCCCATGGGGTAACGGACACGTTTGAAGGCATTCTAGAAAACGGAGTCCACGCACCCGTCCCGCTAGGAGAGCACCGCGCCTGAGGATGCCCTCCCTGCCCCCAGCCCCCAGCCCCGCCTAAGCGTCTCTGAGGTTCCCTGCAGACGGTCCTCATGGGGAGACGGATTAGACACCCAGTGTTTCAGCAACGAACCACGGGCCGCGGCTTCTGGCTGCGGCGCGGGCTCACCGCTTCCTGCCACCAAAAGCCTTAAGAAAGTCGTGTTTTCATCTTGTGTTTTCCCGAAAGAGAGCCCCGCACGAGCTCATGCAAGCTCGGTCACCAAGCAGTTCATCTTTGGGGCACAGGCGGCAGAGGGTACGGGATCTGCAGAGGCGGGGGTGGGGAAGGGAGCCCGTCCAGCAAGGTCTCGAAAATTCAGAGGGGAAGAAAAGCCAGCAAAACATTTTGTTAAGACACAAATGCTGTATCTAAGCAACCGCGTTATGTCTGGCTCGTGTGAAAAGGAAAACGGCGTCTGCTTTTGAGTAAGGCGACAACATTTCCGAGCAGAAGGACTTGAAATTACAGAGCCCGGGACGCGACCGGGAGGCGACGGCAAGGATGGTCCCCTCCGGACCGTGGGTTTTGAGAGCCAGCGGGAAGGATGGAGCTGGTGTGAAACAGAACCCTGGAATCATTAGGGATTTTGAGATTCAACAGAGGACGCTCGAACCGCTAACAAGCAGAGCGAACACCAGGAAGCGAGGGAGGCTCCTCCCACACCCACACCAGGTGCCAGCTTGAGCAGCGAGACCGACAGCATGGCCACCAAGCACGGTGAAGGCCGAAGACCCACCGGCTCGGGTGGTTCCCTCCTGGAAAACCTCCTCTTTGTCTTCGTGGGAAAACCAAACCCACGTGCGTTCGAACTTGGTGTCTTTAAGAAACTCTCCAGGGATCCGGCCCCACCCCAGGTGCCATCCCCACCGCGTCCCGGGAAGGAGAGCAGCCGCCTTACCCGGACTTGTGAGGGCTCCCAGGGCGCTGCTCGTGGTGGACAGAGGGTTTGCATTGGTGGTGGTGGCTGAGGTCTGGGCCGCGGCCGCGGCGGCTGCCAGCGTCGCCAGGTTCTGTAGCTGCAGAGCATTCATGCCTGTGGAGGGAGAGAAACGCCACTTTAGCAAGAGGCCCGTGCGGCCCGGCTCCAAGCGTGAGGGCGGGTGACAGGATCAGAGGCCCCGGGCAGCGGGTCCTGGGATGGCGCACTCTGTGCCGCTGCCCTGGTGACCCGTGAGTCACCACACCTGCCAGTGGAGCTACCCGTCGTGTGAGGCGCTGCCTGTCCTAACCCAGGATGTGTCCCAACCCAGGACGTGTCCCAACCACCCTGTCCTGGAGCTTCAGAGAGCTCGAGGAAAGAGCAGGACGGTTCTGTGCAGACTGACCACACCGGAGCCTTCTACCACGACAGGGCAGCAGTACAGAACTCGTGAGACTGGGGCCCCGTGGCTGGAGGAAGGGCTCCCGGGAAGCCCGTCAGCTGCACTGAGAAGAAGGAATTCCAGAGGAAGCAGTACTTCACTCCTGCTCTGAACTTGAACTGCTATGATGGCTTCCTGGCTCTGCCACTGTACCAGCCCTGTGACCCTGGGCCAATGACTTAGCCTCTTTCTTGCTTGCTTAGTGAGCGGCACCACTAACTGCGCCTTGCCTCCAAAGGCAGTGTGCAGATTTAAAGAGATGATGGATGCAAACCACTCAGCACAGTGTAAACACTCGATAAGAGTTAGGGACCCTCATGGTGGTTATTGCCACTGACATCCTCTCTCCAGACTTATTTTAAATGTGAAGTCTAAATGGGACCCTAGTAGAGACTCAAATAACATCTCATGAATAAAAAGAAAATGGGTGAATAAAAATGGCATCATGGTTATATTTTTATTTGTAATGTGCTTGTATTTGCATTTTAAAGGCATCTATTTTTAAAGAAGGATCATGTTTACCCAGGACAAATCTCTGGCTAGTGAAAATTAAGAAAAGAACAGCAGAGAGAAGTGAAACTTTACAAGAACGTGAGGGTGGGATCGGCTGAGGCCTCTTCCATTTTTATTTTTCAATCCAAGGGTCTCTGAGTCTTTCTCCACTTGACACTAATGTACCTTTAAGAAGCAGGACACAATGGTTCTCTCCCTGTACAGAGAAATTTTATACAGACAAACACTAGAGTTAAGTAATCAGCTTAATTTCACCTTCTTCTCATGTCTCAAATCCAGGTACTTAATAAATGCCTACCGAGCAATTTAATCTGCCTTAGAGAGACTGGCCAGATCACAGCGTCCTTATTCATTGGGGGGTGGTGGTGGATGGAATGGTGAGAGAATGTTCTAGCAACATTTCCGTGAAAGCTACCAGCCATGGGTGTGGAGCCCTCCGCCTAAGCACCGCTCACAGCACAGCAGCTAGGCTCACTTATCTGCTCCTCCGTCCTGGCTGCCTCCATCTTCTTTCTGCTCAGACAAGAGTTTCTGATGCCTCTGCTGCAAGAGGGCTCCTTATTTTGCTGAACACAATGCTCTGTCCTCTTCCAGAAGATGCCCAGCCTTCTTGGCCGAGGGTGAAAGCCAAACACCTGTTTTTCAAAATCCACTTAGGTCCTGAGGATGCTCTGAGGCAGGACACAAGTACTTGAGGGATCCTGTCAACTTCTGCAAGAAGAGTGTAGACTTTGCAACCTTGTTTTCTCCTGTCAGTGCAACCTGGAACAAGGCTCTCCCTCCTTCCTTCTGATCAAGGGTCAGACAGGGTCCTATCTATAAGAACGTGTGACTTGAGAAAGCACTGGTCTTATTCTTCTGGGGTGCTTGAGGCAAATGGGGGAAGCACAGGAGCTGCACAGCCTCAGTGCAGAGCCACCCGGACACAGCCAGGGGCTCAGCTCTGGACAGGGGCTCGAACGTGCTTCACACCTGAGCGACGCTGAGAGGACTGAGGTACATTTGTTCTGACCCATCTGTCATCTCTTGGCCCTTTTGTGACTGACGGTCCCTCTAAAGCTGTAATGACGTAAACCACGTGACCGACTGTGTCCCTGACCGAGAGCTGTGCTGACAAGGGGATGGTTTAGGACCGAAATGAAAATCTGCAGCACACGCCTGGCATCAGTTAGTGGTGAGCAGAACCACTCTCCTGGTGAGGTCAGGGGGCCCTCCAAGACATCGCCCCTGACCCGCCCCAAGTGTGGGCCACAGCATCGGCACGGAGGGAATTCCAGAGCTGGAGGGAACTTAGTATTATTAGCTAACTAGTAAGTGCTCAGGGACTCAGGTCCTGGGCCGAGGCATCAGGGCAAATGGTGGTGGACTCCCCAAGTCTGGGGCATTGATCCTGCCACACCTCCCAGCCTCCCTCAGGAGAAGACTGACAGTCTGCCTTCAACACACACCCCTTCTTTGTGTCAGCTGCAAACTCACTTGTCCTGGTGTTTATAACCCCGTGGCAGTCACCATATCTTACCTTGACCTTATGCATATGTATCTCTTACCTTCTGAACTAAATACTGAGCTCTTTGAGAACAAATAGCCTGTCTGATATTCAAGTCCACCTAAACAGACAGACATACACACTCACAGCTGTACACATGGTGGGTGACGGGTGAATCTACACAGAATGAATGGACGGGGCATCGAACAGGATGAAATTTTCATTAACGCCAGGTAAGAGTACCGTCCATAGACCCAACCAAGTGTTCATTTTCTCCGCTGTTAGTCCTTCAGTATTTATAACAGCTTTACCTACTGTTTCCCTCAGTTGTTCATTAATCCATTTTACAAGTATTTATCAGAACTATGCGTGTTCCCAATCTCACCCACTGGCATTCTTGAGAGCCCAGCTGACAACACTGGGTTCTGTATTTCACTGTCCTCTTTGCTTGGAAACCCAGGGCTGAAGCCTGGTGTGTCCTCCACAGTGTCCCCTCTACCTTTGTTCCCACACATTGCCACCCGAGAGTGTCTGCAATCCTATCTGGCCTTTCCCTGCCTCCATCTGGCAAACTAGACAGGGGACTGCAGCTCTGGGGCGCCACAGTGTGTGTGGGGCCAACTGTGTTCAATGGTCACACTGCAAGGGAAAGGAAAATATGGGCCAAGGGAAGCAGAGACCAAGAGTGGAAAGGAGTGGTCATGGTGACAGGCAGCATCTGAGGGATTTGGGGAAAAAAGAAGATGAGAAGGATGAGATGGAGAGAGGCAGCATGCAGGAGGACCTGTGTGTGTCTGCCAGCTCATCCATCTGTCTGTCCATTCGCCCACGTTCTTGTCATCCATCCATCCATCCATCCATTTATCCATTCATTTGTCCATCCATCCATCATCTGTCCATCCGTCCACCCACCATCTGTCTATCCGTCCCTCTATCCATCCATCTGCCCATCTATCCACCCACCCACCCACCTATCCAACCATCCACCCATCTGTCTATCCGTCCATCCATCCATCCATCTGCGTGTCCATTCACCCACCTATCTATCCACCCACCCATCTATCCAACCATCCACCATCTATCCATCCAACCATCATCCGTCCATCCACTAGGTAGTTATGGAGAGGCCACCTTAGGCCAGACCCTAGGCACAGCAGGAAGGATTAAGTGGAAAACCAGACAGCGCCTGCCCCCAGAAAGGCTGCTCTGTATCAGAGCAAGAAGACAGGGACTGGAGGGTGATCTTACTTCATCTGTTTCTGGAAAGAGGCCCAGACTCAGAAGCTCATTCTCCGTAGTCTTTGATGGGGATGAGCACTGCACTGGGTAGCTGAAGGAGGCAGGGGCTTCCCAGTGGAGGACCACGCCAATCCTTCCACTCTAGGCCTTTTGTGGTCCTGTGTGCTGACCCTGCAAAGCTCTCACGACACCCCCGACCCCTGAGAAATAAGCGCTGAGCCTGTGAGCGGTGGCCGACAGGGCAGCTTCCTTGCCAACTTTGTGGAGTGAGGACCAGTTCCCAGCCCTGACCCCCATATTTCTGCTTCTCCTAATGCAGAGACAGGCATCCCTTCCTTCACCCTGTCCTGTGCTGCTAGGGCTGGGATCACACAGCATCCTCTGCTGGTGACAGGAGCCACATTAGAGCCGGTGCAGGCTGGTTACCAAGAGTGCGGGCCCTGCTCTCAGACCCCTGGGTTTAAATCCTGGCTTCACCCCACCTCCTGACAGCCTCCGTCACCTTGAGCAAACTGGCCCAGCTGTGTGCTCCTCAGATTCTCTAGGCGTGTGGTGGGACCAAAACACGACACCCCTCTGGAGGGTTGAGACATTAAAGTCTTCGATACACGCAAAGCTCAGAGAACAATGCCAGGGGCAGAGGAAGCCAACAGCCCAGGTTCTTTTAGCCAGGTAAAAAAACGCAGCGACATCACCTCAACCACGATGACGGTGCTAAGAACAAAGCATGTGCCAGGCATGTTCCTCACGCTACATGTGCGCCCTTGCTCAGCACTGGTAACAAACCCATGTGACCAAGCCACTACCGACACTGTACACACTAGGCAGAGAGAACACGGAGGCCTGGACAGGAGAGGGGCGTCGTGCCTTCTCTCACGGCAAGCCTGGCCTCTGCCCGCCACCCGGCCTCCCCACGCATGCTCCTTGTTCTTCTGGTTCCACCTGGAGCTCTTCCCTCCTCCTCCTCCTGGTGCTCGGGCTCCACTTCACTCAACGTGGCACCCTTAGGTTTAGGGGGATGGGCGAGGGGTGCTGGGCCTGCTGGGCCTGCTGCTCCAGGCCCCTGGGGGGCAAGGCCCTGGGTGCGCCATCTCCATCGGGAGCTAAGATGTTAACCGGGAACCACACCACAGCTGTGGCCTACGTCTTGTTCTCTAAACTACAGACTCAATCCTTTAACTGCTTAACGTGGTTTCCTTTTTCAGCCATTACCAGAATCCCTGACACCACAGATCACCGGTTTCAGTTTCCTCAAGGAACAGATGGGCCGTGACCTCCTTCAGAGCCCCAAGTGTGTCGCACGACTGTGTCCCTCCCGCACGTTCATCATCTTAACTCGGCGTTCCTAACCGCAGTCCACCGGGGGGACGCACGGGGGCTGCGAACTCCCCAAGATCACGTGTGAAGGTGTGTGTGGCCCAGCATGCGCCTGTTTCTGGTGACAGATCCTAGGGACCAAGAACTTCCTGCCTACCACGTGGCAGGTGAGAGGCGGGAGTCTCGGGGGGATAGTGGGTCGGGGGAGGCCCTGGCCCGAGGAGAGCAGTGGCTGTGATGGAGAATCGGAGGAAACCAAGGCATGGGACTGCCTGCCGGGGAGAGAAACTGAGGACAGAAACAGCTCTAGCTCAAGTGAAGGAAGCCAGAGACTCTCCAAGAACTTCTGGGCTGAGGCAGCAGGACAGCACCCCCCCCCCCGCCGTGGGTCTCACTGGCCAGGCCGCGGGGCAGCGAGGCACCCGCTCCCCTCCCTGTGGCCTTCTGTCCGATGTGGCAGAGCGCCGAGGCTCATCCTCCTGTGCACCCCTCCGGGAAGATAGCCTCCCATGAGCGGCGAGGTCCTTCTAGGTGCTACTGTTGTGCCACCCTGGCCACAGGGCCCGTCCTGGGTGGGTGGAGAGCCCCAGACATTCCCCCAGGACACACGGACCTGGACCCTTCACTGCCCACAGCACACAAGCCTGGAAGTGGATGTATTGGCTCTTCTGGGCCCCTGTGCTCCTGTGACCAGTGTGGACATCCCACGTGTGCTATGTCCTAATGAGGGTAGGGCACTGGGGGCCATGCTGTTCTGGAAAAGGCACCTGCCCCGTTTAGGGAAAGCAACCCAGAAGCTACGTGAGGCCAGCCTTCCTCTCCCTTGGAACCACATGGGACGGTCCGCGGGCTCTCTGACCTCCAGACGCTTGCACACTGGCCTGCTCGGGAGGCGCGGGTCCTCTCCTCCACAGACTTGCTCCCTCCCTGGGCCCAGACAACACTGGCGGCCCCTGCCTGCCAGCCTTCTTTTGGGGCTCTCTGCGTTCCTATTTGTCCTTTCCGGTCGCTTTCTTGTCTATTTGGGGTATGTGAGCCACCCTGTTCCTTCCTCTCTCCCCTGAGTCACGGACCCTCCTGGTTGTCTGCCTGCGGGTGGCTCTCTCGGTCACACCCACACAGCGATAGGAAGGGGCGACCAGACAGGGCGGCCTCACCAAGAAGCGGGCTGGGGCCTGGCACGTGACGATATCGCAACCATTTTTAACCTCACCTGGCACTCGGCTCAGAGGGGCACCCTGCAAACTAGGGGCAATAATCTGGGTGACTAGAAATAGAAAACGTTTAAATACATTTTATGAAATCCCACAGTGTGCCAGGATCAAGGTGGTAAAAAAAAAAAAAAAAATAACTGGGGAAATACAGGCATCCAACTTTTCATTCATTACTTGGGAAAAGAAAACTCCTTCCCAAAACGAAGAAATGATGTACGAAACAGATGTGCAATATGCCTACTTGAAATTTAAGATTTAAAAAAATTATTTATAAGGAGAAGGGCATGAAAATTTAATTTAATGTTCACCTTAGGTAATTTTGTGTCTTATTGTTCGTAGCAATTACCATAAATCTGCATATCAATAAGCGAGAACAGATGTCAGTTGTTACAAGTGCTTGCCAATCAGGTCTGTTAAAAAGTGACAGATGGGTGGTTATGGAATGTTCTCATAAGGCCTATTAGCACATTCGCAGGAAGCGTCTGCGGTGAGAGGGTGGGAGGCTCCGCTCCAGGAAGGCCAGGCCATCTTCGCGAATCCAAAATGCACACCCCACAACTCGGGGGGCCTCCAGCGCGAGCCCCTTGGCCCTCCCGTGTACAGGCCACTACAAAAGTCTCCCTTCTGCTCCCCTCGTCACAGACGGTCCAGGATGGTCTTCTCTGGAGGGAGGATGGCAAACTGATGAAAGGAGACCTGTTTTGTTGTTGGAAGCCAACATTTGCACCGTACAATTTCAGTGTTACTTTATTAAAAAAAAATTTGTTTTGAAGTTTATTTGAGAGAGAGCGCATGCGGATGACAATGGGAAGGGGCAGAGGAGGAGGGAGAGAGAGAGGGTCCCAAGCAGGCTCCACACTACCAGTGCAGAGTCCCACTTGAGCCTCGAACCCATGAACAGTGAGATCATGACCTGAGCCGACATCAAGAGTCAGATGCTCAAGCTACTGAGCCGCCCAGGTGCCCCCTCACTGATACTTTTAAAACCGAGACCAGATATTCCGGGAGAGAATTACTGCCAGCTGCACTGAATATGGGAAATACAGCAGTCCTCTCTCGCGTATCAACAGATAAACTCTTCCTTGTAGCTCCGTAGTGAAGTCTCTAACTTCTCTGATAACACTTCCTCACGCTGGGAAAAGAAAACAACTGCCCTAACAAAAAACAGCCCAAGGCTCGTGAAATGCGTTCCAGAATGAAGCGAGGCACTCTTCCTGTTACTGTCTCTGAATCTCTTCCTTTCGCACAGTTCTGGACTACTCTCTGCATCACTGATCCAGGGCTTGGATTTGTTACTTGGCCTGTTAAACCTTTTGCAGAGGAAAGTCGACACAGCCCGCGCTGATGCAAATGTATCTGCATTTGCTGAGACAGGGAGCGCCGTTTCAGGCTTCTGGGCAGTAGGGAGCTGAGGGTTTGGATGTATTTGCAATCTGGACCTGCCACTTACAGGCACAGTGACTCTGGGCAAGTTTGTTAATGACCCTCTCAGCCTCGTGCTATCTGGGAACCCATACTATGCCCCTTACTGGACTTGTGGGCCCACGCAGTCATTTAACCTTTACATACTTCATTTTCCCAACTGCAACGTAGTAACAAAGTGCAGGTTTTGTGCTTGGCCCGCTGTGAGGATAAACTGCATGATTATTCCAAGGAGCTCAAAACAAAATCGTAAAATATTACCCTTGTTTATGTACCACGATGCTCTTTGGAGATGGTAGCTGTTATAAAGAAATTAATGACCGAAAAGTCACTTTTCCCTTGTTCCTTTTTCTTCAGGAAAAAGAAAAAAAAAAATCCAGACTCTTAGCTCAAGTTTCTGAGATTACAGAAATTCATGGGACAGAGATTACAGAAATTCATGGGACAAAGATTACAGTTGAGGGAGGAATGGGCAAGTTTTTCTGAGAGGTTTTCTTAGAGGGAAAATAGTATCAATCAAGGATGCTTCAAAAGTGTAAGTGAATACGTTCAGCTTCTAAAGATTTGATCCTAATCTAGCTTCTGCTTTTATTTTAAAAAAATTTTTAATGTTTATTTTTTGAGAGAGAGAGAGAGAGACAGACAGGGAGGGAAGGAGGGAGGAAGGGAATATGAACAGGCGAGGGGCAGAGAGAGGAGGAGACAGAATCCCAAACAGGCTCCAGGAGTCGAGCTGTCAGCACAGAGTCCAACATGGGTCTCAAACTCACGAACTGTGAGATCATGACCTGGGCCTAACTGACTGAGCCACCCGGGCCGCCCCAGCTTCTGCTTTTCAATTCCATATTCACTAAAGGCCCCTTTCTATAAAATCATGAAACACATGTGAAGTTATTTTTAGCTTGAAAGGAAAATGGTAAATTATTTTGGGGAAAAAAGTATAGTTGATGTCTCATTCGATTCTCCTGACACAAATACTTAGTGACTTGTCATCTAAACTTTCTTTTTCTTCTTTTCTTTCTTTCTTCTTCTTTTTTTTGGCTTTATTTTCTCCTTAAGCAGAAAGTGTTTACTCATTGAAATGAGACACTTTAGATTCTAGTGATAAACCTCAATCTCCTGAAGGATAGACCATTCTATTTTGAGAGTTGTTCACAAAAAAATATTATTGGTTTCTGAAATGACATTTCTTTCTCTTTGGGGACAGCGTTCCAAGCTGGACTGAGTTTTACAAGTGGGTTTATTACGTGGCTCCGTAAGACATAGAGACGGCATGTGAACTGTGGAGGTGCCCAGCTGAGCTGTGCCACATCCTCAGGCCTCCACGAGCATCTTAACCTAGGTGGGATTTGGGATAAATGGGCTCTTGGATTTCTTCGTATCGTTTCTACCGGATGTCACGTCCACGTCCACGCACTTGGTAACATGTTTGATATTGCACCGACTACTGCCAAATCCTCGCCAGCTCACCCGTGAAGATACTGCCATTAGTTGATATAATGTTTTCTGGGCTTAGGTGTAAGGCTAAAGTCAAATTTCTTAAATTGAAAAAAACAGGGCATTTAAGTTAAGCTCCCCTGGGAATGTATCCAAAATACAAATCTGCGTTTGTCGATTTATAAATTTATTCATACATCCACTCAGAGATAGTCAGTAGCACGTCTCAACTGAGTTGGCTGAGTTCCTCAGCCCAGGCCATTCCAGTCTTGGGGCCTGGTGACTTGGAGGTGGGGGAGGAAAGTGAGGAACGAAGGGGCATTAGGGTGCCCCACCCGCCTGTGGGGAGTCAGGGAAGCCTCCTTCAGACAGGTACTTCTATTCCCAGCCCCCCAGCTCACTTTAGAATACTGGTCTGGGTCACTGGCAGACACAAAAGTTAAGTCCTACTTCAGGAGAAAACAAAAGAGCAGGAGGCCGTACAACTTGATTTTATATATATACAAAAAACCCTCCAACTACAGAGCTTCAACTACTCAGGAGGATAAGACCTGATTATCCTTATGAAGGAAGAAACCCCCTTTCTGGAATTCACCAAGCAGATGGAGCCTTGACATTTACATCCTTGATACTCTAAACATTCAAGGTGATGTTAAGGCAGCCAATGGAGCGCTCAGCATTTGATTTCACAGCCTGTACGGACTTAGTGTGCTGAATTTTCTATGTGGAAGGTTCAAGAAGGTTCAAGAATGGGGTATTCTGGAAGGCCCAGAGCATTTACCGACTGCTTTAAATTAGCCATCTGCTCATGCGCCTTCTAAGGTCACTCCCAGATACCCTTAGTTTTTAAATGAGCACACAGAGCATGTAAACGCTAACACCCTGACCTGCAGTGGTCAAGGCAGAGGAGCACAGAGTCTAATGACAAATGACAGGGCGCTGTGTCCACCCGGGAAGACGCGCTTGGTAGTAGCCTCAGGACCCAGTGACCTTCTCTGCATAATTCAAGTGCCGCAGTGGAAGAGCCGGAGGCTTCCTCGAAGGAAAGACCCTAATTTCGGATCTGGGTGGGTCCATACTATTAGGAGGAAGAATAAATGTTGCACTGGCTGAAAATATGACAAATCTTCACATTTATTTTAGAGCTTGCAATCTGGAGGTTTTCTCTTTAAAACGCAGAAAACTCCCTGAATATTTTACTTATGGCTCTCTGATTCCCTTCACAGAACTAAAAATTAACCCTTCAATGGGATTCCTCGCTCCAAAGCCAGCTTCCCAAACTGTGTTCATAAAGATACTGCTGAATGATTTAATTTACCATTTTAACATATATTTTTTCCTAATAAGTGAAAAGCAGTATTATACAAAAAAACCCCAAAAAAACAAAAAACAAAAAATAAGCTGGCAGTGCGAGAAGATTTAAAGCCCAATGAGTAAGTCGGCAGTTTTGTTTTTTTCCCCCTACAGGTCAATACATCCCATCAGACAACAGGTTGCCATGAGCCTGTGGGGCCGCAGGGGAAGGCTGGGCTGACGATCACAGAACCCATGTGAGGAGGAAGTCCTTCCGGATCCATTCAAAGTGAAACAAACAAAACCAAGGATATTTATTTGGGGAGCAAAAAAAAAAAAAAGGAAAAAAAATGAGAAAAAAGGAGTTTTCGTAGTGACAGCAAAAGAAATCTGGCTTTTATTCTGCATATTCAGGTTTCATTTCATTGACTCAGGGTGTCTGTCCTTCATTAAAAACAAATGGTGCTTGATTCTAATGTGCCAAAAATCTGTTCTTCCCCTTGCCCTCTCTCCCCCATCTTTCTGCAATCAAACAAGGGAAGAGCCTTCTCGCTGTTCCTCACGGCAGGTTAATGGCACCTGTGTTCTGATTTATTGCGTGGGCCGCCTTCCCTGGCCCCGTGTAAGTTAGGACATCAGCCTGGAAGGTGACACAGTAGGAGTGACCTTTCTTCACTAATCACTGCACCTCAGTTACTACTGACACAGCTCATTATAAAAAGAAATCCTTTACGAGCCAGCTTTCAAATCCAGCCCCACTTTGATTTTCTTAAGAACAAAGATTATACTTCCACATAAAAGCTTCTGATGCACAATTCTGTCAACCGGGGTACTGAAGTAAAAAAAGGCACCCTGTTAATTGTCTGTGGTTATCAAGGGATGGCAAACTGTATCAAAGATAGGCCTGCGATCCTGGCTTTCATTATGGAGGTCAGAATATTTATTGACTGCTTCTTATTAAAATTTTAGAAGGACGTCAACCATGGTGGCTGCCCCCCGGATAGAGGAACCTTGTTGGAAATTCCCCCGCAATCAATCCCGTTAAAAACCAAAACCAAAACCAAAACACAACACTTGCGGATGCTACGCAGGGCTTCTCGGCCTCTCTGGCTCCCACCCACCGCTGGAGAAGCCCAAGGTGGGAGAGTGACTCCCGAGTGACTCCCCAGCGGCAGACTCTCATGTTTACACCCAAGTCAGAAAGTGAACAGGGCTGCTAATCGCTGTCTGTTCGTCTTCCCTGCTGGCGTTCTCTGCCTCTGAACCCACCCCAAACGCAGACGGGGTTGAGCAGCACGCTCAACAGCAAAGGCACGTGTCAGGACTTACCAGCCATCTGCTGAATGCCACTGAACGCACCCAGGTTGCTGGAGGAGGTGGCCTGCTGCAGGAGCTGCAGAGAGAAAAGTGGACCGTCAGACCAAGGCAGGGACAGGACAGGGCCACGCCGAGCCACACGGGGGCCCGCCCGCTCTCCCTCGCGCGTACCCAGCCGCTTGCTGCGACTATTCACGGACAGAAGGCTCCCAGAGTCGGGGCTGTAAATCCATATTAATGTCTGATCTCTATTAAGAAACACAGACACCGGGGAAACTCAGTAACACTGCTGCCTTAAAACAATCAATTTAGTCTTTTTAACAACCAGGTGTTAAATCTATCGAAACCAACGCGGCGTGACTAATGCTCTCTCTGTAGCCTAGCGGTTACCACCACTCATCTCTGCCAATCAAAGCCCATCCCTCGCTCTCCCACTTTCCTTCCCCGCTCGGTGTCCTTCATGAGAAGCACACGGAACTCAAAGACTCTTGGGCCAACAGAGACATCACCACGGTAACTACGGACATAAGCATAGGTAGGCACAGCTACGCCGGTGACCACACGACCAAGACAACGGTCACAATTTTAAGGTGGTCTTCACCGTCAGAGAGGAACATACTATTTGTCAAAACTTACAAGTGTCTGGTGTGATGTGCGATGACGCTGGGCAGATGTGTTGTCATCTTTTAAAGCCCAAGTTAAAATCAGGATCTCTGAGCTTTTCCTTAGAGCTTTCAAAAACACCCCACTCCCATCCCACCCTCAATCAGTGGGTATCACAAGGTAAAGGCAGGTGGCTGCTGTCCTCAAGGGCTCCTTTATCTGTCTGATTCAGCTGAATTATAGATTAACTTCCGTCCTATACCACTAACCTGGATTTACTGATACTCTTTTGGATAAGGTAGATCAACAAAGACATAGGAACAAGCACGTAGTTCTCTCCTATACGCAAATGTACGTGGATACCAAATTCATCAAATTTATTACTGAGGGATGTTATGATACTATATGCTCAGGAGGAACAGGACCAATTCATGACTTCAAAAACAGCTTTCAGAATTTATTTGGAGTGCTGCAGAACCACACAACACTGTCCTTGCTCTGGGTAAGGGTAGATTTTTTTTTTCAGTTCAGTGCAAAACCGGGCCTACAACAGGGTAGGATTCAAAACTGAGCATCTCTCCATGGACTTAAAATCACCAAGTGGAGTGGAGTATCAGTGGCTGATTCAACCCGAGTCTCAATTACAATGATATTACGGGGATTAACAGTGACAGGTAACAAAAAATGCCAGCGATGTTCACTCATCCCTCCTGGCTTGTTGAGATAGACTGTCTAGGGATTACACACAGACCCAGAGACACACACGAGGAGGAAGACGTTAGAGATGAACCGCTCTGATAGAAATCCGTTATTCTGGTCTGGTATCTTGGGTTTCCCATTCTCTTGCAGTTGTGAGCCCTTACTCCCTTTCCTATTGGGTATGCTTAAAAATTAAAGGGAAGTAAAATTAAATTAGCTTTGAGGCCATTTTGAGGAATTAATAATGCCAACTGAGGTGTGTGGAACTCGTGGGAAGTGTCCTTAAACGACTGCCAAGGGTTCCACCCACTGGTAACCATCCTCGGGTGGGACAGAGTCAGAATCTACCCCTCGACACAGAAGGAGGCAAGGCCTGAGAAGCCAACGGCCCTTCCGAAGAAATGGGACTTCCAACTGAAAGGGGCAGAACCGATATGGCAGAGAAAGAATGGAAGCCCGTGGCAGAAGCAAACATACTTAAGAGCATATGAAAGTATGTTTTTGCAAGCGAGGCTGAGATGAATTCTCTTTCAGGGTACAGAACTAATCTGCAGATGCAACCAAAGAAACGTGCCACAGATTTTTGTGAGCCGTGGGGCATGGGAGATGTGCCAGGAGACTGGGGACAGGCACAGGTGTCTTGGTTTCTAGAAATGACAGAGTAGGAAGCTGGTTTCTTAGAAATCACGAGAAGGTGAGCCTGACACCGATCTCTGATACCAATTCTGGTACATGCAATTAAACAGGTGTCCCGTGAACGACCGAAAAGCACAAGTTCGGGAAAACCGAATCACCGTTAAGCTGGACTCATTTCTTGTTTTGTACGAGTTAAGGTGGCGAGACCAAGAAGACGACGCGGCACGGCATATACGGATCTCGGCAAGACATCTGAGGAGATCTCTCATGGTGCCTTTGTGGCTATGGCAGAGAAATGGCTAGAAGGCGCCTAGTCAACTCAGGCCACACTTTTGTTAACGGCTCAGATGAAGACGGGAGGAGAGCGTGCCTCGTTCAGTGAGAAAACACGTATCGAGTAGCTATCACAGCCAGACCCTGCCGGGCAGCGGGCAGGGTGGGCCGGGAGAGGGCCAAGAGCCACAGCCGCAGCCAGCTGCACAGAGAGCACACGGAGGGCTGAGGTGCCACTTGCCCGCCGGCAGCTCGGTCTTGGAAACGCTGCGGAGCCCCTCTGAGCCTCTCCGTCTGCACTGGTACAGGCAGGCTCTTCCCTTCCAAGATCACAGGGAGGACTGCTGTACGGAAGTGCACGGGCTGTTACAAGGTGAGGCTAATGGGTCACGTGATCCCGAGGGGGACAGTTACCGTGTCAAGTAACAGGATCGGGACAGAACACATGTGGACGCATGCATGCACTCACTCACACCCACACGTGCGTGCCGAGAGAGGCCAGCACACGCCACCCAGACTCAAGAGGGGACGTTATACTAGCCAAGGTGAAGTCCTGCGTTCAGGTGCCAAGGCGGAAAAAGGGGCCGGAGCACCATGGTTCGGCAGTAGCTCAAGTAAAAACCAATGAAAACCCAGACCAGCGTTAGCTGCCTTCTGCCTCACGTGCGACATGGTTAGTACAAGGGCCGCTGTAAGGCTGCATTAAGACAGTTTCTTTAGAGAACAATGTGGAGGTTCCTCAAAAAATTAAAAATAGATCTACCCTATGACCCAGCAGTAGCACTGCTAGGAATTCACCCAAGGGATACAGGAGTGCTGATGCATAGGGGCACTTGTACCCCAATGTTTATAGCAGCACTCTCAACAATAGCCAAAATGTGGAAAAGGCCTAAATGTCCATCAACTGATGGATGGACAAAGAAATTGTGGTTTATATACACAATGGAGTACTACGTGGCAATGAGAAAGAATGAAATACGGCCCTTTGTAGCAACGTGGATGGAACTGGAGAGCGTGATGCTAAGTGAAATAAGTCCTACAGAGAAAGACGGATACCATATGTTTTCACTCTTATGTGGATCCTGAGAAACTTAACAGAAGTCCATGGGGGAGGGGAGGAAAAAAACAAGAGGTTAGAGTGGGAGAGAGCCAAAGCATAAGAGACTCTTAAAAACTGACAACAAACTGAGGGTGGATGGGGGGTGGGAGGGAGGGGAGGGTAGGTGATGGGCATTGAAGAGGGCATTTTTGGGATGAGCACTGGGTGTTGTACGGACATTAACTTGACAATAAATTTCATATAATAATAATAATAATAATAATAGTAATAATAAAAAGACAGTTTCAAGTCCACACCAGGGGCCACTGCTCTGTGCTGTTTAGATCTCACCGGGGGAATTGTCTTAGATTCTGGTCCCCGTATTTTACTCCAGATATTGACAGAAATGGGGAGCACAAGGAATGACAGGAAAATGAAAGTTTAAACCGATGTAACCATGCTTGAGGGAACTGGGTTTATTCGTCCTGAAGGAGGATATAATTTGGGGGTTTCAACTACAGGAGGAAACATCTGATCTTGTCAACGCAGTTCCACAGGGAAGAGCTGAGACGGCCGATCAAAGCGGAACGGGATCCCGCCGGTCCCCACGTGGACCGCACTAACCTCTCTTCAGCGACACGCCCGCCTCAGTGTCCCCGTGACTGGCAAGCGCGCCGCGCCCCCTTCTCAGGCCAGGCCGCGAGCGGTCTCTGCCACACCGGTCAGAAATTTCGCCCCGTGGGACTCCGCGGCCTGAGCCAGGCCAGAGTTAAACGAGTCACATCCCGAAGCTAATCGATTTAACTTGGAAAAAGGAACCGGCGTCAACGCCGCCGACTTCACTAATGTCCTGGGACTCGACGAGCCCCCAAACGAACTCTTTCTGAACTCAGGGGGGCGGGACGGCCCCCTCCTCGCGGCCCGGGCCCAGCACTTACCGCCAGGTACTGCGGGGTGAGCCCGCCCAGGCCCGTCAGGTTCCCCCAGGTGGCAGTGTTGAGCTGTTGCATCTGCTGCGCCAGCTGCTGCTGGAGGCGCCTTTGCTCTTTGTCCTTCTGAGTGTCCGCGAACTTGACTACGATGGGTGAGGAGCAGCCCTGTGGTCAGACACAGCGGAAAGTGAAGAGGGGGTTACCGCCTGGCGGAAGCCTCTCGTGACACTCAGCACCGGGTCTAGCTTTCTCCACTATCGTGGAGCACACGGAACGGTCTGGAATGGTTTTAAAACGGTTTGATATTCCTTCTTCTTCTCTGACCAGTACCATCAACAGAAAATTCCAGATACTGTCACTGGTTTCTCTGGGGATCTGGTGGTCGGTGCAGCCATTTGCTTTCTTGCTCTGATTATTAAACTGCCTCTCCTCCTCTCTTCGTGTGTCTTCCTCCAACCTTTCCGGGACCTCCTCAGAGACAAGACACCTTATCAACGTTCTTTAATTAAGCTTCGTGCTCCGCTCGTCTGACAGACAGAGTCGTCTGTGTGTCTGCCTGTTTCCACACGTGAGCAGGGGACAAAGAAGGAGAGATGCCATAATGGGGACGAAAACGTCCCTCGCTCATGTATCTTGTTCACTCTTTCCCATTTTCAGTGATGCATTTTTGAACTCAGGAGCGCGGGGATCTTCCTGACTGGGCACTATCGGTGGGGAGAAGTGGACTGTTTTAGGAACGTGGATGAGGGAAGGAGAGAGAGAACGCAGGCCCCGACCAACCTAACTGTGGTGTTTGCAGACGGGCCTCCCTTCCTTCTCTAACGCATCTCCTCTCTCCACCCTGCCTGGGGCTACCACAAACCACCAGCCTCAGAAGCATATTCTAGCAAGAGGAGCTGGATCTGAAATGGCAGGAGGCGCCGCCTTGGCTTTTTGTCTCACTGGACATCACCATTCTAGACGCTTTTCAGTTTTCATTGCCTTTAAAAGGCAAGGAGTAGGGGCAGTGCGTGAGGGAAGGGCTCAGGGTTCTAGAATAGGATGAATTCTTGTCATGTTTGAAGTGGATAAGATCATTTAGGAAAAAAATGGCCTCCAGCATGAAGACTTCCTTCCCAGAACACCTCTGAGACGTTGGCCACCATTCTGCAGAGACACCAGCTCCTCCCTCCCTCCCTCCCTCCCTCCGTCTCCCTCTTACCATGGCTTGCCTACACGTCTCCTCACCATTAAAGTCCTTTACACTTTGCTGAGGTAAAAAGAAATAATTCTACCCAGCTGATTAAAAAAAAAAAACACAACTTTTGTTGAAACTCAGCATGATAACAGACTTCTTTCTCCCCTCTCAGAAATTCTATGTTCCTATTTAAACGAGCTCTTTCCCCTTCCTTTGGGTCATTTTTCTCTCTCCTCGAAAACAAACCTGTGTGCCTCCCCCCCCCCCCCATCACCTTGGGTGGTTACTGGGGGTGTAGCTGTGAAGGTGGGAGGCTAGCGGGTCTGGTATTACCAAAACAATGTGAGAAAAATGAGGTGGCTGTTTCAGTGGTCAACCTCCAGCGAGCATATCGGTCTTCAGCTCTTGAGCCACGGTCACAGGACACAATGTTAAATGTCAACCACACAAAAATAATATTTCCACCTTTAAAAAAAATCTATACTTCATTTTTCTTCTTCTGCTCCATATTTCAGTACTTCCACTTTAAAGTGAGCAAAATACTCTGAAGATGGAGATTGTACAGAGGGAGGGTTTTGTATGGAAAGGGTTGTTACTGCTGTATCAAATTTGTTCCATAACAAATGACAGCATCTCCTCCTAACAGGACATTTACTGTTGTGTTTTTCTTCCTTAAATACAAAAAAAAAAAATTATATAAAAGCAAAAAATTAGGCTCAAAAGAACTTGTTTAAGCCATAAAAAGGAATAATGGGCTGGGCATAGATCGGAGGAAAGTGGAAAAATAGAAGGTACGATATAAAAATTAATTATTCTTAAGAACATGTTCGTTTAAACCTTAACATTCAAATCATTTTGAATTCAAATTTCTTAGATCACACATCTTGGTTAAAGATGTGAGCCAGAGTCCTGAAAATAACAAAATTAGTTAAAAAAAAAAACAAAACCAACCAAACAAAAAAAACCCCTGATGAACTTCAGTTGGACAACTATAACGTGACTGCATAATATATAATCTTCTATTTCAGTATTTTTCAATTCAACAAGACATTTAAATGTCTGAGGCCCCTCTGTTTGAGCATGGGTGTTCAGAATGAAAAACAAATGTACCAAATTTGATTTTAAATTGTAATAGAGACGTTAATAACCAAAGGATCAAGGATTTCTTAGAATATGCCCCATTCTCCATAGCAGATTCTTTTCATTCTGAGCCTATTCTTCCTTAGTTCGGGTTCATACCCAGGTCTGAGCTACGTTCCCGAACTTTCTCCCTGTAGGAACACAGGAGAACACAGACCAGCATCCTCTGTAGCTGTACTCAGGGGCCCAGATGAAGGCACTTGGGTTAGAGCTGAAAGAATGTAGGTTAAAAAATCATCTAAGGTACAAATCACTAAGTTACAGGAAATAAAATAATTATGAATGAAGCACATGTATGGAAGATAATAAATACAGGTGAAGACTTTTTTTTTTCCCTAATGGTACTTTCATTTTTCTCTCCAAACTGAAATGTAGCTGGGATTCAGACTGATCCCCAATAATGGAACAGCCGAAGAGAAAGTGGGGGACAAACACAGCATCAACCTGTGACTGCGTGTCGTACAAGACTGCATCCCTAGGAATTTCAAAGTCCTGCTAATTATCTCCTATTGTGGCCGATTTTCACCTGAGCTTGCCTTCAGGTAGGGGGGTGTGAGTATCTTAAAAATGCATTGCACTGAAAGGAAAACACAGTGATTATATAAAATATGTTAGGAATATCAAAGTCAAAATGAAGCTCGAAAAAGACAATAGGCTTTGCAATGCTGATATCAAAACTCAGAAAAGTACAGTGAACACTTAATGACAAGGCCATGCACACTCTTGCCCCCCTTGTCCACCCACCTTTCGGCTCACTATAAAAAAAGTTGCCCACAAAACATGACGCAGAATGATCACTTAGCTCCCAGCATGCTTTGGGAGATGCAGCATTGCAAAAAACGAACAAAACAAACAAATAAAAAATAACCCCTCCCCCAAAAATGGAGGTAAAAAAGAAGCGCAAACAATCCATAAAGAAATTTTTGCACATTAAATCAAATCGAAAATATTCTGCTTTTCGGAAGATGAAAACGTAACTTCAGGTAACGCCACAGGGCCACCTCTGGAACAGATCACCCATACACAGAGGCACGGTATACAAGTACGGCAGAACATGCATTCCCAAATGGTTCTATCAGACAATACCGAGTAAGTAACAGCATATCACTCTTGGAATGCTTTTGTGCAAAGTTCTGAAAGGCCAGACTCAAATCACAGGCTAGACAGAGCCGTCTCTCTACGTTTGTGGGTGAACACCCGCATCAGCGTATTTATCTTCCCCCAAAGCCACTATCTCTCATTAGGAGACCAAATTTGAGCCTTTATGTTTCTTTTACTGCACATTTTTTAGTAAAAAGACAAATCTCGTTTTTCAAGGAATTCTCAAACGTTAATATTTTCACTGGTTAAACAATGTAGGAGAAGTATTAATTTTCTCCCAACATTCTTGATGCAAAAGCACAATTCTGTTGGACTGAAGAGAACTTGACCCCATATTTAAAAAAAGAAAAAAGAAAAAAAAGAGAGAGAGGAAAAAAAAAAAGAAAAAAAAAAGAACCCTGTGATGGACACAGGGCAGGCTGCAATTTGGAGTGAGGGCTGTTAAGGTTTACTCCATACCAACCCTGGACCAGGAACAGATTCGATCCTTTAGAGATCGAGAATGATTCTTGGTTTCAATTGCATCGTGACACTACGTTGCAGGGCCTGGGCCACTGCAATAAAAGGCTCAAAAAATAATGTACAGCAAGTGGAAGGTTTTACTAAATGCATTTCAAGTCATTAGGGGAAAAATTCAGAGAGAGAGAGAAGAGAGTGAGAGAGGATGAGAGAGAGCGAGAGAGAGAGAGAGAGAGAGAGAGAGAGAGAGAGAGGATGAATATGAATGAATGAAGAGATAGTGCAAGTGTCAATCCGTGATTGTCACGTGAACAATCCGCGCAGGAGAGAGCTGCTTTATCATTCCCCATCATTTGCACAAAGAAAACAAAGAAAGGGCAGATGATACAGTACCTCCATGGTCTGAGACTGATGCATGGCTTTGATTGCATTCTGTGCCATTGCCCTTGTAGAAAATGTGACAAACGCACAGCCTGTGGGGAACAAGGGGACAGGGAGCAGGAAAGACAAAAAACAACAAGACAAAAGGGTTGGACGCTTGTTAAACCAACACAGTCTACGAGAACTGCCACAGGACGACACTGTTCTCAGTAGTACATAAAAATCAACAACTTCTCTATTGGCTTTATCTTAGTTGGCTTTTTACTCACAGTGCGGACTTGCTAATCTGACCGAAGCAGAAAGATTTATTTATTGGCTAGTTTCTTTTTTAAAATGGAGATGAGGGGAAAGTAGTTAGGTACTTTTATTTTTCCTTTTTTTCTTTCTTTTTCTTTTTTTTTTTTAAGCCACGGGGGGCGGGGGGGGGGTTGAAATTAGCAAGATCTAGTTTGCATTTTCTAAAATAAAAAGTTGCTATTTTACATTTTCTCCTTGGCTGATTATCTTTACTTAGGGCATCCACACATTTGGGCTTTGGATTTCAAATTTTAGCGTTGATTTTTAAGCAGCAAATAATAAAATCCTCACACCAAGGGCAAATTAGCAAATAAATTCCAAGAGCTCGAAATGTGAGCAAATAAATAGATCTAATCTCTTCTGGGTTGTTAAAACATATATATGTATACATATACATTGATGCTATTTAAATGCAAAGAAATACACCACATCCTGCACAAACTTGTAATTATTGACTACGAACAAAAACAAATGCTCTATTACTCTGAGTGTATTCAACAGTGCATATAAGGCAAACCTTTATCTGCATTGGGTTTCTGAGTTGTATAAAAGCTTTATGACTTTTCCAAGTTGTGATTTCAGAGATGCATCAGAGATCTGGCCTAACGTCTCACGTACACAAGACAATGTATAGTTCTCTGAATGCTTCCTGGGAGACCCATTCAACTTTCCGTGCCTCTTTATTTCTCATGCTGGAAAATAACCAGAATCTATATTGCCTGCTCCTTGTACAAGTGCTGGCCACCATGCAGGTCACTGCTCCAACTACATGGCTCATTGCCCTTTTCACCAATAAAAACACGGCCTTCTGAAATTTACATTTTATTCATCATGCACCCTTGGGCTTCTTCGAGAAAAAGACTGTGAAATTAATGCAGATTCAGGCTGATTTTATAATAATAGCACAGCACACTAAAAGCTTAGCTAAAGCAGTGCAGACTTATTTCACTTATGATCTCTAATGACTTTAAAAGTGCATTGATTTTCAGCTTCTTTAGCTTTGCACAGTTTGAACTTAGGTATCAGAGAATAATTTAGTGTTCCACTCAATTTCTTCAAAACATTATTATTATTACTACTTAAAAGATTTCCAAATGAGGCAGATCTAAACACTGAGTGGCTGAAGCCTGTTGTCATTTCGGAGTGAATGCGTGGGAAGTGGGATTCTGGCTCTTGCCCTGTGGCCAGTAAGCCAAATCGGTTGTTCCGCATCCAAACAGCCAGTGGACTGTTTGGTTTATGTAAGTCACTTTCTGAGCCATCAAATAGATTTTCTTCGTTTGCTCTGCCTGTGTACCTGGTGAGATTATCAAGTCAATACTGCATTAGCACCTTTTAATCAAACAGCAATAAGAGAAAGCAACACCTGTCCATTTTCCCCAAAGCACAAAAACATCCAGTCATGAAAATAAGTCAATGCATTTTTTTTTTTTTGCATCATGCTGTAATTTTTAATACAACAAAACTCTTAGTACATGGGAGATTCATCTCTCATTCACCTCCGGGTCCAGCTGGCCTTATGAAGCCTGAAGTCTAGCTTGCTATGAACGCCGAGCTGTTTCATACACTTCTCTGACATTATAGCAGCTAGTGAAACTCACTACTGAAGCACACTGTCTGCACCTCCACTGGCTGTAGCTTCTGTCATCAGTAAAGCTATCTGGAGCCTTCTCTAAGGCATCTAGAAGATGTGGGTAAGAGTGTGGGACATAGGGTACCACCTCTACTTGGCTTCTGTATTCCAACTCAGCTCTACAATTAGCCCCAAATTTACCATCCACCTCAAAGTAATACCCTCTTTCAAGAACATTGTGAATATCACCGACATCATTAACCGAAAGAAGTAACACTAAGAATTTTCTTTTTCCATTTCTTGAGACTACAATGGGGGCAAATGCAATTAATCTAATGGCGAGATCTTGGACATCATGTGAAGCCTGGGCTAACTCTGCCTTTAACAGTCATGGAGATTGTGTCATTCACTTCGTTTGCTCTTATTATCCAGGAACATGTGCCAAAGTGACAGTTTCCAAATGGAGGTTAAGAATGCATAAAAAAAAAAAAAACACATGTAAAATGTCAACAGAAATCAATAAGGCACAGTTGATGCATTTACCACAATTTCAGAACAAGTAGAACTTTTTAAAGTAACTTAGTGAGAAAGAAATAGCAATTAGCTGGTCTCAGAAGGATTAGCAATAGAACGATAAAATTCCATCTCTATAAACTCGAACCATTGCTCTTTCCTTTCTGAAACCTGCAATTAAAAGCTCGACTGATGCTTCTAATTATACAACCCTTACTGCATCCAGAAAAATGATCTGACAAATCTGATGACTTCTTTAACCTTTTTACTCTATTGGCAGTGGTGCAGTAAGAGAGAACCCATCTCCTCAGGGGCTCTGTCAACTTTGGTACCGTGTGCTGTGTTCAATTACTTAGGAGAGACAATTACTGTCGTTTATAAAGTGAGAGCACATGTCGAAAATTCCCCTCTCTATGCCATTCTGGATGAAGTTCCACAACTTCAGGACTGAATGTTTCATGGTTTGGTAGCTTGTGAACCTTTGTGGCTTCTGTTAAAACAGGAGGCTGTATTAGTCCTATGGCTGGATTTTAATTTTTCTTTTCTACGTGGCTTTAGGATTAGGCCTCAGCTCCGTGGCTTTTCAAGAATATAGGGTCATATAAGCTCCTTGCATCAAGACTGGCTGCTAGCTTCTTCTACAAGCCAAAGGACTGGCTTTCCACTGGACAAAAGTAACTTAGGTCAACTGGCCCCTTTTTATGAAAAACAAGATTTGGGGTACAATGGAGCCCACTGGGTCTTGACAGAATTAACTGCTCTGACCTTACAGGGCCAGCCCTCCTCTGTTCTAGATTACTGGATGTACTGTCTCAGTAGTAAGTTCTCTGGCTACTGACCAAAATGCAGGAAACACTACAACAGAGAAAAAGACACAGGTACCAAGGAAATGAAGGGTTTTTGTTGTTGTTAGGTAAGATAGCCTGTATATTATTGTCTTAAAGCCTCTCCAAAAACATAATAGCGGGGGGGGGGGGGGGGGAGGGGGGGGGAAGAAAAATTCCCTCCTTAAATGTGGCCAACCTGTAATTTACCTTACAATTATTTATGCTCTCCACTTTCAGAATGTCACAGATTGCTAACAGAAATGAAAGGAGCTGAACTCCTCCCTGTTCGGTGAGGTTTTGCCTTCTTGCTGCTAAAACAGATAAATGATTGACTGGGGAAAGGTTTCTCCAAGTAATTTCCTCCTACAGACAGGATCTAAGGAAATCACGTGGCCCTGTCACAGAGAAGATTCTGGAACACATCTATTACACTTGTCATCTCAACTGAAAAGCTGTCTTCACTCAGGTGTTCTACCTTTTCTCTCAGCTGCAAGAGAATTTTGAGAGAACTTGATGAATTCTTGGTCTGCAGAGAGAGAGAGAACGGGCACTTTTAAGGCACATACAATGCCAGGGCCTCCTGCTTTTCTGCTGCTTCTTTGTAAGAGAAGCAGCAGCCTGCTATGTTTCAACTGAGGGAAGCATAATTTAAAATAACTTGTGCAGCATGAAGGAGCTTTCAGCCTAGGGAAAACTTGTTTATAAATTCCCAAAGAAAGTTCTCAATGCAGCCAATTTTCCTTGCTGTATCTTTTTAGCAGTGGCACGATTTATTAAAACATACGCTACCAGTATAATAAGAGAGCATCAAAACTAACACACCAATGCACTGTCCCTGATGTTGGGTTAGTTTATTTAAAATTGGCATGGAGAGATCACTCGTTTATGGCACCTGAGGCTGAGGGCAGACTAGGACTTAAGAGTTTACAAAGTTTCACCCCTGAGATGAGATTTGAAGATTGTATTCAGAATAAGATGACAGAATGCAGTTAATAACCCAGGGGCATTTGATACGAGTTTCCACATATGCTTAGATACTACTTTGTGGGCAAGCCTACAATGTCGTGATCAAAACGGAGTCTGCTCTGTGTACATGTTTTTAAAGTCAAAAGCCCGATCCTAATATTCTGATCAGATACAACAGAAACAAATGAGGATTTAATGGCTACAACCAGTCTGTGCTCGCCAACATCCCCGAAAATATTGCCAATTCATTTGTCAAGGGTTTTGGCAGGAGAATGTTGGAACACCATAAACACAGCTGGAATATTCTTAAACAAGCAGAAAGTTACCTTAAATGGCAGTGAAGATTTGACTATACTTTATGGGAAAGAAAAATGAAATAAACTCTTTGTCTCCGAGTTACAGATAATCGTTGCCATGGTGCAGAAAACCCTGTAGACTGTACCCAAATAGTCCATTCTGACTGTGGGATTATGGGTAAGTGAGAACATGTGTATTTTAGGAAATCAACATGCTAAGGGGACGCTGACAACTAACTGCACTGGCTTGGATGACGTGAGCTTTGCTTCTGAGAGCAAACATCCCATGTGACTTCCCACGCATGGACTCCGTGGCCTCCTGCTCGCTTTCTCAAACAAGGTTCATATGGCAAGCCTGGGGGTTGGCCTGCCACTGCAGAGGGATCAGAGTGTTGTGAAGGGGCCTGAACGCAGCCCAAACCAGGTTTTCCAAATTAGAAGAGATGGCAGAACAGGTCACTGCCCCCCAAAAGGGGAAAATGTGCACTTAGATGCGGGCATACTGTGTCAAGAGAGTCAGACTCCTGACATCTGCTGAGTGCTGGTCTCAGTGTGCCTGGCAGATGATGGCTGCGGTCCGTGGACAGTCATGACAATTCCTGGGGCGGGGGGGGGGGGGGACATGGCACAAATCTGGACGCTGGGGAGTACTGATGGGACTCTGTAAATAGCCCTTCTTGCCAACATGGAGATGAGGAGTTTTGTTTTAAAGATGGTGATTCTAAGTATAGCAGAGCCGTGGGTCCTGGCAACTCGCTACTCCGAATCAGTGGGGCGGAGAAGCTTCCACTTCATAGCCTGCGGGGAGGGGCAGAAACTACTGAAGTAGCAGAGAAGAGATGACAGGGGACACCTGCAGGGGAGCTAGCGCCACTCACTAACTGCCTCTCTTGTCCGCGTTCCCGTAGCCGAACTGGGCAAGGGCAAAGGCAAAGCCAGAGAGGTGAACCACTTTTCTGTCCCTCTCCCTGATGATCGGATGGTTTGACAACTTTTTTACTGACTAGTTCAATACTCGGTTTAGTATTAGAAGGTGCTTTTCAGAACAGCCAAGCTTTCCCTTTCACTTATTTATGTATTTATTTACATCTTCAATGGCTGAGCCGGCAACAGGCCTTGAGAACAGAAACGCTGAGCACCCTTTCTCTGCAGAGCCACTAACGGGAGACACTTATTAATATTTGATTGAAAACTGCAATTCTTTAATGAAAGCAAAATAGTAGCACGAAAGAGAATTGTTCTTTTAACAAATACACTGATTCAGGAGCAGTCCCCTGTACCCAGGAGTCCCCGGGTCTCGCTAATTGAAAAACCTACCACTGTCTGCCTTTGTATTTCAGAACAAATGGTTATAAATGAGTATTTTCCTTTTTGCCACAGGGAATCCTCATCAGTTCACCAGAAATTACTTTTCTGTTAAGAAGAAGGAGAGGAAGAAGAAAAAGGGCAGGGAGGAGCATCTGACTCTTCACACCGGGCCGGCATCCGCATAAAATACGGATGAGGCTGCTCCCATAACTTGTCTTAGAAATCAGCTGCTCCGAGTTTCCAGTGCTGGCTCATCAACCACACGGCAGATCAAATGAGCCAACCGCTCTTGTCGAGTACTGCGTCCTCCTCTTTCCTGCGAAAGCCGGGGCTGCTTTAAAATCTTATCTGCAGAAATCCCTCCCGGACGCTGAAGGAGCTCTACACACCACAGGCACAGCGCTCTTCATTATGGTCTGCGTTGGCCGGACACAGAGAGTGCGTAGCGCGCCCCCTCCGGCAGAGGGAGAGCAGCGGTCACAGTGTCGCTAGGCCCTGGGGATCATCTGCTTATACAGGACATCTGCCACACCGGGGAGCTAGCGACGCCCGAGGAGGTGAGTGGGGCGCGTGTTGTGACTGCTGCCATCTGCAACGGGGGAGACTGAGGGGCGGAGACAGGGAAACGAACTGACTCTGGTTACAGTTCATGTCAGAAGTCCTGGGACTGGACGTCGGGGGTCACTGACCTCTAAGCCACCATAAATGTCACTAGGATTTCCTCAGGGGCCTGCCTTTCTGTTCCTTCCCCGCGCTGCATGCCTTGGTGCATGAAAAGCTGCCAACATGGAAGTGTGACGGTGAATAAGAACAGGCGGGGACGGTGGCTCTGACTGCTACAAGGGCAGCGGGAAAGGACCACGAAAATGCGATCTCGCGTTGCCTCCCTACTTTATTCTGCCTAGCCGCACCGCCGGTCCCCGGGGCCTCTCCCCACTGCTGGCCCGCCTGAGTGGGCACGAATCTATCACGACTGCGGCACAATCAGATGATCCGACGTGACTGGAAGCTCTCACGGAGTCCACGTGCTGCGGTGGCGCAGAGGGCCCCGGGACCGAGGTCCCCCCGCGTCCCCTTGCACCGGAGGTTGTGCAGTCGCTGGCATGGGGCGCGGCTGTGGGTGCCGCCGGCGACAGCGTGGGTGCTATGCTATGGCTCAGCCCCGGGCACCGCATCCGCGTGGGACCTGTTCAGCTTTCAGAGCGGCACGTGTTTTCCGTGCGGCGAGTGACAACCTTCGGAGCGATCAGGGAACGCTCCGGCCGTCATTCCCAAGCCACCTTCGGAGGAAAGTACAGGGACCGCAGGCTCGTGGCTTCCTCCTCCTGTCCCCCTAGACTACCTCCTTGTGGGGCTCTGGAGGTGGACGTGGGCGGAAAACTCCGGTTCTCTGCGCCTGCGGCTCCCCCAGCTGACACCGGGAAGTGTCACGTCTCTAAGTCAAAAGAACCAATGTTCTTCCTCACATGGTGCTGAATTTAGCTAAAATGAGGGAAATGGGTGGAAATTAGTGCTTTGGGACTCAAGGGCCAACCTTTGCTTTCGGCATGTGGCTCGAGATGGCAGTGCTGTCCCAGAACCTGAGACCAGGAATGAAAAGAAGTTTCTAATTAGCCCCGCGGAAACTGTATCGATAAGCACATTAAGAGAATGAAATGCTCTTTGTACTGCAAACATACGGAGCTCTTAGAAGAACTGGAGAATATGTTTTACAGATACACTCTGACTCAGGCCTCCTGGGCTGTCTCGGGAAACACGGTCAGATGAGGGTGAATTCTGGAGCGCTTGCGAGCGGTGGAGGGAAGGGTCTGTGTGGCGCTGTCCAAGGGGAGGCAAACATGGAAAGAAAACAGTTAGCTCCAGCTGCCGTGGATGGCTGCTGGCAAAAATACTGGTTTTCATCAATGCTCGAAGCCACAGCGGCCGGTTCCGTCATGGTGACAAAGAGGAACCTGCCATCTCCGGGACCGTGTCATCTCTGCCACTTCATGGACTTCCTGTGCTCAGGCCTCCAGGAGTTCTGCTCTTTGAAATCAAAGCCTGAGACCCCAGGACAGGCCCAGTTATTCTGAGTCCCTACCTGCTCTGTGCTACGGGGAACGACTGATGTTTGTCCTCGGTTTCTATCACCATCAAGCGGCCTGTCCCCTCCCCATTTCTCTCAGGCATGGGCAGAAAGCTGGAGACTCGGATGAAAACAACAAATATCCTCTCTCCTCCTCCCCATCTCTCCCTCATCCGCCAACATCTACTTCAGTGTGAGATAGAAAGGGATGTGAACGACAGGACAGCCTGTCGGCCTCCGGGCTGGCCGGGACAGCCTGAGCTAATAAGTTGGCATCGAGACCTTGTCGACCTGAGAAATACAAGGTGATCACTTCGACTACGGTGAAAAGTTCAGGTTGGACAACTTGATCACACGGGACGCATTACAGGGTGACCTCTTGCTGTGTGCAGTGGCTACATCTACCTTGATGGTGACACAGAGTTCCAATTAGCACTTGAGGGAAGAGACTTTGCAGACAGCACACTCACCTCGACTCAGCCCGTCGGGTCCCCGGAGAATCCGGCATTCTTCTATCTGGCCAAATGGAGAAAACATCACCCTGATATCATTCTCATTACATTTCTTCGAAACCATTCCTATGAACAATTTTCGGTCTTCCACGGCTAGGAGATAAAAATAATGAATGAGCAAAGGCCATTTTATCCCGTTTCTCGTAATCACGGCTTCATTACCACATCAAACCGGGTCCCAGCCACGTGAGACCCAGCATGGGCCGAAAGCCAGCTCTTTCGACTTCCAGGCTGCCTTCCTTCCCCACCCCACCCCGTCTTGCCTCTACTCTCCCTTCCTGAACACTGCCTCTTTCTGGCGCTTGTTCTTACCAACATGACATCTTCAGAGGACATGGAACACTGTGAGGTCCTCTCTTCCCAACCCTGTTTGGAAACTCGGTTTTCCCTAATTTGTTCAAGCTCCATGGAGTTGCTAAAATACTACCATTCCATAGAGATACTTTAGAATACAGGTTAAAAACATTTTTTTTTTTTGGTAGATATTCTTTTAACTTGAAGAATGGCAGAGAAAGAAAAAGGTCAGGGAAAGAAAGGAACAGAGGGAGCGGGATAGGAAATAGATCTTTTCATAAAGCATTCAGTGGGGAAAACCTTCTCCCCCAACTTCAAATAGCTTTGGATCCATGGATCCAGACAGTAAGAAGAGATAAGAGAGATGCTCATCTCTCTGGAGAGCCAGTAAAGAAGACCTTCCATGGCTGTCTGTCTGTCGGTCTGTCCGTTGCACTGGCTGTGCAGCTCTAACCAGGACAACACAGGGTTGGCAAGCGAAGAGGACGGCAATTCCAAGGAAAGAATGGGACTGGGGCTACCTGAGGATCGCACCAGGATGACCCCATCGGGAACCCGTAACAAAAAAGAACAAGGAGGGAATAATACTGTTCTACACCCAGAGGCAGGACTCTTGATGAGCAAAAATACATTTTGGGTATCATGACAACAAGAAACCAATTCCATCGTGGAACCTGCCAGGAGGTACAGACTAGGGAAGGTTTACCTCTGATGACCTGGGAGATTTTCCTCAAAATCTACAAGCTTGTGCTCAGGATAACTGGCCTACGTTTAGCCTCAAAGGCACAATTATAACTGATTTCAGGACAGTGTTTGCAGTCCTCTTTAGGAAAGAGAAAAGACAAAAAACAAAAAACAAAAAAACCAAACATTCCCCTGCCTCCATTTTACAATGAAAACAAAACAAAACAAAACAAAACAAAAAGCCCACCCTAGATGCCCATGGGGAGTTTTATTTCCCATGTTGCATTTTAACCCATTTCTTGAAATTTAAAGAAAGGACAACCAGCTGCACCAGCACCTGAGAGGCAGTCCTGGCTTCGGGAGGGGCCCTGCCATCCATCCCTGTGTAGGAACCCTTGCTGTCGTAGCTGTACCATAACCTCATCACTGCCATCTAACTGGCTTTTATCTCTCGGTTATTCTTTCCCTGGAGAGTCAGTGTCTCATTTCCACTTAACCGACAAGACTGTGTTATAGAATTTCCAGGGCCAGGTGCTTTTGGTGCCTGAGTCAGGCCGGCCCGGGGCGCCCGGGGAGCTGGGAGAGAGCCGCTGGTGATGCTGGGGCATCATGACACAGGGAGGTTTGCTCTGGAGCAGACAGCCTCGGAGGACCCGCCAGGAAGGGAACCGCTCCGTCCCGGATGTCCGCTGCAGTAGCTAAAGCCATGTGAGCACCTGGAACCTGGCTAGTGTGACTGAGGAACTGAACTGTTACTGTGAGTTAATTTTAATCTAATTTTAAAAAGCCACATGTGACACTATATTGGATGGAGCAGCTCCGAGGGGCCTCAGTGAGGCAGCTAAATGCTCTCCCCACAGAGCCCCAGACCGGAAGGAAGACGCGAAAGATGTGGTTTTAGTTGGCTCTGAAGCGGGGCAGTGAAGGAACTTGCCCGGGGCCGCACTTGATGCCCTACTCCCAGCCCTTCCCTACGAGAGCAGAGGAGGGTGAGGTGGCCTCCAGAGGAGCGTGGGGCGGGGGCGGGAGACTTGCCTGGTCCCAGCACTGCCGTCACGCTGATGCGTGACCTTGGGGAGTGAGTGAGTGGACTTCTGTGGACCTCAGTCTTGTCACCCACAGAATGAGGTTTAAAGTCTTCTCTTTCCTCGCTGTCTCTCCTCGGTAACAGAGAGAAGGCGGCCCAGCTGCATGTTTGGGGCAGGAGAACGCCAGAGCCCAGGATCCCACCTGCCAGCCACCCTCTGCACTTGGCAGCTCCTGAGACCCGGCAGGAAAACAAGGGCTCCGAGGGACGCCAGCAGAGACCACGATGCCACAGGACTGTGAGCTGCGGAGCGTGCGCCAAGAGCTCGAGAAAGGTTTGACGGGCGAAGAACAGGGCATTTAAGGTGGACTTTAAAGAGCTTGGGGAGAGCCTGGCGGAAGGATGGGGGCAGCAATTCCGGCGGCTTCTGCAGGGTGGCTCAAGGTATGAGGGAAGGAAAACTCGGTCCACGGCCGCTGCCTGCGTTGAGCCTCAGCAAGGTGGATGTGGGCAATGGCGTCACTGACTTCCCTCCTGCAGATGAACGATTTCACGCCTCAGAAGCTCTTCTCTCTCCCGTCGGAGCAGGTGAGCCACCAGTGCGGTACTGGGAAGCGGTGCAAGTGAGTTAAGCATCCGTGCTCACCAACACCAGGGTGACCAGGAGTACACGGTGGCCCCAAGGGAACGAGGCATCCCCGCGATGGGCAGGACCGGACTGAAGCCTGGCAGAGCAGGCAGTGGGAAACTCTTCCAGTCGCAGCCTTAACCTCCCCCCCCCCCCGCCCCCCCCATCTCTGGGACTCCTACTGGAGGAAGCTATGGCTGATAGCTTCTTGAGAGTTAAAAACAAAAAACAAAAAAAACTCAAAAAACAAATCCTGTCGAATTTCTTCTTATCCTGAAGAATCCAGCTTTAGTTCTTTCCAACAAAAGCCAATGACAAATCCCCAGTGAGTCCCTGGTTTCACTGGTAAACCTATCACGGTGGTACGCAGCTGAAGCATGTTGCCGGTTTTGAGCTTCGGGGTGATGCCGGAGCAGACAAAATGGGCAACTCGTGACTAAGCTAAAAAATAATTTTTAACCCAAGATGAAGAGTACAAACTGCTGGAAATCACCAGTAAACAAGCCCCGGCTTCCCAGGCATCACGACAGGCCAAATCTGGGCAGGGTGACGGAGGCGAACTCTTTCTCCAGTAACAAGCAGCCGCTGAGGAAGTAAAGTGGAAACCTACACGATCCACAGGCTTTCCAAAAAGCGGATTTCCTCCTGCGCATGCGCCGCGTCAGAGAAGCCGGATGTTCACAGTCGTGTTAGCGGAAGTCCTCTGTGGTTTTTAGCAGAGGGCTCCCTGTGCTTTAGTGGCGAATGGGGATAACTACCCAGTGCCAGCTTTAACCTCCTTCAAGTTTTCCCAGTGGAAATTTATTTGTAAGACTCATTCTTGGGATTCCCACTCGGAGGACCCCTAAACAGCTCTGTCACCATTTTACATAAACATAATTATCTTGCCATTTCACTTAACTTTTTTCATCAATTTCTGATGACTTTCTTGGTGGGGCTTTTCGTCAGTACTCCTAGGCAGTCAGTGTCTGTGTTCTATCCCCGGGAATGCAGATTGCTGAAATATACCTACTGTGTTTATAGCATTGTGCTAAGTGCCTTACGGAAATTAAAAAAAAAAAAAAAAAAGAATGAAAAGGAAAGGTCTCTGCCTTCCAGGAGGAAAGTCTACTTTCCTTCAGGATAACCCATGAATGAGTAAAGGCAGATACTTTGTGTAGAGAACTCTGTGCAGGTGTGGGGTAAGTGCCATCACTAACAACCACAGAGCCGAAAAGGTGTTCCATACCGGCCACCTTTGCAAGTTCTCCTCCGGTGGTAGGAGAGAGGGTTAATATTTTAAGTTTTTAAGGGGGGATTTTTCAGTTTGGGGAATAGAAACTTTCATTAAAAAAAAAAAAATCCCTAATTGTAAGTCTGCGCTAACACCCCGGTGTATAATCTGTCAAAGTCACACCTGGATTCAGGGCGGCCTGAATTAATTAACAACTTTTCAATGTGTTAGTGCTAACATATGGCATTTAATTACTGCCTCCAAACCCGTGAGTCTCTCTGCTTTGAATTTCAAAATTATTTCTTCCTCTTCCAGTGAGTCAGAAAGTGACCGGATGGGAACACCCTGTGAATCCCATTTTCACTGGAGGCTTGCAGGCCTGCACCTCCCAGACAACATTTAGTTATCTTGACCCTGCGAGCTCTGAACTTGACACAGGGACACCAGGGGTTTTCGGAGGCCTTGAGAAAAGAGAAAGGGCTGACGTGGCATTTCTGGATGTGAGGTTTAAGGACCCCTGACAAGTTGGGAGGTTGGAGTTAAGGTTAAAGCAGAATAAATTTATGCTCTGTCCACAGAGTGAAAAAAGAAAGAAACAAAACAAAACAAACCCCTCTCAACCAGGAGCATGACAGAAGAGTGAATGCTGGTTGGTCGCTGAGACCCCCAGCACAGAACCAAAGGCAACCTCTACGCTTTTCTTAGCACTTACTGCTAGACAAACTTCAGATCTCGCAACTGCGCTTACTTTTGAATTGTGCGCAGCTGGTACCTTTTCCTGCATCGCAAAGAGAGCTGGAAAAGCAGCCCTCTCAAGGTAGACAGAATGAAAGACTGTAAGTAACTGTGTTTGTGCCAGGGTAAGCTGTGACCTGGAATCCACACCTCCTCAAGAGCTCTTCCCCTGCCATGACTCAACCGGATGCAATGGAAAAACAAGACAACTTGGATTCTGTGGAAATCTGGGTATTTGTTCAATGCGTGTGTTCTTCTTAAAGGCCCCAATATTTTACTGCTGATCCGGAATGGATTTTTTTTTTTTTTTTTTGTGACACCTGGCACAGTTAGAAACACGAGGGCAGAAGTATAATGCTGTGAGTTTGCAGAAATGTGCTAGAGGCTGCAGCTTAAATCACAGCCAATTAAGAGGGCAGGCTATAGGAAGCCTGGAGATTTGGAAAGCCCGTCCGTTCGGCAAAATACCGAAGGGCAGGGCAGATCTATGAGCAGCCTAACATTTCTGGGCTCACCATGGCAGTTCCCTTTGTCAGAATCTCTAGATGGACAAAGGCTTCAAAGAGTGATTGCTTTCTGGAATTCATTTGTCCATCACTAATTAATCTGTGATTAGCAGCCCTTTCTTGCTGAGCAAATACAAAGTTTCCGAAAGCCGAACATACTGATAATGAAGACGGTAACTGTCTAACTGTGATGAGTCCTTTGTGCAATCCATAAATGTCAGCAAACTCAATAACGCTGCAATTAGACCTCGTTATTCTTCTTTCACAACTACTGAGAGCATCTGAGCCAAAGAAATCTTTGTGCTCTAGGAGCTTTGGAAACTATGCTTACCTGTCAAAACTGCCATGTGCAATCAGAAAGGGCTTGTGGCTTTTATCACTTGTTCTCGAAAATGACACATTTCTCCTGACTCCTCAATCAGGTCCAAGGAGAACCCTGAAGCCGGTTCAGTCTCTGCAAGGTGAGGCACAGACTTTGCACCTCCATAAAGACACATGATTTAAAAGGAGCTGCTTCAGTCCACTTATATTTTTTGACTTCTGTTTCTGAGAACTCAGAAAATGAAGGTCAATCTACAAAGCAAAGGAGGAGCTGGCCCAACGAGAAGGTATGTGGGAGTGAATTTTCCCTTGTGTATACAGATCTGTGCTTTGGTATGAAAACCCAAGGCTGGAAGTGCCGGCCTCTGCTGCTCAGAACGCACTAAACCGGCTGCCTCGGGAGGCCACAAATGCGCCGAGGACAGAGTGAATACCTTGGCAGGTATTATGCTAAGTTCTTTGTAGATGTTAACTTATGTGCTCCTTGAACAACCCTGTAAGGTGGGCCATACAGGAAGTGTTCAGACTGTAGACCACGGTAGCCTCCTCTTACAGCTGGAGATACGGGGTCGGCTGAGGTCACGGGACATGCCCACGGACACAGCTAATGTATGCAGGGTCAGGGGTCAAGTCTGGACTCCCCCAGAGAGCTTTTAACTGCCACCCTGAGTTGCTTCTTGGACAATGGCATTTTTAGGGATGCTCTCATCTTAGTAAAACGGTGTCTAATCCTGCTTGGCACCTGAGATCGTGCCCTGCTGGGCTCGCCAATGGCACATCCACTCTGTTGCTGTGGTTCTAGACCCAGAGCAAAGATCACCCTCAGTGTCCGGAGCTGCCACTGGAAACAAGGGCGACCAACACTCTGGAGACCTCCAGGTGGCCAGCCTACGGGATGGATTCTCTAAGTCAGGTCTGTGCCCACACAGCAGCAAATGCTAAAGAAGAAACCTTTTCGTGGTCCCACTACTTGGGTATTTCAGGTCAAATATTTCCAGTTCAATTCTCCAATTCATCTTGTTTTAACAACCGCGACTTAAGGTTCAGAAATAAGACAAACGTTCCTCCGTGGCCCTTGTCCTGACACAGTTGAGAGAATTAGGAGTCCAAAGGAAAGAGAGCATCTCTAGGTGGCCAGAAGCTCCAAGATGACCTTCACGGGCAGCGTTCATCCCAAATACATGAGTCCTCTCTCCACGAGGAATAGAACAGACCGGACTGTAAGTGGGTACTTCTGGAGCAAAAAGGCTCAGGAACCGGCATGGGTACCTGGCCTTCTTCCTGTAGACACTCTCAGTGCAGAGCTCTCTGAGGCCGTGGAAAAATCTGGGTCATAACGATAATCTGCATTTTGTAGAAGTGGTGCTCTATCCTTTGCAAAGCACTGTTGTGAAGATCCTATATGCATCTAAAAAAAAAAAAAAAAAGCCAACCTACACGAGGCAGCTACATTTATTCCCATTTCATGAACGAGGAGATTAAAGTTCGGTCTTTAAGTGACCACCGGATCAGCAAACTGAAGGTCGGGAAGTTCCAAGGGTCAGGTCAGTGTCTCCGTAGCCGTCGTCTTCAGATTCGCTGCAGCAGCCCCAGCCCCTGGCAACGCCCCTGGTGCACAGCGGTCACCAATGAGTAACTGCTGAATCAAGGACCCAAGAGACCTGCCTGAGGTCCCGGGGGACTTCAGACCCTCTGACGCTGGATGCCGTGTTCGTGGTTAAGGTGGTAGGGGTAGGGGATGGGAAGAGACCCTGGGGCAGGGGTGCGGCAGGTGAGAAGGCAGTGGGCAGGGCGCAGAAGCCTACTCCCTTACAGACAAACTGGGTGCTACTAACGCCACGCTCCCACCTGGCCTTTTCTTCAAAACTTCCTACCTCCTCTGTGAAGAAGCCAGAAAATGGGATGCACTACAATCAGCCAAACAAAAAATCAAAAAACACCCCAAGCACCTTGAGGAGAGCCTGAGACCCCAATCATCATTTACATTTGCAGATATGCAGCTCTCCAAGCGCACGGCTTCTGCCCTGATTACTAATTAATGAGGTGCAGACCTGCTCGTGGAGGCAAACAGTGATGATTGTGTCAGTCTTGGGGGGCGGAGCCGCGCCCAGGTCTACCAGAAGGTAGAGGGTTCCTTCAACATACACGTCAGGAAAGTCAAAGAACAAAACTGGGACAGAGGCGGGTGTCAACGGAAGCAGAAACTCATGAGCGCGAAATGTGGCTATCAGCCCTCCCCTGTGTCGGAGAGCTAAATCTCAATTACTTCCCGGACCTCATCACATGCATATTTTAGTACCGAGCATCCGTTTATTTAATCAGCCCACTGAATTCTGAATGAATTCGGATGCAAATGCATCGGTACAACTGAGAGAAAAGAGTGCCATTGAGGAACACGCCAGAGGGAGGAAAGAGACAGCCGGCCCGATCCTCAGCGGGTGAGCCCTTTCCAACTCATCTGCTCCACACACTGTGAGGTCCCTCCTCCCCATCGGGTGTCCTGGGTTGCTCTGTGCCAGGAGATCCACAAGATGCAAAGGCCGGAGAGCCACCACACGAAGCAAGCCTCAAACGGAGGGACCCCGAAAACCACTTCTTGTAACGTCTTCACAGATCTTGACACCAGAGGTGAACTGAGGCAGGGGAGCGGCTCCTGCGGGTCTCCAGCTAAGACACCCGCAGGGCAAGTTCCCTACAGCAGCCCTCCCCTCCCCTCCCCTCCCCTCCCAGAGCCGAAGCAAGTGGGGCCGCCGCCTCCCTCCCCCACCTGACTTCTTAATTGAAAGAAACAGACAGTATTAAAAGAGACAGTTGGTCACCACCTACCGTTTGACTTTTCACTATCGGCAGGTTTCATCTGAATGGGATGATGCATCTAAAAATACAAAAGTGAGAAAGTAAAGGCAGATTGAGCAAGTGTACGAACGGCCTCAGAAATCCCACGCTGTTCAACTTGAGCACGGATACTGTCATGAGGACACAGAAACAAAAACAGGATCTCTCTCCATGAACAGCAGCGCCGCCAGGAGGCAAGCCTGCAGTTACATTCAGGAACAGGATTCTTTGGAGTCACTGGGCATCACGGCACAGTATTTAAAAGGTTGGGCTTTGCAGTCAGACTGGAGTTTACACCTGGTTTGCCATTTGGTAAAGAGTTTCCGCCTGTATCTTACAGGTAATTCTCGCTCTGCCAATCATCATCACCACTGATCTTGGGCAAGTGTCTCAACTTCTCTGAGCCTCAGTTTCCTTATCTGTGAACGCGGAGTATGAAATAAGGAAACGCACGTGAAGGGCTTAGTTAAGAGGGCACGGGGACCTGCTGAGAAAAATGATCTATAGTTACCTTGTAACTCTTACAAATCTAAACACAAGCCTGTCTTCGTTTTTCCTGGGGCCATTCTGATGGATTTTCCCTAGATCTCATTGTCATTTGAAGGCCTCTCATCTAGATTGACTTAGGCACCATTATGTGATTTTTATTAAATACAGAGTATGAAATAGGAATGCGGACCCAGGAAAGGAAGGAGGAGAAGGGAACTGGGGAGGGAGGGCGGGAGGCACGGATCTCACGATCCTGTCCCCTCTGTAGGCGTGCAGGAGCGGAAGGAACCCGAGAGAGACATCGTGGGGCCAAGGTCCTGAGCTCCTCTGTGGCTCTTTACACAAAGCCCGTCTCACCCCCGTGCGTGGTCCGTAGAGTTCACTCCAAGCGCAAGAACGCTACCACCATTTCCAATTAAAATAAATTCCTCCAACCACTTTCAAAGGTCCTCTGGCTTCGTATTTCAGCATACCCCGAGGAACCTCGGAGCCACAGTGTCGATGGAATCACTGGCCGTGCAAATGCTCTCATTATAATGGGTCCCGTTCTCTCTGAACCTTTAACTCGCCCAGTGGACTTCCATCACTTGCAAGCCACAGCCCTGGGTTTTATCTAATTTAAAGGAGAGGGGAATGATACTTGGCTCTGGCCCTTAAATGACGGGCAATTATCATCAGGCAGGCTGGCCCACGTGCAGCTGACGCCTGCCAGGGTCTTCACAAGAGGGATGAGGGAGTGCTATCAGGGGACAAGAGGCTACATAATGCAGAGCTGCTCCGTTTATTCTAAAAGGCAAGGCGCTCTTACTCCCTGAACATAGACCCTGACGTGTGGGGTCTACTCGGGTCTCCACTCCATTAACATATTCAATTTGTGAAGGAGAGACCAGGAAGAGAGCGGGATGTTCGGAGGTCAGGAAGTAGACCAGTCTTTTTTGGAAAAGCCTGGAACACACCCCTCAAAAAGCAGGCAGAAGTGAACGGTGCAAAGCCCCGGTCTGGGCTAGGAGTGTGGGCTCTCCCCGATAGGTGATGCCTGGGGGAAGACGGGCCGAGTCCCTGAGCGGCATGTGAAGCTCCCAATGTGTGCCAGGCTCTGGGCGAAGAGCTGGGGAACAAGGCCAAGTGAAGCAGCTCTGACGCTTCGGGGGCTCACTGTGTATGGGGGGGGGGGGGGCTGACCTGTAAACAGCCCCTCGAGCACGTCAAGTGCCATGGCAGACACGAGGACAGGGTGCGGCAGGGCCCGGGCGGAGCAGGCACCTCCTTCTGCCCGGGCAGCAAGGCGAAGGCTTCTTAGCAAAGGGGGCGAGTGGTTCGAGTCCTAAAGGCCAAGCTGGACTTGCTGGCAGGACAGGGAGAAACGGTATCCGAACGACACAGTGTCCTGGGCCAGGCCCAGTGGTGAGAAGGAACACAGCTGTCCCTGGCAAGAAGGCCAGCACACGTGGGGGGAAGGACACCAGGGGAGCCGTGGACGCAGTGGGCGCCCGGGTCTCAGACGATCCTGCACGCTAAGGAACAGAAGTTGTGTCTAACAGTCAAGTCAGGCACAGAAGATTCGAGTAGCAAGGGCCACAAGGTCAAATCTGAATTCTAGAAAAGTCCTTTCTGGCTACAATGTGGTGGATGGATTATACAAGAGGGATATGGAGGGAGACAGCTAAGAGGCTACTGCAAGCGTCCGTGTGAAACTGCCGAAGGCCTAAACCTCAGAGGCAACTGGCTGGTTGTGGGGGTGAGGGGGAGAGACCACCATTGTGGGATCAGGGCCCCAGTAGAAGAAACACGAGAAAGCAATGTGGGGGGAGACTGATGAGCCCAGGTCTGGACATGCCCCACTCAACGTGACTGAGGCTGGAGAGCAGTTGCGGGAGTGGTTTTCAGGCTGCAGCGGCAGCTCTGGGGGGTGCTCCCCGCAGCGGGAGCCACAGGCATGCAGCATGGAACTGTCCAGGAGGGGATGTAAGTGGAAAGAGCCAAGAGCCCAGGAGAGCACCACAGAGAATAGCAAGAAAGAGGAATCTAAGAGGGACAGGGCAGAGGGCAGTCAGAGGCAGGGCCTCATGGGAGAGCTTGAAGAACAAGGCACTTCTAGCCGCGACGATGAAAACGCCCCAGGATCCTTCTGGATTCGACAATAAGATATTCTGGAAATTTCTCCAAAGCAGTTTTTGTGGGGCGGTGGGGCCAGAATGCCACACTGTGGGCGGTGGGGGCGTGACAGGGGGGACAGCAGCAGGAGACAGGAGAAATGTACGTGGCTTTCTCAAGATGAGCCGCCAGGGTGGGTGGGAATATAAAAAGCTCCGTGGAGTCAGGGCCAGAGGTGGGGAGGTGGAGTCCGTCTTCCCCAGACAGCAAAGACGTACAGGTGAAAGTGCAGAGAAGACTCAGAGGAGAGTCACAGGTCAAGGCAAGGAGAGGGGTATGTGTGCCGACACCACGTACGGACACAAACGCGAACGAATGGCCTTCTGCCCGCAGCAAGCTTACGATCCATCGCGGTGTTTGGTACGGACGCGTATGAAGAAGAATAAACGGTGGTCAACCTGAGAACAGGAGCCCAGACGGAGCGCTGCAGGCGGTGAGACCAACCTCTGAAGTGCGGGAGTTCTGGAAGCTTTCATTCTGCAAGAAAGCCTTCTACTCTACGGCGGTAAGAGGCCCAGGGAGCATTCAGTCCAATGCTCTCCATTTATCGGTCTGAAGGGAATAAGGACTTCACTAAGGACACAGTTTTTGCGATCAAACAACCTAAGCTGTCTCTTCTTAATCCAGAGCCGATTCCCCCAGATCACACCGCTTCTCCACAAAATGTCCAACGTGGGGCCTGGACTTACGAGACTATGATGAAGGACTCCAGGCCCTGCCCACCGAAGCCGCTGTAATAACCTGTCAAGTCTGCGCGCACCCCCCTCCCCCCCCCACCAGGCCACTTGGTGTAGCTTTATGACAGGCATTACTCTAAGACTTGACTCTCGCTTTCCTGCCGCTGCTGAATTAGCTCCGTTTCTGACCTGACACTACCCAGAAGGTTCTGGAATGTAACAGTGGCGGTCAGAACACAGCTACTGCCACTGCAGACCTGAACTCGGTTCTGGTCTTTCCAGGGCCCAGAGAGGCAAAAAGTCAACTTCACGTAGCTGGATGGTCAGAGCACGGCAAATTCTGAACAGGTGGTCGCCCTCCTTCGTGTGTATTCTGGACTGCTCAGATCATGTGTGCACAGCACTGTGACCTTCGGGGAGAGAGGTGTTCCATCAGTCCTGTGTTAAGAATGGCTCATCATCACAAACAGTTCGTTTGAGTTAGAAATTTCTGATCAGATATGGGACGTAAATGTCAAGGAAGACAAACAAAAAAAAGGTTTGTAGGAGTTGTTCTCATAATGTTGTTTTACATGATTCTTAAGAACTTGGGGAAGTTTGTTGAGTGGAACAGGGAAATTACTGGAAAGGAGAAGGCATTCCTGTGTTGAGTTTCAAGGTGTAATAAAGGGATTCCTTTCCTGTAATAGGAAATGCTTTCAAAGATTTGACCCGGTATGACCAGGACCAAGCATTCATTCACCTATGTCTGTGTTTTCCAGATGCCCTATTAGTTACACGCTAGGAACACACAATGCAAGAGTCTGGTCCCAGTGGAGCTTGTAACAGGAGGGTTGCGAGGGACACACCGGTGCCATGTGCCGTGCTGAGACACGCAGCGTGAGGACCGAGAGGTGGCCAGTACAGACGAAGGGAGGGCAAGCCGGAGAAGGCGTCTCAGCTGGAGCGGTGTTTGAGTTCAATCCTGAAGGAATCCTAACGCTAACCAGGGCCTGAGGGAAGGACATTTCAGAGTGGAGGACACGTTCCAAGGCACAGAGTAAGGAAGAGGCCATGTGCTACTGAAGAATGATGTGACGACCTTCTCACCGACACAGGAAACGAGAGAAGTCACTGACGATCATTCCCCAAATACGGAATACCTAAAGCACAAGACTGATAGTGAGGGACGTGCTCATAGACTGGAGAATTTCAAGATGAAAACAATGCAGATCTACTCAAGCTTGAGTTAAAACTGGGAGCCGGATGGGTGGCCAGCAACAACCACACCCTGACCGCCTCCACGAAAACTAGAGATGAACTCCAGGGTGTCCGAACTGCTGCTTTTAGCTCTAGACTCTGGGGAAGCTGGCTGGACCGCCCCAGAGCTGGATGGGGCGGGGAGCCCGTGCTGTGTCTGCACCTGGAGGTCCCAGGTGACAGCAGCGGACCAGAGGAAGGGCCGGGGGCCCTGGCAGTCCCTCTTCCAGTTTCCTAACACCTCACCTGTCGCAAGGCCATCTCAGAGTTAAGGCTGAGGCTAGTTCCCTAGGGGAGGGTGATCTTCAAGAAGTTTTGCAAGGAGTCTCCTAAGAGACACGCACTAATGAAGTTGAATCCGCATCTCCCTAAGCATCCAGGGTCAGCTGTGTCTGAAAAAGTCTTGAGTGGTCTGTATTGTCATGATGTGTCTACACTGTTGGAGGAGTCCACGAGTGTCATAAACACCAGCCTGTGACATCCACAGGGCGGTTTTCCCCGGGCAGGAGGGAAACAGGAGTAGTGAGTCTGTTATTGGTGTTCAAGCCAGCTGTCCTGGGAGCAAACCCAACGACAGGGCTCCCTGTGGGCAGAGCGCTTGTCCCGGGGAAATGCCAAGATCAATCGTTTTGGAAACGGATCCTGTTCATGGCAGTGAATGTGACTTAACATAGTTCATCAAGTTTGCATTTCTATGAAGAAAGACTTCCACGTGAATTTTTCATTTTATTGTAGAACAACATTTTGCCTCAAGTGACACATCAAGGTGCCGGTCAACTTCTCGGTCTCTATCTAGCCCTGTTTGTTTAAAAACAAATGAATTCCAACAAAAGGGAAACTTTAAGAGCTCCTTCCCTCCTGGCACGGGCGGGGGAGGGGGCAGGACCGGAGCCAAGCAGGTTTCTCAGAAATTGGTTAATTTCGGTTACCTCTGCGGATTTGTCGTTCCATCCCACTTACGGAAGGTGGAGACTCCCAGAGAAGAAGACAGTTACTGCAGTTCAGGGGCGTCCATTTCTTGGGGACCTGATCAGGCTTCCAGGGAGTTGGAGCCTCTTGAGGTTCAGGACCGAATCTCATGCCCGATCTGAGCAATGGCATCAACAGCAACCCAGAGCCTGCTCCCCTCTGACTCAGGGACAGCTGCTATCCCACACCTCCAACTCTCCTGGGAAGCTGTGGGTCGGCGTTGGGGCATGCCAGCCTTGCGATCTAAAGCCTCCCCCTTTATCCCACATCCTAATGAGGGAGCAGCACGTGGCCCTTCCTCCTCTCATCCCCCCACATACACAAAGGGCCCCAGAACTGGGTTTCCCAACCCCCGGTCTTCGGAATTGCAGACCTCTTGATAGGGCCCGACGATCCTCACTCCTGAATGTGCTGACCTTCAAATCGTCACAGGAGTGCCCAGCTGTGGCTCATGAAAATGATAATGAGGACACAACGTTGGAGCAAAGCCATTACGCCAAGTCCGAGGGGGGGGGGGGGGGGTTCCCTGCACGTACAGGGTCCTGCCATGTCACAGTGGCAGAGATCCACTAGCATTCGTGGGCCGCAATCTCTAGAGCTCCCATTATATCCGAAGTCTGGCGTGATTTCTCCAAACCTCTCTGCCCTGGTCCTGTGATGAGTCACAGGGAGCTTCTGAGTTGCAGCAGCCAATGTTTAACACAGGCCGAGTCTGGGAGCTGGAGGGCCTGGGGGAGAGAGACACTGGGTTCCCGCACAGAGTCAGAACTCGTGTAGAAACTTGTCTAACCCCAGCCATCACCGACTGATGAGTTAACCACCTTTAACACGAGATTCAATAAAACATGCCATTTTTAACCTGAAGTGGGCTTTACAGAGTCACTCTCCTGTGTCTCATTATTAAGCCTGTCCTGACCCCTGAGGGAACAGCCGTGATAGTACATATTATAAGCTCACTGCCCATAAAATATTTAAAGGAAGAAAAGGGGAGGGGGGAGACGTGACTTCACACAAAAGCCACGCACCAAGTGAGAAAACGACAGGATCCCGGCCCTTCAAGACAAAGCAGAGCTCTCGCGCTCTGTGGCAATGCCGATACAGCTCAAGTGGAGTACCTCCCCTCTCACTGTATAGGAGGCCGTGAAATACCTATAGCACCTGTACTTTCTGCATTTGTCTCGAAAAGCCTTTATAAACGGCAAAAATAAGTTTCAAAAGATTTGCCTCCTCTTGGAGGCGTGCCGTGGCCCCAGATGTTAGACTGTGTGTATGGTTAAGGGTCTTCTGTGACAGTTAGGCGCCCCGAAGCAGTGAAGGCTGGCCCACCTCCCCAGGCAGCAGCTAACTGTGCCATTTCGGTCACGGTTCCGCTCGGGGTGAGGGGGGTGGGGAGAAACAAAGGTAGCTTTAGGAATGTGGACTTATCCCCACTGAGGAAGAACTTTAGTAACAGTATGACAGACACCTCTGCAAGAAATCGATGACACAAATCGTGTTGCATCAGCCACAACCAGCCCGTAGCAACACCTGTTAAGTGGAGAATTCAGGCAATTTTGGGGAACTATTTTTGTGAGAAACAGAGGAAATCTTTTCTTCTCAATATTCCTGTGCCAAATGTTGTTGTATAGGCTCCATACATATCTTAACTGTCCCAGTAACCCTGAGACAGGTCCATACGGGGAGACAGCGGGGAGAGGGGAGCGAGAGAGGGAGGCGTAAGTAACCTGGGCCAAGCCAGACAGCAAGTCAGTAGTGGAGGAGGGGTTCAGACTCAGGACTGTCTCACGGGAGCCTAAGTCCCCGACTACTCCTCAATACTTCCCCTAGCATATAACCGGACACCTGTTCTGCAAGTGAATTTCGGGTTTCTAAGAACCAATAAAATCACCAGAATTTCCCTTGTCCTTACTAAACACAAAGGTTGTCTAAATTTCTTCCCACTTAGAATGGTGTGCGAATGTGTGCAGTGTGTGTGTGTGTGTGTGTGTGTGTGCGTGCGCACAGATGTCTGGGACTATGTGTATTTCACACGTCCATAAAAACATTTTAAGTGAGCTTCAGAACAAGAATTACTGTCTGTGTTTTCACCATGAAAAAGGGCAGGAAAGACAACCCCAAAGGCTGTAATGGAGGGAAAAAAACCGTAGCCTTGTGGCCACGGCGGGGAAGTGCTACCGTGGCCAATGTGCCATTTGACCGTGGAGGGGCCGTGCAGCCTAATCCAGGGGTTCGGGGCTCATTCTTCCACGACCCCCTCGTCAGCCCCTCCTCAACAAGATACACACGACAGAATCAGACTCAGAGGTGTGTTCCATGGGCCAAGCTATCTGAAACATTCCCCACTTCCATCGATGATAAACGGACTGATGAGGAACAAGATTAGCTATCAGTTATCCTCAGGAAAATAATTTTGAATCCCTGACATTAATTGAGCCTACATTTTGCGTTTTCCTTCCAAATGGATGGGGCAAGAAAGTACACTAGAATCCATAAAATCAGTCTGTGTGGACCACTTGGTTTTTTGTTAAATGTTTATTTATTTTTGAGGGAGAGAGCATGTGCGCAAATGGGGGAGGTGTGGGGGGGGGGTGGACAGAATCTGAAGCAGGCTCTGAGCTGTCAGCAGGGCTCCTACCCACAAACCGTGAGATCATGGCCTGAGCTGAAGTCGGACCCTTAACCGACTGGGCCATCCAGGCGCCCTAGCAGTGTGGACCACTTATTGTTGGAAAAGCCATCATTCACACCAGAAGAGCCTGGCATTTGACTTTCTGTTAACTGACTGGATTGTACGATGCCTGTGTATTTGAATAAGCTTTGGAAATCCTGGAGAAAACAGAGTGCATAACTGCCCTCTGAAGATGGAACTTCTTGGTGGGAAGAGAGTGCGTAGGATTTGTCTACACTTGGGAGTCCCAGGGCTACTCCAAATTGCTGTTGTGCATTCCCATCAGCCAGGTTAACACAAGCAGGTGCGTAGAAAACTTTCAACCAGTATTTGCTAACCACAGTTTTTATAAAAGTGATCTCAGCCAAGGAAAAAAGTGGTTTTGAACATGGTAACAGTAAGGAAACCGAAGTTACCTTTTCTCTTCCCATGGCAAATCACAACCAGGGGAGAAAATTCAGAGTGGAAACAACTATTTCTTCCTGACAGTCACTGACTGATACGCGTGAAATGCTTACAGCACTGAGTGCTTAGGCGCTGAAAGAAGTCATCACTACCATTACGATTTTACAAAGCGTAAGGGTTTCCCTGGAGGGGTGGGGGTGGGGGTGGGGGGGAAGGTCCCATTCAAAAGCCAAGATAACATACTGGAAGGGAACAGCTTCTCTTGCTCACCTGGGAGGTATGCAGCTAGGTTCATTCAACTCTCAGCTTTTTTACAATCCAGTGTTGGAGAAAAACCTAGAGAACCCAAATTATAGATCTGCGTTTGGCCCGTTGAGTTGTAGGGAAGCTCGTTTAGCTACAATGGCTTACATTTCTCCTACAATCGTGTGCTATACCAGAGGGGGAAAAACAAGCAATATAGCCATTTAGTCCTGGAAAAAAAAATTTTTTTTAATAAAATCAATAAAACAAAATATGGAGGGAAAATTAGATTACCTTGGGTGGAATTCTAGGAGGGAATGTGGAGTCTGTTATGGTGATTAAGTCATCATTTCTGACAGATTACTCTAATTGGCTGTCAAGTAACATTCCGCAACCCCATCTGTAACTTGGCGTCCTAGTTACTCAGCCAGTGTTACCTTCTGGACATACATAACACATACAAACAAGAGGAGGTACAGCCCGGCACTTATTATACTCATTAGCTGTGATTAGGTTCTGTGTTTTCAGATTAAGTAATAACGCAAGCTTCCGTTGTGCTTTATTTATTCTTAAAATTACAAGAAAAATGCATGGGCTCAAAGTAGGAGGCAGGGCATGTGAATGAAAAAGAATTGTTACACCAACGTGGGAGTGTAACGCTCTCCGGAGCACGGCTACTCATGAAGAATGTTCACCTTTTCATAGTTTGATTTTTCTCGGAGCTCTTACACTACGTTACCTGGAGAGGTTAATCTAGGTCTCTTTGTAACCCCTCCACTCCTTCAACTTTGGTACCTCATTAGCTGTTATTTCTGTACAAGGCACCGCTATTGTGTTTCGCAACATTCTCGTGAACAGAAAGCCCTTTCTTTGATAACATTTCAGTCCTCACGTCTCGGTCACTGCATCTTTGGAATATAATAAGCAATTCATCCGATCAGTTGAGCTCCCAAATACATTTGGTGAAAAGTACAGCAAAATGAGTTACAACTGTAAGGCTGCAGGCACACCTTACTTTTGTCTCGATTCTTGAGATCCATATGCTTTAATGACGAGAAAACCGGAGGACATGAAAAGTTTCGGAAACAAAGGCAAACGGGAAGACTCAATGTAACAAAAGGCTTGTAGGATTACAGCGCTGTTGAGGCGATAGTTGGGACAGCCCCGAGAACCGCAGAAGACCGCACGAGGACTTTGTGTGACAGCTGGGAGTACAATCACCGCTGATTAATGAGCCAAAATTAGCAGAAAGGTAATAATTTGCCCTTATTACTAAATGGGAAATGTACAGATATCCTTTCTAATCATGATTTCTTTTTGATTGTGGAATTGTCTTCCAAAAGCAGTGATGGATGCTCCGAGAGTCATTCTTCCAGATGTTACCCAGATGCTAAATTAGACATGCTGCCTAACTGAGCCATGCAAAATACACACTGAATAACGCCTGGCCAGGCCAACCATTAAGGGGTGGTTTAATGACCTGGGTAATTCATTTATATTTCCAATACTATGACTCCACATGCCACAAACTCAGCATAATCTCATATTTTAAGACAAATGAGTCTGCTTTAAAAATAAATTGTCCTTTTGACATTAGCCTCTGCCTGTAATGGCCATCTTTGGGCTTGGCTCTGTCAAAGCCTTGGGATAAAGGAGAACCCAGCCTGCCAGGCTCATGGGGGCTCCGTCCCCAACACCAGCCGTTTTGAGGTCATTCGCCACTCCCCACGTGTCATCACCCCATGAACGGGGACGAGCTGGGCCCTGTGCACTGGGGAGTGGATCGCTGTGCCTCCCTTGTTCACCTTCACTCTGTGTGGGGATGCCTGCTGCTTGACCTGGTCCTTGTGCACCTGTTCACTCTGTGCAAACCCAGCCCCCAGTCCTGGCCAAGCCAGGAGCACACCTGCCGCCCGGGGCTCGACCCAGTTACTGGCAATCCCTGGTACTGCTTCCCAGAACCCTCTCACTCAGCTGCTTTCAGCCACACCCCTGCCGCATCCCCGCCGGAAACACCCTTTGGACAGTACAACCTGCCAGCCTGCACTTGAATTTCCAACCCCGGCTGGAAACCTGCACGCTGGAAGAGACAGCTGCCGGGTCTGTTTTCCCAGCCCCTCACCCGACTGACGCTCTGGCTTGGCCCTAAATTTGCTGATTTTTCTTCCCCTTCAATTCCCAGTTTAGAATTTCCGCTCCATTTTTCTTGTCTACCCTACCCCTTGCTGTTTCCACTGGTGCTACCTTGTTAGCTCCTGATTCCTGGTCCCTCAGATTCCGGAAGTGGCCCCCTCTCTACTTCTGGTCCCTGCCTTCCAAGCATCTCATACACGGCTACCTTTTTAATCTGCCTAAAACTCTGCTCTGGTAATTTCTGTCCCTTGCCCCAAAACTTTCCATGATCTGCCAAATTAAATTCCAGCTCCTTGGCCTGCCTTTCACACAACTCCAAGCTTTGACCCCGAATTACCTTTCCAGGCTTCTTTCTCCTGATTGCTCAACACTTGTCTTCAACTCTAGTCAAACTGGACAACTCCCTCTTACTGGGACCTCATCCATATGCTTCTCCACAAAAAGGCACAACGACCTTTCTCACATATAAACACAGTACTTCCTTCACTAATATAACCACTGTATATGTTACATAGGAACACCTATATGCTATTAGGCTGAATCATGTGAAATTCCCATTTTGTAGATTGTGAATAGCTGAAGGGTGACGATTTCATAGGATACAACCTCGTACACTGCACAGCAACAGAACTGCATTATTTTCTTTTCGGGTGACTTGTGAAAAGCTCTCCGAGTTCAAGTCATGTAGGTTTTTCTCCTTTGTAAGGATTGGAGAGCTTTCCAGCAATTCGTCTGCAATATTTATCAGGGTATGAGCTCAATTACACGTGAACTTGATGACACAAAGCAAAACCACCCCCTACACCAGGCGCAGAATCGATGGGTGTTCCACGTGCAGTGCTGGACTCCCTTCACCCACTCTCTGCGGCTTCAACGCTGCTGAGATTAGTGATGCTTTATCCAGTAATCTCGGGTTTCCTTTCAACTTCAAGGCAGACTAAAGCCCCCACAAGGATACCCCTCTATCAAGCAAATCTTTAAAACCTCTGGTTCAAAACTAACTTGGAAAACTTAAGCCAACCGTATCTTCCCTTGAACCTTCTGACAGGGTACCGACGTCTCATCAAATCCACGGAAAAGCCCCACTGAATTTCGTATTCTACTGATCCTTCCCTACCTTAGCGTCAGAGTCCTGACTTGTTTGAGTTGCTCTGCCAGCCACGTTTATTAATTAGTGTCTAACATTTCCATCTCTGCAAGTTGCAACCTCTCATAAAAAATGCATGGTTTGATTGGCTTAGCAATGACAACTTCATTTACAACAGACATATAAATACCATACCTCGCGCAGTGATCTTTCTCCATTTATTTACTTAGCTACCTCCATGGCCTTTGGGATTTATACGAAGCGAATGAGAGCAGATAACTAGTGTAATTTTCCTCTCTTAATCATATTTAGGCAAAAATGATTAAGTACCTTTTTTTTTAAACAAATGAAGCTGGTTTCTAAAAAATTATTCCCTATACTAAAAATAGTCGGCAAGTTTGAAAAAAATATGCCTTAAGGGCTATTTCATATTAGCCATGTTTAAAATGCAAATCCATTAAACATCTGAGCAAGACATCTGATATTGTTTTTAGCGACTCTATTATTCATCTCCTTTTCCACAACAGTACTAAACTTTGGTTGATATTTTGCCAAATGAAGAACTCCCCTCCAGTGCCGCTAATTCTTTATGAGTTCGAGTTTAATTTTACTGTCTCATTTTGATTTCTACCTTCTACTCTCATGTGTGAGATGGTTTACCAACTTTGGAAATTACTTGTTGGCAGAGCTCAGGGAAATTATGACGGTTCAATTGTTCTATAAATACCCTTACCCTGAAGCTCAGTCTTCTAGGGATCGGATTCAGGTTTAGGCCTTCATATACACAGCACTGTCACCAAAATTCAAATGGCAGAGATAAACTCAGATAGGGGATACATTAAGAATACGGGAGACGTTTAGGGTGCCTGGGTGGCTCAGTCGGTTAAGCGTCCGACTCTTGATGTCGGCTCAAATCAGGATCTCACTGTTCGTGAGTTTGAGCCCCTTGGACTCTGTGCTGACAGTGTGGAGCCTGCCTGGGATTCTTTCTCTCTCTCTCTCTCTCTCTCTCTCTCCCCCCCCCCCCCCCCCGCTCTTTGCCCCTCCCCTCCTCATGCTGTCTCTCTCTCAAAAAATAAATTAAAAAAATGAATATGGGAGACATCTTAAATTAAGGGAATAAGGTAACAACTCTTTATTGACAATGCTTGATCTGCAGTGGCTCATCTATTTTGATGGTTTCTTCTACGAAAGAGGTCTTGGGAAATTTGGCCAGCTTTATTTGTTCTGTAGTGGAAAGAATATCACACTTACAATCACAAGGTCTGGGTTTGAGACTTGGCTTTGCCAACTCCCAGTACTTACGGTCAAGTCACTTGACCTCTTTAAGCCTTGGTAAGGTCTTAGTTTCTTAATTGACGCAGGTGTTACTAGAGTAGAAAAATGCTTTGTGATCATCCATGCTTTGTCTCACCTTGTGCTTGTAGTTTGTGGAGTAGGGGTCTAACCTGACTAAAAGGACTGCAATGGAAAATCAAAGTACTGAGGACACTCTCCCATCTCCCTCTTGCACCCCCCGCCCTCGGTTTGTAAACAACTCTCGAGATATTTTATAGTCAGAGAGTGTCGATGAATAAAAGCTTTTCCTGAGAGCTCATTTATTCAACACACATTTGTTGGGCAGCATCTATGGTATGAGGCTGGGCTCTGAGAACCTTCTCTCTCTTTGAGGCATTTGGAGCTTAATCCAGGACAGACTAAGAGGTAAATAACCAGGGGGAGTAAAATTCAGCATGACAGGATGAAATCACCACCCCACTACGGTGGATTCACATGAAGGAATATTCGATTCTACCTTCGCAGAAGTGAAACAGCACCTGTGTGTGATCCTATGGCTGGACTATAGTGTGTGAGCAAGAGTGTCACAGACGCTGGAGAGAAAGTCAGGGACACAGCGTGGAGGTCGAGTCTCACCCTTAGGACCCAGCAGGTGTCCATTCTGTCCTGCCACAAGACACAACACAACCATATTCACACACTCCCGCAGTGCGCTGGGGGTGATGTGCAATTCCAGGGTCCTAATTCCACTCCATCCTCTCCGACTCAAGGGAGCACCTGGGAGATGAGTGAGATCGCAGTTATGACCGGGATAACTTCAAAAATCTCCTAACCCCTTCCGTGCTTTTCCTAGCTGTGGGGACAACCATGGTCCCAAATGATAAAGAGGGCAGAATTCCAGAGATGCTAAGGGAGAACGCAGGATTTCCTCGCTGATCACAAATGGGGTACTGAGATGAGGCAGTAGGGGAGAAGGAAAGGTTGAGGATGACTCCTGGCTTTTGGTCTCGGGTGGTGCACCCGTCCACGTGGACAGGTAACCATACTTGAAGAGGGCCTGGGTGCTGGTCAGAAGAGGACTTTAGTATTGCAACTGCCTGGGGACCAACTGCATGCAACTTTGCAGTAACAGCTATCGGACATCTAGGTTTGGGGCCTGGCAGAGAAGTCTGACTTTGAAGATCAAGGTTTGGGAGGCGGCAGGTCCCAGGAGGCAGAGGAAGACAGGAGGATGATTGACAGAAATCGTGCAGTGAGAACGAAGGGGTAAAAACAGAACCCGGGGGTGGGGGGCACATCCGTGGTTAAGGCCTAGTTCTCTGCCCGCCATCCTTGTGAGAAACAGCACATTCCTTTTTATTGGGAGAAAAGTCGACTGTCTGTCACTGTGCTGTGTAAGGAAGGTGCCTGGAAGGCTTATGGCCTGAGATGTCTTTAAAGGTTCTCTTTTGCACTTGGCTCTGCTTTAATCCAGTGTCTTCAGCATTTCAAGCTTTAGGCCAGACCCAACCTTCCCTTTCATAAATCAACACCATGCCTAGCCAGCTGGTGTATTTATTCTTTTTCATTATTTGGAATTTTGTTAAAGTCTAAGCTAAATTTTTGTTTTCCCATTAAGGTCTTTGAAAGTTACCATGGGAAATATTTATTGTCCGGATTGCCATAAAACTGAAGGGCATATCATGTTTAGAGAAGAGAGTCAAGATAAAATGCCTACGAACACACCGAAAGAATCCCAACTACGACATCTGTCCAACCAAATGCTGTCAAAGAGACTGAAGGTCATGGTCCATACGAGGCTATTTTGGGAACCAGGCACCGTATACAGATGCCTTTGAGAGACCTGCCTCCCAAGAGGCCCCTGCCTTGCAAGTACAGTGTTCTTCCATTTTCCTTTTCCCACCCACGAACCTGAGTGGCTACCTTCCGTGAGGCGAATTACATGGAAAAAGAACATGGGTGTGCCCTTAAAAACCGGCACAACACCCTTCTTCTCAGCCAACATCACCAAAGCGCCTTCAGGAGGTGTTACCAAAGATGGCCATGCAGACCGAAACATCCTCGCCGTGGCTCACTCCCTCCTTTTCAAGCGGTAAGGAGATTTCATGGTTAGTCAACTGGGTTGAGAGCCTAGGGCTCATTTCCACTAACGAGCTGATGTGCTGACCACGGTCACGGCAGCCTGCAATCACTGACTCGTGATTTTTCCCGAGACCAAGGGTGAGGGGCTTGGCACATGTGACTCAGAGGCGCAGTGAGGGAAAAGTACCGTTTGTGCATCTCCAAAAATGCATAATTAGGAAGGAGAAGCTCCTTTGCAGCCCCAATCTATTAATTCAGCTCTAATCAGTGAAATACAGAAGTGGGGAGGGTGACTTGAAGTCCAAGGACAGCACCTGACATACAGCCCTGCCCTCACGTGTATTTCAGGATCTCCCCCATCAAGAGGTGGAGGCTGGGCTGGGGATTATACTGTGAGCTGACAGAAGCCTGCGAGAGAGGCGTGGCCTGACTTTGAGGTGACGTCAGCAAAGAGCAAGGCTGAGGATGTTTTAGTCCTGGGGGCCGCATGCACTCTGCCGCGGGCTCGTCCTCACGAGTCAGCCAGTCGGTTCTGCTGAGTGAAATAAACACGGGTGTCTGCTTGTAAGTTCCAGGGAAGGCCTGGTAATTTTACTCTTGCCTTCTATGTGTCTTTCCTGGTCCCCTATTCCACGCAGATCTAACCCACCATCAGCAGGTATTACACCCCGAATGTGTCCTCCTCCTGGGACGGGGCACTGATCTCTCGTCCTGCCCCTTTGGCCTCCTTTCCCAGCTGGCTCCTCTGTTCACCTTCTGCTTCCTACTCAGTTAACCAGCCGCAGCTCACGCTTTGATGCTGGTCTGACAGACAACGGTGTGACTCAGGCAAACGGTGGCCATGTAGGTTTTAGTGTTTTCGTGGCAACAAATGACTCTGTGCTTAGAGACTGCTGCCTGGGGTGCCTGTTGTATTTCAAGTGATCGCGAACCACCCAACACGTGAAACACGTCTCCCGATCCACGAGAAGTAGGGATGGAATGCCAGAACCCACTCCGGAGGAATCTCACAACTATTTAGGACAGGTGACATTCTTCGTAGACCTCCCAAATTAACGCACGTATTGTATGTGTTTATAAAGTACCTCTTCTCAGGAGGCAGTGCATTCTACCCTCGCATGCCTGTGGCAGTGAAATCTTCTTGGTCAGCCAGAGTCTCTCAAGCGGTGGCTACGGAGAGGGACAGAATAAGAAGTGCTTTGCTTCCCTAGGAAGGAAGCGCAGGTCCATGGAGGATGAACCAGCAGGGACTCTGCACGCCCACCGTTTCTGCAAGGTGGGACCCGGCTGCCGAGTATTACAGATGAACTCTGTGTGGCAGAAAATTGCTCCTCTCTAGAATTAGCTTATTCTGGCCAGAAAAAAACTGTGCCAAAAATAGCACTAACTCCATTCATCCTCTTACAGCCCGGGACATATTAATTCTACGTAAGTCTCACTCATGTGAGATTTTCTGGCAGGTGTTTGAGAGCTGATGGGACGGAAAACACACAGTTGCCCCCACAAAGATACTGGCGAACAAAAGACCTCCTCATATGCCGTTCGCAGCTTTACCTCCTTCCCGACCTGTCCCAGATGCTCAGGTCACCCAGATCCCTTTTAGAACGTCTGCAAGGAAATCTGGGAGGGTGGCAGCATCTGCAGTGACAGAGGAGCTCCGCCCTCTTGAGCACCGAGGAAACCTGTCGATTCCGCTGCGGGAGGTAGGTGTGCACACACAGTCAGTGTGGTCTTTAAAGCGAACTGTGATCAATTCCCAGGATGGCGGTACTGGTGAGGACTGTTCCCGCCAGCACACAGGCATCGCACTGTGCTGTGCACACACAGTCCCCGGGATCTGGTGCAAATCCAGGTACAGGGAGAGGCCCGAGAGTCAGCACAACGAACATAGTCCTGACGGTTCCGGGGCTGCTAGCCGCGGACCAGGCTCTGAACAGCAAGGCTACCTGTACTTGCAGGAGGGTCATCAGCAGGTGCGAGGGCTCCCGCACAGCCAGATGAGCAGGAGGAAACAGGTTAGTCGCCACCACCTTACTCTTGGGGCTGATGGCGGTCATTCTCCAATAGTGGTTCTCGAACCTGAACACTGGGATCCCCTGGAAAGCTTTAAAAATACCCTGAGAGATTCTTCTTTAATCTGCCTGAGGCATGGCCTGGGCATGTGTCATTTCAAAAGCTCCCCAGTCGGGGCTACTAATCACAGAACTAGCTCTAGATGCAAATGGACTCAAACTTAGGACCACTTTGGTTTTTTCTTCCTCCCTTCTGTAAAAATTTGTCTAGTTCCTGTGTCATTTTAGGTAAATGGCCAGGAAGAATATTATGACTATCAGAGTCTTTTCTCAGAGGGTAGAAATGAGAAAAGGAATCACCACGCTCAGGGGCCTCACATCATACAGTGTAATGTCACCGACAGATGGGTCGTAGGGGCCCTGAACCGCTGCTTCTTTAAGTGACGTGTTTGGCATAATCTCGTACAGAAATCGCGGGGGCCTGAGACGCTGACAAGACCAAGAGGCTGGGAGTCGGCAGATACATGTTGCTGTCCCACCCCGACCTCGCCACCGAACTGTTCTGGGCTTTTGCTTCCTCATCTGTCATCTGAAGGGCAGCAGTACTATCTCCAAAAAAACACTTTTAGCTTCCACAGTCCATGACCTCTGATGAAATAGGGTCTATTTTCCTCAGCATGCCCTCTCTTCCTCTGCTGACCCAGAGAACCGCATTCAACTAGACAGAAATCTACTGAGATTAGCCCCAGGATTTCCTAGGTCTGGGACTCTGATCTTCCTTACTGATGATATTTAGTTTTGGTTAATGACCTCCAGGGGTTTTACATTTGGGCAATGCTGACTCAGGGACAGGTTGGGCAACACAGTGATTAGGATTCTCTAATAAATGCCTCAGAGGCACGTAATGACTTTTTGTAGGAGTTGTGATTATAGTTAATGCCTTCCATGAGCTGCCGAAGAAATGTTAAGATACAACTCATCCAAATCTAGGCTGAAGCGCCTCTTCCTATTTGAATGATGGCTTATAAATATTAGTAAAAACCATCAGACACTCATAACGGAGTAGGATTACAGGTGAAGTTAAGCTGAATTTGAGGGCAGTTGTCTTTCACATCTCCTTGTATCTGGATGGAAGAGGCCAATTATTAGCCGTAAGCGACACTCAGTGATTTGTTAGGGAATTTTTCCTCTAATAGCCAAAAGTATGCCCTTAAATTTGGAATGACAGACTTCTCACTGAAAAGGCAACCAGAGTGGGAAAACAAATTATGACTCTCTGTTTTATTATTTATCTAGCCTTTTATTATTGTCATGAGCTCAGGCGTATATAAAAACCCTTGGCATGGTGCCCAAGACGCAGTAAGTGCTCAGTACACGTTAACTATTACAATTAGTTTTATTAATCAAACATCTATTGCTATTCCGTTAAAGTTATCTAAATTCCAAAAGTCACTGAAAAATACCAGTCACGTAGAGAGAACATTTACAAAACCAAAACTTGCCAGAAAGATACTTCTGGAGTTCTAGAACTACTGTTCTGAATTTACACCCGCCTGCAGTAATATGGGCAATGACAGCAATTAGCTTTCTATTTCCTGGTCTACATGACTTGCTGACAGCCGGTCTGCTTACACTGGACCTCACGTACCACTCAGCACAAAGCATCTGGCACAGTTTCCTGGTTTGCATTTAAATATATGCTTTTCTAGAGAAATTAAAAACCGTGTATGTGTGGGCAAGCGCACAAAGCGTGGAATTTGACAGACTGAAATATACCCTAGTGGCCTGCGGTCACCCAAGTTTAGTCTTCAGGGTGGAGGTGAGTTTCCAGGGAACCTGTTCTTCACTTTGACTTGGGCCTCCTGGCCCCTGAGGGAGGACTTGGTGGCCCAGAGATCACAGAACTCTAGGTCTAACCCCACATGCTGTCACACGGCATCCCGGCTCTTGCTCCCAAGACCAGGCCAGTGGGGGTTGGGGGGGGGATGTACCACCAAGTCTCCAAGACATGTCCACATATCTACATTCACATCAACACAGCAATGACAGCACGACGACCGGACAGAATTAACCACATGGTTTACCCTAAACGTCTTAGTCAACACTGAGCCTTTGGTCCTAACTCACCTCCTGACCAAGGGAGAGGACAGAGCAGGTGGGTGGCTGGGGATGGAGAGAGAAGGGCACCCGAGCTCCCAGGACACAAGGAAAAGCGCTGTGCTGACCCAGTGTCCTTGCCCGACTTTGCCAAGGCAGAGAGCACGTGGCTGAGCGCGCGGCCGTGGGGCTGCTGAGGGGGCCACGTAGACCCCAGGTGCGGCGCTCACTGGTTTCCTGGTGCCCTCGTCTATCGTGCGGGGTCTGGCCCCCCGTTTCCAGAAGCAGAGATAAGGGGGTAGGGCTCAGCTGTTCTTGAAAGGCGTCAGGGCTCCTGGGGCAGCAAGGCGCGATGATGGAGGGCGGAGAACTCCTATTTATCTCCCAGTCCTCATGCCCAGCCACAGCCTGCTGGCTGTCCTGCTGCTTCCTGCTTGGTGTGCTGAGTAACAGGGTTCGTGCCTGATCTTCCAGGATGAGCCGGGCCGCGCTCTGCCCTTCCCCTACGGAAGGACACAGAGCCAAGAGATGGGGGGCGGGGAGGCCAGCTGGACAGAGCGGGGCATTAGGATGCAGATTGGGGACTGGGACCGAAAGCCTGGGGATGCAGATAAAGCAAGGCGCCCTAATAACATGAATGTTAATGAGATGGTGTTGGTAAAGCTGCATTCCTCTGAAGAAAGGTGTTGCATTTATAATCATTTTTGCAAAGCAGTTCCTCTTACAGGAGTGACTGCCTTTGATCTGTAGCTCCTTCCTGGAGAGCCTGGGACCAGGAGCCTCCAGCCCAAGACAGGAGCAAATGCCTGGCCACACCCGCCCAGCGACGTCAGTGGTCTCCGGCTGGACAAGAGGGCAGGGCTCCGCATCTCTGGCAAAGCTGCACAGCACAGTGCCCGGGCCCCATGTGGCATCAGGACTGGCTCTGGGCGCCAGCTGCCTTCTGGGGAGGCCTGCTTGGCGAAGCACCAGGACCCGGGCGCCCTGCCTCTCGGGCGAGTGCATCGTGAGACGCCACTAGTTGTAGGAGTAAAAGAGCTGAGGATTTAGATCGATTTCAGGACAGCTCCAAAGGGAGCAGGTGTGGGCATCCCGAGCTTATCCATGCGCAGTGGGAGTGCCGAGAGAGAACACCTGCTCCTGGGGGTCTCCAACGGCGGGGCCCTTGGCGTCCGAGGTCAGACTCACAGTCACCAGCTGTCTGACCCCAGACAGCTCACTCTTGAGTTTTAGCTTCCTCACCAGCCAACAGGGCCATATGACACAGACCTCGTGGAGGTGCTGTGACAATGCAAAGAAATATAGTCACAGAGCCCTCACGCGGTGCCTGATACGTGGGCCATCAATAGACAGTCACTTTTGCAGTGATTTGCATTATCGTGCTGTGCTGGCGACCCAGGTCCCACTCCCTACCCCCTAAGACGTGGTGGACATCATGCCTGATCCAGGGGCAGGGCCAGGGCCAGGGATAGGCGGCCATGCTCCTGGGGAGTTTTAGCAACGGTGGCTTCTAATTCTAGTGCTGTCACTGTTGGCTAGGGGAGGTCAGAGGAGTTAATTTAATCTCCTGATGCCCCAGTGTCCTCCGTATAACAAGTTGAACACTGTCAATACAGCACCTGACATATTTCTAGAAGGGACGACAAAGAATACCATAAGGCCATCTACAAACACAGGCGATTCATTCATCCATGTGAACTGGGGACAGGAATCAAACAGATGCAAGAAATCCACCAAAAATCCCGAAACCTCATTAGGTTAAACACCCTTACTTATCAAACCAAGGCTGTAAGCAAGGAATTAGATGGACTTGTTAAGCCTTCATCGCCTCTCCCTCCTTCTTTGTTCCTTGGGAAAAAAATTACGAGTGCTCAGCTCCCTGTTGGTTCTCAGCCAGAGGGGAGTGGGAAGCAGATGTCCAGAGAACCTCAAAGTGGGAAGCCAAGCCCCGAACGGGCCAGATGAGTCTATGTAAGGTACAGATGGCTCTTGGACAACGCGAGGGTTGGTGCGCTAACCCCCTGTGTGGTCAAAAACCTGTATGTAACTTTGGACTCCCCCAAAACTTAACTACTAATAGCCTACTGTTGACCAGAAGCCTCACCCATAGCATCAACAGTCCATTAACATATATTTTGTATGTTCTCTGCATTATATGTTATATTCTTACAATCCAGTAAGCTGGAGGAAAAAAAGGGTCATTGAGAAAATCACAAGGAAGAGAAACTACATGTTACAGTTTTGCTTTTCTAAAAGATAAATCCACCTGTAAGTGGACCCACGCAGTTCAAATCTGTGTTGTTCAAGGGTCAAGTGTAACTCTAACACTACTAACAGATACCTGAAGCAAGTCAAGTCCTAGCTGTCTGCCTGGCTACCCACTTGGATAAACAGGCAGACAGAGAGATAGATGTACACAGAGATGTGTTTCCTTAAGCAGGACATTACCATAGACAACGCACAGGAGGAAGACTGGTCCTACGAGACTGCAAAGGACTCTGAGAACCACTGAGTCCAACCATTTCGTTTTTGCAGATGAAGACAGGAAGGGCTTTCAAGAGTTCTTAATGACAGGTGGGGAAGGGGATGACAGGACAAATATGTGTTTTGACTACTGGTGGGAAGAAATGACAGTCAGGAACAATAAAAAACATGAAAGAGAACATCTGTCGTGGCGTCCCTTTTCTGCAATCTCCCACAGGCACTGTTTACTGTTTATCTTTTCATCTTGGAGACTTTGGGTAGGGAGAGCCGTAACGATATGGTCCTGAGGTACTGCTTTATTACCAAAACAACTTTAATAGCTTATGTCACAATACTAATGAGACTTCCTGAGCACCTGTGTACGGTCACAGTCTATGGCTCAAATGAGCGAAGGATACATGAAACTTCTTTCCCTCCTTGCCTCCCAGTGGCCGTGGCCAGCCTGCTTCCCTTGCGCTCACCAACCTAGATGTGGCCCAGGCGGGGTTTCCAAGACTCCCTCTGATCCTCATGTCCCTTCCCCCAGCTCAGCCATTCTCCGTGTCTTGGTGGGTGGGTAAGGATCTTGGGGCTCCTGGGAGAACTCTCTCCATACCCACCCTCGTCACATACTTTTTCATGGCCTGGAGCCTGAGACTGAAGAACTGGACAGCCCACCTCTACTGGACACAGTCCCCTGAGCTGTGCCCACCCCACATGTGACGGATTCACGGTCTGTCCGGCACAACAGTAATATTTTCAGGTGATGAATTCTCATGGGGACTGCATACTCCCCAGGAAAAATCTGGACTACTTTCCAACTTAAAAAAAAAACCAAAAACATTTCTCCTGGTGTTGTAAGCTCGAGCCCAATGTTGGGTGTAGAGATTACTTAAAAATAAAATCTTTGAAAAAAGTTTTCCCCTTTCATTTGATTGTCACAAGTCCTTTCCTATGCAATTCCATCCAGACCTTTAATCCAATTCATGGATTTTCCCTACAATCTTCTTTTGAAAGCTTATCAACCTCTAATAGAACTGAGATCTAATAAGTGAACTTAATATTCCCAATGTAGTCCTGGGATATCAGAGAGAAATGAGTACCTCTGAAATCCGACTCTTGTTTCTTTCTGCCACTGTGCTATCCTACTGTGGCCTCATACATTACCAATGAGACCACAGTGCTGCTCAATGACATGGGGCAATTGTGCACCCCTGGCTGGGCCCCTGGGCTACGTAGATTGCACGTATGCTTTCCTAAGCCCTCACAACAGTCCTGGTAACGAGGGAATGCAGTTGAGCCTCTGCACGGCATTCCACGGAAACCTCATTATCAAAAACTGGTGTAACTGCTCCCTGTTTTAACCCCGTGCTACCTGGGCTGCTCAGCTCAGTCACTTTCCACATTTCACCAGTAAGGACCCCTCATGAATTTTCTCCCACAGATTTCCTTGTATCGAGCGGGCCCTATTTTAAAAGTCACTGGTTTTTGGGGTGCCTGGGTGGCTCAGTCAGTTGAGCATCTGACTCTCGATCTTGGCTCACGTCGTGATCTCACGGTTTGTGGGTTCAAGCCCCACCTTGGGCTCCGTGCTGATGACGATGGCACAGAGCCTGCTAGGGATTCTGTCTCTCCTTCTCTCTGCCCCTCCCCAACTTGTGCACGTGTTCTCCATCTCTCTCTCTCTCAAAATAAATAAAAGTAACTAGCTTTTTATTACAGTTAAAATCAAAGCCATAGGTCAATAACTGCCAATCAAAGCTACTGACCTGACTGGCTGCCAGCCTAAAGCAAAAGAAGCCTTGCTGAGGTGGCATGTAAAATGTTACGGGGGGTGAAACAGATTACTTCCAGTGGCCTTTTGTGAAATATTAAAATATGCTTTCCCAGACCCCTTGCGATTGGCCTCCAGACTGGGAACCACTGGGCTTGGAGTTTCTTTCATCCTCTGGCTTTCTTCCTTTCTTTTTCATTTTGAGAGAGACAGACAGAGAGTGAGCAGCGGAGGAACACAGAGAGGGAGACAGAATCCCAAACAGGCTCCACACTGCCAGCACACAGCCCAACGTAAGGTTTGAACTCATGAACCATGAGATCATGACCGAAATTGAGAGTCGGATGCTTCACCGACTGAGCCAGCCAGGCGGCCCTCATCCTCCAACTTTCTGTCTCAGGCCCAAAGCAATGAGCAGCCCAGCACCCCTGCCATGCCTGCCTGAATCCCATGTGGGCCTGATTCTGCAGCTTGAACGCTTCTCCTCCACACTGGCTTAGCTCCTGTTGGTGGCTACAGCCCTGGGGAGCTGCCCTCTAGGCACAACACGGCACTCTCCATCATAGTCCCTTACAAGGTCATCTTAAAAAAAAAAAGTTCTGGGGCATCTGGGTGACTCAGTCGGTTAAGCACCTGACTCTTGATCTCAGCTCAGGTCTTGATCTCAGGGTCGTGAGTTCAAGCTCCGTGTTGGGCTTTGCTCTGGGCATGAAGCCTACTTAAAAAAAAAAAAAAAAAAAAAAAAAGTCCTCACTTTTTGTTTAGCTTTCATTTCGGCAGGACGAAGTGTTCTGCTAAAACAGCACCGACAGCAGGGGAATAGCTGCTTTGGGGAAGTCCTGGAAGGCCAAACATTTCAGCCCAGGCCCAGTCCCGCAAATGCAAATCTGAAGAATGCACACCAAATGTCCCGATTTACACACTCCACAGCACACACATTTTATATGTTGGGTTGCAACCCCAGAAGAGTTCACACCTACAGAATCTGTCAAGTAGAAACAATGTCTTCTAAGCACATTTCTTCAGGGGCTCAGAAAGCTTTACATACATTATCTCATTCGGCGCCTACTCTTCTGTTAAGAAGGTGGAAGGCAGGGATTATCACCATTAAATGGTGGTTCTCAAGTACCCTCACACATGCACTATGAATTAGCCATGATCCCGATTCAAAGCAAAAACCAATCAACAGACAAACAAACATGAGAATTACACAGTTCACGAAGCCTAATATAAGAAAGGTGACTGCAAAGTGGTTAAGAATATGTTGGTAGGCCAAATAAAAGGGGGGGGGGGGATTTTAAGCTATATCTTCCTGGTTTCATTTGGCTGAATTAATACTCACATATGGATGTGTGTGAATATATGCCCATCTTAAGTATATAGAGACATACATATGGGTCTGTGTAGAGGATACAAATTCTATCACACACACACACACACACACACACACACACAGGAGTGCACAACACAGCAAATCTACATTCATCCTCTATTTTGGAGCACTTGGAAGACGTGTGGGCAAAGGTGCCATTTTTGGGAACAAAGGTGGACTCCTTGGGAAACACTTTATGAAAGTAGCTCATGTGGGCATGAAATATCCAAGAGCTAGTTATTAAACCTTAACCAAGTACAGGCATGGTGGCTGGCTTTGTTTTTGGGTGATTCAGTTATAAACAGCACGGTTGCTACTGTATTCCCTGGTACCCAGAACGGTTCCTGGCAAACAATAAAAATTCAGTAAATACTGGGGCACCTGGGTGGCTCAGTCGGTTAAGTGTCCGACTTCAGCTCAGGTCATGATCTTGCGGTTCGTGAATCTGAGCCCCGCATCGGGCTCTGTGCTGACAGCTCGGAGCCTGGAGTCTGCTTTGGATTCTCTGTCTCCCTCTCTCTCTGCCCCTCCTCACTCATACTCTGTCTCTCTCTCTCTCAAAAATAAATAAAAACATTTAAAATAAAAAAAAATTCAGTAGATATTTGATGAACGAGTGTATGAATGCTCTGTTCTACATGATAACATGCTTTTGAAGACTTAACTCTGCTTATGTAGACATTTTGGCGGTGTCTTCCTGTTCTAAATAAATGGCATCTGAGACAAAACTTTATCTAGCCTGGTCTAGTTAGGCTTGGATTCAAATGAGATGGTTTGGTGGGGGGCACGATTTTCATGATACGATGAGACGGGGTTGGAGGGATTTTACGACAGAAATAATGACGATGATGGTGATGATAAAATAATCATCATGGCTCTGAGCACGAAGGCATTAAATACATATTAATAATTAGAAGAGGTGGTTCAAAGAAAATGAGTACCTCAAAATGCATTACAATGGGCAAATTGAATTTGGTCCCAGTGAGAGCCAAGCTGTTCTGCTGGAAGAATATTAAACCCCAGCATTCTGCTCTTAAAGGACACAGGGGGACAATTCTATGGAGAATTGTGTGGAAGGCCGCCTGGCAGGAAGGAGAGTGCCCGCCCGAGTAGGTAAATGATCCCTTCCAGGGAAGCCAAGAAGGGGCTCATTCACTTCATGTGGGTGAACACACCCGTCCCAAGAGGCAGTTTTATTTACAGCTTCTTCCTACTGGATCAGCCTCATTTGTTTTTATATCTCCAATCTACGTGGAGCCCTCGCTCACACTCCAAGTGTTCTTATAAAACACCTTTTGGTAAGCCACCGCTGAAATGGAATGCTCTAAACAAATGTTCTCTTAGGGAAGTAACACCTTAATATAAACTGCATTTAATAAAACTGGTAGTGATTCTAAAAAGAAAGGAAGGAGGAAGGCATAGGCAGAGAAAATGTCTGGAAGAAATTTGCAATTAATATTTTACAAGACATTTAGATTCTGATTCCTCCTTGCTGTTAAAATTTAAGAGCTTTTCCAAAACTGTATTCCTCTCTGTTATTACATCCTTAATTAAATTAATTTATACAGTGAATGCTCTAATGATACTGCTGTAGGTTTTCAATCAGAAAGCCTTACTGCGAGAGACAATATGTTTTAAGACCTTGAGAAAAGAAGAATGTAAGGCCCAGTGCTGTCACTGGCATGGGGATATTTGGTCCTGGACATGTGATTATTGAAAAGATCGTGGTAGTTTTTCTGTGTTTCGATTAAGGTCTTTATTTTTTAATTAAGCTAAATTAGGTCAGTGAACACAAAATGAATCTCTCAAGTTGCCTCTACAAGGATTTTTCTCTCTGGGCAATACAATGGCAGACGATGACATTTCTATTGACTAATTCTCCCAGTTAGGTTGTGCCGTCCTAAACAAAAGAAGCTATGTGTTAGCCTGACGTGCCAAACTTGTCAAGGCAGAGGCAACCAAAATCTGTCCGGGAACACCGATGGCTCAGCTGTAGAAAAAGTCAGGCTAACAGTTCTGCAAGGAAACACACAGGTTCCCCAAGAAGCTCTGCCTGTGCAGACACACGGAAGGTCTTCTCTTCGGGTGATGGAAGTCTAACTCACTAGGCATCTCAAGGGCTGGCAGACAGGCATGCAGGCATGAACTGCCACAGCTTAGTGCCTGCAGCTTACTGCATACAGTAGGCACTCAATAATTATTAGCGTTTTGTTAATCTAATGAGATGTCAGGAATAAATAAGGCAGCGTGCCTGAGATGTGATCTGTTGCCTAAGCGTCAAGCCTCCATTTCTAGAGGAGAGCTGGTCACACCAGGGAAATGCCATCCAGAGGCTCAGTCTTTGCTTCTCCCTGTGCTGAGCTGTTGAATTTGCTCCCTATTTCCAATACTGTATTTCTAGGTTTATGACGAGCATTTCTTCCTTAGTCACATGGCGTGAAAAACGTGTCCTCAGTGACTCTGCACTGTTGAGTAAGACCCTGGTCCTTCACCTCATCACCTGTCCTCTATGGAAAGGGTCTCTATGACCCGTACATGGCACGAAGGAAGGGTGCCTTCCAATAGAAATCTAAGAGCAAACACATTCAACTCAGTAACAGACGGTCCCATCAGCACTTTGTCCTCTGCCATACTGAGTTCTTTGTTTCTCTCAAGACCCAAAGATGGTCCCTAAATATCAATCAAGTTTGGTTGCATGATAAAAGTTCCCTATGATACATAACATCAACTGCAGAAGAAAATGAAACGGGGGTGGGGGGGGGGCGCGGAAACCTCAGCGCTATTTGATCTTGTTTTCAACTGAAAGTTTTGGATACTTTAGAAAAAAAAAAAAGGCATCAAGTGCCTTTTTAATGGACTTTATCCGCAGGAAAAATGATTACAACCAGAAAAGCTTTAAAGTGTCAGCTGGTGATGCATTTTTCTTTATCCCTTTTATTTTTATTCAGAAAGAAATTGAAGGCATATGGCAAAGTGCATCATTAATTTCTTATTAATTTCATAATATGAAGGCAACCAGTTAAAATAGTAGTGCTACAACTTTAAATTACCGAACTCACTTGGTATTTAATGAGAGATTTAGCACAGCAGGGTTTCTGTTAAATTAAGTTGTGCCTTCACATCACAGTGGGAAAACAGGTGTATATTGGTTTAGAATTATGGAAATGTTGACTAATTCCAAGGCTTGTAATCAAACAGCAAGGCACCCTGTAATATTTTTTCCCCTAAAATAAGCATTAATCTTTCATGTCTGGTCCCCCTGCCTCCTGTCCACCAAAAGCTCACAGCTGAAAGGAAACCACTTTCATGTTCTTCCTATAGCTGTTCAGGGTGATGTTTATCAGATAAAGATATACATAAATGCAAGATGTGAAACCCTGTTCCCAGTTACCTAATTTGAAGTGTCACATGTAGCTACAGTGTGTGCACTGTGAAGGCTATCAGCCTACAAATCAGACCTGTCTTCTCAAAATTTCCATTTAACCCGCCTGAAGTCATTGGGCAAATGAAACTGAACTGGATTAAAGAAAACCAAAACAATCCCCAAACCATCTTTTCCAACTCCAGAGTTCTTGCCCTTAATAACATGTCTCCAACATCACCATTCCCGACTTTTGCATGCTGAATTTTTAAGAAGAGAAAAACAGATAGATGCACCAAAAAAAAAAATTTTTTTTAATATGGAAGATGCTACTTGTTTGCTAAGAAAGGGTCAGAATAAGATGTCCCCAACAGAGGCAGACTTAGTCCCTTGTATGTTTTTCAACATGGCTCACTCATCATATTGACTCTGGGTTTCTTGAGAGTGTCTTCACCTATAAGGATGGCATACAGGTAGCTGTGCAAGTTTTAGTGGAGCAGATGAATTCAAATTACCCAAGCTTTGCATTAGTTTAAAATAGAATGCGATTTGGCATCAATATACCCTAAATGCTAAATAAATTCATCATCTCAAGTATTTTTTTTAAACATACCTAGAACGGATTTTGTGTACAGATTACTGTAAAGTATTTCTTTTCAAAAGCGGGAATACAAACTAGCCTTTGGGTTTGATCAGGAGACTGAGAAATTTAAACAAGAATATCCTACAGTTGGCCGAACCAGTAAATATTTGCCTTGGTTGCTTCATTTGAAAATGTGACCAAACACTGTAACCTCCTAGAATTTCCATTGGAAAAAATATTTCCATTTATAAGCAAAATAAATACTTAAATAATAAAATTATTTCAAATAATAGTTAGGGGTGCCTGGGTGGCTCAGTTGGTTGAGTGTCTGACTTCAAGCTCAGGTCATGATCTCGCCGTTCACAGGCTTGACAGCTCACAGCCTGGAGCCTGCTTTGGATTCTGTCTCCCTCATGCTATTTCCCTCTCTCTCAAAAATAAACATTTAAAAAGATTTTTTTTTTTTTAAATAATACTTAAAAGTCATGGAGCAAAGCACTGAGATGTACTAAAAGCTGCCTTACTAAATAAAACCACTTAAAGGGTTTGAGGAAGAAGTCGTGAAACGGGGACAGAGAATTCTGGTATCACATGCTTGCTTTTTTGAATCTTCCACTATTTGATTTGCTCTAAGGGAAAGGGAGAAGCCACAGTGGTGTGACTGAAGACCAGGGTTCATAATTTAGTACTTTTGGGTGACTAATGTTTTGAAAACTTTTTCTTGAGTATCTTGCCGTGACAAATCCCATGAAATTTTCAATGGATCTAAGGTAGCTAAGCAAATGCGTGTGTGTGAGCTTGTGTGTTCATGTGTGTCTACAGAGACAACAAAACGACAGCTAGAATTATGCCCTGGAAACATCGGGGACACTGGGTTATCTTTCTTTTCTTTTGATCAAACCAGAGTTCAATAAAATCATTATTGTTCTGCTCACCACACCTTCTTCATTATAACCAACGCACATTGTCACGACATTGAATGAACTCATCACTGATATTTGGGTCAGTGGGGAAAACACCAAACAGCCCAGGAACTTTATACCAGCATGCAATAAATAACACTGCCATGAAACCCCAGAAATAATGTATTCTGATGAAGCAGCTATACACAACATCAGTTCGTTTCTTGTCAATTGTACTAATCATCCAATATTACCAGGAAGGAAATGGCAAAAAATTGTTAAGCTTTGTATTTTCCGTTCTCTATCAACCTGAAGTCACAAATTAGGCATTAAAACATTGACTTTGTTGTTAACTGCCACTGACTGTTGAGAAACCATGAGGAGGTTTAATATTATGGCCATACAGGGTACATTTTGCCCTTTCAAAGGAAAATCTAAGACTAAATTTCAAAAGGGGTTCCTGGTGAGTAAAAGCTTTTCCTTTTCCATCTGCTTCTGTCGTGTGTATTGGGGTTTTTTTTTCCCCTTTTAAAATCTCAGCCCACCCAATACTCTTTGGCGGCCGCTGCTGCGCAGTGGGGTCACTCTGATTTTCTAACCAGGGGACATACTATTTGAGAACTCTTTCCATCAGCATTAATGCCAATGCTCCTTTATGGGTCGGCCACCTGCTTTGGCTACTGCAGGGGAACAGAAGGGTTAGCACACACTCCTCAAAAGACCAAAGTCATTTTTGCCACTAGAACCTTCAGTTGAAAGGACCATTTTCAAGCAATAAAGTGATTTTCGTACAAAAGTAAACCGACTCACCCCAGGTAAAGTTTTAATATTGTGCAGTGCATTCTGGGCCTCAAGTGCAGCTTTTCTTGTATAAAATGTTACGAAACAACAACCTACAGAGAGAAATGAAAAGGTTTTAGAAATTTCTGTGAGTGCTTTGCTTAGATATAATGGAGACTACGGCAAACAAATAATCTACTTAAAAGGATGCACAATTTAAAAATAATCAAGTGCATGAGAACAGTAGTAACATCTAAAGCATTTACCAATGCCTTTCACCCAAACCACATTTATGAGCTTTACCCATGTTGGAGATCAATTCATAACTCTATGCACCAACTACCTGGAACACAGCTCTTCAGGAATGAGGGCAGAAGTGGTGGGTGACGTGTTAATGGGGCATGTGTAGCGAGAAGTGTTTAATCACAGTGACAAAGGCAGAAACTTACAGCAACTATAATTTCCTGAAGGGATATTCTAGAACGTCACACTTTTGAAACACTCTCTTAAACCCAATACTTTAGACCACTGGATTATAAGGTTCTTAAAAGCTAAAAGAGTGCTTTATTCCTTATCTACACCATGGTATCATAATGCAAAGGTCCATATGAGAGATACTTAGTTTTTGTCGGCCAAAATGAAAGACTATTTTAACCAGTTTGGAAATTTAGTTACAGGACGGGTGGTCACGTCTCCAAACATCTGTTTGGACACACTGTCCCATGTATTATTAGATACGGCTATAGCACATCAACGGGCAACCTTCTGATTCCTCATTTCCAAGAGCTGATGGGAGTCCAGGCTGAATGCCCCCCCCCCACCCCCCACCCCGGAGAGGCCAGCAAAACCCCTCTTCCTAACCAACGTCCTCTACCAAAGAAAATGGTGTGGAAGCCTTAGACCATCACTTCTGTCCTCTGAAGGATGGCTGACCTCCAACCTGTAGCTAAAGATACTGGTTAAGGTAGCTGCTTAAATCGGATAAAGAAACCAGTTAACGATCTGTTCATTAGCATACAGTTTCTCAGCACAATTAGGTTCAGGAAAAGGGAGTGGACAAAACCTTTAAAAATTTAACGTGGATGGAACTGGAAGGTATTATGCTGAGTGAAATAAGTCAGAGAAAGACAGATACCATATGTTTTCATTCACAGGTGGAGGGGGAGGGAAGAGGAAAAAAAAAGTTACAGAGAGGGAGGGAGGCAAACCGTAAGAGACTCTTGGATACGGAGAATGGACTGAGGGTGGATGGGGGATGGGGGATGGGGGAGAGAGGAAAGTGGGTGATGGGCATCGAGGAAGGCACTCGTTGGGATGAGCACTGGGTGTTGTATGGAAACCAGTTTGTCAATAAATTATGTTAAAAGAATAAAAATAAAAATAAAAATTGAAAGAAAAAAGATGCTACCTCTGAACTGTCTTTGTAAGCTGGACGGAGGAAAAAAAAGTGGGGAGATGCACTCATGAAGACTGTAAATATTTCAGCCTGACTGTACTGAAGGGTCCTGAAGCATGGAGCCACAGAGTTGGGGCTGGCTTTGAGAGGTCCTCGTACACCAAGCAGAGCAAGGAGCATGAAAGAAATGCGTAACTGAGGCATCGACCTCGGTTCTGTTTTGGGGACCGAAGGGAGTATGGCAAAGAGCTGGAAAACATGGCACAGCTGAGAGCAGGGGGTTGGCGTCATAAGCCAGCAGAAGTTCAGAATCATAAATTGGCATTCTGGTTTTTCAAAATAAAGCCTCATTCAAAATGGACAGAAGACATGAATAGACATTTTCGAAAGAAGACATCCAGATGGCTCACAGACACAGGAAAAGATGCTGAACATCACTCCTCATCAGGGAAACACAAATCAAAACCACAGTGAGATACCACCTCACACCTGTCAGAAGGGGTACAATTAACAACACAAGAAACAACAGGTGTCAGCAAGGATGCAGAGAAAGGGGCACTCTATTGCACTGTTGGTGGAAATGCAGACTGGTGCAGCCCATCTGGAAAACAGTAAGGAGGTTCCTCAAAAAGTTAAAAATAGAACTACCCTATGATCTGGCAACTGCACAACTAGGTACTTACCCCAAAGATACAAAAATACATCTATGATGCTTCCTCCTCCTTCGGAAAAGAAATTTGGAAACTTGTTGCAGATCTGATTTTGTTTCAGTCTACTGAGATTAAATACACAAAACCTCACCTTCTAGAGAAAGCAGAAAACAATCACAGCTTCCTGGCCCTCATACCACATGCATCCAAGGATTAGGAACTCCTAAAATGTAGGCATTCATTGGCACAATGGAAGAAAGTGAACATTATGCAGTTTCTTGAAAGAATCACAGACAGGGGCGCCTGGGTGGCTCAGTCGGTTAAGTGTCCGACTTCGGCTCAGGTCATGATCTCACAGCTTGTGAGTTCGAGCCCCGCGTTGGGCTCTGTGCTGACAGTTCAGAGCCTGGAGCCTCTTCAGATACTGTGTCTTTCTCTCTCTCTCTCTCTCTCTGCCCCTCCCCTGCTCACACTCTGTCTCTCAAAAATAAACATTAAAAAAATTAAAATCACAGATGGACAGACTGACCATTTTTATTTTTAGCGTGCTTTTCGCTTCAGCTATTCTGACTTCTTTGACCAGAGTTATGTGGCCTGATGGTAGATTTTTTTTTTTTAACAAAACTTTTTCAAGTTAATGAGTGGCTTTGGCTTCAGTGGCATAAAGTGAACCCAAGATGAGCTATAGGATGTGCTTAGGATCTAGGAGTAAACTTTTTTTTGTAATTTTTTTTCAATGTTTATTTTTCAGGGCAGGGGGGAAGGGGCAGAGAGAGAGAGAGAGAGACACAGAATCCGAAGCAGGCTCCAGGCTCTGAGCTGTCAGCACAGAGTCCGATGCGGGGTTCAAACTCATGAATGGTGAGACCATGAACTGAGTCGAAGTCAGATGCTTAACCGACTGGGCCACCCAGGCGCCCTGGACCCAGGAGTAACTTTAAACAGGGAAGTCAAATCCCAGCTTCCAGCAACCCACTATAAACACCTAAGAAGAAAAAAAAAATACCAACTATGCTTCACTGGGCTTGCTAGAGTAAGAAAAGCGCAGAGAGACATAACCTCTGCTTTCTGAAAGCTCCTAAGAGAACCTCGGTAACGCCTCCCCCTCTCCCTCTCTCCCACTCCCTGTCTCACGGGCTTACAACGTTGGCTGCTGGAGAAGGGGCAATGGGGGAGGCCCCTGACTTCAGCCTTGGTCACCAGAGCTTCAAAACTGAGGCAGAGTCTGATGCTCTCAAGCAGACAGGTTTTGGGAGTGGGACACTTAGGAAAAAGGCTGAGGGGTGGAGTGGAAGGTGTGAGGCCGTAAGGCTCGCCAGGAAAGAAGGCAATTCAGAAGCCGAGGAACACAGGCCAGCGTGGCCAGGCTCAGAGCCGAGAACGGAGTTCATTCTGGCCCACGGGGACCGTGGAAGGGCAGGGGCCCCGAACTCAGACAGCTGGAGACAGTAAGATGAAAGCAGTGAGAAGCACGATGATCCAAGTGAGTGAACCCCATGTGTGGGGCCAACGGGAAGAGCTCAGACCAATGCGCGATGGTCTTGGGAATAAAGAAAGCTCTCCTGCCTTTAACCCTGCAACAGAATCCCTACGCCTTCTCACTGCCTGACATCCACCAGGAAGGTGCAGTTCATTTCCTACTTAAGTATTAAAATGCTGCCCTTGGGGATGGAAACATCTAATCGCTCCCAGCTATTTACATGTTAGTATGAATTTGGTTAAAGCGCTTTCCTTTTGAACGACGTCCTTAGTGAGCACAAGGTGTGTGTGGGTGTGGGTGTCACTGTGTGTGTAGAAAGGGCAAGTCTGAAGCTGATGTCAGAGTGATGCGGCATCGGGAGGCAGAGGGGAAAGGAATGGGGAAAGGAGCCTCATGTCCAAAAGGGGAGATGGGAAGATACCCCAGATCTCAAACACTTTCCAGTCTCACCCAGGGCCCACTCTGCCTGTACAACTGCTAGGGTGAAATCAGGGTCGCCTCAACAGACCCCCCTTCAAATTGTGCACAGCTCTCGCCTCCCTGACTCTATATCCGTTTAGACAAGACGTTTTAGAGATTACGCCAAGATAAGCTATGCTTCTCGTTGTAACGCACAGAAGAATATCCTGGCTAACATGGTGATCTGCTTCCCGACCCCAACCCAACAGCGCAGGCCCCTCAGACTCCACTAACAGACTTGGCACCTTGGGAAAAGGTGTCCCATCTCCAGACGGGCACAGCCCCTTGCCATGGCCCAAGGCTTGGTGAGCGGGGTCCGGGCTGAATTTCTGCCTCTACCTGTGGTCTCAGCTGGGCACCCGCATGCAATGAACAATCTGCACAATCGTGGGGGTTCTGGGGGGAAGACATTAGGATTGGGAATATCACCCCAAGATTCTACTTTTGGTTTCACACATTTGGGTTCCTGAGTGACTTAGACAGAAACATCTTACTTCCTCTGTACCTTAGTTAGTTTCATTACCTCTCAATCAGTGAAGAAAAACCAGGTCTGCCTCAACTCCTTCTCAAAACAACATGGCTATATAGCCGAAGTGTTCCATTCACAACACATTTTTTTTTTAAGTCAAAATTATTCTTTGCTTGTACTTCATTCAGCATGCATACTAATTCACTGAATAAAAACAGTGTTTGATTAAAGTTATCTTAAAATTTATGGTATGTGGAACTACAAATTTAAGTAGCCCCCTTAGATACAGCAATGTGTGGTTATTCCCCTCAAGAGACACTAGTCTGTATTAATCCAGAGTAGAAACGTGCTTGAAAGACTCTCATTTCTGGGAGTACCCTCCTGGCTAACAACCATAGTCTTTTTTCCTCCATCCACCACTTGACATGCCCACTTGAAATCTCAGATGCATTGACCTGCACAGATTATTTCAACCAAGGAAGGGAGAGATATATTATTTGCCCTGATGTGGTCATTACCATGGCAAAAGGGCCGGGGGCTACTAAAGATCCCAGAAAATCCATGAAGGTTCAGCAGAGTTGGAATTTTCTTTCTTGCCTACCCTAACTGGATGTACAGCTGTTAAGGGAACCACCTGTCTCTTAGATTTCCCCATGCCAGCTGTAACTCAGGTCTGAAATTTACTGGATTCATTTTCAGGTCAGCTGCAGCACCAGATGGCTTAGCAATCCGATTCAGGGGATGGACCTCCCCCCTTTAGCCCGTTTCTTTTATCAAACACCCTTGTAAGGTGGGCAGTTAAACACCGACAACGGCCACAGATGCCCTTCAATGGTCAGCGGCTGTGGCAGGCACCAGGGCGGACGACCCCTCAGGGGTCAGCGTCACTCTGGAATGCCCCTCTCTCCCTGCCACCGGTGGCGGTACCAAAGACGGTTCTGTTCCATTTCAGAGATGGGAAGTGACCTGGCAGGTGCCTCTGGGGGATTAGCAGAGACTAGCGCAGTTTGATGAGCCAGGTGCTTTGGCCATGTCTCCGCCCTCCGGTTTCTACTCAACGCCATTGAGTTGTGCTGTTTCTCACGTTTCTTCCTTGTCCATTTCACACAGTCTTAACACGCACGTGGACTGTACAACTCTCGCCACCTTTATCCACCCATTCAGGGGTCTCTGCCCGTAGCAGAAATTTTGAAAAGATAAACATGATGCTCTGCCCACAGGTTAATTTATGGTTGTCCCATGTTAACAGGGTTTTTTTTTTTTTCTTTTTGACAATTCATTGTATCAGTTAAGAGCTCTGGATTTAAGAGCCCCCGCCCCCCAAATAATAACTCACCTTCCATGGCTCTATTTATCAACACCTCCCCATTGCTCCTCACCAGGGCTTTTTAAATTTACGGCTGCAATAGGTTCGGTGGTAAAACTTGGGAAGAGGTTCCAGAGCCAAATACCAGCGTGTCAGGCCCACACAGAGCCTAACATGTCCACCAGTGAGGACTCCTCTACTGATCGTGAAGAGATGCTGAGGAGTCTGTGCACATCTTGGGGAAGGGTAACGCAGTAAAGCTCACTGGCCACTCACATCTCCCGAGGAATTCACTATGCTGCTTCACGTTGGAACATCCAGGAAAGCTCCCAGGAAGGCCACAGAAGATTAGCTTTGATGGGCGAGAAGGTCTAGAAAGATCTTGGGGTGCTGAGTGCCGTCTATGAAGGCTGACCAGCGCAAACCTCATGGTGAGCCTCTGTGGGTGGTCAGTGAGCCCCAAGTGAACACTGGGCCCCAAAGGAGTGAGTCAGGGGACCTAGGGGCCTCTGGCCGCCCCGATTCCCACAAGTTGACAAGGCTAGCAATCTGATGGCATGTGTTCGACGTGTGAAGCAATGTGCAATCAGCATTATAATTGTGCAATATGATTAGGCATCTTGTCTCGGAAGGTGCGGGAGGCAATTCCCACAGAGGCTAAGTGCATATACTCCAGACAGAGTAGTTGCTGTCTGACTATAACTCTTCACAAATAGTTTCTGCTGTCACCCAGAGTTCCCTCAGGTACATTGCCAGCTTAATTGCAGAATAATTTGAGACACTGTGAGGAGGTTTTTGTTGTTTCCAAAGATAAAGCCCCAAGCAAGACAGGCCAATGGTATCTACACACACACACACACACACACACACGTAGTGTATTTAAAATCATAAAGACACTCAAGTCTACTGAAAGACTTTAATTTTAAATGATCAAGTAGATTTATCCTCAAAGAAACCATCTGGATTATCACAAATCTTTTCAAACCACAGCTGTTTCTCTTGAAAATCTTTACTTGGAAACTCTTGGTAATAATACTCACAGGGGAAAAAAAAATGCATTGCTTATGTAGACATAACCACTTTATATCATGGCTTGCCCTGAATGAAACAGCACTGTATTTATATTCTTCAGTGTGGAGGGCAGTGTAGACACAGCCCTGGGGAATGATACCAAAAACCAGATTGAAAAAAAAATTTTTTAATTATTTACTTTTGAGAGAGAGAGAGAGGGAGGGAGGGAGGGAGAAAACATGAGTGGGGGAGGGGGACACAGAATCCGAAGCAGGCTCCAGGCTCTGAGCTGTCAGACAGAGCCCAATGTGGGGCTCGAACTCACAAACTGTGAGATCATGACCTGAGCTAAAGCTGGATGCTTAACCAACTGAGCCACTCAGGTGCCCCCAAAACCAGATTTTAAAACCAGTTCTGCCCTTAGGAAAATTGACAACATACTCACTAAAGAAATTTCCTCTGAGTTTTCTGAACCCTTCCACATGAGGGGGAATGAGTAAGGGTTAATGCTGTAGAGATGCCATTTTAAAAAGGCAGCGTTGTCTTTCACTCTAAAGTATGGATGGTAAGGCAGTTTTTACTATAGAACCCAGGCTTAAAGATGGGAGGTCGGTGACTTGGTCTTCAATTATTGAAATAGTCACTTGTCAACCCTAGGGTTGAAGTCTCAGACCCCAGGCCCACAATTTACACTCACCATGGCACAGGGAGCCAGCCCTCTGAGAAGCCCCTCATGACTCTGCTGGAGCCACCAATCTCCTGGACTGAGGAAAATGCTCCTTGAAAGGCACTCTCATAAATGGGAGAAAGGGCCTTTCTGGAATGTTCTAGTCCTAACTGTTGATTCTTTTTTTGATGCTATTCTTTAGTAACATCTTAATATGGAAAATTGTGGAACATTTTCTGAAATACATAACTCTTTCATATTAAGTTATTATTACTGAAGAGTAGCATCATGATGGAAGAAAGAAGGCAAGGAAAAAAGTAATTTCCCACAACTCTGGCTAAGCTGATAAAATAAAAGTATTTCATGTGTGGAGCTTAAGGTGTTGTGCACTGAACAACTGTCTCCCCACATGAACTCCATCCGTGGGGTAAAGAGCAGGGGTTGTCCACACCTCCAAGGCCATTCAACATATCAAACTTATGAAATTTATCTTTCTAAATCTAAGCAAATAAACCCTTGAAGACAACTAGAGAATGATCACCTGATGACTGAACACTATACTTATTTCTTTTAAAAACAAAGCTAACAGTTCTGGCAGACAAATTTAGCTCAAGATATATTCGAATTCAGGACATCGACAAAGCCATCATGTTGTGAATTGAGAACTCTTTTAAAGGCTGCCTTTGAATTCTGAGGTGCCCACAGATCAAGGGACCGAAGGCCCTGGAAGGCTAAATTAGTGAACCCGCTATGTTTTTTTCCCCTTTCTGTGAATGAAGCTCTCTTTTGTACACACATTTGTAAGCAAAACAGGTGCCCGCTTTACACAAGTCCCCTCAATTGGGATCTTGGCTTCTGGTCAAGTCGGTAGCACACGATCCAGTTTAAGTCAAAAGAGGACATAGTCCCCATACTTGATTCCCCGGGTAATCTATTTTCTTCTTCAATTTTAGCTTCCATAGAGAGAATTCAATACTTTTTTTTTCAGAGTTCAAAGGTTGTTGATCTAAGTGGTACATTTTGTGCTCCAGTAAGTGTTCCACATGTGGGAGGTTTAGATTCTCAATCACTGGCCTCACCTTTCCCAAGACCCCCGACTTTCAGTTTCTACAAAGCAGTTAAAGGTTCAAAAAGCCCCATCAAAAATCCCCTGAATTAAAATTTTTAAAACTTAGCAATGACCTTAAAAAGAGAGAGAGAGAGAGAGAGAGAAGTAATTCTCCTGTGGCTGGAAGGTTGACATTTCGCATCTTGAGGAAAAAGGCAATGACAGACTGTCATTCTTCAAACGGAAGCAGACGCGAACCAGTACCCTGGAGGCGAACCCGTACCCTGGAGAGGCAGGCATGTAGCCCTTTCCTCAGCAGGAAGCCCACTCACCAAGAAACAAGTCCCCAATCAAATGCAACATTGTTAACTCATGGCCTCCAAGGTCCTAGCTGTTTGTTCCCTCTCAGGCCTCAAAATCTGGCTTGCTTTAGGGGAGCTCAAGATAGGACCAAACCATTAATGCTCTAATTTCACCAGCTACCTTGAAAACCCAGCCCCCTCGCTGAGCACGTTTACGTGCTCCTGTGTGCGAATTCCTTATGGCAGCTCTTCTGGACGTGGGTGTTGAACCAGGCTGGCCTCAAGGACAGAATGAGAGACATAAAGTAAAGGAATAAAAAAAGCAGCAATATGGGGCGCCGGGGTGGCTCTGTCAGTTAAGCGTCTGACTTTGGCTCAGGTCATGATCTCACGGTCTGTGAGTTCGAGCCCCGCGTCGGGCTCTGTGCTGACAGCTCGGAGCCTGGAGCCCGCTTCGGATTCTGTGTCTCCCTCTCTGCCCCTCCCCCGCTCATGCTCGATCTCTGTGTCTCAGCAATGAATAAACGTTGAAGAAAAAAATTAAAAAAAAAAAAAAAGCAGCCATCAAAGCAAACATTAGGTAGCTATGGGAAAGACCTGCAAGAAAACACACGAGTTTTGTTTCGCACTCCCCTCCTTTTCTGCTTTAAACTCAAAACTAAGGGGGAAAAAAATCAGAGGACGTTAAGGGGGCACAGCTTTCTCTGGGCTTCGGTACCGTCTCCTCAGGGAATTTTACAACCAGTTAATGCTAGTAACTTGCCTCTCTTGTCACCCCCAGAGGTAGTTAACAGACTACCCACAAGGGGCTAAGAGCAAAGGCATAACCATCTCAGTCACTGGGGACTGACCGCACTCTGCGGTGTCCATGCTGATCATCAGGGTGTGCCGTCAACCACCTGACGGGCTCTGCCTTCCTCTGAGACCACTAGAACTGCCGCAGCCCACTTTCACGGAGCCAGAAATACCTTTTTAGAACCTAAACCTTCTGTCTGAAACTTCAGCCAGCCTCCCGAGACCAGCTTTTCACCCCCCTCTATCTAAGAGCGGGACTTCCCTAGCTACCCAGCGCAAACGCCACATCCTGTAGCAATCAACTTTTAACGGAACCGTATCCAATCAGCTTCGCTTTGTGGAGTTTGAGCGAACTGGTGCCCTGATGTAAAAAAAAAAAAAAAAAAAAAAAAAGGCTTACCACCTGGCCATTACCTAGGAAGCAGGGGGACACCGCCGCCATTCTGCTCTCGGGGAGGGGGGAACCCCACCGCTTGGATCGCCAGGCACAATCCCGAGGGAATCCCCTGGGAAACCTCAGGGACAAAATGGGGACAAAGCACGGCCGGGTGCCTGGGGCAGGGATTCTGCGTTCCTCCGAGAAGTGAGAAGCGAGAATCGTGACTCACGTCCCCAGCAGGGTTACTACTCTACAACAAACTTGAGCTGGCCGTTCAACCCGAGGACAGAGAACGTATGTCACCCACTCCGCACAACCCCGCCCCGCTGCCCTCAGACCCTGCACCTGACCCGCCATGACCACTTTCTGTTAATTGGCCACAAGATCTAGGCCACCCCCAGCCTCCTGCTGTCCTGGGGACCTCACCTGGAGGACTGTCTCCTGATACCCCTAGGAGTACTCTCTAAATCTTCTGCCAAGAAAATGGAGGGTTTGGTTTTTTTTTTTTTTTGACCTAGATTAAATCTACCGCATTTTTAAGCCTTTTGGGAAAACAACTGAGGAATGTGCACAGCTTTGTGTGCATTGCAACGCTTCCTCACCATTATTATGTAAATCCCAGCAAGAGCACTGCAGAGACAGAAAAGACATCAAGGGCAAAGTTTCTGGAATCGGCTCTCTCTCCCTGTCCCCGGGCCTCTGAAAAAAAAACCCACTTGTGTTAGACCACTTCAAATGTGTAACAGCTGCAAAGGTATCCGAAGAATTTTAATGTCACCTTTCCCCCAGATAGGCCCATCACTGCATTTAGCCGTTTCGCAACCGCTCCCACGCTAGGCAAGGGAAGGCCAGACGCGCACGTGCTTGTCAAGGAGCCATGGCGGACAGGGCGGAGCAAGCAAGCAGCCTCCTTTGTGGGAGAATGTCATTAGATCTTGGGGATGCAAGGTAAGAGGCAAACTGCAGATTTGGTTGCGTTTTCATTTTGAAAAGACAAATTCTGGACTTAGAAGGAGGACTGTAATTTTTCTCTAAAGGTAAGAAGAAAATAACTTTAGGTTGAGTCTGATAAGCCAACTGGAAGGCCACATGGGAGCAGTCTCCCTAAAACCGGTGTGACTGGCCGGGCAGGCCTCCTCAGAGTTTTGAGGCAGCGATGGGCCCCCGTGGGGACGGCAGGAACTGTTCCTTCTCCCGGGGCCCAACGAACAGAGATAACTTCACACGAGGAAGGCATCCCAGGGTTAAATGTGGTAGAAGGTAGTTCTAGCTTGAATCCAATTAAAAAGGATTTAGGTTCTAAAGTACTGAGAGACCTCATTAAAAGGAAGTTTCTAATATAAGTTTATTTCGTAGTATGCATTCTCTGGAGGACAGGATGGCATTGTAATTAGGAGCCTAGTGGCAATGAGAGTAAGTTAAAATCATGTCTGTTTTCCTAGGATTCTTGACTCAGCACACTGGGCTACACGATGCTTTGTGGCCAGACCAGCCTCCCAAGCGTCAGCTTCATGATCCTGCCTCAAGTGCGCTCACGGACACCTCGAGTACAGGCCCCTTGTCGTTAGCCTGAGTCAGATAAAGCGCGGCTCAGTTCAGCACTCATCTGCAGCATCGCTGTATTCTAACGTTTCACGGGCCTGTGTGAGGACCTGTCTCAATCTGAGGTGGAACCCAAGTGGTTTTTCTGGAATCGGAATGTGGAGAGTCGTATCTCCTGCCTTACTCTGGTCTTTATGGTCACACTGAAATGGAGAGGCATAAAACTGCGTGCTGGCTAAAGTGAAGATTTGAACTGATTTTAGTGCTTTTCCTGTGGTACAGGACTCTGAAGAGCCGATATTTATGGCCATGGTAACTGTCTCTCTCACTCCCATGACAACTGAGTCATCCTTCATGTGCATGGAGATCAGGGAGGGAGATATTTTTACAAATTGCCTCGAACAGCGAAACTCAGAGGAGAAATGCGCTTTTGTGGCCAAGTATAAATTGATGTTCCAGGGATAAAAGGCAAGTATCCTCGGGCCCAGAGTTCTCACGGCAGAGAGAGACTATGTCAGTTTTCAAAGTGACACGGATATTTCTGTCCTTCATTCATAAAGCTTCCCAAGAAGGGACGCAGTCCCCCCTTAATAGATTTTTCAGACTGACTGGGTGTTTGACAAATGTCTTTAAACCTCTGCTTATTTATAAAATGGGATTAGTTAACAGCAGCTACACCACAGGGCTACTGTATTAAGAAGATAATTTATGAAAATGTGTAACACAGCTCTTGACATATACCTCAGAGTGCTTAGTAAGTGGTCGAGATTACGGTCCACCTTAAATTGGACATGTTCCTCCATAAAGCCCCAAGCCCAGAGAGACAGGGGAGGGACGAGATGGCATCAGCCCAACATTACGCCAGAGGAAACCGAGGTACCGGAAGGCAGTATTGATACACGTGTCACAATCTCACGCTGCTCCCTGCAGTGTCTGGGTAGAAGGGGGACGAGCGGGCGTCTTCGGTAAGCGATGACCATTCACCCTTTAATAGGGTTTGAATTGATTTTGTTGTCTTGCTTTCTGAAGTAATTACTTGGAACTAGCCAAGTTCACCCATTTGCATGGCCTTTGAGTCTTCTGAACACCCATTTCGGTGGCCTCTACAGTGCCAATCAATTTTAATGGAATCATTTTGATGACTTACCTATTCAGGGTACGACAATATTTCTGCCAAGCTGAACACTTGATGGCACTTCCCCAGGAGGCAAAAATTCCCTAAAACAGTTTGTTATTTGAAATAAAACCTGTTGCATCTAATGGGCGCACACGGGTTTCACTGTTATCAAAGGAGTTTAACCACAGACTTATCACTTCCCTTTATCTCAGCAACAACAGAGGAGGGAAAACAACAGAGACACTAGGCTGCATACAAGGAGGGGGCACTCTAAACGCCCAGGATCAGGGGAGGAAAGGAAGGAAAACGTCAGGAAGAGAATAGGGTACATGTGTCCAGAGCGTGTTTAGGCACCTCCGGAAAAGGGGATCCCAGGGGCTGGACGGCATTTTGAGAGTTACCATTACAACGAAAAGACACGAGAAGAAGATCACTGACCGCCTGATAAACTGTCTCTTATCACAGTTCAGGTGTGGCTGCATTATCATGCCACCGGAGGTCCCTCAAAGCTCTAGGAGGGCAGGGGGGACATGTCATGAATTTCCTTGGTCCCCTTCACAAGGCATAGCACAGCGTCAGGCATCAGGTACTTTTTAAATACTTCTTGATTGATTGTCCTGGGGCCATCTTCCCATCTGCCTGCCCCACAGCAGCATGGCTTCCTTTTAGACTTTGTGTTACGAGCCTTTCCAATTGGGGCAACCTGAGATAAAAACTGTCCATGCAACACTCGGTTCGTTCTGGAGAAAGGACTCTGGTTTCGTTGACCAATGTCTGAGCTGAGATAGGTGTGGTCTACTGGTTGGGTCAGACAGATTTTGTTCTATCCATTTAGCAAGATACTGTCTACAGAGCACATAGAGCTCATGGAAAAAATTAGCGGCTTTTCTTCCTTCTACTGTAGGATGGCACTGTAGGGGTACCAGGAAGCTTCCTCTACATCTAGGGTGACTGGAAGATCTATCCCAGTGGGGACAGTTTGGAAAGTGGAAGGGGGTAGTTTAGGGGTCATCCTGCCATAGCAGAGAAGAACGGGGGCTACCGCAGACAAAACTCTCCCCGCTGGCCCTCACTTTCCATCCTCGGGCCTGAATCCAAGGACAGACCGATTTGTGTCCAAGACCCCCGTGCTTCGTTGTTTTAAATCTCAACCCATACATCTACTGGGCGTGGCCTTCCATTTTTCAGGAAACTAAGTAAGTATAACAGATTATGGATACAAGAAAAATATAATACAGTCCGTGTACTTGATGTATTTAATATTTAGCTGTGGAGTTAACTGCTCATTCTTTAGCAGGTGGAGAGAAGATTCATCTTCTTTGCCTACAGAATCTCTCCCTAGAAAACCTGAGGGAAACGTGAAATATTTCCCTGGTTTCAAGATTATAGCAAACTACATGCCACACACTGATCAGCAGCCTTTTGGTTTCACTCAAGAAGAACATGCCATCTATCAGCCTTCCCCACGCTGCACACACAGCCAAGTGGTGTTTGATCTAAAAACTTTCATTTCTCTCGATCACTGCCAATGACACTTAAATTCTTCTGCGAGATCTTTAGAGGAAAGAGAAGAGGAATATCCAGCAGACTCCCATTCCATCCTGAGATGACTGGATGGAAATGGATTTCCAAGCGTGTAGTTCTTTTGGACCTAAGGGCCCTGCCTGTTTGGATTTTGCACACACTATTATTAAGATGGGGATCGGAGGCAGGGTGTGTTATAAAAGCCCCTGCAGTGAGCTAAAAGGCTCTGGGCACCGTAGATGAGTTACACGGCCAAGCCTCTGCCTTACGCTACTGCTTCCTAATTGTGCAGATAATAAATGATAATGATACTTCTTTGCAGTGAGATCTTCTCTCACCACGAAGCGTTGCACTGTTAGTTCTAAATGTGATTCAATCTCCAGAAGATGAAGCATTCAGGAACTCCCTGACAGTGGATATTACAGATATCCTTTGGTTTGTCCTCAAGCGCTTTTTAGGTTAGCCTCTCCAGAGGAAGGGTTACCTTCTTGTGTTTGACTGTCTTGGGCTAATATTAAAGTTGGTCTGAATTCTCTGAGCCCACTCCGATCTGTTGAGAGGGACATGGTCCACGCGACTGCTGGGTAGCACAGAGAAAGTGGCCCGGGATTCTGGTGTGCCATGAGGGTAACAAACAGAATTCCTCACGTCTCGTGTCATTCTCCTGGTGTGTTCAGAAGGCTGGGTGGAGAGCTTTCTGTCCTTCGTGTTTGGACTGAGGTCACTGATATATAATTCAACCACTCTTCGTCTAAGACAGTTATGCTTTTAATTCCTATGGTAGTAAGTTTCTAAAGGATTCAATGTTATGACAGGAGGGAAAGCGAACACCTAAGATTTTGTTCCTAGTCAATCTTATACACTGGCCTAAGTGTTAAGAGCTGTCGTAAGCAGGTATGTTCCAAGTATCTGACATAAACCATAAAATAACCGTATATCAAGACGACTGCTAAACACACTCAACTAAATGAAGCAATCAGCTAATTCAAAGAAAAATTCGGGTTTGGACATATGTAATGGTGTTCCATGTTGGAGTCAGAGTGTAACCTTGTCTACGCAATCAGGCCTGCAGCCATACTCTGAGGCTAAAGAGAGTTAAGCAAGGGTGCCAGGGTTTAGACTTTGTTCATCTGGTCTACCACCATTCCTTATCACATAGGATTTCCAGCCCAAGACTGCGAAAATGCACAGAATACCTTTTTACAATCTAATTATATCTTATAACAGTGGTTGTCAAACTTTCCTGAAGAAGATCATCACCTGGAGTGTGAATATTAAACCAGATTCCTGGAACCAAGCCAGGGTCCTACCGGATACGGATGTCCAGGGAAAAGGCCTGGGAATATGTATAACAGTGTTCCCAGTGATGCTTATCCTCTAAGTAGTCTGGGAAGCACTGCAGGAAAACACACCAGCTGCCGCCCCAAGCCCCCCGAGCCAGGACTGTCCCAGAGCACATGGGCGGAAGCACATTTGCTAGCATCTTGCCATGTGACTCTATGCAGTCTAAGAGAATGTGAGTGGAAGTGATACTTGCTGCTTCAGGGCCAAAGCTTTTAATAGATCAGATAGAACTCTTCCGTATTTTCCTTCCTTTTCTTCTAGATGGATCAGATAGGGGAAAGAAAAGGCCCCGGGGGGAGGCGGGGGAGGCAGGTGGGGGTGGGGGGAAGCAGAGCGGGAAGAAGAGGGCTGGATCCCTACGCCTGCATGCAGAGGAAAGGCGCATTACAACTACCAAGAATTCCCAGACAGGATTACTGCCATGAGCAAGAAAGAGAAAGAGAAAAGAAAGAGAAAGAGAAAGAGCAAGAAAGAGACTCCTGCTGTGTCTGAAGCCCTCACACGTTTTTGTTTCTATCACAGGATCTTAGCGAACCCTGGTTAACTGCAACACATAGTAGTAAAAAAAAAAAAAAAAATATATATATATATATATATATATATATATATATATATATATACATATATATATATATATAGAGAGAGAGAGAGAGGGGGAGAGAGACAGAGAGAGACAGAGAGAGACAGAGAGAAAGGGAGAGAGAGGTAGAGAGAAGAAACAATGACAAACGGGCCATGTATATGTATATATATATATATATATATAGAGAGAGAGAGAGAGAGAGAGAGAGAGAGAGAGAGAGGTGGGGAGGGAGGAGAAACAATGACAAACATGTCAGGACACTCCACCCTCACCTTCAGCACATCTGGCAACGTGGCTATGATACAAACACACCAGACGGTCGAAGTGAGTATGTTTCAGAAAATCAGGAGGTGGAGGATGACTCTAGAGAAATCAGGTAGATGAAGTGCGTTATGCATTGAAATCAGCTTCGTGGTTTTTTTTTTTTTTTTGAACAGACCACTTGGTAAAATTGGCTACACTGCGAGGAGGAATGTAATACTGCTATTACATGTCTATTACGTGTCTACTATTTCAGTCCTCAGTGATGAGCGATTCTTAATTTCATTTGTTTAAACGGTGACATTTGATCCACAATGAGAAGTTCTTCTTTGTCTTCTCCAGTAGCACTTTTTCGAAGTGCAAACCCAGTAATTCAGGCTCACCTACGACTCCCTAACCCTAACCCTTTAACCGATCAGCATTCTCAAGTGAGTGGGTGCCATGCCGGTGGGCGTGCCGTGACCTGGAGAGGTCTCAGGGGGTCTGGACCGGGCAAAGGAGAGGGGCATTATCCTGGGCTGTCTTCCTGGGGTGAGATATGAGCTAGCAAGTGGTGTCTTCCAGCCCTTTTAGTACCTAGGTAACGCTGTTTTAAATCCCTCTCAGGAATTCATGAAAAAATCAGCACATGCCCAAACATAACAGATATACGAGATATCAAGGTGTATGCTATGAACATCTAGGTAACAGGCACGCCAAAAAATTTAATACATCCACCTCTTTTCTTTATCCTCCTTAGTTGGGATTTCATGTACACCTAAGCAACTGGGGGCTCCTGGGTGGCTCAGTTGGTTAAGCATCTGACTTCAGCTCAAGTCATGATGTCACAATTCCTGGGCATCGGTGGGCTCTGGGCTGATGGCTTAGAGCCTGGAGCTGCTTCAGATTCTGTGTCCCTCTCTCTCTGCCCCTCCCCTGCTTGCACTCAGTCTCTCACTCTCTCTCTCAAAAATAAACATTAAAAAAAAAATTAAAAATAAAAAAACCCAATGGTACAGAAATACTAATAAGTCTTTGCTCTAAGAAGAGGCTTTGAGGCTTTTTGTGTTGTGATACAGGAACAAAGCAAAATGACTATTTTGAAAGGAGGTAAGGGTGAGGTTGAACATGAGACAGATAGCTATGCATAAACGTGACCCCTGAACAAGTTTATAGGCAAAATGGAAATCTAACAGGCTAACTGGTTCTTGCAAACTATCTATAAAGCTCCTTTAGGCGCCTGGGAGAGTAAATCTCCTCCCTCAAACCCCTCACAGGAGCATTTCCTTAATGCTGGAAAGTTTAGGTGAACTGGAACACCGTTCATTCTCTCCAAATGCAACGAGAAATCTGGAAGGCCTGTCAAAATCTGTCGCTGGAAAATCTGCCCTCAAATATATTCTCCGGAACGCACCGCACCTCCCATGACCCAGTTTCGTGACATCCACGCTGGGGCATCTCTGGGTGCTGGCTGCTCCGGAAAGCTCCCAGGTGGGAAATTCAGGCCACACAATCAGGACACATCTAGGTTACCTGATGCCTCAAGACTCTGATTGGTTTGATCTCATTAGTCTTCATTATGCCCCCTGTTCTATGGTAAGCCTTCCTCAGTACTGCTGTAGGGGTGTAATGAATAGATGTCGTAGAGAGTTAAAAAAAAAAAAAAAAAACTAAGTTTCCAGGCATCAGGGCTAACTTCTTGCCTGTCAGCAGCTTTTAAAATATTGATGGCTTTTTCCTCATAACAGACAAGCTGAGTCGAGTCTGGAGGGCCTGCTCTAAACTGTGACTAGAAATCACATGTAATTGATGACTCCATGTAATTAAATATATATTTCAAGAGAAGGCATGCTCAGAAAGGGGAGTGGGGGGCAGCATCCATCAATCCCCCTTCCTAGGCCCGATGTCTCCCATCCAGACTCTAAACAGTGCAGTAATGTATGGGCCTGCTCTGCTCGCAAGGCTGACACCTTCCGATACTTCTGGTTACCAGTAACAGCAAGCAGGGCCAGTGTTCGAGTCATGACGGAGGCACCATTTGGCTGCAAGGGATGGAAGTCTGTTTGGAAGGAGCCGTATGTTCAAGAGGGGACAGAAGAGGCAAAGAGACAGCCAGCAACCGCATCAGGGAGGGTAAAAACTTATCGCAGCAAACAGAAAGCCTCTCGTATGTCTTAACCAAAGGGCTTCTCACTTGCCTCCAAAGAAAGAGGTTGGTGCTACAGATAATATTCTTGGGTTCTCATAAGACTGTCATTTCTTCCCTGATAATCTCTCATCTGTACAAAGTATTGTACATCAGACTCCTCCGTGGAGGAGAAACCCTGGTCCATAAGATAACCTCGGTTGCCCAACAGATAGGCGAGTCTTGATCCACAAGATGAGAACTGCCTCAGGATAGATTCCATTGTATTCTTCTCTCCTCTGAACAGAAAAACTTACATCCTACTTCCGATTCAAAGACAGGTCATATAATCTAATCAATAGACCTTTATACAGAAGATTTTACTCCAAGTCTTGGATCTTCCTTGAAACCTCAGTAAGTTGTCTGTGGACTACTCCTAACGTCTTGGTAAACAGAAATAAATATCCCTCAAGACTTCACAGTTTATGGGGAAAAAAACTCCAAAAAACCTACAGTGCTTTTCCTTCAGATGGGCTTTGTAGAAGAGGCGAGATCTGAAGCAGACCAAACAAATGACCTCTCTCTCAGGTCTTCAATAGCTGGCTATGAAAGTAGAATGTTAAAGGGTAGATACTGGTCTAGCATCTTTTTTTTCAGATTCCCATAACTTCAGGTATCTTTTGATTGCTTTCAGAACAAAATAAACCTCTAAGCATTAGCATCCTTACTTCCAAGCGCCCTATCTAGGTCTAGAGGAGGGAATGAAAGTCTAGTCTAATCAAGTTTATCTAAAACAAAAGATCAAAGGTAGTAAAAGACACTGGCAACAGATTAAGTGTTCTGTCCGCCAGGCCTTGCCCTAAGCTTTCAGGCTCCTAGGAGGTCTGACCATCATAACCCACTTGTTCCCTCTAAGAAGATAACAAAACAGAATGACCCAATTCAGGAAAGGACTTGGTGGATGCATTCTTTTCTTTCTTTCTCTTTTCTTTCTTTCTTTCTTTTTTTTTTAATCAGCTCCCGAATTCGGCTCCCATGTTTTAACTACAGCAGAGTAATTATTTTTGAGATCGTGTGCTGCCATACGGACTAAGCTGTAACACAGAGAGATACCAGGCTGATTACACAGTCATCTTTTGCACATTTCATCAGTCTTAGAACTGCAGACAAACAACTATTTCATGGGTACCAGCAGGTTCCAGATTAACCCCGCAGAGTTAAAAACTGTGGAACCAAATATCAGCTGATTCCAATTTAAAGCAATAAATCACCGGCAATGTTGACATAGTCAGGCGGTGTCTGCTTACCAGGTGACAGTTACTGTGCGTTTGAACCCAACTTCTTGTATTAAAAAGGAGGACCCTGCAACCGCCTCCAAGCTGCCACAGCATATTTTTAAAAGGGTTCTTTTAAAAGTAAAAGAAATATCCCTAATGAAACTGTCAGCATCAAGAGAGATACAGAAGATCCCTCATAAACACGTGAATTAAAATCAGCAGTAAATACAGACCCGTATACGTGGCATGAAGGGACTAGAACAGATGTGGTCTACATGCACCTAAGTATCAGGACACCTTTCGGGAAGGAAGATTTCGGAGGTGTTTCCCTCCTCCCCCTGCCATGGACTCTGCAGGTCAGACAGGAGGGAGAGTCTCTTCAGGGGATGGAGCCCGGCAGTCCGGAGGCCGGTCTGTGTCCCCGCCACTGGGCACCGTTTAACCGAAAGTGGCTCACGGAGAAATGGCCAGTAAATACCACTGCTGCGTTCCATGGAGGAACCCAGACACGGAACTGTATCCTGGAGAGCACGGAGGATGATGTCTGTCTTCTTTTTCCCCAGTTGCAGTTGATAAGGAAGCCTGTGCTCCCCTGGCACCTGCTGATTCTATGGGATGCGAAAGCAGAGATGCCAACGGCAGTGACTGAGGCCAGAGGGCCTTTTTAATATATGTGACCAGGTAGGCGAGGACAGGTGTCACTCCGCCATGCAAGGGACGACCCTGGGTTTTGCGGTGTCACCTAGGATAACAGCTAGAGTGTGGCCCAAGTCCCATGTGGTGGTTTGAGCCCCAAATGTCCTAACACAGCCAAGTCACCGTCCTCCCTCAACCACAGATCCCTGTTCTGGGTCAAGTGAAGATGTGAACCCCACCCTGCCTCCTCTCAGGGCCGCAATGTGGAATAAATGAGAGGACGATGTGGAAACGCCCTACGGCCAGGAGTCTACACAGCTGGGGGCTATTACCAAACAGGCTACCAAAGCTCTCTCGTTTCAGAGCTGAGCAGCTCTGTGCCAAATTACTCTCCATTTCTCCTCTTCCTTTACAAAGAGGCCAGCCTCGCTCGTGTGCTGCACTGGGGGACCAGGAGTGACTGGTCTAAATGACTCTAAATTACATATTCACGGCGTTATAGGATAATAGGGCCGCGGACCAATAAAAATAGCCCAATTATGAATTCAAGCTACGTGAATGTGTAAAGAGGAAAGTCATTTTCACGGGGCTCATTTTTTCTCACGAGGTGCGGGTGGGCCACAGACACGGACAAAAGACGTTTAAACGAAGGTTCTGTTCTGCCATGTTTAAGGAAGAGCATTAATACCTTGTGTGACTGCATCTCTGAATGAAGACATTCAGAAAGCCATTATGTTTTCAACATAGGTTAATAATAAGGCTATTTTTTCCACCCACTCTTTGGCACAGCTGTAATGTACTTGGCCTCGAGTGGGAGGCAACGTTGAACAAGGAATCAGAAGACAAATGATACACAGCAGAGCAGGGCCAGTTCATATAAAATATTGCCAGGTTGGAAATGGCTGTTTATTATCTTAGTAACTGTGGTTCCCCCCCCCCCCCTTTTTCTGGCAAGCACAGGGCTGTGGTGACGAGGTCTGCTGATAGAGGGTATAATGGTACGTTAATTTTTGTCCTCATTCCAGTCAGATGCCAGTCAACACTTTGAACACAACGCATCTTCCGTCTTTTCTTTGGTGATACTGCTTTCTGTGGAAGCACAGAGGGTGGTCTGGGTGAACGCAGCGGGTGTACAACTGAGTGTGATCATCAGGGAAGAGTAAGAGATAAAAAGAAATGATTCTGGAGGCGCCCGGGTGGCTCAGTCGGTGAAGCGTCCGACTTCGGCTCAGGTCATGATCTCGCCGTTCTGGAGTTCAAGCCCTGCATCGGGCTCTGTGCTCACGGCTCGAAGGCTGGAGCCCCTTTCAGATTCTGCATCTCCCTCTCTCTGCCCCTCCCCTGATCACACTCGGTCCCTCTCTCTCTCTCAAAAACAAACATTAAGAAAAATTTAAGAAAGAAATGCTTCTGAAGCGTGGCTCTCAGACCTGGTGACCCAGCACAGACCGACCGAAGGGGCAGGGGCAGGGGCAGGGGCAGGGAACGCCAGATTTGACTCACTGCTTGGTTGGAACCGCCTACTTAACACACACTAAGTATCCTCTTGGTGTCTGGTGGGTTTCTGTTTTCTCCATGGCAGAAAAACAAGCCAAACAGCAGTTGACACTCTCGGAAAGCGCTTTGGGGATATTCTAGGAAAAGGACAGTAAAAGTGCCAAGTGTGACTTTACTCTGTGGTAACAGAATGAGAAATAGTATCACACCTAGAGGTGTGATAGGAGGTGAGCTTCAGTTCAGAGTGGAACACTGACGATAAGTATCGTGTGTTTCTATAGCTTCCAAAAGGGCACTTCAAAAGCTCCTTCTCAACTATGGGAGGGAAGGACACGGTTGTCCCCCAAATACCCTAGGATGGGACTAGTGCCACAGTAGTCCACTGAAAATGGTAATTCAGACAGAGGCCACTGAGATCAAAGCTCACCTCCATTCCTTCCTGAGATTATGGCTTGTCTGGCATAGAGCCACGAGTATTTTTATAACCAATGTGGCATTATAAAAAATGACAGTCTATTGTTTTCTGTAAAACAGACAGCAAATAAAAACGGAGTTGAACTCCTCCACGGCAAGTAATACCTACAGCTGTTTGGAACCATGTAAGTTTCTTCCAGATTCAGAAACTGACTCTGCATCTATTGAAACTTAACCGTTGTCTTAGAGTTCACTTTACGGATTCAGGCGGCTTCTCTTAATCCAGCCTCCTGTGCTTTTTTTCCCCCTACCCTTCTGTGATCAGTCTTTGGACCTGGAATGTTTCAGGGTACGCTGTGCAGAAAGCTTGATTCTAAAGGCCTGGAAGAATGAATGTCAAAGTGGACTTGAGTTACTAGGTAAACGCCAATTTTCCCACTTCAAAATTTGTGATTTTCTCCTTTTTTTTCATTTAGAAATGAAAACAATAGAACAATCTTTACTCTCTTTTTTGAGAGAGAGCAAGAGAGCACAAGTGTGGGAGAGGGGCAGAGGGAGGGAGAGAGTGAGAAAAGAGAGAGAGAGAGAGAAAGAGAGAATGAATCTCAAGCAGGCTCCACAATCAGCACAGAGCCTGACACGAGGCTTGATCCCATGACCATGGGATCATGACCTAAGCAGAAATCAAGAGTTGGACGCTCAACTGACTGAGCCCCCCAGGTGCCCTGAAAAATCTTTACTTTAAAGCTCAAAGTTTAAAAAAATGTGAAAAGTTATACAACAGGAAAAGCACCAAAACAAGAGCCCTAAGATCATGAGTCTGGTCCCCAGGGGACCACATCCCTAGCTTTGTGACTGTTATTTAAACTGTAAATTGCCATCTGCTCATCCACAAAATGAGGATGAATCCACTCTCCAGCCTCCTTCCCAGGATTCCACGGAGAATTCATACCATATCAATCTGTGACGTACAGCCCCATATAAGCACATGTGTTCCAGCTTTTCTTGGGAAAGCTATTCTATTCACGAAGTAATACAAACATGTGTCAAATGACACAGTGCCTTTAAAGATCAGACTTTAGGTTAAGTCGGCATTATTTTTTTTCTCGCAGCGAAAACTGTCCTGGACCCTCAGAAGGTGTTCTCTCTTGTGCCGAAAATCCACTACTGGGAAGGTCTGATTCACCTTCTCGGTCCTTGCATGGTGCAAACAGGAGGCTGTGCTGAGTGACAGCACCAGTGGGCAGGGCATTAGCAGGAGCAGGGATCTCAACATTAATTCAATTAGACTTCCGGGTAGAAAACCTTTCTTAGTTAGTGCAGTCCCTGGTGAAATTTTCTTCTGTAGTCTTTGAAACGTAATTGCTGCACTTATCTTGTCATGGTGAAACTTTTGAGTTGTTCTCTCCCTTCACATAAACCTGTGTTTGCTTGCAGACCCTTTAGTTGTAAGATCTGGACACCGAAACTAACTGCCTTATCCATCAGAACCATTTCTCTACCCGAGTACCAGGCACCCTGTCCCCGAAGGAGCGCTACAGGACTCTGGTCAGGACACGATCACTGCTGCCTGGGGCGGCCAGTCTTGCTTCTGAGTCCGTGGTAGGGCCATGTCCCCCCCAGGGAAAGGCTAGTAGGCCACTCCAGGGAACGGTCCTGCATGCTTACCGAGAGGCTCATTTGTGCTCGGGGCGGTGAACTACCATGCCTAATTCTCACCAAAAAAAGGCCTGGGGTGGGTGTTGGAAGCAACGTTAAAGAAACAGAACAGAACCAGGTCACGATCACATTACCTTTACATCGGGTTGAAATCCTGGGGATCGCCAGAGTGAAAAATGTGATGACTGGAACGCCCAACTGGATTCAGGCAGCGCCTTACCCTTCCTCAAACCGTCCCCGCCTCATCTGTCCAGGTCCTTCTCAAGTCTGGCTGCACATCTGAATCACCTGAATTTTTCTGGATGCTGCCTGGCCCTTTCTGCAGAGGAATTCAACCCCAACTCCTGAGGGGTAGGGTCCAGGCACTGGTATTTTTGTTGCTCACATTCTCTAGGTGATTCTAACATACAGACAGACTTACATCTCATCTGAATCTCGCACCATCGTCGTGAAAAGCGCCCTGAGAATGTATACGACCTACTCCAGGCCACACACGAGAGTGTTCTAAGTCTGGATCAGAGCTCAGAGTCCCTGACTCCTCCCAAATAACACACTCACTTCTGTTAGACTATCACAGGGGTGGTTGTGATGGCAGGGGGGCTGGTGGTCGATGGAACACCAGCTCCTCCAAAATCTAGTCCGTCGGTATTAGCAGCTGACACAGCTTCCCTCTGCCGGTCAGTCACGCAGTGGCAGGGCCAGGCAGGGCTGTGGGGGCACATTCTGCCTCCGGGCTACAAGCACGTGAGAAACCGCGTGCCGGTGATCAAGACAGCAGGTGCCCCCTAATGCTACCAGAATAAAGGGGGCAGCGTGGTTGGCACTTCTAAGGACCTGCATCGTGTGCTCTCACTTTCAATGTCACTGGGACAAAGCGGGGGTCCTCCCTCAGGGGGCAGGGGCGCAGTGGCCATGCGCTGGAGGAGCCCCATCCGAACCACGAAGCAGGCTCTCACATCCTGCTCAGTGCGAGTGGTTTTGACGGGATCATAGCCCAAGGGGCCACACAGCTGTGCTCGTGGGACAGCTGGCTCCTTAAAATTGACGGATGGGCTTCCACGGAGGCATGTGAGGCCAGAGAGATGAGCAGATGACGATTCCTCTCTACTAACTGGCTCCTCTGGGCAAACAGCGGTAACTCGTAAAACAGTGCTGCCTCTACACCTCCATGGGAAAATTCACTGGGCGGTCAAGTTTCTCAGTGAAAGCAAAAGAGACTGGGAATCTGCATGTGAGGGCAGGGGTGGGGGGGGGGAGGGCAGCAGGATAAACCAGAGAAATAGCATTTGCACACACACACATCCCCTCCCTCCCTATTTATTTCAGATGTCCCTACATTCAGACTGTGGATAATCACTTTGCTTGGGAATCTAAACACTAACGAAATAACCACTTACTATTTTTTATTTACAAAAGAAGCCTGGTGATTTGGAAAAGATCTAAGCTTTGAAAATGAGGGTGCTTGAGGGTATATATCGCTGGGGAGTCCGCACTTAATGAAAAGCAAGGATAGGCAGAGGATATTAGCTTAGAAGCTCTTATTTCTTCCAGCTGTTCAGGGGCTGCAGATTTTGAGGTGGTGTCCCCATTTCGTGCCCCCCCCCCTCCCCCGAAGGGTCCTTTTCCTGAGACTACTATGTTGGGAGCTGGTCCCATGGCAAGTCCTGGTCCAGAGGGGATTCCCCTACGATAGCATGAAAAACTGGCACACTTGTGAGAGTCTCCCTGTCTGGGGACACCCCCTGAGACTACAGACCCTGGGTCTTGTGGTTCAGCCTCTTATCAACATGAAGACAGGTTGAGCTTAACTAAAGCTTGCCCCTTCCCAAGCCACTGGTCTTGCCTCATTTCCTCTGCAAGTTAGAGGTACCTGGGCAGGATTTTTGAAGTAAGAAGACATTCACTCTAAAGCTGAACAGGGAGGAATACAATGGATGTTTGTGAGTGCCCACTATGTTACAGGCACCTCGAACTCAATACATCAGGCCCCACTTGTAGATGAGAGCCCAGATTCAGAGCAGGTAAGCAGCTTGCCCAGTCCTCACACAGCCAGCAAGTACTGGAACTGGACTTTAAACTCAGATTTACCTACTATCTTTCCATAAACATGACCAGGACTTTGATGACGTGATTTTTTTTATTGTGGGAAAATATGTGTAACTTATACTTTACCACTGTAACCATTTTTTTAAGTGTATTTATTTATTTTGAGAGAGAGAGGATGGGAATGTGAGCGGGGGAGGGGCAGACAGAGAGGAAGAGAGAGAATCCCAAGCAGGCCACATGCTGTCAGCACAGAGCCCGACTCAGGGGCTCCCTATCATGAGCCGTGAGATCGTGACCTGAGCCGAGACCAAGAGTCAGATGCTCAACCAACTGAGCCACCCAGCCACCCCTACCACTGTACATTTTTAAATGTACTGTTCAGTGGCATTCAGTATATTCACAGTGCTGTGCAACCATCCACCCCCAGAAGTTCTTCATCTTCCCTAATCGAAACTCTGCGCCCATTAAACAACCCTTCCTCCTTCCCTCTCCCAGTGCTTGGCGCCCGCCATTTTGCTCTCCCATTCTCAAAGTCTGACTACTCTAGGTACCTCAAAGAAGTGGAATCATTCCAATGGATTTTAAAAGAGAGGCAGAAAATCCAAAGAGTCAGAATTCAGTTTTGTGCTTTCTCCTTTCCTGAATGCTCCCAGTATTTCAGACAGATTTTGGAAGACAAAAAAAAGCTCTCCTTCCCACATCCGTGGACCGGTCCACTTTGTGGAATTTTTTTTATTTTAAAGAACAATTCTATTGAGAGGACATCCCACTGAGACTCACTGCTGTGATCAGAGGGCTATTTCCTGAACCAGGTACAGCACTGGGCTGAGGGAAGACAAAGAGAGCAACACAAAAATCCCCACCGTCAAGAGACATTTCTTTAAAGGGACAATGTCAATGCTCATCTTCAAACTGAGACCCAGGGAAGAAAGAGGAGCGACAGTAGCTCAGGGAGGAGTGGGACTGAAGCAGCCTGTAGACAATCAAATCTCCCCGCTTACTTTTTAGCCTAGAATACTCTTTATCAATGGGCTAAAATCTCATCAATACCTTTCCAGGGTTGATTCCAAGTAAGTGTGTGTTGCCTACACATGAAAAGATCGCTTTACATCGGATACCTCATATATTTCTAAGAGCCTCCGAATGAGACATGAATCCCACCCTCAAACGATTTATAGATACCGAGAGGAGCTAAGAGCTGTGCATAAGTAAGTTAATACACAGTGGAAGGTGACAGCGAATGCAAGAGACACACGTAAGTCTTTAAAGGAGTAGGAGAAAGAGGTTATTTTGAACCCAGAGATTTTATACAACTTTGTTGGAAATGGTAGGTTCTGAAAAAAGGGCAGGCTACGGAGAGAAGGAGCTGGAGTCCAGGCATTCCGTCTTATAAAGAATCGATCTGGAGGAATGAAGACAATGAGGGCAATTAGGAAAAACAGTGGGGGCTAGATTAGGGAAGATCTGAAAAACATGGCCAAGGACTCTGGGCTTTACGGACTAGGCAACAGGGTGCCACCAAATGCTCATGTACCGTTACCCATATTGTGACTCCTCTGGATAAAAAGCACTGTGAGAAAAGAATCGGGATGAAGAAATCTAATCCCGAAGAACACACCTCTGCTTCTGGTCTAGACGGATAACCTTCCAGCCTGTTAACAGCTGACTGCTCTACAGAGTTTCCAGGCCACAGAGCAGGGAGCAGAAAGCCAGGTGGAATCTGGGCAGACATCCTGAGTTGAGAATTTGGATTTGAGAGTCTGGGGAGGATAGACACAACTCAGAGAAAGAATACTGGAGAGGACAATGCGACACAGACAGAACCCCAGGGATCTGCAGAGGGTTCCCACCCCCCGCCGGAGGATTCAGGAGCATGCCGGTCAGTGCACGTGTATCAAGAAACTACCAAAGATGGTGTGTGTGGGGGCACCCAAAAGGATTAAAAACCAAGAATAGTGCCGTTCCCACCAGCCAGGCTAGAAAAAACTACTTCAAGGCACACTGGGTAGAGAACTCAGAAAGGCCTGACCTCAGAAGTAGGAAATCAGGAGCCCTAGGCTGGGTAGATCTGCCTAATACATCCCAAAAGGAAGATTCAAAACAATCAAATTGCTTGTAAGTATCCCAACTGCACTGCAGAACAGAGCTCAACATTTTTTAGAGGAAAACAAAAATATCCAGAACGTAGTAAGGTGAAATTCGTGTCTGGTATCTTGGCAATCCAAGATTTCTAGGCATGCGAAGGAGGAGGAAGACATGGTCCATAGTGACAAAAAGCAACGAACTGAAACCATGCAGAAGTGCTACAGATGTTAGAATTAGCAGACAAGGACATTAAAATGACTTTTACATCCCTGGATTTGTAGATTTCAAAAGCTAAGTAGAAACTGGAAAATATCAAAAGGACCCAAAATGGACTTCTGGAGATTAAAAACTATAACGTCTGAGAAAAATGAGACAGTGGATGGGATGAAAGGCTGATTAAACATTTAAGAAAAGATTAGCAAACTATGTTTCAAAATGAAATACAGAGAGGAGAATTAAGAAGAGGAAGAGGAGGATGAGCAGATTAGTGAGCCAGAGGTGACTTCAAGTGGCCAAATACGTGAGTAACTGGAGTCCCTGAAAGATGGAGAAAGGGGACAGGAAAAAAAATGAACAAAGTAAGGACTCAAAAATTTCCAGTTACAGTGAATACTATAAGCTCCCAGATCCAGGAAGCTCACCAAAGCCCAAGAAATATGAAGAAAACTAAATCAAGACACTTTATAGTGAAATTGCTTCAAAGCAGTAATAAAAAAAAGTCTCAAAAGCAAACTAAAGATAAAAGAGTCATTAATGGAAAAACAAAGGTAAGGATGACCTCAAAATTCCTTGTCAGGAACAATACAAGTGGGAAGACTGTGAATCTTTAGAAACTGAAAGACAAACTCACAGGTACAGAGATCAGACTGTGGTTGCCAGAGTCAGAGGCTGGGGGATGGGGGAAATGGTTGAAGGTGGCCAAAGGTACAAACTGCCAGTTATAAGAGAAGTAAGATCTGGGGGCGTAACATACAGCATGGTGACTAAAGTTAACAATACTGTACTGCATATTCAAAAGCTGTTAAGAAAGGAGATCTTAAAAGTTTTCCTTGCAAGAAAAAAAGTTTGTACCTATGTGAAGTGACGGAAGTTAACTAAAGTTTCTGTGGCGATCATTTTGCAATATAGACCTAAATCAAATCATCATGTTGTACACCTAAAACTAACAGCATGCTGTATGTCAATTAATTCTCAAAAGAACTGGAAAGAATAAAAAATAAAACACTGATGGTAAAATACCTGTCAACCTAGAATTCTATACTCAGTGAAAATATGTTTCAAAAAAGAAAAAAGGCAAAATAAATGTGTTTAGACATACAAAAGGTGAAAGAATTTACCAAGAGATGAACTATCCAATAATATGTGTTGACTAAAGTCCTTCATCAAAAGGAAAATGATACCAGAAGGAAATAGGGGTTCACACAAAGGAATGGAAAGAACTAGAAATAATAACAACATGGGTAAATATATAAGAAATTTTTCTTATTTAAGTCTCTTTAAAAGAAGACTGACTACCTAAATAAAAATAACTATGTACTGAGGGGTTTATAATGTATGTCAAAGCTACATGTACAATAATAATAGTATAAAGTCTGAGAGGTAAAAAAAAAAAAAAAAAGGAAGAAGTATGCTACTCTAAGATTCTCAAATTATATGTGAAGCTGTATACTATCCTTTGAAGGTAAATTGCAATAATGTAAAGATACATATCATAAACCACAAGGCAACTCCTAAAATAACAAAGAGTTTTATAGCTCATAAAGAAGATAAAATAATCTTAAGAGGAGGCAGAAAAAGATGAAAGAATAAAGGAGAAATAAAAAGCAAACCATGAAATGGTAGAATGATACCCAATTTTATCAACAATCAAAATTAATGTTCATTAAGCAAATACTTTAATTAAAAGGTAGAACTTGTTACAGATATTAAAAAAAAAAAAGTAATACCCAACTGTTGGCTATCCACAAGAAATTCACTTTGAATATAAAGATACAAATAGGTTAAAAGCAAAAGAAGGAAAAAAGAAAAACCATTACAACATGCTTTAAAAGTAAGTGGCTATATTGATATCTACGAAAATTGATTTCAAAGCAAAGGAGAATACCAGAAATCAAGATTATTTCAAAATAATAAATAGGTCAATTCATCAAGAAGACATAAAAATTCTAAACATCTATGCACTGAATAAGAGGACTTGCAAATACATAAAGCAAAAAATGATAGGACTGAAAGGATAAACAAAATATCCACAATAATATTTGGAGATTTCAATAGATTTTTATTATTTATTATTATTTTTTAAGTGTTAATATTTATTTTTTGAGAGAGAGAGACACACACACAGAGCATGAGCAAGGAAAGGGCAGAGAAGGGAGACACAGAATCCAAAGCAGGCTCCAGGCTGTAAGCTGTCAGCCCAGAGCCCAACCAGGGCTCGAACCCACGAACTTCAAGATCATGACCTGAGCCGAAGCTGGACGCTCAACAGACTCAGCCAGCCAGCACCTCTCAAAAGCTTTTTAAATTAATTGATAGAATGAAGATACAGAAAGGATACAGAAGATTTGCACAACAGTATCAACCAAACTGACATTTGTTAGAACATTCAGTCCCATAACAGTATGATATATATTTTCAATCACACATGGAACACTTACCAAGACAGGCCATATTACGGGGCATCAAATAATTCTCAAGAAATTTCTAAGTCTTCAAGCCCTTCAAGGTACGTTAGGTTCTCTGACCACAATGAAGCAATTATAAATCAGTAATAGAATAATCTCTGAAAAATTTTCAAATGTTACCAATTAAATGACATGTTTTGAATAACTACAGGTCAAAGAAGAAATAAAACAGGAAACTAGACATTATTTAGAAGTGAATGAAAATGAAACCACAATGCATCAAAATTTGTGGGATGTAGGCAGAGCAGTTCTCAGGAGAGAAGTATTAAGTGTTCATTAGAATAGGAGAATGATTTCAAATTTATGACCTCAGCTTCCACCTTAAAAAAACCCCAGAAAAATTAGCGAATTAAACCCAAAGCAAACCAACAAAGAATAAAAATCTAAGTGGAAATCAATAAAATAGAGCAAACACAAAGAAAATCAAGAAAACCAAAGGCTAGTTCTTTGAACAGACAAAATTGAGACACATTTAGCCAGATGAAGCACAATATATCAAGATCAGGAATGAGAGAGATGACATCACTATAGATTCTACAGATATTAAAGGGATAAAAGAACATTATATTCAGCTTTATGCCAATAAATTTGACTATTGTGATGAGACAGACATAGTCACTGAAGGAGAGAAACTCAACAGGAAACAATCTGAAGAGACTTATAGGTACATGCAAATACATATACATATACACACAATATACGTACGTATACATATATGTGTACACATATACGTTTATGGATATGTATATATACACATTTAGTACATATAGATCTATATACACTAAAGAAATTAAATTTGTACTTAAAAACCTTTTCAAAAAGAAAACCTGAACCCCAGATGACTTCTGCATCAATTCTACCAAACATTTTAGAAGATAATAGTACAACTCAACACAAACTTTTCCAGGAAAATGCAAAGGAGGGAATACCTCCCAACTCACTCATGAGACCAGGATTCCATCAAACCAAAATCAGCCAAAGAAATTAGAAGGAAACTACTTAATGATATTCCTTCCTGACCACAGATGCAAAAATTCTGAATAAAATTTGAATCTCATAAGGGCTGCACATCACGGTAAAGTGGGGTTTATCTCCCAGCCATGCAAGGTGACTTTAACGTCAAAAATCCATCCGTGCGGTTCACCAAATGTATGAACTAAAAAAGAAAGCCACAGGATCAGTTCAACAGACGCAGAAGAAGCATTTGACAAAGCCCAATATCCATTCCTGATAATAGTTTTCAGTGAAATAGGAACAGAAGGGAAATGTCCTCAACCTGATAAAGGGCATCTATAAAAAACCTACAGCTCATATCACCCTTAATGCTAAAAGACAGAATGATATTCTCCTAAGATCAAAACCACGATAATGATGTCCACTCTCACCACTTCTACTCAACTCTGTCCTGGAGATTTTAGCCAGGGCAAGCAGGCAAGGAGGAAACAAACAAACAAGACACCTATATTGGAAAAGAAGTACAACGGATTTTTTGTGTGCGCATGTAACTGTGAGCTACATTTTCTTTGACACGAAAGCAAAAGCATGATCAGTAAAGGAACAAATTAATAAGACTTCATCAAAATGAAAGACTTCTGCTTTTAAAAAGAAGCCACTGAGAGATTGGAAAGACAAGTCAGATTGGCAGTACGTATTTGTAAAACCTGGATCTGGTGAAGGCCTTGGATGGGGAGTTGGTCGGTAATTCTCAAAATTCCACTGTAAGGAAACCCAATTAAAAAGCTGGCAAAACATCTGAAGAGACACTTCACCAAGAAGAAATACAAGTGTCAGATGAGCACACGAAGGGATGATTAATGTCTTTAGCCCAATGGAAGCTACAACACCGTGACACACACCCAACACAATCGATTCAAATGTTTAAACTTAGAAATACTGATTATACCAAGTGTTGGCAAGGATATGGAAGGGCTGGGACCCCTTTACTGCACGTGAGAATGTAAAACAGCACAATAGCTTAAGAAAACAGTTTGCTAGCTTCTGGAAAAGTTAGATACACACCCACTATAGGGCCCAGCCCTTCTACTCCTACATGTTTAGCCAAGATACACAGGAGCACACAAACACTTGTACCTAAGTGTTCGCAGCAGCCGTACTTGTTAATAGTAAAAACCTGGAAACCACCCAAACGCCCCTTCACAGGAGAACTGACAAACGGTGGTTTGTCCATTCAACAAAATGCTACTCAGCACTTAGAAGAAATAAAGTACTGACAGACGTGAACTATTGCTACCGAATCTTGAAATAATTATGCTGAGTGAAAGACATCAGGCCAGGAAAAGGCACATGCAGTAGGACTGTAGTTCCATGAAATTCCAGGAAAGAGAAACTTACAAGCTACGGAAAGCATCACTGGCTGCCTGGGGCTGGGGGTGGGGGTAAGGAAGGGATTTCCACAGAAGAGGAAGTTGCTGGGGGCGGTGAACATGTTACTTTCCTTGTGGTGATGGCTTCCGAGGCCCACACACCTTAAAACTTAACCAAATTTTGCACTTGCAGTCATGTCAATTTAGTGCCTGTTTATTACGCCTCCAGAAGGCTGTTGGCTGCACACAATACCCCAAGATGGCGGTACAGACGGCAGTGGGGGGAGGAATAGAACAAGCGGCTGGAAGAACACCACAGACTCGGGTTCCCGAGATACGGAGCCTGGCTGATAGGAAGGGAGGTGACACCATCAACAGCAACAGGGACAAAGAGCAGAACAGCAGGCAGGTTCAAGCTGCAGGCACGGCGCCTGCCGGTGGGACACTGCATTCCAAAGGAAAGTTTAAAACCTCGGGCTAGAAATCAGAGGCAGGAGACAGCCTTGGGACGCTCCGTGTCCTTTTCTTCACTTCACACCCCTCCCTCATCCCTCCTGGGTGGATATATTTTCTGCTGTGTTATAATCCGAGTCCAGGAGGGAAGAAAACCTCACTTTGGAAGCGTTCCATTTACCTACGTGTGACCCTCAGGGAATTTCTCGGCTCGCAACCAGAGGTAAAACCCACCAGGTCTTCATCTCACAGAGTTCCAGAAACGCACTCAGCCAAGCAGAGCTTTTACGGCCTCCTAAAAGGGCTGGAGGCGTTGGCGAAATGTGAATCAAGTGACGTACGGAAAGGCAAAGGGAGCGGGCGATGTGCATCCCAGGACCTGAGAAACGAGCAACGGGTGAGACCTATGAAGTCATTGCTCTGTTTGCTGCCCCACCCCCCATGACATCAGTCCCTGCCAGAAGGGAATTGCTCCCGAGGACTGCAATGTGGCGCTCCGTGCCGGAGCCAAAGGAAACATCTGTAAGTCTGGCGGGGTTTCAGGTGAGCGAGCCGCTCAGAGGGCTCCCAGCCTGTGCCGGCAGGAGACTCCGGCTCCAGAGTGAACTGCTTTTCTCCTTCCTGATTTTATTTTAAATGTCAAAACTTTTCACACTACGGTGACACCCTAAAATGATTCTCTTACTTCCGTTGCTTCCCTTGAAACAATATTTTTTTCATGCTCCATAGAGTGTCCGCCAGTGGATTCAAAACCAGGGATGCAATGGGGCACTCTATTCCAACGTGCTGTGAGAAAGAAAAAGGAGGGGAAAAAAAGCCAGGTGGAACAGCTGGGGAGAAAAAAGTATCCCTTTCTCTTGAACGTTCCACATTCACTCACTCAACTGATGTCTACGACAGGCATTTTTTTTTTAATGTTTACTTTTGAGAGAGACAGAGAGAGAGAGCGCGTGAGGGGGAAGGGCAGAGGGAGAAGGAGACACAGAATCTGAAGCAGGCTCCAGGCTCTGAGCTGTCAGCACAGAGCTGGACGCAGGGCTCGAACCCAGGAACTGTAAGATCATGACCCCAGTTGAAGTCGGGATGCTTAAGCGAGTGAGCCACCCAGGCGCCCCTGTCCAGGACAGGTATTAAAGCCCTGTGTGAAGTTCTGCGGGGTTCCATCAGATGCACCAATTGACTAAAGTAACCCCCAACTGCCGGAAGCTTCCAGTTCAAGTAGACCAGTGCATACCCAACTGGAACATGACACAGAAAGCTATGTGCACGAAGGAGCTTTTATGGATGAAGTGGCACATCACTAGAGAGGCCAGCATATAAACCATCAGAACTGGAAAGAAGAAAAAGAAGTAACACCTCTAGGTAGAGGCAATGGATGGGACTCAAGGCACGGAGGCCGACATCCAAGGAATGCTATTCGATACCGTTCAACAAACATTAGAAAGCACCTGTTGGTTGCCTGCTGCTGTGCCAAGCGGTAGGCATAGAGAGGCGTCAGAGGCAACTCCACTCCAGAGAAGTATGCCTTTCGAAGTGAAATGGATCATTTCGGCGTCATAACCAATACCAAGAATGGAGACACACACACCCCCAGGGGCTACAGGAACCCCTGAGGCAGGGTGGTTAGGAGCATGGATTCTCAGGATGAACCTCTTAGGTCTGAATTCCTCACCTGCCCCTTCATTAGACGCATTTGTTTTCCTCGTCTCCATTTTCTCAGCTGTAGCATGGGCTCAAGAGAGAGTATTTGCCTCAGGGGAATACTGTGAGGCTGCGCGCTACAGGAAGATACTGCGGGATTAAGCCCTTAGTACAGGACCTGGCACACAGCACGTCCTCTGCAGAGTATCAGCTGTGACTGCTGACCCTACCGAGAACCGATCCTGCTTTTGCAGAAAGGCCAGCGTGTTCCGACTGCCCGCGGGCTGACGCGTCGCTGGCAGAAAAAGGCCGCTGGCTCACCCAACTTGTCTGAACTCGAGTCTTCTCACCTCGAGCCGACGGGGAATGGGAACGGCTCGCTACGCGCCCCCTTGCTCTGAGCGCGCTACAAGATGATCTCAGCAGAGCCGCATCGCAATCGTATCCGCTTTGCAGATGAAGAATCCGCGGCACGGAGCGGTCACGTCACTTGCTCTAGGTCACAAAGTGGACTGCAGGGGTGGGTCAGAAACTAGCACTTGACCACCAGGGCCCCGTTCTTCATCGCGGCGCCGCGCTGCCTTTCCGGCGGTGCCCCTGTTCAGTTCCAGCAGGTGTTTGACGGGAAGCTGGCGTTTCATTTGGTAGGAAAAGAAAGGGGAAACAAAGCTAAACGTGGCATGGGCGTTAACCTGCGCCAGGGAAAGCACACACTTCAACATCACACCTCACGTTTGTACAGAGTTTTACAATTCATGCGACTCTTTCCCTGGCTTCTTTTTTTTCCCTCCCTTGGGACACTACATTCCTGAGGGCCACCAGGAGCCTAACAAATACAGCCTCGGGTGAGGGACACCTCAGCCCTGTGGTTTTGGGGGTGCTGACAGAGGTGACTTGTGGGGACAGTCACCCCTGGGGCCATGGTGAATGATTTGTTTCAGGACGGCGCACCCCTGGGCACCCTGTGGACACGGGCCACACCTCCTGTCTCTGCATCCCCAGGACACTGCACACTGCCTGGTACACAAGGCTCTTAAGACACGTTCTAAGAAAGAATAAAGGCCTCTCTCCGCTTCCCAGGAGCGCCTCTGTACAAATGGGTCAGGTTGGTATTGGACGGGACGGATGAAGCGTTCGCCTCATTCAATCTGCAGCTAATTCTGAGGGACCATTTCATGCCAGGCACTGAGCCAGGCACAGCGGCTCCAGGGATTAAAAAAAAAAAAAGACACAGACTTCTCACAAGCAAATTGAAGCTAGTTGCAGGAGAGATACTTATGAAAATAAGTACTGTGCATTCTCAAAGATTTTCAAAGTGTGCCTGGGGCTTTGATTTATACGAAGCAGTATTATGTGCCTATTTTTGTTTGAATGAATGCCAGGAAAGTAAATGGGAGACTGAATTGTCTTTTGAACTCCACATACAATATTAAGGCTTAGATGTGAGGTCATATGGAACGCACATGGTCTAGGTAGAAGAAGTGGCAGCATTATGAAAATTACTCCGAAGGATGTGTTCGATTTTAAGACCAGATCGGCAATTTTCCCAGGCATTATCAGCCTTGCTCAAAATATCGCTTAATCTCCTGTCTCAGCTTCCTCTTTTACAAAGTGGGGGTGGATCTGCCTGGGGCAGCGGGAGAAATGGCTGGAGGGCGAGAGAGGATGCCATCGGGCTTAACGGTTTCCTCACTTTGAAGCGTTCTAAAAATAAAGCGGTCGCGAACGCGGAATGGTATATGTGTCAACACGGCATCTCGTGTTGCTAGGGCAGGCCGACCAATGATTTCACAAACCCTTATAGCTCGGCAGCTCACGCAGGCGGCGAGCAAGCCACAGAGAGGCAGGCGGGCCTTTCTCTGATCTTCTGAGCACTGTGGGCCTGGCGTCCTGGAGGGAGGAGGCGGGCCTCCCGACCACGCATCGGTCCAGGTTCAACAAGCAGACTCTGCCATTTGACGCGGACTCTTCCTGTTGCCCCCGAAGCTGTCACAGTTGTATGTGCCTTGGGGTTTAATCTGCAGCGAAAAAGCCTGATATGTCCCACTTAAGAACTGTTCTCCTAAATACAGATTAGTCAACAATGAGGTCGCGAGGAAAACCCCAAAGACCTGATTTTTTAAAATGTGGCTTTAATTTATTCATTACCTTTTCGTAAGTCTTCCTTCGGAGAGATTAGAGCCAAGCTCGGGCTCCTGGAGGCACTGCCTCGGGAGGGACGCGGGCTCAGTGGCCGGGCCCCCTCCGTTTCCTACCTCCAGGGTGGCGAACCACCCCTATTGGATTTGCAGAACAGCTAAGCCCCGCCACCATCTGGCAGCTGTACGGTGGCCTGTGTAAAATGAACTGGTGGTCACAATCCAGTTCCCATTAGACAGATGTCCACTTCACAAAGAGAGCACCACACTCAGCAGCGGGCTTGGCAGAGAGGAGAGAGGCCTGGACATGGAAATGGCATTTCCTGGTTCCGCCGCACGGAAGCGAGCCAGGGGGATGATGGCAGGTAGGATATGGCGGGGGCTCTGGGAAGGCTGCTTCGTGCTCAGTGATCCATCTAACTCCTGAGAAAACACCTCAAAACACTTCTCACTCACCCTACTGAGAAGCGACCTTTTCCAAAACTAGGTTTTGCCTTATTGAGCCGCACAGTGGCTGCGGTCCCCGAGGACCATCACCAGGGTGTATGGACCTCACTCAGGGACTGATGGAGATCCCAACTGCTATGACACTCTGGCCAGCTTCCACCCCGGTCCTAGGGAGACCGTGCGGGGCAGGGCAGGCAGAGAAAGGGCCCTGGTCAGCCTTTCCGGGGCTCATCATTAGCATTCTCGGCCCCCCAAACGAACAGGTTATTGTTGAACCCTAAAGAGAAAGGGCAAAAATAGTGGTCCTTCATCTCAAAAAGTCCCACCTGCCGGGACAGCTAAGACAGCTCATGAACATCTTCCAGAGGACTTAAGAAACTGAAGCTCCACTTGACTGTTCTGCCGTTGACGTTAACGGTTTAATCTGAAGAGTGAAACGAAGCGGATCTGTTCTCCCTCCACCCCAACCAGCCGAACGGAAGTGGGAGGCGTGAAGGAGAGACAGGTCTCTAGCATGGCAGGAGCGTACAAATTGGGCAATGCCGTTCTCTGATTTTTCTTAACATATGCGAACAGTTTGGTTCACATCCTCTTTGAGTAGCCAAAAATTCTTTACAAGATACTCACACGAACGTAAACAAACAAAAACCACTCAGCTAAACAAACACCCAACTCACCTGACTTGAAGGAGCATCTTTTTAATGTTTATTTTATTTTAGAGAGAGAGAGAGAGAGAGAGAGAGAGAGACAGTGGGAGTAGTGAAGGGGCAGAGAGACAGAGGGAGACACAGAATCCGAAACAGGCTCCAGGTTCTGAGCCATCAGCAGAGTCCGATGTGGGGCTCAAACTCACAAACCGCGAGCTCATGACCTGAGCTGAAGTTGGACGCTTAACCAACTGAGCCACCCGGGAGCCCCAAAGGACAATCTTTAAGAAACAATCCAGGCAGTGAAAAATAAGAGCTTTACCACTCTACTGGGCTGCATTAACTCTGCACTAGGCTAGTGTCGGTTACTACAATGTGTCTCAATATCAAACACAGCCCAATGTGCCGAGCAATGTGACGTAAGGCCTGCAGTCATTATCCAAAGTCCGTGGAAATTTGGGCCAAAGCAAGATAATCAGACACAATTGTTCTGAAAGAGCCTGTTGTCCTTGAGGCCAGGACATGAGGATCAAGAACTGGGAATAATTACTTAGGTTTGGAAATCTATAGGAGGCCCTCTACAGAGTTTCCAATATTTGTTTTGCCAACATTTATAATCTCTCCCCAGAGACCTCTGGTTTTTACTGAGGAGTCTACCCCCCCTCCTCCTTCTACCATGTCCTTCTCCTTCCCCATAAAATGCCGATTTAAATCAGGCATAGTATGTTCTAGCAGACTAGCTGAGAAAGAAGCATTAGGTTTCTTTGCACAAAAAATTAAAAAAACAAAAACACATGGCTTACAAAATCTAGACGCCGTGATTTTTTTTTTTCCATCCCCGTCTTCTTCTACTCGACCTACCATACACTATTTACTATCTTTTATTCATATCCCGCCATATGTCAGGCACTGTATAAGGCCACTGACGTTCAATATTCTATGAATAATTTACTCCTCAGAGGTCTACTGTGTAGGCAATAACACGCCCATTTGAAGAAATGGCGTTCAAAGAAATTATCTTTGCATCACCACAAAGTTTAAAACAAACGTGTGTTGTATATGTGTGCAAACACAAGTTCACACACACGTCCTACGGAGGATAAGGCTGTTCATGTCTCTTCGGTATCACCTGGATGGTAGGGCCGTCAGGTAGGGCCAGGCATTGTTCTAAAGGGTGTACGCAGAAAGGGGGTACTGAGGGCCTGCCGACGCATCACTCTTGTCTGCGTGATGCTGCGGGATGGCACCAAACCGCAAACCCTTGCATTTTACGGAGAACCCTCCGAAAGGTTCATTTAGTGAACGCTTTAGCCTCTTCTCGTCCTCAACTCCCTACAGGGAGGAGAAAGAAGGAAGGAAACCAAAGATGAAGACAAAGGGGAAAGAGGACATACAGGGTGTGTAGCTGGAAGCCAAAACTCCTCCTGTCACGTGACCCTGGGTTCCGCTAACTCTCTCACTTCACCTTTACTATGTGAATAGCACAGGACCACACACGGGGCAACCTCAGGGTACTTTCCAAAAGAAACCATGCACCCATGCACACAATGGACACTGCTTAACCCCAAGCTGACTCTCCATTTCCAAAGAATGGATGGTCATCCTGTCTTTGACCTGTCCGATTCCTTCTCTCCTTTTGAGGCCAAGACCATGGTCCGTTCTTTGTATGTATACGTATATTCCTAGCACTAAGTATGATGCCTTGCACACAGTAGGCGCCAGTAAATGTTTATGGCCACACAGCGGTACTCAGGTAAACATCTCATTAGCTTTCTGGGCCACCCCTTTATCGTTTTGGTTCTACATGAAAAAGGACCCAGGGCTTTCAAGGCTCCAAATCCCTGCTACAAAAGAGCCGGGCACGAAGCCTCAGGAGAGCGCCGGCCAGAGGTCCGCTCCTGGGGGCTGTGAGTTAGCGGGCTCGCCATGTCTGTAACTTTCATCATGTTCTAAGTTCACCACCTCTTCTGGGTCAAAGTTTGGCTCAAACTCTATACTTTGCTGCTGTGCCAACATTTTCAGTCTAAGCAGCGGAATCCAGGGGTTTAGCATTAATTGAAAGAGCTTATCTATATATAGCCTCACTCTGCACGTTAGCATCTTCAAAACTTCAATCATATTCTTTTTTTTTCTTCTCCATTTTTTTTTTTTTTTTTTTTTTTACAGCACAATCCCTCTTTTTATGTTTTGCTACAGGCTTCCTCCCTTTTCATTTTTGTGACTCAATGCTCTCAGGCCTTTTAAGTTAACCTCCTGGACCTTTCCATATGGGCTCACCTTTCCAGACCTCGGTGATTCATGCTGTTCTCCTTTGGAAGGCCTCCACCTCCTTGATGCATCTTCAATAACATTTCCTGATATCGGGCACAGTGGCCTATATAGGAGCGAAAAAGCTCTTTGTGCAAAGTGGTGGATTACCTGTTCCTTAACACTTGGTGTCTGCTCTGTTCATTTGTAACGTTTAGGTTTCGGGGGCCATTTTGACCATGAACTTGTGGAAGGCATGGTTTCTTGCACCCCTCACCCTCCCTATCGTGATGCCCCTCTACGTGTCTCTGATGCAGTTTCCATTAAACCATAGGAATTTATAAAGCAATTTTTTTTTCCACCTAAAACTAAAAAGAAGTCAATAAGGGAACACCAATCGATGGGCCTAGCTGGCAAGAGACTCTGAACACTCCAGACGACACTAAAGGTTACTATGGAGAGGCAGGTCTTGAGCCAAATACGTATTCCGCTATGGGACTCGTCCTCCATAGACTTGAGGCCTTAACATACTCCAAAATATTTTATAATGATCAGAATCTGGGTCAATTAAAGAGTGCGATGAGTGGATACTCCCTTTCGGTCCTTCAATTCATTTCTCTGATACCAATTCATGATCCTCCTAATGGAAGTAGAGAAATCACATTTCTTTGTTCTTCAAACTGATCACTGTCCAAAGTATACTTCTCCTCCAACCAGGTTTCTCCAATCTGAATTAATGCCAGAACGTGGAAACTGGATTAGGGGCATCTTTCTCAGCAATTTACATAGAGAGTGAAAAAATATTGATCCTAATAGCTATTCCTGTGGCGTCTCAATTGCCATCCTCATTCTCCCAGACCCATTAGTTTTTACCATTATAACCTGGCCCTGTTCAGAGAACTAGCTCTTTTTTCCATCTATAGCAAAACCTGCTTCTGTGCTGCTACCTATGTGTCTCTCTACGTGACTCAGCGGAAAAGAGGCCTGGAGAAATCCACGTACCTCCCAATCCATCATGCCCCATATGCCTTTATTCTGTGCTCCCTTCCCCACCACACGTGTGCATCAAAGCAGACTGGAAAATAAACTCAAGACATTGGAAGGCCCTAATTCTTTAATACATATAATTGGTCTAGTTCACTGCAAATTCCTCTAGTGGGATACTTAATGTATCACTGAGGTACCTAATGTCTGATTTTCCACTGAATTTCACAGCAGGGGTCAGAACATTTCCAATTCTCTTGCCAGGGGGTCCTGAAAGCCAGTGTACCATCATCTGTCATTTCTGTTACCAGAATATAAAAACCTGAATCAATCTGTTGCTAAATCATATTATTTTAGTCTAGCTTCTACTTTTTCCCATGTGGCCAATTCTCTTTTCATCCCTTTTTAGTTTCCAGTGGTTTTGAAGGTCATATGATTGTTGTGCATTTATTCATAGTGGCACATTCTGGCACGCGTATGTCTGAAGGGTCTCGTAAGAGGTTTGGGCTAGCCAGCCACTATCAGAAAAGAAAGCATGTGAATGGATGATCTCAGGATCAGTGAAGTCTGGACAAGGAACAAAGAACCCGAGACCTCATGCCTAAATCTTGTTAGCATCTGGGGCCATATGTCCAAGAAGAAAATTCAGTCTTTTAAGAATCCATGAACACAAGAAAAAGGATAGTCATGGTGCTAAGACCATGGTTGGAATCATTAAAGACCAGAAACTTTCTCACAAGGTATGTAATGACTTTATTTGTATTTTTAACACTAGCATTCTAAACACTTCTAAATCTAACTCAACTACGGTCAACGGTAAGTTTTCATTAGAAGCAAAGACTGAAGGAGGAAGAGGGAAAACCTTTCAACCTGATTGCCTGATCATCTGGGGTCTTTGGAGTGGAAGCAGTAAGGGAGGGCAGGTCGTGCTACGCCACGCCAATTCATAGGCCACGCACGTGTGTGTCAGAGCAACGGGCAGCTCTACCCTACAGGAAGCACTCTCCTTCTGCTTGGGAAACTGGACTTCTCATTTCCCAAGACCGGTTTCATAATGACCCTCAGTATCGTAAACCAGGGTGGTTCACTTGTGTAACTGATGGGAGAGCATTTCTAACATGGACAAATCTCTCGTTGGGGGCAAATGAAAAGGCAAATAAGACCTCTGGGCAGGCAAACTATAAATGTACTCAGTGGGAAATGCAGATTGTGAGATCCAAATTTAGCTGTTTCAGTAAACCTGTAGACGTGTGGGAGGGATCCCAACAGACCTAGGCCTTGACGCCCTGGGTTTACTTTTCATGTAAATTTCTACCAAAAAAAAAAAAAAAATCCATTCTCCTTTCATCCATATCCTGTTTTCTTTATTCCTTTGCTACGTTAATTCCAGAAAGGCAAATCTACCAGGGACAAGACGGCTGGGGACCAGCTGATGTCCCAGACAGAGGAGGAGAAAACAAAATGGTCAGAAGCAGCCTTAAGTAATTTATTTTCTTCTTTGATATTGGCTCTGTGTGTCCTCTGTGTTTCCCTCCTTCCTTTTCTTCCTCTTTTTCTCTCCAGAGATATAAGGATCAAAATATGCCCAGGACAGATACTATCTGCCAGGGGAGAAGCTACCCTTTGATAAAAGCAACAGAAATTCAGGGCTGGGCTAGACAGGCACAATCCAGTCTCAGCTCCGGAGTAGGGGGCATTTAACAGGATTCCTTCTTGCTGTAACTTAACAGAGGCTAATTTAACAATTCTCTGATTCATCTCAATCAGTGCTTGTGGATGCAGTCTGTATAAGTCAAAATAGTTTAAAACCCCACAAAAACCATGAATTGTTAAATCTTTAATATAGCCATATGATAAAACTACTGAACCCACCTCTCCCAGGGATGTGGTAAGGATCCCCGCCTGCATGAATATAAAAATTCTGACTGCATTTTACATTTATCCTGCAGGACTCAGTCAGCCAAACAATGAAAAGATGTCACAGGAAGTTACACAGTGATTTCTGTTAACGTAAAATTAATTCAGGATGAGAGATCCTTCCTGTGGGCCACTGAGACAGCACTATCAAAACTGGGGCTGTCCCAGAAAATCTAGGGCAGCAGCCCTGGATTCCAAGAGATTGAGGGCAGAAATCCTATCCCTACTTGCGTGCGTCGAAATGTAAAATTGGTTCATCTTCCTGCATTTTGAATTCTTTCTCAATTATGGATTTCAAGATGCCATCGCTTCAATAAACCGGTTCCACGCCCATTTCTGTTACTTAAGGGAAGCTTCTGACAAGAGTCCTTTCAGGAAGAAAGGAAAGGCGTGAAACATGGAAACGCTCCCACCCCAGTCCTCCAATGGGATTCCTTTAATAAAAAGGTCGGAGGTGTTCTCTGCGAACCTTTCACATTTTAAGGATTATGGGTCAATAAGACAGCACCTCTCTTCGGACTCTTCCAGCAGCATGTGACGCCGCTACGTCAGGGCTGAAGCCACTGAGACGCGCTCCCTGAATGAGCTGGTGATGATGAAATAGCGCTAAGTCTCTTGTAAGCCCCGGGGCCTGCTCTCCTCCCACCCTACCACGGGAGAATGTTGTGGATGCAGGGCTTCCTCTCGTCAAAGTCTGAAATGAGGAACATTAGGTACTGGTGCCTTGCACCCTTCTCCTAGGGATCAGGACCAACTTAGAGTTTATTAATGAATTCCTGCAGACTGAAGTAGGGGCTTTCAGAAGGGAAGGAGCGACTCCGAGTCAAAGACCGAGCAGGAGGGGACGAGGGTCACATCAGCCATGGCGCGGGCCACCCCAACTGCGGCCAGACCATCAAGAAGATGAAAAGGCACCGGCACCACAGCCGCTCCAAGAACTGCTCTTTTGAAACGTTAATAACTCTTCCCAGAGGAGCCTTGAATTTACTTTTTGTTCCACCCAGAATGTTCTGGGCTCTAGAACTGGAGGAGCTACAGCTGCAGAGAAGCTCTACCACGACCTGACCTCGGAGCACATTTCAAGAAAAAAGGAAGTTTTGTTCTTCAGGCCTGTGGCACACAGAGAGAGTCTACGCAAGCCACTTCCCGTTTCTAGCTCTCTTTTGGCTGAGAAATCGCAGGGGTGGGGTGGAGGGAGGGAGAGAGACAGGGAGGGAGAGGGAGAGAAATGTGATCACTGAGGCATTAGGTTCGGACCCAGGGCTTGGTCTGATCCTCTACTTTCAAACGTTCAGTGATTTCTTTCTAGTTACTTAGCACAGACCCCTCAGTTTTCCTTCCCGTAAAATCAGAACAACAAGCATGTAACTTAACAAGATTAAATAGGAATATTTAACACCTGAGGTTAGAAAAATGTAACTCGCCTTCATTCTACAGTAGACTTTTTTAGGGTGCTATGGTCCTGGGTTATCATCTTGACAAGAACAGAAGTATCAAGAGAGCAACGATCCAAGGAACCCAATTTACCAACATGGGGAGGCTCTGGGGGAGTCTGGGTTCCATGAACCCCATGCCCGCACCTGCCACGTCCTCCACGTACGTCCTTTTCAACCACCAATCTGAGGCCAGAGGCCACGCCTCTGCCTTGCCCGGCTTCCCTATCTTAGGTCTCAGAGAACATTCTGAGACACACCCGACACCCTTCCTGACCCTCTCCAGAAACAGGTGATTCCACCTCGCTGCTCGCTCCCAGAAGCACAACCCTCAGCACCCTACTCTCAACAGCCGCACCATCCCAGTGTCAAGAGGAGCCGCCCTGCTCTCCAGCGATCGTGCCCTTCTTTCCCACCAGCTCTTCCAAAGCAGTCGTTTTAGACCTTTTCCGTTCTCCTTATGTCTTCTGCTCCGCCGGCCTCCTCAGGAACGGGCCATCTCCAGAGAAGATGGAGGGCATCTGTGCTACTTCCCTCCATTAGACCGAAATCTGATCTGCTGTTACTTCCTTCTAACTGCCCTGCTGTCTCAGATGAGGGCCCCTTGTCCCCTGTTTCATTGTTCTTCGGCCACTCTGTCTCCTCAAAGACCCCGATTCCGATTCCTGTCTTCCTTATGCTTTCAGTATGTCTGTTGGCTTCAGCTCCTTATCGTTTGCTTAACACAAAAATGGCCAGACTCCTAGAAAGGGCGGCCTCACACGTAAATCTACACAGTCCGTGACTGCTACCCTTCTCAAATGCTGTCACGTCCTCCCAAACACCCGAGCCAGTGGCTTTCCTTGGCCCACACACATCCTTCTTGACTCTTCTGTGATACCTCAGACTCAACACACGGTCCAACCTGGACTCCATATTCCTCCCCTTCCCCTTCTCTTCACTGTCGACTGCTTTTCCACTCCTCCCAGTGAGGCCAAAGTCCTCCTGTTCATCCCTGCCTCGATTTAGTTATCAAGTCCCCTTCTTTCCAACACTCTCAGGTCTGTGTCACTCGGGACCCCCTTGCCCATGGCCAGGGCCAGCAGCGTCTCTGTTCAGGCCCCACGTGCTTCAGCCGACACACTGCACCAGCCTCCTGGTCTCTGTTCCCTGTGCTGACAAAGCCTTCACTGACCCTCAACTATCTAGGCAATAAAATTCTAATATTTAAGCCTGAGAACTAAGGCCTTTTAAGAACTGGCCCTAGCTTCTATTTCCAGATGTCGTGACCTCCCCCCCTTCCATTTCATTTCATGGACTTCACATTTCTTTCCATCTCTGGCAGGATTCACAGTTCCCAGGACCTGCCCTGCATTTCTCACCCCACGCCTACGATCAGGCCAGTCCATCCACTTGCAGTGTTCAACACTGTCTTTACTTATTGAAATCCAATTTTTCTTTTTCAGGATTTGGTGCAGTTGCCATGTCTCCCTATCTCCACAGCTGCCAATTATTCATCACCCGCCCCCCCAACACTGAACTTCCAGAGTTTAGATAGGCTCCTCCCCTTCCTGCCCTTATCCCATGGTCTTCAATAGTTCCGTTACCTGTGCACTGGCCTCACTGTCCCTATTAGATTTCAAGTTCTTGGGGACAGTGATGACAATAGCAATTATAACAGTAACCATCAGCACACAAGCTCCTACTATCTCCCAGCTCTGGGCAAACAAAGCATGTAACTTCATCTGGGTGACCCTACTGGACAGTCTCCACCCTCAGATGAGATTAAGAAACATGCACAAGGCCGACACCCAAGAAGTGGTCGAGCCAGAAATTGAATTTTGGCTTGTCTGACTTCAAAACCGATGCTCTTAACTACTGGGGGGTATTTCTCAGCACCCACAGACTTGACCGGTAACTACTGAATAAAACATCTTCTCCATGAGTCCTAGTAGGTAGGACAGCCAGCTTCCGCAGCTTGCGGACTTTGCCTAGTCAACACATATGCTAATAAGGAGAAGGCACGAACAGCTTAGGCTCTAATTTTTAAAGGGTGATTAAAACAAAACAAAACAAAAAACCCAAAAAACAAAAACAAAGTTTTTATGCCTTGAGACTTAAATAGAACGTCAGGTGCAAAGCGAGAGAAAAACCTAATTCACCTGGATTACGGAATAACCGGATTTTGTCTCTGTCCTTGGAACTATCAATGTCATTGAGGCAATGAATCACGGCCACTCCAAAAGCCCTACTTAGACTATTTAGACTGTGTTCAGACAGAGCTCCAAAATTCTGATTTCTGAGGATGTGACATCAGCCCGAGAACACACGACGACTATACTCTGCTGACAGGACCACTGTAAATGTGAGGTCCTACTGTACGTGTGCACAGGAAAATACCATAGGGCGCACACAGGCATCGGTGGAAAAGTGGTGGTGGTTGCTCTCTATATGGAAGCGGCTAAGGGCTGTAATCCTCGGAGGGGAATGTCATTATACAGCTCAAATCCCATCACTACAAATACTGTTAAAACAGAGGTATCTCTGTAACAAAAATCCTTTCAAGCTTCGGCTGACCGTCCACATACTTCAAGCAATATTTGATGTGAGCCTTGGAGTTCACAGTAATGGGAAATGACCTATATTTCCAAAGGTAAGATTTGAATGATTTCATCTGTAACTGTAAAAAAAAAAAATTTTTTTTTTTTTTTTTTACATTTATTTATTTTTGAGAGACAGAGAGAGACAGAGTGTGAGCAGGGGAGGGGCAGAGAGAGAGGGAGACACAGAGTCAGAAGCAGGCTCCAGGCTCCGAGCCGGCAGCACAGAGCCCGACATGGGACTCGAACCCACGAACCATGAGATCATGACCTGAGCCGAAGTTGGATGCTTAACTGACTGAGCCACCCAGGCGCCCCTTCATCTGTAACTTCTATCCCATGATAGAATGGGAATGATGTACAATCTAAACCCATGAGCATCGAAACTAAATAAACACAAAGGCAGGAACCAAATCAACCTTGCTCGTAAAGGTCAGAATTCCCTCCTTTCATTTGGGGAGCATTTAGGTAAAGGAGAAGGCCCCCCGGCCCACACCCTGAAACGGAGCAGAACAAGGTTGGTTTGAGGCCTCATCTGAGTGAAGTGAACACATGGAGGTCAAGTACATGAAGACGGACTGTGCCCAGATTCCTACTCTGCTACTTACTAGCTGGGTCAAATGAGTTTTGCTTCTTAACTTTTTTTTTTTTTTTTTACAGAGCCTCGATGTTCTCATCTGTAAAACGTGATGAACAGCGCCTACTTTCAGGATTTTGGCAAGAAGGAAATGAAAGAACTCCTAAAACAGGGCCTGGTGCATAGTGTATGTGCTTAAAAAAGTTTGCTCCTTCATCGCGTCTCCTCCTCCCTCCAAGACTCTGGGCTTACACAAACTATTTAAAGGAAGTTAGTTGCAAGACACAGTGAATGAAGTTAACAAAATGTGTAGTCTCAAATGTAGCCTCTTCAAGACAGTACTCAGAGGAACACTGAGGAAAAGAGAAAATGGTAGAAAAACTAGACCATGCACACTTTCTTGATGGAAAGAAGGTCTTTTTGGCTAAGGCAAGACATGTGTGAAAGCTACAATGCAAGTAATCAGACAATAGTAAATGAGGTTTGATCACTATGTCAAAGGTCATTCTGAAAAATGCTGAGAAACTGAAATCTGGAGGCACATTTTCCTGGACAAGGATGAACTCATGGTTACTGTTCTAAAACACTAGTTTACTGCCCCAGCCTAGTTTGCTGCGGGTGCCGTTCTAGATGGTGGGATGGCCCTTCTGGTGACTCTCTGCTCCGGTATGGTGCACTGAAGTTTCTTTCCTCAGTAGGATACTATAGAAATTAATTATGAAAACAAATTCTAGTCTTCTACATTTGGGACACATGTGGGTAAATAATTTGGAAATATGACCCACAAACATCTCAACATTGCCCGTCTGTGATGTCTTAACTCCTATCGAATTTCAGATATTTGATATTTTTTCTAATAATGGGACAACCAAATTTGTGGTGAGAAAATTCCCCTTATTTTGAAAACACCCTTGGTGTTACATGGTTTGAGACAGAGAACAGGAGTCTTAGGAACTTAACCTGAAGGAACGTCTGCTCGGCTTTATAAAACGAGTATTGGCCTTAACATTCTTTCAAAGGTTTCCAAACGTGCTATCAGACCTTAGCAACTACAGAGAACAAGAGATGGCCCAGCATTTCTCAGAGTCACAGAGCATCAGTCTTAATGATTATTTAGTCCTGTCCCTTCACCTTCACATTAAGAAAGAGACTCAGAAAAGTGTGTGCTAACATTCACGGGTTCAACTAAAGTATACATACGAGCCACACAATGAGTTTGCAGGACCTCTCATGAGAGGCGACACAGAAACAAAATAATAGGGCAGACAGAAATTCCAAGGTGCAGAGAAAAAGAAAGAGCAAGATCTACTGAAAGACAGAGGGGCCCTAGTTCGACAGTCCAAGAAATCAAGAACAGAGAAAGAACAAAAATACTAAAGCCAGGTTAAAACATCGACAAAGACCAAAAGGGAGCAGCGGAGAAGGTATTTTAAATTTAGTTTGCATGGAGCTTACAGGGGAGGACTCCAAAACACAGAAGCTTCAACCACCCGGTAAAGAGGTTTCTCGTCTCTATTTTAACAACCGACACCCCCCGCCCCCCATCACCCTCGTCTTAAAATGGAGGCAGTAAAAAGCACCAGGTTGTACACTTGAATCCTACCACTGGTAAGGGCGTAAACCACAAGCGTTTTTAAGGTGTGCTAACTATTTCAGGCCGCTAGGGTGCTTCTTCCCGCCCGAAAAGGCGCATTTCACTCAATGATCCCCGTTTAAACCCCAAGAATTGATGTCCCTCTTAAAAGTGTACCCTTTATTCCTGACCCCAGTGGTATTACAGCAACTGTTCCGAAGGCATTTCAGGGTCCCCACAGGCTACGGAAAAGTAAAATGCCATCGTAATTGCACGGGCAATAACGGGAAGGCAGGGGTAGGAAGAGTTCGCTTAGGAAACGCAAGGCTGAGAAACACGGTTCCTTAGAGAGGCAGCTACTCCACCCCAGAGGAGCCTGCGCTGCCTAGAAAGTGACCTCGGGAGAGCAATCACGCGCCTGCACAGAGGCGCGGCCGCGGGCTCCCGCCGCTCCTCCCTCCCGCCGCTCCTCCCTCCCGCGTCCCGGGCAGGCTCGGTCCACCTGTCCGGCGGGCGGGCGGGGAGGAGCCCGCCTGGCCGGAGCACCCGGGCAGCGGCGGCGGCCGCGGCTTGCTCCCCCTCGCGATCCTCCCTCCCGCGGGCGCAGGGCAGCCCCGCCGGCCCCGCGCCCCCGGTGCCCCTGACCGTGCACCCTGCCCCCCACCGCGCGCCCTGCCCCCTCCCCACCGCGTGCGTTCCCCCACGGTCTGTACCTTTACTCTGGGGAGGGTTCTGACTCCGGTCCCGGAGGACGTTGATCTGGTAGACGGCTCCGTAAGGCTCAAAAAGTTCTTTCAGCTCCTTTTCCGACCAGGACCGGGGGATTTGTCCGACAAACATCTTAATGGCATCTGGGTCTGGTTGGTCTGAGTGATCCAAAGCGCCGTTCATCTTGTTGGCTGTGCCGTTACTGTCAAAAAGGGAACCGGGAGCCAGAGTTAGGGCTGCACGGTGAGGGACAGGAAGAAAAAAAATGGGGGTGGGGGTGGGGGCGGGGAGGCGGAAGGAGGAGGAAGAGGAGCACGGGGCAAAGTGCCTAATGAGTCGGAGAAATTTGATGAACTAAAACAAAGCACAGGCACCATTAGGTTGCTCCGCGGCGGCGGCGGCTGCGGGCTCTCACTGCAGGCTGCTGTTCAGCATCGCCGCCCGAGCACAGGGCAGCGCCCCGCCGGCTGTCACCCGGGGCGTGGACATCTTGAAGCCCGGCTCGGGAGGCAGCTGCAAGTTAAGTGCAGGTCTCGCTCTGCAAGGCTGCCACCAACGCATCCGCAGCGTTATCAGCCCCACATTGGCTCTCGTGTGCAAAGAAGGGCAGGGCTGGATTTCTGCTGGATTCTCCCCCTCCGTCCCCCCCCACCCCCCCCCCCCCCGCCCTCCCTCCGGCCCCGCCTTTTGGAGGTTTTTGGAAGAGAGGAGAGAGGTGGTAATAATAAAGTCACATGAAAAGAAAATGAAACACTTGGCAGCCCATCAGATGACTAATGCAAGATGCTGGTGATGAATTTGCAGAGTGCGCGAGGCATCCATGTGTGCATCAAATTAGTATGTTGTTGCTGCTCAGAATGGAAAGTGCTCCAGCAATGCGGCTGGGCGCAGCTGATTGGCTGCCCACACTGGAGAAAAGGGCCTGGGCGGGGAGGGGGCTCCCATTTAAAAAGCACATTGTTTATGGGATCCAGGCACAAAGGGTTTAATTCAGAGAGGCAAAGGCGATCTCAGAAATGCCTGCTTTGTGCTGGGGGGGGTGGGGGGGGAATGCAGCCCCAGAAAGTTGAGTTCCCACTAAAGGACACTGAATATTTCAAATCTTTCACACTCCATAAATTGCTCTCTGTATATCTGACTTCCAGATGTTGCACTTGAGTTCTAAACAATCACACGTTTGGGAGAGAAAAGAGGAAAGTCTGCCTTTTCTTCTCCTAGCTTCAGTAAATATTTGGGGCTGATACAAAGAGCAAGACCATAAGCTTTTACATATCAATCTTCTTTAATGCTGTTTTCCAAAACCCTCATTTGGAAGAAAGAATGCTTGTTTAGAATTCTGCAATTCTAGTCAACATCGTGTAATACGATGATGAAGGCATTCATTTTGTATCTGGATCCCTATTTGAGCTGCAGTAAATAATAAAGCAAAATCCCCTACCTCTTTCATCTACCACCCTCCTCCTTGCAGGCTAAACCCACCTACTCTGCCAAGTGACAAGGCTGGATGCTCCAAGCAGCCTTCATTTGCAGTACTGTGCCCTTGGTTTAGCATCTCATCCTGTGAAAATAAAACGCGCCCAAACAAGTGCACAGCCGCCGGGCAAAGTACCTGCAGAGCCATGTCCTTGAGGGTCCGCCAGCCCCCAGCCCAGGAGGCAGAAAGGTCAAACGGGGGCCACATGGGCGAAAACCTCAGTGCAAATGGCAGGTGTCATTTCAGGGTGGCTTGGGGGTAATAATTTAGAAGACAGTCGAGGATCTCAAGCAGGGTTTCTTATTAGGTTAAAACAAACAATCCAAGACCACCAGTGTACCTTAAATCTGCTGTGGACCTAGGCTAGTCCGGAGCCCTGGATAAAAAAGACCCCCCCACCCCTGATGGCTAAAAAACAAACAAAAAGGCTGTGGAAAGCGCGAATCCTGAATTTAATTTAATCCCGAGAGGAAAATGATGGCAAAGACTCTTCACTAGGGTCCTGGCTTCAATTTCTACTTCTTCTTATTCCCTCTATTTTACCACTTATTATTTTTTTTAATCCTTGAGACAAACAATCAGACTAACTTGAAGCACTTTTCAGAGCTTTCTCTAATCAACCTTATTGTTACAAAAAAATGTTCTGCTGAATAAAATATTGAGCGCAAAATCTTCTTTCAGCAATTTAGGTGCAATGTAATGGTCGTTTATATTAGAGGTTGATGGTTTATCTTGTTCCTGGGCACCTGTACTTTACAAATCACCCTTTGAGAATTCAGTGGGCACCGTAACCCCAGGGGGAGGGAGGTGGATTGGCTCACTGGAGGTGGCGAGGCCCCAGAATATGGTGCAGAACAGAATATGGTGTTCACAGCTCGTTGAGAGACGAGAGTGTGGTAAGATGTAGTGCTGGGACAGGAAGGGCTGTGGTTACCGCTGCTGACAATCAGCTAGGATGAAAAGAGGAAGGCATTGCCACAGGTCTCAGCTAACAGGGAACGGAAGTTCCCAAACTGGGGCTGGTGCATCGTGTCTGTAAAGAGCACGGTGAATACGATGGAGGAGTTCGGTGCCGGGATATTAGTCCTTATGTCTGGAGTTAGGCTAGAGCAAGCATTCCGTAAGTGCCCTCCCAATGAGGGGCCATTTTCATTTCCTCCGAAAATACTCACGGAGGCACATAAAGGGAGGGAAGCGGACAAGAGGGCCTGCACCTTACGCCTTTGCTCTTTATATCGGTAAGTGCGCATTTATAACCCTTCTCCCATTAGCGGTCCTGCAGGGATGCCTTCAGAGCCCTGATCATCCTGAGGCGGCAGGCTGTCAGGGCTCAGGGCACGGGCTCTGACTCCTCGCACCAGTACTTCCTAACTGGGCCACTCTGGGCCTTCAACTCTTCATCTGTAAAATGGGAGCAACAGACGTCGCCTCACGGAGCCAGGTGTTCATTACAGAACACGGTCCACAGTAAGTGTCTCCGAAAGTGTTAGCTTTTTCTGCCCTTAAGTCTCTTCTTCTTTGCGCTTGTGATACACTAGAGTGAGTGACCATTACAAGCCTTCTTTTCCATTCCGTTTTTTTTTTAGCAGAGACTCAAACACAATTCCTACCCTAAATAATAATAATGTATCTTTTAGCGAGGATTTACATGCCAGGTGTGGTGTCAGGGTCTTTGCGTTCATTATGAGTGATCTCTATAACAATCCTATCAGAAAGTAGTATTTTCTAGATGCAAATATTGAAGAAGTTCCTTTCCTAAGATTACTGGCTTACATATGGTGAGAGGAGAATTCAAACCTAGGCCCAGTGGACTCCAAAGCACAAAATATTTCTAATCCATCATGTGGCCAAACACTGTGTCAGGTCTCTCGTGGGCTGAGAGTGAATGGCTCAGGGTAAATCTCAGAGAAGACAAGGCCAGGAGCAAATCCCATTAGGTCCCTGGAATCATACTGCCGAATAAAAGGCAACACACACACACACACACACACACACGCACACACACCTTTCAACCATCTGTGAAAAGGAGGGGGCCAAGGGCAGAACTTGACAGTCCATTAAGACTATGTTAAAAGCCGCATTTTCTCAATAATAACTTAATGTCTCCATCCCCACACCCCCTTCCTCTCTATCACCACAGGGTCACTTCCATGAACGCCTCTCAGACACATCTACACATCATTTCTCAACTACTTGCCATTTTGCAAACAACTGTTCCAAAGATCACCATCAAATGCTAAGAGCATGAAAAGCATGGAAGTCAATCTAATAATGACTAGTTATCCTACAAACCGCTGCAAGAACAGAGCTTCTCAATCAAAAGCTTGTGTGCAGGACAGGTGGTCCTAGCCCCACAGACCCCATGTTGCTGGATTCCACACCTGGATCCTAATGGTACTACCACAGACTGGTTAACTTGGCTTGAACGCACGCAAGCTCCTCCTCCTTTGTTTATCTGGACTTAAAAAAAATATTTATTTTGAGAGAGAGAGAGAGAGAGAGAGAGGGAGAGAGCACGAGCAGGAGAGGGACAGAGTGAGAGGAAGACACAGAATCCAAAGCAGGCTCCAGGCTCTGAGCTGTCAGACAGAGCCTGATGTGGGGCTTGAACTCACAGACGGTGAGATCAAGACCTGAGCTGAAGTCAGATGCTCAACCGACTGAGCCCTCCCAGGCCCCCCTTTAGCTCTTCCTCCTTTGGACTCCCAGCTTTCTTTTGGCTGATGCTCATTCTTAGAAGTCAGAGACTTACTGACTTCTTTTGTCCTCATGAGGCTGAACGTGTCGACACCTCTAAGGAAGCCAGAAATTATGTGTCCAACAGTTAAACCTTCGGGGGTACTTGCCAGAGGCCACGGAGAGCCTGGGCACTCTTCACGTAGGGGTAATTACGGGAGCAGATAACACAAACCTCAGGAAGATCTTCTATTTACTAGAATCTGACTTCGGGCTTAGGAAATCAGACTAGCTCACTTCTGTGTATTCCCTAGACATCCTCAGCACCCAGGACATTGCAGGAATTAACTGCAAATTCAAATGTTTATCGAGAGCTTATTCTCGGCCAGAAAACTTTGCCACGTACGTGACATAAAATACCGCAACAGCCCCGCAAAGCTGACATTTTCATCCCCATTTTGCAAATGACGCAACTGCAAGTCATGAAGATAGAGTGGCTTTTCCGATGTCCCACCCCAGAGAAGAGGTCTGTGCAGAGCCTGGACACAGAGGTAAAGACCACCTGTGGTTGCTTAGTATCCCATAAACAGGGCTGCCCTAGGGTGAGGCTTCCTGTAGACTCCGTGGCCACTTCCAGGCCCTCGACAGAACCACACGCATCTCCGTGGGCACCTCACCTACAAACGACAAGACGCTGAACGCCAATTCTGCTTTTGCTCTTGGCAAGGAGCCAAATGTAAGGCTCCTCTAGGACAGATGCCATATGGAATCGGACCACAAGTTAGAGAGCACCAAGCCAGCGGGCATTGGTGGTATCAGTCTCAGAGCCAAGATGAAAATATAATGATGTTTGGGGGGAAAAAATGAGAGTACTTGCTTTTTGCTTTTAGCACAGGCACTGACCTACTTCCCTACTCTATTTTTGCTTAAAGAAAACTAGATCAACAGAGGATATGCAAAATCTTCTGAGGTTCCTCTAAGCAGTAAAATATTACAAAAATTATAATAATTCATTCGACATATTATTGTCATTAACTCCAAGACAATAAGCTTTTATATGGTCCAGTGAGTTGCAAGTTTCCTTTTAGAGAGTGGTAACAAAAGAATTGATAGACCTATTCTTTCATCTTGTTGCTTGGAAAGCAACTTTCTGCACTCTATCTCCTTTAATCTATAGGAAAGGAAGAATGACAAACTTACAAAATGGGTATAAGAAGCGATAAGGAGCTCTAAGCAATTGTATCAGTGCTGAAAAAAGGGGAAGACATAAAATGCCCCCTTCAGGATATAGATCAACCCCAAAACAACACAAAAGGATGCCTTGTCTTGGACAAATTTTGTGTAAAGACAGCTAATTTCCCTGAGGGTTTATCAGCAATCTTACTATTCCTATCCTTTTTATCCATCTTATTTTGGTTTTTTTGGTCTTTTTTTTTTTAGAATGTCTTGTGTCCACACTGCCCAACTCTGGACAGAGGTGGAAATGCTCTGTAACTGCACAATCCAATATGGTAGCCAATAGTTACAAGTGGCTACACCTGAAATTATCGCAGCTGACAAACAATTTTTAACTTTATCTGTAATTAAATACCTCTAACTGCAAATACACTTAAAAAAAAACTAAGTAGAGTTGAGATTACTAAAATATTATCTCCTCAGGAGGTTTTGGGAAAACCAGAATAAGGGGCCAGGAGAATGACACCAATGCTGGGGGCACCTGATAGCAAGTCTGTGGGCTGGTGGGCCGGATGGTCCTGGGTTCTCGTCCTGGCTCAGCGGTAATGTAACTGTGGGATCCCAATAAACCATGTACCCAGCCTGTGCCTCAGTTTCCTCAGTTGAAAAACAAAGAGAAATAGTTCTCATCTGGCTCTTCATTTCTGTAAGTCTGCGACTGTGGGTTGGGCCCAGATGATGATGTACAGAGAAGATAATTTAGGTAATATGACCAGCTGCCTAAAGCCTGGGGGTGATTCCCCATCTGTGTCTGATGCAGTCCCCTGGGGCTCACAGGTGACTAAGGCACAGGCTGGGGAGCTGACAAGGTGTCACCGACACTGTGCACAGCAGCCTGCAGGCTCAGACGGGGCTGCTACCAGAGCATCATCTCTCTTAATTTGCTCCAATTTTTCCTAATATCCCAACTGTGGTCCCATCATTTCAGTCAGCTGACAGGCTGCTCTTTCAAAGGGCTCAGGAATCGTGGTGTGTGTGTGTGTGTGTGTGTGTGTATCACTTGTACTTAAGTAATAGCACATGAAGAAAAGGCTTTGTTTGGTGATCACAGGAAATTGTCCAAGACTGAGCTGCATAAGGCAAAGGCAGAAGGAAGCTGGCCACGAGCCTGGTGCCTTCCGGTGGGCATGGGCTACAGGATGGGCATGGAAGTCAGTACTACTAACGATCTTCTACATTGTCCATGCTGTTGTTGCTTAGTAATTTTATTTTATTTATTTTTAAATTTTTTTTAATGTTTTTTTATTTACTTTTGAGACAGAGAGAGACAGAGCATGAATGGGGGAGGGGCAGAGAGAGAGGGAGACACAGAATCGGAAGCAGGCTCCAGGCTCTGAGCCATCAGCCCAGAGCCTGACGCGGGGCTCGAACTCACGAACCGTGAGATCGTGACCTGAGCCGAAGTCGGACGCTCAACCGACTGAGCCACCCAGGCGCCCCTGCTTAGTAATTTTAAAATGGAATTCTCTCCTCCACTGACTGGCAATGTGGCAGCCAGAGTCCAGCAGCAACAGTTTCCTACACTGCATTGTGTTCGACCCAGTGGAGATGTGGATGCGGCCACGTTCAGAAGGCACAATCCTCTATTCTAAACCTTCCCAGCCTCTCACTTTGGGGAAAGGAATCAGCTGTCCTACAACCTCAAGTTCTGGCAATTTCATGTCCTTCTGCAAATGCACCGTTTCAGGGTTACCATGAAGAAAACCTCCATCTTCTACAGTTGCCTTTCAAAGGAGCACCTTTGCCATTGGACTGACACAGCTACTTCTTTTTTTTTTTTTAACGTTTATTTATATTTGAGAGACAGAGCACAAGAGAGGGAGGGAGGGGTAAAGAGAGAGGGAGACACAGAATCTGAAGCAGGCTCCAGGCTCTGAGCTGTCGGCACAGAGCCCAATGTGGGGTTTGAACCCATGAACTGTGAGATCACGACCTGAGCCAGAGTTGGATGCTTAACTGACTGAGCCACCCTGGCGCCCTGCAGCTATATCTTAATTGCATCGGGATTCCGAGTTGCTGAATGGTTTTGGTAAACTTCGCAAAACTCTGGGTATCTGTTGTCTCACTAATAGGATGAAACCAATGACATTCTTGTATTTACCTGGAAGGTACTGTTACCGTTTGCCACCAAAACTTTGTGTGCCCAGGCCACTCCAAGTACAGGATGGGACCCCAAATCTCTGAAGTGAGACATCTGGAGGTTGGCTGGTGAACTCGCAGCATATTAACTGGAGCACACAATACCCTAAGTGGCTGAAGAGGACAAAGCCTTTCTCTAAATGGTCCAATTGTAAAGTAAATTAGTTTGTGTTCCTCTAGAACAAAGTTCAAGTTCCCTGTGAGTACATATACATGTATTATGTTTATCCCTGTGCTTTGACAAGGTGAAAAAATACATACTTTATTAAGAACATGTAGCACATCAATTTCATTCACAGATGACCCCTGTGATAGGCATCCTCCCTCTGGATTGCTGGAATTAAGGCTGGATTTTATTTGGACGGAGGTCTCAAAGTGATCCGTTTGTTTACCAGGGTGAAATGTAAGCCTGACTCGTAGGAAATGATTCCTGCAGGAAAGGCCACACGACACAGGCATCTGGACTCACCGAGTAAAAGGGAAACCTTATTATCTTCTCTCAACTTGACTGCTAGTAAAAAGCAGATAGCTGGAAAACCCCCACAAAGAGGTAAATTTGGAGGCATCCAGGGGGTACCTGGAGTCTGAACATACAATAACCCTTGCTGGGAAGGCAGTGAGGCATCGGCTCTGGATGGCCCCTGCCCAGGAACTCACTTCATTCAGTGATTTATCAGAAATAGTTCAGCGGACTTCAGACAGGAGCAGGAGGCATTTGCATAGGGAGAGGTTTTTTAGATGAACTTTTAGAAATGGCAACAGGGGAATAATAGTCACACATAAGATTTATATCGGGCTTCACATTTTCAAAGTCCTCCAGGAGTTCACATTAATTAATTGTCCCCCCCCCGCCAAGGCTGAGGTCAGGATTACTGCTCCCACTTTGTAGATGAGAAAACAGAGGGGGGGCACCCTAGCTCTGGTCGCACGCCCCCTCTAGGTGCCCTCCCGGTCCGATTCACCTGCCCCTGGCTCAGTGGTGCAGAATGCACCTGTCTGCTTGGGCAAGCAACTGTACGTGGTCCTTCTAGATGATGGGAAAACACTGGTTTGGTGCCATCGAATAAATGAAATGGGAATCATCATGAAGTTAAGACCAATGTGGGGGAACCCCCCACACTGAACGCTAATTTTCACCTAGAGTGTCCCCCATATTCACCTGCTGGCAGCAAACGATGTAAATAAGGGGCACCCTGTCTGGTGCCCTGTCCCTTGGTCCTATCCCCCACGCCTCTTGAGACCAGTAACTCCTGCTTCCGCCACTGGTGACAACATTTTTCCAGGAGTTACCTGTGCAGCAAGAGGGAGCTACCAGGGCAGACTGACAACACTGGCCACTCGCTTGAAAACACACTGGTGGTGAAAGCGGACGGCTGTCCTTGGCAGGCTGACGTCAAACGCACCTCAAGTTTACTCTCCCACAAAAATCTGTTTCTCTCCTGCAAATTACACAGTTAACGGAAGGCTTGCTTTATGTCAGGCACCGTGCTAGGTTTGAAGGAGAGAGTTGAAAAATAGGTCGCTTATGCCCCGGAGCCGCTCCGGGCCAATGAAAAGAGAGTGCACAATGTGAGATCAAAATACAGAGCGCCAATGCCCAGAAGAGAGCCGTCCGTACATGAGGGGCTGCGGTACGCTCGCAACAAGTGATTGATCTGGCCGTGGGGACCGCCACGTGGCATTCCAAACGACGCTTCATCCCTGTGGTCAAAGCTTTAAAGGGAATATAAACAAAATCAGAGGGGAAGGAAGAGGAGGTGTGCGTACCGTTTCACGGAGTTGGCGATGAGATTCAAAGACAGAAGGCTAGAAAAGGAGACTAACACTTGGCAGAGCACAGGCCCGGTGCCCCTGCCTCCCACGGAGCTTGCATTTTGACACCGGGGACTGAGCCATGCCGAGGGACCCAAGGCTGGGACAGCCACCACTGCACCACGCCCTCAGGCTGGATGGCACAGCCCTGTCCACCACCTGCACTCGCAGTGCCGTGGGGTGGGGGGCCCTGCGCTTACTCCCTTTGCCAGCACTCTGCACTAAGTCCCGCGAGGCTCCCTGCCACTCCCAGCCACGTGTGGGGGGATCCCTTCCCTCCTGGGTCCACTCAACCCCCCAGTCCGCTCTCCCACGGCCGCGGCCAACAGAAAGCTCTCGGCACCGCCTCGACCTCAGCACATCTAACAAGAATCCTTTCCTGTCGGCTTTGCCTCCAGTTTGGTTTCATGTTCGACTTCCCTGTTTTTCTCACCGGCTCCGACGGCCTCCCACCCTGCCCCAAATCTGGGATCAGGAAGAACGTCTTCCACAGACCAGCAGGCTGATCGCCTGCCAGCCCAGACCTTCCCCCCTTCTCTCACAGCTGAACCTACAGAAACGATAATTAACTGAGCCCCCAGGCAGGTGCACAGTGAGACTGTGGAGTCCTCGATGACAGCGATGTCTTGCTCCATCATTAATTCAGTGGGTATTTATAAAGTGACCCCACGATCCAGGCACTATTCAAGGTGCTGGAGAGACAGCGGTGAATACAAGGAGGTAAAACTGCCTTTCATGGAGCTTATTTCTACAAGGGGGCATAAAATGGCAAAATAAGCAAGTCTTCCAAGAGATTAGAGATCATCTCAATGGAGAAAAATAAAGCAGAGGATGGAGATAGGGAGTGTGGGGGAAGGGGTACAATTCTGAATAAACATTCAGGGAGGGTTTCATTTGGAAGGTGAGTATGGTACCTACACAGTGCCCGTGTATCCTCAATTTAATACAGAAGAAGTCTTTAAAGTAGTAAAACTGAAGTCACGCGCTATGCAAAGCGGAACCATGATTATAAAGAAGCAGGCAATTCCACCTGACAGTCCTCTATTGAATCTAAGGGTTGATATGCCATTTACCAATGAGTTAATGACTCATGCCTATTTTTCTCTAAATGCCCGCTGGGTCCACTTGCCCCGGCAAAGCCACTGTCCTGATTCTGGCTATTCTGGTGATAAAACCATTGCAAAATCCATTCAGGGGGGTCTCCTACTTTGGATGAAAGGACAAAGATGTCACTGACCTTTGTCCTTGGCCTTGTACTTAGAACTCTATCTACCCTTCCGTTAAATATTGATTATCTGTCCATCCATTATTCATTTTATCATTTATCAATGGCAAAATTGAATCTCAGGCTGGTCTCTCCTCAACCTGCATTTGGCCTACCTTCCTCGGTCATAAATGACATGTAATCAAGACGTGCAAGTTAAAATGAATGCCAGCCTGAGGGGTGCAGCCAGCAGCGTGAGGCTTTATATAAATGCACCAGACATCAGCGATGCCACTGTTTCCTTCCACTGATCTGGAAAATCTAAAGCTGACAGCATATATAGGATCTAATTACGTCATATTAATGACAGTTGAGATCACAAAACAGCATCCATTTGTGAAGGAAGGCATGTATTTCTGTAGAGTAACAGTTTGATTTAGATGTATTTTTTTTAAATAATGCCTTCAAACTCCTACGTTCGTGCAATGCCAGCAAGAGAATCAAGACAGAAAGGACCTCAGAGCGGTCAAAATGTATGTCACAAAGTTCCTGCCCTGATGTTGACGCCCTTTAAATCCTTTGGGGGAGCTTCTCAATCCATTCCTCAAAGATTTCTTATACTTTCTGTTGGTTTTTCACAGCCTTGATCATCTGCCTTTCAAACCCACAGGAGACTGAAGTAGCAAATGAGAGGGTTTGCAGTAGGTGGCCCGTGGGGTGACAGCCGACAGACAGGCGATTCTGATGGGGCATAGCGGTGGAAAGCCTGCTCTGAGCTGGGGCTGAATTCTATTCTCCAGGAGTTCCCAAGGACAGCAGCACAGCAGAATAATTAATTTGTATAATGGTGATCTTGTCTTGTCGAAAGGGTCAAAATTATGCTCAATAACTATGTTTAAGGAGGCAGGGAAATATGTAATTCACTCTTAAGAAGGATTCCTTCAAAATGAGACAATAAAGAGCCTGTGCCTTACAGGATACGTTTTCAACTCTCCTGCAAACTTGGCTAATAAGGCTGACTCATCCCCCAGGGGCTCCAGGTATCTGAGACATTACTCTCTCGTTCTAACACACTGTGAGCATCAACATTCAAGGTTTGGGGACCGTCTAATTTGCTGTCATTGGATGCAGCGACCAGTTCTGCCAAGACGGTTCGGCTTTTGGGGGTTAATTTTCCTCAGTCATCTGCTCTATTTTACCAGCTTGCTATTACGGTTCTTGTTGCGTTGGGGCTGGGACAAGTGAGGGAAGTGGGTGGGAGTCTGGGGGGAGAGAGGAATTGCTCCCTTTGGGGATTTTGTTTTTCTAAAGTAAATTATGTTTGTTCACTGACTAAGAAGTAAACGTTAATTCTTTCTCTTTACGACATCACAAAAGATGAGGTTTGTGGTTTGAAAATTGGAAATAAAAGGCCCATAACAGGTGCCTATGATACTGTTCAAGGCACTAACCACGAATTTTCTAGAATCCTTCTGTCCCAGCATAAAAAAAAGGCAACAAGAGGCCCTACGGAGATTGCATGGGATTCCTAGATAGCAATCCACAACGTTCGCCTCTCTGATGGTCTGCTTGAAGACATTGGTAAAAGTAATGGAAAAACAGGGCCAAGTCTGTATCACTACTCAGTGAAGACTTCCGGAATTGTATGCATGGCAGCTCAACGGGTATGCTTCCCTATGAGACAAAATACCAGTGGCCATGCTACAAAACCATGTATCAAGGGGCAAAGTCCAAATGGCATGCCGCTTGGCTAGTTTCTGAATCCTGACATCACACCTGAAGAGATCAATACCAAATACAACACTTTGATTCAGAAATCTAGAACACCCCCTTCTCTCCCTCAGCATGTCATAAATTCCATTTAGCCTCTTCAATCACCAATTAAAATCGGTTTTGACATTTAATTTGCTTATTTCTTTAAAAACACACCATCAGATCTAACCCTCTAAACAAATAAGAATGAAAATAGGATTATGTGCTAAATTATAATAGCTGTTATTCTAAGAGGCTGAATATCATTATATCAAAATTCCCCATAGCTGATTTTTTTTAAAGCCATTTCTTCATTTTTTGACACTACATCTGGCACAATGAATACAGATGATCATTTGTTTATGTATCTGTCTAACTGCCTCTCCCAAACACAGCCAGATGGAGTCTTTCAGAATCAAATTAATTTCAGATTAATTCACTCTGGACTCACTCCAGTCTCATGACTCTTTGCTTTGAGGCATCAACCAAATTGATGTGAAGTCATGAACTTAAAAGAGCACAGGTTCCTTGAGATCAAGGGGGAGAAAGTGGTACAAGTCAGTGGTTGCCCCCATGCCTGGAAAGAAATCCACCCTAAGTCCTGACCAACATCTCGCTGGGTCAGAATCATCCAGGAAGAATTTCCTTTTGGATCCAAACAGGATCATGGCTAATTTCACATCCAATATTCGCAACGCCTTGAGAGGATTCCAGTAGAAATGAGCGACCTAATTACTAACATCAGGACCCACAATGTTAGGGTAAACTTGTCATATAAGGGGAGTCAGGTAGGACACTCGTGAAGCCAGAGAGGTAATTCTAAACACCCAAAGGGCACATTCCCCCTCTCTAGCTGTAGCCACTGAAGCTACTATCAACAAATGTAACCAGGCTTTGCATGCTGTCAATCTCCGTGGATGCCTTTATTACTGTACTTGTTTCAATTGCAATTTGGGTTTCCATGGAGACCCAACAGTCAGCTCTAGAAAATTATAAGATAAATGTCAGGTGGCGATAACAGTGTTAATGAAGCTTCAGTGACAAGAAGCTCTGGGCTTCAAATAATAAGCTTATTTCCATTAGCATATGTATAACCTGTCAAAAAATCTGGAAGAGAGTATTAAAAATTAAATATCTACCTATGTATATTTAAGAGGAGAGGGGAGAGACCCCCCTGGAGTGGCTTAAATTTGGTGGGTCAATCTGAATGAGAGAAAAGAAAAAGTAATTGCTGGTTTCTTGGGAAAATTAGGTACCAGTCATGGGTCCCAAGGTGGCTTTAGCTGTCATGAAGAAATGCCTTACTTCGCCTAGTAATGGATGGAACTTTTTTCTTTGAAGGTGGTGAATCTCTTTTGTTTCTGGAAGCGAAGAGCTCAGCTCGCTAAGTCTGACCACGGCAGATTGGGAGCTTCGGAGAAATAAATGCTACAAGCAGCCTCATGGTAGCAGGATTGAGCCTGCCGCCTCCCCCTCTCTCCAGGTTGTTGGATGACTATAATTAGATTGCTAGAATCCAGAATCCAAAACCACCCTTGAGTAGTCTACAGCCAAATACGGGCCACTGAAATTCTCCCAGGAAGGCTCAGTCAGGTCAAAAAAAAAATTGACAACTGCAGATTGAAGTAAGTTTGAAGCATTTTGAACATACAGGTTCAGACTGTGCAAGTGTGAACAGCAGCTCCGTTCAAGGACACATTTTATAAAAAGGAACCGAAGGAAAAATAACTTTCCTTTTGTTTGGAAAAGATGATTCAGACATGGAACACATTTTTTTTTTATATTCTCATCAGGAACACCCTTCAAGACCCGGAAGTGTTAAAAGGGTGATCATCCTGCAAATCAGAGACAAAAAGACAACCTGTACGTGGTAACTGCTCACGATTCGGGACTCGCTGACCTTGCCACAGCATCCACTAGGACTTCTTTCATTGCACCACATGTTTTCCTTCATTTAGTTAACAACTGTGTATGGAGTGCCAGGCACCGCCGTATGTCACAACACAATGATGAGTAGCACACAGTCACTGCCCTTAGGTTTCTCATGGTTTCAGGGCAACCGAACAGCCAAAGTTTTGAACAAAGTATTACAATATATAGATATCTATTCTGCCCTTGTTTGGTCCTTGTCGAAGTAACCCCGTGACTGGGGCAAAGCAACTCCATTTGCACTAGTCTACCTCGGGAACAGTTCACTCCCTCCTCTATCCACTGTATCTCTGTCTGGACTGCTCTAACAAAAATGCCATAAACTGGGTGGCTTATAGACAACAGGTATCTATCGTTCACAGTTCTGGAAGCTTGAAGTCTAGGATCCATGCACTGGCAGGTTCGGGGGCTGATGAGAGTCCACTTGCTGGTTCATAGATGGCTGTCTTTTTGCTGGGTTCTCATGTGGTGAAAGGGGTGAAGGCATTATCTTTTATAAGGGCACTAACCGCATTAGGAGGGTTCCACCCTCATGACCTAATCATCTCCCAAAGGCCCACATATGTCTCTCGATACCATCACCCTGGGCATTAGGTCTCAACATTTGAATTTTGGGGAGACACAAGCATTCAGTCCAAAGGACACCATTACTACTCTGGACTCCCTTCCATTCACTCCACTTTCCAGGAGGAAGATGAACGGGGTCAAACCCAAGGTTCAGGATGTGAACTGTAACCGGCTGTGGTGCTATGGCAGAAACTTGTGGTGCAGCTTTTGAAGAAGTTACAATTTACTGTTTCCCCATCAAGCATTTTCTTTTCCTCTTTAGAAGGCCCCCTGGTAACTCCATATGGCTGGTGTACCGTGTAGGAGGGCTGTCTCCAGGCTCTGAGAGACGGGGACCTCTCCTAGCTTTGCGAGATCTAGCATGACAGAGTGAGGTCCAGGGGGAAGTGGGCAGAGAATGAATGGCTCAGGCTAGATGCTCTGGTTATGAGGAGAAAGCCCTTACTACTTTTCCTAACAGTCTGTCCCTACAATCTTTCCTCCCTGACCGAAACAGCCTTGGACTTCCTTTTCACGGAAGCCTTATCTCACAAAACATAAAGATCTTTTGGCTCTCTTGTGGCTAAGCTGGATCTCCAGACACAGGGGTCCCACGCCTTGGCCTGTGGCCACACACAGTGTCCCCTGTGCATATATGATGGTACATGCCTAGGAGTAGTGAAGCTAATACAAGACTCCAGGGTTCAAAATCCTCTCCGTGTCCCTTGACCATAAGGAATGATCTCCAAGCAAAACAAACCATACAAAACAAACCAAAAACTATCAATAACAACAATAAAAGCCTATAGCATCAGCATCATCACATGCTCTCATGCTCCCTCATTTCCCTTCCTGTTAACCCACCCACGGAAAAGGTATGAAAGGAAAAGTAACTCAAGAGCACATAAAACCCAAGATGCTAGCAAAAGGATTCTTTAATAGGGCCACTTCTGAATCTGGAGAATACAACGGGGAAGTAATAACGTTTAAATTTAATAACTCAACATGAACTACGGGGCTTGAGACTGAAAACTTTTCAGTTGCGGATAAAAGAACATAATACGATGGTACTAAAAACTGGATGAGGAAGCATCTGTGGTCATGGAAACAAAAAGACTGTCCACAGCATGCCTTTGACCAATCAGTTAAATACCCTCAACCGCTTAGAAGCTTACTTTGGACTAGCACCCCTAATTTCCTTTTGTTCCTGTTAGAACCTTTCACAGGTTCCCATCAATCTTAAAAGGCTTTGGAGAGTCCAATCTTGAGACTAGGAAGTCACCTGCAATGATTATTGCTGGTATTTAAAAATCACTGAAATAATTACTGTTATCTTTAATAACAACACCACAAAGCATATTACAATAGTTCTTCAATATTAAAATGATAGCTCTAAACTAGGGCAACCAAAATTACGATCATAATTTTCCGGAACTGACAATATTTGCTAAATAGACTCCTTGAAGAGACGAAGGGTACACGCGTGGGAAATAAATAGGAGATTATAATTTAGTGGCAGAACTTTAACAGTGAGTTCAAAAGTGAAAGCAGGAAACAAATTGCTGCCTAGGTTTTTTTTGTTGTTGTTTTCTTCTCATTGTTGCTTAACGTTGAGAGGCTTAACTACATTCAGGCGGCCCAGCTTAAAATGACATGCAGGCAGGGGACAGGTGCCCACTGTGACCAGCAGAGCCCCACCCTCTGCTTTGAAAGGTATCACAAACAGCTGCCTAATTTTGTGTGTTAGTTTTTATAGACAATGTGACAAGGACAATCAACTCAAAAAACTGAAGAGGTATCAAGCCATTAAAAACTACCATGAAAGAGGTCTTTCCAAGATAACGTGGAATAGATCGTAAATTGCTCCGGGACTTGGGGTGACAGGGTTCGTGCTTATACGAAAATGGGACACACTTATTACAGAAATAGTACTGCAGTCAGTAACTATGCCAAAAAAAAAAAAAAAGCATGAGGATTTTGAGCCACGGAAAGCATGTGATACCTATGGTCTTGCCTTTGGCTCTGGACTTACTTTGAAAACCATGAGCTGTTTGCTTTCCTAGAAGACTGATGGAAGGAAAGCGAAACTACCTGGAGAGATTCGTGTCTTCTGTTACCGAAAACAACAAGCAAAGAGAAACACGATGGACTCTGAAAGCTGAAAACTCATCGGGGACAGGATGACACAGGAATTTTAAAAACCACCACCCAAAACGCTATGAGAATGATTTTAATTCCCCTCCCAAGGTCATATGGCACCAATTCTGGAAACCACACTTCCCCTGGGAAATAGAACTGTATGAGGGCTCCTGTGTCCACAGGATCAGGAACACAGTTCACAGCGCCAAGTCGCTGGGATGATTCATTCTGGCAATGAGCTGACTCCACAGAGTGCACCTGAAGGCGTGAACACCTGAGGACAGAGTGCTTTCCTATCCGGGGAGAATCCAAGATGGTGAGGTCACTTCCTAATCATGTACCGATAACTACACATGTGCTTTGAGATCGGTTTGTTTTTGAGGCCCCCATGCAGAGGTGTCTCTAGAAACGTAAGACATCAGGATCTCCGCGGACAGCTTAGCAACCTTGCACCTCAGCACACAGGGACTGTGAGCGTAAAGCACGGGAAGATCTAGAAGGAACAGAACACTAGATGTGTCCTGAAGCTATGCTCAGGAAGAGCAAACCCTGCATGTTTACTTCAGACACTGCTTCTGGAAATCCCGCCCCCTTTGGCCACGAGGCTTACAGTCACATGTACAGCATTTACAACAAGGATGTGTTCTTTGGGAATTTTCATCTACAGGACATCGAACCTAAAGATCGGTGGCTTCAGCTGTGTGGAGAAAGTCAAAACACATCAGGTGACGAAGGCAGGGGATCTCCTTAATATGGACATTAATAATTTAGGTGTGCGAAGGAGGCGTTGGGCGTAAATCAGTCGAAGGTTCCCTGGTAAATGGGTTACTTGTGATAAATGGGTTCTAGCTAAGAGGCAGTTCACCTGTGAGCCTGGAATGCTATTTGCTCAGGCAATTTGTAATTCACTAACTGGACATCATTGACAGGCTCCAAGGGTAGTTTTTGGTTTGTTTTTGGGACGACAATCGACAACGAGGGCAACTCACTTGGCCGACCAGAGGGAGATACTGTCCTTTTTTTTTTCTCCTTAATTAACAACAACATTCAAGACCCTGACAGAGAATAATGGTGAAATAAATTATGGAACCACTTATGTATGAAACCATACATTATTAAAACTACTCTAAATGGGTCCTTAATCTAAATAAAGATGGTCATTTTAGGAAGCCAAGCATCTCAAGAATTAGAAAGGACACAATGTTATTCTGACCCAAAATATAAAAGGCGTGTCACTTTGCCAGTCGGCCAAAGTATCAACTGTCCTTGACATTTATTATGATTCATGTATGTCTCTAGCACTCCATGAGTCTCAGCTTCATTTAGTCACAGCCCTGTATTTCTGTTGGCTAAAGACAGGAGAAAGAAGCAATCAGGCAAAATTTCACTTCCACTATTTACACTTTGCGTATCCCAACCAGTCAGCAAAAGCAAGTCCATCCTTTCTATATGGTGCCAACGAGCCTGCGGACAACCTCTGGCAAGGCATCAGTGATATACGATGATGCATCCCAGCGTAGGATTCTCTTTGTTGCTAAAAATACCGACTTTAGGACGGTTAGAATACCTTTCGCTCCACTCTAGAACCCCTTCCGTGTAAATTTTATTTTAACCTAACATATGTATACTATCTCTGACACCATTAGGCCTATGGCCATTCTGATGTGTGGCTCTCCACGGGGGAGAACCTTCTTTGTGTGACCTCTGCCCCTGCTGAGAGGGAGGAAGTCTCATCACGTGGGGAGCCCAGGGAAAGACTCTGCTCGGCCACTTTACATACTTGTGGTCAGGTGTTTGTAAAAACGAATTTTTAAGGGACACAGTAGCTTGTGATCTACAGTCTACACCATGGAGATAGATATGATGAGAGCAGTTTCCTCTCAATAAAAGCAGTCAACGGTGATTATATACACTCCTGTAAATACAGTCCACATTCAACGCAAGAGAAATTCACTTGCCTCACATCTATTGCCATGTGATTATGAAACGCTGAGCTCAATCGTTTTAACAGGCTTACCCTACTTAACAAAGACATCCTGGTTTGTATGCATGGGGGCCATGCTCAAAAAGGCTTATGGGGACAAGCTTTGCACAAGCATTTTATTTTTTAATGACTGTAGAAGCTCTTGGGGCTCATCATATTAAAAGAAACAAAAAGGGAGGGAAGTAGCATTGGTTTTTAATTACTTCTACCTCTGAAGCTAACATCTTAAAATAAGGATTCTTTAAACACTCAGAAACCAACCCAAGTGCAGACTTTTTGACTTGGCCGGCCGTCAGTGTTCTGCTCATACCCACTGCTGCAGGCATGAGAAGATTTCTCACTGATGGGACAAGGCAGAAACTAATAAGTTGAAATTCCTCTCTCCAAGGAATCCTCCTTTGCGAAAAACAAAAACCTGAAAATCTCAAGAAGTGGTTTCTCTTCAACCCATTGCTTCCTGTTCATTTCTATGTCATCATCCCCTAAGCAGAGGGCCTGTTATATACAAGGCATGGATGGATGGATGGATGGATGGATGGATGGATGGATGGATGGGACAAATAATCTGTCTCTTCAGGTCCTGATCTAAAATCCTAATGACTCCTTGTGACTTTCGTTAAGGCACCATTTGATCTGAATCCAAATTTGTAAAACTCTATCTACCATTTTGGCTCCGTCCTTTTCTTTTCAATAAACATCCATTCTGATCCAGTTCTGTCTTCAATGTGCTATGGCTTTGGGCTGGCTGCTAAAGTGCCTTAGGTTTTTCACCTAAGATAGACGTTGGAGATCAGGCAAAGGTAAAGCTACGTGGATAAGTACACTTAGGGACGTGGCTGTGGCTTGTAAATGGAAAATGAGCTATTTAATGACATGGACAGTCAAAGGGCCTCTGGATTCAGAAGCAAAGAATCCGGAAAAGACCTCTCAGATTGTAGGAAAGATTCCATTTGTAGGAACGTGAATGGCACCAATTCACACATGGAGCACTTAGGCACGTGGTCCCCAGGGACTGACAGAATGTGGTTCGGTGACTCAACAATATACTTGTCCAATGTATTTTGTGTGTAAGTTTCTTCAGCCAGCTAAGGAAAAAGAGCAGACACCAAGGCCACACAAGGGGCAGGAGGCACTAGGCAAAGAGGGAAAACAAAGTTCCTTATTCGCATTGTAAGAAGAACGTTTCCTCCCTTTATTATGAAAGTTTGACTGTTTAAATTGTCACCTTGTACACCTTGAACTCACACAACGTTATGAGCCAAGGATATGTCAATAAAGCCAGAAGAAAAATCCAAAAGAGTCTGATCATTCAGACCCGAAATGTAGCTGTGTTTACTATTTTATCCATTTAATTTGGTTTTTACAACATGTGCAGAGACCCAGACACATTTGTCATGTTAAAGGAAGATCCCTTAGTGAAAAGCTTCATCAATTACACATGGAGTCCTTTTGGAAAAATTCATATGAATGCATGTAAAATACCAAGATGCCATTGGTTGAATCATTCATTCACTCATTCATTCGATATTTACTGAGTGTCTACGCAATACTACGGACTCTTTCTCGAGGTGTGATGAATGGGAAAGAGGGAGGGTGCTGATGCTAGCCAGGCCCCAGCTGACGTCCCAGCGGTGCAGCTACCCTGCTACCTAATCCTGGGGCAGTTACTCTGAGTCCCAACACCTTTAGCCAGAGAAAGAGTATGAAGACACCTGTCTCTGTGCTGTGGTCAGGATTAAATGAGACACGGCACCTGGAAAGAGTACAGGTGCTCTCAGAACATTCTTTAATTTTTTTAGTGAAGAAGTAACTGGAAATCCAAACAAGTGCGTACATCAGCAAGGAGTAATCGTTTCTCATGCAGGGTAAGCAGCAGTAGATACAAGCCACATTGAATTTTTTAAAAATTTTTTAAATTCAGTTTTGAGAGAGGGAATGAGCAAGGGGCAGAGAGAGGGAGAGAGAAGTGGGGCTCATGCTCACCAGACGTGGGGCTCGAACTCATGAACCGTGAGCTCATGACCTAAGCTGAAGTCAGATGCTTAACTGCCTGAGCCACCCAGGTGCCCCTAAAAGCCATGTGAAAAAAATTTTTTTTTGTTAATCTTTACTTACTTTTGAAAAAGAGAGGGAGAGACAGAGCGTGAGCAGGGGAGGGGCAGAGAGAGAGAGGGAGACACAGAATCCGAAGCGGGCTCCAGGCTCCGAGCTGTCAGCACAGAGCCCAACGCGGGGCTCGAACTCATGGACCGTGAGATCACGACCCGAGCCAAAGTTGGATGTTTAACTGACTGAGCCACCCAGGCACCCCTAAAAGCCACATTTTAAATGGAAGCCGCATCCTCAAACAGAATCCCAAACACCCAAGATGCTCAATGAAACTTAGCTAGCACTGAAGATGATGCCAAAGGAGGAAGAAAAAAGCCCCTTCTTCTCTGCTAGAGAGGCCAGGCTGGATTGTTCGAACCCTGCTCGGTTGCAAGGCTGTGCCACACTCGGCTTGAAGGGAGTTCACGGCCATGCTCTCTGTGGGCAGTGCCCAAGCATCTCCCCGCAGCTCACTTCCTCTCTGTGCTTCCTGCCTCAGCATCACCACCTTTCCTCAGCAGCTGATGTGAGAATATAGATTTCCCAGAGCAATTCCACCCTTTAATATCTCCACCCACCAAACGGTTCTGGGCGAGCAACCTTACCTGATTCTCATATTAAATGTAATCACTCATCAGGCAATCACGCTTTCGAACGTGGGAGCCCCACCTACAACCTGCTATTATTTGCTTGGTCAGCACAAAACGCCATCTCAGAGCGGCTTAGGAATCCTGATGCCCCTGGAAACCCATCTGAAGCGCAGCCAGCTCTGACAGGGATACATAAAAGTATCTCTGCCACACAGATGCCTGAGACTCATTTGTAGACCAATTACGAGACTGGAGCGGCAGCACTGTTTTACATTTGTTCGGTTTTGTATTTTTAGCCCCGGCTTTTTCCTTTCGTGGATTATGGTAAATACAACATTTGCTTCCAGAATGTGGGACTTGCTAGGATCATAAAGGAAAGTGCCTAACAAGCAGATTACCTCTGGCTATTGCATTATAGGGAGGCAGGCAGTTACACTAAGTGGCTTCCTTTAGCCATATTCCAATTCTGTTGAGCCGCCTTGCTTGGAAACACAGACATAAACAAGGGAGCCTCAGTGCATCGTGCGTTCTGAACTCCTGCCCCCCGCCCCCCAGTTGGCACATCCCTGGGGGGGGCTTCACTCTGGAGGAGGAGGGAGAAGGGTCTTTAAAACAAAAAAAGTCTAGTTTTCTGTAAATTTGTTCCTCAAGTTTCTTTCTTCCTTTACCACTGTGTAATCTGCTTTCTCAACATCAAGCTAACAAAGGAGTCTGGAGAACCAAGTAAAAGCAGCATTCTAATTCTCCTGGAAACTACATACTTACCCACTTCATAGAGCCAAACATTAAACATTTCCTATGTTGGGCTGTGTTTTGTCCTGAGCGGATGACATTCCTTGGGGCTCCAACTCCCATGGCTACAGCTATTAATACCACATCAAACTACAATTTGTGGACTTTGCCTAATTGCCCAACTCCACAAATCACTGTGAGCAGAAGGGACACATTTTCTTCTTCTCCTCTTCCTCCCAAGCCTGCTGCTTTTCTGACCTTGCCATAAATTAGCGAGGTACTGAGTTGTAAATGCAGAGCCGCGGATGTCTTTCAGAGGCAATTACACTGAAACTTTGTTCCGACATTATGAAATGTGGCATTTTCACTAGATAATGTCCATATTAAATGCACCAACCAGAGGCCTAGCGAGCGAGCCTGAAAATGAAAAGGAGATGGGCCATGTGGCCGAGCATTAACTGTGGAAATGCGGCAAGGGGCTCTCGGGCCACATGGTGATGCCACTGAATCCACTGAATATATTCAAGAGTGGTCACCTGCAAGTCTGTGCATTTTATTGAACAGTTCCCCTCCTCTTTTCTGTTTTTTTTTTTTTTTTTTTTTAAGAATAAGATAAAGACATTTCACCACTCTGAAAATTAAAAAAAAGTCAGGAGGTAGCCTTTGAAGAGAAATATATTTTAATAAAAGATGACAATAAAAGCAAAGAGGCTTCCTACTGTAAAGAGGGGCTCCAAAGAGCACTGCTGTGGTTGATGCAGGGTTCTGGCTAAGACTGCTGCCTTGGTAAGGAATTTGGAATGGGGAATAAACAGCATAACATATTGCAGGGCATATTAAACTGTGTGTGGGGCTGAGGTCACCGACAAGAGGCAGGCAAGAGATGGGGCCAGGAGGGGGAAAACATGATACGTGCATTAGAAAACGTCCAACTAATTCACCTGGGGTGAAGACCGCTCCAAACACAGGTATTCTAAATGCTGACAAAGGTAGGTAGATAGTAACAGCAAGAAATATCTGGTGTGAGGGTGCGTTAGCCGGGCCAAAGTGTGGCCTCAAGCAAATGGAAAACCAAGCACAGAAATCTTAAGCTGTGCTGGCAGAGTTCCCAGGACCTGGAAAAAGGTGCACTCCAGCATTTCAAGAGGTGGAAGATTTTCAAATATAGAGGAATCATGAGTTTTCCTCTTATGTAAGAGAGAGAGAGAAAGGGGAGAAGAGTGTGGGGGGGAAGGGATAGAGACAGAGATAGTGACGAGAGACAGAGAGAATCCCAAGCAGGCTCCATGCTCAGCACGGAGCCCGACGTGGGGCTCGACCCCAGGACCCTGGGATCATGACCAGAGCCGAAATCAGAGTCGGAGGCTCAGCCAACAGAGCCACCCATGCGCGCGCCCTAGAATCATGATTATTAAACAAGAACAAAATACTTGATTGAACTGGGTGTCAGGATCAAGAGACAGAAACAGAAAGAAGATCCTCAGGAAGTGGTGGGCCAAGGACACCACTGGCATCTCAAATATCTAAGTGATGTGGAATCCAAGAGTGACAGCTGGAGCACTCCACAGAGAACAGGAAAAAGGGAAGGAAGGAGGAGCACAGAAGTTCTCATGGCAGAGGAGGGCACACCTTGGCTTTGTTGTAACTTCTTCCTAACCGACCTGACCTTAAATCTCTCTTGCCCGTTCATTCTATGCATGGTTGCTGAGTTCTTTTTGCTGAGCATGTATTTCTAAGTCTCTGTTACCACCTTCTCTTCAGGACGGCCGATATACCTTTAAAATTTTTTGTTAATGTTTATTTTTATTTTTGAGAGAGAGAGAGAGCGAGTCAAGAAGGGGCAGAGAGAGAGAGAGAGAGAGAGAGAGAGGGAGACACAGAATCCAAAGCAGGCTCCAGGCTGTCAGCACAGAGCCCGACACGGGGCTCGAACCCACGAACCGCAAGATCATGACCCGAGCCGAAGTCGGACACTTAACAGACTGAGCCACCCAGGTGCCCCAGGACAGCCTATGTACTCTTAATCTTGACATTCAAATGACTCACCCTTGGATCCAAGTGGTAATACCAGTTCTTTCCCTATTTCCCCTCCAAGAACCCTCAGGCACAAGCTTTTATATCCTGTTGTCTGCCTTTGCACATTTCTTCATTCATTTCTGTACTCTAGAATTAGCTTCCTACTCCATCAAGAAGCAAATTACCATTCAAGATATAGAGAGTGATTAATGCTTCTTCAAACTAACCATATAGTTCTTGTCTACATAAGCCATCTGATGGGTAATCACATTTTACGTAATCTCATATATTTTCACCTTATAACTTAATCATAGTTACCTAATGATTGTATTATTTAACAAATGGGACCGTGTGGTATAGTGGCAAGATCCCATGCTACAACAAAGACCTTGGCTGGAGTTAAAACTCTGCTTATAAACAGGGCCATAGAACACAGATAAATCTGGGGTACAGTCTTTCATTAATAAAATGTCACTGTAAAAATGTGATACATCACTGTTGCTTTAAGGATCAAAGGAGATACTGTGTGTGAAAGAACTTTTCCAACTACGACAATATTATACAGCTGACCCCTGAACAACACAGGTTGGAACTAAACGGGTCCACTTATACACAGATTTTTCCCCCTATAAATACAATACAGCCCTGTCAATGCATTTTCTCTTCCTCATGATTTTTCTTAGTAACATTTTCTTTTCTCTAGCTTACTTTATTGTAATGATATAGAAAATAATACACAGAGCATACGAAGTATGTGTTAATTGACCATGTTATTGGCCAGGCTTCCTGTCAACGGTAGGCTATTAGTAAAGTTTCTGGGGAAGTCAAAAGTTTATGTGCCTTTCTGACTGCATGGGGGCTGGTGCCGCAAACCCGCAGACTGTTCGAGGGCAAAACCCTGGGTTTTCACTTTTTCCCCATCTAGACTCTCAATGTCTTGAGGGCAGGAACCAGGTCTAACAGTCCCTGGGATTCTGGACTTCATCTATCAAGGCACATCAGGATCTAAATAAATGCATCAGGAATTGAATAAATATGCAACGATGCGCTATTTTGCACTACAAAGTCTACAGCAAAAGGCCCCAGGAACCAAGGCCTGTTGCTTTTGTATCCCCTACACTCCAGGGTTGCTTGGTCTACACCACACTAACTCATCTTCCACTTGGCTCTCAGGGGGAATCTTTTGACAATGCAAACCTGCCTCTTGTTCCAGTTCCTTTTGATTATCTTCAAACTCTTCAGAATGATCAAAACCTTTTAGGATCTGGTTTGTGGCTAATTCCATAGTCTCTCCATTACCACTTTGCACACCCCTCAAAGTATGCTCCAGATCGACTGGATCCGGTAGATGCAACTCCTCTTCCGCTGCCCTACAGTGTGAGGCTGCCTCAGCTCCATTCATCTGGTCAAATCCTATTTGACCCTGAAGCACTCTTCAGGGAACTCTTCTCTCTCACTCCAGTCCCGACTCCAGAAAAGGTTAGGGAGCTCTATACTTAGTACCCCAGCACCGGATCTAGGACTTTGGCTTCCTGATAAACGGGGCATGCCTTCAAATATTCATCCCCAGAGCTCAGCACAATGCCTGGCAAAGGGCAAGGGCTTAAATTTGAATAAATGACCCTATGGATGAATTTTTTTATATTAAGTTAGCAACTCTATTTTTTTTTAAAAATGTTTTTAACATTTATTTATTTTTGAGAGACAGAGCATGAGTGGGGGTGGGACAGAGAGAGAGGGAGACACAGGATCTGGAGCAGGCTCCAGGCTCCAAGCTGTCAGCACAAAGCCCGTTGTGGGGCTCGAACTCATGAACCGTAAGATCATAACCTGAGCCAAAGTCAGTCGCTTAACCGACTGAGCCACCCAAGTGCCCTGCTACTCTATTTTTAATGCAAATAAATGATGGACATTATTTCAGAAAATTACAATTTAACAAATGTGAAGATATTACATCTCAAAGCACTAAATTTATGTGATAAACAGAATTCAGTGTTCTGTAATTTTTTCAACGTATCAAAACATTTTTTTTTTACGATCAAAAATATGTTCTTATAAAATGAAAGGAGCCTTGTCAAAGCACATGCAAGCAATGAAGAGAGTTGCCTGAGGCTAAAAGGTAGACCAGGGAAGAATGGAAGATGATTCTGTGTCCACAGTATTTCACAGAAAAGCATGCTACACAGACGGAACAGGCCATTTAAACATCAAGGGATGAAGTCTGAAGTATAATTCCTGTTCTTTTGGGTACCTATGCACGGGGAAGCATAAAAACCTACCAACCAGATTTAAGGCAAGTTAAGTTACTGTTCAGTATTTCTGATTAGCTGATTTAGCAGTAAGGCTGTCGTCTAAGACAGAATGTCGAGTTCACCATCCCCTAAAAACTGGAGGAGTCCATTTTTACCTCTACTTGAGGTGAAATCCCAAGAAACTGTCCCCGGCTTAAACTCCTAGGAAATAACGCAGATGGGAAAGTGAAGGTGGCTTAGTCTAGAGGTGTAACAGTGGTGACGGAGGGAGAGGATCAAGCAGGGAAGGCAGTAAGGAGGATTTATTGAGGCTGGTGTCTGTGCCTTGAGGGAGTATTTGTTGATAAGACATAACTGAATGATGAGGCCTAATTTAGGATGCTGGGTATGGAAAGGGCCAGGCGTACAGAATAGGTATTTGTAGAACTAGGATTTATAGGATAAGGCAAGTAACTAGATGTGGGGGTGGGGGGGAAAGAAAAGGAAAGAGGTAAAGATTTGATAGGTTTTATAACCTAGAAGACTCCAGAGGATTCCTCTTAGCTTTCTGACAATCATGGTACCCCAAAGGAGGGACCAGAATAATAACAGAGAAACGTATGTATTAATCGCACTGAAATGGCGCAAAAATTGTTGATAGTAACTTCTTCCCTGTAGGTTTCACGTTTTCATAAAAATTACATAATCTGCGTGCAAGTTTCATCTCAAAAAGTAACTGAAATATTTATAAGGAAACAGTAATATGGCCCCTTTTAGCACATAATGCTATTAATATTCATGTCGGGTTTTTTAGTTATTTAAAAACATTCCTCAAAAAAGTAGATCAATGGTTCAAAAATCATCCTGAATTTTAACAGGATTTTTCTCATTCTTTTAAAGCTGTTTTAAACTATATTTTTGCAAAGATAAGCCTTCCTCAAATGTAATTTTTATAATTTAAAAATTTACAGTTACAGCTAAAGTATGAAGATTCATAAAACATAATAAAAGGATTTACAGATACTGGCAAGCTACAAAATTCTAGTAATCTTTCTCCCCATTGTTTAAAATTGTACTGATTTCAATACAAACGCAGCATTTATTCATTTTGGTTTCTTTACAAGAAATAGTCTCAGAAGCATTGCTGTTTCTGTGGATATTCTCTAGATGGGGTGGTTGCGAAATTCTCAACGTGATGATGGCAATTCATTTTCATGACTTAAGTAATTGAGCCTATCTTTAGAGTTATTAATTATAATTACATTATACTGTATTTCCAAAGGAAAATAGAATAAATAGAATATAATCACTCCAACCATACTGTAAAAAAACAGTAATTACATATTAGCTCCCATCAGTTTCGTTACATACCACTGCACTTAATTCCTTCAATACGCTCAAGGCTCAAGTTAACATGATACGCATGGACTTTCCCTCTTTTCCAACCAAGGTCCCATCTTAAATCAGACATTGTTTAGGAGGGAGAGAACGTGGCTCTGTTTAACACGCTCAAGAGATGGTTTCCTAATTAACACCTGCCATTCATTTTAGCATCCTAGCTTCCTAAAGGAGAATAAGGCTTGACATACATTCAACCAAAGCGGTTCATCACCAGATCTTTCTACCATAGAAATCCGGCAGCACATATTCAGGCTAATCTCTTCTGTTAGATTATAAATTCTTGGAGGGTTAGCTTCATTTTGGTAACCACCATGGCATTCTGCACCATCCTGCACATTCTATGCTCTTAGAACTTGTGTCTGTGGGGTGAATAAAGTTTCTAAAGGAAACGACGCAGGACAAGCATGTAAGAGCTGTGTTACCTTGAAAAGCATGGGACACTCACGAGTTCCTGTGAGTCAGCTGAAAGCTGGGCCTGGGTGGTCAAGAGCTGTTGAATGGAGCACCAAGTGTCATCCAGCATGGCCCAGTCCCCTCTGGGGCCTTAGGCCTTAGCCTCAGGGCAAAGATAATTCTATTCCGCATCTCAGTTCTTTTTTCTTTAAGAAACATTCTAACATTTAAAAGGTACACAGCTCCAAACAGCAACAGCTAGTGGGAAGTGAAAATCCCATGATTCCTACTGTCAATATTTCCATGCTTCTTTTATGGGAACTGCCATAAAATTTGCTTCAGTACAGCTTTGCAGTGAGCTAGCTTTGTTCAAATTATCGTTAGCAGCCAAAATGGAGCGTATGTACTGGTTGGTGGATCCACTGGTAAATAATGCATTTGTAAATTCCTATCATCCTTCGGGTATATATTGCAATGAGACACGTTTGAATTTTCCCAGATTACAAACACACCAAAGAAAATGGATAATTCTATTACAAAAAACTCACCTGCTCGTTGGAATACATGTACAAATAGTTGTTGAAAAAGGTCATTTTGTAGAACTTAATTTGCCTTACTTTTCTGGGGGAAAGGTGAATAAATAAATATATACTGGGTGCTTCTACCTAACAATAAATAGTGGCAAGGATAATCAGAGCTAATATTAATTGAGAGCTTATTTTATGCCAGGCCTTTGGGTAAGTGTTTAACATCTATTAACTTACTTAATGTATCCTACAGAGCTACTAGGCAGGTATTATTTTGAGGCCGTCTTATACTTGAGACATATGAACCTAAGAATGAAGTGTAACGGCCACAGAGTGAAGTGAGAGAGCCACGATGTGAACACAGAACTGTCTGACCCTAAAAACAATGCACAGCATCGTACTTACGCACAGCTCTGTACTAAGCTGATGTGGCCTCTACCCTTTAGGATTTATCAGCATCCAACTCCTGAAGAAGGCACCTTACGTTCAGAGTCCTTAAGTCACAGAAAGGCAATCCCCGGAGACCTACTGAGGCACATCACGTAGGACATTTCTAACTCACACTAATCTACCGACTTCTTTAAAATTCCCAAGAGAGGATGTTCTGGTATCCTCGGCAGCACAAACCTGTAGCAATCTCTAATACCTCAAATGATCAAAAAAAGCTCCTATATCATAACTTTTATTTGAATTGATGTATTCTGGAATCACGTATTTTCCAAACGTGCCTTTGTTCTCCTTGGATTTTTCTTATGTCTGTATAATATGTGTGTACATGTGCGTAACGCACACACACATATTCATTCAAACTAGGGAGCATCTAGAGAACCAAAATGCTGATTTTATCTGAATATACCCTTACATAATTAGGTGACTGACCCTTACTTTACGGCTGGATAACACGAAGGCAGCGGAATGATATGCTGTCTGAAGCAGAGGTGGCCTCAGTTTCAAAAAATTCCAAATAACCTATAGTGTAATATGGAACATTTTAAATGCTACTTAATATTATCCACTAACTTTTATTAAAAAACTCATCCAGTAGGATGGACTCAGCACGGGGAAAAATCCAGATAAAAGGGAGAAGAGCTAATGTCCCAAATTGTGATGGTTACTTAAGTTAGCACCACTCACAATTAACCACGTACTTGACCGTGGTTTCTTTGTTACAGTATTTAACTATTTGACTGCTATTAACTTTCATACACGCTGTTCTCCCAAGCAGACTGTAAAGTTCCTGGAGCCTAGGAACCATGTTATACTCTCTATTAGCTCAAGTGCTTGGCACAGTGCCTTTCTCTGAGCAACAGAACAGACATTGGTTAACTGGCTGATTGGTTCGAAATGTCAGCTCCAGGTTTTCAGGCATCTCTCTGAACCTTACCATCCAAAGCCGAGTCACATTTCTAAACAAGTGCAGAGCCACACATTCAGGCTCCACATCTGCTTCTGGGCATTTCTCTATTCCCAGCATCTAGCGAAGTGCCTGGTACACGCGAGACTGTAATAAATATTTACTCAACGGATGCAACTGTTCTCAAAGGGCCAAAAATCACCTGGAAGCTTAGAAGTCCAAGATCACAGGCCTCACCCCCGAGAGTCTGATTCTGGTGGTCGAGGGAGAGATCCTAGAATCTGCACCAATGTCCCCAGGGATGCTGATATTTACAGAACTCATACCAGTACCAACCTTATCCATCTGCTACCAGGATTCTGAGAAAGGCGTTTGGTCAGAGCAGCCTACGCTATGTGGTCAAGATGCACGGGAGAAATGCTAGCCGATTTCATAAAGGGAAGACCAATGAGCAAGGTTGTAAGTGCAGAGCAGCTGAGAGGACCCCTGCTCTGTGATCCTGTTTTGTTATCTCTTGAGAAAGAAGAAAAAACTGTGGACATTTAGAATATTTCTTAGAAAGGCAAGGGTCCTCTTTTAGCTTAAGTCATAGGCACTGACACAATCATTTTCCTTTTCAGGAAGTCTGCTCACTAAGTAATGAACTATAGCAGGGACAAGTTGGAAGAAATGTGTCTTTCAAAGACGCAAGTTCAATTTTTTTTTGACGAACCAAAAGAGACACAATGTACAAGCCGTGTACTTGGTCCGGGCTCCTGACCTCTGCAATTTCATGTCATGCACCAAAAATAAACAAAAAAACAAAGAAAAAAACCAAGTTGGGGAAGGGAGAAATTGCTAAAAAGCGGTGTGCAGGTTAATATATACATATTAACACATATGGATAAAATGCATATGAATGATTTTTAAACTGGCACGGGAATATGGATGGTGCTGGGGGCGGGGGGTGGAACTAGGCGGTATTTTAAGCTAAGACGGCATAAAATGTCACAGTACATTGTAGCAGAACTGGGCGGTGCAGGTCATGTGACTTCTTGGGAGAAAATGTGCATCAGAGCCCGGACCAGGGACCCTGTCTTAGTCTTGGGATCACTCAACTCAAAGCATCAGTCAGTACGGACGCTTGCATTTTACGAACTCTGGAAAGCTGCAGAAATTGCATTTCAGGATCATATGAGAACCTCATGTGATCTGGGTTTTAACCACTCAAGCCAGAGTGCACTCACATTCAGTTTTTTTAAAAGGAAAGCGTTTCAATTCCCATCTGTGGACACACGTCCCTTAGGTTTTCCAGTTCTGCCCATCTCCTCCAACCAGGAGGGGCTCTCTGCGCACGGCGGAGGGTGTAGGCAAGGCAAGTTACCCAAGTATTCCCGATTCTCTCCTCTTGCCCTACTTTTCAGATCCCCCCACCAATGGAAGCTACAATTATTACAAAAAGCTTTCGTGGCAAAGGTGATTCAGCAGGCACGCTCATCAAGGTGCCGGGATGGTGGTGATGTGGAGACACACAGCCGCTGCCCTCACACAACAAGCCTAGCGTGGAGGGCCGGCTCACCCATAGGTAAGTACGAGAAAGAAGAGTGCAGAAAGGAAAGGCCCATGATTTCTCGGGAGACCCTAACAAGGATGCCCAAACAAACCCAAGTCCCACGCCTTCGGTCGGGTTGAGAACTGGTTCTAAGGAAAGCCTTCCTATGGCTGTCTCAAATTCCCAAGAGGCACATCTTCTCAGGTGACACTTGACTACTGCCTCTGTCATCACTGGTGTTTTTGGAGCACCCAAGTGCAATTCTCCTTGTAGTGGAATCCACTGTTTCCTGACGCTCAAATATTTGGCTTTATTGCAACATGTACTTCATTCAGGCAGGAGACGGGGAGGAGAGTAGTATTCACCTCTTTAAAGGAGTATAATGACATCCTTAGTAAGACACATGCAAGTATCCTTATGCCCATAACTCTACACCCTACAGAAAATAGCCAATGACATAAATATCTAACCAAAAAAACAAAAAAAAAACCCAAACCCCAAGACCTACGTGTGTCAGAAAAGGCAACTGTGAAGCCATGACAAGCTTTGCTGCTCAAGTGTTTCGTTCTTCAGTCTCCGCCTCGCACTTGCTAACCTGGGACAGGGGCATCTCTAAAGATTTCAAAATTCTTTGCAGGTTCAGTCCCGAGGAACGGCGACTTCTCTTCAGCGAGGCAGCTGTGTCTTTCCCAAGGAAGAGGCTGGGTCAGGGAAGGCTAGGAAGTCAGGCAAGAAGTACAGATGCTCCAGCATGGGCCTGAGGCTGTAGCACAGAGGCTACTCGGCCCTTTTCACGTTCAGATCTCCTCTACAAAGCAGAGACTGCTCCAAGGAGCATCACAACCAATTTGGATACTTACTGGATCAAATACGGGGATACACATACAAGTGGGAGTGGCCTCATGGACATTATTCCCCTTTTGTTTTGAAGAAACAGGACGTTGGCTCTTATGTCTAGAGGTTAGCATTATCTGCGCCTTCACGTGTATGTACAAGACTTCTTCACAATCACCATTATTGTGACCACCGTAAATTGCATAATAATCGCAGAAGCCTCTACACTGTAAAACGTGAAGAACACCTTGTACTTTTATTGCTGTTCTGGGTACCAAAGCAGATGCTGTTGGATCAAAGAACCAGTATTTTGATGGAGATAAAGGTCAACATGTGAATAAAGGGGCCAGCATTGCATTGGTGGAGAATGAGTATTTGAATCAGGAGACCCATATCTGAATGGGGTACACTGAATGGCTCTAGCTTTCCAGATGCTACCTGTTTAAAGAATTCTGATGATCAAGGGTAAGAAATCTAGGTTCTTAACACTTGTCGACTCGGGGTTCCAAAACACTGCTATTTTTACTGGCTGCTCTTTTCCTTAATGGCTCCTTACGCACTCAAGGATCTCCTTAGAGAAATAAGATATAGCCATCTGCCTTCCTTCTTTGACTTTTGGGTCTCCTACCGAACGACAGAAAGCTCACGGGAATTCTAGGGTAGAGCGTACATGTAGCCTTGCTGTGTCCATCAAGCTACTTATAGTGTTCCACCTTCAAACGTAACAGCACTAATTAATGGCGTCTTCGACAGTCACATGTGGACCAACATTTCTGCTGTCCCTTGTAATAACACTGTGGCTTGTATAACCACCGGTACCAGAATCCTTAGGTTATTCAGGATCTTTATCTGGCCTGTTTTGAGGCTGAGAAACTTCAGCTGGTGCCTGAACAGGGCAAATTTCACTGTACAAATGACCAGTGTTTTGGATGCATGATTAACAGAGGCCCCCGGGTCCACTTGGTGGCCCTGTTCTTCTGTGTTCTAGGACACCCTTTGGACATGGGATTAGTTAACACTCTGTCCATTTTTCTCCTAGGCAGGCATTTAGCATTGCTTTTCATTTAAGTCTTTTGCCGCTGGAGTGATTTTGCTGCCGTCAGACTGTATTATGGATATTAGGTCTTGAATGAGCTGTAACTTTCTGCAGTTGAAAATTTATAACACAAAGACAATTTCATTGGGCTCTGTCACTGTTTAACACACAGTCCCTTGAGTACTCAGGATCATGTGGGTTTCTACGACATTACCTCTACTGCCCACGTTTGCTGAATTACAAAGTTGGTTTATTTTCATTCCTTGGCTATGCTCTCGAGCCATTTCGGCTTCGCTGTGATAAGAGTATGTCTGTATTTCCTCCTCCCCTTGAAACTCTACCCTCATGTAAACCAGGCTTTTGCCCGTGTAAAAGTATAACCTGCTTGTAAAAACTGGTGCAAATGGACAAGAAGGTAACAATAATTAAAACTGGCCTAGAAACGTATTTTAGATAAGAGATCTGTGGCCAAAAGCAAATCTTTTACAAGAACATGAATGATTTTTCTCTTCCTTGTAACAGACTACACGCTGGCGGATGTGTGAATGGCAGTGAAATTGTTAAAAACAAAGCAGGAAGGACTGATCCGGGGGACGTGGATAAAGCAGGAAGATCTGAGGGTAACTCAACTGGGCCCACATTTACACACAGACATAAACTGTACGTTCTGTTAAAAGAAATGTATAATAATCACATCTTCCACTGTTTTAAAAAAATTAGTTTTATCATTGTTGCAAGATTTAAAACTCAATAGCCATCCAAATTATTACTCAAAATCTGTTATGAATTCTTCCGTGAATTGGCGTTAGAAAACTGGTTGCTGGCTTTTATGTCAAACCAGCTGCAAAACAAAAATCCTGGGCAACCCTTCAAATGATCTCTCTCTTTTGCCATGCAATCCTTTCTTTCCCTGAAGAAATCACCAAGACCAATTTACTACTGAGCTACAACCAGCTACAAAGTATATCATGTGGGGAACATTTTGTTCTCCCCATTCATTACAAGTCAGCAAGCATGACAGAGCTGAGAATGGGTCATCCTGGTTGACGGATCCATATGAGCAAAGTACGTAGACAATGCTGGGGAGGTAGCTGGAGACTGAGGAACAGTGGCAGATTCGTTATCCACAAAAATCGTGGTGGTTATTTGTTACCTTTGGATTTCACAAACAGTTACAAAGACTGCTATCTAAGTCAGCTTTCAGATAACTTACCAGCAGCTAACTGGAGCCTTTCTCAGCTAGGAGGATGCATCTCAGAGCTTAAAATTTAACAACCCAAGTCCTGCAAAGACAGCAGGGCATTTTTTGCTAAGTGACCAAGCGTACGAGGCCCATAATGAACCCCACAGGGGTTCTCATGCCTCTTGATACAGCGTATCCCTCCACGAAACCGAACCTATGAGAACTGGCTTCCTTTAAGGACATACTTAAAGGTACTGTGATCTTTGAAACTGTCTTCTTGTCCTTAGGCTTCTACACATTCACTGCAATCCCAATCAAAATTGCACCGGCATTCTTCTCAAAGCTACAACAAACAATCCTAAAATTTGTATGGAACCATGAAAGACCCAAGAAGCCAAAGTTATGTTGAAAAAGAAAACCAAAGCAGGAGGCATCACGATCCAGGACTTTAGCCTCTAGTAAGGCATCATGACCCTAACTCACTTACCGTCCTGCCAAGTTTTTGAAAAAGTCACATAGTCAAACTATCAAGCTGTTTTATTGTGAACTGTTGTTAGTGGAACTGAAATTTGATGCAAGTTACTTTGCTTTACAAAACTTTTTCATTAAAAACCGTAACTTAACACATAACAACAGCTGAGCCTGTCTTGGGACATTCAGTGAATATCTCTTTGTGAGTAAGTCAATGCACTAAACCACAGTCTTAGGGGTTTCTCATATTTCTAATGTCGGATCCCCTTTCTCCATGTTTCAACATCTAGTTGTGACTAAACCAGTAGTGAAAAGGTAGAGCAGAAAAGAGAAAGGAACTGACATTTAGTACACTAATAACAGACTAGGTTTCATTAATACTTATTCACCCAACAAATACTTGTTTAGTATTGACAAATATAAATATATATGTACAGGCACACATAAAAGTACGCAGGCATAAACAAATACACATATGCAAATGCACACATACAATGCATACACATACAGATGTTAAGAATAAGCTAGTGGCACTTTGAGGAATAAAAAAAACACGCTGTACTCCCCAAAATAGTAATCTTGTTAGAAATATGAAAAAACATTCTTACTTCAGGACTCAGGGCCATTAATACAAATATATTACATATATATATATATTACATGACTGCAGAGCAAGAATGGTCCATAGGGTCTATACTAAACTGTAAAGTCAAACATTCAGATTACTACACGGCTGTAGGAAATATAAAATGTTAACCACTAACAACATGTACATCATAAAACTGGCCACAGATATGACTCTTTCTATTCTCTTACTGACACACTGCATTTCATGTCTCCACACTGACTGAGACACAACTCTGTGAGTGTAAATATTAGCTGCAACCAGAGCTAACCAGGGGAAAGGCAATTTTTTTATACACATCGTTCGTGTTTTGATGTGTTTTTTTTTTTCATCCAGAAAACAGTTGAAAAGCTGATACCTGTATTCTGGGATAACTACAAAGACACACATGGGTATGTGTATCTACTTGTACGTATAATGCTATCTTGCAAATTTCTGGAGCTATGTCAGACTCCTCTCTTACTCCTACTTTGCTTACTACTCGAATCTAATCTGCAGGGGCTATATTGATATTCTCGTAAGTACACTAGTCCCTCGTTGGGATCTTGAAACCTATGAGTAGTCACACGTCAGCGAGCGCTTCACAGGTGCAGGGGATGATACGGGGTTCTGGAAGGGTTCAAGACTCCTCGGTTATTACAAAGGAATAATAACCATTAATAATAATATTAATATAATTATATATAATATATAATATTGTATATATTACATATATACAATATTATATATAATATTAATATAATATAATAATATTATTATACATTATCATACAGACTACAATAATAAAAAGGTGATAGAAATTAATACAGGACACAGAACTGGAAACTCAGGTATAGGTATTTCTCTCCTCTAAGACACTGGCCATCGTCAGTGAATTCTTGACACCTGGTCGTGGTTTTCTACACAGCACATTCTAGTTACTCAAAGGAGGGGAAGACAGCTCTAGCTGCCAGCATCACATGAAAAACAGTTAACTGTTTTTTTTTTTTTTTTTGGTCAAATGGAGAGAAAGATCTTATTCTGAGTGATGGCAAGAAGATTTGAGGAAATATACTGAAAATTATAAGCGGATGTTGACAGAAGAGTAAGACGAACAGTTTACGCGGGTAGAAGCCACACGAACCCAAAGGCTTCCAGTTTAAAAACAGGAAATTCGAGTGAGCACAGGGCATCACTCTGCTTGAAAAACAGCAGACGTATAAATTAAGTTGCCAAGGAAGACATCAAAAACAAACAGTATAAATGAGTTTTAGGAGACAAGTAGACACTTTAATGGGGGCAGCAGGGATTTAAGGCTATAGTGACAAAGGAAGGAGGTGGGACAGAGACACCGAGAGGTGACAGGCAGTGTGACAAAACGCCACCATCACTATTTTAATAGCATCGACTCTGGACCACTGTGCCATTTTAGAGTAACTGAAAATGAAGAAGCCAGGTTATTGGATAATAGATCATTGGTTTATTAAAAACAGGAGCAAAAGGAGGCACTCGATCCCTCACAGGAGGAGTATTTTCAAAATTTAGTCGAGAAGGCTGAGTTATTTTTTCTGAGTGATGCGGTTGCTTGTGTGAGACTCTCATTTTTTAGCGAATTACCCATCCTACACCTGTCTCTCCGCATCAGTGTATCACACCCAGAGGCCCTTTCCCTGTGGCCACATCACAAAGAACACAAGTCTGAATAATCCCAATTCCTGGCCCACACGAGTGCAGATGGATATCCAAGCAGGTTAATGGTACAGATGGCAAGAGAAAGGACTGTCCTTCCCGAGCCAAGGGTAGGACGCTCAGGAGCCCATCTGGGAAAGTTCCGGCCATTTCCACCACTGATCAGGTCAGTTTGGAGAGAGAGCGAGCCTGTTGAACCTGAAACCATCATCCTTAACGGTCCATCTAAGCGGGTCCCATTAGAAAGCGAGTCACTTAGATGGAAGCTATTTGCCAAACAATGTTCTGCAGTCTGAGGGCAAATTCTGCCCTCAGCCTGTTTGTCATCTACTTGTCGGTCGGGGAGAGAATTTCAGTTAGTGGTTCCTTTCTCCCTCCTGGTCTACAAGAAACCACCTCATGCTTTTCTTTCAAATGAGCACAAGTGAATCAGAGGAAAATGTTATGTTGTCCACAAGCTACAGAAAGTAATTAGAGGAATTTCAGAATATATACATTTTTGAAATACATATCAAAGGGCTTTTGAATCCATTGAGCATCTTTTGAAATTTCACATGTGATGAGAGACTGTAAGCTCCGTGAGAGGAACCAAAAAGACTGAACCAAAAAGAACCGCGACCTACCCTGAACTTCTCGCACTGCTGGGCACAAAGCAGGCATCAACGAATAGGTGTTCGACAAATAAATGAATGAGTGACAACGCTTTACTAAGTGCTGCATCAGTTTCTGTTTTGGATACGAAGACACCAAGTGAATTACATGCATTATTTGTATTGCGATTTATTTTCAACTGAGCAACATTTATCCCAACCCATTTCCATCTTTATTAGGTATAAAGGAGCTAAGTGATATTATCCTGTCCTCGAACAGGAACAAAAACAGCTGGAGCCAATCTCATTTCACAGGGAAGTCACCGAGAAGAGAGTAATAACCATGGCCACGTTAGGTGTGTACAGGTACGTACAGAGATCTAAGTCTCATCTTTCGACATTGAGAGACAGAGACAAGGTGGGGGAGGGAGGGAGGGGAGGAAGGGGCAACCAAGAGAGATCGAAGAGAGAGGACACACAGCCCTATGTTCCTGCCTATATTAGTTCCCGCGTATATTAGCTTTACAATTGTTTCCATTCTCACGGCTTTGTTACAGGCTCTCCGCCAGAGGTTCAGATCTGGCAGAAGTACGTCCAGACTGTGACCTGTCAGCATCCTCCTAACTGCAGAAGGCTGGCCACTGTCCTTCTCCAGGAAGACCAAGTTTTCTCAATATTGAGCAACTGCCCCAATTCTTTCCCCAGCAGCAGAAGACTTGCTAACATTACAGAGTGCCATCACCAAATGCTTCTCGCTTCTCCCCGGGCCCCTCTGTCTCAGACACCCCCGGGCAGTTTCTAGAGTCATGGCTGAGTGTTCTCACACCCATGATTCTCACAACCATGATTCACCCACCATGGTTCGTGGGATCAGGCTCTGTGCTGTTTGGTGCCCGGAGCCTGCTTCAGGTTCTCTGTCTCCCTCCATGCTCTCTCAAAAAATAAACAAACGGAAGGAAGGAAGGAAGGAAGGAAGGAAGGAAGGAAGGAAGGAAGGAAGGAAGGAAGGAAGGAAGGGACGGAAAGAAAATTCCTGCAGATAGAAAGCACGGCACACAAGCTTTGACAACGTGCATAGTAGTGTGTGGCTTCAGAAACTGCCTTGTCACATATCTGAGGGTGGCCTTTCAGAATGTCACAAAGACAAGGGTGCGCTGGAGACCACTGGTCTTCCTGGTTGTGGAAGATGCCTCCTCCCTTTACTTCTGTGGCTTTCATTCTACAAATTGGCAACTGAGCAGAGGGACCTGGAGAATGTGGGGAACTCCAAAAGCCAAGTTTATCTGCCCTTATTTTTCTTCTTTTACTTGGCCACTTGAGCAAGACTGACACTCAAAGTTGTACATTTTGGTGCCAGACGTTGCAACTGTAAGACAAATCCTTAGGACAGGCAGATGCCTTCCCTCCTCCTCCGGGAAGCTTCCCTCTGTCTCACCCCCAGCCTACGCTGGGATCAGCTGCTCCCAGCAACCATACGCCAGCTATTTATTTCACGACAGCAATTTCAGGCTCTGCAACAGCTTCCTGTATTTGTGTCCAAGACTGTATGTTTCCGGAGGACAAAAATCCTGTTTTGTTAGGCACTGAGCTTGGCCACCATCAGTTCTTGACATGTGTCCATGAAGCTTGAATAGATCTGCAGGAGACCACTTTTTTTCACGACTTCTTGTTTTGAAGAGGCCCGTTCCTCCTGGTTTTAAATGAGCAAATGTAAGAGAAGGGAGAAAGGGGGCTCCACTCCTTCCAGTATCAAGTGAGGAAGGTTCTGGAATATTATCTATGAAGGGATTACCTTCTGAAGATGTTTTGAATGAGCAGAAATCGGTGACTTTCTGCAGTTACGGTTTGAAGGGTACAGCTGGTTGGAGACGGGCACAGAGAGTCAATTGATTGTATCATCGGGTTTTTTGACTTTGTCTAACAGGCAATTTCTGAACGTCATAAACGCCGTCTTGATTTGGCTCTGTATTGTGTAAAGCAGATGTCCTTGGTTACTAAACTGATCAGTAAGTGGTTTACATTATTCTAATGGTTACCATCGCTATTGCAAAAAAAAAAAAAAATAGTTGAGTAAGGCTACAGAGCAAGAATGTTCTGCACAGTATTGGGCTGTCAGGATGTCATATTCAGAAAGGATCCAGGTATAGAGCCCGGGTCTTGTTGCAGAGATCCATTTTCAAAAAAACACTGCTCTCAATGCTGAACAGTGTGATGATGCATTTTAAAAATCAATGTTCCATTCAGTGGGTGCTTAAAAAATACGAAGGGAGGCAGGATAGAAACCGAAGATAGTTCCCAGAGATGCCCAAACCACCGGGGGTATCCCAGCTGGATGTGAAGCCCACCAGACCCTTTAACAGAGGATCACATACTGCCATCATTCTAGGCTATATGGTTACGTGGCAAATATAGATAAAATAATATCTGTATGACACAAACCTGTAAGAGCCCTTCCTTGAGGAACCAATTTCCTCTGTAAAAGCCCTAATGAGTTCCATGAAAGATGTAAAAATCTCCACTTTCTCCTGTCTTCAGACCACTTGTCTCAGCACACTAGGCTCTAGAACAAGACCGTGTACCTAGAACAAGACCTCCCAAAAGACCATCTGCAGAAAAGCCCCGGGTGGGGGTGCTCTGCATTCAGACACAGACCAAGAGCCAAAACCATTGTCTTCTTCAGGTCCAAGGCAGCAAAGACTCTAGCCTTCTAGCAGCAGGCACGGTTTCTCCATTCCCCTAATCAGAGTTTGTAACGTGTGCCTAGTTTTGTGACTGTTGGGCTAACACCTGCCTCCTCGATGTGACCATAAGCTCCACGAGAGCACGACCTGGCTTTGTGTATGTTGTTACTGTTTCGCCAGCATAACATGGAGTCTGGCACTTAGTAGGGTCTCAATATTTGTGAGGAGGAGGAGGAGAGAGAGGGAGAACAGCAGGGAGGAAGGAGAGAAAGGGGTACTGCAAAAGAGAAAGTGCTGCTTCACGGTTTGGCGTGAGAGAAATTTGCCTACTTCATTCCATGCCAATAGTCCAGACCTACAGATACTCAGATGCCTTCCACGTGCGGTATATTCAAAGCCCACAGAGGGTGGCTAGCCTCAGAAAACACGAAGATGGGTCTGAAAACTTTTTACCAACCATGTAATTGGACCCATCAAGGGAGAAATTGGTTTGCTATGCCTGGAAATTGGTGGGAATTTCATTATTTCTGAATTTGCAAAATAGCATTTGGTTGAAAGGTCCAATTGTGTAGACTTATCAACTTCCAGGGCCACATGCGGTCGAAGTCGGTGACTCCTGTACCTGACAGGAACCCGCCCTAGGGTCTACGTCACGGAAACTGTAGACAGTGAGCTATTTACAGGCTGCACGTCTACCTGTAAGCCCCGGCGCCTCTACAAACGGACACGCTAAAAGCCATTGACTTGAGAGGCACTGGCGGGCCAACCCATGCACTGTTTGATCCACACCTGCAGTCATTTTGCACTTCAAGGACGGCAGGCTTCAGACAGGAGCACCGGTGAAGTATCTGTAAGAGCCCGAGTGCTATCTCTAGTGCTACCGCAGCTCTTGCTATGGCCCTTTCCCAGGTAGTAATCTAGGAAATCAAGGGCCATACCACCAGAGCAGATGGAGGGGTCAGAAGGACTGGGTAGGGGTGGGGCGTGGGGGTGGAGGGTGAATCAAGAGGCCCCAGAGGCTGGAGGGGGGTAAGCACAGGCTCTTCCAGAGTCTCGCGGCTGAGTGGAGTGCTCCCATTTTCCTTCGCTTTTTAAAAAGCCAGAGTGCTCCCTGAGTGCAAGCTGGTGTTGGAGGTGGGTCTTTGGAGATGCTTCATATTTACAGGAATTTCAGCTTCAAAGATGGTGGGGGTTAGTATGTCTTTAAATAATATCAAGTAAGCTTGAAGTTTGATTTTCTCTTGGTAAATTTCCTCTTTTTCAACGATGGAAATGAAATCCTGTTAACACATTAAGAACCTATGAATGAAGCCCAACAAAGTTTTTCCTTCTGCTTCTTGAAGGCAGGAGCGCAGGGAATGTGGACAGTTTTGCCATTTAGTAGACTAGTTATTCAAGACATCGTTCTCCCCAGTACTAGAAGCAGACATCCTGTTTTCCTTCAATGTGCAAACGAACAGCTAAATGTGTACACTCTCCATCTGCAACTGCTTGTACTTCCTGGTACGCAAACTCACCGAAGTCAGTATTCCCTGCCCCCCCATGAACGTGCCGGTCACACGGCAGATGCTCCAAGAATGTTTGCTGACTTGGATGAACCTCTGCCTTCACCTGTAGAATTAGCACTGTACCTGCCTCCCATCCAATTCTGTTAGGTCAGGAAAATTAAGTGTTGGGGAACCGAAGGATGAAGGAGGAACAAAATGGACTGTGGTAGTGTTACAGGACTATGTAGGATCACCAAAATGTATCAGCTGTACAATCCGAGTGAATTCTATTGTACGTAAAAGGCGGGGGGTGCGGTGGGGATCCAACAGCCAAGTACACAGTGCAGCCGGGATCTGGATGGAGATCTAGCCATCCTCTTGACCATGAAGTGTTCCAGTGCCTGTGATCGACTGCAGAGTGAGGCTGAAGGTATCTGCATGTGCCTGTTAGCAATCTGTGTTTCTTCTGTGAAAAGCCTATTTCCATCTCTTGCCCATTTCTTTATTGGGTTTTTGAATTCTAAGATATAATTTATAAAAGATTTTTAAATATTAAAACATTAACTTTGTCAATGAAAAGAAACTGAAGATTTATAGCGCAAACATGACATTTCTGAAGAAGATATTTCTCCTAGAATTGATAGAATAATTAATAGACTATGTTAGAGGGAACCATAAATTTGATTCATGTTGCAATAGAATTTTTTTCTCTTAATTATTTTAAATGCTAGGGAAAGGTCCATGAGAGTGCTTGTCACATGCTGTCACGAAAAGTTATGTTTGCTGTCTTGAGTCACAGGAATTTTTCTAGCTTTCTCTGGGGTAGCTGGATGACACTGATCACTCAAGAAATATGGGGGATGGTAAAGGGAAATCTGAATTTTTTAGGGAGCACATCTACTGAATTCCACCAACTCAATTTACTGCTCTGTTTTATCAAATCCTCTTAAATTGATCTGTTCCAGTTTACAGAAGAAATCTAAAGTTTCAGGGAAAAAATATATATCTGGACCATCATACCTTCATTGTTAATACAGGGAGACAGCAGGTGTCAAGGTTACACTGACTTTCTGGTGCATCTGCTTCTCGAAAGATGATTAGTCCCCATCTAGCTTCAGCTTTGTTTATGCATCTGGTCAAATGGCTGGTGGCTCAGCAAAGTGCCTTCAGCAGCCCCCTCTGCAGAGCATCTCTGCTCACCTTTCCTTATGAAGTCACCCTCTCAGACAGGCAGGAGACCACAGCACCTCCATCCTCATTTTATAGAGAGTGACAGAGGAGTTAAGTGACTTGAGAAAGGTCAAACCAACAGTCACTGGTCAGGACCAAAATAGAATCGGGGTTTGCTGACCTCCTTGTCTCCTGTTCAAATGCTTCAAGGACAAGAAAAGTGACTCCTGAGCTGTAAACACAAAACAAAACAAACCAAAAACCAAAAAAAAACCAAAACAAAAAAAAATGCTACAGGCATTTGATTTTCTCATCCTTGAAGAAGATGAACTGGGGCACCTGTTTGGCTTAACGTTTTTCATGGACACCCAAATGTGAGGTAGTTGAAATTTGGGGAACACCAAAGGCCGAGAATCCAAATATTAGTAACATCAGCTTCTCCACAGACTAGCTATAACCTTAGGCAAAAAAGTGAGGCCACTGTGCCTCAAGTTTTTCATGAAATGGGGATGTTCTGAACCACATACTGAATATACTAACCTTTTAACATAAGTAACGTATCTTTGAGTACCGGTATTCAAAGATGTGGGGAACACAAGGTTTCTGAGCATCCTCCTTATGACAGAAACCAGAATCAAGAGAAGGTGACATTCTGAAATCACTACTCTGCATGTTGACTTAGGATGACGGAGAACAGGGGTGGGGAATAAACGCACACTTAACTGGGTGTTCCTTATCACGCAATTGGGCTAGAGTTCCGGCGCTGTTAAAAATAGATCACCTTTTTCTGTGCAAATCAGGCCTGACACAGGGCCTTATTTAATTCACAGACATGCTTATACTTCTGCAAAACTGGAAAAAAAAAAGCTTTTAATTACTATTTGTGGAGCATCTAAGACAATTAAATGCTTCTGATTACCCTTTTGTTGTTTAAAAACATAGACATAGAGAGTAAACATTTCTACACAGCCATTAGAGCAAAATGCCTTTTAAGGGAGAATGCTTTGAATACATTCTGCCTTATAAAAAAAGTGTATAAGAGGACAACACAGAAAAGGGCTGTGAGGCGTGACATGGCCTATCATGTTGTGCATGCATGAGTTAGCTCTTACAAGATCAGAACGAGAAGTTAAGATGAATTCTATTCAACCTAAGCCTGATGCTTTGGAAGTTCAGTATCACATCATCTGGGGTCAGTGACAGGGCCACTCAAAGGTATCTTCTCTGGAGAGCCAGAGAATTTAAAAATATCTGGGCAAATGTACCGTTTGTCACCTAAAGCGGAGACTCTGTTCTAGGAATCATGTTCATGTTCCGACTCCATCTTATCTGCAATCTTTGTTTCTATCATAAATACTAAACAGTCTAACAAAAACCCCCCACAGGTTGTCCAGCATTGGCTTCAAGTTAGACCCAGGTCTAGAGGAGACCTCCAGAGCACAGAGTAACGGGTAAGCTGGAGCCACAGGAAGAAGGCGAGGCCCTTCAGGGACTTCTCAACGTCAGAAAAACACTGGTCTTTTTGAATGATGCCTCACCCATTTCTACAGTGCTTTACATTTTAAAGAACACTGACTTTTGTGATGGCCACAGGATTTATAGCATTCTACCTGTTTGGCCATGAAAGTGACTCAGAACGGCGACTCTTCCAAAGCCCCACAGGTAGTCAATGTCAGAATTCAAGCAGGTCTTAGAAACTAGCACGCTTCCCACCTAACATCTCTTAATGGTCTTTCTAAAAGATACAAGTGGAAAGAGACAGGATATCAAGGGGTAAAATACATCAGGTGAGAGGAACTATCACTGGTTGTCAGTACGATTTACAAATCGTGGCTTGAAATAGTAGGAGGAAGCAGAACATAGAGGGTTGAGCATGGAGTCATGAGCCAGACATTCTGCCATTATTAGCTGTGTGATCCTAGACAAATTACTCAACTCTCTGTGGCTAAGTAGTTTTTGTTGTTGTTGTTTTGTTTTTTTTGGCAAACCACAGGATTTGACGATTCTACACATCACTCAACGCTCGCCACAGTAAGTGTAGCTACCATGTGTCCTCATACTTTATTATAATATTGTTGGCTATATTCTCCATGCTGTACCTTTCATCTCTGTGATTTATTCATTTTATAACTGGAAGTTTCTATCTCTTAATCTCCTTCACTTATTTCACCCATCCCCCTTCTGCAACCATGAGTTTTTTTCTCTGCATTTATGAGTTTATTATTTCGGTTTTTTTTTCTTCTTGATTCCACATCCAAATGGAATCATATGGTATTCGTCTTTGTCTGACCTACTTCACTTAATAGGATACCCTATAAGTCCATCCACATCATCACAAATGGCAAAATAGCTCATTCTTTTTTATGGCTGAGTAATGTTCCCTGATACGTATGTGTCTGTATACACATGCCAAATCTTTATCCATTCATTTAACAATGGACACATAGGTTGTTTCTGTAGCCTGGCTGTTGGAGGTTTCCGTAGCTTGGAGGTTAACGCTGCAATAAACACAGGGGTGCATACGTACTTCTGAATTGGTTTTTTTCTTCTGACAAATACCAATCAGTGGAATTACAAGATCATATGGCATTTCTATTTTTAATTTTTTTGAGGAGCCTCCATACTGTTTTCCATAATAGTTGCACCAATTTCCATTCTTAACAGTGCACGAGGGTTCCCTGTTCTCCACATCCTCAACACCTATTTCTTGTCTTTTGGATACTAGACGTTCTGACTGGTGGGAGGTAATATCTCAGTGGGGTTTAGTGATGTTAAGTGTCTTTTCATGTGTCTATTGGCCATCTGTATGTCTGTATGTCTTTTTTGGAAAAAGGTCTATTCAGGTCTTCTATTTTTTAATTGGATTATTTGGGGTTTTGGTGTTCAGCTGTATAAATTCTTTATATATTTTGGGTATTAACTCTCCTATCTGACATATCATTTGCCAGTATCTTCTCTCACTTGGTAGGCTGCTTTGTCATTTTGTTGATCATTTCCTTCACTGTGCATAAGCTTTTTATCTTTGTGTAGTTCCAACAGTTTATTTTTGCTTTTGTTTTCCTTGCCTAAGGAGATACACCTAAGGCCGATGTCCAAGAGATTACTGCCTATGTTTTCTTTTAGGAGTTTTATGGTTTCAGGTCTCACATTTAGGTCTTTAATCATTTTTGAATTATTTTTCCATATGGTATAAGAAAGTGGGTGTTTTCCTAGCATCATTTATTGAATAGATGATCTTTTCCCAATTGTATATTCTTGCCTCCTCTATCACAGATGAATTGACCATATAAGTGTGGGTTTATTTCTGGACTCTCTATTCTGTTCTACTGATCTACATGTCTAATTTTTGTGCCAATACCACGCTGGTTTGATTACTACAGCTTTGTACTATTTCTTGAAATCTGGGATTTGACACCTCCAGCTTTGTTCTTTCTCAAGATTGCTTTGGCTAGTTAGGGTCTTTGTGGTTCCATACAAATTTTAAGATTCGTTGCTCTAACTCTTTGAAAAATACTATTGGTATTTTGATAGTGATTGCACTGAACGTGTAGATTGCTTTGGGTAGTACAGACATTTTAATAATATTAATTCTTCCAATTCAGGAGCATGATGTATCTTTCCATTTGTTTGCGTCGTCTTCAATCTCTTTCATCAGTGTCTCACAGTTTTCAGAATACACGTCTTTCCCCGCCTTGGTTAAATATATTCCTAGGTATCTACTCTTTATGGTGTAAATGGTGGGATTGTTTTCTTAATTTCTCTTCTACTTCATTTTTAGTGTACAGAAACACAATTTTGTAACCTGTAAGTTTACTGAATTCATGACTAGTTCTAATCGTTTTTGGTGGAATCTTTAGGGTTTTCCATTCATAGCATCATGTCATCCATAAACAGTGACAATTTTACTTCTTCCTTACCACTTTGGATGCCTTTTATTTCTTTTCTTGTCTGATTGCTGCAGCTAGGACCTCCAATATTATGTTGAATAAAAGTGGTGAATATCAACATCTTTGCCTTGTTCCTGATCTTACAGGAAATATTTCAGTTTTTCACCATGAAGTATGTGAATTTCCTTATATTTAAAATGAGAGCAATAACAGAATCTCCAGGAACAGAGGGCCTCTTTCCTCATAGACTTTATTTAAAAAAGTTTTTTTATAGGTAGAACTCAATTTTTTAAGAACACTTTTTGTCTTGTTTTTTTACAGTTGTTTTTAAAATTCCAGTTAATATCCAATGTAATGGGGTGCCTGGGTGCCTCACCTGGTTAGACGTCTGACTTTGGCTCAGGTCATGATCTCACGGTTTATGAGTTTGAGCCCTGTGTTGGGCTCTGTACTGACAGCTCAGAGCCTGGAGCCTGCTTCGGATCTGTGTCTCCCTCTCTGTTTGCCCCTTCCCCACTCATGCTCAGTTTCTCTCTCTTAAAAATAAACATTAAAAAAATTTTTAAAAATACAGTTAGTTTCAGGTATACAATATAGTGATTCAACACTTCCAAATACCACCAGATGCTCATCACAAGTGCACTTTTTTTTAAATAAAGTTTATTTACTTTTGAGAGAGAGAGAGAGGTGCACACACAAGTGGGGTAGGAACAGAGAGAGAGAGAGAGAGAGAGAGAGGGAGGGAGAGGGAGAGAGAGGGAGAGAGAGAGAGAGAGAGAGAGAGAGAGAGAATCCCAAGCAGGCTTTGCACTGTCAGTGCAAAGTCCAATGCGGGGCTCAAACTCACGAACCATGAGATCATAACCTGAGCTGAAGTCAGATGCTTAACCTACTGAGCCACCCAGGTGCCCCACAACAAGCGCACTTCTTCATCTCCACCACTTATTAAAAAAAAGTTTTTTTAACATTTATTTTTTATTGTGAGACAGAGAGGACACAAAGCATGAGCAGGGGAGGGGCAGAGTGAGGGGAAGACACAGAATGCAAAGCAGGCTCCAGTCTCTGAGCTGTCAGCACAGAGCCTGAAGAGGGGCTCAAAGTCACCAGCCTTGAGATCATGACCTGAGCCAAAGTCGGACACTTAACCAACCGAGCCATCCAGGCGCCACCCCCCACACCACCACCACTCATTTAACCCATCCCCCAACTCCCCTCTGGTAACCTTCAGTTTGTTCTCACTACTTGACATCCAACCCATTTCCTTAGGCTCATGAGGATCACTCTTCTCTCAATAGCGTGGTAAACCAAGGACTAATTTTATCAAATAGTTACATAGGTTGATCCCAGAAAGAAGCCTGTTCAGTCCAAGTGGTCACCACGGCTCCCTGTAACACTAGTATCTTATGGCTTGAGGCATGCAGCCCTGCCAGTTTGGTTAAGCCCCTGAGACCTCACGTGTACAGCGTATCGGGGAATAGAAGACTTCACATGGAACAAGCCTATCATATTCATCAGAGAAATCTCTGCATCTTAAAAATCAGTCTCAAAAACTATGTCAAAGATAGAGTGCTGAGAATGATCTATTTGGATGAGACCTGGCCATTTACTGCTCGTTAAAAGTGCATATGCCTTGGTCTTTTGGTCTTCTGAAGGATTATCTGTAACTTTCTGTGGTCGAGAGTTCTCGCAGAGAAGCAATTCAAATGCATTAATTTATAGTATCGAAAGGATTTTACCTTAGAAATTACTAATACCAGCCCACAGGATTACGGCTATTTAAAAAATCATTCCCTATTTTCCTGCATTTATCATTCAAAAACCAGAATAACCTAGCACCATGCTGACTGCTACAGGGAGAGGGGTCCTTCATGCTTTGTCTTCACGTAACAGTTGTCAAAGCATAAATGTCAGACGGGTTTCAAAGGAGAGGGGTATACGATGTGAAAAATCAACCAATTTTTCACTCTACGATAGAATGAAGAGACATTCACAAAATCGATTCCTATGAAAATTCTATTTTTCATACCACTGACAACTAGCAGCACCAAACTGGATTAACAATGGTGATGAGTAACTGGAATCTACGTATATTTTCATCACCCATTTCAGTATTTTGTTTCTTAGGGCTATGGTTTTTCCTCTGCCGCTCAGTCAAGTGTCAGCTGTGACTTTTTGAGTAGCTTTGAGTAATGGGATCAGCTAATGTTCTGTACATGAAGAAATTCCGTATCATTTGCTTCTCTAAAAATACTGCTGCCTGCCACCGGAGCCAATCAACAGTGATAAATAGCCAAAGAGACAAGTAGGTCTCTAAATTTACTTCGTATCTGACAGCCCTTCAGCAGATAGGGATAATGGATCCCTATGACTCACGAATGCAACTCCCTCCTACTACAAGCAAGCCCTTTCTTTCCCAGACGAGAAAGGGCAAGGATTCTTAATGACCCAATACGTTCTCCCCTTCCCCTTTGCAACAACCCAACAAAAATTTGTTAAACGCCTGCGTGTACTATCAGGTTCTATAAAGCTTCTGGGCTGGATCTAAGAAGCTGAAAAAGACACACATCCTTTTCACCATTAAAAGTCTGTTCTTATGTGGCTTAGGAGTCTATCTGAATTAATGTTACCAATCAAAATGAAGCTGACAGATCATGAATTCGTGTGTATACACATCTCAGTGCTCCACCTCAATGCCCTCCAGATACTCAAGTGGCTAATCTGCATATTGGACAATTTGGAATATGCAGATCTCCACACATTTATGTGGAATTACCTTTATTCTCTAGGTGTGCATTTTGGATTCACCCATTCAAAAACGTTTATTAAGCCCTCAATACATGCCAGACACCCTACACTACATGCTGGGAACTCACTGGTGATACAAAATGGACAGAATTACATCAACTTATTTACCCATTGAACTGATGACCTTAAAAAAAATGTAATTTTGATGTGCTGGTTGTATGTTTTGGCCGATCGGAGCTTATAAATACATGCTTCTAGGATTACTGCATTTTCTGCTGTGGGTGATTCAACAAGGAATCAGTCTTGCCAGAGTATAAACATTTTTGTGAGGTCCAAGATGATAGGAATACATTTAAGTTTCTCAGGTCAAAAGAATTAAAGGGCCTTTGCCAACCCATGACAACTAGACAATGGCTTAATAAACTTTTCCTCTCAAAACCCACCCCACCATCCACTTACTCAAGCTCACGCAAAGAGCAGTGTTCAACTGCACGGAAATCCCACCCACGTGTCTTAACCTCACCTACTCCTCTGATTACGACAGAGAGTAGAGCTAAGTGGCCATGTTAGCTACTTTTAAATAGCTGCAAGTGACTTATGTCAAATCCAAATTTGGTGTTATCAAAAGATTTGATGTAACATCTGTAACGGTCAAGTTCTCCTCAACATACTATATATTTACTGATACTGTCAGTTTTTTCTCACTAGCATTCCTTCACATCCATTTTGTCCTGGTATTTTACATAAATATAATTGGTCTCTAATGCTGTGGATATTAAGAAGTTATTATTTTTGCATTCAAAACCTTTTTAGAGGACTTTTTGATCATTATTCCCTCTCATATCTTCATTTTTTACTCTCAGTATGTTCTGTGCACCAGGCCCTTTGCTAGGCACCAGGACTAGAAAGACAAATGAGACACGGAGCATCTTTAATTGAGCTATTCTATCACGTTAACAAAAATTAAGCAGGAGAAATAGGGAGGAACATAATAATCAAAGCACAGAAGCATTTCCCAGAATTGGATTTGTTATGAGCTGTTTTTGCCCAATTACTACTTTAATTGAACCATCTATAATTCCTTCCACTTATATTTTTAGTCTAGAGGAAGCCAGACGTAAGATGTTACACATGAAACCAGAAGCCAGCACGTTTCTGACAGCAGGAACTCCCTCAAGTCTATTAAAATCACCAAAAGGAAGAGGAAATCAACATGTGATGGTTCTGAAAATGACATCTGACAAATCCAGAACCATGAGTTCGTTTGTGGTCCTGGGCTGGCTACAGGGAGGTGGGGGGACAAGGCAGGACCCCAACTGGGACAATTCTGCACATGGGGACCTAGGTGAAGACAGCCTTCCATGTTTTGTAAGGATTCTCAAGATCCAGCCTTACCAGGACAGCAGAGGCCCTTCCCAAGTCTGATTAACACAACACTTGCTTCTGCTACAGGACATTTATGACATGTAAGCATGGTCTCCCTACTTTAGTATGCTGTGCGTGGGTACAGGTGCACATATGAAGACCCCCTCTCCTGCCATGGCTATCCCCACCACTCTGTCTTTAGCATAATTTTAATTAATGAGAAAAGTCCATCGAATGTTATCATCCCCTTCTTCCACCTTCGGATACATCTCTATATTCCCTTACCAGCCAATTAGTGATAGCGTACAGGAGAGTGAATCCTCTAATATTCAGTGCCCCCCAATTCCCCACGCACCATCTAGTAGTGATGATAATTGTATTAACGGCAATGATGATGCTGATGATGGTATTCTCAATGAATTTTAAAAACACCTAAAAGGGCCATTTTAACAGTAAGTGGAAAATAATCTTGAATTTTCCTTTTGGAAACATTTCCCAAGAAACGAACTGCTCGTGTTACCTTGAGAAGAATCACCAAGGTCTCTAGGTTAGAATGCAAGGTAAAGCCATCTATATTTTAAAATAAGAAGATATTGATTCACTGAGCAATTGAAAATTGCATTTCCCTGTTCACTGGCTTTCCAAATACTAGTAGTAAGACAATAAGGTGTTTTTGAAGTCGGGGCACAGCCTTCAGCTATGGGCTCCATGTGTGAAAACGCAATGCTCTTACTTATTAAGTCTCAGTTTCAAAACTACCCTCGATCATCATTTCATTTCACTTGCTGTATCTTTGTCTGTAAGTCATTTTTGTTGACCGAACCTTTCTTGCCTTACAGATGCCTGTGTTAGAGCTGATTACTACTAGTGCTTTCCCCTGAGTAAGTCTTGTTGTCGACTTTATTGCCACTTGAATTCCTTCTCCTTAAATAAACATAAAGGCATTTCTCTGGCTATTCACCACATGTACTTCTTCCTTTGCTATTAAAAATATAGAAAGCAACAATAACAAAAAGCCAGAAGTATAGTCCGTTTTGAATCTTACACTTCGATTACCAGTTGGAAAATTGAGGAACCAGTAGTACCTTAACCAACAGCTCTAGTTCCTCCAGGTAAGTGTGTGTGTGTGTGTGTGTGTACACAAAATCAGAACTAGAGATACACACACACACACTTCATTAGAAGTATCAATCTGGCCTCATCTCTCTTCAACTTCTGTAGCTTCTTAGTCTCTAAAACAGAATAATCCATAACCTCAAATTTTATTTGTATCCCTAGTTACTGATCTCTGGCAAATGCTTTTCATTTCTTGTGTGAGCCTGGGTGGCTCAGTTGGTTAAGCATCCGACTTTGGCTCAAGTCATGCTCTTGTGGTTCGTGAGTTCGAGCCCCACGATGGGCTCTGTGCTGACAGCTCAGCCATGTTCTTTCTGTCTGTCTCTCGCTCTCAAAAGTAAAAAAAACATAAAAAAAAAAAAAGACAAGACATTAATGTCCAATAAAAATACAGTATGGAGCAGAGCATCAGCTTAGAACCTGTACTGACACAGGACATTTCCAAAATTCTGCTGTTGTATTCCACGTATATTTGAAGGTATAAATATGAAAAGTCCCCTTGAAAGCCAAAAATGCACATAAGAAATAAGTAGGTCTAAAGAAAAAAGCTACCCTGGGGTATCCCCCAAATACTTAGTGTGTTTGCTTTACAAAAACCAGGTCTATCACACAGGTTGCAAGAACTATTGTCAGAGAACTGGTCTCTCCTACCCAAAACATTTGATTATTATAAGTCAACCAAATTCATAAGATGCAGCTTCTGCTTTATATGAGAAGTCTTCTTCTAAAATGTATTACTGTTTGAATTATTGATTTGTTCTCAAATTGCTTGTGGAAACACACTGAGTTTCAACGTATCCACCACAAACTCAGGGCATTTTGCCTGTACTACAGACACAGCAGAGGAAGATTCATTTATATGATTTTAATCAGTTTTCATCTATAACCTCTATGACATAAGGGCAAGTTGCTTAGTGAAAGAGAGAATGCGTTCACATCCAACAGACAAGCACTTACGACGGTCTTCAATCCAGAAACCAAGAACAGTTTCCCATTTAAAGAAAAAGAAATCCTCTTTATAACTGAAAATAGCCTTCTTCTACAACTCTGTTAGGCTTTGCTGGGAAGAGAAACATTTCTTAGTTTATAAGGGAGATTGCACTGAATGTGGATCATAGAAAAACTAAGCTTATTCTTCTTATGAATCAGTCTTAACTATGCTGACAAACGTTCATCATTTACAAAAGCATCAAGACACTGCATCTAATCTCTGTGGCTGTTTTCTTTCTAGAGATCACTAGAGGACCTACCCAGCAGATAGGTAAGTGGTTCAATAGTTTCTGCTTGGTTAACAGAGAAACTCAAGAGATAACACACCCAACGGCAAGATGGAGATTAACATTAGGAGCCCCAGAGTGGAAAAACGTCCACTAATGCTACAAATTAGTATTTCACCAAAGGATTTCAAATCCCTTGCAGACGTCAGCTCCCACTGCAGGGGCAGACAAGAGAGTAGCAACTGAAGAGCCCGTCCTAAACGCATGTTCCATAGCGTGGGTACCTTCTGATCTGCCAGCCCCGTCTCCCGACACGGCTCGCTACACATCCATGGAGCTGTGCAGTGTTGAACCCGTGGATGCAGTAAAACATGTGCTGTGGGGCCTTATGCCTTGTGCCTCCTTCGTCACGGCCACGGTGGCCAAACCCTTAGGTGTTACATGACGGAGTGCTTAAAGTCAGGCTTGCACGCTGGATGAGACTCTTCCTTTTGGCACGCTGTACTCCACTATTCTAGAAGAAGTGGCCCTTTGTTGCTGCGCTGATGAGGCAACCTCTTCAAGATCACCCTGGCTGCTTTCCTGCCTTCCCGCTCAGCAAACAGCAGACAGAAGTGAACCAGGCTGCCCGCCTTAGCTCTCGTCTCTGATGCTCTCCCTCAGGAGGCTACCTCTGATGCAAGTTCTTCTGCTTCTACTTCTACTTCATGAATTAGCGTATTTACAAACCTCCCAGTGTCTAGACCGAGCAAAGCAATGATGCAGGAGCCCAGCCTCGGGCAAAAGATGGGGCAAAATGCAAGAGGGAGAGTGGTTTAAAACATCATTCTGTTCCACAACATTTTTTCCTGTTCCACTCAGTGAGACAGAGACAGTCTCTTTCTCGCTCACTCTCACATGGAGAAACAGATCTTTGCAATGTCTCCAAAGACAGTGCATCAGGGAAGGAATAACAGATTAATTTTTCTGAGCCATATATTAAAATACAAAGCATCCAGATGACAATCCTGTCATCTTTTCTTTCCAGCCTGTCTGGATTCCCATGTGCTTCCTAGACTTCTACCAATAACTCACCTTTGCTAGGAAGGGAGGAAGGGAGAAAAAAAGGACAGAGTAGAAAATTACAGCACATCGCCACCCAGTAGTTATGAAAAATAATAGGCATAAAGAGCAAAAAAAAAAGCTGATCACTAAACAAAATCATTAGGAACTGATCAAAGTGACAGGATGAAGTAGAAATTGGGGCTGAAAACCAACCTTCTTTGGTCCCGAAGAGGGAGGCAGCCTGGGGTACTTCAGGGAACATGTGTTACTCTGAGGTATACCTGAGTCACAGCCCTGCACCTGCCACATGCCCGCATGTGACTCTAAGTTTCAGACTCTTCATATGAAGACGACAGCATGAAGCAGCTTTAAAGGTGCCTTCACAGCTTTAATAACTCTGGACGGGAACTCCTCGAGTCCATGCATGGGGTTTGTGAGGGTCCAGGAGTTCCTGGACCCTCAGAGGCCCAAGTGTGTCTGCTGTTCTAGAAACAGAATCAGGGTCCTACCGGAGATCCATGTGTATGTGGCAACTGGTTTTATGACTGGGCAACAGGAATTAGTGGAAAATAGATGGGTTATTTAGGAGATGGTGTTGTAAAGACTAGCTTTCTACAGAGAGAAAATGTTGGATCGATACCTCACCACCATAAAAGCAAATCCCCCCAAAGCCCCCCCCCCCCCCCCCCGCCCAACCCCCTCCAAATGCCATAAAGGTCTAGATGTGAAGCACAACCATGAACCCACCAGAAATAGCTACCGGAAAGTATTCTTGATAACTGGGGATGAAAAAGGATCTTAAGCATGACTTTTTTCTAAGTCACAAAGGAATATATCGATGCATCTGCCTTCAACAAAACATGCCAGCCAAAATCGACAGAAGATACGGGCCATCTCTAAAAACGGACAAAGGATTGATATCTACACTATACAGGAGGTCCCCAAGGAAGAAAAAAACCAATGGAAAAATTTACATAAGATGTGGAACAGGCAGTTCAGAGAAGGAAAAGCCCAAATGGCAAAGAATCATATAAAGAGAAGTTCGAGCTCACTCATCATCAGAGAAATGCAAATTTAAATGACCAGGATGCAGCCAGCAGCAGATTTGAACTGGACAGACAGAGCCACATGGCAGTGTGGGGAAGCAGCCAGGCTCCTTCACAGCTGTGGGAGGACGGGCTGGCTCTGCCATTCTGGAGAGCAGTCCTCTGCGCCCGGTGAGACCAAGTGTGCTTTTGCCCCACGATCCTGAGAGTGCAACCCACACAGGCTTTCCCACAAAACCAGAAGAAAACGTGGTCGCGCATCCCGGTGCTGTCCCGGGAGACCCAGGAATTGGAGGCGGCCAAGAGGACACAACTACTGAAGTGAATGAAATGTGGAGGGTTTCTGCAACAGTGTGCCATGCAGTAGCCACCAGGAAGGAGTAAGAGGCACACCCAGCGACATAAGCAGGTCTAAGCTCTAAAAGCAGTGCTGACCAAAAAAAAAAAAAAAAGAACCAGAATCTAGAATATCATTTATATAGACTCTAAAACTCATTCACGCAAGGATGTGTTTTCCAAGGACACATATGCACCTAACACAACATTAACTATATGATAGCAGTGACCTCTGAAGGGCATGGGAATGGGGACGGGGGCTGAGGAGGGAGAGAAAGGCACGGCCTGATGAGGGTGATGTGCCGAGAATTCAGGACAATGACTCTATCAACAACCTCTGGACACCTGAACGGGGCGGGGGAAGGGGGGAAACTGGAGGGCGGCTTGCTTGCTTCTCTTGAAAACTGGAGTGTGGACAGAACCAAGGGGTTAAGATGCTAAAACGCTGGCCTGAAGAACTTGAAAAGAGGATTCATCAAAGAAGTGAGGTATCGTAACTTCTAGAAATACGCGTTTGGTCAAAGCACAGCATGGCATTCGATGAGTAAGTATCAATCGATTTTTTTTTAAAGTTTGTTTATTTTTGAGAGAGAGAGAAGGGGAGGGGCAGAAAAGGAGAGAGAATCCCAAGCAGGCTCTGTGCTGTCAGCATAGAGCCCAAAGCAGGGCTTGAACTCGTGAACTGGGAGATCATGACCTGAGCCGAAGTCGGGCACTGAGCTGACTGAGCCCCAATCAAATACTGATACGTGTTTGCCAAGTACTCGCGACTGTGGTGGGTGTAGATTCAAACTAAGAGCAGGTGGGTTGGGATTCCCACAGTCCTCTGCAGCCTAGCTACCTAAGCTCCCAAATCCACAGGACTCACTGTGCGAGTCGCATGACGACCTGGGATACTTGCAGTCAGTGTGAAACCGGGGTGAAGGGAAAGGTCTGTTTCCAAGAATAAAGGTCACAGGCCGGTGGACCAGGGGTCACATCCAGCTTAGGTGACATCACTGAATTAGCTGCCAATATTGACATTTTCCGTGAAGAACAGTTTCCCGGTCCACGGAGCACTGGAGAAATCCAGGACAGTGGGCCGCACGCCTGCTAAAGCCGCCTTCCTATGACAGGAGCGCACCCTCAGGAGGGCATCCGCCCAGAGGGCCTCGGCGGGCCCGCACTCCCCTGGGCCCCAAGATGTCTGGGCCAGTGATGCTGTGGCTCCCAGTTACTCACTGCCAGACATGACAGGCGACTCTGCAGCCTGGAGCCACAGAGGAAGCTGGGCGTTAGAGCGGAGCGGTCACTAATGGAAACGACAGAAGTCTTAGCTTCCAACAAGCATAAGCCCATTTCAAGTGGGACATCTGGAAGGGCTTTACTCCCTCTGGAATGCACCCGAATTAGTGGAGGAAATGGGGCAGGGAAAGCAAAGAGGTCTAGTTCTCCTGCGTTTAGAAGGTATTCGAGCAGATGGGGTTCCCTAATGACCTTTTGGAAGGGACACGAGAGCAAGTCCAGACGGAGAAGACGCCTGCGCTCTGGCTATTCCCATCCCCGAGGGGGCTGGCACCCCCTTTACAGTAAATTTAACTACAGATCCTGTTTCCTAGTCAGGTATTAGCTCCGTGCATCAAGATGACAGAAACACCAACAATGACTGTTTTGTTCCACACACCAGTCACTGTTTAAATTGTTTTTATTTTCTCATTCGTGCTTAACACATTGCCTTCAAATGCCCTGAGGGTGCCGGAACCTTGCCCCTATTCCGAAAGTTGCGTGGAAATGAAAGCATTGCTTGTGTTTTAAGATTAGTATCACACGTGTCAAGATGACCAAATTGAAACACCCTTTTTTTGCTTTGGACTGTCTTTAAAGTGGCTAGTATCTTCTTAAAATGACCAGGCATATGTGATAAGGTGCACGTAAGGGATCGACAAGGACCTGGCGTCAATTCTTTGAAATAGAAAGCCCTGGTACCAGCAGCAATGCTCTATCAAAACAGTAGAGGCACGACTTACATATGCTTTGTTCTGATCTGTGTCCCGTCAGAGACCATTTCTAAGTGCAAAACACGCTACAGTTAGGTAACCGTAAGGGCAATAAAGAAATCTCGACAAGGAGATGCTAGCGTGCCACTGGGGTGTAATATTGTAGTGAGTGGTCTGCAGTCAAGTGAGAGGGCCTCCAACCTGGGTGGCGATCTGGGGAACAGCAGACCCGAGGCTCCAGAGCGGAGGTGTGCAGGGAGGCAGTCGTGAGAAGCGGAATGAGCGGGAGACACGGGGAGCATGAGAAGAAGGAAAGCCTTCCTGTGAGCTGGGGCAAGGAGAGAACGTCACCAGAGAGGTGTCAAACAGCACCCCAAAAGGAAACTAAGACTTGACCTGTAGTGGGTAGATGAACAACACACTGGATGTCAAAATATGGCAGGGGCTGAAGACGCTCCAGTGTTTTGGAGATAAACGAAGTCATGGCTGACTCATCCTGACAGAGGCCGGCAGCAGCTCACTCCAGCCACCGCCGCGTTTTACCAACACGGTCTCCTCAACACCCCCTTGAAGGGCCTTCATCATTCCACTTCACGGATGAGGACACGCAACTTCAAGAAGCAAACCTACTGCTTCAAGGTCACAGCTAGAAACCTGCAAAGCCAGATACAAACCCAGACAGTCCGGCTACGGGGCCCCGACCCTTCATCACTCACGTAGACTCTCGAAGGATGACTTTTATTTTTCACCCAGTGAAAATGTGGCAACGTCTTGATCAACCTGGGTTGTGGAGAGTTTTTCTTTCCCATCACATAACCCAACTGAGTGTGCGTTTGGATCGCTGTTGCAATTCAGCCAATCACGCAATCATAGGATCAGAAAGGAGAGACGGTGTCTTAGTCGACCAGGGTTTTCATTCTCTGCCTGAGACCTTCAGAGAAGGTGACCATACACCTCAAAGATGCAGTGTGCTGCAGGGTCTCACATCCCACATTATTCACCAAGTCACCTATGCCTGCCATGTGCCACGAGCCAGCCACACACCAACTCCACACATTGGAAACGTCCCACGGTTTCCCCTGAAGACTCCCACACCCACCAACTCCAAAGAGCATTATTAGAAAATGAACTGTAACTTGTTTCTAATGATTTTTTTTTCTCAGTCCACGTAGAGGACTTTTTTTTTTCTTAGTTCGAGGGTATTTTTCACTGCTCCTGGGTAAATACGTTAAGTTCAAAAAGTAAGCCACATCAGAACATTTTATGTTTCCTAGAAGATGAAACCCAGTTTTTTTTTATATCAAGATTGCAGAACGTGATCATCTGAAAGAAAATTGTAATAGTTTATAGCACACGGCAAAATGCAAGCAAGTTAGAAACACTAGCATAGGACTCTAAGAATTCCTTTCCTCCAAATGCATGGAATTGTATATGCTGATGTAACTTATGCTCTATTAATTGTGGCATGATATGAAGAGCAGTCCACACCAGTGACAGATCAGTGCTGGAGACGAAAGGCCAAGAGTGAAATTCAGGTGTGAGTCTGTATATCTTTGTCCAAGTACTTCTTGTGCGTGGCTGGATGAAGACAGAAATTATTCAGTTTTGCTCACCTAATTTAAGAATACCCAGTAATCTATCCTTCTGGTCCTAACAACACTATAACTTAGATCTCTGGGACCGCAAAACTACATGCACAGGTGAATTCGCCTACTGGTTATCTATTCATTGGGTATTTACTGGACCAATATCGGAACCTGCAATCTTGAAGAGAATGACCATACAAATAAATATGTAGCACGTACAGTGTTTAATGTGCCAAGTGCTTTGCCAAGTTTATAGAGGTAATTAGAATGACCCTGTACAAAAGGTATATGCTGTGATCCCCCATTTTACAGATGAGAAGAATGAGGTTCAGAGAAGTCAAATAAATGGAGTGTTATAGTCCATGGTAAAATCGGGTTTCAAGTTCAGGTTTATGTGGTTAAAAAATTGTGTGCCTTTAAAAAGGCACTAGGCTATATGGTCTCTTGTAAAATATTAAAATGTACCAAAAAATGTATTCAGCTATATACTTATCATGAAAACAGATAAAAGGGGGAAATCTAGCCCTGAATGTACAGGAAGTCATCAGGGCAACACTTCATCTGAGTTGAATCTTAAATGATGAATAGAAACTCAAAGATGAAAGCACGCTGTGGGGTTGCTGTGAGAAGGCAGACATTTTTTCAAAAACCGATAAATAGTTTTGTGTAGCTGGGTCAAGAGTGTATACAAGTGGCTAACTAAAAAGTTCAAAAAGAGCAAGTTAGAGCCACACTGTGAGGTGCCTCTGGAAATGCTAAGCAGTTGAAACTTCAGTCACTAGGCCTAGGGAGGTGCGGGAGAAATTCAGATAGGGGGGGACATGCTGGGACCTGGGTTCTAGAAAAATCTGTGACTTCAGTTTAGAGGCAGGGAGGGTGGGCCGAAGAGAGTACTGCAATTTTGCAAGGGAGTGAAGGTCTGTTCATGTGTGATGAGAAGGGGACTGAGATTTAAAATGCATTTATTAAGAAAACACAGGACTGAGAGGTCGGTCAGCTGTGGTCAAGGGAGGGAGGGAGGTGTTAAGCAGGATTCTGATGCACTGTATGGGTGACTTTTTTAAGACTCTTGTGGTCAAATAAATTAGAGGGAGAGTCAGGAGTTCCATTTTACGTGGAAGGCTGCAGCCTATGGGACATATGAAGATTTCTAACAGAAAATTACTGGAATTCAAGAAAAAAAGTGGCGCTTGAGATACAGATTTGGAAGTCACCGTAGTATGGGTGCTGTTTAAAGCCACAGACATGGCTGAACTAGGCATCTGGGGGGACAGGTGGGCCCAGAGTTTCACGGACAAACAACGCAGCTCCACCAAAGTTACAGGCCACTGTCTGCTTCTTATGCCAGAACAGAAGCCCATGTATTTTAAACTCTGAAACCTTTATAAAACAAGCCTCAGTAAGACAGAGTTTAATTTCCCAAAGAATCAATAGCACATACAATTGTTCCATATCCGGCCAGGGCAGAAACTGTTTACACAGGGAAAGTAGGCTTTGTGAACTGAGAATTGCTTAGATATTTTAATTTTTTTCTTACCTCATACCCCCCAAAATAATGTTAATGCCTTTTTCTCTCAATCGATGATTTTAAAACTGGCATGTTAGGGAAAGTAGGTGGCAACCCACTGGAAGTCTATTTTTATCACGGACTGAAAAGCTTAAGTAAACAACAATTGCTATTTTTTTGAATTTATTTCTGCTCATGCAATGGATTCCACTGGGTTATGGTCTAATGGTGAGTGTCAAACTTTGAAACTGTGGAACTTCTGCGTGGTGAACAGAAGGGACAGGAGAGGTTCTCTTCACCACGGTGACTCTACCAGGAGCTCCACTGTTATAATTCGTTCAATAAAGAGCCCCACTGCTTCCATATGGAAGAAAACATACTTTTAAAAATGCATTTATTAAATCTGGACTATAACTTTATTATGGGAGTTTGAGGGGTTCTCCCAGGAAACAGCTTTAAACCTGGATACGTCAGCAATGATGATATTTTCCCATCGTTATCCCAATTGTCAACAAAAGGGAAGATCATTATGACCCCATGTAAGACAGAAAGAATGGAGCAATAAACTAGATATATTCCCCACAGGATGATGTTAAAGCAGAATTATTCCAGGTAAGGGAGAGACGATGCTGGGGAGGTAGAGGTTAGAAGTTCTTCTGTTATGTCAGAGAGGTGAAAATATACCCATCAGCCAGTCAGAAGGGGCAATTCTTTGCTGCTTAGGAAGCACAGCAGATTTTCTACAAAGAAGTTCAGACTATGCCAGCATTAACAGAGAAAACCACATGTTTCACTGTCTAGGTTGTCAATTTCTCTGACCTTGCAACGCTCTCCTGCCTTACGTTCTAGGATATATTCCGTCCTGGGATTTCCCTTCTATGGGAGCTCCTTCTCTGTCTCCTATACAGGCCCTTCTTCCTCTCACCAGTTGAGGAGTCATTAAACACCCGCATTCGCACTCAGGACTGAAATCATGCCTGTATATATACCAGGCACAATCTGGAGCTCCACCCTGGCTCGTCCCATGCCTACAGGACACTGCCTACAGTGTCCTATTCCCTGTAGGACATCTTCACTTGGACGTCTCAAAGTAGCACAGCTCGTTCCACACAGGTAACACCTAGCACTCCTGATCATTTTCTTCCAACCTTGGCTCCCTCCCAGCAACCAGCCCTCCACTCCACTACCAAACTCACTCACCTAAGTCCTCAAAAAACCCTGAGCCACCACTTAGGCCTCCCTCCCAATCTCTCCCTCCTAATACAATCCATTACCACGTCCCATTGACTTTCCCCTCTCAGAATCTCTCCAGATTCAGAAACAAAGTACAGTAAAACCTTGGATTGCGAGTAACTTGTTCTGCGAGTATCCTGCAAGAAGAGTAAACATTTCTAATAAGTTTTAACTTGCTAGACGAGCGGTATCAGTAGTAACGTGATGCTGAGCAACACATGATGGTTCTTGAAATGGTTCTTGAAATTCACTTTGAAATACGAGTGCTTTGGATCACAAGCATGTTTCTGGAACGAATTATGCTCACAAACCAAGGTACTTACTGGAAGAAGTAACCTCTCGGCCTGCTGTTTTGACATTGTGTCATCTACATTTTCATGTAGATTTTGTGTCACTGAATTAAATTTTCCATTTCATAGGAGGAAAAAAAGATGGATGGTATCTGAAACCTCCCAGTATTTCAAACACAGAAGGAGAGGAGCTTTTCCTGTATCTCCTGAGCTATCTGTTCACTGGGTTGGAACATACATGAATGCTAGCAACTTTTTCTCTACTTCTAACGTTTCTCGGAACATAAAATGCCATGGGCCTTCTTTCTGGACAGGACATATGTGTTGTTATATTCACGGACTTAGACTGAACATTCAGCTCATGGTTGGGGGTGAAGAATGGAAGATGGGGGGTCATTTTTTCTTTCACATACAAGAATGAATTTCATGGACTTCTAAAAGAGTTCCTTTTCCATTTCCTAGACAGTATAATCCGCCTACATTTATTAGGAACTCCAACCTAGCCCTGCATGAAGGCGGCCCTGTGTCACTTGAGAAGAATGTGTTCACTTTCTAGGAGTGGAAAAGGGGAGAGAAGTGTTTCCACAATTAATGTCACCCTCAGCTGATATTCCACGGTACTACCTTGTTGGTCCTGGGCGATTACGCATTATAAATACAAATTGTGTTTTGAAAATGTAGAAACGGGGAGTTTCTGATAACCAAGATTGTTAGGTAATACATACTAAATCCAGAATTCTATCATTAAAGACAGTAGCCATCTACCACTTTATAACGAAGACTGTAATTTACAAAGCACTGAAGATATTCCATGAAGAAAAGTCAAATAAATAGGGATAATAGCATAGGAATGTGTCATGCTGAGAAATCATCTAACTTGATCATGAGTCACAGGGACTATAAAATTTCAGTAACATCTAACTGATTACACTGGTGTTAATTCCATCACTACTAACCAAAAGCAGAAATAGAAGGAAACCTGGAACTTCACGTGCAGGCCCTAGTCATCTTTTTAATCCACCTCTGAAATGTGTTTGTCTTAGGCAGAAACCTAGTAAAACACCAACGGAGAGGGGAAAAAAAAAATCGACCCCAAGATAATCTTAAATGAGAAATAAAATCTGGAAGGAAGCCATGCCAGAATTTATTGAAAAACAGATTTTTCTCCTTCAAAAATGTTATTAAAAAATACGAATGTTTTTGTGACTTATTGCCAAGTTTATTTTATAAGCTCTCTGCTACTCAGAGGTACCGTACTGTACGAGGTGATGGATGGGGGCTATTAATCATTTTTACTGAAGAGCAGAATAGCCCATGCTACATGCTGCTATTAAAAAGGTGAGGGTATTCTGAGAGTACATTCATTTCCTCATAAAGTCACGTGTCACATATCCCCTGGATTTTCAAATAGGTCCTTCCTTGCATTATCTGTCATTCCTGAGTCAAGGGTTGGCTGGTAGGAAAGGGGTGTCAAGTTGCCCCAGGAGCACAGTCCTCATTCTCTGGCCAAATCTCCATGTGAAGGCGTCCCTGCGCTTTGGACGGTACAACCCTATTTGTATTTCTGTTATCAGCATTTTAAACCAAACATAGTTTTTGCATATTCTCTTCCAGCACAGCACAGCACAGTTTCGACACCCCACGCAAAACTGAGGGGGATGTATGAAGCGTTGAGTGGGGAGCCCGGCCAGCTGCCCATGCAGTATTATCACCGGCAGCCAGAATCCGGCCTTGGTCCAACGAGCTTCCTGTCAGCCCCCAAACTAACCACACTGATGAAGGACTGGGAAGCCCATCTACAGAGACAAAGATCGGAGAGACTACTAGGTGGGGCCTTTACTACTGTTGCAGGGAAAAACAGTAACGTTCATTACACATGTTTGTATGTATCATGGACTCCTTGTCTTAAATTTTTTAAAAACGAGAGAGAGTCCATGATAACTGTCTTGTCTCTACCGGCACAGAGTATGACTTCAGGAGCTACCATTTCTTTTTCCTCCTCCTGCTTACCTGTTTTGTTTTGTTTGCTTCTCCTCCCCCTATGTCCTCCTTCCTCGGAACTTCTCTTTTCCAAGGCGAGCATCTTCACCTCTCTCCGGCACACTCGGGTTTGAGCAGACATGAGGTTCTGCTCCCCCAGGGGAGAACAGTGCAGAGCAGAAGGGAGAATCAGATGTATCCCCCTCTATCTGCTAAAGGCTTGTGCACCTGCATTTATGGCTCTTGGCTGAACCAGAGCCAAGGGCAGACTGGATCCTGACCCTTCACAGAAAGAGAAGGCAATGGCTACTGACGGCCCGTCTCTGTCCACAGCAAAGAACCTTCTGTCACCACCTTCTTTATCCCAGTCCTGCTCGGTCTGCTCAATACAACATGTGGGTATAAGAAAAACAGCTCACTGTTCAAAAAGACAAAACTCTAAACCTTCACCAACTCTCTTTCTTTGAATAATAATTTTGAATTTGCTTTCCTGGTTAGTATCTGGGGACAACAGGTCATTTACTGGCAAGGCCTCATCATCTCTGATGAGTGTTCACTGCTTGTCAGACTTTAACAACTAAAGCACAACCACGGAAACGCAACGCCCAGCTTTATATGACTCGCCATGTTTGAATTTCATATGGTTGCTGGCAAGACGGGTCATACTCCAGAAGGCTAGAGCCTAGAGAAGGTCTCAAACTAGGGCCAGTCTGGGCAGGCCTTGATTGCAGGTGACTGTAATGGCAGAGTTTCTCTATGATGAGGGAGATTCCCCAGTTGGGGGTGTAACCCTAGCAGGTTAGCATAGTATTAGAATACCTCAGAGAAATTCAGGTACCCCGCAGGATCCTCAAAGCAGGAATGGAAGAACAGGTCACGCTCGGTACAGGAAGGCATTGGTCACAACTGAGGCTGAAGGTCCAAGATAATAGTAAAGGTGGCCTGAGACCTAACCACTGAATTGGAACACTGGACTCATTCAAATTTCCTGGTTCCTACCAGGAACCCTGCATTTTTAGGGTAGACTGGAACCCTATTATAGTGGGAGGCAAGTGTTTCTAGGTTGAGGAATAGAACCAGGCAGGTCATTTTATCGAGCATTTGAATTTTCCCAGGCCAGATTTCTATCTCCCATCCATCTCTTATCCTAAACTTCCCTATGTGTAAATTTACTCTAAAACCTTTTTGATCTTTCTTCACGCGGATCAAGAGTAGGCACAGCACTCTGAAAAGCAAATGGAATGACGTGATGGGTATGTATGTAGCTATGAGCGTTTTTAAAGGTTAGTTTCTTATATGAACAGTTCAAGGAAATAATTCTGCCTTCGCTCTCTTGATTTTTATTACAATACCTACAGACCACAGAAATGAGAAGGTCAGCCCAACTTCTGCTGGGATACTAATGGGAAATGTTATAAATCACTAAATTGCATGGAGATAGAAAAATAGGGAAATTGTCAAGATAAAACATGGTCCGGAGAATTCTGTGAGGAACAATAGTATTCCTCAGACCACGTTTTTTGAACCAGTGATTAAAAACTTCATTTCGTTGTTGGCTTTAACATCTAGCAGATTGGCATGCATTTGAAAGCGTAAGGAACTAGTATAAAGAAATGCAAGGAGGAGAAGGAGGATTTGGTTAGTAATAAGCTTATTTCAGACCTCTTCAGATTAAGGTCAAGTATAAAATTCTCATTAGTTTCCAGTTTATTTAAATCAGGGCTGCTATGATTTGAAAGTCACCTCCATCATCCTGAGCTAAGAAGGAAAAGTGTAAGAGGTCCACCGAGCCCAACAGGAAGAGTTAACTGTGGTTTCCTCTTTTACAAAACAGAATGGCTGAGATCTAAGATTTTTTTCTTCTTTTAAATCATTTTGGTCATATTCTTTGAAAAGGGGTTCCATGGAGGAAAGCTTTGCCAAAGCCCCAGGCTGGCCAGCCCTCCAAACCTAGGCTGGCTTCAATCAGGGCGGGAAACAGACTGGAGAGAAGGTGCCCTTTTCCCTCCTTGATTGTTAACTGCTTTCATTTTCCATTTTATTTAAGATACTTCATTTGTTTTTAGTGATTTACTCTTCTTTGTAATTAGATGGAGCGATTAGCAAGCATCTTTTCCTTGGCAGAGCAGTTTCCCTTAAACGGAAATGAGCTTAAGTCAACATTACAGTTACCACTCCTAAGTGTAAGGGTTTATAAAGGGGAAAACAACGAACTAGACTCCCTCTCTTACGATAAAGTAATGCAAATGAGAGGTGAGACAAAGAAAGAAGTAATTAGTAGGAGGGAGGAACAAATGGAGAGTTTTAAACGCAGAATCCATTCATAACACAACACTTCTCAAGAGAGCTGTTCTAATAGATTATCTTGCTGAAATGCATTATTTAAGTCTTAGTTGTTTGGCACGAGAGAGGTAAATTCATCTCTGCACTGGGTGCATAATGCCTTTCGAGTAAATGCAGGTCAATGTGAGGCTACGTGTCTCTGCAGAATCAGTTCTGATGTCAGCACAAAGGCAGGAGGAGATAAAAGGGGTTATTAATACCCAAAAATTTGACACAGATGCCCAAGCATATTTCTGTGACGATATAGAATATGTAAGGCAAAATGCTGCATTGTGAAGACAGGGGCTTTTTCTGTTTTTTTTTTTTTTTTTAAATAGTCTTGCTCTAAAATCAGCTAAAATAAATAGGTCCTCTTTCACAAAAGGAGTTTCACAAAGGGCTTCATCCCTTTCCTCCTAAGTGCTGGTCTCCTACTTTGTAAGAATTTCATCTCAAAGTCTCCTGTCATCATGATGAATGCGGGAGCCTGGCTTCTCCTACCGGGAAAGTATCACACATCTGCCTCTGTCACTCTCGTTTTCTGGTCTCCAAACAAAAATTCCACCACCTCCTTTCTCAAGTTGAAAGGCAAGGAGGCCTTTTCCCAAGCTGAGAGGCTGTTTCCAAGTGACAACTCCTTGTCACAGTTAAAATGTGAGCAGAAGACGTGGGGGTTTACAAGCCTCTGGTGAATCCCAGCTGCCCCGGCCCTCTGTGGGTCACGGATGAAAAGAGCCCTCGGCTGGCTCCCGGCTACAGGTAAACCATCGCCAGCGGATGGAGAAAGTAAGCCAATGCCAGAGAGCTGGCCACGCATGGCCACAGACAGCAACCCCGCGCCGGTGCTCGACATTTCAGTCCAAGTGACGTCTTCTGAAATTGGGCAGCAGACAACCAGTTTGCTGCTACCAAAAAAGAAAAAAAAGAAAGAAAGAAAAAAAGCAAGGATTCTCATTTTAATTAAGTCACAAACTGGTGAATAAGCCGGCGTGTGCGTGTATGTGTGTGTACCTGTGTGTGCACACGTGTGCCTCTTTTACCGTGGAGAATCTCCAAGTATTTTGCTAACAAGCAGGAAGAAACTCTCCGTTTTGTAAATCCCCTGCACAAAGTATCACAGGGCAACATAGCAGGGCCAGTGCTGATGTCGGTGTGTAATTAAAAGTATCAACAGGAAATGAACACAAACACAATTAAAAAGGACGAATGACTGAGAGGAATAATAAATAACCTCCAAGATCAAAAGCAAATCGGATCCAGTTATTACTCTACCAAAAATATCAAAATGCAATTATACTGTTTTCACACATCATTATTTGCCATTTTGGGAAACTGGAACGGACACATTAATTAAGGGCCAAAATGCTACTCAATTAAAACACGTTCAAGTCCATCCTTCAGGTTTTGCACTAGGATTCTTACCAACGTCACCCCCACCCCACCCCCTCTTCTAGGAGTTTCTACCAAGAAGTCTTACACATGTTTATTTGATGTTTAGGGTTCATCTGCCAGGGACCTATTTTTCCTAGTGAAGATGCAGAAACCAAATGACAGACACTCTGGCACGGACACACTGCAAGCAGCCCTTTCCCACAGTGCCTGAAACACTCTTTTACCTTCAAAAACAAATCAAATGTATTTAACATAGAGGCATGGCGCTGGCTTCCACTTGCTCTTTTACCCTTCCAGAGAAAATGTTTTCAGGAAAAGGCTGGTTGCTATGGAAGCTTTATTGTCGCCCACTTGAGTAGTAGAAGGTTGGAAAACATTCAACCGTTTCAAGTCACCTGATCTACTAAACACTCCCAAGTTCATTATGATAAGAACGAGAAAGTGGCAGACAAGGTGATTTCAAAAAACAATGGCACTCTTTGCCCATAAATGGACTGCAAAACACAGTCGCTGGGATCTCCATACTCACGGCTGCTTCTGACACACTTTTCTTTCCAAAGCTACTCTCCTACATGATGGCATTTTAGAAAAATAACACAGATTCTGAGATTTCTCAAACACCACGCAGTTCCTGTCATTGTTATGTACTTAGTGTAAAGTTAATGCCCTGCAATTCAATTCAGTCAGGCAGCTAGGTCTCCAGCAAGTTAATTTGCCACAAAGACACGTTTTCATAAACATCAGTACAAACAGTACTGGAATCCACAAAAAGTAGTTTTCCAAACTGGCGTGAAAAATGGACTGGCTTCCAACCTACCATTTGGACACCCCGTCTCTGAGAACTCATGTGGGCTGTCACGTGGTCGATAGGATCTCATCCCAATACCATTAGCAGAAATGAACTGTAACCAATTGTAAGTGGCTCCTAATTGTCCATGACAATGATGGAAACTACCGCATCAACCTCAGAAGAGTTCATTTAGTCTGCGCGGTAGAGGTGCAGTCTGAAGCTATCATAATTATATCACAAGCTGACCTTATTAATTAGCCATTCTGGAATTCTAGCTATAAAACAGAGATCAAGAAAGGAGTGGTAAGCTGGGATCACGTTGACGATTTGGGCCGAGTTAACGGAACTGCCTGGCTGACTCAGTTGGAAAAAAAAGGCCTGGTTAAATACAAGTGAAAAAGAAGTTATCCCCCAGTGAATTCAAAATTGCTCAATCGTTCTGTGTATGCGGATTGTAACAGGCACCAAGTTTGTTCCAAAGTCTGGATGACAGGGGCGCCTGGATGGCTCAATGCGTTGGGCGTCTGACTTTGGCTCAGGTCATGATCTCACGGTTTGTGAGTTCGAGCCCCGCGTCAGGCTCTGTGCTGACAGCTCGGGGACTGGAGCCTGCTTCGGATTCTGTGTCTCCCTCTCTCTGTTCTTCCCCTGCTTGCACTCTGCCTCTCTCTCTCTCTCTCTCTCTCTCTCTTTCAAAAATAAATAAAGATTTAAGAAAAATTTTTAAAGTTTGGATGACATACTAATGCCAGGGTGATGTCCAGTCTGATGGCATCTTTCATACTCTTCTTCCTCTACCTTCTTAGTTTACATGGAGCGTATTGACTTTAAATACCAAAATAAATTAAAACGGATAACTAGCTGGGATTTCACAGTACCCTTCCAGAGGGCAGAGACACCCCGAGGTGACAACAATGTTGCCTGTCGGGACTTTTAAGGCTCAACTCCAATCCTGGGAACAGTCAGTTGGAATTTGCACATTAACTAATTCCCAAACACCCAACTGTTGCCATACGATAAGCAGCCTCTAAAAGGGAAGAGGCCAAGTGTCCCGCATGATGACTGACAGCAGCATTAACCCCCTCTTCTGTCAAGAAAATCAACCGACTACAGAGGCAACAACCACAACAAAAAAAGCTGGAGGAGACTATTCTAAGTGACCACCTCATTTTGCATCTCTTGGCATGTTAATTCCGTGACAGAATAGGAAATTAAGACTGATGCCAATCTTGAGGCAAGGTCTCCTGTCACACACTGCAAGGGAGGGAAGGCAACAGGCAGCATCCAAACGCCAGGAAGCACAACTCCCCTGTGACTGAGAAGCGCAAAGGAAAGTGAAGTCGCAAATTCAAACTTGGCTAAAAATAAACTATCTGGGTCCCGCAGGTGGACCGCTACTCACACACACGGAGCTGTGAGCTTGAGTGTTCATTTATCAGTCTGAGACGCCATGGCTTGAAATTAAGGAGCGAAGGAATGAACTGGTAGCCACAAGACCCTCTTGCAAGAGCTGGGCTCTGGTTTGGTCACCGTCACTGTTCTAACGAAGGGAGCCGGAGGTTGTGTTAAATGTCTTAAGACTTTTAGAGAAGTAGAGGGAAAAAATAAACCTTGAACGTTGTGTGTTGGTAAGAAAAATTACCTTAAACTTGCAAAAAAGACAGGTGGGGTAGTATACCATGTCCTTAATCTTGTCATACATACCAGGGCAACATTTCATGGTTTGGTCCCAGGATTATTTAAATTCTCTAGAATGCACCTGTGTCGGATTTTGCTTTTTAGCCATTCATTAGATGGTACAGGTAAACTTCTGGATATACATTTGATTGAAAAGAGAACCCCAAAGGTGTGCTTTATTACCTTCTAGGACATTAATCAGTTTTCTATACAATCAAGAAATTGTAGGGACACCTGGGTGGTTCAGTAGGTTGAGCGTCTGACTTTGGCTCAGGTCATGATCTCATGGTTCGTGAATTTGAACCCCACGTCGGGTTCTCTGCTGTCAGCACAGAGCCTGCTTCCAATCCTCTGTCCCCCACTCTCTGCCCCACCCTCCCTCCTGCTTGTTCTCTCTCAAAAATAAATGAAACATTAAAAAAATTTATTCTAATATTCTTTTCCAAATGCCTATAAATACCCAGTTCTTCAAATGCTCTGTAAACCTCAGTGACCACCTTACTGGTTTCCTCAATGAGTTAAATCTTTGACGCTTGTTCATTCTGTACTTGACTGAGAGTTACATTTGACAATTTTTGAGACAATTCTGACAGGAAGGTCACTTTTAGTCACTGAAGAGAATTCTGATGCTTACCTGTCTCCATTTTCCTATGGGTTCAATTCTTCTACAGGTTAAATTTTACAAAATGAGTTCAGAAACTATTGGGCTGGTATAAAAAAATAAAAATAAATTAAAAAACCACTTTTTTCATCCATCTTTGATTTGACTTTCCCTTGTATTATTCCCCTATCAGCAGAGAACATGCTCATTTGACTGCAGGAACCTACATTTTAATATTTCCTCACAAGTATAGTTTAGCTACTTAAAAAAGCCAGGAAAGGAATTCAAAGAAAAGTCAGAGCACATTAATTTTCTCTGAGGGGCTGTCTCACGTGTTCGTGGCCTCTTTTCTTGTAGGTCCTGGGCATGTGGGTCAGTATTCTCTCAAGGCCAAAAGAGGTTGGTTCACTTCTACTAAAGGAGGCCATGTTTCTCACAAAAGTCTGTTCCTTGGCCATGGAGTCCCCAGGGGCAACTGCCTTACTCCCACCTCCTGAGACACCAGCGATCTCACTTTCTGCCCTCACGTGTGGGGATGCCATAGCAGCTTGTTCAAATGACAGAACCCAGGGGCACCTGGGTGGCTCAGTTGGTTAAGTGTCTGACTTTAGCTTGGGTCATGATATTGCAGTTTGTGAGTTTGAGCCCTGTGTCAGGCTCTGCTAACAGCTCAAAGCCTGGAGCTTGCTCTGGAGTCTTTGTCTTCCCCTCTCTCTGTCCCTCCCCTGCTCACACTCTGTCTCTCTCTCTCTCTCAAAAATAAACATTAAAAAAAAAAATTTTTTTTTAATGATGTGATCTGCATGTGTAGGGTAGGAGAGGCCAGCTTTCCTGGAGCAGGAGCACATTACTTCAGGAATTAGCGGGACAAGAGTTGACTCATACATTTGTGCTGTGGGCTTACTGCTATATACCTTTTTCCTTGAAATCATCCTTTTCAGCAGGAATTTCAGAGAGTAAGGCAGATAACGGATACTTGAAAGTCTACACGTGACCTTACGTTAACTAAGGGTTACAAAAGAAAGACGATGAATATAACAATTCCATCTTTCTAAAAATAAAATATGACCACATATGGGGCGCCTGGGTGGCTCCGTCGGTTGAGCATCCGACTCTTGATTTTGGCTCAGGTCATGATCCCAGGGTCATGGGATCTGGCTCCGCATTGGGCTCTGTGTTGAGCGTGGACTCTGCTGGAGATTCTCTCTCTGCCCTTCTCCCCCACTCACTCTCTCTCTTAAAAAGTAAAAAATAAAATTTAAAAAATATGACATTACAGAAAATTTAGGCAACAGAAGAAAACCCCATTACTGTTTTGATATATTTCCATCCTGTATTTTTAAAAGTTTTTATACACACACACACACAAATTTTTCACTTAAATCTTGTCAATTTCATCTATAAATCAGTGCACGTATAAGCCTCGCCCTGACTGAGCCATTTGTAAAATTTTACGAGATCACTTATGTCTTTAGCCAAGTTTTGGCAAATAGAAAATAGTAAATAAAGATCAGCCATTTTTTTTCTGATTATTAATCTTAGAATTGGCTTCAAAATATTCCATTAGGCTGGATATGTAGGTTGCTCCCAATTTTTCATAATCATAATGCTATAACTTCATTACCTACATTTCCAAATCCCAAACCATCTTTTGGTGTTCTCTCAGGTGAGTCTGTAGAAATGTGTGAACATGTAAACTACACGTTTCTTTTTCAATTATATTTAATAGAAGAAAAATGGAAATTCTTTTAAATTTTAATTGGGAGTGGGAAGAAAACTTTTTCTTATTTAGAAGAGGAATATCCAGGATCAGACATGATTTACTATGTATTCTCCAATTTAGTCTGGAGGGAAAATGCCATTTATATTCCTTTAAATATATACATATACAGCAATCTTCTCTTCAACTTGCCAGGTCTCTAAACCACCTTTTTGCTCCTAACTCCCATCAGAGCTAAGATGTACCCAGGCCACTCCTGGTTCCTTCTTCCTTTTCACTAACAACTTATTCTGTCAAGCTTTTGCTGTCTGGCTTCTGCCTCCACCAGCCACTGAAAGGACTCTTCTCATGGTCACGGAGTACAAGTCCTTTCTAAAGCTCATTCTTCATTCAGCGTCCATGACCCTATTTTCCCGGTCTCCTGCCCCCTTCCTCAGGGGCCCCTCAGTCTGCCCTCCCAATGCAGGGCCTGAAGTTGCTGACTGTCCTTGACCTTCTTCTGGCACATACTCTCTCCTCCTTGAAATGCTGCGCTATCTCTAGACTGGGATCTATTTCCGATATTTTCAGTTACGATACCCTTTTCACCTCCGAAGTCCCAGAGGCACTTCAAACTTCTTGGTTGCAAAACTGGACCAGTCACCTTTGCTGCTGTCAATGGCCGACCTCAGACTGTCTTCCGATAACCATCCCATCCCATCCCACCTGCTCTTCCTGCTGTGGGCCCTGCCGCCCCCACCCCCCCACCCCCATTGAGAGCAGGAGTCCACTTCTCTCCCCTTGAGTCTGAAGGCCTCGAGGACTCTCCTGTGACCCACATTACATGGCAGAAGTGGTGCTGTTGGACTTGCAAGGCTAGGTCAGAGAAGGCCGTGTGGCTCTCGCCGGCTCTGGAATGCTCCCCTACAGAAGTGCTCTTGCTAATAACCCAGCAGTCCTGCTGCAAGAAAGACCAAAAAGCACGGAGACCGTGGGTGTGCTTCACCTCCAGCTCCAGCTGGGCCCGGCTTTTTAGTGAACCCATCCGAACACATCACGGGACAAAGGTTCTCTCCTCTGAGCCCTTTCTCTGCTAGGCCTTCTCCCCGCCAAGAAAGACTTCAACACAAAGAGTTTTTAACAGCTCCATCCCTAGATGACCTTAGCTCTCCCTTAGCGAATCTGCCTGGGAAAACTCAAAACTGCTGAAAGAATTTACCATTTCTTCCAACGCCAGAAGATAAGGGTTTCTGTCTCCCAGACTCTGGGGAGGGTAGGAGCCTAACTTCCAGAAGCACCAGCTAACAAACCCACAAAGGTGTCTCATGGACCAATCCCTCCTCCTTCCAGCTTTTTGTAATTTTTTACTTCCCTGACTCTACTGAGGCCCCCCCACCCCGTTCCCTTAATCTCCCTTTATTAAAAAAAAAAAAAAGTTAAATGTTTATCTACTTTTGAGAGAGACATAAAGAGAGAGAGTGCACATGGGAAGAGAGATAGGGAAAGAGCGGGGCATGGAGGAGGGACAGAGAGAGAGGGAGAGAGAGGATCCCAAGCAGGCTCTGTGTTGTCAGCACAAAGCCAGATATGGGGCGGGAACTCACAAACTGGGAGATCATGACCTGAGTCAAAGTCAGACACTCAACTGACTGAGCCACCCGGGTGGACACCGCCCCCCTGACCTCAATCTCCCTTTTCAACTCCAGTCACCTCTGTACAAATCAAAGCTGAGTTCAGTCCATGCTGGACTCTCTTTTCTACTGTAACAGTATACTACCGATTGAAATCTGCCCTGGCCACTGTAACTGATGTGAGGCATTGTTTATCTTTGACACAAACACATGCAAGTGAAGAAGCTGCTGATTCCAGTCCTCAGCCCACCGAGACACTGGCAGTTATGTAAACCTTGCCGGCGGAGGTCCCCGCACTGTGGAACAGACACGGCCAGGATCACTTTACCCTGTCCATACTCCTGATCCACAGATTCCATAATGATGGGGTCATTGTTTTATGTCACAAAGTTTGGGATGGTTTGTTATGCAGCACCAGGTAACCGCTACACCCAACTGGCCCACCAACTCTGTCTGGCTCCCCCTGCTGCCTAAGGCATAAGTCTTGGCATATCCATTCCCCCAGCTAAGGCAGACGATCATTTTAAGGGTGCAGGTGAGCAGCGATATGCACATTGGCTCTACTCCTGTGCTCTCCCTCCTCTAATCCACTCTGCATATTGCTGAATTAATCTGTTTAAACCACAGGCCTAACCATGTCATTCCCGTGCTACAGAGCCGTTAATAGACCTCCGATGTCTACAGAGGAAAGTCCAAACTCTTTACCCCGGCATGCAAAGTCCTCTAAAATCTGGGCCAAATTCACACTCCCCACCTCATCTCTCATTTTACACTGCCCAGTGCCACCCAACTGGGTTAGTCACTCTTCTCCAGACATGCCCCAAATTCTTCCCTGGCTTTGCCTTGCTCTGCGCCTCAAATGTCTCTTCTCCTCACAGCCACGAGGACACGTGCACGCTTCCTTTCATGCACAGCTCTGCCTCACCAAACACCCTCGGCACTCATCCTGCATCCTGGCGTGTCCACCTTTCACCTTGAACGGATATTTGGTTTTGAGTCACTTCTCCTCTGCTGTACCACCAACTTCATTTATGGCACAGATCCTCTCTTGGACACTTCCCTCTCCCCAGTGCCTAATACGTGTGTTGCACTGGGAGGGTATTTCTGGCATTGCTGAGAATAAATCAGAAATGTGGACGTCGTTGGTAGGAAAAAAAATGTAGTCATCTGGTCTGGAAATTCTTTCACCTTACCATTAATAAACACATATAAAGTTCAAGGCCATCAGAATGATGGCCTTCTGTCCTCCTTTGCAAGTTCTGGGAAGGCAGCACTGTCTCACTTTACATCAAGAGAGAAGTTTCGAGTAGTTTCAACTTTAGGAGCCTGGAGAAGAGGTCTGTAAAGGAACATACTTTTGCTAGCGCTGTCTGATAATACAGTTGGTTTAAAATGCGTGCATTATGCAGCGCCTGGGTAGCTCGGTCAGTTGAGCCCCCGACTTCGGTTCAGGTCATGACCTTGCATTCATGGGTTCGAGCCCAGCTTCGGGCTCTGTGCTGACAGCTCAGAGCCCGGAGCTTGCTTCAGATTCTGTGTCTCCCTCTCTCTCTGCCCCTCCCCTGCTTGTGCTCTGTCTCTGCCTCTCAAAAGCGTTAAAAATTTTTTCTAAAAATAAAATACAATCCACGCGTCATGAGCCCGTTTCTGTGGGTATGTGTTGTTGTGATAGGCCAGTTATTCCTGATCCAATCATAAATGGGATGCATCTCATTCCGGGCCCCACTGGAATGCGCTGGCATTTGATAACGAAATGATGGACAGGTGCAGCCTGTTGGATAATAACAAGGCCATTTCCCACGCCAATCGCAATGCCTTCAGAAAGGCGTCATTTAGGAGCGGAAGCCAGCTGCTAATTTCTTTCACCTGGGAAACTCTGGCTGGCTCTTTCCGGCATTCTATGCCATTCATGTTTCTGCCCCTTGCAAACGAGCTGGGAGTTTTCAGGTTTGAGGTAAAGTGTTTTCTCAACGGGTGACACCGATGTTTCTACGTATGTAAGAAAGCACATCTCTCATCACCCGTAAACCCTTTTCTTGTTGTTCATTCTCCCTTGTAGCTGTCATCTGAAGTGACCCACATACCCCATGAAGATAAATGATTTCACTACACTCAGCAAAAATTTTGAAATCCAAACGATAACTTTCTAGATACAAGACAGCCTTGACATTCCTGGGCTTTCTATTTGTTCTTGGATATTCCGGTTCAATTCCTTTTAGGGACTGAAATTGTACAATTCTGTTGCCTCTTAGGGCCCAAAGTCTCTCAAAACCACTCATGGCAACACAGTGACACACAAGCCAGCCAACGTCTCTCAGAAAATCAGAAACCTAAATTCTTTTACAAACCCAGTCCTCGAGGATCAATTTCTCTTTTGCTGGTTGCTCCTGCCCCTTTAAGAAGGCAGAAAACACCTTTCCCTGGAATTTGCAGAAATATATTTTTAAATGAAATTTTATTTTGGTCTCGCCATGCAGGAAGCTATTACCCGTCCGTTATCTTTATGTGCGTGATTAGGAATAATAGCTGATTTGTGAAGTTATCTATTACGGGAAATAATCAAGATTAATGAGCCCTGTGGCACTTGCTGAATGCCTCGGGAGATTTATTGCTCAGCCTGTGCATTTCTCTTGTTGTGTTGTTGGGCTGTCAGGAGGTTGGTTTTTTTTTGTTTTTGTTTTTTTACAAATGCAAATGGAGACATGCATTAATTGTGGAGAGGAAAAGAGCTCTTTCAATTGTTATCAAATACTGAGGACTGCTTAGTCCCCTCTCTCCCAATGACAGGGTTTTATTTTATACAATGATGTTGGAGTCCAGTCCCCATCTGGCTCTAGACCCAGGTAGGGAGTGTTTAGCTCACACCCGCCATGGCTCGTGGACTGTCCCTGTTAAGTCCTGTCTCCAAGTTAAGACTTATCCCAGCTGGAGAGAAAAATGTGGTTGACACCGCTGACTGGGCCAAAGCAGTTCCAATGGCTTGCTCATCCAGGGAGGTGCCATTTCCTCCTCTGCGGAACTGCCCTTCAGCTCTAGGGCTGCCGTAGATGGCAATGCCATGGCACAGATGTACCTTTGTTCTGAATGTCTGGATTCACTCAGGACAGTTCTGTGCCCGATGCACCTCTGGAGGTGCAAGAGTGAGCCTGGATTCAAACGAAACTTCGGCAGGATTGCCTCCGTACTGTACCAACTGTGTACTTAACCCAAAATTGCAAGGACTATTTCCTGACACGGGGCAGATGGGAGGGAGAAACAAACAGCTCCCAGGGAGCAGATCCCATTTGGGAGAAGCAGAAGAAGGTGCAGAGTAAGGGCAAAGGGGTCTTTGCCGCCAGCGTTTGAACTGCCATATGTAAAGTCTTTGAACCTCAACGACCTGTCTATAAACTGGGAAAAATAACAGTACCGGTATCCTAAGGTTGCTAGGATGGCTCAAATGAATTAATACATGTACTGGTACTCCAGAGAACTTCATAAATGTTGCCTGTTGTTTTTTGTTGTTGTTTTCAATGGACAGAATGAGGGTCTTAAGGGACGCGCCCCAAGTAGGAGCTAAAAGGTCTAGACCCAGGTCAGTCCCTAACTGACATTATGATGTTGGTCAAGGCACTTCCTATCTTGAGGTCTAGTTTTTTAATCTATACCACACAGAATTGGAAAACAATCTCAAATATCTTCAAATGGTGGTGAACATTTTAACACATAAACCTATAGGCTGTACTTGTTCTTTTATTTTTTTAAGTTTATTTATTTATCTTTGAGGAAGACAGAGATAGCGTGAATGGAGGAAGGGCAGAGAGAAAGAGGGAGACAGAGAATCCCAAGGAGGTCAGCCTGATGCAGGGCTCGAACTCATGAAATTGTGAGATCATGACCTGAGTGGAAACCAAGAGTCAGCCGCTTAACTGACCGAGACACCCAGGCGCCCCCTACTCTTTAGGGGGAGAAACAGTACCAGGAGTGAAAGTAAATCCAATGCCACACACCTGCAATTTTATATGAATGGAAGAAAATCCTATCAAAGGTGTATTTGAATATTTAGGAGATCACTACCCCTACCAACTAATAAAGCCACAGGGTGTTTATTTGTATATGTTTTAGTAAACCAACGCCTCTAAAAACTTACTTTGCAAAATACAGGAAGAGCAAAGCCTCCCAATAGGGTACTTTTTAATGTGCTCAAGCTTGCATTTCCATAATGATATTAAAAGGGCCATTGGGTTTATTTAAAAGCACATATAGTGATGACCTTAGCAGTTAGACGATAATGGCCTTTTTGTCGAAGGGGTTTATAATCTAGGCCATAATTTTCACATTCTCTTGGCAGAACTTAGAATATTGGTCTTTTTTTTCTTTTTTCTTCTTCTCAAAGACTGGTTCATTACCAGGTAGAGGCTGCGATTTCAACACCAACAGACAATTGGCTAGTTTTTTTCAGCAATGTATTTATTTTCAATTTAAAAGCTGAACTCGCTGCTTGTGGATTATGCCAGTTACAAATTCAAGGGTATGATTTCTTCATTTCTGTCCCCCAACCCCACCTTTGGTCTATTAACATACTACCATTCTTTGGGACCCTAATCTAAAACATCACTGACCACCTTTCCAGATGATACCTGCTACCCCTTCACAGAGCCCCCAAGCCTTCACACCATGAGTGCAGCATTCTGCACGGCACACATAACTGTGTCTGCTGCGTTCTGTCCTTTGGCCCAGTGAGACTTGAAGCTTTGGGACCATTTCTGTCCTCAAAGATACAGTCCAAGCACTGGGTGTTGTATGGAAACCAATTTGACAATAAATTTCATATAAAAAAAAAAAACACAAAAAAACCACAAAGATACAGTCCACCTTGTGTCTTTGTATTCCTCTCTCTGCCCAACTAGATAAAACAATAATACAAGGACTAGGTCTGCATTCACGTTCGTTTCTACCACGGTTCCTGACGCATACCGTCCACTAGGCCTCGGCTCAACATGAGTGGTAGAATTCAATAAACTCACTTTTTGGGGCTATCTCCAACTAGAAAACAAGAAAGTGGATTCTTCCAGATTCTTCCCTCTCCTGGAGGGGAATGAATTATCCAAGTGGTAGTTTCCTCCCTTTGCCAGAAAGTTATTTGCTCAGACCACTGACAATTGGCATGGACTGGATCTTCACAGTGAGTTGGTAACTACTCTGAACCCCTTCATCATGGGGTTCGGCCCCCTTGAATGAAAGAATGCAAAATAAAGCCTAAAACAGCCCATATTTTGGTTGCTGTGATTGGCAACGGGAAGTATGAAGACATGGTGACTCGACAGGCTCTGTTTCGAAGGCCTCTCCGTCCCTTCTCTAATTTCCTCATCCCTACCACCAAATGGGAAAAGCATTATTCACCCCCTTTTAAAGACAAAGGAACTGAGCCAGGCACAGAGAAGCTAAATGGCTTGCCCAAATAAATGGTGGAACCAAGACTCCAATTCGAGCTGACTGCAGAGTCCTCGCTTTTAACCATTCAATGTTGCTGGAGGGGTCAGGTGACAGATGCATTTCTCACCCACTGCAGGAAAAGAGGAATTGGAAATATGGAAAAGACCACAAAAAAAAAAAAAGGCAGAGGGTTGAGCTGAGGTTTTAGAGAGTGTGAACGACAGCACCTCAGTAAGACCCTTCATGTGCAAATCAAGTAATTTTCCAATGTTCACAGGCTGGTTATTGGGCACATCGGTGACAGAATCAAATACATAGCACAGTCCCCAAACTGCCCTGAGCACCAGTCTCCACTGGCTTCTCCACCTCTCTGTTATTTAAATTCAATTACATTTAAGTTCAAGAGCTCCTATAAGCCATTCGCAGAGCGAGCCAAGAAACTGAAGTACACATTTGCTTCCTTTGCCAGTTGGCATGGCCCCCAATAATGGGCATCTGTCAAAATGATAACAGTGCTTTCACTAGCTCGTTTTTATTCTCCCAAGAGAGGTGTCAGCTGTCAACAGATTCTGGGGTATGAACAGAAGGGTCATTATGACCTCTGACCTCACTGCCAGTCAGGATAGAATAAAAAGCACAGCCCAAGGAAATGATGTATATTGGGACAGGACCTGGGGTGAGGATCCATTCTCACAGGTGATAGGTTCTGTGAAAGGAGAAAAGGAACATTTTTTTTCCCCCTGGGATAAATGGAATTCTTTATCTGGCATCTATTTGGAGACATTAGTATAAAGTGAGCCTCATCCTGTTCTAAGTATGAAGACACTAGTGAGTTCCTAATACCTAATTCTTACATGCTGTTCAACACATGCTATCCTGAAGGCTATCTGGTGGATCTGCCCGGAGGTCTGGCTTCCTTCGTCAGCTGCAATACGCATCTTAGAGGCGGTGGGCACATTCTACCACGGATGACACAACCAAGTCATAAACCATAGGATTAACCCAGAGACCACTGCATGCTTCACACCAAGAACAGAAAGAATTTAGTTTTCAACTTATATTTGGAAATGTGAAATACTGGCTGTACAGATTTGGAATCAGGAAATCAGCACATTTGATCTGATTTTATTCTAATTTTTATTTTTTTAAAATGTTTATCCATTTTTGAGAGCGTGCACGAGCAGGTGGGTCAGAGAGAGATAAAGACACAGAATCCGAAGCAGGCTCCAGGCTCTGAGCTGTCAGCACACAGCCCGACGTGGGGCTTGAACTCAAGAACTGTGAGATCATGACTTGAGCCAAAATCGGACGCTCAACTGACTGAGCCACCCAGGGGCCCCAGGCAATCACCACAGTTTAGCAGTGGAAGGGACCTCAGAGCTCATTTAAATAACCCCTTCCTTTTTACAGACGAGAGCATAGAAAGCCAGGCGGGCGAGTGAATTCACACACAGTTCTCAGCTGCTCACAACAAAGTGACCTCTGGAACCCAACTTCTACGATTCCTAGGCCACCATGTTTTCTACCCTGCAGGGAAACCGAGCATGCTGCCTTGTACCTATCAGCCACCAATACTCGGCTATTGAATAAACAGCTGGGTGATCTGGAAATCTAGAAAACCTGGAGGGGAGAGAGTTTTGAGAGAGGTATCACCATCTGGGAGGCCAGGTCATGTCTCTCATTATTTCAACGAAAGACATGAGCTCACCCATTGGCTCCAAGTGGACAGACTGGCTTCAGGGTCCCCTGCTGGAAAGACCTACAGGCTGGATATCATCCTGGGGTGTGTTTTTTGGGGGAGTAGTTATAGTTTTGAACTCAGAGACCACTTGGGGGTTAACAGCAGGGGTGGAAATGGGGAAGGGAGCAGACAGGGCTGAAGTCCAAAAATTGTTTTACTTTCTTACTCCCCTCCTCCACGGAACCCTGGCTCCAACCGAAAGCAAGGAAGCCAGCGCCCTATTCCCAGTCCACTGGAGTATTGACCGTTTTCTGATAAACTGGTCAAAGTTGCAGGAAAATTCAGAAGTTCTGGGGAAAAAAAGAAAAGCAGGCCTGGGTAGTGTGATATTGGCATCAGTTAAAAAAAAAAAAAATGAATTCTAAGTGTATGGAAGAAAGCACCAGTATAACGGTGTAATAGGAGTCCAGGGACAATGTATCCATTAAAGGACCAATATACCCTAAAAGTCTTTCTTTCCTAAGAAAGAAGATCAGGAATGCCCAGATAATAAGCACTAGAAACCCTTTAGCAATACGTTTTTACCAGAGCGGACAAGAGAACGTGTCAAGTACTTCAGAGAAAAACAAACCAATCAAAATAACCCTAGTCCCAACTGCCATCGATTTCTACATGGAGAACCTCATGAGAACCTTTACATAGAAGCTCCAATGTGTCTGTCTGTTTAACGAATTCTCTTTTTCTTTTTTCCATCTCAACTCTTCCAGGTTCTGGCTGGAATCTGAACTCACGGTGGCAAAACAGTGAAGCAGGGTTCTGATGCAGGTTCCTTCCTGGGAAGAAATTCTATTCAGGAATGTCCATGCTCTTGCCCTAATATTTGTTAGCCAGTTTTGAAAACTCGGATCACCCTGGGTCTGACTTAGCTTGGTTTAAGTCCAGACAGAGAACCTGGATGCTGATTACACTTGAATTTTCAAGAGGTACTCTTCCAATTTTGATACTGAGATTGCAACATCTACCCTCAAGATTTCGTCTCTCTTTCCCTGTCAGGTCTTTTTGCCAACCTAGTAAATAGGAAATCACTTGGTAAAAGCTAGTTTCTTCAAGTTACCTTACCTTCTAACTGATGCTCTTAATGTGAGACCAAACTCTGCTATATGAAAAAACTTATGTGTAACAAGAAAAGGTAAATTGGTAATTCTTCACTTTACTATACACTTTATTTCAAGGTGGTGGCCCTCTCCTACAAAATAAGCACCTTTTAAAGAACAATTTTTGCATGTTTGATTTCTACGAACTAAATACTCAAGCAACATTTCAGAAATTCAACACCTATTTTTTTTTTTTTTTCAAATCAACACCACAAACTCATCTAACAAAGCCAACTTAGGAACAGAAAATGGAAGCATCGCGCCTCTAACAACTGGCAGCTGGCTACACTTAATTCTAAGCACAACAGACATGGGTCAAATCACAGTTCATACAATTTCCTCTCCATTAAGTGATTATTAGCACTTTGATTCGAATTAAACACTGTCCCATCAAAGTCTATCCACCACTGCCTACTACCCCCAGGACAGCACCTTCCTCTCCTTACCACCTAAGGTTATTTTTTTGTTTTTGTTTTTGTAATGTTTATTTTTGAGAGAACAGGGAAGGGACAGAGACAGAGGGGGGTAGAGGATCCCAAGCGGGCTCTGCTCTGACAGCAGCCGGCCTGATGTGGGGCTCGAACTCACAGACTGTGAGATCATGACCTGAGCCCAAGTTGGACATTCAACCGACTGAGCCACCCAGGTGCCCTCTTTCCACCTAAGTTTTAAACTAAGCATTTAGTGAGGTTCTCTTGATAGTACAGTGAAAAGGCTACTCAATACCTGACTCAATGTCACGCACAGATTATATGCTCGCAAGACAAGTGTTTGAGAGGAAGGTAATGATTAACACATACGGAAACTTCCCAATACTGTCTTTGCCTGAACTTCACATGGTCATACACTTCTCCAGATGCCCATGGAGGTCAGGAATCCACCTTCTGGGTAATCTTGGGGAAGCTTCAAACTCTGTGTTCCTGGTCTAGTGGAGGAAATAATAATACTCACATCCCAGTAAATATATGTCCTCATCTGTTCAGTCAATCCATGAATACTAAGCAATCAGGATGGGCTAGGAACTGCATGCTTATTAAAGATGGTAAAAGACTTATACACATTTAAACACAGACAGAAAAAACAAGGGGCACATTAATGGGGTCTCTACTTGGACCTTTTTATATATTGTCCCACTTAATTCTATCCTAAAATCTGTATTTTTTTTTTTTTTGTTTTTTTAGGTGAAAGAATTGAAGTCTGTGAAAAGTTAACTGACCTGCTTAAGGTTTACAGTAGCACAGCCAGCATCTGAACTACTTACTGTCTGCCCAGGGCAAAGCCCTTTGCATTCTATGTTACTGGCTCTCATCCACATGAAGAAAACATTTACAAACCAGGGAGCAAATGACTGTGGCTTATAATCTTGATTATTGGCCACATTCTTCTTCTTCTTCCTTTTCTTTTTCTTTTAGTATTAGGAGTCATACAAATGGCTAGCAACTAACAGATCCCAAAGTAGTATTTTTATTACTAAACGGTATTACTGTTTGCACTGTACTGTGGTAATTCTGATCATACACAATGATACAGCCGGGTGATAGCAAAAGCCAACCCAGGAGATAAGGCTGAGTGACAGCATCTCTTTCTATTTTGAAAAGCTAAATTCCATTGATTTGCATTTTCTCCATACTTCTGTTGAGGTGATGGCTGTCCATCAGCCCAAAAGCTAGGTATGTGCTAAAACCAAGGTCTAGTGATAAAACATGAAGAAATTATAGAGTAAGAAATCCTTTAGGTGCTGGGGCTTTATTTCACGTAGATCCTGAAAAACTTAAGGACTTTACCTGTTTTTTGGATGTCCTCCCCTGCCCCCAGTCCCTCTGAACAAATATAAGAATGTTTTCGTTTTTACTCCTAGGCCAATCAATCAGAGAAGATCCTTAAAATCACAGGTCAGGGAGGTAAAAACCAACCAACCAACCAACCAACCAACCAACCACCAGGAAGGGTAGTTTTTTAACCTTCAGGGCATGAAGGACACACAATCACAACTCAGCTGTGCTCACAGAATACAAATAACAGTTGAAAGCAGGAGACAATCTGCTCAAGTGAATTAATCCATTGTAAAACAAATCTCTTTTGGTCCAGGAGAGTTTGCTTACTTAATTCTTTAATCATGTCACATTTCTACTAAAGATGGAATAGTAGGATTTCCCTCAAGAAGGCAGTGGACACGGCCAAGTGCACCATCACTCCCAGATCATGCCTACCGAGCTTCAGAATCTTCCAAAGCTTCCAGCTTCCAAAGCTTCCGAATCTTCCTCCCGTAGGTCAGGAACGTGGGATTTCTGCCTTGGATTATTTTTATAATTTCCGTAAGCAGGGCATGAAGAGACAGAGCCACCCACACTTTTGTGATCTGGTACAATTACTCGTTCATCAAGCCTTTAATGGGTGTTACATTTTTACCTAGCCTTTCTGAGGATTAACTTTGCAGGGGGTATAGACAGATTACGGAAGATGGGAGGATTTGAGATAAATACAAGTGGCAACTCTAGAACTGGGTCCAGCACTGAAGTGTGTGTGTGGGGGGGGGGGGTGTGAAAAACACATTTAGGGAATCTCTCTCTCTTCCAGGACTTGGGACCAGTTTATTCTCTATTTATCTGCACCTTTATTATGGGTGGAACCTGTTCAGCTGTGGAAAAGCAATGAATTCATTCCCACTGTGATCATTTTCTCCGAGCAAAGCATACATTTATGAAAGGTGAAATTTGTGGCACCCACGAGAGAAACGGCGCTGAACTGTTTCCCACTGCATACATTCCCCACAAAGTGCTTTTAGGATAAGACAAGAGAGAGCAATTGCACAGCAACTGGAAGAGGAAATTAGGAGAAAATTTAGGGCGAACGTCTTCAGGAAACTCTCCATACCTCTATCAGACTGTGGACTGCCCTCTAAGGGAATGCACCCACAACTTACATGGATAAAACAAAGGCTTGTCAACAATGACCTTGAACGAGTAGAAAATGGTCTGCTCTAGTCCGTCACTCAACACTCACATGTTGGTTTCACTCCCTGTGGGATGTTTAACTCAAGGGTCATTTTGGGCTTTGGTTGCAAAGCTCATAACAGGTGTTCCTAAGCATTACTTATGTCTACATCCTGATGGAACAGTTTGAAAATCAGACTCCTACAAATGTGGCGTCTACTCACCCAACAGTTTCTTAGAGCCTCGGGACTGGAGCCCATACGAGTGAAATTAATATTATGTTTCTGTGTACCGTATGGTTAAGATGATGGGTGAGCCGTTCAGCTGTCAAGAGGCTCACCCTGTACTTCACAGTCTATCTCAGAGGGCATCAGAATGTTTAACACACTCAGCACTAAAGAACTAACTTCGAAAATAAGGAGTCTCCAGTTTCAACGTTAAATTTTATCAACAGATCTAACGACACCTGTTTTTATATGGCTCAGAGGACTTGCATCATTTTCCAGGAGACTGGAGAATACATATTCAAGACTGCTTATTTGGAAGATAGACGTTTCTAACGCCAGCAAGTTGACCTAATTACTTTTGAGATTTTGCTCACATTTATGGTGTTAAGTCTCTAGTTATAAAAGCATTACAGGACACTTTAAAAACTGGACCAAGGAGGACTAATGACACTGGAAGCATGTAGGATTTTTTTCCAGTGTAGTGCTCCTTACTTCGTCTGAATGTGCCTTGCAGGAGAAAAAAAAAAAAATAGAGCCATTACAGTCATGATAAAAACGTTCATCAGAATAAAACGCAAACGAGAAGCCTGCTCTGCTTGTCCTGGTGTTGGCACACTCCTCCCACACCTTTTCACACCCTGCTCCGCGGCCATTCCGTGCACGGAAAACCTGGCATTTGTAACGGTAACCCTAGGCATGGTTACGGACCACCGTCCCCACGGACGCATTCCCTTGGCTCAGAATTAAGAGTTTTCGAAACTGCCAAGAACTCAGGACATTATCACCTTACGGGAGAGGAAAGTGAGGCCCAGAAAAATAAAGTCGTTTGCCGAAGGTTACGGCATGTTCAACGGCAGAGCCAGAACCCCAAGCCAGATCTTCAACACACGTCCGGCAGGGCTCGCGCAGCCTTCCTCCCTTCCTTCACCCCGCCTTCTGCAAAACCTCTTGCTATCAATAACCAAGTTGCACTCGCAAGGCAGGCGCCCCACCACTCCCCTCCTCCCTGCCCCCCCCCCCCCCCCCCCCCCCCCCCCCCCCGCCAAGCCTGAAATTCGGCTATTGGCTACCAATACCTCCATTTGTGGAGCTCAAACCGGCTCATTTACATTTTCCTCAGGCCTCCGAAGCTGAGAACAGACAATGCCCACAATCCAAGCAACGCCCGACATCCCATCAAGTCTCACTTAATGAACGTGCATCATGTTAGCATACGCCGTGAGAGGCTCAGGGCACCCTTCTGGCTGGAGCTGGCGCTCTTTCAACCCCATGCTCGGTGCTCGTTACGTTGCAAACTCAAACTTGCCTTGTTATCAGTCACTACTTAACCGAATTCTGGGCTGCAGAACATCCTTATAAGGCTCACTTAAGAAACGACCAAGCAGGGAAAAGCTGCCGCGGATCCAGATCTGTCCATGGGTATTAACACAAGCGGCGCACACTTAAGGCTCTCGGGCCACATTTACCCAACACTGGCGGGAGAATGCGTCAAGCCCCGCTCCTTGCAAGGCAGACGCATCCTCAGAACTGTCTTTTCTTCACACTGTCTGCAGGACAGGTTCTGTCCCCTTGTGCCTGTTGCTAAATCTGGACTCTCGGACCATCACTTAGGATCTACCATAAGGGCCCCGTATTGCATTCTCTTTGTTTCTGGGGCCCTTCCTCCAGCAGCAGCCAACTTTGCTTCAGGGAAGTGGGGCATGTGTCCGCCTGGCAATATTGTTAACAAGTTTCCTCCATCGAGAATCATAAATATTCCATCCACTTTTTAAAACACCTAAAAAACTCATACTTTACGCCTACTGAACTTTAAAAACAACAAATGAAAAAAAAGGTTAAAAAAAAAGGGGGTGCCTGGGTGGCTCCGTTAAGTGTCCAACTTTGGCTCAGGCTGTGATCTCACCGCCTGTGAGTTCAAGCCCTGCATCAGGCTCTGTGCTGACAGCTCAGAGCCTGGAGCCTGCTTCACATTCTGTGTCTCCCCCTCTCTCTGCCTCTTCCCCACTTGTGCTCTGTGTCTCTGTGTCTCTCAAAAGTAAATAAATGTAAAAAAAATTTTTTTTTAAACAACAAACCAAGAAATCATGACTTTTATTTCTGAATAACTCAAGATTAAAAAAAAAACTCTGAGATAATCAGTATTTTTTCACACTGAAAAAAAAAATGACTGGTACATCACTTTTAAGAACCTTTTGGCCATAACAGGAGGAAAAGGAAAAGTTTTCTTGATTTGCTCATTCGAAGATTGTTAATGTTAGCGGTAAAATTTTCAGTTAATTGAGTTGCTGTTCTCATACTTGTCTTTTTTTCTTGCCTAAAAAGTTTCTAACCATTATTTCATAGTATCTGCCCACCCGGCTCCTTGATGATCACCACCCTGAGATCCTAAGAATGCTTACAGCTTCTCACTCCCCATTTTCTGCTTGCTGATGGATGCAAGGATACACATTTTTTTTTCCCCAAAGACGGGTCTCTAGTAAGTGCTAAACCAAACGGAAACAAAGGAGAGAGAACATACATTCGCTTTTTAGACCCTGAACACGTGAATTAATCTGCTTTATCCACACAGTAACCTTCCTTTGGGCTACGTGCGGGTCTTTCTAGAGTAAAAGAGCTCCCACAAGCTGGTGCTGAGGCTCATGTGAGTCGCTCACAAACCTTCCTGAAGACATCTGTCAGGCATCCATATGCTGGGACTCCCCGCTCTTACTGCCTCTTTACCCTTTCATGAAGTGTCGTGTCACAGATCACCCTCTTTTGACTGGGCAAGTCCCACACCTTCAATCACTCTTTTCTGTTTAAAATCTGTACGTGCACATGTGCGTGTGCGTGATGAATCAACGGGGTGCTGGAAGGTGGAGGCAGAGTGGGTGTTAGGCTTTCTTTCACTCTTTCATAGGATGCAAACACATCCTCCTTAGGTGACTTACAAATGTCCCTCCACACAGTGGGGCTCACCACGTCTCTGCCACACAGAAGAAGCGGGCAATTCCGTGGAACTTGGCCAAGTGACTGATCATTCGCTGGCAGGGCCAAAATATTAGGACAGAAGAACATTCCCCCCCGCCCCGCCCCCCATTTTAACAGCGACACAGTAGAAGAACATCGTCGAAAACGTCTTTCGGTTTCCTTCGGAGCCAGGGAGGTTTTGGGGGGAACCTACATACCAACTACTTTTATGAGAAAATAAATTCCAAGGTTCAAATACGTGACAAACTTTCGACTAATCCGCTACGTAGTGGCCATCAAATTGCTTTGCTTTGGATACCCAAACCTAAGAATAAGCCACGGTCCCTACATCTGGGCAAGGTAACCGGTGAGTCTTTCCTAAAGAAGTGGGGGTTCTGCTAGGCAGAGATTCCACTAGAACTTTGCCCATTTGATCATTCAGACTTGTAATGCATGATTTATACCTTTTGTGGCATTCGGAACTGCCACCGCTCTCTCAACTGCATTTGATATATTTTCGTACCCCTGCTTTTTATCTCTGCTTACACAAATGATGCCAATAACACTGGTTCACAGGGTGACCACAGGGAATGGAAGGCATCTTTTAGTATGTTTCAAAGAATAGCGGGTGATTTATTTCACACTGAATATTAATTAGGGAAACCATGAACAGCTACCAGACATGGGCTAGAAATCTTTCTCCTTAATTCCACCTTGTTTCTAAAGCAGTGCCAAATAGTTTGAAAAACGAAAATTTCCATGATGAAATTTTACTTTAGAATAAGCGGACATACTTTCCAAGAATGGAGACCTAGGCTAAAAGCCAAAATCACTAAATAATTTCCAATCTTTTGGTTGTTGTATTGTTTTTAGTTTTAACTCCCTTGAGCTGTAATACCCACTCTTTTTGAGTCTATTTTGAAAAATTTTTAGACCCCTCAGGGGGTAATAGTTGAACTTCCAGTATCTGATGACTGAGAATATACAAAAGGATACAAAGCCATGTTGAATTTAGTGATAACGTTAAAAGTTTGTGTTTTTGTTTTTACTGATCAAAGTAGTAACTAGATTGGACAAATGTTCTAACACAGATATACTCACATATTACACATACTTCATCTAAGAGTTTATAACCAAGGCTTTATGTGTTCAAAGATTTTAGAACTTGTGGTATTAACTCTGCAGCCCCCTCAGGGACCTGGGGTAGAGATGCTGGAAATAATTTCTTTAAAAATATCTTTTAAATCCCAAGATTCCAAGTTCTAGGACTCTTAGGAAAATATTCCCACTTTACATTTGGTGATGTTGTGAAAATGCTTTTTAAATTATTTTAAAGTTGCCAAAATAATGAATGTAAAGAAATTCTGAACTGAAGCTTAACTCTGCTTCAGAAAACTATGTAAAATACAAAAGCATGTTTGTGGGTACCCATGACACCACTCTGTGACCATCACCTCTTACCTGCATCCCGGAGAGACCCCCTCCTCTTCTGCAAGGTGGGTGTTAGTCAGATTAGCATGCTGCAAGTCTCAAGGCCATTTTCATGCCATGCCAATCCCCAACCAGTGAACCACAGCTACTCAGATATAAAGGCCCCCCCACCTGAAAGCGCACATTCAGGGTAGCAAGTGTTTACGCACAGTGCCTGCCCTACAGAAGGTGGCAGCAAATTTGGTCAGTCCTGGAACTGTCTCAGGCTAGTAACTCATTAAATTTGGATTGTGTTAAAAACCAGACAAGTCCAAAATGGAGTTGCTTATGCTAAGCCCCGTATCACCAAACCCAGACTTAACTTAGTTTCAGCTCTCCCAGAAATGGAATCTTAGTCAATCAGGAATTGCCAGTTCAGCCCGTCTTAGGCCATTTGACTTATAGACCCCTGCCCTCCCCTAAGGAAAAGTGACCTTGCAATACCAACCTGCTCTTCTGCCTGGTTCCTTGTTCCTGCTCCCTCCTACCTAATAAGTCTTTCACATCGTACAGCTCCATGGAGCCCCTTTCTACCTACTGGATGAGACACTGACCAATTCATGAAGAGTTGGATAAAGCCATTAAGATCTTAAAATGCACTCAGTTGAATCTTGCTTTTATCAATATATAAAATGCTAGAAACTTTCTGTAGCTCTTGTATGTTGCAGAGATTCCTAAAAGTTCCTTGCTGCTGCTATCTTTCTATTTTTATATAAATGGATCAATATTCCTGGAAACAGTTACTGGGAAGACAAAATCTTGAGTATGGGGGGAGGGGAAGATATCCCCCCAAAAAGCCTTCCTAGAGGAAAATGCTACAATACTTTGAGAACAAGTGGTCAAAGCTTAAGGGATAGTTGCGTCCATAGAGCAATCTCGGAGGCAAATGAGGTCACACTGAGGGTGGGCATTATACTTCTGACTTTCGAGATGTCCCAATATTTATGATTAAGGTATTGTGGCTACAATGTGGTGTATTTTAGTTTAAGTATGCTAATATTAATTATAAAATTAATTATGTTATTACATATAACTATATATAATTTGGATATAATTTATAATTTGTTATAATTTATATACTGTATACGTATACATTTTGTACAATACATAATTTATAACTTATGTTAGTATATATTTATATAATATATTCTCATAGGAGTATTATAATTTGTAAAATACATAATGCAACATAATCATGTTAATGTATGAATTATCATAGCATTTTAATATAGTTATTCAAAATATATTCTTTTCATATTTCCTCCATTTTAAAATGTATTTCAGGGGCGCCTGGGTGGCTCCGTCGGTTAAGCATCCGACTTTGGCTCAGGTCACGATCTCATGGTTTGTGGGTTCGAGCCCCGTGTCGGGCTCTGTGCTAACAGCTCCGAGCCTGGAGCCTGTTTCAGATTCTATGTCTCCCCCTCTCTCTCTCTCTCTGCCCCTCCTCTGCTCATGCTTTGTCTCTCTCAAAAATAAACATTAAAATGCATTTTATATTTCAGGGACATTTGCTCCCATCGCCAGTTAATGCACCGCTTATTTATAATGAGAAAAAAGAACTCACCTAAAAGGACATCACCTAAATGGATCTTTCAAAATGACAGTAATACTTGTTCAGATGTGTCTCTTTTTTTTTTAAGTATAGTCGACAATGTTACATTAGTCTCAGGGACACAACGTCGTGGTTGTGGTTCCACAAGTTTACACACGGTGCTGTGTTCACTGCAAGTGCACTTCCCAATTGTCCTGACCCACAGCTACTACAGTATCATTGACTGTGCTTCTTATGTGCTGTCTTTTAATTCCTGTGAATTACTCATTCCATAACTAGAAACCTTATCCCCCAAACCCCCTTCACACGTTTTGCCTAAGCCCCCACACGCCTTCCCCTCTGGTAACCACCAATTTGTTCTCTGTATTTGTAAGTCTGATTCTGCCTTTTGGTTTTTCACTTGTTGCTGTTTTAGATTCTACTTATGAATGAAATTATATGGTAATGGTCTTTTTCAGCCTGACTTATTTCACTTAGCAGAATTCCCTCTAGGTGCATCCATGTTGCCTCAAGTTGCACAATCTCCTCCCTTTTTTTGGGTCCGTAACATTCCATTTTATACACCTACACCACACATCTTCCTTATCCATTCATCAACTGATGAACACTTGGGTTGCTTCTATATCTTGGCCACTGTAAATAATGCTGCAAACATAGGGGTGCATGTACCTTTTCAAATTAGTGTTTTCCTTTTTCTTTAGGTAAATACTCAGTAGTGCAATTGCTGGATCATATGGTAGTTCTATTTTTAATTTTTTGAGAAGCCTCCATACTGTCTTCCACAGGGGCTGTGCCAACATGCATTCCCACCAACAGCGCACCAAGGTTCCTTTTTCGCACGTCCTCGCCAACGCTCGTTATTTCCTGTCTTTTTTATTTTAGCCATTCTAACCCAAAATGTCTTTCAAACTTAATGATTATAGTTTGCTAACTTTATCTGGGTAGAAAACTACTCTTGTGTATCTATCTGTGGCAAGGGCTGTCTGTTTTAAAATTCAGAGGGAGGAAAGATTAGGCTCAGGAAATAACATCGACATCATTTCCCCACCAGCCCCTAGTCTGAAATGCCACCCAGAGTTAGGATGGTCAGTTCTCAGACCCGTGTGTTCAGATGTGAGGCTGCTGTGGCTTTGCAGAGGCCAATGGTCATCCTCCAGCCTCACAGACGAGCACAGACGTGAATTTACGTGCAGAAAATAAACACCTAACTCCTTAACACCATTTACTGTGGCTGTGACACCACAATCTCCCCCTCGAGGCAAAGCAACACCTTGTCACATGCACTTCAAAGAGACTCTCTAAGCTTCCCTTAGCTGCAGAAAAGGAACAAAACTCTAGGAAAGCAAAATGGGCACTTCTTTCAAATTAGCGCCTTCCACAGGTTGCAAGGGCATATGAAACTGGTATTTTGGTCCTGGGGAAAACCGGCCCACGAACAAATAAGCAATATTGTTCTACTTTGCTCTCACCAACTTTTTTCTCTTCTACTTAGAGGTGCCAAATCCAGCCATACGTGCTCGGTCAGCTCGATCCTCTGCGAAAATGGAACCACACCGTGCGCAGGGCCACTGCTAAGCCACGGCGGTCATCAGAAACTCTTCTGTTCCAACGTGGCATCAACCCAGCAGAATGATGCCGGCTAGGACTCCTGTTCACTCCATGGTTGTCCATATAAAGAGGTTAAAACAGTTTACTAACATGACCCCATGTACTCAGGGATTTCAGATCAGAGTTTTTCCTGCCCCAGGCTCCTGGACAGAGCGCAGAGATGACACAATCTAGGGCGTGAGGGAGTAGAAGCGAATCTTAAACCTTCCACGTTCCCAGAGCCTCTGGAAGCAAACTCACCTTACCACTGCCGTTCTTCAGAAGGACTGAGTCCAGCGTGGCTAAGAGAAATGTCCCATAATGGCAACAGCAGGAAGGAAGGAGATCTTCCTGGCCTTTGGCCGGTCCCATACTGACAGACCATATGATTATATTACAAAGAATAACAGTAAAAACCACCCCAGGAATCTGGGTTTTGATTTAAAAAATCTCTTGTGAGGGGCACCTGGGTGGCTCAGTCAGTTGAGCATCCGACTTCGGCTCAGGTCATGATCTTGCAGTTTGTGGGTTCAAGCCCCACGTCGGACTCTGTGCTGACAGCTCAGAGCCTGGAGCCTGCTTTGGATTCTGTGTCTCCCTCTCTCTCTGCCCCTCCCCTGCTCACACTCTCTCTCTCAAAAATAAACAAACATTAAAAAAAAAATCTTTTGTGAGAAGCAGCCTGTTACTGTAACTGAGATTTTTTTAAATTATCTTTTGGGGGAGAGAGAAAAGAGAGAGAACGCAAGAGCTAGCTGATCAAGCAGGGGAGGGGCAGAGACAGAGAGGGAGAGAGAGAAAATCCCAAGCAGGCTAGGCTCCATGCTGTTAGCACAGGGCCTGACATGGGGCTCGATCTCATGATGGTGAGATCGTGACCTAGGCTGATATCAAGAGCCCAGTGCTTAACCAATTGAGCCACCCAGACGCCCCTGTTACTGTAACTCAGATGTTATCATGGGTAGGAGTCCCATCAGTGATCGGCTGGGCCACTCTCCTTCCTCCTAGATGTTGGACTGCACCGGGGCAACCACTGCTGAGCGTGGCTGCGGCATCTGTAAAATGTAGGTGATGAACCAACCTCACAGGGCCCTGCTGAGAAACAAAGTGCAGGGAACAGTCTGGGCACTGGGTCCAACAGGCCTGTGCACCCTTCACAGCCTGATGACAGGAACTGGCACCTGTCCCAGCTGGGGGCTTGATCCCCAACAAAACCCCCCCAAACCCAGATGGAATCTGAGAAAACTCCTGACAGCTCAAAAACATCACCAGCATTCAAGTCTCTGATAAAGGGAAAACATTTTGATGGAAATTAAAGCAGAATGAGCCTGGATAAATAAAAGGTAAATGAGATTCAGTTGGCTGGTGCATTGATCACATGGCCACGTGGTATTTCCGTATCTTCTCCCTATCCCCCCCTTCCAACGGCCACATTTCTCACAAGTTATCCACGCCCTCTCGTCTCACTTCCGGGTTCCACAACGAACCCAAACCTAGCCTGTAACCTCATCGCTCTGCTGAAGCAGCACCCAATGAGTTTACCAACAATCTCCATGCTGCTCAGTTCAAAACTAGCTTTTTAAGCATTTTTTTTAAACGTTTATTTATTTTTGAGAGAGACAGAGAGAGAGAAAGAGAGAGACAGAGGGAGGGGCAGAGAGAGAGGGAGGCACAGAATCCGAAACAGGCTCCAGGCTCCAACCTATCAGCACAGAGCCTGATGCAGGGCTCGAACTCACAAACTTTGAGATCATAACCTGAGTCAAAGTCAGAGGCTTAAATCAAATGAGCCACCCAGGTGCCCCCAAAACAGTTTTTTAAAAATTCTCTTTTCTGCCCCCGACAGGCAACAATACTGTAGACACCTCACTCACGTGACATCTGTTCCCTCCATCTTCGTTCACACAACGGCCCCAGGTTTTCTTCAATGACCGGGGTCACCTTGCTCTTCCTCCTTTCCAAGCACCTCTTCCTCTTCAGGGCCAAAATCATTGGTCCTCCCAGGGGCCAAATACAGATCCTCTCTCACTTTATATCCGCCCCCTGGGCTGGTTGCATACTTGCATGAGATTTTAACAACTAAAGATCTTCCACCCAAGTAAATGTGAGTGAATCACACTGTTAAATTTCCAGCCCAGAAGTCTCTTTGAGGTTCAGTCTCACACACCTGACTGCCTACTCGACACCTCGTCTTGGAGACTTCAAAAAATCACCTCAAATACAGCAATCTTCCTGTGAAATGTAAGTGTGATAAGGCTGGTCCCTGCTTAAAATGCCGTGTTGGCTTCCCTTGCTCTGAGGATCAAGACAAAAATCGTCCACAGGCCTACCAAGCATGCATCAGGCGCCCCCAACTCCAGTCTCCAGCCTCATTTCACAGCCTGCCCTCTGCACTGCAGCCCCACAAGCCTGAGTTAATTCCTGAACTAAAACCCTGCCCCCGACCTCAGGACTTTTGCACATGTGATTCCTCTTAATGCCTCCTCCCTCACCTTTTGCTTCCTGAACCCCCCATATTCCAAGAAAGTGGTCAACACCATTTACCATCTGTATCCAACGAGCCGTTTAATTTTTTGTAAAACTTTTTTGGAATGAATTTAATGAATAATTTACAAGAGAATAAAGGGAGAGTGGAAACTTTGTTAGAGGTGTTAGAAAGGCTTTCGACAGCAAACCCAAATCTGTATCTCCTATTTTCCTGACCCTGAAGGTACAGACCCCCCAACTGGGCGGCATCCTTTCATTGCAACCAACTGCCCATCAATAGTCTTAAAGGAAGTGGACTGTACCCATCTTGCAAATGCCGATTCTACTGTTCAAATATGCATCTCTAGTGAGTTCTAACTTGTCATTACTTCTGCTGCTTCTGACAGTTGCTTCATCAAAACACAGTATCTTCGAACATTTTGACGGCTTATAATTTTGCGACGAGCACAATCATCTTCTTGGCTTAATTGCGCAACATCTTCCTTTTTAGATTTAGTCACACCGATTAGAATGACAATCTGATGATTATATTTTTCATTTCCACACTATCTATTTCTTCCAACTACCTTTGTGTGCACATCACAGTTGTTCACTCATGAAGCATATGAAGAAAATGTTTGGTACAGAAACATCCTCAAAGATGAGAGAATATTGTCACGCAACCTTTTTGCCAAATGGGACAGTCTAGGTTTTTGTTGCAAAATGCATGGGAAAGTACTTCTTGTTGGATGACTGACTGGATAAGAATACCTTATTTCTTTTGTCCTTTGAAATGTACTGTTGGTGGGGCGCCTGGGTGGCGCAGTTGGTTGAGCGTCCGACTTCAGCCAGGTCACGATCTCGCGGTCCGGGAGTTCGAGCCCCGCGTCGGGCTCTGGGCTGACGGCTCGGAGCCTGGAGCCTGTTTCCAATTCTGTGTCTCCCTCTCTTTCTTCCCCTCCCCCGTTCATGCTCTGTCTCTCTCTGTCCCAAAAATAAATAAAAACGGTGGAAAAAAAAAAAAAAGAAATGTACTGTTGGCTCAGTGATTCCTGAGTTGGGGAAAATTCATGAAGACTATCTACATCTGGAAAATCGGTCTGAGATTTCACAATCAATTTGACCGTGATCACCACCAGAGTCTAGAGGGATTCTACAGATCTTTTTGCACTTATCTTCCGATTCACCAAACAATCATGAGATGACTTCCTCTGTCAATTTTCTTTACTATCATCGGAGAAAATGTAAAATTCTGAAAGCTCCGTTATGTTCAACTGAAGATTTTTTTAGAAAATAGGTATGGGGTGCTTGGGTGGCTCAGTCGGGTAAGCGTCCGACTTCGGTTCAGGTCACGATCTCGCGGTCCGTGAGTGACTTCGAGCCCCACATCAGGCTCTGTGCTGACAGCTCAGAGACTGGAGCCCGCTTCAGATTCTGTGTCTCGCTCTCCTTCTGCTCCTCCCCTGCTCACACACTCTCTCTCTCTACCCCCCACCCCGCCCCGCTCAAAAATAAATAAACATTAAAAATTTTTTTAAAAACTAGGTACAAAGATGGTGTCTCCAGATTTCTTTTAGGTCTTCTTGAGAGGTGATACAAAAGTGCAGGTGGACAACTCAAGGATAATATAATAATTAACATTTATTTCAGCATTGGATCACTTTATAGATTACTCCATTATTCTCTGTGTTTCTTATAATTTTAGTGTTTTGGTTTTATTCTTTTTTAGCATGGTTAGGAATAATTGATAAGTAGAAGTGAACTCATTCTCAGGTGATTAAACAGCAAAATGTTTCAAGATATAGGAAAGCTAAGATCACTATGATCCTATAATGTATCTTAGATTTATGCGAGTCCAGTGGATCCATATGGTAACGGTAAGATAGAAACCATTGTTTTCTGCTTTAGAAGAAGTAAGTACGCTTTTCCCGTTCCTTGGCAGACCTCTAGGAGAGCTAAAACTCATGAAATGGAAATCTGTAAAAACAGTTAAGGCCGCTCAAAAAAGGAATCCCAGGGGCACCTGCGTGGCTCACTTGGTTGAGCACCCAACTCTTGATTTCAGATCAGGTCATGATCCCCGGGTCACGGGATAGAGCCCCACACAGGGCTCCGCTCTCCCTCTGCTCCTCCCTTTCCCTCTCAAAATTAAAATAAATGAAATTCCAAAACCCAAAATGGGACCCAACGGTCCCTGAGGGTACTATGAGGATTAAGGGCACCTAGCTCACATTTAAAGTCAGCACTGTTGCTATTCAGGGAAGGTTTTCTCCATCTTCCCGACTATGTCAAACTTCCGTGTTACGGTTTATCCCTATCAATTTCAGAGCACTACACACAGCTCTGTTTTGACATTTATTGGTCAGATTAGAGTATTTACTCAGTGTCTGCTTTTTCACTAAATTGTCAAGATTGGGAAAGCAGAGAGTATTTGTGATCTTGAACTCTAGGGTAATCTCAGCACCTGGAGTCAGGCACGGCACACGGTAGGTTCTCAATAGGGATCTTAGGGAAAGGAGTTCAAACTCAGTTCTGTTTTTAGCTCCCCACTGTGTGAAATAACTGTAATTACCCATTACTGTTTCAGAGTTTCTCTTTTTATAAGATAATCTTTTTTCATTCACTACCCTGACCCCACCCCCAGCTACATGATCACTGACCACCGTGAAGGTAATACATGCTAAGTACCTACTGGGGTCAGGTGATTTACTGGTTTTAACAGTCTTGCAAAGTGTATATGACACTATTCTCATTCTATAGATGGGAAACTGGTATCCAGCGGTTAAATAACTTGCACAAGGTCACAGAACCAACAAACAGGAAAAGAGATTCAAATTCATGCCTGATCTGGCTCCAACCTGTATTCTCCCCATTCCATCCAATGACACATACAGCAGGGAAGCAAAGCTTATACTCTCCTTGCCTTTTATGTGGCGTCTTATTTAAAAGTGGAGTATATGCCACACAACCACTGAGTGGCATTCTTTTCCTTGGAAAACAGAACGTCAGCTCTGACATATTAGTGACAGCCATGTGCTACGTAGATGTTACATATCTGTGGAAGTTTTCCTCAGCAAAGTCAGAAGTTCCCCAATGAGGGATCTGCCTTTTACCAGCACCTCAAAAATCTATTTCTGCTGGCTATCTTAATGCTTGTTTCCATAAAACATAATAATTTAAAGCCCGGTGTTTTTAAATCTGTCAGACGTGCACATTTACGCACTCTAATAAGGTTGTAACGGCTCCCTCCTTAGAACCGACTTCGCCTCATCCATTTCTATTAGATGCTTACATCCTTCCTTTCAAAATGAAAAGGCAAATTCATGAGACGACATCCTCACTAGCCATAAAAAGGTTAGAGTGACATTAAGTGACTAATGACTGGATGTAGGAGGGAACTGAGAGTGAAGTCAAGTTGCAAATTCTACTCCCTCGTTATGATGTCTACCTGTAGGCAAGAGTATCGATCATGCCACATGATGGTTACTGCACACCCCAAGAAGCGTGTCCCCCCAACCGTGGTATTTACTACCCGGCAACATGCACACCAGTGGTTTCAATGGGGGGGGGGTTCTTGGAATCAGCCGGGGTTCTTTGTCTCCCCCCACCCCTACTCTTGGGCACATAGGACACTATGTCATAATTGGGGGATAATCTGACATAACCCCAGAGATGATTCTAACAAATGTGTCCCTCCTACCCTCTGGAAGACACACATAGATCCACAAGGTACAACCCATGTACTCCCTCTCTCCAGGCTGGCCTTAGATCTTCCTTTAGTCAACCAGGTCTGGGGACAGGAAGGACCAAGGGTCCCGAGGCTGATGAAAAAGTGGGTTGCTCAACAGGATGTCTGTGGATGATGCAGGGCAGGGAGGGCACGAGTGTTTCACCACTGGGGTCAAGTGCCAGGAGCCTAGAGATACACTGCCTGGGAATGAGTATGGACTCTGCCCCTTGTGCAAGTCCTTTATACCCTCTAGATCTGTTTCTTTACTGATAAAATGGAGATGGTCATATCTACTGCTTAGACCTGTTTAAGGGTCACAGGGCTTCATCCACGTACCGTGACCGGCAGCTTACCCAACAAAACAACTGTTAGCTATTGTTGTTACACTCGTCATAGACATAAAAATAAAAATGAAGGATGGAGCCTGTGTTTCCTGAAGAGAAATGAAATTCAAGGAAAGAAAAAGTTGTTCCCAGACATCTGATGAGTGCTGAGACAGCTAAGGGAAGCCAGATCATTGTTCAAACAAGCTCCAAAGGCTTTTGTCACTGAGAGTAAAGCCAAAGTCCTTCCAAGGCCCTCCAGGCCCTATGTGGTCTCCACCTCCTCCACCTCTGTGACCTGATCTGCTTAATCTACTGCCCGATCCCCACCCCCCTGCGCCACCCCCCTTACTCCCTCAGGCTCTCCCTCCAACCAGCCAAGCACACTCCTGACATTTCCATTCTACTGCCTGCCCTACATGAACCACCTGGCTAAACCCCTCATCTCCTTCCTGTTTTTGTCTCCACACCCTCCCCTTGATGCAGCTCACCCTGACATCTGTTTAAAATCGCAACCCTTCCTCCACCAGATCTGACACTCCCAACTTCCCTTCCTCTGCTTTATTTGTCCCCCATGGCACTTATCACTTTCTAATGTAAATTACTGGTTATATTTAGTGTCTATCTGCTATCTCCCCCACTGGATTGTAGCTCTGGAAGGGTCAGGGGATTTGTCTGTTTTGTTCACGGATGCTCCATCCATAAATATTCATGGAACTTAATGTATTAGATTGCCTTTAAGTTTTTCCTTACTGCTCTGAAGAAAAAAAAATCTCATCCTTGCCCTTTTCCCATCTAGCCACGTATCCATCAAAACCCCTTACTATTCAAATGATCCAGGAAATCTCTAACCATCCCAACAGATGGTTGCTGGGTAGGAAATGAACTTAGGGGCTAAATTTATTTTTATCCACCTCCTTCCAAAAGAAATGTGAGGTCATTTCAGCGGCAAGGGATCTCCCTTCAGCAGTATAGGAATTTACCGTCAGATCTACGGCAAGAAACCTGAAGAAACAAAATGATATTTTTTTTTTTTTTTTTTTTTTTGGCGAAAGAAAGCACTGTGATTAAGAAATATACATTTGCAAATACAGCAGAGTACCCGTTTCTTAGACAGGCACAGATGCTGTTAATGCAAATGGCTGTCAAGCCCACGGCTCCCCCAAATCCCAGCACATGCTGGCTGTCTCCAAAGAGAAAACCTTCTCGAACAGAAGGTGCAGTTCTCAAGTTCTAAATAGAAAACCAACCTGAAAATATATAAATTGTTAAACTGCTCCATTTTTTTTTTTTTTTTTTTTTTTTTTTTTTTACTACCAAAGCACTTCGTGCTAATAAAGATGAGCTTTAGAGGATTAACAGGGATAGGCCAGGTGACAAATTACACACACATCTCGAGGAAGAAATATTCCTGGAATATGCACCAGGCCTGCAAAGCTTTTGCAGTATTTTTCTGCCCGGTCTAAGTTTAGACGATCCTCTGACCACCGGGGAGCCTGCACGGTGCCAGGTTTACCCCAGCTCACGCGACAGATTTTCATCTCTGTGACTTCAGGTCACATTATCGCACGAGTGAACTGCTATTTAGGTCAGCTAAGAGTCTCTGCCTAATTGAATGTGCATTTTATCCTTGGTGTTCATGCTCTATATATCAGGATTTTAGACAGTTATTGGGGAATGGGGAAGACAGACAATATTGGTTTCAAGATGCAGAAGGACTGTGATAATTATACTCAGTTTGACACAGAACAACCCAAAACGTCTGAATAATTTAAAGTCTCTCATTCTTGAACGTTGGGTTTGCTTTTAAACTGAATCACTACCATTTAAGCTGATATCACTTGCTTATATACTACTTGTTCCACAGCGTTAAACTTTTTTTTTTTTTTTAAACTGAGAAGTATTGCTGCATTTTAACTGTGAAGCTTAGGGTTCTGGAAAAAAGAAAGCAGTGTGTTATTTGTTTCTTTGTAACAGGCAAACAAAAATGACTCTTTGGCTAGATGACCACAGAGCGTGATGAGGGGTGAACACTAGAAATGCACCTGCTAAAGTTAGTGAATTAATCCAAATCCTACATGTGGTTGAGGAGAAATGGAATCCCAGGGTCAGAAAAGACGTCAAGTACTCTGATTCTGACAGCCTCGCCCAGACCTGAGGATTAGGTTCAGTGTTATCAATGGAATGAGATGGTGCTGTTGGGGGTACGTTCAGACTTTGAGAAGGCTTGAAGGAGAATCTTTTACCAAAACCAAGAAATATAACCTCCAGGAGGCGGCCATCAAGACTCTCCCCAGCAGGTGCTAGAAGAGTGCCTGATACACGGTGGACCCTTAAAATATTTGTGGAACAGACTCTGGGATGAAGTTTCCTGTAGTTCAGTTGAGTGAGGGCAACCTTACTGGATGAACACTTTTGTTTTTAATGTTTATTTATTTTGAGAGAGGAAGAGAGAGAAAGAGAGAGCGAGCGAGAGAGAGCACACGCAAGAGCAGGGGAGGGGCAAAGAGAGAATCCCAAGCAGGCTCCACACCGTCAGCATGGAGCCAGACCTGAGGCTTGAATTCACAAACAGTGAGATCATGACCTGAATCGAAATCAAGAGTTGGACACATAACTGACGGAGCCACCTGGGCACCCCCAAACACTGTTCTTTAGGAGCTACGTTAGAGGACCCACATCGACAGTAAAAGGCACAAATTCCACCCTCCTCCCAAAAAATAAAGATGTTCAGACTCTACCTTTCAGTAAGTCTGACTTAACGGGTTGGGGTGGGACCCAAGCATCAGTGTTTTTACAGAATCACCCAGGTGATTCTAATGCATAGCAAAAAATAAAAACCACTGATCTATACACAACACTGAATTCTCAAACCTGAACATCTCGATATAATAACGTTTTATCTACGCTGACAAGCAAGAAGCATATTCCAAGGACATTTCCCATCAAGTCAAGAAATAACCCTCATGTCTAGGATGCTTTAACTTCAAATGTGATTCCCAAATTACCCTGAAATAGAAATGCTCGGCACAGTGCCTCACACGCAGTGATGCTTTCAGAGAAAACTTGGGAGATAAAACCCTACAGTTTTCACTCCTGGCGTGTCCATGTTTCTGGGCCAACATTTTACAAATAAACCCCCAAGCGTTGTGGCAGCAGCCTGACCACCTCAAACCAGCGTTTCTTGTTTAACGATTTCAAATCACTTCACCGATCGATCTCCAGCGGGGAGCAGGCATGCACAAGGCAGCCCCTTCCTCCTACGTGCAGTGTGTTCCTACACAGCAGTCGGTCTCAAACACATTAAACAAGGAGGGCGCTCGAACTCGGAGGGGTCGAGGAGAAAGTTAAAGGGGGCAGGTCTGAGGCTATGAAATGCTGAGAACGTTAGGACATCAAGAAACTCTACCATACAAAATACTTCAAGTTATACTTTTCCTGGGGGCTCCTGGGAGGCTCAGTCGGTTAAGCATCTGACTTCGGCTCAGGTCATGATCCCACGGGCTGTGGGTTCGAGCTGTGCGTTGGGCTCTGTGCTGACAGCTGGGAGCCTGGAGCCTGCTTCAGATTCTGTGTCTCCTCCCTCTATCCGCTCCTCCCCAGCTCATGCTGTCTCTCAAAAATAAACGATAAAAAAAAAAACCCAAAAAACAAAATACACCTACAAAAATAAATAAATTAAACTTTTCCTGTACTTATTTTTATTTGACTGCAATGACCAAATCTGGCATGGGGACAGGTCACGCCTCAGGAGGTACGAACTGTGTTGGGGAAACCGTTCTAAGCCGGCTCTGTCCTGGCACAGCTGTGGTTCAGGGTCACTCACGCAGGATTTAGAAGCTGAATCCAATCACAAGGTGCATCGGAAGAAAGTACCACGCCCTCGGGCACCTCCGAGACCACAGGGCTGTTCAGTGACTTGAGGAGACGAACTGCAATTTGACTCTTCAAACGCCCTGCTGGCTGGGCCCAGCGGGTCCCCAGCCCCCTCCCCAGCCTGACTTCATCGCTCTGCGCTTCCTCGTCCATTTGGAGCACCAGCTTCTAACTCAGGGCAAAGATAAGTGCTTCCAATAAGCTCTGCAAGGAAGAGAACCCAGGACAGACAGCGATGGCCACGTCAGCTGTTTTCGCGTTTCTACTCTGCATCCAGCCCCCAGAGCCTGAAACTCTCAGTTCATCACATCAAGTCAAATCACTGAAAGGCAAGGGTTCTAGGCCCTCACGAAAACCATGCATACACTTGAGGGATTTCAGATATTCGACAAGATGGGTGTGGGAGGCCTGGAGTTTCCTCAGGTGGAAGAACCCCTCTGATCTCTCCTAGCTTCCCTCCGGCTGAAGGAATTCTTCCCGTGCTGATCTCCAGCCTGACTGCTGTGATCCCGGAGTGTGGGGCTTTTGCTTTACTGCGACTGCACCCATCCTTCCTTCCTCCTTGCCCCTCTCCAAGGTCTCAAGCCTTTGGTGTGCAGAACGGACAGTGGTGACACAGGGGAAATGGAGACAAGAGATCCCAAGTTGTCCTTCATCACCGGCTCAGCCTCGAGCAGCACTCCCTTCGTGGTGAGGCCAGGGCCCCCTTACCCGAGCACCTGCTTACGAAGGGCTCTTTAATTTGCTTTCCACCTCGTACCTCAATTCCCCCCACAAAGCCCACGAGGCAGGCCAAATTTATTAAGCCCACCGTAAAGACAAACTGAAGCACAGCATCACCACACCAAAAGAGATATTAGATTCAAATCAAATTAAGAAGTCAGGGATCGAAGATCTCTGACCACAGACCATTTTGGTGGCTCCTTAAAACTGCATCATCAAGCGGTGAAGCCACAGGCTTCAGTAGAGGAAGATGGGGATCAGAACACCTGTATTCCAGGGGCTGTTCTGCTCACCTGTGTCCACGTGTCCCCCAGCTTCACTCTCACACCCCAAATACAGTAAGCAGGGCCTCACCCAACTGGCTCAGAGGGGTGGCCGAAAAATCACGCTTTATACTTTAATATAACGCGTTAGCTCAGGTCATGATCTCGTGGCTCACGTGTTCGAGCCCCTGTGCTGACAGCTCAGAGCTTGGAGCCTGCTTCGGATTCTGTGTCTCCTTCTCTCTCTGCCCCTCCCTCACTCGTACTCTGTCTCTCTCCCTCAAAAATAAACAAAACATTAAAAAAGAAATTAAAAAACCCCCAAACTATTAAAGCCACTAGAAGCGAAGTAGAAAGGAAATATGATGTAACCCATTTCAAGGAGTCCTTTAAAATTTTTCATCAAAGAAACGTGGAGAGCCGTTGTAGCTGAATACATCCCACCTCCAGGAGGAGGTGCAGAGGGTGCTTACAAGGTCACTGAATGCCTCAGCTCAGCCAATGGGGCCTGTTCTGTTTCTCCTCTTTGGCATGCACGGTATTGAAATACTAAAGTCAAACAGGGCGGGGGCAAACTGAATTCTCCCGGGGCTCCAGGGGAGGGCACTTGAACATTAGACTTAGGTGGGGTTTTCCCTTCAAAGAATATATTCTCATTTGGTTGGGAATGCAGTTTTTTTCATTTTGTGTTGACTCCTCTTTATTTCTAGGCATTCTGAGAGGTAGGAAGGAGAAGAAAGTTCCATTTAACACATGTCCTGCTAACAGTAAGAACTGGAATTGGTCTTGGGGTTTGGTTGCTTTTTTTTTTTTTTTTTGGTCTTGCTTCTTATACTTTGATAACTGTTCTCTGTGATGGACTGCTGGCACATGTCAGAATCTTGCTGGATGCGGTTTCTTCAAGTGCATCACTCTGACAAGATGGGGGAAAACATTTGGAGAAGCAGGCTAAGAAGAAATATTTCCTGGCTCTTGTATCCCCAAGCTAATACCCCAACAATCATCATCCCTCGTGAGGTCCTCACACTTAAAAAGCCAGGTTCAAGGACTTCGGGGTGTGGGGGGTGTGGGGAGGAATAATATTTCAATGGCTTCGAGTGTATAATTAGTGTTTGTATCCATACGGGCCAGACATTCTTGGATGAACACTTATCCTAATGAAATCCTCCCCCACAAGACCCTGTCTGGGGCTTCTAAGAGCTCCATGGTAAGTAGGTGTTTATCATGCCTCGAACTTGTTTTTCCTTTTCCTCTTGTCTTCTCCATAGATGAACATTTAGCAAAATGAAAATTTCCTCCAGGTAATTACCTGGCTGTATTTCAAGGCATTCATGAAAACTACTGCTCCCTCTGGTGAGGGATTCTGCTCACCGGGCACAAGAATTAGGGCAGTGGGTCTGGGAGCCTGCTCTGTGTCACCACCCTGGGCAGGCAGCCCCCTCCCACTCCCTCCCGGAGGCGGTGAGAGAGGCTCTCAAAGTCCGGGGCTCATTAGCTCCGGTGCCATCTAGCTAAAAGTCGGGTCTGGGACCTCTTGTTCCTTCCGGGGCTCTATCTGCTGCCTCTTGAGACGGATTTCTCATCAGGGCAGATGGCTTCCCTATTATCCAGATGGTTCCAAAGTCTACTGGCACAGCTGCCTGATCTTCCTAGCACGGCCTCCCCTGGGCGAGCTGTTCTGGACTCAGTTGAGAGCAGGTGACTGGGTACACTCACTCAGCTGGTCCTGACGCCCTCCTCCTCCTGGGGGTCGGGGGGAGGCCCCCTCCCCAGAGCGCCCTTAGGAGCCTGGCCTTGGCACTAGATTCTCCCCCCAGGACCCTCACCTTTCACTGTATATAAAATTCCCATAGTCCTAGGACATCGAGGTTTGGGCTTTTTTTGGGGGGGGGGGCGTCTAAGGTTCCAGAGTCATTTCTAATGTCTATGCCCTTTCGGAATTAAAAAAATTTTTTTATTTTAAATTCCCTAATTGATCGCAATGATTCTCTTCGAGCCCTGGTTCCTTCCTAGCATCTTCTTCACCTCTGCTGAGAGTCGTGGTCCACTCTTTTAATGAAAAGAAATCCTCCAACTCTGATTCCTCTTACGTGTTCTCTGAGGCTTCTATCAAAAAAACAAACCCACGCTCTTGGCAAATATTCCATTCTTATTCGTAAAATGTATCACCCTTGACTCCCTTCCTTTACAAGGCAGACACTCTCCCTTTCTGTGTAAGGGTTCCTCAGGGATCCAACTCCATCCCATCTCCCGCCCGCCCTCTCTTCCTCTCTCTCATTTTGCATCATGAGTGCATCTTCTTGAATTTATGCTTATAACTGCATTTTACACTTTTATCTTGTACAGAGATGGTCACAGTACTGAGAACCTCCGACAAGTTACTTCAGCACAAACTACACAGCATGCTATTAGCCATGTATTCCCAGCTACGCATTTTACAAAAGGCAGAAGAGGATCTAACCATTCCTTCCAGCCGTTCCTATCCACTAGGAACAACCAGGCCTCATTTATGGAATAACCCTAGAAATACCACCGAGTGTGAAAGGGTATATCCTATATGAAGAATGAATTGCCTGCATGATTTCTGTATGATTATAAACTACATTTTAAATAGTTGTATAGGCTAATGGAATATAAAATACAATGATATGAGTATAGTTCTACCTGCAACAAAAAAATCTCCAGTTTCCTTCAGAGATTTTTATCTACATGGGAGCGCAGTATTCTCCATTTTCAATGGACAAACACACTGAAAGCGGTTCTGTTGAAAACAAACAAAAACTCTTTCTAAATGCATTTCTTGGATTTAGGCCATTGTCACAAAATCACTACTCTTCTGTGTGGCTCCCCTGGCTGCTTTTAAAGCTTTGTTTTCAAATACAAAAGCAGATTTGAGCATTGCTGGTAGTGAGTGCTGTCGATGGGATTTAAATAATACAGCAGTTGGGACTGAAAAGGAACCCTTAGAAACGGCTAGACAGGGGACAGACCAGATGGGGAGAGTGAAGGCTGAAGAGCCTCGCTCGCAAGATGGTGGCCAGCGTTGGCACTGGGTTTATGGAATATGCCACGCTTTTCCATTGCTTTCAAGAGTTTGAGTGAGCAATTGGGTTTAAAATCAGGTCATGTTTACCAAAAACACTGTGTTTTTCTCTTCAGAATCCATTCTACAGAACATGAGGGTTAGATTAGGTCTTAAAAACCACTGAGGACCAGCACATCTATCCTACTCACCCACTCAGGAGCCTCTAAGGCATGAGGGCACCCGGATAAGATCGAAATTTTTGAAAGGAGGAAATACACTTATGTGAACTTATATTATCCGTATCTCTGTTAAAACTATTCCTTAAAAAAAAAATTTTTTTTTAATATTTATTTTTGAGAGAGAGGCAGAGGGCAAGCAGGAGTCGGGGGCAGAGAGAGAGACACACACAGAAACTGAAGCAGGCTCCAGGTTCTGAGCTGTTGGCACAGAGCCTGATGTGGGGCTTGAACCCACAAACCGTGGGATCATGACCTGAGCCAAAGATGGATGTTTAATGGTCTGAGCCACCCAGGCACCCTATTAAAACTATTCCATATGAAATGATTATATTCTGTCAGGCCAACAATTCCCTTTATCGTTCTTTCAGTTATTCCAATTCAGAAACTTGGTAGAATCAGGAATTTACAGTATTTATAACCGGCTGTTATTATGATAAAACTGTAGTACTAACTGTAGAATAAGAATGGCTATCAATTGGGGGCACCTGGGTGGCGCAGTCGGTTAAGCGTCCGACTTCAGCCAGGTCACGATCTCGCAGTCCGTGAGTTCGAGCCCCGCGTCAGGCTCTGGGCTGATGGCTCGGAGCCTGGAGCCTGTTTCCGATTCTGTGTCTCCCTCTCTCTCTGCCCCTTCCCCCGTTCATGCTCTCTCTCTGTCCCAAAAAAAATAAATAAACGTTGAAAAAAAAATTAAAGAAAAAAAAAAGAATGGCTATCAATTGGACTTTAAAGGCATTCTACAAATGCGTATAGTCGACCTATTGTTTTGTGTGAATGTGAGTATATCCGTCACCTATATTCACCCTATGCTAGTAAAGGACACAGAGAGAAAAGACCCGTGAAGCATGAGTTAACACCTTTCCCATCAACATTTTTTTCCCCAGTTTTTCAGACCAACTAGAAATTTGTATGAATGACACATCTGACACATGGAGTAAAGATTATGACCATTATGTTAATATCTACATTTCAATCAATTTTCACCATCTACTATGGCTAGCTCATGGATTTGTGTCTCATAGAATATTCTGGAAAAGGGAGTCTATGGTCTTCCATTACTAGTATCTTAACCCTCTTGCTCAGACCTTCATTTGACCTTCACATTTCACCGAAGCAGGGCCCAGCCACAGAGTCTCCTCTGGTCTGTTGTAAAATAAGATCAGGAAGGACAATGTAGTAGATTTTTCATAAAGCAAAATTATTTAAGTTAAAAGACAGTCCTATTAATATTCACTGAGATGGTCTCCAAAAACTTAAAAATTATGATGAAAGCTGATGCCAGATTTTCTTCAACATCCTTGATTTTCTTAAATCCTTGTCAAAATAAAATCTTAGCACCTTATGCTGATCCCTCCCTCCAGGTGTAAGAGCCACAGCCCTAAGTATCAACCACCTCTTCCTGATGACATGATGAAACAATCCAAAGGAAGATGGAAGATGAAATCACTGGCGCAGGAGATTAACGATGGAGTAAGAGGCGTGGCTGGATCCCATGACCGCTGCTATATAAACACGCACCGGCTTCACGGCATCATCAGGGCTCTGACTGCGCACAACCCGTGCGCAAGCTCTGTACTGAAGAACATGATGCCACTACTCACAATCTGAGGATCTGAGCTCAAGAATCTGCTGCTTTCTAAAGATGGCGGCCATTATACATCAAAATTAAATGTGGCTATGTTTGGACAGGACCAAAATGGAATATTGTTTTTCCGTATGTTCCAAACGATCCAAATGTAGTTCCATTATTTACAATAGTATCAGGAATAACTATAAACCAAACTGCCAAAAGCACATTCAAGATGAGCTCCTACGGAGAAGAACCGGCGTACGTCGATGAACGCTCTAGTAAATTGGGTCAGCCTCTTTGCAACGTGCTTCTTGGAAGAAGAATGACAGAAATTTGTTGACAAAAGTTAAAAAGTATCCTTTAACCTACAAATGGCAGGAAGAAAAAGATAACGCGGGAGGTCTCCTCCTGATCCGGCCACAGCACACAGATGAAACTGACGGGGAATGTGTCTGAATTGTTTTATCCCCTTGGGAGTCTCTCAGGGGGAAGCGCAGACTGGCGGCCATTTTCAGGGATGAATCGCGCCCTAGGAAGCCCTGAACCAGACCAGCACATGCATCTACTTAATTGAAGAGACTCTGTTGAGGAAACTAATCAACTGTTGATCCGAGGAACAAAAGAATACTCCTGTGTGACATTTTGCTGAGAAACTGGCTGTAATAATAATAACGATAATAATAATACTAAGTGTCCAGAGAATGTCACATAATTATAGTGTTTATGGTGGATAATTTAAAGGCACAGATGAATTGGATTCGTCCTGAAGGACTCTTCCAACCTGTGAGAATTCAACTTCCTACGTTATGACCTTGGTTTCAAAAATCTTTGAAATAATGAACCCTCTACTACAAAATTATATTGAAGAAGATTTAAAAAAAAATAACTCAGGCTTCAGGCAGGAGGAAAGTTAAATAGAATAACATGGGATCTCACTCTAAGGACAGCAACGGGTTCTGAGGCATTAGTATGGAGCAGTGTGTTAGTGTGAGAAAAACACTAGATTCTGACATCAGAAGACCTCGGCTATCTGACTTGCAGGCTTCACCTTCCTGGGCTACAGTCTCCCTCTGAATCCCACCGGAGTAACAGGACCACCTAATTCACCAACCTGTTGTTTAGATCAGACAAGACACAGGCTGTTTAAGGGCTTTCTTTTGCAAAGGACCCTGCCCTGTGTGAGAGACATTTATAAGGACCCAAAGAAGTGCCAATTAACGACAAGACCATGACATTATATAAAGAGAATTATGTTTTATCTCTCTGCAGTTTAGTTTTTCACTTTTAAATATGGCACTGCTTGGTTCCGAACAGGGCAAAAGTCCATTTGATGAAGCCACAGGACGGCACCCAAGGCCCCTGCAACAATGATCATCTCTGAAGCAAACACGTATCAGCACGTTCCAGTCTGGTGCTTTCTAAGGCCAAACAACATAGGTTGGTAACTGTATAAAGACGCGTCTATCTTCGTCTGGATCAAGCCAGGTCGGGTCACAGCAACTACAAACTAGACCATATGAACTAAATTCTGCAATGTCTTCGAACAAGGGTAATGGTCTCCATTGCCTAAAGTCTTCTCCGGGTTCCCCCGAATGGTCCCTAGACCCAATTTAACAAAGCCGAAAGTATGAACAACAACAAATAGCACACGTGAGAAATGAAATCTTGCAAGTCTAGGAAGCAGTTCGGGTCATTAAATTGCACAGCAATCCTATATAGTAAACAACAGGAAGATAAAAAAAAATTTTTTTTTTTTTTAAGTTTTTGGGGCACCTGGGTGGCTCAGTCGGTTTAGCGTCCGACTTTGGCTCAGGTCACGATCTCATGGTTTGAGAGTTCGAGCCCCGCTTGAGGCTCTGTGCTGATGTCTCAGAGGCTAGAGTGTGCTTCAGATTCTGTGTCTCCCTCTCTCTCTCTCCAAAATAAGTAAACATAAAAAACTAAGAAAAAAAGTTCTTATTGATTTTGAGGTAGGGTAGATCAGGGGAGGTGCAGAGAAAGAAGGGGAGAAAGAATCCCAAGAAAGTTCTGCATTGTCAGTGCACAGCCCGATACAGGGCTCGAACTCACGAACTGTGAGATCATGACCCGAGCCAAAACCAAGAGGCAGACACTTAACCAGCTGAGCCCCCCAGGCACCCAAACAGGAAGATATTTTATATGAAGCTTCAGCATTTCATCCTCAGCACAGCTCCACCCAGAATTAAATCAAATCCCTTGCTTATACATCAGAAACTAGTTCATAATTATGGATTTGGGTCATTATCTGATGAGCATCCGTCTTCCTCTCCGATGTAAGCACCACGAAGGAGGTCACTTCTGTCCTGAAACCCTACCTAGCCCTCAGCTTGGTGCCTGTCCCCCAGCAGGCATTCCATCTGCAATGAACCACGATATCAAACGCAGGATCTGACTGGGGGAGGTGCTGAGTTGAGTTTCATAAACAGGCACTGCTTAGCTGGGTTACCACGTTTTATGTCGGCCAGCTGAGCTGGAGAGGCAAGCCCACAGGAATACTGCCTGGGCCCCTGACCTGCTGGGCTTCAATATTCCCCATAAGTAAGAAATGGATAATCGTAAGACAACCGTGTGCATTTCCATTGTTTTCAACGTCCAAAATGTAAGTTGGCATTCCACATGGCATGTGGCAGAAAGGATGCTTTCAAGATAGCATCCGCTCCATTGTACAGCCCCTATTCAACCCAATACAAGTTCTCTCTCAAGGAGGATCTAAAAGGCTAACCTTTTTCAAGCAGAGCTACCTTTCTAAGAAAAATTAGAAACAAAAGACAAGGGAGATGCAGCTTGGAGCCCTCTCCCAGACCCGAGCACCTTCCCCCTTTAAGAACATCCCCGGGCCTAAAGAAGACAATGCGGGGCCCCACGGTGGACCCACTAGGCTTCCAGGCTTCCACGTGCTGAAAGCAGGCTCGGTCTTGGGAAGAAGCAGGTGGGTTCCGTCGGGGGTGGGTTCCTTGCACTCCCCTTCCCTCACGAATGGGAGCTTCGCGCAGAGGGAGCCAGGACACAGGCAAGGGGGTGGGCAAGCGAGGGACACGTCCACCAGGCTAGTGGGTGACGGGGAGCAACAAGCCGTAAGAGACACCCGACAGTCTGCAGAGCTCTGAGTGCCAGAGGGGGACATGTGAGCATGGGTATCCAGAGAAGAAGCCTGCCACCCCCAACCCCAATGGCTTTAGCGCGACCGGTCTGGCCATGGGAGCATGGAAGGGACTGGAGAGGGGACAGTCGGGGGACAGAGAGACCACGTGGAAGAGACCATGTGGGTCAGGGAGAAGGGTCCCATGGCAGTGGACCTGGCCCAGCAGAACCAAGTCAGGCCCACATCCCGGCTCAAGAAAGGCCACATTCTGATAATACAAATACCCCCTACCTGCCTCAGTTTCCACCCCTTTGTAGTGTCCAAGCATCTCCTACATGTCCCAGAAGTCTGTGAAACCCAAATCCATCAAGATTCCCCAACGCTGTGCTGTAATGATTTTTACATAGTGCACTTTCTTTTACTGTTCAAAAGGGATCAACACAGGCAGGATGTTTTCATGCCCCTTAAACTGGATTTCTCTCTGGGAACTGCAGGGACAGAGTCTGGGACACAGACAACGCTCTGTTCTCAAAGAGCCACATTTTCTGTGGTTCATTAACTCCTCCCAATGCCACTGGGTCCTCTGCCCTTAGCAGGAGGCCAGCTTGTCAGTAAACCCAGAGGGAACCGAGAACTACAGGAGCGCAGCTGGGCTGCAGACCCCAATGTAACCACCGAGGAACCACCCGTCCCTGCGGACCCCCAGCACCCAACCCACAGGTGACACGTGGGACCAGCAACGCCCATCACACCCATGAGGGGGCACAGGGACGGCGCAGACCCAAGAGGACCTAACCAGTGCTCCATACTGTCCTCCTCCCACAAGATCTGTTCCAGATACTCTGTTCCCGCCCCAGGCTGTGACAAGACAGTCTGTGAAGGCTGTCCCACAGACCATCTCATCCTCCTCCCCCTAACACCAGGTATGCAAATACAACCTGTTCAAAGAGAAAAACCCAACCACCTGAAGGAGGCAGGCAAGACATTCCAATCAACTACTTCTCTGTGGACCTTTCCCTCCTAAGTACACTCTGGGAGCTGCTACCTGGCAGGAGGGGTCACAAACAAAATGACAAAGTAAGCTTGTTTTGGACAGGAAAAAAGAAGCAAGAGATTAGAACTCAAGCAAAGGACAGGAGAGACAAAAAAAAAAAAATCATCAAGTTGGAAGAAAAAGGGAATGAAAGGCAGTTGTTGAGTGGCTCCGGCTAAGGTAAAATCAAGGTCCAGGCTTGCAGTTTTGCGGGGGTGGGGGGGGTGGTTATTTTGGGGGTTTTCCGTTTGTTTTTGGAGTCGTCTGTTTGTTTTGGTGGTGGTGTTTTTCAGACTGTGTCCTTAACCCCTCCCCATCTATTTCTGCCATGAAACGATGAGATACGAGCAGGGTACCCATGCTCATGCAATCCTGCTGACACCAGAAGGCAACAGAGGGGCCATGATGGGATCCAGCCCACTTGAACACACTGTTATCTTCCCCGTAATGAAAACACTGCTAAAAGTCAAGTTGCTGGGACTCTCAGTGCAGGCTCACATCTGCATCGGCAAACCAACACTCAGGAAATTGGGGGGTGGGGGGAACATACACAGAGATGTGCTTTCAAAAAAAAATTAAAAAGGCACACAAACCAGGGTAGCTATCAAAAACAAGGGTGAAATTTGTTCCCCCCACCCCCAGCAAGAATAAAGGAAAGACAGAACAGTTTGTTCAAAGTTACATAAGAACATGCAGAAAACAAGAAATGATGTCCTTCTTGCCAATGTTTCAGGGTAATAGGTTACACCCCAGATCCCACTCAATTCTGTACACATTTTGCAGCTCCTCTAAGCTTCTGATACATAAAGGCAGCATGCAGGGACAAAGAGAGGGCTGTAAAATCCCTAATTTTTGTTTTCACGACAGCTTCAACGATGTCGCGCTCTCTGTCATTCATTTGAAGTAAATCTTCTGCGCTCAGAACATTTACATGCAACACACCCGTGTGTGTGCGTTTTGGAGTTTTTAACCAACTAATTCAGATACCTACACTGGTAATTAGAGTCATTGAATAAGAACCAGATTGGCTGAAACAAAAAATGACAGTGCTCTGTAATACATCATCTTAAAAAGTTTGGATTGCCCCCTCGAGAAGAGAGAAGAAGACCGTGTTCTTAAATTCTATCTTTCCATGTTTTATGGATGTGTTTTCACAGCTCAGTGGATCTTAACGAGCATACTGTTGCTGTCCAGTGGGGGTGATGTAACTCCTTCCAGATGCCAATATTCCTCACGTTGGGGGTGGAGGTGGGGACAACAGAAAACCAGGGCTGGGGAGCATTGCAACATCCACCATCACAAATGAACACCTTAAAATGTAGTAAAGTTGCACAAGTAACTGATGATGCCCAGAGTACAGAAAGCCAACCATCTCTGTATAAAGGGCATGTGGTTTCATCCTCTGCCACGTTTATATATGTATACAAAACAGCTAAAAATGCATATGCTGCTCATTGCCAATTCTAAAAACGCAGCAATCGCCCCCATGCAAAGGAAAAAAAAAAAAGTCAACTTTGCTATATTTGGTAGTGTTAATAACCTGCAGCTAGATAACTCTACTCTTTCCTCTGACAGTGCCTCAGAGATTAATAGCCTCCCCAGTTCAAACTAGACTTCCCTGGCATTTTCTAGTGACTGAGAAAAGCAACATGATGGTGTTGCTAACTGGAATATGGCCTTGGCCGGGGGGCGGGGGAGGTCACAGGAAAAACCATGAACTTGAAAGAGTACAAACCGGCAAGCAATAATTCTGACATTTGGGTATGTGGCTTCATGGGCCTGTTTAAATTATGAATGACTGACTTCAAATGAATATTAACTTGAGTTTTCCATAAATTTGGAAGTTGACATCCCAGAGGGGGGTAAAAAAAAACCCAAAAAACCAGACTTGTGACCTTTCCGCAGTATTTCACCCTAGAAGTAATTTAGCCACAGAATGCCAAGTGAATTAGGCAGTGAAATTTTGTCTCAATATAAATAATACAGAATGAAATTTTCTATATTCCAGAAAAATTTCACCAGAAGCCAGCATTCAAGACCTTCGGGAGTGACAGAATTACTGACAGAGTAGTTTCTTTCGTATTGTAAATTTTCTAAAAAGCATTAAATGTTTGCCTGCTTTGGAAATGGAAGTGAAATTGTGTCTACCACATCTGACTGCACAGAAAAGAGCAGCCGTCCATATCCTTGATCTGAGGCTTCTTTAGGAAGCAGAGATGATACTACCAAGGGTTTTCACATTGTTTCCCAAGGTATGCTCTGCGGGGGTTCCAGAAGATGCTCCATCAAAAGTTTCCAGGACCACCAAAGAGTCTAGAAACACCCCTCTTTGATGTCCACATGCCTGAGAGCCATGTTAAACGTTCTGACAGTCCTGAATTAAAGTATTAGAGACACTTTAAGCCTGCATCTGCAAGCTTGCCTCATTCTTCCTCCAGAAGCCTCTTCATCCAGCCAATGCCCTCCTGGTGTTCCATGGAACCCACTTTGGGAAACGCTAATCTAAAAACCCCTCACGTGTCAGCTGAGGGAGCAAAGAGTGAAAGTCAAACTGAAAGACTCAGCAGAAAACATATTTAAAGGTCTTCAATATCTCTGCACAGAAGGCTTCCTTGCCAGTGGTCACGAGAAACTGAAACTCAAAGGGGTTCCCCCCCCTCTGTTTTCGTGAAGGAAAATATCACTTTCCTGCATAATCTGATGGTCAAATAGGAAGCTTAAAGGATGTGCAAAACAACCACCACCCCCAAAATTCTTTTCTGGTGAAGATGTATCCAAGTGCTCACAGCTCAGAAAAACAGGAGGAAATAAACAATGAGCTTGGGAATACGGTAATTCCAAACAATCCTTCCTCTGCAAGTCCGATTTGTTTTTTATCGACTCTCTATAAATCTTTTTTCTTCTCCCCAGTGACTCAATCAAATGTTAGCTTGGTGGACGCAATTTCAATCAAATTTAAAATTTTAGAAAATGACGCAACAACAAGCTAAAAGCTTCAGCTTTATGCTAATGGGGAGGAGACACAGGGTGAAATAAGATCAATGACAAGGGACTTTAACAAAACTCTTTGGGAAGTAGGTATAAGGATTCTCATTCACGTATTAGTCCTGAGGGTTCTGTTGGCTATTATTAGTGTTCTCTGTAAAATGAGTCAAGAAAAGAAAGGGTAAATGAGGAGAACCTTGGAGAAAATGAAAATGATAGCACATCAGGGACATACAAGCCATGAAAATTAGCACTGAGCCCACATGCCCAGGACATAAAAGAAATCAGGACACTCTTAATGAGACTCAGGCAGGGCACTTAATGAGAACCTTAATATACTTTATCTTCCCTTTATATTTCATTTTGGTGTCATTAGACGCAGCGAACCAACAAGTATTTATTGAGTGCGTACTCTGTGCCCGACCCCAGGGCCCGGCACTCTGCGGAGGTCTCCAAAGGCGAGCAGCAGTGGTTTGTGATGTCCGATTTCCTGACCGGCAGCAGCAGAACCACCCGGGAGCTCATCAGAAATGCAAATTCTCAGCCGCACTTGGGGCCCACTGAATCAGAAAGTCTGGGCACGGGCCCTGGCATTCAGAGCTTCCCGCATGCCCCGCAGCGGTTCAATGCTGGTGTGCAGTGATGTTCGGGAACCACTGGCCTACAGTGCGGTTGGAAGACAGGAAAACCTTAGACGGTAGCGGGGGACAAAACGGAGCTGAAAAATCCAGACAGCTCAGTGTCATTGAAGGTACAGCTCCTCAGGAGCAAGCCGTTGCCTTTAAGGACAAACCCAGGGCGTCTGAAATTCTATTCTCTTTCTCTCCCCACCACCCCTAGAAGCTTAGGCAAAAAGAGAGAAGACCGTGGACTCTCATTACAACTAAACGAACATAACAAACTAATGGGTATTCCGAGCATCTCGGCCAGATGCGGCGCTACAGAGAGATCGATTTCTATTCTTTAAATAGGCTATAAACATATATGGTACCTTAAGGGGGTCTCTATCTGTGTTATATTTGTTATTTGCAACGAGTCGAATGAGATACGGTTCTGCATTCTAGGGGAATACATTTGCACTTTATTGCCCTATTTAAAGTCCTTTTACTACTCTTTCCCTGACAGCCATCGTAACATCCCTTTACTCAAGAATATTTCTTCAGACTGTGCAAATGTTGTCAGATAATAATAGTAATAATAAATGCAGTTAACATTTATCGAGCATTTTATTACGTGCTACGTACCTGATATAAATCACCTCGTAGGATTCGCCAACTCATGAGGTAGCTGTGATTCATCCCATTGTACAGGTGAGGAAATTGAAGCTGGCAGAGAGAAAATCTCACTGGTACGCAGTGCCCTCAAGAGTGAGGTTAAGGTTCAAACTCGGGTGAACCGGACTCTAGAGAGCAAGTCCTTAACCACTGCATCATATTCTCCTGAATTATTTAGTGTACTGGAAGGCACTGGGACATTAGCTTCACCAAAGTTAGTATCAGCCTCACTTATTTTTGGCAACTGCATGAAACGAAATAAACAGACAAGAGGAAGGCTGGAAGGTACCTGAACAATCTGGAATCTTAGGTAGTGATGCACAACACCACAAGCAGAATAAAACTAATGTACAAAAATACATGGACTTATTTTGTCAATATCCTTTTTGGTATTATGGTATCTCAAGACCACAATTAGGTAAGATTCCCAATAGCAGATTCTTATCCTTGGATATTTATTATAAAACTATTAGAGCTCTATGTGTATATAAGTGAGGTCCTTATTAGAACCACAGTAATAAGATATTAGTACATTATTATATCCTAGGGTATTATAATACAGGGTTATTATCACGTACTTGGCTAATAGGGTCCATACTGTTATAATGTATTAAAGCCAGATTGAGTCATAAAAATGACAATAATATAATCATCATCTTTGGTACTTGGGGGGAAAAACATTTTTCAGATGAGGCCTCCAAAGCACCTGCCTAGCATCAGTGCAAATGCGTACGTGGAGAAACCGTGCTGTAGAAAAGGCTTACACGAATTTAGGCGTAAATGCTTGGAAATCTTTTGCAAAATGGAGGAAAGATTAAAAGCCCACCCAATATAGGTTGACAGCAAAAAAGATCCCGAGTGATGTCAGGAAGAATAAAATAACCTGCTCGCTGCACAGTCATCTATCGAACACCCTGCACGTGCTGAGTACAACTCCAGGCAGGAGCACACGGTAGCGGCCCAAAGACAAGAAGCCTCTGCCGTGTGGGGGGCAGGGCGTAAAATGAACAAATAAGTAAACAGACAGACACTGTAGGTTCCAACAGTGAGAAACGGCATTCAGGGAGATAGAGGAGGGGAAGAGGATAAAAGGAATGGGGAGGCTATTTTTGACAGTGGGGGTCAGGGACAGTCTTCCGATGAGGTGACAGTTCAGGCAGACACTTAAAGGAAGTGAGGGTGCAAGCCGGGGCAAAACGTCTGGGGAAAGGGGTGCAGGGCACCTGAGAGGGGGTGGAGAAGGCAGGACTGAGGCCTCGGGACAGTGTAAGGACAGCGGTTTTCTGGGTCAGAGTGAAGGGGAGCTGCTGGGCAGGGGACTGGCGTGACTCACAGCCCCAGGGAAGACCAGGTCCTGGGGGGACGGCTGCGGCTGGCGTGCGGCAGAGAGAGCAGAGGGGCCTGAACGACAGCGTGATGGGCACAGAGCCCACGGGACGTGCCCATGAGCTGCACGTGGAGAATGCGAGAAACGGACGAGCTGAGGGCTCTGCCCTGGCTGGCTGGGCACCCAGTATTAGGGAGACGGGGACAGGAGGCGGGAGGGGATCCAGAGTTTGCTTTGGGGCAAGTCTGAGATGCTGGAGACACACCGGAGCGGGGACAGTTGGCTACTGAAGCTGCGGCTGGGAGAAAGGGCCGCGTGAGAGACACAACAGAGGTCACCACGGAGAACGAGGGCACAAACCACCTATTCTTAGGATGGGCCAATAAAAACAGGTGACTCCACAACAATTATTCTGTCATGTTTTTTCGCACACACTTTTCCCTGAGGCAGTGCGGCAGAGAGAGTGGTGGGTATAACTGGAGACACGCATTCTATCCCCGGCTCTGTCCGGGACGCTCGGGTTTACCTTCCGTATCCTACCCTTCTCATCTGCAAAAACAAACACGAGGAAAGACACGGTGACGGACCGTGACCGGTGTTGGTGATGACGCGGAGAACCCGGAGCCTCATTCCATCCTGCTGGTGGGAAAGTCACATGGCCCGCTCACCGTGGAGAAGAGGCCAGCAGCTCTCCCAAAAGTTAAATGCTGAATTACCGCGGGACTCATCAGTTGCCTTCCTAAGCACAAACCTTACCAGAAACACATCCGCACCAACCCTTGCGTGGGAATATTCGCAGCGGCGTTGGCCTCAACAGCCAAAACCACCTAAACGCCCATCCGCTGGTGGAGATCAGGTGGGGTCCACCCACAGTGGAGTAATACTCAGCCGTCAAGGGGAACACAGCACCGATCCTCGCCGCAGTAGGCAGCGGTTGCCTAGGGGAATGACAGGCGGGCTGGAGGGGGGCAACGAAGGGGGCGAGGAAAGTATTCTCAAAGTCCACTTTTGGGGTGATGATGGTTGCAGAGCTTTGTAAATATACTCAAACCCCTGCACACTTTAGAAGGGTGGCTCTTACAGTATGTGAATTATATCTCAAATTAAAAAAAAAACCCAAACATGCTAGAAAAATATGAGGGGGAAGAAGGATCCCCCCAGTTTCTCAGAGAAAAAGAAAAGCAGGCTGAAATGTGCTGTGGGAGAAACCTCAGCATGACTCTTTCAAGTCGAGAGGATGACGAAGTCACTTGTGAGCTGGTACGTCCATGACACCTGCCAACGCTGTGTTCAGGTCCCCCTCAACCACCACCCTGGCCTCCAAGCAACTTGAACCTTCGAGCACCTGGTGTAAAGTCGTGTGACTTAGAGCAAAGTTGTCAGGCTTTGAAAAGCTCTGAAGTAAATATAGGGTCTACTATGGAATGCTAACAAAAATGAACAGAAGGGGATAAATATAAAATGTCCTTTCTTTCCCCCCCAAAACAGAAAACAAACCTCCTAGTAATTTCCTGATGTATCAACCCAGTGCTAAGCCCCCAGCTTTCCTGTTTGTCCTATGAATAAATCCTCATCAGGCAAATACAATTCATCACAAACATTCCAGATTATCATGATTCTAACCATTGCTAACCATGTACCCACAACTGTGTCCCAATAATTAGATCATAATGTAATTTTAGTAAAATCCAGATACAGGGTAATGAGACTAATCTCATGAAGCCAGTGCTAGGTATGATCCAAAGATATGAAAATCCAAATAATCCTAACAGAACTCTTTTTACACATACTAACAGGACTGTGAATGTCTAAACAGATCAGCTTACACACTTTAAAATCTCCAGGATCCATTCAACTCCAGAGGGATTACCGTTATGTCCTGATGGAAGGGTTACATAGATCCTACTGGGTACACATCGTGGAAAAGGGCCCAGGGAGATCTTTTTATACAAAGTAATCTTAAAAAGAACAAAAAAACAAAAAAACAAAACAGTCTGGAAAACCCAGAAAGATAAGTTTGTGTAACTTAATTGAGCAGAAAAAACTGAACATGTGTTAAACTAAGAAATAGGAGATTTATTAATTATTATTTGAGAGAGAGAGCGAGCGAGCGTGCATGCACAAGCAGGGAAGAGGGGCAGAGGGTAAGAGACAGAGTGCCCACAGCAGTCTCCATGTTCACTGCAGAATCCCACACAGGGCTTGAACCCATGACCCTGGAATCATGACCTGAGCCCAAATCAAGAGTCAGACACTCAACCAACAGAGCCACCCAGGTGCTCTAGAGTTGTATGCTTAATACGAAATCTTACACTCAATACCATCTACATCTGCAATTTTAATGCTATTTTCTCATGAAATGAGAGGGTTTGGGAACTTTCTCTGGCATGGTTAAGTACTCCTGCTCCAAGCTTTAAAGGGAAATCCCAAAGAATGTATGTTTATACTCATAGCGCAGGGGTCTTAATACTACACTATTCACCTTCCCAGCTCTGTCCTACTTAGGAGGACAGACGACTGTGGTTCCTCTCTCTTTTCAGGTCTGTTGCTATGTCTTTATAATGTCACTACCTGTTATGGATGGAACATGTGTCTCCCCTCTCCAAATTCCTATGTTGAAGCCCCAGCAGTCAAAATGATGATAGTTGGAAGTAGGCTCTGGTGAGGTCATTAGGTTGAGATGAGGTCATGAGGGTGGGGCTCCTCTGATGGGATTAGTGCCCTTTTAAGAAGAGGAAGAGACCAGAGCCCTCACTCTTCTCTGTCCTGTGGAGACACACAGCAAGAAGGTGGCCATCTACAAATAAGAGGGGCTTTACCAGACACTAGATCTGCTGGTACCTTGATGTTGGACTTCCCAGTCTCTACAGCATGAGAAATAAATGTTGCGTAAGCTGCCCGGTCTGTGGGGAATTGTTACAACTCCCCCCGCCCCCAACTGAGTAAGACCCTGTTAGTGGCAGGACGTCAGAAGACTAGCCATTAACACAATCTGTTACAGAGGTGGAGCCCAAGAGCAGGCATACTACAGCCGGATCACAGAAGGGCCCAAGAGGTAGAAGATAAATGATTGGAAGAGAGATCATGAAAGAGGAGGCTGGTAAAACATCATCTTTTCTGTGAATGGGGATACAACTTTGAGGATGCAGGGTTCCCCCAGCACCTAAAATAGTCCCTGGCAGAGAAGTAAGCATTTAATAAATATCTGCTGAACCAAAAAAAAACAATTAAGATCGTTATACAGGGTAAAGGGAGACACCAACCAGACCAGAATGACAAATAATGGAGACGAAATAAATTGCTACATAGGAAATGCAGCATAAGACAGAGCTTTCCTGGCAGCTCAGGGTTCTACCGGCCCGTGATTAAAATTCCGTCTAGTTACACCTTTAAAGTTTCCATAAACCATTGTTCCTTGTGTTCTATGATGCAATTTATTATACGTGAAAATGTTGTTATAGCAGATTAAGGTCTTATCAAATACTACACAGAAGTCAGTGTGTTTATATAACAGACTGCCTATCTTAGATCGTCTCCAAAACAGCATCTCAGTCTTGTGAGTGCTTCTTCTGTATTATCTCCATGTTGCTGGAGGCAAATCACACAGGCCACACCGTGAAAATGTGGCCAGGCATACGAATACTGCCATTTCCTTCTGCCCTGCCCTGGCGTGGGCTTTCCCTTCCTCTTGGGCCGGCTTTCTTTGGAATCTCATGGTCCCATCGTCAATGACATGAAAATTATAAAGTTTTTCTAAATCTGCCACTTTCCTAAGAGACCCTGAACTCTGAAGATGGGAAATCTTCAATTAAAACTGTGTAACAGCCCAAATACATGCCCCCAACACATTCTGTTCTCCATCCCTAGAATGGTTTTGAAATCCTTTCAGAAATGACACAGTAATGATAGCATGACGGAAGCGTAACAGAGAAAATAATCCTTCTGTCCTCCCCACCTCGGCCACTCGACATATACCATACGTCCCAAAGTCACCAGGAATTTAAAAAAATGTATCTGCATAGTTGAATTGCCTTGGGCCCAGGGTCTCCTTCAGGAGCACTGGCATAAAAGTGTAAATTGAAACAGATATATAATTATTCCTCATTTTGTAATGAAACTAGCCTGCAAAACTGGTATGTGCAAGTTCTCACTGCAATGATGAACGTTATGAAGCACATTTAACATTTACCTTCCAATGAGTGGCTTTCAAGAAAGCTTCAAAAATAAACCTGGGACTCAAATTTCTTCTTCAATAATGTGCACTGAGGAGCTCACGGAGCTTCCGCGAGGAACAAAACGTGTATGTAGGCAAGCACGGAATATGCAAAGTCGTGTCTCTTGGGGTACATAATTAAGCCCACAGCCCAGGCCCTCAGGTGGTATCCCGGGGCACCGTCAGCGCTCCCTGTGACCCCAGAGCTCCCTGTCCCCACAGCTGGAATGCAGAGATCTCAGGAAGTGCTGGTGTTTGGTCCCACGACACACTCTGTCGTTACGTCCCACATCCTGGCAGGTGGTAGGAGCTCCATGTGCTCAGGTCATTTCAACACTCAGCACTGGAGTTCTCGACTTTTCCCCCGTTTTCTTTTTTTTTTTTTTTTAATTTTTTTAATGTTTTATTTTTAAGACAGAGAGAGACAGAGCATGAGTGGAGATGGGGCAGAGAGAGAGGGAGACACAGAATCTGAATCTGAAGCAAGCTCCAGGGTCTGAGCTGTCAGCACAGAGCCTGACGTGGGGCTTGAACTCACCAACTGTGAGATCATGACCTGGGACGAAGTCGGACGCTCAACCGACTGAGCCCCCCCGGGCGCCCCTCCCCCTTTTTCTTTTGATTTGACACGGTTGCACCTTCTCTGTGCCATATGGAGCATTAGGTGCTGTGGTCAGAGAGCTCTCACTTCATCTTGGTTTCTGTGCTCAGGGTCATGCAGTCTAATGGGAGAGTGTGACCAGGACCCAAGATGCTGCATGACCACGGTACATGCCACGGGTGCTCACTGTGGTTTACGTGTCCCCTGCACATGCGCAGGCACAGTGGTCACCTTGGGGTGGGGGTGGGGGATGTGGAATGAGGAGGCCATGCAGCTGGTTTCCTACTGAAGGGCCCACGTACCCCTCCTCCAGTTCAAAGATTTTATAAAGGCTTCCATTTTTAATTCCAAAATCATGTTTAATAAGGAAGTTTCATTACTGCCAAAAATGTTTTAATAAAAGTGAACCCAACCAGTGTCATTTAAAATAATTATTGTGATTTCAAGCTCTTATACGGGGTTCCAAATATTAAAATGGTTTTATGTGGGATATTTATACAAAGGTTATAGCACATTTTAAAACCGTAATCCTTTGGAAAGAGTGTTTCATCCTCCCTCCATTTGTAATTATGTAGAATACATAAATTTTAGGTGTAATATGTACGAAATCAGTGCTACAATGGATATTCTAAGTTTCACTCCAGAATTCATTTTTTGAGCTGTGTAGTGCATAATATTAGATTGATTACAGAAATCCTGTCCGAATTCCCACTGTCCCTGCACCATAACTACTACTCTTTTGGTGCATTTTGGTTGAAGAGTGATTATTTTCTAATAGGACTGTTCACACCTCGCCTAAGCGGACAACCATCCTGTATCAGTAAGTTAATAAGCACTACAGTTAGAAAGACTCTTCCATTTCACACACCACACACTCCACCTGCATGCCCTGGTGATGTAACACAGCGAAAACCACCTCTGATGCATTCTGAGAGTCATTCTTCTCTTAACGTAGGTCAGAGGGGGGGGTGCCTGGGTGGCTCAGTTGGTTGAGCGTCCAACTTCGGCTCAGGTTGTGATCTCTATGTTTGCGAGTTCGATCCCTGCATCAGGCTCTATGCTGACAGCTCAGAGCCTGAAGCCTGCTTTGGATTCTGTCTCTCTCTCTCTCAAGGATAAATGAATAAAGTTAAAAAAATTAAAAAAAAAAAGTGTGGGTCAGAGGGCATATGCAAGAGGACTCAACTAGAAGCCTGCACACAGGTGGGGAACAGAGACCTCATTTCTCAAATGAGGCTGACGTGTACCCTCTTGCTGGTGTGGCTTGGCCCTCTCATGGGGAGCCACCTCCAGGGACGGAGGGACACAGCATTGCCCACATATGCTGGGGCTCCCCTGCCCATTACTACTGTCAGAGGAGGCAGACTTATAATTCAGCGTGGCTACCTACCTGGAGGTGCCATGGGGCATTTTTACAACATCCAGTAAAAATCACAAACTAAAATTACTTTGGTTGTGCCATAAGCCTAATAACGAGGGATCTAAGGTTTTATACTTATCCATACCTCATTAACCCAACCTGTATCTTGATTTTTTTTTTTTGGCTCTCTACCTTTATGATTTTTTAAAAAATTAAAAGTTCTAGGGCCATGGACCAGAAGCACATCGTGACATGAAAGCCAAGTATCATGGCAAATCCATTCCAAAATGGAGGCTGGAAATGTCAGTAAGAAACAGCCCAAGCTGGGATGGGAGGGAACTTCATCTTGTGAAGTACTGAGTGTAACAAACAGATGAAGAAACAATTCTTGCTATTCTTTCAGTAAATTACAAAACCCTTTGTGGGATTCATAATGCTCTTAATAAATTGTTGGAATGGGACCGTGGCCAACTTAAGAACACTCCGGAAGCAGCCACCGCTGAGCAGACAGGCTCCATCCACCACCTCCCGTGACTGACAGCAAGCCCAGGCTACTGAGGCAGAACACAGCTCGCAAAAAGACACCCACATAAAATGGACAGATGAAACGGGGAGACCCAGCTTCCACTGACCCCCATCAGGCTAGGGAGGGTAGTTGAGGATATAAGCTTTCTAAGAAAGAGAAGGTTGAGAATAACAAGCTGAAGCCAAAGAGTGAGTCATGCGAGATGCCCACAGTCAAGAGGGCAAGAAGAATTGGGTGTGGAGAGTTGGGGGGTGAGAGGCCTGAAGAAGCATCAGGAAAGTAAAAAGAACCACATGCCACAGAGGTCAAATGAGGAATACCAAGGAGACAGGCATTTTGCCAAATACCTAGAAGACATGCAGTGAATACGTAATGACATAAAAAACACCGAGCCATACTGACGCTTCCCTCAGCCACCAGTGAGGAATGAGGTTCATTTTAAATCCCCAGAGAGGACTTCAGGGTCAAACTAGCCAAGGAACAGACCCAAGGGTACCATGCTCCCATCAGGAATTGGTCTTAGGGGGCTAAAAGAGACCAAGACACCACCAGATGGCAGCACAGAGCCAAATACGATTCCCATTTCTTCTTCTGGGATATAGGACAACACTGGATCACAGGAATGGCCAATGTATCATCAGAACGTCTACTTTTATGTTTAATAAAAGATAAGATTAGAGAAATAAAAATCGGTCCCCAAAGAAAGGTAAATATTGAGGCTGAAGAAGCCTCTTGTCATCGCACAGAACAGACCCTCAATTAGTAACTGTACCTTTGCTGTGCAAATGACAGGGGAGAATAATTAACAATTAATAGAAGCTGCCCTCAATTTAAAGCCTCGAAGGGAAGTAATTAAATTTAGTAGAAGCTGTAGCCTCTAAACAAAGATACATAACACAAGTACAAAAGGAAACACAGATTTGAATAATAAATGTAAATTAGAAACAAGGTTTGACTACAGACTGAAGAGAAGTGATCCTAAAATTATTTTCCCTAAGAAATGCTCAGTTCAAGAGACTAGTTTATGAACCTATTTTAATCTAGGCCAAGGTTTGATGTGAATCCTGGCTGATGTTTCTTAAGTACAACCTTGCTTCCTGAGTGTTTATGCATGCAGATCAGACAGCTTCCCGCGGTTTGAATTAGCTGTACAAGTACCTTTCATATCAATGCAGATATACTTGATATATACAGTGTCAACACTACTACCAGGCATGGAGATCGCAAACACTGCTCTGCTTGTTGGTCATGAAATAAAATTGCCAAGCAGAATTTGTGTAGCTCCAGAGGGTAAATTAATGCAGGCAACACAGTTATCAGCAGTCTTTAGCCTGCCTCTCGAAGCTTCTAACAGAAACATATAGGGAACAGAAGCGTTACATCTGGCTACAGCTGCACATTACATGGTCCATTGAGACTCAGATGCTGATGGCTGAACTGAATAACAAACAGCTGGGTATAAATGTAAAAATCAGGAAATCGATTTTAAACACACCTACTTCACAAATCCTCTGAAATCCCAGCACTGAATGAGAAAGAGCAGTTAGTACTGAAGAATGCAAAAGCATCGCTGAGATTAGAACTCAAAAATATACCTGGGCTCCCCGGTGTCATCATACCTAGGCTGGGCTCTCCTGTTACTCTTTCACAAAGGGCAGTGTGGTCACACACAAAGGCAGGACCATCAGATCATTTTCTCGCTCGGGTCGTGCTCCAGTTGAAAGTCAGCAGAAGAAACTGAGCTTCCTACTTGAGCTTTCAGAACGAGGTACTGTTGTTTCATGAGTGTAACTGAATTGAATGGAAAGGTTGCCCTGAAAAAGTGGGCCTCAGGGTCCTCCGATGCTGAAACCCTGGGCGGTGGGAAGGGTGTTCAGACAAGGCTGTAGCCAGGCAAGCGCGGTACGTGAGATTCAGGTCAGAAAGACACAGAAGTTACCGAGACAGCATGTCTCGAAGTGGCCGGCAGGGTGCACACACATGAAACGCAGAATAAACTTTTGTTAAGTTTTGTTACATTTGCTTTTGTGAAATTTCTTCAATTTTCTATCCAGGAGGATTTAAGTATGGGAATGGGTCAGAGAAAGAAAGGCTAGAAATTCCTTTTCCTGAACGCTTAAAAGCAGGAATAACCCTTTTTGTGGGAAGGTTTGGGTTAGTCCTATGTACAGACTTTTAAAAACCGGCGAATACGTTTGTACTATATTGAAGAAGGGCTAGTGACACAGGATCAGATGCGAGAAGACCACATATTTTATCATCCAAACTTGGGACACTTTTTAGGCTGAAAGAGGGACGATAATGATGACTGCATGACAACTGGTATGAACTGGGAGCATCCCAGCTAACCAGGACACTTACTCCCTGTAACTTGAGCACCAGGTGCATGGCAAGGAGCTTGAGGTTGGATATGGAATGCCAGGTAAGTGGCTATTATCCCATCGGCTTATTTTCATTCTCTGTGCCCACTTGTCCTCAAGATTCCAGATCTAGTGTCAATTAAAGAGCACGTCTAAAGGAAGCTCAGGGAGCAAAAGGGTAGAGTTACAGGTGAGATCTTGCACAATGCATTCTGTGGATCACACCAGATCCAATCTGACTTCATGGAATAGGGCACTGCTATGCTCTGGCAGCTGTTTTAGATGAGAAAGAACTACAAGAGCACAGGTTTTAATAATTAATGCTGATTTCCCCCCATCTCTCACACTACCCGGATTCTACAATCCAAATGGCCAAGATCATGAAAGTGCTAATGTACATGAACACTTCCACCGAGAAACCATATTTTCTCTCCTGGGTTCTTGGTAGTAAGGAACACGTGAAATATGATTGTTGAGAACTCTAGGAAGGATCCAGATAAAGCAAAAAAAACCAAAAAAAACAAAAAAACAAAAAACTGGTGAGCAAGTATTACATTACTGATCCAATGTGATCTACAAGATGAAGAATGAAGGTCGTCAGAAAGATAGAACAGTAACATTCTTATTTCCCAATAAGAAAATCCTTTATTTGCCCAAAACAACACAATTGTGCAGATCCCTCTTTCTTTAAACCAGTGTTTCCCCAAAGAAAGTCAACAGTGATGAATAAAGTAACCAAATGGAGGAATTACTGGCAACACTTTATAAAATTCTGTTATACGCGGAACAGGCAGCAACCATCCAGTCCATTATGAGACTTTAAATATTTTTGTTGAGAATGATGATTAAGGCAGAACTCTTGTTCAAGGAGATGCAGTTTAGAGAAAAAACAAAAAACCGAAACAGATTTCAGTTCAGAAAATCAGAAAATGTTTAGGTGGTTTCCACATGACAAACAAACTGATCGATTCAGCCAAATAATAGGTCAGCTGTGACTCATAAATCCTAAACTCCTCAGCTGTCCAACTTAATTTTAACTATTCAATCTGTGGTTCAAACCAGAAAACTGCCGTGCTCTTTCTGACTTTCACTGAATTTACCCCACTGCCGTGGAATCAATTCACTATTGTAGGGGCCAACAAGAAACCTCGAGAATCAGATAACTTTAAGAGCTAATTTACTTTGGTTCTGGGCTAATTACATTTCCTAAAGTAAGTTTTGCTGATTGGTTAAGAACCCAAGCTATCAAAAGCCCAGGTATTTAGAGACATAAACACATAACCTGTCAAAAAAGAGCCCTGAACATAAGAGAAGGTTATTTGTAACTCACCGAGGGAATTTATGAAATACACAAATTGAGTTGCCCTCATTTATTTATACCTTGCAACTGGGCAATTATATTATGGAGACTGGCTACACCTCACAGAGGCCTTGCTTCAAAAGCTGCAACAATCCATTTAAAGATAAAATAAAAACCCACAACGCTTGTTGATGTACTGTATTCCACAGAAGGCATTTTACTTGGAAACCAGAGTTGATTTCAACTCTATGAATGTTAAAAATACTGAACACAGTTAGTTACTTTCACGTGATATATAAGGTGGTCTATTCAAAACCCAACACACCTTAAGAGTTTATAATTTATGTTAGGAAGGAACATCCAATTCACCAAGTACACACTAGAGCTCAACAGATTTCAACTATTCACAATTTAATTATGACCTGATAAATACTTCTTCGATGACATTTCTGTCCTGTCAGGGCGGGGCCTGATAGAACCAGGAACAGTCTGGGGCAGCTGGGTGGCTCAGTCGGTTGAGTGTCTGACTTTGGCTCAGGTCATGATCATAAGGGTGAGTTCGAGCCCCACGTCAGGCTCTCTGCTGTCAGCTCAGAGCCTGCTTTAGATCCTCTGTCCCCTTCTCTCTGCCCCTCTCCCGCTTGTGCTCGCTCGCTCTCTCTCGCTCTCTCTCTCTCAAAAATAAACCAACATTAAAAAGAATCAGGAACAGTCTGTGGGTTTTCTGAGCAACCTCAGTCAAGTGTTGGTTCTGCTTCTACTGTGGATTAAAGCTTCACCATGACTTTTCTTCAGGTTCTTGTCGAATTTGAACTCTACTAGGGTCTGGAGAGGGAGTTGTGACATTCTGAACTGTCACATAAATGACAAATGTAATACCTTCAAAACAGTAGCGATAAACAGAGCAACGACGTCATCAGAAAACGTAATGAGACAGCGATGTAATGGAAGTGCTGCGGGAAGGCAACAGTGTCTGTATCTCAACCAACTCTCTCGAAGTGGCCCATTCAAGCGTGCATCGAAATCCAACTGTGGTTCCTCATTTTACATCCTGGATATAGAGCGTTCGTGAGAGGAGGTGCCACTGTGACTTAGGTGACAATGGAGCGAACCAAGTGCTGAAAGAGTACTAGCATTTTCTTCCAATTATGTGATCATCCTTGGGAACCTAGCATTTTGACAAAGTGTTCAAACATCGGAGAACGGAGCTGATACCGCGCAGTTGAGAGCCATGGTATTGGGCCTTATAGTCTGATTTCTGAAAGCCTTATAATGAGGGTGGAGTGGGTATACATTCCATTCTTTGGCTGTATTTTTGTTCAACAAAGCCTGCAATTTTCAGTCACTTGAAAATGTAATTATAGATAATGTTTGCATCAGTAGCAAGAATACAATAAGCACACGGGGCACGAAAACTCCACTCAAATCACATCCTCTTAGGTTACGACGCTTGTCTCCTGCCAAGAGTAAAGGCACGTCGACAAGCTCATACTCGATATGAAATGGTTTGAGGGTTAGACCAGCCCATGCACGAATTCTCCTCTAACCTGTCCGTATCCCTTCCTTTACATTGGGTATGTGGTCATGAAACAGCTATCTACCATTTGCTGAAAATCCAGAGTCCCCTCAAATGTTTAGACACTTGAGCAAGAAGCTACAAAGAGGGCCAAAGTTTACAGACACTTGAAATGGATGGGATACCGTGTTCAAGGTGGTCACAACTGTCAGTCCATTTGTTCAGGGACTCCCTTATGCTACTGTCTACTTACTTGGCCCACTTATGGAGGGATAAACCCGCATGTAGCACAGAAAGGATTCTGCAAAAAGTCACCAACTGAGGGGGACAGTAGAGATTGAATACCACCTGAGAGCCTTTTTCTAATTCACAAGGCGGCCTGCTCTGGGCTCAAGGCGCCCCTGAGAAAGGCCAAGTGTTCATCTGAATTAGATGTAAAAATTAAGAAGTTGGAAGTACACAGGGGGAAGGCCAGGTGCCTAATGAAGTCCTCACGAGAAACCTCTTCATGAAATATATGGCTATCTCGAATGAAGAACAAGGACCCGCCTTAACATTCAATGTTAACTGCTTCTTTATCTCTGCAGTAAGTGAGAATCTGAGGCATTAAGAGATCTTGACATTGCTATGGTGCCCCTTTCTACTGACATCGCTCACAACACACTTGCCTTCTAGACTCAGAAATAGGTCTCGCTATGAAATAAAATCAAGAACAAGCAATTTATGTGAAAAAGCACATAAAAAGCAGATTATTACTGGGTCACAGCGAAGAAATTGTACTTCATCCTCGGAACCCGCATCGTCAGCTGCCAAGTCACCAAAGTAACCAGAAATTCAGCGTACTTATGGTTCTAGAAGTGTCTAAGAATCCCTCAACAGGCAAAGACAGCCTCCTGGACCAAAATGCAAGGTGGCCTGAGAGAAAAACCTCAGGCTTTGTAAACAAGCACTTGGAAACAGAGGAATACCATCCCCCTTCCCCCAAACCTCTTTCTTGTTTGCAAAACAGGACGATACAGCTTAATCTTGCAAAATTTTTCTGAAGATTATTGATATTTTATATAAATTCCTTAGCCTAATGGCTGGTCTCCAGGGTATCCTCGGCTACTATCATAAAAAATTTCACAAAGTACACTCAGGAAGGAAGGTAGCGTTCTTTAAAGCGTCCGTAATCAGGAGAAAAACATTTAAAAAGGAGTATTTATTTGTCCAAGAATTATAGCTTTGTTGACATGAGAGAACATTTTTTTGGCTTCTGGGCAGACATCATTATTTTATTGAACAGACAACTAGAAATCCCAAACTGAATCAAAAGTATCATGTTCTGAGTAGACCTGAAAAAAAAAAGACACAGTTAGGAGAAAGATAAAGGCCACCACGTGGCTTCTGTGGCTGACCATGGTCCAATCTTGGTCACTTTTTATAACTACTGGAACAAAATCTTGGCCCAGCTGAAAGGCTACCTACAAGTTAATTGGACTTCTTTGATACTGTGATGATAAAATGAGCCAACTGCAAAGTACCGATCAATCTGTCCAGGAATGTTTGCAGTATGTGCATGGCTGGCCCCTTCTCCAAAGGCTTTGCCAGCTTTGGGCCACAGGCCTAGTTTTCCCTTCCCAACAAGCTTAGGACCAGCAGTCATCTCTGATGGGACAGTGCTCCCACTGCATCAGGGTGACGACGTTCACCCTAATGCCAAGCGGTCTGTTCCGCAAGGAAGGGGACGCTTAGCTTTGGCGGTCACACTAGCGACCTGGAGATCTGCAGTCAACATCATTCTCTCAGCCGGAGCGGGTGCCGAGTGTTCCTCTGGCCCATCACCGACAACACCCTTCAACCCACACACGCGGGCAGGCTGTATAGGCTTCCCAACTGAACCTGAATACGTGTGATCTCAAGCAATCAAGCGACGTACAACATTAGGAGCAAATCTTCACCCTAGCTGAGGCAGCTCTAGTCTCTTAGGACGTCAAGGATTCGGTCAGCTATGTTGGGAGAAGTGCCTGTTTATCAACGCACAGACCAGAGTCACTGTGGCGCCTCCTGCTGTTGGGCACCACCCGAATACACACCCTCTACCCACTGTGCCACCTCATAAAAATCCCTGATTCCCTCTCCAAGTCTTTTCCTCCCTCAGGGACTCTCCTTCTGTGTTCTCTAGGCACTCTGTGGCCTGAACACCTAAAGAGGAATTAGGTACCAGTGTGCACCGTAGTCCCTCTCCATATTCACATCACCCAAATTGTTTTCCCAATGGCCGGGTTTCTGCTAGGGCTAGGAGTCCCATTATCGGGAACCAGCCTGCGTATTGTGTGGTTGATTCTCTCCCCATAAGAAAATCAAAATCTATTTCAGCTGGTGTAGAGATGGGCTTTTTTTTTTTTCCCCCAGAAAGCACATAAGGGGATATTGGATGAAGATACTGCTTTTTGCTTCAACCCTATCCCAGAATGGAAGGTCGGACCACGAGTTCACAGTTGGAAGACGAACTGCATTTCATTTCTCAATCATCATGCAGAAAAGGGAGAGAGAAAAAAAATCAGTCTTTATAATGTTGTCCTGGGGACTGAGCATTTTCTGGAAGTTTATATGGGAGCAATACTGCTTTATGGGTCTTTGGCTGAGACTTTAAAGCACGAATGTTCTGAGGGAGAAAACATTAACCGGTCAATTGTAATGAGGTTTCACTGTACTTGACTCTCCCAGGAAATGGAGGTGAACTTGTGGTCAGTTTTAAGTACCATGAAGCTAATAAAATATTTAGGTTGTCATTCCTTTCCCAACGTTAGCCTCACAGTAATTCTGTGGGACAGGTAAGGAGCATATCTTATTATTCTTATTTTCTAGATGAGGAATCTTGACAAGTCAGCCAAGACCTTAAGTGGGCATGGAACAAACCAGAAGACAAGCCAGGGGAAGGCTTCAGACTGCTGTTTAGTAAAGGGTCTTTAGTCTTGAAGAGCAACCTCCAACCCTGTAGCAACATCCCTAGTGATCCCGGCCTACTACGCCCAAGCAGGACCCAATGCAGTACCCAAGGCAGGGCAAACGTCCCTGACAAGCAGAAACAATCTAACAGGAAGTTATTTCTAACAAACAATTTAAACCCACACGTGCCTCATGGCATTAACATGGTTTCTGTATGAAGAATAAGGTTTCCTGAATTCTTCTCTGGAGAAAAGTGAATTCTGTGGCCAGGGTCCATTCAGGAAAGAGACACAGAGTGCTTTGCTTGGTCTCCACTCCAACAGAGTGCTTCTTAAGGGGCCTCGCAGGACCAGGAGTGAAGGAGCACCTGTTCAGGACTGCCCTCGTGAATACAGGACAGGAAGAAAGAAAGTAGATATTGGAGGCGACCCTTTGACATCTAAGAGTAAGAAAAAAGGCAGTAAAAGGAGAGAGAGAGAGAAAGAGGGAAAAGGAGTCGGGAAAACGTGGCTTTTTGTGAAAAGAGAGAATCCTGACAGGTAGCGTCAGCATGTAAAACAGACGTGCCTGGCAGAGGCACCAGTGGTGGTAACCAGCACGCAGGCTTTCTAAGAACTGGCGCGTAGCCTTTAAATCCTGACACCCAAGAGAGATGGCTGCGTGGACAACGGGAGTCACGAGGAAAGAGGTCACCAGCATGGACGGAAGGGAGTAATTGCAGTTGGAAGCCTCCTGGTGACGATTCTGAGCAAGCAGACACAGCTGCCGAGCATCCAAATATAGCCGCCGCCTGAGACAATGGCATCCGTAAAGTTAATCGTTCTGAAATACGCTCCCCTTCTGCTCGCCCAGAAAACTCAACACCCCTTCTGTAATGTATGAAGACAAAATACAGCTCCATGCACAGAAACGCGCAGCTACTCTGGTTGTAGGAGTTGACTACAAGTGACGGCCGAGGGCTTTCCACGCTGCCCTCCCGTCAAGGCTCCTGTTGGGAGAGATGTGGTGTGGACACACGTGGCCCCTTCTCTTCACACGGAGGAGAACTCTTTGGGAAGGGCCTAATTAAATGGGGCTAGAGAAGATTCAAATACAAGAGCCAAGAAGATATCAATCGGGAAAGCCTAAGGAAGGCAGGAAGCAAACTCAGAAACAGCTATCCTGTTTTGGACCACAAGGAAATGAGCAGGTGCAAAGAATCAGGAGTGGAGAGCCAAACAAAGCAGCCTGACTACATGAATATACCTTAGTCTTCTCCCCAAGTCTTCCCTCCTCCTGCCTTTATCACTCCCCTAAGGTTTTCAAGGAACAAAGGGGATATCAGGTTTCCACATTACTTGCTCTACCTACTCGACCCAACATCTTACTCAGGAGATGCAGAGAGAAACCAAGTGGATGCAGGAGCGCATGTGTGGGTTTCAGATGGTTTATGTCAGTTTACTCTCCCCCCTCGTAGGTCCCCACATCTGCTCTAAGGTTAACCTTCTGAAGATGTCCTGGTAAGGTGCTGAACTCCCTTTTAGGCACCATGGAAATTTCAAGGGCTCTGTACAACAAGGACAGCAAGGCATGGATAATGACGTGCATCAACGAAGGGGGGGGGGGGCAGGGGCCAAGAGGCACGAGGTAAGGGATGTAATGTGGTCTGGCCAGTACCAGCTGGGACCACCCAAGAAAATACCACTTAGGAGCCTTTCTTCCTACTTCAAACCTGGAAGATCCTGATGGGAGCGACATGTTGATCACAACGGAGCCACAGGAGGGGGCCCCCAGGTCCAGGGACTTTGCAGCAAGGACAGAAAGGACCACTCAACCCTCAGCTTTCTACTCAGTGAGAGGTGACAGCAACATCAGGAGGGGCTTTTTTCCCTTACCTTTAGCAGAAACTTGGGGGTTCTGGGCCGAAGAGTCAGAACATTGTCTTGAGACCTGATTTGAATACGTCTTTGGTCAAGATGCTAAACTTTTCTAAATCTTACAGTTTTCAGTTATGAAGATAATAATCTGTAAACACAGGCTGTGTCATAACAATTTCAGAACTGTTACACCCAAAGACCACTAAGGGGCAGATATTTCAAGAAAGTAAAGACTTATGCCCAATGAGGTAGTTTGTCATGTGTATGTACTTTCACACACATACACACGTGCATATATGTACTCATGTGAACACACACATACACACACATTTTATGCCTACTGACCACAGCCAAGTGAAGAATGCTATTTTGCTCTCTTAACTTATGAAAGGACCAGCTGATTTTATTTTTGGCAGATAAATGTGGCACAACTTTCTAAGCTATGGGGGGAGATAGGAGAAACGGAGACACAATTCATGGAAAAGGACATAAAAATGCCACCTTAAAATTTAATGAGCTTGTGTTCCTGGGTGGCTCAGTCGGTTAAGCGTCCGACTTTGGCTCAGGTCATGATCTCGCAGTTTGTGAGTTCGAGCCCCGCGTCGGGCTCTGTGCTGACAGCTCGGAGCCTGGAGCCTGGAGCCTGCTTCGGATTCTGTGTCTCCTTCTCTCTCTGCCCCTCCCCCACTTGTGCTCTGTCTCTATCAAAAATAAATAAAACGTAAAATAAAAATAAAAATAAAAAAAAACTTAACGAGCCTAGGTCAAACTACCAACTGTCTTTACAAAAGAGTATAAAAATTAAGAATTTCAGCACAAAATCATACAACTTCAGATCCTACTATGAGAGAACTCGTGACTCTCCCATGGTACCCCTCCCCCCAAAATGCTTTTAAGCTGTCCAAAAGTTATGTCAAAATGTCAAATCAATCAGCTGAAATTAACTGCATTCCCTCTGAGGAGTCACCACCGTCATCTGTGAAAGTGGGCGATCTTGAGGCTACTGGAGCCTATAAATGTCAGACAAAGCAGCTACTGGGTTGGGGGAACTTGATGTCCACAGTTCTAACAAAGGCGTGAGCAGAACCTCCTCTTACCGAGGAGACAAACCTTTTTGACTTCTTCAATTATTAAGACTTAAAATCAGGGGCACCTGGGTGGCTCAGTTGGTTAAGCTTCTGACTTCGGCTGAGGTCATGATCTCATGGTTTGTGAATTCAAGCCCGCATGGGGCTCTGTGCTGACAGATCCTCTCTGCCCCCCCCCTTATGTGTACTGTCTCTCTCTCAAAAATAAATGAACATTAACAAAAAAAAAAAAGACAATATCAAAACATTCCCCATAACCCCATTTTAAGGCACTGTTACTATTAAAGGAATCCCATGATCTGGTCATCTGTCTGTAGGACTCCTGCCGTTCGGCTGACCAAAAGGGAGCACTGATCATTTAAACTGAGTCCTCCTCAGGATAGATTTATTTAAAACCTGACCTTAAGTAAAAGGCCATATGAGTCTGGTAGAAAACTTCGTAATAATAAACCCAAATGATATTTTAGTCTAAATACAGGCTAAACTTAATTTACATAAATCTTCAGGAAGAAAAAAAAAATGGGTCTAATAATTTGCTGGCAAGTTGGCTCTGAGGCATTCATTCAAATGGAGTAATTAAAATTTAACCAAAAACGGAATTTGTACTCATCTGTCATTTTGAGAGCCGTAGGATTACATATTTATTAGCATTCCATTTTAAAGGATCAGCTGATTTTAAAGTATCACTCTCAGTATCTGAACATAATATACAATCTGCAGTTCATAAAACAGACCGTTCATAAAACTCCGGGTGTAGCTCTGTGAACGTGTAAATCTCAAATATGCTCACCAGGCATTTCGGCCATGTAACTGGAATTGTATTTCTATCAAACCAGTTGGAGTAATCATTTTCTGTCCCGATTCGGAACAAATGGCCAGGGTGAAGCGGTTCAAAATCTCCCTGTCACCCCCTTTCCTTTAAAAGTCCTTTCTAGAAGGAGACTAAAGCTCCCAGTAAATGAAAAAGAAATCCCCGGGAGAAGAGTGAGGTTTCCTTCCCTCCGCATCTAGATTCAGAGCATGAGAATATTGGATGGCACAATTACACAGTGATGATGCTAAAGGGGGATAATTATTTTACAATTACCTGAGAGCATCACATTTACTGCGCTAATTAGTTTTTGTTTCCCACAAAGGTTTTTCCAGGAATGCGCAGCTCCATTTCTCTTCGCTTTAGCAAGAGCTTTCTCTTAAGGATAAATAAAACTACGTTTTCTGCACTGCCACACAAGTGGCCAGTGACGCTGGCCCCATTATGTTACCGGTCCCTCCCTGACAGTGGAAACAGACATGGGGGCATGGGAACTTCTTGGTGTGAATGAACCGGAAACCGTTAGTGCTTTCCAGACCCTCCCTTCTGCAGTGCTTAGCACACCTATTCCACCAAACAAACAGCTGACTCCTTCTGGTGTCCTAATCTGCAAACAAAAAGCAAAAATGTGAGCCTCTGAAAAAAACCAAACCAAAAAAAAAAAAAAAAAAACCAAACACGCAAAAAAAACCCCAAAAACAGAACCCCTCTGGTATTAATACTCTAAGTGGGAAATAAAGACTTTTGAAGTTTGGATGAAGTTCGGCCCAGGAAGTATGCCGCGTCAATGGCTTATTAATTCAGCTCCTTGAAACGTGTTGAAAATATCAGGTTTTCCAGTGGTATGCAAATCAGACAGAGGATGCTTACAGTATTGTTCAACAGTCGTGAGGATGAATGATGACTGAGAATGTGCGACAGTGACGTTCAGGGCTGTGGACAAGTCTACATACATCAGCCTCAACAAATGAGCACTACCCCGAATTTTGGCACAAGAGCTAGATCGCGCCCCGTGCTGGCTACAGAACACTCAAGTTCATCAGATGGTTCTGCGTGCCACAACAGTACCTGTCTTGAATGAGCATTTAGTTTAGAAGCAACAAAACCACAAAGGCGGGTGGTAAGGAGAAATGAAAAGTTCGCAAATGTATGTTAAAAAAAAAAAAAGGAGGGAGATTGCAGTCTTTTATCAGAGGCCAAATATACTGTTGTTACAGCTGTTGGGGGAGGGGGGAGGGTGAGAACTGCTCTGAGGTGGAAACATCCTAAATGATCCCATGAAATCTTAATTACTAGGTTCGTATCGGAAAATCTTATCTCCTTTTTTATCTTGTCTCGCAAGGTTCTTGTTCCCCCCAGTTCACAGTGTCTCATCAACAGATTCCAGAGTAATCTCAATCCAGCAAATTACAATTAAACAGCAATACTTAACAATTAACATAATACCTCTAACCCAGATCAAAGATAACATTAGTGTTCCAAAATGCCAATATGGGAGGAGTTTCTGTTCTCAGGAAGCAGCTGATACTAAAATATGTATTGCTCACTGAAAAATCCCACTTGAAAGTAGACTTTAAAAATTTTCCTTAAAAATCCGTATGCATAACCCGTTTTGCAGAATCTTCTCTAATTCCTTGCATGATCATCAAAGAATCAGGTGCTAAGTCCCAGTTATTGCTGTATTTTATTATTGGTAATGGCATTTTCTGAATATACTTCAAATCCCATCTTTATCTTACTGGTACCTTGTAAACCAGAAAATATTTTTAATTAAAATATATTCTCTTTAATGAACATATGGATAATAGTGTGAATCTGAATCAAATTAGAAAGTCAACTCTGAACGAGTCACACATGTTTCCTATAATGCTCAACCATTCTCATGTGGCATAATTTTGGATTTCTGGTAAAAATCTACGTCATATATTTAATCCACAGTTCTCTCTTCTCTCCCCATCAGCACGTGAACTTGCATTTATGTAACACACGCACAAGCCAACCCCAGCCTTGCTGTTCACTGCCTATGAGGCATGGGCAGCATATAACACCTTTAAACATGACCTGTAAAATGGGTATAACCCGCCCCCAGCAGATCTATTGCTAAGGTTAGAGACAGGTAAATAAAGTGCCTTGGTACACAGTAGGTATTCCATTAATGACTCACGTTTTCATCATTTGAGGGAAAGGGAGAAAACAGTAATTACGACGCCTTCCGGAAGTGGTCACGCTGCCCCCTATGATAGTTTCTTCATCTATAAAACGAGGTCTGTCCAGATGGTCTCTAAAGCCCCTTTCAACCTGAGCGGTGAAAGCCCCTAGACCCCCCTCCCCCCCTTTCAGTTTAACTGGACACTGACATTTTTCCAGCTATCTTAACTCGGGAGGACCTAATGAACAAAAATGGTGAATTCACCAAACTGATGAATTTACACTCAGGATAACTTTTCTCATTTCCAACAAGGTTACTTACTGAATGTGGGTGGTTGGGGGGAATAAGATTTCATTTTAATTTGTTTCTTGATGTCTTATTCTAACATCACAAATAGGAATAATTTTAAAGCTGCATTTATAGATTTTTTTTCCACCTGCAATTTCTCATTTCTAAGACGTGATTTCTTAGATTCTTCTGTTTAAAAATTGAAAAGCATCTAAAACCCCTGAACGCATATGTGATCATTGAAAAGGTTAAACAAAGGAAAACCCTCATCCCCACACCCATCCCAAACCGACTGCCCAAGCTTAAAATAGAATTTTTGAAATCAGTTCCTACTCTACCTTCATTATGCTTTGTTGCAATCGATATTCTACAGTAGCATAAAGACAACAAAACGTCAGTAGTTAAGATTATTTAAAAGGTCTATTTGCATTTACAGTTTTGATACTGAAGGCTTAAAACGCCAAGACTTTGAAGCATACGTCCCAACAATTCAGAGCCACTGCAGAGCCTTAAATGATCTGGGCTCTTTAAACACTGGATGGCTCGTGGGGCCATCAAGCGTAATAATTCATCTCAAAAGCTATTTGTTCATCTGCCTTGAGGACTCAAACATATTACATCTTGCAAACTTATGTAATATATTCTTGTGGGAGAATGCCATTGAAAATATGTCCTACTGCTTTAGAAAATCAACACCAGAAAAGCCCCTATGCTTTATTTAGGTCCCTTTTAGGAATAGGCCAATATTCAGCCGCCTGCAATTTAGTCCAAATGGCAATATACCATATGTGACAACCAGTCCCGAAAACAATAAATCTGCACGGCTATCTTCTCAACCGCATGCATATGGCAATAAGACACAGTGCTAGGTGGGCTTCAAGCATTTTCAGCTTGTCACACGCCCTCCCACACACCTCTGTTCCCCAAAGATAGTCTCCAATGTGAGTTAATTACAAACTATTTTGGAAAGCATGCTACAGTACTCTAGGGCTAAGAGGACATAATAGTTATCTTGGAAACAAATTATTTACAAATCCTCTTTTTATTTTTATTTTTTAAAGTTCAATTAAGCAAGAGTTGGCAAGCACTGAAAACAATGGGGGTCTGATTCCAAAGGATATCGTTGGGAAATAACTAGCATCTGGAAGAGAAGTGGGGGTAGTAAGTTATACCAGGGTTTGCATAGGAGACTCCATGGCTGAGATACAAAGGCTCTATTCAGAGCAAACAGTTTGAAAAAGCCACATTCATCCACCAAATAAAAAAGACAAATTAAACTTTCATAATTCATAATTTAACTGACAAGAGACAGCATCTTTCGGAGACCATTAACACATTAAATTCACAGAGCATTCATTAGATGGAGATCTTCTGGTCACCTAAGTACCAGGTGACTGAAAACTCAATCATGATCAAGCCACTTCTTCCTCCTGACGCTCCTCCGGACAGCAGAAACCACAAAACTTTCAATAGCAAATGCACAAACAAGTATTATATATCCACACACACGTATATTTTAAGGGGGACAGGACAGAGATCTTGTAAAACAAGTATCACGGGAATGTTACTAATCAAGATTAATTTCCCAGAGAAAATTGCCAAAAGGAAATTCAATATTTTAATTTACGTTATCTGATTGTCTTAGTTGGGACAATGAACCTGATCGTGTGTACAAGCAAGTTAACATTCTTCATATCGACTGGAAGGACAATTCGCACTTAACAGATTCTATCAGCCGCCTCCCCCCCCTTTTGTTTTTTTAATCCTAGGGGCTCAAATAATTGGCCACCGTGGAACTTCTCAAAAATCTCTTCACTCATAACATTTAACATGCTAGCAAATGAATCTAGCTCCGTAGGGGAAAGCGAGCTGCCAGAGAAATGGATCAGAAAGCTGTGAATGGTCTAAAAACTGCAAAGGGTACATAAGGTGCCAGAAAGAATATGGATGTGAAGTCGTAGAGCGGGTAGAATAGGAAACATTTTATATGTACTCTTAGCAAGGATAACCGTCGTTTTTTCACTAGATTACTTGTAGCCTAGATTCACTGGCAGAATTCTTGCCCGATAAGAGACAATTTTGTACATTCCAAGTCTAAAATGGACACAGACCTTTCAGACCCGCTTCTGGCAATCCTTTTAGATTTCTTTTTCGTAACACGCCTGAAATACAAGTGGATGCTATTGACTCGATAGCGCCCGAGCTGATAGAAGAAACTTTCCTATCGAGACCAACGAGCCAGAGAAAAATTAGATATAGTTTCCTTTCCTCAGAAATCCCAGCTCCGTACTTCTCCCAATAAACTCTCCACCCTAGTTTGGCGACGTGTAAAACAACCAGAACCACATTAATTATTAAATTATAGACTGCACATCAGACGAACCACCATGATTACGTAAAAATTACCTCTAATTTCTGCAATAGAGTACACCGGGCTATTTTAACGCTTTATAATTACCCCCCCTCTCCCCCCTCCCGTTTTTTTTCCTCTTCTCTCCTGTCCTTCCACTTCTCCCACCGCCGGCGAAGAGTCTTTGCAAATGTAAGTCAGAGGAGCGGGTAATATGGTAAGAAGGGATCTTTAAATGGGCCACGAGAGCTCCACCAGACCCGCATTTCAAATGACACGAGCGTGCACGCGCGCACCCCGCCCCGGGACGCCGCGCCCCGCCGACCGGACCCCACGCCCGGACCCCCGGACTCTGCGTCGGGCTCGCCGGTCCCCACCTGGTCCCCCGCTCGCCGGCCGCCGCCTGAAACCCACGCCCCGACCCCGGTCCGGGTCCCGGTCCCCGCCCCGACCCCGCTCCCCGCACCGCCCGGCGCGGCACGTCCGGACACTCGCCCCGCTCCCCGCGTCCAGCGCCGGCTCACAAACCCGGGGGAGGCGGCCGAGCCGCAGCCGCCGGCCGCCCTCGCCCTCCTCGGGGGCTCCGGGAGCGAGACCTGGCGGCAGCCGCCCGGCCGGGGGCGCGGGGAGAGCGGCCGCGCGTGCCCCCCGGGGCTGCACTCACATTCTGTCGGGAACTAGCAGGCGGCCCTCGACCATCATGTCCGGGAGGAAATCCAGCTTGAAGGCAGAAGTCATGTTCTCGGCGCGCGCTCTGCGCTCGGGCGGCGGGGGGCGGCTGTGCGCGCGTCCGAGCGGCCGCGGGCGGCGCGAGATGGGCAGGGACAGGTGCGCGCGGCCTCCCGGCGGCCGCCCGAGCCGGCACTTGTCACATTCTCTCCCCTCCCGCTCTCCGCCAATCCCCTCCGAAATCCAGCGCCCCGGCGACGGTCTGCGGAGCGCCAGGTGCGGCGAGCGGAGGCGGAGCTCCGCGCCCGCCGCGCCGCCGCTTAACCCCTGCGGGCCCGCCCGCCCGGCCCCCGGAGGGAGGGACCCGCCCGAGGCCCGCGGCTGGGGAAGCTGAGCTCACCAGCTTTTAAAAATAGCCAGACTTTCCTGGGGTCCCCAGCCTCCAGCAAGGCAAACTAGTTCACCACGCAGCCTCGGTCCAGTTCCGCTCAGTTCCCCCATTTGCACGGCGCCTGGCATGAGGCCCGAATAACCGCTGTGGTAGATCAGTGCCACTGTATTGCCAAAGCCTAGTTCCCATGACGGTCCAAACCCAAGTCCCCAGCCGAAGCCGGGAGAAAGGGCACCCTCACGAGTGCTTGCTGAAACGCACCTCGGTGCGATCTGCTAGCCAGTGTATGAACTCCCAACAATAACTGATCTAGCATTCGTGGGTTGGCCAAAGTATCAGATAAACGGCCCAAGTGACATTTAGGGACTTATCTCAATGCTTTAAGGACAAAGAGGACTCAATCTGCACACAATTACATTTCCTTTGTATCATCTTGGAAAAACGCACAAGTTCAGATAAGGGACTGAAAAATGTGAATCACGGTAATCACGTTTTCTTTTAAAAAGGAAACAAATTTGTCCTTTTCTAGTATTGAAGGATGAAAAACCAACGGACTTTACTGAAAGACTGTGAGAGCTGTAACGTAACGGCCATGAGGCCTAAACATCCATTTAAGATGTGTGACTTGACTAATAGGAGTGGTGAAAAATGGCGAAAATCTCAAAGGAATAAAGCAGGGAGTTGAATTTTCCCAAGCGATTTGCAACAATTCTTGAAAGGTAAGTATACAGTGACGTTCTAATTCGCTGTTGTCATTGTTTTGTTTGGTTATTTAGATGAAAGCAAACTTTTCACAAGGTCACAGGATGCAAGGATGTAAAACTTCTCATATTTCATGTGCTAAAGCAACATCATAAACTGCATACCAGAATTACAGTTTGCCTCTTATGGTAATCGCTCTCATTTTGTAAGGACATAGCACACGCCTGGGGATACAGTCATGGTAGCCAGAGGGTTAAACAACTAAGTCACGTGTAGTTAAATACACCAGGTATAAGCCTGATGTATCAGGCACCATTATTCAGAGAAACGATCTTTTCTCACAACTTCTTGTGCGATCATGAGACCTGACCATCTTTTGAGATTATGAATGAAAACAAATATTTATATACCAATTTTAAATCCACCTATCAATTTTAAATCCAGGCTTGATGGATGGCTTGAGTAATATGAAGTAACAGGCCTGGAGTATTCAATTAAGTCCATACATACTTAATAGACTTGATTTCCTCCTTCAGCTAAACAGTATATCTGGCTTTGACCAAGGCACTTCTAATTCCAAGACAGATGCAGGGCTAGGACTAACCTTCATTTTAAAATATTGCCTTTCTGAGGAATGAGGTTTAAGTTCACAAGGAATTGAAAAACAGATGCAATGAAATGAGTTCTTAGACCCAAAATGCCCAAACTTTTCCTGATAGTATCGAGTTCAGCTTACTCCCTCTCCTCGCTACTATTGGCTGCCTTTGAAATGATAAGAATTTTGTTGGTCTTTCAATAACCTTAATAAAGTAATTAACTGGATAAATGAGACCAACCTGGTCAGTTCTTGGTTTTCATACATTTATATAAATCCCAAATGTATATAATGAGCCAACCGTGTAACAAACTCATTTTAAGAATGAGCATAGCCAACCTCCAGAACAGAAGCAAAACACAGCCGCGTTCATCAAAAAGAAAAATATTTTCAAATCAGCTGTGGAATAAAGCTCCATATGTATCTCCATTCTATAAGGTATAAGACGCTTCATTAACATGTACACTTCTGAAATATTTATTTTCTCTTTAATTGCATGTGAATTAGTTGGGAGAAGCTGTAGGGAAGCCCTCTTACTGACTTAAGCCTTCTCAGCAGTTTGTTAAATTCTAGTCTCAAATCCCTTGAGGCAATAGTGGATTCAAAGCAGCTTTTAATCACACTATAAGGAGGGTGAAGTAGTATGTAAGTAGGTCATAGAGAAAGAACTACAAGTGCATAGGTTATTGCCTTATTTAACAACTACGGTGTATGTACCAGAGTTTTCAAAGCACATTTGCTTCTGCCATTTAAAGTTAGAAGCAAAACCAGGGTCAAGTATAAAAAGAAAACCCACTCTTACATGGGATACCGTGATGATGTGAACCAAGGAACACTTATGGAGTGTAGCTGAGTTTAAATCGTTTGGCTGCCAAATACATAAATAATACAGTGATTGCACAGGCACTTGATGCAGGTGCCAAAGAGAAACAAAATACACACATACACACACCCTCCACAGGGTGTTGTTTCCATGATCATAGCACATACACAATAGTCCTTTTAAAAAATACAAATTTCAAAAGCTCTTGAGTCTAGAAACGAAAACAAAACAAAAACACCCAACCAAATACCACCTGATGAAAAGCGTAAATTTCCCGTTTCACTGCTTTGGCAGAAGGAAAAAACAAAATCTAGAAACAACTCAATGGGGCCCCTTTTTTAATTTTCATGCAGTAATGAGCCATCAGGTATCATGTTTTGGCAGTTGGTGTTATTTGGCAGACAGCTCCGCTGGGCCGCTGTTCACTCGGGTTCAATGGAGCTATTTTATAGCCAAGGATCTTATCAACAGCAGTGAAAAGGGATGAGGCCATCAGCGGGCCCCTCTCGTGGACATGACCTGGTTGGTGACACCACTGTGTGCTGACATCACTGGGGACAGGTCTGTGGGGAACAATGAAGATTCCTCATAGTTTTAGCTTCATTGTAGAAAAACCTTAAGCTCTTTCCTAGGCCCATCCCCCTACCTTCTCTAATTGTCTATTTTTTTTTTTAATCAACTTGCTATTCATTTCCCAAACAAAAGGCAATTCAAGAATTGGAAGCACTTCAAGGGAAAGTTTCTGAATGACCTCATTTTATATGAGGCCTTCCAAGGCAATCGGGTGCTCTGTGCTGTTTCAGCAAGCTGCTTCCCCCCACCCCCATGCCTCATCTCAAACTGAGTTTTCTCCAATGGTCATTGTTTGCGCACTGAATTATCACTGGCATTAAAAAAAAAAATCTCAATAGAAACAGCATGCTAATAAATGCATTTGTACATAGAGTACACACTGCAGGGAAAAATACTATCCCAGTCACCCCACTCAATCAACAAACCAGAATATAGTCCCTTGATCAAAAAGCTTTCAACATTTTTGCAGAAAGTTTATACCGTAAGTTAAAGACTGGTGCTTGCTATATGGTGATTAGCGTTTATAAGCAATTTTTCCCCCTACAGATAACCTTGTATATTTCATGATAAATTTCCATTTTTTAATTGTTCCTATACACAATGTCCTACATTGCAATCTCTTTAAAAGCAGAACACCATCAGCTATGTTATCATAGATATCATCTTCACAAAAGCGTCTCCCCCTCCCCCCCGCCCCCCCACTTCTGGCTCATCATTACAAACTGGAATCCAAAACATCTTTGCCCTATCACATTTTCGCATTCAAATTTTATTAACATAGCTGTTTCGGTTAAAAAAAAAAAAAAAAGCCTAATGTGCTCAGGGCCATTTGGAGCAAGACATACAGGCCCTATAAGGGGATTTCCTATCGTTTCTAGCCAATAAATTTGAAATCCACATGAATGTTAACTACCTGAGAGAATATCTGACTTTGTGGCCATGTGTTTGTTCTTGGCTTTCTCCAGTTTCATTAGTAACTTGCAAAAATAAACAATGGTGTTTTTTTATGTGCTTCAAAACACCCAAACAGATCCTTAAGCGATACATGGAAATACATCTTTTCTTCATCCCGCAAAGGCATCCCTTAAAAAGACTTTTATCGCCAATTATAAATTTAAAGTGATCACTTTATTATTCACACACGCCCCCCTCCCATTTTCCATTGAAAGCTTCTGGAATGGTGACTTTGTCACATCCCTAAAATGACTTAAGTAAAACTAAATGCCAATAAAGATGAGGTAGTTATTAGAGTCTTATTTTACATTTTTACAGGAATTTTAAGTAGTCCTCTCCCTGGAGAACAGCTGCTGCTGGCTTTTTGCAATCTTGTGTTTTTCTGAATCTGTTTTTAATAGAGCAAAAATACATAATGGTGAATTTATCTTCCTTCTGAAGAGGCCCTCAACATGAAGACGGTTCTTTGTATACATACCTTCGTGCTCCGAAATGAGATGCCCCTCTAGAGTTTCCAGAAGCTTCCATTCCAAGGGGATGAAATGCTAACACTGTGGGTCTGTCAGACCCAGAGCCCAACCAGCTCATCACTTCTCTCTCTAACTTGCCTTTCCCCTTGCCTTTCTCCATGATACCGCTGCTGCCTTCTTTTTGTTCCCCCCTCTTAGCTTTCTCTCTCAGATGGAAGCTAAACAATGCCAGAAGCTTCCCTCTACAGCTGTGTGTCTGAGGAGGCAGGTGACTACCCAAGTAAAGAGAGTTGTGGTTGGTTGCTTATCTGCGAGAGAAATCAAGTTTGCCTTGCCCTGACCAAAGCTGGTTTCTGAACTAGGAACAGCTGTCTCTGAAGTGAGCCATGAGATTCCTTTCCAGACATTACCATTGGGTGGGAGGGGGAGGATGCAAGGCTGTGTCCCATGAAGTGAGTACACAGGAGATGAGCATGGGGAAGAACGGAGAAATCGGAGGCAGAGGAAAAAGGCCTAGTGTGGTGATTCGCACACGAAGGCACTCGGTTAAAACCTCTGAAGGAATGTTCCAGTGGCCTCTTGAAGATCCTGAGATGTGTCAGGCTACACGCGGTACCCTTATCTGGTGCCAGTCTGGCGGCAGGAACAAAATTTATACCTATCAGAATGAGGCGTTTAACTCCCTGGCAATCTGCCCTCCGACACCCCCCCCCAACCCCCACAAAAGGTCTTCCCCAATTGGCCACAAGTTCTCATCTTACTGTCACGTGTTGTTCAATTAAAAAAGAGAAACTTCTGCTTGACAAAACTCAACAGCTGAGTAGCAACAGCTGGGTGGGTCCAGGAGTGGGGCGGACGTGAGGTCCAGAGAGAGAGAAGCAACAGGTGGGGGTGAAGGAAAAGAAATGGGGGTTTCAAGCCTTGGGGTGGGGCTGTCTGAGACAGATCCTGGCAACCATCAAAACTTCAACTCAACTCGAGAGGCAATCTCAGAAGGCATGACAGCCCCATTTGCCCGAATGTTAACTCTCTCTCTCTCTTTTTTTTTTCGGAACAAATACATCTTGAGGAAGAGTGAAGATTAAGAGCAAAAGCTTGGGTTTCTGTAAAACAAAACACATGAATCCACTTTACCCACAATGATGACAGATCGCCTTCAAAGAGCTTTGGTTACCAGGATCAGAAGCCACCTGATACGGGGCGTGCAGGTCAGATTCTTGAAGGCAAGCGCTACTTTCAAACTGAATGAAAAAGATTAGAAGATTTAAGAGCCCAACCTGTTTGATTGTGCATTTGATTCTGTCAATGACACCAGGGAACGCGTCATTTAATTTACTGATTCATCAGCTAGACCTTTGTCATATGTGTGGTCATCATTTCCTCATAGGGATGAAGGGCTGAAAACTCAAACTCTACCATGATCTTCCTATAAGAAGTGCAATGTGTTAACCTAATTGTTCCTACAGCAATTATATAACAAAGCTATTAAAATGACATGTAGGTTGAAAATACATTAAGGTTTTGAGTACAGGAAATTTATTTTTTCCCTATAATATGGTTCAAATCTCTAGCTATTTTTAGCTTATGATAGAGGGTTTTGAAAATCCCCAATGACTTTTTATTGAAATTTGCTTTTGATGCTAATTCCCCTGAAGTCCATTAAGGCCAAAAAAAAAAAAATGTTTTTCTTCCCCTTATAAGAACTACCCAAAATCTTCGTGGAAAAGTGGCATAGCTATCTACCCACACTAAGTGGCAAGTGTTCTATCTTATCTCCACTGCTGAATGTCAACTTTGACAGTACCCATAGCTCTGTCTCAATACTCTCTGGAGGCTACTAGCTATATTTGCCCTATTTCATAGGAATATGGCAAGGTTAGGGAGCAGGAGAGATGGGAAAGACATTGGGTCCTAGGAAGAAAGGAGAGGAAGCTTAGGATTTTGTTTTGCTTCGTTTTAATAACAAAGATAATAACTCCAGGGTGTTATCTCCAGGGTGTCTAAGGACACCTGCTCTCTCCTTCTCAGTCACCTGCCCTTCCAGCCAGTTGAACTACCCTTCCTCTGCATCGCACCACTGGTTCCTTTCTACCTGCTGTTCTCTCTCCTTTCATGACCGTCTTGAGTTTCTAGAAGGCTGAGACTACGTCTCATGTCGAGCACAATATATATTTGTGCCTTGACCAGTTATGATTACAATAGGACATCTTTTGGCCCCTCTTGTAGATAAAAAGTTACATTTCAATTTCATAACGCTTTAAAATTCTCTTTTCCCTGCCAATGTCTATTCCCATTGTACAGCTTAAAGCCTTAGAAAAGTGAGGCATAGGATGCTTTAGTTCAAAGACCTCATGAACTAAAAGGCAGATGAGTGAGGATATGAGGGAAGTTGTTAGAAATCAGAAGTAAACACCACTGAGATTTTTCCTTTCTTGTTCGTTATTTTTCTGTTGTTACTGTACAACTTCCTCAGTAGTGAAACTATGGAGCATGTACAAACCAAAGGCCATGGCAGAAACGCAGCACCAGAGGAAGACATGACTTTAAAGTGTCAGACATTCAATAATTATACTCTCCACTTGTCAGGGAAGGAGTCTGGTTGAGTCCTGACTTTGAATCCCTCCCCTGTGAGCTGTGTGTCTGTAGGCCTATTCCTTTACCTCCGTCTGCCTCAGTTTTCCATCTTTAAAATGGTAATAACACAACTACCACTAAATGTCAGATGTCTGTGAGGATTAAATGATATAAAATAAAAGAAACCACCTAGTGTAGTCCCAGGTATGGGTGGCTAATAAATTTTGGCTTTATTCCTCACTTCCAGTCATAATCTGCCCACAATCTTTGTTTAAACCTGGAACTGACAGGTGGAAAGGAAAAGAGAGAGCCGGGACTGATCCTATTGTTCTTGTAGCATCCAAGTGTCACAGACACTTCTGTTTCTAAGGCCAGCAGCCCAGGTCAGAGGCAAGGGGAAGCCTATAGCTCACAGAAAGCAGGCACTAGACATCCTGGGGCTTGGGGTAAGGTCTCCATCCCTTTTCTTCAGGTCAGTTTCCAAAGAGAAGGTCCAAATGAATCCTAATCACTACCGTCAGGAACTTAGGCCTCTTACCATCAACTCCGGGACGTTTCATGTTCAGAGCTGCTTCCTAAATCATCTCTGAATGAACAGGTAAGCCATTTAACAGAGCCCAAGAGAGAGCTGGGGTCCCAGACCAAGACGTGCAAGAAGCAAGACATTTACAGACCAGGACCTCTCAGGGCCTGCAGCCCTGGCGTGGCCGGGACGGACCGCTTTCCAGGAAGGTGAGTGGCACCCGATCCGTCTCTACTGTTCCAGTTAGTTCGCACACAGGCCAGAGGCCAGCAGTACCATCCATAAGCTCAACACAGGCTTTGTACCCTTTTTTACCGCTTGCAGCTGCAACCTTTCTCAAGCCAGGGATGAAAAAAGCCACGATGTTGTAGGTGTATCATTGTTATAACTTTAAACCTCAAGCTCTCCTTGACCAAGACAGCAAAGTTTGTTGAACTGAACAATTGTTCATTCAGAATTGAAAATTCAAGTTTTTAGTTTTCTCTGAGGCATGCTGGCATGCTGGCAAGTTCTGCTTTCTAAACCCCAGTGATTCATCACGATCCTAAGCAGCCAATCATGGGCGGGTCAACTTGGAATGGAACTGAAGGTGGTGGCTCGAGCTGCCCTGGTAATTGGTGTCACTCTGGGCTAGTGTCATCTTCTCCCCACAGACACCATTTCCCGTTAACCATGATGGGCTTGACATACAAGGAAATGTGCTGACATGAGTCACAGCCCGAAAGAAAAGCTGCAGAGACGATACGTGTGCACGATAATCCCTAACGACATTGCATGAAACATTCGGAGTGTGGGGACAAAGGGTATCTCATCCCAAATCAAGGTTAAAGAGCATATTTCTGAGTGGAGTGGAGGTTCACACACACACACACACACACACACACACACACACACATACACACACACACACATACCCTTATGGATCTGTCTAGCTTCCACGTCATTCCCATCTCTGTAGATGGCTGCCACGTGACTGGAAAGGTGCTTCAGCTCCAGCTTCAGTTCTTAATGGGCAACAGCACTAAAGCCTCACATATGCCTTCCTTCCTCTGACACCCTCTTCCCAATGTCAGTTAACTAAAATGCCATGAATTTCAATCCTTTCCAAAACACTGCCTTGTCTTTCCTACAGAACAAGTCACCGTGAACCAAAAAAACAAAAAACAAAAAATGAAATAAACAAACAAACACCTCCCAAAGCCCATAACCATTAGACGAAGCAATACTTTTATGAAAGGGGAAGCCTGCCCCTCTCAACACCCATCTGCCAGGAATTACCAGTATGTAGAAATAAATTCAGTGAATGCTGATAAAGATGAACCAAGGCACTATTGCAACTGATTGGACTGTATTTGCTCCTGCTGGAAGAAGTGCAGTGGAGCTGGGCGGGGGTGGGGGGTGGGGCGCTGGGGTGGCTCAGTGGGTTAAACATCCGACTCTTGGTTTCTGCTCAGGTCACGATCCCGCGGTTTGTGAGATCAAGCCCTGCATTGGGCTCTGTACGGACCCAGCGTGGGATTCTCTCTCTCTGCCCCTCCCCTGCTCACGTGAGCCCTGTCTCTGTCTCAAAATAAATAATAATAAATAAACATTTTAAAAATGCAACAGAGCTGGGGAGATGCCATTGAGCAAACTACACTCTGTTAATGACTTCACAGACATCTCTACAAGAAATGAAGTTGGATATATCTCATTCCCCCACTACCTTCGTTCTACAAGTTCATGATATGGTTTTCACCTGTAAATTCTGACCCCTTACCTTCAGAGCCACCATTCCCACATAACCCTACTCCCTCTGCATTTTACCTGTTTTTCATCAACCTGGGTGTTTCCAGGGCTGTGCACAATGAACTTTCCATCAGCCACATTTTCACCTAATTAACCACCCTGATGACAATAATTAGTATTGAGTCGCTCTTGGAATGACTTCCTAGGTATTCAAGCACAATCTGCACTTGCTATAAAGTTCTACATATAAATATTAATCAAATGCCCTCCTTTGTTTTTCAGCCCCAAAGGGATATTTTGCAATCATACAACTCCTATTTTTAAAAAGAAAAAAAAAACCACAGTGAGGTGTCGTTTTAACAAATAAAAAAGAGAATTAATACATTGGGGTTACAGATCTCAGTCTGTGGTCTGCTGAACACATCCATGTGAGTATTCCCAGGGCTCATGTGTGAAGGGGGTCTGGGTAGAATCTATTGAAAGAAGCCATTTTCCCAGTTTGAGTCTTTTGCTCTTCCTTTTCCTGCAAGTCTCAGCTTAGAATTCAAATTTACTTTGACATGTGTTTAGGTCACTATGGAGGGGGCTCATCACACACAGAGGCTAATGGAAGGATACAGATTACATATATTCTTACTGCTGTGGAATTAGATGCAGGCAAGTTTGTCAACTTCAGGCAACCTCACACCGTCCCCAGCAGGCTAAAGGAAAAGACACCCATGTGCTGGATACTAGAATGAGGGTCTCCGAATTCTGAAAGCTGATGATGGGTCAAACCACAGGAGAAACAAAGTAAGAAAGGATTTTCCTTGTTCTTGACCTAATTATGAACACCCAGGAATTAAAGTGAATGGATGACAGGTAAATAATTATAATATAGTCAAAAATTCAACATGGAGGTTTCTAAGTTATTTCTTTATTTCGGTGTGCCACTGACAAGCAGCTAGGGAGCACATAGGACTACTTTTCTCCCAAACCACAAAAAAATTGCTTTGCAGCCTTTGTTTGGAATAAAAATTTCCCATGAAAGCAGAATCTAGGTGTGATGGTAACAGTGGGCTTCAGATATAAAGCTTCGCCAATTACCTTTTATGAGCTCATCCTAAAAGCAATTATTGGCGTGCCCGATGGAATGAGCAGTTCAGATCCCATTGGAAGTAAGAGAACATAATAAGTATGCATTTAAAATCCACTCTATTCACAATGGATAACTTTCGAAATATTATTATACTATACAGACCCTTTTGGGGTCCACCCAGGCTCTAAATATACTGTCAACAGAAAATTTATACTTGAGAAGGCAATTTATTTAGCCTGAAACATTAATCTTACTAGTTTTGAAGTAGATATTTCATGACATTTCAACTTAAGTTAAAAAGAATTAAAATGCATGTCCAAACTCTAAAAAACAGTTACTGTTCCATACTGTGTTTTTATAAGGAATGCATTTTCTTCCTTATTTACTGAGAGTGTCGTTAATTTGAACCACAATACAACCCAAAAGGAAAATTTGTAACTAAATATTTTTTTTTAATTTGCCCTTTAAAGTGATTTCCCTTCCTTCTGTGTTTAAAAATTAGGTCCTTGATCTTCCTTCATAAATTTACTAATATTTTTCAATGTATTGCCCTGGCATGAACAAGTAATTAAACAAAACACTAACGTATTAGATAAGATATATTCTATGTAGAAACCAACATTAGTATGATGATTTTCAATGTAAATCAATGGCCACTGAATATTCTAGGACCAGTTCTCTTACATTACGCGTGAGAATAAAAATGGTTTCAATATTTGAGAAGTTTGAAACAGATTTTCCCGTTTTCTCTTTTTGAACTCTGTTTTCACCTTAGAAACCAGTGCTTATGTTATAAAATGAAAGATTTTTGAAGACATGAGAAATGTTTGCCCTGCATAAAAATGCATCTTATGAGCACATAACCATATGTCAAAAATCAGTAGATTCCACAGAGACCTTTAACTTAACAACTTAAATAGGCTATGTAACAATAGTTTATAGGTTTGGTTAATGACCAAAATTCTAAGGGCAAAAGTTCTCACGTGTCCTTGAATTTCTAAACTCTTTATCTACCTGAATGTCAAAAGAGGATGTAGAAGCTAGAAATGATAATTTCCTTAAACATTAGAAATATTCCCCTTAACTTCTTTTTTATGCTATGTTCCGTGAGTCCACCAAATAGACAAATTTAAAATCCCCCAGCACTAAACACTGTAGAGGCATGTCTGATAACAAGGTATTTGCCAGAATGATAATGGTATTACAAGCAGTCTCAATCAATACATTTCTTTCTGTAGTTAACAGAGAGGTAAGCAATAAATCTCTAACTTAATCCAACCAGCATAGCTGCAAAATGCAAAAAGCTTTATGAATGGTAGATATTAATTTTTTTTAAAAGCACAAAACCACAAACAAGCAGTTCTAAAAGCTCTTCATTCTGTAGAGTCTATACAAACAAGATTAAAGCAGATAAAAAGGGTGTTGAGAAAGAAAAAAAAAAAAAAAGCCCAGACATGCATTAAGCTAGTTTGACAGCTCCATTGTTCAACCGGTCCCATTGTCAGACCCAAAGATGTATTCAGTGCTACAATGTCTGCTAGCAAATAAACAAAAGACTACATTTTTCAAAGCAGGATGCCAATTCTATCATAATTCTTTCTCTGCTTCCCCAAAGGTCAGTGGTGGCTCCTCTCGGTATGTGATCGAACCCTAACACAGATGCAAGAAACAAATATTTGCTTTCAATACATAGGGACCCAGGACGCCATGCATGAACAGAGGTCTTTAAGCAGGTACACATTTTGGCAAACAGGATAAAGTGATCCAAACCTGGTAACACAGAAGGACTATTTAGGTAGGCTAAGTCCAGATTAGAGCGGTATTTGGAACGCAAGTCTAATATGGAGTCTCCTTAGCTCCTTTTTCGGTGATTATTCCATGCAGAGTGCATGATAATGAAAGAGGCTTAGACATTGCAAAGGAAAAGACAAACCAAGAGCCAGATTCAGAGCCTTTAAAATTATCCACTGGCCACTCACAAATAGCAGGGAACAAATACACGATACGCTTTCAAAAGGCAACGGGTGCAAATATAACTCGCACAGGGCAATCCTTTTCCTTTCTCTTGCTGGCTCCCTTTCTCCCAGTCCTTGGTCTCGATTTCGTTTCCCTCTCTCTCTCTCTCTCTCTCTCTCGATTCTTTTTTCCCCCTCTAAGATAAGGAAGCTACTTGATGCCGAGCATGATTATTGTCTCAGCCAGCTCCAGAAACTAGAAAAGCACACATTAAAAACAAAGGACACAACAACATACCTTAAAAGCAGCTCTTCATTTCTCATAGTAACAGCGGATTTGGGACAGCGCATGCTTTCTACACTGATACACTGATAGTCTCAACAAAAGCCAGTTCAGAAGTGCGCTCAAACATCAATGCCACAGTAGCTGTTCACTAATGCGCTCCCTCTCTCTCTCCCCCTCTCTCTCTCCCTCTCTCTCTTTCCCCACTCTCTTCTCTAGTCAAATTCTGAATGGTGGAGCAAAGGGGCTCCTGCAGATTCACTAAGTAGAAATAATCCTCTCTGACAAGTTATGTTGTCTAGGCATATTTTTACATTAATACACTGTGCTGCCTATAGGGGTCTTGCGTGCATTCACTCAAGCCTGCCTGGTGTTAATTCTCCTAATTACCATCTTAAAAAATTGGAAAGAAAAATAAGTGACTCGTTTACCTTTTTTTTATACATATAATAGCAAAGCCAGTGTCACATTTTCTTTTTGCTACCCACTATCAGCACACATTGCAGACGACCACCAGAGGATTTGGATAGGTCAGTGTGTGCTAAAAAGGATTTTTTGCTTCTCTTTTCTGGGACACTGAACTCACAGTTGGATTCATCTATTCCTCTCCTCTTGTCCTCAGGAAGAGTGACAAGGTCAAGACCCTTAGCCCCACCCTGGGTCATGGATGCAGAAGACAGAGATTGGGGGACCTGGAGATATTTTAACTCTATGCACACCAGAGCTCTTGCAGACGACAGCATAATTCACCTGAAGCAGGGCATCTAAAGGAGGCAGGCAGTGCAAAGATTGTGTGGTCATGTTGAAGTCCTAGTTGATACTGGTGCATCATCCTCGAAAGACCAATTGGATGTTCTTTTCCAAAATAAGAAAAATCAGCTTCCCTACTTCATTATACTCAATGGACTCAGCATAGACAGTCAGCCGGGGAAATATGCATTATGCTTCTGTTTATTGGAATTAGAAGAATTCCGTGCAGATTAGCCAAGTAAAGCAGCAGGTGAATCCCACAGAGAGAAGACAAGATGCTATGGACAAAACAGTCAGTAGGCCAAAAGTGCAAACTAAGACATCATTCCTGGGTGCTCACAGGAAGCCAAGAACACTCTCTGCTTAGACGGTACAATACAGAACGCGGCCCGAAACAGAGCTGGATCACTCAATACTGAATTGCTCACCCCCAGGCTCAAAGTACGCCCCTGTCCTCCATTAACATGGCCAGGCACCTCAGGAAGAATCCGGAGTCACAACATCTATGGGAATAATAGTGAGGTGGGGAAACAATGGCGTGCTCCATTTCCCTCCCCTTTGAGGATCTGGAAAACCACCCAATATCTTGCTAGATCTCTGATCTCTTGGCCAGGGAAATGGAGATGTTCTGTTAAGAGTTCCTCCACCTACCACAAAATAATCTCTCTCAGTTTATCAACTTTAGCACTGATGACAAGAAACAGCAGTGGCTGAAAGCAGTGACCCTTCCCATTTCTGAATGACAGTGAGACAACATGATGAATAACTCAGCAAAGATCAAACGATGAAATAATGCTTGTCCCTAAAATAATCACATTTCTACATTTCCTTCCTTCATTATAGCACATGGAAGTTATGGAATGAATATATAAAAATGAATTACTTTGCCAAAGAAAGCGATCACATAAAACCTATGATATTCTTTAGAAGCAAGATAAACATCATATGAACGAGTGTGGAACCAGAGAGACCTTGGAGAGAGAGAGAGAGTTAGTCATTCCCTAGTGATTTGTGGAGGTAGAAGGCACTTAACTTCTCATGGCTCCCTTTGACCCCTGTTCTTAAATGGGGGGCGGGCAACAAATGCTAATTTGTCTTAAAGCATCTGAAGATCCTATAATAAAACTGGGTGTGTTTTTTTGGTGAAAAGATGAATAAAAAGTGGAATGAGTGGCTGGACACTGGTGAGACTTTTGTCTATTAGAAAAAGGTGGGGCACCTGGGTGGCTCAGTTGCTTAAGCATCCAACTCTCGATTGCAGCTCAGGTCACAACATCATGGTTCATGAGTTTGAGCCCCGCATCAGGCTCTGTGCTGAGGGCCTGGGGCCTGCTTGGGATTCTCTCTCTCTGCCCCTCCCTTGCCGCTCCCCTCTTTCTCAAAATAAATGAATAAACTTAAGGAAAAAAAAAAAGGTAAAATTATGCTGCTCAGACACAAAACTCCTTTCTTTTAAAAAACTAAAAAAAATTAATTGGAGCATAATTGACATATTAGTTTCAAATATACAACATAATGATTTGATATTTGTATATACTGCCAAAGGATCATTACAGTGAGTCTAACACCCATCACCATACATAGTTACAAAATTTTGGTAATGAGAACTTTTGAGACTTATTCTCTTAGCAACTTACAAACATGCAATATAGTATTATTAACTACAGTGGATACATGCTATACATGAGATCCACATGATTTGATTTGGTAACTGCCAAGTTTGTACCTGTTGACTCCCTTTACCGATTTTACCCGCCTTCTCCTCTGGTCTCTGTATTTATGATTTCAGATTGTTTTGTTTTTGTTTTGTTTTTAGATTCCATATAGAAGTGAAATCATATGGTACTTGTGTTTTTTTCTGACTTAACTACATTTAGCATAATGTCTTTAAGGTCCAACCCGGTTGTTCCAAATGGCAAAATGTTATTCTTTTAAATGCCTGTGTGTGTGTGTGTGTGTGTGTGTGTGTGTGTGTGTGTGTGTTTTCTTTATCCGTTCATCCATTGATGGACACTTAGGTTGTTTCCATATCTTGGATATTGTAAATAATGCTGCAACGAACATGGGGATTCATACATCTTTTTGAGTTAGTGTTTTCATTTTCTTTGGATAAATACCCAGAAGTGGAATTGCTGAATCATATGGTAGCTGTCTTTTTAATTTTTTGAGGAACCTCCATAATTTTTTCCTCAGTGGCTGCACTAATTTACATTCCCACCAACAGTGCACAAGGGATCCCTTTTCTCCACATCCTCTCCAATACCTATTAATTATTATCTTCCTGATAATAGCCAATCTGACAGGTATGAAGTGATATTCGTTATGGTTTTGATTTGCATTTATCTGGTGAACTGTAATGTTGAGCATCTTTTCATGTAGTACCTGCTGGCTTTCGGTACTTCTTCTTTGGAAAAATGTCTACTCAGATCCTTTACATTTTTTTGTTTCTTTTTAGAGAGAAAGCATGAGCAGGAGAAAGGGTCAGAGGAAGGGAGAAAGAATTTTAAGCAGGTTCCACACTCAGCGTGGAGCCCGATGTGGGTTCGATCCCATGACCAAGGGATCACGAACTGAGCCAAAATCAACAGTTGGACGTTCAACTGACTGAGCCAACAAGGCATCCACCTTTACCCATTTTTTAATCAGGTTGGGTTTTTATTTTGCTATTGAGTTGTATGAATTCTTTTTGTATTTTGAATATTTGACCCCTTATTCAGTGCTTTGCTTTTTCATTTTATTGATGGTTTCCTTTGCTGGACAGAAACTTTCTAGTTTGATGTAGTCCCACTTATTGACTTTTGCTTTTTTTGCCTTTGCTTTTGGTGTTAGATTTAAAAAAAAATCATCACCAAGACTGATGTCAAGGAACTTAATTGCCTATGTTTTCTTCTAGGAGTTTTATGGTTTCAGGTCTCACATTCACATCTTAAGCCATTTTGAGTTAATTTTGGGGCATGGTATAAGATAGGGGTCCAAATTCATTCTTTCGCATGTGGCTGTACAGTTTTCCAGCACCATTTTTTGAAAAGACTGTCTTTCCTCCACTGTATATTCTTGGTTATTTTGTCATCAATTAATTGAACATATATGTGTGGGTTTACTTCTGGGAACTCTATTCTGTTCCATTGATCTATGTGTCTGTTTTTAGGATAAAACCATATTGTTTTGATTACTATAGCTTTGTAATATAGTTTGAAATCAGGAAGTGTGATGCCTCCAACTTTGGTCTTCTTTTTCAAAATTGCTATGATTATTTGGTGTCTTCTGTGGTTCCATATAAAGTTTAGGACTGTTTGTTCTAGTTCTGTGAAAAATTCCATTGAACTTTTGATAGGGATTTCATTGAATCTGTAGACTGGGATAGTAAGGACATTTTTATAATACTAATTCTTCGAATCCATGAGCATGGTATATCTTTCTGTTAATTTGTGTCTCCTTCAATTTTTCTCATCATTGTCTTACAGCTTCCAGTACACAATATTCACCTCCTTCATTAAATTTATTCCTTGGTAATTTATTCTTTTTGATGCAATTGTAAATGAAATTGTTTTCTTCATTTCTCTGATACTTCATTATCAGTGTATAAAAACACAACAGATTCCTGCATATTGGTTTTGTATCCCACAATTTTACTAATTTCATCCATTATGTACAGAATTCTTTGCAGAGTCCCATGTTTTCTTTATATAATATCATGTCATCTGCAAATAGTGACAGTTTACTTCTTCCTTTCCAATTTGGATGCCTTTTATTTCTTTTTCTTGCCTAATTGCTCTAGCTAGGACTTCCCATACTATGTTGCTTGAAAGTGGGGAGAGTGGGCATCCTTGTCTTGTTCCTGATCTTACTGAAAAAGCTTTTAGCTTTTCACTGCTAAGTATGATGTTAGCTGTGGGCTTGTTATATGTGGTCTTTATCATGTTAAAGTACATTCCTTCTATACCCACTTTGTTGAATACTTGTTCACAGTTCTAATGGGGGTTAAATTATGAGGCAAGTACTAATATATGACAAGAATGCATTTGCTTATCCATAAATAGATTCTTGGCATTAGAAGCCAGTGCTGCAGTACATGGAGATATTCCTATAGGGAAATGAATTATGGATCCACAGTAGTAAGGAACGGAAGTGAATCAAACCATTAAATATTTTCTCCACTTCCTTTTTAGTCTAGGGACCTAAATAATGAGAAAGCGATCGAGGTAAGACTTTAATATTCGTCCAAACTCCACTACGATAACAGACTGAGGGGCTTCCACCTGCTAGTTGTATGTGCTGAAGTTGGGGTTATAATGATGAGTGAATAGAAAGATGTGTTATTTCTAACATTTATATATTGTGCAGTAAGGCTTTGGCTCCAAGGCCATGGGGATTAATCTTTGTACTTCTTAATCCACCCAATAGAATAACTTTCCCAAAGCTAGTACTTAATATGTATTTGTTAAATAAAGGAATAAATTTATTTTTAACTACTGGAACTTTGGGGAAAGGACCGTTTCATTTTCAAAATTCTTTATGTAGTTTCCTTAACAAATATGTGGCAGAAACAAACCCACTTCACTTTTTATTTTAACTCATGCATTCAGTTGGCATGGCCGACAACACTGAGAATTCCTTACATGTTGCTATGTTTTAAATTACAGGACCTTTTTGGGGCACCTGGATGGCTCAGCCAGTTAAGCATCCAACTTCAGCTCAGGTCATGATCTCGTGGTCCATGAGTTTGAGCCCTGCGTCAGGCGCTGTGCTGACAGCTTAGAGCCTGGAGCTTGCTTCGGATTCTGTATCTCCCTCTCTCTGCTCCTCCCCACTCCTCTCAAAAACAAATAAACGTTAAAAAAAATTTAAATTACAGGACCTTTTCACATCTAGCAACTTATTCAATCCCCATAACAATACTGTGGGGCAGGTGGAAATGGTACCATTACCTTCTCAGCTAAAAAAGTTCACATGCAGAAAGACTGAGCAGCATGCCCAGAAGGTGCAGTGATAACTGAGTGTGGGAATCCAGTCTAAACCAAACCCTGGACCCATATTCTTTCCACTGCTCTACAGTGTGATCCAGTGCTTCTGCTCTGCCCAGGGGTTCACAGCACCCCCAAGCAAGGCATGGCTTTGAAGGAGTGTTGAGTGCAACGAATCTTATTACACTTTTCTAATGCAATAGTAATAAACGTAGAGGATAGTAAATTAAAGGAAAATTGATTAAAAGATTATGTTTTGGCTACTAGTATTTACTAATTCCCTTCAAAATTCTATTTCCAATGAAGATTGAGTTGCAACTAGACAAACTAAGCACTTTGGGGGATTTTTATTTTTTGAGGTCATCTACAACAAGAGTTGATTTTTAGCAACCCTGATTACTACATTTGGTGTGTAGGGAAATTTTTTTCAAAAAGATTATAGCAGTAATTGGCCAAGGACAGCAACAAAAACTTAGTTTATCTCAATGCCCTCTGTATTCCTCTGTTTTTAATTATATAAATTAAATTTTTAGCTAATAATGCAAACTTGCGGGGGTGGGGGGAGGGGAACGGAAAAATTCCTGCAATGTGGGAATACAGGAGGGAACTGAGAATCAGCCAGACTTCTTGACCTTTCTAGATATGAGCTTCCTAAAAATGTTTTCAAAGGTAAATTCTATGTGCATTTATTTATGTTATAGGGAACTTCTAGAATTAAAAGCTGAATTTCTAAATGCAACATTAACAACTCGCAACTTCTTTCTTCTAAACCGTATCTTTGCACTTTGAAAGTTGCATGAAAATGTTAAGTAGAAAAGAGCGTTTCAATGGAAATGTACAATATGAAGTTTGCTAGAGAGGAAGGGCCAGGCAGTACAGATTCTCTTTTTATTTTTTAATGGTTATTTATTTATTTTGAGAAAGGGAGAATGAGAGAGAACGAGTGGGAAAGGGGCAGACAGAGACGTCCAAGCCGGCTCCATGCTGTCATCGAGGAGCCTGATGTAGGACTTCATCCCATGAACCTCAAGATCATGACCTGAGCCCGAAATCAAGAGTCAGACACTGAACTGACTGAGCCACCCAGATGCCCCAAGATTCATTCTCTGATGAAGGATGAGACACTACCAAACTCTAATCTGCCTCTTAGATTCCCATCCAAAAAGAATAATCTTGGAATTTGCAGGAGCCAAGGACATTAAATCTCTTTAGCTGTTAGTTTTAGATATTGTCTTAGTCCATTTGGGCTACTAAAACATTTGGGCTACTAAAACAAAAACATTACAGACTTAGGGATTTATAAATAACAGAATAAATAACAGAAATTTATTTCTCATAGTTCTGGAGGCTGGCAAGTCCAAGATCAAGGCGCCATCATGGTCACGTTCCAGTGAGGGCCCTCTTCCCGTTTCATAGCTGGCTCCTTCTTGCTGTGTCTTCACATGGTGAGAGGAGCAGAGGATCTCTGTGTGGTCTCTTTTATAAGAACCCTAAGCCCATGCCTGAAGGCTCTACCCTCATGACCTCATCACTTTCCAAACACCCCAGCCCCTAATACCAACACATTAGGCTTTAGGATTTCAATATATGAATGTGGGTGGGGGACATAAACATTCAAACCACAGCAGACATGAAGAATATCCAGATTTAACCAAGAAAGTACATTGCTACGAAAGATGGAAAGATCACACAGAGAACGCATGAAGTAAATATGAAGCAATAACCGAGGTCTCCAAGAAATGGATTTCTAGCATACTCCGTGAATGGCACATAGTATGTGCTCGATAAAGTTGGTACATCTGTGTGTGAATGGATAACTGTCTATCCAGAGCTGGTACCAAGCAGAAGACACAGAGTTTCTCTGATCACCTTCACCAGCCTCAGAGGAAGGGTCTCTGTGGGCAAAAGGGAAGCAAAATAGTCAAGTCTGCACACAGGGGCGACTAGAGACAGGAGATGGAATGAATGCACTATGGAGGAATCCTGTCCCCTCGGGCTCCAGGGCTCTCTCTTGCTTGAGGGGAAAACCCTCCAAAGCCAAAAGGACATAGGTATCACAAATCACTACCTGAAACATAAAACTGACAGTTGGTTTAAAGTAAAGCCTGGCAGAGCTGGTAAATGAAGGGTTTGACGGTAATCCGAGGATCTATGTAACATGAGTTCCTGTCACTGGAGCACTCAAACGTTACCTCCAAGTCAGACTTTAGAAACAGGAGGCCACTATCCCAGTAACAAGCCCAAGGCCCCTAAGTTCTAAAGAGGCATTCCTTCTACAAGCCATGGGACTACTTACGCGTTTCAAACACGGAGATGTTTACTAGGATGAGTGGGGCATGGGGTGAGTAATTAGCAAGAATAATCGTAAAGCCCCTTAAAATTATAAAGTGTGGTATTTATTAATAAGTAGATATAAATAATAAACTATAAATTACTTAGACTCCAAGAAGCCACTTGAAAATATGCACTAGATAAGTTTAAGAGGTATTATAAAGAGTAATAATGACTTCTTATTATAAAGGAAAGGGGCTATGGAGACAGACACTGGAAAGTGGGTTTGGAGAACTAATTCTGTCTAGGTAGCAAAAGGTCCATGGAGGACAAGCTGAAGAAAGTAAAGGAATTCCCATGAAAAACACAGACTACCTACTTGATAAAATAACTAACTTTGGTTCATGAACTCTTATGACTTAGCAAACAACATGTTCACAATTGAGCAGTGATTTTTGACCTAATGTTTTGTCAAGGACCACTCTCGGGCAGATGGGAAATCTTGAGAAGGCCACAGGTGACTAGACATAAGTTAGCCATTAATATTTGCACGGAAAATGGGCGAAGTTTATCATCGCTGTTTTTAAGACAGACCCATGCACACACACCTGCCTTTCTGCCTGTGCAAACTGCCACGTCGGACAGGTTCTGTAACTTGACTCTTGTCCACGAGTCCTCAATGGACATGTAGAATTTGGTGCACTTGGGGATCCCTGTTGCTTAAGTGGTTTTGATCCTAGGGAACTGTAACAAGTTAACAGCACACGTAGAATAAAGGTTGTGGGTGAAGCTGATGAGTCCTCACAGGAAGGTGATTCACACGACCCTATGACAGAGATGGAAGAGAAACCCAGATGGTCTGGGAAAGTGGTTCTGAAAACCTCACAACACATTCACAGCTCTTACAGAATCTGCAGGTGCTTTAAATGTTACATTTCTTTATATATAGCTCTGAGATTCAATCATCTGCTTGTTTACGTGTTTATTATCTTTAAATCATCTGAACCTAGGGTGCATGAAAGCAGGAACTTACTCCCTTTTATATCCACTTCAGAACAACGTGTGGCATATGGTAGACACTTAATAAACATTTGTTCAATGGCTGGATTTCTCTGTGAGGCACATTCTTCTTCTTAAGTGACCTAATCTCAGTGGCTTACAGCTATAGGACGCAATTTGTGAGATGCTTTCCAGGCTCAGCTGTGAGTACTCATTAGGTAAGAACCTCAGAGGGACACAAAGATTAGGAAGGTCTGTTCCTGACTTTAAGTACGTTATAGATTCACTGGGATGGGAAGATAAGCTTGCTGTTTTAATACGTGTTTTTGAACTTTAAAGTACCATTTAGGGGCACCTGGGTGGCTCAGTAGGTTGAGCGTCCAACTCTTGATTTCCACTCAGGTCATGATTTCATGGTTCATGAGCTCGAGCCACACGTCAGGCTCTGCCCTGACAGTGTGGAGCCTGCTTGGCATTCTCTCCCTCTCTCTCTGCCCCTCCTTTGCTCATGCTCATGCTCGCTCTCTTTCTCAAAATAAATAAGCTTTTAATGTGTGTGTGTGTGTGTATAAAATTACCATTTACATGGGTTCATAGAAAATAAAATGAGGCCTCCTTATTTTCCACAATGCTGAAGTTTGGGAGTTAGTAAAGTCCAAGGAGGTAGGACTGAGCATTGAAGGTGAGATGCACAGACAAAATTTTCAGCATCGAGAGCAAAGCGAATTGCATTTTTTTGGTGTGATGTCCCAGAAAAAGCAAGTGTCCTTAGGACAAGGAATAGGAATCAGAGGCCGGTATCATTTTCATACCACTCAGTTTCAGGAGGAGATCTGTGCTGTGTATTGAACTCCGTAGTTAACTCTGCCACAGCTCCAGGAGCTGGCAAGTAAAGGCATCTGTGCCAGGGATGTCCTGCCTTACTTGCCTGTCACTCACTGGGGTCCCCGGGGTCTATAGCAACTTATCTTCTTATCACTTCCATCCTCTGGTTAGAAACAAAACACACATTGCCTTAAGTCAGTTCCTCAGGAGATGTGTCCTCACTTTTAAAAATGCATTAATTTGATTTCGTTTGATGTGGTAGGGCTAGCTGTTAAACATTACTTTGACTTTCTATTCCTGATATAGACAGATTGATATAGATATAGATATAGATATAGATATACACACATATATGTGTATATCACATAGTATATATCATGTTACATATACTAATCATATTCATACTATATATAACATGTATATATATATTATGTACATTGATGTTATATACAACATGTATATATAGTAGGTACATTAATGCCACATATATGACATGTATATATAATATGCACAATATATATGTACATTATATATGTTTATATATGTGTGTATATCATATAGTATATATTGTTACATATATTAATTATAATAATATTATGTACATGTATATATAATAATGTGTACATTAATGCTGTTCATCAGGTATCAGGTATCAGGCTCCCAACCTGATGGAAGTCAGGCTTTTTCTCTTCTTTATCGCACACTGTCCAGGCAGTAGCTATCTAGAAGACAGAAAGGGGGGTAAAAGATATTTTGGTGATGGAACCGTTACATGGGCCACTGAATGGGTAGAAGAGAGAAAACACTAGAGTGGAAGATGATTCTGGTGGCGCTAACATGATGGTTTGGCAAATGATATGCTAACTGAGCTGGAGCTAAAAAGGCACAGTGGGGTACACAGGAAAGGTGAGGGGTCCACAGGGAACACGCTGAGCCCGAGAGGCTGGCGGCAGCCCTCCCACGTGGAGGAAACAGGCAGAACTACCTCCGGGCGTGGATGACATCAGCCAGAAGGAGCACTGGGGGCACAAAACGAGAAGTGATGCGAGGCCAGAACCCCAGGGCAAATCAGAAATGGAGGAGGCACAGAAAGATACCCAGAGAAAGAGAAGGGCAGATACATCACTAAGGGGCTTAGGCTCCAGTGGAGAGAGAAAAAATCTGCCCATGAAGTTTGCAGTGACTTTGTTGGCCAGGAGAGCATGAACGATTTGTTTGGAGGCTAACTGGAAAAGCAGGGCAGTACCAATACGAGGCAGGAACGTTCTGAAAGTTCCAGGAACCAGTTTCGAACCATGGTGGTAACTCTAGAGGGCAGCCTAGTTTGACAAGGAAGCAGGCTACTCCCGCACCTGCACACGCTGGAAAGGGGGAGGGGGCTGGGCTGCCTGAGAGTCGCAGGTGAAATTGCTGCTTGCTCCAGGCAGGCTCCAGCTGAACCGTCAGATGCTTGCCCTGACTCCTGAGACAGATCGAAAGGCGCCCGGCCATTCTTCACCGCCTCCTTTAATGCAGAACTTTAAAAACAAGGAGGCCAGGGGGTGCTGCATCCAGCTCACAGAACAGGAGCCCCCGTGCGGAGCAAGTTCATATACTACCGACGGGCCAGCTGGACCCAGCAGTTCAAAAAGGCCCAGAGCAAAAGTCTTTTTGAAGGTGTTTATGAACTTTGCCAGATAAGGATTTCCAAAACTACAAGGAACTATAAAACTCTAGACGTGGATAACATTTCTGGGACCAATTGCTTTAAACTTTTTAGCGAAGAATCATATACTTAGAAAAAAGTGCCCATAAGCGTTCAGCTCCCTGATAGCCACAGAGTGAATCCAGCCATGCAATCAGCACCCAGGTCAATAAAACCTTTTTTTTTTTTCTTAAACCAAAACTTGCTTTTAATTCCATAACCAAAAAAGAATTTGATGAATCTAAATATCTAGGAACTAGAATGCTTGTAAGTGAAAATTGCCTGAGAGACAGCAAGAGTGCATTGAAGACTTTCTCAACAGCTCACCTACTTTTCACCACCTGCACCAGCCGAATTCAGGCTACCACTGTTCCTAAGGAGCCTCTCTGCCTCCAGTCTCACTGGCTCTGAACCCTGCTATCCATTTCAGCAGTGAGGTCTCTGCTACTGAAAAATGGTCACAGTTACCACCTGCTCAGCACCCGCTGAGGGTTCCCCCTTCCATCTCCGCTCTGAAACTGAAGCCCAAGCCACATGACATGACTCACAGGACCCACCCACATCTCCAGCCTCATTTCACAGTCTTCTCGGCTGGTACCCTGGTGTCCTGTGCACCGGGAACATCTTTCAGGCCCTCACACACAGGGTCTCCCTCGCCTCTGCACTGGGGTTGGCTGTTTCCCACAAGCACAAAACTCTCCAGTGATCCCACCCCCTCACCAGGTTTATTTCTGCGTATCCTTCAGGACTTGGCTTAAACATCAAGTGCTGAGCACAAAAATAGGCACTCAAAAATACTTGCTGGCTGGCTGGCTGGCTGGCTGAATACAGGAGTAAGTCAAGGACACCATCCCAGCAGCAAAGGAAACACAAAGATGTCATAATACAGTCCCAGCTTAAAAAGGAAACAAAACTATGATGTAATAAACCAACTACGCTTTTTGTAGCTGAGGGACTACAATGTCATTTACCTACAATTGAATTCAATAGAGGTTCTAGAGATGCCTGGGTGGCTCAGTAGGTGAAGCCGCCAGCCGATTCTTGATCTCAGGGTCCTGAGTTCAAGCCCTGTGCTGGGCTCCACGCCCCAGCCTTTAAAAAAAAAAAAAGGTTCTAGAAAGGCCCCTGCCCTCAGAGAGTGGATATTCCTGTTAGAAACACAGAACTTATCCAAAGGGACAAAGAACAAGAGTATCTACTGCTGTGATGTTTTATGAGCCATAGGAGTTCCAAGGAAGGAGACACGGCAAGGCTTGGCTAGAGTAATGTGAGATCCCTTCGTGGAGAATCTCAAAAGGTATGCCTGCTTTGGAGGAGGATGTGGAAGGAAAGTGTGAGGACACCCCCAGCAGGAGAGACCAGTCTGAGGACAGTTCACACGTGGGTGACAGTGAAAAGAAAGTCTGAGTAGAACAGCACAAGTACTGGAGAATGTGGGGGAAGAAGAGAAATGAGGAAGAGCAAGGCCAGGCGGGGAATCTGGTAAATCGAGCAGTGGCATCTGTAGTCAACAAAATAAGCATTGGAGACTCAGTGTAATTTCTGGATCAGTGAGTGAGACCGCTCTCCGCAGATGCCAACGAGAAGGCGAAAAACAGCTTCGGCAGCTGGTAGCTGACAGGTAGGCCATGATGTTCCCAACTAAACACAAACAACGCTCGCAGAATATAAAAATAACCAGACTTTGAGACCATGTGCAACAGGAGAGAGACAAAGGCACTGAAAACACAAAAATAATGACACATCCCCTTCTCCCAACTGCTTCTTTGCCAGTGGTGACTCTAGCTCTGCTTTAGTTCTCCTGCTTTCTAGACAAAAGCTACCAGGATACCTGTATGAGTCTGTGGGAGCTGCTGTAACAAAAGAACACAGACTGGGCGGGGGGCTTAAGCAACAGATCTGGAAGCTGGAAGTCCAAGATCAAGGTGTTGGAAGGTTTGGTTTCTCCAGACAACTCTCTCCTCCGCTTGTAGCTCTGTGTCCTCACATGGCCTCTCCTCTGTGCACATACATCCCTGGGGTCTCTTCCTCTCCTTAGAATGACACCAGTTCTATTGGATCTAACCCTTAGGGTCTTGTTAACCTTCGTTACCTACTTAAAAGCCCTATCTTCAAATACAGGCACATTCTGACATTCTGGGGGTTAGGACTTCAGTATATGGATTTGGGGAGTGGAGAATGGTTCAGTCCATCACAATAGCCCAATACTTCTTAAAAACAGCTGGTGGGAACTGACTCTCACATCTTTAAACTTCCTCAGCATGTGCACAAGCCCTGTTTTCTATAGTAAGCCTCTTCCAACTCTTTCCCTAAGATGCCCCGTCATACTCCTAGTGTGCATTCTCCTTTGCTGTAATAAGTTAAACCCAACTTTGACTATGATGTGTTCTTGGTGGCTTTGGCTATGCTGCTTCCCACACCAGGACTTCCATATTCTTGAGCCTACCTTTCTCATGCTTTGTACCTGCCTAAATGGACATTCCTCCTTCCTGGTTAACTCCCGCTCATCCTTAAAGATTTAGTTCAAATATCACCTTCACTGAAAGTACTTTCTAATTTACTCTTTCTGATAGTTGGATTAGGTTTCCCTTGTGGTGGCCCTGTCATGTGTCCACTGGGCTATGCTGAACTACATTTCCCCAGTTTTCAATTTCCTTCCTCCTCCTCTTCCTTCTCCTCCTTTTCCTTCTCCTTCTTCTCCTTCTTCTACTTTTAATGTTTCTGGTTAGGGTGAGCTACAGGAAGATTCTTGGGAGATGTGAAGGACAGAAGGGAAGAAACAGTCATTCTGTAGCTTGCACACATTATTGCTGATGTACTGACTTGCCTCGTTGGTGTGAAGCAGCAGCCAAGCCCACTCTGCCTTCCCCAGATCCTCCCTGGGCTTCTCTGACTTCCGGGCCAGGTGCGTGTTTACCTCTATCATCCAGGTCCCCAAGGCAGAGGCAACAAGAACAGACGCATGTCTCAGTCCATCCTTGCATGCAAACATTCAGTGTTTGGGGGTTCCAGTCTGTCCTTGATCTCCCCTACTCTGCATCCATTTCCCCTTTTTGACTGTTTGGCTGTGAATGTCAAGTTCCATCATCAGATGCAGAAAAACCTTATAGACACTGCTTTCCCATGCTGTGTAGAGTTAAAGCCCTGTAACAACTATGTATGTATGTATGTATGTATCTCTCTCTCTCTGTATCTTCCATTCATCTATTCATCCATCTATACATCACCTATCTATCTATCCTACTGCCTTTGCTTTCCTGGTTCAACTGTGATTGACATGCCCCTCCTCTATGGTATTTCTCTGTACCTCCTCGAAACCTTGACTATACTTCTCTTGTACTGTGTATCATATCTGATTGTCATCATTTGTGTGGTAGATTCTTATCTTGCCAATTATTCATGCCCTTCCTCTACCATGTTGCCTGTAATGCACTAGAGTGGGTGGAACAGATTTCCCTACTCCATTGACACTGGGCTTAACAATGTAACTTGCTTCAGCTGTTAAAATGTTAGCAGGCGTTATATTAAATGTGCTCGCGTGGCTTAGTTTGGGTCTTTACTCTGTGACCTGCCTGAGAAAAGCACGCCCCGGAGAATCTACTGTCCCTTCCACCTGGGCCTCAGAATAAACACACATGAAGAAGATCTGAGCCCAACCCACAGTCTGGAGCCAAACACAGCTGACTTAAAGCTGAAAAGACAGCTCCCAACCTAGATCTGCCAAACTACAGTTGACCTGCAGATTCTTTAGTGTAAGAGTAAATGTGTATTGTTGCAATCCACTGTACTGTGTAATCATTTATAGGCAGCTTTATTGCAGCAATTGCCTAGTGAATTAGTTTCCTTTCCTGTGCCCCAATTAGAGTGTTGGCTCCTTGAGATTAGGGACCATGATGATAATTTCCTGATCTCTGATGCTAAGATGCCTGATACATGGTTGGTGCTCAATAAATGCCTGTTGCATACTCAAATAAATAAGCAAATGACCAAATGATCAAAGGACCATAATGGAGAGAGGCATGGACAGGGGCGTTAGGAAGTAGAAACTAATACAGGTGTGTAAAATGGAAATGAGGGAGCTGAGTCTAGAAGCCAATGTAAGCATAATATGGTCCATGCACAATTATGTGATCAAATGTTATCTGCCTTTTATTTTGAGACGATCAAAGGTTCAAAAGGCCACAGAGGTTCCATGTGACTTGAGTCATCTTCGAAGAGCTTTTTTTTTTTTCTGCTGTAAACTTTCATAAATCTTTGGGGTCAGCACTCAATCAAAGCTGCGGTGCCCGTCTATAGCCACTTATATACTATTAGGGAAGTTGACAAAAGAAACAAAAAACCTGAACCTTTTCCAAAAACATCAAGAAAACAAAATTACCAGAAAGTAAAGCTTTCCTACTCTTCCTTCAGGTAACCTCATCTCTGTGTAATGATATAATCTGATGTGGGCGGTTTATGGCCACCTTGACCCATGGATCATTTTTGTCATTGTTGAAAGGCCTGTGTGATGCCATATCTGAGGCTCTCAGCCTGGTTACCAGAGGGCTATACATCCTGCTCTCCCCAGGGCAGAGTTTGGGAGCTGAAGGCAGGTCTCTACAACAGCAGGCCTCCCAACTGGGACTGTTGTCACATTCCCTTAGAGCATGTGTCATGGGCCTGTCATTAGAGTTGCTCCTTATGAGACACATCTTGAAGGATGCCAAATTCATTAGTGTCTACAGTTGAACTTTTCAAACCTTTTCCTTACATTAAACAACACACACACACACACACACACACACACACACACAGAACAAAGAGAGTCTGCATTTTGCTTGATGTCAATCATAACTTGAGATTAAAGTTGCTGTTTTAAGCATTTGAAAGTTATACCCACCAAACTCATGCTTTCTCTGCCTAAGCTCTGAACTTCAAAAGGAATACTTCATTGGAAAACACACGCACACACACCACACCAAAACCACACGCACGCACACACACACACACACGCATACATGTACCTCAAAAAGATGCTATAAGTACCTGAATGCATTTTCTCCCATTTCTATAAATGTAGCCTTTTTGTCAGACTATCTGCGAAGCCGTTAAGATTTTACAAAGCTATGGGGAACACAAACTGCCCCCCATGATACCCAAACTGTGTTGACATACCTAGAAAAGTGTGCCAGTTGATGTGATTATAAGCACTCTACTGAATCCTGCTGCCAGATTGTTTTAGGCTGAAACACAACCTGTTTTGCAACAATTACTTATCCTGAAATCTCTGGAAAATAATTTCCTTTTTAAGCCTATATTTAGCATCTTGCTATAAATGAAACTTATCAATATAATATACTGAATTCCCACTGTGCATATAATACTATACTATTCAAGCTTTACTATTAAAATGTTCTTAATTTAGATGTCATTAACTCAGATTTAGTGATAATTTGGACATACAAGGTGATTCTTTCAAAAATAACATTTACTATTTTTAATGATTATAAAAGCAGTTCACGTTCACAGTGTTGCTCGGAGATACATATAAGTATAAAGGATAAAAATTATCGTCACCTAAATCTGACTAGAAAAAATAATTTATCTTTTGGTATATTTCCTTTCAGTCATTTTCAATTTTAGTCTTTCCACCTAAAATTGGGGTTGTATTGATCATACTAATTTTATTCCTGTTGTTTTCACAATATGAACAAGTAATGATTTTTAAAAATGTGGCCCAAGGATGCACGTTATTTCATTTTACTGATGTCACATAATTCAACTACTTCCCTAAGGCTAGATATTTATGGCGTTTCTCCATTTTTACTTTCATTTATAACACTGAAATGAGAACTCTTTTTTTTTTTTTTTAATTTAGAGAGCGTACACGTGTGTGGGGGTGGGGGGGGGGGCAGAGGAAGAGGGAAGAACAGAATCTGAAGCAGGCTCTGCGCTGTCCAGCGTGGAGCCCTACATGGAGCTGGATTCCACAACCCTGGGATCATGACCTGAGCCAAAATCAGAGTCGGGCTCTCAATGGACTGAGTCACCTATGCACCCCTGAAATGAGAATTCTTAAATGTGAATGTGAGCATTTCTGATTTTCTTCTGAGAGAAGACAACTGTGTTAAGTCTTCACATCTATCACCAAATTGCTCTGTGAATTTGCAACAGGACAAGGGCACTTGGACTCGGCATTCTCTCAAACACACCACTATTTAATCTTAAATTTGCAAACACGAAGAGGGAGATGCGTTATGTCACTGTTTTATTTAATATAAATATAAATATAAATATAAATATTTTATTTATTTGAAGATAAATATTTACCCTGATATTTATGGTCATTTGTCTTCTTTTATGATTGGTCAGTTCATGTGCCTTCGTCATAAACTGGTGATTTTTTTAATTAAGTTGCACCGGTTCTACAAAATTTCTCTATTTTAATTCTTTTTTAAAAAGGATTGGGGTGCCTGGATAGCTAAGTTGGCTGAGTGTCTGACTCTTGATTTCGGCTCAGGGTCATGGTCCCAGGGTTGTGGGATCGAGCCCCACAGATGGCTTGGCAGACTGAGGGGGAGCCTGCTTAAGATTCTTTCCCTCTGCCCCTCTCCCCCATTCGTGCATGCACTCTCTCTCTTTCAAATTAAAAAAAAAAGGGATTTGTAAATTTATAAACTTTCCCCAGATCATTATGTTACTTAATTTTTTTTTCTGGTACCAAATTTTAGTATTTTAGACAGCTAAATATTCCATAACTTCCCTTAATTTTTTATAGCAAAGGTCTTGTCCATCCTAAAAGATTAATCTGTGACTTTGTGTTTTGTTGATTTTTATTCTTACTATCTGGTTCATCTAGAATTATTTTGGAAAGTAAGCTTCAACCTGAATTTTCTGTCTTTCACATACAGGTGGTTTTGCCGGTATCCCTGATCACGTGATCCATTCTTTTCCCAGCATTTTTAGGGTATGATGAGTATGTTGATATATTAGAGTCAGTGCTACTGAATTTCTCTGTCATTTCTTTTGTTGGTACCTCATTGATTTAAGTAGTAAAACTTGGGAGCTGTGTTTTATATCATCTAGGATGGCAAGTACCCTAATTAGTACTCTTTCTGTACAAAGGGAACTTTAAGTTGAAGTTGAGAACATTGCCCATTCAAAAATTTTCTACTGAGATTTTGATTGGTATCTGAATAGAAAACTTAGATATATTTGGGGAAATTTAACATCTTTATAATACTTGCTCTTTCCACCTAGGAATATGGATGAAGTCTAAATTTACTAAAATCTTCATTTATTTTCTCTCTCAGGGAGCACTTAATGTTTTCTTCAAGTGGTTTACCTAACCATTACTACTGACTTTTAGTACAGCTGTGGATTTAAAACATTTTTTATTATACTATCCTTAAACTATTAGAGGTTTTCATGTTTATATTCATGTCATGTGCAAATGATAAATTTGTCATCTTTGTTTCTAATCAGCATATCCGTATTTCAGTTTTGTGTGTTATTCTCTGACCAGGGCTTCTAGAACATCATTTAATGAATGAAGATAATTTGCAATCTTGCTCATTTCTCATCCAATGATTGGTTTAAAACACCTATCTTTGGGGCGCCTGGGTGGCTCAGTCAGTTGAGCGTCCGACTTCGGCTCAGGTCATGATCTCACGGTCTGTGGGTTCGAGCCCCGCGTCAGGCTCTGTGCTGACAGCTCAGAGCGTGGAGCCTGCTTCCGATCCTGTGTCTTCCTCTCTCTCTGCCCCTCCCCCACTCTCACTTTGTCTCACTCTGCCTCTCAAAAATAAATAAATGTAAAAAAAAAGTTTTTTTAAACACCTGTCTTTTACTAAGTTTTAAAAGTTCCTTTGCATTCCTGGTTTTCTAAGAGTTTTTTCCCACTTAGGAATTAGGGTTTAATTTTATTGTGTATCTTTCAAGATCATTTTTTTTTCTCATTTATCTGCAAAGGTGATGTATTATATATTAACAGATTTTCTAAAACAAAAACATCTTTTTATTCTTGGCACAAACCATAATTGGTTGTGGAGGGTTATTCTTTTAAAGTATTCTACCTTTGAATTATGTCAGGGGCCAGAAGTCAAAACACCATTCTAACCAGAGACCCCCAAAATATGTAATTGATTTTGAGCAAAATTTTAAAAAGTAAATGATGCAACTTGCTGTTTTAAAGTTTAGAGAAAACATTGAATTTGCTCTGTTGTGACATTATTTTTCATTTAACATACTTTATTCAACTAAGTAGTGTAAGCATGCCTTAGTTAATATTTACAAATATAGTTTACATTTGGGAAATTCTCCAATTTTAGGAAAGACTGTTTTGAATTAGTGAGGTTTTGGTGCATTACCAGGAATAAAAAACAAAATCTTCAAAGATGGGTTATCATTTTTCACTGCCGACTGACCAGATATGTTAAAGTTTCTAGCCACCTTGCTGCCTGGTTTTTGCAATCAAGTCTTGATAACCTTGCCAATCTTAATTTCTTTAGTTAACACCATGAAGCCTGTTTCAAGTTGTAGAATCAAATTGAGATGGCGGGATTAAAATATTAAAGATCATCATTGCCAAGAAGTCTGTCCATGGCTGACCTTCAGAAAATCAGCGACTTTTTGCTTCTTCCCATAAACACAATTTATACACTTCTACAGCATTCTCTTGTCATTTTCATCAGTTACCCCTCGGATTTGTGCCTTCCTACTGCTGCCGAAAGTCCTCAGGGCAGGGGACCTTCTGTGGGTGCAGTGCCCCTCTTTAATAAGCTCAGATGTACCCATTATATATAGCATTAGGGATGCATGAGACTGCGTTCTGACTGCTAACTCATCACACATGTTCCAGCCAGTCTGGCCACATTGCAGTGCGGTAGGCTTGGAGCCATCAGCTGAATCACCCATCACAACTGTGCCCTGGTCATGTTAAGTGTGGTGTAAATTCCTTGAATTCGTTCATTCAATTTAATTTTTAAAAAATCATGGGCACGGGACCATACTACAGCATAAAGAAACACAGTCTGTTTATACAAGACCCCTTACTCCTTCCTAGGTCAATTAAAAATTTAATTTCCACTAATCGGGTATCAATATCTAAATAATCTCAATATTTTTATAACTACTTAAAAATTGCCCATCATGCTTTTTCTACTTAAAAAAAATTTTTTTTAATGTTTATTTATTTTTGATAGAGAGAGAGAGGGAGAGACAGAGCATGAGCGGGGGAGGGGCAGAGAGAGGGGGAGACACAGAATCTAAAGCAGGCTCCAGGTTCTGAGCTGCCAACACAGAGCCCGGTGCAGGACTCGAATTCACAAACCGCGAGATCATGACCTGAGCCGAAGTCGGACGCTCAACCGACTGAGCCACTCAGGTGCCCCATGCTTTTTCTACTTTTAAAGTGATACATTTTTCTCACCTAAAACCCCCTAAAAATAATAAATTAAATAAGAGTAGGAAGATGCAGTAAAGCAGAGAAATCTTTACGAGATTAATCATACTCACATTAAACTTGACTATGTTCAGATTATAAAATATCTTTGTAAGATTTTAGAGGGTAAAAATACTCTATTGATACTTTGACCTATCTCAGAGTCTAGCAAATTAGATGGAAATTAATCTTTTTAATTTTTTCATTTCCTCTTTCATAGTTTGAAATACAGCAAATATATTCTTCCTTTTTTTTGAAGATTTACACTAAATAAATTCCTTTGTTATTACAGGTACAGGGAAATGAAGAAAAGTGGGGATTAATCAATGATCTTTGAAATTTTTAGAAGTTCCATCTGGGGCAAAAAAAATATATGAATGACAAAAACCCCCTCTCCAATGCTGTTATGCTTCTATATTTTGACCTCAATGTAGAAACTATGTTAACCAGAATTTCTAGATGGTAAGTCCACACATTTCCTCGGGCCGGGGGTGGGGGAGGGTGTTGGGGGATTCCAGATTGCCCAAACAAACACAGCCTGCATGCTTCCTCTATGGTTTGAGCAGATCAGGTCAATGCCCGTTGGCTGCCCAGGTACAGGGGCTCGCATCACCGGTGTGCCATCGTTCAGGCAGCACGGAGACCCGGCCTCATGACTACACATTCATGTCTTTGGAGAGGTGAAGGAAAGGAGAGGGACCGAGAGAATGGTGACTCTGGGCTTTCAGACTGGAAAGAAAGCTCCAACTGTTTTCTATATTGTGATAATAGCCAGGAGTAAGGGTTAAAGGTGGCTGCTAATTCCAACTCTCACCCAAAACACTGTTTCTAGCATGAACCAAACTCCCACACACTGCATCAAAATCCTCACAAAAGGAAACTTGTAAAAGATGATTACCAAGCACATACATGAAGACAATGTATTCTTTGTGATCAATTAAAGTACAAGAATAGTCTGTAGCGGGGTGTCTTACAAAGGCCCTTTCTTCTCAGTACTTTAGAAAAGGCAGATCTATCAAACTTAGGATAATGCATTGCCATGCTGATTTAATTGTCAATTACATATTACTTAAGTGTACTTTAATGATCTATATAAAGCCTTATATATATATTTTTTTACCGCTAATAGCTATTAATGGTTGTTAAAGAAAATGAAACCACTTTACTGAAATGTAATGTGGGGGTCTATTAAGAATAAGTTTTCAAAATGATAAAACACTATCACAAGAGTGTGAACCCCTGTACATTTTAATATTCCTGAGTAGGTCAATCTTCACTCCGCTGGAAGAACATTTCCTTCAAATTGCACACAATTACAGTTTAAACAGCTTCATATGTATTATATAGAGAATAAATTTTACCTAATTCTCAGTCAAATCCTTCTTCAGAAGATGGGGAAGGAGTTGGGGCAACATATTATATTACATCTCTTTCCTAAATTTCCCGAGGTTTGTAGTGTCGGTCGTTAGAATAAACGGGTGAACACACTCACACACGTTTTCCTTCATCTCTGCGTTTGTTCCTGTTTGCTTCCAAAATCATTCCAAGAATGAATGAGATCACACGGGAGAAGTGTTCTGTGCTCTTCGTGAGGGCAAACACTTGATCAATTCTAGGTACAGATGAACCCCACTTAACACAAAATTTAACAGAAATATTTCTTAAAAGAAGGGTCATTCACATTCAAGTATTAAAATACTATTCTAAATATACTAGAGGGTCTTACTGATTAAGCAAACTTTGTGGTGAACCCCTTTAAGAGAGAAGAACTGTTTTGTAAGCGAATCACTCCCTAGTGTATCTGTAAGCCTGACTTGTCTGAACGAAGTGCCTTTAAAGGGGGACATGCTGTCCTGCTCTTAAGAACTAGTGAACATACACTACTGAAAAACATGCTGAAAACGTACCTTTCCTTATCCTTCAGGACACCCACTAGACAAGGAGCTATTAGGAATATGAAATTAAATATAATTAGAGTCAGAATAAAACAGCATCAGGCTTATGTCCACATAACGTAAAGTGATTTAGAGACTTTACAATTATCTCTTTAACGTACAAGTGTGAGACAGTTAAATAAGCCATATTAGTCAAAGTGAAATACCTCTTTCAGATTCTTAGTTTATTTTATTTGGCCGCCTACATTGATCACATTAAGCAGCTATCAAAACTTTATTTCATTTTACATTGATGGCCAGATGTCAAGTGTGCTGGAAAGAAGATGGGTTTTAAAGTGAGACAGAACTTAGAATACAATTCTGACTCAATAACCTGTGGTTCCTTGAGCAAGCTTCTTATCCGAGCTGATTCCCCCATCGGTAAAGCAGGGATGATGCATACCTTCCCTGCACTTTGCAAAGATAAAATAATTGAATAGGTGTCAAGGACCTGTCGGGTAATTGGCTCTTCAAAAGTGTTATTGTTCCTTATCGTGATCTTCCCAACTCTGAGGTCTTAAAGAAAATCAGCAAACTCACATAGATGAGGCCTCCAGACAGAGCACAGTAACTGAACTCAGAAGCTACATGCAAATTGAGAGCCTGGTTTTGAAATCATTGAGGGCACGATGCAAACCCTGCATTCAAAAATATGGATCTTCAAGAGTACCTAGCAGGGCACTGGGTCTTTATAGACAATAAAAATTGCGGACTGAATTTCCTTGTGCGGTGGAAGGACCATGCTATATAGGCCAACCAAGTAAGCTGTTGGGTTAGGGAGGATGTGTCAACTCAGGTACAGGCTACTCACGAAGACCATGCCCCAAACACCCTTAGTTAATTTCACCGTGTGTATATAACGCTACGTGGGAAGGTGTGGTGGTATTTCAGTAAAAGTGTTAAAAGTACAACATTCATATGGATCACTCATTTTATTTAATATTTTCATCATGTACAAGCCCGTGTGTCTGCATTTACCTTCTGAAAAGCTGGAGAAAACTAGTATCTCCATGAACCTGCTGGGCTAAGAAGCAGCCGTCAGGTCGGTGAAGGGTTAATAACCCCATTCATACAGCACAACTGCTGGGACCAGGGACACGTCTTCAGCATATAATCCTGACAAGGTACTTTTTGACAATTTAATTGCATCAATACAGAAGCAGCATATTCCTATAAAATTTTCAACAAGAAAAAAGTTAGCGAAAGCTCTAGGAAGCCCTAAGAAGTGAAAGTAACTTCAAAAACAAAATCATTTTAGAAATGGAAGATTTGGGGTAATCATGAACAAGAATGGGAAAACTGGAAAGTGCTTGATACGTTAATTAGCTTGAAAATAGCTGCAGGGAAAATGTAATACCCCAGTTGCCTGAATGAATATGCCTCAGGTCATAAAATGAATCTAGTCTGCAGATGGAACCAACTTCTTTCCTTTAGATCAAAGCTGCGAGTACAAGGTAATAAGAAGGTGTTAGATATACTTTCTTAACATCCTCTGATGCAATGAGGCCCTCTTTCCTGGATCTCACTGCTACTTGCTCTGGCCGCCCCTCCTTTCTCTTAGGGTTCTGGCCTGGGGCGGGGGGTGGGGTGGGGGGTAGACTCTATCCTGACATTTCTTCAAGCAACCCAGATGTTGCTAGATTAACCTCAAGTCTGCTCCCAGTAAAGTCAGGGTCCTAAATTTCTGTAGCACGTGATGATTCATTTTGCAAGTTAGTTTGGAAGCTGGTTTTCTTTTCTTTTTAAATGTTTATTTTATTTATTTTGAGAGAGACAGAGAGGGGAGAGAGAGAGAGAGTGCACAAGCAGGGGAGGGCAGAGAAAGAGAGGGAGAGGGAGGGGGGGGGAGAGAGAGAGAGAGAGAGAGAGAGAGAGAGAGAGAGAGAGAGAGAGAGAGAGAATCCAAAGCAAGCTCCATGCTGTCAGTGCAGAGCCCAAGGTGGAGCTCGATCCCCCACGAACTGGGAGATCATGACCTGAGTCGAGATCAAGAGTTGGACGCTTAACGGACTGAGCCACCCAGGCGCCCCTGGGAAGTTGGTTTTCTTTAGTCACTTGAGAAACAGAACATTAGGGGCATGCATCTGGAGGGTTCTGGGCCATCCGAAGACCTCCTACCCCTCTACCTATGATTTCTGTGTGATCCAGGTGCCCCCAAATTTGGAGGGTCAGGGTACCAGGAAGTAGAGGAGGTAGTCTATAAGGCAGTTAGGAGCAGAGGCTTAGAAACGTGACAGGCCAAGGTTTAAATCCTCAGTAACTGCATGGCTGCTCGTTAGTCTCAGCTCTCTTATTCCTAAAATGAGAATAAGATAATTTTACCTGCTTAATAGAGTAGAGAGGATTAAATGAGGAAATGCACGAAAAGGTCTTGGCACAATGCCTACCACATAGAAAGTGCACAAAAACATTAGCTATTCATATTATATCTATAATATCCCGGCAGGAAAAGGTGAGGGCAAAACGTAATAAAATCAGTGAGGCCCTAGAAAGGGGACTAGCCATGACCAGCACTGTTCAAAATGCGTCCTTCTTCTAAGAGTCTCAGTGAAAATAATGCACTGTGGACAACAGACTACTATGTCTATATTTTTGTTAGTTATAAAGCACGTATAGAGACTCAGTCTTTTAAAAATATAGATGTCAACCTGTAAGGTATTTATTAACTTGTGCAAATTACTGTGGGTGAAGATTCTGTAACCCTAGATATATCAGGCTATATGCATCCTTTTTCCAGCTATTACTTTTTAGTGCTCTCAAAATACAGGAATGGGGTATTGCTAAGTGAGTGGTAAAAAGCCAATAAATGCTTTGACAGTTTAGCGGGCTCATTTCCCACTCAGCCTTTTGACAAATCACATCGTTCTAACGTTTGCATGGACTAAAGAGAAAAAGATCTTTGATTACAGGTATTTTATAGAAGTCTATATAATAAAGTGGAATCCAAATGAGAAGAAAGGACTGAAATAAGTGGGAAACATTCATTCATTTAACAATGAATGCTCATTTATTGAGCAGCTAATATATACCAGCTCTGGGAATTCAGTTGACATGTCATGATGGCATGATGCCCCCATGTGCCACAAACCCATAGCCCTCATGTGCTAGCAGTTCAGGATTTTGTGAAAATGTTTGTTATAAAAACCTATGTGTAGATATGCACAAATTAATATGTGATCCCAGGGCAGGTAGTGAATAGGGAAATTAAAGTGATTTAAAAAGTAAAGGAAGGGAACCTGGGAAGCTCAGTCGGTTAAGCGTTCTACTTTGGCTCAGGTTATAATCTCAAGGTTCGTGAGTTGGAGCCCTGCATTGGGCTCTCTGCCATCAGTGTAAAGCCTGCTTTGGATCCTCTGTCTCCCTCTCTCTCTGCCCCTACCGTGCTTGTGCATTTTCTCTTTCTTTCAAAAATAATAAACAACAATTAAAAAAAAGTAAAGGAGGGCAAAGGTGATGAGAGGGGGTACGGTGAGTTAAGGGATATTTTATAGATGCTGATAAAGACGGCCTTTCTGCTCTTTGCCACATCTATCGTGAGAGGGAAGACCATTCTCAGCAAACTGTCGACGTTCCAGAAAATGTCGATATCACTCTGAAGGGATGCACCGTTATTGCGAAGGGCCCCAGAGGAATCCTGTGGAGGTACTTCAATCACACGAATGGAGAATTCAGTCTCCTTGGAAAGAAGGGGCTCTGAGTTGACAAGTAGTGGAGAAACAGAAGGAACCAGCTATTGTTTGTTTGTAGTCATATATAGAACATGGTCAAGGGCGTCACACTGGGCTTCCATTACAAGATGAGGTCCATGTATGCTCACTTCCCTATCAATGTTGTTACTCAGGAAAATGGTTCTCTTGTTGAAATCTGAAATTTCTTGGGTGAAAAACACATCCATAAGGTTCAGATAAGGCCAGGTGTTGCTTGTTTAAGCAAGCCCAGAAAGATGAATTAATTATGTTTTTTAATGTTTTTTATTTATTTTTGAGAGAGAGAGACAGAGCATGAGCAGGAGTGGGTGTTGCAGAGAGAATCCAAAGCAGGCTCCGGGCTCCAAGCTGTCAGCACAGAGCCTGATGTGGGGCTCGAACCCACAAACTGTGAGATCATGACCTGAGCTGAAGTCAGACACTTAACCCACTGAGCCACCCAGGCACCCCACAGATGAGTTAATTCTTAAAGGAAATGACATTGAACTTGTATCAAACTCAGCTGCTTGGATTCAGCAAGCTACCAAGTTAACACCAAGGCTATCAAAAAATTTGGGGGTGGTGTCTAGGTTTCTGAAAAAGGAACAGTTCAGCAGGCTGATGAATAAGATCTACGTTGTCCAGCTAAGGAAACAGCAAGATGCCAGATGACTTTTCAGACTTATTTGTCATGTTTTAAAGATAAAGTAAAAGCTGTATTGATTTGGGGGAAGAAAAAAAAAAGGTCTTTCTGAGGGGGTGATATCAGACCAGACTTGAATAAGGTGTGTGTGTGTGTGTGTGTGTGTGTGTGTGTGAGAGAGAGAGAGAGAGAGAGAGAGAGAGAGAGAGAGAGAGAGAGAGAAGGAGAGCACATGAGCCATCAGGAAAGTATTCCAGTCAAGGAAAGAGCAAGTGCAGGCTCTGAGGCAGGACCCAGTGGTGTTTTTGAGGACCAACAAGGCGGCCCACACAGCTGAGCAGATTTTCTGAGTACAGTGTGGTAAATGAGAGGGCTAGGCTGCAGAGAATGTGGGCTTTGGGCTTTGTAGGACACAGCAAAAACAGAGATATACCAGAGCCTCAGATCCAACAAGGCCTTTGAAGATAATATTCTCTATAAAACAAGATGGATACCATCTTGGGAGGGAGGAGAGAAAAAGACACAGCTTCTTTTATTTTATTATTATTATTATTATTATTATTTTTAATTTTTTATTTTAGGTTTGAGACAGAGAGAGACAGAGCATGAGCGGGGGAGGGTTAGAGAGAGAGGGAGACACAGAATCCGAAGCAGGCTCTAGGCTCTGAGCTGTCAGCACAGAGCCCGACGTGGGGCTCGAACTCACAGACGGTGAGATCGTGACCTGAGCCGAAGTCGGAAGCTCAACCGACTGAGCCACCCAGGCGCCCCAACACAGCTTCTTTTAAATAAACAGGCCCATCTGTAAAGATAGAACTCTATGATTTGGGAAGACAAACCCTAATGCTCAACAAAATAGAGCACCAGCACAGCCATTGTAAAGGCTAGAAAATAAAACTGGACCAAGGCTTTTACATCATCCCATGTGTCTATTGTTGCCTGTGCATTTGGTGTCATAGCCATGAAATCATAGCTAAGGCTGATGTCACAAAGTGTCCCCCACCCCATATTTTCTTCTAGAAGTTTTACCATTTAAGGTCCTACATTTATGTCTTTAATCCATTTTGAATTATTGACTTTTGTGTGTTGTGCAAGACATGGAAACCACAGAGTGAAAAAGCAACCTACGGAATGGGAGAAAATATTTGGAAATCATGTATCTGATAAAGAGCTAATTTCCAAAATACATTAACAACTCCTACAGCTCAACAGCAAACCAAGACAAAACAAACAAACCAAAACCAAACAAACCAAATAAAACCAAAACAACAACAACAACAACAACAACAACAACAACAACAACAACAAATCAACTAACAACTAGATTTAAAAATGGGCCAACAACGTGAACAGGCATTTCTCCAAAGATGACATACAGATGGCCAAGAGGTGCAGAAAAAGATGCTCAGTGACACCAATCATCAGAGAGATGCAAATCAAAACCACAATGCGATATCACCTCACACTTTTTAAGGTGGCTATTATTAAAAAAAAAAAAGACAGGATGTAATGGTAAAGATGTGGAGAAACTGGAACCCTGTACACAACAGGCGAGAAGACAAAAAGGCACAGCTGCTACGGAAAATAGTAAGTGGTGTCCTCAAAAATGAAAAATAAAACTACCATAGGATACAGAAATTCCCCTTCTGTGTACATATTCCAAAAGAATTGAAATCAAGATGTTAAAAAGACATGTGCCCTCTCCTCACTTTCATAGCAGCAATATTCACAACAGCCAAGAAGTGGAAACAATGTAAGTGTCCACTGATAGATGAGGGAATAAAGAAAACGTGCACACACACACATATGCATACACACACTCACGGTGGAATATTATTCACCCTTAAAGGAAGAATCCTTCAATATTCAGCAATATGGATAAACTTTGAGGACATTATGCTAAGTGAAATAAGCCAGTCACAGGAGGACAAATACTGCTTACATAAGTCCCACTTACATGAGGTCTCTAAAATAGTCAAACACATAGAAGAGAGTAGAATGGTATTTGCCAGGGACCTGGGGGGGGAGGGGTGGGAGGAGGAAATGGCTAATTGCTAATTGAAGGGCATAAAGTTTAAGTTCTGCAAGATGAGTACTTCTAGAGCTCTGCTGTACTGTGCCTACAGTCCACAATACTGCATTGTACTCTTAAAAATCGGTCAAGTGTAATGTGTAATTGCTCCTCTGTTATTGTTCTCTGACATCTGAAGCTATTGCAATTTGTCTTTCTCTCTCTCCTTGCATTTTTCTCTTTTCTCTGTTTTTAGCAATTTATCACAGGAAAAAAAGTCAGATGCCTTTTAACTGAATTATGGGGCCTAGAGTCCTGGTTTGCCTAGTGCTACTTAACACTCACTACCTTCTTTATTACCTTGCACTTTGCCTCTACAAGCGCTATCAACATTCTGTCTAAAAACAATGCCCTTTGGCTTTCTTTTTTCCCCAATGTTTTATTTGTTTTTGAGACGGAGCATGTGAGTGGGGAAGGTGCAGGGCAGGGGTGTTGGGTGCGGAGCTAAGGCAGGCTCCATGCTGACAGCAAAGAGCCCAATGCGGAATTCGAACTCAGGAACCGCGAGATCACCACCTGAGCCAAAGTTGGACGTTCAACCAACTGAGACACCCAAGACCCTCTTTGGGTTTCTTAAAACCACCATGATTACCTATATATCTATCTATATATCTATCTATATATCTATATATAGATATATAGATAGATATATAGATATAGATGTATAGATATATATATCTATATATAGATATATATATATCTTTTTATCAAAAAGGGACTGGAGACATAGTAAAACATTTTGCAATTATAGAATTTTCCTCCTTCAGTGTATTACTGTTAAAAGTTCATTTCCTCCCACCCCCATTTCACAAGTTTTGCCAAACATGGCCCCCCGCTCTTACAAGCATCATAAAGTTTGACTTCCTCTTTAGCAGAAGCACTCTGCAAATTGTAAAGTTATAATCCAATGGGATTTTTATTATAATTGTCACTATCATTACTGATTCTTTAAGCAATTCCCACAATGCTCTGCCATTATGCCTTCTTGGATTTACAATTTGAAGTTTGCTGATCGGTGACTTTCTGGACCTCATCTTAATCTGGACAGTTGGAAGGCACGTCCCTGGAGTCGAGAGCATAGAAATGATATCACTCACTGTCTGCAAAATGAGGGTGTGCTGGAGGGACCCCAAATACCCTCCATCTCAGTCTTTCTTCGCTCTCAAGCTTCCATGTTTCAATCACTTTTTCTCCCAGAAAATTCTGGCCAAACCTGGGGCCAGAGAGTGAACAGAAGAATCTTAAGAGAACTGACTGGACCTTGAAAGTTGGAATATAGTTTCCAGGGTTTTGGACTCAAGCAGCCTGGAATCTTAGAAATGGGCTAAAAGGTAGGCACCAGCTGATTCCTGTGAAGGACCCCAAACTGTCTGGTTACCGACTTCTCAAAAGGCATGAAATATGCTTACGTAAGATACTCCTTGCTCATGAATATTTTTGTTAATTTCCCTCATATACATCAGTAACACTGATATCGTTTGGACACTGGGATTTACAGCTGTTCCCTTCTGTTTTCGTAACTTGTTCTCCTTTGTCCACATTCAGTTTCCAGGCTCAGGGTAATAGCCCACAACATAATCAGTAGCTGTTGAGTCTGGCCAATTTCTTCCTGCCCCCTGCTTCCTAGACAATTGGTAGATACGGTTCTGGTATCCCATTCATAAGCTATGATGATATTCCAAATTGTTTTTATTGCAATCTTGGCATGTATGGCACAATTTTGAGTTCTAATTTGGTCAATTACTCTGGACGCTGGTCAACCTGTAGTTGCCATTCCCCTATGCCTTTATGTCTTGAAAATACACAAACCACATCAGAGACCTATGTGCCAGAAGGAATGCTTCTGGTCTTGCCTTCTTAATTTGCAACCAATCAAGGTCATCAACGAAGACTGAAACCAAAAATCTTGAGCTTTTTAAAAAAAGAAGCAAATCATGTCTGATTAACATTTAATTGTCCCCACCGCCCTCCCCCCAACCCAGCCCTGACACTTAAATGATCAGAACTGCAAGAAGGCAGTGAAATGGTTAAGCTATCACAGAGATGGGTTTTGCCAAGCATTAGGCTAAAATTAGCCATTCAGTTTCTGAATAACTGAACAATGGTACAAAACCAGTGTCTTGGTAAGTCTGGCAATGTTTGGAGAGCAGTTGTTTTATTTTGATTTTTGAATCATGTAATTTCAATATGAGTCAAGCGTGAGGATTTCACAGAAACATTTTTGTAAATCTATGATCACCTTCAGAAAAGAATCACCTGATGTCCTACCTTTCTCTGAAAGAAAAAAAAAAAAACACCTTATACTTTGCTTAGTACATTCACTTCCATGTAACAGCAAAATAGCTGCTAACATTTCTTGAGCATTCACTGCACCATGCACTGATTTTAACTCTCTGTAGGTAAGACATTTATTCCTCACAATAATCCTAGGAGATGGGGAGGACCGCTGACATTCCCATTTTAGGGAGGAAGAATCTGAGCCCTGACGAGTCAGACTTCATGTTCACGGCCACACAGCTATGAGACGGTGGAGGCAGAATTTGAGCTGAATCCAATTCCAGGGCACACAGCAGTGAACTGCCAAGGAGACAATGATGAACCTGAATAAGCCCAGTGAAGACAATGTACAGAATTCTTCCATTTCCCTTTTAAAAACTTGCAAAGTTTCCCCTCCTAATTTTGGAAGGGGATGACATTCAGAAAAATGCTTTCTTTCCATTTCTGTGCTTCAGAGTATCTAAATCGACTGACTCCTAATCTTTAAAATTTTTACATTTCACACCAGGAAAGACAGAGAAGGGAACATTTTATTCCCAAGTGACATTCTGGGTTTAACTATCCTTTGCAACAGTTTTGTTTTGAAAGATCTCTGTGGCTGCATATGAACCAGCCAGATGTCAACGATGAGTCTACCATGTACAATATTCCCCAGAGACTAAAAATACTCCTTGCTGATATAGTATCTGGAAATACCACACAAACGCTTCGGACCTGATGCATCACTAAGTGTCTGTACAAACGCCTCTGAAACAACAGATGTTCTGGGCTCCTGCTGTTCCCTTAGAATAACAAAATGACTTGTGGGGGAGCTGAAGTTCCCCCTCACTTTTCCACAACAGTTTCAGGAAGAACCAATGAGTTTTCATCCTCATTTCAACTTCCGAGAGGAGCGTTAGACACTGTGCAGGTCCCGGGATCCACCTGTGGCTACCGGCAGGTTTCTGCAGGTGTTTGCCCATGGGAAGCTGTCAAGAGTTGGTCCAAATCAGGGCAATGCTCCTGACAGAAGAAAATTAAGCAGTGGGAACTTTTTAGGTGCCAGAACGTCTTTCCGGGACACAGATATGTAGGTGGAATCTGCACTCAAAAATAACTCAGGGACAGGAACAGCAGAAAAGGCTATGGCTGAGCAGTGCAGGTGGGAGAAGAGTCACCTGGGAAATGTGCGGTGAATGACGAGGACTGACATACATGATGGGGCCCAGAGAGGGACCCAGGCTTGCAAATGAGCAGTATTTTGATTTCCCTCAAGGGAAGATAGGGGAAACTTCTAAAATTCAGACCCTAAAAGGCGAGGGAAAATGACATTCTGCATAAATAGACATGCAACTATGGTTTGCATTGCAAGGTTAGCCGTAATGCCAACGGTCATCAGGACCTTGTACCCACAAGTGTTCTGCAATCTCCAGAGCCCTGTTAGGTGCTTGTGTCATTTGATCAATTAGGAACCTGGGGCGAGAAAGTGGAACCAGGTCCTGAACCCAGAAAAGGGAACAGAAATAAAAGGGAACAAAGACAAAGGTGATTTCAAGTTCTACTCCCTGAAACTGACGACATGAGAAAAGATCAGGAAAATAGCTGAAAGTAAGAAGAATCATCAGCCTGACTTGAGACAAGACACGTTCATTTCACAAAGATAAATGCAGCTACAAACTGTGTCTGAGGCACAGGCTTGTGACGCTCGGAAGAAGTGCTAGATCTCAGTCAGAAGACACACGTTCTAGACTTGGCTCAGTAAATTACCAACTGTGTCACCTTGGGCGCGTCATTTACCATACCCAGCCCACTCTTCTTCATCTGCAAAACAACAGTAGAAAGATCTGCCTTCCGTTGTCTATGCAAACGCATTTACGGTATTGCTTCCTATTTAGGAAGCGTGCAAAAATGTCAGCTTAAAATGGTAATCAGATTCCTCTCAGTCGATCACTTGTAAATGTTTTTCAGGATGACAAATTCAAGTCTCAGAGCTCCATGAGTCAGATGTTGTTCCCATCCTACAAGTGAGGAAAACTGAACCTGGGTGGTCAGTTTGTGGACCTGGCATTAGAAATGAGGTCTAGTTTCTCATCCCTGCATCTTTTCACTGGGGGAAATACACCATTTAAATAACGTATCCCAAGTCACACATGTAGAAAAGAGGACAGTCTCAGCCTTATGCTACATGTTTTACTAGCTGTGAACACTAAAAATGGCTGGCTTTCTTCTCCACCCTCTACCTACTGTTGATTACAAGTGACTGACACTCATTTTCCGGTAAATATCTGAATAGTGTTCTGACAATATGGGAAGATAGGTTTTTGAGAAGGAACACTGCAAAAATCACTATGTGCTTTCCTTTATGGTGAAACAAAGAAGTTCAACTCTACACCACGAACTGAAAATTAATTTCAGTCTTGGTCCAGGAGAACTTGACGAAGAAGGACCCAATGTTTCTTTAAGATGGTCTATTCAATTTACTTACTGTAGTTGAGAGGTGGGACTAGGGAACAGAGCAACACAGCAAGCATTTCTTCTACTCTCACTCCTAGTAAATGGCTGCATATAATCCCATAGCCAGAGGGCATAGCTTAATGCACTAAGCTTCAGGTTTGCGATGCCTCGGCTGCTTAAAACCCTAAGTTCAAATCCCAGAAGAGTCTGTATGGCTCCTTATCTCCTTGAGTGTGATCAATTACATTTCATAGATTTTTATTATGTGAGAGATTCAAATAAGGCTTTATAACTCAAATCCGGTTTATCTTATGGAGACTCTACACACCTTGTACTTTTTATTTATCTAAATATTGAGTTTCAGGCTCACTGTCTCTTAACACCTTCCTAGCACTTAGAGAGGAAATTGTGTGAAACCTTTTAATTAGGATGAGACTATCTGGGTGGAATCATGAACTATTTAATTTATATATGCAATCTTCCAGTATTGGTAAGGGAGTGGGTGTAGGAGATCCAGCCCACGAAGCAGAGACAAATCCAACATAGCACATGACAGTCACTGCCATTTGCTGAATGGCTACCGTGTACTTGGCACTTCATGTGAATTCTCTCATTCAATCCTCATGGCCCCCTATAAGGTAGATATTTTAACACCCAGTTTACAGAGAACGCCACATGTTCTGTCCAAAACCATATGAGCCGAAATAGAACAGGATTTAAACCCAGGTGTATCTGATCACACGTCCGTGATATTCCATGTACATACACCGCCCTACAATCACTGCACATCTACGTAGAAAATAACAACAAAGTATGTGGAAGGCACCAAAAATGGAGTTGTAAAGTGAAAGCCCAAACCAGGAAGGCAGCAGGACCCAGGGACTCAAAAAGGAAACCTGGGTCAAACTGTCATCGATTTATATCAAGACTGTCTTGAAGGAGCTGGTGACCGATCTTCCCACTCATGCCATGCCTCACCCACATGGTGAGTAGGCAGGCTTACGGGCATGGTCTCTAGAAGAGGCCAGCGTGGGTGGGTGCCAGGGCGTAATGCCCTTTAAAAATGTCACAGACAAAGTTCTTACACTCTGTGGAATGCACACTCTGCCGACATGGCATGGTACAGAGAGCTGGGGCCCCAGAAGTCATACCCCATCTAGGAGTATGTTCTGTTGTCTTCTGCTCTGTCTAGTCCTGTCCCTAGGTTTCTGTATTCTTTGCTATTAAAAAAATTCATCATCCTCCATTCATAGTCTCCCATCACATGACCATCCTGTTGTGACAACCTTACAGGGCTGACTGAATCAGGAGTGAAGTCACAGGCAAAATCGATCGTGCCCCATGTTTTCTGGTGAGAGTGATCCAATGGGTGCCACTAGTTTCCTACCAGACAGTCAAGAACAGAAACAGGTCAAAAATGAGGGGTGAGAGTGGCAATAATCCTATCAAGTTGCAACATGTTAGACCTGAATTGCCTGAGGATCATCCAGGGGAGATGGAGGGGAGAAAATTGGATATATGAGTCTCAAGTACATGGGAAGCTCGGAAGTGGAGATCTAGACTGGAAACCATTGATACCCAGGAGATCCTTCAAACCACAGAGGATGAACTCACCCAAGGTGGGAATATATGAAAGGAAGAGTAATGGGTCAAAGCAGAACACTGGGAAATACAAAAGAGAGAGAGACAGAGAGACATGGGCAGAAAGAGAGGAACATTAGGAGGGCAGCCATAGAAATCAGAGAACCAGGAGAGAACAGTGATGGGGAATCAGGTTTAAAGAGCAGCATTTCTCAAAGGGTATTCCTAGTTTTAGAGTAAGATAAGCTTTACAGATTAAAATAAAACTGCCTTGCTAATTTGTATTGTGAATCTCTAAAGAGGATTATATAGGGAGAGCTTTCTAAAAATATCTGACCACAGAACTCTTCATTTTTACATAAAACCTATTCACATCCCTCAAAACTAAGGCTCCCTAGAGCACACTTTGGGAAAACCAAGAGTGAGTTTCCCTAAACAACAAATTGTGACATCAGTGCACAGCAAGAGCCAACATATGAGTATTCGATAAGGGTTACATTTTGACAATTAGCAAGCCATTGATTACCTTTATCAGAGCAGCTTCAGTGGAGCAGTAAAGACAGAGGCAAGGCAGCAAAGGACTAATAAGTAAGAAGTGAGGATGTGCAAACAGTGCATGTTGATTACTCTTTCAAGAGACTTGGGTTTGAAAGGCAAGACACACAGGGACAGGAATTAGAGAACCTGTAGCTTCAACAAGACATTTCAGGCTGCAAGAGCTTTGTGCAAATTTATAGGCTGGAAGGAAAAACCAGGGATGGAGAAAAGCCAAGAATACGTGGGGTGAGTCGAAAGGGTAGGTGTGGGGACAAGGCACCGAAGACGCGGGGCGGGAACTGGGTGGAGGAGGGAGGGAGGGGGTGCATACAAATAAAGTAGCCCATGATGAGAATACAGAGGAGGAGGAGCTCAGGACTGATGGAAAGGACTGGGCACGGCTCCTTGCAAGAGGCAGTCTTTGACCTGGGCTTGGAAGGAGCAGGAGAGAAGCGGAGGAGAGAGGCATGCCGGAAATGCAAGCCATTCCACAGGGACAGGAGCCAGAAGAAGGGGTGTGGAGGTGCTAAAGGACAGAGTGTGCCTGGGGTGCCTGGCCGGCTCAGTTGGTTAAGCATCCGACTTTGGCTCAGGTCATGATCTCACGGCTCATGAGTTCAAGGCCCGGTCGGGCTCTGGGCTGACAGCTCAGAGCCTGGAGCCTGCCTTAGATTCTGTGTCTCCCTCTCTCTCTCTGCCCCTTCTTTGTCTGTGCTCTCTCTCTCTCTTTCTTTCTCTCATTCTCTCCAAAATAAATAAATAAACATTAAAAAAAAAGTGTGCCCAAGAAAGGACATTCTGGGAATTTCAGGCCTCTTCATTCTTAGCTATTTCCCTTTTCATTTGATGTCATTGATTCTGGGGAAGAAGATGTCTAATTGACTACAGGATCCTTAATAATGATGTGCTCACCCATCTGTTGATTTGAAGTTTGGGGTCCTATTTTATTATTTGATACCTGATATCCAAAGTTACACAACCCAAAGTTTCTATTAAAAAGAAAAGGAGAACAAAGAAACACAGTTTAGGGTGCCCGGGTGGCTCAGTTGGTTAAGCGTCCGACTTTAGCTCAGGTCATCATCTCATGGTTCGTGAGTTCAGGCCCTGCATTGGCCTCTGTGCTGACAGCTCAGAGCCTGGAGCCTGCTTCGGATTCTGTGTCTCCCTCTCTGTCTGCCCCTTCCCTGCTTGTGCTGTCTCTGTCTCTCAAAAAATGAATAAATGTTAAAAATTAAAAAAAAAAAAAAGAAACACACAGTTTACTTTTGGTGGGACTGAAGAGTGTAAATAGACAAACTAAGTCAAAACAAACCACAATCTTGTGAGTAAAAAAATTACATGTTCATTCTGCTAATCTGGAACTAAGAGTTCAGTCAAGCGATTTATGCAAGACCAGTATCTGGAAAGAGAAGTGTGTAATAGATCTGAACAAGATTATATTTTCCACCTTGTTGGAACTACATCTTTTTCTAGACAAGAAAATGGGAGTTGTTCTTGGTGATTACTGTTTACCACTTACAGGCATGAAATAACCAGTATTTTTGGTAATCGTTTTAAAAACAATGATTTTAAAAGGTTTTCTTGCCTGTGCAATTCAAAGCAAGAACTCACTAAGTTATCTCTTGTTTTGGAAAAAGTGTGAATACCGGGGTTTGGACATATTCAGAAGACAATTCTGCAAAACCTTTTTGTTCTATGCAGCCTGCATGAACAGAAGCTTCTCAGCTGTTTTCTTCTGTAACATTTCAACTCTTCAGCTAAAGTCATGTTAAAAAATATTAACAGGAATGGAAATTATTCCGTTCTAAACATGTAGTTTTAATCAGAAGCCGGCCCCACTCAGTTGCTGGATAAAGCCTCATTGTTAGTCTATGTAGCAGCTGGGGGAAGCTGTCCCCCATCCCAAACAAGTATTTAAACAACAATTATTAAGTGGCAAATTGGTAACCTAAGACACCAGTACCACCAGCATCCTATTGAAAACAGGACCATAAAATGTACATATCTTTAATTGCCACAGACAATTAAGCTTATCTGAGGATAAACATCTCCATTTCTGTGGGGAAGCTTATATAAATAGACCTCAAGTAACTGCACATTACCTCAGATGTATAACTAGGGAATGCATTTATATTTGATATGTATTCTGAGGCAAAGGACTATAGAGACTATTCTTTTTTGTACAGTGGGTTAGTGAATATATGACTGTGTGTGTGTGTGTGTGTGTGTGCGCGCGCGCGCGCGTGTGTGTGTGTGTGCACGCAGGAGACAGGCAGACACAAAGCCCATGCAATACTGTATGTGTTTTTGTATGTGTAGCAAAATAGGAATGCTTGTAGTTTGCTCATTATTATGTAAACTAAGGGGACAGACTGGTTGGTCTACAAGCAATTAATTGCTCCACTTAATGGCTAAATCTCCATATCGCATAAGAAAATGCACCTTCTTCAAATCCTGGAAGCCGCTGTGAGTCACAGTTCTTAGAGCCACCTCACTGTTCCTGTTTCCCCCTAATGCCCACCCTAGCCTGCGACTTACTAGAACTCAGCCCATGTCTTTTGGGGTTTGCCCAAGTCCCACATTTTGAAAAAATTTTATTTTTATTTTTATTTATTTTTGAAAGACAGACAGAGCATGAGCAGGGGAGGGGCAGAGAGAGAGGGAGACAGAATCCGAAGCAGGCTCCAGGCTCTGAGCTGTCAGCAACACGGGACAATGTGGGACTTGAACCCACAAACCTCAAGATCACGACCTGAGCCGAAGTCAGTTTCTTAACCCACTAAGCCATCCAGGCGCCCATAGTCCCACATTTTGAAACTGTCCCTGGATACTTTTGTCATGATCATACCCGCAACTTCAACTGTCTTGTCTCTCAGAAAAACCAAGGTCTTTGTTAAACCCTGTAGTATTTTCTGTAGTATTAGGGTTAAAGTATTTCCATTCCAAACAAGAAAAAAAAAAAGTATTTTAGACCTTACAGTCTTTACCACATTATTAATTTTAACTCTAATCATTAGAAGTGTATCTCTTTAAACATCACAAAGAGAAATTTTATCAGTAATCATAATGGTTATCTGACTTTTAGATTGGATTCTTTACCAAGATATTATTGAACATTAAGCAAATGTCCCACTCCGATGACTGTCTTTTACCACTTTTTTTAAATTTTTTTTTTTAATTTTAGAGAGATAGAAAGAGCACATGAATGGGGGAGAGGGACAGAGAGAGACAGAGACAGAGACAGACAGAGAGAGACAGAGAGAGAATCCCAAGCAGATTCCACACTCATGTGGAGCCCAACATGGGGCTTGATTTCATGACCCTGGGATCATGACCTGAGCTGAAATCAAGAGTTGGACCCTCAACCAACTGACCCAGCCAAGCACCCTGTTGTACCACTTTTTAAGCAAAATCCATTCATATGGTGACATTTTTGTGACACGGTATTTTCAGCCTAGGAGAGTGGAGTGCGATACAATTAGAACACACGCATGCGACAGCAAGGTATCTAAGACAATCCCACTCCCTGGGCACCCCCACCTCTTACAAACAGCATGAAATATACAGTACTCATTGGGTTTTGGAAATCATAACTCCTCATTTCTCCATTTCAACATCAGAAGGGACACAAAGTAAATTATTTACACAGTTTAAAATACAGCATGATATATGTATATATGTATATTTAACTTTGGGAACATCGCTAGGTGGCAGCTGGTATTCCAAACATCATTATGCATTCTACCCCGTGCAATGGAATACAGATTATTTATAAAATGAAAAATTAGGTGCTCCACATTTAAAGGCCAAGATTTTTTTTCTAGGTCAAAAGAATGAAAGTTTTAGCAATCTTTAAAAAAAAAAAAGATGTATTGCCAATTCTTGCTTATTCAGCAGCAATGATTAAGTTGGTGCTTTCCCCAGAACCTCCCATCCCTCCCCCTAGCCCCCGCCTCTGGCTGACACCACTACCGCATTTCGTTGCCCCTTCATTGAGCACCAGGAGAAAAGTGAGGCCAAGGCAGTTCATTTTTGCTCCTCTTAACAGCTCTTAAGACCAGTCCAGAGGGACACAGAGGCTGGAACTGTAAGCTTAAAGTAGAATTTTCAGATCATAGTGGATTTTAATGACCTATGCTCTCTACTGTCTAAGTACTAAAGATAATGAAGCATTTTTCTCCTCTTGACTTTAATAACCAATATCAGACCAAAGTACAACTGTCACATTTACCCAAGATACATTGGCTATTGGTCTATGCGGGCGACACCCACCTCCCGGAATACTCCAGCTACGGGAGGCATAATTGCCCAGGGGTCCCAGCTGCTGTGTTATGGATCCATGAGCTCACTTGCTTCAGGTCACACTTGCCACGGGCTGCTCCCAGCCACAAGTGGGCACAGAAAGGGACACAGAAGGGGACAGCTCTCACTCACGAACTCTGCGAGGTCTGGTGGAATCTTAGGCTGCACTTGGGTTTGGGAGCTTCTATCCAGCCTTCCCTTCCCTCCAGGTCAGACGTGCACTGCAGTCTGGCCACTCTCCCAGCCTCTTCCAGGTCTTTCCCCGTCTTCTCTCACAGACATTTCCCCTAATAAAATCCTTGCACATTTATTCCCCTCTTGGTGCCTACTTCTCAAAGTACCCAAACTCGTACAGACTATAATTCTCTGTGAAATCAGGTGTAGGAAAGAATGAATCAGTAATCAATGAAATTCATTCAGGCATTACAATGTGTGTGTGCATGCGTGCATGCGTGTGTGTGTGTGTGTGTGTGTGTTTACTCAGGAATTCCACGGTTCACAAATGGCCAATGGCCAACTCAGAATAGCTGTCTGGCTCACCCCAAGCAATACCCATCAGGTGGCTAGAGGAATTCCTTTTTCTTTCGGATCTGCCAATGATTACTTCCTTCTTTCGATTCCTTCCTATTCTGTAGCCTTCAATGATAGAGAAGAACATGCTGTTACCTGGGATCCAGTGTGGGTTCTGAGGCAGTCCACACAGTGACACAGGACGACAGGGCTGATGCTAACTCCAAGCTGCATCGCAGCTATCCTGGTCCTGTCTCAGGTTACCTGGAGTTGTCTACCCGTTTCCTCAAGTCCCTATTCCCAGACCCGCTTCCCTTTCTCGATGTAGACCACCTGCTCAGCTCCAGGTACTTTGGGATTTCCCCTAAAAAGCAGGTGAATGGCTGTCCCCCCAAAAATCTCCATCTGCTGTGAGTCCTTTGTAAACCTGAACAAGAAAAGGAAAGGGGAGGATTGGGGGTAGAGTAGGAAGCCTGCAGGAGAAGGTGAGAGATGGAGCAGAGCAAAAGAGATTGTGGCCGAAATATCTAAATAGGCCTGTCCATTGCTGGACCTTCAGAAGAAAGACAGGAGTTATGAAAAAGAAGACCAGAAGTATCCTCAGTGGTTTATACCACGTGGCATGCAGGCAGCTCTCCCTGAACCCTTCAGCCTCACTGTGCTCTGCCGTGACCAGCCATGGGAGAAAGACACATCAGTCTCATCCATCTCCGTCAAAAAGGGAAGTGCAAATGGAATCTCAGTGAGCTGCGGCGGAGGTGGGGGTAGCCCCATAATACTGCACGGTGGACAGCATCCCAATGTGCCAATGAAAGCTCAGTACGTCCGAAACAGGACTTCCATCTCCTCCCTCCCTGGTCTTCTGTCCGGGGACCCTATTCAGTTGGTGGTGATTTGTATCCCTGTAAATCCCAAGGGTTTCCCCTTAGAAACCCAGTATTGGGCTATGGTACTATTAGAACTAACTTCGGGTGAATCATGAGCGAGAGAGACATTTGCTACCGTTGCTTATCACAATTCTTCTATGGCAAAACACATTTTGAGTTCCAAACAACAGATAATAAATACACCAGAATCTGATCCATTCATAAGTTGGGTAGTAGCTGTGCTAACGATGCGGGAAACATCCTCACTTATAAAATTATTATCATTAATCAGAGCTATTCGTTCATGGCCTGTCTGATAAACTTGGAGCTCAGCTTGATTTCTTTTAAGTCTTTTAACTTCTGCATTCAGCAATTAGTTCCTTGACAACATTTGTTTCTACGAGTAATGTTGCTTTGTGCTTTTAAGCCCTAATTAAAAATTGGTAGAGATCTTAAATATCAGCAAATAAAGTTTGAAAGAGACTTTAAACATTAATGGGATGCAAAGGTTCTCAGGGTGTGGCCTCAGGACCAGTAACATCAGCAGGACCTAGAAATGATTAGAAATGCACATTATCAACCCTACTCCACACCTCCTGAATCAGAATCTCAGGGGGGGTGGGGCCCAGAGCTGTGTTTTAACAAGCTCTCCAGGTGATTCTGACCCATGTTCAAGTTTGGGAACCACCAGTGTCATGTACTGGATGATCTCAATCATGGGTCACGTAAGCTGTTTTAAGTGTGCCGTACTTGGGGCGCCTGGGTGGCGCAGTCGGTTAAGCGTCCGACTTCAGCCAGGTCACGATCTCGCGGTCCGTGAGTTTGAGCCCCGCGTCAGGCTCTGGGCTGATGGCTCGGAGCCTGGAGCCTGTTTCCGATTCCGTGTCTCCCTCTCTCTCTGCCCCTCCCCCGTTCATGCTCTGTCTCTCTCTGTCCCAAAAAAAAAAAAAGTTGAAAAAAAAATTTAAAAAAAAAGTGTGCTGTACTTAATAATCCCTGTGGAGAGCACACAAATAGCTCCAAGGAGTCCTGTCTTTTCTTTCTTTTTTTTTTTTAATGTTTATTTATTTACTTTGAGACAGAGAGCACACATGAGCAGGAGAGGGGCAGAGAGAGAGGGAGAGAATCTCAAGCAGGCTCCACGCTGCCAGCACAGAGCCTGATGGCGGGGCTTGAACTCATGAACCATGAGATCATAACCTGAGCCAAAATCAAGAGTCGGATGCTTATCCCACTGCGCCACTGAGGCGCCCTGAGTCTTGTGTTTTAAAAGAGTTTTCAATCAAGTTGGAGAAACTCACACACATGAGATTAACAGCTGATATGACAATAAATAATTAGATGTGTGAAAATCAAATGGTACTACAGGATATTCAAGAGAGGGGATCATACTATTGACTATATCTATTTGGATATGATTCAACATTTGCCTTACAAATATATAATTACTATTGATGGAAAGGCAAGATGTTCTCCTAGTAAATGAGAAAAAAGAGGCTACAACCTTTTCTCCTGGACCCGAAGAATTGGGCTAGGGTTAAAGTGAATCTTGTCTCTAAATGCGTTTTGTTTTCATCCTCAAAGACAGCGACTCTACAGCCTTCCCAGCAAATCATGGCGGTATTTTACCACTGCGAGAGCTAAGAGACATGTTCATGCCCAGCTGAAAGCTTTTCTTATTGACCAGAGAAAAAGCTCTTCATAGCTAATTCATAATTGCCACTGTGACACAGTGGGATGTGAAAGCATCCTACAAAGTTTAAAAAGTTATACAGAAGTCAGATATTCGCTATCATTATTATTACTACTGTTTGATTTAAACAGCTGCACTGTTTCTGCATGAGACAGCTCAATGATTTTGTTGATTCTAAAATGACAACATGTGAAGGGAAGGTTCACATTTAGTTTAAAATTAAAAAAAAATCTATTTCCTTATTCTTTCTGTGGATGTGTCTGAAAATGTACAACAGACAAATCAAAAGCCCCAGGCTTTCTGCTGCTCTCAAGATATTTTTTTTAAGTTGCTGAAATGACATAAAATCAAATCCCTTTGAATGGTGGATTCCCTCACATCTAATTCTATAGATCTGATCCTAAAACTAAAAAAAAAAAAAAAAAAAGGAATAATTTGCTCACTTTTGGTGGTCATTAATTCTTTTAAGTTACAAAAGTACCATTTAGTAAATTACCTTTTCCAAGGCACTAAAGGAAATCTTAAAGGTCTGAAAGTTTTGAATCACCTTCCAAAAGTGGTCAGTCTACCAATAACTTATAATCCCCAATAACATCCACCCAAATAGCTTCAATGTCTTTAGTGCTAGATTCTGATTTAAAAAAGTACTTTTATAGCCATTACAAAATTCATCCTTAACACCAAAGTTAGGTTGGGGAAGGGGAGCCCCCAAAAATGCTTTCAGAATTTCCCTGGTAAAGGAATACCATGGCCTTCAAAGATTTTAATCATAAATTTGTCCACTAGTTGCAAAATAATACCCAAATGTTATGCTTTCTTCTTTTATAGGTCATGCTTTATTTACACCAAGGAAGATATCTTGTCTAATATCTTCTTGATTCTCATTTATGCTTTCAGGCTGAATGGGAGCATAGGGAATTAGAATTTAGATTGTGGCCTAGGAGAAAATCTTCCTGAATTTTTTTGGACACTTGTGACTACAGTGGGAACTCGGCAGCCTTGTTCATGAGGCATCTTCAGGGGTAAGTAGGCATTTCCAGGCTGGTATGGGAATGGTTAAGGATTCCTTAGTGCACTTAGGTTGGGATCCACATGGTCAGGTGACAACTTCAGGAGGATGGGCCTGAAGATGGGCACTGAGGTGGGCACCTTTACCTATCCATGTGACTTTCACCTTGACCTCAGTTTGGTGCCCTTCCCCAGAAGTCACGAATTCAGTCTCGTTTATGAGCTACCTTATCATTTTCCAACAAACCAAATGACTAAAATCTTCCTCTGAAGGAAATATTCGTCATTACAAATGCATGTGGGATACAGTGGACCTATGACTACATGTGAGTACATCTCTATGTACTACGGAGAGATTTCACTCCATCCAATGAAAGGTAGCCAGTGTGGGCGCCTGGGTGGCTCTGTTGGTTGAGTGTCCGGCTCTTGCTTTCGGCTCAGATCATGATCCCACAGGTTCGGGAGTTCGAGCCCCACATCGGGCTCGGCACTGGCAGTGCAGAGCCTGCTTGGGATTCTCTCTTCCTCTCTCTCAGCCTCTCCCCCACTGATACAACCTCTCTCAAAATAAGTAAATAAACTTAAAAAAAAAAAAAAAAGGTGTGCATTCTTGTCTCATTCTTCACCTAAGTCTCTCCAGGTTTTAGCTTCAAAGGTTACCGGTAGATGCACTTCTGACAAATTCCAAGGGAAAGCTCTAACCCTCGATGCTGAGGAATGTTAAAGAACCTATGAAGTGGCCAGGGTTAAAGATGACAACCTTAAGTATGGAAGAGAAGGGAAATACTTTTTCAGTGTTGACTAAAAGAGAATTTACTTAGAGAGAAGGTTACTCCATGTGACTCACCAAGATGGTATTTCACGTTCGATTCAAACACGATCCTTGTAACGCCGGGATCACAAGGTCATGCAGGAGAGTGGAACCCACCTCAGCATTAGCCAAGGCTTTGGATGACCTTTGCAGGTCTCTGAAGAAATATTAAAATTTCCCCCTACTTTCCTCCTATCATCTCCCCTCCTCCATTTCCTCACTCCAGTTTTTGATAAGAGACTTCTTGTTAGACTATATTTTCTCTGTTACTTCAAGCACAGAACTCTCTTACGGCAGAATTACGGTCTTATCCTGGGACAAGTGGGCCCTTCAAAGTCTGTGTGTCGCTGTAGAAAAGCAAAAGGAGACGGGGTAGGGCTGCAGAACTGGCACCCACAGCCCCCACCTTCTGTTTCTGCTGAAGCCTCCACCACGTGTGCCCGTGGGGCTTGTGGGTTAAAAGTGGGAGGGAAGAAACAGCCTTTCCCAACTTGTGACTTGATTTTCACTTCTCACTGTACTTGGATTGGGAAAAAAAAAATCTGAGGAGGAAAAAAAAAAGAGGGAAAAGCATACCCAGGAAGACAGGGAAAGATTAACTTCAAAAGCCCAAATTAAATAATGTGGAAAAAATTTCCAACATTTTTTTAAAATTTTTTTTTTCAACGTTTATTTATTTCTGGGACAGACAGAGACAGAGCATGAACGGGGGAGGGGCAGAGAGAGAGGGAGACACAGAATCGGAAACAGGCTCCAGGCTCTGAGCCATCAGCCCAGAGCCCGACGCGGGGCTCGAACTCACAACATTCTTTTTTTTTTTTAATGAAATCTTCAGTGTCACTGGCACCACTCATGGTTTAGTTAGTCAAATGAAGAAATTTACCTACATGAAATTTACACTCCTTCTTTAAGAAAGTAATATTTTGCCATATATTTTTGGTTTTCTTCTTCAGGAAGTGAATATCCCAAACTGTAAATACATAGTGTAATCTGCCAATAAATTGAGGTCAGCCTTCCTTTGGGTCTCCTTTAAAACTGGAGATCCCCTACTCCAAGTCCCCCTCATCTACTTAAAGAACTTACCTCTTCTTTTTTTTTTTTGAAAAAGAACAGAAGCCTTTAATTCCAAATTAACTCTTTGGCCTTCCTCAGGCCTCAAAAAAAAAAAAAAAAAAAAAAAAAGGCTTATAAAAGGATTATATTGGAATTCAAAGTCCACTGAGCAGCTGGGGGCTACGCGGAAGACATAGGTAGAGATATCAGAGCAATGAAAGAGATTCCCATCCTTGTTATGTTCTCTTTAATCCCATTAGCCAAAGAGAATGCTGTACTTTAAGAAATTTAGGAGCGGTGAGTTGTCTGGCTGGGGGCACAACTAGTTACAATACCTCCCTCTAAAATGTGCCTAGCGTGTTTAAATCTATAAAGCTAATGCCCAATTAAGAAGAAAAAGGAGGCAGATTCTCATACCTATTAGGTTCGCTATAAAAAATAAGAATGACCTAACTCTGCCTTTAGCAGAACAACCAGCCATATATGCTACCCTGCTCTGTTAGGAAATGGGATGTTGTGTCCAATCAAACACTGTTTAATAGACTACTATCAAAAAATACCTGGTATGCATTACCAATTTGCAAGATATGGAATATAATAAAATACTTAACACTAAAATACACAGAGCGTATTTTAGTCTTTCTCTGATGATTCAAGACATTTCAGAATATTTCACTGCCTCTAGGTCACCATTACCAACCTCAATTTTCACTATGCCCAGTGAAGCATGGTTATATCAATTAATAGAGGTTTCCGTTCGACAGAATGTTCTAACAACTAGCTTTAACCGTATATTGTTTCTACTGGGTGGGTACTAGACACAACATGAATACCAATCAGTTGGATTTTTTTGCATGGGAAGACAGTCCTTTGGGTCGGGGCCTCAGACAGTACTCGCTTCATGTGGTTTGGATGGCAAAGATTTGGGGGCCAGACTCCCCGCCGTGAGCAATGGGTAGGAACCAGGAGAGCAGTGCAAGTTCCTTCGATTTCTCCACCATTTTTCTTGCTTGACTATGCGACAGAAAGCTTTCCAGTTGTGAAATCTCGGGCTTCTAGAGCTCTAGACTCCTCAAGGAGGAATATGCCACAGGCTGGAAAATGTTCTGGCAAGTTTACTGTCTGGCTATATAATCCAACCTTCCTGAGTGGTTGGAGAGTTTTAGAGCCTGAAGCAGGGATCCTGACAGCTTCCTGCGTATGCTGATAACCACTGTGTTGGAATAAAAGTGTGTTGGTGCTAATCTTTTTTCAGTTTGGGTCACACAGGGTGACAGCTACTGGTGCTAATTGAAAAGGAAAACGATAATTCGATGCTATAACACTTTTCACCTACCTCATGCTTTTTCATCCAGAAGACTAAAAAATGTCTTTTTTACAAAGGAAAATAAGGTAGCTTCCCCTGGGGTATGGGTCATTCTCTGTCTTTGAAAAGGCCAGGCAATACCTATGTGATGACAGTGCCTTCTGCAGATGGGCCAAAAAGACCCAAGGTGGAAAAATGTAATATTCAGTCTCAGAACTGCACTGAATAACCCAGGCCGGAAATTCAAGAACATTCTTGCAATCTCACCTCCGTCAAATCATCCAGTTAGAGCCTTATCGGTCTACTTTGTAAAGTGTATGTAACCATTCTCCTTTTAAACATTTGTTTGTTCTGAACAGAACTCAAAGTATCTTAAATGCTCAGCAAATATTTATGGATGATGATCACAGTCTCCCATCTCCCATTAGAAGTAAAATGCCACATAGAAACTAGGAAGGACTATAATGAAAGTGTACCCACATTAATGACTGATATGTGGAAGATCATAGTTGTAAAGTGCAACAAAAGGTATTTGTCTTAGTCTGGGCTGCTATAACAAAACTACCACAGACTGGGTGGCTTAAATGACATTTATTTCTCAAGGTTCCGGAGGCTGAAAGTCTGAGATGAAGTTTCCAGGAGGTTTAGGCTCTTTGTGAGGGCCCTCTTCCTGGTTTGCAGATGGCCACCTTCTAGCTCCATCCTTACATGGCTGAGAGAGATTAGCTCTCTCATAACTCTTCGTATAAGGACACAAATTCTATTCATGGGGGCTTTACTCTCATGACCTAATCATGTCTAAAAGGCCCCAACTCCTTTTTATATAAAAAAAAAAATTAATGTTTATTCATTTTTTGAGAGAAAGACACAGAGCATGAGTGGGGGAGGGGCAGAGAGAGAGAGAGAGACGGAATCCAAAGCAGGCTCAGGCTCTGAGCTGTCAGCACAGAGCCCGACCAGGGCTTAAACTCATGAACCGTGAGATCATGACCTGAGCTGAAGTCGGACGCTTAACTAAGACATCCAGGTGCCCTAAAGGCTCCAACTCATAATACCATCACACTGGGGATGAGGCCTTCGACATATGAATTTGGGGAGACACATCCATGCAGTCCATGGCAGTATTACACTGGATCTGGAACTTCTTGGGACTGCAAAAATGTGTTGGCCTAGTTTGTGACATGCCAACCAAGCGTGGTACATACATACACAGTGGCAATGACGTGGCCCTAGTCTTTGTGTGTTTTCTACCATATCTGAAAGGCAGAGCAATGAGAACCCACTTCAAAATGGAGGGGAGGATAGTCGGCTTTCCCAAGCAGAGGCCCTCAGTCACAGCTTTTCCAGGACATTCTGCGTTCCAGGCACATGCCCTGCAGAATCTCAGGCAGATGGCTGGGCTTCTCACTTGCATCTCCCTGGCTCCACAGTTTGTTCTATCTTTCCCTTTTAAAATGCGGTTCATTCTAGAAACAGATGAATTGGTACACATAGTACTTCTGAGGATAGATCCACGAGAAGTCAGCCGCAAAGCCCAGGAGAAGCACAATCTCTGGGAAGAAGCCAAGCACAGATTTCAGTGGAACATCTCCCTCATGCTTGAACAAGTTTTTCTTTCTTGTTGAAACCTGTTCAATTCCCTCTATACACCCTACTCTCCAGACAGATGGACAGACAAGGAGACAGATACATGCTTATTTTGGTCTAAACACTTCTTTGCTGAAGTATAGCTTTCCGCCAGGCTCAGTCACGTGCTGCTAAGGAATCATTCACATTCAATCTGTCTACTTCACCCCAGCCTGTGGAACGCTTCACACACATTCCCAAGTCCCAACACGCCTCAGAAACTGACAACGAAAACAGCAACACTAACAGGACTTCACAGAATGATTTTCCCCGAACAACCGGAAGCGGCTCTAACATTGTCTCGTAGAACCTCGTCGTGGCCTGGCGTGAAGATAGGGTCGGTGATACGATCCCAATTAGGAAGATGAGGACACTAAAGAAACCTTAGTCAGTTTGTGAGTAAAGCAGTGTGGTTCTGTTCTGGCCTCCAAACCAGTTCCTATCCACCAGCTACCAACTCTTTTGAAGAGTCAGAATGTTGAGACCAGTGAAAAGCTGAAGAGCTGTGTCAGTTATCAGCCACTTGCCTATGAGGCAGGGAGAGAGGAAGTTTTCACGTAACATCTTCCCACTGACCTTAACCTGTCTGCTTCCTTTCTAAGAGAGAGAGAGAGAGAGAGAGAGACAGAAGAGAGAGAGAGAGAGAGACAGAGAGAGGGAGAGAGACAGAGACAGGGAAGGAAGGAGGAGGGACTATTCAACAATCCATCAGGCAAATGCCTGTACAGTTGTTTAAAGTAGAACCTGGTTGATTCCAGTGGTTTCTTACAGCCTTAGCTCACATTGCCTCACAGGTGAATCAATTCATCCTTTTACATTCAAACAAAAGGCATTCTGGGATAATCTTTCAGAGACGGAATGACTCCCTTAGGATACATACACACAAGAAGAACGCTAATTCTATCACAGTGCTAATGTACCATTACTAGTAATACGCTTCCTCCAATAAATTAACCAGTACCTTAGGTCACAGCTAAATACATAAACCAGTTTGAGTGAATTAGTGGGAACACTGGTTAAACGATAAAGAGACTACGAATTATCACACGTGGAAAAGTCAAGAACTCCAGAGTGCCGAAGCAAAGAGAGGATTCAGGAGAGAAGATGGCCGCTTTTACATAGTTTGAGGGTTGTCCTGTGGACGATTCTACATGTGCTCCTGAGCGCCCAGAAAACAGGCCTGGGATGGCCCACTGATGATACAGGGAGGCAGAGTCTGTTATATTATAAAAGGATCTAAGGTTTAAGGGGCATCTACGACGCGTGAGCCACTGTGGAGGGTGCTTTTACAAATGATAGCTCAGTGAACCACCTGCCCCCACCCTGCACAGTAGCTATCAGTTAACATGGTGGTAGAGAAGTTAACAACGGAGGTTCAGAGGAACTGAGACACTTGCTCCAGGTCACAGTGCTTCCGAGAGGCAGAAAGAGGATTCGGTCCAACTCTAGGCCACTCCCAAGGCTGTGCCCATTTGACAGCTGGCCCCTATGGGAAAAGAGCTGCTAAAAAGGGACAGGAACATACAAGTAAACACAGCACCTGGAATAGCTTCCATTCATGACGGAAAGCCGTTTGTCTAAAAAGAATCTTAAAATCCTAAAACGTTGATTATGGGCTTCTCTTGAAGAAACAGAGTGGAGAGACCGTAAGCTGTCATTTGTCTTTCCTTCACTTCTTATTAAGGGCAGTTTTGTGGCAGCAATAAAGTAAAATAACTCAGTATCGATGTTCGGTAAGCTCCCCATCAAACACAGAGGAAAAAGGGAAGAAGGATGTTGCTATAAAAATAACCTGTAAACTGATCCATCCACATAAGACCACTTTAAAAGCCAGGGCAGATGGATTCTCAGTTGCCCTTTCTTTTCCCATTTCTGTCTAACAAGCGCAATCTTTCCTAACTTCCGTCTGAACAATTCCAAATGACGACTTGATTTGCAGTGATGGGCCTACCAGGAAGCCGGGAGCTCTGGTGAGCATTTCAAGTCTCGCCCTCCTCTGCCTCTCCGAGCTTCTGGTTCCTCCTGAGTAGCATGAGGGGACCCCGGTGGTCTCTTTCACCTCTGCCTCCATGAACGCCAGCACATCCCTACGACAACATCCCCACGTGTTGTCCTGTGACTGATATTACTGTGTATAAGCACAATACGTGGCTAAGAATATCGCATAATGGATGACAGCCCAGGACCAGACCACTCGGTCTTAAATCTCAGCCAGCACCCCAGGACCAGCTGTGAGACCTGGCGAAGCATTTAACCTCCCTCTGTCTCTGAGCCCGAGTTTCCGCATCCACGAACCAGGGCTATGGATGGTACCTGTGTCACGTGCTCGTCTCACCATTAAGTGAGGGAATGAGTGTGTGCCATCATTACTATTATGGGGTGACAGTGGTTCTCTGCGTATCAGGCTCATCCAGGGGGCTTTGAAACACCCATAGGTAAAGGCTCTATTCCAGAGGGGTCGGATCAGTAGATCTGGGAGGGGGCTTCGGAAGCTGCCAAGTCCGTGCAGGGGGGACCCTGATGCAAGGCTGGAGACAAAGATTACCATGGCATCAGTTCACAGCAGGCCCCCAGAGACAGGTAAGGCAAACTTTGGGGGAATGAGAAGCACACACCTCAGACCCAGACAGGCTTGGGTTCAAACACCGGTTTTGCAATTTCTCAGCCACGTGGCCTGGAGCTAATCACTTATCTCCTGTGAGTCTCTGTTTTCTCATCTGTAAATGGAGATAGCACCAACTTACTGAGTGTTGCCGTGAGGTTTAGAGAGATCTGTGAAGGCTCCAGCAGGCAATCGGTACAGGATGCTTTAAAAAATGTATACTTATGCTTACGTAGATTGCTCAAAACAGAAGGAAAGGAAACAGAAGTGCTAGCTATCTGGGGCCTTTGGAACAGGCAGTTAATCTTCTAAGAACTATGAATTATAATTTGTCTTTTTTAGATAACAAACACATCTGTATGTTACATGTTCTCCCTTTTGAACAAAACAAATTTATGTACTCTTTGCTACACACTGTTTTTTTTTTTTTCTTTTCTTTTCTTTTTACTTAACAATATATCTTGGGGATTTTTTCGAAATCCGTACATATGGAAGATCCTCATTTTTATTCTACAGAACATGGTATTCCGCTGAAATGATGTCTCATAATTTAACCAGTCGCCCCATCGAGGGGCATTTAGGGGGTTTTCTAGCATTTTCTCATACAAACAATGCAGCAATGACTAACTTTTAAATAAATCTTTTCACACAAATGTATCTGTAGGATAAATTCCTAGAAGTGAAATCGCTAGATCAGAAGGTTTGTACATTCGTTATTTTGTTAAAAAATCCCCCACCCACCCTCCGTAGATTTTGCACCAGTTTGTAACTCCCATCAGGAATGAGAGGGAGCCTGCTCCCCACACCTCCATGAACACACGCTCTTGTCAAGCTCTCTGGTCTTTGGCCATCCAATGGTCAGGAAGTGGTATCCCATGGTTTAATTTGCCCTCCAAGTACAATTGTGCCTATTTTCATGTTTTAGGACACTCTGAATACTCTTTCCTAGGCAATGATTCTTCCTGTCCTTTGCCTGTTTCTCCATTGGTTTGTTGGACTATGTCATTTTGATTTATAGCAGCTCTTTACATATTTGACTTGGCAGGCCTTGGTCTGTGATATGAATTGCAAATATTTTTTTGCAGCTTGTCATTTGTTTTTTGACTTTGCTTATTGCTAATTCGTCCTCCTGTATTTGTTCGTTTGCCCACGTAGAAATTTTTTATGGAGTTAAATTTACCAACTATTTCTCTTATGGCTTTTGGGTTTTGTATCATGGTTTTAAAGAGGCTTCCCTGTGCTGATGTCACCAGAGAATTCTCTTCCGGTTTCCTCCGATAAATGTATTGTTTTACATTCTGCATTGAAATCTTTGATCCATTTGAAATGTATGCTGGTGTAAGGTACGTACCTGTTGTTTACTTGACTGAATTCAAATCATTTATATGGTTTTCATACTTCTAATATAAGTTCTAACATAGTTCTCATATTTAGAGAAGAGCAATTTATAAGAAATTATCTGTACGGTAAGAAAACAAAAAACAAAAAACAACCTTGAAAATTCCAAGCAAAGAGAAAATGAACAGTTATTCTTTCTTGTTAGAAAACTTCAACAGCTGACTTTCCTTCCATTTTCCTGGTGTGAAAACACATTTGATATTCTTCTCCTCCTTTTCAACAGTTGTCACTCATTTACTAAAAATATTAATCTTCACAGTGAATTGAATTAAAAATTACAGATGGGAACAGTAAGTGAAAATTTCTGAAGATGGCATTATTGTCCCCCTTTGAATGATTCTTTTTTGTGTGTGGGCAATCCTATCTCCTTTATCTGCAATGCTTTAAATGCCTCAGTGCAATAACAATATAATCATAAAAGCTAATTAGTAAAGATTTTGTGTCTTGTTAATGATGCACAATTGATTATGGCTTGAAGACAGAATGAGCCTAACCATTCAACCGTGAGGAGCATTGCATTTTATCTTCCTACAATATGTAGGTGATGGCATTTTTATTACTGTTTTTCTATTATGTAGACATCTGACCCAACTCGCCAGTCTGCTCTTCTGTGGTATCATCATTCACTACCACCCAACCTGAGCCCTTTAAAGATGTAGGGATCATTCTGGATGCCTGATTCCAGGAAGGATGAGGAGAATTAATGACACATGGACCAAACGGTGAACAGCAATCAGGGTGTTACCTCCCTATTCCATCTTTGCTTGATTTTTTTTTAAACTATACTTCTTCCCCTAAAGCCATAGGCCATAATTATGTCATACAAGCACCTGAATAAAAATCACTTTAAAGTAGCCACTTAAATAACTGTAATCTTTTTTCTGGACCTTCTCACAGTCACTACTTCTTTATCAGTAAATAGACGTAGCTAGACACAGATATAGGTAAATGTAAGAATATTTATGTAGAGAAAGGAACATCATACAGAGACTCTGGAACACCCCAGCAAATGTCTCTTCCCCTGGGCTTATGTCCTGCCAGATTCGTCCCCTGAGTCTAATTTCTGTCTTCCTTCCTCTCTCACTGTCTTCCTTCTCTGTTAATGGTTTCCTTCTCCATCTCCAGAGTCTCCAACTCCAAAGCTGTGTGTAACTGTAGCTGCTTTCTTTGGGGTTTGGTCCAGTACCCAGTTTTTCAAGGAGATGGGAGTTTGGCTCTTTTCTAAGTTGGTGTGGATCGCACAGCCATGACGAGAAAAGTACATGATAGGTGCGAATTTCAACGTGTAAGGATTAAGAGTCTGTTATGACATGGATCTGCCTTCAGAACGTACAACTAAGACAGTAATTCTGGCATTGTTATTCCCTGTTGCAATTTCCCGACACTTGAAAATGTCCAAAGATATTCTCCTTGGAGGCCTGCACAGAAGCTCTGGGGCCTTCACTCTCATGACGCAGGGCAGCCCCACCCCCACTTGACCCTGAGCGTTGCCCTGGCTCGATGCCATCCTGTCCCTATTTGCTCCTCCACTCTCCTCCTCACCGTGGACGGTGGGGCGAGAGCTGCCCTGTGGCTGGTGGGGCAGCTCCAGAAGCTCACAGTGTGGAAGAATGAGAGGGAATCTGTCATCGGAAGGAGTGTTTGGCTATCTGGAGAGGGGACTTACACGTCTCTTTGCGTAGAGGGCCTTTCCTCTCTCGTGTCAGCCTGTTGCTGGGCCGTGACTTCATTATATCTGGGCTGCCGGGCCAAAAAGGCAAGACTCAGTGTCGCGTGGGGGACCAGAGTGTGATTTAAATGGAAAAGTGTGACCTGCCTTCTTTCCTCTTTGCCCAATGGTAAAGGGGCTGGCTTTAGGGGAGAGACACTGGTTGAACTGGAAAGTCTGAACAGAAGGCATGGAATTGAGGAATGCTCCAGTTCTCAGCTTCACAAACCAGCGTCCTCAGAGGAGTTGAACAGCATGGAGCCATGCCTACCCACCCAGTCACCCTTCTCCTGGCCGGTGCCTACTCGCTGAACAGAAACTTACCAAAATCAGGGCTTCACTACTTGGAGGGTAAGCAAGAAGGAGGTGCTGCAGACGAGTTCCTGGTAGGCTTGAAGAATGTGTCCTGATGGCTTTGGGAACTGGCTTTTATAGACACTCAAAGTCTAGCTAAATAGTAGGTCACAAAATAGAGAGGGTCACCAATGGCACAAGAGCTATTTGCACAAGTTACCACAATGCTATCTCTAGAAAATTACTGCTGCCGTGTACCATACGACAAAGTTCAAGTCTGACCATCCTGAAACGTGACTTACGAGGTGTTTTTCATGGAAGTTCTACTTCCGTTTGGTGTAGGCTTTAGCTTGTCAGACGCCATGCGTGACCTACCTTCGTAACAGGCCTTGAACAGGCGATCTCTTAACACGTGCTGATGGCTGAGGCCATTCTGTCTCAAGGACTTTAACTGAACTTGTATGTTTTATACTTGTGGCCCGAGGCAACTTAATCACAACAGTTGCAATTTTATATGCAAAAAACTGATAAATAAGTAAATGGTATTCAGTTTCCAAAAGAGGGTGGCAGCCGTGGGAAATCCTAGAAATAGTCACTGTTCCCAGGTCCCTGGTGAAATCCTGGCAATTCCTCCACACTTCCCTGTGAAGGGCAGTCCCCGGGTAGCATGCCGTGATTAAAGCATGCCCCGTACCCTACCCCCAGAATAAAATCAACAGAATACTAAGGACCATATCCATCTCCCCCTGTGGTTGCTACTATTTACAAGAACATCGAGCAGTTTTCCTTTGCCCTTTGTCTGGACCCCGCCCCCCCCCCCCCCATGTGAGATCCTGAGTGGTTTAAGCCTCTGGCCCCACTGGCTCAGACCCAACGTTTGCGGGGGGGGGGGGGGGGGGGGGGGAGGGGGAGGGGGGCACGGACAGAAACCAACCCTCTTAAAGGGCTGTGTGGGCCACGTGCTCTCAACTGCAACCACTTTCCTCCGTGTTCCCTCAGAGTGATTTTCTCTGGGGCTCCAGCAACCCAAAGCTACAGAACACTCTCAGAAATGCCCTTCGGATCACGGTCTTTCCCCAGCTCAAGCTTCCTGTTTCGTTCAAGGGCACGCAGTAAAGATGGAGGCACAGGCCTATGGAAACTGCAAACCAATTAAGACATACCAGTGTGGCCAGATACCCGCCCAGCCCTACCCCAGGGGATGAACTCAGAATGGAGGACAGGAGGCCTGGTGAGGGATGGTGGCTCCTCCTTTGTAATCAGAAAAGCCCCTCAAGCAACCCAGAATCAGAAAGGGGACAAATACTCTTTTAACATAAAAAAAAGTCAAAGTTCTGTCAACCTGAAGAATGTGAATCTCTTAGTAGACAAAGTAAGGGGTTTTAGCCAGAAACAGATCTTTACGGTGTGAGTCTGCATTTCCAGGTGGGATTGAGAAAGCAGCCGTCTGCCACCCCCGTCCATGCCATCCTGTCTCCCACTCTGCACTCAGCATCCCCTCTCTCTTGTCCGTGGCAGTGAAATCAGGCTTGGGAGAGACCTCTTGGGAAGCAGACACGAGGACACAGCAAGGTTTAGGGACTGATAGGATATTCCAGAAAATGCAGGGGCTTTGGGAGTAGGACAGAGATGAATGGAGAGAGAAAGACTACGGGAAGGGAAGGAGTGGGAGGGGCTGGATGAGAGGAGGGAACATCCATATGGGGCATCCTCAAGTTCTGGGAGGGGAGACTTCACATGCTGTCTTAACTCTGTTCCAGGGGCTATAACACAACATCACAGACTCGGTGGCACTTAAACAAAAGAAGTTTAGTTCTGGAGACTGGAAGTCCAAAATCAAGGCGCCCGCAAGGTCAGGTTCTCGTAAAGGCCTTCTTATTGGCTCAGGTACCTCATCACATGGTGGAAGAGGCTGGGAGTCTCTCTGGAGCCTCTTTTTTTTTTTTTTTTTTTTTTTTTAATGTTTATGTATTTTGAGAGAGAGGGAGAGAGTGAGAGAGAGGGAGAGACAGCATGAGGGAGCACGAGCGGAAGAGGGGCGGAAAGAGTGAAGGAGAGAGAGAATCCCAAGCAGGCTCCGCACGGCCAGCACAGAGCCCGACACAAGGCTCCGACTCACGAGCTGTGAGATCATGACCTGACTCGAATCCAGAGTCCATCGCTTAACGGACTGAGCCACCCAGGCGCCTCAATTGCTAACTTTTACAGAGAAGTTCTATTTGTCAGGTGGTGTTCTAAGCACTTTACATATGTGAACCTATTCTGTTTTCACTACGACCTATCATTGTTGTATCTCCATTTTATGGATGAGAGAAGTGAGACCTCGAGAGGGTGACGTAACCACCCAACTTCCTGCAACTGGGAAACCAAATAGCCAAGAAACCTCTCACCCGGGGGAGGGGGGCAGTGTGGCCCCACAGTCCACACTCTCGGTCATCTCTATACTGCAAGGGGGAAGGGGGGACACAACGGAAGGGATGCTGGGGCAGGGTCGGGGTGAGAATAGTGATTTGAAATAGGGACATCATGGAAAGCCTCACGGGAAAGGTGATAACTGAGCAAAACCATGCACAGAGGTGAGGAGGAGATAGGAGTCTATCCGAGGGAAGATCGTTCACTCGCAAAGCCCTCAAGGCCAGAGGGAGACAGGCCTAGCCTGAGCAGTGTGACCAAGGCGGGGACCAGCAGCGACCAGGCTGAGCGTCTTGGCCAGGCTGCAGAGGGCGGCTCAGAAACGTAGACGAGGCCTGCGGCTTTCAGTCTGGAGAGTCTGAGGGGACACGTGGCACGGTCTGACGTTCACATTAAAGTTCTTGCTGCTGGGCTGGGAATACACTAAGGATTTCTGGGGTAGAAGCTGGGAAACCAGTCAGAGGCTTGTTGACCTCCAACAACACAACACTGCCAGGGCGGGGGGGGGGGGGGGGCGGTGGTCAAGGGACAGAAGGGGTCAGCAGGCCTTGAGGGCACCCCTAAGCTCACGGTGAAGCCCCATGTCCCCGGGCTGTGCAGGGCCAGTCGGTTGCACTGTTCACAAAGACCCGCCGACCTGCGGGCAAGGTTGGGAGATTCTGGACACCGGAGGAAACACGAGCTTCTGTTCTTGGCTGCCTTGTGCTCACCAGATATCACTGACTGACATTCTTTTTGACTTGGGTACAAGCTGTTCTCGCTCACCTCATCTCACTTTCCCCTCAGGGCTCTGATTCCTTCTTTCTTCAACTGTTACTTCTGCGGAGGAGAGCCCTGAACTCCACACCCGGCCCACACACTTCTAACTTCCACGAGCACATCTACGATTCCCTATTTCCTACCCCACAGCCTCCGGATGCCCCTATTTCCTGACCACAAGACCAGGAGGCCAGATTTGTAGTTGGACCTCAATCCACCTTGGTTTTTGGCTCTCGTCCAAATGATGGTGATTCCTATAAATTATCCTCTGAGACTTCTTCTCTTTCCATTCCCACTGCCATGCCAACGTCCTTCCCTTGGATGACATTTCCCTCCCTCTGGATGATTTCCAGAGCTGCCCAACTGGTTGCTCTCCTCTCAGACCCATCCCTCATTACAAACTCCTGTGAGCTCAACCTTGCCAAAGGCAAGCTGTGACCCTTGCTGCAAAATCCCCAGCTGTTCCTCACTTCCCGGTGCGGGTGTGCCCCAGTGTGGCGGTCCACAATCCCCAGATACGTCCAAGTCTGTCTCCAGCTTCATTATTCCCTCGACACAACTGACCCTGCACGGCACGTGACTTGTGAGTCTTCTGTCATATCCTGCACATTCCTGCCTCATGTTCTTGGAGCCACACCTGCCTTCTTGCAGCTTTCCCTCATTCCCTCTTCATGAAGACCTTCTTATTCTCCCAAATTGGAAGCATTTTCTCCCTCTTCTAAAATGACATAGTTGTCTTATGCATTTGTGGTACAGATGAGGACTTTTGTCCTATTACACTCTTCATGACCTTGGAAGCAGAAAGTTGAAGGCATTATTGAATGTCTGCGAGTGTCTATCAGGGAGTACTCTAGATGCTAGATACCTAGGTGCTAGGTACCAGAGTATCGATCCCAGGCACCTAGGTGCTCACTTATTCATTAACTTCTTTACTCCACAAACATTGAAAGCCAGGCATTGAGGACACCAAGGTAATAAGATACCATTCCCCTCTTCAATATGCTCGTTAGGTATTTAACACAACATGAAATAATTTACACATTACGGGAGTGGTAATCCGACCATCCTCAGTTAACAATTATGTTTCACGCTCCCGTCTACTCCTGCCCTCATAAATCAAGGTAATTACTTGGCAATCTGGCTGGGCCTTGTAAGGCAAAAGAGCTGTTCATGTCTTGTGTCAAACGGTGAAGAGGGAGGAGAGGAAAAGGGTAAATTACCCTGCTTCCCATCTGTGCCCAATCAGCTCTAAATCTCCAGGAAAAATGTGCTCAGGATCTCCAAAGACAGATCCTTCCCACAGTGCATCCAAAAGTAGGGTTTTGTGCAGTAGGAAAGGGGCTGGCTATAATAGGTGTGTAAGCATATCTGAAACTTTGTGCTGATCTTTTATGTTTGAGAGAGAGCGTGTGCACTTCTAATGGATTTAAAAGGTTACCTTACCTCCCCCGACTGTATACACAGCTAGCAGAACAGGGCTCTGAAGGTCTGACTGGGACATGTGCCGCACATTTTAAAGACGCCCCGTGAAATGGACAACACAACTGTCCGCTCAAGCTCAGGTATGATTCTGATAAGTTACTGACCTTTGATACAACGTCCAACAGGCTGAGATTTAGAAATGTGTTCTCGGGGAGCCTGGGTGGTCCAGGCGGTTGAGCGTCAGAATTCGGCTCAGGTCATGATCTCATGGTTTGTGAGTTCAAGGCCCTCATCAGGCTCTGTGCTGACAGCTCAGAGCCTGGAGCCTGCTTTGGGTTCTGTCCCCTCTCTCTCTGCCCCTTTCTCTCCCTCTCTCTCTCTCTCAAAAATAATAAATATTAAAAAAAAAAAAAAGAAATGTGTTCTCATCATACAGGAGATGCCTAAGATGGGGCAAACAAGTAGTTTAAATGCCCCCTAAAAGGAAAATAAGAACAGCGTGTAGTCAGTATATCATAGTGGTTAGGAGCTTTTAGAGCTAGTCTGCTTGGGCCAGAATGCTAACTCCACAGCTTACAAGTTGTGTGACCTTACATGAGTCACTTAACCTCTATATGCTTCATCTCTAAATGGAGATAATATAACAATCCTCAGAAGTGTTGTTATGAGTATTAATGAATTAATATGTATAAGATCCTTTGAACGGTGCCTGGCAATCATTAGCACCATGTCAGTGTTTACTAAATACAGACAATGTTTTTTAGACTTTGTCTTTTTTTTTTTAACTTCATCTTTTATGTTTTTTGGTGGGGAGAGAGATAGAGAGCAAGCGGCAGAGGGGCAGAGAGAGAGGGAGGGACAGAATCCCAAGCAGGCTCCGCACTGTCAGCGCAGAGCCCAATGTGGGGCTCGAACTCATGAACTGTGAGATCGTGACCTGAGCCGAAATCAAGAGTTGGATGCTTACCCAACTGAGCCACCCAGGTGCCCTGAGACTTCATCTTTTTAAGAAAAGAAGCATAGGGCGCCTGCGCCCATCAGTCACCCCACACGGCATGGGAATGTCTTCATGACCTCATCATTATTTGTAGACAACTCTCCGTTCCCAATGGTCTACGGGGCAGCCAATGTTATTTGTAAGAAAAGGAGAGGAGTAAGTTCTGCCATGCACAGTACATTTTTGTGCTTAATACTCTCTTAAACAGAAGAAAAACATCCAAAGAGGAAAAAATCTTCCCCAAATGATACCTGAATCAACCCGAATGAAAGATGAAAGTGGGGTAGGTAACATAACCCTTTCATAGGGGACACATGCCACAGCATTACCGAGCACCGCGTGCGGTCCTGTGGGGAGAGAAGATCCCCCAGTTGGCCCTCTTTATGCCTTGTTTCCTCCTTGATGTGCAATTTCATCTTTCTGGGGTCTACATAAATCTCCCGCAGCCGGTATTATCTTCCCATCATGAGTGAGCGGCCATAACGACAGCCACCTGTTTTAGTGACTGAGCCAGGATGTCAACACTTGCAGTGGAGTGTTGTTAATCTAAGTAACCTTTCCCTTCAGGGACGCCACCCCCGCCCTCATGCAGTTACAAGCCATTTCCAGAGCACCTGTTCCCCCTCTCGTTCTAAAAGGTAAATTCCTCCCAGAGGGGGCCCCCTGCTCCTACCCCCACCCCCCGCCACGCCATTTGTATAAATCCTGCACTTTCGGTCGCTATGGTTTTCTCCATCGCACCAGCAGGGGGAAAGAGCGCAAGATGGAGACGTATTGTTTGAGCAAGCACATTAACATGCTGAAACGGCCCCGTCAGAAATTTGTCAACATTGTTAAGGGCCACCTTCCCGGGCTTCCGTCCGAGAACAGCTGCCGATACCGGCCGCGGGCCCTTGCGCCACATCTTCCTGGACGTCAGGGGCAGAAATAGCCCCGGGGGGGTTCGGTGCCAGGGGCTGCCATGCTCCCCACTTGCCACTCATCCGCACGGGGCGCTCCCCCCCCCCCCCCCCCGGCTCTCAGCACCTCTCACGAACCCGAACGCCGTTCCCGGGCTCCCCGACCCCGTTTCAGCAGCTGGCACAGAGACTGCCAACGTCAGAACCGTCCTGGCGAGCCCAGCTACTGCGAGCCCGAGTGGCAAGAGGCTGAGGTAAGACTGGGGAACACGTGCCAGGGTCTGGCAGGGAGCAGGTTCTGAGCGTCTGTGACCCGCTTTGCTCCCTCCCCTGAGTACCTAAGTCTTGACCATCCTTCCCAGGCCCGGGCTGCACCTCACCTCCTCCACGGAGCCCTCCCAGCCTCTCAGCTTGCACCGCTCCCTTCCTGGCCACGTTGGAAACTCTTCTCCGTCCTCTTATCTGTACTGCTGCACACACCTCCTTGTCCCGCTGCCCAAGTGCAGGTGGCCAAGACAGGAAGGAGGGGAAATGGAGTGAGTTGTCTCCACCCACTACCTCTAACCTTGTCCTTCCTGCCCTGTGTCCCTGTGTCATGCTCATCAACAGCATCCCCTGCTCCTGGGTTACTGGCTTAGTACTGTTCCAGTCTACTCTTGGATGGAATGTCTGGGGGACCCACTGATGCCACTAGTCCCACAGATTGATCTGAAGCCACAAGTACCTTTTCTTTCTTCCATCCTGTTTAGATTTTTTTTTTTTTTTTGAGAGGGAGGGAGAGAATGCGATCGGGGGAGGGGGAGAGAGAGAGGGGGACAGACGATCTGAAGTGGGCTCCGCTGACAGCAGGGAGCCCATGTGGGGCTTGAACTCATGAACCATGAGATCATGACCTAGGCCAAAGTTGGACGCTCAACCAACTGGGCCATCCAGGTGCCCCTATCCTGTTTAAATGGAAGGGTTGGCTCTCTTCTCTTTGGCTAATCCTTGCCATACCCTCTTGCCATACAGTCTTCTCAAGGACTGCACCCCCTTCTCCCTATCCTCTCTTTTTCCTTCCATGCGTTTAGACATGTGCACATCTCTCCTGTCTTTGAGAGACATCCTACCTCAAAGTCCATCATTTCCCACCAGCGACCACTGCGTCTCGCTTGTCCCCCTTGATGCTGAGCTTCTTAAATGAATTTTCCAGACTTGCTCATTTCCAACTCCCTTCTAAATCCACTCCAATATGGCTGCCTTCTTACCTCTTAAGTCAATACCTGTGCTAGATACCCCTATCCCCCTGTTCCTTAGTACATGTAATTACTGAGGTGCTAGTCTATGCTCTCTGCCCTTCATACGCAAGATACCTTCCCCAGGCCAAATACGCTCCCGAGATTCAAAGGTCATCTATTTGCTAATGACACCTGAAATTATATATATACCTACACTGAGGGAAGTAGTGTTTCAAGAAGAAGGAAATGGCCAATGGTATCAAATACTTCCAAGAAGCTAAACAACATGTGCACTGAAGTGTCTATACATGGGATTGGATTTAGCTGCACCTGAGACACTGGCAAACTCTGTAAGGTTCTGTTGGTGACAGTAGGACAAAGCGCTCATTTTGCAGATCAACTACCTAAACCCAATGAGGCTAAGTGTCTAAAGAGGCTCAAGGTCACACACCTAGGCAGATCCAGTACTCGAACAGGATTCCAGGGTGATATGTGCCCAAGACATGCTGACTCCATCCCTTCATAGTGAGTACAGTCTGGACTTTCTCACTCTTGCGTACACAGAGCACTCCCTTTTGGGCCATGGCTAGCCCGCCCCTAGCTGGTCAAGTTACAGAGTCAACCGGTTCAGGAGTCATCTGGGGTAAGTGACAGAACTAGATTTTTGAGAACAGTGTTTTGCCTAGGGCTCTAGCCAAGCATCCTGATCTTTCCAAATCCAGTCTTATAGCAGATACCCTGTTTTTCCCTATCAGAATCTGTTCATTCTAGTAAGAGGTACACACTTAAGTTTCTGCTCCTGCCATCTATCTAGATCCCTGATCCTAGATCCTGCTCCTTGCAGGGCTCAACCAACTCTTTCTTCAGTGCCAGGTGGGGGTTCTGCCCCTCACAGGGGATCCCTTGACAGGGATACCTGTCTCATCAAACCCTAGAGCAGACATAGAGTCCCACTCTGAGTCTACTCTCAGCTTCAACTCTGGTTCCTTCTTAGCCATGGTGAGATGGTTTTCAATTACCAAAGAAATAATGATCACGTTTTTCTTGGCCCTATGATTTCTTTCTTCTTCACCATCAAGGTATTAATCCACATCACCACAAACAATTGAGTTGGTCTTAGAACACAACATTTCAACTCCAGCAAAAAATAACTTTCCATCAGATTGCGATTTGGAATCATATTTGTGTAAGCAACCTCTATAATAGCCCCCAGTGATCCTCACCATCTGGTATTTGTGCCCTTGGATAATCCCTCTTTTGAGTATGGGTTGGATCTTGTGACTCTTTTATAATGAAGGGAACACAGTAACAGTGATAGGATGTCTCTGATGAGATTAGGTTATAAAAAAGACTGTGACTTCCATCTCATTGGCCATACCTCATATCTCACTACCTTGGAAGCCACATTACCTATGGAGAGGCCCACATAGCAGGAAAGTGGGGGAGGTTCCAGTCAACAGAAAACCAGGAAGTGGAGCCTCATTCTAATAGCCTACAAGGAACTGGATCCTTCCAACAACCATGTAAATGAGCTTAAAAGTGGGTCTTTCCCCAGCTGAGTTTTCCTATGAGATCATACCCCTGCCAAAAAAACTCTTACTTGCAGCTCTGTGAGAGATCTTGAAACACAAGCCCTCAGGTAAGCCATGCCCAGATTCCTGACCCGCAGAAACTGAGATACACATGTCTGTTGCTTAAAGCTGCTAAGCTTTGGGGGTAGTTTGTTACACATAAACAGGATTCAGAGTAGGGAAGAAATACATCCAAGATTTTTTTTTTTTCTGAACCCTAAGTCAAAAGGAAGATAGAGAAATACATTTGCTGAAATTCAAACAGGGTGACAAATGCGGTGCTAGTGAAGGTCATTTGACTTTTGATTTCCAAGGTTAACTATTAAGAAGAGTATAACATTGAATTCCCATCATCCCAACAGAATAAATGGAGGAGATAATTAGTTGTCACTTGCTTGGTGTCACTTGCTTGTTTTATGTAGCTGTTTGGGCGGATGGAAAGTGAGTCTAGCATCCACATTCAGCGTTAGCATTAATGAATTCCCAAAATATTCTTTTTTTTTCTGGGGTAAATTTACTTTACAACTACCACCATTGCCAACCAAAAATTAAATCAATAAATCAGTGTAAGGAAATTGTCAGGAGCTAGGAGTCCTGGAGAAGAAAGCAAGTGTTTATGGGCTGAATTCCCACAGCACTCTGTAACTGGCTTGCCACCCAATTTCAGGGCCTTGGGAGGCCCAGAGAGAGAGAGAGAGAGTGCAGCAGGCCTGGGGGCATGAAAGCACTTCAGTACTCTGGGTCCATGTGGGCCCCAGTGTCTCCGTGGCACATTTCTCCACTACTCAGGGAAAAAAAAAAAAAAAAAGAAGCAATCATTGCCCAACTCTTTTTGCTCGTGTTTCTGTTTCTGGCAAGGACTACATATTTCTAACTTATTAACCCTTTGCTAGTACTGTCAAAGTCTGCATGTTTGATGTTGCTTTCTCAACGTGTGCCTTTTTCCTCTGCTGTGATTTGTCTGCAACAACATCACTCACCGCCCCAGAAAAAGGGACAAAAGAGCACATGTGGACTATAAGTTCTGAAGTTAATTCAGCTGTCATAGTGAGAGAAGGTTGTATGCTAGAGAAATGGCCCTCTGAATGTTTTCACACATTCACTGAATCAAGGTACAATCATGAGGGCTTCAAAAGCTACACATGATAGGGTGCTGGGGTGGCTCAGTCGGTTGAGCATCCGACTTCGGCTTAGGTCATGATCTCACAGTTTGTGGGTTCAAGCCCCAGGTCAGGCTCTGTCCTGACAGCTCAGAGCCTGGAGCCTACTTTGGATTCTGTGTCTCCCTCTCTCTCTGCCCCTCCCTGACAGCTGTGTGTGTGTGTGTGTGTGTGCGTGTGTGTGTGTATGTCTCAAAAATTAATAAACATTGAAAAAAAAACCCACACACTTATTTTTGGAAGGAACCCCTCCCTGAAATCTTCCTCCCAACGTACCTGCACACCACACACACATATAAACACACTCATATTCATGTCTGGTTAAGGAGAAACACTCTCCGGTGGTAATTACCTACTCACATAATGAGAGCTCTTAGAATAAGAAATGCAAGCATTATACGCTGTTTCTAGATATTCTTATGCTTGGTGCCATGTATTTGAAACATCTGTGTGATTTACTGAGTGTTGGACTCTTCATTCAAAAATGTCAGTAGAATGTAAAGAAACCCACTTGTGTTGTACTGAACTTGCTCTCTGCAAACTTCCGGTAACCAAAGTGATTTTTTCATTTTTGTCTGGATGCTGGTCATGTGCTGTCCCAACGCTTCTCCCTACAACCAAGAAGCTAGTCTTTTCCCTGTTTTCTGATCTGGGACTTAGCACGGATAATCCACACAGCTAGCTCTTTGAAGATTCGCTAATAACTAGAAACTGAGTGGAATGTTGGAAATTCATATATACTAAATAATCCGAGGTGACCATCTCTTTAAAAATTAAGTGCATCCAGGGTAACTGTGGATGTCCAAAGTGTAAGTCCCCTAGTGCGGGTCCCTTAGAGTTGAGGTGGTTGATACCCAGAGCTCTCTGCTCTCGTGCTTACCCTATCTTTCCTTTGCCCGTTTCCACATGCATAATAAATCTGACAGGCATAAAATTTAGATATTAGCTTGGGGACCTAAGTCAGAAGTAAAGTACCATTAAAAAAAGCGCTAAACTGAGGGCTGATGGGGGGTGGGAGGGAGGGGAAAGTGGGTGATGGGCATTGAGGAGGGCACCTGTTGGGATGAGCACTGGGTGTTGTATGGAAACCAATTTGACAATACATTTCATGTTAATAAATTAAAAAAAAGGTGCTCTCTAGTCTTCCATGTATCCATATTGTTGGCTAACGTGTGGTCAATGCCAGTTTTTCCAATTCTACCTGTCATGCATTTTTTTCCCTCTCCTCCTCCCCTTCCTTATTTCCTTCACTCACTGAATAAATATTTACTAAGGACCTGCCAGGTTCCAGGCACTAGGACAAGTGCTGGGAACGGAATGGTGACACGCTGATGAGACAGGTACTGTCCAAACCTGCTTTAATGCTCCTCGTTTGCCCTGAGGGTGTCCTGCAGATCCTTCCCTAGAAGCCTGTGAATTCCTGCCTCTTTTGGTCTTTGAGGGAGCGAAAGAGCCTTTTTTCTGGCCTTTGGAGTGCTTGGCCTGAGCCTGGGGAAGGTAAAGTGCCCAAGAAGGAATGCTCCCAGGGTGCCATCAACCACCGACGGGCAAGGCATTGTGGAAAACCCCAATCTGGCTTACCCCTCAGTGGGACAGTGTCCCACAGGTGTCCCCCGTGCTTGGGGCCCTGTGGTCCAAGAAGTAACCCTCATGAGCATCTGTTCATGGGCTGTCCTCTCTTCCCCCATCACTTCCGCACTCCCTCCTGTCCTGTGACTCCAGTCTTTGACTCAGGATTAGCTCTGGGGGAAACCCACTGAACTTACAAACTTACTGGGGAGACACAGAAAAGTAACTGAATTGTTGCAAAACTCCATTTTTTTTTTCCGGGTAGGAAAACAGCAGAATGCTAAAAAAAAAAAATTCAAATTGAGAATCTTCTAAACCTAAGCGGCCTGGTATGTTTGCGATGGTATTTTTAACATATCCCGAAGTGTCAGGCAAACCCATAAAGCATTCATTCAAATGAAATTTGAAGGACATAGAAAACACAGGCATATTCTCTGAAAGAATTATCATGCGATGCCTTAAATAGAAGACACTTGCATTTTCCATTCTTCAAATTTAAAGATGATCCTTTGGCATTTGGGTCTTTGGACTGGCTGTACTGCTTAGCTTTTTGTTAAAGCTAAATAACATTTCCTATTCTGCAAAATAGTATAAGACCCTGAATCAAACCGATTCTTCTTGGTAAACTTTACTCGAATGCTGTTTTTCATCAACATCACATGCCTATTAGAAAATGAAAAACAGCTGGCTTTCCACTAACATGATTATTTTCCATTATTGAATTCTGAATATTCAGTGTTACCTGTCTCCCTCTCTATCCCTCTTGAGTCATTCCAAATGAGATTGCTATCCGAGACACCTCAGTTTACTTCAGTAACAGGGACAGGATGAATAGGAATAGAGGTAGAAAGAGAGAAGCAATACTGCTCCTATAATACTTTGCAGCTTCATATGGAATAAATAAAACAAAGACGATTTTAACATCTGCACAGTCAATAAATGTCAGTTTCCAGAAATCAGCTCCACAGCCCGTGAATTGACGACGGTATTGAAGCTGATTCCTGAATGTGAATATGAATATACCTATTCACACTGTCATACTACCTAGACTTATATGGTCTACAGTCACTGTACAGAATGAGAATAATATCTTGGGAACTCAATTATTTGACATAAATAAGACTTCGTATTTGCAAAATAAAAACTTTCTCATGGCCAAACTTCTGGTCTCTCCTGCAATGATAGCTACTTGTCATAAACTCAGAATTGAAAGTCAGATCTTGATTGATATTGTATCTTAAACTCATATGGGCTTGATAATGGAACACTGCCTTTATTTAGTTCTTTTCAATCCACAGGCTTCTACAGTGGTTTTATAGTTACTCGGAGTCTGGAAAGAAATTCCTCCTGAGTGCTAGTTTCCAAAGTGCTTTGTACTATTTACCATGATATGGTACTTGTAGTACTGTTGTACTGTTTGCTTCTTAAAAAGTAAATAGTGACAAGCCAACCACAGATAAGGTAGAATAATATGAATAAGAGCATCAAGTCCTGAAGGCATGGATCAGAAGTTGGTAAGTGACCACTCACCAAGTGGTCCAAGGACCGGAATCCTTAGAGCTTTGGAAATGCAGAAGGTCACGTCTCACTATGGACCAACTGCATCAGAATATGCATTTAAGCAAAACCCTCTGGTGATTTACAGGCACAGGACAATTGGAGAGGCACTGTTGTACAACATGATATAACATGGTATAAACAGATACTGAAAATGAAGCTTTTGTCCCCAGGGCCAGGGATCTGGAAGTTACCAGAGAAGTGTTGGGGGGTGGGGTGAGGTACAGACAGCCAGAAAGTAGTTGAAGGGGTTTCTAGGTCTGTGGCCCCCCAAACAAGCTTGAAATGATTGCTGGACTCCATCCATAGCAAGCAAGTACTGGCTTGTCCAGTGAGCCCAAATTGTGTTGTCATGAGGACGTCCTTTTGACTCTCTGACACTCAGTCTGGTCACTTGTAAAAACAAGGAGATGACACAAAATAAGCTCCATTTAGTTCTAAAGTTCTATCATTCAACATACAAAAAAGTAACAGGCTGGGGTGTATAGTGAGGGCAGAACATTCACATAACACAAGGATATTTTCACAATTCTTGTACAGATTACTTTGTGATTTCGGGCGATTTTTGTATTAGAATAGGACTATTGTTTCACAGAGAGTAACTTTTTAAGGGAAAACATTTATTTTTGGAGAATTTTTGTACTGAGTGAGAGTAACCATTTCCTTATCCTTGGTCCTTCTAAAGCTCTTTTTGCTTCCTTCTACTTTCTGAAAGTCAACTACACTACACACGTATATCAGAGAAGGGACAGAAGCCAGCCAGAGGCAGAGAGGAAGAGAGAACAGAGAAATATGTAAGAGCCCTTTGTAGTCACTGGGCTGAGAAATCATGGCGACCTCTCTGACTTCTTCTTGTGCTCCAGACCATGGTTCTTTGGTGCGGCCTCACTTCCCGATTCTAACATAATGCAGCTGTCTCCCCTTACCCACGGGAGACACATTACAAGACCCTCAGTGGATGCCTGAAGCCTTGAACCTTGAACAGTACTGAACCCTACAGACGCTGTTTTTTTCTACGATAAAGTTTAATTCATAAATCAGGCATCAGAGATGAACAACAATAGCTAACAATAAAATAGAACAATTATAACAAGATACCATAATGAAAGGTAAATGAATGACTTCTGCACTGTACTCACCCTTACTTGTTTGTGATGATGCGAGATGATAAAATACCTATATGATGAGATGAGGTGACGCGAATGATGTAGGTGTTGTGACAGCGTGGGGCTACTAGTGACCTTCTGACCGTATGTCAAAAGGAAGATCATCTGCTTCTGGATGTGACTGGCTGTGAGTACCTGAAACCATGGAAAGTGAAACCACGGATAAGGGGGGACCACCTCCTAGCTACAACAGGAGCACAGTGTTTTCACCTGCACAAGCATCCCTGTACAATGTCTGAATGGACACCAGGGGGCCTCTTTTGTGATCGATTTCCCTTAACTATATACCTAAAGTTCGCCCAAAGCATTCCCAAACTAATCTCTGCTCTTCTATAGGAAAGCTTAATTTATAATATTTAGGCAATACTATAGTTAGGTTACAAAAGAAACAGCTAAAATGTTGCACTCCTTTTGAGTTTCAATTCACCGTGATATTAAGGAGAGAAACTCTTGCATTGTGAAAGTTGAACTTGGATCGAACTTTCTCAACTGAACGCTGTCAGCTGCCAGAGCTTCAGGCAAGAACCCAGAAAAGATAAAACTCCAGTCATGATGGAATTAGCCAAGCAGCACCAGGCCAAGGCCAAATGGAGCAGGCTGCATACATGACTCTGTGGCCAACAGAACCCTCTGAACAGCGTTAAGCACCAAAGTTTCATAGTGAATGTTAGGGACAAGATGGCAATTGAGGTGGGTGTTTAAAAGGAAAGCACAGTCGAATGTGTAAGTCACCCCAGAGAATTCTTTGCTTTATTCCCCTGAGAAATTGCCAGAATGAATTAGAAACCAGTTATGTATTACACTTATCTCTGCTTCAACATTGTTTGTCCTTGAGGACTTCCTATCAAACTTGCATCTCACTAACTTGGCAAAGGATGCTACTACGCAGCCACAGAATCCGTGTGCGTGTTCGAAATGACTACAAGACTTCTGTGCAAAGAACTCTCAAGACCACAGGGAACGTTCATCTAGATATCTGGCTTGATCCCAAACTCAGTATCAAACAACCCTCTTTGTAGCACCACATTCTCCAGCAAACTCTTCCTCCAGACCTCCCTGGTTTTTGTGGGACAAAAACATTGTGGGACATGACATTCCCAAACTGGAAACTTGACAGTCGTTTGCTCTCTCTCCTTTGTCGCTCAGGTCTAAGAAAGTACTATTGACTTGTTCTTCCCAGTATTTTCTGCAATCAACCACTGCTTTTTTCTTCCTACAGAGCCCAGTCTAGTTCATGCATTTATTGTCCTCATGTGAGCTATTTAGAAAGTTCATCTTCCATTTACTCATTAGTTCCTTTGGTGCATATTTCAGCACCTACTATGTGCTGTAGGCACTGTGCTAGGTGCTGGAGGATAAAAAGGGGAGCAAGCCAGCGCTCAGGTAGTTTGTGGGCTGGTGGAGCTCTTCCCATTGGGGTTCATTTTGCAGGACACATTCAGGTTACCTTCCTAACACACTCTCTGAATCATACATTCATCCTGCTCAAATGCCTCCAACAGCTTACTAAAAGCAAAGCAAACCAAAGGAAAACTCTTTCTACCATTTTAAAGCTTGCAGGCTAGCTTCTACCTACTTTTCTAATCCCCTATTTTACTATTTTCTCAACAAACCATCTGGTTGAAACCAGCTGGCTGAATCTCCATTTCAGAACATTCCCTATTTCTTGCTCTTTGCTTTGTGACTGCTGTTGCTTTTCCCAAAAGATCCACATCCTCCATCGTGATGCTTTTCTAATTGTCATATAAAATGTGTTCTTTCTCTCTTCTGAACATATATATTTGGTCAATTTACGTAATACTCAATGCATTCCATAAACATATTCCCAACTTCTCATGTGATAGACTCTGTGCGAGGCGCTGGGAACTAAGGAAGAGCATGCTTTCTCCTATTATAATTCTTGTTGTCACCTTTACAGTCTTTTGGTTCTCAAAGGCAGGGATCATGGTACCTTGTAACCTCTGTAGAGCTTTATATATTTACTTGCTCATATGGGTAGTCAATGACGCAGCTAGTCGTAATGATATTGTTAATACCAATGGAGTCATTTAAAAATTACACTATTTGTTATGTCAATAATCGTCTTCCTTACTCATCACATATTTTTTTAACTGTGAACTAACCACAGAAACCTGTTTCTCTGAAAGCTTCATTTGGGAATGATGTTACTTTAGAAGGGGAACTCAGTGACTATAATGAATTATGAACCACCAGACATCACTCTTGTAAATACTAGTTCCATTGGTCTGAATCTGGATGAAGAAGTGTCTCAAATATCATATTATAATGGTAGTTTCCACTTATTCACTGGATACTCATGGTCCCAATATAGATTTCTCTTTAGAATCTTTTATGTAGCTCAGCATGACTCCCTAAAGTTCCATCCTCTCTCCCCCCAGAAAAGCATGACAAGCAGAGGTTTAAGGATGAATAGTCAGGCTAAAGGGTGAATTTATTTTCTCTGTCGGCTTGTGTCACTGCCTCAGTTTGGTTTTATATAGTGTTATGTGAGTTTAATATTGCTTATTTGAAAAATGAAAACAACATAGGATGCTTGAGTGGTTTGGGCCCAAAAGGAAATCTGTATTTTTGCCAGAAAGAAGGAAAAAGGGAAATACATAACAGAAACATTCAAAAACCGAATCTGAAAAGAAAGGTTTATGAGGTTTAAAACTATGTGTATGAATAAAAATGAATTTTATTGATTTATAGAATATCGGTAGCTTGAAAATTCCAAACATCAGTGGAGGTAAATGTTTGAGAAGGTATAAAAACCAAACCATCCCTGAACAGGGATAGAAATTCTCCCACCTGGTATTTTGTCAAAGCTCAGTGGACAGCAAAATCTGAAACCCTTCAGGGAAGTGAGAGCAGTTTTTTCTCCCAGTGTGTATGCTTTCTACAACAAAGTGGTTTTAAGTAAATATGAGAAAAATTGTATTTAACACATAATTTTATCTCGTCAGCTTCCCTCTGAATACAAAAGAAAATGAACAGTGGAAGATTATGAAACAAAACTATTTACCCAAGAGGCCACAATGGCCCTTTGGATGCTGGAGCACTAGGTTTGCTTCCTGCAGGCTGTGCCTATGTGTGTGCGCGCCTGTGTGTATGTGCCTGTATGTGTGTGTGTGCGTGTGTGCGTGAGGGTGTGCGTGTTCCCTTCAATCTTCCCAAGAAGAGCAACTCTAACATAGCAAATAAGGAATTCTAATTGCAAAATTATACCTTCAATGGAAACCATTTTCCTACCCTTTTGCTCTAGAAGCTCTGAAGGTATGAATGCTTCCACAAACAGAATGAATGAAGCCCCAATTCTCTATGGTGACAAATTCAGGAAATGGCAGGTTGTATCTTAAAAGAGTTCGACTACTACTCAAAAGCTCTCATGCGCAAATAATGGAATTCTCAAATTGGGATAAATGCGCTTTAAAGAATTTTTATTTTGATCATTTATTTCAGGGAACACATGGATAATATCACATAGCTTTGAATTACAGAGCAGATAAGGAAAATCTAAAAGGAAAAAAATTAGGGCAGGCCTTTATTAAATTTTAAAGTATGCCTCTGCTATACTCTTATAAAGAGCCAAATAGGGTATCAAAATCTCTGGAGATCACCAGTATAATTTCTTTATCATGTTCCATTTAAAATTTAATTACGCAGTCTACAACAAGAAGAATCTGAGCTGTTTAAATAGGTCATGCAGTGAGTAACTTAACAATATTCTAAAGTTTTCCTTGTAAAGATCGTTCCTTTGATAGTCTGTTACACATCAGAACACTATATTATAAAACAAGTGTAATTTAATTCAGTCACCACAGACCCTTATATACATCTATAAAGAATGAAATGTTTTGATTTAGGTAATTTAGAGAATTAATGAAAATCATGTTTCTGAGTGAGTTGCCCGTGTTAGATGGCCAGTATCTGCATACTGGCTTACTTTGGGTAATCACTATTTTCGTGCATGCTAGCAAGGTTAAGAGAATTTTTTATTTACTGTTTGGGGTATTTTGCTGTAAATCAATAATCATTCATCACCAGGTAAAAAAAAAAATCTTGCCACTGAATAATTAATGTTTGAATTAGAGGTCTGTATGGCCTCTGGCTTGCTACTCCTTCATTCCGTACCTCAAATTTCAACTAGCATGTAACTCGAATTTCTCTACAATAAAATAATAAAGTAAATGCTGTGTTGAGCACTTTACACATATCACTTCATTTTATTCTCAGAACAATTGCTCCTATTAGTACCCCTATTTTACAGATAGAAAACATGAGGCACACAGAGGTGAAGACATTTATCTAAGGTCACAGAACTAGTAAGTGGCTGAACTGGGATTTGAACATATGCTGGAGTATATGTGCCAAACCATTTCACTAGGCTGCTTCTTAACAAAACTAAAGGTGCCTTGTCTCACAGACGGACAGTGTCCAAGTGTTGGTAAAAATAATTAGCACAAATCCATCTTTGAATGGACTGCTGTAAGAGCTACCGTGTATTGATTATTCACTGTGTGCCAGAAACTGAGCCAAACACGTTATATGGTTTATCTTCTCCCACCAGCAATTTGCAACAGGTATCGTAATTTCCCCAAAATGACAAATGAAAACCTGAGACAGATATTAACTGACTTGCTCATGGTCACACAATTAAGAAACAGCAGATACAAGATTCAAGCATGTCTGAGCCCAAAGCCCAATCTCCTAACCTCTATGCTAACACATACTCAACAGCAACGACTCCAGACAGCCTAGAAACAGTCAAATTTAGGTTAATAACTCGCCAGCCATTAAGATGAATGGTTCTCGGTGCCAAGTGTACAAAACAGTGAGCAGTGTGGGAAGTGAGAGGAGGCAGAAATCATAACATCTGGTCTACCGCTAGTTCTCTGGGAGTAGGCTTCAGCAGTGCTTCCTCCCTCCTTTCCTCCTAGGGACTGAAAATTTGTGCCCCCACATCCCCAAATCCATATACTGAAGCCCTAACCCCTAATGTGATGGAATTAGGAGGTGAGGCCTTTGGGAGGTAATTACATTTAGATGAGATCATGAGGGTGGGGTCTGCGTGATGGGATTATAGCCCTTAGAAGAGACACCAGAGAGCTTTCTACCTCCCCCAACTCCCAGCCATAAGAGGATATGGCAAAAAGGCAGGTGTCTGCCTACGAGGAATCAGGTCCTCACCCAGGCACTAAGTACTGGATCGGCCAGCACCTTGATCTTGGACCTCCCAGCTGCCAGAGCTTTGAAAAATAAATGTTCAAGCCATGGTATGGAGTTCTGCTATAGCATCCAGAGCTGACTAAAACACTTTCCAATTCAAAGTTTTATGCATTCATTCAAACATCTATTCACTCAGATGGTCAAAGAGTGATGTAAACATTTATTCTGGGCCTACCAAGTTGCAGGCACTGTTAGGCATTGAAGATAAATGATGAATAATAATGGGATCTCAGTGTGTTTTCTACTTGGTGAGAAGGTGTAGAAGTCCTCCATTAAACTGCAGTATCAGGTAACACAAATGCTAGGATAAGACTTAGCACCCAGGGCGTTGGGAATTAACAGAAGGAGCTTCTTTCAGGGCAAAGAAGCTTTCATAGAAGAAATGGCATCTAAGATGTGTGTCTTGTTATTTAAAAAAATTTTTTTTACTCTTTATTTATTTATTTTTGTGAGAGAGAGAGCACAGCAGGGGAGGGACAGAGAGAGAGAGGGAGACACAGAACCCAAAGCAGGCTCCAGGCTCTCAGCTGTCAGCACAGAGCCTGATGCAGGGCTTGAATTCACGAACTGTGAGATCATGACCGGAGCCAAAATTGGACACCCAACCAACTGAGCCACCCAGGTGTCCCAAAGATGTGTGGCTTGTTTTTTATTGTTAGCTAGGTAGTGAATCTGAAAGGGAGGGTTCTGGGGATTGTAAGGTCTAAGGGTATAATGGAGTTCTATGTAGAGAACTTTAACTCCTTTTCTTTCCCCAAATCCATTCTATTAATTTGCCCAGATGCTCTTTTTTAAAAAGAAATTAATGTTCTGAGAGAGAGACAGAGTGTGAGCAGGGGAGGGGCAGAGGGAGAGGGAGATTCAGAATCCGAAGCAGGCTCCAGGCTCTGGGCTGTCAGCACAAAGCCTGACGCAGAGCTTGAACCCATGAACAGTGAGATCATGACTTGATCCAAAGTCGGACACTCAACTGACTGAGCCAGCCAGGCGCCCCCAAGATTGCCCTAAAAACAGAATAGAACATTCTCTGGATGAACAGTATCAAAGAGAATAACAGCTCCTCAGACTGGTTTCTAAACCCTCCACATCAACCGGTCATCCCCAGAACTCCCTTTCCTACCTCTGTACAATATCTGACAAGATGGCACCACTTCCTGTTCCCTGCATACCATCCCTGGGCCTCCGTGATGACTTTTCCTCTGTGTGGGGTGCACAGCCCTCTCCACTGACACATACTCCATCCCGAACCATCTTCTCAAGTCATGCTCAGACGTTGATTCATGATGCTGTCCTTGCTTCCTCTAATCAGCAGCGGCCCATCTTGTTGCTGAAATCCCTTAGTGCCTTTTGTTTGTTTAGATGTCTTTCTGGCTTATGGCATTAAACACTTTCCACCCAGCACTGTGATGATCTGTGCCTGCTAAACCAGACTAAGCTACTCAGGGAAAGAGAAAATGTTCTGCCTGTTTTCCATCACAGAGCCTACAACTTTCCTCAGTATATAGTACTTGGTATGTCTTTGTTGAATTCATAAACAGATGATAGCTTTATGTAAATATTGAACTGCACAAGATTTGGGTCCCAGGAAAGTTGGAAGGCAGGAAATGTTCACCGTTCTAGACTACTTAGTAAGAGTTTGGCCTGAAAATACCAACATTTTTTTTTTCCTATTTCCCTTACTACCTAGCCCCTGGAAAATAATTTTCTACTCTCTGTTTCTATGAATTTGACTTTTTTTTTTAGAGTCCACGTATCAGGGACTCTTTTTCTGTCTGGCTTATTTGTCTTTTTCTGTCTGGCCTATTTCATTTAACCTGATGCCCTCCATATCCATTCATGTTGTAGATGGCAAACTGCTTCTTTCTCATGACTGAATAATATTCTAGTGTGTGTGTGTGTGTGTCTGTGTGTGTGTGTGTGTGTGTGTGTGTACATACACATATTCTTTATCCATTCATCTATTGACATTTAGGTTGTTTCCATATCTTGCCTATTTTGAATAAAGCCACACTGAATATAGGGGTGCAGATATCTCTTTGAGATCCTTTCTTCATTTCCTTTAGATATATAACCAGAAATAAGATTGCTGAATCACATGGTAGTTCTATTTCTAATTTTCAGGGGAAACTCCATACCATTCTCCATAATGGCTACATCAATTTACATCCCTACCAGCAGTAGGGCTCTCTTTTCTCCACATGCTTACCAACATTTGTTATCCCTGGTCTTTATGATGATAGCCATTCAAACAGGTGTGAGATGATAGCTCACTGTGGGGTTTTTTTATGTTTATTTATTTATTTTGAGAGAGGGTGACAGAGAGAAAGCATGCATGAGTGGGGGAAGGGGAGACAGAGAGAGAGAGAGAGAGAGAGAGAGAGAGAGAGAGAGAGCATCCCAAGCAGGCTCCATGCTGTCAGCGCAGAGCCCGACGTGAGGCTTGATCTCACAAACTGTGAGATCATGACCTGAGCCAAGATCAAGAGTCAGACGCTTAACTGACTGAGCCACCCAGATGCCCCTCACTGTGGTTTTGATTTGCATTTCTCTGATGATTAGTGATGTCGAGCACCTTTTCATGTACATGTTGGCCATCTGTACGTCTACTTTGGAAAAGTGCCTATTCGGGTCCTCTGCCCATATTTTAATTGGATTGTTTGTGTTTTTGCTATTGGTTTTTGTGAGTGCTTTATATATGTTAGATATTAAGCCCTTATTAGATATATGACTTGCAAATATTTGCTCTGTTCCATGAAAAGGCTGCCTTTTCATTTTGTTGATAGTTCCCTTTGCTGTGCAGAAGCTTCTGCATTTGATATATGATCCCACTTGCTAATTTTGCTTTTGTTGCCTTTGCTTTTGATGTCACCAACATTTTTACTTCCTAATTTCTAAAGGAGATAGCATTTCATAATGAAGACAACAAGGGATATGAGATTCTTTTATGTACCAAAGCCCTCCACAATGCACCAGACATCTATCTCATTTAAAACCCAACGCCCATGACTGAGAAATATGGCCAATCAGAAAGTTTAGTCTTGCTCTTCCACCACATGGAATCCGTTCAGTTCAAATTCCAAATAACAAACATCAATAACTGAAGACCAAAATTCCATCTGTGAAACTGCAGTATGATGACTTTTATCTCTGACGGTCACATAAACAAGCAGTTCTATCTTCCTGGTATAGGATCTCAAATAATAATCCTACAGGGTATGCTGGTGTTCTAGGAATCAGGGGCTCTGGTACAATATATTTAATACTTATGTTCCCTAATCCCTTCAAAGAAGGCATAGAAAAAAGAGCAAGTTGTTGGATTAAAAGACAAGAAAAAAGTCCAAGTTTTTCTTTCATTACATGAACCTTTGGCCCCTGTCTCCAATGGCTAAAATCTTGTAAAACATGGCATCTGAGCTATATGCTTAATTATCTTAAGCTTCATTTACCCATACTTCATGTTCCTCAAAGAGCATCCTGACCTCTGGGTGCTGTGCCTTAAGAACCAGCTCGTGAATCTCTACTGTGGCACTTCTGCTAAACTTCTACTAAGGTCTATTAAATCCCTTTATTTTCCATACTATTTAGTTTACATTAGGAAAGTGAACTCTGTTAGCAAAGAATGAAAATTCTCTCACTTATTCAAAAATAGGCACTAATAGTACATGATTATGCTGAAACCTCTGTTAATATAAACCTTGTTTATACCTTTACTCCGCTATACAAAATAAAGTGCTATCTCTGTATAAGCATCATTTAGATTAAAACCCCAGCTTACCGTAACTAATTGAGTGCCTCCTTTCCATCTGAAGAGTTGTGGTTTTACCACAATTTAATTAAAACACATCTGCCTAAACTAAACACCCTTCACCATTAAAAATATATCTTGAAAGACGGGCTTGTAACGGAAAAAAAAGAACACCAATTGTTCAGATTGCTACGTCGTCCTTTGCTACCACAAAATACAAGCAGGGAGTCACCTGTGATATTGAAAATGATCATTTTCACAGTTCAAGAGATAGAACCATACATTCCATTTCCAGGACACTTCAAGACAAAGAGGGCAACATAAGTAGTACGTGTAGCCAGTTTAAATATTTGTTTTAATCCCAACAAGATCATTGGTTTTAATATTTACAATATAATTATAATGCTTCGTGCATGTTGCTCATATAATCTAATTTTTTCTTGTGACAGATTATTACCAGGCTTTAATTTCAGCAATGGCAAGAATTCAAAAACACATTTAGGTTATCATTAGTAACGAAAAACAAACCTGGTGTCTGCTCAACGGCCTTGTGCGCGTATCTTATTTCAACTTCAAAGCATTTTTAACCTACCAAGACACAGACCACTGCTACATGAGTTGCACGTTTTCACAGAATATTATCACCCAGTGGCTAGCCACTTTATTATTTTTTTTTATTTTTTTTAACGTTTATTTATTTTTGAAACAGAGAGAGACACAGCATGAACAGGGGAGGGGCAGAGAGAGAGGGAAACACAGAATCGGAAGCAGGATCCAGGCTCTGAGCCATCAGCACAGAGCCCGACGCGGGGCTCGAACTCACGGACCGCGAGATCGTGACCTGAGCTGAAGTCAGACGCTTCACCAACTGAGCCACCCAGGCGCCCCATAGCCACTTTAAATTAATGCAATGTAAGGCAATTAAAGTTGAAATACTCCACCCCTGTGTAATATTTGTAAATGGCCTTTCAGAAAATTTCAAGACCGTCAAAAGCCAGTGAAAACCAAACCATAAAACTGCTTTCAAATGCCACTGTCTTCCTTCCCAGCCACATATCACTACTTAGCAGTTGCCTGAATTTTCCATTTTTCCTTGATGTCACAGCATAAGTATATTTTTATGACTAACCGGATTTAAAAAAAAACCCACAAAGTGTCACGTTCCACTAATCATTAGCCGACAAACAAACAAAATAACTACAGGTGCCTTGTTCTAAATAGCACCAAGGTTTTCCGGGGCTCATTTGCACTTTGCTGCTGACAGGCTGAAGAAATCCGTAAAAGGGCTGAACGCTGTTCAACTGATGGAATTCTATGAGACTGTACAAACAAACAAATGCTAGCAAAAGAAAGGGTCTGCCACCGAGAGAAGGATTCGTCACCAACATTATTAGCATTATTTCATAGTAATGTGAGGAAGAGAGATAATTGTCAGTGGATATGTCCCAAACCGCCCCGGAGAAAGTAAAAAAAAATACCTGAGACTACATTAGAAGAAGCATAATTGAGAAAGGACTGACGTATTATTTCTCACGCCCTAATTGTCGTGCATTGCAGTGGCTGTAAATTGCAGTCAGGATGAGATTGTTGTCATGTTTATTTTCAACAGGATGCGCCATTAGGATAGCAAACATTCATGAAAAAAAAATAATAAGTAGGCTCATTACCAAAATACTCCTACCAAACTCCAGAAAAGACCAGATTCTCCCTCGAGTGATAAACCAGCTACAACAGAACAAGAGAAGATCATTCACAGGGAACATAGGCGTTGCCTCTTAGTACTCACAACATAACACTACTGAATAGAATTCAAGGTGTGCACCACATCTCTCAGACATCGGAGTAATTTTTATCTGCGTGATTATAGCTCCTTGTGGGTTTCGTCTGACAATACGAGGGTGGTCTGCTCCTTAGCCGTTCTAGAAAAGTTTGGAAGTCATTCTGCATTCCATTATTTTGGGATTAACTTCCTTACCACAAACATGGGCAGATACACAACTCTCTCCCTCGCTCTCTGAAAATGACGAATGCTTAGGTCTTCATAGCAGACTTTCCCCAGAGCGAAAGCACAATGACAGACAAACTCAGTGGGGATACACACCAGCACACACGTCCGCGTTTAACCCGGTCAACCGGCACGGAGTTGAAAAGTTTCTTTGGGACGATATCCAAAGAATTAAGACATATAGTAATTTAGATATTTGGATCACAGTAAACAGTTTTTTTTTTTTTGGCAATATTAATCACGATCCCATAAGCAAAGATTTACTTTACATAAAAAAAGCAACCAAATGTGCTTATCTCCTGTGACAGATGGTGACGATATGTACTTTTTCCCTATTCCCTGGTGCTGTTCATTATCACATTCTGCTGGCTCTTCTCTTCCTTGTTCTTGAGATTCTCATGTTTGCATTTCCAATAGTTCCCAAGCAATACCCTATGCCCTATTCACTCATTCACAAGTGGTTTTTGAGCACCTTCAAAGACTAAGGCGAGATGCTAAGTGCTGCATATAATACCCAGTAAAAGATCTCTTAAAATACTGTCACTCCTGTTTTGTTCTGCTAATAAATAGTGTTAATCATTTTTGATAGCTAGTTGTCTATAATATGCATCCTGTTAATCATATCTTATTTCGTATAGTAACATACAATATAAAAAAAATATATAATACACATCGATCAACTTACATACCGATTTCTTTTCCTAGTGAGATAATATTACTAAGTACTTATTTCAATGACAATAAGAAATATAAAAGTATTTATATAATCATCAAAACTATGATGTAAGTTCTTGAATGGAGGCTCAGAATTCTTTCATAAATCTATAAATCCTTGACTGTAAGGATGATAGGAGGTATAGTGGAGAAAACCACAACTCATTGCACTAATGCCCACAAATATAATACAAGAAACAACATGTTTATGATTTCTGCAGAGAATATATCTCATAAATACATCTCCAAATGCATGATGTAACTTTAAAACAATGAGAATGATTTCTCTAAGTCATATATGGACATTTCTCTCATTACTTCTTGGTTACACCTCTTCTATGTGACTCATACACAATTTCTGGCATTTACATCGTGAAATATGAGGTCTTAAAATCTGCTGCAAGGAAGAGAAAATTACAAAGGCCTCTCCAAGAAGATCCAGCGCTTCTTGTGAGGGGCATCAGAAATCATGCACAGAATAAGCAAAGCCAGCCTGCTCACCTTGGTAGATTTCCCGCTAACTCTGTGGTTGTCTCTCTGGAGGAGAAAAAGAAGATATGCATAATTAGCTTCTTTTGGTAAATCATAAAAAAATTTGTTTAATAAAACCACAACATAATGCACCAAGGCATTATAAGATCATACATGTGAAGAAGATACAGCATATGCAGTATACAGTAGAAGCACGGACTAATGACATTTCTGATTAATTCCCATAAACATTTCAATGGTTACTTTCAAAGTGATTTTACACACATGCAAAAATATACCGCTACTTTCTGTTTAAAACATTACAATTTGAAAATATACAACATACAGAAAGAAAATGGGAAGGAAAAAAAAATCCCAAACCACCTTTTAGATCTTTTCCAGCTAAATAAAGCACTTGCATTCTTTTTCCAAGAATCATTTAGGAACAAATTCCTCTGAGAATGTGTCTTTGTGTTGATGATCTCTGTCACCTGAGGTTTATGAAAGAACACGTACAGCACAAAATCCAATTCTTTTAGTAGCAAATTGCCGTTTCTTATTTCTTCATTATACTGCCCTACCAGGTGGGATTTTCGAAGGCACATGCTATGATAATTCAAGGGGCACAAAAGACGAGTCACTAATTGAAGGGTTTATAGTACATTAATAAGACCAATGAGACACAAATTTCACAACTAACTTTTTCCGAGTCGCAATATCCTATCTTTCAATCTGAGATGTGTTCTTGGAAATTATGGGGGGCAAGGAGTAAGAGGTAGAAATGGAGGCTTAATGCTGAGGTATTTTAAAAGTGAAGGCAGGTTCCACTTTGTGTTGGGGGATTAAAGGTGTAATTCTTAGGAAGAGTGGTACATAATCTTCTTCAGGTCATATATTTCCTTTAAGAATCTCATCAAAGATACAAACACCTTACATAGGGGAAAATAACAATACACCCATACATATGTATGTAAAATACAGACCACATTTATAGATGGTTCGTGGACCTCCTACAACTAATACATCAACTCTGAGTTAGGAATCTCAGGACTTCTTCCTCCAGGAATCTTCTCTGGCCCTCCCAGCCTCTAGAACTCTTTCCTACCTACTGTCTGCGACAATACCCGGGCACCATAGGGACTCGCTGATTCCCTTAGAACCATACCACCTTAAATTAATGAATGATTTATAAATGAATGATATAAGTTGAGCTCCCATAGAAATATTCTTTCCTAAATAACCAGATAATATTAAATCTCCAGCTCTTACTGCTTCAGAAACTAGTTTTTGAGAGAAAGCTTTCATCCCCTTAGCAAAAACCACAGTAGAAAGCTTGGTCCGCGACACCACCGAATGTTTTACATGAACTTGTCTCTTCCAAGAATTCCATGCCTGCATAAGAAATTTTTCTTCCCAGATAGAATCAGAGCTGTGGGTACCCCAGCCAAGAAGCACCCCTCCCTTTAGTTTTCCTTTATAACAATGATCACAACAGAAATATCTTTTACATTCTATTTTAGTATTTATTATTTTGTAACTTGAGGCCAACATATATGATTACTCAATAAGTATTTGTTAAATTTTCAAGGAAGGAATTAATGAACTTTTCTGATCTTCTTGTTGCCCCGCAGGGTTCGATCTATGTTTAGAGCTTGATCATAATAACAGCAGCATCCCAAGGTTAAGGTACATTACCTTCCCTTCTTTCTAATCTTTTAACTCTTTATATTTACTTTCCAGATTATATGTATTTTAATATTATGAGTCCCCCTGGTATCTTTCAAAACAACGTACAACAGGGGGCGCCTGGGTGGCTCAGTTGGTTAAATGCCTGACTTCAGCTCAGGTCATGATCTCACAGTCCGTGAGTTTGAGCCTCTTGTCGGGCTCTGTGCTGACCGCTCGGAGCCTGGAGCCTGCTTCGGATTCTGTGTGTGTCTCTCTCTCTAACTCTCTCTGCCCCTCACCCACTCATGCTCTGTCTCTCTCTGTCTCTCAAAAATGAATGAATGCTGAAAAAATTTAAAACATTGTTGAACATACATTATAATAAATCCACTGAACTTGCAGTAGAGTAGCATTTCTCAGCCTCATACTACAATGACATTTGGGGCCAGATCTTCCTTTGTCATGAAGGCCGTTTGGTGTATTGTACATTATAAGATATTTAGCAGCAGGCTTGGCCTCTACCCACTGGATGCCAGTAGTATGCACTCCCCCCACTTTGTGACAATTCAAATGTCTCTAAACATTGCAAAACGTCCCCTGGGGCAAAACTTCCCTCGGTGGAGAACCTGTGCAATAGAAAAATAGAATGGAAGCACCCATAATTGACTTCTCTGTCCAAACCTTAGTGTATTGAGCAACATTCTCCACTCCTAGGGAAAAACATGGTGACTCAACCCTGTCAAGAATGCCCATCTCGCTCTGGCTCCTGCCACCTACGTGTGTGTGCTTACTGAGAGTACGTTGTGTTTGTTCCCCAACCAATTTATTATGATGGCGATACTCATTCTTATTTTCAAATTTAATTAAACAAGATATAAACCCAATGAAAAATGACTGTGGAGAAGTTCTGTTTTTTGAAAAATAAATTGTATTCTTTGGAAGGAATAAAATGACAAGTAGCTTAAGAAAAGCTGATCTTGAATTAGATCTAGGGGCTTGGGGGAAGAAAGACATGATTTTCACAGGTGACTTTCAGTTCTCGTTCCTCTTAAAAAGTAAACTAGAAATAGGGGGTGAATTCTATGTGTGACATATGCATGAAAGACAATGCAGAACTCCACCCAGTGGATCCACACACTCAGAGCGTTAGCCTTACCTTCAGAGCAAAAAAATGCTGTGAAAGAAAGTTAGGCTCTCCACGTAGGAAGCACCAGCATGGGAAATTGATCTTTTTTTTTTTTACAGGTTTTTTTTTTTTTTTTTTACAAAACTGCATACTCAAAAATTTACATTAGAATTATAGACTTTTCATAGGAAAAGGAATTTTTGGTGAACGTGCATGAATGGATGAACACAGCTTAAATTGTAAGATGTTACCTAAAAACCTGGTGATTGCATTGGAACATGTGGCTCCATGATTTAAAGAAAGAATACAAAGCAAGAAACAGCCCCCATACCTGACTGCAATAACACAGCTAAGACTCACCAAGCAGTTGTCATTTTCAAGATTGGCAAAACATTATGGCTTTGAAAATGCTAACTTGCTCATTTTAACCCATTTACTATTGCTAATAAAAAAATGTGAATTATTCGTTTTCATGAATGTATACCTTTTGTAAAGAAATCCTTGAAGAAAATAAATTCAGCACGATATGCTGTGCTTCATTTAGATAATGCTCCATCAAGACCCACTTGACAGAACTCCAAAAAGTATCACACAGAAAATTTTTAGGGCAGTGAAACTACTCTGTATGATACCATCAAAGGTGGATACATGTCGTCACCCATTTGTCCAAGTTCACAGAACAGACAACACCAAGAGTGAGCCCCAATGCAAACTGTGGACTCTGAGTGAGAATAACGTGTCAATGTAGGTTCATCGAGGATAACACATGTACCATCCTGGTGGAGGTGTTGATAATGGGAGAGTCTGTGCATGTGTGGGGGAGAAGGGAATGTGGGAAATCTCTGTACCTTCCTGTCAATTTTGCTGGGAATCCAGGACTGCTCTAAAAAATAAAGTCTATGTCTATAAAAAAGAAGGTACTATAAAGACAAGGCATTTCTCAGTGAACTTGTATGAGTTACGATGTCCACTATTAACATGACTTTCTAAGTATAATTCATCTTCATTACTAATATTTATTTATCCAACATATTCACTGAACACTTAGCATATGTTCAGCACACACCCATGCTGGGTGCTTTCAGAGGCAACAAGATGAATTAGATCCTGATCCTCCTTTCCAAGTGTTTATACTCCAATAAAGGATATTATATATAAGGTAGACAGTGGTGGAGACTTTTGAATTTTATACAACTGACAGCTCCCTGAAGTCAAAGATCATGACTTATTTATTTTGAATACTCAGCTCCTGGCACACGCCAAGCACTCAATAAATATGAGTGGAACAGACCGGGACACATTTTCTACCTGCAGGTAATTCCCGTCTCCTCAATTCGTTTCTTAAAATGCTTGTTGGAATACCAATATTTGGGGTTGCATTCACTTCCTTTCTTTAGTTACCATTACTAAGATAATCTGACTTCACGAAGAGAGCAGGATGTTGAAAACTAAGTGAAACCACAATGAAAAAAACAACAAAGCAGAATTCCGTGTTCCAAGAAACGGAGCTGTCCTAGGGGTTCCGAAGTAGACCAATATGATGGAAGGCATGCGACAGGGTGCATATCCTTGGGCAATTTCTTCTGCCTGGTGGCTCTCTAAATCCCAGAACGTAATAACAATGCTGCCCTTTGATCTCGAGTTGTTGGATCAATCACCAATGTGAACAAACAAGAATGCTCTCTGCAAATCTGAAGTTGTGCTATAAATTCAATTTTATCAAAGAAAAAAACCAGAAGAGACAAGCATCTTTCAAAAGCAGATAAGTATCCCGTTGGTATTATACAGTTTTTTTTTTGTAGATTATTTAGCATCCCTTAAAAAAAAAAACTTTAATTTTAAACGTGTGGAACATTTGCTGGAGCACAGAGTGATGCAAGCTTTTATCATCTGTCTGAAATAGCGTTCTTCCTCATCATGTCCTATCCCTTCCCATTCCTGAACGATGCAAACCGTTCTTTTTTTAGGAAGTGTTGAAGCAAGAGCATACCGTCTATTTCTGTGCAGCCTGCCAGTTTCCAAAATTAGCCGACAACTATAAAACAGAGGACATGAGCCCCCATGCTAATTGTGTGGCGGCATGATAAATATTTTTAAGACCTGGAAGGTTTCTCTCCAATGGTAGATACTTTTGATTCTTCCAAAAGTACAAAGACTTTTTAAAAACTTTAAAATATATTTTATTTTTCTTGCTTGTCTTGCAAATGATTTAATATTTCAGTCACAGAAGGGAAGTTTTCTTTAATTAAGAGTGAAAATATTATAGTTAAGTAGATTTTTTCTTCCTTCCTTCCTTCTACTCTCCCTTCCTTCCTTCCTTCCTTCCTTCCTTCCTTCCTTCCTTCCTTCCTCCCTTCCTTCCTCCCTCCCTTCTCTCTCTTTCTCCCTCCCTTTCTCTTCCTTCCTTTCCTTTCCTTCCTTCCTTCCTTCCTTCCTTCCTTCCTTCCTTCCTTCCTTCCTTCCTTCCTTCCTTTCTTCCTTTCTCACCTGGCTTGGGGCAAAGTGTGGGCCTTTCAAGTTGGACTGGGTGGCCCAGTCGGTTAAGTGTCTGACTTTGGTCCAGGTCATGATCTTGTAGTTTGTGAGTTCAAGCCCCACATCAGATTCTGTGCTGCTTCAGCTTCTGTGTCTCCCCCGCTGTCTGCCTCTTCCCCAGTTCCACTCTGGTCTCTTTCTCTCTCTCTCAAAAATAAACATTAAAAAAAAATTTAAAAATAAAGTTGGATCTATTTCCAAATATTACATAGACAAGAAGATTGGCTTAAAAGGCATCATTACAAATGCATATATTAATTGAGGGCCGTTAACTTTTGTCTTACCTGGTGAGCCTTAGCTCCAGGAAATCTAAAACAGTGTAGAGATTAAAATTTCTCCTCTGATGAAGAAAGCCCAAAGATACTGCTCATTCCTCTTAACCCTTTATATTTTTGTTATTTTGTCCCTTCTATATCTTTTCCCTCCTGCTCTACCTTCTTCAATTTCCACTCACATGAGTAAAATAAGAGTGTGTGTGTGGCCACGCACAAGTGCATGTCTGTATGTCGACACAAGCATTATTCCCACATGGTGAAAACTATACACACACACACAAGCTCACACTTATCAGACCCTCATTTAACACCAGCCATTGCTTTAGGCCACTGACATGAGTTTACTCACTTAACTCTTACTGAAGATTCATGCAGTCATTGCTATGATTAAAACACAATAGAGATGAGAAAAATGAGACACAAAAATGTAAGTAGCTTCTGAAGGCCACATGGCTGGTGACAGGGCCAGGATCTGAACCAACGCATTCTGGCCTCAGAGCCCATTCTTCTGATTAGGAAGTCATATTGCTACTCAGTATGTACAAGCTACAAATTATATACACATACATATACATCTATACGTATATATGTATACTTTCTCACTCTCTTTTCTTAAAAAAATTTTTTAATGTTTATTTATTTTTTTTTTTATTTTTTTTTCAACGTTTATTTATTTTTGGGACAGAGAGAGACAGAGCATGAACAGGGGAGGGGCAGAGAGAGAGGGAGACACAGAATCGGAAACAGGCTCCAGGCTCTGAGCCATCAGCCCAGAGCCCGACGCGGGGCTCGAACTCACGGACCGCGAGATCGTGACCTGGCTGAAGTCGGACGCCCAACCGACTGCGCCACCCAGGCGCCCCAATGTTTATTTTAAACAGAGAGACAGCACACAAGCCAGGAAGGGGCAGAGTCTAGAGAGGGAGACAGAATCCGAAGCAGGCTCCAGGCTCTGAGCTGTCAGCACACAGCCTGACGCAGGGTTCAAACCCATGAACCATGAGCTCACGACCTGAGCCAAAGTCGGATGTTTAACCAACTGAGCCACCCAGGTGCCTCTCTCTCTCTCTCTCTCTCTCTCTCTCTCTTTGCAGGACGGAACCTTAGTACATGGACTGGGGTGGAGGCAAATCTGCAGGATCCGTCCGAAGGGCGGTGGCAGGGTCCGAGGGGAGCAGGGTAGGAAAGGAAGCCACAGCCAAGGTGGCCTAGAGACAGAGGTCACGTTGAACCCACAACGACAGCAGAATGAAGGGGAGGAGAGTGGGGTCTCAGTGGCTGAAAGGGGTCAGGTTCACAGCAGGGGGAGAGTGGGGTCCAGTCTCCTCTGAGACCTACAGGCTGCCCAGGCCTGTCCTGCAACACAACGCAGGCCGAGGGCTCAAGCAAAGCCCCTCGTGGGCAGCGCAGGAGGGAGGGGCCCAGAAGCACAGGCCGGTAAATGGGGTGGACCATGGGTAGTGTTCTCAGTGTTCTCTTGCTGCCTGGGAAGGTCACCAGAGGTAATAAAATGGGGGCACATAGACACGCACACACATATATATCGAATACATTTCTTTATTTGGTTTGGGTTGTGTGCTACAGCAGGCAACAACAAAAAAATGGCCCCACTACCAGGAAGGCTGCAGTGTAGAACGGGGAGATGGACAAAAAACAAACGAGCGAATGGATACTTACTACTGCCTCCCGTAGTATATGTGATGAAGAAGAAAGGAACAGGATAGGCTCGGAGAGTGCAGGTGGGGGCTGTTATTGTCTAGAGGGCCGTCAGGAAGGGACCTCCGGAAGGGCACTGAGCAAACATGTCAATGCGTGAAACACCACCACTCCCTCCGCCTTAACTTCTCGGCCTGTTTCTTTCCTTGGTGCCACTGCATTTCACACTCCTTTTCAGCAAATACTCACCGAGGACCCACTGCCTGAAGCAGACAATTCTAGGTGTTGCTTTGTGTAAAAATAACAAAAAACAAAAAACGATAGGCCGTCTGGATCCGTGCACTCAAAATGCTGGCAGCCTGAATGGGGGGACGGGCCCCCAGATACACTCACACAGTCACTTAGGAAACCGCAGATTCTGGTGAGAGAGACTTCACGTCGCTGCAGAGGCCGGCCTTCCGGACCCGCTCGGGCGTGGGAACGCCGGGGGGTCAGCCGGCGACGCTCGCAGAAGCAGGCCCGCCGGCGGGGCCCCGTCCACAAGAGCCCCCCTCCAGGGTCTCCGCCTTGCCCGCGTCCGCGGAGAGGACCTCTTCTGAGCCCTCGGCACACAGAATTAAGTGGACGAGGTGGTGTTTCCCTTTAAATGACGTTTGGTGTTTGGTTCGGGCTGAGGGTTATCACCGTGGGGAGACGGGACGCCCGTCCACCGAGTCCCGCAGGAAGACACAGGGACCCGCTGGAGGGCTGTGTGGAAGGAGGGATTTGCGTCGGGCAGCAGGGCGCCGGCACAGTGTGAGTGGTCAGCAGACTGGCTACGTTAAGATTAATTTAATCTCATCCCTGACCTATCCAGCCTCCTGAACAGGCAGGTCATATTTGGAGTCCTCGCTGGGAATTTTTTTTGGCTCAAAACGTCTTCAGACCATTTTAGCATCCCTCACGTAAAACAGCCACCAAGGTGTGCCTCTGTGTGTGTTCTTGTGCTCCAGCGCCTCGAAAATAAAAGCCAAAAGTTTCTCCGGTTCAACTGTGCAACACGGCCGGCCAGGCCCCGACGGTCACCTGTGAGGGGCCTTGGTTCGAATGGCCCTGCTTGCCCCTCCGGTCATTTCCAGACGGCGTCGAGGGCTTTTGTTTTCTTTTCTTTCAAAAATGTCATCTTGACACTTAGCTCAGGAATGCACTTGAGATGGGGAAGCCTGTCCTCGAGACTGCTGGTAGCCGTGGGACTGAATGTCCACATGCACTTGGGTTCACCTGTTCATCATCATCCTCTGTGCTGGTGAATCCACCACAGTTAAATAATATATCCAGGAAGAACCCGAATCTGCCATGAGTAACAATTCCTGCTCATTAAAACTCACTCATTTAGACTGTGGCAATGGCAAATATAACCAGTCCTGGAGGGCAGTCCCAGAGCCTAACGAAGGCACATTACTTTTTTTTTTTTTTAACATTTTTATTTTATTTTTTGAGAGACACAGAGAGACAGAGTACAAGCAGGGGAGGGCCAGAGAGAGAGAGGGAGACACAGAATCCGAAGGAGGCTCCAGGCTCTGAGTTGTCAGCACAGAGCCCGATGCGGGGCTGGAACCCAGGAACTAAGAGATCATGACCTGAGCCGAAGTCAGATGCTCAATCGACTGAGCCACCCAGGTGCCCCATGGAAGGCACATTACATTTCATTGGGCACCTTGTACTCTCAGAGCCAGAAAGCAAAACAAAAACAAAACCAAACAAGAAAAACGGAAAATGCACATGCAAAAGGCTGCAGGTATGTGTGCTTTTTAAAAGCTTCGTTAAGAAAATGACATCTCTCCAAACAAACAAAAAAACAAACGAAAACAAGACAACAAACCAACAACAACAAAAAAGAAGAGGTGTATCCTCTTCAAATACTATGCTTTTGCCAGAGGGCAGGGGTATCAGATTACTAAAAGATCTCTGCACTTAATACTGCTGGATAATTGTGCTCCAAAATTTACTGCAATTCATAAATGGGCTTAAGGGAAAATATACCAAAAATTATTAATCAAAAATAATTTTTTTCTTTGATAAAGCAGTCTGAAAGGCAGCCCGTTTTGCAAGAATGCCTAATTTTTCTCTATTAGCTCCTAGGGATGTAATATCACCAATAAGTCCTCTTAATGAGAGAAAATCATCCCCACTCCTGATAATTTCTGGATCAAAGAGGGATTTGCAAAAAGCAGCCTGCATCGTAATGTTTGACTAATGGCCTAATCCATCAACCGGCAAGTATTGGTACTGAGTTCATTATCATTTAATATTAGCATGTATTTATTAATTTGTTCAACAAATGCTTTCTAAAGCTCCTACTATGTGCCAGTTTCCAGCTGCTAGGGATTGAGAAGGGAATAAATAAACATAGACCCTTCCCTCACAAGGTTGACCATGTAGTGTGGAAGCCATCACAGCAAACTTATACAAAGCAATAGGCATTCCTAGGCTTTGAGTAGCAGGATGAGGTTTTATCTGCCCCCATCCCCGGAGAATCCCCTTCAAGGAGGTTTCTGGGAAAACAGATTCAGAGAGACTTCATCAGCATAACAATGTCAAAGTCTTGACTGATGAAACAGACTTCAGGGAAAGGAAGGATAATTCTGTCTCACAGATGTTGCCCTTTCCAAGAACCTAAAATATAAAAACCACTGTCCAATCGAGATGGATGTGAGAACTTGCTGGACACTGTGCACCTTCCCAAGATGGGCTCTGGCCTGGGGAAAGGCGGCGGAGGGCCCAAGGCGATGGGAGATGTGGGGCAGGAGAGAGGAGAGAGAAGGTGGTGGCTTCTGACAGCCACAGTCAAACCCTATGTGGGATGAAAGTACAAAATGGAAAAATGGAGAGATGGTTATACCAGTTCCTGGACTCCTGGTCTGTTCAAGAGTCTGATCAATGACTTCCTGCCCCTTCACAGATGCAACCTTCAGGCCCTGCCAGGCACTGGGCACTGGAGGATTCTGAGGAGCACAGGCTGGAACTCTGGACTCACGGCCTTGTTGGCTTCTGCTCAATATCCCAAAGTAAGAGACAGATATGCTCCTATCTGGCGTGTGATGTAACCATGACCTCTGCCAAAAGAACAGCCCTTCCAAGAGCTTCCACCTCCGTGGACCTGGCCTCCACCTGCAGTCCGGAATGGGGCTCAGGCCAAGGTATTGAGCCCCACCCTCTTCCTTTTTTAATTAAAAAAAAAAAAACCATCAAAACCAGAAATGCTTTCAAAGCTGACTCTGGCTCTAGGGGTAAAAGCTTGAAATAGCCATCCATGAAAAATGAAAAGTAATAAATATTGTGCTCATGTGATCTGGGGAATCTTAATGTTTTTGTTTGTTTGAAGCTAAAGACCTTACTTCTCTCCAACAGTGTATTTATTTATTTATTTCTAATCAACCCATTTGTACGGCCCTCAGTGAAGAACAGGATGGTGTGGTTACCCCTCATTTCACAGAGGAGTCAAGCGGGGATCCAAGAGAGTCCAGAGTTCGTGATCAAACGGCCCCCTCAGGGAGCCCAGCCTTTCTGCCTATAAAGGCTGGCACTGACCTCAGAGGTCTGGGCAGAAACACGGAATTCAATCTGAGTTCTGGGCACAGAGAGAGGGGCGAGACGAAATTTCTCCCATTCACGGGACCCTTTCACCTTCTTTAATTTAGCCATTCAAAATAGCACAACTCTAGTGCTATCCACAGAGGAGTCCTTAATGCTTCCTATTTTCCTGGTCGCTTCTTAGACTCTGCTGGGCAAGTTAAATGGGGTATTCATCACTACCTCTGAAAATTCAAATCTGTGTATTCAACCACGATGGGTCATGGCCAAATCCCTCATTTAACAATCGCCAATGTGCCTTTTTTGTGTGTGTGGCAACAGCAGTTTTGAACGAGTCCCAGACGAAATCTCCAACCTTCAACACATTCACAGATGACAATTATGTCTCTACAATCACTAAAAAAAAAAAAATAAAATAAAACCAACAGAAATGGAATCAACAGTAAAAGAGCTAAATTATAGATAACAGAATATTCATAAAACTATACCTCATCTCATGAATGTGGGGGCACTGTCTGTATGCCAGGATTTCTTTAGCCATTGGTGATATTCAGCATATTGCAATTGAGTGCAATTACAGTTAGCTATAATTAAGAACAATTACAGCTTTTATTTCTACTTGTTCTTTAAAAGCACATTTGTAATAAAACTTTTTTTTTAAAAGGTGAAGGATATAATTATACATCCTTATAACGTCTCAAATCATTAGTTTGACTAAAGTTTCTTCTGGAACAATTTTCATTTTAACTGTCAGATCTGCCATTTGTAGTCAATGGAACATACTTTTAAAAAAATTCCATCATTAACCTTTTTCACCCCATATGGCTGTATATGAATTATTGGTACAAATTGGAGGTTTCGGGACTTAAATCTCTAGGGCCTGCTGCAAGCCATGAGAGCATTTTCCTTTTAGTTGTCTATGTGCATGGATGTTCAAGCACACACACAGGCGTACACACATGTGTGTGTCCTTTAAGAAAACAAAAGATATGCTACATTTTTAGAGTACGCTTTCTTGCTCAAGATTTTCGGGGAAAAGAAAATTGCTTGTGTTAGAAAAAGGCGTTCTCTGGTTCTACATTACAGAACGCTGGCTCTGTGTTTATCGACTGCATATTCATGCACTACCCAAACCATACGTGCCAAAATGAAGTCTCTGCATTGTGACAAATCTGTCCCTTGGTTTAGTTCTTCACGGAGCACGTGGTGAGCATCAGCTGAATGGGATCAGGGCCTCATCAGGATCAGTGAAATGCTACCTCCTCATAAATCGAGACTCTGACTCAACACTACCCGATCGCTATCTCCCCTGCTAGACTGGAAGGTCTGTGAGGGCAGGGATGATCTCTTTTGTCCATCTCTGTCACCAGCACCCACGTCAGAGAGGGGCCGTCAGAAAGTGCTAAGTTAAATATGCTGAATCAATGAAGCAGGCTTTTTTTTCAGGTCTTTCCCGTTTATGTTGGGAATAATTGAAAATTAATCACCCGAATGACTTGAAGATAGAAGAAAATTAGGTAATTCAACTCTGGAAATTAAGGATGTTTTCACCGCTTATCTGGTTGGATTAGCTGTCCTAGGAGAGACATTGTTAGACAAAGTCTGTGCACCTGAAAATGGGGAGTTGGACCAGATCATCCTTTCCACTGAATTATCTAATACCTAACACAGACCAAAGTGTAAAGGCCATTAACATAAGCCTAAAACAGGCATGTGTACTAGTGTGTGGAGCAAATACGTGCAATCATACCCACAAGACAGGCCACTGGCATCAAAGATGCTAAAACACTGAGAAATAGCTACTGTTAAAAATACTCTCGATATCCAAAATACTGAAATGGATCTGAATGTGATTTATAAAGTTTATCACTTATTTCATAACAGCCATCAATGACTACATACTTACTATGTTTCAGTTGCTTTGCTTAGCATTTCACATAAACTCTCTCTCATTCTCCACAACTGCTTGTTATTATTATGCCCACTTTTCAGGTAAGTAAATTGAGTCTCAGAGAAGTCAAGTCAGTTTGAACCCAGGCCTGTCCAATTCTCAAATAAATAGCTAAAACAAGAAAACAAAACAACACATGGCTAATCCCGGTCAAAAGACATCAAAATTAGGAATGATAACCTGGAGGGGACAGATCTCTACATATAGCAATCCAATGGCACAAATGAGAGAAACAGGAATCTAAGAAAAAACTTTCAATCTGAACTTTACTTATAGATCTATAAGCTTTTATCTTACTGGTTCTCAGATGTACTTCCCATGAGAAAGGTCCACACGTATTAGAGGTATGAGAGGGTTGTCAAATGGGTCAGCTCTAGGGTTAAAGGTTAGCTTAAACTACTCCTAGGTATCCACCCTTGCCCAAATGCCCAGGAAGGCATCGCCATGGCCATTTGTCATAGCTCTGTCTGTAACTGAAACTAAATGCCCACAAGTAAGGTAATGGCTAAACTGCGTGATACCCACACTGCACAATACCTACGGAACAATCACAAAGAATGTTCTAAAACAGAATTCCAAGGCACGTTGAATTAGAGAAAGACTAAGTTTCAGAATAATAGGTTGGGTTTTATGTTGTTGATGTTAAAAACAAACCCAGAACAAGAAGTTCCATGAGTACATTTGAGTATGGAAATACATAGAAACAGGACTGGGGAAGAACAGCAGACTGACACGTGCTGGCCTCTGCAGAAAGGACAGCAGTGGGCATAATTCCGTCTTACACACAAAACTTTTTTCTAAAGGACTGCCCAGCCAACCTGAGGGCCCAGCGGGCGAGGTGTCATTTCCAGAGCAGCAGCATGGCTTCCAGCTCTCCGGGGTAGAAGGCGTCAGGGCCCTACAGGGCCCATCAGCTGACTTCAGCATCTGCTGGAAGGTGGCAGGAGCTGGGGTCCAAGAAGGGACAAGTGGTGCACACCATTGTCTGTGCATGCCACCTGCCAGCTGGGCTGTGGAAGGGACACTTCCATTCCCACTGCTGGGCCAGGTGCAGCTGGCAGGTTGCTCATGGTGTCCAGATGGGCATGGGCCTGGGGATTAGCCTGCAGATCTATGCACCAGGCCTCCCATCCTCTAGGGGCACTAAAGAGCCCTAGAGGCCCCTCTGCAAGAAGGCTCAGCAGCACAAGTGACACAGTCCTGTGCCCACATTCCACCAGGGGCTGCCAGGAGTCGGTAGGGGGCATACAGGGTGGATATTTATGTCCAGAAACGTCAACCCAAAGAAAGAGACGCTTATTAAAAAGCTCATTCACTTGGTCAGCTTGGCTTAAGAGTATGTATATAGATTCCTGAAATGTGTGCAAAAACCAATTTTTAATGTACTGAATGAATTTTCGATGCCCCCAAGAAACTCTGCTATTTCAAGGGGCCCTCGGGGGAACCTATTTTGGTAAGGAATGTGATCAATCTCTCACTTGTTTTAAAATTAGTATTTTCATAAATCAGTTTTGCTTATTGGAAAGTTTTGTAATTAACAGAATTCTCTGAAGTAAAGGTTAAGTAGAAAGTAAGGAGGTATTTATACTAATAAAAAAATAAGACTTAGAAAACCACTATGCCTAGGCTCTATATGTAGTCATTCACTTTTTCATCTAACATCCTGGGAGTAGAAAGGCTGGATTTTTATGAGAGGGTGGATGGGTAGGAACCCTGGCATTCTAAAAATATCACAGAGAAGCTGTAAAAAGTAAATGTGAATAGAACCACCTGAGCAAACATTCCAGTGGAAAATGTCACTTGGCTTACATGCATGGTCAGGGCCAGTCTCATTCAGATTAGGAAATGATATTGGGGAGCCTTCACCTTCCTTTCACTAACATAGCCTCCTACCACTTCTCTGAAAGTTGAAATTTCCTCCCTCCCTCCCTCCCTCCCTCCCTCCCTTCCTCCCTCCTTTCCTTCCAGAAGAGTTCCTCTTTGCTTTCCTAAGGTATAGTTGATATAACTGCATATACTTACAGTGTAGGATTTGGTAAAATTCAACATTCATATACACTCATGAAATTATTCCCACCTCAAGTTGGTGAACCTGTTCATCAACCCCAAGAGTTCCCTTCTGCCCCATTGTAACCCCTTCCTCCCATTCCCCATTCCCAAATCACCACTGATCTACTTTCTGTCACCCTACATAGAATTTTACATAAATAGAATCATACAGCAATCCTTTTTTTTGTCTGCTTTCTTTTATGCAGCATAATCCTTTTGAGATTCATACATGTTGTAGACTGTATCAATAGTAAGGTCTTTTGATTGCGAAGTACCATTCCATTGTACGATTATGCCATGGTTTGTTTATCCATTCTTGGTGGACATGTGGGTTGTTTCCATTTATGACTGTTACAAATAAAGCTGCTATAAACATTCATGTACACATCTTTGTATAGACATTTTATGATTGCCTTTTTCTTAGGTAAACATCTAGAAGTGGAATGGCTACATCATATGATGGGTATGTACTTAACTTTTAAGGAAACTGCCAAACGTCTTCTGAAATGATTGGAGCATTTTACATTCCCACTTTTAGTGTGCAAGAGCATATAACAACAGTCCCAGTATGTCTCCCCTCACCATGATTTGGTACAATCTTTTTAACTGTACTTATCAGAATAGGTGTATAGTGGTAATTCATTGTAGATTTAATTTAGATTTCCATTATTAGGGAACTACTAATTAGGGGACAACTAATTATTAGGGAACTACTAATGATGTTGGCAATCTTTTCATATGCTTATTTGACATCTACATAACTTCTTTGGAGAAGTGCCTATTCAAATCATTTACCCAGTATTTAAAATATTGGGTTTTCCTCTTATTGTTGAATTTTCAGGTTCTTTATCGGACCGATAATTTACAAATTTTTCTCATCTGCGACTTGTCTTTTCATTCTCTTAAGGGTTACTCTCAGAAAGATTTTTTTTTTTTAATGAAGTCCAATTTACCAACTTTTGGATTATTCCTTTTAGAGTTGTATCTAGGAATCTTTGCCTACTCAAAGTCACAAAGAGTTTCTCCAATGTTTCCTCCTAGAAGTTTTATAGTTTTAAGTTTTGTATTTAGTCCCGTGATATTTTGGGTTAATTCTTTTTATCTGGGACAAAGATCAAAGTTTGATTATTGCATGTGGATGTCTAGTTGGTACAGCAACATATGTTGAAACATGTATCATTTCCCCATTGCATTCTTGTTATCAATCAGGTGTCCATACATGTGTAGGTCCCTTTCTGGGTTCTCTATTCTGTTCTCTTTATCTATTTGTCTGATTTTGTATCAATATCACAGTTGTCATTACTGCAGATTTATAGTAAGTCTTGGAATCTTGTAGGGTTAGCCTTCCATCTTTGTTCTTCCTTTTCAAAGTTATTTTGGTTACTTTAGGCCCTTTGCATTTCTCCATGAATTTCAGTCAATTTCTACAAGAAAAGTGTGCTGAGATATTGATTGATATTGCATTATATCTATAGATCCACTCAGAGAAAATTGACGTTTTAACAATATTGAAACTTCTGAACCATGAATCAGTGCATCTCTCTGTTTATTTAGGTCTTCTCTAATTTCCTGCAATGTTTTGTGGTTTTCAGCACATCTCTTTTGTCGGATTTATTCCCAAGCACTGAATATTTTCAATGGTGTCATAAAAGGTAGTAAACAGAAATACAATTTGCTATTATATATAGATCTTATATCCTGCTAACTTGCTAAGCTTGTTTATTAGTGCTAAAAAGCTTTTTTTGTAAACTCCGTAGAATTTTCTAAAAAGGCAATCGTGTTGGTTTTGACTAGGCATCGCACTTCTTCTTCATCCACGTCTTTCACGTCGCACCTTTCTACCACAGTCTTGCTGATTATACTGGCGAGAATCCATATGATGTTGAATAAAAGTGGAAAGGCAGACACTGGCTTGTCCCTGATCTCAGATGCAAATTATTAAGTACTTTGCTATTAAGTATGACAATAGCAGTGAATTTTTCATATCAGATTGAGGAAGTTTCTGTCTGTTCCCAGTTTGCTGAGACTTTTTTTTCAGGAATAGATGTTGCATTCTGTCAAATCCTTTTCGGCATTTATTAGATGATCGTATAGTTATTCTCTTTCAGTTCGTTAATACAGTGAGCTACAGTAATTGATTTTTAAATGTTGCATGCCTGTCATAAAACGTATATGGCCATCATGAATTTTCCTTTTTTACATATTGTGGATTCAATGTGCTAAAATTTTGTTTAGAATTTTTGCATCTATGCTCACACGAATGTTGATCTGCAGTTTTCTTAGAGCATCTTTGTCTGGTTTTGGTAACAAGGTCACACTGGTCGCATAGATTGAATTGGAAGTATTCCCTCCTTTTTGATTTTCTGGAAGAGTTTGTGTAGAATTGTATTATTTCTTCCTGAAATGTTTGGTAGACTTTACAAACAAACCTCTCTGAGTCTGGAGTTCTCTTTGTGAGAAAGTATATAACTCCTAATTAAATTTCTTATTAGATATACGGCTATTCAGGTATTTTATTTATTCTTGAGTAATCTGGCTTTCAAGGAATGTATTCACTTTACCTAAGTCAGCAGTCAGTCCATAGCCTACAACCTAAGAATGTTTAAAAAAAATTTTTTTTAATTGAAAAAAAAGTATGTGACATAGACCATATGTGATCTTCAAAGCTTAAATTTTTTACTATCTGGCCCTTTACCAAAAAAAAGCCTGTTTTGACCTCTAATCTAAGTTTTTAATTTGCTGGCATAAAGTTGTTCATATTACCCCCTTATTATCCTCTAAAATAGCTATGGAATCTCTAGTGATGTCACATCATTTATTTTTTATATTAGGAAGTGAGGGTTTTTTTTCCTCCCCCCAATCAGTCTAGTTAGAGGCTTAGCCATTCCTTTTATTAATCTCAGAGAACTGGCATTTGGTTTCATTCATTTTCTGTGTTGTTTTTCTGTCTTCTATTCCACTCTCAACTTTATTGTTTCCTTTCTTCTACATATTTCGTGCTTAAGTAGGTCTTCTTTTTGTAGTTTCTTAACGTGGAAATTGAAGTCACTGATTTGAGACTTATCTTTGTTTCTAATATAGGGGGTTAAAAGTCCCCATAAAACTGTTTAGTGACATTGCACAAATACCGATATGCTATGTTTTCGTGTTTATTCAGTTCAAAATATTTACTAATTTTCCACTTGATTTGACACATGGATTCTCCAGAAGTATGTTGTTTTAGCTGCAAATATTTACAGATTTTGTTATCGATTTCTAATTCAATTCTGTTTTGTCCAAGCGTGTGCTCTGTGTCATCTGAATACTCTTAAACTCATTGAGACTTGTTTTATGGGCCAGAATGTGGTCTATTTTGTTAAATGTTCCATATGTGCTCGAAAAGAATATGAATTCTGTTGCTGCATGTAATGTTCTAGAAATGTCGATTAGGTCAATTTAGTTCAAGTGTTGTTCAAATCTTTTCTGCTCTTACTGATTGCTTGCCTACGTGTTCCATCAACGATTGAGAGAGGAGGGTTAAAGTCTCTCACCATGGTGGAATTGTCTATTCTTCTATCAGTTTGTGCTTCATGTATTTTGAATCTCCACTGTTAGATACATAAAAGTTTAGGACTCTCGGTACATTGATGAATTGACCCCTTTATCATTACCAGATGACCCTCTGTATCTCTAGTAACATTCTCTGCTCTGAAATGTACTCTGTCCCTATTAATAGAGTCATTCCAAATTCTGGAGGATAAATGTCCAAAGTCAAGGTATCAGCAGGGCCATGCTTCCTCTGAAAACTCCAGAAAAGAAACTTCTTTGCCTCTTCCAGCTTTTGTTACCTGCCAGCACCTCTGTCTCTACTGTCACATGTCCATCTTTCCCGTGTGTGTCTAAGTCTCTGCATCTCCTCTCTTCTTTTTATAGAACAACAGTCATATTGGATTTAGGACTCAAACTAATCCAGAATGTCCTCCTCTTACCTAGTTACATCTGCAAAGACCCTATTTCTACAAAAGGTCACATTTTGAGACTCTGAGTAGACATGATTTTGGGGGGATACTATTGAATCCAGAAGAGTCTGCCTTCTGGACCCCCAAAATTCACATTCATACCATATGCAAAATACATTCACTTCATCTCACCATCCCCCAAAGGTTTAACCCATTCCAGCATTAACTTTAAATTCAAAATCTCACCTAAGTATCATCACTTCAAAAAAGTTCCAGGATGCCTGGGTGGCTATCTGTTAAGCATCTCACATGTCTGACTCTTGATTTCGGCTCAGGTCATGACATCACGACCGTGAGATCGAGCCCCACATTGGGCTCAGTGCTGGCATGGAGCCTGCTTAAGATTCTCTCCTCCCCCCCCCCCCCCCATCCTCTCTCTTTCTCTCTCTAAAAAAAAAGCTCCAAATATCATTATATAAAGTATCTAAATTAGGCATGGGTGAGATTGTGGGCACAATATATCCTGGGAGAATTCCTGTCCATGTGTGGACCTGTCTTACTCAAAAATAAGTTATCTGCTTCCAAAGTACAATTGTGGGCAGACATAAGATAGATACTCTCATTCTAGAGTAGAGGGAGGCAGGGAAGAGGAGCAGAGGAGGAGGGGAGGAGGGAGAGAAGGGGGAGAGAGAGAGAGAGAGAAACTGAATAAAGGAGCCATTGGTCTAAACAGATTTGCAACCCAGCAGAGAAAGTACCATTAGGCTTCAGAGCCTGAGAATAACTCTTGGATGCTTGGTCCATCTTGCGGGTCCACAAAGGCTGAGCCAGCTCTGGCCTCTGGGCTGGCAGAGTTCCCATCAACCCCTGCCTCTGAGCCCACAGGAGGCCCGAGAGCCCCTCCCCAGGGTCTGTCTCTCTGACCTCTCCATCTGTAGCTCCAGTTCTCAGAGCCATTCTTCCATTTTATTGAAAAGTGAAGCCTGTTTGTAGCTGAGTCGTTCCATCAGCCCCTTCCTGCTGGTAGAATCCCAGAAGTCAGACAGCCTCCTGCCATTTCACCCTGCCTCTGTCCCCTTCTGTTCAAACTGTAAGTGTTTTTGCTGATATGATGCTTTCCAAAATCTTGTCGGTCTTCCGTGTGTATCTTGGGGATCCACACCATTACACAGGGGGGTTCTCTACAGATTCTTCTTGGACAAGCCCATCTATATTCCCGGCTTCTGCTGGGATGACTGATTGGATCCGAGAGTCACACGCCTGATCTCTTCAGCACAGGTCCCTGCTGCCACACCCTTGGCTTTGTTTCCAGGGCACCCTCTGGAGAGGCTGAGAATTTCCCCAGTCATCAAGTTCTGATTCTACTGCTTACCAGTTCCTTCCCCGATTTATTTTTTTCTCTTCTCTCATTTTACTATAAGCAACTGGGAGAAATCAAGCCACAGTTTCCACACTCCACTTGAAGTCTCCTCAGCTAAAGATCCAAGTTTGTGGCTTCTAAGCTCTACTTTCTCCCAATCACTGGAATGCAATTCAACCAAGTTTTCTGCCATTGCGTGACAAGAACTGCTTTTCCTCTGGTGTCCAACCACACGTCTGTCCTGAGGCCTCTCACCAGAAACACCTGAAGGTTCACAAGTCTACCAACATTCTGTTCATGGTGGTACCAGTGTCCCCTATGTCAGGAGCTTTCTCCACCAAGACCTTCATTCACTTCCTTCTGAGTCTCCACCCGAATCACCTTTAATGTCTACATATCACCAACAATCTTTCCAAGGCAATCTAAACTTTTATTTTAGCAGGTACCCAAAATTCTTCCAGCTTCTACTCATTATATGATCCCAAAGCCACGTCCACATTATCGGTGACAGTGGTACTCCACTTCCAGTACCAAGATCTCCATTCATTTCTTAGGACTGCTCTACCTCATTGCCAGGAACTGGGTGGATTAAAACAATATAAATGTATTTCCTCACAGTTCTGGAGGCAAGAAGTCTGAGGTCAAGGTGTTGGCAGGGTCATGCTCCCTCTGAAGTCTCTAGGGAAGAACCTCTTGCCTCTTCCTAGCTTCTGGTTGTTGTTGACAATCTTTAACATTCCTTGGCTTGTAGCAATATTATTCCTTTTTTTTTTTTTTAAGTTTATTCATTTATTGTGGGGGGGGGGGTTGGGTGAGAGAGAGAGAGAGAGAGAGAGAGAGAGAGAGAATCCCAAGCAGGCTCTGCACTATCAGCACAGAGCCCAACACAGGGCTTGAACCCACAAACCATGAGACCATGACCTGAGCCAAAACCAAGAGCTGGATGCTTACCCGACTTGAGCCACCCAAGTGCCCCATAGCAATATCATTCCAGTCTCTGTCTGCATTCACATGTCCTTCTTCCCCATGGCTCTGTGTCTGTGTTTCCTCCCCTCTTCTTTTTTTAAATTTATTTTTTTAAGGGCTTATTTATTTCTGAGAGAGAGAGAATGCGAGCTGGGAGGGGCAGAGAGAGAGAGGGAGATACAGAATCTGAAGCAGGCTCCAGGCTCTGAGCTGTCAGCCCAGAGCCCGACGTGGGGCTCGAACCCACAAACCATGAGATCATGACCTGAGCCGAAGTCAGACACTTAACTGACTGAGCCTCCCATGCACCCCTCCTCCCCTCTTCTTATTAGGACACCAGTCATGTTGGATTTAAGAGCCACCCTCCCCCAGCATGCTCTCGTCTTCACCAATTACATTCTCAAAGACTCTATTTTCACATAAGATACATAAGATTCTAGGTGGATGTGAATTTGGGGGAGGCAGGCACTGTTCAACCCAGTATATAGGGTGTGCCTTTCTCATCCTTTTACTTTTAACCTATTTATATTTTTACATTGGCAGTGCCTTTCTTACAGGCAGCAGTTAGTCAGGGTCTTGCTCGATTTATAGCTTATTATTCCCTATCGTTAAGACAAGACCCTTCCATGTACGGTACCCACTGCTCTGTGAATCTTGAGGTCGTCCTTTGTGGCTGATGGAAACAGGCAGTATTTGTAGCCCTGTGTGAGTGCCAGTCACTAATACTTCTAATCCTTTCTGATGGCTCTTCCCCTCCCCGCCCCCGCCTCTAGTAGTTTCTTAATATTGATAAGCTGACCAGTAGTCAGTTGAGTACTCCAGAGGAACCTTCCAGAGATGTCTGGGTTTTTCTCTTTGTGGCTCTCTGCTCTCCAGTACTCATGTGAATCCTAGCCAGGTTGGTCTTCCAAGGCTCCCAGCTTTGTGTCCTCAACCCAGAGGGGTCCGCCCCACCTACCTGGCTCCTCCCACCCCATGCTCTGGCCTGGAAGTCCTCTCGACCCTGTGAGCTGGGGGCAACTCAGAGCTCACCTCACTTGTCTCTCATTTCTTAAGGATCACTATCCTTCATCATCTGGTGACCAGTGCCTTGAAAACTGTTGTGTTTTTCTTTAAAAATCTATTTAATGTTTTACTCTACTTGTACAGTATATCTTGTCCCTTTTTCTCACTGTTTCATCAGACAGGAAGGCAAATCTAGTGCCCATTACTCTACATTGGTCAGAGGAGAACTCCCCCAGCTGACTTGTCGTGAATTAGAAAATAAGCTTCCAATTTCGTTATTATAGTTAAGATTAAAATGTGCCAGGTGGGTAATACTGTCAAATTCACCTCAAGATGACTGATATCTCTTTGCTAGAAAAAACCAGCTTTACGGGGAGACTTCACAAAGGACATTAGGAAGTGGCACAATAACGTGGGTCACAAGTCTGAACGCCTGGGTTCAAATCTCGGTTCTGTCCCCTGTTTTGCATGTGACCTTGAGCAAGTTTCCCACCCCCTGGCACCTCAGTGTCCTTGACTGTAAAATGTGGCTAAATCTGGACTCCCGTGAGGATGTAAGGTCCTATCAGATACCCCTACACTCAGCACAGTGCCAGGCATGTAGCAACTGGCATTCAATTCTCAATAAATGTTAGCGATCATTATTCCTTCTACTTCGCAATCCTGCCTAGAGACCACAGGTGTGAGCAAACGTAGGAGAAATTTTTTAAAAATAAAGCTTTAGGTTCCTCAATGAACAGACATTTTCCAGTTTATAAAGAGAGTGTGAAATCATGTTAGATTTCCAGGGGATCCAACATCAGAGTGGCTTCACCATAGGGTAGGAGAAGGGGATTCGCCACAGGGTAGCAGGTAGAGTAAGTTTGGGAATTGACTTAGTGCCATTTAAAAACATTGTGCCTGACAGGCTGTCTGTTTTTAACATCAATGTGTTTTCAGGTGGCATACTGTACAGTTAATCACAGCAAATTTCTCTTTCTAGTTAACCATCCTTTCCCTAAGTTCAGACAAGCTTTTATAACTAACTGCCTATAAACCAGACCTATTGGTAAGATTGATTGTCGATGATACAAACCAGTAGCTGTGAGGTCTCTATGCTAGAGGAATTTTCACATTATCTTTTAAACTGCCCCATGTAGCTGTGGCTTTGATAAAGAGGATCCGCTTTAGAACAATACCAGCAAAATCAAATTATGCTTAGAATCTCACTGTGTGGTCAGGCTACTTACAATATCAAAGCTTAGCAATTTTACACATTACATTAAAGCCATCATGTTGGTGCTACTGAACTGGTCAGATGATTCATCTCAGGAAATCCAGTAATATGTTACCAACTCTTATATTCAGACTCCAATTTTATTCTATTTGGCTCTTTATAATCTATTTTAAAACTCACATTATACCTCCTCTCTAAGCTGCAAATTTTGGCCTCTGGCCCAGAGAGGTAAACCTCTGAGATTATTTCCAATTCTTCTTGGGCCCCAAAGGAAAAATCTATCACTTGCACTCTCTTTGCCCTATGAGGATCAGGTCAAAAACATTTTTTGTTAAAATTATCTTTAAGGTTCGGACTCACATTTATTACTGCCACCATTATTAACACGGTCATTCCAGTCCAAGAACTTTGATTCTAGAACGCATAAAGACCACCCATCCGTTGCTTACCTTCCGAGACTCAGTTTGCTCTGGGAACCCTGTGTGGGAGAGCCAGGCCACGGTTTACGTCCTGCAGCCACGTACAAGAATGTAGTGGCAGCTTTCTACCCTTATAAATCTCGCGTTCCGCCCCTGCCTGACTCTGGGGTTTTAGCTGTTTGCTCCCGACCTCATGGCAGTTGATATGGCAACCATGTGGACTGCAGAGTAACTGCTGGATGCCTCAGATATCCTGACACTTCTATCATCTTAGGGCTCAAATAATTAAGATCTTTCTATATGTGTAATTGCTTCCGCGCCATTCAGTAACTTGCTGTGTGGCCTTGAGCGAGTAATTTACCCTCTCTTGTGTCTCTGTGTGAAATGCCCTGCATCTGTGAAAGACGAAGAATTTTCCTGACCTCTCTCATCGGGATTTGGGCTGGATTAATTTGTTGCTATATTTAAAGGGCAGTTAATTCTAATCCTTGCTTCAAAGCAAAATGTGAGAATGTTCTGATCTCATGCTATCCAGGATGCCCCCAAGGAGCCAGTGTTAGAAGCAAAACAATCAAGAGGAAATAATCGTAAGAGAAGGAGGACCATAGGAAGTAATTTCACATTCGGCTTTTTGGCCCTTCCTCTCTCCTTCTCTCAAGCACTATTATCTCCATCTGAATGTAAGTAATGACTAGACCTGGCCCTTGTTCACAAACACATCTTCCTGGGCTCGCCTTGGACAATAACAATCCAAATCATCTTCATGTGTTTTTGTATCTTCTCCGGTGCTGCAGGATGCCCTCCCCTATGATGGAAAACAAAACTTGGGAGTGACATTGGCAGTTTTCCAGTGAACTGGGGCAACACGAAGAGGCTGACAGTGGGTCAGAGGAATGACTAGCTCAAGTTCCATATGTGCCCCAGATAGTTCAGGTCACCATGCAAACTGATTTGGCCATTACTATATAAGGCAAATAACAATAAAAAAAAAAAACCCTATTAATGAGACCGTTCATGAGATGGATATGCTAATAACTTGCAAGTTCTACATCCAGACTTTGTGACTGAAAGTCTTTTTAAAAGGAATTATTTTAGGACGCCTGGGTGGCTCAGTCAGTGAAGCGTCCAACTCTCCATCTCGGCTCAGGTCACGATCTCACGGTTCATGGGTCTGAGCCCCACACTGGGCTCTGTGCTGACAGATCAGAGCCTGGAACCTGCTTCAGATTCTGTGTCTCCCTCTCTCTCTGCCCCTCCCCCGTTATCTCTACTCCCCCTCCCCACCTCAAACAAACAAACAAAAATAAAACAAAAACAAAAACAACCAACTTTAAAAAGGAATCATTTCATTGAGAGTAAACACAGCTTACAAGAACAGATAGGTGTGCCATTCCATGTGAATGGAGAAGATCAGAAGAGCTCACACTCTGAAAGAGGGTGTGCACAACATCAGGCCAAGGAGTGATGAGGTACAGAGAGAAATTAGGGGGAGATGAGACAGAAAGAGCACCAGGAACCTGGGCTGCAGAGGCTTCTGGTTGCAGAAGTGACTTTGGACAAGTGATGTGATGTCTGTGGTCCCTAGAGAAACTTTCGGCTCTAACAGTCTCTGATTGTGATCCTAGAAAAATCTTAGAAGTTGGGGCGCCTAGATGGCTCAGTTGGTTGAACATCCAACTCTTGATTTCAGCTCAGGTCACGATCCCAGGGTTGAGGGATTGAGCCCTGCGTCAGGCTCTGTGCCGAGTGTGTGGGGCCTGCCTGAGATTCTCTCTCCCCGTCTCTCTGCTCTTGCCCAGTGAGCTCTCTAAACAAGTAAATAAATAGCACTGGAATCTCAGTCTCTTAAAAAAACCATAAAAGCTCTCCAGATTTTTACCAAATCCATGCTTTTCACTTATTCTCTTATTGTTTCTTGCTCTCAAAAGCAGGGTTCAAGAAAACAACAAAAAACAATGTCGCTAATTAGGAGTCTCTGTTTGGGCTCTAATTAAAGATTTTATTGCATATCATTGCTTGTACCACTTGATAAATGTCTGTGTCTTTATGAAACCTTCAAGACAAATGTGTTTTTAAGAATAAGGCTTGCAAATAATACCAAGAAGGAAGGGTCATCAGGAGACCTTGCATCCGTCTAACACTCAGTATGCATCATGCCATTTGGTTCTCCCAGCAATCCTGTGAGGATTGAAGGCCCAATATTAACAACGCTTTACAGAGGAAACAACAGGCTTAGAGTGACTAACAGACTCTCCAAGACCACAGAGGTAATAAGTGACAGAACTGAGACGCGAAGACAGAGGCTATTTGACCTTAAGGCCTGGAGCCCTGCACATCCATCCATCCGGCTCATCTAGCTAATAAACATCGAAGGAACAACGAAGAGGAGTGAAGTGAGGCCTGGAGCCGGAGATGTGTGCTGAAGTCCCCGCCCTGCCTCTTCAAAGCTGTCCAAGTTACGTCAAGGATCTGAGCTGCTGTTTGCTCATTTGAAAAATGGGAGGTATGATCCATACCTCCCAGGGTTGTTATAAGAATGAAATTACATGCGCTGATGGATTTAAGTACCTGGTACTACATCTGGCACCTAGAAAGAATTCAGTAAAATCTGCCTATTATTATGATTACCATTATAGACGATGAACGGTAACACTTTTGGATTTTGTCATTTCCAGCTTTCAGTTCCCGGCGCTAACAACTACCCTTTCAAACCTCTTTTAGAGGAAGGAATAGCAAATCTTTCACTGAGTTTGACTGCGAACGTTATTAGGGGAGTACTGCTTGCTTCCCACCCAAATGGCTGCTTTGGCTAAAGATTTATGTCAGTGAGGGTTGACAATACCCAGAAAGGGTGGTCAATTCCCAGTCGTTCACACTAACATATAGGAAAATCAGTATGCATGCTCCTGAACAGCCAATCCAAAAGTTATTTACATTTGATCTGACCTAAAGTATGTATGTCTAATCTTCCGGAAGTAATCTTAAACAAAGAGAAAATCACTCTGGACACTGAGATGCCTCACTCTCTCTCTTCTTTAATCACTGTCCTCTCTCTTTTCTGCTGTGGAGAGCAACCAAAACCAGATTTTACCTCTCCCAGGAAACATCCTCCCTTCCAGGGCAGAAAGGAACATAATGTTCCAGAAGGCACTGTCTTATGACAAATGGACAAGCAGTAAATGACATTACATTCATCTTAATCAGACTGGATTGAAAAATTCAGTGAAACAATAAAGCAGCATTTGCAAGGATTTGTTGTAATACTGAACAACTGAATGCTGCATTATGCTTTTTAGTTTCCAAAGCAGTCTTTCCATGACAGCGTACAGAGCTCAGCCAGTCTGATAAGTTGGCCTCAAATAATGCAGCTGGTGAGGGGCAGACGGATGTGTGGTTCTGCGTCCTCCAAATTTGTGGTCCTTCCTCCATAGCTCACACTCCATGATACGGACCATTCAGCCCAGAGCAGCCCCAATCTAAAGATCTATGGAAATACCACTAATTTCCAGAAGTCCGGACAATAATTGATGGGATGCTCTTCCATCTTGGGTATGTCATTATCTCATTCCCTTGGGCTATTAATTTTACTCTCATTCTGAAATGGGAGAGAAGACAGTCATGAGAATTAGCCACATCTGTAAGTCACTAAAATTCTCCTCATTGGGATTTGGGAAAAAATAAACACTCCTCTTCATTACTTTGACCCCACGCTTTACATCTCAGGAGTCTGCAAACTTTTGATTTTAGGCTAGAAGATGAAGTTCAAAGTTGATCGACAATTGTGTAGAACTCTCCTAGCCGTAACTTCTCCAAATTTCTCGTGCACAAGAAAGACTCTACACTCAACAAGGAATTACTGTGGAGTCCAGATGGGCTATTTACTTTTCTCCGAATCAGGCGCAGGGTTTGAATCGTACTACTCTGGGGGAGCTCTCTCAGTTATACTGTCCAGCTGCAAATCCCGGCGGGAAGGGTGTTCTGCGCTTTCTTGGCCAGCAGGTGTGTGGTTAGCGATGACACAACCATGTTCTTCCTATCAGTGCTCAAATGCAGGCTAGATTGGACACTGCCCATTACTTCTATGAGAAAGCAAAGGTCTGACTGACATGGGCCAGAGCCCACAGGAGGTCTTTTGAAATAAAACTTGTCAACCCCTAGATCTTGCATATCTCTGGTTCTCCAGTTCTGCTGACCTATATGCAAAGAAAACCACGGATCTTAATGAAGCAACTACTCACAATAATACACACTTGGCTTTGGGGATACAAAAAAAAGAAAAAAAAAAGTACTGCCTACAGTGATAAACATCAGCATATTTATCACTCTTTCGTACCGTGCTGTCTGAAAAAGAAAAACCCCGGGCCCCTGCGAGTAGAGTACAGTATATGATTTCTTTGAAACTTCATTACGTGTAGATTAACCCCTACAAAATGCCTCTATCACATGGAATTACTGGAAAGAGGTGAAAACAACAAGAAAGCAAATCCGCGGATTTCAGAGTGAAAATCCCCCAGGCTTACTTTCTTCTCTGTTGGATCTGCCCACATGAAGATTTTATATTAGAGGATTTTAAATTCTACAACCTTTTTCTGCTTTCTTCATCAGAGAAGGTTTTACATTAAGAGTTTTACATTCTTGGGCCAGGTAAGAAATACAAAAGAGGGTGATGGGATGCCCCTTTGACTAGCTGGTATTTCTTCTCTCTGGGCACAGATTGATTCAATCATTGGATAGCACTCACTGAGAATTCATGATTTTGCTTGAGCAGGGCAGGAATACTGGGGTGAGAGTCACCAGAGGCTCACGGCCCCAAGAAGCTCACAATCTATGGAGGAGGAAGAGGGACAGATCATGTGGTAGATAAGTGACAATGAATTGATTATAAAAGAGTCAGTACTACATGTTAGTTGATTTCAGAAAAGAGATACTCATTAGCTTTGATGAGAGGTGGCATCTGGACCTCACAGAAGACGTGGAAGGTCACCAGAAGAAAAGCAGTATTTCAGGCACAGGAGAATAGCTCAAGCCAAGTCAGGGAGAAATGAAAAAGTTCAAGTTTGGGGAAGGCAGGCTTGTCAGTGTGGCAAGAGTCCTATGTTCACAGGACCCACATGAGAGCTGCTGGACAAGGCTTTTAAAATAGAAGACCCCACTCTCCATGTGTTACGTGCATAAATACCATCGCATGCTGCTCTATAACCAAGTGGTAAGTTTTAGCTGTGCTTAAAAGTTACGCCGTGACATGAAACTGCTCCCCCAACTTTTCTCCCAACAGACTTCAATTCACAGGAAAGCCTCCTCCATGCCCCTTAATACCCTGTGTGCACAATTAAATTTCCTTCGGAATGTTTCCAGTAAGCCAGTCATGCCTTGAAGGAATGTTCTTTATGTTCCCCTCAAACCCGAGGTGGTTTTTTTCCCCCACCATTTAAATCTCTTGTCATTTAGAAATGTAGTAACCCAAATAATGTGCCATTTCATCCATAAATCGTGGGCACATATACAAGTTGACGGGCTAAGCAGTCCCTGTACACCCATCTAGAGCATCACAAGTACTTCCGACTTGGCTCCAAGGACTTGCCGAGACAATTTTTAATTTTTCAACTTCATGTTCTACCTGGAGCTATGATATATGAATTTCTAAGACACAGAATAAAAGAACACCCATTAAAAAAATTTTTTTCCAAGTGTACATCGTGCCCTGAAAGTGGTCCGAAAAAATGCACACAAGCAGCCACACAGTCTAATCTCTATTATGTGTACATGGGTTTCTATACTTTAAGTACTTGTTATTCTCACTCTACAGAAGCCTAGAAAATCAATGGAACAAGAGGCCTCGTCGATTCCATTGAACTTTGCAAACTACCACACTGTCATAATAATATGTACCGAAATGCCTGCCCAGACTGCTTACATAACACGGCTTTTATCACATGAGATTTATCAGCAGCCACATTTTTCTTAGTAGGCTGGAGCCCAGTGAAGTCAATGGTGAGAGAGACCTATTAATCACAGTTGAACTTAGTGTGCTATCTGTGATACCTTGTAAAAAGGAGGGTGATAAAAAAGATGCATAGTGACACTCACTGTCAGAAATGCTTACGGGATGATGTGCTCATATCAGATGGCTTTGCAAGTTGGATTGGCATTAAATATTCCACAAGTGGAGTTTAGAAAAAAAAACATAACAATGCTACAAATCTGGGAAGGACTAGCTCTAGGCTTCTGCCAGTCCCCAGTTATTTTAGACCTGGCGACAGGGAGTTTAGGGCTTACGAGAGGCTGCCGAGGCACCTGTTCTCAACTGCAAATTCAGGAAGTTGTGACACCCAGACAAAAATCTGTACCCCCCAACCCACCCCGAATCCCACCCTGTCTAGAAATGCAAATCCTGTGACAGCTCCTTGCTTGGCAGGCTGCAAACGGCTTATAAATAACGTCAACATGTTACTCATTTACTTTTTTACTGCACAGAAATGTTTGGAACTTGTTCCTTCCGTTGTCAGACTGTTCCTTGTGTATCCCTTTGCAATAGTCTCATCTGTCAAGAAGTGTAAGTATCAGGAGGGCAGGCCCTCAGTCAGCACTTGGCCGGCATTCTGGATTCTGAAACGTTCAATAAGTGTTCTAACATAATAATGCTCAAACTTGTGTATGGAAGGCTCATGGAAGAATACCAGGTTGAGGCAGCCAAATCCCAATAGCTTTGCCCTGAAGGAACAGTCAAAAAGGAGATAGATGGGGGCACCTGGGTGGCTCAGTTGGTTGAGTGTCCGACTTCGGCTCAGGTCATGATCTCCCGGCTCGTGAGTTCGAGCCCCGCGTCGGGCTCTGTGCTGATGGCTCAGAGCCTGGAGCCTGCTTCGGATTCTATATCTCCCTCTCTCTGTCCCTCTCCTGCTTGTGCTCTGTCTCTCTCCAAAATCAATAAACATTGAAATATTTTTTTCAAAAAGGGAGATGGATGGTCAAGTGATTCCTGCTGGTACCACTCAGCTGTGCTGAAGCTGGTGCCTGACACTGGGCAGGGACTCAGTAAATACCTACGGAAAGAGGGGAAGGAAGGAAAACAACCCTGGACAGAACACTGATGTAAAAATATAAAAGAGTCTCTGTTTGGACCATTGGAATATTTGAGAAGACAGCCCTTTCTGGTCCCAGGAGATAGGGTAGGCAGAACAATGATCCTCCAAAGATAACCATGTCCTGAGCTCTGGACCCTATGAATATGTTACCTTACATGGTAAAAGGGACTTTGCAGATGTGATTAAGTTAAGGGTTTTGAGGTGAGAGAATTCCCTGGATGATCTAGATGGGCCCAGTCTCATCACAACGGTCCTTATTAGGAACAGAGGGAGCAGGAGATTCAGAGGGAGAGAAGGAGAGGTGATCACAGAAGCAGAGGTCAGAGAGAAGGAGGCTGAAGCCCTTCTGGCTTTGAAGATGGAGGAGGGGCCACAGGCCAAAGGGTGAAGGTGGCCCCTGGACGCTGGAAAATGCAATGGGGCAAATCTCCCCTAGAGCCTCCGGAAGATACTCTGACCCCAGAAACTGTAAGGTAATGCATCCGTGTTACTTCTGCCACAAAGCTCATGATTATTTGTTACAGCAACAATAGAAATTAGATTTCTATCTTGCCTGCCAGGAGCCGATGGAGCCATTTTTGTGATTTTACAACATTGTTCTTTGACTTAGTTTTCTTCTATGTAATTATTTTTGTAAACTTCAGAAGGTTAGTTGAGGTTCATCATACAGCTCATCACAATAAAATTCCCATCTTCTGCTTGTTTCCTGCCCATCCAAAGCCTAGATTCTAGATTCAGACTGAAACTGTACTTTTGACATTTCTTATATAATAATAAATGACAGCTGTCTATCATGGACAGCTTTGTTTTGACTTCATTTTTTAGCACCCCTAGAAAGCATTTTTCCTTTTCTACCAGTGTGTGAGGAGATACCTACCAGTGTGTGTGTAAAGACCTATTATTTAATGTTAAAAATCACTCACTTAGCACTAACCATGTGCCAAACACTGTTTCATAGGCAGAAAATGCAGCAATTAATAAACTACAGATACGTGCATTTACACAGATAAGCACTGGACACAAAAAAGACCAAGGGGTCCAAAGAACTACACAGTGGTACCTGTAAAAGTACAAAGACATTGGAAGGCTGGTCTTTACCGGGAAGGCTTTCACAAAGAAGATAAAACTTCATGTGGGCCCTCATTTATTCAGATTTTTCTCAAGTTCAGGAAAACATTATGAGTAAGGAGTTGTGGTCATTTAGGTACAAGGCATATTTTAGAAATGACATGGGGTCATGAGATGGTTAAAACACCGTGTGTGTGTGTGTGTGTGTGTGTGTGTGTGTGTGTGTGTGTGTGTTGAGATCGGGGAGGGACCCAGCGAAGAGCAGAACATATGAAATGCATAAGAAAGGGTAGGATAAATTCTGCTCTTAGTCTTAAAAGTCACAATAAACAATGCAGACCTCACTTTGTACAGAATGAAATTAAACATTAGGGAACACTGATGGCACACTGTTCTTCAGATTTGTGTGAACTGAGAGCCTGACCTTGGATGTTTCAAGCTACAGCAGTGCTAGCAGGGGATGGCAGTTAAGTTCAGAATTGAGACGAGAAACGTCAGTCATCTTCTGTATCGCCACAATCACTCCTGCCAGGGCCGGGCATGCACAGGTTCCAGCACTCCCAAAGCCAGCCGCTGGAAAAGACTTCTGCTCCCAGTGCAATCCCATTTAGTTCTGGTGATCCTTCCTGGAGTCACCGTGAGAGAGGTGTCAGACTGGAAGGGGATCCTTGAGATGACTGTTTACTCAGCCTGGGCTGTTTTTTCAAGGGATGCTTTGCTTTGTTTTCAAATAGAACGGAAAGAAAAAGGAGAAGTTCCTTGGGGTTCCTTGGGACTCCTTCCTAAATCCTATTCCTAAATTCCTGAATCCTATTCCCAAACAGCTTCTGATGAGGAACAGAGGAGGAGAAGAAAGGGAAGGGAATACACAGGGAGAGCATCTAACTTTTCACGTCACCTCTTTAACACCAGCGGCAGGAGGGGACTGTGTCAGGTTAACCACATGAAATAGTCATCTTTGTAAGTAAAAATGGTCAAATATCAGCAATTTAATGTGGTTAAACCTATCCTTCTCCTCTACTCTCCTGTTCCCCCTTGAGACGAGCTTCCCCTGGATGCCTCTGGCCCGACGTCATCTCAGGTGCAACACAGCCTCAAGGGACAGCACCTCAGTGGTGGCAGCATTAGGCGGTGTGGTCCCTGCACACACCCGCCAGGGGCCCTCGTGGCTGCAGCCTGAGGGGCACACAGTCTGCGTCAGTCGCGGCTAAAAAGCTATTCCGGGCAGCAGCATCCACGAGGACTAGTGGCAGCATGTGGGGAAGTAAAAAGAGTGCCAGTTGCTCTACAGAACCCGTGTTTCAAGGGAGAATCCCCTCAGAGATGCTACGGAATCTCAGCACTGCCGTGTGAATAAAACATTCTTCTGTCCTTATGATGCGGGAAAGGAAATTTTGGAACATGAAAAATGCTGTACTTCTCAAATTTTATTTCTTTTATTTTAATGTTTATTTATATAGTTTTGAGACAGAGAGAGAGAGAGAGAGAGAGAGAGAGTGGGGGAGGGGGAGAGACAGAGGGAGACAGAGGATCTGAAGCAGGCTCTGAGCGGTCAGCGCAGAGGCCAACGTGGGGCTCGAACCCATGAGCCATGAGATCCTGACCTGAGCTGAAGTCAGATGCTTAACCAACTGAGCCACCCAGGTGTCCCTCAAATTTTATTTCTTAAATGCCCAATTTGTATGGGGAAATTTAAAGCTATGGATAAACATAGTGAAGCACAGTTAACATACAGTCTCATTTATTGTTCTGCAGTTTTGTTTACATACATGTGTCTCCGTGTGTATATATACACATATATACAACATACACATATATACATATATATATCTGCTCCTCTAGTCAGTATTTACATTTGCAAAGCTTTCCAAAGGCAATCCTCTTGAAAACTGGTATAGATGTGCATGCTATCCACAGAAGAGTCAACGTGCCTGTTACTAAGTTAGCAAACTGACAAGAGTATTGGTGGGCATCTCATGATGGCCTGTTAAAATACAATAAAAATGAAAGTAAACTATTTTTTTTACTCCCAGTGCTAGCTTATCCTTTGTACACAATTTTTTTTAATGTTTATTTATTTTTGAGAGAGAGAGACAGGACGCAAGCGAGGGAGGGGCAGAGAGAGAGGGAGACCCAGAATCCAAAGCAGGCTCCAGGCTCTGAGCTGTCAGCCCAGAGCGGACACGGGGCTCGAACTCACGAACCGTGAGATCACGACCTGAGCCCAAGTCGGACGCTTAACCGACTGAGCCACCCAGGCGTCCCTGAGTGCTATCGTATCTTAATTAAAAAGTTTGGAACTAACATTTCGAGAGACAGGCAGAATGACAATAAGCACTTCCGTCATCCTCCAAAGTGCAGAGCTTATAAACTAGGGGGAGGACAAATTCTGCTGTACAGTCATGACAAGATCACATATCAGAGCACACTTAGCCTGAGGTGGCCGCTGAGGGGACAGGCAAATGGTCCAACGCTTACTGTTGTACCCAGACCACGATGGTTTGTACTTAATGGTTCAAGATGTGGAATAACAGAATCATAAAACGATAAGAGTAGAATAATGAAAGGCATTTTATGTATTTATCAAGGGCCCAAATCGCAAGAAAACCTTCGGGGAGGAAATTCACATGGGGCATATTGTTGTCATTAAGTATAATACTTTTCCTCCTTAGTATATTACAGAGTTGCTCTCATCGATGGAGGAATTGCTTTTTAGAGCAATAAAACCCAATGGAATAATTCAATTTGTTCACGTTAGCGCTGGGATTTTCCAATAATGAATTGCATTTCCTAAGGAAAACAAGAGGGTCCATTTTCATAGCTGTGAATGGGGATTAAACCAATATAAACTTCCTTCCCTGTTCAGGCAAGTAATTTAGTGACAACAGAGCACTTTCCCTTTGTGGTCAAGTAATGAGAATGGAGAGGGATTTAAGAAACTCGGAGAGAAACCACATTTCAACTCTGCTCTCGCAGGGTGGTTAGTATAAGCAGCACTGGGGCCATTCCAGGGAGTCTGGAGTCTTTTTTTCTGCTTCTTTTCTCACTTGCCTTCCTCACTGAGTTTTTCAAATTCCCCTTTCTTGCTAATGGCTTTATTTAAAGAGACAACATTAAAAGTGAGTACTAAGATGCCAGCCAATAGCAGTCTAAAAGATGCTGGTGATCGCCTTGGAAGAAATGGGAAATGCAGCCAAATAAACGGAGATGGTAACGGTTGTGTTCTTCAGAATTACAATGGTGATCCGATAGCTGTTCCAGGGACACTTGCTATAGTTCTCGTCTGCAGTGTCCTTTAAAATACATTAAAAGATGCAAAAGTGCAGTAGCACTAGCGGAGAAAATTACCGACTGAAAACATCACTGGTCTTTGTCAGAAATTGCCCCACCTGCAAAACAGGGCAATTGAAGAAGGGGTAACTGAAGATGGGGCAATACCCAGCATGCCTAGGCTTCTGACGCTCAACACGGCAGAGGCATACTGGATACCGGACAGCGGGGCAGCAGAAATGCCCTCTGGCACACACCCAACAACTTGCTCTCAAGCTTCAGGTCTGAGCAAAAGGGGTTTTGAGGGCACCAGGTAGAATCTCAGAGGAGATGAATCTTCGACGGACAAACATTGGGTATAGAAAAATCCTTCTTTGTTAAACAGTTAAAACAGTAACAACAGGGGTGTCTGGGTGGCTCAGTCGGTTAAGTGGCCAGTTGTTGGTTTCGGCTCAGGTCATGATCTCACAGTTTACGAGTTCGAGCCCCATGCAGGACTCTGTGCTGATAGCGTGGAGCCTGCTTGGGATTCTCCGTCTCCTTCTCCCTCTGCCCCTCCCCCACTCTTGCTCTCCCTCTCTCCCTCAAAATAAATAAATAACCTTTCAAACAACAACAAATATGTAACGTGGGGGGTCTATGAGAAGAAGCGCTAGCATAAAAGCGTCTGCTGTCCTGCAGATGCAACGGAAGTATGCCTTACAAAGGAGGACCCAGAGTACTACACCCCCTGGTGTAATTTCATCATTAAGGGGGGAGGGGGTTTGGAAGCCAAATTTCTGCCCTAAAATCCTAAGTTTTCCATCTACTGGTTATGGAGCCTACTGGGACTCCGATTCCTCATCCGTGAAATGAAGAGGGTAACGGCACCATGTGGTGCGAATATTAAATAAATTAAGACACATAATTTCCTTGACAAACTCAGGGTACACCGTTTGCTGTCACTGTCATCAGCAGCAGTAGCAGCATCACCATGATCATCGCCACTACATGAAACTACAGACTACGGAACTCTGGGTTCTCTTAAAATGTCAAGAAAGGAAGCATGGGTTTTTATAAAATAAGAGATTTAAAAAAATTACAGGGGAGGGGATCTGGCCAAGGTGTTGAAAGGCAACTGGCAGAGAAGCAATTCATGCAAGAAAATAAGCACGATTGCCTGAGTAAATGAAAATGTGCATTTAAGGCAAGGAAAACACAGAATGGACAGTGTGTAGGGAGGTACCCTGATGGTACCCGGATCTTATCTACGACAAGTCCACTAGTCCCAGGAAAGCAGACAGGAAAACAAAACAAAGCAGAACGATCCGTAATACTACATCTCTATGATGCCAGAATGGTTTCCCCTCTCCTGTACAGACTTTTTAACAGTTGTGCAAGCAGGAGACTATCTTCTTGTTGATGTATGTATACACACACATCTACACACACATCCATGTACCATATGTATATATACACCCAGAATTAAATCAATATTGTATTATAATTGTATATTATAATTGGTGGGATCTTAAAATAGAAAAAAGAAAAGTTCAGTAAACACTTTCTTGAACTGAGGCACCTGGGTGGCTCAGTTGGTTAAGGACCCAACTTCGGCTCAGGTCATGATCTCGCAGTATGGGACTTTGAGCCCCACGTAGGACTCTGTGCTGACAGCTCAGAGCCTGAAGCCTGCTTCGGATTCTGTGTCTCCCTCTCTCTCTGCCCCTCCCCCATTCATGCTGTCTCCTTCTCTCTCTCAAAAATAAAATAAACTTTAAAAATATTTAAAAAAACATACAAAAAACCCCACTTTCTTGAATTAAGAAAAATCAGTCAACAGGAAAAGATTCATCTGTGTTCCAGAAAACAATATTAAGTGTAAAGAGACACGTAACTATGCACATACCAAGATTTTAAAATGTCAAGACTAAAGCAAAATATTCTCATCAAAAGTGAGACTGGGAATGTTGCTAACACTTTATGTCTGTAAAAAAGGAAAGTGATCTGAGGTACAGGTGAAATAAAACATTTCATTATGTTAAGTCTGGATGATGGGTCTCCCTTTGTCTAATTATACTAATCTTTGGACAGTGACATAGATTTGAAATATCTTACAGTTAATAAAAGCAGACCTTTCTTGCTCAAACTCTTCTTTCTCAACTTGTAAACTCCAGAAAAAAATTTGGTCAAACTTGTTTCTGAAAGAAATAATGGTTGCTTTCTCATGAATTCTGTACGCAGCCAGATGGCTTTCAGATTTAAGGCAACAGTAAGTCTTGCTTGGATATGCAAGGTCTCTGAAAATATATCACCCATGTACTAGTTCTAAAAATTTATGCAAATCTATTCCCAGTTCTAAGCTAGGGGAATCAGAGGCAAAACCTAAAGCATGGGAATGTCAAAGTGTAAATGGACCGGGGTAAGCAATTAAACAAGCTACACCCATAAAATTACATTCAAATCACAGCTGTAAATAAAGTTGCAAAGCCAAACGTGAATGTGAAAAATAATTTTTGAAAGAAAAATCTTTCTGTAACAAGGAACAACTTCGTGATAAACATTATGAAGTAGTCATAACCAGGGTCTAAACTCTCTACCACACAAGGGTTAGCCAGGAGGTGGGTAGGGAGAAGTAAAAACATTCTAAATCTCTCATCATAAAGTAAAGAGGAAAGAAAATCATGGTTCTTCAGTTGTGTCATTAGAGCGAATAAAGCTTTTCTACCTTCCAGAAATGTACCCTCCTCATCACTGGAAAGAATAAAAGCAAAAAAAAAGATTAGGCAAACAGTAAGGCACATAAAACATGAAATGTATAAAATAATATGACAGAAGTCAGTCCAAACATTTTGGCTGAGACAGAAAATCGATGTGGGAACAAGGTTTAAAATCCCCCTTTAAAAATGAAGACTTGAAGAATTTGTTTCAAAAGTCCAACTGTAAACTGTTTTAAAGGGAAACAAGAGGACAGATAAACAGTAAGAAGGAAAAAATATAAAAGCTAATATTTACCAGGCAACCACAGATAAAAAAGAAAACAGAGGTGGCAAAAATAACTGAAAGCAAATTTGAACTAAAGACAAAGGAGAAAGAGCATAATTTTCATTATTAAAAGTTAAAATCCTTAAAGAAATTAATCAACACATAGGTGACAATTCTGGTAGTATTTCAATAAATCAAAAATTTAGAAATTAAAAAAATGGACAATATCAAAATTCTGTGAGAATTACATCTTGCTCAGTTTTTGACAGATGAAGAATTTTCAAAAAGCAAAGAGATAAAAGATTTGAATATTATAAATTGGGTAGAATTGAATAAATACATATTTAAAACTATGTATTGCACAAAGCAGCCATCATAGAATTGTTATAAACCTTGATCCAATAATAAGCTATCAAAAGCATTTTTTTAATCCTTAAAAAAGGAAGGAAATGTGAATGCCATCGATTCTGACCAACCATAATGCAATAAAACCAGAAATTAATAATGAAAATATAAGCAAACATAGTCACTTGGAAATCTAAACAAAATAAACAAGGCAAAACAAAAAATAAATTTCTGCTAAAGAGCCCTCAGATAGAAAATTTTAAAATTTACACACTATTAGAAAAATTTTTAGAACTTTTTTCTCTTGAAAAAATATTTACAAAATATTAAAATACAACCTATAACAGTTTGTAAATGGGTAGATTTATTAAGCAATGAATAAAAATGACAGTATTTATGACAGTAAATTTTTGACATATTTATGACAATAAAAAAGACAAGAAAACAGGAAGATCTAAGAGATAATAGAAATTATAGAAAAAGGAAACAAAAATAAATTCAGAAATTAAGTAATGAACAATTTGGGGGCTAGAAAACTAAATCAAATCAAGACAATGAAAACCACAAAGGCAACACAAGCAAAAACAAACAAGTGGGACGACATCAAACTTAAAAGTAAATTTGAACTAAATTTCTTTACACAGCAAAGAAAACCTTCAGCAAAATGAAAAGGCACCCTACCAAATGGGAGAAAATGTTTGCAAACCATATATCCACTAAGGGGTTAATATCTAAAATAGAGAAGGAACACATACAACTCAGCAGCAAAAAGACAATTAAAAATTGGGCAAAGGACCTAAATAGACATTTTTCACACACACACACACACGGCCAACAGGTATATGCAAAGATGCTCAACATCATTAATTATGACGAGATGCAAACCAAAACCACAATGAGACATCATCATACACGTGTTAGAATGACTATTCTCCACAAGACCAGAAATAACAAGGATTGACAAGGTTGTGCAGAAAAGGAATCCTGGTGCGCTGCTGGTGGGAATGCAAACTGGCACAGCCACGATGGTAAACAGTATGGAGGTTCCTTAAGACATTTAAAATAGAACTACTAAAATAGAACTGGTAATCCCACTTCTGGGTATGTATTCAAAGAAAACAAAATCACTCTCTCAAGGAGATGTGTGCACTGCCATGTTCACTAATGATGCCTACACTGTATTATTCACAACAGCCAAGGTGGACACAACCTAAGTGTTCATGGACGAATGAATGCATAAAGAAGATGTGCAATGAAAATACAATGGAATATTATTCAGCCTTTAAAAAGAAGGAAATCCTGTTGAGACAGCACTGATGAACCTGGGGGGTATTATGAAAATAATAAGTGAAATAAGCCAGAGAAATACAGAAGTGGCTTCCAGGGGCCGGTGGGTAGGTGAAACAGGGAGGTTGGTAAAAGGGTACAAGATTTCAGCTACAAGATGAATAAGGTCTGAGGGTCGAATGTATAACACGGTGACTGCTGCTGATAACACCATATTGTATAACTGAAATTTGCTGAGAGTAGAATTGAAATGTTCTCACCAAAAAAAAAAAGGCAACTATGTGAGATGATTGGATAGGATAATTAACTAGATGGGGGATCCCTTCACAATGTACATATGTCAAATCATCACCTTGTGCGCTTTCCCTTACAATTTTGTCAATTATACCTCAGTAGGTCTGAAAACAGTGAAAACAAACTAAAAAGTAGTAGGAAAGATGACTTTCTTAATAGGCTTCTATATAAGTTGTACTGGTTTTTCTTTTTTCCTTATACCCTCCACACTTGAAAAAAAAAAAAAAAAAAACTTATAGGTACTGATCAGTCCCTAGTATATAATTTGTGCCTGAGCACAGGAAAATGCAAAGCTAATCAGTATATTTGGTGAAAGGAACAAAACTCTAGTATCAAAATCTGAACGAGAAGGAAAAAAATCAAAGACAAGTTTCCTCATGGCAATCGATGTGAAAACGTTTTAAGCAAAATCTCAAGAAATTACATTTAACTTACATTAAAAGAATCACAAGCCAAGAATTCACAGGGTTTGCTACCAAGAAGTAAGGCTGTGTATACATTTGGTCATCTATGAATTAGTAGATTACTTAAATAGACGTAAAAAAAAAAAAAACTTTAGGTGAAATGGCATCAGTAGTAATCTTCCTTAAACAGGATGAAAAACATCTCTCTATATACCTTAAGCCAACGATCACTGTTCAGTTTATGGAGTAACATCAGAAGCACTGTGATTAAAATCAGTATTGTGAAAGAATCCTTAGTCCTGTGCCTACACAGCTCTCTCAGACCCCAAGAATCAGCTGCTCTACCCACAGTCCTTCCCTGACACTCACCCTTGGGACAGTAGGTGTTGCTCAGATCTGTGTTTCGGGGGGTAGAGAGGGTTATTTGCTTGTCTTCCAAAGCAACTGTGTTCCCGTCCCTTTGTGGAACCCAGACACTTATTCCACTTCCCATGGCTTTGGTCTTATTGTGCCTCCTCTGAAGAGTGGTCACGTCAGAGGACACGTAATATCATAGGCCCCTCTTCGTTTTTCCCCTAGCCTGCCCTCATGCTGCGGAGACGGGGCCTTCCTCTGCAATCCATATGTCCCGCATATTTCAGCAGCAGAGTGTGTATGGCCCATGTCTCTATAGCCCAAATCTCATTTGAAGGACCCTTCCGGTTACAGTCATAGTTTCCTAAAAAGGTTTGGGTAAAGGGATGTGCTTTTTCACATCCTTCTTTATCAGACAGTACTAAGAAATGAGGTCCAAGAATTTCCAGAGTATGTTTATCATCCCTATGGTCTCTCTGCCCTGAATATTCAGGCCTAACATGTAAGTACACATATTTTTCCAACCACCTGTAAATTAAAATACGGCAGAAACTACAATATATGCCCACTAACAGTAGGTATGGAAGAATTCTTCCCAAACCCCAATCCCATGCGTATCCTCCCTGGTAAAGCTCGACCACTTCCAGTCTCCACAGAATGTGTAGGAATTGATCCTTCCTCAGTGAACAAGGAACTGCTTTCCCCTGACTCACTACTATGTTCTTTTATGTAGCTATTCACAGACTTGAGATTTACAGCCCTTGAAGATAGGAACCTTATCTTACCCTTCCTGACTCCTGTTAGATTGAGCACATTTTCTTCTACTTAGCAGGCTGAATAAATATTTGCTAAATGGATTTAAAAATGAAAATTGAGCTGCGCGAGTTCACCCCATGTCAGATTTCTCAGGAGGTTAGATGTCAGGCTTTCTAATTAGGAAGATGGTCATCTCTATGCTGTCGGACTAGACGAGAGAGTCCGCAAAATGTGTGTGTGGTGAGGCGGTGGGTGGGTGGGTGGGGGCAGCATGACCGTCTGAAAACACCAGGATTATTCAACTTGGTGAAGAGAAGGCTTAGGAACAGGATTTCAGCTTATGAAGAAGAGATATAGAGAGACAGCATTTATTTCCATGTAGAAGGCCCAGTGGACATGAGCTAATGGGATTACGTTCGACTGGGAAAAATCTAGATCAGGCAGAACATAGAGTCCTCCACTCGGTGTCAAAGGATTTAGACAGCTGCCCTGTAGATTTTTCCTCGAAAGCTTTTTAAATAGAATTGCCATCTCTCCATTCAGAAGGGTTTCAGTGCAGGCCTTCCTGGGAGAGTACTGGTCAGTCGAGCACCACATTGTATTTACAGTTCTGAGAATCTAGGATATAGACGACGTCAAGGATGAGTTTTGCAACAACTTGGCTCTAGACAATCTAATTTTCTTTTTAAACGCAGAGCCAAAGTGAAGCTGTTAGTCAAGTTTCTAGTCTGGGTTTACCTATGTTGCATTTAAAAGTATTAGCCAGAGTGTGGCGCTGCCTCTTCTACACATCTGAGAAGTGTTGAGGGGTGGGTGACTGGAGAGAGACAGCAGCAGCCAGCATTGTTTTCCATCCTTGCGTGGAACTGGATTCTCCAAGCCTCTTCCTTAAATGTTCAGCCGTTTTAGAAGAGTGACAGTGTTTACTTTCCATTAGGAGGAAGTACAGGGCTATGCAGACTTGGAATTAACTGTTTTCCTTGGATTACCTACAGGATAATTACCCACAGGTACAATCAGCCCCGTTATTCCCCTGGACATGAAGAGACAAGGACTTCATGGTCCCCTGTGCATCTTCACAAATATTCCCCTGGACATGAAGAGACAAGGACTTCATGGTCCCCTGTGCATCTTCACAAAGCCAAAAGGATCTGGAATAGCCCTGGGAGTTGGGAAAAGTACGCAATAAAATCTTCATTTGTTTCTTCAGACAATGCATTTGAGGGCAGTGGGAGGGACTCCACGGTAAACCAGTCAGAGTTCTTCATTTTCCCTGACCCTGACCTTCCCCCAGAGCACGACAGAGACAAGGTGGTGCTGGGACAAAGCCACAATGTCAGGTACAGCTCTCTCATCGGTGCATTTGAGGGAAAGTCATGTGTTCTGTCATAAACAATGATGTGACCTCAGTTCTAATTAGAAACAAACACTCTCCTCCACAAGTAGATATGTACTGTTCTTCAGAAAACCTTCCACTCACCCAAGATGAGGAGAGTCTGGTCAGCACCCACCATACCTTGCGAGAGCTCCGGCCAAAGGGGACGTACTTCACAACTGTGGAAGGTGCTTACCAGGGCAGAGTCGCTGGTCTTGGCCTGCCCGTTTGGTCGTTTGTATACAAGACCTTTATGTACCATCCTACCCACAGAGGAGATAGAATCCCAAAACTGCAGGCTTGCCAAGGTGAATGGACAAGAAGAGCAGAAGGTAGCACAGAAGCACAGGCTAGACTCGAGGTTTTGTTAAAGGGAACTTGTTCACACACATAGGAGGTATTTATTTGCTTGGTGTCTTCCTCTCCCTTCAGGAGAGTAACTCTTAGTCCTCAGAGACTCACAGAAAGGTCTGTGGTTTATATCCCAAACCCTCAATGTACCAGAGGACAAGGCAACTCTTGGGCGCATGGTGATTGACGTTGACATTGCAATCAATATTCTTCCCTCTAATTTAGGGATAAAGGATCCCAATATAGTCACACTGTGTGAGTGTGGAGGGGGAGCTTCTGGGCTCCTTACACTGGATGGTGTAGGGGTGGTAATCATTCTGTGTACAGTTGGGAGCTCCCTTTTGGCATGCCACCAATCTCAATATTTTGGATTGCCTGAGCTTCTTGTGAAGGCAGGGAGGCCCAGTGACCCATTGTTGGTCTTTCCTCTATCAGACATTCCCCTTGGTCTGTGAATCTTCTACCTTGAAAAGGCGCATCTTTAGTGCCATACTCTGGTTCAGGCTGCTGAAAACCAGGTCTTTCCTGGTTGAATGACTAAAAGAGACACATGCAATCAATTAAGGAAGCCAGGAGCTGGACCAGGCCTGTTGAATATAATAGGCATAAAGTAGAACTGGTGGGTGGATGGATGGGTGGAAGGATGAACAAGCGAATGCACGCAGGGCGTACCCAACTGGCCCTACGATGGGAGTGAACTGGCTCCCTCCAGATTCTTCCATCTATTCAAAACATTTTTAGTCACACTGCCTTGAAGGTTGGGAAGAAGAAAGGTTGAATTACTGCTTGCCTACGTCACTGAAGTACCGCCATTTTGCCTATTCATGGTCTCTATCAGTTGCTCACCTACATGGAGCCGTACCTGGGAGTTTTTAGCCATACAGTGGATTAGGACTCTTCTGAAAGGGATGTGTAAAACTGCTCACAGAGAAGAGTGGCGTAAATAAACTTTCCAGATGCCATTCTGCTGAGCATGCAAATTTAGGACTGTCAAGGAAGGATCAATCTGCACACACACAAATACACATACACACATAGACATATAAATGCTGACTAAACACAGCTACGCTTTAGGAAAAGCATCTCTTAATTTATATCTGAAATTTCACCTTCGTATAAAGGAATGTATGATGATGATTCTCTCTCGGCAGCATTTTAGTAGGAGGAAGGAAGCAGAGGAAAACATGGGAGAATTAATCCTTTAAGTGGAGGTTCATTCCATGGAGCAGGAAACCTGGTATATGTAGGGAGGGCAGTGGTCAGTGAAGAGCCATTTCCATGTTTTATGAGTTTGTCTTGAAGCCATCAGAAAACCTAAGTGGTCAAACTGCATTAAAACTGATCGGCTTTATAAAATGCAGTACTTTTTACCACATCTCACTTGTGGTAGGATATGATCGTTCACGTGTGTGAATCTTCACCCCGTGAGAGGACAGCGAGAAAAGGCACCTATGGTGCAACTACTTTCTTGTCAGTGGCGGGCCTCTTTGGGCCAAGCTGGGGACTCTGGGTCTGAAATAGTAACTGTAGGGTTAAATGAAATCTCACCAGACTGGCCCCACTGTGGGAGCTTCCTCCAAAGCATCACCCTGCTTCTCACCAGTTGGCATTTCCCCTGCCATATTATGGAAGAAGGCATCTCCCCTGTTGGTATTCAAATGGAAACTGATGTTGGGTTCACTTCTAAGACACTGATGTAAGTGAAGCTTTTTTTATATGGCCCTTTGCTCCAACCCAGAGATTAAAATGAGCCTCAACATAAACCATCAGGAAGAGGCATAAAAATGATTCTAAACCTCACCTATGCTCAGCTGACACCCGTAAAGCACAATTGTGTTTTAATGATAACACTTTGGAATGGCTCAGGTAAATATAGTGCCATATGCAAAGCTTTCAGATCCCCACAAATGCCACCAGTACTTATGATCCCTGTGGGTAGGTTTTCTCTCGCTGTGCTCAAGTCTGAATGGAATATAAATGCACCATTAAATCTGTCCTAGAAGTACAGAGAGCGGCCGTTGCATAGTTAAGTGAAAAAGGCAGCATTTTATGTCTGATAGAGCAGTCATCTTGTAAAGAACAAATTGGTAGAGAGAGACAGGGGAAAGCGATGTATGGAGAGTGGCCTCAACAGGATAGGCAGATGGAAGTCTAAATTCTTTTATAAATTCCTTTTAAATAACATATTTTATTGAGCTGTTAGAAGAAAAATGCAGATTCTTTCTGAAGCTTGGAAATAAGGTGCCTATCCCCAGTCTCCTACTCCTACACACACTCACATCAAAGCCACTATGATCACCACCACCATTGTTAGTAAGAGGGGGGAAAGAATAGAAACAAGAATAAAAGTCATCTTTCACTACAGCAAACAAAGCAAGTTTAGCTTGTCACAGTGAATGATGAATGGCTAGCGATCACTTTCCCAGAAAGAGAGAAACCAAAGATTGTGTATCAATTTTTATAATTTTAAAGCTGAAAGATGGTAACTCTACAGAAATGGAGCAGACTATATAAAAATCCTCTCTGAAAATGTGATTACACATAAAAATCCATGAAAACGTACAAAGTGATAGATGAACCAAAACAAAACAAATGCGGTTTTTTATCCTTTTGGAACGGAGCAGAAATGGCACATGTAGAGAGAATGGCTTTATTTTGTATTTTTAAAAGAAATATTTGGGGCTTAATTGAATTATACTTGTGGTGGGAATTGAAATATTCAGACAGAATATTGGGTTTTATTTTAAACTGAATTCTATACTGAAGAGATGGAGAAAGAATCACTGTGAAATATTAGCAGTGAAGTTGACCCATTTCACTAAACTAAAAAAGCCACGCGCATAAGAAGGAAGTACCCTTTCTTCCTGTGCTCTCCTAACCCCCAAAGGGTCTACAGTCCGTATTCTTGGTTAATTCTGACAAGGAAATCCTCTTGGATCTTTTCTAATTTAATCCAGTTTACATCTGATATTTATTTCTTGAGATTAACCAAAATGAACGCTTTTTTTGTGTGGCCACCCTGCTAAATCTGTGTTCTCCCCACACACACCTTCGATGTCACAACATCAATGAATCTGGAACATATTTCGGGATGTTGTTTCATTTTGCTTATTCCTTAGAAGTTATCAAGTTAATACCAAATTCTATACACCACACCTTACCAGTATATATATTTTACTCATTTTAAGTTATTTTGTTTGCATTGGGTCTTCAGGGATTTCATGATGTCCCCACAGGTAAGTTTAACCAATGGTACTTCATAATAAAATGTACTTAATCTTTTTACATTTAGAAATTATACCAATAATTTATATTTCTTTAATGATTATGGGTGATGGGAAAAAATGCCTTTTTCTCTTGAAAACCTCAAAAAGCTTGTGTCAGAAGTCCTTAGAGGTCTGCTTATACTGTTCAACTCAATAATATGGACACCGTTGTATAACATAGTGAGGTGTTTTCTTTATTCTGCAGTCTGGGTAAAGTAACCTGAAAGAGAGTGGTATGGCTTTTAATATACAATTTCAATGTATAATTTATATCGACTAGGTTTAGGGAATATACAGAGGCTAGGTTAACATCATGCCAATCACACTTGTATTTTAAATGGCCATAAGGAAAAAGAAAACACCCCACAGGTCAACTTTGCTTCTAGCACACCATTTCCTCCACACCCTCAGAAAGGTGGCTGGACATGAGAGAGGTTCTGAAAATCAACCATAAGGACTCGGGGAAAAGAGAAGTGGACAGAGACTATGAGGGCGGGAAGATGAATTCCAGAGTGAGGTTGAGGTGGAGATTAATAAGCCTTTGGCTCACTGCTAACTTCTTTAATGTACGACAACTCTAAACCTTGCCGAAAACCCTACACATGCTGTATAAACTTACAGCCCTCAGCGGCCCCAAGTTGTATTAAAGAGACCTGGTGAGACCAACAATATGCTAGGAGCATGGGGGTACCTGTTATAAACAGTCTGAACTGCAATTCATCTTACTAAACACCTTGGACAACATCCAGCTCGAGAATCATAAAACACCTCGAATACAAGATGCTGTCACTGAAGAAAGCCTGTTTGCTTATCAAAGAAAAGGCAACCAATTAATAGTTTTATTACTAATACCATTACCCCAAGGGCTAAAATTAGGTTTATTTATTTATTTTAAGTTCAGCCCACTAAATTCCGTGCTAACACACAACAAGGTACAGCTCGTATTACAAATGAATAACTTAATTAAAAAACATTGATTTTGCTCATTGACTGCTGCAAATTTTATTAAATATTAATGATAACATTTTGTATTTTTTATACTAGTCATGAAAGTTTTATGTGCTCTCTCCCCTACAGCAGCCTTAGATTTTATGACAAACTCTTAGGCAGCTCAAAGTACAAACATAAATATTGCATTGGCCAGCTTGGTACAATATATGTGTATACATAAGCCAATGAGTGGATGTGTGTGCATTTACCCAAATATGCACCGAGTTAGGAGCGCTGACTCAACGGAAGTGAGGGAGAGACTTGAACGGTTGAAGTTTGCGTTTTATTTTAATTGCCAAGATGGGTCACCCAGAAGCTACTGGAAGAAGCACCCTGTGAAGTGGGGCCTCAGAACCCTAAAACCAAGTGTGTTTTCTCCCCAGAGTCTATGTGTCACACAAAGCACATACATCACTCCAGAAACAACATGATTTTACGTTACAAGAGGTTTCAACAAAAGGGCAACATTCTACTCTTTCCTCACCCAAAGGGGCCCAAAAAACCAAAAAGCTCACCAGCCTACAAAAGAGCCTTTACAATTTCAGTAGAGTTTTTTGTTATTGTTTCCATCGATTTATTTTACATGTGTAGAGTCCGCAGAACTTTGGACTTTTATCCGTAGTCTAGATTGACCAGAAATAATCCTTATCTTGCTCCCCCAAGTTCTCAATGGAAACCGTAAATGTCTGGAGTCAGCTGACAGCTGTGTGAAGTGAATCAGATGACACGTTATTTGGGATGTGTTTTCCATTACTTGGAACTTTTTACTTACAATTTTGTGCAGTGTTAGCCAAACATCACTACTTGGAACTTCTGCAGCGCATTTCTTCCCTCTGTATCTATCTCAAAGTCATTTAAACAATCAGGAATGTAAGTCACTTCCTCAAAACACCTCAGAGGTCAGAGGGTCAGGTCAGGCCTCGGAGTTATCCAAGTCTTTCCAAAACTTAACAAACTTCCTTAGGAATACAATCATAGCAACCCAGACTTGAAAACAAAGTTTGAGTGTTATTAAGTACGTGTTAAAAAAAAAAATCCAGCCATATTATATCTATGTACTTTGCAAATGCCCTCCTAGAAAAAGGTGAGGGAGGGAGAGAGGGTAGGAGGAACACTTTCCAAAGGGAAAGACCTCACATGAAAAACATTAAGCATTTTTTAAAAGCGAGGAATTAAAAGGCAGACCAGAAGATTTTTAAAACATATGCTTTTCTTGAAATGCAAAATATGTTTTTGTAAAACATCGATGGAAGGTAATATGTGGAAGGGAATTTATTCAGTTTTGTGGTTACTGGTGACCTAAATATGCTTGGGTGCTTCAGCGGTGGGTCCATTATTCACTGTGTAGCCCCTCTCTTCTGCGCCTCTTCCCCAGGCCCAACTGCCCCTCTGGGCTCTGGAAAGTTGAGCCCTAAGACTGCATTTCCCAGCCCTTGACAGCTGGCCCCTGTTGGGCTGGGCCGATGACAGCAGTTGGAGATAAAAAATAAGGGCAGAAAGAGAGCGAGATGGGACTATTTCTTCCCTGCTGCCCCTTACTTCGGGCTGAGTTATCGAGTTTCTGGCACGTTTGCCTCTTTGGGAGAAACCATGCCCCGTGCTCACTCCTGGGGCCTCCTTCTGCCTGAGGTCTCTGGACGCCTCCACAACCCCCCCCACGGGCCACACACCCACAGCCCTTCATCAGAGCCTTGTAAATCTGAATTTCTTTCTTTCTTTCCTTTCCTTCTAGGACCTGCCTAACAAGACAGGAGTAGCTGTAGCTCCTACTAGGTGTCCCTTCCCGGGTGTGTGATGCAAAACGACAACTCCAGATATCGGGTCACAGGTGGGTTTTGAGAAAGGAGCCTTCTATAGAAAGTCAGGAGATGCAAGGAGGTGAAACAGTCGCCCATCGACATTAGATCCACTGCATACATTTTCCTGTGAACTTGGAGATACACAAAATGCCACGCCGCTCCGTCAGGATTATTTCCCTTTCTGTTGTGGAGCAGTTTCCTTCCCTGGTGACGGTGACAAGGACTCAGGAAAAACAAAACAAAAACCCCCAACCATTCCTTGCAATGGCATTTGGTGCCAGGCCCCAGGGCATGTGCTGTGTTAAGTCTGACACATTTTGAAAGGAACTAGTGTCCCCAACTCGGCTTGACTGTGAACCAGGTCTATATAGCCACCTTTAGTCCTCCCAGGGAATAAATTAAATCTGCATCTTGACTGTGTTGCCTGGAAGAGATTTTTAAATTATTTATGGTGCAATAGCAGGGAGTTGCTCTTCTCTGCGAGCTGGGGGTGGGGTGGAGTGCATTCTGCCTCTTGTCTACTCCAGGCCACTGCGTTCCCGAGTCCAGCAATGTCTAGAGAAAAATAACAAGGCTGGAGGCAACCGAGATATATTAACACAAAAGAGGCAGTAAATCACTTTTCACTGTTTGGAGACAGCTCTTGGGCTGTCAGGGCTGCCTCTTTGCTCCGGTCTGCCTGGGATACTGTGGATGTTTGCTGATGCCCGGCTGGGGAGGGCTGTGCAGGGGACGGGCTAGAAGGACCACATGGATTCAAGGGGGAAGTTTTAAAAATGGGAATAAGAAGCAACTCAAGCATTTGGAGAAGGGATTTTGCAAATTTGGAGACTCCTCCTTCCAAGTTTTGACCTCAGTTCGTATCATACGGAGTGTCAAAACAGCTTTACGTTGAGCATCAGAAGACCTGACTGTTTACACAGGGCTGATTCAAAGGTGGATTTCTTTTTCTTTCCTTTTTTTTTTTTTAATGTTTATTTATTTTTGACAGAGAGAGAGAGACAGAGCGCAAGTTGGAGAGGGGCAGAGAGAGAGAGAGAGGGAGACACAGAATCCGAAGCAGGCTCCAGGTTCTAAGCTGTCAGCACAGAGCCCGATGCGGGGCTCGAACCCACAAACTGTGAGATCATGACCAGAGCCGAAGTTGGATGCTCAGCTGACTGAGCCACCCAGGTGCCCCCACAAGGATGGATTTCTTAAAGCTTTTCAGAGATTTGCTGGTATTTTGGAAATCCCTGAAGTAGAGAGTCACATGGAGAGTCTCAATGGTGCTTCCATTAGGGTGGACCTTTCCTGTGGACATTTATCCCTTGTGCCCTGATCCCCAAATGGCTCTCACATGAAAAGAAAGCCCAAACTGCTGTATAAATATAGAGAAGATTTAAATGCACATTCCCTGTGGTAACACATTTACACATCCGGGTAAAATTATCTCAGTGACTAATCGCTGATTTTTTTCAGAGATCCATTACCTCATGAGGCAGAATGAAAGCACACGATACGGAGGAGATGTGCAGAAAAAGTGGACACAGCACAGGAGGAAAGAGAGAAGATACCAAAGACTGGCTAGTTCATAAGTTTTCCCAACACCAGAGCTTAGGAAATGTTTTGTCCTACTTGCTTAGAGAGAAATTCTATCCTCAAATGCATACGCAAGACCATCTTTATTTCAACTTGTAAGGGATATTGTTTTACCTAACTTAATAGAAATATAGTATACTAGAACCATAATATAACTATAACAGAAATAAAATATGCTATATTGACATGTACTTACTCTCGTCGTAGACCTCAAAACTTTTGTCACATCATATCAGATCCCTCCATATCCAAGTTAAGAGGTCAGTTTATTACCTCATTTTGCTAAGAAAGAAAATAAGGCATGGAAAAATCAACAATTTTTGCTTTCTTAAATAAGTATAAAGATAGGTAGATGGATAGTTCAGTGACAGAGATATAGAGATAGAGGTCTATGTAGTAGTTTTATTTATCCTGACATTAGTATGTATTACTATAACATTCTTTTACATGTGTGGTAAAAATTAATTAGTTCCCTAGTCTAAGAAGAAAGATGCTGAGTTTGGGGTAATATCTAGCATTGGAGTTAGTACCAAAAATGCTTATTATGAAGATCCACATGTTTGTTTAATTTCTCCCCTTTTCTACTATGTTCAAACTTTTTATTGAAGTATAATACACAGAGAAAAGCATACACAATGATGAGTTCATTATCTCTATACATTTTTTTTAACAACACAGAGATAAGAGCTTGCTTATAGGCTAAGGCAGGAGACGAGCCTATAGGAAGAAAGCAGATGGAAACAGAGTTTCAGTACTGTGGCAGATCGTACGTCCCAAAGGTGGCCGTAATAATACCTCCCATCCCACATGTCTTACAGCCATGCTACCTAGCTAGTCCTTCATCAAGAGGTAGAGTTGACTTCTCCACTCGTACCTGGGTGGGCTCTGTGACCTCTTTGACTAACAGAACACAGTAGACAGGGCATTGTTGTTTCTGGGCACAACCTTTGACTGTTTTGGTAGCTTCAACTTCTGCCACTTGGAAAATCTACTCTTGGCATGCTCCCTCTCAGATCCCAGCATTGGGCTGTAAGTCGCCCAAACCACACGGAGGAGCCATGTATAGGTGCTTCCATCATACTCCAGCCGAACTCCCAGCCAACAGCCTGCATCAGATGCCAGCCACCTGAGCGTGCCATCTAGGGTATCTTGCTCCGTCAAGACCTCAAATGACTGTGGCTCCAGCTAACATCTGACTTCGATAGCATGAGAGAGCCCAGAAAGCAACGCCCAGCTGAGCCAAGTCAACCCCCAGACACATGAGAGATAACAATAAATGGTTTTAAACCCACCAATTGTGGGGGTAGTATGCCAACAAGACACAGATAACTGGAAGAAGCACCGAAATACAGACACAGAAATTTGACTTTCACAGGATGGAAGAGAGACAAGAGCAGAGACAAGAACAAGCAAGATTATAGGTACACTCACAGATCGAATGCATAAGAGATGGGGTGAGAATCTGGAAGGGACAGCATTTGGTAAGAAAGCAAAAGATGGGCTATCAGGCTTCAGAAAGAGGTAGATACTTGGAATATCATATGCATGCAACCGGTGACATTCCAGCAAAAGTTACTGACACGTTTGAAGACCGTGCTGATGTTGTAAACTATCTATATGAAGAAAAACATCTGTGTGGGGCTGGGATTTTCTCCATCTGTGTCTGGCTGTGCAGGTTAGAAGAGAAATCATATGACTGGATTGATCTCGGATTGCAGTTTTAAAGAGCAGGTGAGGAAGGAAGGGAGAACACCACAGCTGTGGGTTCTGGTACTTATTGGTTGAAGCAATGGATCATGGATTTTAACCTGTGTAGGGAAAGGAAATGAAATTGGGGGGATTATAGAAGTGAAAGAAAAGAAGATACAGAAAATGGAGGTATAAAGCATTAGCTATATGAGAGCAAGGAATGAGAAAGCTGGAGAGAGAAGTTTTGATCCAAAACTAGACCATTATTGAATTCTTTGATGTACTTGTAATTTTTATGACCTTGGTAATAATTAAGAGTTTTACTTATAAAATATTTAAAGACTAATAGACTAAAAACCCCAGAGGCACCTGGGTAAGCATCTCTTGGTTTCAGCTCAGGTCATGATCTCATGGGTTTTGTGAGATCAAGCCCCATGTTGGGCTTTGAGCTAATGGTGCAGAGTCTGCCTCGAATTCTCCGTCTTCCTCTCTCTCTCTGCTCCACCCCCCCCCCCCTTGTACTCTCTCTTCAAATAAATAAATACACTTTAAAAACTACAAACCAGTTAATATTTCCACCTGTCATTAATTTGTAAACATCCCCGGATGGGAAGATGATTCACAATGAAGGGTTAGACCGTGGCTTTATTTGCCAATATCCAGTGGTGTGCTGGAGCTGGCCCATACCCAACACTCTGCACACCTTCCTAGATTTGTGCTCAGTGACATCATGTTGTAGCTGGAAACTGACCGTGGCAGAATATTTACATTACAGAAATTTGCAGACACTACAGTTCGGGGCTTTTGTCTCCCAGAGAGCGGGCTGTTAAACATTTATCAGTACACCACTATTCATTCCCTCCATATACTCTATTTACCACAAGAAAGAGAGAATTTAATTTTGTACATTTCTTACAAATGTATATCTCCCAACCTATGCCTTATTCTTCAAAGGATGTGACGGGAACATTACTTCTCTGTATTTTATTAGCTGCATGAAGCACAAATGTTGAACTCAAGATATGTGATTTATTACACATGAAGACACACTTCCCCCTCTTTCCTATGCCAGAACATTCCAAGACGGAAGGAAAAAGTCAACAGAACAAGCTGAAGTAAGCAAAGGTCAGCCATGTGAAGCTGTAGGTCCTATAACAGCTATGGAATTGAAAAAAGGATTAACTCTAAAAAGATTATTTTAAGAGGGGGAAAACTAGTGTACTTCATTCTCTCTTCTTGGTGACCTTGTGGCAAAGAGCAAGGAAAGTCAGGAGAAGCATTCTTCTTGATCTGTGCAAACATACCCACCCATGCTGCTTGAAAATCATGGGACCAGAAAGCCACCCCAAAATGTCTGTGTTCCTTCCACGTTTCGTCTGCAAACTCTATTAATACTGGCAATGAAAAGAATGGCAATCAACCAATCACTCAAACAAACGTTTAACCTCTCAAACTTGCCCCATAGTGTAGCTGGTGTATTACAAGCTATAGCAAAACAGACTCATTCTCTCGCTTCATCTCGTTTCAGTTTTTTTTCTTTCCAGTTAAGTTTTCAAATACTGTCTGCACTTTCCTTTCCCCCTCATTTTGCTTTAGGATAGTAGCAAAAATTAACGAATTAGCACAATAGAAAGGAAAGGTGACTGAGAATATGAATGAAAGCATAATCCTCAGGGGATCTCAGCCTGATAAATGTGAAGGAAGACACAAAAATGTTATCTGCTAGGCAAAGCAAACCTGGGAATTTTGAGCTGTCCCTTAGTATACTAAACCATATTAATATTTTTTTTCATTCATGCAATAAAAACGTATTGAGAATGACTTAGATGTGATATAAGGGTAATAAAGCTCTTTGTGACTCACTCTCAGAGTTGCCATACAGACTTGAAATCTTCCATTAAAATTAGAAGCATTTTAGATTGTTCTGTTTCTATCAAATGGGAACACATTAATGTATTTTATTTGGGGGGAGGATTAGAAGAGATGAATATATAACAATGGGTGTTGAAATGCAAGGTGATGTTTTCGAGACAGAGGAAAAGCACTAACAAAACTTCCATACTTGAACTCTGTCTTGTGACATTCTCTATCCAGGTGGCTTCAACGATGATCCCATTAGCATCTGCAGGTGTTACGTTAGTCACTGGAAAGCTTCCTTCCATATTTTCCCTTGAATACACTAGGAAACAGACCATGTTTCCTACTGAGAACAGATGAAAAGTAAGGCACATGGTGAATTCTGTTTAATGGTTACTCTGTTTCATGAATGAAAATTATCTAACAGGGGAAAATAATTTTCCTCATTTTTCCTTCCAAGGGCACTTATTAAAATGGATTTCTTAAATGAATATGCAATGATACAGCAAATTAAACTTGCTATATCAAAACAACAACACACTGTGAGATTTTGAAAATACCCAAGGTTCTTTTATTATATAAGGGGGGAAACTACTATATCGTGGATATATATTTTTCATTACTGTACTTCAAGACAATAGAATATGCACAAAAGAAGGGGCTTTAACATTTCAACCATCTTTTCCCGAGGGAAAAATGACATGTGAAGTTAGCGGACATGGAGAGTAAAGCTAGTCCGTGATGACCTGTGTGTTTGTTTCCTCCCCAAATCCTTATGTTGACGTTCCAACCCCGACATGGTGGTATCTGGAGGTGAAGCCTTGGGAGGTGATTGGGGTTGGAAGAGGTCGTGAGGATGGGGTCCTCATGATGGGATTAGTGCCTTCATGAGAAGGAACAATGGAGAGCTTGTTCAGCTCCCCTCCTGTCCAGCACGTGAGATGCAGCGAGAAGAGGCAGCCTGCAGGCCCGCAAGAGGGAAGAGAGCCCTCGCCAGGAACCGACACCTTGATCCAGGACCTCCCAGCCTCTAGGACAGTGACAAAGTAAGTATGTCTAGTTTAAGCCATCCCGGTCTATAGTTCGTTATGGCAGCCTGAGCTAATTCGTTCACAGTCTCCCAGCCTTCACACAGCTCAATCCAGAGGGGGAAGGTAGACACATGAGTTCAGTAAGTGCCGTGGCAGTACCTCATGAGGTGCTAGTGCAAGGCACTGATACTTTACCTGCTTCTCTGAGATCTAATATGTGATGAGGTGAAGGAACCGTGCCTACATATGGCAGTGATTTGCTTGGGTCAAAAATGGTTGGTGGCAGGGCCAGACTACTGTCCGAGGTATTCCGCATGTGTGCTTATATAAATGTCTTTTTTTACTCATTCACTCCACTTTTACTAAGCCCTTACCCTGTGCTAACTATTATCATAAGCATTGATAGGAATATCTAACTTTATCCTCACAACCACACTGGCCCCATTTGACAGATGAGAAAACTGAGATTCACAGAGATTTACTAACCGGCCCCAAGTCACACAGCTTAGTACAATAGGAGCTGGGCTTTGAACCCAGATACTCGAACATCAATGTTTTAGGATGGTAAGACATGCGAAATGACTTGAAGGAAATTAAATTGTAAACAAACGCTGATCAGTAGATCCCTAGCGTCTCTGCATACACACTGTTCACACATATGAACATACATCGACTGTATGATTTTCTCATCAGTAAAACTGGGGTAATGCCTCCCTCAGAGGGTTAACGTGAGGGTGAATGCCATGCTACTGAGAACATTTCTCTGTCTCAGCCCACATGACCCTAGCTGGGAGGAGGGATGAGGGTCCTCCCCATCGATCCATATTCTTTCTAGACCTTCGCAAAACTTCTGCTACTTGAGGCTCACAGCAACTGCCTGCACAAGCCTCTCACCACAACTGCTGCCAGCATCCCTAAGTACCCTTAATGCTGCCAACATTTTAAGGAACTCTAAAATCTATGCAGATGACACATGAGACAGTCTGGCTCTCAGGTCCTGTCTGATCACTTGCTTTGCTGCCCCACCCCCAACCCAGCGGCAGGCCCTTGCCTTTGCCATCACATCTGCAACCACAAGTTCATGCGCCTCCCTATCACAGCCTCCTCTCCTTCCAGCTCGCTCGCTTAAACGGCCCCACAGAAACGGCCCTCCAGGTGGATGGAGAACTGCTTCCCAACATGAAGATGCGTTTGCTTGGAGCCTCTTATCGTGACATCCTGGTTGACTCAGTTCGGATTCCATGGTTCTCCACCCTCCCACCGCACCAGCGTCATTCTGTCTTTCCCTCCTTCCCTCTCCTCCACATGGCATGAAGGGAACATTTCCTACTTACTAAAGCCCTTGACTAGAGGTATCAAAATGGAATATTGTGTTCTAGCACAACTGGTTCTAACAGCGGAAGCTGATAACAAACTCTGAGTGATCTAGGACACCAGACTCTACTGGACCTGCTAGAGATCTCTTTCCTGACTAATAAGCAATGAAATGTTTACAAATTAATCTTGTATATGGAAAACAATTTGACAACAAATTATATTAAAAAAAAATTAACCTTGTACAGGGGCATCTGGGTGGCTCAGTTGGTTAAGCGTCCAACTCTTGATTTCAGCTCAGGTCATGATCTCACGGTTCTTGAGATGGAGCTCCGAGTCAGGCTCTGCACTGATAGCATGGAACCTGCTTGAGTTTCTCTTTCTCTTTCTCTCTCTCTTTGCCCACCCTCACCCCCTCTCAAAATAAATGAATAAAGATTTAAAAAATAATTAACCCTGTACAGACCTATGGACTCATTCCGTTCTATTTACAGTTCTAGGTTTTAATCCTTAATTAGCATGATCACCGTGGACCTCCCAATACTTACAGATGTCTGACTTTTTCTTCATTGGCATAGGCTTTCTTGCCTGGAAGGTTAATAAAATTGGCTTTGTATTTTTTTTTTTAAGCCCTATTGTCATTTGTTTTGTTCTTTAACAATGTAAAATCCCAACTTTAGATCAGTCTCTCTCCTTAGTTGAGTCTTGATCTCAACAGTTGAAAACTGATGAGGAAAAATAACATGAACTCACTTATCGTTATCATTATAATATGTATACCACCACACCAACTGGGTGGTTTCAGCAGATGGCTCTACTGAAATTGTTGTCTCAAACTCCGTGGATATAACTTTCCAGGTGCTCAATTACCAAGTCAAATGAGTCTTTCCAAGTTAAGCACAGAAAAACTAGTCATGGTTGCCAGTTATTTACTACTTCAGAGAATTTTACATTTCTTTGGTTGCCATGTTTCTCTCTTCATTTCTTCTGAACTCTCCTTTTATTATTTATTTTTTTTCTATTTACCCCTCTAAACTAGAGCTCCTTTAAGTTTCATCCTTACATTTTCTTCTAACGATGCCCTCTCTCCACGGATCTCTACTTGCATGAAGGCAAGTCTCACAGCTTTTGACTCTAGATCTCCACACAGGAATGTTCCTTTGATTTCTAGACCTAACTTCTCATCTGTAGGTTAAACAAACCCACGGTGGCATTCTAGGAAAGAAGGGGAAAAAAAAGAATGAGTTTGTGGCGGGAAGGGAGTGAGAAGGTGAGTGAATAGGTCAAGGAGGCAAGTGGTCGGAGCAGATCATATTGAATCTCATAGATCATGGTAAGGCCTTTGCTTTTCACCTGGAAAATTCTGACACTGACATTAGGCATTGAAAAAATAATTTTGTCAAGGGAAAAAGCATGGAGTGTAGTTAGGAGGTAATAGCAATAATCCAGGCAAAAGGTAAAGGGGGACTTTTATCTAAAATTCATATGGGGTTTTGTTTTCAAGCTTTTTCTTATGACTTATCATAAAATTTCTTTCTGCATCTAAAATAAAAGTATCATTTGTCTCCATAAATTACTACAAATTTCAACTTAATTTAACTTTGTTCTCATTCTCGGTCCTAAATTAGAATGTTTCATTTTAATGTACCCTAAATTCTGCCTTGGTGGTTAATCTGTCCCGGATCTGATTCAGCTCTTAGACGTTAGGCAAACCCAGAGTCCAAAGCCCTTACAATTTCTTTCAGCTTATAGGTGGTAGATCTTTTTAGCTTTGGGAGTCAGGCTTATAGCTTCCTTCATTTATTGCCCACTGATGAAGTGTTTATAATTCTGCAGAGGAATTTCTTTCTTTTTTTAAAAAGACGTATTTATTATTTATTTTTAAATAATCTCTACACCCAACATGGGGCTCGAACTAAGGACCCTGAGATCAAGAGTCACACACTCTTCTGACTGAGCCATCTAGGCACCGCAACAGAGGGATTTCTTTTTAGTTTCTTCTCTGTCCATTTTTATTTCCATATAGAAAATGAGGTTGTATTAGTCAACCCTTTGTTGAGAATATACAAAACTTCCCTTTATGTTCATGTTTTCACCAATCAGAAGAAAAATGAAACAATTCCTCTCTCAATAGTTCTCTAAGTCAGAGTTTACCTGAACAATTTTTAATACAGTACTACTCACTTTAACAGCAACTCTACCAATGGCTTAGCAACCTGCAGCTTTTAACAAATTAACTTTAGAATAAAAGAATTCTTTAGAATTTGTTTTCTGAAAAAGGTTGCTCCCTTTACACAGACTACAACACTTTTGACAGAGTCAAAATGAGAATTCTGAACATAAACTGTTTCTATGTGATCATGAAGATTTTTAATTACAATGAAGAGACAAGGAATTTTACTGACATTACATTGTCTCCATGGCACATATTTGAAAATATTAAAGCAGGCACTCTCAAACTTGCATGGCATGTCGATTTTAAAGCATGTCTGCAAACTACTGAACACTCCTCCCATTGAAAGGCAGGGTCCATGTGCCCTCCCTCTTGAATCTGGGCTGACCCTAATAACTTTCTTGTAACCAATAGAATACAATGGAAGTGATGCCAAGTGAGTTCTGAAGCTGGATCAGAAAAGGCTGAGGAGTTTCTGCCTAGTACTTGTAAGATGTTTGTTCTGAAGTAAAACAGCCCGGTGCTACATAAGAAGTTTGAAATTGTCACACTGGCAGGTCCACATACAAGCATTCTGATTGACAGTCCAGCTGAATTCCAATTAACAACCTGAATCAAACAGCCAGGCAGATGCGTGAGCCAAATTGGATGTACATGTCCCAATTGAACCTTCAGATCATGTTGCAGCCTTGCCAACATGAGAGACCCTAGGGAAAAACCGCACAGTCACATCCTTCACGAATTCCTGACCTACAAAACTGAGCCAGGCACGTGGGTGGCTCAGGCAGATGAGCGTCCGATTCTTGATTTTGGCTCAGGTCATCATCTCATGGTTTGTGGGATTGAGCCCTGCACTGGGCTCTGTGCTGGACATAAAACCTGCTTGGGATTCATTCTCTCCTCTCTCTCTGCTCTGCCCCCCATTCACATGCTCTCTTTCTCTCTCAAGATAAACTTTTTTAAAAATTAAAAAAAAATAAAATAAAATGATTGTTTTAAGCTGCTAAACTCAGTGATAATTTATTCACAGCTAGTAACGAGAACACAAGGATAGTAGACCCGTTATATGCTTAAATATCCTCTATTCGTTGCCATCTGGTCTAACTTACAGCCTTGCAAACTATACATTAATATTTCTAAAGAAGTATACCTCTACAGATAGAAGTTCTATGTTAATATGAAGAGCTAGCTTTATTTTCATTAAAATGTCCCAAGAACCTTGACTGTAAGCATTTTGGAGAGCTGGACACAATGAGAATTTTTAAAAACTGCCTCACTCTGCCAACTCTTTTTATTAGACCTGTTGTGTTTTAAAGATTATTTCTAATTACATAATTATTAGGTAGTCGAGGGCCTTTGTCTACCTTTGAGCATATTAATTATCTCATCTTAGCTTCACAAAGTCAAGTATATAATTTTTATCTGCCTTGATCATGTCTTCTAGGAAAATTAGAATTTTTAACAGACAAAATGTGACTATTTTTCACTTTAAAACAAAACTTTTTTTAATAATTGCTAAAGTAGAAATTTCTAATTCTTGCAAGATATTTGGGATTTATAGATAAGAAGGAAGATTGGGAAAGCACAGAGTTGCTGATTGGTTGATAAGTGGCTGGAGGCTAATAATTTTGATCAACTTACCTACTGCACCCTTCAAAGCTGAGAAACATTCTAGGAATCATCAACTTTTACAAGACCATGCAAATGTATTTTTCTTTTATAAAAATGTACCAAAACTTATCAGCTGAATTAAAATGGAGTTTTGCCATGGCATCAAAAGGAATAAAATTTACTTTTTTCTCTTATATTTTTGATAACTTGTCATTCCTTTTTTATAAGTCATACAATTGCCATCAGGAGACTCTGGTCAGAGAGAGAAGTTCTTTGAACTGATTAGGACAGACATTCTCAAAGTGTGGCCTGGGAACACCTGTGGGTCCCAGAAACTATTTCGGGAGGTCTGTGAAGTCAAATTATTTTCCTAATAATGTTAAGACTATTTGCTGTTTTGATCTCATTGTTTCTAGTGCACTGTGGCATTTTCTAGAGACTGTGAGGTATGATATTGAAACAGACTGAATGCGGAACTATACATGAGAATCCGATCGTCTTATTACATAAGATACTAAAAAGATTTGCAAAAATGTAAAATAATTTGTATCACCAATTGTATCACCACTTGTATCACCAATTAATTTTGGTAAAATATAACTATTTTAGATTATGAATACCTTTGCTTAAACAACTAGCAATAGGTAATGGATTTATTATTATATTAAATGAATTAATAAATACTTTAAAAATTTCCAGTTTTAATTTCCAAGGTTAAATATTGATAGATGTTTGAGACACTCTGAAAATCCTTAAAATTGTTCCAAAATGTAAAAAAGGACTGAGATCAAAACATCTGATAACTAGGAATTTAGGAATTTATCTGAAGAAATAAACATTATTTTACTGATAATAAATAATAACATCTATACTTCTGGGTAAATTAAAACTTCTAAATCTGTGTTATGCTGCAAATCTCAAAAATTCTAGTAAGAATGAGAAATATCATTATCTAATATATGGCCTAATTGACAGACAGTTACTTGAAGCTCTCTGAACCAAAGATTCCAGCTAGTAAAAAATGTGTGTTTGTGTGTGTGTGTGTGATTATTTGATAAGATGGCAGAAAATAAAAAAAATCAAAAACACTAAAAACAAACAAACAAACGAACATGTTCTGTGTGAAATACTATTGATTGAAGGATTAGGTTACCTTCTCTCTAAAACTCTCTTCTCTTTTCAGACTAGATAAAAGTCATGCTATTGTGACTATTCATCATTTCCTTGTTTGCTTAGCAAAGTAGGTAATATGAAAAATATGCAAAATGGTCAGATAATCCTATTCCAAAGTGCTAATACTCACTCCATTTAGGCTTTTGCCTCTTAACCAGGAAAAAGAAAATACCGAATTGCTTTTGATTAAGAAATTATGAAATTCTATTCTAATTAGGATAATAAAAATTAACCACCCTGACGACCTGAGCCTTCAACCAAGCCTTGATCTGATTATTAAGTTTTCAGGAAATGTGCGATTTGGTTTTTTGTTTTTATGTTTTCTTTTTTTTTTTTTTTTTAATTTTGATGACTTGCTTTCAGGTCTTTAAAACCACATTTTTATTTAAAATCAAGTGAAAAGTTACTAAGTGTGGCAAAAAAAAAAAAAGGTGGAGGGAGAAAAAACTCACACAATTTCTGTAAGACTTCTTAAAAAGTCTAGTTCTTACAGGGCCTACTCATAATTTTGAATTTGCTCTCTGAAAGTCAGTTCTTTGAAGAAATTAAATATTTACTTATTATCTGTTAGTTACTGAGTACCTTGTGGGAATATAACAATTGTACAAAACGCAAAGAGACCACATTGTCCTAACTTAATATTAAAGTGTACATGTATGCATAGCGCTTTATCGAGAGTTATGAGACAAAACTACATTCTACTTAGTTTATAAACTCTTTTAGCTTTCTGAATCTTTTGAGTTAAAGGGATAACATTATTTAATATCCTACTGAAAAGTTAAAACTATATATCGTATGTGCTTTCAGAAAAGGTATCTACTTCTGCACTTTTCAAGTTCATTCAACTATTTATTGATCAACTACTACATGCCTTTGCTGGAAACAAGGCACTGGGAAAGAATGAACGTCATGGAGTTTATATTCTAATGGGGTAGATAAACTAATATTTAATATAATCTTGATTACTTACAGGCAGAGGAATAAAACAAGAATATAGAATGTGATAGGATGTGGAAGGGAATATATTTAGATAGGATCCTCAGAAAGGCTTCTCTGATGGAGTGACTGAGTAGATTGCAAATGGCCACACATTCTATCTCAATGTACCTGTCTCTTTGAAATGTGACTTTGCTGTTTCTCTCATCAAAAGACAGTTTATTTCTCCAGACTTTATCTCTAGTCCAGGTCACATGACTTGCTGTGCCAACTGGATGGAAGAAAATGGGACATAAGCAGAGTCTTGAAAAGTAGTTGCACGATGGGATTTTCCCTCTCTTGCTACTCCTTCTACTATATAAATAAGCCAGGGCTAGGCTACTGAATGACAACATTCCTGCTTGGTATCTGTGAAATTCTCAAATTTGGGGCTTGTAGTTTTCATCATGTTTTTTTAAACATTTCAGTCATTATTTCACCAATTATTCATTCTGCTCTCACTCCCTTCAGTGACTCCAAATTACATTTAAGGTCACTTAAAATTGGATCATGGCTCAATGAAGCACTGTCCATTTTTTTCCAGCATTTATTCTGAGTTTTTTTTTTTTTTTTAACTTTGGATGATTCCTATTGCTATGTCCTTAAGTTCGATATTTTCTTCTACACTTTCTAATCTGTCATTAAGTCCACTTAGCGACTTCTAAAATTTTTTAGGAACCGTATTTTCTAATTCTAGAAATTATCTTTGTTGTATTTTATATATTCAATGCATTGACTCATTACATTCATGTTTTCCTTTAAATCACTCAGCATATTTACAGCAGCTGTATTAAAGTCCTCTCCTGCTAATTTTATTATCACAGTCATTCCTGAGTCGTCTTCTATTAACTGATTTCTCTTTGGCTATGCATTACATTTTATTGCCTCTTTGTACATCTAATAATTTTTGATAGGATGTTGGACATTTTCAATATTACACTGTTGTTTTCCTTTAAAGTATGTTTTAGTAGGCAGTTAAGTTACTTATGGGGTAGCTGGATCCTTCTGAGATTTGTGTTTTAGCTTTATTAGGGTGAGTCTACAGTAGCCTTTACTCCAGAGCTAATTTAGTTCTACTACTAAGAAGTAATACCATTGGGGTCTTCTCTGAATGATTCGAGTGTTCAACAACATCTTCCCATGCTATCTCATTGGAATGCAAACATCTCCAGCCCTCTGTTAAGTTTGTAGTTTACAGGATCCTTGGTACTTCCTTACCCAACCTTGTGGAGATTCACTCAATGCATGAAGAGCTTAGAATTCAGCTGAAGACTTAAGGTGATTTTGTAGATTTTTAAACCATTTTCTCTGCAAAGCTTCTTTTCTGGTTCTCTTCCCTGAAAATTCCATCTGCCTAAGACCCTCTGAACTCAAATCTTTGTGTCCTCAATTCATTGAAACTGCTGTTCCCTCCTTGGGTTCCCCCCTCCTGTGCTACAGTCCAGAAAGTGGCCTCAGGCAAAAATCTGGGGTGATCACGGGGTTTACCTCACTTAAGGATTTTAGGTTTCACTTCTCTAAAGGATTAGAATCCTGTGGTGCCTGCTGTCCAATATCCAAACAAATTTGATTAATATATTTTAGTCAATTTTCTAATTGTTTATGATGAGAGGGCAAGTCCAATACTAATTTTCCCAACAAGTATGGAAGTACAAGTTCAGAAGACTATTATTTTTGTGAAGAGGGAAGATATAGCAATGTTACAGGCCAGTGGGAATGATCCAATTAAGAAGAGAAATCTGGTGATGTTTGAAAGAAGTATTTCAGAAGCAATTCCTTTAAGAAAGTGAGAATGGATGTAAACCAATGCATGAGTAGAAGGGTTGATTTTAATAAGGAAATGGGAATTTTATTTATTAACTCAGAGTTAAAGTAAGATGCTAACAAAGTCAAAATAATAAAATAAAACTTTTGCAATAGAAATACTATATCCATTATGTATATTTTGATAAGATGATTTGAGTGAGCAGAACAGCAAATATAATAAAATATTTGCTCTTTATCTTTGGTCAAAATGGAGTTATTTTTTCCTTCCAAATTATAAACCTTTAAATATTTAGTCCCTCTGTTCCACTATACATCCACTGTCTTTTGAGGATCTCTATATCCTAAAGGATCAAATAAAAGATTTAACAAATTCTACATGTACATGAATTATTGTAGATAAATTCTGGGTTCTGGTGCTGGTCAACTGGTTTGTTTTAAAAAAACAACACTCTATTGTTTTCTAATTAGGAAAACGAATGTAATTTTGTGTTGGGATTACTAACCGCATAATAGGGTTACGTTCAGATTAAAATAAAATATAATTAATGTGCCAATCATAGTTGTCACTGAAATATCAATTTCCTTTTCTTCTCCATAGGTAGAGGAAATTCCGGCTCACATAGTTCTGTGTTCCATTTGGAAATGTTAAGTTCTCTGGAAAGATTAGCTAGGAAGACAATATTGGATACCATCCACCAAAGAAGTCTACTGAATTTAGTTCTTTTTCCTCCAAACACTCTTACTAGTATTATTCTTAGATCCAGTTTCTCCAGACTGTGATCCCCTTACTACCTGTCCTGATTTTTGTCTCTTTTGCTCACTGATGGATCTCTGGGTCCTAGAATCATGCCTAGCACACAGTAGGAAGTCAGTAAACATTAAGTTGGAATTAATGCTGAATATCAGTACCTGCTAATACCTCCAGGGACCTTAGTATTCCATGGAACAAATTGGAAACTGCGGTCATGGAGAATAATTCAGTTAACCACCCTGATTCTTTTTCTCTGTGTTGAGACCTTCTGTTGCACAATGAATGGGAAGCTTTCTTTCTTTGTGTATGTCAGTGAGAGGCTATATCCTAAGTCTGGTAGCGAAACCTTTTAAAGTCACAATCTGTGTAGGATTTATGTGCCAGGGATATTGAAAGGATTAAATCTTTCTATGCTCTGCTAGTCTTTGGTGACAGGGCACTACATTTCCTGTTATCGGAGCCCCTGTCCTTGGCTCTCACCCTGGTGCCAATGGATTTAGATGAGCAGGCTGTGCACTGCTGTTGTGTGTACATGTGTCAGCTGCAGGAAGTCCATCCTAGGTGACAGCAGTGTCACTTTGGTATCACATCCTCTTTTACACCTGATCACACTTGCAGATGGGGATGCCAAAAGCACCCGAGTTACAAGGCTGGAGGAAGTGACTGGGAGAATGGATGCCAAATGGACATCTTGCCATGCAGAGGGGGACTGAAGACCCTCAGTGTGAGTGCTGTGGAAATACAGAAGGCTTGTGCACCACGCACAGATTCTCACTGTGCCTGGGATCCACTATTCCAGAACCTGAGAGAGGTAGGTAAACCTACATTTGTGATCCGAACATGGAGTTTCCTAGCAGGCAAAGACAGCTTTGATGGACTTCTGTCTGCCTGGCATAGTTATCTCTCTTCTCATGGTGTTGGTGATGTGAACTTAGTCATCGATGCTTGACAGGGGGACTCTGTCCTTAATTTTCCTCACCTGAAATCCATTTCTGCCCATTCACATATGACTAAATCCTTGTGTAACAGGATTCAACGTTATTATGAGTGAAAAGGGTCTTTATTCTTCTTGTCCCCCAAGTGCTCTATGTCCCTAAACAGATCAAGGCAATCAGCTAGGGGCTGGGGTGGAGAGAGGAGAACAGTGAGGATATGTGACTTGCATTCAGACGTTTTAATATTTATATATGAAAGGGGAAGTATCAGCTGACAGAAAGATGAGGGGTCAGGATGGGTTTGGATTGAGAGTTGAAGGTTAGGAGGGCACAGTCGTCCGGTTTGCTGTATAATGAGGCAGAGAGTAGACAAATAAAGAAAGAGCTTCTGTTGGGGAAACGGGGGATAGAAATTGGACACAATTCATTTAAACTTGTTGGGAGAAATGCAGATAAAAATGTGATCACTTTTGCAAGTAATTATTTTTGGTTCCTGGGCGGTGTTCCTTGGAATGAGTTACTGTGCCAGGAATAAGCCTCACAGATCCTGGGGTTTACTTGGGTTATGACTGAATAGAATCAATTTCTTTCCTGTGGCCTTCTTGCTGACTGGTACCTGTGTTCTCATTTCTAGAGTAAATGGCCATTCGGAAAGGGCCATTTGCAGGTTTGGCACAACATCTTGTGGGCAGTCACAGCACATACATAAGTTGACTCCTGGTTCCACCTTGCACTACAGTTTTTCATAGCCTTGGACTGACAACATCTGAAATAGGTACACTGTCCCTAAATCATTCCTCAGGCTGGGCCAGCTCCAGACAAACTAGAGCAGGCACAGCCTCGTTCTTCACTTCCACAGTCCGGGTTCTGTTCCCATGTTGACACAGAGCCCTCCTAATGTCCCCTCCCCACCCCCAGACAAATCTGATGTGAATATTTATGTATTCCTGACTTGGTAATTTGCTGGTATCTGGAGAATGCCTCTTTTAAACGAACTATCAAATGAGGGTTAATTCTTAACAGGAAAAAATTCCCCAAAGAATGGAATTTTAGAAACTGTACAAAGAAGGAATTTGGGGGGTAGAAAAGCTGGCTTCTCAGCACTCTTTAAACATCACACTCCTTGACTTTGGTATATGTCTAAGTCTTTTTCTTCCTTTGACATCCTTGTTGAGGCAGACATTCATCATTCATTCCTCCTTTCCAATGGCTTCCCGATTTTCTCCAGGGGAACCACGACTTCTACATTGTGGAAAATGTAGTGCAATGTTAAATTCGGGTGTCTGGTCCTCACTGAGGAAACCAAGAAGGCCAGATCCTTGCTCTCATTGTCTCTATATGGGCAGGATGGGAGGCATATGATGTAATTCTTGCAATGGGAGGACTTTTTTTTGCTAGACTTTGGACCATGAGCAAGTGATGTTATGACTGAAGAATGCTGGAACGCATTCTTCCCAGCCACCATGCCTCCCCAGCCACCTGTCCCTACCATGAGGCCACTCTATTTATATGGCTCTGTTTCCTAGACGTTCAGAGCTGCTTTGGACTCTGTTCATTTCAGAAACTGGTTCTGTAGCCTTCCAGTGGATTCTCTGAGCTCCCCAGATCCTTTTACTAAATATCTTTTTGTTTTTTGTTGTTCACAGCAGCCTGATAATTAAGCCTGTTCTTATCACTGCAGCCAAGAATCTAGGACTGATAAACTTGAAAAATACAAAGTTAAAAATAATGATTAATAGTTGTATCATAGATGCACAAACCATCCTGTGCCCAAGTAAAATTAAAATGTTAATTCTGTGTTCTAAAAAAGGATACACAAAAATAAATTATATGTTTCTTGTCCTGCCTTCAATGTCAGCTTTTAAAAATTAAAGACACAAATAAGGGTATTTCATCCTGTGCTATTGTTTTGATATGTATGCACATATATACACTTTTAAACTTTCCATTTTGAAATAACTGTAGATTCATATGCATTTATAAGAAGAAATACAGAAATACTTTACTGTTTAGCCACAATGTTAACATCTTGGAAAACTTGTAAGTATAATATCACAAGCAGGATATTGATATCCATACAATCCTTGGATCTTATTCGGATTTCCCCAGTGTTTTATGAAATCGTTTATGTGTGTATGTTTCCTTTCACGCAATTTTATCACATGTGTCGGACTGTGTATCCATCACCAGTCAAGATACAGAACAATTCATCACCGTGAAGATTCACTATGCTGTCCTTCTTTATAACCACGTGCCTCTCCTGGGCCCCCTTCCGCCTCTAACTCTGGCAACCACTAATCTGTTCTCCATTGCTATAATTCTGTCATCTCAAGAATTTTATATTAATGGAATCATACAAGCACGCAACCTTTTGGAATTCGTTTTTTCACTCAGCATAATTCTCATGGATCCATCCAATTTATGATGTAAATCAGTAGTTCGTTTCTTTTCGTTGCTAAGTAGTATTCCTGGCATGGATGTACCATAGTTAATTTAAACATTCACGTGTTGAAAGACATCCAGGTTGTTTCCAGTTTGGGCTATTACAGATACAGCTGTACTGAGCATTTGGGGTAGAATAGCTCCATCAGATGGTAGCTGTATATTTAACTTAAAAAAAAAAAAACTATCAAACAGTTTTCTTAAAAAAATTTTTTAAGTGTTTATTCATTTATTTTGGGAAAGAGTGAGAGTGAGTGGGGGAGGGGCAGAGAGAGACGGAGACAGAGAATCCCAAGCAGGCTCGGCACCATCAGTACAGAGTTCGACGTGGGGCTTGAACTCACAAACCATGAAATCATGACCTGAGCCGACATCAAGAGTCAGATGCTTAACCAACTGAGTCACCCAGCGCCCCAAAACTACCAAACGGTGTTTCTAAAGTAATTGTGTCATTTTGCATTCCTACCAGCCTGTATAAGAGCATTCCGGTCCCTTCCCATCCTAGCACTTGATAGAGTCACCTGTTTAATTGTAGCCATTCTAATGGATGTGCAGGAGTTGTAAAAAAATTACGGTTTTTTTTAACTAATTTTTAAAATTTTGTTTTAGAGAGAGAGAACGTGAGTGGGGGAGAGAAGCAGAGGGGAGAGAGAGAGAAAGAAAGAGTGGAAGGAGGAAGACAGAGAGACTCCCAAGCAGGCCCCATGCTCATCACAGAACCTAACATGGGGCTTGATCTTACGACCGTGAGGTCGTGACATGAGCCAAAATCAAGAGTTGGACACTTAACTGACTGAGCCACCCAGGTGCACTGCTCATTATACTTTTAATTTGCGTTTCTTTAATGGCTAATGATGTTGGGAATCTTTTCTGTGCTCGTTGGTCATCAACATATCTTCCTGGGGGATGTGCCTGTTCAAAGCTGTTGTCTCTTTTAAAAATTGAGCTATTTGTTTCCTTATTGTTGAGTTTTGTGAGTCCTATATATATTCCGGATAGAATTCATTTATCAGAGATATGATTTGTAAATATTTTCTCCCAGGCTGTGGCTTGTCTTTTTATTCTCTTAAGGATATCTTTCAAAATGAAGGCTTTGTTCTGTTACGTCTTGTTTCAGCAAAGTCCCATTTGCCAACTTTTGCGTCACAGTGTTAGAGTCCCATCTAAGAAATTCTTGCCTACACGAAGCCACGGAGATTTTCTCCAGGGCCTTGTCTAGAAGTTTTATAGTTTTAAGCTTTCCATTTAGGTCTCTGGTGATTTTGAGTTAATTTTTTTTAATGTGCTGTGAGGATCCAAATTTATTCTTTGCACATGGAGGTCTAATTGTCCCATCATCATCTGTCATTTGTGGTGGGAGGGTAGGTCTGGTACCAAAAAGCTGCCATAAACATTTGTTGTGTGAATTTAAATTTTTATTTCTCCGAAATAGATGCCCAAAAATGCAATTGCTGAATTTTATTAAGAGCAGCCGAACGATTTTTTTAGTATGTGTTTGGAAAAAGGAGACATAAGGGTTAAAAACTATGAATTTGGCTTTTGCTTCTTCCTTCTTAGGAATTTTGGGCCATTTATTAAATATCTTTGTGCCTTAGTTTCCTTATTTGTAAACAAGAGAATAATAATACCCACCTCACTGGGTTGCTTTGAGGACTTAATGCATTGAAAATAAAGGTATTTATTTACTTATTTTTATTATTTTTTTAATATATGAAATTTATTGTCAAATTGGTTTCCATACAACACCCAGTGCTCATCCCAAAAGGTGCCCTCCTCAATACCCATAATACCCATCACCCACCCTCCCCTCCCTCCCACCCCCCATCAGCCCTCAGTTTGTTCTCAGTTTTTAAGAGTCTCATGCTTTGGCTCTCTCCCACTCTAACCTCTCTCTCTCTTTTTTTTTTTTTCCTTCCCCTCCCCCATGGGTTTCTGTTAAGTTTCTCAGGATCCACATAAGAGTGAAACCATATGGTATCTGTCTTTCTCTGTATGGCTGAAAATAAAGGTATTTAAAAGAATGTGTGGTATGTAAGGCAAGGTCAGTAATGCTGGCTGGTATTATTTGCAATTGGTATTGCTGCCATTATTATCTTTTCTGGCTGTTCATCACCTTTGAACACCCTGTCTATATATTGAAAGTTTCCTGCATTATGAGATCCTAGGAAGAAACCAGAAAACTTGCATGTCCATGTTTCCTAGCAGCTGGGGCAAAGGCATGCGACTTGGTTTTACCAATCAGGCATAGCCATAAAGAACTCGGATTCAGGAGTGGGCAATAAAAGCAGATAGTCGTGTACAATGACATTGGTACTGTTTTTTTTTTTTTTTAAGTTTATTTATGTTGAGGAAGGGGGGAAGAGAGAGGTGGAGAGAGCCAGGAAGCATCAGAGAGAGGGGGAGAGAGAGACTCCCAAGCAGGCTCTGCACTGTCAACGTGTGGAGCCTAATGCGGGGCTTGAACCACGAGATCATGACCTGAGCCGAAACCAAGAGTTGGAAGCTCAACTGACTGAGCCACCCAGGCACCCCAGCAATTCACTCTTTCAAAGAACTTCCAGGGGCAGCCACAGCAGTGTTCTAGAATTCAGTCCCAAATGACACAGGTGTGAGCAGAGAAGGACTGGTTTTTCTTCCTGGAGAGCCCAACCTTTTCTCTGGCCTTTTTTTCCCCTGGTTGTGTAGCTTCAGAGTGTGGTTGTATGGCCTTTTTGGAGATTATCAACCTACCTAATATTATTTAATAATTTCCCTGGCCATTTAAATTAGCCAATTTTAAAAGGTTGTATGTAGAGATGCCTGAGTGGTTCAGTCAGTTAAGCCTCCGACTTCGGCTCAGGTCATGATCTCATAGCTTGTGAGTTTGAGCCCCATGTCAGGCTCTGTGCTGACAGCTCGGAGCCTGGAGCCTGCTTCCGATTTGGTCTCCGTCTTTCTCTGCCTGTGCCCCGCTCACACTCTGTTTCTCTCTCTTTCAAAAATAAATAAACATTTAAAAAAATTTTTTAAAAGGTTGCATGTATGGTTTAAATAAAACTTTCTTAGACACATACATATATACACAATACAGAAAATATTTTTACCCATATATAGATAATATATATATATATTTATATATATAAAAATATAGATTATATATATTTATATATATATATGACATTTTGGGGACAATTAAAGAACTTTGAATGAGGTGGATTGTATCACTACTATCTCACACTAGTTTCCTGATTTTGATAATTTTACTATGATTATATAACAGAATTTTCTTGATTTTAGGAAATATACACTGAAGAACTTATAAGTAAAGGGCATCGTCTGTAACTTATTCTCAAATGATTCAGATAAAAATATGTACGAAAGGATGCTAAAGCAAATGAGACAAAATGTTAAGATACAAAAAATGTGGGAGGAGGGTATACGGTATCCTTTGTTCAATTCTTGCAATTTTTCTGCAAGTTTAAAGTTATTACAGAAATTAAACAAAATTAAATACAAACATTAAAGGGTAAAAAAAAATAGTCGAAGTGGATTTTATTGTTTGTAGTTCAGAACTCTATTAATACATGCGAGTAATGGGGAGTCAAGGATTGAGACTGTCTTTGTCAGCTCAGGCTGCAAAAACAGACTGGGTAGCTTATAAACAACAGACATTCACTCCTCACAGTTCTGGAGGCTGGGAGTTCAAGATCAAGGCCCTGGCAGTGTCCTGTCTGTGAAAACCACTTCTTCTCACAGCTCCCTTTTTGCTGTGTCCTCACGTTGCAGGGAGAGAGAGACAGAGAGAGTGAGCAAACTCAGCCCTTTTCCTTTTCTTACAAAGACGCTAATCCCATCATGAGGGCTCCGCCATCGTGACCTCATTGAAACCTAATCACATCCCAAAGGCACCACCTCCAAGTACCATCACATTGGAGATTAGGGCTTCAACGTGAGAATTTGGTGGGGGCTTGGGGGAGGACACAAACATCCAGTCTACAGCAGACAGGGAGGCTGTCCTCATGATTTTCCCCCTTCACCCACCATAGCTGGGACAACCTCTCCTTGAGCCCATGTGAGGGCAGTTGACAGTCATGGACCGGAGAAGAGAGGGACTCCTTAAACAGATGTTGCCTAAAACATCATGGTGCCTCCTCCTATCAGACCCCCACCCCCTCCTTGTGGCCCTGTGCTATAATCTCCATTCTCTAGATGGTCGAAGAAACCCAGTAGAGACAAATGAAATGCCATTTACAATTTACATGGTTGACAGAGCTAGGAATAGGAACCCGCTTTCCTGGTGCCCCTTCTCTGTCTCCCCCACCGGCCTGGGAGGATGATGGAGGCCACAGGAAGGCCAACACAAACACTCCCCCTCCTACCCTAAAAGGAAGACACCAGAAATTCCTACACTACCATGGGAGCCTTCCAGAGAGGGAGACAAAATAGAACTCTTGCCTCAGGGAGCCTTCTGTTTTGTGTGGCTCTGAACTGCTTTAATTAAAGACTGCTGTCTTAATCCCATTCATAAACTTAAAGCAAACTTGAATTTCCCATGAAGCGTCTTCTGGTGAAAAGCAACATTCCTAATCTTCAGCAGTTTTTAAGGCTCACACGCCATGCTTCTAGAGTGCAGTGCATAGAATGATCCCACCTTGATGTTCAAGGTACCGCTGTTAATTTTAAAGCTTGCAGGGCACCAAGGGGAAGGTGTCGGCATGCACATGAGCTACACAAAGTAGTTTCACTCCCTAAGTCAAGACCATTCAAACTTATTCAGATCCATACTATTTCTATTGCAACAAAGAGGTACTGAACATATCAAATAGAAAAGCTTTTACCTAAAATGTGCTTGTTTAAAAGGGCAATTTCCTACAGGAATAGGAAATGAAATTTCATCTAAAGGATTTAATCTGAATTGATATGCACAATATAGCAGGAAATTGTAATCTCCAGTTATCTGATAGACTTGTATACCTGGAGGGTAAGAGAAAAGAGAGAGAGAAAGCAGGGGAGCGGGGAGGAGATCATTCTATACAGGTGCTGTGATGGTCTTCTGGTTCAACCTCAATGCTTACAATATTTACTTTAATGTAGTCATTGTACTACAGTCATTCTACCTGGATGTGTATGAAATACTGTATTTTCAAATTCAGAGAACGCTATAAAATCTGGCTGCCCATTACCATCCCGGAGGAACTTAAAACTATAGCATGCCTGAGTCCCTCTGAGACCCTGTGAATGAGAATGTCTGGGGGTGGGGCCCAGGTGATTCTGTTGTACAATGAGGGCTGGGAACCACTGCTTTAAAATATGCATTCTGCTTTCTAAAATAAACATGCTCCCACACATGGAAACCCTTTTACAATGCACCACAAGTTGATATTGAAAGTCCTTCTCTAATGATGTTGTTTCAACAGGAAAGCCATCCTCCCTTTTAGAAATGTTGAATCTCATTTTTTTTTTTTACATTGTATTTGCTGCAAATCCTGCGAGTGTTTACAGAGAGAGATGTCTGTAGCAGAATGAATGTGCATTTCTTTACACACGTGCATCCCGGGGAAACCACCTGGACTCCACATTAAATTTTTTCCCTAGAACATTTTCTCAATTGAGCCTATATAACAAGTAGGGTCAAAGAGCAGCATTACGGTGTTACAGATTAATGAGGAATCAGAAAGAAGTGAAATGACATTTTTGAATTATCTTTGTGACAGAACTAGCAACTTTCTTTATGCCTAATGCAGTGTTCCCCCCCCCATGTACATAAATTGTTATATATGAGTTACTTTTGTATAATATATACTTCTCCATAATAACATACCATCGTATTTATATATAACATTATTGCATAATACTATACCTTTCACTTTTGTTTATACATATATTTGTTTATATATCTAATATATACACATCTCCTATAAATAAAAATATTAAGGTACTGCTTAGTTTTTTTTTAACTGCCTTCTTCAAAGTTAATAACAGACTTGGCTCTCAAAATTGCACATCACATATATAAGTAATAAGAGAAATCACATCAGATCTATCTTTCTTAACCTTAGGCAAGCAGGTATGGGGAAATTGCAAGAGGGAATTACAAACAGAAAACCAAAGCCTGCAATCACTTGAAAGTGCTCAAATCTTATTTAAACAGCATGTACAAAATCTGATGCCTGAACTCAATTTTTATTTTAGGAAAACATAACTTTTCCTTGGATTGTTTTCAAACCTCATTTCAGCAAAAGGGAGCTTTATCTCAAGATTCGCATGTACCTCACTCCGCTTACAGGCATACTTATAAGGGTGTCTTTCTGCTTTGTGTTAAATGCAAACTCAGGGTATAAAGCATCCTTTGCAGATCTGGACCAGTCAGGGATTCAGACCGGCTTTGCATGTTGCACTCCACTCAGAAGGCAATTACTAGTTTCTCCCACAATTTATGGATCCCTTCTAAATCTTTAGCCCCGGTGATAAAAACATCAAAATGAAGACAAGTTCCTGAAAAGAAAGTGACAGGGAAACTATCACATACATAGATTCTCCTGGGAGTTTGGGAAAGTTATTTGCTTCTCCGAACGATATTTGCCAAGATGAAGAGGCACCAGCAGATTCCGTTAAGACTCTCACTGACCAGGCAGCAGCTGCTGGGCTGTTGATATGGGGAACATCTGTGAGAGATTCTGAGCAGTGAGTGGAGAGATTTCATTGTCAGCAAAAAAGCTCTAGGAACCACCAGATCCTGGAAAGCACAAAGACACTGGGAAACAGCACTGAAAGCTGGAGATACAAGAGAGCCATAAAAGCAAGCATGGAAATGCTGGGTGTGAGCAGAAGAGGAGGGAACAGATTTGTTGCTGTAAATAGTCCCAAAGGCTGTAGAAGGAAATGTCTGCTCCTATTTGAACTCTGTGAGCATGGAAGGATCTGTTCAAATCACAAACTCCTAAAATAAAAGGGGCCTCACGGGTCAATGAACCATTTTACAGATGGAAAAACTGAGACATGTAGATACACTTACATGTTGACTTACCCTACTGAATTAAAGATCTCCTTATCACTGAACCGAATGGTTACATAATATCCAGTTTCATCTTTTGCTTTTAGAATCAATCTTTGACACCTCTTCCTAAGGCACCGTCTCTTGGAAGAAATAGCTTAGAGGCAGATGGCAGGATTTACTTTAACTCTATGTGTGTGTGGTGGGGGCGGGGGGTGTTTTATTATTTTATTTTGTTTTAAAGTTTTAGGGAGTTTCCATAGATATCATCACAACACCAGAGGGCTATTTACAAAAACAACTCCTATTTTCTTTGGAGCAAAGGCTAATAATGGATAGAAAACTGGGACTATTCTCTTCTTTTTTTTTCCCCCCTTTAAGAAAGCTACTCTGCATTTGGAAACATGTTTAAAACAAATTTCTCATTGGAGGCCCTCGAAGAATAAGCCTACCCTCTCAGAGACTCCAGTTATTCAAGCAAGAAAAGTCGCCAAACCTATGTCCCATCAGTGATGGCAAAAGCCACTCATCATTAAATAAAACATTTAAGCAGCCGGTTACCATAATACAGGCGACAAAACTGCTCAAACAGTGAACAGGGACCCAACTGAGAACATCAGTCCTGTCCTTGAGCAAATAATTAAAATCTCACTGCTTCTCGCCCTCGTCTATGGAAATGGAATGAAAATTCTGGTCATTCATCCGTCTATCGTGAAGCTCTGAGAACTAATGACCAGTTACAAGGCTCTTTCTCAAAAGAAAGTCCTTGTGGGAGAGGATAGCAATAAATGGCTGTACTTTCCCTAGTTTGGAAGACAAATTTGGTTGCAAATTTTCTCTCCCTTTGTCAGGTCATATGTCAGGCTCTGTGCCAGACTTTTCTCCTAACCTTAATCGAACTCCCCTTCCTCATGGACCTAAAACATAGCTACAATTTCCTAAAGGAAGAGATTCCCAAGACAAGTCAACAAAGAGTACCTAGAGGAGAACGGCTCAGGAAGCCTCCTTAGGGTTGGGCATCAGACACACACTGATTCGCACGATGGATTTACAGACATCATAAAAGAGCTGTTTGCCAGTGTTGCCGTAGGCTCCTCGTTTTTCTGGGGATAAAAGTACAGAGCAATGGAGCAAGTCCTGTGTGGACTGTTTCCACTTAGCAGAATCTCCTGTGCTATCCAAGTTCAGATGTCTTACATGCAGAGTTCTTTCTCTTTCTTGGCCTCTCTCTTTACATCTGTCTCTGTCTCTCTCTCTTGTACAATTTTATTCTGGGGGAAGGCAGCAAGGGAACCACTGTTTTGACCAGAAGTATTGATAAAGACTCCTTATTTTCTCCGACCCTTTCAGACTCTCTCCTTTGGCTCACAGTGGGGTATGGATTGCTTTCCTCTGGGTTTGAATGTTTTAAGACCAGCACTTTATATTAGAGGATGATCTAAGGAAAAGCCTGGAAGATATCTGACCCCCTAGGTCTCCCAATAAGGATACTCCTGTATATTGGTCAGAGGTCACAGATTAGGTTTCCTAACAGATAGCCTCTATTGCTGAGGACAAAATTAGCAGGACTGTGAGGCAGAAAACAGAGTGGGAGCAAAGAGGGAGAAAAGTTGAGTACAAAATATCACTGGGATGCGTGGGTGGCTCAGTCGGTTGAATGTCCGACTTCTGACTTCAGCTCAGGTCATGATCCCAGGGTCATGGGATCAAGTCCCACATTGGGCTCCATGCTGAGCATGGAGACTGCTTGGGATTCTCTCTCTACCTCTGTCCCTCTCCCTGACTCATGCTTTCTCTCTTTCTCCCTCTCTCTAAAAAAAATAAAAATAAAAACAAAAATTAAAAATTAAAAAAAAGTATCATTAAGAGCACCCAAGACTCCAGAGTTGGAAGGCCCTTAGAAATCATCAAATTTAATTTTGTCCTGATTCATGATTCTTTCCCAAAATATCCTTCACATGTGATCGCTAAGCCTACTTTTTTCATCCCTTTAACAGCAAGGAATTCACGATCATCGCTTTTCAAGGATACTCATTTTCATTGTTCATGGAAAGACAACTGGGTGGGCTGACTGAGAAGCAGATCGGCAGTGATAGAAGGTGATTCCGTCTCAAAGATCAAGATGTGGTCAATGCTTCACACTGTTTTTCAGTAATTGATAGATCAAGCAGGCAGAAAGTCAGTAAGGATATAGGTGATTTGAACAGCACTAGCAATTGATTTGATCTGACATTTATAGAATACTTCATCCAGTGACAGCAGAATACATTTTCTTCTCAAGCTCTCATGGACATTCACCAAGATAGGACGCTTTCTGGGTCATAAAACATATCTTAACAAATTTAAATGAATAGAAGTCATGCAAAGTATGTTCTCAACCTACAATATAGAATTAAACTAAATCAATAACTGAAAGATGGCCATAAAAACCCCAACTATTTGAAAAGTAAACAATTCCCTCTAAATAAGCCACGTGTTGAATAAGAGCTTCAAGAGTACTTTAATTTGACCTAAACAAAAATAAAAATACAACCTAAAAAAATCTGTAGTACACAGCAAAAAAAGCAGTGCTTACATGGAGATTTATGGCATTAAATGCATATATTAGAAAAGAAGAATGATCGAAAATCAATAGCTGCTTTCTACTTCATTAAACTAATGAAGGAAGAGCAATTTAAGCTGAAAGCCAAGAGAAGAAAAGAAATAATTAAAAAAATTAGAAAAAATTGTTGAAAATAGGAAAACAAGAAAATCAATGAAACCAAAAGCTGTTTTTGTGATACGATCAGTAAAATTTATTAACTTCTAGCCAAGTAAAAATAAAAGAGAGGACACAAATCACCAATATCAAAAATAAGATGGGTCATCATCGCTGATCCCACGGACATTAAAAGGATAATAAAGGAATATTACAAACAATTGTATGGCTACAAATCAGATTGCTTAGCTGAAATGGACCAATTCCCTGAAAGACACAAGCTTGTAAAGCTAATGTAAGAAACAGACAATCTAAAGAGCCCTATATCTATTAAAGAAGTTTAATCAATAATTAATAATATTCAAAAGAATCAGGTCCAGGTGGCTCCACAGGTGAATTCTACCAAGCATTTTTGAAATAAATACCAATTCTCTACATTATCTTCTGGAAGCAGAGGGTGCATTTCCTAACTCATTCTAGGAGATCAGCATTATCCTAATGTCAAAGCCAGATATACACACATTGTAAGAAAGAAAACTGAAGATCAATATCTCTCATGAATATAAATACAAAAATTCTCAACAATATATTAGCAAATCACACCTAACAATCTGTAAAAAAAGCATACATCATGACCAAGTGGATTTATTCCAGGTATATAAGTCTAGTTCAACATTAAGCAGTCAATGTATTCTGCCATATCAACAGGCTAATGCAGAAAACCCTTATGGTCATATCAATGCAGAAAAAACATTTTAAAATTATAACACCCATTCATGATTTAAAAAAAAAACTAAAAATAAAGGAATGTAGAGAAACTTAATTTGATAAAGAAAATCCACACACCCACACAAAAACCAAAAAACAACAAACAAAAAAACCCCTACAGTTGACATCTAATTAATAGTGAAATCCTGGACATCCTTCCACTAAGATCAGGAACAAGGCATAGTTCCAATTCAACATCATACTAGAAGTCATAGCTAATGGAAAAAGGCAGTGAAAAGAAGTGAAAAGGTATACAGATTGGGAAGGAAAAAATAAAACTGTATTTAATTTCATATGACATGACTGTCTATGTAGAAAATTATAAATCATCTACAAAAACCTCCTGGAACTATTTGAGAAGTAAAGCAAGATTGCAGGATACAATGTCAATATACAAAAGTCAATTTTTCCCATATACCAGCAATGAACAGTTGAAATTTAAAATAAAAAAAAAAAAACACCATGTTTAACAGACCAAAGAAAAAGAAATACTAAGTATAAATCTGACAAAGCACATGCAGGACCTGTATACTGAAAACTACAAGAATGTTGATGAGAAAAATCAAAAGTTTAAGTAAATGTAGAAACAGTCTGTGTTTTGAAAATCTCAGTATTATTAAGATATGAAATGTTCTAAACCAGATCTATAGATTTAATGGGATCAGAATCTTAGCAAGTTATTTTAAGAACACTAACAAACTGACTCTAAAATTTATATGGAAAGGCAAAGGATCCAGAATAGTCAAAACAATACTGAAGAAGAAAAACAAAGCTCGAGGATTCACACTATCCAATTTTAAGACTTATAATTAAGCTATAGTAATCAAGACAGCATGGTATTGGGGAAAGAAGAGACATAAAGATCAAAGAAACAGAATAGAAAACCCAGACACAGATTCACACAAATATAGTCAACAGATTTTGTTTTTTAAAGTACAAGGTTCAATTAAGAATGGATAGTTTTCTCAACAAATGGTGCTGGAACATGATGTGGATATCTACATATACAAAAGTAAACCTAGACACAAATCTGTGCCTCCCACAAAAATTAAGTAAAACATAAGACTATGAAATTCCTAGAAGAAAATATAGGAGAAAATCCATATGACTCTGGGTTTGGTGATGAGGATTTCATTTTTTTGACACTGCATGAAAATCACAATTTGTGAAAGAAACAAATGATAATTTGGACTTTGTCAGAATGAAATCTAGTTTGAGGAAGATACTGTGAAGAGAACGAAAAGACAAGTCACAGATTGGCAAAAATATTTGTAAAACATATCAGATAAAAGACTTAAATGTAAAATACACAAAGAACCCTGACAATAAAATAAGCAATCTGATTAAAAAACAGGCAAAAGGTATGAATAGATACCTCATCAAATAATATATACAAATAAGTACATAAGTATATGAAAAGATGCCCAGTATAATTTGTCATTTGGGAAATGCCTATTAAAATAACATGAGATAGCACTACACATGTTTTAGAATGACCCAAATCCAAAGAACTGAAAATTCCAATTGCTGGGGAGGATGTGATGCAACAGAACTCTCGTTCATTGCTGGTGGGAATGCAAAATGGCATAGCCATGTTGGAAGACAGTTTGGCAGTTTCTTACAAAGCTACACACAATCTTAGCTTATAATCCAGCAACCATCTTCCCAAGTATTTACTCAACTGATCCAAAAACTTATGCCCACACAAAATCAATGTACAGAAATCAGTTGCATTTTTATACACTAATAATGAAGCAACAGAAAGACAAAGAAACTGATCCCATTCACAATTGCACCAAGAATCATAAAATACCTAGGAATAAACCTAACCAAAGATACAAAAGATCTATATGCTGAAAACTATAGAAAGCTTATGAAGGAAATTGAAGAAGACACAAAGAAATGGAAAAACATTTCATGCTCATGGATTGGAAGAATAAATATTGTTAAAATGTCAATACTACCCAAAGCAATCTACACTATTCAATGCATCCCCAATCAAAATTGCACCAGCATTCTTCTCAAAGCTAGAACAAACAATCCTAAAATTTGGATGGAACCACAAAAGACCCTGAATAGCCAAAGTAATATTGAAGAAGAAAACCAAAGTGGGAGGCATCACAATCCCAGACTTTAGCCTCTACTACAAAGCTGCAATCATCAAGAAAATATGGTCCTGGCACAAAAACAGACACATAGACCAATGGAATAGAGAACCCAGAATTGGACCCACAGATGTATAGCCAACTGATCTTTGCCTAAGCAGGAAAGAATATCTAATGGAAAAAAGACAGTCTCTTTAACAAATGGTGTTGGGAGAACTGGACAGCAACATACAGAAGAATGAAACTAGACCACTTTCTTATACCATACACAAAAATAAACTCAAAATGGATAAAGGACCTGAATGTGAGACAGGAAACCATCAAAACCCTAGAGGAGAAAGCAGGAAAAAAACCTCTTTGACCTCAGCCACAGTAATTACTTACTCGATCTCCAAAGGCAAGGGAATTAAAAGCAAAATGAACTATTGGGACCTCATCAAAATAAAAAGCTTCTGCAATGCAAAGGTAACAATCAACCAAACTAAAAGGCAACTGATGGAATGGGAAAAGATATTTACAAATGACATATCAGATAAAGGGCTAATATCCAAAATCTATATATAGAGAATCCACCAAACTCCACACCCGAAAAACAAATAATCCAGTGAAGAAATGGGCAGAAGACATGAATAGACACTTTTCCAAAGAAGACATCCAAATGGCCAACAGACACATGAAAAGATGCTCAACGTCGCTCCTCATCAGGGAAATACAAACCAAAACCACACTGAGATACCACCTCACACAGGTCAGAGTGGATACAATGAACAAATCAGGAGTCTATAGATGCTGGTGAGGATGTGGAGAAACAGGAAACCTCTTGCACTGTTGGTAGGAATGCAAACTGGTGCAGTTGCTCTGGAAAATAGTGTGGAGGTTTCTCAAAAAATTAAAAATAGACCTACCCTATGACCCAGCAATAGCACTGCTAGGAATTTACCCAAGGGATACAGGAGTGCTGATGCATAGGGGCACATGTACCCCAATGTTTATAACAGCACTTTCAACAATAGCCAAATTATGGAAAGAGCCTAAATGTCCATCAACTGACAAACGGATAAAGAAGATGTGGTTTATATATACAATGGAATGCTATTTGGCAATGAGAAGGAATGAAATCTGGCCATTTGCAGCAACGTGAATGGAACTGGAGGGCATTATGCTAAGTGAAGTAAGTCAGTCAGAGAAAGACAGATACCATATGTTTTTACTCATATGTGGATCTTGAGAAACTTAACAGAAGACTGTGGGGGAAGGGAAGGGGAAAAAAAAGTTACAGAGAGGGAGGGAGGCAAACTGTAAGAGACACTTAAATACTGAGAACAAACTGAGGGTTTATGGGGGGTGGGGGGGAGGGGAACATGGGTGATGGGCATTGAGGAGGGCACTTGTTGGGATGAGCACTGGGTGTTGTATGGAAACCAATTTGACAATAAATTATATTTAAAAAAAACATGCCCACATATAAACATGCACATGAATTGCAAAAAAAAAAGGGAAGCAACCAAGATGTCTTTTAATAGGTGAATGGATAAATAAACTGTGGTCCATCTGTATACTGGAATACTACTCAGTGAGAGAAAGAAATGAGCTACCAAGTCGCCATGCAAAAATGTGGACATATCTCAAATGCATATTGGAAAGTTAAAGAAGCCAGGCTAAAAAGTCTACATACTGTATGAGTATATGTATATGAAATTCTGGAAAAGCCAAAACTAAAGAGATAATAAACATCTGGGTAGTTGTCCAGGGATTGGGGTGGGAGCTTGAATAGGTGTAGCACAGGGGAAAGTCTAGGGTGGCGAAACTATTCTCTTTGATAGCCTAATGGTGGATACATGACATTGTTATTTGCTAAAGCCTTTAGAATCTTACAGCATAAAGAGTGAACTTTAATTTCTATACATTTAAAAAAATCATTTAGGAGTTCAGGGGGTCCCAGCATGCAATTCAGAATGGGACAAAAAGAATCTAACAGTATTCACACATATGAAACAACCTCACAAAAAGGAAAAAATTCTGACCTAAGTAACTTTGGAAATGAGTGGAATCTAAAGACAAAAGGAACTACACATGAGCACTGTACTCCAGCTGATACAGTTGTTTCCCAATGGAGTAGAAGCCTGGGTTAACATTCTGAAACCAGTACACAAGTGAAATTGAACACTTCAGTAAATGAATGACATAGTTGAGAACCAGGTGTCTCAGTGTGAGAGTGCATTTGGAAGATAAAAGGGGGGAAGGTACTGGATTAGAGGTGGAGACATTAGTATGAACTTATCTTTAGCTTAATATTGATACGGAATGTTATACGCACAAATATTTGGAGATATGTGTATACGTATGCAGTATTATACATGTCTGCATTTCATAGCCCTCTCAGGGGCAAGGGGCCACATGCAATGACAACCCAGTAGCAATGAGCATGCCTACTCTACCCCGATCTTGGTTCTAATGCCATCCTTCAATAAATGGAACCAGGGCCCCTTAGAAAAATGGCTGATATTAAGACTAAGGTGGGAAAAATTCAAGACGCACATGCAGTATCTTGTCTCTGAGCAAAGAAGTACCCAAAATAAACAAAAATCCCACAAGGACAGGGTCATGTCAAAGCAACTAAAGAGAGAACTGAAAGAGCTCCCAATGGCCAAAGCTGGAGCAATTTTGAGCAACAAAATGAATAAAGTAGTGTTGGATTATAACCCCAAATATATAATAAATATCCGTCCACTCATCCTGATATAAATAAATGGTCCAATAATTAATTAAATGGAGAGCAAGAGACAAATCTCCCATGCAGAAGAATTCCAAATAATTTTTGTAGATACTCCATCTTCAAGTAGGTAGAGCACAACTTCCTACTCCTTAGGCATGGGCTTCACGTTATGACTTTCTCCCAAAGAGTACCGCATGGAAAGTAGGGGAAAAAGACCAACTTTATAATGGAGACACGTGACAGACCCCAGGTGATCAAATCAGCATCAACAGTGACTAGCCATGCTGACAGAACGCACCTTTATGAAGGGAACAGTGGTACTTAGCTAACTCTGTGGCCTTCCTCTAAAAACCCATCACCCCATGTAACCATGAGACAAACATCAGACAGATCCAAAATTGAGAAACATTCTACAAAATACCTGGCCAGCACATCTCAAAACTGCCAAGGTCATCAAAAACAAGGAAATCTAAGAAGCCTTCACAGTCAAGAGGAGACTAAGGACATATGATGACTGAATGTAATGTGATACCCCTATATGGGGTCTCAGAAGAGAAAAAGGACATTAAGGAAAAACTAAGGAATCTGAACAAAGTATGGACATCAAGTAATAATAATAATTATGTATCAATACTGGATAATTAATTATGACCTATGTGCCATACTACTATAAGATGTTAATAACCATGGGGATGCCTGGGTGGCTCAGTTGGTTAGGCATCCGGCTCTTGGTTTTGGCTCAGGTCATGATCTCATCATTTGTGAGATTGAGCCCTGAGTTGGGGGCTCCATGCTGAGAGCTCAGAGCCTGCTTGGGATTCTCTCTCTCCCTCTCTCTCTGCCCCTCCTTTGCTCTCTCTCTCCAAATAAATAAATAAACTTAAAAAAAAATTTAATGTTAATAATCATGGAAATTGAATGTGGGGTATATTGAAACTGTACTATCTTTTTAGTTTTTCTGTTAATCTAAAACTATTCATAATCTTTTTAAAAAGGTATTAAAAGCAAAATAAAATATGGTTAATGGGTCAGGATCTTGTCATTCTGCTAGAATTTCTCCCTCAACCAGGGGGGGTGTATGAGCAGGTCTCTTCTCCTTGACACTGACCCCAAAACTAGGAATAAATGAGTGGAGAATGTCGCCACCAGTCAGGCAATTAATCCCATCTACTAATATGTGTAAGATTACATGCTGGGAAAATACTAAATGTAACACCCATTTCAGTCTCTAACCTTTGGTAAGATAAAACATAAGAGATAATAATGTGAGGGGCACCTGGGTGGCTCAGTCTGTCAAGCATCCGACTCTTGATTTCAGCTCCGGTCATGATCCCACAGTTCCCGAGCTCAAGCCCCGCATCAGGCTCCATGCTGACAACGTGGAGCCTGCTTGGGATTCTCTCTCTCTCTCTCTCTCTCTCTCTCTCTCTCTCTCTCTCTGCCCCTTCCATGCTTTCTCTCTCTCTGCTCTGTCTCTGTCTCTGTCTCTCTCAAAATAAATAAATTAACTTAAAAAAGAGATAACATGAATAAAAACAATAGACAAATGCCACAACAGGGGATATCAGATAGAATGTGCTATAAAAATTCAAAGGATGTTAAATCCAGGCTAATCATCTGGGAGCTGGGACACAAAGAAGCAAGCAAGGAGTTGTAAAATGACAGGAGCAGTGCAGTGCGTAGGGAGCCATCTATAGTCTCCCACTAAAGAAGTAATGGAATCCGATAAGGACTTTAGCTACACGCGTTGTCTCCCCTTCCTTCTGTCCCACTTCAGTCCACTCCAGATGGCTTCTTTCCACCCACTGCTCCACCGGCCATCATCCATCTCGGTGTTAGAGATTGCTCCCCCTTGAAAGGAGCTTCTACAACACCACCCCTTCTGATGGTCTCCTTATGTCCCTGGCTCCTGTTCTTTGCTGGTTTTTCTTTCTCTACCCAACCTCCAAGTGATGGTGTTCTTCCAGTCTACCTGCTCCCTCTTCTTCTTTCTCTATATTGTCTCCCTGATTGACTTCATTTATGCTCATGGCTTGGTTCATTTCCATCTGTTTGATTTTCTAATCCACAGTTTGTAGCTCAGAATTCTTCTCTGAGCTCCACGCCTACAGACACAGCTGTCTGTGACACCTTTTATATCAGAGCTATATCAGAGCTGGGTCAAATCTAATATATCCATAATTGTTCTCTTGATCTCCCCTTCCTCCTTCTTAAATTGTGTCCAAATATTTCACATTTCCTAAATAGTATTACCCTCCTCCTAGTTCTACATAGAAACATGGGAGATGTTGATTCTGACCTTTGCTTCACTGCCCCCCACCCATCCAACCCATCAGCCAATCCTGTCAGTTTGGCACTTAAAAATTATGTGGTCTATACATGCAATGGAGAATTATTCGGCCTTAAAAAAGAATACTGCCATTTGTGACAATGTGGATGGATCTAAATGGCATTATGCCAAATGAAATAAGCCAGTCACAGAAAGACACATACTGCATGATCCTCTTACAAGAGGAATCTAAAACAGTCAAACTCAGAATCAGAGAGGAGAATGGTGGTCAGCAGGGAGCTGCAGGTAGGGGAAGGGGGAGCTGTCATTCAAAAGGCACAAAGATTCACTTACGCAAGATGAATCATTTTTGGATATCTCCTGTACAACACAGAACCTATACTTAAACTATACTGTGTTATATACTTAAAAATTTGCTAAGAGGGTAGATATTATCCTAAGTGTTATTACAAAGGTAAAAACATTAAAAACAAGTCAATAATAATTTCTAATTACCTTAAATGTGTCCATTTTCTCCATTCCTTAGTCCAACCCATTGTGTGGTCTTTTAAGTTTTTTATTTTTTTATTTTTTTGAGAGAGAGAGAGAGTGGGCAGAGAGAGAATTCCAAGCAGGCTCTGCACTGTCAGCACAGAACACAATGTGGGGCTCGAACTCACCAACTATGAGATCATGATCTGAGCAGAAATCAAGAGTGGACGCTTAACCAACTGAGCCACCGGGCACCCCTGACCCCAAGCCATGAAGAGGCCCTGAAGCAGCCTCTTAACTGGTCTTCCTACTTCCTCTCTTGTTTACTTCAATCCTTTATCTCTGCCATAACAAAGGCCATCCAGTCGCCCTCTATTTCAAGTACTTCTGTGGCTTCCTGAGGCTCTTAGGATAAAAGTCGAAATATTTAACGCACCCTGCTTGGTCTTGTCTGTCTCCACCCCTGGCCTCGCCTTGCTCCACATTTCCCTTGCTCCACCACACCAACTTTCTGTCAGAAGGTAAATACACACCTCGTCACACAACAACCCTTACAGTCAATGAACCCCCATCTCACGGGGAACAAAATACAAACTCTTTGACGTGAGCCACAAGGCTCTGTGGGATCAGCTCAATTCTTCTCTCGTGTCAGGATACCCCTCTCCTCACCCGTCATTACCCAGCCAGACAAACTCACTTGTGCCCTGGTGCTTTGCACATGCAGTTGCCTGTTTGCCTGGCAATCTCCCCCTTGACTATTCACAAAATGAGTTCCATATCAGCATAAATATCACCTCTTAAATAAGGAGGCCTTCCCTGGCCACCTTATTTAAGCAGGGTCCTCACCGTCCTATTTACACCCTTTAGAGCTCCGCGGTCTTACAATTTGCTCACGTCTTGGTCTATTTCCTCCACTAGATCCGAAGGTCCCAAAAGATAGGAAGACACCTGTTTTGCCTGCCATGTCATGCAAAGTTAGGGTCTGATGCACTGTAAGGATGCAAACATTTAAAAATTAATCTGGTCACAAGGCATAGGTGGTTTCATGATTCAAAGCAAAGTCAAGAAGAAATGCAACAGTCCAGGCTTTGCATCCCTGAATGATACCCCAGCCTCCTCTATAAGAGAAAACAGGTAGAAGAGGGAGGCACAAACGGGAGAGAGAGACATTAAGAACGTTAAGACGGTCAGCACGGTGTTACGAATTTGACAAGGCTGGAAAGGAGAGAAGAAAGGACCAGAGATGATCCTAAGATGTGGAGCCTGGGCAGATACACCGGCTAATCACAGACACACGTCCTCTGGAGAGGAAGTAGGATAAAAGCACCTTGAACTGCCTGCCTATTAGGACTCTGCACCTTAAATAAATCAGGTTTCCTTCTGTGCTGTTAATGAATTCTATAATTTTACTACATATCACATGAAACCAAATTTCCGTCTTAAGCATGATATTTAAGATACCTACTGAGCTTTCCAGCTCTTCTGCAGAGACGAAAGGCGTGGAGATCAAGTAAAAAATTGAGTATTACTCCCAGTCTGCCACTCCCTGGTGTGTGGCCTTGGCATGTTAATTAACCTCTCCGATTCTTGGAATCTTCAGTACAATGAGAATCGCAACTTCCTGTTGTCCAGACAATTAATATTGGGTAACAGCCATGGTCTGAAATGGGCACAGCACCTGCCAGGTGGTCTTGTATATCCCAACCCATCCTTCATCCGTCCTAATTTCCGTCCATTCCCATCTTCTTGATCTTCACAATGCAAAATCCCTGATTATATTCCTACCTAGTTTCCAGGGACAGTGTGAGAATAAATGAGTTAATACGGTTTGCTCCTCATTATCCACTTTGTAGCTTATTTACAGCAAGTTCTTACTCTTGGTTTAGCCTCATCCTCGCCTTAGGAGATATTCTGGCAGCTTCTTTATACCATCAGTTGCCGCATGCTATGGAAAAGGAGCTCAAATTGAATATCAGTCTAATAAACACAAATACCACGTACATTCCAAAATCAAGCATAAATGTCTTTTAAGATTATTTGTGGTTTTGAATTATGTCTGGAATTGCTTCATTTACATTAACCAGGTTGATTAGAATGGGCTACATGCCATATTTCTGAAAAGACTTGATGCTTTTTGGAGAGAAGACAAACCATAAACATACAGCATTATCACAAAAGTTTTATGCATGAGAGATGATCCTCAAAAATACGAAGGGTAAAAAGTGGCTACGCTCTTTCTCTTTACTAAAATTTTTGCATCCCAGAACTCACATTTTAAAAATGCCCCTGACACCTTCTGTGTGTGTATTCGTCTCAGAAACCTCCAACATTGCCAGCTGATGCACCCAGCACCAGAACTCTGAAATGGTGTCCTAGGGACGTTCGTAGACACTTGAGGAAGGTAGATTTCTAAGGGAGGCATCTCATTCATGACTGTTCTTAATAACTGGTTGAATTTGCATTTGATTTGTCTCTCCCCTCCAATTCTAGTGCAATGAATGCATGTTCCCAGAGGTTGGTTTCTGTTTGTTTTTTCCACTTTAAAAACAAGGCACTGGGGGTGGAGAAGGAAGTTTGAGACTATTCTCAAGGAACCTAGGGAGAAGATCTTGCAGTCAGAATGGGTCCTTCACTCTGAATCGTGGACTGTGTCGACAACAGATTCCTCATCTGTGTTTCTTGTAACTCATTCACCTGCACACTCACCACAGAGCATTAATTGCTCCTAGACAGGGATCCTCTTCCCTTCGTTTTACTGTTAGAACGGCAGCTGTCAAGAAGTCGAGTTCCAAGGTGAAACTCCCAAAGAAGAACCTACTTGTACCATGGGTGATTCCATTTATTCCCACATCTGGGGTCTTATAAGAGGCCTCAAGCACATTCGACTGTATCTGTGGCTCCAGAATTCCTGTGCCGAACCCATCTCACAAAGTTCTCTACAGTGTCATTCACTCAGCAAATATTTATTAAATGCCTGCCACGTGCCAGGCACTGTACTGGCCTTTCCCTGAGGGGACGCCAACACGGGATAGGTTACCTAGGTGGAGGGCAGGCTTCAAGGACATCATCAGGGGTCCCAAAAGTGCCTTTGAGAGTCAGGGATCCCTCGTATATGGTGGAATAAAGAGTTGTCTTGGACCCCTCCCTACCTTGTGGACAGGGTTAAGTCCAAGAAAACTGAGCTCGCTTCCACACTGTCACGCTTCCTTTAACACCTTCCTTTAGGACTTACTGAATCACCTCTTTGGGCTGAGGGCCTTGTAGGGAGCGGGCACACACCAGCATGTGCCAACGGTGTGGCACAGAGGAGGCAAAAGTGCCTCAGTGAGCCCTGTTCCAGAAGAGCCTTTGCTACCCTTTGTATCAGCCATGACCCTCCGTCAACCCTGAGGAGGTAAACACCAGGGAATCTGGGATCCTATTCAAGTACCTCAGAATACGCATTACACCATAAGAAGTCAACACTGGAGCAACTTGTTCTAGAATAATGCTAACATACTTGAGATTCGCAATTAGGAATTTAATTCATCCCAGCATATAAGAACATTTCTTTCTTTGTTCTGCTGGCTTCAGAAAAAGAGAAAAAAAAATTCCAGGATACCACCACTACCCATTTCCAGCACTGTGGATTTATTTTAGGCAATTCTCTCTCATGCCGCCTCAGACAGCCCGATGCTTAAGCTAGATTAGGGATCGAACATAGAGTTAAGTGAGGTTGGAGTAATCAGACATTTGGAATTTGAGATGGTGACGTCTTTTGTTTTTCACACATTACAAAACAAGTTAGGAGAGCAGACTCATTGACAGATGTGTACAATTGTGATGAAAAAAATAGTTTTGCAATATATTTGTGTTTTGCAGCTAGGCAACGAAAAATGACTAACACACAGGAAGTATGTACTTGTGTACTTCTTCCAGCCAAATTATGGGAATTACAAATCTCTTGTGTTCCTTACGTGAATATTCTCTATGTAAAAATAAAGAAAGAAATCAGTAAATGAAAGAAAGCAAGCCCCTTAGGGTTTAGAGGGCTTGTTTTGGACTGAATTCTCTCCCACAGTCCTTTTATTTTCTTTCCTTAGTGAGTCCTTCCCATAGGGTATCAGGGGTGGGGAGTTCTGTAAAAAGAAAAGAAGGTAGTGTATCATAAGCTATTAATTTCAGGGTATCAGGAGTGGGGAGTTCTGTAAAAAGAAAAGAAGGTAGTGTATCATAAGCTATTACTTTTTTAAAGAAAAATATCCTTTAAGGACCCAAGGAAGAATATCATCAAATGAGGAGTCAATCTTGGCTTCATTATGGAGTTACATATTATATGAACTACGTTATATTTTTTTAAGCTTTCAGGAAATAGATTGGTGTGGAAGTAAAAACTATTGCTATAAAATAGCTCTGATTACATTGTAATTCAGACTCCAAGAATCTGCCATAAATACTGTTGGTATTATTACTGTAACTCTACAATATCTTCCTCCTCATCCTTTTTTTTTTTTAATCCGTGGTATGTAATAGCTCACAATTTGTACTTCCCTGTGGAAATCTTTTCATAGCCTAGGCTACATAATTCCTTTTATGTATCAAAGTGAAGGGACTTCGTTCCGGGATATCACCCATGCATTTTAAAGAAAGGAGTCTTATAAACCTCTTCAATGGAAATTGCTGTATCTTGACCCTCAACCGGCTGCTTAGTGCAATAGCCTCTCCATACTGGTTCCAGACAGGCAAAAAAGTAAATTCGATAGAATACCAAATAAATAGTGGTGAGAGAAACAAACAGAACCGACCAATGGGTCATAAGTTGGTTCTGTGGATTCTAGAAAACGCAGCTGTACGATGAAAATATTACGTAAGTTCCAGAGATTAACTAGTGACCCGGAATGTTGAGGGACTCCATTAGAACATATGTCATGTTCACAGAACTGAGTCTCTGCAGGGTTGGCAGTCCACCATGTCACTTCCGGCAGGGTACCCATGTGTCCCAAGCACCTCAGTCTCCCCTGTTTGCTTTTTATCCCTCTGGAGGTTGGCTGCCCAAAGACCTCGAGGCAGAAGTATAGTTTAAAAGCTTTTAATAGAAAGGTAACTAGAAAATATCCATACACCGTACATCCCAAAGCCTGCTGTACTACAAATCTAACAGAACAATTCCCCTAGATTAACTAACTGCCTGTGAGAAATGAAGATATTTAAATCCAAATTACATGAAATTATTAAAAATTAAAAAAAACTATATATTGTAGACAAATTCATCCGAATGAATCAAAATTTCAAATTCATAAATTCAAGGACAGTCATCTCTTGGGGCGCCTGGGTGGCTCAGTCAGTTAAGCATCTGACTTCGGCTCAGGTCATGATCTCACGGTTCATGAGTTCGAGCCCTACATCGGGCTCTGTGCCGACAGCTGAGAGCCTGAAGCCTGCTTCAGGTTCCGTGTCTCCCTCTCTCTCTACCCCTTACCCACTCACACTCTGTTTCTCTATCAAAAATAAATAAACATTTAAAAAAAATTTTTAAAGAAAGTTATCTCTGCAAAGAACCTTGTCCTGAAGTCTAGACATGTTACAGATCTTACAGTGAGTCTCAAAGAGAGTGTGATCTATCCAATCAAGGTCTACAGTTTAATGATTAGATAGGGACAAGGATACAGGTTTCCTCACTCCTGGATTAGGGATTGATTCCCAATTAAAAATATTTTTAAACAATTCTGTGTTTAATAAGTAATTGTGATTATTGTTGTATAATGTATCATTCTTTGCTTGCTTACTTAGCTTTCATCAAAAAAATGAATCAAAAGTGGACAGCATGGGTAGGTTTGAAAGTCAATATTCAAGATAAATATTAGTCCATATTACACTGATAAAACAGCACATGTAGAAGATGAGACAGATTATAATTAACCATCCCTCAACACAGGAGATCATTTTTGTGGGCTTATTTTGTGTACTGTAACCTGTAATTTCACATTAGAATTTTTTTCTTTCCATGTTTACTCCCTTTCTAGACTCTGAGTTTCTTAAAGAGATATGGTGTCTCTCACTCTGTGACTCAGCGGATGGTGATGGAAGGGAGGTAAGTGGTAAGTGCCATTACTCTTCCACCTCCCCGCCTCCTCGCACCCACGATACATATGACTGAGCATTATTTCCAATGATTCTAGTCTAAAGTACCTCAGAATATCAGTTTTAGCCCTGGATGTTCTTGGTCTAGCATATTGTTTGGAATACAACAGACGTTCAATAAATACTGCTTTAATAAATGAGCAAATGGCCAAATTAGTTTTATGTATTTACTTACTTATTTTTAGTTATGGTAAAATATACATAACATAAAAATTTACCATCCTAACCGCTTTTTAAATTTTTAAAAAAATATTTGAGAGAGAGCGAGAGCAAGCACGAGCAGGGGAGGGACAGAGAGAAAGAGAGAGAAAACCGATCCCAAACAGGCTCCACACCATCAGCATGGAACCCGATGCAGGGCTCAAACCCGTGAACCATGAGATCATGACCTGAGCCAAAATCAAGAGTCGGGCACTTAACGGACTGAGCCACCCAGGTGCCCCCTATTTTAACCACTTTGAAGTGTACAGTTCAGCATCATTAAATGCACTCATACTGCTGTGCAACCAATCTCCAGAACTCTTCTAGGTTGCAAAACTGAAATTCTATGCCCATTAAACTACAACTCCCCATTCTCCTTTCCCAACAGCTCCTGGAAACCACCACTCTACCTTCTGTCTGCATGAATTTGACTACCATAAATCCTTCACATAAGTGGAATCAAACTGTATTTGTCTTTTTGTGACTGGCTTACTTCACTTAGCCTAGCTCCTTCAATGTTCGTCCATGTGGTAGCCTGTGTCAGAATTTCTTTCCTTTTTAAGGCTGAGTAATATTCTGATGTGCAGAACTCCACAACACTGTATTTCGTTTATCCATTCAGCTGCCAATGGACACTTGGGTTGCTTTCAACCCTTGGTTATTGTGAACAGTGCTGCTGTGAACATATATAGAAATACAGCTTTCTTACCCTGCTCTCCATTCTTTTAGTTATAGAACCAGAAGTGAAATTGCCGGATCATATGGTATGGTATTCTATTTTTAATTTCTTGCAGAACCACCATGCTGGTTTCCATAATGGCTGAACCTTTTCACATCCCCACGAACAGTGCACCAGGTTCCAATTTGTCCGTGTCCTTGCCAACACTTGTTACGTACTTTCCTTTGATGGTGTCATCCTACGGAGGTGATGTGTTATCTTGTGATTTTGTGTTCCTAATCCAAATTCATTTCATATTTTTAAAGTGGGAAAAATGAGATCTGTAACACACACTTCTCTACTCGTGATCTGCACTGTTTTCATCTTTGTAATAAATACAAACACATGCCCTCACGCACACGTATGAGTGCATGCGCACACATATACCCTTTTGTGCATTTTCTGCATACAGGAATACAAAATCAATGCCAAATATGACACAAGTACTTTTCAGAAGTATTTTAAGGAGTAACTAGGATTCCCAAGCCCAATCCAGTTCCACTGTGAGAGTCAAGGGACTCTCTGTGTCTGGAGGAAGGGTAACCGCATCCATGGTCTACCCCCATCACCCTCAGCAACTAGGGTCAAGGACATGATGAATTAGTAAAATCTATGGATGAACCCTATTTAGCCATTTCTTCAAATGTGTTTCTTCACTAAGGCTTTTCCAGAGTGGTTTTTTGCAAAGATAAATGATTTCTATTTTGTTATTCTTTTTCTGTTGTATATCTTCAGGAGACATTATTGAGAGGGTAGAGTGTTAATTACGAAATAATTCTTAGCCAGTTAGTAAAATGAAGGAAGGGGAAAAATCCTTATATAACCTATTGTTTACATATTTAGCTTTGAACACTTGTGAGTGAACAGTGGCATCTGTTCATGAGAACATAAAATATTTGTAAAATGGAGAACATGTCCCTTGGTGGCACCAGGGATATGGGTCAGGACAGAATTCCCTACGTAACTACCTACAAAAACAGTTTGATTACAATAAAATTTCCTGGAAGCCAGAGGATGATTTAGTCCTATCTGATTAGTGTGCTATACCACTTAGAACATCCTTCACCACCCACCCTCTTTCCCTGAAAGTTCCTTGAGAAAGGCAGTTAAGTCACTGTATTTTAGATCCAAGTAGCTTTGACTCTGCACATAGTTTGCATCCTTATCTATAAAACAAGGGATCTGAATCTATGGATTCTAAAGGTCATCTACTTCCCAACACTGAAATTCCATAATTCTACCTCTCTTGATTACCTTGCATAAACTATCAAGGTGCCTATAGCACCTACATATCCAGGTACAAATTCTGGGCCCCAAAGGCAAAAATCCAAATCAGGGCTCCTTAAGCAAAACAAATGTTCCTGATTTTCTCAGGGTATTCAGGTGCTCTTGAGGATGCTTCCTTTTTCTATTTAGTGTTTCAGTTTCGTCCTCTGGATTTCAAAGTTCTCAGAGATAGGGCCTCCTGATTATCCTCAATATATCCACCAAAGCACAGAGATCCAGATTCTATCACAGAATGCTCTCGTGGATAGGGCTGCCTGATAAAAATACAAGATGCCCAGTTAAATCTGAACTTCAGATGAATGATACATTTTTTTTTAGTATAAGTATGTCCAGCACAATGTTTGAGACATGCTTATACTAACAAAAGCTGTTGGTTGCTTGTCTGAAATTCAAATGTAATGGGAGAACCTCTATTTTTCTTTGCTGAAATCTTGCAACCTTCAGAGCGTGGGTCCCATAGGGCGTGAAGCCCATTTTGGCCACATGTGGATGAATTAACTGAATGGGTTACACAACCTCCATGCTTCTTGGTTTCCTTACCCATTGAATGTAAATAAATAATCATCATCTTCCTCAAGGGAAGGCCAATTCAAGACAAAGGGAACCCTGGAAAGACTAATTTTTTTTTTCCCTCTACCTGATTACTATTCATCAAATACTTGCATGGAATTTATTTAGTAAGAGTAAGCTGTTTTACTTTAATAATAAACTAATGCTCACATGAGAGCTTTAAATTTATCAGAAACTAAGCACCTGATGGCTTGATCACTCTGGCATCTCTTTGGTTATATGGCCCCCTCATCTGGATCTGTAGGGATGGAGAGTGGAGACTACACTTTAAGCTCCTAGTAGAGCTCCTGGCACAGAGTCTACGCTCATTCGAGGTCCACAATATTACTAGTCTTCAAACATCTCTGCAGGAATAACCTACCCGGTAACCTAGAGATGGCTTTATAAGCATCCTACAATGAGAGCTTCAGATCTGAGAGATGATCTGGTGTAAACTTGTCATTTTACAGATAAGGAAACTGAGGCCTTAGGGAGATTAAGTGGTTTACTCAGTCTCCTGGCCAGGAAGGTGCACAGCCTAACGTCCTTGGTGTTCTTCCCTTGTTCCATCATAAGACTTTGTGGAGATGAACGGTGATGCTCTATGTATCTAGGTAGTAGGTAGCTGAAATCATTCTACCCCTACAATGCAAAAATAAGAGGCATATTCAAACACATGCGCAAATATTAGCTGTACTGTTACAAAAGTTTATAGGAACACAGAGATTTCACGATCACCGCTGGAAGCTTAAACCTTTGGCATCCTTCCCAACAAAGACCCACTGAAATCATACCAGGGAACACCAGGGAGGTTGAGGCTAATGATCCGAGTAGAGCCATCTCCAAACAAATGCCAATTTCCAATTGTGAAACAGCTCAGATGAGTATCCAAGTCTCTTTGGAAACGATTAAGATGCTTGTGCAGATTACAATTACAAATGCTTATTAAAACAGCATGCCCAAGAAAGCAGAGAGGACAAACAATGACACATAGAAAGGTCACCGCCTGATGAAGTATTTCCATTAGGCAGCCCCGCACCATACTCTTCGCCTGGTTTTCCCTCTTAATCAGAGGCTAAAGAAGTGTGAGTGAGTGCTGGACTTGACTTTCCATGAGAACTGAAGCCTTCAACTTACAATCCATTGTTGTAAACATTTTCTTATGTTATTTGGCAGCTTGAACGTGCAGGCACATATCTGAGCTGACCTTCGTTGGCTAAGGTTCCCTCGCAGAATGCTCGGCAACAGAGACTAAATATTTCTGACGTTGCTTAAGAAAGTAGTCGTGTTAAGTGGGTTTACATTTGGCATTTTTATCGAAAGCACGGTTTAACAGGAATAGTGTTAAATGTTCCAGTTAGAGACTGTGTGTAATTACTATCCCAAAGTCACGTGGAGGAGGAAACAGGGATGCCTGACACATGTGCTGAAGGCTGGTCGGACTGGGGGGTGGGGGGGGTGGGGTCTCACCTACCCTCAAGTTCAGCTCCCTTTTATTCTTTTCAGAGTTTTGGTGGAACTCTTCAGGTTCCAGATATGCATTTGAACTTTCGGGGTTTGGTGGAGAAAACTGGGAGGTGAGAAATATTGTCAGATGAAACCAATGGAAAATTCTAGGAAACTGTCTCCACTGGCCAGATAAATAGTGATCACACTTAATAGCATTCCTTAGTGCAGCTGACCCATATAGCACAGTTCATTATTTAGATGATAAAACAAAGGGTTTTCACAAAGTTCTTCCATAGATTTTAATAGGCTAGGCTTTCTACTCTTAAGCTTTCATAACTAAGATTATTTGTACAATAGGAACAAATTCTAAATGGTATTTAAAGGGAAAATGAACTTTGATCTCTCCGTTGTGGTGAGCTTCAATTCTATCAGCCATAAAACTCTCCTCCTCTCTGTCCATATAGGTATAAAATGTATGCATATATATATATTATAAATTATATACCTTTTATAAAACATAAAATAAAATTTACATGTAAAATAAATATGTACCTATATTTTGTGGTTTAACGTAGTTATTGTTCATTTGTTAAAGGATCTGAAAGAAGTAAATAAGCTAATACCATGAGTTTGGGAAAATTCTGTGCCTTGTTTCTCTCATCTATAAACACGGATGATAATGTAATAATGGTACCTGCTTCATGGGGTTGTTGCAAGGATGAAATGAGATAATATATGTAAATGCTTAGGATAGGGCTTGGCATATGATTGTTATTCAGATAGCAGCTGATACTATACTTACAAGGGATTTGTTATGGATACTATGATCTCCCCACATTTAGCTTAGTATTTTTGAATGACTAAAATTGTTTTGATGGTTTTTACACACATTTGACACAACTCGGTCACTCTACTTTCTCATCTGTAGGAAAACACACACGTGCACACCCACACAAACATTTGGTTTTTCAAATCAAAAAGCATATCTACACACCTGTACGTGCACACACACATGGCTCAGGTCGCAATGTCCCTGACTTTATGTCTCCTGCCTACAGTTTGAAAGCATTAAGTGCAGGGAAGAGGGAGACCTACATCTGACAGGTTATAGCCTGAGATGAATCTGGACACCCCCATCCCCAAACCAGATGGGGTGATAGTCCTAGAACCAGTTTCCATCCCTCCAAGTGCTCCGGTCCCCACACCTCCCCTTTCGTCCTCTCAGACTGTGCCGGAAAGGTCTGTAAATGCAGAATCCGTGCAACTAAAACACTTTGGGACACTGCTCAGATATCGAATTGTGAGTTAACAGTATGTAATTTCAACTATAGGCTCATGATACATTTATTTTTAACTAGAACTCAAGAGAGTACAGACCATACCTATACATATTTTTCTGTTTCTATGTACCAAAAATATGCTTGAAAAAGTGCTCCTGATTGTGATTTTTTCCCCCCAAGGAAACAACAGAAGAAAAGAATTGTTAAGAATAATAGAATTATGCTCTATCGCAAGAAGATGTTCCATTTTCAAGAGTCCATAAACATGCAGGCTTTTATCCATATAAGTAAATGATTTCTAAAATTTCCATTTTGGATTTACCTGCACCTATCATAGTTTCACAAGTCAAAATCCTAGAAACGTACAGAAATTTTCTTATCAGAGGATTCTTTGAAATGAACCAATTTTAGGCACCCTGTTTGGGCCAGCCAGCTGCTTTCTGAGCAAGACGAAAAATAAAAATTGGTAATAAATAGTCTAATTTTCTTTACTTCAAATGATTAGGGTTCAAAACTCATTTAAATACATGTTCTCCTTCTCTCCCTCCCTGTCCCTCTTCCATGTGAAAAGACAGTAAGCAAAAAATGGGTAGAGAAAAATAGTAAGTCAGGTCTACATGCAAGAAGTACAGATAGTTAATTGCTTAAAAAGACACCTTTTCCCCTGAGGTTCTTCCAATTGAAGTCTGAACTTTTTCTCACTGAGCACATATAATTAATCTGTGGAACTTAATCCAATGGGGTTTTGAGGGCATTTTATTTTGAGTAAAAATAATGTCATGCCTAAACCAGTAAAGCAGCTTTGACGATCAACTTAAACATACACGATCGCATATGTGTTACTATTATTTCTTGTAAGCATTATTTATGTAATTCCTCTCCTTTAGGCAGGGAGATTCCCCTCACTGGCAGCCGAAGTGCCTCTGAGGTCAGTAAGAGGCACAGAGTTGTACCCACATTTGTACAAAGGGAAATGAAGGTCCACTGACAGCAGGGTTCACATCAGGTGCGTTCGGAGATGCCAAACGTTGTTCCGGGCGCCGTGCAGATGCATAGGTGGGCGAGGTCTAGCGCCCCCTATCCGAGCGCTTGTTGCATTCCAGCCAGGGAGGAAACGGACTCTTGAACCAGTAGCCACAGCACAATGTGACTCTTGCTAGGCAGATATATAAACAGGGTGCTGAAAGAGAACAGGAAGCCCCACGGCCTCTCAAGTAGGAGAGAAACGAGCACACTCATCTTTTAAGATGATAATGACGGCAGCACAGTGGGAAGCTCTGGAGTTGTAAATGAGAGTGGCAGAAAGGCTTGTCAGAATCTAAGAGCGTCTGAAAGAAACAATGGGGATCTCCATCATGGCTGAAGCAGGAAGGAAGAGCAGAAGGACCTTAACTGAGGAGGTGCTCCCAAGGGGACAAAGAAGTGTTTAATGACAACTAAAAATGTGTGGGAGGGCAGGAGCCAAGTCATTGGCATTTTTCAAGCTTCCACCCTAGGTCTTGTGCCCTGTCCGTGCCCATGTCACACAGAGGCATTCAACCGCCACATACACAATCACTTCTCTCCCCTGCACAAATGAATCTCAGATTTCTCCAGCTATTTTCATGGAATTCCAGATGAACGGGGTCAACGCATGGCTTGCGAGGTCTTCTTAAACTGTACTGGAGGCACCCTGGACTCAAGATGTCCAAAATCTACCCCAGATCTGGTGCTCCCGGAGGATTCCATCTTGGCAAATGACATCTCCATTATGCCAGAAACTCACAAGTCATCCCTGAGACTTTCTCTTCCCTTGGCCCCGCATCCACTGTCACTCCAGATCCTTAGATTTTACTTCCTGAACGACACTGGAACCTGCGCCTTTACCTCCAGGAACAATGCCACCATCCCACCCAACTACAATCTTTAGCCTGGACATCCCCCATGGCCCCCAAAATGCTCTCCCTACTGTCCTCCCTGCTATTGTCTGGCTCAACTTTCAACGATGTTCATCTCTTCATGGTGGTACTCTTTCTGTTGAAAAATGTGAGTGGTTTCCATTGCTCTGAGGATGAATGAACAAAATCCTCAATGTGGCCTAGACTGTGCCTTAACATCTTTTCCTGCTCTTTTTGCTAGGTAAGCCCTACGTATGTTCCGATGTCAGCCTAACTATCCCACGGGAGTGCCTTTCTGGACATCCTTAAGTAGGTCAGAAACCCATAGATAATTCTCATGGCACGCCATATCTCTCTATTTGCCTCTTAGTACAGGTTCTATTTTGTATTTATTTTTGTATTATCTCCTCAATGTGTTTCTCTCTGACTGGATAGTAAACCCCATGTGGCAGGGGCTAGGTCTCTTTATGCTCACCGCTGGATTCTCGTCCTCTGGCACAAAGCTGGCACACATTAGGTACACAATAACATCTGCATGAAAATAGACTAAATGAAAAAGTCCATGGTTTCTAACGAAGGAAGAACAGGGAGATGGATGAAGTCATTGCTCAGAGTTGAGAACAGAGTTGGGCAGTGGGGAGTCTGGCAGATGAATTCAGTCTGGGACAAGTTATAGACCTCCATGGGATACCCAGGCAGGTGGCGGAATATACAAAATACTTTTGAGAGAAGTTTCGAGAGAAACTGAGGAATCATCATGCGTCAGTACTTGAAACTTGGCGGTGCTAAGGGCGCAGATACAGAGAAGAACTACAAGCTCAAATTCCTCCAGGGACCCCCTAGAAAAGGCATGTGTGTGCAACGGTAGAGCAGGAGACAGGTGGCAGTGTGCATGAACTGGAGGGTGTAAGGCATGCACAATCATATCAAAACAAAACCTCTTTGCAGCAAGACAAAACACTTCTGCAAATTCCACCCAGCCCTTTTGGAGGGCTGTTGGGTATCTTGGAGAGTAGAGGGAAAAAAGACCTAGGTACACAGAGAATCCAGCAGAGGAGAGGAAGAAATAAGTATCCCAGTGGACAGAACCAGTAGAGTATGGTCTCTTGGAAGGCAAGAAAGGAAACTTCTCAAAGAGAAAGGGTGAGCCAACACTATTAACACTTCCGAGAGTTCAAGTACAATGAGGATGACAAGTAGGCCACTGGATTTGGCATTAGTAACCTTAGCAGGGGCAGTTGCACGAGAAACAGGCTAAAATTCATGGTTTCCAGCTCTGGAGCCAGGTCGATTTCAGCACTCTTTCTATAAGTAGGGATTACCACAGAACACGGCTTCTGCCCTTAGTTAATTCAGGCTCCCTTTCACTAAACCTAAATACCTCACGTTCTCCTTCAGTGTTATTTTGAAATTCCAAATAAAACTTAAACTATAACTGAAACAAAATCAAAGCAAGAGTAATTGTGAAAATGGTTCATATTCTTATAATGTGAATACTCTACAATCTGGAGAAGTATATGGGACAGGAATTATCCCCATTTTCTAGATAAGAATACAGAAGCTCAGGGTAACCTAGGACTTCTCAGGGGTCATACAACCAGTTGTATGTGTCAGTCACAGTGGGCCTGAATCTGGGCTCCTCCCATGTCACCACACTGGATGTTTCCCGGTTGGTCCACTTGGTGATAGGCTACTAACAGTATCAGCCAACCACACCCCTACCACAGGAAACACACACACACACACACACACACACACACACACACACACAGCAAGCCAAGCTGACCATGCTTCAGAGGTTCAACCTTCCACATGGAAGAAGCCATGTTGCCGTGCTAGAGCTATGGAGGCTAGAACCTTCTTCAGACTTCAGGACATAGGCTGCCTGCTTTTCTCTCATCTGCCCTATAAGTAGGTAGCCTCTGTGATCATGCTTTCGATGTAAGTTAAACCTCATCTCTAGAGAGAAACCATTTCTCCTGGATGTACAATGTAAGTGGCTGGGAGGCTGGATCCGCTTAAGTCCTCTGCTCTTGGCACCTGTACGTATCATCGATGTGCCAGTGACAGGGACATCTTGTGCTGGCTGAACAGATGTGAAGGTCACCGAAGGTGCTCCTCGAGGTCTTGAGAATGCTTATTAACACCAAACTAATGGCATATGATTACCTTGTAAAATTCTGCTGGAAAGCCTCAATCAAAATGTAGTTTCTGAATAGATACTGCCAAAACAATTTTATTTACCTCAAAGTAAATGTCAGTAACATCAGAAATGTTTGGCTTCATGGACAAGAGGTATTAGTAGCAACAGTAGCTTGTTGAGTGAGTAAACTATGGAACAAGAAATTCTGAGGAAGGCAACAGGTTCACTAACATTGTTTGACTACATAATAGTATTATTGCCCAAAATTCAGAAGAAAGAGTTTAATATAGACGGATGTACTCATTCCCTGTCTTCTACCTCTGACTCACGTGAAACGTGAATTCTCTTCATACAGTCTTTCTCCCTCCATTGCCGGTCACGTTCTCTGTATACCATCCGGAATCTTCTGGAACCAGTTTCCAAGTTACCTGTCTGAACTGCTGACACCACGTAACTCTAAGCTACAGATTTCCAGTTTCCTTTTTCAGCTCCCAATTTTCATTCTTAAGGAAGAGTCAGAATAGTGCACATGAACATATTTTATCTTTCCTGTACTAGAGGTTTTCATGTTGAAAACTCTAGTTACAGCCTCTGGTTACATGCTGTCTTTTTAAAAGAATATCTGCTTAACTTTAATCCATTACCTGGATCTAGAATATACTAAGCCCAGTTGTTATATGGCACCACCTGCGGAGAGTTTAATGGAAAAGGAAGGCAGCAAATTAGTGCCATATGATCAGCTTGAGTAATACTAAGTTTGTTTACCCAAGGCTCCTCAAAAGAATGGACTGTATTTTTAAGATAGGACTCGTTGCCCATATCTGCATAGAGGCTTGTCGCTACGTAGCTGGACATTTAATTTTCCACAGATTCATTTTCCTCCTCACAGACAGCTCTTTGGCTATTTAGCATGTGCATAATGCAGAGAAAAATAATTATAGGAAAAGGGACACAGAGAAATGTCATAATTAAATCGTGCATTTGCAAGATACATTCAGTATACCTGAAACATCTTGATTGCTATAATCAGGTAGATTAGGTTTTCAGCAAATACTTTTTTTAAACAGAGGTTTATCTAAAGTCAGAAGCAAGAGGCAGCTCTCAGAATCACCTTATAACACAACATTAACTACATTTGCCTCCAATTACTTTCTCAAAATCAGATATAAAGAGAAATCAAACTGTAAACCAATGGATCTGTGAAGCATTAGGGCATGTTTCATGACCTTCTAGAACAGGTTTATTTTTCCCTCAGCTGAACTCACATCCACAAAAGTCTCTGTGTGTAGCAATGGCAAATGCAGAAACTTATGGCCTCAAGATGTGACTTAAACTTTTATTTCTCAGTTTGGAGATAAAAGTTCAGAGCAAATACGGTCGCGGGGGTCAAGGAAAGTAAAAGATCTATGTGAGAGAATGGTGTTACCACAAGTTTAAAAACATCACTGTTTTTATAAAGAAAAAACATTGTCTGCCAAAAAAAAAAATGTGAAATGATGATCAAAAGGGATTTAAGCCAATTACTGGGGCGAAAAACCCAAGCTATGAAATAGAGTCAAGGGCTGCAAATCCTCTTAGTCTCTCTTTTTCTACGCTATGGCTTATATGCAAAATATTTCTCTCGGATCCCCATCTAACTAATGGGCTCGTAGAGAGTGCGGGTCATTCTGCTGATTTGCTGAACGGTGACCTACAGAGAATAAGTAAAAGACAAGGGAACCAATTTTATGGAAAGAAAAAATATATATATATTAACTAGAGAATTAAAGCTTAATATAGCTTTATCCTCTAGAGAGCTCTGCCTGATTGCAGACAGAGCTTAAAACCAGGATTCAGAAGCACAACACATTAGTTCCCTTACGAGAGCTCTGCCCAAGATACGTTCAATACATGGAAAACCCCTTTGCCGCCTGCCTTCTGTAATGAGAGAAGACAGGAAGCCAGATACCAGTCTGGGAGCCAGGGAACTGGGTTTTAGTCTCCCACTCGGCTACTGGTTTAAAATGAAACAACATCCAAGTTCTCAGGAGCTGCTTGCCTCAAACACACTACACTCACCCCTCTTTCAAAGATGAAAACAATGACCCTTTCCTTCCTTTCCTACAGAAATCTGAGTTGAGCAAATTATGCTGTTCCTTCCTGCCACTTTCTGTCCTTCATCAGCAATGCCAGGTGCCCAGAGATGAAATCTGCCTCCTGCTCCAAGGGGACAGCAGGGGAAGGAGGAGGACAAAGGCGGCCAGCCTGGAGGGGACCTGATTAGAATCCAGGGTGGGGCGGGTGCCCACAGGGAAGAAGTTATAAATGAAATTAAAGTCTTTAAGAAATTCTGCCTCAAACCACTTTCCTCTCCAGTGGTCTTCTCTAAGCCCCGTTTTTGTGTAATTCTAGCTGTTTGACAAGGGAAACTGACACTTTTGATCTGGTAATTTAACGGCAATTTATTGTGAAGTGGTAATTTATTAAGTAACAGTTAAGAGTGGAGAGAGCTCTCCTAGCCAAGGAGTGTTCCTGACTCAGATCTTTCTAGACAGAACCTATGTGGCTTGATTTCAGCTATACAGAAAGCCTCACTAAACTTCTTCTAATTCCTGAATTCTTCTGTCCCCACACCCCACTTCATGCAGCCTAACTGGAAGTCTTAAAATGTAAATTCCCTAAGATCATATTATGTTGATTCACCTTCATAGTAAGCTATAACTGATTGATTTCTCTGAAGAGCTGCATAACACAAGAGGAGGCTGGGAAAGACCTATTACTTTATTTGGCCCCAGGGCCAGGTCTGAATCCTAAATGTCTTCAGAGATACTCTTTCTATACCGCAGTGACTGCGATGAAAGGCCCATCACGGTGGGGGCAGTTACCTGTTGTGAGCCGGAAATGGACTCCCATGAAATGCTACACCTCTGTGCTTGCAATGATCATGCACATATTGGATCTAGCATCCGTTCCACAAACGAGCTTTATTTTTGTTTAATACTAAAATGTATAACCACATCCTGAAGAATAGGCCAGTTTTGTGGTGATGAAGACAGCAACAGTGGGTACAGACCAAAGGCACCAAGAATCAAGTTCTGTTTCTTCAAAAGTCACTTTCTATCTCTCTTGGGCATAGGACAATAAATTATCCCATCTGCCTTCTGTCCACAGATTCCTATAATCCTTCTAGGGCAGGTTTTGCAAAAATCCTCTTTTCTTCCCTTCCTTGGTCTCATTTCATGACCTGTCCCCCTTCCCCAAAGGCATGAGCTCCTATTATGGACTGATGAGATCCCAGGTCACTATAAAGGACAGGTGGGTAGAAGTGTTGGGTCTTCCTTAAAAGGTAAAGTGTGTCCTGTTTCTTGCCTCAATACGGCCAAAGTGAAAGGTAATCCTGAGTCTGAGAAAGTCCAACTACCCCTCTCTCATTCTGTATATATTCTCTCTTTTCTTTCCAATATAGCTCAAGCCAGCTCAGCATATAATATCTGGAGAAACATATTCTCTCTTGCTGCTTTCTCTGGTTCAAGTTCCCTACTGCTATCCAGGCTGCCTTGGCTTTGAAAGGTCTAAAACTCAGTGGAGCTATATATACAGTCCATTGGCTAACGTACGAGTCGGCAAACTATGGCCTGTGTACCGAATCCAGCCCACTGCCAGTTTTTGCAGACTTTTACTGGAATGGTGCCATGCCCATTCATTTATATATTGTCTCTGGCTGCTGCTACAATGGCAGAGTTGAGTAGTTGTGACAGACGCCACATGGGTCGTCAGCAAAGCCAAAAATATTTATTGACTGGCCCTTTATGGAAAAAGTTTGCCAACCGTTGGGTTTAGACCATTGTCAAATGGAGTCAAAATACTCAGTATTTGGTTACCTGCAGTTGAAACAATCTTAACTAACAGACTGAGGTATTTTCAATGTGACACAGGCTGGAAGTTATTTGGGACCATCTAGATTAGACTTGGGGGTTAAAATGAATACATAGTTTAGCCTAACTCCTCAGCTTTATACATATTGGGGTTTTGAGGCAATACTACATTTAATCATAAACTATTACTTTGCTTCAACTTGTTATTGTTTCTTTCAGGCCATGAGGGTCCGGGTTTGGCAGAACTGGTGGTACAGGAGGCTAAGTATCATAGAATGTTCCAGCCTCCCCCCGACAAAGAGATTCCTAAACAGTTTTCAGAATCCTCAGTTGAGAAACTGATCGGCCCCATCTTGTTGCCTGTATCTTTGGTCCCTCTGGAAACTTGTACGAGACGGGTAGCCGTGGTCTAGATCAGGGCCCAAATATTCCTGGGTTCCCTGAGCATACTGCCATTGAATAGCACCCAATCCTCCTTTCCATCTGCATGTAAAAGAACTCCATTTGTTGTGACACTCAAATGTGCACATTTCATAAACACCCAATACAGTGGGCCTTGTGATAGAGACAGGATTTCTGCTTTCATGGAAGTTACTCGGTAACCCAAAGGAACAGATAAGGAAATAAAAAAACACATTCCATGCTGCACAGGAAAGGAAACCATTGACAGAATGAAAAGTCAACCTACCAAATGGGAGATAATATTTGCAGATAATATATATGACAATGGGTTAACATCCAAAATATGCAAAGAACTCTTATAACTCAAGAGCAAAAAAACCACAAAAACCCACAAATAACCCAATTTAAAAATGGGCAGAGTATCTGAATAGATATATTTTCCAAAGATGACACACAGATGGCCAACAAGTACATGCAGAGGTGTTTAACACCACAAGCCATCAGGGAAATGTAAATCAAAACCCTAATGAGATATCACCTCATGCCTGCCAGAACAACTATTATCAAAAGGACAAGAAATAGTAAGTGTTGGCGAGGATGGGGAGAAAAGGGGAGCCTTGTGCACGGTTGGCGGAAATGCAAATTGATGCAACCATAGTGGAAAAGAGTATGGAGGGTCCTTAAAAACTTAGAAACAAAACTGAAAATAAATAATAGAAAAATAAAAAAAAAATATGACCCAGCAATTCCACTTCTGGGTATTTATCCCAAGAAAACGACGACACTAATTCGAAAAGATTTCTACACCCCCGTTTTCACTGCAGCCTTATTTATCATAGCTCAAATGTGGAAACAACCCAAGTGTCCACCAATAGATAAATGGACAAAGAAGATGTGTCGTGTATACATATACACCACACACAGAACAGAATACTCCTCAGCCATAAAAAAAAAAAAAAAAAAAAAACAATGAAATCTTGCCATTTGTGACAATATGGATGGACCCCGAGGGCATTATGCTAAGTGAAACAAAGAAAGAAAAATACCATATGACCTGGATTATATGCAGATTTAAAAAAAAGAAAGAAAAAAACACCAAAACCAAACTCATAATACAGAGAACAGACTGGTGGTTGTCAGAGGTGGAGGAGGGGGAGGGGAGTTGGTGAAACGCGTGAAGGGGTCAAAAGGTACAAACTTCCAGTTATAAAACAAGTCAGTCCTGGGATGTCACATACAGCACGGCGACTGCAGTTAATAAAACTGTATTGCACATTTGAAAGCTGCTAATAGAGATCTTCGAAGTTCTCATCACAAGAAAAAATGACCCGGTAACTATGTGCGCTGACAGACAGATGTGAACTAGACTTACCGTGATCATTTCACACGGTACGCAAACATCGAAATGTGTTGTACAACTGAAGCTAAGACAATGATCTGTATTAATTACACCTGGAAAAACCCCCACCTTCCAAGTAGTCCTTTAAACTACATCTCTGTGGGCACCTGGGTGGCTCAGTCCGTTGAGTGTCCGACTTCCCCCTCTGATCATGATCTTGTCTTTCATGGGTTTGAGCCCCAAGAGGGGCTCTGGTGCTGACAGATGGGAGCCGGCAGCCTGCTTCGGATTCTGTGTCTCCCTCTCTCTCTGCCCCCCCCCACTCATGCTCTGTCTCTGTCTCTCAAAAAATGAATAAGCATTAAAAAAAAAGTAAATCAATTGCATCTCTGTAGAGTTATCACTACATGTTGAGGAAGCTCTCATGAGGCAAGTGGCTGATTTGAATAGGATTATCAGGCAAAGTTACATTCAGGAGCTCAGGTTAAAATACACCTTTTAAACACCTGTGTTTCATGGAGAAGAAGGCAAGCTCATTCCAGCTTTTGGACCCTGGACAGTGGTTGTTATGGTCCATAATGATGCTAATGACGGTGGGAAAGAAATGTCATGTGCCAAGTCCCAGAAGAAGCATTAAGCATTAAGAGGGAAGGTGACACAGGAGCATGAGGACAGACAGGAAACCTGTACCCCGAGCCCTCTCCTTAAGCACCCTTTACAACATGTGATTCTAGTATTCTCACACTTTGAGCCTGAACACACGTGTGGGAGTGTAGACAGGTACCAAACTGAACCACGGGCAACATTTTTCCAGTTTGCAAAATCCTTCCACTTCCCCACCAGGAAACGTGATAAAATATATAAACTGCCGTTTCCACAGGCCTCTGACAATTCTTTCTGGCTTGGACATTTGTGTCTCTATAAGAATGAAAAACTGACGCAATGAAAAACAAAATGGAGTTCCAAAGCCCCGGTTCACTGAAACACCTGCAACCTGGATGGATTGCAATCTTCAGCCCCACAGGACCAGTCATATGATTGCTAATGTCAGTACGTGTCAGCAGAACTCATCCCTGGAACAGCTGATTTACATTATAGCCCCGGTTCAGAGACAGAACATCTGAAAACAGGTTTGTAGTTTAGTCCATCAGCTCTACAGAAGGATTGGGAATAAAAGAGCCTTGAAAGAAAATGAGGATCAATATAAAGAGAATTGCTTCGCTGTGAGAAAAACTTGACAGTGTACGAGAAGGATACACGGCATGCCTCGGAGGTGGGTCCTGTGGGAGGGTGCCTCTTTGTTCCACCTCCCATTGATCAGATAATTTTATAGATGGGGATCCTTAGATAAAATCTGGTTCAATCTCTCGTTTTACAAATGAGATATGTATGGGTGTCCGTGCAGATACCGACTCGACCAAATGCACCGTCTGGTGATAGAAAGGATGCAAGTATGTGCCAAGATGAATCGGACAAGGACCTTCCCCATCTTCAGAGAGTTCTCAGCCTGCTGATAAAACTAAGATGTCACAGAATAGTAAATAGTGCACTTGCACTTGGGGATCTAAGGTTTCGATTTGGTGCTGTGATCACTGAGGGGGAGAGTATCTTCCTTCCTGTAGAGAGGAGGGTGGGGTGGCATGGGAAGGCATGGAGGAGGCTTTAGTGAGAATTCTCAGCCCAAATTAAGTATCAAACTGGGGTCAGGACGAGGCTCTGCTGGAGACACAGTGGTAAACAAGACACACAGCCCCCGCCTGGGAATAATAGGGTGTGGGGGGGCAGTTAACAGACTTGAAGAAAGGAGAGTGATTAGTTGATCACTCGAGGGGCCCTCTCTCGTGGCACTAACGTGGAGAGGGAAGGTGACACAGGAGCATGAGAACAGAGAGGAAACCCGTACCCCAAGCCCTCTCCTTAAGCATCCTTCACAACATGTGATTCTAGTATTCCCACACTTTGAGCGTGAACACATGTGTGGGAGGACAGGCATGTATGTGGCACATTCTGCTTTCTGTTCCCAACTGCTGGGATAAAAGGGACAGAGGATTCTTCTCCACTTTGGGAAAATAGCTTCACTGTGGTCTCTGACCTTTGGGAGATGTTATCTGATCATATGGGGAGTTTCCTCCTGTGTTTCTCCTAACAGGGGATTCCAAAGATCTGGATTTGTCGATCTACTTAATGCTGCCAGTTCAGCCCACGAGAGAAAAAAGCCAATCTGGGGGAGGGCAGGGGGGGGGGGCAGGGAACACGCTTGTCAACTGAATATTTCTCTATAGATTATTTGGGTCAATGGAGTGGAAACAACTCATGAGGGTTTTTTGGTTTTGTTTCAACACTGGCATTGGACGAAAACACAGCGGCAGTGGCATCTAACCAACAGGTAACGGGATTTCTCTACATTTTTATGTGACTTTTAGAATAACCTTTGTCGTTATTAGTTATGTCACGGGCTACATTAGTCACGCTTTGCGAAAAATCCTAGATTATTCTCCAATATAATACATTATTTAAAAGGCCCAGGTCTTGTGTTCGCTTTTCATAAACCCATAATTCATTCTACCTAGAGAATTCTGACTGGATGTTCTATTTTCACAGCCTACATCCCCCTCTGCTCTGCAAACGTTGTTTTTTTTTTTTTTTTTTTTGAAAGTACCCAGCAGTAACTGGGTCACAATTCTTCAAACTTCCCTAAGGGAATAGGAAGAATGATGTGGTGCACACTTTTCCCATCTGAGACACAGTTAAGTTAAGGCAACATGCTTCATCAAGCTACCAATGTACCGAGGAAAGGTGCTGTGTCAGGACAGTATATGACATCATCTTTTAAGTGCTCTGCCTCTTCGAAGTTGAGACAGCAAAACCCAAGCCCCCTTTGTGGCAAATGAGAACAACAACACCACCACCCACTTCGCAGGGCTGTTGTAAAGGTTAAATGAGATATTAAATATAAAGCACTTAGCAACATACCTAGCACAGAGAAAGCATGAATAGTTCTTAGGTCCCCCTCTAAGAAGCTAATCCCTGATCTGCAGATGGCCAGCCTACCCTCGGTGGACACCCAGAGAGCTTCCACACAGTCTCTCCCCACTCCATGCGTCTCCAAGATGTCACGTAATGGGAGCTAAAGAGCATCTACACATGGCATCCATTCAAAATTACAAAGCATGTTTTCCTCTGTGGATTTGGAATTCATCTTGGGAGACTTATCAGGCATGTGAAAGGGAAATGTCTCCTAAATGAGCTAGAGAAAGCAACGAGGAAAAAAAAAAAAAACGAGGCCAAGCAGTTACTTAAAACATGTCAGGATCTGGTCTATTTTTTCCATCAACATGTGCTGTTCTCATTAATGGGAGTTTCTCACACACTCTGTAAGGGAACAGGCAAAAGTGTATCTTGTTATAGCATTACGACTCATCCAAACACTTAAGGGATACAGTAACCCGTAAATTTTCTCCAGACCATAATCGCATCTTTGTGAGGTCACATGCTCATGACCTATAACATCTCTGACCTTTGAAATACCCATAAGTCTCCTTTAATGTATCCCCCCCAATAATGAGGCAAGTTTATAATATGCACTTTGTCATAGGAGATTTGAAAACATCTGTGGGCCAAAACCACTTCTATTTTCTTGTTCGTCAAATCATTAGCCTCACTACTGGATGAAAGGTAGGCTATGTGGCCAAGGGGCCACATCCAGCCCACTTCCTGTTTTTGTATATACAGTTTTATTGCATCACGCCCAAGCTCAATCAGTTACATATTGCCTGTGGCTACATTCATGTTACAATGGCAATTGTAGTTATGACAGAGGCTGTGTGGCCAGCAAAACCTAAAGTATTTACTATCTTTGCCAACCCCTGCTCTAGATCATTCTCTTGTGTAGAAAGAATAAATTCTCTTTAATTAAGAGGCCTCTATCAAATTCTCAGAGAATTGAAACATGTTCCCTGTTATCAAATCCGGACATGTTGCTGATTAGAACAGGAATGAGAACCTGAATATGGGATTACTCAACTGTCAGGAGTCATTCATTCATTCCACCTAACACGCCGCCTCCACTGGGATAAATACTGGCATTTGAGCGTGAACAAAATACATAAAGCCTTTGGTCTCACAGAGTATAGAGTCGATGAGGGGGACACACTGACCATTTCATTAATTCATTCAATATCTGTTATGTACCAGGAAATATCTTAGGTACTGTATTTATACCAATTATCACACAAACCATATATTCCAATGGGGAAAAGAGAGAATAAATACATATGAAAATAGTAGGTATTGGTAAGTGCTACCGTGAGAATATCAGTGAATTATATGAAATTAAGATTTTTATGAGCGAAAAATGGCTAGATACTGGCAATTTTATGTGGTTCAGCCTATTAGGGAGATATGCTAGACTTTTGGGCGACTTTAATTTTTTGTTACGTGTATTTCTAGAGAGAGAGAGAAAGAGAGCACGAGCGGGGGAGAGGGAGAGAGAGAAGGAGACACAGAATCTGAAGAAGATTCCAGGCTCTGAGCCATCAGCACAGAGCCTGACATGGGGCTTGAACTCACACATACCATAAGATCATGACTGGAGCTGAAGTCAGATGCTTAACCTACTGAGCCACCCTGGCGCCCCTGGGTAGCTTAAAATTAGGGGGGTCAGGGACGGCTTCACTTAGCAGATGAAATTTGAGCTAAGACTAATGACAAGCAGCATCCTGCCTGCAAAGAGCAAAGGAGAAGATTTCCAGGCTAGGAGAGTGATTAGTTTATGCAAATATCCTAAGGCCAAATTAAGCTTGGCTTGGTTGAGGAAGAGAAAACAGACCAGAGCTGGAGGAACAGGAGCTGTAGGAAAGAAGGAGGTAGGCTGGAGAGGTAGTTGAGGGCTAGGTCAGGTGCCATCTTGTAGGTCAGGACGAGGATACTGGCTTTTACTTGAAGAGTAAAGTCACATGATCCGACTCATGGCTTTCAAAGTGTTCTCATTCCTCTTGTGTGGAAAACAGACTATGAGAGCAAGAATGGAAGCAGAGAAATGTGTTAGGAAGCAGTGCAGAGCTCCGAGCAATACAAAAGCATAGCAAGGAAAGTGGAGACAAGTGGAGAGTCCTGAGTGTTTGGGAGCTGAAATCAACAAGAGCCGGTGATGGTGGGGGATGGAATTAGGAGGGGAAGTGAGGGACAAGGGGGGCTGCAAGGCTTTCCGAGTGGAGTACCCGGCTGGATGGCCATGTGATTCCTAAGCCTGTGAGCAACAGAACAGAGCCAGTCTTGGGGGAGATATTACATGCACAGTCTGCGACCTCGAGTCATTTGGGGGACATAGGATCGGCTATACCGAGGAGATGCTGGGGAGCTCTAATGCCAGGTCTGGGCTGAGCATCTTAAACCAGGGAAGAAGAGATGGAAATAGAAGCAAAGGTGGTGAATAAGCTGCTCAGCACAGAAGATGGGGGAGTGGAGACAGCTTGTCCCGATGACCATTTAGCACTTCATCTTCTGGGCTCAACTCCCTCACCTCTGAAGTTTATTTATTTATTGTGGGGTGGGGAGAGGGGGAGAGAGAATCCCAAGTAGGCTCTGCACTCTCAGCACAGAGCCCGACATGGGGCTCGATCCCACGAACCATGAGATCGTGACCTGAGCCAAAATCAAGAGTCGGACACTCAACCAACTGAACGACCACCCAGGCGGCCCTCAACCTCCTCATCTCTAAATGGGAGACTTAAACTAGATTTGGGGTTTTCCAGACTCTTCCACAGAAGTGATACAGGGGCTGGGCAGGGGTGCAGGAGAGGCCAGGTATTCAGAGCCCCACCCTGTTAAGTTCCCCCAACTGTCAACTTTTTCCCCCTCAAGAACTATCAATGAATATTGACTCTCATATCAATCCCATTGCCAGGCTGGTTCCTTTCACGGTCACTTCATTTCTCCTCCTCTATGTGCTCAGAGTATTTCTTCCTGATTTAGATGACTTTGAGTCTTTGAGTGAAGCTTTCGTGTTTGCGCTTTCTCGATGGTAGAGAGGGGAGTCTTCCTGTTGAAAATAGTTGGTGTGCGTGTTTGAGGAAGTCATGCCCCCTGAAGTAGCCAATAATTAGAACAGCCAACAGCACCATCCCCAGCCTTGACTTTTCCATTTGACAAAATGGACCTAGGATGGAATGACATCAAATATGAAGTTCCCGAGAAAGGTTGAGGACCTGAACTTGGGTCCCACCACCAGACCTTATCTTAAAACACTTAACTGTGAGGTAAACAGATTTAGAAATGGTATCTTGCGATCACTTCAGGAGCAAGAGGTCTGGCAGAACTCCAGGCCACAGACCTGGGGCAAACACCCGACGATACGCCAAGCTATGCAGGTTAAAAGCCTTTCTACCCTTGAATACCAGGCACTCTGCTCATTTGTTAATCACAGGCAGAAATGATGCTCCTTCTCTTTACTGGAACTGAGTCTCTCACCTCTGAACTTGCAAAGCTTTTTACTGACATAACTCCTGTCACCACCACCCTGGAGGGCATTAGCATACACGTCTTCATCTGCTGGTTCATCCCACTTACAAGGTCACATTGTATCTTGGCTCCTCCCACATATGGTAGGCAGACAGTGTTGGCGAGTGAATGGCTCAATGAATGGGAATTAGCCAAAGAGATGCCTCACTGTACACAATTAAGGATTTAAAATGCAATTCCCAAACACCACCCCCTTTCTAATTCCTTACCCCAGGAAAGGATCAAACACAGTTAAAAGCTGATGGAACGATGCTTGCCAAGAAGAGGTGTGGACAGAATGAACTTGGTGTTCACCCAAAGTGGTCAGTGTAAAAATGTTTCTCTTTCTCAGGACTTGCCAGTCCAAGCTTGTGAAGCCTTACTTATTCTAGGCATAAAATCAACTTTGGTTATGTTAGGCACACATTCAGGGGAAAGACAACACTATCGCCGAGTTTTAAATGGGTTAAGACTTGGATCATTATCTAAAAAGGCCTTTGGAGGACTGCATTGCCAAAATTTGTAACACACACATTCCTAAAGCTGGGCCCCACCTTATCCACTTGTGCAATAATGTTAATAAGTTAACCACCCAAAACAATTTTTTTAAGAGCACTCTTAAGAAATATTTCAATTTTAAGAGTCGGTGACTAATCCAGTTAAAGAAAAAGGAGAATAAACTTTATTCTAATAGCTGCATCAGAGAACATTTACAGAAGTACTTTACCATCTCTTGATTAAAAATAAAATTTAAACCTACAAACAGAAGAAAATATCACGGACAGACCCATAAAAATGTTCGTGCCCTTTCGTCTAGAAATCCTGGGAATTATTTGATGAAAGCAAAAAGCTATATGCACAGATCCTTCAGTAACCTTTCTCAAAATGTCACTCACTTCAGGAATCCTTTCCTGATGCTCCAGGTGGAAACACCGCCTTCCTCTGGAACCCCAGTAATTGCCTGTACCTTTCCCACAGCACTCGGTCTGTTTCACCTAGTCTCATCTGCTCTGAACAACCAACTCCTTGCAGCCACTGTCTGCATCACCAGAACCTTTCTGATTTTCTAAGCACCCAGGACAGTGCATCACTATGGCGGTGGGCGGGGGTTGCTTGGTATGCTATCAAAAGTCCTTCATGGAGTGGAACACCTTAGAATTCTTGCAAACAAATAAAGAATCTAAATACCAGCACAGGTACATGGACAATAAAGACTACATCCTGTTATGTTGTCCTTCAGTAGGAAAATAAACACACTTTCTCCCTTTTTCTTACCCCTCAAAAAAAGTAAATGCTACCAACACATCACTAGTAGCTCAAGTGCACTATTTCCCAATAAATGAGTTGTAAAGAAACGCATATACATAGGTACATTTTAAAGCTACAAGCACAAAGATGTTCATTGTGTTGTTGTTCACACAAGGGAAGGACTGAAAACGATCTAAATTTTCAACAAACAGGGTAATTTAGTAAAATATGGTACATCAATGTCACCATGCTTTATCTAAACATTGAAATTATGGTTATGAAGGGTAGGCAGAAGCATGGAAAGAAGTTTGATATTTAACTTGAGAAAGGGCAGATTATAGAACGGCACATACTCCATGACGTACAGCACGTAGCACACGAAGTTCTAGAAAACAAGTGGTAAGAATTTTGAAGAAGAAAAGAAAATGAAGATTGGCCATTTTTTCTTTTATTTGCTCTTTTCTATTATGTTGTTGCTTTTAAAAATAATAAAACTACACAAAAACGAAGGGAGAACTCGTACGAAGGAAATAAGTAACAGCTAATTAATACAAGATAAATGTCAGGAAACAGAGGTCCCAGTAAGGTACACACTTCTATTCCTTATTTGGGCCCAATGGGGTTAGTTAGGTATTTGGGACAACATGGCATCATGGAGAACGACGTTTAATAAAAATCCCTCAATTTAACGCTTTTAGATCTTAAAAACTGACCGAAGTGGTTTCATTTGCTGGAAAATAGCACGTGGTGTCAAGTTAAATCTAAAATTCATTGTGAACTCTACCAAAGGGGTCAGTTTAGACCCAAGTAGGGGGGTGGAGGGATGCAGGAACTCTGCCACTCTGTGCTCCATGGGTTCCGATTTCTCTGAGCCTCTGAGAGATGAAGAGGAGCAGAGACCTCAGCTCATAAACTGTTCTCATTTAGTTTTAGGGTCAGTTGAGCTTTTAATACTGGCTTTTCCAAGTTAGACTTGAGGAGGAGGAGGGAGAGGAGGAGGGGGAGCAGGAGGGAGAGAAGGAGGGGGAAGAGGAGGGGGAGGAGGGGAGAGGAGGAGGGGAGAGGAGGAGGGGAGGGGAGGAGGAGGGAAGGGGAGGAGGGAAGAGGAGGAGGAGGGAAGAGGAGGAGGAGGATGAGGAGGAGGAGGAGGAGGGGGAAGAAGGGAGGGGAGGAGGGAGAGAAGAGGGGGAGGGGGAGGAGGAGGGGAAGAGGAGGGGAGGGGAGGAGGGGAAGAGGAGGGGAGGGGAGGAGGGGAAGAGGAGGGGAGGGGAGGAGGGGGAGAAGGGAGGAAGAGGAGGGGGAGGAGGGGGAAGAGGAGGGGGAGGAGGGGGGAGGAGGAGGGGAGAGAAGAGAGGGAGGGGGAGGAAGGGGAGGAGGAGGGGGAGGAGGAAGGGGGAGGAGAAGAGGGGGGAGGAGAGGAGAAGGGGGGAGGAGAAGAGGAGGGGAGGGGGAGGAGAAGGGGGGAGGAGAAGGGGGAGGAGGGGGGAGGAGAAGGGGGAGGAGGGGGGAGGAGAAGGGGGAGGAGGGGGGAGGAGGGGGGAGGAGAAGGGGGAGGAGGGGGGAGGAGAAGGGGGAGGAGGGGGCAGGAGGGAGGAGGAGGGAGGAGGAGGTCAGGGGAGGAACACACTGTCTCCCCAGCCTGTCTCGCCAGAGGGGCAGGGATACCGTTTTCCGGAAGAAGTTCGCTTCCCTTTGAACAAAGTCCCAGAGAGTCGGACACAGCCAGGCTCACCGCCCCCCCCACCCCCCGCCCGGAGCGCCCTGAGCACCCCGGGACCGCAGGCGCGGGGTGCGCGGGGGAGCCGGCCGGCGCCTCGGGAGCGCGGGCCCCTCGCGGACCCGCGCCCCCCTTCCTGCGGACGCGGCCTCCCCGCGCGCCCCGGCGTGTGCGGCGGGGCGGGCGGCGGGTCCCCGCCCGTCCCTCCGCCGGACCCGCGCTGGCGGCCCCGACGGCACCGGCTCGCCCGCGGGCCGCGAGGAACTTGGCCGAGAGCGGGGGCAGCCGGGGGAGAGAAAGAAAAGCAGGCCTACCTTAAAACTTTCCAGTCTTTGAGTGGCTCCGAGTCGGAGATTAGGGACACCATGGTCTAAGGGCGGGAGGCGCGCGCAGGCCGGGGGTGGGGGGAGCGGGGCGAGGGGGAGCCGGCCGCGCGGCGGGCCGGGCGGCGGGGCGCCGGCTCTGCCCACTTCCCCGGCCGAGCGGCGCTCGCGCGCCCCGGCCGCTCTCCACCCCCACCGCGATCCCGCGCTATATTACTTCCCGGGCCCGGCTCATTTCTCCACACCACCTTTGAAAGCCCCTGTAATCTGCTCCAACTGATCAAATTTGACCTTTTTGTAGCCCACTTTATTCCAAGCACAGCTCTCGGTTAAATCTCTCTTTATTAACACCGTCCTCCTTGGCTTTCTTTTGGAACAAACACAGATCAAGCCTGAAGCCTCCAGACTTTACCAGCAATCATTTACAGATTACGGCAAGCTGCCTGCAGCCTCCTCCTCTGGGGCACTCCTCCTGTCTCGCAGATTTTGTGCTTTCATATTCCTAGTCAGAAGACTGGTTAGCTTTCTTTCTCTCCCCCCCCCCCTTTTTTTTTTTGTGGCTTGGGTTCTGGGACACTAAGCATCCGGCTTAGAGCTTCCCTCAGAAGCTGTAACTACATGACTGTTAGGATTTGTTTTTTAAAAATAATTTGGAAACGGGCTGCTTAACAAGCTAGAATTTACTGTGTGTTTTCTGGCAGTGATTTTGCTACACCACTTTTTTTTTTCTCCCTTCTTCGCCTTCTTTCTTTCTTGTGTTTGTAAATAACATGAAGGGGGGCAGGTGTAGGATCTCTCTGAACATTAAGGGGGAAAGGGTGTGGGCTTTTCTCCCTCAAGTTGTGTACCTTTTGTCCTTTATTTAAAGCTGAACATCCTTTCAATAATCATCTGAAACCGTGCATAGCAGATGTTAAAAACAAAAACAAAACCAAAAAAACGTGTATCAGGAACAGGATTATTTTCCTCTGGCATCTCCAGCCCTCGTCTCTGTGCTGATGTAGATTCTTTGTGAGCCTACGGATTCCTTCTTTTTCTAAGCACTGCCTCTTAAGCATGATTTTCCGCTTTCGCTGGGGTTCTAGCCTAAGCTCTTTCTGCCCTCGTCGTCACAGGTCTCTGGAGTTAGAAGACCTTCAGATCATCTGGTACAGGGGGCTCCAGACCAGTGTCTCTCGGGTCACCAAGATTTTCCTCCTAGCTGCATGCCACATGAGCTTTACTTGATTCTCTCTCTTTATGTCAAATTTCTCTTTTTTCTTACACTTATTTTAAAAGGAATTTTCAAGATCATTACCGTAAATGGAAAAGCAGCTTCACTGTTCTAATGAAAGAATTTCCCCCAGAAACGTAAAATTAAAGGCCCTTATCTGGGTCTTTTTTCTCTTGGTTGAAAAGGGAGTTTAACCAGTGTGAGTGGGGTAAGGATACACTTGCACCAACTGGGGACTTGCCCCACCAGGAAGAGTAAAGATTCACGGTACAATTCAATGTTGTTTGTGATGACCTGACTACCAAAAATCGTCAGCCAAGAGGAAGGTTCCATTCCAGTCTCTTGCCTTGAGGCAGAACCTATCAAGAAAGAGAAGATCTCTATTCTTCCCTGAGTCTCCATAAGGAAAGATGACGATGACGGGACAGCTCTTGGACACATCCTGCTGTTATAGTCAGGAAGTTCTTCTAGTCAACTCCAGATGCTCCTCACAGCACTTTAAATCCGCTCCCCATCCCTCTTTTCTCCACAGACCCCATCCTTAAAATATTCAGCAGACGCTCAGCTGACATATGTTTGTTCTTCTATAGTTACATATACTTTCCTTAGTGGCTGTAAATGACTCGCTTCAGAAGTACAACCATCTTTATGCTAAAATTAAAAATTAGTTCATATCTTTTACCAAAATCATTGCCTCTTTGGGGCTTCATGCTTCTTCCTGGGCCGTATCCTTATACATAACATTATATGTATTATACTCATCATTATTACGTAGCGTAATAATGGGTAAACGTATACATAATGCTTCTAATCCCCAACCTTCACCAAATAGCATGTGTGCAGTGTACCTCCAAAAGGTTTCTAATGCTTAATTAATAAAATGTTTCTCCATTTAGAAAGTTAGCAAGAGAAAAACAAAAGATTAGAATGAGATTGTTACTGTGACTATAATGACATTGTCTTTTTATCATTAACCCGCCAGACCCCTGAATTCAGATCTGGGGAAAGAAGAGAAAGGCGCCCTTAACTCTGGGAGTTCAGGGTTAATGGGTGAAAGGGGGAGGGACTTGGCTTCCAGTCAAACAACAAAAGGACCAAAGCATGCTCATAAATTATGAAATAATGTTTTTAAGCTTAGTCCTTCCAGAAACTTTTTAAAGGCAGTAGAATCTTTCCTTGGCATTAAATCTGGCACCAAGTTCAAGTACAGAAAGAGATAAGCGTGAAAGTTTATTACGAGGTAGAAGGAACTGTTCTAATTTCTTTAGGGTTATTAATTCGTTCAATCCTCATAACTAATTTGCTAATGAGGTAAATTAGCAGTAGCACCCCCATTTTGTTAATGCCAAGGAGGACATCTGGGCATGCGTGAAGTGAGCCAATGGTCTGAGCTCACAGGGCTGGTCACCTGTAGGGGGAGGTGTGGGATCTAGAAGGCGTGCCTTTGGACCAACTACTGCAGGCGTGCCCTCCTTTTGGAGAGGAATATTCAAGCAGAGAACACCTGCAGGGGGGTAGGACTGGGGCTGGCTGGCGTCAGGTTAGGGATGGGTAAGAGGGGGTTGTTTGAATTTCATGCTTTCATTCCCGGGGCTCCCTAGACAGACCCTAGCTTTCAGGGACACACTTTAAAATCCACATCCTGGAACTATTTGGTGGTGAGGGAAGTGAATAATCTTTTAAAGGTTGCATTGAGTCCAAAACAGGCTGAATATTTTGCTCTTCTCTTTCCTAATGTTGAGGACCACATGTTTTCTTACATGCCCCCTAGAGTAATGGCAGATTCCTCCCCCCGCCGCCCCACTCCCAGTCCTCCAGGTACTGTGTTCCTAATTCTGAACAGCTGCCCATCTTATGGATCCTTCCTACTAAGAAAAAGCCCATCAGCTTCACCTGTGGGGTGCTCACTAAAAACAAACAAACCGACAAAAATACTGCCCTATTCGAAACTGGGCCAACTATTCACCTATAACTCAGGAAAAGCAATAATAAAATTTCTATACATAAAACATAAAAGGTTATGCTTCGCCTTGAGAAGACATGGGCCAAAAAATATAATCTTCCTCTCTGTCACCGAATGAACTACGAGATTTAATTTTACTTGTGTTCTTTTTCTCATATTTTGACACAATTATGCCTTTAAAAAATCAGATTATTTTGTCGTTGGTTATAATGGCTCATCAATAGTTGGCTGTTTGGAATGGTCCCTGTGTGTTAAAGACAGATTCAGTCCACATAAAGCAGTGTTCATTAATTGTCCTACAATTACCAGCAAAAGACTCATCATTCTCCCATTCATAGAACTAATTTTCTCCCATTCATAGAACTAATTTCCTCTTTCCAGGTACAGAAACCAAAACCCAAATCCAAACAAAAAGCAACCCAGTTTTACCCAGGCCATAGTGCATCTCACATAGTTATGGTCAAAGCTGAGGATCTGTGGAAGCTCATCTTACATGTTAGAGGAGCAGGCTGCACCTGGGGCTGTGAGTTAGCTAAAGAAAAACAGAAAGCAGTCTTCTCCATCAGCTGGATGTTCGACCGGCTATTGAACAGAGGTTTGGAAAACAGGTGTGAGGTCTCAGGAAATTTCCCTCCCACAAAATATGTAGCTTCCTGAGGGTCCAGAATTTAACAAGTACCAAGAATAATAATAAAAGCAGTTTTGCTAAGGGGTAAAGTATACATTTTTATGTCCTCTTTTTCATTCTGTGTGTCTCCTGATTCCTAGGAATGTAATTATACTAATGTTTTCTTTTTCTTTTAGAAAGTCTTGCTTCGCACTTATTTGTTCCTAATTCTGTTACTTCCTGATAAAAAGAGTCTTTCCCATTCTGCTTGTCCCAAATTTTTCTTTTAATTATTTGCCAGCTCTTAACTTCTCCTCAAGTGGATAAGGTTCCTCTCTCCCTTTAAGAAACTGAAACGACTAATTGGAGATACACTCTATTTCTGTAAAAGAACCTTTCCTGGTCTTGCTGATGTGCCAGAGTTTTAAAGTTGGCAGGTGGAAGGAGTTCAACTCCAAGCACTTGCTCTTGACCCTGAAAATAGGATGCAGCTTTGCGTGCTTTTCATAGCAAACCTCAGTGTGGCGAAGATGGCAGTCAGGGGTTGCCAGATAAAATATAGCACATTCTGTTAAAATTGGATTTCAGAGAAACAACGAGTACATTTTTAGTGGAAGTATACCCCCCTCCCCAATACTGCATGGGACATACTTGTAATAAAAAAATGATTTGCTTCTTTCCCCCTGAATGCCAACTTTAGCTATGCGTCCTGTGTTTTTATTTCTTGCATCTGGCAACCCTACGCTAGACTGACTTTTAAATAAAAATAGCGAGATCACTGTGATTATTATTTTTCATTTATGGCTGTCTGTAAAGGCACCCTGATATTCAGTAAGGCATCGACATGCATGTATTTAAGTGTTCTTAAAGCTTTTCTATTGTGTTAGTTGTTATAAGCCAAACATAAAAAGCCACATTGGAGATTGCTTTTTCCACAAAGCCGGGATATGACTGAAGTATGCTTGTATCTTATTAGATATTGGATATCAATATTGGGAATTAGGAAATGCCACGCAGGCTTCTTGCCTTAAGACAGGCTAGTGGAATGCATTTTTAACTGTTGGTAACATCGATATGCTCAGATGGACGGAAGCTGACGTTTTGTAAATTGGGCAGCGTGTCTCTATCGTATTTACTTTATACAGAGTGACCTGGCGGTGAACACAGCTGCTGTGTTTTGTTTTGCACCGCGCACCAGCTCCCGCCGTACGAAATCTGTACCTGAATAGTTAACCATTGATCTTCAGTTACATAAAATGTGTATTCCACATATCCTCACATTAATGATGCCCATGGAGACAAACTTCCAAAGGTGGTCGGTTTTTCTTCTTCTTCTTTTAAATAAATGAATCTAACTTGAATGGAATTTCAAGCACTTCCATATTTGCCTCCCTACACCTGATGCAGTGAAGGGACTATGAACAGAGATGTGGGTATTGGTGCTACATCCATGACTTGAGAATTGCTCCTATGGGACACTAGGAAAAAAATGCTATTGTTTATTATTTTAATTCTAAAGGGTCTCTGAAGAGACAGCTACAAAACCTGCTCAGGGTAGGGTAAGGCCAAATGTGTTACTCAGGGTCTACGCGCGTACTGAATATTTTCTACTGATGCAAAGGCCCTTCTAACAATTGGGAAGGAATGCTTTTTGCATTTGGAGTGGTAGTCAGCTGAACGGGAGAGCAAAATGGATTGGGGGGGGTGGGTAGAGAGTGGGGTCTTTGCCAGGCATATTTTACAAGTGAGAAAGGAAGGGAGAGGAGACTCACACCCAGCCGGCTGCTTTTCATGCCATGCAAAGGAATCACAGGCCAAATTTGATACATACGGTGGGAAAAAAGAAAATTCAAGCTTTAACTCCTGTACGGCCATAGAAGATGAGATTTTCAAGGCTGCGTAATGTCCTTCTTTGAATTTCCCGTCTGCTTTTGTTAGGATTCACCGCTTACACCAACAGGGACAAACGAATGCCCAGAAGAAGGATGTATTGTTCAGACAGTCCCTGGATCCCAGGCCAGGGAATAAAACCTGTAACACGGATCTTATAATCTTGTTTTGTTTTTCTTTAAATGGCAGTTTCAGATTGCTCTGGTGTTTGTGTGCTTAAAGACAGGCCTCCTCAGTGGTTTTTAAAAGGGAAATCTGAGTTTTAGAGAAAAGCCATGCACAATTGCCAAGTTTTTCCAGTCAATGAGACAATGTCAGCATCTGCTCCTGGAGAAGGATGCCTAACCGGGAATATTGACCTTGAATCACTAAGAGGAAAAGATCAGCCTTTCACTATTATCCCTGAATCAAAACCAGCAGACGTAGGTGGAATTAGGTGTGTGCAAATTCACTTGAAGACACACATTAAAATACTTCATAACTTGTTAATTTAATTCAAAGTGGTTACCACTACGACAAAAACATATTGAATGATGATTGATTGTGCAAAGTGTTTATTTGGCAATCAGAGGATTCATTAGCCTGCCAAAGCAGGCTCCTGTTTGCTAGGCAAGGCAGGAACTCTCTCCAATGGTGAAGAACCATGTTTCTTTCTCTTTTTCTTTCTTTCTTTCTTTTTTTTTTTTTTGTTAGTTTCCAGTGCATTGTAGGCCAATACTTTTGTAAAGTGTGATAAGATTGAATTACTAGAAAAAATTAAACACAGCAGAGTCACACAAAAGTATAAACCCCATTTTTAAATTACTGAATTAGTAGACATAAAATTATTCTTTAAAAACGCTATGTGTATTTAAACTTTCCTCTCAATTACTACAATTTTTTTTAATGTTTATTTATTTTTGAGAGAGAAAGAGGGAGAGAGAATCTGAAGCAGGCTCCAGGCTCTAAGCTGTCAGCACAGATCCTGACACGGGGCTCCAACCCACAAGCTGTGAGATCGTGACCTGAACCAGAGTTGGATGTTTCACTGACTGAGCCACCCAGGTGCCCCATTACTCTTAATTATTATAAACTTTGTTTACACTTTGTTATAATCTACAACCTGCATTGCTCTGTTTTTCACACTCTGAGGAGTACTGATGAAAAGTATTCTACAACAATTATTTAAAAAAAGATTTTTAGATACTTTCAAACAAGACTTTTAGGGTCTGTATTGAATAAAGCCATGTATGATCTAATGTGAGTAGAAACTACATCCATTTATATTGTTGATGAAATGAAAAAAATACACCAAACTCTTCTAGTAAAAAATTAGAAATGAAAATCAATTAACTTAGTAGCCAATTGATGCCAAAGTTTCTTAAAGTCACCATTTTCTGAGAAATTTTCAAATCACTTATAATTACATTAATGCTTTAAGAACTGGGACTCGAGTTCACTGAAAATAATTCTTTGTTGACTGGCAAGTTTGGAAATTACTAACTGCCTGTGACACAGCTCCAAGTGGTTCCTCTAATTCCTATTTTATTCTTCATTAGAGAGAGGAAAACAAAACACAGCTGCCAGTTTGTCACAATTTAAGATATCTCAATATATGAAAATCCAAATGTACTTCCCCAAAGATCATTTAGATTACAACATATTCAGAGGGCTTCCTTAATATATTTAATTTCCTCTGGTGTACCTAAGCATTTTTTTTAGATCACTAAACAACTGAGACAGAGTTATAAAGTAGAAAGGCCTGGAAGTGAAAATTCGAGGAACACTGTATTGATTTCACAAACCCATAGCACTTCCTGTGTACCAGATGCTGTTCTTAAGTCTTTACAAAAATTAACTCACAAAGTCCTCTTAACAACCTATGGGGCAGACTCTCTTTTCATCTTCATTTTACAGGTGAGGAAACTAAGGCGCAGAGGGGTAACTGATCCCAATAGTGAGTGAGGGGAGAGAGGGTAACCGATTGCAGTAGTCAGTGGGTGGCAGAGGTAAGATATGACACTCACTGGTCCAGCTTTGGAGTCACTCTCTTTCCATACACAGCAGGTGTCTTGTAACTGACAATCAGAAAGAGGGGTAAAGCAGTTTTAAGTCATGAATATAATTTAACTGGACAATTTAACGAGCATGGCGATTTCAGTAAGGCTTTCCCATGGACATATCTGATTCATAAATCAAGGCAGAAAGCAGAAACCATAGGGTTATTCTCAGATCTCTGAAGGTTCACTGAATGCTCATTCACCTCCCTTTAAAAACTACTTGTCTCTATGTCCTTTCTGAGTAAGATGACTATAGTAATATAATGACCACTCGGTCGCCTTCATACTTTCCTTGGTCAACATCCATCTCTAACTGGTCCTATACAGGAGAAAATAACCCCTGCTTCCACCCTCATATGTGTCATTTATATATACTCTACCAAAGCAAAAATGTACATATAAAATCTCTTTAAGAATTCAGAAATAGAAGTTAAAATACAATGAGATACAGTGTTTTACTCATCAAATTGGTAAGCATCTTTAAATGATTATATGTGATGGCAGAATGAGGTACAATTAAATGGGCCCATTCATATATGACTGCTGAATGTTTAAGCCACTGTCAAGAAAGCCATTTGATTAAGAAGTGACAAAAATTTAAAAAAATATTCTTACTACTTGACCCAGAAATTTCACTTCTAAAAGTTTTTATGTTTAATATTCATGTAGAGGAATATTGACTGCAATACTAATGATATTAATGAACTATTAGAGGCAACCAAAATGTCCACAAATTAAGGTACATTAAAACTATATGTGGGGCGCCTGGATGGCTCAGTCGGTTAAGCAGCCAACTTCGGCTCAGGTCATGATCTCATGGTCCGTGAGTTCGAGCCCCGCATCGGGCTCTGTGCTGACAGCTCAGAGCCTGGAGCCTGTTTCAGATTCTGTGTCTCCCTCTCTCTGACCCTCCCCCATTCATGCTCTGTCTCTCTCTGTCTCAAAAATAAATAAACGTTAAAAAAAATTAAAAAAAATAAAACTATATGTGCATTTAATGTTAGAACTATAAGATGGGATATTATGAAGCCATTAAAACCATGCTTTGGTGGATGACAGGCTTTCAAAAGAAGTGAAAAATGCAGGGCATAGCATGTTATATAGAACATATGATCGATACTTTGTCAACTCAATTGCCAACAGTCCACAGAGATACCACAGTGAGTAGAGGCATCAGGGAAGATGACCCGTGAAAATGCAGCAATCTTGCTTTCTCCAGCGTTTCTGGAATACTGTCTTCTTGATCTAGCTTTCTCTTTTACAATTATGTAATCTCCTCCTACTACCCATTTCTCTTTTCCCCACTCTTATTGAAGACCAGACACAGAAAAATCTACCAACACTGTAAAAATAAGTAATTACTGGCAATGGAAATTCAGCAATATTGAGAAACAGCGTGCAGAAGAGGGGTGTTTGGCCGGCTAGAGAGACGAGCCTCTGAGGACAGAAGTCCTGTCCAATCTGTTCTTGCACTTTCTTCAAGGATAATAGAAATCTTATTTTTTTAGGTGAATTCTGACTTTAGTTGTGGACTTAATATTTTACACACACACACACACACACACACACACACACACACACCCTGCGACTGCAAGAACCCAACAAAACACACTGAGAGACTTCCCAATTTGTGACTTCCAACATCCACACTTATGTGCACGAATGTAAAAACAACTGGAAAGAAACCTACAAAAATATTACTGGCGCAGTTTCTGATAACACTGGGTATATTCAGGGTGGTATGGCTGTGGACAACTAGCATAATTTCAGTTTATTTTTTTACAATTTTTCTATTTTCTAAGTTCTCTCCATGTGTTTCTTTTTATAATCAGAGAACCATGACCTCTCATATTATTTTATCTATTTAGTAATTCCTTTTAGGGGATCTAGAGTAGTTCTTGTTTTAAAAAAAATGCACAGTCCTATTTTGAAGTTTGTCTCTGATCTTATATTTCTAGATACATCCACACATCTACATGGTTATAGGTCATGTTCTTATTTATGAAATCATTACTTCTAAGCCATCAGAAGCTTCTTTGAAAGACAGGGGTCTAAAACCTTGTCTCATTTTTTGCTCCTTGGTGGCTTACTCTCATCATTTTCTGCCTAAAATCAGCTGCATTTTTCTTTTCTCCTTTAAATCACATCTAACCTTTTCAATTACAGCTAGGTGATGTTAAGCAATTTTCTAATCCAGTGGTAGAGACCACTGATGGTAGGATTTGGGCAGTTCACTGGCCAAAGTGCCTTTTGTTATTTAAATTATTAGGGCATTCCATAGCTGTTTGGACAGGCATGGCTTTTGGAACAGAAAAGAAAGCTTTAAGGTTTATGTGAGCACAGCCACCTCCCTCACACATGCTTCTCTGGATAGTCAGTCACCTTAACAAAAGGGGATTAAAAAAGGAAAAAGGAATGTAGCTAGCAAGTACTCACTCTAGGAAAAAAGAATGTAACAGGCTCAGCCGATTGAGGGTTATGATAAAATAACTGGCGAAAACTACAAAGTCCTCTCTTTATGTAGGGACAAAGCATGCTTTTCACAAAGCTCAAAACAAATTAATTACAGAATTACGGCTGCACACATACAGTAATCCGTATTCACCACCCCCTCCGGGGGTCTTATGCTTAAAGGGTGAGGCTTCTTGGAAACAAGCTTGTTTGACCATTTCTCTTGTTTACAGAGCTTGTAGCTTATGAAAATTGGGAAAACAGAGAGAAAAAATCTGGATTTCATTTTTAACCAGCCATTGTTTTTCTAATTCCCCTATTTTACTGAAAGCATATTGTGTTTTTAGAAAGTATTAAATGAAAAGAGAAAATGAAAATTGTTCACCTCATTATAGAATAAAAACAAGTGTATCTTAGCCATTAGGCTGACATTATTGGATCAGGAAATAGAGTAATTCATTTTCAAAGAAAGGCTTGATAGAACCTTGTGTGTGTGTGTGTGTGTGTGTGTGTGTGTCTGTGATATCAAACCTTAAGGGCTTTCTTTCCACTGAAGCATTAAAAAGTGAGAATCCTGATTTCTTCTTGACAACGTTTAAATGAATGTGTCAGTTGACAATTACAAATGCAAGGGGAAACTTTTGGTAAGTGAATATTTAACATATTTTAAAGTTACAACATAAACCACATAACGTGGTTCTTGCCTCATTTTGTCCATGGTCTTTCTCTACAAAGTAGGCATCCCAAATCACTCACCTTAAAACTTGAAAAGTTTTCTGAGATGAGTTCTCTATGAAAATGAGGGTAGATTACTCTATGGCCTTTCCTTTAATGTGTGTGTGTGTGGGGGGGGATTTAAATAACATAATCCATACAGGCAAATAGAGGTCAAAAGGAGTAGCAGGTTAGTATTTTCTATAGGGGCAGAGGGTCCAGAGGGGTTAAATTCACTATGTCTATGATTTTCACTTTGCTTAATAGGAAAATGCTTCTTGTTCCTACCGCACCTTTGACCTCCTGTGACCTCCTGAAAATAAGGTTAGGCCATTTATTTCCTGTTAATTTGATTTCCATTCTTTGAGTTGAATCACAGAGTACAGAAAACTTGTCAGAGCAGATTGAGAAATATGGAAGTACTTCAAGGGTATCTGCTCTGTAACGTCCTTTTAAAAGAATTAACCTTTCATAAAAAGTGGTTTTTTTGTTCTTTTTCCAGATGAATCACAAGCTGTGACTGAGGACTTCTCATCATCCAGATCTCAGTTTTATGATTGGCCAACATGCTTTTGTGATGTGGTAGCTTAGGGTCATTTATGTCACCTTTTCTAAACACCCAACATGACCAGAAATCTGTAAGTTGACAGTCAAAGGAAATGTTTACTCCTGAGAACACCTAATATGGGCCAAGCACTTTATATGCATTATCTCTTTTAATTGCTCACATAAATACTATGAGATATGTATTCTTATCACCCATTTCACAAAGAGAAGTGGAGGCAAGTCCAAGGTAGCATGGCCATTAGAGGGCGGAGCACAATTCTGGCTCACTTGTGGCTGAGTCCAGAGCCTATGCTTGACCAGTGGTTCTCAATCTTGGCTTGGAGTTTTAAAATCTCAATGTGCAGGACACCCACCAGATGAGGGGTGAAATAGAATCTCTGGTGGCAGCATTACCCAGGCATCAGTGTTTCTAAAAACTTGCAGCTGATGCGAATGTGCAGGGCGGGCTGATACCCCTGTACTACAGGGACGACTTTATCAGTCACCCCAGCTAGTCAAGACAAGGATTGGCTGCAATTCAAACTTGAGCCAAGTACATACGGAGGTTTTAGGAATCGTCATTTTACATTTGAGAACAACCCTTCATAATGGTTTAGACATGCAAATACAGTGGAATTTGACTTGAAAAAGTTAAAATTATATAATTAAGTGCTTTCAATTTTTGCTTTAAGCATTCACAGATCTTAGCCTGCCCCTATGGAATCAGGCAGGAGAGGCGAGGGCATGTGGAGGAGGGGTACCCACACATAAGCCTCCCATACAGGTGATGTGGGTCCAAGTGTGTCTGGCTAAATATCTCAGGTCATCTAAACCCCAGAAACATTCCCAAAGGCAGCAAGTTTGAGGTCATGACCTCCCGTTCTTATTTTGCTTGAGAACAGCCCCTGCTGGAGACTGAATAGATTCTTGCTTAGAACTTCAGCTACAGGGCATTTCAGGTCTTCCAGAAATAATAATGTATTAGTTTCCTGGGGTGGCCATAACAAAACACCACAAACTGAGTAGCTGAAACAATAGACACGTATCGTCTCACAGTTCTGGAGGCTAGAGTCTGAGATCAAAGTGTCCTCAAGGTTGGCTCCTTCTGAGTGCTGTGAGGGAGAAGCTGTTCCAGGCCTTTCCCCAACTTCTGGTAGCCCCAACATCTTGGCTTATAGATGGCTGTCTTTCTTTATGTGTCTCTGCCTCTGTGTTCAAATTCCCTCTTTTCATAAGGACATAGTTCTATTGGATTAGGGGCCCACCCTAATGACCTCATTGTAACTCGATCACCTACAGAGACCTTATTTCCACAGGTACTGAGTGTTGGGACATATCCAGGGGGTGTGTCTTTCACGGGGACACAATTCAGCCTGCAACACATACTGTCTGCCAACTGAAAGAAATTATCACTCACTAGAAATTGTGAAAATCCCCAATGAGAGAAAATTTCTTAATTTTCTGAAAGAAGATAAGAAGTATACCGTGAATGTGTAAACCATCAAAAAAAAATTTTTTTTAACATTTATTTATTTTGAGACAGAGAGAGACAGAGCATGAGCAGGGGAGGGTCAGAGAGAGAGGGAGACACAGAATCCGAAACAGGCTCCAGGCTCTGAGCTGTCAGCCCAGAGCCCGATGCAGGGCTCGAACTCACGGACTGAGAGATCACGACCTGAGCCGAAGTCGGACGTCCAACCGACTGAGCCACCCAGGCACCCCTATGTAAAGCATTTTAAAGCTTAGGAAACATCCTCTTAGACACTCTAACTCATGGCCCTCACAGAAGCCCTTCACATTTACTAAATAAATGTAAAATCAAAGAGTTCAAGGAACACTTCAGGGCCACAGAACTAATAAAGCCAGTGGGGCGGGGGGAGTCCATGTTTGAAGCTCAGTCATCCAACCCCAAAATCTACTGCTCTCCTCAAATAAATTAGGATGGCTGGGAAACCTCAGATTGACAGAGCTGATGTCACAAAGAACCTGAATGGAACCTGACTGCAAAAAGGCAAAGGAAGCCGAACATATCTCCCCTCCGGGAACAGAGTATTCAAGATGAGACACTGAGGGGAAAAAAAGGAAACTCAACGCCACTAGTTTATGGGCCTTCCCATAAATACTGGTCACTGGCAAGAGGACAAGGACACTGAAGACTCCCCCTTTTGGTAAGTGGGTTCATTTTCACAAAATGCTTTCTTTGATGGAATTGCTTGATTTCTTAGTGTTTCTGTCATGACTCAAGAAGAGCGGAATGTTTGATCAACAAGGCATATTGCACCTTGAAGCATGCGGAGCCCTCAGTGGAATAGTTACTCAGAGTCTTTAACAACCCCAACTTAACGCCTATTGACAAATTCAACTAATCAGAGTTGTGTTGATGTGTAGATTCTAGATAACGGTGTCACTCACAGAAACCCTTTCATATGCTGGAGGCCACAGATGTTTGAGATCCTTGGCTTTTGAAGTGTTCCCTCTGTTAGCAAACCACTTCTTAAATTAGGAAGGGGAGAGACTTATAGAGTAACGGATCTGTACTGCTCATGTGGCAACATGGAGAAGCACTGGGTGTCTCTCCTCTTAATAACAATACCCACAGTAATTGCCTTCAGGAATATTTTATTCTTATTCTTAACAGATGTTTGTATGTACAGAATTTGGGTGGGGCTGGGGAGCTCCACAAAATGGCTATTTGGCTGTTGATTCTGTATTAAAACAAAACAAAATAAACAACAAACAAAAGAGCCAGAGGATCTCAATCGTATCAGTATATGTCCAAAGATATGACTTACAAGTCACTTTCCCCAAAAAAGTATGCTTATCCCTGTTGAGAAAAACAGAAGAGAGCAAAACAAAACAAAAACACAAAACCCTCTACTATCAGAAATATCAGGACTAACCGGGCACAGAATGTCAGAACTCACCTCTCTCTACCTCTCTTCCCATCTTATCTGTAACCAGCTTCACTCTCTCATCCTCTGGACCTCCCAATAATGACCACACTTTTCCCCAGGGATCCACCAATATGGGCCATTGAGCAGGACATCATAGACTGGAAAGTTGTCAGTTTTCTTAAATATCATTCAGGCCAATGACCATTTTACAGGGAAAAAAAAATTCTAATAAGGAGGCAGAGTTTAGATCAGTGATTCTCAACATGCCTGCACTTTAGAATATCTTGGGGAAACATTTAGAAATACGAGTGCCTGGACCTTACCCCAGATTATTTAAATTCAAAGATCTTGAAATGAGGCCATGCGCGCTTGCTTGGAAAATCTCAGATGAATCTGATGACGATGGAAGTATGGGAACGACTAGGCTAGACGGGCCCGATTGTTCAATTTGTAGCAACAGATCTGTGACCAGTGCTTGCTAACAGAAAGCTTCACACTGCCGTGCTCCAAGCTGGAGCAAGGGGTCAGAGAAGAGAGAAAGGACAGGAGGAGGAGGAAGAAAAGAGCAAATCAGAAGAAGAAGGAAGGGGAGACTGGGAGTTTCGTAAAGGTGGAACAGAAGGGGCCTGCTGTTCCTCTGGTCAGCCCCTGGCTCGAGTGAGGCTTTTATGTTTGCAAAGCCTGTGGCACCATGTTCTCCTTCCGATGGGCCATAGATTGCAGTTACTTAAGTGACTATGTTGGAAAAGACTATGGCAGAGAAAATAGGGCTAAACCAGCCTAAACATTTCTAGCTCCTAAGTATCAAGCCTACTTTTTAACTACAAACCTTAGCACTATTCTACGACATGGGAGAGTCAACACACAGAACACAGTTTGTGAACCCACAAAGCGAATATTAGTTGCAGAGCTGACACAGCGTGGGTAGGTGAAAAAAAAGGTGAAGGAAGAAACAGTGACTTGCTCTTGGTCAAATGCACACTATCCTGCTCTTTCCAGACGCCTCTTCCCAGGGTCTGCACTCAGTGTCCTCCTTGATTCCTCTTTGCACTTTTTGTGTTGACCCTCAGTGAAAGTAGTATATATCCAAGTTATAAGTTGGTGAAATCATCAGCCAGGCCTGATGCAGGAACCAACTGGTTATCAAGATCTGTTGTCTACCTTCACATCTAAGCACAAATGTCATCTCCTCCATGGAGCCTTTCTGGACTCCCAGCAAGGAGTTTAGTTGCTCCCTCCAGTGTTCTCCTTGCCCCATAAATGTATCTCTACTAGAATCCACTGCACCATAGTTACTTGTCTCCTGTCCCGCTCCCCAGCAGACTGAGATTCTTGGAGTTCTTAACTGTGGCTCATTTTTGGTACTAAAACATGTCTTCACTCATTTATTCTTCTCACATTTATTTACTTATCACCATTATTAGCCAGACTCTGTGTTCTGGGCAAAGCATGTTATGGTCTAGTTAGAGAGATCAACAAATAAATAGGTGATTACTAATCAGAATAGTAAGTGGACCAATACAAATCTGAGTTCATAACTCAGATGTGGAAGAAATAAGTTTTTATTTTTTCTTTAACTCGGCTTTATTTTTTTGAGTTCCTGTATCACCAGGGCAGCTCAGCTCTCAGTTAATTTATAAAGTCTCCTCCCTTTCCTAGCTTTGGTCTAAGTTCTGGGAGCTTACAATTTACTAAGGTTTTGGAAGCAGGAGGGTCACCTGATACTTAAGCATCTGTGCAGGCATGTGTTTCTTTGGACATCCATGCAGAAAGGCAACAAGTCATCTCACATTCTTACCCACCTGAGATGGCTTCCTCTCTCAGGTCATTGTATTTGCATAATATTCCTGTTGAATCTTCCCTGGGAACTTAACCTCACTGGTGAGGTTATCCTACCATGCTCAAGAAGGTAGGATAGACCCTCCATGCTCCAACACCCTTGTCCCCTCTCTAGTCCCATAAAATCAATCATAGTTTTGCTGCTACTATGCTGGGCTCTTTAAAAAAAAAAAAAAAAGGAATACAGGGTCCCTTTCTCCTGGACCCAGCTGTGCCAATATCTACTGTAACCAGGAAGAAGATTTGTTTGATGGTGGTCTAAATAGAGAGGGGGATGCTTGCTTTTCTACATCACTCAAAAACATGGTGGATGGTGCTATGATTGGAGCATATGAGAGGGGAAGACTGGGGTTGGAGGTGGGGGTTGAGTTTGATGAATTCTTGCAGGAGGTAATTCCAGGCTGAGAGCTGAAGTTGACAAAGAGAAAAGAAGTGTAACCCAAAGACTCGTGTGCAGGAAGAGAGAAGAGCATTGTAGGAAGTGAGAGTACAGGTAGCCTAGGGACTGCCAATAGTTTGTTATGGTCAGAGCATGGACTTTGAGGCAAGGAGTGATAATCAGTTTGGAGCAGGGTAGGCAGCAACCAGATAATGAAGGGTTATGAAGTCATGCTTAGGTGTTTTGGTTCATCCTCAAGGAAGAGGGGTTTGGGGTAGAGGGTCACTCACAGAAGATAGTGTGATTGGGTTGTACTTTAGAAATAACACCCTGAGTGCAGTTGAGAGAAGCAATACCCGAGGGAGTGAGACTGGTTATGAAGCATGGCATTGACACAGGCAGGAGATGAGAGAGGGTCAAATCAGGGCACTTATGGGGGGCATAGAGGAGAGTGGGCATAATGGAAAGATGCTATGAAGGGAGAATCAGATTGAACTGAGCCAATCATCAGATATTGAGGGTGATGGAGAGAGAGGATTCAGATGTGACGGCTCTGACTCTAGCTTGAGCAACTTGTTAGAGGGGGTGGTATTCTTTAAGATAAAGAAGTGTAGAAGAAGGCACTGCTTTGGAGAAATGCTTATGAATTCAGTTTGGGGTACAGTGAACTTGTACCTGGACACATCCATGTGAGAATGCAAAAGGGCCAACTAGACACATGGGACCAGAGCCTGGGAAAGAGGTCTGGGCTAGAGCTAAAACTTGGGTATCATTATCATAGAGATGTATTTGAAGTTTGTGCAGTGGAAGATATTTTCTTGGTTGAGTCTGTGAAGCAAGGAGGAATTAGGGCCTGGAACACATTACGAGTAAATGGAAAAGAGAATCCCACAAAAGACACTGAGAAGTCAGGAAGAGACTAGGAATAAAATTCCAGAGAGAGGATGCCATGGAACTTAAGGGAAGAGAGAGTTTTAAGAAAGAGACAGGGTGATTGGGACAAATGCCATGGGGAGAAGGGAAGAGAATGGGATGACTTTTGCCAGATCATTGTCAGAAGAACAATGGAAACAGAGCCAGAGGTCAAGGAGTCAATGGGATAAAAAGAAGTCATCATTAGATCTGTGGAGCACCTGCTTAAAACCCCTCATTGGTCTCCCATCAAATTTAGGATAAAACCTGAAATCCTCTACAGGATCTAAAAGGCCCCCAGGATCTATTCCTTGCCCATCTCTATGACTGCATTGTCCCTACTTTCTCCCTTGACCACTCCTAGAGCTACAGGACCTCCTTTCTGCCTTTCACACACACCTAGCTCATTCCTGTTCCAGGGCCTTTGCATTTACTCCCTCTTTGTTCAAATGCTCTCCCCCAGATATTTTCAGGCTTGTCTCCTTGTATTTCAGGTCTTAACTCAAAAGTCCCCCCACGCCCAGAGCCCTACCCTAAGCAATCTAGACAGCACATCACCACTACCCATTCACTGCCCCCTTTTACCACGCAATCCTATTTGAGCTTCGTCATGATGTGTATCAGTTCTCCGTATTTTCATATTCATTTATTTCTCTGTATGTACTTTATGTTTCCTTCCATGAAATGTACATTCCTTGAAGTCAGGGACTCCATCTACTGTGTTTGAAATTATACTTCCAATGCTAAAACAGTGCTAACTAAGTGTCCAAAGATTATGTCTTGGTTGACTGGAAGTGTTAGCAACACAGAAAGAAAATTCTTTTAAAAAGTTACCAGGCAGGAGCTTGGGAAGAAGACAGAGTAGGAGGATGCTGAGCTCACCCTGTCCCATGTTTACAACTAGATAGCATCCACATCCCAAGTCAATAAACTGGCAAGTGATCCGAAGACTGGCAAAACAAACTCCACAACCACATATAGAGAAGAAGCTGCATCTGGAAGGTTAGGAAGGTCAGAAAGGTGGAGGGAGGTTGCCTACAGGAGGTAGGGAGCTCTGTGCATGGAGAAGGCAGAGAAACGGGTCTTCTCACCAGGAATCTCACATGGGGAAGACTAATCCCCATAATGTTTGGCTTCAAAAACCAGAGGGGCTGAATTTTATAAGTTTATACAATGTGGGGGGGGGGGGGGACTTGGAGCCTGGAGCTTTCAAAGTCAGCTGACTCAGCACTAGGTGAACCTGGAAGGCAAATGATAGCTGGGTTGTGGCCCTTAAAGAGACAGCAGCCTGCGCAGAGAGGGAACATAAAAAGGGGAGTTTACACAATGTTGGGAACAAATGGGAGACAGAATTGGTCATACTGATTTAGGAGCATGTTGGGGGACTTTTCTGAAAATGAGGGAGCTGGTGGGTGCCATTTTCCTCCCCTGACTCCCAGCATTAACACAGAGCCACCTGAGGGGGGCAGGGCTGCACAGACACTTGCTACCTAACCTATTAGCAGTGCACCCAACATACAACTTCTCCTGAGGACTTGCCCTCTCCAAGCCTGCTAGCCTCAGCCCTGGGCTTGGAAAATTTTGTTAAAGCCATCCATGCACCCCACTCAACCGCCAGGTGCACAGCTGCAGCCGCACACTGTGCCCAGCCTCATGCCCCCTGCAGCACTGGCATGTGGCCCCCAGCTGCCACAGTGCCTCCAGGGATCTATCATAGGACTAGTGGCCCAGCGTAAATTTTGCTAACACCATCATCATGCTCCCAAGTTTCCCAGTGGGCACGCCCCCACAGAGTTGGCCCGTTTGGGTCTCACTAGCACCACAGAGAGCAAGCACAGCCCACAATAGGTAGAGTCAGTGCAGATGATTTCACTGAAAGGAAAAGTGACTCAGACACAACGGCAGGGAATATACAACACACATAGGATGCGCTCCTGAAGTGCCAGGTTCTGGTGAACAGGGGACACTGCACTGCAGGGCACCTCTTCTTCATAAAGTCCCTACTTTCAAGAGCAGAAGACACAGCTGACTTTCTTAACATGGAGAAACAGACACAGAGAGGTAGACGAAATGAGGAGACGGAAAAATTTATCCCAAATCAAAGAACAGGACAAGGCCACAGCCAGAGATCTAAGTGAAACAGATAAAGTAACATGCCTGAAACAGAATTTAAACAAACATAAGTAACATGCCTGATAGAGATTTTAAACAATGATCCTAAAGATACTCACCTGACTTGAGAAAACAGTGGAAGGCATGAGTGAGACCCTGAACACAGAGATGAAGAAAAACTTAGTGGAGATAAAAGGCACAATAAATGAAATGAAAAACACACTTCATGGAATGAATAGCACGACGTAGGAAGCACGGGAACAAATTAGTGATCTAGAAGACAGAGCAATGGAAAGTAAGCTGAACAAAAGAGACAGGAAAGATTTATACAAAGAGAGAACAGACTTAGAAAACTCAGTGATTCAATTAACATAATAACATTCATATTATAGGGATCCTAGAAGAAAAAGAGACAAAAAGTGGGTGGGGGCACACTTTTATTTGAAGAACTACTAGCTGAAAAATTCCCTAATCTGGAGAAGGAAACAGATAGCCATATCCAGGAGGCACAGGGAAATCCCCCCCAAAAAACCAACAATAGCAGACCAACACCAAGACATATTCTAATTAAATTTGCAAAATTTCATGATAAGGAAAAACATTTTAAAACAAGAAGAAAAAGAACAGCTATTAACTTACAAGGGAAAACCCATAAGGATAGCAGGAGACTTTTCAACAGAAACATCCCAAGCCAGAAGGGAGTGGCATGATATATTCAAAGTGCTGAATGAGAAAAATCTAAAGCCAAGAATACTTATCCAGCAAAGTTATCACTCAGAATAGAAGGAGAGATAAAGAGTTTCCCAGGCAAAAAAAAAAAAAAAAAACCCAAACAAACAAACAAACAAAAAAAACTAGAGAAGTTTATGACCACTAAACCAGCCCTGTAAGAAATATTAAAAGGAACTCTTGGAGTGGAAAGGAGAGACCAAAACTGACACTATAGAGGTAGGAAACAAAAGCAGTACAAATGAATATTTCTGGAAAAAAAATAGTCAAGGAACTCACAAAAAATGATATAAAATATAAAAACATCTATCTAAAACATGGGGAGTAGAGAAGAATGGGTTCAACCTTAAATGACCATCAACTTAATATATAATAGACTGATATATATAGGAGAGGTTTTATATATAAACATACTGGTAACCATACATCAAAAATCACTAATAAATATGCAAAGAATAAAGAGAAAGAAATCCATATATATCACTAAATAATAAATAAATAAATAAAGTCTAAATAAATAAAGTCTAAAGACTAAATAAATAAAGTCAAAACATGAAAGAAAGATGAGATTGACTGCTGAATGGATAAAGAAGATATGGTGTGTGTATACACACACACACACACACACACACACACACACACACACACACAATGGAATATTAGTCAGCAATCAAAAAGAATGAAATCTTGCCATTTGCAACAATGTTGATGGAACTAGAGTATATTATACTAAGTGAAATAAATCAGAGAAAAACAAATATCACATGATTTCACTCATATCTGGAATTTAAAAAACAAAACACATGAATGTAGGGGAAGGGGAGGAAAAATAAAATAAAAACAGAGAGGAAGATAAACCATAAGAGACTCTTGAATACAGAGAACAAATTGAGGGTTGCTGGAGGGGTGTTGGGTAGGGGGATGGCCTCAATGGGCATTGGGCATTAAGGAGGGCACTTGTTGGGATGAGCACTGGGTGTTATATGTAAGTGATGAATTACTAAATTCTATTCCTGAAATCATTATTATACTATATGTTAACTAACTTGGATGTAAATTTAAAAAAATATTTAACATAAACAAAGAAAGATGAAGGAGAAAGAATCAGAGAAAATCATCGGAAACAACCACAACACAAGTAATAAAATGGCAATAAATACGTATCTATCAATAATTACATTGAATGTAAATGGACTAAACACTCCAATTAAAGACAGAAGGTGACAGAATGGATTAAAAACAAGACTCATCTATATGCTGACTGCCAGAAACCCATTTTAGACCTAAAGACATCTGCAGATTGAATGTGAGGGTATGGAGAAACATCTACCATGCAAATGGATGTCAAAAGAAAGTGGGAGTAGCAATACTTATGTTGGACAAAATAGACTTTAAAACAAAGACTGTAACAAGAGACAAAGATGGACACTATATAATAATAAAGGGGACAATCCAACAAGAAGATATAATAATTATAAATATTTATTCACCCATGATAAGAACACCCCAAAACATCAAGCAGTTAATAGCAAATATAAATGAACTACAATAATAATAGATTTCAACATCCCGCTTACATCAATGGACAGATCATATAAACAGAAAATCAATAAGGAAGCAATGGCTTTGAATGGCACACTGGGCCAGAGGGACATAACAGATACATTCAGAACATTCTATCTTAAAACAGCAGAATACACATTCTTTCCAAGTGCACATGGAACATTCTCCAGAAAAGATCACATATTAACTCACACAACAAACCTCAACAAATCAAAGATAGAAATCATACAATGCATATTTTCTGACTATAAACTATGAAACTAGAAGTCAACCTGAAGGCAAAGTCTGGAAATACCACAGATACATGGAAGTCAAATAACATGTTACTAAACAATTAATGGGTCAACCGGGAAATAAAAGAAGAAATTTAAAAAGTACATAAAAACAAATAAGATGAAAACAGATAGATCCAAACCCTCTGGGATGCAGCAAAAGCAGTTCTAAGAGGGAAATTTATAGCAATACACGCTTATATCAAGAAGCAAGAAAAATCTCAAATAAACGACCTACCTAGCATGTAAAGGAGCTAGAAAAAGAACAACAAACAAAACCCAAAACCAGCAGAAGGAAGGAAATAATAAAGACTAGAGCAGAAATACATGATACAGAAACTAAAACAACAATAGAACAGATCAATGAAACCAGGAGGTTGTTCTATTAAAAAAAGCAATAAAATTGGTAAACTTCTAGTCATACTTATCAAGAAAAAAAGAGAAAGGGCTCAAATAAATACAATCACAAATGATACAGGAGAAATAAAAACCAACCCCACAGAGATTCAAACAATCATAAGAGAATATTAAAAAAAATATATGCCAACAAATTGGACAACCTAGAAGAAATGGATAAATTCCTAGCAACATATGAACTGCCAAATCTAATTTAGTAAAAAATAGAAAATTTGAACAGACTGATAATCAGCAAAGAAATTGAATCAGTAATCAAAGAACTCCCAACAAACAAAAGCCCAGGATTAGGGGGCTTCCCAGGTGAATTCTACCAAACATTTCAAGAAGAGTTAATGCTGGGGTGCCTAGGTGGCTCAGTTGGTTAAGGGTCCAACTTTGGCTCAGGTCATGATCTCATTGTCCGTGAGTTCAAGTCCTGTGTCAGGCTCTGTGCTGACAGCTCAGAGCCTGGAGCCTGCTTTGGATTCTGTGTCTCCCATTCTCTCTGCCCCTCCCCTGCTCATACTCTAAATAAACATTAAAAAAATTGAAAAGAAGAGTTAATGCCTATTCTTCTCAAATGTTTCCAAAAAATAGAAAAAGAAGAAAAACTTCCAGATTCATTCTATGAGGACAGCATTACCCTGATACCAAAACCAGATAAAGACACTCGACCAAAATCACTGATGAACATAGGTGCAAAAATTCTAAATAAAATACTAGCAAACTGAATGTAATAATACATATAAAAATCATTTATTACAATCAAGTGGGATTTAGTACTTCATTTTGAGGGTGGCTCAGTATTCACAAATGAATCAATGTGATACATCACATCAATAAGAGAAAGGATAAGTACAATACGATCCTCTTATTAGATGCATAAAAAGCATTTGATAAGTACAACGTGAATTTATGATAAAAACCCTCAACAAAGGTTTAGAGGGAACATACCTCAACATAATAATGGACATCTATGAAAACCTCACAGTGAACATCATCCTTAATAGGGAAAAACTGAGAGCTTTCCCCTTAATGTTAGGAAAAAGACAAGGATGTCCACTCTCACTACTTTTACTCAACATAGTACTGGAAGTCCTAGCCACAGCTATAAGACAGGAAAAAGAAATAAAAGGCATCCAAATTGTAAGGAAGACATAAAACTTTCAGTATTTGCAGATGACATGATACTATATACAGAAATCTGGAAAGACTCCACCAAAAAACTGCTAGAACTGATAAACGAATTCAGTAAAATCATAGGACACAAAATAAACATACAGAAATCTATTGAATTTCTATACACCAATAATGAAGCAGCAGAAAGAGAAATTAAGAAAACAATCCTATTTACAACTGCACCAAAAATAATAAGATACCTAGGAATAAACCTAACCAAAGAGGGGAAAGACCTATACTCTGAAAACTATAAAACACTGATGAAAGAAATTGAAGATGACACAAAGAAATGGAAAGATATTCATGGATTGGAAGAACAAATATTGTTAAAATGTCTACACTACCCAAGGCACTCTGCATATTTAATGCAATCCTTATCAAAATACCAACAGCATTTTTCACCAAGCTAGAACAAGCAATCCTAAAATTTGTACAGAACCCAAATAGCCAAAGCAACCTTGGTGGGGGGGAGGTAAGCAAAGCTGGAGGCATGACAATTCCGGACTGTAAGTCATATAACAAAGCTGTAGTAATAAAAACAGTAAGGTACTAGCACAACAATAAACACACAGATCAATAGAACAGAACAAAAAATCTGGGAATAAACCCATAATTATATGGTCAATTAATCTTAGACAAAGGAGGCAAGAATATCCAATGGGAAAAAGACAGTCTCTTCAACAATGGTGTTGGGAAAACTGGACAGCAACATGCAAAAGAATGAAATTGGACCACTTTCTTACACCATAACACAAAAATAAATCAAAATGGATTGAAGACCTAAATGTGAGACCTGAAGCCATAAAAATCCTAGAAGAGAACCCAACCAGTAATTTCTCTGACATCTGCTACAGTAACATCTTTCTAGATATGTTTCCTGAAGCATGGGGGAAAAAAGCAAAAATAAACAACTGGGATCACATCAAATTAAAATGCTTCTGCTCAGTGAAGAAAACAATCAACAAAAGTAAAAGGCAACCTATGGAATGGGAGAAGACATTTGCAAATGACATGTCCAATAAAAATATATAAAGAACTTATACAACTCAACGCCCCCAAAATAATTAAAATCCAATTAAAAAATGGGCAGAAGACATGAACAGATATTTCTCCAAAGGAAAGATACAGATGGCCAACAGACATATGAAAAGATGCTCACAATAACTTATCATCAGGGAAAGCAAATTAAAACTACAATGAACTATCACTTTGCACCTGTCAGAATAGCTAAAATCAACAATACAAGAAACAACAGGTGTTGGCCAGGATGTAGAGAAAAAGGAACGCTCATGTACTGTTGGTGGGAATGTAAACAGGTATAGCCAATGTGGAAAACAGTATGGATGTTCCTAAAAAAGTTGAAAATACAATTACTGTATGATCCAGCAATAGCACTACTGGGTATTTACCCAAAGAATACCAAAACACTAATTCCAAGGGATACATGCACCCTTATGTTTATAGCAGCATTATTTACAATAGCCAAGATATAGAAGGAGCCCAAGTGTCCATTGATTGATGAATGGAGAAAGAAGAGGTGGTAAATAAATAAATAAATGTTATTCAGCCATAAAAAAGAATGAAATCTTGCCATTTGGAACAACATGGATGGAGCTACAGAGTATAATGCTAGGCAAAATAATGCAAAGAAAGACAAATGCCATATGATTTCACTCGGTGCAATTTAAGAGACCAAAGAAATAAGCAAAGGGAAAAAATGAGAGAGAGACAGAGATAAAGCAAGAAACAGATTCTTAACAATGGAGAATGAACTGAGCTGATGGTTACCAGAGGGGAGGTGGGGAGGGGCGGGACGGATGAAATGGGTGATGGGGATTAAGGAGTACACTTGTCGTGATGAGCACCAGGTGATGTATGGAAGGGTTGAATCATTATATCATACACTCGAAACTAATATAACGCCGGGATTAAAATAAAAACTTAAAAAGAAAATTTATCAGTCAGTACTGTGTCCTGGCTTAGAGTTGGGACTGTGAATCTCTAGTAGTACCGATCTTGGCTAATTCTCTCCATGAGAGTAGAAAATGTTGAGCGAGGCTCCAAACTGCAGTCATCATCGTTTTACTGTGAATCTTGGGAGGAATGTGATAGAATAGATGGGTAGTGTGGTCTGGGCCACGTAGGGAAGGAAGGGAAGAGAGAAGGGCACTACCCAACAGGGGAAAGGTCAAAGTCAAAAGTGAAGAATCACAGAATGGTGGGAAGTGGGCTAGACTTTAAAACACATAGTGATGTCTGTGCCCTACTCAATTTTAATATACAGCCAGGATTGAAAATCACTGAAGCCAGAGAACAAATGTATCATATTGACCAAGTTAAGAGTCAGCATGCTGCTCAAATAGTGAGGCTTAGGTTGTTCCAAAGATTTATTTTCCTGAGGCAACATGCTAAGCTTTAAATCAGGGGAAAAAGCTCATATATGTATAAATGCCTATAGGAGTCTTCAAGTGTCATAATTAAACCAAAGCACCAGATGTAATGTTGGAGCCTGCAATACAAAATGAGGCAAAAGGCTTTCAGTTGAAGTATTTCAGTTTCAAAGGTTACAGGAAAATTTCTCTTTTTTCAGTTTTTATACCTTTATTTGTGTTTGTATTAATGCCCATAGTGATGGGGTCCTAGACAGACTTGTTCAGGTGCATATAACACAAGCCCCTTATCTGAGAACAGTCTTAAAAAGTGGGTGGATATAAAAGGTGGGGGTTATTTTTTCCTTCTTTCTTCCATAGTCCTTTGAAATCCACACCATATTTGGGTTGAAAGAGATGTTCTATATATTTTTCAGCAAGTGGTAGATCCTGTTTACTGAATAAATGCTAAATCAGCATGTGTCAGTTTAAACTACCTTATGCTGTCCCCTCAATTCAAATTGGATAATACAGATCTTTAAAAGTATACCTTTTAATGAAGTGTTATCATGCTGCTAAATTTTCTTCTACTGTATAGAAATTAAAAGCAACATTTCTCTGGCCTAGAGCTAACTTTTATGACTCCCTTGGTACTTTCTTTTTTATCTTGATTTTTTAAGATGTTCAAATAAGTGAGTTTTCTTTTTACTTGACACATTTTCACATATGTTGCCTTGATCTTCCACATCTTTTACCCATATGGGAGACTGCCTAAGAAATAAAGGATCTGTGTTTAATTATCTCATGGGGACAATTTAAAGGGAAATCCAGAGCTGCTTCTCTCTAGCTCTGCCTTAAAGAGGAATAAGAAGCAATGGTGAGTTTATAGCTTTTGGCTGTTGATAGAGATTTCTCAGAGTTCCCTCTGTGATAGTACTAATCCCACCTGTTCACTTGGGTACATCCCAAGCTCATTGATTCAGACCCTAATTTGTGAACATTCACCGAGCGACTGGGCTGAAGTAGATGGTGTGTGTTTCACAAAGGTCACAGAGGTTTATTTAGAAAATTCGTAAAATATAAAGGAGGTAAAAAGTACAGCATTTGAATTGAGACAAACTAATTTTATGCAACTTTACACATTTAAAAATTATTTAATGTTTATATAATTTATGTTTAATAATCATAAAACTGATTTTAAAAAATCTAGAATCATACAGTTGATACTTTATAGTTGCAACTGGATTGAGAGAACTCAAGAGAGTTACCTAAGATCATCTGTCCGGATGGTGGCAAAACCAAGGTTAGAAGGCAAGTTCGCAGACTCATGAATGCACCACCCTGCCTTCACATTTATTTAACAAAAACAGGTTCTCAGGAAAGTCCAGTTGTTTTGTTCTTGAATGCAATAATACTTCTCATAAAATGCATTCTACAATCTAGAACTTTTCCCCAATTTCCCTTCCTGCTGTTCAGTCACATTAATAGGGTTTACTCTATTCTGCTGCAGTATCAGACATATAATTGTAAGAGGCTTTCCTATCGATGCAGGTAAATGAATCCCAAGAAATGAATAACAGGTTGATGTTCTCAGGAAAAATCTGTCTTCCATGTAGGCATTACTCAGGCCTTTTTCTGTTGTAAGTGACTGAAATTGATGTTTTTGGCTCCCATAACTGGAAAGGATACTGGGGCAGCACACAGGATTGAAGGAAAAATTCCAGAAACTAGGGACAGATATGGGTCCTCATATGTCATTTCTGCTTATGTTTGCTTGGCTTCATTGTGTCGATTGACTCCCACCAATATCTGGGAAGATGGCCACCAGTGGCTTGAGATTAACACTGAATTAGCAATACCACTGTATACAGTGGCTTCCAATCTATTGCTGAATCTAAACAAAAAAAGTCTCTGATGAGTTCTTCTTAGGCCATAAATCTCATTGTGTCCAAAAATGACACCAGAGTTGTCTAAGATATTGCAAGTTGGATCAGGAGTGAATACAAAAATGAAAGATGGGGCATGGAAAAACGTCATAGAGAGACAGTAACAACAACAACCAAAGTCAACTGTATATAGTAGGAGCTATTGATTTGTGGAGCTGGAAGAAGGTTCTTCTATTCCCCAGTCATTATTCCATTGACCTCCCTCTTTAATGGAGATATTTGCAAAAATTCAGATGCTCCGTTCCCATTCCAGAGTGACTGAATCAGAATTTCTTAGGATAAAGCCCAGGAAGAGCTTATTATTGAAATAGCACCGCAGGGGACTCTGCTACGCCCCTAGTTAAGAACTACTGTTTTAAGTCATTATCATCAGGAGTCTATTTTCTGGGGTGGATAACATATTAAGCATTCATCAGCCATTAATATCTTATCATGATTAGTTCAACACATTAGCCTAATTCATTTAGCTGGATTTCAAAAGCATGAGATGCAGGATGAATACAATTTGATGAAGAAAAGAGGAATTTGAGCTGGCACTAATGGGGCCTGGTCAGCAGGGGGTGTGTGTAGAGAGGTGGGATGTGGCATTACAGGGGGGCCCTGTAGTAGTTATGAATGATCTTAAGCTCCTATTCCATTTTCTGACCACATTCCATTATTCCAACTCTCTCACATCCTCATTCTTTACAACTTGTCTTCAGTCTTAAACTTCCAGTTCATGATTTCTCTCTCTTTCTCCCTTTCTTTCTCTTTTCCCCTAAATTCATAGTGGCCTCAATCTCTCCCCTACCAGCCTGGAGTATAGAGCTGTTTCACCTATTTTGTAACCTTATCCTTCTCGGGCTCACAGCCCACCAGACCTCAGCCCTAGTTCGGTGCTATATTTTGCTCTATTCCCTCATTGTTTTGCCACCTGTTGAGGAAACTGTACAGTGACACTCCAAAATTTTGATTTATTATGCTACCTCGTTATCCTGTTATCATAAGGGACTAGGTAGGCCATACCTGTCCTGTCCTCATCCAGCCACCCACTCAACATTCAGGCCCATCATATCGCTCCCTCCCTATTTTGCTGAGAAAATTGGGGCCATCCAGCCCACCGACTGAAACATCAAATTTCTCTGAATCCAGACGTGGACACTTACTTATCTCTTTCTCTTTATTCTCAGAGAATGACACATTCTTCTTCTAGTTCATAGTAGCATCTCTACGTGCTCCTGTCCAACAGAACTCTTCCGTGGGCCCTGTTTTCTGTCTCTACATTCCTTCTCTTTCTCTTTGTGGGGTACTTGCTGTGTGCTTACTGCTTACACATTGGACCTAGTTAAGAATATATTCATGGTATACTCATCTCTTCCTTTCAGATAATTATCTTGGATGATCATATATTTTTAAATTTTTAGCCCACCAATTTCAGACTGATGATTCCAAAATATTTCCAGCCTTAGCTCCCTTCTAGACAGTCTCTTGGATGTTCCATAGGCATGTCTATCTTAACATATCCAGAACTGACTGTATCATCTTTTCTACCAAAGCTGTATCTCTTTTTATATTCTCAATCCCAGCTAATTATACCACATCCTCTCAGGAATTCAAGTTCTTAAGAAACTTCAAGCTACCCAGTGTACCTCTGCTCACCTCAATCTCTATATCTAATTGGTTATGAAGTCTCACTGATATTAACACTTCAATATATCTCTAACTTCTTTCTTTCTCTCTGACCTGCTGTAACCACATTACTGGTTCAGACCTTCATCATTCTTTGCTTGGACAACTGCAGTAACACTACAGTTATTCTCTCTGCTGCTACAAATTGATCCTCTATTTTTCAGCCAGAGTAGTGTACCTAAGAGATAATTCTGCTTTTGACGCTTTCTGTTTAAAATTTTATTTTATTTTTATTTTTTTAATTTTTTTAAATGTTTTTATTTATTTTTGAGACAGAGAGAGACAGTATGAGCAGGGGAGGGGCAGAGAGAGAGGGAGACACAGAATCCGAAGCAGGCTCCAGGCTCTGAGCTGTCAGCACAGAGCCCGACGCAGGGCTCGAACCCACGGACCGTGAGATCACGACCTGAGCCGAAGTCGGACATTTAACTGACTGAGCCACCCAGGCGCCCCTCTGTTTAAAATTTTACGGTGATTGACATCACCCACCGAATCATCATCTTGTTCCTTATTATGACATAAAAGATCTCCCATGATCTACTAGTCACTAGTCTTTATATGTAAGTAACATAGAATTGAGAGCAGTTCTCTCTGTACCCTGGTTAGCCTCTGTGCCTTGATCAGGTGATTCTCTTTTCCTGGAATTCCTTTCTCCTTATTTGCTGGACCGATTGCTACTCATCCTTTAAGACTTGGCAGGAATCATCTTTTCCAGAAAAACTTGGTTAGCCCTCCAGGTTAGGAGAAGTGCCCCGCCTTTGTAGTATCTCTCCTGTTAGATTGTAAACTTATCAGGACGAGGGTCACTTCTTTAATCTCCATTCACATTCTTATTCAGTAGCACAGATGACAAGCTTATAATAAATATCTGTGGTACTGAGCTGAGGATAACTTGGTGAGACAATCCCAATAGGAAATAGTAAGAAGAAAGAAGTCAAAAACTCCCTTTGCTTATTTTATAATTTTGTTTATAGTAGAGCATATATTTCATGGGTGGAAGGAAGGATGGAGGGGAGAGGGCATTATTATCACTGTAGATGACAGTTGTGGGTAAAGATACAGACTTTAGTAGAAAGCAAAAATCGGAAAAGAAAAATCAGGATCTGGAGAAGGGGGATGACAGAGGTAGAAAGAACTTTTACCATACAGTCCCCTTCTTCTAATCCTCTTGACTTTACTGGTTTTCAAGGCTTTGGGCCACTTGTTCCTGCCCAGTAGTTTCTTCAGCAAACTCTTAAGAGCTCCAACCAAATTTCTGGAGCTTCAACCTGATAGCACTTTGCATCATGTTCCTACCACTTCTTCTTCCTTTCTATCTCCTTCTCCTTCTCCTTTCTCCCTCTCCCTCTTTCCTTCCTTCTACCACTCCCTCTCCTTCTTCTTTTTAAAGTAGGCTTCGTGACCAGCACAGAGCTCAATGCGGGGCTTGAACTCATGACCCTGAGGTCAAGACCTGAGCTGAGATCAAGCTGAGATCAACTGACTGAGCCACCCAGTTGTCCTACTATGTACCATATTACTTCTTATCCCCCACCCTCAAGCTTTGCTTTTGATGCTGAGATGTGAGATGCCCCCATACATCAAAGATTCATGATTGCCCCATGGGTGAAGGACCCACGCATGTGCAGCCCTGGAAGATTGGGAGCAATTGTTGCATGGAGCCAGTCTTTGACCAACTGGTTATGGGAGCTGGAAGATAAATTTTTACCCCCTACTTCCTACAGATGAATTGTTTGAAAATGAAACTATTCATGCAGCCCTTTCAAGGACACCCCCAGGAGACTGAATAATCAATCATGCTAACTACCAAGTGGTGGTCTGCTTACTAACACTCTCTGCATAGGCTCTCTTTTTCTCTGCCTTTCTCCCTCTTTCCCTCATCTTGTTTCCCTTGCATTGTACTCCTTAACACAGTAACATATAATTTTTTACTTATTTTATTATTATTGTTTTAATCCTAGCCTCTGCTCTCTGGGGGACCCAGGATAAGCCAGTTGGTACCCTGTATGGCCCTCGAAAATACACCCTAAGGATAGCATTTTGGAAACTCTTAGTTTGGAATCAGCCCTACGAGATCCAGAGGATACGAATAAATTACACGAAGAGGTGGCTCAATCTACCTTGGCATCCACTTCTAAAGGGCTAATACGTGTCCTTCAACTCACACATATAGCATCATGGTGGGAGTAGTAGGGTTTCTTACAATCAGTTGAATGTGTTGGGGTTGGCTTACAGCTCATTGATAGGTCAGTATAATATATTGATACTAGTATAAATTGGACTAGTGCTATATTTTAGACCCATTCAAACATATCCCCAAAAGACAGTGATGAAGTTAAATATGCTCACTGTGCAAAACTTCTGGCAGTATATTTAGCTATTCCCATTGTAGTGAGAGAGAAGTGGTCTAAGATATGTGTATATATATATATATATGGACCCTAGTGAATGGTGAACAAAGTGATTGATTGTTCAGAGACTTAGAAGAAAAACATTGGAAGATCAGGGACAAAGTAGTGTGGGGAAGATATATGTGGGTGGGCATCTGTGAGGTGGCACAAAGCGTGCAGGTCTTTGTGTCTCATGGTAATGCTCAAGGAAGAATATCGACTGAATTAGAGGATTTTAAAAACTAGGGGGTAGGATGACTCATTCTGTGCTTGTCACCCAGCCTTTCCATCTTTGGCAGCCCTAATGCAGGTGTAGTGGGCCCATGAACAGTGTGGTCACTGTGCCGAGGATGGAGGTTAAACATCAGTCCAACAGAATGGTCATCTCCTGTCACTTCATTGAGCATAAGTGAAATCCAGAATGGGAGGTGGGGAATGATCAGTCATGGCTTCAAGACCAAGTGCAAGAATGGGGTTGTAGTTCCTTCACCCACCTTCTAGCTTCTCGTTCTTCTTAGAGACTAGGACTTGCTGCCACCTTGAAGGAGACTCTGAGACTGGTTGTATGTCCCCTCTCGGGGCATCTTGTTCTTACAGCAATGAAGCCCAAATTATAACAGGGGAGCCAATACAAGGCAAGGGGATGGATAGGTCTGATAGACTCATCTATCTCTGGGGTCTTAGGCCACTGGCTCTGGCCTGGCCACTGCTGTATAACCAGCCAGATACCTGCTTCGATTCTGGTCAGTTTCCTACAGATTGCACCCAAGAACAGCTCTTGTCATTGAACCAAGCATTCCTGCCATCATGCCCGGGGCCTTCTATTTTTATAAGAACTGAAGCAAGAGAGGCCTTGAAACTTGCTCACTGCCACCCTCGTGCAACTCAGATGTATGGGGCAGTTATCCCATGAAGTGAAACTTGACCAGTGAGAGACAGGAGCTGGCAGACAACATCTTCCTTTCTCTTTCCGCAGACACATGGTCTGAAGTTAGACGTGTTCACATGGCTCCTTGGACACCAGTCCTACAAGATCAAGCAACCAGTGACACTCAATACCAAAGTGGCCAGCTTGGTAATGATAACCTACCCTATACTGGGTCTCACATCTCCCTCTTATTCCCCTTTTCCCCTTAATCCCACTTTCCTGGGGATTTGTACTCTCTAACAAAATACTACACATAAGCTTTTGCCTCAGGCTTTGCTTTCTGGGAAGCCTAGCCAAGGCTGAACTGAAATAAAAATGCAGAGATTTGAAGTAGAGTGAGTTTGTACAAAGGATCTAGACGCAGATGCGTGGCAGGGCAGTGCGGGAGGGGGAGATGTGCCTGGAAAGTGGGAGAGGGACCTTTTTTCTTCTTGACTGTTTTCCAATTCAAGACGTTTTGAAATATTGGCATGAGGATTTATAATATTATTAAAAAGACATTAGGGAGAGTGGAAAGTAAGATTGTGAGACATGTAAAGAAGGGGATTATTTCATTTGGGCTTTTTTCTGACATTAACACCTGGCCTGGCGCCTACCCCTCCAGAGACACTCATCTGCAGGCTTGTTCCACTTCTTGGAAAACTTGGCCTTGACTGTTCTCAGAAGACACTTTATGCAGTGCACTGTAGTGTCCCTCTGCTGTTTGATTAGGTTTTAATGAGCGATTGTGTTGGAGCCTCAAAATGGCCTGCCATAAGCCTCTTTGTTTACCCCTGTTATGTATATGGAAGCCCAGGATAGGTGGGTGGAGATGGCTAAGTATGGGATGCTATGGGATCTGTGCCAATTTGCCAAATGGAATTTTTTTGGGGAGGTATGCCTTTTAAAAACTCCTGTTTGAAAGCAGGTGTGGTATGTAATTTTTAAAGGGCATATGATTTCCCTTTCAAATATGAACTATTGGGGTTTTATTGTCAATGTACACAATAAAATGTGTCATAAACAGCCTCACAGCAAAACATGTTAATCTTCCCGAAGTGTCCCACTGACATCTACTTTCCTTTTCTTCCCTTTTGAATTTTTACATGACCCTAGAGTGGCTCTGTTACTAATAGGAACGAATGGCTGAATGCACACTAAAAGCATGGGGCGATGCCAGGCTGTGGGTTACCATTTAACACTCTTTCAGATAGTAGCACAGCGTGAAATACTAATTCATTACATCTACAATACCATATCCATTAGTGCTTTCTCATCCTGGAATTTAAATAGTCCAAAGCTCAGAGAGTCACTAAAGAGAGTAATTAATACAATAGCACAATTCTCCATGGTTCAGGTGATATGATGGACTGACTTACCTGTCACAAATAAATATTATAGGAGACAGTCTCCTTCTGTTTTACATTTTAATCGTCCTCCTCCTTCCCCAGGGTCTACCATTCTTTTTCCAGCTGGATTTTATATTTTTGCCTGGTGAAGATACACTGACCCTCCGTTCCCGTGCTCATGCCTCATTCTATTTAAATAGCTCCATGGTTTGAATAGCCGCACCATTGCAACAAGTACGTACAAAAGGGACATGGTTTATATACTTCAGTTTCACCTGCCATCATCTACCTGAAGGGGAGCAGAATTGGTCACCCCAAAACATGCCTCTTTGGCATAAGGATTATTTGGAGTTGATTGTTTTTAGGAAACAGCACACACGGGGAAAGCTCTAAAAACCAAGTATATGTTACAGTAACATATACAGAGGGCTGTCTCCCTCTGTGTACTAGGAAGGGAAGGATGGCTAAGTCTCTAGAAACTTCTCAATTGACAAGGCAACGATTTAGACCTCTATATTACTCTCGTTACTAGTTACTTCCTGGTAACCTCCTGGTGAGCGGCCTGGCCACTGCAACATCTGTCTTTTGTTTCTAGCTAAAAATGGAGTTTAAGGTGACGGCTTGGACCATTTTGAAGAGCTCCTCAGTTTTCCCGGGTCTCTCCCATGTATACAGGAGGTATGCACGTTATTAAACCTCTGTTTGTTTTTCTCCTGTTCATCAGTCTTTTTATTACAGAGGAGTCTCAGCCGAGGACCTAGAAGGGTAGAGGGAAAATTATTTTTCCTCCCCTACGATCCTCTTCATCTTCTTTCATATTCAGGGTACAGACTCCTTATAAAAGAGCTATTCAGTTCTAAGACCCTTTGGAGATAGTTTTCTTGACCTAGGAAGCCTGCCAGTTCGTGTGAGCTGAGGGGCCTCCTTCTCATAATCACAAACTCAGACTCTTTGAGATCTAATTTCTATGCCCATTACCAAATACATCTCATAAGCAACTTCACAAGGCTCACTACAAGGGATATGGCTGCTTTTGTGCAGAGTAAGTGGGGGGTTAAGAAGCTTTGCAAACGGTTGGAACTGCTCAAATGATTTATTTGCACAGGAAAGAAGCAGGTGCCCCATTAATACAAGTTTGGCCAGCATTTTTAAATGTACCAACACACCTTCCCATGCTTTATCTCATTAGATTCCCACAGCTACTCTCTGAGTTCAACAGGGTGAGTATCATCAGGTATATTTTTTTAAAGAGTGAAGCTCAGAGACATTAAGAAGAGATTTCATATAAAAAATCTTGGATTAAATCTAGGACTTCTAACATGAAGTTCTAATTTGTAATCTGAAGTTCTAATACTAACTAGAAATGACGTCTCTAAAAACATGGCTGTTTTTCAAATCTTTCTTTGCTTTATCGTTATGGAATTGTTTGTTTGAGAGGGTAAGTGGTTGTACTCATGTAAAAGCCCACCGGCGTAGGGTGTGTATCTTATATAGGCTGTGAACCCTTATGAGATATTCCCCCTCCAAAGCTAGAGTTTAAGCTTTCCCAGAACATGCCAGAATGTTGTCTCCGTTCCCGAGCACTTGTTTGAATGCTACTGACATGCAAACATCTAGCGTGGGTGACTCTTCTTCCAGGACTCCGAGGGTCTCTGTAGGTACAATCTGTTCTCTCTTTTTTTCTCTTATACCAATTCTCAGTTGAACTTCCTAATCAATATCTATATCTCCTCACTTCTAAGTCATGCTTCATATTACTTCCATCTGACTTCTGCCAGCATGATTCACAATTAGATGCCGTTACAAGCACTGACTTTTGTATTGCTCAACTCAACAAACACTGCCCAGTCACTCCTGAAATGCACCACAGGGTATACCCATCTGCCTCTTGAAGCATTCTCCTTCTACTTCCATGGTGCCTCAATCTCCCACTTTGCCTCCCACCTCTTTGGTCATTCCTTTGTCCTTGTTGGATCATCCTTCTCTACCCAACCTCTAATGTTGAAATGCCTCAAGGCTCAGTTTTAGAATTTCTCCCTTGTTCCCAATTTCAGGCTGTCTCATCAGTTCCAATGGCTCCATTTAACATCTATATGCTCAGAATTTTCAATTTATATCACCATTCAGATACCTTTTGTATTAGAGTTCTCCAGAGGCACAGAACTGAAAGGATATATGTGTATGCACATGTGTGTGTGTGTGCGCGCGCGCACACACACACACACACACACAGGAAGAAATGTATTATAAGTAATTGGCTCATGTGATTATGGAGGCTGAGAAGGCCACATCTGCCATTGGGAAGCTGGAACCCAAGAGAAGCAATGTTCAAGTGTCCCAGTTCAAGTGTGAAGCCTAAAAACCGAGAGTCAATGGTGTACATTCTAGTCTGAAAGCCAACAGGCTGCAGAGCCAAGAAGATTTGATGTTTTGGTTCTACAGACTAAAGTCAGGAAAAAGACTGAGATCCAGTTCAAACCATCAGGCAAGAGGAATTCCTCTTCCGCATGGGAGGGTCAGCCTGTTTGTTCTAATCAGACCTTCCACAAACTAGATGAGGCCTGTTCGGATTGGAGAAGGAAATCTGCTTGACTCAATTTACTGATTCACATGTTAATCTCAACCACAAGACGTCCCTACTGACACACTCAGAGTAACGTTTGAGCAACTATCTGGATGACCCAAGGCCCAGTCAGTTCAACACATAAAATTAACCATCACAACTTTTCTGACTACCTAATTACCAGGTCTACTTTGATTTCACATAGGTACCTGTAATTTAACCTGTCAAAAAATTAACACATAGGCTTTTTCTTCAAATTTATTCCTTCAAATATTCCTAAAAACTATCAAGTGACACACACTGTCATCCATTCAACCACTTATGTCAAAACCCAGGAGCCACATTCCATACCCTTTCCCCCACATTCCCCCAAAAGCATCAATTTTAGTTCTCAGATATTTGTTGCAGATTTCTAGTTTTTCCATTTCTATTGTTACTTAATTCAGGTGTCATAATATGTTGTAAGAATTATCGGCCAAAATGATGACCAGCAGGCTTCTAAACTCCCACCACCCAAATCCATACTCCATAAAGCACCAAGTGATCATTTAAAATGCCCATTAAATCATGTTACCACCCAGCTTAAAATTCTTCTATGGCTTCCCAGTGCCCGTATGATAAATCCAAACTCCTTAACAAGCCCTACAAAGCCTTGCATGATGTGACCTTTGCCAACATCATTAGCCTTATCTTGTGGATCTTTTTCATTCACTGTGCCCTGCTGAGAGGTTTTTTTTTTTTTTTCAGTTCCTCCCACACAGAGCGTTCTTTTCCTCCTCGACAATATTACAGATACTGTTCTTTTCTGCCAGAAACACTCTTGGCCTTTTACTGCCTTTGCCTGGACAAGTTCTGTACAGACTTCGGGACTCAGCTTGCATGTCACTTCCCCTGGGAAATCTTCCTGAGGCCCCTGATTAGGTGTACATGTGCTTAAAGCACCTTGTGCTTCTCCATTATGGCTCTAATCAGAGGTACCCTTAATTCTACTGCTTTTGTAATTATCTTTAATGCCCATCTCCCATACCAGACTGTAAGTTTTATCCATCTGAATTATTTGCATCTTGTGACTTATGCAGGGCGCACACAAGGTATGAGTCATTTAATGAATAAATGAATAATGATTTCGTGAGTAAATGAATGGATGAACCAATGAAATGATGGGCTCTCCTAATACAATCAGATACCAAACCAAGTGACAGTAGCACAATCTCTCCCCATTCAAGTGTCAGTCTGGATCATGTGGAGAATCCAAAGGGCAAAAGCAGATATCTCCCAGCATCCCCCGTCCTCAGAGATAAAGAGGAGGACTGTGGGAGGAGGTAAAGAGGAGGTCTGGATGGATGTACCAGGGCAGAAAGAGTAAGAGTAGGAACAGTCTTATTACTGTGATAAAATGATAAAAACCTGGCTATTTTAGCTACTACTTCTACTCGGAAAAGCACTCTCTTTTCAAGAATATAATTTATCTTTTCTGTGGTTTTCCAAAGGCATGTACAGCCAGGAAAAACCTGGCATCCCATACTGATACTAATTTTTGGTGAGAAGGGGAAGATAAACATTCAGATTTCTAAAGCCACTGGAAGGACTTTCCATGACAATGGTGATTCTCCTATGCAGGGCTGGGGCCACGTGGCTCACCTTGGGGGTGAGGCCCTGTGTGAGTCCTGGTTGGCTGCTAACTGAGGTCACTGAGTTCAGCTAATATTCACCCACTTTACGTGGCATGGGTGTGTGAGGCTTGGCTTCTCCATCTATGTGGCCCTATTTCATCTTGACTTCATGCCGTATTATTCTTTGAGATTCAGCTTCAATGATGAAATCTGTTTGTTGTGCTCAGGCTCAGAGATGGCTGGCAAGAACAGTGTTAGGAAGCATTCAAGGATTGGATGTCTCACATCACCATGAAGCAAGGATCCACGTCAACTAAGGAGAACCCCAGCTTTTGACAAGGTTAAAAACATTCAGAGGACTCTGTGACAGTTAGGAGATAGAAAAAGCTCTCCGAGAAGCTTTGCTCAAAGAGGCAGCTTTAATCAAAAGACAAATGAATTTACAGGACACATGGCATTGATCTTAGGGAAACTGAGTGACACATAGGTTGGGGGAATAAGAAATGCATAAAATAGAGCTCCTAGGTGGCTCAGTCAGTTGAGCATCTGACTTCGGCTCAGGTCATGATCTCACAGCTCTGTAAGTTCGAGCCCCGCGTCAGGCTCTGTGCCGACGGCTCAGAGCCTGGAGCCTGCTTCGGATTCTGGGTCTCCCTCTCTCTCTGCCCCCAACCCACTCACATTCTGTCTCTGTCTCTCTCAAAAATAAATAAACATTAAAAAAAATTACAAAAAGAGAAATGCATAAAATAAAGGAAAACAAAAAGAGAGGCACTCATTTTGGACCAGGTGGCTGATTTCCTTCCACATTATCAAGACACTCAAGTCTGTCAATATGCAATGGACGCTTGCACTATAATTTTTTGTTTACCACCATGCAACGTCTGAACTATCTTTTCCCATTAAGGCACCGAGGTCAATGATACAGATAATTAACCAACCGATTTAGTGCATTAATTTTCCTGGAAGTTCTAGCAAGAGTCTCACTCTCCAGCCTTGAGCTTCCTACTCCACACAGACACAGGGACAAGGGCTGGCTCCATATGGAACACTGAGGTGATCCAGGGCTGAAGTGCTGTCCAGCAGCATCGTCTGTCTACTTAAATGATGATGAATGCTATCTTTGTTCCAGGCAGGAAGATGTCATTACGCCAGCTCATACTGCTGACCTCCCAGGGCTTCCCACTAAGTGTTGCCAAAGGGTTGTGGTACTGATAATTCCTTACAGCGCTCAGAAGAGAATAAAGCAGAGAGGTAAACCTGATGAAAATTGGATAAAGAACCTAAGGTGAATTGAAGCTTAATATACCAAACAGCACAGAGCATGGCTGGTTTCTTTTCCTACCTCTTGTTTTCCCTTTCACAATCGTAGGCAGTGCTCCAGCTGTCATTTCTGCCCTCTCAAAGCATTCTTCAGTCCCTCATATCCAGTCTTGCACTTCACCCATCAATAAAAGGAACTTGAAATCTTTCAACACAGAGATATTATTTCTGCTTCAACTGATTTCAGGATGCCACAGTTCACAATGAAAATCTGCAGATTGCTGATAGCTCTGTCAATATCATTCAGCGGCTAACAACACTTTATTTGTGGTACCTGTAGATAGAGTGCAGGCATCTGAACCCATCAATAAATGGAAAGAAAGTCCTGGGGCTCAGAACAATTTGGTTTTACAAGGGGCCTAGTTTACAAACTTCGCTTCTTCATTACTGAAGAATTCCTTACAAGTTTTAAAGGATGGAAAATGTAACCATCTTTTAACAACTTCAATGGTAAGATGATAAGGGCGAGAACTCTACCTTCTAGTTCTCTCTACACTCCTTTCACTCTATGCAGAGAGGAGTATTTACTATAACGTATTATGGTTTTGTATCATAGGTGTATATTCAATTCCTTTGAACTATGTATTTAACAACAAGCTTATTCTTATGTTTTTTTTATTCTTATGTTTTTTAGAAGATAGTTCATAGTCAATTTCATTGGTATTTTTAGTATTTGGCTGTTGAATGTCTTTTCATGCTTCTTAATCATTTCTTTTCCTTTTTCATCCACTTGCCTATTTGGTTTTATGGCCTTTCAAATACACAGGTACCCACATACATATCTGCATGTGTATTTGTTGTCATTGTTGAATTTAATGAATTCATAGTTTTTTTTTATTACAGATGCTGACCTTTTGTCTAGTGACTAGCAGAACTATTGATCTTTTTAAAATGTTATTATTTATCTTTGAGAGAGAGAGAGAGAGAGAGAGCGCATGCACACAAGTGGGGGAGGTGCAGAGAGAGAGAGGGAGATAGAGGGTCCAGAGTGGGCTGTGTGTTGACAGAAGAGAGCCCAATGTGGGGCTCGAACCCGTGAACCACAAGATCATGACCTGAGTTGAAGTCTGACACTTAACTGACTGAACCACCTAGGCACCCCAGCAAAACTATTGATTCTTTAAGTCAATCTGATTTATAGGTTCTTGATATTCATGCTGTTCTAGGATGATGATTCTTAGAAAATTACCAATCATGAATGAATCTTAGGAAAGTGGTAGTTCAAGAAAAGAAAAAAATGAAAGGATCAATAAAGGTATCATTATTACCACAGGTTAATGTAATTGAATCAATACCACTGAGCCATTGAAAGTTAACAAATCATAGAGAGATATTCAATAGAAATCTACTTCCTTTGAGATTGGTACCTTTTTCACTGATGTTCAGTGAAAAATGACTCAACAGTTATAAAACAAACCTATGTGATAGTATATGGATTTTATAAATCAAGATTTAATATAATATTACTTTAGGAGAAGTCAAAATAAATTTTCTAGCTGAAAACTATGAGGGCACTATTATTCTCAGGAGGAAAAAAAAAAACCTCTACCCCGAATACAATGACTCCATCCCAAATGTCTCATAATGGGTCTTTTAGATATTAGCTTATGAGCAGAGGTATTTTCTTATTGTATTCCTTATGAGTGAAATGATGAAAACAAAATTTCCTTACTACCAAACTTTATCATGGCAATAGTGAGATAACTACCATCATCAGTAATCAGTGAGCTAAATTTTCTTAAATGAGCCAAATTTTCTTAAATACTTTTATTTATTTTTTTCAACGTTTACTTATTTTTGGGACAGAGAGAGACAGAGCCTGAATGGGGGAGGGGCAGAGAGAGAGGGAGACACAGAATCAGAAACAGGCTCCAGGCTCTGAGCCATCAGCCCAGAGCCTGACGCGGGGCTCGAACTCACAGACCGCGAGATCGTGACCTGACTGAAGTCGGACGCTTAACCGACTGCGCCACCCAGGCGCCCCTTAAATACTTTTAAATATAGACTGAGCACCTTCGAAAGACCTTCTGCATCAGAATATTAAATGACCTGAGAAGTATAGCTTTCTTTTCCAAAAGAAACTACATAAAAGTGGAAAGAAACAGCATCAGTATTTTTTGGTGAATGACCAGGTTTCTGGCACTATTTTAGGAATGCAGGATACAGAGAAAAAAATTATTCTTGATATTATATGAAAGGGACTCTTCCTAAGTAAATATTTACCAGCTTTCCCCAATAATATATCTGTAAAATTATTGTGGGAAATAGACTCTTTGTCCAGGGAGCATTTTATATTTAACTGAGCCAACACTCATTGATACTGAACAACAGAGAGATGAGCATTAGAGCCTTTGGTTCTACTGGGGAAGAAAGGTTTCTTTGAAAAGTTGTCATAGTGGTTGTTGTCGGTTGCCTACCTAGCATCATTTCTCTCATTTCTTTTTCCCCAAAGAACCCCAGATTTGTTGGAGTACCTTCTTCCATTCCAGACTCAGGTGTCTGAGGTGAGTCGAAACCCATCCACGGCTCCAAGAGTGAGTGTGACTGGTCTGGTTAAGTTTGTAGGAGGGGCCACGTGATGGAATTTGGCACAATGGCTCATGGACATCACATGCAGGACCATCTTAGGAGAGCTCTTTCCTGCTGTCCTGGGAAAGGTTCCCAAAACGTCTCCTTTTCTTTTCCCTTCAGCCAATTTGTCCTGTGCATTGGTTGTAGAACTATTGCTCTATCTCAAGACCAGTCAGAGGAGAAAGCTAGCAGACACAAGAAGGTAGAACCCAATGAATTGCAGGAAAATGAGGCAGTGCCAGGAGATTAAGGCAAATCATGAAGCCTATCCTACCTCCGTATTTCCAGTGATTTAAGCCAATTAATTCCCTTATCGTCGAAGCCAATTTGAATTGTGTTTTCTGTTACTTTCACCCAGAGTCATCTTAAATAATACCTATTATTACCTGAATAATTGGACAATTAGTAACTAGGAAGAGGGTGCAATAGAAGATGAACATGAATACGGACGAAATCCTTGCTCCAAGTTCACATATCTGCTGAAAATGATCCGTAGTTGTATTAATTACCTGCTAATTGCCTCCTAATTCTTCATATGTCCTAATATGAAGATTTTTATGACATTTTGAGATTTTATACCTCTATTTTATCGCTTCTGATTTTTTTTTCATTTCTCTTGTAAGTTTTCATCCTAGTATTGGTCTTTTGTATACATGACCTTGAAATAAATTTAAAGTGACTGGTTAATGTCATTTCTGAACCCAGAGAAGATGGTCTGTGTTCACAGGAAGCAAATAATCTATTTAGGGAAAGAAATCATCTAAGTTTTAAAACACCGTAGTAACTAACGCGACACATGAAGTAAAGTCTTATTGGGAACTGATTGAAGCAGATGGTTTGTGGTTCAGAAACTCAGGACGGCATAATTTAAGGCTTTGGGAACCAGCAGAGGCTTGGGAATGACAGAGACACTCGTGTGGGGCTTCAAAGACAAGTGGAATTCGAATCTGCAAACAGGGCTTGTGCTGGAATGTGGCAGGATACTATGTTTGGCAAGATGGTTGAAGGGTAAGAAAAGAAGCCACAGAATCTGGACTTGAACCCATGAGCAACAAAAATAGACCTGAGACCAGGCGCTCCTATATCGTCAAATTCTGAGACGGCAGAGTTCTCTGTGAAGCCACTGCCTTGTGATTATGCGTACTCGTGTTTCTCTCTTGAAGCGGGTCTGGTGTCTTCAGTTTTCCTCTAGGACCTTAAAGAAACATGAGTAAGAGTACTGCCTCATCACTGAAATGGTTAATTTAAAATGTTTTTCAAGTTAAATGTTAAAAAGAAAGCACAAATCTCCAAACAACCTTTATTTATATTTACTTCTAATAAGAGCTATAAAACATGTCTCAACAGGCCGCAATTTAATTACATCCATGCATTTGATCCGGAGAACATCCTGTTTACAATAAACCCTTACCTATAAATGTACATTGAAAACACAAATTAAGCAACCGCGTTAAGCAGTGTGGTCTGTTTCCTAGATGCTGTAAGTTTTGCTCTGGAATTGTTTCTATGACCTCAGGGAGGTACAGTCCATTACGTTAACTTTACTTTAAATTTGGGAAGTCAGAGGCATGGGACCATGTCCCCAAGGTAGGGATATCACAAAGAATTTATAATTTCAAAAGTCAACCGCTCATCCTAGAAGTCTTTCCAAAAGACTTGCGAATTTCTTTATATAAGAAAGAAAAATGCTATTCTTGTTCAGCTGCCCAGGAATAAAAGCTATAATCAGTCACGTGGTGTGCTTTCCAATCGTTGGCCACATTTCATTTTGGGGAGTGGGCTCGCTTTTCAGAAGGCGCTGTTTGTTAGCAAATTCCCATAACATTACCAGGGTGTTTTACTACCTCTAAGTGGATAAGATTGGAAGAAATGGTGGAGACATTTGGAACTCTGTGGTAAAATGTTTATTTTTGTGTGAATTACTCTTTCTGTTGTAGAATCGCATAGCACCCACCTACCCTCACCCCCCCCCCCATGGATAGGTAAAAACCCACCCACTCTCCTGGCCTTTGCTTATGTGTGTAAACGTACACACACAGAGCTTTGGAAATTAGAATCCTTTTTTTTAGTAAAGAATTTTAAAAAGTGTGACCCTTTATTAATAAAAGAACATAAACCTCCTACGATATTGGCTTTAAATTTTATTTCACGTTGTGACACCATATATAAACCCACTAAATACACACTAACTGAAACAAACATTTCACTAAGCCATACTTGCCTTTTTATTTTTTTTTAATTTTTTTTTAAATTTTTTTTTCAACGTTTATTTATTTTTGGGACAGAGAGAGACAGAGCATGAACGGGGAAGGGGCAGAGAGAGAGGGAGACACAGAATCGGAAACAGGCTCCAGGCTCTGAGCCATCAGCCCAGAGCCCGACGCGGGGCTCGAACTCCCGGACTGAGAGATCGTGACCTGGCTGAAGTCGGACGCTTAACCGACTGCGCCACCCAGGCGCCCCATACTTGCCTTTTTAATATGAGATGCACTCAGAATTTTTTTATCATAATAGTATCTTTCGTTGAAAAATAAACAAGGGAAGGTTATAACCCATAACACTGATTTCATGTCACTCACTAATGGGCCACATCAGTTGAAAATCACTGGCTTTAGGTACATGATGTAATGTTTGTGGACAATTCTAAAATATGTAAACATATTCACATATTGGTTTGTGAATATGTGAACTAGGATTCTCCTGAGTCAGGGATTACCACTAGAATAATTCTGAGACTCGGTATTTCATTTTTTCCCCTCATTTTTTAAGGTTTATTTATTTATTTTGAGAGAGACAGAAACAGCACACCAGCAGGGGAGGGGCAGAGAGAGAGAGACAGAGAGAGAGACAGAGAGACAGAGGGACAGAATCCCAAGCAGGCTCTGTGCTGTTAGCACAAAGCCCAATGTGGGGGCTCGGACCCATGAAGTGTGAGATCATGACTTGAGCCAAAATCAAGAGCCAGATACTTAATAGTGATACTGACTGAGCCACCCAGGAGCCCCTCAGTATTTCATTTTTAATGCCATCATGGTAGAAATATTTGTGCTGCCAACACTTTTTCCCCTTGGGTAATATCAGTAAATTATATAGCCTAAATTCTTTTAGATGTCCAGAAATCTCTTGAAACATAAAGAAATACCAAAGCAGCTCACTCCTGCCATGTCATATTTCTAGAACCAACTTTATTTAAGACCTCTTGCTGTGCACATTGTTCCTTGTGACATGTTCGAGTGCAAAGAATATTCCACAATGTGATGAATAGATTAGCAGTTGTTGATAGTGCCAGGAAACCTTCGGAGAGTATCCATGGGCTGGATTACAGGACAGACTCTCCCACGAGGAGTACAAGCCAGGTGGGACCAGGATTTGGACTTGATGCGTGCCCTGTTGTAAATGCCGGAAAACACTTCTCTGCACCCGCTTGTGTGTTTTTAGGTAGCACATCAGTAGGTTAGGTAAAACCTCACCTTCATCAATTCAGTGACCTAACCAGGTCATAATTTGTTGTTACAAGCACATCTTTTTGCAGAAAGGTTATTGGCCTATGGCTTGGGAATGCATTTTAAACTTTGTAATCAAACAACAGGGGGTCAGGCGTGTTTGGCAACAAATGAATACATTAGTGTTGGAAACCACACCGGAGCATTTAACTTCTCACTCGATTTTTAAAAAATTTCCACTCACAAACTGGAAATATGATATATTTCACAAATACACTTAAGTCAAACTCATTAAAGCAGAATAGTAAGCTTATTGTTTCCAAAACCAATACAAGATTTGTGCTAATTCATCTCTGTTTTCACCTTACTCCTCTGGGAGCAGGGGGTAATAACTAATAAAGCTTAGTCATGAAATCTACAGCCCCAAAGCGAGGTGATCTGACTGATCAATGTTAAGATGGAGTACAATGGTTTGCCTCATTAGCATGAAGCTCTCTCTATTCAAGGGAACCTTGGAAGAAAAAAAGGCAAAAGGCACCATCTGGATGGAATTACAAAGTGGCTGATGTGTATAATGGCTTTGTTGATGGTGGTCCATTTTGCCCTGAAGGAGTTACATTATAATTCTGTTCCTCTCGGAGGCAAACTTAATTCTGCCTCAGAAGTGGATCAATAGCTGACTTGGGATTTTGTTCTTGTACTTTTCAGAACGTTGACTCTCCTCTACCTCCAGACAAGAGTGCGCTAACCTTGCTTTCTAAAGCAAACACCCTCATGAACACAGCAGACAGTCACTGCATTTGATGCAATTGTTTGTAAGGCGGTGGTGATACTTAGTTTTAAACAAAAGGATAGGGGGAGGGGCTACCCGAAGATCTGATTTATAAACAGACCCCCAAACCAAGATTACGGAAAGATTTGCCACAAGACCGACCCTCCACTATTTCTCAGAGAAGGAGATATTGTTAGCACAATGGGATCTTAAGCCTACTGGGTTCTATTTAGGAGCATAAGGAATATTCAGGGATTTCTAGACATCTCTAAAACATTTTGAAATCCTGAAACAATTATTTTGAGAAGTGACGTTTGTTATTTTTTTAGGTCTTTATATCTGCTTTAACAAAAGGATTTGGATTTTACAGATGCTAGTATCTAAATTGGAATAAGAATGGAACAGATTTGGTGACTCTGGGGACCTCACTATCCGCACCCATGGCAACTACATCTGAACGGTGTCTCCCACTTCAGTTCAAGGACGACTTTACCAGCTGAGCTTTAATTAATGATAAATCAACAGACAGGTGACAACCATTATATTCTTTCACCTTATCACTGGGGCTAGAGTTAGTGACAAAGTTTTAATTAAATTTTAACTTTATCTTACTTAATTAACGTTATATGAAGACGGAACACACATACATGGGCACATACATATTTGCATGGATGTATTTGTTTAGTAATTAAAGTTTCCCAATTTCTGATTTTATACCAGAGGGTTGAAAGGGAAAGAAATAGTATTTAACCCAAATTAATCCAATATAAATTTAACATTCTGCAATTGTCATTCTCAAACGTAAAATACTTGAGTGTCTGATAAACGTGCAATAAATGTTAGTTAACAATAACAATTTTCCTGGTCTTGTTTGCCCGCCTTTGTTCAGAGTATCTCTCCACACTCTTGCACATTTTTCCCACAAGCCTGTCCATGTGATACACTGGCGATAAATAATAAACATACTGATCTTTTCAGCGACTTAAGAGAAAGTAATGGCCCTGGTTTTCATGGATCCATTTTATACATTTAACTTAGGGGTAGGGGCCATGTCTACATGTCCTTCCTAATTCCCCAACCCTCCTATCAGGCCGCCTTCTCTTGTAGGGAATTGCCCCCATCTTTAATTTAGAACTGTAGGGGAGGCTCATTATAAGACATTTACAAATACTTAAAAGCAGAGAGAAAATATGAAAGTCACTTTAAATCATGTCAACTATTGATAGCCATAATTTATATTATTTACTAACTTCCTTTGTCTTTTTTTTTAATGCATATATTACTTTCATTCTAAAGAAAACTAGGATCATCCTATCAATATGCCCTAGTGGCCCATTTTTCACTTGGAGATTTTAAATATTATGTCACGTCATTAAATATTCCTCAAAACTATTATTTGCAATGACCGCTTAACATTCCTTTAGATGAATATATCCTATTTAACCTTTTCTTCTGTGTTAGACATGTAGATCCTATCAATATCTTGCTATTATAAATAAATGGTAATAATCTTGGCCCACTAATTAAAAATTTTTTAAAATGTTTGTTTGTTTTTGAGAAAGAGAGAGGGAGAGAGGGCGTGAGTGGGGAGGGGCAGAGAGAAGCTCCAGGCTCCGAGCTGTCAGCACAGAGCCCGTCGTGGGGCACAAGCCCACAAACCCCGAGGTCATGACCTGAGCCGAAGTCAGACGCCTAACCGACTGAGTCACCCAGGTGCCCCTGCACACCGACTATTAGTAAACATTGTTGACTGATTCCGGTCCTTTGGGGGCCATTTAATCCACAGTTTGATGGATAGTACATGAAGCTGTAATGCATTTCCTTCTTTGGGAGCACCGAGTAACTGTCAGCTTGTCATGATGTGTCTCATGTCTCATGGCAGCGGAAGGCAACGTGCCCTCTGTAAGGAAGCCAGCCCTCAGAGCAGCTGCAAGCTGATTTTATATCCAGCCCAAACTTCCCAAAAGATCCAGAATCACTTACCTTCTTTCATAATGGAACAGTGCATGGTACAGAGTAGATAGGCACCAAATCCTTGTAAACAGAATATCCAAGAATCTGTTGGACATTTCGCTTGCTTATCTTACAGGTGCTTCAAACTTAACAATGTCCATATGCTGAACTCTTAATAACTGCCATGAATCTCTCATAAACCAAACATAACACCCTTTGTGTCTCTCTCTGCCTCTTCCCCATCTCAGCAAACTGGGCCATGATTCACACGTTTTGTCCAACCAGAAAGCTGGGAATCATCCCTGACCTGCTTGTCTCCCTCACCCCGTGCAGGAAGTGCTGTCGCTTTCTCTACAGAATCGTCACTTCCAACCCATCTTCTGTCCGTCGCTGCAGCCACTAAGTACCCTGGCCCAAGCTACCACCAGCTCATGGTGAGCCCTTCTCTCCAGTCGTCCCACCTCCACCACTGACCTCTTTCATACTGACATTTTTTAAAAATTCATTTGCAGCCTTTTGCACTGAGCATTTTATTTTATTTTTATATTCTTAAAATAAATATTTATCCACTTTTGAGAGAGAGGGCATGAGCAGGGGAGGGACAGAGAGAGAGAGAGACAGAGGATCAAAGCGGGCTCTGTGCTGACAGCAAGTAACAGCCTAGTGTGGGGCTTGAACTCCCGAACCAGGAGATCATGACCTGAGCTGAAGTCAGACACTCAACCGACTGAGCCACTGAGGCGCCCCTGCACCGAGCATTTTAATAAAATACAAACTCAGACTCCTTTTAAGGGTTAACAAGTCACTGCCTGATTTGTCCCCTGACACAGGTCCTCTTGTAGGCTCTGTGACGATTCCGATGTTTGTCGTCCTCAGGGAATCCACATACACTGTCCCTTTCTGTTCTGGATCTGTCTCCCCCTTCCCTGGGGCCCTTCACAAAGGTGTATTCTTCTCATACTTCAGGTCTGAACATATCCCACCTTCTACAACACCCATCACTCTCTATCAATGTGCCTTTCTTATTTTCCTCACTGCACTGACCATGATTTATAAATACACTTATTTTTGGTTTTCCTTGGTCTCTCTCACTAGATGAAAGCCAAAGAAAAGCAAGGGCCATACCATCTATTTTATTTATAGGGTTTGATTCAATGCCTAGCACAGTGCGACCCTTCAGGGGTAGTTGCAGGGATAGACATGACTACAGGATCCATCACTCCGGGGTGGTTTGGGGACAACTTAGAACAGTCTCCATCTATAGGCCCACCAGGCTCCCAGAGGATGGATCTTCTCCTAGTTGGGCAACACCAGCAACTACTTTAGCTTATTTTTCCAAAGATCCCTGAAAGAATCCTATCCTTGAAAAAAAATCTAGATCACCGTTTTGTAAGTTCAACAAATGGTTTCTAAGCTCTTTCTGCAAGGTGCATTGTATTCTCCAGCGGTGTGGCACTCCGATGCCATCCAGCTGTCCCTTAGACAGGAACGTAACTTATCTCCTACTTTTTGTCTCACACTTGTCTTACGTTTCTCACTGTGCACCTGGCCCTACTGTGGAGCCAAGGTTAGGCTCACAATCCTACTAAGGGACATGGCTAGGTGGTGACAGGGCAGTTATCCACTTTGCTGTGCTTGAGATATTGAAATCATTATTGTAATCATTTAGTAATATAATTATTTTATTCATGTTTATTAAGAACAGCAACTCTAAAACCAACATCATATGATCCAAATCGCCAGTTTTGAGGCCTAAGAGGTTTAGGAACAGGTTTAAGAAAATCAAGGAACCACCTCACAGAGATTGCTGGTCTCTGTTCAGTGTTCAGCACAGAGATGGTGGAAGGAGAGTGAGGATTCTCTCTTACAACATGCATCGGAGGGGCGCCTGGGTGGCTCAGTTAGTTAAGCGTCCTACTGTGGCTCAGCTCATGATCACAAGGTTCGTGAGTTCGAGCCCCGCGTCGGGCTCTGTGCTGACAGCTCAGAGCCTGGAGCCTGCTTCGGATTCTGTGTCTTGCTCTCTCTCTGCCCCTCCCAGCTCGTGCTCTGCCTCTCTCTGTGTCTCAAAAATAAATAAACACCGAAAAACAAAAACAAAAAACAATACACATTGGAACTTCTTTATGGGGTCTAGCCTCAATCAGAAGCTAAAGTTAAAAATAATTCACCTCAAAAAGTTTTGATTTAGAACTCTATCAGATGGCTAATCAATCCCAAATCTAGGTCTCTTTTTTGGCTGAGCCTTATTTGACACAGCCTCTTTCCAAGAGGCTGCCAGCACTAGTGAAATTCTTAAATTCTCCATACGCAAAGAGAGCGACTATAGCACATTTCGCCAAATAAATGCATAATTGAACATTAAACATCTGGTTTTTAAAGACTGTGTCAATATTGTCCACGTTCTCTGTTATCCTGGTTTTCTGCAGATTTACTTGTTGCCCTCAAAGAATACAGACTATTCGGTTTTCATAATAAGAAATCCTGCTGCAAGATTTAAAAATAAGACAGTGAATGAAAGCCGTGAAAGGCAAGGCAGCTGATTTGCCTTAGATGAATGGTGAAGATTTAGGCGACTCAAGGATTCACGCCCCGGACTGGCCATCTAATTAAAATAAGAAATGAGACAGACAGCAGCCAAGCAGTTTGGGGAATTACTAATCAGGCAAAAATGCAAAATAGGGACACTATCTTTTAGAATGTTCGTTTGCGTGTCTTATGTCACCCAGTCCAAATGACAGGCAGGAAAGAATATCAACATGATGCAGACCACATTAAAAAATGGCTGACCCTCCTAATAGCACACGATAGATGGGAAGAACAGATGATCAGCCTTGTTCAAGTACAGAAGCATTGAGAAATTACCAGGAAGTATGCAACTTACCCAAAGATAGCTACATCAAGCACAGAGATAGGCAGTACTGATGATGGGCTAGTTCCATGGTCTTTTTAGAGAGGTCATCTTCCATCAGAGGGACACCCGCAGAAAAAAATATCCACAAGTAGTGAAGCAGAATGAAGGTAGGTGGTCTATGTGGGGATAGATGGACCCGCTGGAGGAAAATGGAACTGGTTTAAGATTATACTAACTATTGGCAAGCAGGCCAGTTAGGAGGAGGTTAAACACAACACACATCTCAAACCCCCAGGATGAAGCCTGCTGCTTTTTGGAGAAAGGATCTGCCAAGTTCTCCACTTCAAAGAGAGCTCCGTAGGGGTGCGGACGAAGGGAAGAATTTTGGAGGGACATGTGAAAATGTTTACATGGATCCAGGAGAAGAGGCTGAACAAATTCACATGGACTAGGAAATTGCCTTGAAAACTATAAAATGAGATAGGAGCCAAGAAAGGAAAATAATTTAGTGAGAAATCCAGGTGCTGAAGCAGCAGTTTGACCAATAGAATGTTATTGTGCACACATGACTTCCATTTCTATTTCTCTAACTTCTTGCTTGCTGAGTGATGATGGGAAAAAGAACCACAAGTAGGCCATGTCCGTGAAACAGGCCTCTTTGCAAATGTCTCTTCAGTTTTTATCAGAGGTGTTTTTCCCCCTATAGCTTTACATGGCATAGTTTTGACGGATTTGACAAAAAGCACCTTCCGCATATCTTTTAGGGAAGGAGCTTTTCCCACAGGAATAAACTAATATTCATGTCTGTGAGTTGACTTTTCTGAGCCTTGATGTTCTGGTGATGTCCAGGAAGGCTGGCCATGCATGGGCTGTTTTGAAAACCTCGTGTGTGAACCCCATGTGCCAGGAAAGTTTCACAAGATGGAAACAGGGAAGGTTGCTCACTGGCTTTCAATTTAGGTAGAGAGTGGATGTAGGCAGGAAAAGATTCCTCTTCACACAGAGCCTCTCTGTGACTTAAAAAATCTTGATTCTGCAGTCATAACATGAGGGGGAAAAATTAATGGCAGTATTGGCCAATTTAATGTCAGAGTGGAAAGGGTTAGATACTCAATAAGTGCTTGCTGAAAAAAGAGAACAATTTTTCTAGTGTAATAGGCAAAGATATAAATACATATTTTGAAGTAAGAATATGCAATGTCTTTTCATCGCACAGGCTTTGGGTAATTGACATGGAGGGTGGGGCACGCTTGGTTGGATGGGATGAGGTGTATGTGACACCCACAGCGGTGGGTCACACAATTGCTAGAGATGTCTGCGATGGCATAGGATCAATACAAGCACTGGTGTCAACTTTTCCTTAATTGGGAACCAGTAGATACCATAGGGAATTTCTTTGTAAAAGTACTCTTTAGACACTTTGGAACTGCACTAATACAAATAAGTACTAAATTGCATGTACTATTACTGCTAATTTATGACCAAAAGATTTCTCCTTGTTTTTGCAAATGTGAATAATTCTGCCTAACATCTCCAGGCACTGAAATTATATGCATCTGAATGATTCAAGACGCAAAATAACACTGATCTTTTCAAAACTCACTAGGAGAGAAAATAGGTGTTTAAAAGTGATCGTGACTTCTAATGCTTTTCTCGTGATACAGGTGGCAGAGTGAGTTAGTAACATTCGTACTTCTTTATATGGACTTGAGATTTTAGAGTTTCTTTGAGCAGTTTTGGATCATTTTCACTGCTTCAGATATTTGTAAAACTGTCTTAGCAACTTATTTGGAAAACATTCGCTTATGAACAAATGGATTTTTAAAAAATGCGTGTATAACACATTGGTGTGAAGAAGGAAAAGGATACTGAGAAAAACTTTGCCTCTATCTTTCACATCTTGGAACTATCAAAGATGGTGAAGGATGCTGAACTGGAGTCATTTCACTTACGGTGGGCCCCCTGAGCCCCCATTTTGCTTTCCAGGGTTTTGGTTATCCCTGGTCAATGGTGGTCTTAAAGCAGATGATCCTCCTTCTGACATATGGTCAGAAGGTCACTGGTAACCTAATGCTGTATCACAATGCCTACATCATTCGCCTTGCTTCATCTCATCACGTGGGCATTTTATCATTATGCACTTCATGAGACAGGTGAATACAGTACAATTATGTATTTTGAGTGAGGGAGACACCACATAGCTTATATTACAGTATATTGTTTAAATTGCTCTTATTACTAGTTACCGTTTTGATCTCTTACTGTGCCTGGTTTATAAATTAAACTTTATCATAGGTATGTATGCTTATGAGAAAACATAGTATATATGGGGTTTGGTATTTTTCATCATTTCAGGCATCCACTGGGAGTCTCAGAATATATCCTTCATGGATAAAGGGGGGACTAGTCTCTATCTCTATCTCTATCTCTATCTCTATCTCTATCTCTATCTCTATATCTCATTGGAACATTTGCCTTAAATAGTGTCTTTAAGAGTTTATGGGGGGGCACCTGGGTGGCTCAGTCAGTTGAGCATCTGACTCTTGATTTTAGCTCAGGTCATGATCCCAGGGTCATAAGATCGAGCCCTGTTTTGGGCTCTTTGCTGAGCGTGGAGCCTGCTTAAGATTCTCTCTCCCTCTATCATTCTGCCCCACCCCCCACATCTTAAAAAAATAAATAAAGAGCTTATATGATCTGGATGGTACCCAACCAAAGGTAATTATCCTTTCTGTGTGATAGTCTAATTGTTTCCATAGCAACCACTATGGGTTAAGATGTCACAAAGAGGATTAAGATTTCATTTTAGAATAAACAACAGGAATGAAACATCACTAAGACAAAGATGTTGTTTTTGCATTAAATAAATGAGTGGGAAATAGACAAAATGGAACAGCAGTATTTTCCAATTAAAAAATTTCTTGCACTTAGAAGTTGCCTGTCAGTGAGGGAATCCTCAAATGTGAGTTTGGACAGATGGTGTCTTCTCATCAGGGGTGAGAAAGACCCAACTATACGTAGCCATTTAGAGATTAGAGCTATTCTCAGTTTCTCTAAGCACAGTCCTTTATCTAGCTGCATGGCATGAAACACTCTGCAGAAAGAGCGTATTATTGTGTGTAACCTGTAACTTGTCATTTTAGTTTTTCATCAAAAACGCTCCAATTTCTCCTAGTCTAAAGAAGCTTGCTTTGCTTCTAAAGACCACCCCTTATTCCAGTGGAGACAGCCAGCTGCTTTCACACGCTGTATCACAAGGAACGTCTTTGGGTACCTTCCAAGTTGGAGGAACTTTTGTTTTGGAAAGATTAAGGCTATTATGGGCTCAGAGGGATCTATGGGCTGTGGAAATATTTTCTAAACCAGGAGATGAACCCCATAAGAACCAAGGCTATTGTCTTCCCCATTTACCCAGAAATGGAAACAGTCCTGGGCACATAGTAGATACTGACAAAGTATGAAGGAGCAAATGCAAGTGGTCCTAGTGTACATTCCCAGTGAGGTGGAAGACCCTGGCCAGGGCAGGGAGCACTGCCCTTGTCATGCAGAGACAAAGCTACACTGGCAGGTAGACACCAAGCCATTCTGGAAGCCATGACACACACTGATGGTTCCTCTTGCCATTTCAATGGAAGCTTCTCTCTTTCTCCATGGGATGACTTAATGCTACATCTTTTGGCTAACCTGATTTACTCCAAGTTGACTCTACCTGAGTGACAATGTTCTTGTAAAGAGATGGTGGAGAAAGGGGTGTGTGGCCATACACAGAAATAAATGTTAGTTGATTAAGGATCTAAGTGGAAGATTCAGGGGTGCCCGGGTGGCTCAGTCAGTTAAGCGTCTGACTCTTGATTTCAGCTCAGGTCATGATCTAACGGTTCATGAGATCAAGTCCTGCACCAGGCTCTGTGCTGATGGCAGGAAGCCTGCTTGAGATTCTCTCTCTCTCTCTCTCTCTCTCTCTCTCTCTCTCTCTCTCTCTCTCTCTCTCTCTCTCTCTCTGCTGCTCCCAGGCTTGTGCACTCTCTGTCTCTCTCAAAATAAATAAAGAAACATTAAAAAAAGGTTCTAAGTGTAAGACTGAAACCATACAAGCACAGAGAGAAGTGAATTTCTCCTTATCCTTGAGAAAGACTTGTCAAAGACGTCTTAAAATCAAGAGGTAATAGAAGATTGATACATCTGACTACATAACAATGAGAATATTTTACATGATAAAAGCCTCATATAAATAATATCAAAAGACAACTGATAAACAGGGAGACAATATTTGCAACATATATCATAGACAAAGGGCTAAGGTCCCTAATACACAAAGAACTTTTAAAAACTTGAGAGACAAAGGATCAAAAACACAGTAGAAAAATGGGAAAAGATTCAAACAGATAATTCATGAAACGCATATGAAAATGTCCTTACACATATGGAAAAACAGTATGGTTAGAGTGTAATCTTAAATTTTGAATTAAATTTTAACGAAAAACAAGTCTGATGTGTTTCTCACCTATCAAATTAGCAAAGACTAAAAAATATAATAACATAGCCTGTTGTCACACATTCCCACTAGGAATGCAGACTGATAAAAAAAAAGTCTAAGAGATATTTGGCAATATCTATCAAAGCTACATATGCACTTATTTTTTGACACAGGGGTTTCACTTTCTAGGAAGATACACCTAAAACAATATGCAAATACATATGCACGTGATTATTCCTTATAGCATTGCTTGTAATTGCAAAACATTGGAAAAAACCTAAATACGCACAAATAGGAGAATCACTGAATTAACTAGTGTATAGCCACACAATAGCATACCATACAACTGTAGAAAATAAATTTCCAGAATATATTGTTAAGTGAAAAAAACAAAATGCAAACTAGAATCTATAGTATGCCACCTTCATGTAAGAAAACGCACAAGTATTTGCTTATTCGTGCAAAGGAACTATAGGAAAGATAAACAGAAACTGAAGAGACTGGTTTCCCAACAGAGGGTGGGTGGGAAAGGGTGAGGAGAATGGGGATACAGGGGGTTTGATAAGGAGGGATTGACACTTTTCTGAGTATACCCATTTGGATAGCTCTAACTCTTAGAACCACAGTTTTGTTGTACCTAGTCAAGAAAATCAAGAATAAGAAAACAAGACATGTGGAAACCTCACAATGAAATATTAACAATACCAAGTTAACATAAAATGTATTACGAATTGGTGACAGAACCACACTGAAGGGGGAGTGGAGAGAAAAACTAACCAAAATAACTTTAGGAAACAATATTATGATTAAATGGTGTAAATCCAAAGACAACACACACACACATCTGTATACAAATCCAATTATTAAATTTGTTTCAGGGTATGGGCTATACATTCTGAGACTACTTTATATGTATATTAGGGTTGAATAAATAAGTAAATGCATTGTACATAATGAGAACTAGGTTCTTCACTGTTACAGAAAGAAGCTATAAACAAGGAAGGTGAAAAAGAACCTGTGGGGTGTGGATTGGAATCTGTCTATCTATCTATCTATCTATCTATCTATCTATCTATCTATGCAAACAGATGGCAATAGAAAAATAGCTGTTTGTGGGTATGGTGGTTTGGTATACATACATATATTTTCACTAGCTCTATCTGCTCAGAGGTCCTATAAGCAGTGGTTTTTCAGTAGTAATTGCATACATTGGGTCAAGATTTTGGTTTCTAAACACTATTTTCCAATAAAGGGAGCAGGGCTCCTTGGAGACATGGTAGGTCCCAGAGTTGGAGCAGAGAAATATAAGAGCCTGAAACATCTTGTGGTTCTATAAAGTAGCAATTGCTCCAAATGGTTGGAGGACAAATGAGTCAACCCCAAGAGGTTCCTCATGGCAAAGTCTGGAACTATTTGAGATATTTATACTTTTTATATGTTTTATTTAAAAATAAATGAGTATTGGGTAATAGAATGGCATAAGTTCATATTGATATAAATAGATAAACAAGGGAGAAGGAATGTCTTTTTAAGAATTCCAATTAATAAATATAGAAAGAATGACATAGAAAAAATCACCACTGGGCAAATAACATGGCAATAAGTGTTGCAGACAAGAGCCACAAAGTGGATGCTAAAATTAGGGTGCAAAGGCTTGAGGAGGAATCAGGATGCATTGTCTCAAAGTCTTGAAGATAAGGAATTTCAAGAGAAAAATAGCAACTTCAGAAGTGGAAATATCTAGTAGATACACCTTAACGAAGTGATCAAAGTCAGCTTCCCCAGTAATAAGGCACATCAGCCTCATGAAGGCCCAATTATGATGCCCCGAGAAAGGCAACGTCATTTCTGCGGTGTTCTTGACAAAATGAGTAACCTCTTCTGATCAGGAGGAAACATCAGACAAACCCCAAAAGAGGGATATGCTACAAAATAACTGACGAGAGCTCTTCAAAAATGTCAAATTCACACATGATGAGGGAAGAATAAGCGAACTTCACAAATGGGAGGAAACTAAGAGGTAAAGGGCAGCAGTGGAAAACCTGGTGAAATTCGAATATGGTCCATAGTTTTGTTGAGTCTTGTATCAATTTAATTTACCAGTTATGCTCATTTTACGGTGATGATGTCAACATTAGGGGAAGCTGGATGATGAGTATTTAGGAACTCTTCTATTTCTATAACGTTTCTGCAAGTCTAAGATTATCTCAAAATAAAAAAGTAAAAAAAAAAAAGAATGCAAGGTGCAATAAAATTTGTTCTCACATGGTACAGTTTTCAGGAGGTTGCACTGATCATTGGTCAGCATTGGTGTATCTAAACATTTGAAGATTTGAATAAAATTCACAATTTTTTTGATACTTAAATAATCATTGTGAAAAAATAGAAAATAAGGCAAAAGAAAAAAAATCTGTCATTCCACTGTTAATCTGTTAATGTACATTTGCCCAAATTTTCCAATGGATGTAAATATGCATGTATTAAAATGTGAATATACGTGCACATACATAATTTTTTGTTAGAATCCGATTCCATCTGATAATTTGCTTTTTTCACTTAAAGTTAAGCTAGTATATATTTTGTATACACCTAAAATCTCACTTTTTCCCCTTTTATATAGATTTTAATTTTTATAAGGATTTTAGATTTACAGAAAAATTGAGAATATAATATAGAGAATTCCCATATACTTCACACTCAGTTTTTCCTACTATTAACATCTTATATTAGTATGGTACATGTGTTAATGAGCCAATACTGACACATGATTATTAAGTAAAGTCCATATTTTATTCAGGTTGTTTTTTTTTTTTTTTTTTACCTAATTTCCTTTTTCTATTCTAAGATCCCATTCAGGAGGCCAAAAATTGCATTTACTTGTCATGTCTCCTTAGGCTTCTCTAGACTGTGACAGTTTCTCAGATTTTGCTTATTTTTGATGACCTTGACAATTTTGAGAAGTACCAGTCAGGTATTTTGTAGGATGCACTTCTATTGGAATTTGATATTTTTTTCAAGATCAGATTGGGGTAATGGGGTTTTGGGAGGAAGACCACAGAGCCAAAGTGCTATTCTTATAACATATCAAGTGTCTATACCATCAAGATGATTTATTTATTTTTATTTTTTTATCAAAATGATTTATATTAACATGTTGATATCAGTGTTGATCACCTGGCTGAGGATTGTTTTTCAGCCTTCTCCACTGTAAAGTTCCTCTCTAGAGACCCCATTTTCCATACTGTACTCTTTAAAAAGAAGTCACTATATATATTCCACATTTATTTATTTTTTAGACTGTTATTTAATGTCTTATTGTTTATAAAGAGATAAGAGAATTTTATCTTGTAATAATTGTATATATATATATGTATATGCACATATACAATTTCAATAAGACTTTTAAAAAAGCATTGACAAAAGTTATACAACTTTGGATGGAGACAGAAATGATCTTTGAAGTTGTCTCATCTTCAGTTTCCTTCTTTCTGCTTCATGAAACATGAAAGAGATGCCTCCCATTGAGAAATATATTTTCTTCTAAAACTTTCAGTTTTAAGTTTAAATATTTAATCTACTAAATCCTGGTTTACTCTATATTCTGTCTGAAACCTAAATCCATGTAAAACTTGAAAAGATAAAATATTCAAATGTTATACATTGAAAGAACTCCTTAATTAACTTCATAATATCAACAATTTTGAAAATATTTGTTTTAGGGGCGCCTGGGTGGCTCAGTCGGTTAAGCGTCCGACTTCAGCTCAGGTCACGATCTCGCGGTCCGTGAGTTCCAGCCCCGCGTCAGGCTCTGGGCTGATGGCTCAGAGCCTGGAGCCTGCTTCCGATTCTGTGTCTCCCTCTCTCTCTGCCCCTCCCCCATTCATGCTCTGTCTCTCTCTGTCCCAAAATAAATAAACATTAAAAAAAAAATTAAAAAAAAAAAGAAAATATTTGTTTTAACAATTTTCACCCTAGTTGTTTAAAGATCTAAAGATTTCAAACTTTTGTAATGAACATAGTTTCATGATTTTTACCCTTAAAGCTTAACTTTAAAAAAGTTTGCATTTATAATACATAATGAAAAAAATATTTATTTATTTATTTATTTATTTATTTATCTATTTATTTAATATGAAATTTATTGTCAAATTGGTTTCCATACAACACCCAGTGCTCATTGCAACAGGTGCCCTCCTCAATGCCCATCACCCACTTGCCCCTCCCTCCCACCCCCCATCAAACCTCAGTTTATTCTCACTTTTTAAGAGTCTCTTATGGTTTGCCTCCTTCCCTCTCTGTAACTTTTTTTTCGCACTTCCTTTTCCCCTCCCCCATGGTCTTCTGTTAAGTTTCTAAGGATCCACATTAAGAGTGAAAACATACGGTATCTGTCCCCCTCTGCCTGACTTGTTTCACTTAGCATAACACTCTCCAGTTCCATCCATGTTGCTACAAAAGGCCGTATTTCATTCTTTCTCACTGCCAAGTAGTATTCCATTGGATATATAAACCACAACTTCTTTATCCATTCATCAGTTGATGGACAGTCAGGTTCTTTCCATGATTTGGCTATTGTTGAAAGTGCTGCTAGAAACATTGGGGTACAAGTGCCCCTATGCATCAGCACTCCTGTATCCCTTGGGTAAATTCCTATATTCCACATTTAAAGATAGAGTCTAATTTTAATGGCTTCAGAAATATGAATGTCTTGTAGTATACCTAACCTATCTATTTTTTTTTTTTTGGTGGACACAGAGATGGTTTTCAACTTTTAATTCCTATAAAGAACCTTGCATTGTGTCTAACAAGGAACATTTATCTGTTTATGTATTGCTGATTATCTCTTTAGAGTAAAAACTAAGAAGTGGAATTGCTGGGTCAAAGGATATGTACAGCAAGGCATCTGACACATAGTGCAAAGCAGATTCTAGAATATCTGCGGCAATAGTCCCACCAGCACGCATCACCCGGAGCACGCCATTTCTTTACACCACCTATGTATAGCTGGTGTGGGTAAGCATGATATAAGAAGACGTTGGAGGCGTGGAGAGATGGCCCAACGGAGCAGGGTATACAAAGAGTTTGCCTTTTATTCTCAGTGTAATGGGAGGGCATCAGAGGCTTGTTAGCAGGGGAGGGATCTGATCTGCTTAATGTGTTGTAAGCCATGACTTCGTTTCTTAAAATGGTCAATTAGATTATGGCTGGGTATTTCCCTTTGCCCTTGGCTCGAGGTCATAAAAACAAGGCAATGTGACAGATGACCTCCTCTTCTTTCCTACGCCAATCTAACTTGCCATCAAGTGGGGAAGCACACAAGATAGGGCCAGAAAGAGAGGAGAGAGTGCTGACATGATTTATTCAGAGGGAGGGAGTTGGGTGGTGGGGTGGGATGGGGTAGAGAATGGGCAGAGCCTCCCCACTGCTGAAGGCCTTCCAAACGGCTGCTAATGAACTCCACCTTGTCTGCCGTGTCTCGTGTACTTCATTAGAACAAAGAGCAATGGGGACATGAGAGGAACAACTCACAGACAGCTGACAGTTTTCTGCTAATTTTGAATCCTGGCAGCAACACATTACCCAGGATGAGAACATAAGGTAGCATCAGAAAGAGCTGTTCAGGGATAATTCCGTGTGAGACACTGGATCTATCCTTTGGTGCTACTGAATAATTCCTCATGCAAAGATGTTTATCACACTCGGGATGACAGAGGGCTGATAGAAAGCACTACAATCTCCTAAATCTTCATAGCTTTTCAAAAATGAGGATTAAAGAGAATGATAGGAACAGTGCATGAGCCATTAAAAAGACCCTTCAGAAAACTTTTTAAACATGTAGGGAATAGTTAGATGGGGCCATTAAATATATTAAAGAACAAAATGTTAAAATTTCTCACGCGTTTTCTCTGTAAAAGGTCTTGCCATTGATTGGGACATATAAGTACCAAGTTTCTTTAAACATCTCAGGAACAACCAGATGGCACATCCATCATAGGGCCTACTGAGATTTAGAATTAATCTTTAATTACTTATTTATAATTTATAATTACCCAGATAGGGGCAGCTCATCCTACTTGAGTAATTTTCTCTGCGGGATTAAGTTTTGCCATTTGGAAGGCATGTTGACTCTTTCAATCCCTAGAGGTTTAGAAACATGTATGTCAGGGCACCACACCATCACGAGCAAGATTATCAGTCAATACTCGTACGAAACTACTGAGCAGATTGGTCTTCGTGGTTTACTTTTGAAAAAATGATGAAATCATCTTACTCACTGAATCCTGAAAAATTGATGGTCAGCACATATAGGCCAGTAAGAAGGCTGAAAAGATTGAGCTTGAAGGTTTTCTTTTTCTTTCCTCCCTCTAACTCAATGGTCTCACCCTATGGGTACGGCTTTGTGAGCCAAAACAAGCGAGCAATCAAGCAAAAATAAAAACCTAATCTACTGCCCTTAAGTTTCAAAATTTTAACCTAAAGAGTACTTTATCAAGAATTGATCTACAGATATTCACATTTTGCCAGTTTGATACGCTTGATACATTTCGGTAACTGGGCAGGAAAAAACAACTAGGAGATGGGAAAAAAATGAATAGAGATGATCTTAGCAGCAAGAAATTCTGAGCTAGAGAGTGGGCTACATTCCTAGCACCTTTATTTTAAAAGCAAGCAAGCTATCATGAGCATTTATAGGAAAACAACAAAAGAGGCAAGGACAAAGCCCTGCCAGCATGTTGGGCCAGATTCTTTGTTAGGGTTTTGTATCTTGTTTTGGCTGTGCAGAAAGACTCCAAGACAAAGAATGAAAAAAAAAAAGATTCTAAGAAGGCAGATTTTCAAAACTGGACTGCATGCTCAAGAAAATTGAGTCTAATTCTCTTACTTTAAAGATGAGAATGGCTAAGTCCATGGAGGTTTGGTGACCGATCTAAATTCATACATTGTGTTGTTGGAAAGCTTATTCATTTAGCAGGTGGTTTTTGGCTTTATACTGACTGTGTTGAGTATTATTAAATTTTAGGCACAGAAATGAGAGTGGCAAGTAAGCGGCAACTATAAAATATCTGTTGACTTTCCTACCTCCACACCACTTCTCTCAAAAATGATGACGGGACACAATACGGCTTCATGTAACCTAGGAAAGACTAAGGTGCAATAATTGTCCACAAGTATACGAAATATTCTGAGGAAGATGTTAACCCTTTATTATCACCATAAGGATGCAAACAAGACAAATGGGTTCATGTTGCAGTGGAACAGAATTCAGTTAAAATAAGGAACCACTTCCTGGATGCCATTATTGAGGGAACTTGCTGATAGTATGAAATGAAAGAGATATTCATATTTTCAACTCTAGTTTGCTGCAAATTATTCATTTGGTTTCTCATGAGGTCCTGTTTCGAGGACTAATTCCTGGGTTTTAGTTGCACAGTTGTTTTTGATATAAAGTATGTCATCGTTACTGTCTCCAAGTTGCTAAAATTCATAAAGACAGTTTCGCTCTTGTGCTACTGTGTTCACAACACACGGCACAGAAATACTCTGTGAAATATGATACCCATGGAGTTCTGAAAAGTCAACTGTAAAGCTAAATTCAGAATTTAACTTTTTAATTTTTTATCATGGACTTCACACTAAAATATTGAAGCCATGCACCCATGGAAATCTTTTGGTTCCTGATGTTAATAATTGTCTGTAATAATAATTCCCAAGGGTTGAATTCCCACTTTGTGACAGATTCTTTAAACTTATAAATTCATATAATACTCTCAAGCAACCCTCTTTCATACCTGTTAAAAGAGAAGGAAACTCAGAAGATAAGGTACATTGCCCAAACTCTCACCCTCATAGCTGGTAGGACAAGGTTTGGGACCAGAGGTAGGTTAACCACAAGGGTGGTGTTTAAGTGTGAGCTTCGGGACCCCTCACTCACACGAGTCCCTTCAAGGCCCTGGGAGATGCCCCAGAAATGTGTTTACAAGACAGGTGGCCAACTTCCTAGTTTTCCTGGGACTAAAGTGTTTACTGGGGTGCAGAACTCTCAGCACTAACCCTGGGACTGTCCTAGCAACCTGGGATGGTTGGCCAGACTATTATAAAAGGTCATATAGTTCTTTAAAAAATTAAAAAGTGAGACATTATGATCACAGTGGATTAAAACAGCTGTATTCTCCTGCCCATATTTCCTTCTCCTCCATCCCACCTCCCCTTGTGATACTGGAATAGCCCCCGTACACTTTCAGGTTCTAGTTAAAGTGGAGGCTAAGCTGCAAACAGTGGGCTATACTTACATAGTCCTCAGTTACTTCTGTGGACAGCTAATTGTTTGCCAGCGATCCCACATTAGGAATGGCTTCCAGGACTACTCCTATGCCCACTTGGCCAGCCTACCTAGCACTGTGACAAGATGATGCAGGGGCAGATGTCCAATCGTGCCACAAATACATCCCAGTTAGCAGTCTGCATGGAAGCATGGAGGAGGTGGAGAGAAAACAGGATGTGAAATGCACAGATCCAGAAGCTGTGCTGTAGAAAATGCAGAAAATGTAGAAAATCTCACAGCTTATATAGGAAAGACACTTGAAAAGGTTCTCCCAAATTTCACAACAATCCTGAATATGTACATGCCTTTACCCATGACGAGTTGTCAAGTTGGAAGAACTCACAGTGATGATGAGAATCACCACCAGTTTCTGGTGAGTCATCCTGGAAGACTGAATTACCTCTCTGTTTTCTCATAAAAAAAGAAACACATGAATGTTGTCACATCAAAAGGTAATCAAAGACTAGGCAGCCAAAAATGATAGGGGAAAAATAGTATTATTGAGATATGTTAAACAGTTATTCATAAATATATGTATGTTATTTTTTCTGGACTTTTAAATATTTTACACATTTGTAATGTCCTGTAATTTCCCCTTCTAAATAGATACTTCTGAGCTGATTGTGTATTTGTAATTTTGTATTCTTCCTAAAGGCGCTCTACCATATTTAAGTTTTAGGTCCCACAAAACCTGGAACCATCCTTGGATGGACCTACGGTCCCGGGTGAAGCGGATTCCACAGGTTGTCCTCTCTCTGATGCTCCCCCTGGGCACACTTTGCATTTCTTTACATGCCTAAAGTCTTTGTCTTTGATGATGGCAGTTGGGGCATTTATCTCTACTGGCAGATAGACAAAGGAAAAGTTTGAAGAAAAAAATATAAATTATGGATGTGAAGATGAGAAATGAGAAAAGCAACGCTCTTAGAGAAGCTGACAGGCAGAACAGACCCAGGCATAGAGTCTACTTGTGGACACACAGAAGCCAAGTGCAGAAATATGCACCAGGCACTCTGCTTCTCCCTGGGGAGGGGGGTGTCCACTGCCTGATTGATTGTTAGTAGATTGCACTCTGATGTTCCTTTTTATGACAAGATCTTTTGTGTGTGTGTGCCATACGAAGATGAGCCACTCTGTTTTTCTTTTGGCGTGACTGGGAAATTAGATAGCCTAGCTAATCAATATTCAGGAACAATAAAATAAGTTATTTGGGGCTACAAAATTTAGGAATCAAAATTAACTTCAAGAACCATGTAATTCAATTCCCTTCGTTTATGCACATGAGTAACAGAGGTCAAGGAAAGTGAATGTTCCTGTACTTGGTTAAGGCTCCTCTGGAATCAGTGACAGGTCTGTTAAAAAATTTTCCCCATAAATTTCAGTAAAATTTATTCAGTAAAATTTAACATGCCTAATGTAAAATATCGTATTTATATTGTACTCCTTTAGAAATGATTTGGAAATGACTTTGGAATCATCATGCCTGAGATTCACCTTAGGGAACATAAGTCTACGTTGTACTTTATATGTACATGAATCTTACTTATTCAACAAAAGGTATGAATCCCTGCATCTTTCAAAATTTCCTTTTCACTGTTCTTTTTTTAAACTTTTGTTTATTTATTTTTGAGAAAGAGAGAGAGCAAGTGTGAGCAGGGGAGAGGCAGAAGGAGAGGGAGAGAGAATCCCAAGCAGGCCCCACTCTGTCAGCACAGAGGGCTCCAACCCATGAATAGTGAGATTATGACCTGAGCCAAAATCAAGAGTCAGACGCTTAACCAACTGAACCATCCAGGCCCCAAACTTTTCACTGTTCTAAGTAGTGTTTTGCCCCACTGATCTGAGCTGTAGAGCAAACTCATCAAATATGTGATTAAAATTCATACTTTCAATATCAGTGATAGTGACTATGTATTGAATATGTACAGTGTACTGGGCACAAAGCTTATGGGATTTATTTGCTCATTGCAACAACCAGACGAATGCCATTCATTTAAAAAATGAGAAAGCTGGAGCTAGGAGCAAATGACTTGCCCCAGACACATGGCTGGGAAGTAATCCAGATGGAGCCTCGGCTCCTACCTTTCTGTGTTGACTCTGTCTGATGCTCCTTTTTAAAATAAAGAAAATGGTCCTACAGTTAACTTCCAGAAGATAACTACTCTATGTTCCATCATTGCTTGATGTTTCCTTTATAGTTTCCATTGCTTAGCTAATGACCCCCATTATGATTTTTTCTCCTCGTGGGGAGTTAGGGGGTGGGTTCTCTGATCTCAACTGGTCTCCTAAAATACAGCTCCTTTCACACTGTCCAGAGGTTACCTATTTGTATGGGTACCTTCCTTCTTCTGTTCCTCTAGGGTCGTCTTGGGCTTGTGAGTTCGTGGTGCTGAGTATTGTATGGATATACTAAATAAACCGCTTCTTGGAAGTAGGACTGTTGGTGGCAGTATTCTGAAGGGTAATCCTTCTAAAGAATTTTCTTTTTGGAAGTGTTGTTTTGACAAGCAAAGATCCTCAAATATGGACTAACCACATTTTATCTCTTATTTTACATTTCACACTGCATTTAAAAATATCAGTTTCCATATTTCCATAACAGATGCTGGAGAAGTTTTCTATCCACAACTTTCAAAAGGGAATGCCATTTATGTTAGATCCTCATTCCTTCCCACTTTATATAATTATGTCATTTTTTTTTTCTATTAATTATGTGTGTGCAGTGTAATGGAACCATCAGTTCAGTAACTTTAGCTATGGAAACTCGGGAAAATAATATTTACCTGAATGACCAGATAATCCAGCTATTTATGTCAAGTCTTTTTTTCTCTATAGGTTAAGGAGATAGTGAATGAAGTTACTTATGGGTGTGTGTGTGTGTGTGTGTGTGTGTCTGCGTCTGTGTCTAATTTTCTGCAGCCATCCTTGTCTCCTTAACATGTAAACCCACTTTCGAAAGGGATTTTCCAATGGAGAAAAATCTTCAGGTGTGGACTACTGCAATATTTAAAGTTTAGTCAAACTTGCCCCTTTTGGAAATGGGACTGAGATTAGAACAAGGTTAAGATAATTTTAAAGATGTATACTATGTGACATTAAAAAATTTTTTTTTAATGTTTATTTATTTTTGAAGAAGGAGAGGACAGAGCATGAGCAGAGGAAGAGCAGAGAGAGAGGGAGACACAGAATCGGAAGCAGGCTCCAGGCTCCAAGCTATCAACACAGAGCCCGACACGGGGCTTGAACTCATGAACTGCGAGATCATGACCTGAGCTGAAGTCAGATGTTTAACCCACTGAGCCACCCACGTGCCCCACCATGTGACATTTTAATAGGAGAAGCAGTGTTTCTTAGGAAATATTAGTAGCCACTCTATCTTTGCCTACTGTATTATCCAAAATAATCTCAGGGACTTAGAACAACAAGAGGTTATTTTTCACCCATGCATTATGCCCCCAGGTTAGCTGGGGACTGTAGTTAAAATGATAATTAGCTTGGGATTCAGGCTGACAGAGCAGCAGGTATGAACACCGAGAGAGGAGAATAACACTCTGCTGGGTTTCACACCAGCAACTAGACGGTCCAGCCTGGAAGTGATCCAGGTCATTTCCCTTGACAACTGGTTCGTAGAAGCAGTACTCACATGGCCCCACTCAACTTTGTGGGGGCCAAGACCCCAACTCTCCCAAGTGTCTGGAACACAGAGAGGCAAAATTATTTTATGAGCAGGATTAATGATTTCCATGTGGGGTATATTTTAACCTTCCTTCTTTGATTTCTGCATCTATCCATCTGTATATTACTTCAACCTGTGTTTATTTGGTCACTAGTATGTGCAAGTTACTGTGCTAAGTGTTAGGGCACAGAATGACGAACCCACTCTTGGTCCCCGAGATCAGTGGGTATAGCGGAGAAAGAAAGCAGAAGACTTACAAAAGATTGGAAAAGTCCCTTAAAAAAGTTCATTGTTGTTGAAATGGTCCAATGTTTCTATAATCTCAGGATATGTCACTTTTTCTATCTTAAAAAAATGTTTATTCATTTATTTTTGAGAAAAGAGAGAGGAGCATGAGCAGAGGAGGGGCAGAGAGAGAGAGAGAGAGAGACAGGGAGAGAGAAGGAGAGAAGGGGAGAGGAAAGAAAGAGAGAGAGAGAGAGACAGAGAACCCCAAGCAGGCTCTGCACTGTTAGCATGGAGCCCGATGTGGGGCTTGATCTCAAACTGTGAGCCACCCAGGTGCCCCATTTTTCCTACCTTAACCTTAGGTGACGCTGAAAATTTGTAAATCAAGTGTTTTCTACTGCTTATATTTTATTACTTTGTCTGGGGCATCCATGTTGAAAAAAGTTTGGGTCTACCTACTTTTCCAGCCAAGGATATTATAAATCTGAGACCCAGTAGGAATAACCCAATGTAGTTGGAGTATAAAAAAAGATTAACTTTAATATGTTCTACTATCCAAGTAGTAGTACACAGTTTTCATGGTAATAACAATATGCTTATCATCATTGAGTATGTTGATTTAAAAAAATTAAAAAAAAATTTTTTAACGTTTATTTATTATCGAGAGACAGAGAGACAGAGCACGAGCATGGGCGGGGCAGAGAGAGGGGGAGACACAGAATCCTAAGCAGGCTCCAGGCTCTGAGCTGTTAGCACAGAGTCCCTCGCAGGGCTGGAACCCACAAACTGGGAGATCATGACCTGAGCTGAAGTCGGATGCTTATCTAACTGAGCCATCCAGGCGCCCCTATGTTGATTATTTTTAGACTTATCTTTAAGATTCTTATTAGATAATTCTACAATGCTGTTACTTTTGGGGAGAATTAACCACAACTAGAAATATGTTGGAATCTGTGGTTTCTGGCAACCTGCTTTCTAAGAAGAGAAACACGAGACAAATCTTTCTTGAGGAAGCCCTGCTGAGGAAGAACATGGCTTTATCAATCTAACCTAATGCATACTCTTTCAAATCAGAGACACGAATTAAATATTTGATTGGCTTTATTTCTTTTATCATTGTGCGTCTAGTTGATTCAGCTTTGAAAAAGTTACGAACTTGTCAGTATACTCATCTGGTACATAAAGGGCACCACTAAGGTCTTAGAACATCTGGTCCAAAGGCTGAATCTTCCTCTCCTGCGAAGACTTGTATTTTTATCTGGTACCCTCAGTTTGTCTGCGTAATTTTTTTCCCCACAAATTGGTATTTAAACCTCAAAACCTTTAGCTAACTACATCTGTCATTGATATTTTATTGTTTAATTTTCTTTTTATGGAGCCAAATTACATCTCTCCCACATACAGCCGGCACTTTACATGTCTAATTTGTCGACATGTTCTATAATGATAATTTCATTGATTTAGAAAGTGACATTATGAGCAACATATGTTCACTTTAGCAGTAGACCTTGTTATGGCAATCAATTTTTCCCCCTCCAGAACTCAACTATATTCCACATTTAGAGGCGGCAAAATAATTTAACCAGTTCATGTTCTTAGGGCTTAAAAAAAGGGAAGGAAACCTGCTTTCCTAAAAGAATGAATTCTCACTTTGTGCAGTTGGCAATATGCATACATTATCACTACATACCAGAGGCAGGTGAAAGGAAATAAAGCAGTAAAGGCATTTAGTAAAATAGGAAATGACATAGAAGAAATGTTTCACGAAATTCCTTTGACTTTCTCCTACTCTCTCCTATTCACCAGTTCTCCTTAATCACCACTTCTGCAAATGTGTGCTGGGACCCTCCAGGGCGGCAGGCACGATGCCAGGCACTGGGCTTCCCTGGATTCTTGATTCTTTCACACCTCTATGCTCTTGCATGCATTTTCTTCCTTATCCCTATACTTAGCTGAAGTAAGAAACAAATCTCGTATTTCAAGATCCCGCTCAAAGGTCACCTGTGCTCAGAGGCTTTCCCCAACCTCCTCCCAACCCAAGTCAGCATGAATCGTGCCATGTCTACCTGTTGTTAGTGTGTATGACCTCCTTCTCACTCTCCTGTGAGCAACTTGGGGAGGATCTTATTCATCTCTGTGTCCTTAGCAGCTAGGTGCCTGGCTTATTGTAGTGCTCAGTACAAATGGATTGGAATAAATATAAAATATTTTCTATTTGACAAAGTTATTGTATACTAGAAAGCAATCTTTAAGATGGCACCCTGTTCTTCTTTATCAAGCAATCAAGGGCAGGTGGTCAGTGTTGTTGTTGATGATGATTTACAAAGCCAGCCAGGAGTTCAGTTCAATATCAACACAAAGCAGAATGGTTCAGAAATGATGTGGCAAATATCTGGAAGGAGGTGTAAACGCCTCTAATAACAGGGTGCCTGGGTGGCTCAGTTGGTTAAGTGTCTGACTTCATCTCAGGATATGATCTCATGGTTTGTGGGTTTGAGCCCCTTGTTGGACTGGCTCTGTGCTGACAACTTGGGAGCCTGGAGCCTGCTTCAGATTCTGTGTCTCCCTTGCTCTCTGCCCCTCCCCCACTCACACCCTGTCTCTCTTTCTGTCTCTCTCAAAAATAAAATAAACATTAAAAATAAAAGCCTCTAATAACGTCAAGGTAGGTGGCTGCATAAAACAGGAAAAGTGGCATAGGAAGATGGAAGCAAACAGGCTTCACTGTTACAGGGACCTGAAAGTCATTTGCAGGATTTCATGTATAGCAGGGTCTCATCTCCTACATCATCTAGATCTACTATCCTCTTCCCTTGTAATGGCCAATATAGCATTATTCTTAATTATAAAAGATTAAATTATGTTTTGTATAGAATGCGTATAGAGGTAGGAAACTGGGCAAATACATTAGAAGTGTTCTTCAAAAACAAACACCAAAAACAAAAAGTCTGTGTTCCAATTTCATGACCAAGGTGGAACACATCCGTTTCTCCTTTGAAGTACAACCAAACAGTTGGGACAGTGTGTGTATGAAACACACATGAAAAGATTCGGAAAGGGGGAGAGACAAAGGTAGCCCAGCTAGGCTCCTTGGGACCTGGTTAACAGCAGGGTGGTGAATTCCCAAATTTTCTTTGTGCCTCAAGTATCCCCAAGTGGGGACTATAGAAGGTCACAACCTAGACACTTCAATGCATATAGACAAAAAATGTCAGAAGAAAAGTCTGCTTTCTATCCAAAAAACTAGAAAGGGATGAACAGGCAAGACAGAAAACTTGTAGACAATAACCAGCCAAACACAATAGAAAATTCCACAGTCCCACTCAGCCCTGGATGCCAATTCTGTATTCCCATCCTGAATATTGTATGTCACTTAATGGTGATAATATCCCACCAAGAGAGTGGTTATCATCACATCCTGTATTTACTATATGGGGACAGTACTACTCACAGAGGTTGTATCTTTGGCCCAAGTTGGCAAGTCCGTAAGTGGAAGAAATGGAGATAGAGGTGGGTCCATCTGGCTCTACCACCGTGCCTGTCCCATTTCAATGTACTGTCTGAAGACTTCATCCAAGGCAGGAACACAAATTACTAGAAATTTATTACAAGCCAGTTGGGATTTTCTCTGGCAGTCCAAGGAGGACCACCAAGGAGGATCACCAGCGGTGGATACACATACCATAAGGCAATAAAGAAAGAAATCCTCTTTGTTCTTTCCCCATCAATCCTGTACTGTTACGGACTATTTAATAGCTACTACATTCCACCCCAGGTGATTGAATCCATCACTTTGACTGAGTTGGTTCATCACCCTGTCAAACAGGAGAAGTACTCCATCCTCCTTTGATAAAAAAAAAAGTCTTATATAAATGTAAACACTTACCAGTGGAGTTATTATTATTATTCCTGTTAGTGGCAGCTAATTAGAGTCACTTTTCAATTCAGATCCAGAAACAAAAAATTGATTTTTCAGTAATACAGAAAGAAAGCCACCTTTAGGGAAATTACAGTCGATAATTGAGGTAGGAATTGGAATTCTGGTAAAAGCAAGAGTAAATCCAAGAATAATTCATAAAAGGTAGTGCTGAAATTGAACATGTTTTCAAAGCAGCATCAAACTAGGATTGAAGAGTAGTTACACTAATCAGGATGAAACGTTTCAATGAGAGCCACCATCTTGGACATTTTACAATGGAGCTAAAAACCATACTCCCTTCCGAGCTTTCTGAATTTATATAAAAATTACTGTCACTTATAAACACCCCAACAGACAGAGTCACTAAGACAATTCCATTGGGCCATTTTGAGTCATTTAGATAGAAACCCATGGGCTAGCAACATTTACAGGAGGCAAGGATTTGAGGGAGAGATGAACAGTTAGCACCTGTTCAGTAGGAATGCCATGCTCAAGAGTAGAACCCACAAAACCCACATCATTAGGTTACAGTGTCCCTTGTGCTTTAAATCACAAAGTTGCCACACAATCCATGATTAGAGTGAATTTAATTTTTAGTTGAGGACACTGCAACCAAAGGGAAGGGAAGTGACCCAAATGTGTACAACCTAGAAGAGATGGCACTGGATCAAACAGGTGTCATGATTACTACATGGATGTTTTTGTTTTTGAGTGGTTTTCATTCAAAAGAAAAGGAACAGAACTATCATTGAAAACATACAGAGATGAGGTGAGTTACCATGGTTGTGTACAAGGAGGCAGCTCTGTCAGCCATCACAGAGCTGGGCTTAGGACACAAATGTGAGGACCTCAAATTTTCATTTGCTGAATAATATATCCATCACTGATTCTGGATTGCTTTGATGGAACGGATTTATAGGTTACTGGCCCTTTAAAGATGAAAATATCATCTTTGTTAAAAAAAAAAAGCCCGTAGTCTTCTTAGTGTCCTTTCAATAATATTTAAAGAAACTATCCAACCAAGATGTAAAGAATACAGCCAATGAGATGTGATTTTTTTTAATATGTATAACAAATCATTTTCAGATGCACTGGCTGTGTACTTGGGATATATACAGTCACTTTTAATTTTCATCTCCTCCAGAATTCTTTTTCTCTTTCTCTCCAGGATGGCACACAGGTGCTTCCAGGAGTTCTCTACTTTATTCTTCCATCCTGCCTAACATCATCAGTTCTCTTGTCCCTGTAAGGAGTCTGGTTTTGTGCTTAAAAAAAATGAGGGACTACGTAGAACTTTAGATGGTTTCAACATGCTTCAAAAAACTGGCTCACGGTAAATGCTAATTGGTGAACTATTTGGAGTTTCTGGAAGAATTTCCAGCAATGCAAATGATATTCAAATGATAATTAACTAAGAGCTGAAAATGTATTTGCAAAACACCCGGGAGTCTTTACCAGTCTCTGATAGAGCAGCACTTTTACTAGATCTGTTTGAGTAGCCACTTGGAATTTCCTTTCTAGGAGGCTGGGGACCCTGCCTAGAAAACCTTTTAGACCAAAAGTTCTAGTATGTCGGCTTGCCAAGAGCCAAGAAATATTTGGCCTTCTTTTGAGAGAGCCACACTCACTTTTATATACTCCTCATGCAATGCTTTCCATTAAGACAATGAGAGCAGTTATCATCGGGAAAGCACAGACCCAGGCACATAGCCACAATAATCAAAAGATGAATTTAGGGGGTGTTTAGCATTTCCAGTTGACTACAACTGGGTCAAAAGTCCCATTGCTCATAGATACCAATGAATTAAAATTCAGAGAAAAGACAAAATATGAGAATATTATAGTGCACACGGATTCACAAGGAAGCAATTTTGCAGTTAAGACTTCAGCATTTCCTTTTAGAAGAATCAAAATACGATTAATATCAACATCTAAAATTGAGGAAGAGATCATTTCCTTGTCAAAAAGGGAGGGGTCTTGCTTCATGATCTTTTAGCTTGTCTAGTCCCTAAATCTCAGGACTGCTATCATCTTGCCCAAGTCAAGATAGCCTAGATGGTATTGTAAAAGGAAATGCTGGAGCGTGCTTCTGGAAATAGAGTGAGGACTTCCAATTCACTCATACAAACTATTCTTCATTTCTCTGGTCCTCACTGGGTATGGCTCATCATGGCAGTGCAGGTGTCATTTACCATTCATACACAGCAGAATCTTTCCCTGTTGAAACTCACATGTTGATGCCCTTTAAGCATTAGCCTACAAAATTCTATTCTTGAAAAAAAAAACCTTTTAATTACAAAAATAATTTTGTGATGAGAGGTTGGCTTTGAGTCAGAGCTGAGAGGAGTAAAGAAAAGGGCAAGGCTTTGTTTTCAATTTTTCAACTCAGGCTTTAAGGAACTGTGCTAACTTATTTAATTTATTTCAGGGAACAAAGTGATTTAAGCTATGCAAATTTTTATGAGCCTGCAGGTATGTCTTACCCTTCAACTGCTTTCAAATATTTCTTACCATGAGTTATTCAAAGGCCTGTAATTTTTTTTAAGTTTATTTATTTATTTTGAGAGAGACAGAGACAGCACAAGTCAGGGAGGGGCAGAGAGAGAGGGAGAGAGAGAGAATACCAAGCAGGCTCTGCACTGGCAGTGCAGAGCCTGATGAGGGGCTAAAACTCACAAAGCTGTGAGATCATGTCCTGAGCTGAAACCAAGAGTTGGACGTTTAACTGACTGAGTCACCCAGGTGTCCTCAAAGGCCTGCAATTTTAATAAGACTGTCTGTGTATATACCATTTTACTATTTTAAAAATGTTTCCCTGTTTTGTTTAATCACTGAAATCACTGCTCAACGGGCAGGGTGGACTCCATTACCCTCAGTATGCATGGGAAGATGCTAATTAATTCATTCTTAGAACCCTGAACCCAGTGCACATGGTAGGATCATGCTGCCCCCAGAGATTGGCATTTACCTGAAATAATGCAACAGAAAGGAGCCAGAGCAAGAAGGATTCTGCTCTTGTCTATAACTGACCGTGGTTAGTGATTTTTTTTTAAAGAGAAGGCAAATATATAGTGAGAGGTGAATACTATTAACTTACCTAGAGTGAATTTTGTAAAGGTAATGCATTTGTTGTCCACAAGAAATGCAGATTCTTGACAGAAATTAAAATTTAATTCAAGAAAATATTCATTGTGCTCCATTTTCAAAGGACGATGCCAAGAAGGATCAGAAGACAGGGTATTGATAAGCAGAAGAAGCATCAGTAAGTGTGGAACACTGATGTATTATTTTGCTCCAAAACTTCCACTTGGTAAACATTAATCAAACAGAACAAATAGTAGCTTTGAGTTCTACCGATTACTTTTCCTAAACAGACACTAAATATTTGATGGTTGGGTATAGATTGCTGTTAAATTCCAAGTGAGATTTCTGTGTAGATTAACAGGGGTAAAATGCATTAAATGTGGGTAAACAAATGATTAATATTTCAAGCTATATCTACTTGGCTACTTTTAAAGATTGACCTTTCCCTGCTTCAAGACCTCTGCCAAAACTGGGTATTTGGCTTCTCTTTCCAAATGATGCCCAAATAACTTTTCATCAAATGCAGTTGTATGCAACATTAAGGTTTTGAATTTAAAATAAGATATGCCTTTAAAAACTCATAAAATGCAAATGTTTATAGTCTCTGAGCAGAAGTTGCAATCTGTGCAAGAGTGCTTTACCCACATGAAATTGACTAAAACGTTACCTGTCTAACAGGGCTTAATTATTTTATTAATCTGTGTTACCAGGCAGAACATTTTGTTCTACATCCGGTGTTGGTGGGGTTTAAATGATAGTTTTAGGATTTGCATTCTTTTTCGTCCCAATTGGCTTTCTTAAGATGTTATTTCTGCTCACTTTATTGGGCGTGAGATGCTGAATTCAGTCGTGGAGAGGGAGGCTGTAAGAAGGTTTGCAACCTGATCTCAGGCAAACACCCGGATAGGTCATGCACAAGCTGCTCATGAGCATTACTTGGGTCTGACACCAGCCGTGTATTACTTGGGTCTGACACCACCTCCCCACAGGGGAGGCTCTGTGGCATCGGGGGAGAGTGCGTGTTTCTGTGCCCAAGGTTTGAATCCAGATAGCTACTCATCACCTGTGTGACTTTGGGCAGGCTCTCCAACCTCTCCAAGCCCATGTTCTCCTCTAGATGCCCAGGACAGTATGCAATCCCAAGTTCAGTTGTGAGGATGAGAGATAATACATGCAATGAGCCTAGTGTGGTACCTGGCTCCGTGGTAGGATCTCAATAAATTGTAACTAGTAAAAAATGAAACTCACTTGAGTCTTGATCAGATGACTGGATTAAAAGGTTTTGTTGGATAATGAAGTTTAGATAGGCCGACTTCAAGGGGACTCTTAAGATTCTCAAATAATCTCCAAATTTCTTTATTTTTTAACCAAGAATGTCCAATCAACATTTACTACATTCTATATGTAGGATTACCTAGTCCTTGGCATTGCCCCTTTCTTCTCAAAACCCTCACATCCCAGATTCTTTACCATTTAAAAAAATTTTTTTCTTTAACACTTATTCATCATTGAGAGTGAGAGAGACAGAGCATGAGCAGGGGAGGGTCAGAGAGAGAGGGAGACACAGAATCAGAAGCAGGCTCCAGGCTCCGAGCTGTCAGCACAGGGCCCGACACAGGGCTTGAACCCACGGGCCGTGAAATCATGACCCGAGTTGAAGTCAGAGGTTTAACTGACTGAGCCACTCAGGCACCCCTCTTTACCATTTTATGTAGGGGGGATGGGGACAGGTGGAAAAATGTAGGGGGGTTGGGGACAGGTATTATCTAAAGAAATTGTCCTATTATTTGTTAGCTGCTTTACATAAGAGATATCATGTAATCATTTCTACTCTCATTTTGTGGGCTTTCCAAGAGGGGGTATGATACTCAAGGCATTGGATACTGATGGTGGCATCAAAACAGTGAGGAGGAAACAGGCAAATTAATTGCCAGCAGGGAATATGCCATTGAAGAGGGTAACAGTCCCTTATATTTGCCTGGCATTCTATAGTTAATATTATCTTGTTTTAAAATTTCTTTATTCCATTAAACTGTGAGATGGTGTCATTATTAGCCCTATTTATAAATGAGTTACTTGGCAGATCTCCTACCCATTGGTAAGCCAGTGCTAGAGCCTACGGGGCCTCTGACGACAACCCAGTTCTTACCATCGCGTTTTCCTGCCTTGGTTCATGGAAAGAAACCCAACGGGAATTCGCTCAGTTGTATTAAGCTATATCCTTTTAGGACTGAATGAAAATGAGGAAATCTAGGCGAATGAAGCGGCTAATAACAAGTCAGTACCTGTGACTAACTGGATGGCTGTCACTGGACTGAGAACAACTGCTTTTGCCCTTTTCAAATTAGGTTACATGTTGCCGTGATTCCCACGGCTAAAATTGGGATCAATAGCCAACATTTGCTGAGTGCTTGCTATGTGCTATATGCCCTGCTATTTTATCTCTATCAATCTTTATAATCACCCCATGGGATAGGTACTACTTTAATTCCTACTTTACAGATCAGATGAGGCACAGAAAGGTTAAGGTCACACAGCTAGGTCAAGGTCAAGAAAGAAGCCCATATAGCTTGGCTCTCATGCTATTACACAGTTCATAGAGTTGAAGGAAGCAGCTTGCTCACTGTCACAAACATGCAAAAGCAATATAAAACTTCCAGTAATTAGGGGCGCCTGGGGGGCTCAGTCGGTTAAGCATCCGACTTCAGCTCAGGTCATGATCTCACACTCCGTGAGTTTGAGCCCCACGTCGGGCTCTGTGCTGACAGCTCAGAGCCTGGATCCTGCTTCGGATTCTGTGTCTCCCTCTCTCTCTCTGCCCCTCCCCTGCTCATGTTCTTTCTCTGTCTCAAAAATAAATAAAAACATTAAAAAAAATTAAAAAAAACTTCCAGTAATTAAATATTCTGGAAAGAAGTTAGGCTTCCTCAGAATCAGTGGGGACATTTAAATAATTATTTATCACGGGCACCTGGGTGGCTCAGTCAGTTAAGCCTCCAATGCTTGACTTCAGCTCAGGTCATGATCTCATGGTTCACGAGGCTGACACACTGACAGCGTGGAGATACTTGGGATTCTCTCTCTCTCTCCTTCTGCTCTGCCCCTGCTTGCACTTTCTCTGTGTCTCAAAATAGATAATCTTAAAAAGTAATTATTTATTTCTGCTTCTTAAAATGTTTGGGCTAACAGATTCTGGGGAGTTGGTACAGAGGGCAGTCAGGCTCACTACTACAGGCTGACAAGTCCACTGCCATGGACGGGAAACCTGTTGGTCTGGCTCTTCCCCTAGGTGTGAGGGAAGTGCAACAGCTATACAGGGTATGGTGTTTGGTGGCCTGACTTCAGTCGGCTTCCTGGAGGAGACCTCCTAGTGACACCTAGCTTTCAGCCAAACTGTTCAGCAGGAGCATGGCGAGCCTCCCATATAGCTGTTTGCTCATTAAGTGACTTGAGGGAAGGAAAACAAACCCGTTTCCCCTGAGCAAGGAGTTGTCGAGTTCTTGCATGACAAAGATTGTGTTTGCTGCGGCATGTTTTCAGCGCTCCGCCTGTTTGCACATTTAACATGGTGTTAATTGTGCAAACACAGTGAGGCAGAGCGCTCCCACCCTACCTCTAAGGCCCTGCAAACACTACCAGCTGGTGTGTGGGGGTTTTGATGTTCGTATCTCCTTGGTGTGGCTGGGTCTGAGCGGTGGAATTCGCTCTGGAACCAGCCCTGGGGAAGAAGAAGCAATGACAACAGGAATGGACACGAGATCAGCAGAACAAGTCAGCAGCAGTGTGGAGGCAGGTTAGCACCACACAGTAAAGTGCAGTATGATGGGGGCATCGTCATGATCTATGTTGCTGGGCACTTAAAGCTTCTCCATCCCACAAACATGAGTATAAAAAGTCTTAAGACTTGCAGATAGTGAAGTCACCAAAAGGGCAAAAAGAATGGACACAATTATGTATCTTTGGTTCGATTTTACTTTGCTCTTTTGCTTCCTGTTCAGAACAAGATAGCACCCCGTTTTTCATACATGGTTCTCTGGTGTGTTTATTTAAAATCTTAGCCTGGGAGACTCAGCCGGTTAAGTGTCCGACTCTTGATTTTGGCTCAGGTCATGATCTCAATGTTGTGAGATCGAGCCCCACATCTGGCTCTGTGCTGTCAGAGTGGAGCCTGCTTGGGATTCTCTCTCTCTCTCCCTTTTTCTCTGCCCTCCCCCCCCACTCACGTGCACACATGTGTGCTCTTTCTCTCTCTCTCTCTCTCAAAATAGATAAGTGAGCTTAAATAAATACAAAAATAAAATAAAACTAGAAATTTAAATAAACTTGGATTGGTTTGTTAGGCAAGAAAGCATTCATAAGTGGCTTCTTCGCCCTTTGACATGCTGTTTCTTACATTCTAGAGATAAAAATGATCTTCTCTCCCTGTCCTTAATACCAAATACAAAGTCATGTAATTTAAGTGAATGCATCTTGTCACTGAAAGAGAATAATCATAGTTCATGAATTTGACAGGTTAGCCTTACTAGGAAACAGGATCCTGCCATTATTTTGATTACTTATAATAGTTTAGGAACCCTGGGGTAAGGTGAAGGAATAAAGTTTTCCCAGCAAATTAATAACCACAAAGACACTAACCCATTGTATAGCATTCCCTTTGGAGATGACTGGGGATAAATCCATTAGATAGAACATACTCTGAGGTATCGAACAAAGCATTGTATCACTTCTGCCCTCTTCCCTCAAATGACCATGACTCATTTTCCTCTGCTGTTTCTTTGTTTTAATTTAAATCATCACATAAAATGGTGATTCATCCTTTTCATTCTTTCTGCGTTGTACTTCCTATGGGTCAACGTATGACTTACAAGGTAGTGAAAACTCAATTTGGGAGGCACGAGGTTAACTATTTTATGCATAAAATGGTTCATTCCCATTTACATGAATGGAGAGAACCAAATATAAATTTATTCTTCACATAATGGGCTGAAATTTTCTTTCATGAATAAAAGTAATGGCCTATAAAGTAGTTTAAAAAGCCATTCAAGAGGCTGTTTTGATTAGGTGTCTGTATTTGACTATGATACATTATTTTCTTAATAAGTTTCATTGCCTTTGGTGACTCCTCTCTCAAAGGGGGAAAAAAAAACCCCAGTAAATTAAAGGTACATGCTAGCACATTAAAAAATGTTCCAATGGCAGAACACAAATTATTTTATTACCACGCCAACTGAGTCACTGATACCTCACAATTCATGAACAAATTTTCCATTACTATAGAGTCATGCTTTTATTGACTGTTATAAAATCGCCATTTGTATCTTTTTTATCCTGCTGTGTTTCTATTTTATTGGAAAAGTCCTATAACAGGTATAACATCAGCTCAGATTACCAAGAAATCTATAAAATAGCTTCCTGCTACTACTACCTTTGGTGTGGATTGAAAGAATACATTATGATCCCACTGAGTCTCTGACAAAAACTGTGATTCACATGCCCACATGATTTATTCTTATCTGTTAGACATCCAGACTTTATCTGCTCTATTAAATTATGGGAACACTTCACTGGTATTGATTACTTATATTGGGCATAATTAAAGCATCTGGGTCATGAAATTTAGGTACAAACTTTGGGTATGGTAGTAAAAGCGAAAAACTCAAACATCAAAAATGCTGGAGTGACTAGGAGAGTTCCAACAGCAGGTTATTCTTGCCAAGGCTTTGGTTGAAATTGTCCACTTTGGTCTCTGATACTCAGATATGGTGACCACTTGGGGTTAAAATAAAAACAAGGAGAAGAGCATGACAATAAACTGAAAGAAAGTCGCTCCAACTGGTGCAATTTTTAAAGAAATTGCAAACAAATAAAAAGAAGGAAACTGAAGGAATTTGTTTTTCAAGATGAATCCCAATAATTTTTACAAATAGTGTATATGATGGAACTTTCATGAACTATTTGACCGATAGCTTTTGTTTTGTTTTTAATGTTTATTTATTTATTTTGAGCGAGAAGGAGAGGGAGAGAGAAAGTGAGAGGGAGAGAGAGAGGAGGGAAGGGGCAGAGAGAGAGGGAGGGAGAGAATCCCAAGCAGGTTCCATACTGTCAGTGCAGAGCCCAACGTGTAGCTCGATCTCACCAACTGTGAGATCATGACCTGAGCCAAAATCAATAGTCTGATGCTTAACAACTGAACCGCCTATGCCCTGACCTGTAGTTTTTGAATATTAATAGAAGAACATCGTTGATCAAATTGTTTTTCAGTGCCAATGGTGACAGAATTTCTATCCATGATTATATCTACAGGCCAGCTAGGAAAATCAGCTGGATACATTATCATTTCCCTTCACATGGTTTCATTTGATATTCACATAGAACTTTTCTAACTAATGGGGAATGAAGTTTGCTTTTAAAGTACAGAGTATACTATATCAGACATGTATCAACTTCAGCTGACTTCAAAAGAACAGGTCACATGGCAGAGGTGGTGACCCTTTGTGAGAAATAAGGACATGCCAGAAGTTTCAATCTTTCCTGGACATCATGGAATCACTTTCTAATCATCTGTTGCCTATAAATGCAAATGACATATCAGCAGTAAATAGCACTATTTTCTACTAGATTTGTGTATAGCTATTTATGCATCTCAGAGAGTCAGATAGCTCAGCCCATCTTATCTTTACAGCAACACTATAGGGCAAGCAGATAAGGGTTATTTTCCTGGTGAGGAAAGTGGTGGTTATGTAATGGAATAAAACCTCAGCCCCACCACCAGCTCTTCTACCGGAATTTTTGGCTCACGTGTCAGGAATGTTTGGTTTCGTAGAACAACACTGTGGTGATTGATACCCACAATCTGAACCCACAATGTGATGTAACATAGATTAATAAAGGGAACTGATTTGATCCTTTTCTTTTCGTTATAAAGTAGTCAACAATAAATATTGAAAAGGTGCTTTCATGAAAGAATAGAATATATCCTTTGGTTAAGAATGTTTAGCAAATCGAACATAAAAAGCGGTTACTGAACACTGAGCATAACAGTTTTCGTATATGAAAACTGATTTCATATATGAATTTGATCGTCTAGCTTATGGGTTGAGGCCGGACTGTTGAAAATTCTATGGAGATAGTGTGGAACAAGGATATTTTTGTTCCAGTTACTGAAAAGGCATTTTCTCTCCTTCGTGGCTTTTGATTAACTACCAATGTCCTGTTTTATATCGTGTTTTTGTTCTTTAAAATGATCCATGAAGTTCTTAAAATGTTAACTTACTTTCCTATCGACACATTTAATGATTTCAGAGTTGCTTTATTTTTATTTCTGATAGCTCTTGAATTGGTTATGGCTTCTAGGATGTGAACTTTAAATTTCCTTCTTTCTGTCATTCTTGGTCTGGTAATAATCTCTAAGCAAACACTTAAAAACATAGGAGAGCTCTCTATGAAGTCATCCAGTGATGAATCTTTCATATGGTAGAAATAAAAACCCTTTGTAATATAAACTATTTCGGTAAGTCAGATTTTGTTGACTATATGGCTTTTTAAATGTTTATGTTTGTATGGTGTGGGGATGAGAAGGCAAAGAGCACATTGTAGATCTAAGCCAACATAATTATTTGTCAATTAAAATATAAGCATGTGGATGCAAAAGGAAGCATTTCAATGTGCCCGCTTTTGTATTTTGGAGAAGTCATTTTTCCTATGATTAAAAGATATCCCTTGTAAGGAACTCATCAAAAATTCCCTGTCCTTCCAGCACTGAAATGATTGTAATTCTGTCAACATGTCGTAGGGGCATATATAACCTTCTTTTATTGTGTCAGCCTACAGGCATCCTTGATCTCAATTGGTGTGAATTTCATTTAATTGCCAAACTGTGGGAAGATGCAAGGTAGATTCTCTGATTTTCATCCCTATTCACACTTTCTTTTCCTCTTGAAGCTGAACATGTGTAACCAGCAGACCTCCCTAATTCTCATGGCTAGCCTCTAATTAGTTATAATTCAGCTACCATCCTGCTTTAAATTTCAGGTCAATATTGGTAATTGGCCCGCATGCTTTCTTTATTTTTCCAGTTGGAAATTTCTTTTACCAGTGATAGTGCTGATGATGTTGGCAATAACAAGGTAATTATGGGAAAAATAATAGTGGAATAAACGCAAAATGGGAGCTTCAGAAAGTTGCCTCAATTTAAAGGCTGATCTTGAAGGACATTTCATGTTTTCTAGCGGCCAAAAAATGTTTGATATTTTCTGGGACGAGGTTTACATTTTTAATCACCATCTAAACGTTGCCTGAAATTGGAGTCTTATATTAATCTCGTTGCTCTAAAAGCACCTATAGCAGGGCACCTGGGTGGCTTAGTCAGCTAAGCATCTGACTTCGGTTCCAGTCATGACCTCACGGTTTGGGAGTTTGAGCCCTGCGTTGGGCTCTATGCTGACAGCTCAGAGCCTGGAGCCTGTTTTGGATTCTGTTTCCCTCTCTCTCTGCCCCTCCCCATGCTCACGCTTTGTCTCTGTCTCTCTGTCTCTCTCTGTCTCTTTCTCTCAAAAATAAATATTAAAAAAATCTTTAAAAAGCACCAGTAGCCATATTTTCCTTTGGTGCTAGTTCAGTTCATTCACAATGATTCACTCATTCTGTCCTTGATTAAATAGCATAAGAACACTGGCATCACTGGATGTCAGAGGTAGCCCAAACTACGGAAGCAGAATTGTATGACATACCAGAATTTGAAGCAAGCTATTTGGAAGCAGTTCACTTGATTAGTTCATATACGGGTCTTACAATCACTGAAGGGCAATCTGGGATTATCTGTAAATCTCAAGGTGGATAAATGCTCTCTGGTGGTAGGCAGCAACTAGATAGAGTAAGAAGTTGCCTTGTTACACAGCATTTAACTTATGTTTCTCTCCCCACTGTTTGGATTATTTCTACATACCACAGAAGTGTTGATTTAGCTCGTCTATATATCAGCTTTCCTATATGTTCTAGGCTCCAGGGATATAGCAATAAACAAAATAGAGTCATTTCTTGCAAGGGGAATATATTGTAGCCATGAGGGCAGACAATAGACATACAGCAAATAAATAATTTCAGAAGCACATGCTGTGATTAAGATGAAAGAGGTGAATGTTTCACATGAATGTCAAGGTGGGGCTTCTTTATAGGGTAATGAAGGTCTCTTCAGGAGTAACCACTGGAGTTGGGATCTTAATGATAAGAAGAGAACACCTTGCCAGGATTTGGAGAATGAATCTCGCAAACTTAAGGAAAAACTGGCAATGAGCCCTTGCAATCAAAACAAACCAGATATGCTGTGTGACAGAAGTAATGTCAGTATGACAGTTGTGTTGCAAGTGAGCAGAGGGTGGTGGGAAGTAAGGGCCAGGTTTTGGAGGCCTTGCAGATTTTAATAAGGGTTGGATTTCACCCCAAGTATAGTGGGAAGGAGAGGGTTTAAAGCTTGAGGAATACTTTGTTGACAGAGCAATGATTCAAAGACTATTGAATTGGTCCTGGGGAGAGATGCCAGTGGTCGACACTAGGGTGGAAGAGTGGAGAAGGTTAGCAGTGGTTGGATTTGGGATATATTTTGGAGGGCTGGATATGAATGCGAAGCAAAGTCAGGATGACTCATAGGTTTGGGAGATGGTTGGGTCTGTGAGTAGACTAATAGGCAGAAATGAAGATGGAAATCAATAGTTGTCCGCTGGCCGTGTTCAGTGTAAGATGCCCATTTGGTATCCTGATGATGATGCCAAGTAGGAGTTGGATAAAAGAAGATAGAATTCAGCGGAGTGGTCTAGCCTGTGGAAATATATCCTTGATATATGGGTTGCATTTGAAACACTGGAACTGGATGAGATCACAAAGGAGGAGGGGGTGTAAGGAGAGACGGGCTGAGTACATGATCCTGTAAACACTACAAAATCCTTTTGTAGAAGGATCCAGTAATGGAGCTTAGGAAAAAAAAAAGTAATATAGTAGGAAAACTGGGAAAATGTTGATCACAGAAGTCAAGAGAATAAAATGATGAGAGGAGTGCCTGGGTGGCTCAGTCAGTTAAGCATCCAACTCTTGATTTTGGTTCAGGTCATGATCTCACAGTTGATAAGACTGAGCACTGTGTCTGGTTCTGCACTGACAGTGTGGAGCCTGCTTGGGTTTCTCTCTCCCTCTCTCTGCCCCTCTCTCTGATCATGCTTTCTCTTGCTCTTTCTCAAAATAAATTAATAAACTTAAAAAAAAATGATGAGAGAAGAATGTCCTTGGTCATGATATGTACTACTGAATGTCAAGACAGAACTGTCCACTCTGAAAATTCCTTCCTCTTGTGAGGATGCAGACTTTGACACCTTCAATCAGTGGTGATCTGTATCATAATCCTGAGCTGATGTGCCACTAGGTGACCGATGTACCTTCCCCTCTCTGACAGATTTCAGTGCTTCATCTTTACATCCTACCAATCTCCACAGAACTTCATGAAACTACAGAGACATGCTAACATTTTTTGAGGGGAGAAAATTCAGAGGAATAAAGGGCTCCCAAACTATTTTATGAACAGGAAAACGAAGACCTTGAAAAGCTGAGGATTGCTTGAGCTCAGCACTCCTATCATGGCGTCCTCATTGCAAATCCAGCGGCAAACACTTTGCCATCTTCCTGTGAGGAAAGCAGGTAGCGGGATAAATACACTCCTATTTCCCTCTATTCTCAAAGTGTACACGGTCAGTCCTTATAATTAAGCCCAAGGTGTGCAAATTGGAGGGAAGGCTGGTGGTTGTCTCTGTTCAGGGAAGTTGAGGAATGGACTCTGGACACCAAGCAACCAGAGCTTCACTGTGACTCAGAAAGACGAGCCTGAGGCCAGGACATCATGATGTCTTTCCTCTTTTTCTTAAGAAAAGAAAAACCAGGAGTCACACAATAAAACTCTAAATTCCGTAGTATCAGCATTCCCAGCCTGTGGGGTTTCTTGGTTTAACTTAGAGCAACTGTGAGTCTTGATGGGGGAGAATACGGAAAGGCCTCTGAGAGACTCAGTTTTAAAAAGAACTCTTACTGGCCAAGCTCCTCCCTCCAAGGGGAGGTGAGCTGACCCCTTTTGACGTAGCTGATCATTGTTGAATAGGAAAGAGAGGACTATGGCTGAACATCTTCTGTCCAGAGGAAACCAATTAACTCAGTTACATCCATCTAGTCATTATAATAAAATTTAAAAATCGAGCACTCAGGTTTTTAAAAAATGCCCTACAGTTGAGATCCATTTGTTATCTCTTACTCCTTTTACTGACTCGGAATGCTATTGCTTGAGATGTGCTGGAAGGTCCTCAATTTCCCCTCCAAGTCACACTGGTACAGAAGGAAGATCAGTCTCCCCAAGGGAAGCTGATGGCTTGGTGATTGGGTGAAGAGCACAGCTAACACTATGTGCTTTGTCCATTCTTTCTGTCATGGCCTCTGGCTCTGTGCTGGATTCCTTGACCCATACGGATGCTTTAATGGAGGATTCCGCAATACAGCTCATGAAAACTCACAGAGCCCTGCCTGCCACTTAGCAAGGACTCAACGCCCATCGCCATAAAAGAATGCTTGAAATAGCAAATGAAAAACAGTTTTCCTACTAGGGTATGGGGAACAAAAACAGAACATTTGAAACAGGATATTGGAGGGAAATGCATTTCTCAGTGTAAAATCTTCAGGAAGGTTGAAGTTCTTACAATCATAAAGTGGGGTGAAGAAATGGATTTGAAATAAGAGACTCCATCATCTGAATATAATTAGTGTCCCAGGCAAAAATTTCCCAAGACCAGGATTTATTATCTCTAAGTAGGAATAATTACATGGAAGCAAGAAGCACTACTTAATGACTGGGCATCGCTTACTCTAGAAGCATACATTAAGCACATGCTGCATGCATAGCACTGTCTTTTTAAGCATGACTGAGTCCAGCAGAAGTATGTTTTTGATCTGATACTATGATTAGGGAAAGAATTGTTTGGTTGAAAATCAATTGCATTGGCTACCCACTACCCTGTGAGCTTAAAATCTGAAAAATAATTTTTTTTCCTTTTATTTCTGTTCCTCTCTTGGAATGACTTTAAATGTCAAATTTTGTCTCAGGAGCAGTGGGGGTTTCATTTGCAGTATCAGTGACACAAAAACTTCACAAGAAATGCTAAAACACATTAATGGAATCAGGAGAATGCTATGGGCATTTTTGTGTACTTCTAATGGAATACCTTTCTCATTTTCTTCTTTCAGAAGTGAAACAAATGGCATAAAACCGAGACATTGATATTGTTATAGAATGGTAGAACAGGCAGGAAAACGAATTAACAAGATCCGTACTCTCAATCCATTTTAAAATTAAGTCTCACGCTGGGAGTTAACTATGGTTTTTAGAGTTTTCTCTAAAACTATGGTTTTTAGAGTGTATCAGTTTTTCAACCTCGACACTTACCAACATTTTGGGTCAGACAATTCTCTGTTGTGGGGAATGTCCTGTGGGTTGTGGGATGTTCAGCAGCATCTCTGGGCTCCCCTCACCAGGTAGAGGAGCTCTCCAGCGTGACAACAACTGCCTCCGTCTCCAGATATTGCCTAAGGTATGTGGGTTCAAAATCATACCCTTCTCCCCCATCCCCATTGAGAACCTGTGCTGTGTATTGATGCCTGACAGAAAGCGAATCCTGAGTCACTACTGGCTGTAAGAGCAAACTCTGAGTTTCATATACCACAGTTGCCTAAGTTAAACCAAGAAATCACACAGGCTGGGAAGGATGACACTATCGAATTTATAGTTTAATTGTGTGACTCCTGCGTTTCTTTGCCCAAGATGGGGCCATTATCTCCTATTCTCCAACTTTTCATGGAAAAGAAGTAGCATTCCTTAAACACTGGGATTTCGCCAGCTTCAAAATCAGGGACGATAATTAAATGTGAAAGAAAGGGAGAGATCAAAAACCACAAAAATGAAATTTTGAGAGAAAACAATGCTGAGAAATTAGAAAAGAGATTTGGAAAAGGGACAGAGGAAACTGGAGATTTCTTTTCAAAGGAGTCCCCACACTCCGGGAGTACATTCCTTCTGAATGTTAATTACAGTCTTTACCTTGGCATTTTGCTCTCATATCAGGGAAGCAATTACTGGCCTAATTCAAATTCATAGCAGCCATTAACAATGAACAAACAGATACATTATTTTAATTCCATTTGCTGCTTCCTTTCTGCTGATGTATTGACCCATGAAGCTTTGACTGGATGTCCTGTAATTGGCATTTGGCAAAGGCTGCTATCATCATCATCCTTTTCATATATGAGTATTTATTAAGCATATATTGCATATATAATACCTTGCAAGGGCAGGCCGCTTAAAGACCACAGGCCAGAAATAGCTTTTGCTTTTATAGAATTTATGTCATTATGCCTTCATTTTTTAGATAAAATTTTCGTGTGTGTGTGTGTGTGTGTGTGTGTGTGTGTGTTTGGAAGGGTCAAGGTGAATACCAATATGCTCACAGGATTATTATTTCTTAACTTAAATATCATTTCTCACCATTCTCAGGATATTATTTCAATCATATATAAGTTTATTCTGGGCTCAATAACACCATTTATATCAGAATCCAAAGCAAGATCTCACAATGAGATATAGTTAATAAAAAGAGGGGAAAACAAGAGAAATAGCTCTCAAATGGAGTAATCTGTCATGCTTTTCCCATAATTTCCTATTCTTTCTTGAGTCAATGACTTCTTTTATCATAGCGCTCTACAATATCCTTTTCCTTCCCCTTAGTTTTGCACACTGACATGATTTTTATGTTTTGATTTGGAGGTATTTTACATGTGCCTGGTCATTTGCTTCCTTTTCCTTCTTCAGGGCCATTCAATGTCATTGTCTTGTGTCCCAAGATGTCAGGCCTTACATCAATTAATTGGTTTGGCTAGAAACAGTGCCTGAAGCCCTAAGCACCATGTAAATCCCAAGAGCTGTGGGCAAGTCACCTTCTTGGGTCTCATTTCCTCATCTACAAGGTGAGATGATGGGAGCCTAAAGTCTTCCAGCTCTGAGATTTTATTTCTATATTTATTTAAACATATGTTCATTATAGAAATATGATCCTATGTTTCCCAGCTGGTGGACTTAGCCAGTGCTATGAGATATGGTGCAGCCAGGATATCTCACTTAATAATGTGCTGATGCCTTCCTCTTTTATGCCTTTTGGTTTTGCTCTCTGATTCAAATGCTCAGTGTTTTCATGACTTCACTCTCTCGTCAGCTCCAAAAGCATAAGATGTGAAATCCTACCCATTCCTTTGGTTGAATACATGTATTTCAGTTCATAAGGATTATGTTCACGTCCCTGACGTCCTCTACATAGGATCAAGCAAAGTGCAAATTTAGATGCTTAGTAATAGTGGATTTAAACTCATAATCCAAATGTTACTAAAGACAAATTTATAAAGGCTACATTGTGCAAAGTTTGCTTTTAGAAAGTTTAGAAGTTTGCCTCACTGATTCTTGAGGCAAGTCATTTACATGGTTGATCAGCTCTGACGGGGAGGGACTGTTTTCTTTATGTTCATGAACCAAAGGTCTGCCTCCCTGTACTCTACCCAGTTTTTCTAATTTGCCTCTATCTTAACAAGGAATGCATCTCACATTGTCATCGTTCAAGTGTTTAATGATAATTGTCATATTACCATTATGTGACATAAACTGCATTCAACTGACCAATTTTTCCTATCTTAAATAAAGGAAAGAAATCTATTCTCACCCTGCCTGACATAATCAAAAGCCCCTAATAGTATCAGATGGCTAGGCTTTTGCTGACATTTAATAAGTGTCTGCAGATTGAAGGTACACACTCCACTGGAGAATTTCTAGATCAAATTGTACACTGATTATAGAGTCTGGCTTCTGTAATTAGCACCCTAAAATTGAGTTATTATTTATATTGCCACTAAAGCATTGTACTCAAAGAACTGGAATTTCAAGTGAATTTGAATATTTAACTCAGATTGATAAAGTAGGGGTAAGCCAATCACCCTCAAAGTCAGAGATCATGATTTTGGTATTTACTTCAAAGACTGAGGTTCTACTAAAAAAATGGACTAGATTTTGGAAGATAAAAGGCTGGGTCCCAGGCCATTCTGGAACACTCTCCAAATTATAAAATTAAAGCCTTTCTGAGGTTTTTTTTTGGTGTTTTCATCTGCTTTATCTTCTCTCTTTCAATTTAGTAGAAGACACAGAGGGTATCTTTGGTTGGCTAACAAATCTACCTGCTTCAAGTTTTGGTAAAAGTTAAAGTTGTAAAATATAGGTGAAGAAAGCCCACTGGACTATGTATCTGTAAGTGTGAATAACATTCTTTTTTAAAAATGTTTATTTACTTATTTTGAGAGAGAGCATGAGCAGGGCAGGGGCAAGGAGAGGGGGAGAGAGAATCCCAAGCACGTTCTGCACTGACATCAGGGCTCGAACTCATGAAACTGTGAGATCATGACCTGAGCTGAGATCAAGAGTCAGACACTTAACTCGCTGAGCCACCCAGGTGCTCCTTGAGTATTATTCTTGACTCTACTACTAACTAGTATGGCCTTTGACAATTCACTTGAGTTCTTTGGATCTTAAGGTTCTTAATACTTAATCTGAGAGGATCTAGTTGAGTAGCATTAAGACCCAAGTATCCACTCATGCCCAACAGTAATGTGTGGAAGGAAGGATTTTAAACTACTTGAGAATTTTATCTATTTTTAATTTTTTTAAATGTTTATTTTTGAGAGACAGAAAGACAGAACGTGAGTGGGGCAGGGGGCGAAGAGTGGGGGACACACAGAACCCAGAGCAGGCTCCAGGCTCTGAGCTGTCAGCGCAGAGCCCAACATGGGACTCAAACTCACCAATTATGAGATCATGACCTGAGCCAAAGTTGGAAGCTTAACTGACTGAGCCACCCAGGCACTCCACCTACTTGAGAATACCAGTGCCCTCTTGCTTCCCATTATCTATCAGGAATAACTAAAGGTTTGTTGCATTTGGCTGGGCACCTCCTAGTATGATTTAGTTACCTTCTTTTTATACCATGTTGAGGCCTATGTCTTTTATTACTGTGGAGGCAGGTGTTCCAAATGCTGTGAATCCAGTATGAAACTGATGGGTTGAGGTTGATAACAGGATGGCAATTTCTTTGAGGTCTTGGTTATGGGATTGGTCCTAGTTAAGTGTGGGCTCCATTCTCCTAAAAGATCTGGTTGGGGATGGAGACCTGGGTAGAGTTTTCTCTCCGCTATCTCTACAATTGGTTACATGGAAGGCCCTCCTTCCATTTTGGTTGAATTGAACTCAGATGAATTAATGGTAACTCCCAACAGAAAAGTTTTTGTTACTTGTTACTATTACCTTATTCCTAAAGGGGTAATCCATTTAGATAAAGCTAATTTCAGTATTTGAAAACATTTAATGGCTTCTAGAATTCAACATGTGCATAGATAGTCACAGAGTTCTCTCTAGATTTTAAAGTTGTGAGAGTTGACCAAGCTAAATACCTAGATAATTGAAAAAGAAAAAAGACTTGTGTGTGTTGGGTTTGCCATTCTAATAAGAGAAGACTGACCACAGGACAAACATTGACTTGTGTCTTGTGATAGATAACATTATTCTTTTCTGCATAACGTTTTGGCAAAATTTATAAGCACCTTATGTAAATGAATACAATTTGTAATTACATCCGCACAGCCATTCCAAGTTTTTAACAGTTACTCGTTTGCTCAATTTTCTTATATCTGCAATCTGTGCCAGTGTCACTAATTTTTCTCGATTTCTTATTTCACAGGCTAGTTCCCTTTCTTTTGCTTTCCCCCTCCCCTCCCTCAACGTGATTTTTATCATTTGATAAGCACATCTGATTCTTTGGAAAAGCTGAGGTGTAAGGGCCCATGCACACCCTTTTCGTTCCCATCCTCAAGTGTTCTGAAGGCTGGAGGGCTTCCTTCAGACACTCTGAGCTAAGATGCTGTAAAGTGGAGGACACTGACGTAGGCTGGTGGGATGGGCTGGAGGGACACCCGGATAGAGTGGTGGTGATACGAACAGAGACAGGAAGGATGCAAGATTCCCCTGCATCACTGACCTCCATCCACTCATTCATCCACCCACTCTCTCAGTGAACAAAAACGTGGTGACGGTCTACTTTGTGCCAGGTACTGTCTTAGGTAATAGAATAAAGATACTGTCTTAGGTAATAGAATAAAGAATAAATAAGCAAACATATTCCTGCCTTCATAGAGCATGTAGTTTACATGGAGGATACCATGAAAACGACATGATTTATAATTATCAGGAAAGGTGCACATAGAAGGGATTCCAGCCCTAGCTTAGCTTCTTGGAGGAAGAGACATCTACTCTGTCAGAAACCTGTCAGAAACCTGGAATAGCCAGAGGTGGGTGGGGACAGATAGAGGAGAGAGGACTGCTCCAGACTGACAGAACATCCTGAATAAATGGCAAATTAAGGAAATTTAAAACAGTTAAAGGTAATTCATCCTGATTTTAGCAGGGGAGTAACAGGAGAAAGCCAAGAAGCTTTGGGGGAAAATATGAGCACATACTCTTTTCTGATCTTCTAAGTGCTGAGTGAGTAAGTGAGAGGCTTGAGGCTCCACTTTGGATTGTTGTGTATAATGTCAGGTAGAGCTCCTCTACCCTGTAGTGCCATTACTCCCCCAGCCCCACCTTGACATTTAAACACAGACTTTCATTACAGAGCAGGCATTACATGTTTTAAATGCAAATGCTTTAGAGGGTTTCCCCGTTGCTAAGGAAAAGTCTTGCTGAGTCTTTCCAGTTTCTTAGAGGGAAGGGGGCAGACTTCCGTACTGCCGTGAGTTCAGGGATGCTGAGCCATTGGAGAAAGGAGAAGAAAACGGGTATCACACATTCACATGAGAGCCTCACACGTTCACATGAGAACCTCACACATTTATTTTGTGACCTGATGTTCTTTCGTGCAAGAATCTGGAGGGAAGTGGGGTTGGTAAAAGAGAAGATAATATATAAGCTTTTTCGTCTCTGCTAGGATGGGCTGGGAGGGCACTTTAATGGGAATGCTGGTACTCTTTTACCATTAGATACTGTGATCACCATTAAAACTTCTCTCTCTACGGATAAGCGCCTGTGCTGGGAGCCAGTAGACACGATGCACTGGTCATCAGAACAGGTGGCAAGATGACAGAGATAGCAATGTGCCTGCCTGAGAGTTAACTAAGCCCAAACGTTTCAACAAAAAAATCTCACAGAGATACCAGAGACTATACTCCATCACTACAATGCTGATGATCAGCCTTTTAATTTTGTAGTTTGAAATAAAGTACCCCTTGATGTATATTTGATTATTAATTATTATATTATTGTTCATTATTTCTGAAAAGTAATAACATGTTTAATAAAAATCTGAGCTACAATAATGAAAATCATTTAGATAATTTCGAGTATTTCAACCTCCTGAGGACTTCAATTTGATTTCTAAAATACAGTAGAAACTTACTAATTCAGACTAATGACAGAGAGCCCCGTTGTGAATTACCAAATTTTGCAGATGAGTGGGTATGCAAACAGAGAGAAGAAAATCAAGGAAAGTAAATCACACAATATGCTTTATCCATTTGTTTTGACAATGGTAGCTCAGACTTAACAGTCTATGATAAAACTGTCCTGTATATCAGTAAATGTATTGTCGCTTGTTTCATAAAGATGATGAAGTCTTGGTAATCAGAAATCTCACCATAGAACTCAGACATTAAATCTTTGCTCAGAGATAGCTTTGGGACTGCAGGGGTTTCAAATAATTATCTAGCTTACAAAGTACTGAAGCGAGTTCCACTGTAAACGCAAAGTGAGGACAGAGGTAAGAAGATATTTTAATCCATCGTATGGTTGCCATTTAGTGTTGCTATAATATTTTTCTCTGCGATCACCTATCTTTTGAGGCAGAAGAGACCTCATCATATACATTCTCTTGCCCAACCTTCTAGTCTATTACACTGCTGTACTGATTACGATTTTATGATTTTTCCTTCAAGAAAGAGGGAGGCCCAACTTCATTACACACAATTCTCCCTTGTCTGAGAAAGGGCTACACATTTTTACGTGTGGAGTAAGACCCAGGCCCTGGGGTAATGTTGGGATTCGGAATCTAACACACCTCGATTTTTATTACCCATCATTTTCTGTTACCTCCTTCTCTTCTCCCTTCTATTAATCTTGATGAATGGTTCTCAGCCCTGGCTGTCCTGAACCACCTGGGGAGCTATTTAAACACTCCATTCCCCACGTGCAGACATTCTGCCTTAATTGATGATTGAGAGCCACCGAGAAACCGTAGTTGAGAGGACCCATGCAGAACTACGCTTTTATCTTCAGTGTTATAGTCTGTGTCCTTCTGAACCCTCAGCATGGGAAGTGTAGATCTCAGGGTAGGGTAGGGCCAGGCTGGCCGTCAGGAGGCGCTATAGATTAGAAGGGCGAGCTGGGCAGCAGCATGCTGGGTTTGAATTCTCAGCCCATCACTTACTAGCTGTGCGGCGAACTGAAATTTACTTAACATCTCTCTCCTCAGGTCTCCTCACCTGTCAAATGTGGATAATAAAACCGTCGTCTAGAGAGTTGTGATAAAATGAGTTAACATACACTGAGGGTTTAGAACAGTTCCCAGGACACGGCAAGAACTGTGAACTTGCTCAGTGTTATTCAAAGGGAACCCAGAGGGCAAGGACAGAGGAGGAAAAAGGCATCGCTTCCCAAGGCCTGTGGGCTCTGAAAAGATGACGCTGGGCCCCACAGGAGACAGCAGAATGGCTGAGAGCTGTCAGGGAGAACAGGATGGCCCTTTGGGTAGGCACCATAAATGGTCTGAAATGGAGTCAGTTCTATAGGCTCTTGCATTTTATACCTAGTTGGGGAAGGAAAACTCATGTGAAAAAAAGGGTCAAGGGAATACAATTGCTTGTATTGAAAGGGAGGCATACTTGAGCTCTAATAAATTCTGTTCATCCCCCAAACAGATCTGAATCTTTTTTTTTCTTCTTTTTTTAGAGGGAGGGCTAGCTCTTAAAATGCCTGCTTATCTGTAGAAGTCCCTATGGCAGAGATGTGATAAGCCCGGTTAAGCTGTCCCAAGCACTGACACAGCTACAGTGATTCTTCTGGGTTGGCAGGGGTTGGGGTGGGCTGGGGAGGGGGCTCCTCAGCAGGGCTAAATTCCAAAGACTCACAGGTGAGAGACCCATAAAGGAGTGAGTCAGATGAAAAGGAAATTTCTGGCAAGAACGAAAAGTTAAGCACACCACCAGCATTCCTCTCTCCGAAGTGAAGCCCAGATTTATTGAGAATTTGTACATTGTTCATTTTGGGATGAATGCTTCCCCTTTCGGTGGCAAAATGTCCGTTTTGGGGGCTCCCCTTCCTGTTCCGTACCTTTCTGTTTTGAGCCAGGCAAGGCTCAGGGAAGAGAATACAAGTTTAACACTGGCTTAAGCCCAAACTAATTAGGGAAGCAAACCCGCTGCTCCCCTCAAAACTGAAACGTTGCACACCAGAATCAAGTCAAAATGACTTCTGGATTGTCTGTTATTTGGGAATATCTGCACTGCGGCTCCTTCAATTACCGAGTCTAATTTGGAGTTGGCTGCAGGTTTAAGTACTTTTAGCAGGAGAAGTTCATGAGTCCTTCAGACTAAATCTAATTCATTTGTACAGTATTTCTCGGGCAAAGGTGGGTAGCTAGGGCTTCACCTAAGTACGGACAAGAGGAAGACTGCAGTGTGAGGGACTTTCTAAAGGTCCCTAAGTGAGATGGCAGCTGAAATGGAAAATCGCATGCGTCTCTCCTCTCCACCCCGTCCTGCCTCCTGGTCTGCCTTTGCTTGCCTGCTGGCGACTCCAACCCACCCCTACTCTCTCTGTGCACAAACTCGCGCAGGCTATTTGGGGGAAAACAGCCTGGTTCTAGCAGTGTTTACCTGTAGTATGTCTACATGCGTCTCCACATAGTGCACACCCTGTGAAAACCTGGAGACGGTGGTATTTGGATAGAATTGAAAGGGCGCATGCTAATTTGGACCCTGTGACAGTGCCGTAACCAAGGTTTACAGTTGCAAGCGGCTGACAACTCAGCTATTGGGTGAAAAGAGGGTGATGGGAATCTGATTTGATGGGATGACCCTTTCTGACATGGGAACAAAGAAACCTGCATATCTATTTTTAACCAGGCTCTGGAGACTTCCAGTAATTGACATTTGGAGCTGAGGCTCATACTTGTCCCAGTTCCTGGGGATATTTGCATCTTATTCTGTGTTTGGGTTTTGTCTGTCTAGTCCTTCTGAGCAGGTTGGGAAGCGGCATTAGTGTCTTCAGTGGCAGAAGGCTCACAAAGGCCCTCCTCCTGCACCGGCTCCCTGAAGTCTGCCTTCATCCCGTCTGGCTGGGGCTTCAAACCTGGAGCCTGATGTTTTCAGTTCCAGGAAAATTGCAAACACTACTCGGAGCGTTTATGAGTTGTTTTACCTGAGTGCCACTGATAAGCTAAGTTTTTGCTTCATGGTTGTTATTTATGGGGGCAGGAGAAAGGGAGACATCAAGGTCGCATCCTTGAGTTGAGGTACAGCAGAAGCAATGAATGAAGCCAGAACTCGGTAGTTAGGGCTTCGTGCAAATTTTTCTCAAACAAGGTAGAGATCAGATTATAAAATTGCGAAGTCTGGGAATTTGGTTTTTGGGTTTTCCCTTGGTCTCCCTTTCCTTTCTCCATGGTGTTGGTCATTTTACCCATCTATATTCCTATATGTGGGTTTTATTCTACCTCTTGCTAAACAACACCTCTTCCTATGAAGAGAATGATGGCTCCACACTGAGGTATAATGGACAAATGGGCTTCATGTGCTACTTCTCAGAGCACACGTTTGTTTTATGTTATGTTATGTTATTTCATTTTATTTTAATTTTAGCATTTTAATAGGGATAAAGCCTTTAGGCAAAAGGAGTAAACCTTTTGTTTGGGGATTCCAGATATCTAGCAGGGGCCATATTTTCAGTTTAAGGTAGAGGTTGGAGTTTTCTTATTTCTCCTGGAATTATTAAAATGTCAACATTTAACTAGTGAGATGCAGTTTCTCTCTATAAGACCAGTCTCCCCTAAGATGAAAGTAAGAAGAGTGTGAAATCTGGAAATATTTTGATGACACCATTCTCTTCTTCTGATCAGTCACCAGCGCCGTTATTTGGAAAGCGCAAATCTCTTCACTTCAATTGAAAGTCAGGAGCAGTTTATAATGGCTCTTAGAATAGAGGTCAAAACCCTCGGGAAGGTCGGCAAGGCCGCAGGAGATTCCAGCCTTCTGTGGCAACCCGGCTCCTTCATTTTCTGGAGCTCCCCCGACCTTGCACAGGGCTTCCTCCAGTTCTCCAACTATGCAATCCAGTGGGCCTCAGACAACCTCCTCCACACCAGTCCCTCCTTCCTCTGCATGAGAGGTCACCCTCACCTCTCACCTCCTTTCCATTCCCCAGCCCACCCTGTCTCTCTAGATGACTACAAATCACCCTGCAGATAGTGGAGCAAATGTCACTTCTTCAGGGACTATTTTGATGACCAGTTCGCATCTACTTGTGATCTTATCCATTACAGGCGCTGAGACAATTTGCAATTATATATCTGTTTGTGCCATTATTTACTAGGTGTCTAAGTGTCTGTTTCCACAAGGACATAGCTGCATATGAATCATTTACCACTGATGTGCCCATCGCTAGCACACTGCCTGGCTCCCGGGTGCACTAAGTAGCAGTTATGATATCAAGGAGCTGGTAAATTAGGGGCACCTGGGTGGCTCAGTCGGTTAAGTGTCCAACTCTTGGCTTTAGACTCAGGTTATGATCTCATGGTTGTGGGTTCAAGCCCTGCATTGGGCTGTAAGCTGATGGTGTAGAGCCTTCTTGGGATTCTCTTTTTCCCCCTCTCTCTGCCCCTCTGCCACTCTCTCTCTCTCTCTCAAACAAATAAACTTAAAAAATATTTTTTAAAAAAAGAACTGGTAAATTATAGCAAACTCTTAAAGTTTTCTAGAAATTTTCTCCTATCTTGATTGAATGATCATCATTATAGTTTAATGATCGAAAAAAACTTAACTGGAGTTGTCTTCAAAACATGTATTATTTTCTTAGGTAAGTCTGATATACGTATGTGTGTATGTTTATACACAAATAATGTGCAGCATAATTGGGATAATATTTAATTTCTCAAAGGATCCTTTGCATCTTCCATCATATTTTCTTATCAAAAAAATCTTTGTGAATAAAGTAAGGCATTTTACTTTGAAAAGATTAAGATATCTTAATTATATATATATATAACATATATATCTGAGAGCAAGATACATATCTTACTATAGTAATAGTAGATATATTCTATAGTATATATAGTAATATATATAGTATTTGGGATATAGTGTATATAGTAGTGTATATACATACACATACACATTACAGTATATAGTATATTTCTACCATAGCATATAATAGATATATAATATACTAGTATATATAATACCCTAGTGCATAGTGTATATAGCACATAATACATATTACACTATAGTATGTATCTCATATACCATATAACATGCATATAGCATATATACTGTATCTACACTAATTTACTAGTACATAATACAGAATACATAATAATTATGTATTCTATATAGATGTTGTATATATAATAGATATACAAATTTACCAGCATGTTACATATATTTACGAAAAGCCACACTGTAGGCTAGTAGCAAAGACAGAATTCATTACTGACTTATATAATCAAGAGTGATGGTTAAGATGGTGATGACTCTATGTGGGTGTTGTTGAAAAGCCTGACTCTAGACAACCCTTCCTTCCGTGTTGGCGTGTGTGAAAATGGATCCTTAATTTTTGCACTGTCTTCTGCTGTTTGCTTATGATAATAAATAGTTGGAGGCTTTGAGAAGTCTTTCATTGCTGACTTTTCTGTAAAGTGAAAGGAAATAAAACAGTAGTCAGTCAGGAAGCAGCTCAGCCCAGAATGTGTTTGCTGCATGAGCACATTATTGGACCAGAGCCCCAGACCTACAGTTCATTGAGGATGCTCCTCCACTATTTGGACTATTGTCCTGAAAACTAAAGGATACATAATTTTAAGAAAGGCATATGGTCTTCTTTTCAGGTACATGGGATTAGGAAGAACAACAACAACAAAAAAGTTACGTGTATGTATTATTTACTTTGCCTTAAGGACTTTGCTCAGTACTTCCATAAGTTTTATCTCTCTTTCTCTCTGTCTGTCTCTCTCTTTTTTTTTTTTTAAGTAGGCTTTTCAACCAGTGTGGAGCCCAGAGCAGAGCCCAGAGCAGAGCCCAGGGTCGAGCATAAACCCATGACCCCAAGACCAAGACTGGAGCTGAGATCAAGAGTCATATGCTCAACCGACTGAGCCACCCAGACACCCTGCTTTACGTCTCTTATTTAACTCTCCGTGTATCCTAAGAGATATATGTATTGTTAATGACATAGCAGAAAAGTCAGTTAATTTGCATAATGTCACAGAAGTGGCCTGATTTGTGGAACTGTTCTGCCACTCTGAGTTCTGTGAATCAATTCCATTGGCTTAAGATCTTCTCCTGAAGGCCTTTCTCCAGTTAAAGTGAGTATTCCACTATAGATTTACCATCCTATTAGATAGTTTCTAGGATCTATGAAATGATATGGCTGGTGTCATGTCAGGGCTTGTGGTTACCATGCCAGCCCTCAGGGATGTCTACAGAGCTGGTCTGTATACTGCTCCCAGTTCTTTAAAAAAATTTTTTTTAATGTTTATTCATTTTTGAGAGAGAGAGAGAGAGAGAGAGCATAAGTGGGAGAGGGGCAGAGACAGAGGGATACAAAGAATCTACAGCAGGCTCCAGGCTCCAGGCTGTCAGCACAGGGCCCAACACAGGGCTCAAACACACGAACTGCAAGATCATGACCTGAGCCAAAGTCAGACGCTCAACCGACTGAGCCTTCCAGGCACCCCTACAGCTCCTAGTTCTTAACATGCCCCAAGCAGTGCTTTGGAGCATTCTTAATGAGATGGGTTTCCTGTGGTCCTCTTTCTTTGCAGTGGACAGCTATCATCCAACAGCTGCTTTGGTAATCCATCATCAATTCTCTACACCCTGGTCCTGTTAGAAACATCTTATAAACAATCACTACCATGTTGGCAATTCCCAGGCCCTGGTGTCACTCCTGTCTTGCTATTTATTAAGCCCTACAATCATTTTTTATACTCAACTTCCTCCCAAACCCAGATTGGATGCTAGCTCCAGGTGGATGGCTATTTCTTTGCCTTGTTCGAAGGCAAGATGTTGTAATAACACGTCCTGGTCATGATTCCAACCACCTTAAATATATTTTATTACATAATCCATAAAACCACACTGTGATATAGGAAATACTGTAATTCTCCATTTTTTTCTGAAAAAGAAACTAAGACAACAACAAAACAAGTTTTCTTAAGGACACACAGCTGGTAGGAGGTTGAGCTGAAATTTTTGTCTCCAGGTGTTCTGTCTTATCTGAACTAATGCCAACCAATCCACACTGACAGGGCACCTGATGGGTGCAGTTGGACATTCTTGACTCAGTTTTCTACTTCTATTTTAAAGACATTTTTAAAAATGTTTATTATTTTGACAGAGACAGAGCATGAGCAGGGGAGGGGCAGAGAGAGGGAGACACAGAATTCAAAGCAGGCTCCAGGCTCTGAGCTGTCAGCACACAGTCTGACGTGGGGCTCGGACCCATGAATCATGAGATCATGACCTGAGCCGAAGTCAGATGCTTAACCAACTGAGTCGCCCAGGTACCCCTCAGTTTTCAACTTCTATTTTGGCAAATCAGTATACCCTATGTAGTGTGCTGCTGTGCATAGAGATGGATAACTCTTGCTTAAAGATACATAGATAATTTTAATAAGGCAGAGTTGGAAGACAGGAAACATGCTTTGTATAACACAAGCCTCAGGCACAAGGGGATTTTAGACTGGAGCACCTCATACCCTGGAGGGTGACACCTGCCACTCAGACATGGGAACGAGCCGGTCAAGTTACAAAGGTACAAGGTTCTGGGAATTTCAAGTGTGAGGTCAGAGACTCTTCTGCCATGGAGGAAACCCATAATGTCTCAGAGGGTAACGAAGAAGTGGAGAGAATTCAGAATTTGGAGGAATGATGGAGAAACTGCAGAAGCGATCAGAGACCATGGGTCCTAGAGACTGTAAGTGCACATCATACCTCCCGCTCACTGAGCTAGTCACTATTTAAACCTCATTCTCAATCCTGTCTACTCTGACTCCTGCCATGGGACTCTGTCTGGTGTTTGGATTATTATCAACCCAGGAAATATTTTCTGTGGGATTTCATATTTGATTGCAATCATATTTGATTTGATCTGATTTTAAATTCAGTAGAAAAATGTTATGTATATGTATATAGAGATAATTTTGTTAGAATATATGTATTTCAATGAATCTGTAGCATAATGTGGAACCGACTTTCACTTCTGTTTAAAATCTTTGGCTGAATACAGGGTTTTCTTTGCAGACATTAGGGAACACACTCAGTTATTTACTAATCTGGGGTCCTTGGCAAATCTGTCTTGTGCCATGGTGATTTCCATGACTTTCTTAGGTATTTGCATAGGAGCAAATTCATGGTTATAAAACCATCCTTGAGCAACTTTTGTTAATATCTTTAGCCTATGTGTTAAAAAACATTTCACAGTAATATGAAGTACATTCACATACCAGTTTTGGTTTTTCATGTTATGATCTTATTCAATATACTTTTTTGACCTAAAATAGCAAAAGTGATAAAAGATGATGGCCCTCCAAAAGGAGACCATTCATTTTCTTATAACCAATTATAGCATCATGGATTAGTCTTAAGGTATTGATTCAATTTTTAGGGAAGCTAGATGCTATAAATATTATAAAGGTGCCATGAATACCTACTTGTCAGGGAGTAATGCACCCTGGACTTTCTCCATCCTGGACATGCAGCAAATATCCTATTGGCTGATATAAAGTCAGCAGTAAATTTGGGAATATAGTTAGCCACAAACAGGGGGAGTCTGGGCAGGATCTGGGCAGCACAGAAGAGGAGTGATGATAATCTGTTGGCATCTCTCTTGCTGAGTGTGGTCATCGGGACACATCTCTGAAATCTCATGGCATTGCTTCTCTGTTCTCTATGAGGAAAAGCAGTTCGGTCTGATCATAAATGAGCATATTGTCTCCTACCTCACAGGGTTCCCCACGCTGAAGTTACAGGGCCTACTGTTCTCATCTTGAGAAAAGAACAATTAGTATATCTGCTGAAATGTTGAAATGAAAGAAATGCAGGGAAAATATCTCCAAATAAAAAACCCCAGTGTGAGCACAACAAAGCAAATTCTCACAACTCAGGGAGTTTTGATAAATGTGTTCATGAGCCTTATAAATGTAGCAGCCATGGGTGCCCTTGCTGGGAATATGTGGCTTAGAAAGAACAACCCTAAAAATTTTAGATGTTGAACCACAAGTTAGAATGGAAGAAATAATTTTGCTATCTGGTCCTTTGAGAAGGAAATCTATCTGGTCCTTTTGGCAGAAATTCCCAGACATTCTAGCTGTTCTGATCATTTGTTTCCCTCCTGCTTCAGTAGCAAACTACCAGTGGATGGGGGAGAGAAAATGTTGGGGTAAGAGAAATTATGTAAATGTTGCATTCCAGCAAGACAAATTTCAATCCCTTGAGCTCTTTTAAATGGTATGAATTCTAGAAATAAGACACAAAATTTAACCTTTTCATGCTAATAATGATTTCATAAAGCAAAACTCGTTAGTAAAGGTGACAAATATGAAGTTCTATTGAACATTTAAATTCCAGAATATCAGCGAATGCCCCAGGGAGATATTTACCCAGCCAATGACTTTCTGATGTTATTAAGAAGTAATTTATTCAAGAAAGTCTCCATTCATGAGTTTACATAAGAACAATATCTACTTTACAAGGGCTTGTGTTCTCAGTATAGCGCATACCTAATTTACAATGACTTTTGGTTAAAATTTTCATTAGGTTGGTTCAATAGTATTTGATAATTTTAATTTAGTTTTATGAGATCCCAGGTTCCCATTTATAGGAAGGGAAAATGAATGCAGAGGAAATAAATTTTTAAAGAGCAAATTTATCTCTCAAATGAGCTCTGCTAATTTCAGCAGTAAATCTCAGGTGGAGGAAAGTTAACCTTTAGTATTTCTCTGGCAGTCCTTTTGGGCATAGTCTATGGGCATCCTTTAAAAAGCAGCTTAGGCCCACAGCATCACAGTGCTTTGCAACTATGCCGATATATGCAGTGATTCTGTAAGAGACTCTTTTGTAAAATACCAAAATGGAAAAGGCACCCCAGCGTTTAAGCATAGGGTGTTTTCATGGGGCTGAGCACAGGAAAAGGAATAGGCATAAATCAGGCCCAAGAAAGCAGAAACAAAATAGATGAGAAGTGAATGCTACAGGTTTCTGAAACAAGGGTTAAGGACTACACAATTACCAGATGTCAGGAATTTAGGTAGGATGGCCATTATTCAAGCTGTAGTCAAGAATGTCAAATTGGGGCAGACACAGTCCCAAATACAGGATGAGAAAGCCACATCATGGGGCCAGTCATGGGAGGATGGACCAACCCTGATAACATGATGGGGAGTTTGCTCTGCTTAATTGGAGAAGGGATGAGTTAACAAGAGGCTGTGATACCCATATGTGTGTGCACCTCCCCCCCCCCCCCACCACACACAGAAAGTTAAGGTTTCTTTAGCAACTAGTTTTTCTGTTAACACTAACTGATTTACTCTTCCATGGGGGCAGCTCCAAACTCTTTTCCAGCTAATCAGCAAATAGCATAGGGCCATGCGAAGCGAAACGCTCCCTCCATCTTATCAACAAATTGCCAATGAAGAAGCAAGTCTAAAGTTTCACAATATTATCCCCATGTTGACAGACGGATTGTAGATAAAATTCCCCATCACATCATTCAGCGAGGTCCTGAAAATGTAACCATGGTTTGCATGGACTACTGGAACAGCTGTGGGTGCAAAAGACTACAGAAGGCAATCTAGTCCCTGCCCTGCCACTACCATTCTGAACTGGACTCTTTCCTCCCATTCTTCCCCTCCCCAGTAGGGAGAGGACTGTTAAGCATTTATTCAATGAGTTTGATCAATGTAGAAAACCAAGCTAGATCGTTCACCTTCTACATTGTCAGTTTTTATTCACTGAAGGCTCACTTTACTCTTTACCTGACTCATGCAAATGTCCATGGTCTACTAGGAAACAGACTATTTTCATATTCACACCCAGAACAGTCTTCTGTTTCATCAGTAGGGGTCCTGGGCTATAAAGTCCGTCTCCGATCAAGTCAGGATTCAAATGAACATCAGCTAATTTTTTTAGGTCTTGGCACCTGAAACATTTTTTCTTCTTCTTTTTTAAGTGTTCTTTTTTAAATGTTTATCTATTTTGAGAGAGACAGAGAAAAAAAGTGAGAGGGAGAGAGAAGGAGAGAGAGAGGGAGAGAGAGAGAGGGAGGACATAAGTGGGGTAGGGGCAGAGAGAGAGGGAGAGAGAATCTCAATCAGCTTCCACACTGTCAGTGCAGAGCCAGACTCAGGGCCTGATCTCATGAACCGTGAGATCATGATCTGAGCCAAAATCAAGAGCCAGATGCTTAACTGACTGAGCTACCCAGGGCCCCATGAGACATCTTATAAAACCACTGAAACTAAACTCAAAAGTCCTGTGTGTTAGATGTATATGGACTATACAGTCTGTCTAAAACACAGTCTGTTAGCATTAGAAGTAAATCTACAGAATATATTGTGTGTGATTGTCATTGTCATTATAAGTTACAGCTCTGCAGTTTATAGTATATAATGAAATGGGATGATAAAAGTGACATCAGGCTTTGGATTCCAGTGTCTAAATCACCCATTTTATTCATAATTTGGCAGCTAAATGTCTTTTAAATACTGTGCAAAGTTTTATGATTCAATGTTTGCCTAAAGAATGGAAAGAAATGTGTTAAGCTGCATTGCTAAGTAGAATCAGACTGTACTGCATAAAACCATCAAAAGACAGGTGTTCGATCTAGTTTCTTTTGGCCTCTAAGAAGAGGAGTGCAGGGCCAAAATTTGAGCTGATCTATCTACCTCTGGACACCCCTTCCCCCAAGGATCATCAAATCCATGCGTTGCACTGAGCAAATTAAGAGTTGATCTGCTTTCCACTGCTGCATTCCATTTGTTCTGAAAGCCCTCTCAACCTCTTCTTTTCTCCTAAGAGATTGATATTTTGGTCTCCAGTGGTCATTTGTGTTTAGCCTCCTGCCTTTTGTTAGCTTTGCTGTGACCAAAAAGAATTCATCAGTAGGTAGGAATCTTAACTCACAGTGGTTAAAGGCTCAGTGAAGTAGCTTCCAGTGCTATGAATATTAGGTGCCTGCTAGTTTTCTTGAAGATTCAGAAGCCCATGAATTTTGTTTCTCTGATTTCGGAGCTTCAAAGCAAGACATTCTATTCTTGTGATGGAAGGTGGCCTAATTTGACAAAGCACTCATTATTTGTGATTTTTATTTTACCTAACCCTCTGCCAATATAAAGGGCTTTCCATTCCCATCCCCTCTATCATTCATATTCCTGGCGAGACTGGTAAGAAACATCTGCATCGAGTTTCTAGATTCACTTTGTTTTGACTCTGACTCCAATAAGTAATCATGGTCAGCCCTCACATTCATGGAGGAGAAACCCACTTTGCAATGAGACCCCCACGACTTAGGCAGATCTGCGAACGTCCTATTACTACCTAGAATGTTCATCCGTCTGTTGGCTCATATTAAAGCAATCATAATTCTCTATTATCACTACTTTCTCCCTTTAGCCCAAGGCATGAATGCCATGCAATGTGTGAAAAATCACAACATGGATAAGTCCCCAAATGCTATTAATCATTCCTCTAGGTACAGGAAGTTTGAGAGGGTTTTTTTTTTTGTTGTTGTTGTTTGTTTGGTTTGGTTTGGTAAGAGTAGGAGGCCATGGAGGTAGAAATTATAAAAAGAGGTGGAGAAAGGGGACAAGAAAGAGCGAGAAGGAAAAGAAACTCCAGATCTCTGGAGACACTCTTGCCTAATGGCCTCTGCCTTTGGCTCTCTTTACAAAACTCTGGGGCTTGACGGGCTCTGAACTGGTTTTTTTGCCACGCTCTCAATTAGAGAGGCTAATCCTAATATTAATGAACACTGCTGAACAATAAAATGTGTAAAATATCTTTCCTCTCATAACCAAGAGATCATACATGATCCAGATCATAACTACGATCCATGCAATGCATATGTATTTTAGGATTAAGTAACTTTTTCCTTTCCAATCTGTGGCTCTAAATCTGTGCCATATGTCACCTAACAAGGTATTTTCCATTATTCTTTTATTCAGTTCACTGCATTTTGTTCCTCTTGTCCCTTGAAAATTAGCCTGTCTGTAATCAGAAATCACTTCCATTCACAGTTCAGTGCCTCTACTGTAGATGTGGCAAATGCTTGTTTACCGGGCTGGTAATTGGATTAAAACATTGAAAAGAAACAGAAAAATGGAATGTGTTGAAAAAAAAAAAAACACAAGCATAAAATCAACAAAACCAAAACAAATTAAAAAGCTCTAATGAATAAAATGGCTATTAATAGAAATCATTTATCAGTAACAATGTTCCTGAGTTTGTGGTCCTCAATACTCAATGGAAATGATATTTAAAAACCTAAAAGAAAAAGGAAAAGGATTCTGAATAGCTTTACTGTAAGCATTACTTGAAAGTGGCTGATTAGTTTCTGTGTTCTTCTGGGTTGTCTTGAGACATGGGCACTGTATAAATCTTCACAGGTCTAGATACAGAAATACCACAGTCAGGAAAGCACCTGTGTTAAGTTATTTAAGGGGACTTAATTATTCTTTCAAATATGGACATTAGTATTTTGATACTTGAAATCACAGAAACAAAAAAAAATAAATGTGACCTCTTTCCACAGAGCCTTGCTGAGTGGCATGAACAGGTGACTGTGATATTGACAGTCATTGGGTATGGTGTGCCATTTTGTCAATTGAGGAGTGACAGGGTTGGTGTATAGTCGACTGTTTACAACCTAAAAACTATACCCATGTGCCTGATTTTCTGAACATTCTTCCAATAACCTTATTCAAAATATTTTAAGAGAAGCTAATGCTTTAAGAAAACAAAACACCTTGCAACAAAATAACCAAGAGTAGAATATGAAATCAACTAGTCATACAGGAATTTCAATATCCAACAACAGGTAGGCTTTTATATAAATGGGATCCAAAGAGACAAAGGATCAGACTCAATAGTAAACAACATCCAGAAGAGAAAAATCCAAAGAGAAACAACAGCACTACTCTTATATTAGGAAGCAGAAATCAGATAAGCGAATCCATGTGATTAAGCCACCACCACTACCTTTAACAGGTGTCTTCAAGCAGTCCATCTTAAGCCTGCAGAAGAAGGAAGCTCTTACCTGCCTTAGCTGGATAACTCCTTTCTTTAGTTCTGTAGACCTGAAGATGAAAAAAAAAAGTAATTAAGTTCAGTCTCTGAATTTGAGAAAGATATTCTATGCTAACATATCCTTAAAAAAATTGCTCACTTTTTTATTAAAAAAAGTTGCAGTGAAAGCAATGTATAACAAGCAAATGAGATGACTTTTGTGTGATTTGCTATTGCAGATTGCTCATTGTGCTCATGGACCTAAAGTGAAGGCAGAAGTGAAATTTACTTGTCAGGGACCTCTTCAATTCTCAGAGTAAAACGATAGCACTGCATTAATTGATTTCTGATTTCTGCCACATCTGTGTTGATGAGATTTTTATTAGAGTTTGTCTATATTACCTTGGGGATTTTGATGTCTGATGTTTACCTTTTATTTGATCCATATCAATTGAATTGGGGGCAGGAGGAAAATTAATGCCTTTCTTCTGCCATCAAAATTCTATCCAGGGACTTAATGTCAGAGATTATTATGGGAATCTCTTGGTCTGTTTTACTTATGGTGTAAAATATAGAACGTCAGCTAGTTATTCTGGTCCAATGCTTACTAAAATCCATTTACTATATGTAACATTATTTTTTTGGTCAGACAATAAAAATTGGGTTCTGAAGTGTTTTATATGAGTTACAATTCATTTTTGTGATTGTCAGAGGTATAAGATTGATGAATTAGTGAGAGGTGAGGAGTATTCTATTATAAATAGAAAACCTGAACCCAATTCTAGAAACTCGGAATCCATTGGCCTGGGTCAGAAGTTGTCAAAGTATAGCCTGTGGGCCAAATCCAGCCTGCTACCTGTTTTCATAGGACTCATGAACTACAAATGGTTTCTCCCTTAAAAAAAAAAAAGTTTATTTATTTACTTTGAGAGAGAGAGAGACAGAAAGCACAAGTGGGGGAGAGGCAAAGAGAGAGGGAGAGAGAGAGTCCCAAGCAGGCTCTGCACTGTCAGTGAGGAGCCCAATGTGGGGCTCGAACTCACAAACCATGAGACCATAACCTGAGCTGAAGTCTATGTTTAACCAAATGAGCCACCTGGGCACCCCCAAATGGTTTTTTACCTTATTATATGCCTGAAAAATCACAAGAAAAATCATATCTCACAGCATATGAAAATTCTACAAAATTCAAATTTCAGTTTCCATTAATAAAGGTTTATTGGAAAACAACCACACATACTTGTTTACATGTTGTCTATGGCTGCTCTCATTCTACAACTGTAGAGGTGAGTAGGAACAGAAGGGATAGGACCTACAAAATTTATACTATTTACTACCTAGTCCTTTAAGAAAAAATGTATTGACCCCTGGCTTAGGCTGTGATTGATTTCATCTTTGTTGGGGATAAGGAAGCTAATGTGATGAGACCCTAATAATTAAGGTTAATCAATATAGATAGGTGAGTGATAGCTTTTATTAAAATAAAAATGACTACATTTCATTCTGGGGTCATCTAAGTCACTCATCACAGATCATAAAGGGCATACTTATGAAAAAATGGAGTCCTTAACTGTTTGTGCAGGAAGTTCTAGGTTGGCTTTATTGCTATACTATAGTTACTTATCAAATCTACTTTTCATCTTATAATAAAACTTCAAGACTCTCCTTAATATTTGATAAAAATACCTAGAACATTAACACAGTATGGAATGAATAAAAAAGAAGCAAAACACAAATATGATATATACATATGATATATATATAATGATTTAAATGAAGCCTTTGTATGATGTTTAAAAACAGAAACAACCAAAATATATTTTTAATGAAAAGATATATATGCATAACATGTATATTCACCCATGTGTAGTAAAGAGTTAACCTTGCTCAAAGAGAGGTCTGGCCTTTGCCCTTGGCTCTTGGGAGATAATTTTGAAGCCCTTGGAATATCCTGTCTGATAAGAGTATCATTGTTTGTCCGGGGGCCTCAGGTTGCACCAGATAGTCTATAATACCGATGGGATTTATGGTACATAGGGAAGCCTTGGATCATGCATGTCGCCTCAACTTCTGGAGGGGCTGGAGACCAAGGTTAGCCCAGCAGATGATCAACCATGTTTATGTGACTAAGCCCCAATAAAAACTCGGAACACCAAGTCTTGGGTGGGCTTCTGTGGTTGGTAATGCTATGTATATATTGTCATGTGTCATCTGTGGGAGAAGTAAGCACTGTCCACACAATGCCACCGGGAAAGGACCGCTAAGTGCTGTGTACTTGGAGCCTTCCTGGACCCTGTTCCATGTGCTGCTTCCCTTGGCTGTTTTTCTGTCCTTTGACTGTAATAAACCATAACTGTGAGAATAGCAGCTTCAGTGAGTTCGGTGTTGTCCTTTCAGCAAATTATGGAACCTGAGGTTGGTTTGGGGGACCTGCTAACTTAGAGCTGGTGTCAGAGTAAGCATGGGCTTGGGGACTCCTAAAAACTGTAGTATGTGTACATTAAAAAAAATTTATATACACATACATACATATATATCACAAAAAATCATGTCAATGGTTACCAAGATTGGGTAGTGGGCATGACACGTAGTTTCTAGTATGCTAGCATCCTAGGATCTGATGGTAATTAAATGGATACTAACATGTAATTATTCTTTTTTATTTTTTTAAATTATTTTAACGTTTATTTATTTTTCAGAGAGAGAGACAGAACATGAGCTGGGGAGGGGCAGAAAGAGAGGGAGACAGAGAATCCAAAGCAGGCTCCAGGCTCAGAGCTGTCAGCAAGGGCTCAACATGGGGCTCGAACTCACGAGCTGTGAGATCATGACCTGAGCTGAAGTCAGACACTCAACCAACTGAGCCACCCCCAACATATAATTATTCTTCAAGCTTTACTTATACATTTTATATACTCTCCTGTATTTATGATATCTCAATATTTTTTTTAAAAAGGTAAAAACTCCCGATAGAGCATGTTACTATAAACACACACACACACACACACACACACACACACACACACAGACACACACGGTCCAGTGTAGCATCAGAATCATTCAGCTACACAAAATGTTGCCATTTTGTCCTTTGTCTTATTACTCAAGGACTATAACCTATTTTTCACAAAAAAGTCACTTTGTTGTTCAAGGATCAAAATCACAATTCCCATGGTCATGTGCTAGAACATTGGTTTTAGTTTGTTTTATTTGCTATTTGCTGGAATCTTGGAAACTCTGTTCCACTTACATGTGTATCTTGGAAAGTAATGTTTGATTTCTCTTGTTTTTATTTAGGTGTAACAGAATGAACTACCTTTGTATAGGTTAGATGAAATGACTAACATCTCAGTTACACAGGAGAGTCACACATGATCACAACAATGAACTATAATCTCTTCCACGAACAGGAACTGAGATTTCTCTCCCCTTTGAAGCACTACCCCAGTTCTGGGACTATTATGTGTGTGGGTAAGTAATTTTAAACTGATTGACTGCAAGAAGGATTTAAACCTATCAACACTTGGTCCCCTATGTCCACAGAGATCCATTTGTGCCCAGTTTCCAGACTTTTTGCAACCATTGAGTGTCCACACAGAACATGCAATACTGTCAAATAGAAAGACCACTATCATCTTCCAAGCAGCAAAGAGTAGCTTAAAAAAAGTACATGATTCTTTATAGTCAGATCACTGAACTTCTTTAGCAATTGCTACTGCTTAGTATCTGATAAGTCTGATGATAGCCCCCAAATAGAGATATTTTAATATGGTTACAGGTAAAGCAATTTTAAGTATTCATTTAACTTCTCAAAGTATCAGATATAATTTACTGACCTTTAAAAATAACGTAAAAATCAATAGTTTAGAAACATTTTTGTTAGATGTTAGGGGCATGAATCTCTCTCTCTCTTTTATGTTTATTTATTTTTGAGAGAGACCATAAGTGGGGGAAGAGCAGAGAGAGAGGAAGACAGAGGATCCCAAGTAGGCCACGTGCTGACAACAGAGAGCCTGATGCTGAGCTTGAACTCATGAACCACAAGATCACTGACCTGAGCCATAGTCAGACACTTAACTGACTGAGCCATCAAGACGCCCCATGAATATCTCTTTTAATGTAATAACATTATAGGTAACAAAGGCAGACACCACAAGGATGGGTGGTAACTAGTTGTGTAGAATAGTCAAAGTATGCCAAAGAAGTAGAATTTTGCTAAAGCCCTCTATCAGGGGTCTGCTCAGACAGAGGGATACATACAGACCGAAGACAGAAACTTACCAGGTCATCTTATAAAGTGACTGCCTTTTTGAATTCACCCGGACCCATGGTCAGAAGTCAATTGCTGGTAATTGCATTAGCAGGGCTTCATCTGATTCTATTGTTCATGTGGCCCCAAATAATCAGGCCACTCTCATTGATTGTTCTGGCCAACAGAACAACTCAATCAAATTGACCCGTGGCAACTTGTTTCATTGTGTAGCAGATAGCAGTTAGGATTCTCCCAAAGCCGCGGCGGCCATATTTGGGCCATTTAAAGCACTAAACGCTAGGCTGCTTCCAAGGAAAGAACGTGGTGATGGAGAGCAAAGTGCTGGGTAGCAGCACTGCATGTTGAAGATGGGACTCAGATTCACTAAGGGAGGTCTCAAATTTTTGTGTGTAACAATCACAAGTTCATGGAACTTATGTAGAAACTCTGATTCCTAGGTCCCAGTCCAGAGATACGGCTTCAGTATTTTGTATTGGGATATGCACTTTCCAGAACTACCCAAGTCATTCTGATATTGATGGTCTCAAAGAAACTTGGAAAAACACTAACCCTAAAATGTCAGAACTGCTTCTAAGCTTCCAAAAGGGGCAGCTGGTTCCTACTGTCGCCATATAATCCTTGTGCTTAAGGCCAGGCAGAACCTTGTGGCGGCCTCACATTCTACGGCCAAGCAGAAAAGGTTGCATCCCGTGGCCCTGTCCACAAGCCTTAAGATTCATTTTGCCATTATATGAATGGTACTTACTTGGCTTCTATATAATTTTAAGGATGTAAAAGATTTGGTCCTCTAAAAGCATCTTATTAACCTCATGTAAATGTATACTCGAATGTCCCCAGGGAATGATCCTTGGCAGATTTCTTTCCCCAGACTATACATTGCTAATGGTCATCATTACCTTAGAGCTGTCAAATAAAACCATGAGCAGCTGGCCTGAATTGGTCTGCTTTTTTTCTTGGGACTATATTAAAAGATTTTATATTGTTAATAAATGGAGAAAATTAGAGGTTAAGTATTTAGCTTACCCAGCCCTTAGAATAATGACTAATTATAAAGACAGTTTTGATTTAATTCCCCAAATTTAAATATGGCATTCACAGTTATTAAAAGCCTAAGAGCTAAGCTGTAAACTACCTGTTTTATCTTTTGTTAAGGTATGATCAGAATTTTGTTGTTTGGTAAGTGACCTGTTTTGTCTGGTGGTTACAGCTGGGCTGGCCCATCAGTAAGGGTGTGATTACTCTCACTGGAAACTCAGACTGGGACTGAAAGTCCACTTTCAGCATTCAGCAAGCGTATGCTGAATATGTGCTCCGCTTAAACCATGTATGAGACTCGGTCCTTGCCTGCCAGAGAATGCAATCTTAAATAAGCAGCAATTATACTATGAAAAATGTGTAAGATCTCTAAGAAAAGTTCAAGGTAAATTGCCTAGGGTTCAGAGGGAAAGGAAATTATATCTTGTGAGGATAAATGAATATGTCATGAAAGAGGTGACATTAGCAATGGCAGGTAAGCATGGGGTGTGTTGCAAAAATGCATGCTCTGACCTAGGTAGTGTGCCGACTGCATTTTGGGAGTGAGCGTAGATGACAGCCCTGTTATTCTTCTATGTGTTTGGGTCCTGGCTCTGAGCAAGGCAACTCTACTTTCAAAGTAGGACCAAGATTTGCATGACCCCTTTAGGAAGAATATATCATGCATAGTTTGGAAATAAAATCACATCATTCAGCTTTTAACATTGTAGTCTGATGGGAGCCAACAAGATGATGTTCTGTTCCCAGCTCTGTAAAGTCATTACACTAGTTCTCTCTGTGTCTCCGTGTTGCCACCGGTGCAATTCAATTCTTAGGATTCTTCCTGATCTCAAAGGAGCATCAGCATAATGAAAGCTTTTACTTGATTAGGATTTTACTCTTCTCAAAACAACTGATATGTTATCTCTTTTAATTTATATAACCAACCTTTCAGGGAATTTGAGCTGACATTTTAATCTCTAATTTTGCAGGTGAGGAAGTTAAAGCTGAGAGGAGAAAAGTACATCTTCCAAGACCACACTACTTACTTTCAGTGAGAGGGCCACCATTCAAACCCACATCTATTGCCACTGAAAGCCACGATTAAGCTACCTCTCCTCACAGTCAGAGTGGACATACAAATAGTTTGTAATAGAGACAATGTTAAAACTCCATGAACTATAACCCAAGTAATATTCTTGCTCAAGTTTCTAGGTGTTTTTTTTTATGTGTAGTTTTTAGGGGGGAAAAAAGAAATCATAAAAAACAAAACAGCAAATAATAAAACAACAACAAATAAAAGCTAGTTTCAGAGAAAGTAAGATAGAAACAGTTGGGTCAATTCAATATTAAGTATCTCGGATAGGACATGACACTTAATACATATGTTGTTTTTAGCCCAAAATGCTTAACACAAATTCATCAGGCCTCTAAATTGCACCTTCCACTTTATAGGAAACGTGGCAGACAGAGGAATGAGCTAAACGGCACCAAGAGGGAGTAACCAGTCAAATCCAGAAGGTGGGGCATTCTGGTGGGACAACTTTTTTGGCTTCCTTAACAGATGAAGGTCGCAAATTGGGGGATGGGGCTGAGCAATGCAAGGGGTGATGGGAGGGAAGGATTGGAAAGAGAGCCGAGGAGAATGTGACATGCTTTCCTGACAACGGTGAAGGTCCCAGGGATGACTACACATGGTAAAACTTACACATGACATGTTTTAATATGTACAGCTCGTTGTATGTCAGCTACACTGCAATAAAACTGCTACAAATGTTAAAAGGGGAAGCGATTCACAGTACTCGAGAAATGTTCACTCTAAGTTCTGGGTGGCTCATCTCTCCCTCTAGGCTGCTGTTTTGCCACAATTGTCCATTTCATCCCTTTGAACAGCTGAGAAAATGGAAATACTTGCTTGGCTGCTATTGCGAAGCTGTGCCTCTTTGGGGCACATGATTTGAGCAGTTAATGTAGTCAAAAGGACTACTGTGAGGTTGTGCAGAGAACCACGGGGTTAGGCTTCAGGATAAAAAGCTAAAAGGAGCTGTCATTCCGAGATGCCCAGCAAAATCCCTACTGGGAAATGGTATGGGATACGCCCCTGGAGAGCTAAAAGGGCTCAATTTTATTTCCATCTGAACTTCTTCTGATTCCACCTTGTGCACTGATCCCAGGGGTTCCAGTGGATTGGGACTAATGGCATGTGCATTCACAGGGGCGCCTTTGAAAAATCAAATTTGCATAAGCCCACACACACCACAGAGTGTTTAAAAGATCCATCAATAAGTGTAATACTGCTCCTGCAGATAAAAATAAAACGACTCCTTGAAATTTAGGGGACATATTCAAAAACTTCAATAATGCTTTTTGAGTTACAGGAAACATTTCAAGACCGATTTAGTTGTGACCAGCTTGGCAACTATTCCTGTGGCCTCTTAACACTTAAAAACGTCTCCATTGCAGTGTGCCAACACCTGAGAACACTAGCCCAAAGTCAGAAATACATACACTTTCATTTATTTGGAAGGAGCTAAAGGCAGGAACGCATTTTGAATGTTTTGTTTTTTCCAAAACAAATACTTGTTTGATTTTCACAACATCCACTGATATAGGCAGTCACTATAATAAAAGGCTGACCCCAGACACTTTTCCTGATTCTATTGCACAATATATTTTTTTTAAAGTTGCCTGTTTGAGCGATAATAGCTCTAACTGCCACAGTTACCATGCTGGTGGATTGATTCATTTATTCAAATAGCATGGTGCCTTTCAACCTGACATCTTAAAACATTTTCAAATGAAACAGGGACCCTTTGGATTATCTAGAATGTGTATTCATTCTCCTTTCTATTCTTTAGAACTCCATCAGGTTCTCATCTGATACACTTTGGAGGGCCTTCGGCTTAATAAACGTAGGCTGAGGTGTGTGTGTGTGTGTGAACATGTATACGCAATGAAAAATCCTCAGACTCGGCTGTGAGGTGAACTAGCTAGCCTCTTTCTTGCTGGCATACAAACTTCCCTTTCAGGCAGGAACCTTGGGCGATTCTGAGACAAGTCATTTCGAGGCTTTCCTTCCCTCGCCCTCTGAGCTACTCACATTACCACTTGAGACCCTTCCTGGTTTCTTCTGCTTCGTTCAGAGGGCAGAACTGATGTGGGCTGCTTGAGGTCACGGGCCGGTTGGAGGCAGAGCTGTCACCATTGTTGGGCTGCCTGGGGCTATGCAGGGCACTGACCTGTGACCTTCATTCCCCCGACTCCTGTCCTCTGGGGAGACACTGAATCCACGTAGGCCCTTTGACCCGGAACTAATTTGACCAGTAGGACTCTACAAATCTACTCAGTCACTGGTGCCTGGCTGGGACTCTTCTCCCAGAATAGGGGAAAGGTAAAACTCTGAGGGTCCTGAATGGAAAGAATGGATTGGCACTGCTTGGTTGGCGAGGGGATTTAGGAACCCAAGAGGTGACCATGGAAATCAGCAACTCTGAGATGCCCGGACACCTACCCCAGATGGCAACAGAGCCACAGGAAGATTCTTCTCCCTTCATAACCAGGGAGAAGGACGAAGCCTGCTGAGAAAGTCCCCAACCCTTAGGATCCCTGGGGCCTGACTGTAGGGCTGGAACCCTATTACAGGTTTCAAGGACTTTAGCTCCATTCCTGAACCATGAGTTGCTGGTGACTGGGATAAACTTGCACAAATACTTTCCGTGGAACTTTATCTTTTCTTCTTCCTTAAAATTTTATGAACTTTTCTACCAAATGAGTTATCTGTGCACCTTAACTTTTAGGAACAATTCGCAAGGTGCTGATATATCCAGCCCTACCTCCCCTGAGCAATCCTAGCTCCTAGAGTTTAGTGATAAGTGATTTGCAAAAATAGAGCATTACCCTTCTTTTAAAACTAACTTGTGATGCATTGAAATTGAAATTAAAGAATAACATATTTGCTTTATTATATCAGTATTAATTATATTTATTTTCAACTATAAAGTGAGTGCTCATTCGATACAGAATTTTAATGCCCGTCGGTAGGTTTATGTATCCAGGCTAGACATGGGTCTTCCAAGGGGGGCCTGCTCTTATCTTCTTGAGGACAGATAATTAAAGAGATAATTCAAGGTATTTGGATTATAAGAAAAAGTAGGAATTTCTTTCTTGCTTATACATATGTTTATGTATATCCATAATATATTCTTGTGCATATTATGTGTTTGTAACGCAGAGCCATCGGAAAGCCGATTTGCAGACAATTTTGCTAGTTCCACAAATTTATGGGCATAAGCTCTGTTTTTAAATTTGATTTCTGTGATCTTTTCCATGGGCAGGCATACTCCTTGGCCCTAGGAACAAGTTTTGACCTTTTCAGCTCTTTTATTCAGTTTGACATTAATTTTTCTTCTTTATTCTTAACAGGTTTTCATTGTACTTAGTGAACAATACAGGGGCCCTGGGGGCCAAATAAACCTATAAAGTGCCCATGAATTTTAACCAAAGACTTACAGCACTACATGATTAAAAGCTTTAAATTCTCAAAGAGCAACATGATTAATCCAGTACCACAGTGCTGAGTGGCTTCACACTGGCTTCATTTGTTGGTATTGTTATTTTCCTTGGTTACATTTGATTTGTTGGAATGATGATGATTTTAGTTGGCACAGTTCATTCCCACCACCATCTCTCTGCAGTCGCAAAAACGTCTTAACTATTTCAATAATTTTTTAAACTACTCATATCCAACTTTGTGAGGCAAGGAATGCAGGCCCAAGATATATGCCTGTGAAGACGAATTCACACACCTCGGCCTGCTACCATGAAGGCAGACATAAAGATTCTTTTCAGTTTATCGTGTGTTTAGTAGAAATGAAGGCAGATGGTTCAGATGGTTTCTGATCCCAGTTTGTCTTATACCTAGCTTTTTTTTTTTACTTTATTTTTTTTAACGTTTATTTATTTTCGAGACAGAGACATAGCATGAACGGGGGGAGGGTCAGAGAGAGAGAGGGAGACACAGAATCTGAAACAGGCTCCAGGCTCCGAGCTGTCAGCACAGAGCCCGATGCGGGGCTTGAACTCACGGACCGCGAGATCACGACCTGAGCCGAAGTCAGACGCTCAACCGACTGAGCCACCCAGGCGCCCCAATACCTGGCTATTTTTAAAGATTTCTGGGATCCTAAACTTTTCCTTGATGGGCTATCCCAATGCTAACATTACAAAGTAGGTGCAACAATTTCTAGCCCAACGCAACTTCTGTACTTTTTCTTTTGTCTTCTTTGCACAAATAGAGAAAACCCACTTTGCATCTTTGTGATATTGCTTCAAATACCCTAGGGTTACTACAAGGGTATTTTTTTTTCACTTCCCTATTCCCAATGAAAACAGTCCTATTATCATTAATCTTTCATCACAGAGTTTTATATCATATCATGTTTGTATTTCCATACTCATTGTAAAAAGTTGAGTCCCAAACCAGTCCCAATAAAAAGCGTTACAATGTATATTGGAATTGAGTGGTGGTTTCTCTTCTTGCCTCATATTCTAAAGAGAAAATTGTAGTTGTTACCATCATTATGTGTGTGTGTGTGTGTGTGTGTGTGTGTGTGTGTGTGTTTGTGTGTGTTTATTTTTGAGAGAGAGAGGGAGGGAGCATGAGCAAGGGAGGGGCAGAGAGAGAGAGACGGCAACAGAATCTGAAGTAGGCTCCAGGCTCTGAGCTATCAGCACAGAGCCCAACGTGGGGCTTGAAGTCACGGACCATGAGATCACGACCTGAGCCGAAGTCAGATGCCTAACCGACTGAGCCACCCAAACACCCTGTTACCATCATTATATTGATATCTGTACCCTTTTCAATTGCTCAAAATTTATCTTCAGCTTGCGATCTGCTAGGACTATCAAAACTGTGGCTTCCTGCTTTTGTCTACCATGTTTTACCCAGATTTTGAATGGATTCATAATTTTTTGACCCTAAGGATGTTAATATGCATTGATCTTCAGTGGTTCTTACCCTTGACCTGATTTGTTTGGAGAGTTCAAAGTTCTTCGAGGTAAGCTCCAGAAGGCTAAATACATGTAAGTTTTCAAAGTCGGTACATCTTTCAAAATGTCACTTACAACAAAATGGATTTCTTTTGCTTTAATAGGTTAACTACTGGTAGAAAACAGGAGACGGCATGCTGAACGATCTATTTGTGCCCCAATTCTATAACATGTTGCTACTATCGAGTTAGAAATGTAATAATATTTCTGCTACATGCTGTGATTCATCTCTGAGGGACAGCACAGATATCCAGGGCCAGGGACATGTGTCTCTGATTTCACTACTAAGTCATTTCAAACATAGTCAGCCTCAAGATGTTTTTCAAAGGGTCAGCCAACTGAGGCTTTATTTATCACCTTACCATGTCATTTCCTGTATCCACAAACCGCCTTACTCTCTTTCCTGACGACTTAGAATTGCGTGAGAAATAATGAACTTGAGGTACTTCTTCCTGTTTTCCCTCTTGGTTCAGCTGCTGACATAGATTTTCTTCGGGCCACAGTTAGCAGATAGATTGGACAGCTTTAGTAGCCAAAACAAATATCATAGGACTTTGATAATGACCACAATTTCAAATTGAAAGATCACTTCTTCATTGGTGTATAAATACCCTACATTTTTCTTGTGTTTTTATTCTTTGGGGAAAACTGGGGATGAGTTGCAACTTGTAAGCCTTTTCTCTTGAACGGCCCTAAATATTAACTTGTGGCTGCTTGCTATTGAACGACCCCAGAGAAATAAGCAAAGATTCATAAACCTTGCTCAAGTTCATGGTTGTTGTCCTTGGGCAAGTCCGTCCTCACAGTAGTTTGAGCGTATACGGCAGCTGCAGGTTTAAAATGAAAGGTGTTTCAGCTTCACCTCTTAGCTCCTGTAATAACCTCAACTAAGCCTGCCTGAGGATGTCCTCCCTTTCTTTGACGGAAATAATAAACTGGGATGAGTTTGCCATAACAGCTCTCATTCCCACCACCATCTTATTTCTAAGAAGTGGAACAACAGCTCTTTATACTGCAGAGAATAAGACATCCCAGAACAGTGGAGTCCAGGCTGTGAGGACGGAATGGGGCTTTCTTCATACAAACAGCCACAAAGGTCATGGAAAGATATCTTGACCTGGTGTTGCCATGGCCGCATTATGATGCTATAGGGACACTCCTCTCTTTCAGGAAGTGGTTGATATGTGCTCTAATGAACACATCAGAAAGCAGAGTCACTGGGTCAAAAGATCATCTGGGACCTTAAAAGTCCCCTGTACCTACCGACCCCTCCACATTGCTGGTTTGGCTGGGAAAAAGATAGTATTAACTTTTTGCCATTTTGTGAGCTTTTCTTATTCATTTTATATACCTACGCTGTCAATTTAGGATTACAATAGCCCTCAAAGAAAGATACCACTTGCTCTGTGGAGGAGGGGTCAGTTTTTAGTGCAAAATGAGACTTCTTAGGCACATGAATTTCACAAGCCATGCCCTTCTTCGTATGTCTGCCAAGCCTGCTAGGCCTACAAATCTATTTTTGTAGCACTATATCACACTAATAGCACTATATTTGTAGTGTTATTAAGTGGCGACTGAACCACCAGGATACAGGGGTAAACAGCCACCACTAGGAGCTACATCAGGGCTGAAAGACCTCAGAAAGCAGCCACATCATCCCTGAAGGGCAAGGTCACTAGGCAGAAGTTCCAGTTTGAAAGCTACTGTTGGCTTTTTCCTTATTGGGAAGTCATGCAAGTTTTCAGCTCGATAGAAGCCTGGGCAGATATCTGTTATCTAGAGTCATCAGCTCTGGGCCACAGAAGTGAGCCTTTCAGAGTACTGTCTGAGTACATTTCTTTGTCTGGATTGTCCTATCCTGAGCCAATGCAGGTAAACTGTGGTGTGGAAATAATTTATGCATTCTAGGGACTGATGTGGTAGAATGGATGCTGTCTGAGCCCCGCCCAGATGTCCTTGACCAGGCCGATGCTCCCATTCCTCCGTTGCTGTGCGTTGGCTGTTCGTGGCTCATAGTTGCTTTTTTCTCCAATGAACTACCCTTGGTCCTTATAAGAGCCACCAAACCGAAAAGGTGCCTGAGAGGCTCCTCCCTCCACGTGAAACTCCACTGCCCTGGATGGGGGCTGTCTTCCACAAACAACTGTGAAGTGTCCAGCTCTCCTACCTTGTGGTGAGATGCTCCGGAGCTTTCGGTGGGACGGGGGTGAAGCTGGGCTTCAGCTGAAACCACCTCTTTGCTTGGCTTCTTCCCTGCTCTACCCTGCTTCCCTCACTCCCCAACAAGTTCCTCCCAGGGGCACCATCTCAATGTTGTAATCTCCACAAAAATCCCTGTCTCAGCCTCTACTAAAAGGGAACAGAACCCAAGACACAGGCAACATGCTATGCAACATGCTCACATCCATGGGACAATTATAATAATTGATTTCATGTATATTCTAAAATCTACGCATATATAATTCATCTGGTAAAATGAAGATACATCGTTATAATGTAAACCAGTAATTCCACTCCTAGGTATTTATCACAGAGAAATAAAAACACAGGCCCACAAAAACCCAGGGATGAGAACATTCAAAGCAGATTTATTCAAAAAGACCAAAACCTGGAAGCCCAGATGTCCATCAGTAGAAGAATGACAAAAACAAACTGTGGTGTGTTCCTAAAATGAAAGTCAACTTAGCAACAAAGAAAATGAATTACTGGTGAAGGCGACAATAGAGGCGAATCTCAAAAATACTACGCAGAATGAAAGAAGCCAGACACAAGAAAATATGCACTATATGGTTCTATTTAAATAAACGTCTATAGTAGACAAAACTAATCTAGAGTGATGGAAATCAGATCAGTGATTACTTTGGAGGAGAATGTGCAAGTGACTGGAGAGGAGCAGGACGAAATTTCCAAGGTGATAGAAATGTTTTTCCCACGATTTGCATTCATCAGAACTGATTGAAGACACACATTGAAGATCTGAGCATTTCACTATGTGTAAATTATCCCTCAATTAAAAAAAAAGCAGATGTGAGAAATGTATCCTTTTCTGAGTTTTGCTTATTTTGATCATAAACTTGTGTTGAACAGGGACTGTGGCGAAGGTAGCTGGGAGAGAAACCGAAGTGATTGGTGGCTACCCAGGGTTGCAAGGCACACCAATGCATCTGTTCCATGGAGTGTTCCATTTAGTTTCATTTTACTTCAGGTTGACTTTGGATTAAAAGAGAGAGAGAAAGAGAAAAGGCAGAGGAAAGAAGGATAGAAATATGTTTGATTCTCCAAATTGCTTTTTAAAAATGAATGTAGGGACAGCTGGGTGGCTCAGTTTGTTGAGTGTCTGACTCTTGTTTTTGGCTCAGGTCATGATGATCATAGTTCATGGGATCAGGCTCTGTGTGGGGCTCCACACTGACAGTGTGGAGACTGCTTGGGATTCTCTCTCCCTCTCTCTCTGCCCCTCCTGTTTGTGTACTCTCTCTCTCAAAAATAAACTTAAAAATAATAAAAAAAAACCCAAAAATGAATGTAAATAGGTCATTCTTTAAATTTTTTTTAAATGTTTATTTATTTTTGAGAGAGAGAGCAGGAGCAGAGAAAGAGGGAGACACAGAATCTGAAGCAGGATTCAGGCTCTGAACTGTCAGCACAGAGCCTAACATGGGGCTCGAACCCACAAAGCACGAGATCATGACCTGAGCTGAAGTCAGATGCTTAATCGACTGAGCCACCCAGGTGCCCCAATATAGGTCACTTTTTTTGATGACACTTTATTTGCAAAGATGCAAAAGGTTTCTTCATTCACTCATTTTTCTCTATCAAACATCTGTAGCTTACTTATAGCATCGCGGGTACTGAATTAGATGCAAGGAATATAAAGAAAATGAAGTCATTTTATCAGCCTTGAAGAATGGATCGAAGATGTTCACTGTAGCTAATGCGGTCAATAGCATACTGGATGGATCAGGGCAGAACTAAGTACTGGCCTGGGCGCAGCAGAGTTTGAATGGACAGGGATGGAGAAATGCATCTAGGGGTACTAGGACAAGCTTCTGAAAGGAGGTGATGCTTGAAATAAGACGCCCGAGGCTTTAGTAAACTATAGGAGGCTTTAGTAAGGCTTTAGTAAACCCAAGGCTTTAGTAAACTATAGGAGACAGCATGGTCCTTCTAAGGTGGGATGACCATGGATTTAGGCAAACCTCCGTTGAGAGGTTTGCTCCAGCATACTCTGTCACTTTGGGCAGTTGGCTTATCTGTCTTGAGCCTCCACCTCATTATTTCTAATTTGTGATAGTAACACTTGCAGTGTTGCTACAACATCATATCTAGCCATTATTATTATTATTATTATTATTATTATTATTATTATTATCTGGGAAAGGTGACTAAGTCATGATCAGCTATTAACACTGTGCTTCATCAGATTAACAATCCAGTCTAACAGAAGTAAAGATCACTGGGGAACTTTGATCTGGGGGGGCCAAAGATCAGATTTCTTTCCTTGCCGTTTCCAGCTTCTAGAGGCCATCAGCTTTCCTTGGCCCATGGCCTTGTCCTGCATTTTCACAGCAGTGAAGCATCTTCAGGTCTCTCCTTATCTCTCATCTCTGCTTTCACTGCCATATCTCTTACTTTCTCCCTGGTTTGTCATCACATCACCTCACCCCCTCTCCCTCTGACCCTTCTGCCTCCCTCTTATAGGAAGGTCCTTATAGAACCTTTGTGATAACCCTGAGGACATTCAGATGATCCAAGAAAATCCCTCCACCTTAAGATCCTTGAGTTACTCACCTCTGTAAAGCACCCCCTTGACATGTAAAGCAATACATTCCAGGTTCTGGGGATTGAATGTGGACATCTCTGTGAAGGGGGCATCATTCAGCCCAACACAATATATATATGAGTTGTCCTGAGACCTTTGTATAGAATCTGAGTAGCTGAGAGGCAATGGTGGTGGGATTGAGCAGATGAGAGGCTGGTTGGGGCCAGGGAAAGGTCACTGAGAGGGAGTCAGAGCTGAGGGCATGATGTCCCACAGTGACAAGCTCAGATCTGTGCTTCAGGGATCCAGTTCTGCTTAGGGTATGGGATGGCTTGCAAGGGTCTGGAAACTGGTGGTGAGGCCATAACCTTGGAAGTCAGTAACAATGGGCCTGGCGAGGTGTGAACAAGAAAGCTCACCAGCTTCTCAGTCTTGTCCAAGATGGATTCCATCTTTAATCACCACAATGAAGGAGGAGATTTAAAGAGAAGAATATGAAGAAGAAAAGGAGAGGGGAGGGAGAAGCATGGATTTCTTGTTTTCAGAGTTTTGGCAATCGGTAATCACAAAAGGAAAATAACTTTCATGGGAATTATTTATAATTACTGACTTTGAAATTCCTTTAAATATTGCAACACTGAGGGCACTTTAGACTTGGAAACATAAATATTTTATTAAAGAGCAAACAATTCACCAACTAACCTGATCAGAAGAAGATCCCCTCATTACGAAAACACTGACAACTTATTTGTATACAGGGCATGATCTCCTTGATATGCTCCTGTTTTCTTTATGAATTGAGGGATTAGATGGGTCAAGAAAATCTTAAAGAACAAAACCCTTATTATCAAGCTCTTGAGGTCATTTTATATTCAATAAAATAATTTGAACAGCATTTTTACAAGACACAAGGTAGCTGATGCTTGCTTTTTCTAATAATCAGAAGTCAAACATAAATTTTAAGCATTCTTCTGGCAAACAGTCATTACTTTAAGCACCTCAAACAGTAATGCAGATTGATTTATGAGCTCAACATCACCCCTAGGTAAAATGCTACAGATGTTTCTGAAAACACAGAAAATACCCCCTCCTCTCACTTAAGATTCTACAATCCTCAAAAAGGCTTTGGCATTTTCTTGGAGTTATCCAGCCAAGATGTACAAAGTCTGAGAACGTGACAAATTCTGGATAATGACCATCTAGACTCTATGAAGAGCAAATTCTATTAGGCCAATTAGCATGTTAAAAACTTGACTTGGAAAAGCATCGAGAAGACTCTATACAAAATAGACTCTTATATTCAGAAATTGTAGCAGTATAGGATATATTTTACAAAGTCACATTTGCTAAATTTAAATCTTTCTCTACTACAGAAAAATTGAAAAAACAATGCAGAAAATAGGCCTAAAATACTTTGATGGCAAAAACACTTATTACAATTGGTAAACAGGGCAAGATTTTGGTGTCCTGTTAATGGATACACAAAGTTGCTTAGAGAGTCTGTAGATCTGGTCCTGGATCCAGCATGTATAGATTTATATTGACTTTCTTAATAAAAACAAAGCATTCTCATGAAGCAGCTTAACGGATGATAGCATTTATAAAATTGTCAATACTATCTCAGGTTCCAGGTTCGAAATTTGAGATACTATCAAAAAGTGGAGATGTGATCAAAAGAGGAATGATCAAGTGATAATCTATGATAGAACATATACATCAGCACTGTGAAGGCCCCAAGCAGCAGAAGACTGGGAAAAGTAAATGAATAAAAAAGAAGACCATGATGGTCCTAGTGGCCTACAGCTGACCATGTATTGGGTTGTTATTATTTTTTAAGACTCAATATTTGGATTTTAGGAAGGACATCATCAGACAAAAATTTTTAAGTAATCATTCTCACCAGGGGAATTATGATGACAACTTAAAGATTTAACGTTTTTATGGGGCAAGTGTGGGGATATATTGCTCATTTCCTCCAAGTTTTATAGTGAGATATTAACGTTGCAACCAAAAATCATAGGGGATTTAACTTTCTTTTATCTTATAATTCACTGTAAATCTAATTGATGGGAGCATAAAGTTACTCATAGGGCAAAGCACTCTGATAAAATTCAGCTGACCATTCTGGATGAATGGGCTTGTTGGTAATTATTACTATTTTTGTTTCCCAAATTTCTTAAACAATTAAAAAGACATAAAGGATTTTATATTGAATATCTTCTATCTTTAACCAAATTTAAGAAATAAATATCATAAATAGAGTTGAAAAGCCTTGCACAAATCTTCCAAAGCATGTTCCCCTCTCCCCTCCTCTTATCTCTCCTTAATTACCTGTGTACACATATCCTTCATATAAATGTAATACTGTTTGGCATGCTATTTAAACTTTATATAATGGGAATTACATTACATGCATCCTATCATAGATTTCTCTTCCTCCAAATGACTTATTTCGCTTAGCATAATACACTGTAGTCCCATCCATGTTGTTTCAAATGGAAAGATTTCATTCTTTTAGATCGCCAAGTAAAATTCCAGTGTGTATATATACCACCCATCTTCTTTATCCATTAGTCATTCAATGGGCATTTGGGGCTCTTTCCATAATTCGGCTATGGTTGATAGTGCTGCTATCACCAACATTTTGCACTCAACATTATGCTGGGAAAGTTAATCATATTGATTACTTTGCCACTATTTCATTTTTTTCTTGTAACTTAAAAAAAATAACTTCACTGAGATAAAATTACCGTACCATCCAATTCACCCACTGGAAGCACATGACTCAATTGTTTTGGTAGTATATTCACAGGGCTGTGCAACCATCACCATAATCTAATTTTAGAACGTTTTCATTCCTCCCCCAAAAGTGCCCTGCACCCCTTGGCAACCACTGCTCCTCACCACCAAGCTACATACAACCACTGACCTACTTCTCATCTATATATATTTATGTGTTCTGGACATTACTATTATATAGGCTTATATGTTATTTGGCCCTCTGTATCTGGCTTCTTTCACTTAACATAATGCTTTTAAGCTTCATGTTGTAGCATGCATCAGTACTTTATTTCTTTTTATGGCTGAATAATATTCCATTGTATGGATATACCACATGTCATTTATGCATTCATCAGTTGGATGGTGTCCACTTTTTGGCTATTATAAATAATGTCGCTATAAACATTCACGTGTAAGTCCTTTGTGTGAACATATTTTCATTTCTCTTGGGTATATACCCAGAAGTGGAATTGCTGAGTCATATGGTAACTCTATGTGAAACATTTTTTAGGAATTCCCAAACTGCTTTCCAACGTGGCTGCACCATTGTACATTCCTATCAGCAACGGATGAGGGTTTCAATTTTTCCACAATCTTGCCAACGTTCACTGTTTTCTGTCTTTTTCTGGTCATCTTAGAGAATGTGAAGTGGCATCTCGTGGTGCTATTTCACTTTTGAATGCTGTAGAGTATTCCATTTTGTTAAAAAATATTCATTTTCCTGGGGTTCCTGGTTGGCTCAGTCGGTTAAGCATCTCACTTGGGCTCAGGTCATGGTTCATGGGTTCAAGCCTTGTGTCAGGCTCTGTGCTGACAGCTCAGAACTTGGAGCCTACTTCAATTTCTGTGCTTCCCTTTCTCTGTACCCCCCCCCATGCTCTGTTTCTCTATCTCTCTCAAAAATAAAAACAAACAAATTTTAAAAATATTCATTTTCTTATTAATACGTTGTTTTTTTTTCTTTTTCCTCTTACAAATAATGTGATGTGTATATTTTTACATGGACCTTTTTGTACACATTTAGGAATATATTTAGGATTGGGATTTCTGGTTCGTAAGTATGTGTATCTTCAGCTTCATGAAAAATTATGGCAGCTATTTTTTTAATGTTTATTCATTTTTGAGACAGACCAAGAGAGAGAGGGAGGGAGGGAGAGAGGCAGAGACAGAGAGGGACAGAGGATCCAAAGCAGGCTCTGAGCTGACAGCAGTGAGCCCAAGGTGGGGCTTGAACTCAAACCGTGAGATCGTGACCTGAGCCAAAGTTGGACGCTCAACTGACTGAGCCACCCAGATGCCCCTATGGCAACTATTTTTTAAGCGAGTGAGTGAAATGAGGTGATTAATACTTTCACAGTAAGATGGATAGCAGAAGTTGGGATGTGCTCAATGAAAATAATTTTGCTTGTCTTGCTAAAGAGGTCTTACTCTTTGCCTATTTCTGCAGATTGCTTTGACTGAAGGCTCACAATGCTTTCAACGGGGGTTTTTGTTTTGCTCTGTTTTATTTTTGTTTGCAATTTCTTGTATTGCCTCAAATTGAGGCTTTAATAAAACACCATTAAGGGACAAGGCTGTACTTTGCATTGTTCTTTATCCTTCCTTGGATTCGGGAACAGTATTTGCAGAGCATTAAATAGTCTGAAAGTTTTCGGCAGATTGAATGCAATTGGAGTTCTTGGAGCTAAGCCCATGTCTATCCATACAGAATGAGCAGATTATGGCAGGGTGGATATCTTTGTTGAGCTGTCTTAAGAATTGATCTAATCGGCCACTTAAATCATTCCCCCGCAGAGATCGATGTGGCGGTGGCAGAAATGAGCAGATGAACTGTCACAGACCAGGGGAATCTGAATGTAGACTCTTAGGTATTGGAGTATTCCTGAAAGCCAGTGGGCACACTCAGTTTATCTACACTGCATGCTGGGTCTTTCGCAGGGCTGGAAAGTCTGTTGTCAGGACCCAGTGTGTTGGGAACTCTGGAGAACTGTGGGGTTATGGGAATCTGCTTTCTTCTTCTAGAAGTGTGAATCATTGCACCTGTAGATTCAACACACGATCTGCTCTGAAAGCCCATTATTACACAGAGGTGATGTCTGTGAATTTGGATTGTCATCTGAGACAAGTTATATGGCTTTTGGTGCTACATCCCTCTCTGTCGGACGTATCTGTATGTGAAATATACAAAAAAAATCTTGGGGATGGTCCAGCTCATTTTTTTTCCAAAGAAAAGAGCTAGTAATATTGACCTGAGTATATATAAAAGACACATTCTACCACGTACTTATTTTTTTTAACATTTTTATTTATTTTTGAGAGGCAGAGAGAGTGTGAGCGGGGAAGGGGCAGAGAGAGAGGGAGACACAGAATCTGAAGCAGGCTCCAGGCTCTGAGCTATCAGCACAGAGACCGACGCGGGGCTGGAACTCACGAACTGTGAAATCATGACCTGGGCTGAAGTCGGAAGCTTAACCGAATAAGCCACCCAGGCGTTCCTCTACCATGTACTTATAATTCCCAACCTTCTCACTAGAAAAACAGACCTGCTTTTTTTTTTTTAAGTTTATTTATTTATTTTGAGAGAGACAGAGACAGCGCAAATGGGGGAGGAGCAGAGAGAGGGAGAGAGAGAGTATCCCAAGCAGGCTTGGTGTAGTCAGAGCAGAGCAGGGTGTGGAGCTCGAACTCATGAATCGCAAGACCATGACCTGAGCCCAAACCAAAAATCAGATGCCTAAACGACTTAACCACCCAGGTGCCCCAGACCTGCATTTTTATTCTAAGATCATGAAGGCAAGTATATTCAGAAGAGATAGTTACCTTTTATTTATTAGGTCACTTAGAAAAACGAAAGCCTCACCGTTCTTGGCTCTGAAGTATGTGTAAGAATACCTATGAGCATCCATGGTTCCACCAGAGTGAAAATATCAGGAGATAATGTTTTCTTTAGACATAGTACCTCTTTCAAAGAGGAATAGATGGGAAATCAGTTATAGTCTAGCAGCTGAAAATCCAGGATTGAAATCTCAAGCCTTGAGAAGTTACAATATATCATAAGAAAAGGTGAGGAACATGTAACATTTCAATTCTGTGGCCGGGTGGTGGGTGAGAAGTACAGAAACAGGAAAGGAAGGCCTGCCCATCTGACCCTAGGGCCTTATTTCAGTCATCGAATCAAAGGAAAAGCAGTTCTGGTAATATTTTTGAGAAGACCAAATATCAAATATGATTATTGTAATATTTTGGGATAAATAATCATGACATTTAAGAATATCTTCCTTCCGGCTGCTGGGTAGGTATGGTCATTCATCTTGGATACTAAGAAACAAAATTACAAAACCGTAAAATATTTTTCAAGAGGCAATAAGAGGAAATCAAAATACACACCTGGCCCATTTAAGCCACAGACCATTACTTCCAGAACGCTATTTATCATCCCTTAGAGTAGAGAAGAAAGGCTGTAGACTGGCCTGGCTCAACACTGTGTTATGTGTTCGTTGTCACAATTATACTTTAGCTCTGGCTCTGGGGAAAAGGTACATTTTTTTTTTCCTCACTCCAACCCTTTCTGTGCCGTTTCAGAAAACTAGGAAGCTAGTTCAGTCATTTGGTAAATATGTACAGAAGAGCACGTAGGATAGGCCAGATCCTGAGCTGAGTGAGATGTATTCAGATACAGAACAGGTGGTCCCTATGTCTGAGGGCTTTATAGTCCAGCAAAAAATAAAAAAATAAAATAATAATAATAATAAAATAAAAATTTTTAAAAAAAAATTAAAAAGGAAGTAAATGGTAATGAGGGCAGTAAAGTCCTCCAACCAGCTATGATACATGAATGTGACAGGGAGACTGATGAGGGCACCCCCGTCTCTAGCTTGGCTGCTGGATGTGGCTGCAGACAGGACCAGAGCTGAGAGCTGGGTTCCAGGTTCTCAGGGGGATTAAATCCACATGGGCCTGGGCTCTGACGTGTCTGGGCAGTAGGTGGTTGCATTCACTGCCTTAGCAGCTGGTGGTGGGTAAAAGGCATATCATTAGGCCAGTGCGGCTGGAAGCTTCTTGAGGGGCAAAGAAATTTTTACATGAGGTTTGGAGTTGACACATTTGGGTTTGAATCCTGGCCTGTCACTAATCTGTGACCCAGGGAAGTGAATCAAGCTGAGGGTCAATTTTGTCTCCTATCACAATGAGTTAATAAGAAATGTCTCATCTCTTTTATAGAGCATCGAAAAGGATCAAGTTCAATGACATTCTAGTGTTTTTCAAACTGACATATAGACACATGGAATCACTGTGGACTAGCATTTATACTTAACGGTCAGTAAGCTACAACATTTTAAAGAAGAAAATGAGTAGGCTTATTATGGGAGATAACAAGTTTCAAATAAAGTTAAAAAATTTTTTTAATGTTTTTATTTATTTTTGAGAGAGACAGAGTGAGTGAGCGAGAGAGAGCAGGAGAGAGGCAGAGAGAGAGGGAGACACAGAATCTGAAGCAGGCTCCAGGCTCTGAGCTGTCAGCACAGAACCTGATGCGGGGCTCGAACCCATGAACCACAAGATCATGACCTGGGCTGAAGTTGGATTCTTAACCAACTGAGCCACCCAGGCACCCTATAAAAAGTTTTAACATAAAGCAAGAGACTGAAAATATTTTATGCTTGCCTGCCTTTTGGGGCTGTTTCCCTCTGCCCTAGGGATACACATCCAGGGTGTCTGAGAGAAAAAAATTCTGAGAGGTGCTGTCTATGGAGGCACTGAATAAAACGTAGGGCAGTGTCCAAACGGTGGTCTTAATAATTTGTCATCATCATTTATTGGTAGGTCATCCTCACCTCTCAAGAGCTGCACTACAGAAACGTGGCTTTGGAATTTGGTGGCTAAATCTTACCCACGTTTCTTTTTGCATTTACGAGTTCTTAATCTGTTAAAAATACACAAGAGTTGAGATCAAATTGAAGGCAGGTTTTACCTAAAGGCAGGGAAAATGTGGGGAATAAGAGGTCAAGATCCCCAGCATCCCACAAATGGGACGGGGCAGGGACTGGGTTCAGAGGACAGGAAACCCCAGGGACTGGGTTAGCAACAAAGTCTTACAGCGAAGAGACCTTTCAGCCAAGCCCTGAAGGAGGCTTCGGGTTTCCACTGGAGGATAATAAGGGCAAACAGAAGGCGGCAAGGGGCTGGGCTGTGAGGAGGGCCAGCCAGTCGTCTGGCTTACAAATCTGGGTTGAATCCAAGAAGGACAGGAGAGGCAGAAACGTGTCTGTGATCCTGTATATAAAGTCACAGAGACATTACGTGGCAGGAAACGTCATGCATTCTTCAGGCCATCATCACTCACAAGAAAGAGGGGGCTGGACGGAAGTGGAATGGGCAGGACGTACCCAGCTCGCTGAAGGGTGGGGAGGAATCATGAACGTGCTCCTCCCTTTGGACTCCATTTCTTCACTCTGAGCATCAATACGGTGGAGTTGACTGAGTGCGAAGCAAAGCTGGCATACCAGAGAGAGGCTCTTGGCAAACAAGGGCCAGGCAAGTTCCACATAATGATGTGGTACCTCGATGGCACCTGTTTCTAGTCAGAACATCCCGGTTCAATATTTTATCACAGCTTGTCATAAATATTCCATGAAACAAAACTCAGGAAGTAATACTGGATTTGGATAATTTTTCTAGCCTCGGAAGTCGGAGAAGCGATTTTCATTTTCAAAGCATCTAATCCATTTCTTAATTATGCATGAAGATAGATGTGACTGCTATAATATTTAACACTATCAAGTGTAGTGATGGAAGACGCTTGGTTAAACAGTGAGGGAGCAAGGTAAGGGACCGAGTGACAATGGGCAGGAAACCGAGCATGGGTGCGACAAGTGCCAGGGAAAATTGGAGGATTAGCATCAATGCCACATGGCTTTCATTTGCAAGGATTGGTTCATTTTTATCGTTCCCAGGAACATACTCTGTTTTTATTTGTGGGTGTTTACAGATTGGCCATTGGGGAGATTGTGAAGTAGGCAAATTTTTGTTTTGGTGGTCTACTTCCCTTTCTGTCCTCCCTCAAGCCCCCTACTCTTTGTGATCCCTTATCCTTAAGGTGCTCAGAACATGTAGGGGCCTCAGATGCCTTGTCTCATAGGACAAAATAGGACCAATTTGAGCCTTAATACATTGTCAGCAACCTCAGGCTGAGACTTTGCACAAAGAGGAATAAGAGGTGAAGATCCCCAGGATCCTAAGCCAAGAGACTAGGACTGGAACATCTGGAAAGGTCTGAGTGCACACCCTTCATCACATGAGAGGAAACTGAGGGCCCAGGAAGTGGGAGTCCTGACATCAGTCCCAGCCAGCAAGACACAAAGCCAGAACCAGAACTCAGCTACCCTACACAGCACATTCCTGGCGTCTCATACTAGGTTCCCTTCAATAAGAGAAAGAAAGTTTTAGATGGGAACCTCTTTGCATTCAGTCATTCTTCATAGCGTGGGGCTGGATCCCACAAACGGTGAGATCATGACCTGAGCCGAAATCAAGAGTCAAATGCTTAACCGGCTGAGCCACCCAGGCGCCCCCTCACGGAAATCATTCCTTAATCACAATTGTGGGGAGTGTGGATCATGATGGTGACTCTAATCAGAGGTGAGTAAATGGACCTTCTCCCTGAAACATCCATTGGACAGGAGGGGATTTAACAGCATTCATCAAGGGGGGATTCAATCTTGCAAGCCAATAATATCCCATATCCACTTAACAAGTGAGCTACATGGCTTCCTACTGCCCTGAAAGAATCACTGTGCTTTCAAAAGAGGCCAGTATCCCCAGGAGATCATTCACAACCCTGGCAGGATATTTTCATTTTAGGTTTGTTTTCACAGCTGCTGGTGGAGAGGAGCTCTTTCTTACGGTCTCAGCTACATTTACTAAACAGTGCCCTGATGTACACTTGTCCCACTTCATCTGCCTGTCACTAGGATTCTCGAAACGACGTGAAAAAGTTGAATTCCATCTGACATATTCGAAATCATTGCTGATTTGTTGACATTTCCCCAGTTGTCTGGGTGACAACAGCGAGTCGTCCCAAAGCACGCTTGTCAAAAGATCCCGCTGCGCGAGAGGGGCTGAGCAAGGGTCCCAGGGTGTGGTGCGCTGTGACGGGCCCCAGACTGACCGTGGTGAACGCTGATTCCACAGGACTCAAGTGGACACAGCTCTGTCTCGAAGCAGACACAGGGAAGCGCGTGCATGCACACACCCACTATGCAGTTTCCTAATTGAATCTAACATGTAAGTGCTTTGCCATTTAAAAGGACCTTGCTATCTTGATAAGAAAAACTAATGAGATGCCCTTTCCAGGGCTGGTCACACAATAGCCCTAGTGACAAGGACCCCTATCAAGAAATAAAGCAGAAGATAAATGAGATTTTTCTAATATCCATTTCACCCATTGTTCACAAGTGTCAGGCAGCACAGATTCTATTTATCATGGGGTGGGAGAAAGGAGACATGCTTTTGTAAAGAAAGTCTAAATTGCAGCATCGTATTTTCGGCCACCTGGTAAACCTCTTCTGTCACCTGGTAGAAAACAAAGCAAGGTTTGGGTTTGTGGGGCGGAGAGCAGAAGGTGTCCATATTTCTGCATTTTTGCCTCAGGGCTGACAATGCGCTAGAAAGGATCATTTGGAAGAGAGGGGAGAAAGAGATTATTTCTGACTGTGGAGTATAGGAGTCTACTATTTATAACCTATTAAATTGTAGCTGTGTCAAATGTTCAAAATGCAAATGGAGACTAAGAAATTGCCACTTAAGACTGATGCACTTTAAAACTTTCAGAAGCTACATTAAGACACAAAGTAAAACACAGAAGTTCAATTCCAGGTCTAGGAGAAGGTTGGGTATGTTTATAGGAACTCCTGGTGTTCTTTTCTCTAGAAGAAGGGACTCCCCAAGGGGTGGATATCTATGTTGTTCCATAAGATGCATGATTAATAAAGGAAAGCACTGGACAAAAGAATCGGGTGGAAACCAAGAAAATATTTAAATCTCTGTGGTCCAACTTTGCAAAAATTTACATTTATAAGAATGACATAACTGTCAGGAATCTGACCTTGCAAAGGGACCGCTGGAGTGAGATGCCGAAAGCTCATATGTCTTCTCCCAGCCCTGTTCAGCATTACAGGGAAGGTAGCCTTGTGATAGTTAAGACATTTTTTAATATTTTACATTTCAAGAGAACCTACTAATCTGCAGACTCAGAGGGCTGTGGCAGCTCCAATTCTCAGGACTGCTGTTTACCGCAGATGCAGATGAGGAAATGTCCTTGTTCTTTGAGAGGGGGAGCCACTGCCAGGCTGCCCGAGAGGCAATCCACGTAGGGTGACAGGCCTACCTGGGGCCTGGGGATCTCAACACGCACCCCTCCCTGGCTTCCGGTCTGAGCCCGGAGAAGGCAGGTCAGCACCTGCACCCAGGCTGTCCATGGATCCATGGGGAAAAAGAACGATTTTGAGCCAATGTTGATTTACTCTTCTGGGTACTTTCACTATTCCTTTTGCTATTTTTAGAGGAAGTCTGCCTTTTTGAAATAAGCATTTCTTCTGCAAGATTCTTACATATTTTCATATTATTAGTGCCCTCTAACATTGTAGAGATAAGCATGGGGGGAGGGGAACAACACACATGCTATCTTCTAACAGATTTTCTTTTTCAAAAGAGCTAAAGAACAAGCACAAAGGGTTCATTTGCATTTCAATAAACACTTTCTCTCTCGAGTTGTTTCCTCGCTAGAAAGACATCCTCAGTCTGGCTGTGACATCATTATTTAATGCAGGCAAACAAGCAAGATTCTAAGTCTGTTTGGTGGTGTAAATTTTCAGGTAATCTGAGTTTGACTTCAGGACTTTGCTGGAGAAATGATTCATAGGGTAGTACGGTCGATGTGACCTGTCCCAAGTCCCTTTGGCTCCACCACTATGGTGACAAGATCCTGGGCAATAATGGCATGAAGGAGAAAAACTTGCCTCAGATGATACATAGCAAAATCAACAACCTGGGACTCATAAATATCCTTGCCAAGGCAAAAGGAATCTCTTTCTGCTCTTCCGTCTATGTCTAGCCAGCTTCCTGTTGTCTTTTGTTTAATTGCAGGATGGTCTTGGTTGACTACTGAATACATGAATGAATGAACCAACTGTTTACTGACCACCTACTGTCCGGTCTTTACTAGGCACTCGGAATCAGAAAAGCAGTGTCCTTCCTCTCAAGGGGTTTCTGATCTAGTTTGAAAGCTTATTAAAACAAACACATGAAAAATTACGAGAGCAGATAATATAGAATGCCTCAGGAGAACAAGGAGGGAGACCTGATACAGCCTGAGGGATACCGAGTTGAATTTTGATACTGATTTTAACCCACTTTTTATCCAAAAATGATAATGGGGGTAGGGTTGAAGGATATGGGGGAGCAAACTGAGATGTAGAGAAATCTGTTTAAAATCTCTTTGGCATTTTACCTATGGAAAGAAGGACAAGAGTACTTAGCATGTTTTAGTTGCTGCCAGGTGTAAGCAGGTGCTATGATGTTAACCTCCTAGGAACAACATGACAGAGTACTGTATTACTGCCATTTTACAGATGAGGAAACTGAGACTAAATCACTTGCCTAAGGTCACTCTAGGAAACAGAGTTACTGATTTAAATCCTGGTCTGTCTAGATACAAGTCTATCATTTTTTCCACGACCACATACTGCCTTCTAAGTATAAACCTTATTATTGTTGTTGATGAGCTCAGATTATGGGAAGTTGGTGAAATTGCAAATTCATTCAGAATGTGTAGTAGGGTATGACAATGACTGGTGTATCACAAACTCTCAATAGCATGGTTTGTATTCTATGCAGATAGATTTTTCTTTTTCCCTAAAGAAGGGAAGGTATAGCATACTCATGTAATCCATGTATTGCCAGCCAGAATTTCTTTACTTCTCACAGCCAAGTAGATGGGACTGGGTGGTGGGCAGAGTGTGGAAGAAAACAAAGATGGCTGAGGGGTGTGCCATCCGTCGCCATAACTGGGCCAATATACTTATGCAATGAATAGCAGAAGTAGATGAAAAATGCAGTCAAAGATTTTGTAATATGCTTAGTTAATTAAATTTATTTTCTTGGGGCTCCTGGGTGGCTCAGTTTGGTTGATCATGACGGCTCAGGTCATGATCTCACTCACGTTCCGTGAGTTCGAACCCCGCTTTGGGCTCTGTGCTGAAGGCTCTGAGCCTGGAGCCGACTTCTGATTCTGTGTCTCTCTCTTTCTCTCTGCCCCTCCCCAGCACATGCTTGCTCTCTCTCTCTCTCTCTCAAAAATAAATAAAAATTAAGAATTTTAAAAATTTCTTTTCTTAATGCCTTTGTTTCTCTCATATTTATTTTATTTTTCTAAGTTTATTTATATTTTGAAAGAGAGCATGCATGTGAGCATGCATGAGTGGGGGAGGGACAGAGAGCAAGGGAGACAGAATTCCCAGCAGGCTCTTGCTGTCAGCACAGAGCCTGATGTGGGGCTCAATCCCTCGCACCATGAGATAATGACCTGAGCGGAAATTAAGAGTCTGATGCTCAACTGACTGAACCACCCACATTTAGAAAATAACATAAGAATGAATGATAGCAAGATGCATTAATGTATCTACCAAATTTCATTTTAATATCCATTCATTCATTTGTTCAGCAAATGTTTATTGAATGCCTATTATGTTAGTCTTAGAAATTCAGAGATACAAGAAATGATTCTTGTCCTCAAGGAACTCACAAAATTACTAAGACCGCCTTGTAAACAAGCCATCATAGAATCATGCAATCCCTACCACGATTCAGGAAGATAGGGATTTCTACGGAAGTGTGGAGGAGAGACCCAAAACTTTCATGGCTGTTGGTGGAGGGGAAAGTGAAGACTGAAGAAGACTTATACAGGGGCATGACAACTGGGGAAATCCTGATGCATGAGTAAGAGATTTGGGTACCAAAGGGGGTAGGACTTGGGAAAAGGTGTTCCAGTCAAAGAGAACAAACAGTGGAGCTAAAGGCACATAGGTGACAAAGACAATGATACCTTCAGAGAATTACAAAAGTGATTGAAGCCAAGTATTTACTCAACACCTACCATGGTCAAAATCCTGTTAAGGCACAAAGATTCAAAGATATGATAAAATTTTCATTCTCAGCATGTTTAATATCTCAGCGGGAATATACATAACGGCATAAATAAAATAAATAAACGCGTGATAAAAAATAGTATTAAAAAGGGGGTGGGAGCAGCATGCTGGAAATACAGGAGAAGCAGTGATTAGTTAAGGGATCGGGAAACGCTTTTTGGAGAGGACATTTGAAATGGGGCTTGAACGATGAACAAGCTTTTAACAGATGGTATTAGAAGAAGGCATTCCAAGAAGAGCATGCACAGAAATAGGAAGGTGTGACCCATTCCAGGAATGGAAGCTATTTCTGTGGACTGGAGGCCGGCACATGCAGCAGGGGTGGTGACAGATGAGCCTGGTCATGTTGACTCCATCCACTCCCACAGTCTTACTTTCACTGACTGTCCCTAGAGAATCTCGTTAGCTTGGTCTAGACAACAGGGAAGTCCTCATATTTCAAAGCTGACCCTTGGAATAATCAGTTGCCAAACTAAAATAGATTTATTTTTAAATTTGGTAATTATTTGCCCCAGTGAGAAACTATACTAAGCAAAAAACATTATCAAATGTTTACTGGAGACCATCTACAGCCCTTTCATTATTGCAATAATGTTTTTGAAGGAATACACACACACACACACACACACACACACACACACACACACACATATGTATCAGGGCTGTTAAAATCTACTCACCCCAAATTCTTGTAAAATATTGTTTGAACAAAGCTCAAGTGTAAATGGTAAAAATAAAGAGTGAACTTATCATTTGCATCAATGCTTTGTGAAAATAATTATTTCCTCTAACATTTACAAAACTCCCTAAATGTCTTTCATTTTATGTTTAATTTCCTAAAAGATAGGGATATTTTCAAAAAGGCACAAGTCCTGTAAATTGCGACCACTATTTCAATATCCACAGAGGGAAATCTCAAGAGGTATGGTACAAGTTTGTGGTATAGTCCAGTTTGGAAAACATTCTTTCGTCATAATCAAGAGTACTGTGTGCCACAAGCTGACAATAATATTAGCTATTGAGGGTGCTTGTTGGGATGAGCACTGGGTATGTTATATAAGCGATGAATCATGGGAATCTACCAAGATTCCAAGAGCACACTGTATACACTGTATGTGAGCTAACTTGGCAATAAATAATATTATTAAAAAAACAAAACAAAACAAAACCCAAAAACCAACCAACCAACCAACCAACCAACCAACCAACCAACCAAAAACAAAACCACTCAAGACACTTAGGATATCCAATCGTTTAGAAAGAATTTCACAATGTCCAGGCTAACCACACAATCCAGAACAACTGCACATTTATCTAGACTATATCTTTGTTTTCTCATGATCATAAAGCCAAAGTCTGGTATTAAAAACTCTCTTTTGAATTTTTTTTCAAGAGTAAAACCAAGAACCAAATATAATCTTTCCATCCACACATGAACCAACACTTCATGGCCTTGAAGAGAGTTCTACACTTGAAGAGAAAATTGAATCCAGAAAGTGTAGGGAATTTTGTCCTTTGTCAGTAGGTCTTGCCCTGCTCTGAGGCAGATGCTATCAGTAGGCACCTCTTCTAATCATATACTTCTAACAGCAACTTCTTTAGCGATCACCTACTTCCAGAACCTTCTGGGTCCTAATAGCAATGGATGCCCTCCAAAATAGTTAAATGCAGTGGGGATTTGTCTCTAGATGGGCATTTCTCTAAAACATTTCTTTTCTTTTAATGTCTTAAGCAGAGAATATGGAGCTAATCTTATTCATGATATTCACGACCTTCCAGTAGATATTGCACAAATTATTCCACAGTTCCAAGCTCTTATTATAACACAATATGACCATTTACCCCTCACTCATAAATGGATGAATGGATGCATGAGAGAGTGAATAAATGTGTTCACATAGGAATTCATTAATGAATGAAGCCTTCAATGGTAAGATTAACTATAGGCTTGGCATAGAGGATACTTGTAACACAACTTCAGACACAGAAACCAGAAGCCTTCAATGGTAAGATTAACTATAGGCTTGGCATAGAGGATACTTGTAACACAACTTCAGACACAGAAACCAAGGATCCATGCATTTCTATAAGTCTGGGCCCTTCAGTAATCGAGCGTCCATGATGCTCCTCTGGTGGCATTAACTTATATAAATGGAAGAAAACAGTATGGTGGGTGTTTTATTCTATAGCCCAGGAAGATGCTGGCAACATTTTTAAATATTCTACTCTCTCCGTCCATGTCAGTGCCCTTAATTAAACTGAATATTTCTTTAGATTCTGTTTTTGATGAACTATTCATAAACTGAACCCAAGGCGAGATCACACATAATAACCTTATGATTTTTCTTTTCTTTTTCAAAAGAAGTATAATTTCTAACTATTATTGAACTTAGTAAATATGATGCTTGTTTTTAGGACCTCAGGAATTCTATTTAGCCCCTTCTCAAGGTATGGAATTCAGTGTAGTTGCAACAGAGGGGCTTCTGGTGCAAAGGACCAAAACAGTCCACAGTGTTCTATTCAGGCTAATTCGAGCAGAGGAGAGATCCCATGACAAGTCTCACTCATTTGAGACTGAGTGACAAATTGAAAGGCTTAATCAGAATCTTCAGATAACTATTGTGATCGCATGCCCACTAAGGAAGAGCACAGGTTTCCATTCATATTTGCTGGGCATTTCCCACGTTGAAGGACGGAAGTGACGGTATATCAGAGTCCTGAAAGCCTTGTGTCCTCCGACTTTTGAGTGATGGCTACCAAGCTCTTCTCTGACTACCTGTTGCAAGAGCCAGTGCTGAGCTGGGATATTTCTCCCCATGCTCTGAGGAAAACAAAAGCTCAAAGGCAATGCCTGCAGGATGTATTGTTTCTGTAGTAGTCAGGGAGGGAGTACACTGCTGTGGAAATTACACCGGCCTGTGATCTAGCAAGACCAGGTGGGGGTCCCAGTCCCAATCTTCAGTGAATCAAGCGTTTATCTATAGCTGAATGTCCCTGCCTGGGATTCCGGGATAATGCAGCACGTTTTGGGGGGGCACAGTGAATTCTCAAGGTATGCATACTGTAATTCAACATTTCTAGCTTTCCCTTATTAACTCGCCAGAGATGGACCATTCATGTGGAGAAAAGTGGATTGAGGTGGGCCAGGACACTGGGTTGCAACGTAAATGCAGTTGCCTACAAGCTGTGTGTGTATCAGACTTCTCTGAGTCCTGGTTCCCTCACTTACACAATTATCATATCTAACATACTTTCCACCCGGAAAATCTTTTAACTTGTAGATATTGTTGATGTGCTTCACCTCAATCTCTTCCCTAGAAAGAGTTACATTTTATTTTTGTTTTAAGTTTACTTATTTTGAGAGAGAGAGAGAGCATGAGCAGGGGAGGGGCAGAGAGAGAGGGAGAGAGGGAATCCCAAGTAGGCTCCACGCAGAGCCCTACATGGGCCTTGATCTAATGAACTGCGAGATCATGACCTGAGCCGAAATCAAGAGTCAGATGCTCAACTGACTGAGCCACCCCAGGCGCTCCAAAAGAGTTACATTGTGAAACATATCCTAATATGAAAATAACACTTATTCCTCTTTACCTTAATAATTTCATTGCCACATGTGCAAATGTCTCACAAGTCTGGGTTTCCAGAATTTGGTGAACTACACCCTGTCATAATCTTGTTCACAGATTATCTTTAGAGGGAAGGTTTTTTTTTGTTTTTTTTTTAATTGTTTTTAATGTTTATTTATTCTTGAGACAGAGACAGAGCGTGAACAGGGGAGGGGCAGATAGAGAGAGGGAGACACAGAATCCGAAACAGGCTCCAGGCCCTGAGCTGTCAGCACAAAGCCCAACGCGGGGCTCGAACTGACGAACTGTGAGATCATGACCTGAGCCGAAGTCAGATGCCCAACCGACTGAGCTACCCAGGCGCCCCAGGGAAGGTCTTTTTGACAATTGACATACTTAAATCATTAATTTCATGATGTCAGGGTAAAGGATCTCAAGCAATGGAGATTTCCATTTTCTTAGAAATTGGTAAGAAACTGGCTACAGGAACCCTATCTAATGGGTTATTGCTAGCAGGTGTGGATATGACTTCCATGTTTGTCCTTGCTGATGGTAGGGGAGATTGAGGGTACCATATTTCCACAGCATATTTTTTCCACTTAAATTGCCTAATGCAGTAAACACACAATTATTGTGATGCAGCTCACTGACTTCCTCTGAAATGATATACTCTGCTCTAGCATGGGGCTATTAACATAATAGAAATGTGAATCTGATTTTAGTGCTGAACTCAAGGCTACTTTAAAATGTAGAAAGAAAAATGTTAATATATTCAGCAGAAGGTGTTTTAAATAAATATCTGTCATATATAGTTAAACTTGTGCTTCCCTGGTGTTAATTATGGCACAATCAGAAGAGAATAGAGAAGAAGGTATTTATTGCAGGTTGAAAAGCCAAATATTAGCTCTGTTACAAAGTAAGTCAAGTGAAGTAGCAATTATATATTGTTTTGATCACGCAGGGAATTCTTTAAAACACATATTTTCTTGTGTATATGTTATTGATCAGAAGGGAATAATACAAATAAAACTTTGACTAACTGGCCATTACGATGGTATTTTGAAAGCGTTACAAATCCATTCCTTTAAGTTCTTTGCTATATTTCTTAGGTGAAAAACATCCCTACTCAAGAATCTCTTCTTCAGGATATTTGTCATGTATATTTTTGTTTCAATGGACCCAAATGGGTCCAAGGAAGAAGGAAGAAAATGCAAATAAACAATAGGCATTCTTAAAACATTGTTGTCAAATTATATTATCATCGTCACCACTAAGAAGGAAGGATCTGGAGGTCACATGGATGGTATCTGTTTACCAACTAAGTAATTACTTTGTTTTGTATAGAATTTGAAGAAAATAATGCCTAAAAATCTTTTCATAGCCATGTAGAATCTCTCCTACGCTGACATTTTTTATTTTGCTCATTATTTAGAGACAACTTGGACATGTTTATTTTTCATGTCATGGCTTTTGAGGACAGCAGATGGAGAGGTGATGCTCTATGTATGTGTACACATACATTCATTCCCCTTCCACACATACATCTTAAAAACCAAGATTTTATATAATACACAGTGCTTAACGGAAGAAAGTCTGTCTCCTCCCCTTAGGTGTACAGAGTTAATCTAGAAAGGGATAAAACATGGAAGAAAAATTCAAAGAGATAAACTCTGCAGTGGGGTAAGATTAGAATGTTCAGTGGCCCCCTGGAAGAAACACTGATAAACGGTACTCGGGATCTTTCACAGAGGAAGGCCGACGAGCTTGGAATCATGCCCCAGATACGTTTGAGAACTGGATTTTTTTTTTAAATTTATTTTTGAAGGAGAGAGAGAGACAGAGCATGAGTGGGGGGAGGATCAGAGAAAGAGAGGGAGACACAGAATCCGAAGCAGGCTCCAGGCTCTAAGCTGCCAGCCCAGAGCCTGATGCGGGGCTCAAACTCAGGAACTGTGAGATCATGACCTGAGCCGAAGTCCAACTGAGCTCAACTGACTGAGCCACCCAAGCACCCCAAGAACTGGATTTTAATAAGGATTCCTTTGAACAAGATCTGAAATGATTTTTTGAATCATTCACAAGTAAATTATTTCTACTTGCAGGATGATAAATAAATGGAGTCAGTTCTGCTGGGGGGTGACAGGACAGTTTGCTAAATTGGTCAAAGAAATTAGGGAGAAGGCACATTAGACTGTATCTGAATGATCTCTACCTTCAGATATGCAACGGGATTGCTCCCTCTGGTCCCTTGGATTTGAGTGCAGCGTGTCACTTGCTTTGAACAATGAAATGTAAGCACAGAGATGCATGTGCCTACTCGTTTAACTGCTGATACCTAGCTCTTTGTTCATTGCTTCTGCTGCATGGGTTCCACGGAAGCATGTGCTAATAATAAGAAGGCGTTGTAAGGGTCAGGCTGCCTGGAACACCCAGTCAACACACGGATGATCGCCATCCTGGAGAATCACCCGGAGCCACAGAGGACATTGGTTGAGCAAGAAATGTGCTTTTGTTGTGCTGAATAAGAATCTGAAGGTGTTTACAATTGCAGTCTAACCAAGCTTACCCCAATAGAGGCTAAAAACCAAACTAAGAAGGAATATTCGCAGTTGGCATGTTATTTACTTGGAAAACACAGGGAATCAGTTGACAAACTATTATAAGCACTATGATAATTCAGTAAGTGGTCTGGTAAAAAATTAATATACAGAACAAAGAGCCTTCATATATACAACCAACACTAAAAACAAAAGTATGGTAAAGGAAAAATCTCTCTTTATAATCACAGCCCCAAATTGAGAAGATACTTAGGAATAAAAGTAATAAGCCATGTATATAATATATATAAAGGAAAATCTGAAGCATTACTAAAGAACTCAAAAGAAAACTTGAAGGAATACAAAAACATGTCAAGTTCTTGGCTAGGAAGACACGACATCATAAAGATTTAAGGATCTCTGTGGGTTAATTGGTAAATCTCATTTTGATCTAATTGAAATATCAAGATAAGCTTATTTCAGAGTACCTATAGTAACATAAAAAACAAAAAATCCAGGGAAATTCGAGGAAATCAGAGAAAGGGAGAGTAGGCTGACCTTAGGACTTACTAAAACATAGTATAAAGATATAATAATTAAAAACTGGTAATTCTGGTAGCTGAACAGGCAGAGTGTTGGAACAGAGTTTAGAAATTTAGAAATAAGCCCAAATACACACAAACATTTAATATATGGTAAAAATTGTACTTTAAATCAGTGGGAAAAGATGTAATACTCATTGAATAACAAATGGATAGGTATCATGAAAATATCATATCTCTACCTCACTACTTACACAAATATACATGGTAGAGAAGTCAAATCATTGAAGGCTAAAAAAACTAAAATCACTAAGATAGTAGAAAAACCAACAATTTCAGAGTAGGAAAGTTCCTTCTAACGTGACACAAAGCCCAGAAGATCTAAAAGCTAGAAATGAAAAATCTAGTTACGTAAACATCAAAACATTTTCTATGTGACAAAAAAAAAATCAAATACAAAGGTAAATGAGAAACTATAAAGACATTTGCAACTCATACGACTATAAAAAACCTTGCAACTTATAGACGGTTCTTAATATAAAAAAGATAGAAATTAATATAAACAACAACAATCCAGTAGAAAGATGGGCAGTGGATATGAAACAAAGCACAGACAAGGGAATAGAAACATACAAAAAAGATACTAGGCCAGAGAAAAGTAAGCAAACACTTCCCTGAGAGATTTTCATCACAGATGAGCAAAGAGCAAAGCAGCTTACGGACAGGGTGGATGAAGATGTAGGGAAATAGGAACTTACGTGCATTTCTGGGGGTGTAACTGATAAAACCTCTAGGAGGAATTTGGCCATGTCTATTGACCTTAAAAAGAAATCCCCCATAGTCTTTGAACTATTATTTTAATTTCTTTAAGTTTGTCTTATAGATAGACTCATGCAAGTGTGAGCTGAGTAAGGCCCAAGTATAGGCCCCCAAATAGCTTCTGTAATAATGAATAATAATAACGATAATAATAAAGATTGAAGAATGATTTCAAGCTCATAAAAAGAGCACTAGTTTAAAGAAAAGCATGGTACATCCATACACTGGGATACTACACAGCCTTTATAAAGAATGAAGCTTCTCTACTTGACTACAGAGTGAGCTACAAGCTATACTGTAAAGTGCAAAATGCAGCCCTCAGGTGCAGAACCTGATATTGGCATATGTTTGTATCTTTGTGTGTGCAGAGCATAATCCTGGAAAAAGATCCCAGAGTCCTGGCAGCCACACTTGCCTCTCGGGACAGGAAATGTTGGTTGGTTCAGATGTGGGAAGAAGGCTTTCCTTTCTAGAAATTCTTTCTATGAATTTCGTGCTATACGTCTTCCTTATGTACTAAAACAATGGAAGTAAGTTTTAAAAGAAACATTAGCAAACACAACTAGACAAAAAGGTTTAGAGATTTTATGGAGAGTGCAGATTTATGACGGATTAGCAATTCTAACAGAAGTGCAAAAGAGAGATCGCACCTGAGGGCTGACTGTTCACCGTGATCTATCTAACTGCCAGCTGGCCCAGCCTTCTCTCTATTCACCTTTCCTAGAAGATCTAGATTGTCTACTCTTCCATATAGTAAAAGCTAATACCTTTTTTTCTTTTTAATTTTTAGAGGGAAACTGAAAATGGAGTTGTGCCTACAGAATACACAACATGAGGCTTCTAGAACTACCTGTGAACATCAAAGAAATTACTGGGTGAGCCAGGTGATTACTTACAAGGTTAGACCACGAATATAAAACCCCATTTCATCCCTCGCTGCACCCCGTCCTTTGTGCTCATGTCCCTGAGAAAGAAGAACACACCATCTGCCTTGCTCCTGGGTGTGGAAGGTATGGACCAGACTCATGTCTTGAAATAAACTCAAAAACATACTTTCTCCACTTTGCTTTTAGTTATGAGAATATAGCCTAAAACATGTTGGCATCTGAAAATAAAGCAGAAGGGGAGAGCCAGAATGAGGATGGGGTTGGTATGTGGGAACAGAGGGAACTAACAGTTGGGAACACCTGCTATATGGTGGGTACAGCGTTAAGTAGTTCACGTGGATATTTCACGTATTCCTCACGATGCTGAGAAGTATGTACCATCAATATCACTTTATGCATGAAGAGAAGTGAGCCTTGCAGCTGGTAAGAGGAGAACCAGGTCCCCAGCCCCAGGGCACCAGCCAGTTTGGTATCTTTGTTCACTACTTTCCCCGTTCCTTAGCTCGCATTTCATAGAATACCCTCCTTCCTTTGTGAGTAGAATTTCACCTGCGCTAGGGAAAATTCTGATGCTAAAAACTTGTAAGAAGACGAGCTGAAAGTCAAATGTGGAGGCTCTTCCAAAAAGAAAAAAGTATGGCGATTCACCAAAATCTCAACTCATTCACATTCTAGGAACTTACAGCTTCCCTCATCTTCTCAAATAAAGTAATATCTTACGTTTATTAGTTTTTAGCAAGTTAAGTCATCTTATTGTCAAGTTTTAAGTCATTTCTCAATGGAACAGTTAGTGCTGGGATGACTATGCTTTACCCCTGCTTTAAGACAGCTTCTGGAATCTTCTAAAGCTAACATTCCTCGGACTGGCATGCCCTGTAGAGACAAATGTGAAGTATATTTCTGGGTTGGAGCTGGTAGGTTAGTCCTGAGCCCTTCTGTACACACAGAAATTACCATTTCCATATAATGTCCATGCTTTTGAACTAGATGTCTCTTTATCCCTGGTATAGTTTGTTCAAGCTCACCACCAGCTTGGCTTTGTTTCTAATGAGGAAAGGTAACTTTGTTACTCCAAAGACTTCTATTTAGAAACAAAGTTCCAAATGTCAGGCTGAATCTGGAAGTGATTACTCATAGGAATAAAACATGGTAAGTACATATTTGAATGGATGCTCACAGCTGTGTTTTTTATTAGAGGAATTCAGCGAGAAGAGTTTTAACGCAGTGTTATACTTGAGAATCTTAAGGTGTATAACGTTGGCAATTCCAAATTAGTGCTCCCCTGGCAACTGTCACTCTGTGACATCACATTTTATGTAATGAGGCATAAAAATGTATACTTTTGCACTCTACAGCAAATTCATGTGCAGGGGGAATTAGAGTTAAGTGGGGGGGGGGGTGGGAGCTACCTCTGAAATCTTAGTTATAATGTTTAATCTCTTCAGTTTCTTTGTTTGCAGCTATATTTTTGCAGTTCTTAAAATTTAGTGATCCTAACACACTGCATATGTTTTAAGTGTTACAGAGAAAATACTCAATTCCTTTTCCTATTCCATTTATCTGACTCTCGTTAATTTCCCTTCCAATCCATAAGATTTTCTGGAACCATTAACAGGTTCTATGTTTACGCTTGTCCAAATCTCACTCATTTTATGAGCTGTTGGTTTAATGGCTACAAAATGTTTTATAGCATCTAGTGACAATCTCTACCGAGTGGATCTAGTTTCAACTAGTTGTCAGAGTGCTGATTTTTGGCTTCTGTCATTCTAACATCTAGGGGAACAGTCACTATTGAATACAGATCTGAGTGGCCTTCAATCCAAATGGTGGGTGTAGGGATTTTCCCTCTCCCCAGATGAGACAAACTCCGCACCTAATATTTAGTACAACCCCTGCTGAGCAAAAGGAACAACTGGTGTGAACTGAGGACCGTGGGGTGGTCTTTACGATCGCTAACTTTGAGATTCAGAAGGGAACTTTGTGCTTGTGAACGCCCTTACATTCAAAATGTGAACTGAACAAGCATGAATTCCTCAGTCCTCTCCCCCAGACGGAGCCACACAGATGGGCTGATTAAAATCATAGGTCTGTGTTAAAGGAAAATTATTGCGTTAGAGGAAGCATTTGGGAAAGTGGGCGATGGGTTGGGGAAGAAAAAAAAAAACAAACAAAAGCAGATGGAGTGTCTTGCTTGGCAAGATATTATTCCATTATTCTTTTATGATCTAACTTCTGAAATGGGAGAACGTAGCATAATCGTAGACACAGATTTGTCCGTAATAAAACATCAGGTAAAACTCCTCCAGGGCCAAAACAACTAATAGGCTATTGTTTAACAGGTTTGCAAAAGCTCGATTCTTTTTGTCTTCTTTTGTACTTTGCGATGGCTTGCTTACGTAAGGAACTACTGCACAGCCATGAGATCATGTGCAATGTGTCCAGACCCCTAAAACAAATACCTCCAATTAATACTTTGAAATGGAGTACACTGGCCTCTCCAATATTCTCACTAGAAAACATTTCCCTGGAAGTGTTCTGCGATCTTTAAGCACACTGGTTCTTTTGTTGGAGAGATTGTTATTCCCCAAGTATCTTGGTTTATGTAATCCATAAAGAATGTAGCTCAAGGAGCAATGATTTTGAAGTTTATGTTGCAGAAAGGATGATAGTTAGGAATTTGTCTAAGATGATGTAAAGAGACCTTTAATTAAGCTTAAGGAAATCAAATTTTTTAAAAAGGAGGTTAAAAACAGTTTGCAGATTTTCTAGGGAATATAAGGACCCTCACATTAAAAAGCAAATGCACTCACTAGTCTAATGAGGTATGAATTGGATTCCAGGTGGAGAAATGCCTTTTGTGGGCACGTTTTTCCTCTAAAACGATAGGGGAAAATTATTGACTTCTGGCTACTTTCAGAGATTAGGAAAATGAACCAGGGTAAGAGAACAAGGAAGATCGGCATCGAGGGATATTTGGGGCAAAGATCTAAGGTCAGGGTGCTGAAGAAATTTGGGGCAATTATCCACCAGGGTCCAATACCTGAGGCATTCACTGTTAAACAAGCTCCAGGGGGAGTGGAACATCTGTGTTCACATGTGCCCATCACAGACTATTAATACCATTGGATTAAAAATGGGGGGTCCTCTCTGCTCTTTAGAAGCTTTGGGGTTTTAAAAGGTGATTCTCTTATTTATGTCATCATCGTTTTCTGGGCATCCTCTTCTCTGTAATCACGAATGTATGGGAAGTCTGTCCGGTAAAAGAGGAAAATTTCAGGCTATCGGTATCTATGAGGTTTCAGACTATAGATGTCTGCCACTTTTAGCGCAGTGACTTGGGCAAGCTCCTTCATGTCTCTGAGACTTGATTGATACATCTCCAAAATGGAGAGTACGCTTCCCACTCATCCGTTTTTCGGAAGCACTGGTGAAATGTACACAGCAAGGATCTAGCAGAGTGGGTGGCATAAGGTAGCATCTCCATAAATGAGATTCTTTCCCTCCCTTCCTTCTGTTTCCTTTTCTGGAATGGCAGCAGCTTAGTGTACATGATAATAAAATATCTGTCTCCATCAACACAAGGATCCTGATGAAAGTTTTGACCGTGCCGTGAGGCATTTACTGTTTTTAAGAGGGTTAGAGAAGAATTAGGTCCCAAATAATATGTGAAAAACTAGGAATATAGTGATGAAGACATTACGTGCATGTGGTTCTACTGTTCTGGGGCTTACGTTCTGGGAGACGGTGAAAAGAAATCCCATTTTAAGCGGTTATGTAGAAAGTTTCCTTTGAAGGGTAGAAGCTGAAGTGTTCTGAGACGGGGGAGAGGGTGGGTCTGCTGGGTTCAGGGTGGGATGTGAGCAGCATCAGACACATTCCTCTCCTCGAGCTACATGGTGCCCTTGAGCGGGCCACCCCAGGCGCCACCTTCCTCTGAGATCTCTGATGGCCTGGAGTCAGGTGGCTCACCTGCTAATAGAGTTTTGAAATATACAAAGTGCTAGCAAGAGACGGGAACTTTGGTCAACCTCAGCTATCTGCACGCCTGCGCCCTGGGGAGCCCAGCCCTCCTGCATGTGGGCTTTCCTCTCAGAGGTACACTCCCTGCAGGGGTGAGGGCTCCAGGAGGAGTTTTGACACCACTTGTGCATCTCACAACAGCCCACAAGCAGACAGGACTGTCAGTAACATTGGAATATAACTACTTTAATTCTAATCATTCCTAAAGACCCCGCCCGCATCTACACTTCCCTCCGAAGGTACATGCACTTACTCCGAGGTTTTATGGGAAAGTGTGAGACCCTGAGATGTGAAGTCTTACAGACCTAACTCATTGGAAATCTTGCTATGAAAGCAAGTTTTTCCTCCTCTGTTCAGTGAATCAAATGAGGCTCTTTTAGGGGCTGTGGAGGCCCCACATATGTCTTTAGTGCATGGTTCTGGGACTTGGATTTCTCTGCCAAATTCTTTTTTAGCCTCAATAGCTACTTAGCCGTGGCTTCTTAAATGCTGGAGACCTAGAGTTTGGGATCAGAGAAACCCTCCTGAAGACTTCACAAAGTTCCATCTAGGGTTTAGGGAATGCTAAAAAAAATTTTTTTTTTAATTAAAAAAGTACATAAAACCCTCTGTGCCCTGTAACATTTGGTATGACATTGGTACATCAGTGCTGTTGACAGAGAAAAACACTCAACATCTTAATATTCAACTGTAAAGAGGTGATTAAGGACAGATTTTTCAGGATTTGAGGACTCTAAAATTAATATACAAGAGACAGCACATTTTAATAAGCTGTCAATGAAGTACACCAAATAGAAAATATACTGCTGCCTGCTATCAGAGCTAGCCAGCCGAAGAATTATTCTGCTTCAACTCAACAATATAGGAACCCTTAAAAGCATCAAATATTAAGTTCTAAAATAAGAAAAAAAAGAGTGGAAAGCATAAAAATCTATAGCAAAAAGATGAGACCCTAGAGGGAAATCCAAGAAAATCTGTTTATTTGTGATCTTTTCTCCCCTCCTCATTCCCTTACGAAAGCTTTGTCAGTAGTTGATGGGTCTCACATGCATGAAGCTGTTAATCACATTTAGGAAATTTACACGCTGTTAACTGCATATGAAACTCACTTAAGTTGGGCAGATTTACTACCCTAGATCAGTCTTATTTCATTTACCCTACTCCTACTGCTAATACAGATTCATTGTAACATGAATATGTGAGTCTCAACTCGACAATCACCCTTTCTTTTCGTGTGACTGAGGGCCCCCGATGCAATTCCTGAGCTGTCTGGAGAAAGTGTGATTCGGAAGCTCCAATACAGGAGTAGACTGTAGATCAATAAAGCAACTACCACACTTCACAATTGGATGCAGGCACAAAAGAATACCAGCTTAACGAAAGTAAACTCAAGGTGAGAAAAAGTCGACATTAGCTTTTTGTTTTGGCTCAAGTTGGGAGCAAATGCCAAAATGTTCTTCTCTTTCCAGGAGAAAGCGGGGCCCCAATGGCAGGTGAGGCGGATGTTAACCACGCTGTTCTAAAGCTTGAAACTTGTTGGCGGACAACTTGGTATTTTCAGAGACAAAAAAAATCACATGAAGTAGATGCAGTGGCTACAGCTTTCAAATACATGAACAAAGCAAATGAGGAAAACCAGGCTGGCTCTGAAACCTGGATACCGAGGTCCACCCTGTCCCTTTGGGGCTCAGGATGATGCTGTATGTGACTTGTACCTTTAGCCTTTCCTCAGCAAAGAGCTGGTAAGAAGTCCAAGTGGAGTGCTCAGTCTAAGGACGGAAGGGAAGGATACAGAGAAGAAAGGGGAGCTCTAGGAAGCTGGTTCCACACAAGGACACTTTCTAAAGCTCAAGTTACAAATGATCAAGTAAGGAGTTTTCACTTTGGCCCTGAGGCTATTTCATTATGGGGAAAACTGTGCTTTTCAGAGCTTCAAGATGTGAAGTTGTGAAACTTGACTACGTTCCCAGCTGATTCAGCAAAAGCATGATGCTCTTTGTTCTATGAAAATACAGGACATTATTCCTGTGCTTCTAACACATGCCATATAACCTTGTGTATGAAATGGGATTAATACTGGTACCTGCTGAAGTGCCTCATAAAAGGTTGCCATGAGTATTAAATGAGTTAATTCATAATGGCAGCCTCACACAGGACAAGGGCAATGAAATCCAGCTGCTGTTGCCGCTATTTTTGTCGTTATTGTGGCCATATTTCCATAGCAGTAAGAATTGTGCTAAGTCACCATACTCAGAAGGCAGGTAAGTGATAACACAGTAAGTGGATTAAAGGCCAATGGGGGAAATTTTAAATTTGTCTCTTCTATCAATACTATACCTACAGGACTACGGAAATTTTTACCACCTTCTCTACACTTTTACTTAGCTTGCTGTCTAATTAAACTGAAAACAAATCATGGAAAACTATAAGGGCAAAAGAAGGTCACAAGAGGGAAGTAAGAAGTTCAAAGTTTTTAGTTGTTTTATTGATTTTATTTTTTAATATATATATATATATATATACATATATATATGCACACACATATATATGTGTGTATATATATGTATATATATATGTGTATATATATGTATATATATATGTGTATATATACATATATATATACATATACACATATATATATATGTATTTGTAAATTTGAAGAAACATTTTCACCCACATAGACTTGGCCATGGTGCTATGGGTAAAGGACATTAGCTAAGTGGATACATGTGGGTATGTGATATCTTATTTTATTACGAACAACAAAAGTGGCAGAATGAAGAACTTTCCTTCTGCCATCTGTCTCTTTTTGTCCCTAAATTTGCTCTTTTTCCTTTTGTTCCCTGGAGGAAGATGATTATCCACTAGTTATTTCAGCGGTGCAGAATTTCTCTCAAAAATCTCAGGATGATTGCCTTCATTCGTCAAATTCCAGGAATATATCTGAGTGTAGTATGTTATTCACACATTTCTAGATCTAGTGGGATTTGAGACTATCCCCCAGGGTTTTCTGCAATCAACATATATAATAGCATCAGGACTAGGCTTATATGCTAAAAACATGGTGCAGCATTAATTTGGGTCATTTTTAGAAGCCATTATATATCGATTGACCAAATTAACTGAATGTGATGTGAATTGATTAAAGAAGCTAAGTTTACTAATTGATTGTACCAAAACAAAAATCGTCTTGATTATGTAGATACAGACCAAATATTTTAAACGACTATTTTAAGTGACATGTGCTGGGACTCAATACGGTTCATAATGTGCTGGGACAAAGGTGAGAGGTCAAAGGTGATAAATAGTCTTAATGGCTTGGAAATTGACATGGAGCAGATTTCTGGTTTGGATTGCAGAAATTTATACACAAGCTCAGCTATGATCTATGTCAACTGTCAGGAAAGCAGAGGAGATGGCAGAAATAAAGCAAAGGCCATGGAGAAAGCTCCCAGTTGCCCCTGGGAATATTCTGCCTAGTGTACATGCCTCCTACACACGATTCTTTCTCATTCCAAGTCACAGAGATAAGTAAAAGCAAGCAAGCGAACAAACAAACAAACAAAAAACACTGAATGGTCATTGGAAATATAGGCACAAGAGTACAATCAAATGACTTGCTGAGTCCAGTTTTATCAGTCATATCACATGGGCCCTCCACATTCTTGGGTATGGGGTTAAACATGTCACTCTACACTCAAACTCCCTGGGTTCCGGGCCAAGCTTGCCAATTTCACTCATTAGCTGACGCTTAACTTCTCTGCATCTCAACTTTCTGATCAGGAAATCAGATACAATCGATCCTATCTTCTAGAATTGTGTCAAGTATTTGATGAGATAAACTGATGTCAGGCACTCATATATGTCAGTGCCTCACGCATTATAAATCCTCAATAACTACAAGCCCCGTTTAAAGCTCATCCTCATTGTTATATCTAAATGTCTTTCCCCTTCATCATCTCTGATTTGTCTTCGTTCATCCTGCTTCTTAATGCTCAGGGTTCAGGTATGCTTCCTCTGAGATCCAGAAGCCCCTGGTTCGGGCATGCTGTTTCCAAGGGAATTTCCTGTTGCGGTGGCTTTGGGTTACGTCAGTGGCCAGGGAAAGTGGAGTGATAGCCAATTCTGCCTAAGGGAAAGAGGCATGACATAATTTCCCATTGCTAAGATTAGCATCTCTGCAGAATCAGAAGACAGTAGTAGAGATAACTCGGAGTAAATTAAATGATTACTCTGCAATCAGCTTGCAGACTGCCCTTTTACTTTTAGTAAAATATGGAGCTCTTTTTGGATGCACGTGTATGACATAGATTACCCACATTTGCCTCCCGCTGGAGAGTAAAGAAGAACCCTCCTCTAGATACTCTCTGCAGATAGGTTTCGAATTCTGGCAAATAGAGACAGCAATGCTGTTATTCACAGGAACAGATTCCACAAGCTGCATCTCCCATGTGAGTGACAGCATTTCAGCAAATTGTTGTATTGTTTAACACACGGTTGCTATGGCCATAAAGAGGGCTCCAACCACCTACTTTGAAACCAGGTCCACAAACACATATCCTGCCTGGACTCCACTGCTTCGCCTTGTTACTAACCTTTATTTCAACTTTGAAACATTCTATTCTTTTCCCGATGTATAGTCATAACCTTGGCATCTTTCAAGAACCAGTCTGCCCTTTCAGACGTTTAATCTTTTGCTGAGTTACATTAAAAGTCTTATACTGGTCGGTCTCAAAACCAAAAGTATATTCATTTGAATTCTGCTTCTATGATAATCTAAACTGGGGGATGCTCTGAACTGGTGGTGGTTAATCCTGGCTGTGCCTCTGAACCACCGATTTTATGGAGACATCTGGGCCTCAGCCCTAGAGACTGTCAATGGGGGCGGGGTGTGCTAAGGCCTAGGAATGGGTACTTCTGGAAACGTCCACAAGTTCTACAGTATGCAAGCCAACCTGTGAACCACTTTGCTTTTCATTTTGCCACTCTGAGTACCCTCAAGGTCCAACGTGAGAAATTCCTTTTAGAATTGAGAGCAGAGGAATGTTTTTTCTAATGAAGACATAGCTTTCTTCCTTCTCCTAAATAGAAAGATTTATGTAATACACTTCATTTCTTATTATAACTGATGTAAAGAAACTTAGAGTAAATTTAAGATTCAATCACAGAAGCCGTCTGAGCTCTCACGGCAAGTATATTCAAGCCCCTCTTTTTAAATTTAATTTTAATATCTCTTATAAATATGTTTGTTACATATTTTACTGCTCTTGAGGGAGTCGCTTCTTGTGTTTGCTTTTCAATTTTCTCAACCATCCATGAGTGAAAATGGGCTAAATAATAATAATAATAATAATTAACAATAAATAATAATGATGTTTTCTGCTATTCCTTGAATACTTTATGGACCTGGCACTGTGCTAGGGGATCCATGTATGAAGCCTAGGTCAGATGCTCTTACTCCCTTATGAAGGGGGGTAAATTTGGACTCAGCACCCCACAATCTATAGTTCACTCAGTTCCTGATCAGGAAATCCCTCTAGGGGATTTCTGTGCCTTTTCAGCAAGAATGCCAGCTCGGGCTGCTGCACCAACTTTTCTCCACGTATAAGAACACGCAGTGTTGTCTCAGATGCGAAACTCCAACTTTTCTTCAAACTTGCTATAAGAAGGCCTCTCAAAAAACGCTTCATGAACAAAGTAGCTCTTTCCAAAGAATCAAGGGGGCTGATATATGTTTACACTATACATTTAATTGTGTATGAGACCTTTCTGATCTAAAAAGTCCTATTTAGCCATTCTAATAAGTGGAGGGTTTGCCCAATGGTTATTTCCCTAGATTAGGGATCAGCAAATCTCTTCTGTGCAGGACAGGAGAGTAACTATTCTAGGCTGTGTGGGCCCTATGGTCTCTGTCACAACTACTCAACTCTGCCCTGGTAGTGTGAGATCAGCCACAGACGGTATGTAAACAAATGAGCCTGGTTGTAGTCAATACAACTTTATTCAAAAACAGGTGGCAGGCTGAATTTGGCCTGTGGGTCACAAATTGTCAATCTTGCCCTAGAGTATTCTTTTGGCTATTTTGTAGGTTCTTTCTCCCTTCTCTGTTTGTCTCTTTGTCAATCCTGTGTCTCATTCCTGTCCTCACCAACAACCCCAAATGACCTTTACTTCCTAGGTAGAGCAATTCTATCCTCTTCTCCAGAACCTTGAGATCACATGGTACGCAAGCCCCTGGGGTCTCAACTTCTAAACTCTTATCAGATGTTTTTGCAAAAACAATTCTTCTGTTGAAAAGGATTCTGGCAGTAAATGGTTAGATTAGATTACAGTATTCTCTGCCTCATTCAACCTTTTTTTTTTTTTTAAGTTTATTTATTTTGAGAGAGACAGAGAGAGCATGAGTCGGGGAGGGACAGAGAGGGAGGGAGAGAGAGAATCCCAAGCAGCACGGAGCCCAATTCAGGGCTCGAACCCATGAAGCCATGGGATCATGATCTGAGCCGAAACCAAGAGCAGGACGCTTAACCAACTGAGCCACCCAGGCACCCCTGCCTCATTCAATATTATAATTTCACAACAATCCTGTAAATAAGTTGTCAAAACAGTAATACCTTCAAGATCAGGCAGTGGCCAGGTCCGTAAGACCACAGGAAGTAGGGAAACAGGAGCTGAACTGGAAAGGCATGCAATGTCTGAAGAATTCCCATCAATATTTAGAAATAATGGTGTGTTCATTGACAAAACACACATGTGGCCTAAGGTAAGCCCAGTGACTGCCAGTGTGCAAGCTGGTCCATAAGGCTTTTAGGTGTTATTTCTGCACATGTGAAACTGAGACTCAAAGTCTGCGTGTTTTTTCCACAGCTAGCAAGTGGCAGAGCACTTTAGAAAATACTAATCAAGGGGCGCCTGGGTGGCTCAGTCGGTTGAGCGTCCGACTTCAGCTCAGGTCATGATCTCGCGGTCCGGGAGTTCGAGCCCAGCGTCAGGCTCTGGGCTGATGGCTCAGAGCCTGGAGCCTGCTTCTGATTCTGTGTGTCCCTCTCTCTCTGTCCCTCCCCCGTTCATGCTCAGTCTCTCTCTGTCTCAAAAATAAATCAAATGTTAAAAAAAATTAAAAAAAAAAAGAAAATACTAATCGAAATCCTGCCCTAGCATATGCCAAACTCTATGATTGGCCTTAGAAACGCTGCGACAGACTAGGGGCAGTTCCTGTCCTCAGGGAGCCTGCAGTTTAATGGGGTGAGAGGCCATTCCAGTGCACCCTGAGAAGCGCCCTGGGGGGACTGGTTGGGGTGCTTTGCACTTGCATGGCAGTGATATCAAACTCGATCACATGTGGTGGTAGCTTCCTGGATGATGTGCCAACTCATTTGATATGCAACAGACACGTGGGTTTTCATGAGGCAAATTTTGTACTGAGCCAGAAGGCCAAGGGTCCAGCAAGTGCAAAGGCCCTGAACTAAAAAGGAACATGCTCCTTTCACAGAAAAACCTAGAATACTGAGTCATAGTGGGAGAATGGCAGAGAGGCTGGGCAGAAAGCAAGACCCACATCATCACGCATTTTGAAATGGGTTTACCTCTAGGGATACTGGGAGCCACCTGAAGGTTTTAACTATTAAATGTACATTTTGAAAAGATCCTTTAAGCTGGATTCTAGATAATGGGTGGAAAAGATGTGGAAACCAGAGTGGGCTGTGGTAATAATCCACATAGGAGATGGTGGTGGGCTAAATGAAGGTGTGAGGTTGAGAGAGCTGGTCAGAGTCAGAAGTATTAAGACAGTGAATTGATGAGTTCAAGATTGCTTTGCTTTATAGAAAAAGTCAGGGAAAGGAAGTAGTCAAGGGTAATGTCTGGGGTCCTTTCTGAGCCTTGTGTTGCCTGATTCCAGCACAGAAATTTAGTGCCAATGAGAAAAGAACGGAGGGGTGTGAATTGGAATATTAATGGAAAGTAGATACATGCCACTTTGGTGATGCCACTGCACTCGGTTTACTTAGTCCTAGTAAAGTGCTGTGCTTTGGTTCTCTCTCTGATTTCCCTTCCTGTACTTTTTTTTTCTCTTCTGGACCCTTTCTCTTCTCTTCCCAAATCCCAGAGCACTTTTGGGTTTCTGATATTTTCATGTTTCCTAAGAGGATATTTGGGGGCTGCTGTATTTCCTGGCTAAAGCCAAGAATGTACAATCAGAAGACCCAAGTTCAAAACCCAAGTTAGCCATGGAATAGTTGTGTAACCTTTGGTAAGTTACTTAGCTTCTTGTGCCTCACCTTAAAATGGGGTTGATAATAGTCTGTTCCTTACAGTGTTGTTGAGGGTATTACATGAGTTACCACCTATGACACTGCCCAGTACAGAGTGAGCATTGAGTAAATGTTAGCTATTATTTTGGATTCCATGTAAGCCTGACTTTCCCTCATCCCCATTTTTTTGCAAACCCATACTCCAAGTTATGAAGCCAAACTATCACCATCAAAACTCTCGTTCTTTTAGGAGATATAGCAGCTGGACATCTGAGAAACTATCTGAAGGATGTGAATTGATATTGGCCAATCTAGGATTTTCCCAATTTAAAAGAGAATGTTAGAGAGGAGGAAGCAATATTATTGGTCTCGTTCTCCTGGAGGGCATTAGGTAGATAGTCTCGTTCTGCTAAGAGGGGAGCAGCTTGGCTGCATCATGACACTAGCAGCTGAGCATAATTCCTCATGTTAGGATCACTACTGAATCCCATTCATTCATTCATTCATTCAATAAAGGCTTGCTAAACCTGTCTATAGAATCTGACACCTGGAAGAAACCTTTATGGAGCCCCTTTATTTTATATACCCAGATGTACCCAGAAAGGTAGAGACTTGCAAAAGACCAACATCATTTTAATGGCATAGTCGTTTCTAGGACGGGAGGCCATGGAATCCTCCCATTACCTCTGACAAATAGGTTCTAAATTTGCTTTGTAGAAGAACTTTTAGATAATGGGAAACTTTTTTGAGTCCATATAGTACTTTTTACCTTCCAAAATACAGCTGATGCTTATCTGTGGTAGTTATGTGCTATAAAAGTCTTTGCAAACACTAAATTAGCAAATGCTGAGCCATTGCTCCTAGGGGAAATATAAGGTTAGGTTTCTCCGAGACTCTGGTCATAACACTTTCATCAAACAACCAATATATACCTTTGTTTTATGTGTTTAAAGTTTAAAGACACCAGTGCTTCCATTTAAAGACACCTCATTTAATGTATACTGTTGATTCATTAACATTGAACTCATGGCCAACAGCACTATAGCTTATGTCTGAATGAAGCTGATCTAACGCAATTTACTTTCCCCATGAGGCACAGAACAGCTTCTTGCCCTAGACCCCTGCATGGCACTTCACCACTGTGCTTGGGGGGCATGATAAACAGCGAAATCACCCACAAAAAGCACAAACATGTAAAAAATGTGGCACAAAGCAGACCATGTGTACAGCATGGGAGCTAAAGCAAGCGGGACTTGTTGGACCTCAGCTGGGAACATGCACATCTGGAAACTCAAGTGGGGTTTTTTTCCCCTCCTGCTTTATACATGTCCACAGATGATTACAAAAGTGCTGCAGGTAGTGACTTTAGGGTTACAGATAATTTTAGTGAGTCGGCCTATTGACAGATTTGGGATCAATGAATAATGAGAATGGGCTGTACTTCAATATACATCTTCCCAATAACTGCACGAAATATTTTTAAACTCTTCTTTTATAAATTAGAACAGAGAACAGTGAATGAGTCATACAGTCACATAACAGGGACTAGCACCTAGCAGACCTCATTTATTAATGGGAAGATAGCTCCCAAGCTGAGAGACAGGAGCCAGGCCGGACAAACTGAACACTGTTTAGTTGAGCCTATAGGTACCATTGAGCTATTCGGAGCTTCCCTGTCCAGCGCTTCTCAGCACGTGATCACTGTTCACCATTCTACAGAAAAGGCTCTGTCTGGCTGCATAAGTGCTTTGGTTTGCTCATATGTCTGTTTCCTAGAGAGCTGCTTTTTCATGTACCAACTCACCTTCATCTGGGCTCTGGCCAATACTTGCAGAGAGGAAAAAAAATCTGAATTCACTATCCAACTTCCAATCAGTGGCTTATAAACCCAGGTAACCTGCTTTATCTTAATAGTGTGATAGCAACTGGCAAGGGCACTAACATGAAGATAAGGCTGGACTCCTATCTCTTTCTGTCAACTGGCCTGGCACCCTGCTCATTTTTATTCTTGAATAAGCGACTCAATCAATTCTCCCTCGTGGAGTTCCTTGTGGCAGCCTCTGTGAAGTTGTGGGGAATGTTAATCACTCACAATCAGTTCTGGAGACAGTGGGGTTTTATAACTTTTGTTTTGTTTTGTTTAAATGGAGCCATTTGCTGTAAGATAAATCTGCCTTTACAATCAGAAAAACAACTTCTGTGGAGACTGCCTTATGAAATTTGCAGCTGATGGAGAGACATATTTCACATTGGCTTCATGGTGGAGGCCTGTATCCCAGGGATGGGGAAAATTGCTTATTGGGAGGGAAATGGATGGGAGGTGGTCATTCTTCTACTGCTCCAGTAGAGTACAAATACTAACAGGCATCTAACAGGTGTTCAATCCAAGGGCATAACAAGAACTATTAAAATTACTAAAAGAGCAATGGGGGAGAAAGGGACATCTGGTCAACCTATTCAACCCTAGGGATCAGTTAACCCAGATCCTCAAATCCAAATTACTCTAGAAACACGAGCCCAGTCCCCTTTCTACAAACATTACTCTGGGTACAGTCCATGGTCATGAATTCTATATTAGGTGGGGAGAGGGCCAAGGCATTTGTTTATTCCCTCATTCTGACTTACTCTCTATTACACATTTGCTAGCACAAATAATGACATTCAAAAATTATACACATTGAGTGCAATAAAAAAATGCAGCCCTCATTTCCAAAAGAGCTGATCACCTTATACAAGAAGGGGCAATAAATCTAAGGGACATCAGCAAGATGAATAAGCATTTCAGGCAGGTTATAGTACTCCAAAGCATCGTTTCTATTTCGCATTATGATTATCTCACCAGAATCATACCCTTGTGTTACATTATTGCTCATAATAAAAGTCCACATATTGGAGAGGAAAAGTGGGTTCTTTTAAAAGCATTTTCAGGGAGGATTAAAAATTATTTGAAATCTGAGCAATAGCAAACCTAACAAGAGACCAACTCATATACTTCTGTATTCAATAGTTTGAGCAAGCTAATAGTAATTAAGGGGGAAAAGTCAGGAATCTGCTACATTCTCTGTAATTAAACAATAAAACTACTATATCATTTCACACAGACATTGTAAATACTAAATTAAGAAGCTCTGATGAAATGTCAGAAGCATTTTCTTATGAGTTTATATCAGCCATGTGACTATCATATCGATTCTGCATGCCAATGAGTTAACATTCCACTGTGTTTATTTTTCTCCCAATTGCCTTCCAGAAAGTAATAAAATTAAATCCAATATGATATTAAATGTAAATATGCATGGATATTATATGTAAATACCCATTTTAAACTCTCTTTGCTTTTTGATATTTTCTGAGCATAATGTTGTCAAGCCGCAGTAATATTCCTCTCCCTCCCACAGCCCACCCTCATTTCCACTACCAAGAAAGAGAATACCCTTTGCAATTCCACTTGACATTTGTTTCATGATTTGTGGACCATACCAAAACAAATCTGCTTTTAAAAGTTACTGGGCTAAGATTTTAAGAGTTTATAAGCTAAGAATGGTTGATTTTCGACACTGATGTCTCTAATGAGGGTCAGCTGTAAGCTTCATACGATGCTTTACTGTTTTTTAATGTTAATTTTATTTTCCTCTAAATCTGTCACTTCATGTTAAGTGGATAGTTAAAACAATTTTACTCATTTGACTATTATTGAAATGTCCGGCAAGGACTCTTTCCTTGCAACTCAAACATCAAAAGACTTTTCTATTTGTAGAAGACAAGGATAAAGTGTCCAGCCATCTTTGCTAAGGCACAAGGACCCAATACGAGAATGTGCCTCTGAAAGTACGTGTAAGTTGGTCAGCCGTGGTAGGCCCCAAATGAGAATGACAAAGGGTATCGCAAGGGTTAGCAGAAGAAGGGTTGGCTGAAGGCCAAAGCCAATCAATTACTTTAAAGTTGTTGTAACGGAGGTCGGGTGGAATTAAGAGGCTTGCGGGCCATGGGTTCAACCTCCTTCTATTGTCCTGCTAAGTATCTTCTGTTGCAGAACTTTATAACTTTGCACATGTTGTTCCCTCTGTCCAGGAAAGGGAAGTAACACGTCTATTGGAGATTTGGCTCTGTTAATCATAATGATTTATTTGCCCTTTCCTCTCTCTGGCTTCTATGTCCCTGTATCTAGCAGAGTTCTTGGCACATAAAATTCTTGATAATTGTTTGGTGATAGGATGCTTAAGGTCACACAGCTAATTAGCGACAGATCTGAGATTAAAACTCATATTTATTTGTGTGTGTGTGTGTGTGTGTGTGTGTGTGTGTTTCCCTCTATTTGTGCTTCCCCCTCTTCACACAATCTATAGAAAAGCTTACCATTTCATCATTTCCTGGATAAAGCAACTGAGAAGTAAAATGGATGGCTGGATTTGATTTATCCGTAAAACAAGCTGGTATTTTTTTGTTTTTGTTTTTGTTTCTGTTTTTGTTTTGTTTTTGTTTTTGTTTTTGACAGTGGAGACTTCTAAAAAAAGGCTTTATTTTTCACAGAAGTTTTAGGTTCAAGGAGAATTTAGCAGAAGGCACAGATGTTTCCCAAATACCCCTGTGCCCCATTACAACCACCACCCCTGCCCACCAGCCTCCTCCATTGTCAACATCCCCCATCAGAGTGGGACATCTGTGACAACTGATGAGCCCAAGTGGATATATCATTATCACCCAAAGTCCACAGTTTACGTGAAGGTTCACTCTTGGTGTTGTGCGCTGTATGGTTTTGGACAAATATACAATGACAAGCATCTACGCTTATGGTTTTGACACAGAGTGGTTTCACTGTTCCCCAGATCCACCGTGCTCCACGTACTCATCCCTCCCTCCCCACTAACCCCTGGAAATCACTGATTTGTTTTAACTGTCTCCACAGTTTTGCCTCTTCCAGAATGTCGTATAGTTGGAATCCTAGAGTACATATAATGGGGCCTTTCTGCTGTTGTTTACTGTATGGAAACACCACTGACCGTATTTGGGATAAAAGCTACTGCCACATTTTTATGGGTGGGACCTAATATTACAATAACTAGTCTTGAAGGGAAAGTTCCACTTTTCCAACTGATTGTTTCTGCTACAAAATACTGTAAGAAGTAGACAGGGTGTTTGTGTTTCTCTTTGTCCTCGAATTAAAAACTGAAATAATAGACTCTGTGGAGACAAATTTAACGTGTAGATAATGCTGTAGATGAAAACAATCCCTGCTTCCTCCCTCCGCCCAGTTATGATGGGATATGCTAAATTTGTGCCTGCCCTGCCTTCTGACAAATAGCTGCCTTTACTAGAGAGTTGGCTGGTCATAAAAGAATGGTATAAAAGGAGATTTTAGATATATTTAATATATATGCATGTAAAACATATGTGTGTGTACACGTGTGTGTGTGTGTGTGTGTGTGTATGGGGGGTAGAGAGATATGGATGTGTGTGTATGTGTATATGGGTACGTAAGTGTTTTTATATAATTAAAGGGGCCTCATGTGTCTTTGGCCTCCTTGTCATTAATCTCTACCTTAACCAGGAAATCCATTCAGACATGGACACAGATGACACTGATTTTCAGGGTCTTTTCGGGGAAAGGGCTTTACAATCATGTTGGATTTTTTACGGGCAATAATTTGAAGTGATCTCAGTTACGGTTTGTTACAAATATGGCTCGTTACAACCATGTCTTCATTTCAAGTGTTTGCGACATTGCTGCTCTAGAGGGCATTGTTAGGGCAACACTGGTGCCACTTTCCTAAGTGTTTTGCCAAAGTAAGTTCACTGAATGTTGCATCCTTGCAGCTTAAAGAGGAAAAGTCAAGTGAGATGGTGCAGAGGACGCAAAGTTTCCTTAAAGTAGCTCAGTGAAGATAATCAGGATGAGTAAATGTGCTTGGGCCTCGATGTCTGACTATAGGGTCAGCCCCCTAGAAGGATCAGATGCTACAGACATTTTTGGATAGTAACTCTTTACAGCAGAGTGGGGTGCTTAGGCTTCTGGCTGCCTTCTTGCAGAAATGCCTACATGAGGCCAGCAGTGCCTTCTTCCCACACACAGTAATTCATGGGGTGTAGAGGAATACACCTGACTTGGCCCCACTACAGGGTATTTCCAACTCACATTATAGTTGGCTCGTAGTAGAACATAGCAGGGCATCCAGAAGAATGACCTCCATACTCATCACTCTTATCTCTACTCTCCCATTCCTGAGAGAAAGCAAATAATATAGTCCTAAGGCACCTCTGATCATTTTCCTTCCTGCTATCTTTATTTGGACCAGTACAAACTTGCAAACCTGTGTTTGTTGGCTGTATTGTCAACCCAATACAACCCAATACAACCCAATTGGCTGTATGTGTCTCTCTGTTTTCTCAACCCAGAATTCTCCAATTTACTCCCCCAACCACCATAACTGTTCTGAAAGTGAGACGCTGAGCCAATTAACTTGTTTTCTTTATACTTATCAAAGTACGAGTTTCCCTATTTTTTATTGACTTCTGTATCCACTGTTGGTTTTTTCTGGCATCACATAGACAAAAACATTTACTGGCATGAAAGAATAGTTTTGTGCACACGAAGTGGAGTTGAATCAAAGAAAAACGACTTTCTCCAAACTTTTAACTTCCGTCTCGAAGAACAGGTAAGTTGGTCTAAAGATAAATTTCAGATTTTAAAGTTATCTCACATTACAGAAAACAACTTGGGGCAATAATCACTTTAAATGAACCGTCAAAAAAATGTCAACTCCAAAAAAATATTACCAGCCACTCACAGAATAAAATCATAGTCACACATGTTCTAAAATCTAGAATGAAAAATTTTCTTTGGCACCATTTTAAGGAAGCTCTGAGGGAGAGGGAATGTGAAGATGTATCTTTACTTGTGTAGGAAGAATATTTTTACACTTTTGAACCATGAACATTATAAAGATACAGCTCTAATTAGTGATGCTGGGTGTTGAGGCACATGCAGTTAGGCTTATGGCATATTCATTTTGATAGATCTTATTTAAATGACTGAAGAAAAGCAAGGTTCACGTTGTTTTGCAGCCTTTTAGTTTTGATCAAAATATCAAAGGTACTTCAGCCTGAACTAGTTATCTTAATTGATATGATGCACAGCAAAATATATTGATCCACATGAATAGGTCCCAGATCAATTGTGCTTTAGAAAGTAGTATTCACATTTAGAAAGGACCTCAGAAACACATTGAATCTGAAGGTGAAAACTCATTTCCCCTTAACCACAGTGATTAGTTGGGTTTCTTGTACCTTGAAGAGTTTTAAATTAATCCAAAATCTCTGAGAAGCTTTGTAATGTTGTTCCTCAGAGCATATCAGAGAGGCAAGTAGGTGCGGAAGATGATGCGGCCCATTATTTTAGCACATTAGCAGATGGAGAGAACTGAGCCACAAGCCAGTTGGGTGATTTGGCTAAAACCACGGTATCTACAGTGATTGCTGCAATCCCAGAATAGAGTTCTCAACTCCTACCCCCCATCTGTTCTTTAAAGTGACTTTGGAAGCCAATTATCTGTTCTTTTGTAAGAAGAATCTATTGATTCTATTAGTAGGGACGGAGCTGGCCCCGGGCAAAGTTTGCTTGGACTTCTGCACTCCCGTGTTTCTTGTTCTTGCCGCACCCGCCTTCCTGACCCACCCTCTTAGCTTCTGACCACAACGTTCTCATTGACTATTCAAGCCTTCTACTGTGATGCTCCAGAAGAGGGCTATGTGTACTCAGGTGGTAAAAGGAGATCCTTGAAAAAGGAAACATTTATCACCCCTTTTCCGTGTTGCAAACACAGCTCTGGGTAGTCTGTACTCTTCCCTCATTCCAGCTTCATTAGAACTTACTGGAATGGCGCCATATTTCATAATGTACATGATAGATGCTGGGGAAATAAATTGAAGATGGTGGTGCTGGTGGCGGCAAAGTAGAATGTTTACTGAATCTGAAATGAAATAAAATAACAGGATTCTGGCTTTGGCTGTTGCCACTAAACCTGTGTGACCTTGGTTAATGCATATATATATTTTTCTCTCTGGACTTAATTCTTTCACCAGGAATACAGGCAGGACACAGTAGACTAGATGAACCCTCAGACAGAACGGACTCTGATATTATAGGAGAATGTGATGGAAAGTGTTGAATTATGGTGAGGAAGATCAATGGTTCTCTCAAGGGAGATTACATTTGCAGGAAGGCTGCTTTTCAATTTTGGTTCAGTTTAGCCAGTGTTCTCAGCTCTGCCCATAAATCAGAGTCATCCCCCATCCCCAGAGCATTTGAAATGTCTAATACCAAGCCTGCTTATTCAGGGCATCTCTTGGGCATCTATCTCTATGTTTTTGAAAGGATCTTGGGGTGTTTCTGATGGGTCCTTCTAGATAGGTGGTTCTAGTGAGGAATCACTACTGTTACCAAGGAATTCCAAAAAATAGAGGAAGATACTTGACAGAGAGTCAAGGGTTTCCCAAGTCTCCTTCACTCACATCCTCTATCTGGTCTCAGTGTGAGTGTAGATCTACCCATTAGGCAGGTGGCTGGGCTACGGAGAGTTTGGAAAAGCTGGGGAAGTATTGATGGTAGGACCCAAGTTGAGTGCTGTCTGAGAGGTCAGGCCTCATTTGCTTTTATTTCATGCAGGTCTTTTTCCCCTTCTGCCAATTCAACCTGGATAGAGTTTTAAATCTTTCCTTAAAGAACGCCCATTAAAGATGATGAAATAGTCTGGCTCTCAGATCCATTCAGCCCCTCAAGCTTTAAGATGACATAACAGAGGCATCAGCAGTGTCTGATTTTGTCTTTGGAGCTAATTAAGTATCCTGTGGGATGCACTAAGTCCGGGATGTTATTTTGCTGAGAGTAATGGACAGTCACTAAGGATGAATGATTTTAGGTCCCCAGGCCAGTATTAATCTGGTTGTCTTAAGGTAAACACATACGGTGTTCAAAAATGCTCTCTCATTTAACTCAAACAGCTATCTGAATCTGGACATCCCCAAACGAAGTATCTTTTGTACAATTCCATGGATTTCTAGGATGTAACACAGTTTGTAACAAATGCTTCCCCTTATTCAAATGACATTTAGACCTTTCTCTTTATTGGTATCCAAGAAAACAGCCTGTGGCCTGTGTCGCTTTAAAATGCCTGGACTCTCATTCCCAATGATCCTGGACAAGTAGTCAAACCTGACTGAAAATGAGTCACTCACTAGTTTTAAAGTAGTCCACTTTTAAACTTCTCACTTGGTGTCTTGCATCTGAGGAAGCAAATTTACCTAATGGTCTGGTTCCAAAATTAACAGAGAAAGAGTTATTAATCCCACCCTCTTTCTTGACAATGTTTTCCTTTAGAAACCTTTGTGTTTTGGGGGCTCCAGTTCAGGACGAATGGAAAACACCTGCTGCTTTTCCGAATGGGATCCCACCCATGCTGGGCTTTGAGATACATCAAAGGGTAAAACCTGTAATTTCAATCCTTGTTGTTTGAACCTACGAGTTACAAATGGAAGTCACAATTCCTGTGGCAGGCGTTTTGTTAGCCTGTCAGGTAGCTCATTTTGCTGCTGTTTCCTATTTTTAACATTCTCTTTACATAAATAAAATGTAACACTGTGAAAAATGAAACACCTGAACAAAACACACGATGAGGTGCACCAGAGAGCATTCGCATTAGTCATTTCAAGCAAGTGGATGATGCATGATCTTCGCTGAATCTTTCAGTGTTAGGAGCATTACTGAGGTTATAAACTGAGTAAGGAAATCAAATTGCTCTTGGTCAAGGATCATCTTCTAGCATTAAATAGATTTTGAATATTTATGGGTAGCACGTAATACCATAGTGATGCTTAAAGGTGATCTCAGTAATATTTTTCCTCGGTTTCTCCTTTGATTAAAACCATGGAGTTTCAGGGTGGCTCAGGGGGTGGGAGCATGTGACTCTTGATCTCGGGTTCATGAGTTTAAGCCCCGTGTTGGGCATAGAACATAGCTTAAAAAAACATGGACTTTCAGGTCTGGAAAGAACTTCAGAGTAAAGTGGGAATAACCATTCCCTAGTTTACACAGCTGGTTCTTAACAGATCCCCTCTGAAACACTAATCTGTTACCTTCCAGTCTTGATATCCTTCTACAAAGCCAGGCATCTCCAGATAAATGTGGAACCAGACTTCTCCAGTGTGTATTTCATCCCAATTTTATCAAATAAATTCTTATTTTAGTGTCCTAATTTTACTGTAGCGACTTCAGAAAGCTTCAAGGTACAGCTCAAAAAGGGCTCAACAGAATTTACTTCACAGAATCTCATCTCTTAGAACATGTTACGAGGCAACAAGTCATGGATTTGAACCCCGTACGATGCTAGTTAATTATCTCTTGTGTGACCATAACCGGTACCTGTAACTTGTGAAAACATGTGCCATCAGCCTGAGGAGTGACCTTGGTGCCTGCTTCTCCTCACTCTTGTCATTAGTGAATCTTGTCCAATCCAAAGCTCATTCTCAAGTAACCATGGGTCAGTAGCGCAATGTTGATTTACAAAGGACATTCATGCTCAGAAAAATTGCCTTTTGTTTCAGGACTGGGACCAAAACTTAGAACTTTTATTCTCTGTCCAGTGGATTTTACATCACAGTCTAACTCTTTCCAAGGACTCCCAGAGGAGTGAAACCAGCCAAGTCCCCTCAAGTCACATTTTTCTAAAACACAGATATCTCAGTGCTGCAGATATTTTATTAAATGCATCTTCAGTTGCAGAGCCCAGCACAGCCAGTGAATGCAGGCAGTCCCTTTGTTTACCTCTGAAACCGAGGCCATGTCTACTTAAAGGGGAGACAAGGGCTGGGACAGAGAGGAATGGAGAGACAGGAAGTAGCACAGAGCACAACAAAACACCAGCACGTTCCAGCTCTGAGTCACGTGCAGGGTTGTAAAATGACTTATAGCCCTGAAAATGTTGGCAGAACATTCAGCATAGATCATGCATTTCAGGCACATGATACAAATGCTTTTTGGCTCACGATTACAGGCTAGTAATTTCCAAGGCACTAGCGCCGTTCCAAATAATTCATTGTATTCGCTTTCTGTACTAAGTCCCTTGGACTGATTAAAGGAAATCTTCCAAAAGTGTGCCTGCACTTGTTATATGACTTTCCTATTTCTCACATGGCTGATATGGTCCTATGCTCTTGCACGGGGTTTTACAGAACATTTGTGTGAACACACACACACTCTCCCCTTTCCTGGACTCTTCCCAGAGTAAGCATGCTTGTACAATGTGGTCGAATCGGCCAGGGTGCCAACGCCTTAAGCTGATTTCATGTTGGACAATGTGGTAAGCCACAGGATCAACCATGTACTCTGACTTGACCAATAAGCCAGCCAAAAGAGTAATCACATTATGGGTGATTCAGCTCTAAAGGAAGAGGTTTCCTTGAACATATGGAAAACCTAAAACTTCCAAATAGTTGGAATTACATGTTTTTATTTGTAAATTCTTAGGAAGACAGTAATGGAATAGTGATATGAAGTACACAGATACAAAGGACAGGCATCAAGAATATTTCCAATTGTTAAGCAATGTTTTTATTAGTCATTACTAATTTGAACAAAATATTTGTACTAACACTGAAGATATTAGACATGATTTTTTGACTATTTTATCTCTTAGCTGATCAAGACTTCTGTGCTCATGACCGAAGGGCTGCTGGCTACAAGAGGTAGGTAATTTTAGCCAAATCTATTGGAGCAGCTCTTTGTAGAAAGACTAGCAGGCTACAGTGAATACATCTTTTTTCTGGGGTGCCTCGGTGGCTCAGTCGGTTGAGCATCTGACTTTGGCTCAGGTCATGATCTCACAGTTCATGAGTTCAGGCCCCACACTGGGGCCTGCTTGGATCTTCTGTTCCCCTCCCTTCCCCCTCCCCCCCCCCCCCCCCACTTGTGCTCTCCATCAAAAATAAATAAACATTAAAAAATACATCTTTGTTCCTATGCACTTATGTTTGTTCCTCAGCTTACCCATCATAATTTATATAACAAGTCAGTGAATTATTATTATTATTTCTGCTACTACTGCCATTATGAGAGGCCATTTTGCTCTGTCTATAGGAGGCCATCAAACTTCTCTTTGACCAGAACAATGATTCACTAGTTCCTAGTGAACCACAGCCAAAATACTAAATATACAGGGCCCTAAGTTAATGTTTTAAAATTTTTTAAATATTTATTTATTTTTGAGAGAAAGAGAGAGAGAGCATGAGCAGGGAAGGAGCAGAGAGAGAGGGAGACACAGACTCCAAAGCAGGCTCCAGGCTCTAAGCTGTTAGCACACAGCCCTACACGGGGCTCGAACCCACTAAGTGGGAGATCTTGACCTGAGCCCAAGTTGAATACTCAACCGACTGAACCACCCCAATTTGCAATTATGCACCCCATAATTTGTATTACCTTATGAGACTCAATTATTATTTGTGAATCTTGTAAACATTTCAGTTGTATTCCTCTCTAAAGCACTGCAACCTTTATCATTTATATCATGAAAAATATTAATTTTGGGGGCACCTGGGTGCCTCAGTCAGTTGAACATCCAATTTTGGCTCAGGTCATGATTTCACAGCTCATGAGCCTCGAGCCCTGCATCAGGCTCTGTGCTCACAGCTCAGAGCCTGGAGCCTACTTTGGATTCTGTGTCTCCCTCTCTCTCTGCCCCTCCCCCACTCACACCCTGTGTCTCTCTCTCAAAAATAAATACATTAAAAAATTTTTTTAAACTTTTAAAAATATTAATTTTGTAGGTTAAAGGTTTTCTATTTAAAGGTGATTTTTTTCTTTTCCTTTTTTTTTTTTTTTTTGGTGAAAATATCCCAGACATTGTTTCCTTACATTGTGTGTCTTTAGGCAGCAAGACATCTGACCACTTTCTGTAGTAGCACTCAGGGTTTAGAGGTTTTTTAGCAGACTATTAAAGAAAAGACATTTATCCTTCTTTTATGCAGAGAAGGAGCTTTTTTTTTTTACAGTAAAATATTCCAAGTTTTGGTTTAAGTTAGTGGTGCAGTTCTAGTGATAAGATTAATGATGAAGTCTAATTTTGTGATAATTGGCCCCCTTTCCTCCCCACTCTCCCCAAATAAGAAGAGAGTTTAGACTGAAATGCATCCCAGGAGGCGGAAGACAGTGGCCCCAAGGTAAAAGCAATTTAAGCTTTCATCTCAAGCTTGCTCCCTTAGCTGTTCATTCATTTTGTGGCTTGAATGGAGAATGCATTGCCCGGATTTGCAAAATATATGGAAAATAATTCTACCTCCAGTTCATTGTCCTCTTGGCTATTTTTCTCATTTTGAAGCTGCATGGAACTATTTTGGGCCTTCCCACTACACTTAACATTGCTTTAAAACAGATTTAAGTCTCCCTACAAGCCTGAATTTCCAATTCTCCATCCAACAGAGCAGTGTGCTATGAAAGATATACCAGGTGTTGCAAATATGCACACATTTATCTGACTTCTTTTAGTTAGAAATAATATAAAATGAAATCGGAGATTTATGGTTACAGCACGGGCTGATGAAAATACTGGTACAAAGGCAGTTTTAGGACTACTTGGCAAAGATACAAATGAGATCCAAAATATTTTTAAATGTAAATGCATATTCCCTCTTTGTGTACCTCTTTGATATGCATAGTTACATATTTTAGAGACAACTGCAAATCCCCCAAAACCACATCAGTTAGGAAAAGACAGGGAAAATTATCTGTGAGTTACTCCTTATGGTTTGTCAATTTTGTGGCTCACATGTGACGAGTTGTTGAAAACAAAAAAACAGTTCCCTATTGCCATCACGGATACTTTTGTGATGCGTGCCTAGTTTTTATAAATACATGTGTTCTCACCAAGTGTCAATGAATCAAAAAATAGCTGAAAATCACCGTAGGAAATACAATTGTCTTATCTCCCTCCAGTTTTGGGAGGAACTCATGGCCCAAATGATAATTTATTAATTTTTTGAAATCTCATCACCAAACCTAAAGTTTGAGTAGACACTTAATAAATACTTGTGAAATGGTAATGAATTTACCTGAACACTAAGAATTTTCAAGTCATGGTATACTTGCTGATTTTGGTTCATCCAGGTCGTAATACTATTGTGAGCAATTCAGTTCTATTCTATTTTTAAAATAATTAGCCGCTGGGGTGCCTGGGTGGCTCAGTCGATTAAGCTCCCAACTTCAGCTAAGGTCATGATCTCCCAGTTTGTGGTTCTAGTCCCGGTCCGGCTCTGTGCTGACAGCTCAGAGAGCCTGGAGCCTGCTTCGGATTCTGTGTCTCCCTTTTCTCTCTGCCCGTCCTCCTCTTGCACTCTTTCTCTCTCTCAAAAATAAATGAACACTTGAGAAAATTTTAAAAATTAAATAATTAGGTGCCAACTGTGTGCATAAATGCGGGATGGTTTTCTTTTTGGGCAGGGGTAAGCAGATATAATGAAAGAGAGCCCTTATTTAAGGAGCCCAGACTTGAGGCCAGGGTTCAAAGACTTTGTACAACTGTTGAAGGTCAGCAAAGCCTCGAGAAGTTTGGAAAAATATCCACATACAAAACTCATCATCGCTGTGCAGCACCAATCCCAGAAATCAAGAAACCCGATGCTTAAAGCAAATTGCTATTGAGGGAGCCCAAATCTAGGAGCTGCGTTTGTTTTTTGTTTGTAAGAGGGAAGAGAGCACAGATGGGCCATTCCTTAGATTTACGACGCAGCCAATTAGACATTTAAAAGGTTAGAGACAGAATGTTTTGAAGAGAAATAAACTGCAGTTTAAATGTGCCTCATTTCAGTACGGGCTTTCCTAGCCCAAAGCTCAGGGAGTGGTCTGTTTCCCAGGTACCCATATATAGGGTTTTGTTTTTGTTTTTGTTTTTGTTTTTGCAGGTCTGGGCTGTGGAAAGTTCTTTATGATTCCTGATTAAACCCTATCACCCCAACTAGAGATCCACCACAATTCTGACACTACGAATTTCTTCCTCTCCTCTCCTTTGCCGGGGGTTTCCACCCCCACTCTCTCTGCCAACGCAACAACGACTTGAAGTGACTCTCTCTATCTTTCCCCTTATTCCCTCTTGGAACATCACTTTAGAGATTTGGGTTGGAAGCATTATGGAGAGACTGGGACTATCTTTCACAGGACTTTGGCAGGGAAATTAAAACCCTATTTGTGAAGAATGGAGAGGAAAGGGAATTCTAAAAGTTTCATTGTTGGCTAAACATTTTGGAGCTAACAGATCACTATTCTTTGCTGTTCTTCCCCATTTCTCCTAATCTGGTTGCTGCTCTGACCTCTTTAAGACTTATTCCTTCTCCTCACAATATCTTCTCAGACCTTTCTAATCCTGGAGTTAGGTTTTCTGGATCTAAACTCTCGGATCTACCCCTTACTGGCTGTGTGACTTTGGGCAGATTACTTCACTTCTCTGTGCTTCAGTTTGCTTATCTGTAAAAGAAGCAAATATAAGAGAGTAATAATAGTCCCTATGTCACAGGGCGGCACAAAATTTAAGTAAGTGATTTAATTTATTTAAACAAGGTTTAAATAAATAGGCACTTTATATAAGATTTATAGAGAGTGCTTAAAAATGCCACATAGCATGTCCTACCAGTTTTCCCTTGTTAGTTTATTTATTGAACTTTGCATAAAATCCTTTGAGAAGAGGATCTATGTCTAAAAAAGTTGGAACATCTCTGTTGAAGTTTGTCCCCCTCCCTTGCTTTATGTGTCAAATAAATATATTGGTTCCTCTCTCCCTTTCAGACTATTAGGATTGTCTGCTTTTTCTCTATCCGTCATCTGAACGGAGGCGTTTTCCAAAGGTCTGCACCCAGATTTCATGCTTCCTCCTTGACTTTGGGATCTTATTTGTTTCCATGGCTACAAATATCACCACCATGCCAGCAACTTCCGTGTCTCAGTTTTTATCCAAATTATCTCCTTTAAAAACATTACAAGCAAAAATCCTTCCAACCCTTTCAATTAGAGGAATACAAAGTGGAATGTTAGGGACATGTTAGGAATGGTGCTGTGGTCTTCAGAATGACTTCAGAGATAGACCAGACTCCTATGAAGAAGTTTTAAAATGGATTTGAGTAATTGACTCCCTAAGAATGTCAGTTGAGAAAATAACTTTTAAATGGAAGCTTACTCTGCAAAATCCTCTATCTCTACATCATGAACCAGCTTCCCCGTCCCTCGCATCCCCCTCCCGGGACGCATGAACTACATGGCATTTTCCTGATGACATGTTCATGAGCCCCCACCACGTTAACTGGTAAAAACTATTAAGGATTTAATAGCATGTTTGTGCGGGAAGTCAGCATTAAGGCATACCAATAAGAGGGACAGAGAATAAACAATAAAGACAACAGAAAAAAAATGAAAAACATGTCACAGGTGGTTTGGTAGCAAAGGGCATAGTGATATGATAATCTTGTCACCCATTGCAGACGTGTTTTCCATTTTCTCCTTTGCATGCCCACCAGCCACAAAGCTAACGCATCTCCTGATGTCAACATTCCATAGTGTTATAGACTTGATGGGCATGCTTCATGCTATCACCTAGAATTCAGAGACAGAATAAACCCTTTATAACATGACTTTGTCTATTGCTGGTAAACATAAAGATGGATTGTTAATATTTATTGAGTACATATTCTGAGCTGAGCATGGTACTAAGTGCTTTTAATGTATCTTCCTCATTTCATCTCAGTAACTCCAGAGAGAGAAACTACTGTGATCTCCATTATACAGGTAAGGAACTTGAATCTCAGAAATTCAGAGCCCGTGACAAGCTCTGGTCACAGTTTATAAGGGGTGGAGCCTAAATGGCAATTCAAGTCTCATCAAAAACCATGGTTCTCAATGACTTCTTTACGTTTTTGTCTTAGTCTGTTGGTCTATTGCCTCATTTTGTCTGCTATAATAAAATGACACAGACTGGGTATCTCATGAACAACAGAAATTCATTGCTCACAGTTCTGGAGCCTGGAGGTTCAAGATTCAGGTATCAGCATAGTCAGATTCTGATGAGAGTCTTGTTCTGGATCGTAGACTGCCAGCTTCCCCATAAGCTCACATGTGGAAGGGTTGAGCTAGCTCTCTGGGGCCTCTTGCACAAGGGCACTAATCCAACCAGGAAGTCTCCACTCTCATGACCTAGTGACTTCCCCAAGGCTGCACCTCTTCACACCATCCCACTGGCGATTAGGATCTCAACATATGAATTTTAAGGGTACACAAATATTCAGACCACAGCAAATTTCTTCTCATTTATATTAGTTAACGGTTTTCATCCATACACCAGCCAGCTTAAAAATCAGGCCCCAAAGCAAGCACAGGGAGGGAAGAGAAGCAAAATGCTAAATTACCCACAAATTAGAACATCAGCCCTTAATTTTCAAAAGGTGCCAAGAACCCACAGATTGTTGAGGATGCCTAAATTCTTCAGCTTTAGCAAGTTATCCATCTAAATAGTATACTCTGAATATCCATACACATTCACAATAATTTGCCAGGTATGGGTGCCCTCACAGCTGTATGCACATGTACTGTGATTGTGTAAATGGAACCAGGTGGCCCCTGACCAGCATGTTGTCACATCGGAGACCTAGGCCACTTTACCACACCCCAACGACAAGAGTGAGGCATTGACTGTGGCATCTCGGTTTTGTGTTTTGCTATTAATTATTACAGCTGTCCAACACGAGTCACAGCCTTCATGCATAACCCACTGCCAAATCCCTAAAGAACTGTGGTCAAAGTGAAAAAAAGCTCTTTGAAAGAATGATGGCCGACATAAATCTCTGAAGGGCCTTTTCTGAGGAGGGGCTGAGACTACATGTAATAAATATGTTCATGTTTTATTCATGCCTATCTGAGGTTCCAGAACACAATCTTTGGCCATATCAACATCTCATACTAAATACTCAGGTGGAATATAAGATTTGAAAATTAATTGCGTTGGAAGTGTTCCATTCATTAGGACCCCTACTCTCTCTGGACACAGGTTTCTATCAGTTTAAGAGAAAGTATTATCTGAAATGCTCTTCAGTCCAGGAACCAAGGGGTTCCCTCTTAACTACAAAGCACTATTTTGATAAATGATACCCCCTCTGCACACAAAGGTAGTCTCCCTAGACTAGATTCATTAGAATAAAGGGCACATGCCTGGATTTTATTGAGAAGTAATATTTACGTGTTAATTCTGGGCACCATTTTCCTTTGGAATGCACTGGGGAATATTTAAGAGAAAACATTTAATTGGGCAAATGGGTTGCTTTATCTATAGTCGAGTGTCGGGGTCATTAGGACAGGCACTTGAGAAAGATTGGAAAACATTGTGCATTGTGGTAGAAGAGGCCTAGGGATCAGGGCACTTGAAAAATGTGATTTTTGCTAATGTTGTCACACTTCATTGCATTCATTTGCCCAATCTTACCATTAACTTGGAATCAACTACAAGGGGTTTTCAGAGAGATGTGTATCACACACTGGTCCTCTACAGTTAATTATAATTACTATGCAATATACAAAGGTTATTATACAAAATGTTCCTTTTGTCATTAGAGTTCATTTTGTCTATGTCACATTTATGCCTGCCTGGAAAGGATTTAGAAGTGTGGTTTCTCATTATTAGTCAATAAACCCCAAGCTTTGAGTACTCATTCCACAGCTGTTTGTGTTTACATTCTAGGAGGTTTTGGCATATGAGACAAAAAGAAATGACAGTGTCCAGGCTTATTTTAAAATATGCCTGTTGTTTGGAATGGCATTTCCAAATGTACCACCACTCAGAGTTCAGCTTGGACAATTACAAGTGGCTGAATATCTTTAGGCAAATTCTCTGACTCATTGGGCCCCTCATTCTCTTAGATCAAAACATCAATCTCCTTCCCAAATTTAAATTACTAGAGATATGTGTCTTGTTTTAAAAAAACAATTAAATAATATTTTTATGTTTAATTTTGAGAGACAGAGAGAGAGAGAGAGAGAGAGAGAGAGGTGGGGGGGGGGAAGGGGAAGAGAGAAGGAGACAGAGGATATGAAGAAGGCTCTCGCAGAGAGTCCAATGCAGGGCTCAAACTCACCAACCGGGAGATCATGACCTGAGCTGAAGTCAGATGCTTAACTGACTGGGCCACCTAGGTGCCCTGAGATGTGTGTCTTTCTATCCTGGATTAACACACTCAAGAAACTCAGATTTGGTTTGAGGATGGGAAGGGGATTATGAGAAGAGTGCATCTCTTGAGTGAACTTGGAGGAACCACTGTATTCTAGTGGGCCAAGGAGGAAGGGACATCCATGGGAGGGATCCCAGAGAAGTTAGGGAGATGCTGTCACAGTAAGGCCGAAACCCCTCATCCCTGAGTTGAGTCCGTGGGCCACCTCCACAGTTTTCAGTGTTGAACTTCAACCCAAAGAGAGGAAACCATGGGGAATGCTCAAGAGGAGGAAGTGAAGACAACAGAGATGGTGGCTTTCCTCCCCTCTGACAACTGGGTAAAGATTAAGCTGATATAGGCATACATGCAGGGGTGTTGGGCAGGAGCCCACGCCTGAGAACATCATGCTCTTTGAAGCAAGAAGTGGAGAGGTGGTTGAGGGGGCTTAACCCCCGTCCTTCTATTTGCTCCATAACATAGCGCTGCCTGACGCTACTGGGACACCTACACTTTTTGCAGTAGCAATTGGGTCTCCTTCACAGATTGCTGCCTACCCACCACAGCAAAGCAGACCCAAGTCTCATGCACACAATGACACAATGTTCCCGGAAAGGACACCGAGCCATGTGGGCCAATCCAAGACAAAGGCAGAGAGTGGGTGGGTTGCCTGGAATGATAATCTAAACCCAGGAAAGTGAAAATTGAGTTTCTTAAATGCCTCTTTCAAAGCAAACTTTATAACAAAGACTTAAATTTGGTATTGTTAGGATTTTTTGCTTTTTTTTAACAGGTAGAAGTCAGAATCCCTTTTCAAATTCCAAAATTCTTTACTGTTTCATTAAGCTCGATCCTATTAGCCTCAGTACCTATACAACCAAAATGGAGTAATACAGTGGTTTTCCCAAACTACCTTCAGCATGTCATGGTCAAATCTCTCAATCATTCCAGCTAACATCCTGGTGTAATTGTGCACCCCTTGTATATCTTGGCCTTGACCTGGTCCCTGTACCACTCTTGAGAATGAGGGCTCATTTGGTGACCCTTGTGTTTCCTCCTACCCACTTTCTGTGTCTATGTTGATAGCTTTGGGTCCTCAGGTATGTCTATTTTCCATGCGTGGTCTCTTAAGAGTCTTATGCAAGTTCTAAAATTGTATGGGTAATTTTCTGTGAATGTGAATTTTCATGGGGAGATAGTTTATGATTTTCATCAGTTTAAGAACTAGTGATTGGGGCACCTGGGTGGCTCAGTTGGTTAAGCATTCTGACTTCAGCTCAGATCATGATCTCATGATTCGTGAGTTCAAGCCCCATATCAGGCTCTCTGATGTCAGCAAAGAGCCCACTTCAAATCCTCTGTCTCTCTCTCTGCCTCTCCCCTGTTGTCTCTCTCTCTCTCAAAAATAAATCAATATTAAAAAAAAGAACTAATGATCTAGGAGTCATACATTTTAGGACCCTTTGTCCTATACACTAGCATGTTTGTGAACTCTCCTATCTGCAGTAAGTCTAAGGGCAGAGGCTCCAGCTAATTCTACTACACTGTCTGGGGACAGACCTCCGGATGAGCACCCAGCTCACCCTCTGATAGCTCTTCTGCCTAAAAGACTTTATGGCCACCTGCAGGGGAGAGATGGAGTGGTCCCAGAGTTCTGAGAATTAAGGGGTGAGGGAATTAATTCCTAAAAGAACCGAGTGTGTACCTTTTACTCTTCTAGTAAAAGTTCTACAGTTCTTGTTAGGCAAAGTTGTGTCTTTCTTCTCTTCTTGCCAGGTGATCCTTGATCCTCATCATGTAATTGGGAATCTGCAGTGCTTTTGTTTGGAACAGTCTACATTGCTGTACCCAATTAGAGGAGGCAAAATCCCATCTCGTTCCCCCCAGGATTTTGTTTTCCTCTCTGGTTGACCACTTCTGGTCTTCTCTGCTTCCAGGCATTTCCCCTAAGTCAGCCCCTTCCAATGGAGACCTCTGATGGGATCATGAGGTAAGCACTGTCTTAACTTCCAGGGAGGCTGCAATTAGTTAAATAACACTGAACACAACAAGGAATGATAGGTACTTACTTTTGCTTATTAGGGTTTGGATTTTACGGAAGAATAAGGGTCTATTCGCTTCTAAAAATACAATCCTTTGAAATTCTTGTACATTGCTGCTGGGATTATAAATTGGTGCATCCACTATGAAAAACAGTATGGAGCTTCCTCAAAAAAATTACAAGTGGAACTACCATATGATCCAGCAATTTTGCTTCTGGGAATAAACCCGAAAGAAATGATAACACTATACGAAAGAAATATCTGCATCCCCCATGTTCACTGCAGCACTAATCACAATAACCAAGACATGGAAACAAGCCAAGTGTCCACTGACAGACGAAGGGATAAAGAGGTTGTGGCATATATATGCAACAGGATATTATTCGGCTATTAAAACAAAGGAAGTCCTACTATTTACAATAGTATGGATGGACCTTGAGGGCAGTATGCTAAGTGAAATAAGTCAGACAGAGAAAGACAAATACTCTATCATCTTACTTATAAGTGGGACTCAATAGCAACAACAACAATCAAGCTCATAGACAAAGAGATCAGATTTGTGGTTACAAGAGGCGGGGGCTGGGGAATTGGAGGAAGGTGGTCAAAAGGTACAAACTTCCAGTTATAAGATCAATAAATCCTGGAGATGTAATGGACAACATAATGAGTATAGCTAATACTGCTATATTGGTCTATTTAAAAATTGTTAAGAGCATAAATCCTAAGTATTCTCATCACAAGGAAAAAAAAACCCAATTTTTCTTTCTATCTGTATGAGATGATGGATGTTAACCATTCCATTACTGTGGAAATCATTTCACAATATATGTAAGTCAAATCATGATCCTGTGCACCTTAAATTTATGAAGTGCAATATGTCAATGATATCTCAATAAAATGGGGAAAAAAGAAACCTTTGCCTGAAAGTATATACATTTACAATTAAAGTTTCTTTTCACATTATGTAATCTCACGGCTGGGCACAGTTAGGTTTGAACTTCAACTAACAGTGTTTGTCCAATGGGTGCCCATAAGCCTAGACTCTCATAGGTGTCTCAAACTCTCCTTAAAAAAAAAAAAAAACTCATCATTTTTCCTTCTATCTAAACTTGGCCTCCTATCCTAACTATGTCAGTTATAAGCAAACAGCTCACGCAGTAGCCTAAGCTAGAAAATCTGGAGATTTCTCTTGAGTTTTCCTTCTCCTTAGAGCTCCACACGCAATCAATTTCCTTCATCCTCCAATGGTAACTCCTAAATATTTCTCAAACCTCTCTTCACTGCCTCAGCTACTATTGCTCATTCTAGGCTTTTATCAGCTCTCCCATGAACTTCTATATCTGGGTCCTGATTGCTCCCTCAGATTCATAATAACAATAAACTAATAATGGCTAATGCTTCATGCATGGTTAACAGAGGCTTTAGACTATTTTGAAGTGCTTTAGATGCCTTATCTCATGTAATCCTCACTATAACCCTATGGATTAGGCATTCAGTGTTATCTCCACTTGATAGATGAGAAAACTGAGGATTCCAGAGGGCAAGGAACTCGCTCAAAGTCACATACTTAGACTGTGGTATGGCCAAGATGCAAATCTAGGTCTGCCTGTCTTTAGAGCATGAGTTTTTATCACGCTATACTTTCTATAATTTCTCCGAACTCTATAATTTCTCTGAACTCATAGTTGCCTGGGTAGTCCTTTTAAAATATAAATTTCCTGTGTTTAAATGCCTGAAGGAGTCTCCTATTTCTTTAGCATGTTATTCAAGGCCCTCTATCATCTCACCTCTTGTGGCAGATTGTGAAGAGTACCCACTTGCAACATATCACACTTCCATGTATCCATGCCCTTGAAGGTTCTCTCCCACGCTGGCTATGGGCTTGGCCACTGGGACATCAGCAAGTGTGATGCAAGTGAAGTCTTGAAAAATATCCTCACATGGCATTGGCATTCTGGGAATCTCCGTGCTCCCTGGGGACCCTGTGGCCTCCACAGGAAGAATCTAAAGCTAACTTCCTCCAAGATGGGAGACCACATGAAGTCATGTCAGTTATCCTAGGTGAGGGCCTCAGATGCGTAAGCAAAGCCATCTTAGAACATCCATCTCTGGCTAAGCTGGCCCAGACCAAAAGAAACACCCAGATGACCCAGAGAGTCATGAATGAATGACTGAAATGATGGTTATTTTAAGCCAGCTTTTGGGATGGTTTATTTGGGAGTGGTTTGTTACACAGCAACAGCCAGCTGATACACCTGCCTAATTTTCTATCTTCATCTCTCACCACTCCTTGCCTGACATTCATTCTGCTTGTTGGCCTCTCTGCCTTCACTCATGTTGAGCCCTTGGCTGGGACTGCACTTCCTCTCAGCCTGGTTAACTTTGATTAATCCTTTACTACTTTGTTTAGATTTTACCTCCTTGTTCCTTCCTTGACACTTCTCACCCATCCCTGTGGCCCTTCAGGTTGGGTTAGGTAGCTACCTCTTCTAACCATTTTCACAACTCTCTATCACCACACCTCCACATAATTTTATAATCTCTTCTTTGTGGGTCTATTCCCCTGCTAGAGGCTGGGGTATTTGAAGACACAGACTTGCTTTGTTCTCTCTTCTCTATCTCCTCAGTATCTAGCAGAACGGCTGACAGTAGTAGCCAATAAAACTTGTTGAATGAATGAATGATGGAAGGAATAAAGGGAATCAGGAGGTAGTCTGTAGCTAGCTAGGGAAAGGCCCCTGAGTCGAAGGTATCGATTTGCGTCGACACTTTTTTTTTTTTAACATTTATTTATTATTGAGAGACAGAGAGAGACAGAGCATGAGCAGGGGGGTGGGGGGCAGAGAGAGGAGGAGGCACAGAATCCGAAGCAGAGTCCAGGCTCTGAGCTGTCGGCACAGGGCCCGACACGGGGCTTGAACTCACAAACTGTGAGATCATGACCTGAGCTGAAGTCGGACGCTCAACCGACTGAACCACCCAGGTGCCCCAACACTCTTTAATTTAACTTTTATATATCTTCGTTCTACCCCAATAAAGTGTGATCTTGGCAAGAAAACCTACATGAATTTGGGCAGATATCTCAGAGAATTCAACTGTGTGGCTTATATGATGGTGCAGAAGCATGGAAAGTAGCTACGAGAAATGCATAGGAAGTAGGTCTGAGGTAGATTACTGAGCTTGCTTAGGTGTTCAAAATGGAAATCTGAATCCATTTTCTAATAGGTTTGCTTTAACTGGATAGAAAACAGAAAGAGATTTTTTTCTTTCCTTTCTCTATCCCAAACCTCCTAGCGCCATCGTAAAACTCACCCCGAGACAGAGTTGATAAACTGACAGATAGCATCAAATGTCAGCCAGGGCTTCGCTTCCATCCTGAGGCTCTTGGGAACAGCATTTGAACAGATTGTTCCTGCCAGAGTATCTCATTATTTTAAGCAAATTGAATTTCTCATTGACTATGTTGAAAGGTTGTACGCTAGTTATAATTACCGGTTTTACTTAATTTCCTTTTATAAATAGGTCGGTACTCTGTACTTGAAAGTAGTATGTTGATTACTGATTTTTTTTTTCTCTTGGCCTCAGGGACTGTTTAGAGGAGAAACTGCTGACCGAGTGAATTTAATGAAACAAATACATGTCCAATTACAAGAGGGTGTATGTGCGCGAGCACACACACAGGCATACAGGTGGCAAACACACACTAAGCCACAATCATATGTGTGACAATGAGGGCAGGAGAGGGTTTGTGTTCCAATGCTGGCTTAGGCACACCGGAACTGCTGGTGGAGAAAGCTGCCCAGAGGCTGGGGAAGTCGAGAGGAAAATACCCCCTCTGAAGCATTATCTTCTCTATTTGAATCGCCACTGACTTCTACTCATGGAACCCCTGTGTCCTAATGAGAGATTCCTAAAAAGGTGCGTATGTGTTGTCTGCGAAGGGGACGATCAAACTGTCGATTCATTAAAAACGCATTTTTTTTTGTTTTTCCTAATTATAAAAGTGAAGCATATTTGGCAGGTGGGGGCAGAACATTTAGAAAATGAAATCTGAAGGAGAAAAATAATAAAAATTACCTATAATCTTACCTCCTAGAGATAAACATTCAGAATTTCACATATGTTCTTTACTTTTTGTTTATATGTATGTTTGTATATATATGTATGTGTGTGTGTATATATATATATATATATATATATATATATATACACACATTCATATGCACAACTTTGCATCTTGTCTTTTCAGTAATATTAATCTATTGAAAGCATATCCCCATGTTCTATGCCTTTGTAAATGGAACTTTAAAAAATTAAAAAGAATGCTTATTTATTTTGAGAGAGAAAGAGAGAGGGAGAGTGAGGGGACGGGCAGAGAGAGAGAGTTGGGGGGGCAGAGAGAGAGAGAGAGAATCCCAAGAAGGCCCTCACTGTCAGGTCAGAGTCTGATTCAGGGCTCAATCTCATGAACTGTGAGATCATGACCTGAGCCGAAGTCAGGTGTCAGACGCTCAACCAACAGAGCCACCCAGGCGCCCCTGTAAATATAACTTTAAAAAATTTTTTTTAAATGTTTATTTATTTTTGAGTGACAGCATGAGCAGGGAGGGGGCAGAGAGAGAGAGGGAGACCCAGAATATGAAGCAGGCTCCAGGCTCTGAGCTGTCAGCACAGAGCCCGATGTTGGGCTCAAACTCACAAGCCGTGAGATCATGACCTGAGCCGAAGTCGGACGCTCACCCGACTGAGCCACCCAGGCGCCCCTGTAGACATAACTTTTAATGATTATATATTATTCCATAATGTGGGTAGACTGTGATGTCTTTAATGATCCCATTATTATTATTAAATGCTTCATTTCACTTATTCATCATTTCTGATATTATAAATAACACACTACTGAACGTTCCCATACTTCACCATTCTGCATATCTTTCACTGTGTTCTTTGGGCAAGTGCAAGAAATAAAATTTAGGCATCAGCACATTTAAGCTCTTCTCTGTCTTAATTACTTTTTTAGAAATGTGTCAGTTTATATTCAATGGTACATAAGGCTGAATGTTTTACCATATTCTCGTAAACACAAGGAGTTAAATATTCCAAAAATATTGCTAATGTGATAAGTGAAAAGGTCTATTTCATTGTTTTAATTTGCATTTCCTTTGCTCTTAGTTGGGACAATTTTGTCTACCACAGCAATTTAACTTATGCATTTTGCTCTGGGAGGGGAGAGGATTTGACTGAATGGAACACACACAAATACATTTTGATAGAAAAGACAAGAAAAGAAAGAAATGTCCAAAGCTTAGATACAGCTGCACAAAAGTATCAGCTGAGGAATTCATGAAGATTTTGACTTAACTGCTTATGGAGAGGCCAGGTATTGGTACTTTCTGAAAGCTTTGCCAGGAGATCTAACATGGAACTAGGGGTGAGACAGAGATTTGCCAGGGAGAGCAGGACTGTGTGGGTCCCCAAGAGAGGCTGACAGTGGGACATGAAGACTCTGTGCTGCTGGTGGGAACAGTGCAAGAAAGTTACAGAAAATGAGAATCTGAGATAAAAATAGCCCAGTGCCATTCTGTCTTTCCTTATAACGCTGATTCTTGATTTGGGGCTGATAAATCTGCCTTTTATTATATAACTTACTCTCCACTTGGAGCTGATAATTCAGTTTGTGACTTGTTCTGGCTCCTGGGTTTTCTTGCTCCAGGGTGAGTTTTAGACACGTCCTTGCTCATCAGTACCTCTATGGAATGTTACAAAGTAATGGCTAACATGAGGGCTGGAGATTGTCTGTGGATTCCCAATAAGCAACTTTTTTCTCAACCTCTGTTGTCACAAAAAATAAGAAATGAACTTGTAGGAGCTTTTTCTCTTCATTCCCCTACCTCAAATAGAGACCAGTTATAGAAAGGGTGTGTGTGTGTGTGTGTGTGTGTGTCTGGTGTGTCACATTCTGGATCAGAGAGTTACTTTATATTCCTGGAGGACGACCAGCATCCAGGAGAGCAGCCTCACATGTGCTTTCTGCTCTGGCGATGGGGAAACGTTCCCAAGCTGCCTGTGAACAGATCACACCCAGCTGCCCTGAAAGCTTCCTGAAAGCTGGCCGGCCACACATGGGCCGCCTCGAACGCAGCACTTTTATGATCCTAAGGACAATGGTCCTAGTGTTTGAGGAACGTCTAGAACTTTAGCCAGGGCTTTAGAAGCTTCATGATGCACAAAAAGAATATAAACTCAGGAAAGATGGGTTCTAGGGTCGTAGTCCTGCTTTCTGCCACTAACAGGTTAAAGGACTTCTGAGGAGTCACCTAACTTCTCTGGGGCTTAAGGTTTTCTCACATGAACAATGAAGACAGTGACTCACGTCCTCTGGTGTGGTGGTGGAAAGGACACATTCCATCCTTAGCTGGGCTGGGCACTAGCTCGTGGCCTGGAGTGGTCACTGGGCATCGAGGAGCCTTAGTTTTGTGTTCTATTAAATGGGGCTAACAGCACCAGCCACAGCCACGGGACATAGATGGTGGAAAGGTGTAGGGATTCCAGTCAGTTAATGTGTGTGAACTCACTAGGGCAGTGTGCATTAAGGAACGTGATAGCGCCAGGGAGACTAAATTGGTATTTCAACATAAGGGGCTAATTCCTGGCATCCACACCAGAATGAGGTGGGGCGATGTGCTTAGTGAGCAAAGCCTGGAACACCCTGAGGACAGTGAGAGGGTTCTTCGTTCCCTCAATGGGCTTTGAGGTAAGATTGCTCTCCTTTTAAACTCATGACCTCTTGTGATAAAAATGTGCCCCCTGTGCTTCTTTTACGGTTTAAAATGTCAAAATATGTTAACTAGCAAGACCAAACTGCACCATCTACAACCCCTCAAAGAGCTGCCCCTGTAGCCCACCTTCCCCACTGCTATCCTGACCGTCACTTCTCCGAGGTCAACCCTAAGGTGACAGCAACGGTTCCCCTCCAGGGCTTTTGGGGATGCCAGGATGGTGCAGTGGTACATCCGGACCAACCTTGCAACCAAACCTCAACTGAGGTTTGGAGCAGTTAATGACAGGCACATGGTCCCCCTGCCTTCCAGGCAGTTAGGGACAAGATGGGAGCCAGGATCACGTGTCTCACTGACCTGCTCTTTCCTTTCGATGAAAAGCTCCCAAGGCTGATGCAGTTTCCTTCCTGTGGCTCAAAGTTCCAAAAGCAATCCTCAGGAGACCCCCGGGCGGGGCCACTGGCTCATGAAGAGTCTGCCAGTTGTAAAGCATGCACAGTTTCAGGCCTGCTGGCTCAGCTGGTGGAAACTTTTTTATGCTTCTTTAACATGGAATCTGTTAGAAGGGGGCCATATCTTTATCTTTGGCAGTTCTAGGTAAAAGATAAGAATTGAATCTGTACTTTCCCTCCTAGGTCCTCCTTCTCAGGGTGAGGGGGGCCAGTTCACGTGTGCTTGGGTTGGGACATCTGGTAAATTTTCTCAGGCCCTGAAAATATCTCTTTATAAGTTACCCCAGGATCTTCCCCAGGAGCCCATAAAGCCCATAAGCTAGTTTTCCATATTAGCTCAGCCCTAATTTCTTCTCTTGAATTTAGCTTAGTTGGGCCCTTCAGTAGAAAAATCTTGATGGGGAAAAGTAAAAAAAAAAAAAAAAATTAAAAAACAAACAAACAAACAAACAAACAAACAAACAAGAAAAGAATTGAGCTGGAAATCTCAGCAGGCAATACTGGCACTAAACTGTGGAGTTCTGATGCTCCAAGCTCATGGGAACTTCACTTGAAAAGAGAGGAGGAAATAAATCCCTAGAATTTACTTATTGTTTTGCTTCTTATTATATTTTTAAGTTTACAAAATGATCTCTTTTGCACAAGAGTCTCATGAGTCAAAATAACGTGGAGTAACAGGTACCCACTGTCCAGCATCCACAGACATTTACTTGTGTGGTGAGGGTTCCATGGGCCCCACCTAGTTGTACAAAAGATAATCCCAAATTCAAATCCTTTTAGGGTTAGGCAGGGACATACATGACTAACATGAGTGAGGCAACAGGATGGTGAGGCCAGAGCAGCCAGTATGTGCATGTCCCGCCTACAGGCGTCACATTGAATTTTTAATAAATCCCATGCAGGCTACACAAAATATACATTTTGCCCAAAGTAGGCTGCATTGTTTTCTGTTTCTACACAGTGATGTGAACTCCCTTCCCTTCCTTCCTCCCTCTAAGCAGTAGTGTGACAGAGTGGTTATGAACATGGATGTCAGGACACAGTTAACCGTGTAACCCTGGGCTAGTGCTTCCACCTTTTTGTGACCCAGTTTCATTCATGTGTAAAAGGTGGATGGTAACATTAACAAGGCTATCAAGTGCTTAGATCACTGCCAGGTACACATAAAGCGTTGTATCTCTGTTTTCTTTTATTATTCATTCATTACCCATTTGGAATTATTCAAGCACCTCTCACGTTCCAGGAGTTGTACTGGCTTGCCTGGGAGCTATGTCGATGGATCAGGTATGAAAACTTTGTTTCAAGGAAGTAGGGGAATGAAGAACTAGTTTTGTTTTTGTTTTTGTTTTTTGCCTTTTAAGTGCTAGGTATGTTACAAGCTTTTAACCCATTATTAGTTTAGTGTTCAAAGGAGTTTATGAGCTATGTTTTATTTTTCCTATTGTTTAATGAGGCAGGGGAGTTGACCTCCTCAAGGTGACATGGCCATGAATGGTGGAAACTCAGGTTTGAATCTAGGCCTCTGAGGTTTGTGGGTTTCAGACCTCTTAGGGTCTAAAAGCAGAGTAAGTGAGGCTTCTGTGATCACTCTTGCATTAACCATTCATCCTGGTACCTTGCTCACCTAGCCCTTGACTTGGCCTTGCTATTCTTCTTATAAGGTTCCAGGTTCTACCATTAGTCAGTTATAGTTGACATGAGAGCAGGAAACTATTTCCCATCCTAGCAATGTTCTAGGCTGCCTCAAGGGAAAACTTGACCCATCTTACAACCATTTTCACTGTGCCGCTAAGAAATGGCCTTGAGTGAACAGGAAAGGCCACAGCCCACTCTGGTTCTGCTCACATTTTATATATTATTTGCATGATTCAGACTGGTAACGTCTTTCTTCCTGAGGTCTCTGGCTTATACCCTGCACGGATACATTTCAATCACAGACATTTAGAACAGGAAGGGACGGTGAAGACCCTTGAGTCCCCCAGCTGCCATATACCATCCACTGGGTTTGTTTGGGTATGAGAACTGCTAGAGGAACTTGTTCAGAGAAAACAATATATACACACGCACACGTCTGTGTGTGCGTGTGTATATGTGTGTGTGTGTGTGTGTGTATATATGGATTCATGGGCCTCAATCTTTGAAAATTCTGACTTAGTAGTGCTGGAGAAAGGCCAAGGAATATGTATGTTAATAAATTCTAATGGAAAGAAAGACTAGGGACCACTGATCAAGATGACCTTCTTAATTTCAAAGAAAAAGAAATTATATGATTTTCCCAAGCTTAGGCAGCTGGTTCATATCAGTTAGATTAGGACTCAGCACTGCTGACTTCCAACTGAATAGTTTTTCCACTACATTGTATAGTTTCTAAAAGGGGGCATTGCCCATGTCTTTAGGACTAATATCTTCCTAATTTGCAACTGACATTAAATTGTAGGATTTCACTGTTAGATTTCAGGGCTGGAGTTTTGCTTAAAGTCAATACATGCAGAAGAACACACAAACACAAACATGTTAATGTCACCTGGGCAACACACTTATGTAGATTTCCCTTGGCCTAAATTGGAGCGATCTCAGAGGGAGTGAACCATGGCCTTTTATTATCCTGGGATATTTCAGAGAAAAAAAAAAGAAAAAAAAGATTTTAAAAATAGATAGTAACTAGATTTTAAGAATAGAAAACCTATTTTCCCTGTTACAAGGTTATGGTCCCAAGGGGGAGATGGAATAAGTATAAAGCATGCCTATTTCAAGAAAAGATTAAACAAAGGCAGACCTGCCTCAGAGTTGTTAGAGGGAAAACATTTGCAGTGGAAAAGCTTAAAAGCACGTCTTATTTTTATTAGCATCCACTTCTTTTCTGAAAGGCTAATTGTAAAATTTATAGAGCTAATTATCTCTCTAGATTAATATTTATGAACACACAATAGCAAATGTGAGTTCCAAGTGTTGTATTAAGCATTGGATTTTCTCCCTTCACACATACAAGCAAACAACAGATAGCTCAAGGTGATGTTAATATTCTCTCTACAATGTATGTAAACAGTCATGCCAAATTTTTCTTCCCAATTGCTGCAAATTGGTATTTACCCAGCAACTGCAAACTATTTTTAACAGTTAATACTCCTGAAATGTATGGGGACCTTCCTGCGATATGATAAAGAGGCTGCAAAATCAATTGCATAAAGGCTCCCCTAATCAAACACCAAGGAGCAAGACTTCTCTTTATTGACTCCTTTTAACCACATTTTATTCTTATAAGAGCCAGGAAAGAAAATCAAAAGCACTTTGTTGTTCTTCCTGCACTTGGAATATGGAACTAATGGTTCCTTCATTTCCAGAAATGGGACAACAAGGTTAAGTATTACAACAATACATTGCACTTTCAAATAAATGCAAGGGTGCTTATTCCAGCACACCCTGCTGAACTCCCAACCTTTGTGGATAAATCTAAGCTCATTCTACTGTCAACACAAAATGTGAAATTTACATGACCCAGGGTAAAGAAAGATGTATGGAGGACAGGGTGGGATGCACTGAAACCCAAGCTTGACGATAAATGAATGGCTTTGGGCCAATCTTGAAAGTCTGTGTTTTAGTGTTCCTGTCTGTAGACTGAGGGTGTTTGCTATATCAGGAATTCCCAGTCAGGGATTTGTAGTTTGGAAAGGGGACAGTGGATGCTTTAGGGATTTTCTAACTCTTCTACCCAAAACCTCATAGAAATTTATCATATAAATTAGTACCTTCCTATTACTGGCTCTGAAAATGCATTGCTTTCATCAATTCTCAAAGGGTTCCAGAAACTCAGAAAGGCTATGAACTATTCCACGAGATGAAGTCTGAGGTCCCTTCCTGTTACAATTTTCTTCAGTTTTTGCTGCATCTTTGCTCTAACCTCTAATTGCCTCAATGGCCCAGCCTTACTCTTAGGCATCGCAAACTTATTCCTCTCTAAGCTTCCTTGTTCTAAGACTTTAGAATTGTGCTATTCAACATGGCCGCCTCTAGTCACACACGGCTATTGAAATTTAAATTAATTAAAGTGAACTAAACTTAAAGCTTCAGTCCATTAGTCACACCAGTCACATTTGAAATGCTCATTAGGCTCATGTGGCTTGTGGTTTCTGTATTGGACAACACAGATATGGAACATTTCCATCACTGCAGAAAGTCCTGTTGGATAGCACCTCTTTAAAGACAATGATTTCTAAGCTGTCATTCTAAGAATCTACATTTGTAATGAGCTCCCGAGGTGAGTTTTGATGCAGAGTGTCTGCACATCATACTTGGAGAAACAGCACTAGGACTGGCACATAGAAGAGGACCACAAGACATCCTGACCCTCTGTTTTCCACTTGTTTCAGGGTCTGTGATGATGACTGCCCCACTGATCAATATCTATGACCAACATCCTAATTCGGTGTCCAAGGTGAGTAAATAGCTTTAGACTCTAGCTTTAGACTCTCACAGTCTTAGAGTTGGATGGGATCTTTAAGCTTATCTAGTCTGAACACTCATTTGTTGTGTGAATCCTCTCTAGATGACTTTCCATCAAGCACTCATGGGATATGCACTTGAACTGGAATAGTGGTGGGGAGAAAACTTTCAAGATGGCACATCTGATCTGATAAAAGCCCCCAATATTTACTAGTCTTCCTTTACTTGGAAGCATGTCCCAGTAGCTTCCTGTCATTGGTCAGAGCTTTCTCTGGCCAGAGCTCAATCTTGACTTTGGTGTTTAAGATAGATGCCAGTCAGCCCCTCTTTTCCAGATGTCATGCTCTGTGCATATATTTTATAGAAGGAAGGGGCTTTTGGAAAAGAGAAATTTTGGGTGTGATAGGAGAGAATCTGGTCTCTGGTTTTGACCCAACAACAAGGTCTTGGGCTTTATTGGGAGAAGGGATGATCTCCTCATTTAGAGCAACACAGAAGCAACTTTAAGCCTAAAATGCCCATAGATTTTTGCATTTGAGTAAGTTTGAAGTTTTGGGGCACACAAAGACCACATCCTTGGCAGAGAAACAGTTTCCACCAGCAGCACTGGTACTCATGAAGTAAGTCTGTCATGGCACTCAGGAGCAATGGAGTGAGAGCAGAAAAATACAGAAGGGAATAAACTGTAAGTATTTGGAAAATAGCCTAAGGGCACAGACATAAACAGGGCTGAGTCTGAGGGGCAGAGCCCAACTCTGCAGTTATAAAAGTGGGAAAGGGCAGATAAATAAAATCACTTCTACCTTTGGCCTGGTGCTTTTAGAGATAACTCAGGCTATATATATACTATACACACACACACACACACACACACACATATACACACACACATATATAATATGCTATATATGATCATTATGCTCTTTCACACAATTGCATACAAGACCTTCTCATATTTGAGGACAGCTTTCATTATCCCCCTACATACTCTCTTCTTTAGGTTAAGGTCTGTATTATTCTTCAGTCTTCCGTTATTCTACACAGTCTTGGGATTTTTTGTTATCCCCTGAACATACAGCTTGTCTAACTCCTCTTAAATTGAGAGTCCAGGACTGACTGTCTTATTCCAGATGTGGTTTGATCACCTTTGCATAGAATGAAACCATCACTTCCTTCTCTCCAAATCCTATACTTCTGTTAACACAAATCACCACCACTTTTTGTTGAAGGCTGAAGCTGGCAGAATATATATAGAAGCTCATGAACCATCAGTCCCTGATATTTCATTTATTTTACCCTCTTTTCTAAGATTTTAATGATCTTAGGGAAAATATCATGATACATATAGTTCTACCATATCCTCTAGATCAGCTAGCAGACTTTGGAGTATGATAAATACTCAAAACTTATTGATTGTTGAAAGTCTAAGAACATACACAACCGAGGAAATTATAAAATTTGTTATTTTGTATATTTATTGTTGCATATTTACTATTTTGTATATTATTATCTGGGGGATGATTAGGAGAGCTGGTTGGTAAAACAATTCCAGGGAATAAAGTTTGTCTATCTATAAAGTGAGAAGTCTGGACCCCATAATCACTTAGTTTCTTCTTTGTCTCAATTTATATATTTCTATGAAAACATATATTTGGATGCCAAGAGGCGAACTCAGTCATTAGCAAAAATACTACCAGCCTTTGTAATATCCTGGTTATCTCGGCATGATTGAAAGCCTCACCAAAGACACATAACTGAAAACCATCTAATCATGGGTTTTGTTAATATATTTAAATTCTGATAAAACATTTAAAATCTTGGGAAGCCATCAAACTCCTCGAGCAGAAAGCAGGCAAAAACCTCTTTGATCTTGGCTACAGCAACTTCTTACTCAACATGTCTCTGGAGGCAAGGGAAACAAAAGCAAAAATGAACTACTGGGACCTCATCAAAATAAAAAGCTTCTGCACAGCGAAGGAAACAATCAGCAAAACTAAAAGGCAACCGACGGAATGGGAGAAGATATTTGCAAACGACATATCAGATAAAGGGTTAGTATCCAAAATCTATAAAGAACTTATCAAACTCAACACCCAATAAACAAATAATCCAGTGAAGAAATGGGCAAAAGACATGAATAGACACTTCTCCAAAGAAGACATCCAGATGGCCAACCAACACATGAAAAAATGCTCAACATCACTCACCATCAAGGAAATTCAAATTAAAACCACAATGAGATATCACCTTATACCTGTCAGAATGGCTAACGTTAACAACCCAGGCAACAACAGATGTTGGCGAGGATGCGGAGAAAGAGGATCTCTTTTGCATTGTTGATGGCAATGCAAGCTGTGGCAGCCACTCTGGAAAACAGTTTTTGAGGTTCCTCAAAAAACTAAAATAGAACTACCCTATGACCCAGCAATTGTACTACTAAGCATTTATCCATGGGATACAGGTGTGCTGTTTTGAAGGGACACATGCACCCCCATGTTTATAGCAGCACTATCAACAATAGCCAAAGTAGGGAAAGAGCCCAAATGTCCAATAATGGATGAATGGGTAAAGAAGATGTGGTATATATATACACAATGGAGTATTACTTGGCAATCAAAAAGAATGAAATCTTGCCATTTGCAACTACGTGGATGGAACTAGAGGGTATTATGCTAAGTGAAATTAGTCAGAGAAAGACAAATATCATATGACTTCACTCGTATGAGGACTTTAAGACACAGAACAGATGAGCATAAGGGAAGGGAAGCAAAAATAACATAAAAACACGGAGAGGAACAAAACATAAGAGACTCTTAGATATGGAGAACAGAGGGTTATTGGAGGGTTGTGGGAGGGAGGATGGGCTAAATGGGTAAGGGGCACTAAGGAATCTTTTCCTGAAATCATTGTTGCACTATATGCTACCTAATTCGGATGTAAATTAAAAATAATAAAATTAAAAAAATAAAAAACAAAAAAAAGGAAAGAAAAAAAACACATTTAAAATCTTATAAAGGTAACTAATTACATCAAGTAGTTAATATAGCTTTAGTACCCAAGCTGGGATTCAGAAGTTCAGGGTAGTGTGCAAGAAAACTGTGTCAAGTGGAAATGAAATTTTATTGGAAAAGAAACTTTATGGGATTGTATAAAGAATTGGGGAAATAGGGGCACCTGGCTCAGTTGGTTAAGTATCCGACTTCAGCTCAGGTCATTATCTCGTGTTCCCGAGTTTGAGCCTTGAGTAGGTCTCTGTGCTGACAGCTCAGAGCTTGGAGCCTGTTTCAGATTCTGTGTCTCCCTCTCTCTCTCCCCCTCCCCTACTCATGCTAATTTTATTTAAACATTAAAAAAAATTAAAAAAAAAAAGAATTAGAGAAATATTCACAGGAAGGAGTTAATCTTGCTCCTGCTGGTTGGAATATGGAACTCTTTTACCCTTATAGTAAGTAGTAGGTATGTAAGGCGATTCAATAATTGCCCAAATCTTTAGGTTAGATATTTTCTTGATTTTCCAAAGAACTTGGAGACGGCTATGTAACAATGGTCTCCGGGGTGAGCATGGCGGCCGTTGCCAACTTTCTGTCTCCATTCCCCTCCTTCTCTTTGAAGCCTCGCGTGACTGAAATACCCGTTTGCCTGAATGTGGGAGGGAGATAGAGTGGTCTTTTTCTGTTACTGGTGTCAATGTGTCAGCTTTTCTGAGTACTATTGACGCAATATCCACCCCTGCCAAAGTCTTCCCATCATCTCTCATCTTGACTGTCATTTCCTATTTGCAATGGTCAATCCCAGATCCAGAGCTTTGGGCTTCTCCATCAAGGCACTCTCTTGGCAGTAAATGGATCAAAATTGGCACTATTTCCAACTCAGCCTTCACAGATTTTTCCTTGACTCAAATAATTGGCTACTTATAAAAGTATTTTCAATATGCAAGTTACAGCTGAAGGTTATACTTAAACTACTATGTGGGGAGCAACTATTAGCAAATGGAATGAATAGGGCCACATCCTTTGTTCAGTTTGTGAATACTACCCATTTGTTTGCTTGTAAATACCACATACCTTCCACAACAATCGTTACATGAAAGCGCTGACATCTTATACCTGGCAAGAGATTCAAATATATGTAATTCAATAGCATTAAAAAAATTAAAAAAAAAAACACATTATCTCTGACATACAAGCAGTAATTACCACACTAAGCTGAGAGGGCCAACAAAGGGCTATAGTAATGGTAGTGTAATTGTGACCTGAAAAAATCTGTTTCTCTAAAATTGTAACCTTCCCATGGACATTAGCATAAAGAAGTGAAATTTATAAATGAAAATCATTCCCTACCACCTGCACTATATTTTCAGATAATTCTATTGACTTCTACAGGGTTTACGACATCACTATGAGATCTCTTCACCTGTTGACTCAATCATATAGTAAATATTTACTGACCCAACAGAATACAGTTTGTTAAGCCATTTCTACTGCCTTGTCTCCGACTCTCAGGAGACAGAATTTCCAAGAGGAGAGAGCTTGAAAACTGCAAAATACATTGATTTGGGCTCTATTTTCTCACATGTATTATGATCTGTGCCATGTATTAATTCCTTAAAATCAAAGTTGTAGCACTTTCAGGATTTTGAGAATTGTTTAGTTTTGACCACTCTATTTTAAACATGGAGAAACTTAGTCCCAGAAGAGTTAAGTAGCTTTCTCAAGATTACACAGTTGATTAGTGAGAGTGCCAGAACGGTCTTCCTGCTCAACCAACCTCCATGTATGTGTACAAAATGCAAATTGTTTCTACTTGAGAACAGGTTGTGAGCTTTGAAGATTAGAAAAAAGGACTTCCTACAGTCACACCTGAGTGGATCCATGGGAGAAATAGGGCCTGGAGTCTTCATTTCAATGAAGGGCTCCGGATAGTTGCGAGATTAATGGCAAAATTAAATAAACTAACCCTTGCAAAGTGCATGGATGAATCTGGGAAAGGAACAGATACTCTTTTCCTCTCTACTTTCCTCTGCATAAAATTGATCCTGTATTGATTAATCCAAAAATGACCATAGGCTTTTCAAACGGCTTGAATTTGTAAACTCATTCTCTCATTTTAAAGTTCATACAAAATGTGTTTTTTGTGATGCGGTATTTTAAGGAAAATATTTAACTGTTTTTCTTGTGTGGCAACTATTACTACTGTGTAGGAGCAGAACACGATTTATGTTAACCTTTTTTGACATGTTGTTGGATCCCCAGAGGTCAATCCATATCTTACATTCTTTGTTATCTGTTCCTGTAATTCAGATCTCTCCCCCACCCCATAAGCATTCTATTTATAAGTCATTCCATCACTACTTAATTGCATTTTGGGCATATCTTCTTTATTCTGCAGGTCCCACTCAAAAACAATTTTTTCTCCCCAGATGTATGGAGCTTCTATGTATTCTAGAGTATCAGATACTCAGTGTTTCCCAGAGGAGATTAAAATTCCTTCAGTGTATTCTGAGAGGGAAATCTGTAGCACTAAAAGATGAATATTCTTATTATTCTGGGGCAGCATTGTTTCTGTTGAAAGACTGCCTGTTTACCCTCTCTTAAAGATGCCACTTCTTCAAGGTGGGAGAAAGTTTATTCTAGGTTACATATTTTCATTTTATCCTAATCCCAAAGCCGTGTAACAGAGGTTCTAAGGCTAATAACAAATGCAACACAATTAAAAAGTCGTCTTAAGTAACAATTTAACAACCTACACTGATCCTTGAGGATCTAGTCAGATGCAGCTGAAATGAGACTTCTGTTTCATCTTTACCAGAGAGCCTCCAACCAATGGAGAAAGGCAAACATATGAAGAATGCTGAAAGACAATGAACAGCCCTTACATGGAGGCCTTTTCGTGAGTTTAACTCACACATTTTCATCATTCTTGAACCCTAAGCCCCAAATTCATAACATTCCTTGATGCAGTGGCTGGAATTCAAATTTTCCTAGGTGGCCAGCTGAAAATTCCAAGAAATCAGAACCTAGAAGAATTGTGTTATTCTTTTACAAGAGTGTATTTGCTTCTTTAATCACTTATTACATGAAATGTTTGTTGTACTATATGTACAGAATTAGCAGGCATTTTCAAATTTTCAAAAGAAGGAAATACAGTTCCAATGTTCTAGACCTGGAGATTATAATGTAATTGAAGAACAAGGACATGCATAAGATAAAAAGCTAAGGGGCATGTATGTTACTAACCTTAAAAACATGTAAAAATGCCAAGTCTTGGAATAATCAGTGTAGAATAAAATTATTATTTAAATTAAAATTTTTTTTTAAATTTTTTAATGTTTGTTTTTTAGAGAGAGAGAGACAGAGAAACAGAGCATGAGTGGGGGGGGGGGAAGGGGCAGAGAGAGAGGGAGACACAGAATCGGAAGCAGGCTCCAGGCTCTGAGCCATCAGCACAGAGCCCGATGTGGGGCTTGAAATCACAAACTATAAGATCACGACCTGAGCCAAAGTCAGACGCTTAACTGACTGAGCCACCCAGGTGCCCCTAAAATTATTGTTTTTTATAGGTAGAACTGATATAAAGATTTAAATGGCTAAAGAGTCTCTGGACCCATGGAAAGACCCAATATATGCATGAAATATGAGCAACTAAAGTCATCCTAGTGAAAGCTGTAAATGCAGTGAGAGAATATCCAAAGAGAAGCATATCTGGTTAAGATGATTATAGTTTATGTCTGGAGGATGCCCAATTGGTACTTTGCTCACTTTGTAAATCAATATTCTACTTGAAATAGTCTTGTAGGCAAACCCTGGATATACATTTACACTGGATTATTTCTCTGATGTATGAAAATTGAAGAGCTTGTGAAACCTGATAGATTGATTTGTTGAGAACAATTTAACTTAAATTTCACAATAAGAACAACATACAGATTTTTCCACCTACCAAAAACATCTGAAGAATTGACCAAGTGATTTCTCCAACTCTAGTTCCTCTCTGCTAAGGGAAAAATAACCCATGGCCATGGAACCTCAGCAAATAGATCTAGTCTGGTCTACATATTTTTCTGGGCGTCCTGCAATACTCTCATCACTCACTGTTGGCTTGAGGCAGCTTGCTTTTAGCACTTGCTCAAAGTACAGTCTTCTTTTTTTTTCATTTTAAGTTTATTTATTTATTGAGAGGGGGGTGGTTAGGATAGGGGCAGAGAGAGAGGGGAGAGAGAATCCTAAGCAGGCTCCACACTGTCAGCACAGAGTCCTATGCGGGGCTAGAACTCACGAACCATGAGATCGTAACCTCAGCTGAGTTCAAGAGTCAGATGATTAACCAACTGAGCCATCCAGGTGTCCCTCAAAGTACAGCATTCTGACTCTGAGTTTCTCTCTGCTGTGATCTGAGATCTCTGCTCTGATGGCTTCCGTCTCCTTGTGTGCTTAGTATTTTCTTTGCTGTGGTAATGAGATTGGATTGGTAAGCCAGCTTGGGGATAGCATAGCCTTTTCCTATTTGGCCTCTAAAATGAAAATGGGTCTTTCATTTACTTATGCATAAGAAACACTATGTTTCCTGTACAACACAATGAAACATCCCACTGGTAAGAGTAATTCTGGTGTTAGTTTATTTACTTTCCATAGGATCTTCAGGATCATTGCATGAGTGCATGCATGAGTGCATGAGGAATGGGAGAAAGGATCAGAGTGGGTAGAATTGGGCAAGGTAGAGAAAGAATCTCGAAGGAGATGCATTTATGCCAAGTTTTATAGTTTGGTGAAAGATGGTTGGTGGATAGTCTAAATAATGGAAACAGCATCAGTAAAGGCACAATGACAGGAATATGTAAGCCATCCCCCCCAACCCCCCCAAATGAAGGCAATTGCACAAATGCAGGTCATTATTGTACCCGATCAAGTTTTTATTGTGGGTAGGCTCACAGAGTAACCACAGAATGGCTGGCATGTACTGAGAGCTTGGTAAGAGAGAACTACTGAGCCAGATGCCCTGTATGTATTAGCTCATCGCTTTTCACAACTTCTTGGAGTAGAAGCTATTTTTATTTACCTTGTACAAGTGAGGAACCAAGGTCTATGGTGTTTAAACAATTGGAAACAACATTCATAAGTAGTAGACCCAGGACTCAAACCTAGGTAGTTTGGCTCAAAGGAGACCATGCACTGTTTCAAAGATTCCCTTACCTATCCACTGATGACTTCATAGTTAACAATACATTGACTAGCTAACTAAGAGTATCATAAGCCTGTTTGGGGGTTAATTTCTTCTTTTGTGAGTGAATAGTATGTCAAAACTTGGGCCAGAGAAATCAAACACTTGAGCTCACCTTGATCTTATTAAATTTTTAGGTAAGAACCTAAAAATTAGTCCAGGCTGTCTCTTGTGCTTGTGTTAACTATGAACGTTAGACATAGAGGCAATGGGGAGGAAACTTTCAGTTAGCTATACTCAGTCATCTGACCCTTCCAAGTTCTTTAGCTTCTTGTACAGCCTGAAGCCCCTATCTCCCTGCAAAGATGAGACTGGGCTCCTGGAGTGCCCGCCATGTGAGAAACAGAAAAACTCTGAGGCTAAATGCCTATGGGATAAAGAAGCTGGTGGATGCCTGTCTATGTTGGACTTTGTGGCTTTTGCAAAGGATTCAAAATGCAGAAGCTTTTATATCAGTCCATGAGACTGATAAAATGTCCACTCTGATTTGATTTAAAGTCTACTTTGATATGATTTACTTTTCCAAATCTGGAGATAATGCCTGTTCATGATTATTGACCTTGCCAGGGGTCACGGGATACCTTTAATGCTATCTTGAAAAAATGTTTTTTGAGTGGCTGAATTTTAGAGTACCCAGCACTTCCAGCACAAACCAGTATGAAACTTTCATTTTTCCCCCTTAATTATGTAACCTCAGACAAGTGAATGTCTTGTCCTTTGTAAACCTTCCACCTTTTATTGTCTATTCTGAACTGAATCTGTTTTAATTGGATATGTTGACCTAAAAAATTAAACACATGACCTTAGTAGCCAGAGGAAAGCTAGGCTTTCAATTCTGGTAATGCACGATAGCTATTTGATGCAAGGTCAGACAGAGATTCCATACTGAGAGTGTATTCCTTTTGTATGTTGGTAGAATGGGTCCTGCATTGGAAAAAAAAAAAAAATCCTGGTCGTGGTACATAAAACACTCAACAAAAGAAAAACCTGTCTAGATCAGATACTTTGAAAATGAAAATCTCCTTCCATTTCCACAAGCATGAATCTCCAACATGAAGCAAGCTTTATCAGTGCTTTAGTCTATACAAAATACCAATTAACCAAGGCCAATAACGTTTGTTAATAAAGCAAAATCAGAAAAGCATAATCTAAACATGAAGCATGGGTTTACACAGATTTCTTCCATGATTTGTCCCTTATTCTACATCAGGCTTTATATATTCTCTTTACTCAGTGTCTAATGCCCATCAAGAATAAGCTAATGAGTAGTGTGCACTCTTGTGTTTATTTATGTTTATGTTGCCATTATTAGGAGCAACCTGGCTCAATGAAACACCATATGCCTGGCATGGTGATCAGTTGTGCCTCTATTTATTCTTCCAGTGTTAACGCTGGTTTTAAAAGTTATTAGACATACTTAGCATTTCTAATAAGAACAACAAAATAAAAAGTCACTTGCTTGAAATAAAACAACATACACACTGCCAGCTTCTAATTTTGGGGTTGCTTGTATACATTATCCTTTGTAAGCACGAGAATACTAAGTTTGAGCTAAAACAGTTTTCTTTCCTATTTTTCACTCTGTTCATAATTTTATTAATTAAATTGAACTCCTGTTGGACTCTTTTGAATGCCTGATTTATTCTTGCCATCACTTCACTGCTGATGATTAGCAATGAAGTCTATTGGTTGACCCTAATGTCTTTTTCATTCAGCCATATATTTTTTCTTTCTCTCTTACCTCTGGAGTAGGCTCATGTCTCTTCAAGCCTAGGACTGAACTTCTAACAGAGTTTCATGACTCTAATATCTTTGTTATACTATTTTCTTATATCTCACCATCAGTCAGTCCTAAACCACTGACTCCACGATATCGTTTATCTGCCCCCAAACCTTCCCTTGGCCCAAAGTGCCTATGGGTTAATGTCCTTGGCATTCAAAGCCTTTCACCATGTAATCTGTATTTTACATTATTACCACACAAATACTCTATATTTAGGAATGGTTCTATGAAGTAGTCTTCTGTTTTGCTGTTTCTCAATTTGTATTCAAGCCATTTTTTAACTTTCTATTTATCTTTGGAATACAGAATCTCTCTGAGGTTCTCTTTGAGCAGATCAGACCATATTGACCCTATCTACTCTGAACATGCAGAGCAATTTTTATAATAATCTGGGTAATACTTCTTTTGACACTTAATATGTATCAGCTTTTCTAAAATATTATATATATTAAAAATACATAAACTGAAATTCTGGAAAGCAGGGACATTGTCTTATACTTCTTTGTATCACCTGTGACACAGAAACCATCACCTAAGATGTTCAAGGAGGTCAATAAATATTTTTGTTTATTTTCAAATCATGTGAAATCTAAAATACTTATTTAATCTGGGGCACCTGGGTGGCTCAGTTGATTAAGTGTCTGACTCCTGTTTTCAGCTCAGGTCACGATCTTGGTGTTTATGAGGCTGAGCCCCACGGCTCTGAGCTGACAGTGAGAAGCCTATTTGGGATTCTCTCTCTCCTCTGCCCCTCTCCCACTCCATGTTTTTCTTTTCTCTCTCTCTATAAATAAATGAAAATTAAAAAAAAATAAAGTACATGATTAATCAGGGTGTTCTATTCCTTATGTATTAAGCCTAATTTTAGAGTTAAATTTATATTACAGATAGATTTTATCTATATACTGCAGGATGTTTGCATAGTTTATTTATAACCAATATATAATCAATATAAGCAATAAAACATAGAAGTGTAGGTACTCATAATGATATATTTCCTACTCTTCTTTCATTGGACTGTAGATTCCTTGATAAATAGACTTCTGAATCTTGTTGGTGTAGATTTCTTCCTCAGAGAATAGTATATAGTTCCATACAACCCTTGGACACTTATCAAATTGTAAGGCAATGCGAACAAGGCATAAGAGCTCTTCCAAAAATCTTGACATTAAGTCAGAAAATCTAATCTTGAGGCATCCAGAAAGAACAATGACACCAAAGTGCCCTTAACGATTAAAAAAAAAAAAAAGAATTTCTAGATTCCCTTTATTTCTAATATAAGCCTTGCAAGTAAGAACTCTAAAAAGACTCATTTTGCGGTGTGGTTCATTGGCCCAGACTCTCTTTCTCAGAAACCCACACTATACATGTTGTCATCATTTGGGTGGAAAATAGAACATCAAACTTTCAAGAGCTGCTCCTCATGGCCACACCCAAGTTCTTTCAAGACACACCACTCCATCAGGCTACTCCAACTCCATGTTTTCCTTATTGCCTTTATTTATAGATCACACCATCACTCCCCTCACTTATTGAACCCTTGGATTTTTCTTTTTTTTTTCTTTTTTAACATTTATTCATTTTTGAGAGTGAGAGAGACAGAGCATGAGCGGGGGAGGGGCAGAGAAAGAGGGAGACATAGAATCCGAAGCAGGCTCCAGGCTCTGAGCTGTCAGCACAAAGCCCGATGTGGGGCTCGAACCCACAAACCGTGAGATCCTGACTTGAGCTGAAGTCAGACGCTTAACCAACTGAGCCACCCAGGTGCCCTGTGAACCCTTGGATTTCTGACCCTCTGCCTTCTCCTCCATTCTCACTCCCATCTCATTCTGAGGCATGATAGAATTTTGTCACTTCCTAGATTTTGCTTCTAAATTTTTTTCTTCTGCCTCATCTCATGACTCACACCCATGGTCATCCCATCAGAGCAATGCCTCTGAAATCTGTTGCAAGGATCCGATCTTTCACAGCTTTCTATCCTATCCTATCAGGGTCCTGATTGTAACTTTTCCTTGACCTCATTGAGACTTCCTAATGATCGTACCATTTTTGCACTATTTATTACAGCTCAGATGCCTTTATTTTCTTTATAATTCCATTCACAACCTATGCTCCACCATTATTTTTGTTTCCTGATACATGATCACCAACCTGGCCTTTGTTGCCGACTTTTAAATTCATGTGGTAAAATCTCAACTACTTACATTCTTTTAAAAAAAATTTTTTTTAGTTTATTTATTTATTTTGAGAGAGACAGAGACAGCATGAGTGGGAGAGAAGAAGAGAGAGGGAGAGAGGGAGAGGGAGGGGAAAGAAGGGAGGTAGGGAGGGAAGGAGGGAAGGAGGGAGGGGGAGAGAGAGAGAGAGAGAGAGAGAGAGAGAGAGAGAGAGAGAGAGAGAATCCCAAGCAGGCTCCACACTGCCAGCATAGAGCCCGACTCAGGGCTCAAACTCATGAAACCATGAGATCATGACCTGAGCTGAAACCTACAGTCAGACACTTAACCACCTGAGCCACCCAGGGGCCTCAACTATTTACATTCTTTTTTTTTTTAATTTATTTTATTTTATTTTTATTTTTTTTTCAACGTTTATTTATTTTTGGGACAGAGAGAGACAGAGCATGAACGGGGGAGGAGCAGAGAGAGAGGGAGACACAGAATCGGAAACAGGCTCCAGGCTCTGAGCCATCAGCCCAGAGCCTGACGCGGGGCTCGAACTCCTGGACTGCGAGATCGTGACCTGGCTGAAGTCGGACGCTTAACCGACTGCGCCACCCAGGCGCCCCAACTATTTACATTCTTTATGCCAACACTTGAGCTGATTAATATGCCTAGATTTTGGAGAAAAAATATATTATTTGGGTGACTGGATTCACTTTTTTATTGTTAACAGTGATAATATTTACTGACATTTTCATCAATGTCTTACTTGCGATTTCTTCTTTTATACATGCCAAGTGAATATGTTCACTTATTGTTCTTGCTGAAGTACATTGTTTAATAATAATTTCAGTAAAGGTCTGTGGGTGGTAAGCACTCTATGTCTCTGAATGTCTGAATATTTTGTTTTTCTGTCATTTAAAAAAAAATCTAGTCAAACTAGACATAGAGTTGTGGTTGCCATTTATATTTTTCAGTCCTCTGAAACTAGCGTGACATTTACTTCTGAAAACACTACATTATTGCTGATGAGAATTCTGATGGTATGTACTTGTCTGGTTCTTTTAAGCCATCTTTCTTTTTTTCTCTAGAAGCTCTTAAGATTTTAACATTATCCTTGAAGTGCTTTTATTTAATTACAACTCATCTCAGTGTGGGTTTATTTTTATTTGAGCTGCTTAGTATTCACAGTACACTTGCAATCTAAGAAAAACTATCTTTTTTCTTTTTGCAAAAATCTCATAAGTATGTATCCAAATATTATTTGTCCATTATTTCTTGCATTCTCTGTTTTTGAAACTCCCTTTAGATATAAAAGCATCTGAAATGATCTTCCACATCTCCTAATTTCTTGTTTATGTTTTTAATATCTCTATTCATGTTCCAGGTGAATTCATCATTACTATGTTTCAATTTACTAATTCTCTCCTTAACTATGCCAGTTTTGTATTTATGGCATCTATTGATTTTTTTTAACTTGACAACTACATTTTAATTCACAGACCTTAAGTTTCTCTTTCATATCCACCTATTTTTAGGCAGTTTTTCTTTCATAGGTTATTGTTCTTTTGAAATTGATACTATTCTTTCATTTATGTCTTTGAACATCCTAAATGCTTGTATAAAGTTAATTTCACCTGGAGTGAATTTGTGTTCTAATTGCTGATTTGTTGCTTTCTTCGAATGCATTTCAGTTGTTAAGTTCATTTGGAGTTGATGTTCTCTGTTTTCTTTCTTTCACTTTCTCTTCACTAGTGCCAACCTAGCAGCTGCCTCCTGGATGCAAAACTTATCACTGAGTCTTACAATGGTTTTCCGTGCTCACCAGACCATTCACTGAGCCAGGAGGTGATCTGACTCCGTTTCTGACCCTGAGGGCTTTGTCCTTCTTCTGGCTGCCCCAAAAGACCCACAGCTGTCTTTAACAGAAGACCCCAGGCCTCAGGGAGCAACCCCTTCACATGATGATACCTCATGGTGGTGGATACTAGATTGGTTTCTGCCATTTCTTTTTCCTTTTATCTGAAGAAGTTACACAACTGTGAACTCTTTCTCAGATGTGAAATAGGTACATCCATGCTAGATTTCAAAAGTGCAAGTGAGGTAGAGGCAATCTTCCTGAAGCCTCTGTCTGCCTCTGTTGGGATGCAAGTGCACAGCTTTCCTGAGGCAGTTTCTGGTGAGCATTCTTCCGATGTCCAGAGACTTGTGAAGCTGCCAGTTTAGGACAGTTCTCAGAGCAGCTGAGGTTGTTGTATCTGGCTCCATGGTATTCTGCCATCATTCCAAGATGTCCAGCCTAAAACCTGATTCTTCAACCCTCCCAGTGACTTGTAAGCACCTAATTCTCTGTACTAAATTCCTCTATGTTTCTAGAATGATTTGTATTTTTTCTGCTGAACCTGACCAATACACACACCCTAACTTCAGCTCTAATAGTGAGACTCAGAGGCAGAGTGTCTGATTTTGGCTCAGGTCATGATTTCATGGTTCGTGAATTCAAGCCCCTCATCGAACTCTGTGCTGACAGCTTGGAGCCTGAAGCCTGCTTTGGATTCTCTCTCTCTCTCTCTCTCTCTCTCTCTCTCTCTCTCAAAATTAAACATGAAAAAAAAATTTAAAAAAAAGAGTGAGCCTGAAATTGAGCTTATTATATCCCTCACCCTGATAACCCCCAACTCTAGGCACCAATGCTGGATTCTTCAAGTGAACTATACTGCTGTGTTTTCTGCTGTTTTGGGTATATGGAGATGATTATCTTCTTTTTAAATTCAATTGAGTCTCTTTCTTTTTTTTTTTAAATTCTATTAGTGTTTTATTTCTCACTGCTTAAGGTTAGAGGAGAGAGACTGCTGTCAAAGTATAAATTTATTACAACATCATAACTAGTGTGCTCTTTATTAATTTGGGTTTACTTCAAATTTGAGGCCACGATCTCCTCCTCTTTCAGTTCTACTACACTACCATAGTAAATTAGCCTTTATTAATCAAGAACTTCAAGACCTCTCTACCTTTTTTCAAATACTTCCAACTCCTCCCTTTGCAGTCTTATTTTATTTGCCACTGAGAAAATAAATGCCATCAAAATGGAACTCCTTTCTTTTTGCCACCACCAATCTATAAACTTACCTACCTCTGAGTAGATTTTCTTCGTCTTTCCTCCTGTTACATCCCAAGACAGGCACCTTCTCCATCCTTAGGTGAGCATCTTCAGATCTGCCTGGGATCCCATTCCCTCTTGCCTCCTCAAAACCACAGGTCAGCAGACATTTTGGTGAAAGCCAGATAGTAAAAGTTTTTGTGGGCCATGAGGTTTTGTGGTTTGTAGGTTTTGTGGGCCATGAGTTCACTCACAATAACTCAAGGCTGCTGATGGAGCAGGAAAACAGCCACAGACAATAACTCACCAAATGTGTGTGGCTTTGTAAGGCTTTATTTTTATTTTTTATTTATTAGAAAAATTTTTTAATGTTTATTCATTTTTGAAAGACAGAGAGACTGAACATGAGCATGGAAGGAGCAGAGAGAGAGGGAGACACAGAATCCAAAGCAGGCTCCAGGCTCTGAGTTTCCAGGCTCAGCACAGAGTCCGACACAGGGCTCCAACTCACAAGCCGTGAGATCTTGACCTGAGCCGAAGTTGGAGGCTTAACGGACTGAGCCACCCAGGTGCCCCGTGAAGCTTTATTTACAAAACCAGATTCCAGAGTTGGGGCCCTAGTATGCTGATTCCTGATGTGGGACCTTGCTTCTTCAGTTACTTTTTTTTTCTCCTGACTCACCCTTCCCTTCTTTTCTACCCATCAACCTTGCAAACACATTATGAAAATAACCCATGACCTTTTAGACACCATGTCCTCCTGCAGCTATGGTCCCATTTCTCTCCTTGACCTCATAGTCAATGTTTTCAAAGGAATTATTTGCTCTCACTCTCTCCATTCATTCATCGGTCCTCTCTCTTTGAAATGGCTTGATTTACATTTTTTTTTTTTTTTTTTTTTGGGACAGAGAGAGACAGAGCATGAACGGGGGACGGGCAGAGAGAGAGGGAGACACAGAATCGGAAACAGGCTCCAGGCTCTGAGCCATCAGCCCAGAGCCTGACGCGGGGCTCAAACTCACGGACCGCGAGATCATGACCTGGCTGAAGTCGGACGCTTAACCGACTGCGCCACCCAGGCGCCCCTGAAATGGCTTGATTTAAAGTGGCCTCTCCTCCTCCTCATCTCTGTCTCACTCTATTTTCTTCAGAAGACTAACACTTGGCAATTATTTCATTTGTTTGTTTCCTTTTTATAAAACCTCCTCCCCATCCTCCAGAGCATAAGTCCCAAGAGGGTGAGGACCTGGTCTGCTTTGTTTATCACTTGATCACGGGCACACGAATTGCAGACTAGGAAACTTCCATAAATATCCATTGGCTGAATACATGAATGAGTACAGTGTACTGTTTCAGATACTGAGGTGCCCCTTTTCCAGAATTTATTTCTCCAGATACTGAGAGTGCTCCTGGCAGATGGCTTTTTGCTAGTGCCTCTGCTGAAAGGAACCGTATTGCTCAAAGTCATGGCCTTTGTGGGGAGGTCTATCCAGTGAGTCATCAGGGTGGGAATTACAAGGGCCTGATCCCGTTTGGACCCAGGACCATTGTAAAGGGTCAACCCAGCTTCTTGTAAAGCAATTGGAAGCCTCCACTGAGACTACAGGGAAGCTCAACTTCTCTCTACTCAATCCTGCTTCAATCTCTTCCTTTTCCTCCCTTTTCTTGGATGTTCATTCCAAGTGCACCCCCAGATAAATCTCCTATTGTAGAGTCAGCCTCTTTAGGGAACTCAACTTGTAACAGTTGGCTGAAGTTGAACTGATCTGTAAGTGGCAAGTTGGGAGTCAAACAAATTCCTGCTGGATTTTAAAGTCAATGCACTTTCTCTCACCTGTTTATTGGAAGTCTTATGTGATTCTGTAGTTTTAAAATAAACCTCTTTCCGTTAGAGTGGAAGAGAGCCAAAGCATAAGAGACTCTTAAAAACTGAGAACAAACTGAGGGTTGATGGGGGGTGGGAGGGAGGGGAGGGTGGGTGATGGGTATTGAGGAGGGCACCTTTTGGGATGAGCACTGGGTGTTGTATGGAAACCAATTTGACAATAAACTTCATATGTTGAAAAAAAAATAAAACTGTACTGCTTTGAAGCCAATAAAATACACTCACATAATAAAAAATAAAGAGAATTAGTTATTATTTTGCAATTGAATAAATCTTCCTAGATTTCTAAGCTAAAAAAAAAAAATAAATAAACCTCTTTCCTTTGTTTTCCTTCTTTAGTTCTCTTTACCATTAAAACTGACTTAGAGCAACAGAGTGAGTGTTTATTTTACTCATCAAATCTATATGCATCAATTTTTTTTAGTTTAGAATAAATCTATCCAGATATTTTAGTCTTTCATACATCGTTATGGTATCTTTTCTTAAATGCCCACTGTCTTTCTATTTGCACCGATGCTCTTCACTCTTAGTAGCAATGTGACGAATATTTAAATACATGTAATTATTTATATATATTTAAGTATTTATGTCTCTGAAAGCCACAATGCATTGCATGTTCTTTGCCTATAGCTTGATACTCTAAGCAAACCCAAAAATTTAAGGACGGGTATGTGGAAGAAGCACATTGCAGAAGAGTTATTTATTTCCAAGAAGCTAAATCAATTTCCAGGGGTGTCTTTTTAAAAAATCCCAAAATAATAGCCTTGGACAATCTAAAGCCTTTTGGACTCAACCTAGAATTCAGATATAATTCACTTATTTAAGTAATGGACAAAAATGACCAACCTAGAAGTTTACGAAATATGATTGCTTAATCTGCTTTCTTTTTGAAAGTTAAAATTCTTTATTTTAACCTGCCATAGAAGGTCCTTAAAAGAGCTTGGCACAATCGCTGAGAATCAAGAAACCTTTTTCCTACGTGTTTTCAGCGTAAGAGAATGGGAAGCCCGGCAAAATCCTCAGGACTTTGGGACTCAGCCTGATCGCATCTATATAGATTATCGTTCCCATTTTCCCTGGAGCCTTCTTTTTAAATGATGTCTGTGGAAGTCTTCTATGGTTATGCCTAGACTCTGAGTTCTTTGAGCAAAGGGACCATGTGGGGTTCTGTTTGTATCCTCAGGTACTGAATACATTCTTGCCAACCAACTATATGGGGATGTGTTGGAACACAATTCTGTGTTATTTCCAAGGTCTTCCTTTACATAGCAGTCCAAGTGCAGGAAAAGGGGGAACTGATGCAAAGTTGCAACCGTGTTTAATTTCTAACTAAACATAAAGTCTAGCATGGTAACCTCAACTGCTGCATTAATTGCCCACCCTTATCGCACAGCATTAAGAACTGGGCCTAAGTAACGTAAATGCAAAATTAGATAAGCAAAGCCGTTACCTTCATATGAAGCTAATATAGCTCCTTATTTAATGATTACACAAACTGGGGCCCATGCTGAAGATAACTGATATTTTCATTACTACCATGCTTGTTAAAAGGAAAGCGTGAGTCCAAAATTCTCCCCGCGGAAAAATTAACGCACATACATAAAGGCTTCCACAGTCTTATAAATTCTTGGGCCAGAAACATCTAGGAATGACCCAGATAGTCTTCTCATGAGGGCCTTTTCACACCCTCTAGAGCCAGGTCTCACAGAAGTTAGAATCAGGAGCTGTGTTTCTCATCCAACACATATGCTTAGGGCTTGACAGAATGAGGGTAATTGGATTATACCATTCATTCGCTCTGGGCAAGCCCCTCTCCCTATTTATTTTCAAATATTCTTGTTATGTTTGTTTCCCCTCTGAACAGAGGGGCCTGTGGGTTCATTGTCACCATCATTACTACTTAGCATTTCAGAACTGTTACCTATTGTTTATTTCAGTCTCTTGTTACATAACCCAAGGAAGCAGGTCAACGTTGCTATTAACATTTCCCAGAAAAATGAAGGAGTAGGGCTGCAGAGACTTGTTTCGAATGGTGCCAGCCAGTGCACAGGGACTCCAAGCGCTCAGATAATAGCCTGGATTTCTTGACTACACACCTCTCCCCATCTATCATTTCTCAGACCCGAGTGAGAAAATCTGTCCCTTTATCAGTTAAGTCAAGAGCATGGACACTGCAGCCAGGTGAATTTGGGTTCCAATTCTGATCCAATTCAGACACATAGGGCTGTGTGATCTTAGGCAAAATTTCTTAATCTCTCTGAGCATGCAGTTCTTAATTTGTATAAGGGTGAAAATGCTGATCGCATAGGACATGATGAAATGATTAATGCAAAGCTCTCACCACGGTACCTGCACACTGCTGGTCCTCAATAAAAGGGATGCCCCTGCTTTGTGTATTCATCTGACTAGTTATTTCTTGTGGATGTATTTTAAGTGAACCTTCTGTTTGTGTTTCTTGGTGAGAGAGAGGAAGGGCAGACAGTGAGTCAGGGTGGTGTGTGTTTCTCTTCTCTCTCTGGGATTCTACTCTGGCACTCTACCTACTCTTGCAGAATGTATGTCTCTCTTTGAAGGGCAAAGGGCAAGTGGTAATGAGTAAAAGAGTCAGGGACAAATGAAAGAGGTAAAAGGATGATAGAAATTGTGGTAAGCCCTTGTCTTCATCCCTAGCCACTTTCACGTAAACGCAATTCAAATGATTTGCTACAAGAAATATCTTCACAGGTGTGATGTGTTGAAATGAAAAGAGAAGATCAACAGTGAACAAAGAAATCAAAACGATTGTCTTTTTTAAATTATTATTAATTTCTTAGACCCAGTGCCCCCCCAAGAGGGGGACCTGCCCAGCCTAGCTTTTCCTGACGAATGTGTTGATGTGGAGCCATTTCTGCTGGTGCATTTTTAAGCAGCGCTGCAGGGGACGTCATGTGTTGCAGTAATTGCCATGGAAACCATTGTTGTGAAATGAATAGGAGAGGTTTTAAATCCTTGGTAATGAGCCTGAGAAACTAAGTAGGTCTTCAAGTTTAACTTGTTTGGAAGTGGTTCATATTTCACACAGAGATATTGGAGGCAAAATGTGGGGGGCAAAGGATCAGAGAGAGGAAGTTTTAAAAAAAATCACAAATTAACTTAATATGTTACACTTCTCCTAGGACTTTTTAATAATAATAAAAAAAAAAACCACCAAAAATGAGTAGTATCAAGCCTTAAGCCTTGAGCAACACTCCTGTCTGTTGAACAAAGTGTAATTTTGATATATTTTTACTGAAGTCAACACTCAATTCACCTCACTCAAACCTTTGCAAATGAGAATGTTAAATACTTTTTTTTTTATTAAAAACTTTTGGGGGAGGGAGAGAGAGAGAGAAACAGAGAGCAGGAAGGGGAGGGAAAGAGAGAGGGGGAGACACAGAATCGGAATCAGGCTCCAGGCTCTGAGCTGTCAGCACAGAGCCCCCCACAGGGCTCAAACTCACAGACCTCAAGATCGTGACCTGAACACAAGTTGGCCACTTAACCGACGGAGCCACCCAGGCACTTCAGGAATGCTACATGTTTTTAAGGCAGTTTAATGATCAGGTTTGTCTGGATTGTGAGATCCTTGAGAAGGCAGGCTGAGCTTTGTCGACTTTGTATGACCCTAAGCTGTAAAGTGTACCATTACAGAATATATGGTCTCAGTAGGTGCGTTATATTTGAATGGTGATCAAAGAATGGCCAGTGATTAAGGTATTCCCACCTCAGCCATCAACCATTTCTGAGGCTCTCTCTTCTTCCTCACACCTTCAGGGTTCTACAATCCTGGCACCTTCTTTCTCACCCAAGACTTTTTTCAGGCTGGGCGCCCTCTAGGCAGGACTGGTGATAGAAGTATTGGGAGAGACAGAGAACAATGGATAAAGGGCCAGTGACAAGGGGCTCCCTATTCAGCTCTTCCCCCTCAGCCAGAGACACTGTGGCACACATACAGGATTTTGGGGGCAGAAGTGGCTTCCTGAAAATTAACATGGTGAAGGGGGTCAGGACATGCCACCCCCGAATATGCCATTTTGGCATAAGAATTCTTTTGATCTAAGGGTATTTGAGTTCCTTGGGGCACCCGGGTGGCTCAGTCAGTTGACTGCCCGACTCTTGTTTTCGGCTCAGGTTATGATCTCGCAGTGTGTGAGACTGAGCCCCCTGTCAGGCTCTGCACCGACAGTGCTGAACCTGCTTGGGATTCTCTGTCTTTCTCTGTTCCTCCCCCATTCTCTCTCTCTCACTCTCTCAAAACAAATAAGGAAGCTTAAAAAAAAAACTACTTAAAAGGTATTTGAGTTCCTGAAATCTCTGATCTGCCTGAAAGCAAAGCCTCTCCAAAATATTCAACATCTCAGGCAACTCTGCTCTCTCCAGCACCATACCCAAACACGGCCACGCACTATCATATCGTTCATCGCTTCGCCTAAGGGCCCACTTATCTTTCCAGACAGTCCCTTGCTTTTCAGTGTCTTTCTTCCCCTCCCTTTCCCTGCTAAGTTAGCTGCACAGACCTCCAAGTCCAACCCTCCGTTGAGTTACTCAGGACTGGGCACCGTGTGAATGCAGGATGCACCTGTGAGAACGCTTCTGTTTTTCTCTTGTGGATCTGCTTCTGTCAGACCAAGGTATAGGCTGTGGCTGAAGAACCCGGCAGGGTGGAAGGAAAAATAACATTTCCTCCCTCCCCTACAATGGTAACTTTGTCCTTCTCTGCAGGATTTAAGAGAAAGAGAAGGTGATGAGGAGGAAGAGCCCTAGGAAGAAGCTTTATGTTCTGTCTCTTTATCTGTGTTACTAGCGTGTAGAAAAAGTATTAGGAAGGCTCCCCAGAGGTTCTGTGCTAGAGGGTAAGAATGAGAGCATCCTTGGCTGGAAGCACCAGGATAGCAGGGGAGGGCAAAGATGTGAAATCAACATCTGACCCAGAAATTAAAAGAAAGGAAATAAATGGGAAAGGGAGGAAAGGGAAAGGAAGAAAGGGACAATACCATGGGAAGCTTGAGGGATCAAAGCTTGTAGCTCATGTGGGTAACTTAACCAATGAGGATATTTCCTCTTAAATCGCCATATTCCAGTATTCCATGGAAAATACTGCATGGTCTCTAGAATGAATGCTCTGGAGCCAAAAGGCCTACGTGTGGGTCTTAGATCTGCCATTACTCACTGCAAATTACTTAACTTCTTTATGGTCTGTCCTCTTTAAATGTAAGAAATGGATAATTATATACATAAACAACAAAATTATTGGGAGGATTAAATATGATGATATATACACATTTTTAGTTAAGTGCTAAAACATAGGCATTTCAATAAGAAAGTAAGTGATCAATAAAAATGAGTGAGTATGATTATTCATCTCTAATTGCACAGAACTGCTCCTTTTTAGTTTTCACTGAACTAGAAACCCAGACTTGGCTGTAGAAGCCATTATTCACAGTTTTAGATTGGGAATCTGTTCTTCCTCCCTACTCTGCAGGAGCTTAGGGGAGATGAAGAGAAGAGAGAAGCCAGAGGGTAAGAGTGTTGCTTTTGAGTACTATTTTAGAGCTATTACAACTGGAAATACAGCAATTCTAAAATTCTGCCCTGCTAATAACTTCAACTCTGGAGAAATTGTCAAGGGAATTCTAGGTAACGAACAACAGAGTTGGTTGGTCATGTTGGTAGGTTTACAGTCCTCTGGTTAATGCTGGAATTACAGCACACAGCTGAGATTTTCTCTGCAGAATTTAATCTTGAGATTGAACCACTCTCTAACTAGGCTTACAAAGAAATGAAGTCAAGGAAAAGGTGGGAGCCAGATGGCTGCATCTATAGCCAGATCTTAGGACATAATGCCACCTTCTCAGTGAAGTTGCCCTCCTCTGTCCTGTCTTTAAAATGCAACACCTATACCCCCCACTCCCACCCTCCGCCCCATTTCCTGGCTTCATTTTCTACTTAGCACTTATCACCTGAGATACTCAATGTCTTAGTTCTTTATCTTGTTGATAAGGATCACTCACAACTAAAATGTAAATTCCACAAAGAAAGTGATTTGGTCTGTTTTGTTCACTGCTTTATCTCAGCAACTAAAACAGCCTCTAAAATAGAGAAGACACTTCTCACGTATTGAGAATGAATGAATGAATGAATGAATGAATGAATGAATGAAGTAGAAGGGCATGAATCATGCCTATGTATCTTTTAACACAGAGTAGGCCATGCAACTGGTAAACCCCAGACCAAATAAATGGTCTGGGACGCTACCCAGTCAGGTCAGTAAGTCTTCTAGTGGGACTGGGTTGCAGTGTGGCTGGGAAGGGGACAGAGCAAGTAGATGTGGTTCTTTTGAAGAGAGAGGAGGCTGAGAATTTGTTTGTAAGTGGAGGGATCAAGCAGGAGAATCAAGGAAGGATGTGACAGATAAGAGAACACCATCCTCAATCCCATCAGGACAGAAAAGAGTATATGCTAGACTAATGTTAGGTTCTGGACTCATTTTTCCATGGGGAAAAATGGTTAGGTTTTTTTGGTCAGTAATAGTTCAGTGTGTTTCAGAGATATACGCAATATGGTAGTGGTGCAAGAAATTACTTCTATGTTTCAACAAAAATAAGCATGTATGTTTTAGTATGCCTATATTTGATTTATGCCTGCCTATCATTCTTTTGAGGAAAGAATAAGGAGAGCTATGCACCTTAGAAAGAATGGGTTCAGAATAAAATTCTCTTGGATAGGCTGTAGGCTGTTATTAAGTAACAGGAAAGCTGACCTGAGTTTTGGGAAGTCTGTCCAGAGTCACAACAGAGATGAATCATATTGAGGATTTCATGACATTGAGAATTCATTTAAGATTTCCTGTTTTACCTGGTTAAATGGTTGGAAAGCCAACCTACAGCAGTGTGAGTTTGGCTTTGTAGTATATTTTTTAGAAGCACAGAGAACTATCAGAGACTTCTGAAGCTTCATCAAACAGCAAATTTGCATTCAATAACTATTTCAGTGCCCATTTTTATACTCCTAGAGCTCTTTAGCAAAGATCACAGCTAAGGCTGTGGAGGTCTTAGGGACAAGGGGAGACTATGGCAGGCAGCAGAGAGTGGTTCACAACTAAGCAAAGGGAAGCATGCCTCGCTCCTTTCCCTTATGCCATTGGCATAAATCCTACCTTGGAATTCCCAGGTAGGCCATTTAAATGGGTTAGAGATTTACATGATTTGTAATTAACAGAGTTAAGAGAGCCTTTACCAAATAACACTTTGCTGGTGGGACCCTTCCTTCCATCTGCCTCAGTCTATTCACTGACCACCGATGCTGCTTGAGTTGCCATGCTGACCGATGCTGTCGGTCCGGTGCTACCCACCTGTTCTCACACACACTTGATGTAAAAGCAAATAAAATAATTGGTATTATTCTCGAGCAGTTACTATATGCCAGACACTGAACTAGGCACTTGACATTCATTATCCTTAATCCTTCTAAGCATCCTGTGGGGTGTCTAATTGATGAGGAAATTAAGACTGAGAGAGTTGAATAACTCGCTCAGGGCCACACAGCTACTGAGCACTAGATTCAAAGCCAGATTTCTCTAGCTACCAATCTCATTTGATTTTGCCCTCCTTCATGTCTCCCAGATGAAACAGTGCATTTTCCCAAATCACCAATGAGGTGGCCAGATATGCTTAATGGTGGTGGTGGGAAGAGATTTGAATATCATGGTACCTATTACAATCTGTCTTTAGATGGGTGATGATTTAAACTGCCCTTAGCAAAGTATGTATTTTTTAATTTTCCAGTAGCCACATTAAAAAAGTAATAAGAAACAATTAAAATTAATTTTAGAAGTATATGCAATTTAGTATGTTTGCAATATAATTACTTCAACATATAATCAGCACAAAA